>NC_086074.1:12403781-14903781 GCF_948474715.1 Cydia amplana | reverse complement strand
GGTAAAAAGTGTATAATTGTAGTAAATATATACATACAGTATTGCTTTTTAGATCCTAAACTAATTGATTAAACAAATCACGATAAATAACAAGCTTCGCAAATCGGGAATGGACTGTGGCCGGTAATTATTTAGGATGTATTTTGTTAGGACTGGAGGACCCCTTGCTTGTTTGGGTCATCTGGCTTCCACTCCATTTGTCTCTTGCTCCTCGTTTTAATAATGCTGAGCGACGTTTAATGAAATGTTTAAGCCGTGCCTTCATATACCTTGGTAAAAGTAGGATAGGAAGCAGTCTATCTACTATAAAAGACTATTTTTTTATTAAAAATGTCCGTGCATTGTGATTATTTGTACCTACAAAAAAGTAAAATTCAGCCCTGACAATTGGCTTAGCAACTAATTACTTAGGAAAGCTTTTGATCCAGTACAACACCAGAAATCTTGTTTTCATTCATTTCGATCTTACGAAATAATAAAATAAAGATATGTACATAAAAGACGTTTTAAAATAACTTTGCTTACAGACATCGAATTTAAATTGAAAAACAATTCACCAGGTCGATAGAAGTCTGGCTCAGAGCAGAGATGAGTCGTAAAGAATAGGCGTCGCCAACTTTTCCCATGGAGGGCATAAATTGGATTCGGAAGCAGATCACGTAACGGTTAAGAGTTCACAAAACTGTGCCATAAATCGGACGCGCGGAGGTGCGCAGGAGACAAACGGCTTGGCTTCTTGACATTCATGGCTGCCTGGTACAGAGCTGTCCTAAGGTGGCTTCAAATAATGGGCTACATTTAGTTAATTGGAAGTTTTATTGTTTTCTGGATGCAAGAAACATAACTACATTATTATGAAACGTAATCTTAATATAATATAGGTAGGTAATAAAAAATTGCTTCCACTTTTCAAGATTTTTGCGACCAGACGATTGAGAAACCCAAATATATTTAGATTTTACAGCAGCAACGTTCTTTTAACTGAAAGTGCTTATAAATAGAAGCGAATTTCCAACCCTCATCACATATTGCCGAAATGGCTCACCATCACTAGTAAGGATTCTTGGTCTGACTAGACACAAAGGAGCTATTTAAAAGATACCCCGATAAGCCACCCTAAGCAGTCAGGCACGTAAGAAGCGAGTTACTCTCGCCAGGTCATGTCATCAGCTAATGAGTAACGTTTTAGTTGATATTAAGAATTTACATTGATATTGATGTTACTTTATTTATTTTTATTCTGCAAAATCATAATACGATCAAAAACCGCGAGTTACAGACAAAATATCAGATAGCAAAAACATTTAACCAAAATACGAAAATAAAAATGACACCTAGCGATTGAAGTAAGTAAGTGATGTACTTAACTTCCGAAGCTATTAGAAACATCCACCATATTTTTCTAAGGATCCTGATTTCCAAAGTAAAAATTTAAGCGGTGTTCCGGGTCACATTTCGGGTGGCTCAATAAATACGAGTTGTAAAAGATATCGCGGGCCCGAGGCGGCGGAGCGAGTAACGGGCGAATAACTCTCCCCGCCAGGTGGCGCGGCGCTGCGGTTTGTCTCGACGGAGGCATAAATGTCGACTAATTCATGTAAATAGCACCGTGCAAGCTTTACTCTTCGATTTTTGAGGTAATTTCCTAAAAGATAGCGGTAAATAATGGGGACCCTCAAGCGTGGGAATTGAATTAATTGAGGTAATAATCTGACACTTATCTTTACTGGATGTGAAATATGTTTGCAATAACCCATTTAGAAAAGTTAAGGTGAAATATGTGCAGTCAAAGATCGTCGGCATTAACACAGCTGGCTAGATTTAATCCAAAGCTACTTGTGTATAACATCCCATATTCTCGTTAGAATAATCTTAATGCAATTCTATTAAGATCCCTTCGGACCGCATTCTATATCTCCGCAGCACATCTACGTTGGCAAATCCCATTTCACGCGTCTAATACAAGTCCTTGTTTGGCGGCCGGCTATATTTAGAAGGTCGGGGGCAATCTAAGAGGTATTCAGCCTTGCCGGCCGACGACAAGTCGACGGGGCCACGTAGGTTTTAGTTCCCTAAGGGGTTACCGGGGTAAACAAGGTAGTGTTGGATGTGGCATTTCAACTAAGAGCAAATTTCAGATATTAAGATTGCGATTTTGGTACATACTTCATTCGTGTTATTTTATGGAAAACTCGCATTGCAGTAATATTAAGGACTGGTTCTAATATTAATAATTCTGAATTGGAGTGTATTTTTTATGTAAATATTTCTGAAACGCACTTTTAACAGGTTTTTGCAGTATTCCTAAAAAGAAGAAGGGATAATTTACTACTTTTACAAATCACGCAAAGTGCCTGCTCCGTGAAGCTGCTCACACATCTTGCCCGTACAAGGGCCACCCTCTCATTATTTACGAAGGGCCGATGGGCTGAAGTGTGTGACAAGCGGCACGTACGGTCGCTAACGAGACGCTTTGTGACCATCTCCACGTCGAGTGTGGTCAACGGTTGTTGATTTTTTTAATGGACAAAATTATATTTACTCCGGAATCCCGAAGGACACCGTGGGCGGCTCTATTGTGGAAAACGGCGCGCCTTTTAAAGCTTCGGGGACATGCGAGGCTCACATGCGACGCGAGGTGTTCAGGGTTTAAAGGGGAATCGGTCGAGCATTCACAAACTTTTCTACACAAACTTAAAGCCACGAAAGACGTGCTCGTGAGCGGGTGATTATCTAAACGATCGGTGTCTTCGACGCGTAAAGACTCTCGTTACTGCAGCGAATGGTTTCTATTACGCCACAAATTCACTACAAAATGACAAACGACGCTATATCAAAGACTGAATCTAATATGTGACTCACAATCCCAAGCTAGAAATCACGTCGATCTTCCCGACTATAAAATCGAGCAGACACTGCGAAACTGTTTTCCTCCGATTTGCTCTCACAATAGCTCATTTGTTATAACCTGATAGCGTAGCGTTATTACGGCCAAACAAATTGAGTCGAGCCTTCGCCACCTCAGACTAATGTAATTCCGCAGTGCGCGCACCCAAGAATAGATATTTAGAGTGGATTGTTTTCGACAGACCGTAATGAAACTCTGATGCCGGGCCCAAATCAGTTTCGGAGGTGAGCGCGCCGCAGGGGAGGCGAGCTACATTGTAATAAGAGGTGGAATAACCTAAAATAAACCGCCGAGGCTGCAGTACAAAGATGGACACGGGCGTTACGGGGCAGACTCCGGCCCCTTACTGCTTAATTTGCCTACCGTAATTACTGTCCTCTCGGGTTGGGGAAGGACCCCGGGGCTCGACCCGCCGTCTTACAGGTTATATTGCGCGTGCGGGCGCCGCATGTGTGCTCGGCAAATACTAGACCCTAGTCGTTAAGTATGAATACGGGTGTGGACAAAATGTATTAGCTTAGGCTGAGATTTGGACGGTGTTTGTTCAGCGATGATAGATTTATAGTAATTGTGTTATTAACGTTATGGGATAAGGGTTTTACGGGTCTTAAGTAATGAAGGCTTTTACCTAATGCGTGGATTTATAGTAAATTTGCACACGTGGTGCTCGGCCAGTCGTTAATTCAGTTGTTAAGCGAAATTGGTCCCTCGCTCCAGTACCTATGTATAAACAAAGGTTTTGTGTCATCATTAGTAATGTAGTTTGTTTACATGATTAGAATTTTAACGAAGAACCATCGTCGGTTGTCTTTAGAGCAACGAGTAAAATGCAAAAACTTTCCTGAACTCATAATGATGGGGACATACTTTTTTGTTTTGGCGCGAGCTCCAATTGAATAAAACATTTATGTCAATGGAGTCCATTAGGATTCGACAGAGTTGGAGAGTTTTTAATGTCCCAGTATATTGTCCGACCGGTCGTCGTTAGCGTCGGTAAAAAAAACATCGATATACCGTTTTTATTGACCGTAAATCTTTTATGGTAATGTCCCTAATTATAAAACAGAAGCCGGAGCTTATCTTGAACTAGATAATATCATTTTTACACCGCAATCCATACGTCAAGCGACTGTAACTCCATTTTCTAAAACATAATTAACACTTTTACGAGGCCGGTTACTCGGGATGATCCCGTAATAACCTTGTTAACCCTGGCGCTGCGAGTGGGCCGGCTGGCCTTTTAACAGGCGTGTACATGGGCATTAATCCGAAAGCTATCGGGCTTTGTCCTGTTCACACCCGCGGGCTGCGGCCGGCTTTGTCTCACGCGTCTCTGCGGGTCCAGTCCGGTCCCCGCGCCTTTTAGTGTGAGGTTTTCGCTCGCCTTAACGAAGGGAAGCAGAGCAAAGGTCGTCATTAGGGCAAGCGCGGTGTAAACAAGGTCCGAAGAGCCCGCTAATGGCCAATTCGTGCGTCCTTCTCGAGGTGTCCCCGGCCGTCTCAGCCCGCCGTCGTAAATGGGCTTTTAATTGCAATTTTGATAGAACACACCCGGATTAGTTTTGCTATTAATAGTAAATATAAACCTGCATGCATTTATAGCATCGTTCCGCTTCCCCTGACAAATTTTCCGCTTGTGTTCAAAGTTGTATCAAGGCTGCTTGTCACAGTCACCCACATCAAACACGCGTCTTGTGCCGCCGTATTAGCAGAGTTTAATCTATCAATACCGTGATGTCCCCGCGACACGCGCTCGGCTCTTGTTCGGATGTGAAATTTAATTTCCGCTGGCGGGAATCCGCGGGTACGAAGAAATATGCCCCGCTCTAAACTTTGTCAATTTGTTTGTGGGGCGAAATTAACTCGATCCAATCTGCGGCCGCGACCTGCGTGATCGCACTGCTGATACCGGTGGTGCCGTTATATTTCCGCGCTAAAATGTCTCGCGATAATGTAACAAACAATATTTTGTAATATATACATATTACAAAATACTTCTAGTTTTTATGACGTAAATTTACCAGATTTTTAACGGTTTCAAATAGAACATTTCTGTTATTGCCTACCGACTTTGTACATAGGTACTTACTGCTACATTTTAATAATCAAGGAGAACGTGAAAAAAAAAATACTTTTAATATACATTGCCAGCAATTGCATTGTTGTCATATATAATTTAAATTTCCCTTAAAAGAGCAACTACGTGTAAATTTTTAACGAAAGGCGCGCGTTGTAATATAAATATACGAGCTTCCCTCTTTAAAATTACAGAGGTATCCAGCAATGAAGTAAAAATACCTATTACCCAGCTTCGTTATACAAATCAGGCGAGTCTCCAGAGAGTGCGTTATTAAAATATATTGTGCCACCTTTCTCGCTCTAAGAGCAAATAAATTAGTTATGCCCGATATTTTCACCCTAAATGTTATTCGAACAGGGATGTATGAACGCGCGGAAATTGGGAGGGCAGGTTTATCAGATGACGCGGTATCTAGGCGAGGCTGTTAGCAGGGTTGTCTGAACCCGAACTTTAAGAACTAACTGTAGTAGCTAGTAAAAAATATGGAATTTTTTATTCAGAACTACGTAATCTTTTTTCGTGTATTTAATCGCGATACGATGCCACATAACGGCAACTAATAAATCTGATAAGTCTTTCTCTATTATTATGGTAGGTAATGTAGCTGCTAGGTTAAATACATGACTTTATTAAATCTAAGTATTTAAAAATTATTATTTTCATTATATTACATAAACTATATTTTAGGCACGTCATGATTTATTTTTATAACATTTACTCCTAATGTGTTTAAGAAAACCTATAGTGAAGATGGTAATTTTATGTATAGGCATAAAGTTAATTTTAATAGATCGGCCTGTATATGCGAAAAAAATCTACGTAGGTAATGGCCAAGTTTTCAAACTGACACGTCGCGTAGCGAGTTTGTGGCAGCCCTGCATGCGCACATTTTCGCATTCTTATCATAATGTGCATAAAATTTCCGATCCTTAACCGATTTGCATAGAACGCAGGTGCCGCGGCAATTATTTGTGAACTTCGGTGACAGGTTGTGTGCATACTCTATTTGAATTTATAAATAATAATTTAATTTTAAACGTCCCCTTAGTATGTCTACAAACAGGGTATTTATACGATGTTATAGTATGAGAGACGTACCTATATATCTATATAGGCAACATATAACATATACTACATATTGTAATACACTAGATAAATGAAGCACACATTGATAATTGTATAATGTTTATTTGTATGTACACTTCGTAGTCAGCAGCATCCAATCTTATAAAACTCCAACCAAACTTATCGTGGGCTCACACCCGTAATCAAAACTTATATTATGGGCTCACACCCGTAATCAAAACTTATATGGGCTCGCACCCGATCAAACTTATATAATAAGGGCTCACACCCAACTTAAACTAATAAAACGTAAAACATAAATCCAAAATGGCCACTCGGCCTACTAAACTTATTAATCGCGCACGTCCGTACGACTCAACCGCTAGAACCAGAATGGCCGCCGCATGGCGGACAGAAAACCTGAGCCTTTTCCTTGAGAACCCCGCATAGCTGTCAGAATGGTCGATACACTTACCCTTTAATTTCTCATTTTACGTAATGTTGCATTTATTAATCCAAAATGAGGTGATAAATATAGAAAATAATTATTATAATTTTTAAAAACCTTACACTCGACCATCCTGACGACGTGCGTGTCCTCACGGACGTACCATGTGGAACCTTACACTCGGCTTGTTTTGGCAATCAAAACTATATCCATAACATCTGTAGTTAACATCAACTTATACCTAGAAGTTTTATGATTTGTATTCATTAGTATATTGCTCATACATCATATAACCTAAATTATATTCGCAATTCGATTAATTTCATGATACACGTTGCAAAATGAATTACGTCAATTTGATATTTTGATTATACAAATTATACGCGCAATCTAATATATGCACAAAATCAAGGTTACATAATAATGTACCCTATAACTATTTAATCTAATTTTATATAGGTACTTCAACATTATAACCAAACATTGGAATTCATAATAACAAGTATAAATCGTATATTAATACGTTTTTAAACAGTAATCAAGTCATATCATACATACCGATAAAATTGTATTTGCATACATTAAAGGAAATAAAAATATTTTAATTTTATGTTTTAAATATTATTTAGTGATACCATCATCCTCATCATCGCTTGTATCATCCATGGTAACCGCGTGATCGTTATCATCGTCATTGTCTAATTCAAGCGATGCAACGTGGATCCAGGGTTGCATACGGTCGGCGGCAACGGTCGTTCTTTTCTTCTTTTTCATACCTTCGAATCCTGCTATTGGGGCTACTTTATACCGATCGTTGCCGAGGACTTTCACAACCCTGAATGGACCTTCATATGAAGGCAAGAGCTTTTTGCTCTTACCGTCATTCTGAAAAGCTACTTTGGTTATTTTGATTAAATCCCCGTTTTTATATGTACGTGCAGGTCGTTTGCCCTGATCGTGATATTGTTTTTGGTATTTCTGGGCTTCATCAATTCGAGTTTTAACTTGATCGCGAACTTCAGACAAATCAGATACATCTCGTGTTATATCAGTTATCTCATTTAAAATAGGGTTAACCTCACTGTTCATTCCTGTCCCAAACATAACCTCTGCTGGAGCCTTGCCTATAGTCTTTTGCACGATGTTGTTTAAGCCCCATTGAATGCTACCAAGTTTATTATCCCAGTCCTTTTCATTATCCCTGAGGTTCAGTGCGGTCAGTGAATCGAGGACAGTCCTGTTATACCGCTCTATTTGGCCATTGGATCTGGGGCTTGCAACAGCATTTAATATGTGCTTAATCCCACGATCTAGGCAGAATTTCTTAAATGTGTTAGAGGTAAAACAAGACCCTCGATCACTGATAAGCCTATCAGGAGCTCTGAAGGTATCAAAAATATCTTGCAACACTCTTATAACATTCTGAGTGTTAGTGTTCCTCACCGGCTTGATAAAGATAAATTTGGTGAAAGAGTCAACGACATTTAGGATATGGGTGTATCCTCTCTTTGACTTAACAAAGGGTCCGAGGTGGTCAATATGCAACGTGTGGAACGGAGTCGCAATCTTCTCTATTGGATGCAGTAACCCTTCGCGCGAATTTGAAGTCTTTTTAGAATACGCACACTCTATGCACGCTGCTACGTATTTTTTGCTACGAAGCGCGACATCTTCGCGAACCAATAGTTTCGTTTCATGCGCTCAAGTGTCTTCTCGTAACCTACATGCCCGATGTCATCGTGGTTTAACTTGCATAGTTGCCACCTCGCACCCTTTGGAACCACCCATCTCAAGTTGTCCCGATCAGCACCTACCTTTCTGAACAACTTGTTATCTTTAATAATATAGTTGTCCTTGATATATTCGAGACCCTTAGGTTCAAGATCGCTGCTAACAATATCCCTGATACGGCACAACTCTGAATCTCCCAATTGCAGTGTTAACAGCCAATCATCATTGTTTATAGTCATTACCGAGGGGAGTTGATCATGATTCTGAACACTTACGTCGGCGATCGGGTTTCGCGAAAGCGCGTCCACATGACCCATTTTGGTGCCTGCTCTATACTCTACACTGCAATCAAACTCTTGAAGAGTTAGCCACCACCTCGCGATTCTGGGTATGAGGTCACGCTTCTCGAAGGTTGAACGCAACGCGCTACAATCGGACACAATTTTAAATGTCTTCCCAAGAAGAAATACCCTAAATTTCTTAAGAGAACACACTACAGCCAATGTTTCAAGCTCGTAGGAGTGGAAATTCTTTTCCTCCGGCGTTGTTTGGCGACTATAATAAGCCACCGGATGAAAAGAATCCCCACTCCCTTGTGGACGCTGCAACAGAATTCCTCCAATGCCTAATCGACTTGCGTCAGCGTGGAGCTCTGTTTCTGCTGTTGGGTCATATAGGGCAAGCACAGGCCTGTCAGCCAGCTTGGCCTTTAAGACCTTAAACGATTCCACTTGAGACTCGGTCCATTCCCACGCTTTGTCCTTCTTAAGTAACTTTGTGAGAGGATAGGCGAGCTGTGCAAATCCCTGGATGAACTTCCTGAAGTAGCTTACTAACCCTAGGAACTGGCGCACACTGTGAACATTTTCAGGACATGGGAAATCAATAACGCTTTGGATCTTGGAGATTCCTGGACGCATACCTGAAGAACTAATCTCGTAACCTAAATAGTTGATTTGATTTTGTAAAAAGTTACATTTTGAAAGATTCAATTTGAGATTAGCCTGTCGTATGAGTCCAAGAACTTCCTCCAACCGGTCCAAGCATTCAGTAGAGCTTTTGCCGAAGATTAAGACGTCGTCTATGTATACTGTGGCTTTATCAAAGCGTGCCGGTCCTAAAACATGATTCATCATTCGCTGGAAGACAGCAGGCGCGTTTGCCAGGCCGAACGGCATTCGATTGTATTCATACTGGCCGTCCGGCGTGACAAACGCCGTCAAATGTTTGCTGTCTTCAGCGATCGGCACCTGGTAATACCCGGACATTAAATCGAGCGTTATGAACCACCCTTGACCAGCCAGCCTCGCTATCTCATCCTCTATTATAGGCATGGGATAGCGCTCTTTTACGGTTATTGAATTCAACTGCCTATAATCTACGCATAGCCGCATACTGCCATCCTTCTTGCGCACTAAAATTATCGGGCTAGCATAGTTGGACACCGATTCCCGGATAACTCCAGACTCTAACATTTCGCCTACCATTTCACGAACTTTTTCGCGCTCGCTAAATGACAGGCGATAAGGCCTATAAACCACCGGCCGCTGGCTATTTAATTCTATTCTCATTTCTGCGACATTAGTACCACCTAGCCCGGCCAAATCGTACGCGAAGCAATCCTGATATTGACGTAACAATCCCATGAGCCTAGCTTTATCACCGTCAGTCACCGCGTCGCCGAGGTTGACTTGATCTTCAACGAACGTTTCGCAATGGGAGTTCTCAGGTTGATTTGATTCTGGTCTGATTACCATGTCTGCAAGCCTAAAAACCGTTTCTACCCTTTCAGCTCTGGAGAAGACAAAACCCTTCTCTAGGCAACAAGAATCCGAACATGGTACTACTGTGACAAAGAGACCACCATTCGCGACCTCATATACGCCACCGCATACCATATATTGAGAGTTTGGTTTCCCCACGATTTTGGTGTCTAGAACAACTCTACCATTAAAAACGGACGCTGTTGCTGCCCTAACACTCGCGGGACCAGATAGGTCTGATCGAGCCGAAACTCTAACCCTTTCCAAACATCGGTCATCCTCACCTATATCGGCATAAGGTACCTCTGTGCCGATATGAAGAAACTGCAGTTTACTTGTGTCTTTATAAACAACTATGTGCGGCTGTTCGGTGTATGACTGACCTATAAGTAAGGGCCTTTCCAGTAAGTAATCATCCACTATCCGAAACGGAACCGTTGCGCTAACGCCATCGATGGAAAGATCCAATATCACTGCTCCCATAGAGTGTATTGCTTTATGACCAAAACCCGTCATTATAGTTGGCGTAGAGTCATGTGCGATACCCAAACTTTCAAAGTAGGAACGCCTCATCATTGTCACTTCACTACCAAAGTCAACGAAGGCCTCCACACGTACGCCACCTACGTTCACTTCCTTAAAATACTTTTTGGAAGGACTGGAGCTTGATATGCGCATCGACTTTGGTACGGTGTCAGCCTTTGTAGACCCCGGATCCTGCTTGGAACGGCAAACGTCTGCTTTATGTCCTACCTTATTGCAGTTAGTGCATTTTATCAAGGGTTTGGTGCACCTTGTAAAAGGGTGCCCCTTTTCTTTGCAGTTGAAACAGACTAAACCTGAACTACTAATAGGATTTGTTCGACTACCTTGCCTATCTGCTACAGTGCCCGTGTTCCTATCTCTAAAGGGTTGCTGTTGACCAGATAGCTCCTTATTGTTACTTAACAAAAACTTAAGAAGCTGATCTGGCTCTTCGCAACGTAATGCCAATGCACTTGACCTTATGGTCCTATCCCCAATGCCGTGGATGATACAGTCGACAGCTTTCTTTCCTACGATATCACATTGATTTAACAAAGCAATCTTTTCGTAATAGTATGTTTCGATTAACTCATTGGGTCTACTCTTTCGTCTAAGCATGTCCTCTAAAAGTTGTCCGTAATTTTGTTCACTTACTTCGCGAGGCCCGCGGCGCTGACTCCGTCGTCGCTGATCGGCGTCGCGTTCTCGCTGCAGCTCCTCTTCCAGCACATGTAACCGCTCCTGCTGTTGCCTCAATGCTTCTTCTCGTTCTCGCAGTCGGCGGCTGTGACTGCGGCTCCGGCTCCGACGGCGAGAGCCTGCGCTCGTCCGCGCGCGGCTACTTCTGCGCCTGATATGCTCTCGCTCTGGCGTAGGAGTCCTTAGACTTCGTCGATGCTCTCTGTCTCCCATCATCTGAAACTCATCGCGATATTTAAGGGGTTAATAAGGTTGCAAACCCCCGATTACATTTTCGACTCTACATTTAGACTCTACATATTGGCTCTACATTTCGGCTCTACATACCGACTCTACATACCAACTCTACATACCGACTCTACATACCGACTCTACATACCGACTCTACATACCGACTCTACATACCGACTCTACATACCGACTCTACATACCGACTCTACATACCGACTCTACATACCGACTCTTCATACCGACTCTACATACCGACTCTACATACCGACTCTACATACCGACTCTACATACCGACTCTACATACAGACTCTACATACCGACTCTACATACCGACTCTACATACCGACTCTACATACCGACTCTACATACCGACTCCACATACCGACTCTACATACCGATGTATACATTTGCATACATACATATGTATTCCGAATATGTAGTGCAATCCAAATTTATAGCATTCTTGAGGCTTCCATTTAGCCCAAAGGTCCAAAATAAGGAAATGAACAGGTACTTTCGTGTCAACATAAAAAAAAATGGTTATCCATTTATATATTTCACTAGTTAAATAGTAATTCACTTAAATGAGAAGAGAAAAAGAAATAGAAACCAAGCACCTAATAAGTAAACTAAAATCATAAAAATAAAACATTGTAGGTATATAAATAAAATATCGGTAGGCGTGTACTTACAAAAGTCTCGTCGTAATCCCACTGGCTGAGATGTAATACACTAGATAAATGAAGCACACATTGATAATTGTATAATGTTTATTTGTATGTACACTTCGTAGTCAGCAGCATCCAATCTTATAAAACTCCAACCAAACTTATCGTGGGCTCACACCCGTAATCAAAACTTATATTATGGGCTCACACCCGTAATCAAAACTTATATGGGCTCGCACCCGATCAAACTTATATAATAAGGGCTCACACCCAACTTAAACTAATAAAACGTAAAACATAAATCCAAAATGGCCACTCGGCCTACTAAACTTATTAATCGCGCACGTCCGTACGACTCAACCGCTAGAACCAGAATGGCCGCCGCATGGCGGACAGAAAACCTGAGCCTTTTCCTTGAGAACCCCGCATAGCTGTCAGAATGGTCGATACACTTACCCTTTAATTTCTCATTTTACGTAATGTTGCATTTATTAATCCAAAATGAGGTGATAAATATCGAAAATAATTATTATAATTTTTAAAAACCTTACAATATCTATGTAGTATATGTTATATGTTAAGGGACCATTTGACACTAATCGACTATGCCAAAAAGATGGAAGTATAGGTGACATTCGGATGGCAACAACTGCAGTTGCATTATTCAATTAATTAGTAGATATCTTTCACAAAATGAGAGAACACATTAAATCGGTCACTCAATCAAGGACATTGACAGTACTAGCGTCAAGGCTGCAGCAGTAACGCAGCTGCAGTTGCCATCCGAATGCCACCTTATATTATGTCCCAAACACAGAATGATAATTAAAAATCCTTCGAAAGTATTATGAATGTTATAAAACTACATAAAAACTCACCTAAGTCGCAGTCGCATAGGGTTGATTACTGTGTGTCTTATTAAAAAGACCAGTTTATAAAAACGACTAAAAAGCGTATTAAATATATTAAAAACGGGTCACTCACGTATTTTAAGTCGAAAAACGCTCGAACATACGTGAGTGACCCGTTTTTAATATATTTAATATGTCTTTGTCTCACGGAAGTTTTGTGACTAAATAAAAGAGCGATTTTTCTGATTTGTCGATATGATGTTCTTAACTGGCTCTTTTAAGCAATCTCCCCTGTATATGACTAACAATTTTAAAATTCACAAGTAAACATTTAATAATTACAATGATATCAAACTAAACCACACCTCTATTTTCAATATCCAAAATCATTTCCTAATATAATTTATTCATATATGACACTCATTTAGCTACCAAACATCCTATTAAGCCTGCTCATTAAATGCTAATATTGACAGCAAATTATTAAATACAGAGTTTCTTTTGAGCTTACGTCACATCTTTAATTAAGACTTGGGTACACAGGGCGTGTTTAATCAAGATCTGCATACGACTGAATGAGTCGAAGACTGTTTTGTCACTCAAAAAGGGCATAACTCGCGCGAATTTCTCACAAAATAAGACCTTTGTATAAGATTGTTGAAGAAGTCTTAAGAACTATAGGAAGGCGTTTGCTTTGTAAATAAACGGTTTCGTTTCGTACGCAGATTGGTTTTATGGAACGGGGTTTTGAATATGTCATTAGATGTTTATGAAAGCGTTGCGTTTAATTATGGTAGGGGGCTGACGCGAGTATGTTTGTCAGCATGGTGACAGTTGTGGAAGTGAAACACACACTGATTTAGCGAGGTGAATTAATGAAATATTTGAGCACTGATTATATATACATTTTTAATATCAAGCACTTGCATTAGTATCGGCAAATTATATCGGTGGCACGCACATACATCGATCTCAGAAGATTTTCGTTCAATTAGAGAAAAATGTTACTACGGATTACGGCGTAGGGCGTAGCACACCTAACGTTGCTTCGTGCGGAATCTTTAAAACTAATACATACTTCTTAAAATATAAATGTCAGTGCATCGCGCTCGTACACATGGCGCGTTAAGTATTGTGCACGTGAAATATGAGGCTTATTTAATATTCAAAATCAGTTTTATAATTCTCCCCGATGTTTCGCTAATTATATTGGTATACCTATGCGAGTGTTACAGTTGGAATATAAGATTATATTGATAAAATGTATTTAAGCCTTGGTTAAAAGTATTTCTCCGGTCCTTACCTAATTATTAACATCAAATAATTAGGAAATTACCGGAGTTAAGTGCATGAGAAAAATCAACAAGCAACCAAAAAATTCTACATACAGCAATGAATTATTAAGTCATTCACTTCACAACAATCTTAACCCAGTTCTGTCCTCGTGGCCTGTCGTTGTTCAAAGGCGCACAAAGGCGCGGAAGCCTCCATGCCGCTCTAGAACTTCTTATTCGATATGAATATCCAGCAAGAATTAGTAGGGCATCTGGACTGGTGCTCTGTTTAATAAGGTTTCTTATTCTTATGTAGGTCGCGTTCCTGATAATATGTTCTCAATTTTACTTCAAAGCGATTTAACGGATTTGACTAATAGAAATTGTTTGTTTTAGACTACAAAATAAACTTAGACTATATCAAATTAGTTGAAAAAAAATATTATAAAGATATGAACTGATTAATTATAAATTTCATTTGTATACCGTAAGGTCACCAACGCTTACCATTACGCTCTTTACACACTTCTTTGCCACCAATAATAATTATAAGCGAAAACCATAGGACGTAAATCGTACTATACCCGATAGATATCCTATTTGAGGAAATACGAACAAGCATTTATTATAACAATCATAATACATAGGCAAAGGGGTAGATAATACATAGGTAGGGTAGAAAAGGGGTTTCAATCGATGTGTGGAAGGACGGCACCGTCGTCGAACCCAAGCCACCTGGCAGTGGACTTAAACCGGTGGCATGTGCCTCGGATGCACATGCTGATATCCTATTTTATATTCAAAAAGCGGTGGTGGCCGAGTGAATATGACGCCCGACTTTCAATCCGGAGGTCGCGGGTTCAAATCCTGGCTCGTACCAATGAGTTTTTCGGAACTTATGTACGAAATATCATTTGATATTTACCACTAGCTTTTCGGTGAAGGAAAACATCGTGAGGAAACCTGCATACATCTGCGAAGAAATTCAAAGGTGTATGTGAAGTCCCCAATGCGCATTGGGCTAGCGTGGGGACTATAGCCCAAGCCCTCTCGCACATGAGAGGAGGCCTGTGCCCAGCAATGGGACGTATAAAGGCTGAATTATTATTATTATTATTATATTATATTCAAAATATGTTTGACAATGTCAACAATACACATCACTATCTATCCTAATCCGCCATAAGCACTAGCATGCGCCATTTAGTGCCAAAAAGGCAACAACCTAAAGCCCTTCCACACGAGACGCGACGCAGCGTTAATTGTGTCGCGATGCGTCGGCAACACAGATCTTTTACCTATGAGATGGCGCATGTAAGATGATTCGCAAAAACAATTCATTATTAGCTTTCATAACTGATTTTCGATTCACATAGTCAAGAAATATATATGTACCTAGTTGTAAAGTACGAAGGTAACAAATCAGTTATTTTTAAGTATTCATAGCAAAAGAAGCTCAGTTTTTTATTTTATTTATTAACTTTCTCACACTTATTCAGCATAAGTTCACGGCCGCTCATTTCTGCTTCGTCCACGTATATGGCAGGTGAGTTAATTGCGCGTGATATTAAAATTATTGACAAACTTATCCGAAGGATAAACATCGGCCTGTTATTACATAAAGTGGTGGAAGAAGAGCCAAATGATGCAGTTCGCATAGTACTTTACAAGTATAGAGCGTCTATGTGTGGAGATCGCGAGTCTTCGTAATTGCTTCATAATGGGGAGTCTTTGGGAATTTGTCTACGGTCGGCAATGAGAGGCCGCAGAGCCTTATTACTCTTATTAGACACGTAGCGGGGCGTGCCTCCGGTTGATGTCTTCACGTCAAATTGGGACGAACACATGTACAGACCTGATGTGAGGATAGAGTATAGATATTTCGGTAGTAGCTGACAAAGGATGTCATCTTTGTCAACTTGGATAGTACTTCAATATACTTGAGATTAGCTTGTATCTTGTGATGGCTAGTCTTAGTGGGTAGATTAAGATGAAGGACAATAAACATACTCGTATACTTATTTAAATATACAATAGACAAACTTTGTGTCACCAAATTTGTGACCAAATCTTTAATAGTCTCGATAGTAAAGACACGCGTTAAAGGTGAATTACTGAATGAATTGTTTATATTTATAATCAGACATAGGAATCCGTGGGGCAAATTTTCTTGACAGGTAGGGACTTCCTATATCGACACAAACCTTTGAGTGATACTACTAGTATATAGAACGAGCATCGATAATTGAGTTTATCGATATAGGAAGTCCCTACCTGTCAAGAAAATTTGCCCCACGGATTCCTATGTCTGTTTATAATGTAAGGCATAGTCGAAACTAGCTAGCTATAGGGTCAAATTAAGACAAAGAGCAGAGTGAGGGAAAGTATATGCTCAGCAAAGATACTAAAAACATAATGCAAATAAATAAAAAACAGGATTTTTGAAAATGCAAACAGCAAAATTAAATACGTCTATAACAGGGCAACACTAATTCCACTTAATCACTCTCAGATCACAAGATCACGCACTAAGACATGGCTCCTTAGGCGTCAGTCACGTTCAAGTTCTGCGGGCAGATGGGAAATCGATGTCATTATGATAGATTATCCGTTAGGGCGACGTGTGCCTCTGATTGGCTTTGTTAGCTACGCCCGTCTTCGGCACCTGCCCAAGTATTCCCATTGGATGAACCACGAGCGACTTTCCTAGGCGAAACACTGAAGCTCAGCTCGGTCAGCTATGCCACGCCACGAAGGCTCTGTTCTTGTCTCCATGTTATTTATTATTAGACACAGCCTGTATCATTTATAGGTATAGGCATGATTTGCAGTTACTGAACTCTTAAAGAAATGAAAAAAAAGAAAAACTGACTTAAACAAGGATGAAGTAGAATACCCTCCTTTATATATGAATATGAGCTAGCACCTGATATGTTTGAAGTCGGCGCCAAGCCAAATAGTTAAAATGCTGGTCAAATATACCCCCAAGCAAAGTAATTAAATAATTTTTCATTTTTAGTTAACAGCGATGCAGCATTCTGCAAGACTCGTTCCTATCAGGTTAAAGGGCATTTTTTTTGTTGTCCCAAACACTTTTTTTTCAAATTTGGGTTTTTTTATGTTATTTCTACTCAGAATCACGAGCTCTTTCTATCCTAATAGGAGAAAAAAAGTGTCCTAAGGTTTTTATTTCCATTCCGTCACCATTTTTCATAGACTTTGTATGGTGGTCGCGTACCTAATGGAAAGATCGAAAAATGTATGGAAATTTTGGGACACTTTTTTTCTCCTATTAGGATAGAAAGAGCTTGTGATTCTGAGTAGAAATAACATAAAAAATCCCAAATTTGAAAAAAAAAGTGTTTGGGGCAACAAAAAAAAAAACGCCCTAAATAATCATGTCATTATACAGTGTTACGCAGGTTACGCTTCAGGTACTTTTCAAGTTTCAAGGTCTGGATCTGAATTTATGAAGATTTAAGGAGTCATCAATTCCTCATGTAACCCATAATCAGAACTAGGTTTTGACAATAATGACACCAACACGGAACTATACACTTTCAAACAAAAAAAATAACCCAATTCGGTTCAGATATGACGGAGTTCTGAGATACCATACCATACATACAAAATAATAGCGGCCAAGTGCGAGTCGGACTTGCCCATGAAGGGTTCCGTAATTTATGGCGTATAAAAAAAAAAAACTACTTAATAGATCTCGTTCAAACCAATTTTCGGTGGAAGTTTGCATGGTAATGTACATCATATATTTTTTTTAGTTTTATCATTCTCTTATTTTAGTAGTTACAGGGGGGGGGGGGACGACGACACACATTTTACCACTTTGGAAGTGTCTCTCGCGCAAACTATTCAGTTTAGAAAAAAATTATATTAGAAACCTCAATATCATTTTTGAAGACCTATCCATACCCCACACGTATGAGTTTGATGAAAAAAAAAAATTGTTGAGTTTCAGTTCTAAGTATGGGGAACCCCCAAATTCTATTTTTTCTTTTTTTTGTGTGAAAATCTTAATGCGGTTCACAGAATACATCTACTTACCAAGTTTCAACAGTATAGTTCTTATAGTTTCGGAAAAAAGTGGCTGTGACATACGGACGGACAGACAGACAGACATGACGAATCCATAAGGGTTCCGTTTTTTGCCATTTGGCTACGGAACCCTAAAAACGATCCAATAAAGACCTCCTCCTTTTATTGAAGTCGGTTAAAAATGACGTCAAAGAAGCTATTCATCGTATTAATGCCGACATTAAGTATAGCTGCATGGTTCGCTCCCTGGTTCAAATTTCTCCTTCCTCAAGATCTGTATCAGCTGCAAAACACTTGTACTGCTTCGTATGGACTTTGAATTGCCTGCGCTCGGTATGCGTTCGGAACGACATCCCTGAGAGCGCATCGTGGCGTTCGACCAACTAATTTGACAGATCGATGTGTCGACGCTGCTTGCGTCGTGTGAGGTGGTCTTAATGATTTGCTTGCGAGGATGCTTGGACTTGAGGACACTCAGCTCGTATGCCTGTATCCATAGTATTTACGGTGTCACGCCTGGCGTACCTCATCTATCTTGATTTTAGCCATTTCGAATATACTCCGCGTAATGCATAACGTCTTTGTAGGAAGATACGGTGAAATTTGTCAGAGATCTTGAAATTAACAACAATTTTAAAATACAAGTAATTGTCATATTTTGGTTCCATCATGAAGTTATATTTTTTAAACTGGAGCGAGTTGTCACTTTTTTTGCCATACTAATTTGAACCTTATCACCGAGACAGAAAGTTGTTCGTACCAGACTAGAGAAAATGGTCCACTTGAGATAGAAAAACCCGAGCCCTGTGTCTCACTCGCACATGTTGCCAATGTTAAAAAGATACCATTGTGGTAGAAATTATATCAATAAACTACTGAATTTAATTACCTTCTTATACAATTTTAGTGCTATAGTCCGTCAACCAAATCTTGTCAGTAGCAATGTAAAGCAAACTAAAGTTGGGCAACACTCAAAGAGCAGTATTGCGCTAAGAAAAGCAGCAATGTACATCGAACCAACAGATTTTTTTTTCCGCTGAGCGCGCCCTGCGTACGTCAATTCAAATTGTCACTCGCGGTTTATTGAAAAAAATTGAAACATGGACGGACAATTTAAAAGCGATGTTAAAACAATGTTAATCAAAATGATGAACAAATTTGAAGATATCAAAAACAACTCCCTATCGTAGTGCTTATATTCTCTTTGTTCCCTATCTATGTCTTCTAAGTTTACTAAAATAAAATCATATCAAAATGCAGATAATTAGATAGTGCATATATTTGTTATTTACAATATAATATGCCACTTGTTAATGTAAATTAGTGTACTGTTCTGGATAAATATGACATACCTGTGTAATTTTTTTGATTGGTATATATTGTACAATATACATATTAAAAATAAAACAACTGACATTTGGGTGTTTATTTAATTTAAAGTAAAATAAGATAAGGGTCACTTTTCGACTTGGTTGCGTTGTACACGTACATAAACCGCCATAGGTAAGTATTGTCTGAAAAGATACTACCTACTACGAACACCTTATATTGGGCAAGATTTAATCCTGCAACAAACATGTATGGATTAGGTAGATATTGCGAAAGAACGGCGATATAATCAAGGCTCTTAATACTGTTTAAAAGGTTTACCTTTGTAAATAGTCACAACTGATTGCTGAAAATATTAGACATGTGGGCCTATGGACGGTTTCCAGGACACAATTTATGGTCTTGTTGGATAGATTTAGGCATACGTTTTAATTTTATTTATGCCTTTTAACCCTAAAACAAAAAAACTGAACATAATCTTAAAAGTTCGAAAGAGTTCTTCCAGTACTTGTCATAACCGCAATTTTTAGTAATGTTTACCATCAACGAGCATGGTTGTATATTGTAGGCCCCTTAGCTTTGCTTATTCTTATTTAATGTATTGGTATTTAATGGTGACAGCAGAAATATCTCTTGAAACAGAAACGATTCAGAATGAAAACAAATAAGGTGACGGCTGTCATTCACGATCCACATTCCACAGATAAAACACAGATGACACGCGTTTTGGAATTATTTGAAAACAGTGTTGCTAACCCGCGATTTTTCAAATTTGCCGCCTTTTACTACTGACAAGATTTGGTTGACGGACTTTATATTCAGACTACAGTTCCGATATCTTTTAAGTAATTTGTAAATAATTATGATGCCAATATTATTAACTAATTAAACCAAGCGCATACACAGCAAAAAAAAACTAAATGTTAGTATGGTAGAATTTGTAGTAACTTTAAATATTAATTGGTATCCCCAACTTGATGACATTTCTTCAAAACACGTGAATGCGAAATTTCTTAAAAATTGTGAAGAAATGTTGTGTTAAAGGTTGTTGGAGTGAAATAATTGCTAATTGTGGAATATTGTTTCACAAGAAAGCCACAATTATTACATTTTACTATAAAAATACAAGACAACATTGTCAAACTCATTAGGGTGACTATGATGTCGGCACGTTTTGAATCGGTCTCACAGAATTCTTATTATTAACGTAGGTAATGTAAAAGTAAGTTTAACATAATAGGTACCTTATGTCTTTATTTCGGCATGTTTAATTTAAGATTTGTTGTAGAATAATTGAAGGGATGTTTACAAAAACAACATAACTGCTTAGACCGGTTGACACTTTTTTAAGAACATTGTTAATCGTTTCAGATGTCAACCAGTGTAGTCAGGTATGTTGTTTTTGTAAACATCCCTTCAATTGCCAAAATTTAAAACCAAAGTGCTTAACTCCTTAAACATTACAGACTCTCATTTATACATAATATTTTGTTAGGTGTGTCAAACTGATATATGACATCGATTCTTTATAGGTAGGACACATTTCCGTCAATAGAAAAAAGGCACCAACTTTAAAAAAACGTCATATTTGCTAAACAGATCTTCAATGACGCTTACACTTAAAAAAAGCTGAAGTGGACAAAAGGGAAGCCTACCCTTATGAACATACCATGAGTGAGTGCGAAAGAGGCCGACTACAAATGAAAAAAAAACCTGACCACTTAAAATTTCACTTTATTTAGAAAATGACACACCCTACTGATATATTCCATGTTATCCTAATATCCCACATACAGATGTCTTATGGTCACCCTAATTAGAACGAGATGCAGGGCTCTAGTTTGACTTCTCATGTGGACACACTTTTTGGTCAATGTACTCGATCCAGTTTATTAACTCTAAATCCGTGGGTTCCATACCATGTTACACATGTAAACAATAATTTTGTTGTGGACACTCGTGAACACAGTTCTTGAAAATGGTGTATTTTGTAGCCGTTTGATATTGTATTATCATGGCATAGATATAAATGTGACATAGTAGCAAAGGTACACTTTACACATATATATATTACCTTGTTATGTTACTACTTGGACGCATAAAGACGGTAATATCGTAACGCTTGATTGCATGCAAATTATGACATACGGAAACGTCAAATTTGTTCCGCACAGGAGTGTAGCGTAAGAGCAGAGTATATTTATATAAAGTAATCTGTCTTTAAACAGAGTACAAAACCCGCAAGAAACAAGTGATGATACTCGTTACAAGTAGCCTGAATTAATCAAGACTAGTAGAGACAAGCTGCACCGCCTCCAAGCAGTCGTTACTTCCGAGATATAAATGACGAGCGCGAATTTCTAAATGTCTGGAGATAGGTTACTGTCATTGTCCATGCACTGGTAAGATAGTCGAATTTGGCGCACCCTACTGGTATCACCCTTTATTTCGTTCAAAAGCCTGCGACCTAATGAACGAAGTTCGAGCCTATGCGGTGGTGAATATATTATAAAGTTTAGGATACAAAGAAGCTATGGGTAGAGGCGAGATCGATGCAAAAATGTATACAGGTGGTATGTATAAGATAAAATTGATATACAAATAACAAAACCACTGCGCTGTCTCTAGTGGTGTCCTCGTATTGGAAGATGCAGCGTGGGTTATCAATAAGGTAGATTGACGATCTGACAAAAGTCAAAGGAAACTGTTGGATGAGAGCACTGCTGAACGTCATGTAAGTCATGTTACCCCAATTATGATGATCCACGAAATTCTTTGACTAATAGTGCAGCGCATCTTCCTCGCGTTGTCCCGGCTTTTTTGCCATGGCTCATGGGAGCCTGGGGTCCGCTTGGCAAATAATCCCAAAAATTGGCGTAGGCACTAGTTAATACGAAAGCAACTGTCATTTGACTTTCGAACACAGAGGGAAAACTAGGCCTGGGATAAGTCCGGTTATCTTACGATGTTTTCCTTCGCGACTGGAAAACATCGAATGATATAGGTATCGTACAGTTCAGAAAAACTCATTAATACGAGCCGTTGTTTGAACCCGCAACCTCCCGATTGAAAGTCGTACGCTCTTAGTAGGCTACCAGCGGATGGTAATTATGATGATAAGTGGTATTGAATTGTCCGGTAATTTTTTCAACTGAATAATTTTCTGGTTTCAATGTAATAAAGGAATGAAAACATTGAGCAGTAATTTAAGCGAACAGACTAAATGCGGTTCATTGAGATAATTAAACTGGACGCACACGGGCTGAAAGTTAGTTTGTTATTCGCTTAGCCGCGTATTTGCCGAAATGAGTTACGAATACTAATTACACATGACATGGAAAGGAGTGAGGGATGGACGGTTGTTCACCAGCGGTTTTTCAAATTAATGTTTTAATTCATTGTTAGATATGCCTTAATACGTCGGGTTTAGCTGGAATTTTCAGGATTGTCATTTCGTTGAAGCCTAATTAAAAAGAGTCCGCCTAAGCTAATGGCACACCGATTTTGCAGCGGTACAGTATGAAATGACTGAACGTCATGTTTTCATAGACAATTGCAATTTGAGATGGTGTTTCATAAGTAAGTATAGCCAATTTTATGCAGATTTGTATTGACTCTAGATTGTTCATTGAATATAAGAGGTCTAGAAGAAGATAACTTCACTTACGATATTTTATCTAAATAAGTGAAATCACTAAAACATATAAATTTTGCGTAGGTACGCAGTGGAGTGTCTCATTTGTTTAATTGGTACCTATACAATAACTGAATAAACTAGCAAGTACTTATGATTATCAATATGAGTGTCTATCTGAAATAAATTGTATGGAATAGGTAATTTTTTTGGTAACTTGTAATGCTAAACATTTTCGCATTTCATATTTATCAATTCATGTTTACACAATCGATCGAATTTAAGATAATACAATATCGGGTCTTATTTCGCAGACCCGATATTGTATTATCTTAAATTCATGATGGTTTGAAATGAAATGAAATGAAATGAAATTTATTATTCGTAACAAACAGTTATAGGTCGATACATAATAGGATTATTTTACATTTTCTATATTTAATAAATACTTAATTACATTAGTTTTTTATTTTTATATTGCAAGAGGTAGATTGAAAAAATCTTGATAATTATAAAAATTCTTTTCCTGGAGCCATGTCTTCAGCCTAATTTGAAAGCTTTGGACGGATGCTGCATTTGTTACTTTGACCGGCAACCGATTATACACGGAAGGACCCAGGTAGTATACGGATCTTTCCGTTTTGGCAAGTTTGTGCGAGATTGTACTTAGCCTATCTTCGTGTTTATTGCTACGCAAGCTATAATTCGGATTCGTACCCCTGCGCTTGAATTCATCGATGTGTCCATAAGTGAACACGGCCACTTGGTACAGATATAAGCAGGGCAGGGGTAGTATATGAAATTTTGAAATAACACAGTGCGCTGGCAGCTCTCATTTTGTCTTAATGCTGTAATAATAGTAAAATATTTTTTTTACAAAACCGCCAAAAATGGTGTAAGTTTTCTTAATACTAATTTGGTCTACATTATAGATTAAAAATATATTGCGAATTGCCTGGTACATGTACTAACAGTTCACGCTAGTCTATACAAGTACGTAGCCGTATGGAGCGTCCACATAACTCTACGAGTACGCAAATTAAACGTGTTTCATCTTGGCGTTTTCACGGGGGCTTGTCACTGTCAAGAGCGCGTGTTTTGTTTATTAACTTTTCGCTAATTAGACAGCGACGGCCGTGTCTACGTGTGTCATTTTTCATTATGGCCGATCGTTTTATCTAAAATTGTATAGCAGTAAAAATGTACGAATGCCTTCAAAAATGTTTTGACAACATTTCTAATCCAAGTGCAACCTTAACAAACCTAATGATCAATGAGTGCAGCTAGATATTCTAGCTAAGGCAGGTTCAGCTAGCAATATCTACCAAATGCTATTGAGAAGTATCAATCAGCGTGGAAATTAAAATATTAAACATTTGTCTAGGCTTTTGCCAATAATTTCCCATCAATGGCCACCTTTACTTACAACTGTTCAAAATTTTCCGAAGAACCTCTACGCTTAAAAATCTATACTTTTTGACTTGATTTAGAGATTTTTCTAATGATTCATTAGAATATTTAAATGACTAAAATAAAACTGTACTTCCCGAAGTGATATCTTTAATTAAAATTAAAATTAACCTGTAGTCTAACTACCTACAGCCTAAGAAAAACCCCAGATTGACTTGAAATTCCAATTCCATATTAAAAGCAAACGCATGTGAGACATGAGAAACGTCACAAATCAAATTAAGCTAAATCAAAACAAACAAAAGGAAGGGTATGCAATGTAATCACTTCGGACTGTCAAACACACTCCAGGTACCTTACGGGAGCATTTAAGTTAAAATTTTCACTCCCCGGTAGCTTTTTACTAATTCGCCAAGTGAAAAGGGTTCGCCGAAGTAATACAGTTTACTGCTTATTCAGTATTTACACGCTTAGGGGGCTGCCAGTCTCTAGATGTCGGCCGATGTAAGGAAATTTGTAAAATTTGCTCTAATTAGTACAAATAGCGATGTAAGAAATACGGAGCCAAATGCGTAAGCTGAAAGCCATGCGTCTTAATGATTAGGGTAAGGAGAAGCTTGTGCTAGGCTGAGTAAATTTTGGATCAGAATATTTTCGTTTATTTACTGTGATTCAGTATTTTGTAAAGCCTTTGAGTTCATTAAAAAAGTGACTAGGCAATAAAATACCAGCCATTGTCTTGGACAACCATTGACGATGATCAAGAAGTAAATTCACTCTTTAAGCCTAAATTAAACACATAAAATATAATAGTGTTGTTTTACTACAACAATACTATCTACATCTACAACATACTATAACAATATATGAATTTATTTTCTGGTAGGAAATTCACTTATATTAATTTTGACGAACAAAAATATGTTTATCCCCGTAAGTCTCCGTATTATTAAAGCAGTGAAAGTTAGATAGGCAATAAAGAGTTGGCAGCGAGCGTTGTTTACGAACGGGATCACCTCTCCAATCGCGCGTAATGTATTTATGATTATTGGCAACTTCGGGCCGCCGTGCGCGTCGAATATGGCGGTTTACTTTACTGTAGATGCTAATTGAATTTCAGGTGCATATTATTTTCTTTTGCAATGTAATTTTCTGATTGCATCATAGGTATGAGTAACTGGTAGTAGCGCGTAGTATAGTCATAAACGTTTATCCCCTATATTACATTCCCAATATGAACACTTCGGTAGGGTCCGTCTCGTACCTACGTAAGGGAAACTCCCGCCGAATCCTTAGCATTACCGGACTAAGTCTATCGGCAGGCAAACATTGTATATTAGCCGGCAATGCCCTAAATATCGAAGCCTTCTTAATCCGGCCGCAGCGAAACCCGCTTCTTAATCCATCACGTAACTGGGAGCCGTCGCGAAATCGTGTTACATCAACGAAAAATGTATTAGAGGGGGGCTACCCGGCTACCCCCTATATCGGACAAACTTTGCTAATACCACCCTCTAACATAATCGCGGAGCCTTTTACGAGAGGAATTTATGGGGATGGTCCCGATTTCTTGCTGTATTTATGGTGAATGCGGCAGTTACGTGACGGCGTGGCTCGCCAGTTAATTAGGTGGAGTAAAAACTGGAGTTCTCTGCCACCGACAGGTTAAACGCTCGGAAAGTTTGCAGCCGTACATATCAGCAGTTCCACGAGTTCTATGTAAGAGCTCACTTGCACAGATTCTAAAACGGTTTCCAGGAGAAATTTGAATCAATTCAATTTCAATTTCAATTCTTTATTTTTCAATTTAGGCATTAATATAATGCACTTATGAATGTCAAAAAAGTACAGTTGTACAGAATTCAATTTAAACATTACAAAAAATCACAACATACATTAAATACATAGCCATTAGGAACACATAACGTTATTGGTATACATTGTACTTACAAAATAAAGAATTATAAATAAAATCAATTTCAATTATTTAACAACAACATACAAGTACATAGCCATTAAAAAAGCCAATTATTTAACCCTTACTTGATTTGTCACTTAAGTACATTTTCCATACATCTCGATCTGTGATGTAGTCCGTAACTTTATAATATGCCCTAGCAATGAGTGCTCGTTTTACAACGGTTTTAAATTTTGCATCCGTGAGCTCACAAATTTCTAAAGGTATTTTGTTGTAGAACTTTGTACAATTTCCCAAGAAGGTCTTTTTTGTTTTTACAAGTCTATAGGAAGAAACTTTAAGCTTACCCGAATTTCTGGTAACCTTTGGTTTATCAGCGTTTGTTGGAAATTTCTCGTATATACGGTTTTGAATTAACCTAAATATAAGCCAAATGGTCAGGTTTACATTTAATTACACGGATTTTCATAAAAACTTGAATAAAAACTCATAATTATATTTGCTGAGATGCTGTGTGAATCTCTTCAATAAAAACAAGTGACACGGCTACAACGTGGAATAGTTGAAGTTAATATGTGGAAAACTACAAAAAATGGCCGCTGTAACACATCGATGATGGAATCTGTGAAGTGACTAGTTCTTAAAATTAGCTAGCTATTGAACCTGATATGAAAAAATCTAAATCGTCTATAAAGCACATCAAGTTTACTCAAAGGCGTAATTCAACTAAGTTTATTGACATCGCTATCAATGCTATTCAAGTGCTATCGATTGTGAAGTCTCAGTAATTCAGCCACCGAGCCCCGTCAAAGTTGCGAAGTCTTACCAAGTCCGGGCCTCAGGTGAGAATGTGCTAGACGCCGACTGGCTAGACTGCCCGCGAGCCAATAATGTTGCATGTTAGCGGGCAACCCATTGATGGCAAGGTTGACAAGTAAATTAGAACGGTGAAGCAATTTTCCTGAGTGGGTTACGTGAGAGTTCGGTTTTATTGGCGATAATTTAAAATTCTTTAAGTTTCTCTAACTGTAGATAAAAATACCTACGAAATCGTTATCTTTTTGGTAAGAGCGTTATAAAACTATTTTTCACTAAAGTACGGCTCCATCAAAAATAACTTGCCAAAGGTTATGGTTTTAAAGCTAGTCGGAGATCTTAAACTAACTTTCAAACTCAGAATAAACTGTTCCGCCGTGTGTCTCCTTCATAAGTGAATTCGACAATGCAGGAATAGGTGTAGGTACTTGTATATTATAAGTGGAGGATGCGAGCTGCGGCTTTGTTCTCGAAACTTCGCCGGGTATTGTGATGTATCTTATTGCATATGCGGCATGCAGGTATAGAATGGCTTTGTAATACGTCACGACGTGCTCCGCCAATTTCGACTCGATTGCCAGTTTCCTGTTTGTATTAAGGGTGAGTATTGTTTAACGCTACGAAGTTATTACTTTGGTCAGGTGAAAATTAGATATTAAGGTGAAAATTAGATGAAATATTGAAATTATGTTGTTCTAGCGCAGGGAATTTTGAAAGATATACAACCTAACGGATATGGACTGATCATGATTAATTGAGTTAGGTTACAATAATATTTGAAACGCTATATTTCCAAAGTTTAGTAAAACACGTAGGAATAACAAAAGTTGATAGCGAATTAATAATCATTTGCAGAAAATTCGGAGGGACGAGTCAGCCTACACGAAATCTTCACGCTTCAATTGAGCCAGTTTATGGCAAAATTAATTACTGGCTAGAGAGGATCGACTATAATAGTTTCGCAGCGAAATTATTATTGTGAGGGGTCCACGGCTGCCGAAATTGTGTTCGGACAAGAAAATTACTGGGCGTAAAACGGGGTGTGAATTTGGAAATCAAAGAGCTCACCCAAACTTGTTCGAACACTATTGTGATGGTCCATCATTTACATGGGACGGTGCCTATACACAATTTGCACAAATTGTACAATGGCTTGCGTCTTGGCTTGTGATGAATGCGAGGATTCGTAGAATGGAGCAATTTTGAGTAATTAACATGTCCACGTATGGCATCGAGTAATCAACTAATGTGAGAAGGTTTTCGTAGACGAAATTGGCGAAATTTAAATTGTGTTTATTGAATTAACTGAATTATTATTTAACCACGTTATGGAGTTGCAAATATTTTTTTAAAGACACATCTGTTGGCACAAGAATTCTCATAGGAAACGTGCGACTTCTATAACTAGAGAGTCTTCGAAAGAAATATCTTCGACATTAAAAGGGCTCATATTCCTTTCTTCTATTTATAGGTATTTCTGGATAAAATTAACCTATATCTTGGCAAAAATGGACTCGCCTGACCTTATATCATAATAAATTAAAAATATATATATTTTGAAAGCGCTACGAGAAAAGGAATATTAAGAGGAATAGCAAGTAAATATTTTCCAAGTAATTTACACTCGTCTTTGGAACACAATGGAAAATCACAGGTAAGAACATTTGCAACTTTGTTTTCAATTTTATATTTAACTTCAGGCGTACCTTTTCACGTCAAAATAATACATCTTACAATATCTTCAGACGTAAGTAAAGTATTAAGGAATCCGAATAACACGCCTCGGTCGAGCGATATGGCGATGTATGGGTGCCTAGGGAGCTCAACTGAGATTTGCGCAAACATCAGATTTATGACCACCTTGTTGGAATAATAATCAATTTTCAGCTGTTACGTTAAAAACAGGCCCACGAAAATAATAACATAGTTTGATACATATGTTATCTGTAGGTAGGTTATATCAAAAATACAAATTAATTATCTATTTAATTATTAAAAGCTAATACTTAACACTTTTATGATTTTCACGTTTTTAAAATGTAAGGTTTTTCCCTCTTTGAAAAAAAATACAACGTATCTATAGTAACAATGAAATAAACCTACAAAACTGACGGCAATTATACTAACTCCATACAATAAAAATGTAGATAGGTAACTACAGCTACGACTATGCTTCGAAGCGAAAATTAAAAAAGACTTTTCGTATAATTATATAACGATCACCGATACAGGTGCATGCAACGGCCTAACCGCGGAACTGACGGCTCATAAACTAGGCGAGGCTGAGCACGAAAGAATTAAGTATGAAATATGCGCTCAGGCGCACACTGATTTATGGCTCGGCGATCTGCTTTAAATATTGTTTCGCGGATCTTAGGTGTAAGGGGCCTTCTGCATTAAGCTGTAGGTGTCCTTATTGCATTGATTTATTATATCGCGAAGGTATCCGTTTTATTCTGGATGAATGGCTAAACTAAATATACGTGAATGGTAATATTCAAAACATTTTTGTTTATCTTATTTGATCCAAAAGCAAAACGCATGATTCATTGAAAACAAACTTACTTAAAAATAAACAAATGTGTGAAATTTTTGGGAGCCTATTCTCTCCTCGTCAGAGTAACGTTAGACTGTTCATTATGTTTAATTTTGTAGTTAATTTACGGTGGTTACTTGCGTCTCAAAATGTGATTTCTTCATAGACAATTTCTCTCCTCTTAAAATGTAAATAAATCATTTCACCAAGCTAAAATGCTTTTGTAAACCCAACAAAAACCTACCAACTTCATTTTATTTAGTCTCATGCACAACATTACGTAGGTGTTATCTGGGCAGGCAGCTGACGCGGCGTGACGAAGGTTCCCCGCAGAACGCAGTCTCACCGCAGCTGGGACTCTGTCGCACTCAACATTTCATTTTAATTGCATTACACTTGCGGGTTGACGGTTGAAATTTTGTATCGTAATCCTTGTCACGTTAAATATGAATATATATTTGGACAATTTTAAGAAAAGCTTATAACGTCAGACGATTTCTACGGAAAATCTTTGCTTAATATATTTTAATGCAAAGATTTAGTTAAAATATGTTAATTCAAACTTTACAATAACTAATGTAATTAACAAAGAAAGATATAGGTAAGAAACATTAACATTATTATATGTTTTGCCAATAATCATTCTATAACAAGAGCACAAGACTCTAAGCAACGGACAGAATTTTGTACGCATTCATTTTTTCTGAAGCTGACTCTAAGTATCAAGATACATATACATAATTATATTCATGACATATTATGATATTGATTGGACTGTTGATAAAGCGTTAAGCAGGTAAACCCGCGCATTGGTTGAACGATAGCAGACAACAAATAAAAAGTCAGACTACAATGTTTGAATTGCAAAGCGTTCGTTTGTCTTCAACCATCGCCGCGTCACCATAAACTCCGTAAAACTTAAGACTGCAGCTTAAAACAGCCAGTAACTAATTTAGCCCAGCGTAAGTTAATTTGGCGCTATCTTCCAGGCAACAATGGCCGCCGTGAATCCCAGCAGACGGAACTGCCTCACCTGCACTCATTATATTTACGCCGCAATAATAAAACTTTCCGACTCTCTGTGAATATTGGATTCGCCGGCGTTGCCAGATTTACTGAGAAATCTGCAGACCTGATTTTTGGCCTACATAATGATAGACCAATGAAATCTAACCAATTTTCGAGGTTTCCTAGTATTCAGTCAAAGTTATAAATGTGAGGAAATGAAGTATAACGGACATAGGGTTAGTAACTAACTTCTGAACACAGCCGGATGAAAGGAATTATTTAAATGTAGTACGTACTTAAATAATACTTTAAAAATCTGCAGAACGGAACATTTTCTAAGACTACCTCAGATTTTAATTTTATTTTTTACGGATTTTTACAATGTTATGATGGCAACATCGTCCGCAACGGTACGAGCGGTCGCGTTACTTATAGCTGCCAGTTATGCAATATACTCTGTAGGTTTTAATAAAGGCGGCCATTCAAAAAGTTTCGGGTCGCGAAGGATGCCGACAGGGTTCGGTAAGCCTCGCAGAGTTAAGACTTGCTTGATAATGAAAATGACGTGTCATAAATAAATTACTCTTTTATTAAAATACCTAGTTATTTTTATACCGCCATCAGCAGGCAGACATACAAATTTTATGTACAATCTTATAATGTAATAAGCTATCTTTTATCGATGCATTGATTTTATGAATACAAGATAATAATTATATTTCGATTTAAATCAGCGTATATATGGACTCCTTTTTGAGAGACTGTCCAGATGTATCTCAAAACTGGGTTGAATGGAAGAAAAGGGGGGAGGCCGTTGCCCAGCAGTGGGACACAATAGGCTCACAATAAATAAATAATAAATAATATATAAATTGCTTAGACATTTGTTGACGACATTGCTTTGCAAACGTGTTAAATGATAATTAATTAGCATAAGCCGAAACCAAAAGTGTCAATATATCTCTACAATAAGTAACTAGTTTACGCCATATTAATAACAAATAGATTAATACCCCAAATTCCAAACGATTTCAGCTAATTACTAGCCAGCTAGACTGGTAACAAATACCGGTCTTGTTTGTAAGCCTTGAGAGTATTGATTAAACATAACAATATTAGCACGTTGAGTGAAAAGTTACTCCGATCCTTTAAAACACGGCAACTCGGGTCCCGTGAGCTCGTCAGACAAATGGGATATCAAGCGATGCGTCGGTGCACCCAGGTAAATGTTGTACGTGAAAGCGTTGGGATACAGGCAGAAATTTTAGAGAGCATATTTACCTACACAAGTGAAAAGTAAGACGAGTTGGCATTTGTGAATGACCGTAACTGCCATTGGCCTTTTTCATAAAAAAGAGACGTTTTTCATCAATTTTTCTTATGTAATGAAAAAGTTAGAGAGTACCAAGTGGGTAAATGCAACATGCCAAACTTGCAAACTCGTTAGACATGTTTGTCATTTGATCGATTTATTCCATATATTATAAACTTAAATGTTTTTACGGTTCCATATTTATACGACTGAGTACATAAGCGTCAATCACGTTAAACGGCTCATCGTGAATACGACGGTATTATAGATATATGAAGGAATTTGGTAGGTATACTGAATCAAATACCACCCTGTATACTCGCATATTAGCGTGTTGGCAAGTGAACTTGTATTAGAGAGGATGTTGGATATGCAAGTAACACGAGCCTTTAGCGTCGTGCTCGTTTTAAAGCTAGTCACGTTGAATTAGCAGAAGCCGAAATATAGCCGCACTTCATTCTTGAAGGCTCTTGTATCTATCTATAATATATAAAGATGAGCAGTTTGTTTTGACAGGCTACCTATCTTATATTATATAATACGTAAGATAGGTAAAACATAAGTATACTTTTAAAGCTATTTACAACGTAAGTAGTCAGTATTTATTTCGTTTTTTCCGTATCTCTTGTTATTCTATCTTTATCTTTACAGTAGGTAGTAAGTTCCTGTTAATGTATTCTAACAGTAGCAGTTACACAAGTAACCATAGTATCTAGGTGCTACCAATTTGCCTAAAAATATGAGTACCTACCTGCAATCTGCTCCTAACATTAAATAAACCATTAAAACAATACCATAATAGAAATAAACGCCCATTACGACAGAATTATCTCATGCTTGGTGCAATGACGGCGCATTATCAGGCTCACCTGCGGCGGAAATTGCATTAGATGCAGCCAGCGCTGCACTCAAAGCTTCTATTTATTCACACAACGTTTAGGTAGCGCCCACGGGCAGTTAATAAACGCAGCTGTTAAAACGCCGATAAAGTATGAGCGTTGTTTTTTATAGTTACTTTTAACGCAAAGGTCTATTCCTATTAGCGTGGCAAATGTACATTGTCCAATTCAAGTTTTATTCATAAGCTTTTTCCTTACTAATGAGCATTAAACAGGAAGGAAAGCAAAATAGGATACTTGCGATCCTACGAGATATAATACAAAAACGTTCATTTTGGAATATTTAGGTAAGAAAACGACATAAATACCTATAAAATAAGTAACATAAAAGAGTAGAACTCTACTCACTGATTTATATTGGAAATGAAATTACCGACTGTTCGAAATGAAAAAGTTACAAACTATCGCGTATTTAGATTAACGATCTCTATATATATACTCACGAGTCAAATAAACCAAAATGTAATTATAAGAAGGCTGGTTCAGTTTTGAAAAACTCTACAGCTATACTAGCTACGTTTGCCATTAAACTGTACCTACCAAATAGCAAAAGTATGAACTCTCAATAAACACTAATCAATGTTTAAACAGGTCCCAATGTGAAAGCCAGTCACATTTACCCGTATGCCACACTACTACCCGTAATGACTTTAGGCTTCTAAAGCGTTCCACCAATATTTACTCTTAATCGCAGTGGAATATATTTAAAAATATATACAAAATTCTCATTAAACTCTGCGTTTGACCCGCCCGTCTGCTACCACAAAGCGATAGCCTATTTGCTCACGGGCGTGTAAACACAGCATAGGTGCATCGGATTCCATGATGCCTTCAAAACTTTCCTCCGTACCCACCACAGCAACGCTGGCAGGAAATTGAAGTCACCTCTCTGCCGCCAACAAAGCTTTGTGAAAAGATCTATTAATTTATCTGCGAGTTTCATTTAAATTGAATATCGATTCTGCAAGTTTTATGATAGGTTGCAATTGTGTTTCAAATGCGATGTCGAATGCAGGAGACATTCGTAATTAACATTTTGTAACAATGTGAATGCTGAATTTAATAAGTTCGATAAATAAGTAAGTTGCCTCGTAGTAATTGGACTGGTCCCTGAAAATGGAGTTTAGTTTTACATTTTGGATGGAAGTTTTGTTTAAAATGCTACAAAAAATGGTCTCAGATTTGATTATAATATAGTCAAGTCTTTCACGGAAACTCGAAACAGGTGAGGTGGCGTGACGCTGACGTTATCTAGCCACCACGCACGCCACCCATTGTAAATATTAGTTAGCGAAACTCATCAAATCCGCGCTCAAACTTAATAAAATACTTCGCGCTTAATTGAAAATGAATACTGGCGCGGAATCGATCGACGAAGCATCGACTAATTGTTTCTCCGACCTCGTATCTTGATTAATAGATTTAATGTAAAAGCAATCCTCCTTTAGCAAAGTAAGGTTCACATTCCAAAACATTAGAACCTAAGATATGTGATCAAGAAAGCCGGGAGCCGATATTCCGCAGCCTTAATCCGCGATAATGAAGCGAAGGGTTGCGAGGGGGCCAGTAATAAATGTTGCGTTGTAAATTTAAAATCAAAGTGCGGAATAAATTTTGATTAAGCGATTAGCCTGAGAGGTGTTTGCGTTTCTTGGGGACATTGGCAATGCCGTGGTCGTCGGCGGTGTACATATAATAAGCGTGCAAGCCGGGAGCTTCGGGCTACTGGTGAATATCGAAACATTGAGTAGGGACAAGCGTGGCTCACTCCACGATTTCGTCGCTTTGCTACAGGTAGCTAAAAGTATAGGTAGATATACTCCAGATAGCTGAATATGTATGTGTTCATTTCTTATTTATTTGCAGTTGGTTCTTAGTTCTTACTTTACCTGACTTAGTTTTACTTAGGTTATTATACGGCATCAACTTAGGTATTAAACGCTCTATGGAACTAGAACACTTTCCCCTTAAATATAAATTTCGGGCCAAACAAAATGGGTACAAGCACTCAGACATTTTCCGCTGAGCACGAGTTCTCACTGCATCAGTATCTAATGCATTCTTACATATAAGTATGTACATATTTCTGAAATACAGGACGTATTTTCTTGTTCGTGACTTTCGCATATAAATAATTTATTTGATATTACCAGTAGTTAGTAGAATTTCGGGAGCGGCCTGCGAACTACACAAATTGATTTTATTTTGACAAAATCTTGCTCTCGCATTACGTGTAGGTATTTAATAGATTTATTGGTGCTAGCCTGATGCAATGAGTGTCAACATTAGAGCACACCACTCTAGAAGCCGATTCTGTTTTAACATTTTGTTCTGGTTTCGATCTTATTTTGATATGACGATGGTTCGTTCAAGGTCGTATCAAAATAAACAAGTGAAGACATCCGAATGGTATTAATGGAAATAAGAATTTCTGAAAGTTGTTGCAGCGATAGTTACGAGAGACTACTTTATCACGATGCAGCCTGTACAGTGTACGTGTCTTATGCATCGCGAAACCACGTCTGATTAACGCAGCTATGATGCACCGCCGACATTCATTATGATTTTATTCATACTCGGGTTTATTAGCCCGCCGCGTCAGAGCGAAGTGGCTTTACGTTATTAAGGTTTTATAGTGATTAGTGTAATAATTAAGTTACGTAGGGACCTATGAGGGAATTTTCATAGTTATTAAGTACTAAGTATACATTAATACGATTAAATCTTTTCTAGAACATCATTTCACCAGTTGGTTAAGCCACTGACTTCTAAATAGAAATATTTTTTTGCCCAAAATCCAATTTGGCCAAATATCCACTTTCGATTAAATAAAAATTAGCTATTTTTAAAATTGAGCAATTTAGTCTGCTATTTAATTGTGAACGACTCAAAACAGTATATTCTTATATGTATAACATTTTAACAAAAGTTACTGGGGATGATATACATATTGGAAAGGTTTTTCCCCAGTAAAATTAGCAACCCATACGATTGTAGGTTTTCGCAAGAACACAGTTATGTTAGTTTCATTCAAGTGAGTGAAACCGTTGTCGTCTAAAGTTAATATCGAAACACACGGTTCACACATTTTCTGCCAGCGACCCGCTACGCTAGGCCGGTTCTCTGTTCGTAGCCACTTTTCGCTACATACGGATTTTCCCGTATCATCGGCTACGCTCGTAACGCGTAGCACTGAATGTAATAAAACTTCTTATGCAACTCGGCTACGTGACCGGTGACCGTTACTTAGCGTAAACAAATCTTGCTAAACCGTTCTTGAACATTATTAAAAGCCCAAAACTCACACATAACCTCGCCTTACAAACTCCATCTTTTTCTTCAGTAACTAGTCGCCTTAGGTAAACATTTCCCCTTGACGCCAGCCTCGAGCGAAGCTAAGTTAAATGGCCGACGCCTCGGCAACGGTTCGGCGTCAGAACTCTTGTACTTTTAAAAACTTCCGCTCGAGGATGCAGTAAACTCATTAACCTGAGTGCAGGCTTATTAGACAAGCTGTACTGTGTACAGCTTGTCTAATAAGCCACGGTACCCCCAGTACAAGGGGTTACGAGCAAGTAGTAATATTACATGGGTACGGTACGTAGTGAATCACAAGAATATGGTTTGTGTAGGTTTTAGTAAACCTTTTTCTTCCACACATGGCCAGTTACCACTTTAGGTAGTATTTACAAGAATGTAGCTATAATCTTTGTAAATACTACCTACGACAATCAATGTACATGTCGGCGGCAGATCGTAAAATCGGGCATATCGAGATATTCCTAGGCATATCATGAAACGCCGCCATTTCATGATCTGACTAAGATGAACCCAGTCGTATCACGATCTGCCTTATAAAAGAGGCGACAGATCGGTCAGACCAATGTATTCGTTGATATTCCTAGCTTCATACCGGGCGCATCGTAAAATAATTGATGAGATATTCCTAGGCATATCATGAAACGCCGCCATTTCATGATCTGACTAAAATTAACTCAGGCATATCACGATCTGTCTTATAAAAGATTCGGCAGATCGATGGGAGCAATGTATTCGTCGAATTCCTAGCTTCATTCATACATACCGATCGCATCGTAAAATAATTGCATTTTTTGCCACTGGTGGCGCTGCATTCTATATGGCGCTACGTCCGAGGCCCAGTGTTGCCAGATCGTACCTCTTAATATAAGTTTACGTTCCTTTTGAGCCTTGAGGTTTGCTCGATATGGCTGGTGGTCGCTAGGCAGATCATGAAATGCCGGCGTTTCATGATCTGCCTAGGATTATCTATCACCCATTGAGGTTTGCACGATATGGCTGATGGTTGCGCTAGGCAGATCATGAAATGCCGGCGTTTCATGATCTGCCTAGGAATATCACCCCTTGAGGTTTGCACGATATGGCTGGTCGTCGCTAGGCAGATCATGAAATGCCGGCGTTTCATGATCTGCCTAGGAATATCACCCCTTAAGGTTTGCACGATATGGCTGGTCGTCGCTAGGCAGATCATGAAATGCCGGCGTTTCATGATCTGCCTAGGAATATCACCCCTTGAGGTTTGCACGATATGGCTGGTCGTCGCTAGGCAGATCATGAAATGCCGGCGTTTCATGATCTGCCTAGGAATATCACCCATTGAGGTTTGCACGATATGGCTGATGGTCGCGCTAGGCAGATCATGAAATGCCGGCGTTTCATGATATGCCTAGGAATATCACACCCTATTACATATTTGATATGCCTAAACGTCGCTAGGCAAATCGTCAAACGTTGATGTTTGAACGATATGGCTGGTAGTCGCTAGTCAGATCATGAAATGGCGGCGTTTCAATGGTATGCCTAGGAATATCTCGATATGGCCGATTTTACGATCTGCCTCCGACATACATACAATACTAATAGCATTAATGAATATGGTCGACGTCTAGGGTCGTTGGCCACCTTTTAAGTCCCGTTGATAATGGCACAAAAATAGCATAGATGAATATGGTCGACGTCTACGATCGTTGGCCACCTTTTAAGTCCCGTTGATAATGGCACAAAAATAGCATAGATGAATATGGTCGACGTCTACGATCGTTGGCCACCTTTTTAGTCCCGTTGATAATGGCACAAAAATAGCATAGATGAATATGGTCGACATCTACGATCGTTGGCCACCTTTTAAGTCCCGTTGATAATGACACAAAAATAGCATCGATGAATATGGTCGACGTCTACGATCGTTGGCCACCTTTTAAGTCCCGTTGATAATGGCACAAAAATAGCATACTCGTAGATGAATATGGTCGACGTCTACGATCGTTGGCCACCTTTTAAGTCCCGTTGATAATGGCACAAAAATCGTTTGGCATGAACTCGAAGACGCATAAATACATTCGCTTCACGATATTATCGGCCCGATTCTGATTTTGAAATAGACATCTATTAGATATCTTTTAGACATCACCAAGATACGATAACGATATGTTTAAGATCTAACATGTCAAATTTGACATTTGCGCGATTCTGGAGATACTCTTGAACGATTTCCACAAGATATGACTTAGAGATCCAATTCACATCTAATAGATATCTACTCGTAACTCTATCTAATGTAAAAGTGACATTGGTTGCCTGAATTGCGCTGCAAAAGAGAACTAGTTGAAATCTAAACTATAACGTATCTAGAATGGATCTAGTACGTGTCGTCTCTTATGAATATCTTGAAGTTCGTGTCCTGTCTTCGTGTCCTAATCTATTGAGTGTGACGCCGTGGCTGCTATTACGAAATATAATGTTTATGCCGCACGTCAGTGGATCTGCAGAAGTTGTAAATCATACTGCATCCGTATTCCGTGCTGCCACCTAAACATCACGCTGACTTTAGAGCTCGTCTTATGATTGCGTTATGGCTACAGGTAATTATAATAATTCATGAGATACGTAATATTTCTAATATAATTCTAATATTAATGGAAATTTATCGATAAAGAAATTATTTATTAAAGTACAATTTTCTTAAGAGTTGGCATACGCAGACCACAGCGTATTCATTGCATCTTTGGACTTAAAGAACAATGAACCAGCAATACTCATTGCTGAGACAAAAAACACCAGTCACGGCACTAAATCAAAATAGCGTCGGCACGTTTTACCAACAATTTAATAAACTAACTTTGCACAGATTGCACATACGCAAGAATCCTTTGAAAAGACTTGAGCCAGAACTTAATATAGGTACATTTCCATTTTTACTATTAGTAACAGTGATTAATAAGGAAATAATAATTATGTTAGGCTCAAATATATACGGTAGTTCAAAAGTGAAGTATTTTTAACAAGCTTTTATTAGGTCGACCTGTATGTAACTAACTATGTAATGGAATCTAAGGTATAGTACATTATTGCAGAGGCCGGGAAAGGGCAATTCGTGGATGAGTTTCGAAGACGAATCCACGAATTGCTATTCCTGCCGAGGCATATATAGTGCTTTTCTCCAAACATGCGAGGAAATAAGGTAAAATAATAATTATTTAGGCATCAAGCATCACTTAAATCGAACCTTCACATCAAAAATGTCAAAAACAATTTCCCTCTTTAATTAATTTTTAAAAGTTACGGGTACAAACTTATTCTGCCAGTCAGTACCATTCAATATTCGTTCATTTAATATAATTGTGCAATATAGTTGGTCAAACCAATTTGTCAGTCAGTAAGAACTATACCCATCCTTTACTTTTGGGTGCTAGTACTAGTGTAAGACAAAGATAGTATGATTCTCTCTGTCTATGTTTGAAATGAGAAAGTCCTTTGACAAACTACATAAGCTTTATGAACACGGATGAGATCCTTAAAAAAAATATAAAAATAATCTTTGATTTTATTAAGCAGTATTCACACGAGCACAACGCGCGGTCTTGTAAGAACGAGACAAGTAAGGTCGTTTATCTTACTATCTCACTCTATCCTATAGCTTGAAATGATAGCTGATCGCGTCGTGTAGACGCGGCTCGCGGCTATAATAATTGGCTGTTTGCGTTTTTTATTTTTAAAAAGTAAAAAACACTACAGTAATAAGTTATTACTGTAGTGTTTTTTCATTCCCGTCCGCTAGAACAGGACAGCGATAGTTTGATTTTTTTAAATTAGAGTTTGACAATAACGAAGAACTTCCCGTACTATTTTTGCTACAATAAGGTGAACATTTCCGAGCATATTGGAGAAAACTAATTTAACCATCTTCCAAGGATCGTAGCGTCATGAAAATTGGCAGCTGTATGTAGTTCTGATGACAATACAATAATATGGTACTGTCGAACTGATCTGATGATGGAGACAGGAGGTGGCCATAGGAACTCTCGACCTGTATGTAACTAACATGTAATGGAATCTAAGGTAACTAATTTAACCATTTTCCAAGGATCGTAGCGTCATGAAAATTGGCAGCTGTATGTAGTTCAGACGACAATACAATAATATGGTACTGTCGAACTGATCTGATGATGGAGACAGGAGGTGGCCATAGGAACTCTGTGATGAAACAACGCAACCTAATTGTGTTAGGGGTTTTAGAATTGTCTCGATGAATATTAGTTGTCTGTCGTAAGAAAAGTACAGTCAGCGATAAAAGCTTGTACCAAAAATTAAATTTTTGCCAAAAACTTATTTATCCCCGCTAACCCAGTGGCACGGGGTGCTGTAACTAAGTTACCCGGTTCATTTCTCAATTTTCCGGCCCCGTAAGATGGACGCTCGGCGGATAACCCTTTAGCTCGCGGCTACAGTGGCTGCTTGCTTTATTGCTTTTAATTATCGGTTAGCTAAGCATTAAGCGTATCTATAGACATTTATAATAAAGACGGAAACATTAAAAAAATAAGGCGGATAATTATTTCGATCAATGGGATTCCCTGGTGCACTGTCGATGTTTTTTTACTTGCATTAAAATGTATTGACCTTGTTTTGTTGAACAACCTACATATTCTTTGTCAGACACAAAATAAAACCTTATAAATGCGTATAAAGTATTAAAATAGTACAATAATAAATTACTTTCAAATCATTATATTCAGTATAGTTATAATATCACACCAAAAACATTTGCACGTAATATATATGTTGCCAAGATGAGATCATAATTATGGCTCACACTGTCAAAAAATTATCAGATCTTATGATTATGTAATGCCAAGCTTCTAACTCTACAAGCCCTAACTTCACAAACTCTACACCTTAGTCAAAATAATTATTTAAACTTCATTACACAGTAAAAAATATACAGTTACAAAAGGCAAATCTTGAAAATGACAAATTGTGACAAAATTAAATCACAATCATTCTGGCACTCTCAGTACAACTTTTAAATAAATAAAATACCGCCGAAGCACCATCTGTCCTCGCACTTTAAATCTGGATCCGTTGCAGTCGCGGTCGCATCCGTTTCCTCGCATTATATTAAATTTTATTATAGCCTGGACTAAGTAATGGGAATATCGTGTAAGGAGCGGTCGCGGCCCCCGGGCGGGGGCCAGCGGGGGCCAGCGGGGCCTGCGGGGCCTGGAGGGGGCCGAGGTGATTAAAATTTTGGCTACCGTTGATGACACAACAGTATAGCAGAGTGGAAGGATTAATGGTGGGTTTATGACTGGATTACATTACTTTGTATCGAGCCAAGAGTGTTGTGATTCAATTTGTTGCGCCCGAGTACTTAGCCGGCTATTTGAAATAGTGTTGGGGAGTATCAGTTATTTTTACACATTATTTTATAATTTTTAATGCATCAAGTTCAGTAATAAGTCTTGTATATTGGACTAGCATTTTTTTAAAGCTTAAATTAAGGTGTATTCGGATAATTCCAAAAGGAAAAAAAAAACACTAACAAAGTGGCGGATAATTCCGAAAAAGGGACTTTTATTAGAAAGAAATAGAAGTGTTTATTAAATAATTTATGGGATTACCTATCTAATTTCCGAAATGGCCACTTATTTTGCAACATTAGTAAGTAAATAAAATAATTTTTAAGAAAAAAAAAACCGACTTCTATGCGGCCCGGTGAAAGATTATTGTAGATGGTGTGCTATGTAGAAAAGGAAGCATTTCGTTTCTGTAAGGCTCGCAGTTCTAACCTAACTTAACCCACTTTTGTTCGGTTCTGTGAGGATAGCAGTTCAGACCTAACCTAACCCACTTAACGGCGCATGCGGTGCGGTGAACGGGGGTTCACCGTTGAGCGGGAGGGGTTTGGCCTCATCATACTTTATACCTACATTTTATGGTAGGTAATCATAGTGGTTTATTTAGTTTAGGTATCATAGTGGTTTTCCGGGTCAAGGTCCGGGTCTGTGTCCGAGTCCGGGTCCGAGTCCGGGTCTAGTCCAGGTCCGAGTCCGAATCCGAGTCCAGGTCCGGGTCCGGGTCCGAACCGGATCCGGGTACGAGTCCGGATCTGGATCCGAGTCCGGGTCCCAGTCCAAGTCAAAGTCGAAATTCGAAATCACCAAACATGTACTATGCGTCGTTGAAGAGTTCTGTTCTGATCATCATCAGCAGTTCCAGTTCATCAAATGTGACAGTTTTTAATGTTAATACTTTATTTTATGATGAAAATAAAGAAAATTCTATACGTGTGCCTTTAAGATTTGAGGAGTTCCCTCGATTTCTCATGGATCCCATGTTCAGAACTTGAGCTTGACATAAATATGGCTTAAAAACCTAACTTGCTTAACAAACATAACGAAAAGAAAAAATCGCCAAACGCGAGCTATGCGTCGTTAAAGAGTTTCGTTCTGGTCATCATCAGCAGTTACACTTCCTCAAATGTTACTTTTTAAATGTATATGCTTGATTTGTTGATTAAAACACAACAATCACTATATGTATGCCTTTAAGATTTGAGGAGTTCCCTCGATTCCTTATGGATCTCATCATCAGAACTCGAGCTTGACAGAAATGTGGCTTAAAAACTAAACTTGCTTAACAAACATAACGAAGAGGACAAATCGCCAAACGTGAACTATGGGTCGTTGAAGAGTTCTGTTCTGATCATCATCAGCAGTTCCACTTCATCAAATGCGACGGTTTTTAATAAAAATGCTTGATTTTCTGATGAAAATACAAAAATAACTATACGCACGCCTTTAAGATTTGAGGAGTTCCCTCGATTCCTCATGGATCCCATCATCAGAACTCGAGCTTGACAAAAATGTGGCTTAAAAACTTAACTTGCTTAACAAACATAACGAAGAGGACAAATCGCCAAACGTGAACTATGCGTCGTTGAAGAGTTCTGTTCTGATCATCATCAGCAGTTCCACTTCATCAAATGTCACGTTTCTGAATGTATATGCTTGATTTGTTGATAAAAACACAAAAATCACTATATGTATGCCTTTAAGATTTGAGGAGTTCCCTCGATTCCTCATGGATCCCATCATCAGAACTGGGTTTTGACAAAAACGGGACCAATCTGTATGCATATACATACAATCAAAAAAAGAATTTTCAAAATCGGTCCAGTAATGACGGAGATATGGAGTAACAAACATAAAAAAAATAAAAAATAAACATACAACCGAATTGATAACCTCCTTCTTTGAGATTTGGAAGTCGGTTAAAAATATCAATGATCATAACATTATGATAATATCGTATAGCAATAGCAATAGAAGAACGGCAAAAGAAAAATCCAAACAAAAACACGTCAACATTAGCAAAGAAAAACTATTCCATATTTGTGAAAGCGACGAAAACTACCTAAATTCGACGATAAAAACCGCTAAGAGCCTCTCTAAGAAGAATAAAGCTGAAACAAATGATGTAGTTCTTTTCACAGACTCGTATCTAACTAAATCGCGTTAACGGAAAAGCTAACATATTCCGTAGGAATAAAATTCATATTTGAAATCAAAGGCGTACTACGATAATGCGATTATATGAGGGAATCGCAATGTATTAATCCGGAGCCCGTGGAAGCAACTTTGCTCGTAAGCTATAAACGCTGTACAATTGTTTATCAATTGCCTACGTTACGAGTGTGTTCTACCAAAATGTTTATTGTGATGGCTTGTTTAGGTTCATGGCAGTTCAATCATGTTGAAGATGCTAACGTTAAGTCTCAATTTCTAGTAGATCCCAAACAGCGCACCTAGCGGGACGTTTTGGAAACTCAACCAGCAAGTGTACAATTTTGTCACAAACTAATAAGTGCGAGTATTCAAACGCGTCGTCGACCCGACACGGTTCGTATTGTATTTCTCATAGTTTGTGCGAGTGTACGTTACAGTATGACATGACATTATGAACGGTGTCATGTGACTGCTTCTCCATAAAAACGTAATCCTCATTTTACTCTGTGAATATCAACATTAAAAAAAAATATAAACGAAGGGGCGTTTATATTTTTTCTTAGTCGAATTTAAACTGTTGTGAGACATACTAACATTGAATAATTTTACGGTTTAGACTCACTTGTTTTAAGTCACTCGCGCGACATGTTTCGGAGAGTCTAGGTCTCCTTTCTCAAGCACTAACAGTGCGAGCAGCGTTAGTGTTTTTTCTTAGTGACTATTATTTTCATTTTCATTTTCATTTATTCACTTCAATCATTAGCACTTACAGATAAACCTTACGTGCTGATTGGCATTCCATTGCTTAGTGTATAACATACATTAAGTGCAATAAATACAATTAAATAAAATCGGATTAAATCATAACTAATCATAATTATGGAATTAGGAACAATATCAATATCAAAATCTTCTAAATAAAATAATGATAATAATTTAAATGAAATCGATTTCTACAGACTAAATTAGATTGATTATTCTTAGTCTCTGAGTAATTACTAATAAACAACACACTATCTACATATTTTTTTTATTAAGAATTCAATAGTTTAGACTGTTAAAGTGTATTTCCATCTTTGAGTACAATAGGGAACAAACAGCTGCTGAAGACTCCGCTTCGAATTTCGTAATAGAGTAACTTTTAGAGGTGTCAAGAAAAAAAAAACATTTTTTTTAAAGTCGCAATATAAATTAAAGTCAATAATATACAGTTGAGTTTACTTTAATTATTGCTGGAAGGAGTTGCCAGCCTTTAATTACTTCCCGATAAATCTCACGCAGCCGTTGATCTCTCAAGTGTGAAGGTTTATTTAAGGGCGGCGATATTTTTCCCCCGGCCTGGCTCACTTCGTTATATTTATTAAAACATCGCCCGAGATTACAAAGAACACGATATTTTTTACACTGTAAGATGTGAAAACCAATTAAGGAGATAAAAAGGGAATCCAGCGAGGTGCCTGCATTAATTTCTTTTTTGCGGGGATTATTTTAAAATTGCATTATATTCTTGTTAAGACGGGAGCTCCCAGTTAATGATAGCACTACCCCTTGCTTTTAATTGCCTCCGGCTATTGCGAGATGAGTAATCTCGAGAGGTGCTCGGCCGCTCTTCAAGATAAAACTTTTGCGACTTTCCAAATAAGAAAAGCGTTTACGGATTGTTACTTGCTGGGTTTACGCGCAAAATCTAAAGGAGTGCCTTTTTAAACACTCTTGGAGTAATGTTTGAAGTTTCGTTAAAGAAAATCATTATGGTGATTAACACGGCTGGCAAAGGAAAATATAAAAAGAGCCAGTCACGGATGTTTCAAAAGCAATTTAAAGGCATTACCTTTACAGTGCAAACACTGCTACAAATCATTTAATACAAAAACAGTAGACATTTCCGATAAATACTTAATGCCGTAAAACAGACGTATGGTTAAAATACATGTCGTGACCTACGTTGAAAGTAAGAAATCAAAATGACATGAAACAGAAATGGAAATGAAGAAATAATGTGGCCCACGCACAAACAACCTTCGATAGTAGATAGGTATAATTCCGTCGGACGCTCGATTTGGGGGTGAACTTCAGAAAGTGTTCGCTAGAAGTGGTCGCGATTACAGCAAACTCGATATCGTGTATCTGCTTTTATCTAAAATTACCCCTATATCCGAACGCATAAGATACTTATCGGTGGTAAACCTAAGTTTGCTCGAAATACTCGTGATTATAACGTCGCAGTAACGCGTTTGCGTTTTCTGAATTTGTAATAGGCTTTATGTTTTGGGTGGTAAGGGTTAGTTGGTAGTTTTTTTTAGGTTTGTACAGAACAGTCTCGATTTATTAGTCATCGATGGTGGCGCGATAGTGGTGCCAGGCGCGGGCGGCGCGCATGCATCTTCTGTCAACACTACCCTAATGAAAGGCAGTTATACAACGCACGTGATGCTAAATGTCACTAGGACTGAGCAATTTATTGTAATTTGTGCGTATTTGTCATGTTATGAAAATTATGGCTCTATTGCATTCGAAGGAGATATCAACTTGTTATAAATTGCCGCAAGCATAGCGGTAGCGCGAGTCTCAGTGGTAAGCATTAATTTACTGATTAATATCGCTACTATAGAGTAATTTATTTTTAACATAAAATAGAGTTCTCATCATAATTTATCTAACCTAACCTAACAAAATTCAATGATATCCAAACAGCCATGCAGATAATGCGAATTTGAATCAAATATTGCTTAGACGAAAAACAACACCCATCATCACTTTGTTGCGACTCTACTCGTAGAGTTATGGGTGCTGTCATTATGCAGCCTGCATTTATACTTTATAGTTTCATCCGTAGAAAATATTATGGCCATTAAATATTCAACCCTTTTATTTACATTTCGTTAATAGAGTTTTATAGCATTTTTATTTGTCCGTGATTATTACGAGTATGGATAGCAAGCTCTAGTCGATCCATTCTGACATAAAATCTACCTAGTATATAAGTATTTACTTAGTAAATAGGTATTAAAAAAGACGCGTGGCGTTATCAGTTTAAAAGCAATTAAAAAAGCGAAAGTCTAATTTTGCGGTTATGATAAATTTATTAGAATGTAGATACCCAAAAACACTGTAAACGCAATTAGGATTATTTTTTGCCAAGTAAAAAAAAAATATACTTACTTATATTTACGATACGATAACAAATTATAAATACAAGGCATAAAAAACTTTCCAGTGGGAAATTTAACAATGTAATTGAAACCTTGTTTTATTACACCATGTGTAATACTTTATAGTCTTTACCCTTTAACTAGCGCATTTCCTTATCGGTACATATCACGAGAAGTAAAAATTAAGGCAGTACAATAAAAGGTTGCACTGCGGTAAAGCTAAAAGCAGACAGAGCATTTTTATAACTACCGTTATAAAGGTTATAATAAATGTTTGACCATTTCCAGCGTTATTTTTTTTTAAACCCATCATAACTGCTTGACCCTTCATTGAAATTTGTGTGAAATAAAGTTAAACTAAAGTTTAAACAGTTATTGGCAAGTGCAACTTCTTCACAAAGACGTATAAAATTATCTAAGAACAAAAAAAGCGTCCAACCTCGTAGCCTAACATGCCCCATGCCACACTAAATTGGCTGCTAGAAAAAGAGTTTGTTTCTAAAATGTTAGTACCTTAACTTAAAAAAAGTAATATTTTTTACATTGCAAGCTGATGATCTGCGTCGCCAGGCACAGTAGGTATAATTAGGGCAAGCTTCACTACCCAATGATGGCAATGATAAACCCTAAGATACATTAAAGTCAGGTTGAAGAAGACAATCATTGGAGGACGATATCAGTATAGTCCACCATTATGTAACTGCAGCGCGGTCATGGATAAGGACATCGTTGTTTTAACAATGCAAGTGTCTTTATAAAAAAACAAGCAACAACGGTTGCACTCCGGGAGTGCCGATAGAAGTGAAAACTCACCTCACTATGTTACCGACGCCCGGTAACACGATACATACGTTTAGCGGAGGTATTCTATTTATTTATTATATATTATTATCATTCTCAAATAAGATCACACTTTTTCATTGACATTTTTATTTACATACTGCCATGACAACGTCAAATTATTTGAACATAGGTAAAGAGTCTTGAAAAGGAGTCCGCAACATAAATGTCAAATAACATTGAGTTTTTCTTTATTGATTTAAATGCCATTTAAATTATGAGTGGCCACCTTACGGGGCTTACGGTGACGTGATCGCCTTACGCTGTCTCGAGTTTATCATTTTTTCCCCACCTCAAAAAGTGCCCAGCGCCGCTAAAGAAGTTTTCACTTCAAAAATTTGAGCGTTTTCTTCTTGATGTAGTAGTGGTTTGAAGTAAGCTGTGGTTGTTGGCACGATGAATGCTAATTACCGGTGGTATTTATGCGACTGCAGCGGTCGTGCCGTGACAGCGCGGCGACCGAATAAATCGTGACTGCGACTGCGGCCTTACCTGCATCTGGTGCATACATTCAATGTTGACAAATAAAATACAGAGTGCATATTAATCTAAAAATGTGCTATAATTAAGGGTGTAATGAATGTATGCAATGAAGCAATGAGGGATAATTATAAAGTATAGCAGAAAGAAAAGATAAATTGTTGATAAGGATGAACGGAGTAGCAAGATAATTAACAGAAGGGAAGTTAATATAAATATACACCAGACTAACGAAGTAATGATAGAAAAACCGAAGGTATTTTTTGAAACTCTCAATAGTTATTAAATATGTAATTTTAAGCAACATGTTCTAATGTAAGTAATTGTAAAAATAAACTATTGTGTCTTAAAACAAGACGCTTTTTCGTTTTACATAAAATAGTGCAAACACTGCACCACGCGTGACGCCGCGTTTGTCGCGGGGATCCACGGATTAGCTTTATGCACTGGCACTACTAATACGCCGCGTAAACTATCATCACGTCGTACAACAAATACTTTATTTTTGGTATTGGGTTAGTAGAAACCACCTTCTTCCTAGCTTAAGATTCCAGGAAAAGAAAAAATATCGTTTTTCATTATGTTAAATAAAAAGTTTCCTTACTCCACTCCAGAACTCCGTCTATTGTATTCAAATGCATAGTCACATATTGATCATAGTTGGGTACCTGGAACGATAAAAAACATAATTTTAATGTGATAAAATTTTGACACAAAACAGTGATTAACGCTTGCTAATCAAACCGTGTCGCCTAACTTCGCAAAATGCGAGTTTCATTACAAAGTTAAAGCGGCAAATTTTATAGCCGAAGCGTGCAAAACCAACATGGCAAAGCTTTCAAAATCCCTAAAATAACAAATAGAATTTCCCGCGTGCTGAGGGCGGAAGTGACGTGCGTTTGGGCGTCCGGACGCGCTGCCGATCGCCACATCCGGGGCTCGTGCTCGAGCCACGAGCCAGCTCGAGCCGTCCCGCCTCGAGCCAGGCACCGCCGGCCCCGTATTAATTGATTCCACAGATAAAGCTGGAATGCCATTCGCGGCTGGTGTCGCAGCAAACGTGACTCGTGTATTTTGACTGCAAATTCTGTGATTTAACGCTTGAGTGGTCGGGTTTTATTGCATGGCGTGCGCCAGATTTGCAAAGTAACGCTTTTTTAACTAATTCTGTGGAATGTTTTACAATCGCCCCTTTTGTAGCGAAAATTTATCGCAAATCAAGAAATGAACATGCCACATTTCAAAGACTCACAAGTAGTCACGTGTATTTTGAACAAAACCTCTATAAGTCATTTGCGCCTACACCCTAATAAAAGTACATTCCCATAAAACATAACGCCTCCCAATTTTAAAACAATCAAACCGCCCATGACTTGAAAGGTAATTTTTCCTCGTCCTTTGGAAATCATAACAACGCTCCCCCATAGAACACTCTAGAACATTTGAGAACAATCTATGTAATGAGCGCATAAAACAATGCCCCGGTAATTTACGAGCAGGAGCGGAGAAACTCGGACCTTTTCAAATTTTACATCGGCTTGATAAGGAAGCTTTTGAAATTAACGCTACGACTTAAGACATTTTAATTATGGTTAAATTCTTACAAGGTATTTTCATATAAATAGTCTGGTTTTCAAAGTTAACAAAGAATATTTCTAAATTAAATGTAGGTACCTACTTGTAGATATACATCTACTTATAAGAAACTTGTATGTGTACTATGGGTACATAGTACTTGTTTTAATAGACATTGTTTACTGTTTTTATCAGCTTTTGAAATAAGAAACGAAGCTTAAAATTTAGGTAAAATTTGAATTTGCGAGTCGACAATAAAACGCAGCTGAGCCCCGATCAGAGCGATCGTGATAAACGACCGTGATGCTGCATTTCGGGGCAGCCCATAAAACATAAGACGATATGACTGCTTATACAAATACGTACGAGTAGATATTTTTTTATTAGATGCAATCAAGAGTACGGTTGACGGTTATCGTGCTCTCGCTATACCATCATGTGTAAGGGATTCATGTAGGAGGTGCAAGCACGCGCAATGCTAAAGCGGCCTAGCCTTTCAAAGATAGCATAATACCTACTCAAGAAATTGGGACAGGTATCGCCGTACCCGATTGGCTTAGAGGTAATATTATTATAGTGTTAGTCGCGTATGCTGAAGACGCCGGTTTGATTTCGGCCTCGGCCACTGGAGGTCTTGGTCACTTCCCTTTCTTATAATGACTCTGTTTGGGTTTATAATCTAATAGTAGTGTTGTAACTTAAAAAACACAAATCATAATATTTTATACAATAATATTTTTTTCCCTAGGCCTTAAGCAAGGCCTTTAAGTAAGGCTCAAGATACAAGTATAGGGATGATGACACATACACATGTTCAATATTATAACAAAATCTAGTAAAATAGATAGCAAATGAGCAATTTATCACAATAATGTGGACATTAAAATAAAATACGGAAATGTTACAAAAATACAGACCCTGAAAGTTTCAAAATTTAAGTTTTTTTTAACTTCCATAAACGATAAAAGTAAGGGTACCATTCGATTCCTTACATTTTATCCAAAAAAGTATTGTATAGCAACTATATACAAATAAACGCAATATTTCATGGACAAAAACGCAATTTTCTTGTTTTCTCCATACTACAAGATGGGATCTCAGTGACCTTGAAATCACGTTCACTTATCCTTTTGTGAGAAGCGTTTCGCGAGTGAAGTGCGACTGTCGGACTTTGACTATAATTTCTGACTTTGTGTTGCTTTAATGCAATGGGTTCCATATAGACATTTGATCCTAAAAACAAACCCGATCGATTGATACCATAAATGAAAATTAGTCATGTAGCCTATTATACCATTGAAATAATTTAATCAATAATTTCGACGAGTATGGTGATGGTAAAAAAAAAGTACCTACCTAATATATTAACTAAATACAAATATCTTAGTAGTTTTACATCTCTCATACCCATAACATCATATATGTTGGAAATCACCTTCAACTCATAAAAAATACACGTCAATGGCAGAATTAAAATAATTACCTCGTATCCCGGGCATGGCATCGTTCAGCAAAGATCTTCACAAAAATATACCCAACACCCTCAGATAAATAAAAGTGTTCACGTCACAGAGCGAGACGGCTTAATGTTGCCTAAATAAAATATAGCGGCTGAGAACACGAGCCATATTGCCTCGGTGCAAAAGTTTTAAAAAGTTTTCTTTGCGGACCCATTACAAGTACAGTGCTGCGCTTGTGTGGGTGCCACACGCGGTCGATGGTCGGGATGTGTCAGAGACGGGCACGTGCTAATATAATGTAGTGTTCTAGTTTGCCAAAAGCCAATTTCAAACATTATCTGTTAGAAATTACTGTTAGCAAATGCTGGAAATTATATTCAAAGCAGCACTGCAACACCCGTATCTAAAGTTCTATGCATAACCAATTTCACGTTGGGTTTACAGTTGATTCTCAAACTTGGAGTAAAATAATCCATCTTTCTACAAACTTTTTAATTATCCCTTAAGTCTCCACGCATCAATAAACTCATCCATAGCTAATCAATCTAGATCTGGAGCGTGTGACCTCTGACCCAGCTGCAGCAGTGTGCGTTCACGCACACAACGGCGCAGCGTTCCCAACGAAAGTAGGTTTATTTCCATGAAAAAGTTTTGAAAATCGATGGCTTTAGCTCCTACGCTCGGAAACTTTCCCGTCATATAACCATAAATACGCTCTGGGCCGTGTTATGCTCGCTACGTAGACATCGAGCTACTAGAATTTTCTTGTAATATTCAGTAATATACGTTCTTGTTGTGAACGCTGTTTGAAATAAAGAACACGTTTTTTACGCTGTTGGCTCAGGTTATTGTTTTGAATATTTTACAAAGTTGTGTTGTTTGTACGAAGTATCAGAAAGTTTATAGGATTCTTTTTACTTATTCTGTAAGTTAAGTATGTGTTTATAATTCTTTTTTAGATAATAATTCGCTTTAATTAAAAAACTCAATTTGAATAGAATATAAAAACAATTTATTCGTGAGCACAAAACACAAAATAGAAAATTATACAAAACAGAGAAACATAGAAAGGAGAAAGTGCCACGGAATGCTCTCACCTCAGCATGTTGCTGGCGACTTCCAGCGCTGATCAACATGAATAACATCAAAATATAACATAACATACAAAATACAAAGATAGTAATTTGGTCTGGCAGTCAGGACTTTTCTGTAAGAACCTATTATTTAAAGTCTATTTTTTTATTCGGTACTATTAACTGTCATTTCAGTCTACTGAATAAAAAAATAGACTTTAGATCAATCCAACAGGAGATATTTAGATACCAGATGCAAAGACTTATATAAAAAATAATATAAAGAAAAATAACAGATATCGTACCTCAGCAAGTCTTTTGTAGAACCAACTCATCAAAACAAGTGTCTCTTCTGCGCCCATATTTTGCATATTCCAAGAAAGGTATATTAGTGAAGATCCATTTATTAAAGAATGTTCGGAGCGCTGCGGCCGCGCCATCTTGCGTATCGCTTTGATATATTATTGTTTATAAATAATGACTCCACGACCCTCCCAATTTAATTGTGGCGTATCCAAGAATGGCTTATTAAGCGGCCGGTTAATATTTCCTTATGGGGATGTAATTAATTTAGCTAGTCAGGTGCGACGCCCACGGCTGTCGGAGCGGCCATTATCCACCGCATTATTTTGTCGTGGCCAATTTGTTTGAAGCCTTTGACGGCCGAGGAGATTCACTTAATTAAGTCTCGATACGACTTTCCGACTTTGCTCCGATTTTGTTAATTTTGCTTCAGGTAATTTGAGATGTTTGCGAGTGACTTGGATAGGATCGTGTTGCAGATATATTTTATAGTATTACTCTATTTGTCTTTATTAACAATATTGGAAAGCTCAGAATTTCCTCGAAACAGATTTAAAAAAGCACACAATGAAATGATCCTATATCAAAATGGTATATGTACATAATTTTGATCGGTATTAACAAAATTGGTCAGTTAAATTTTTGGTCCTAGATACTAACTCTTGACAAACAACATTATTAGACCTTGTGGTTTCTAAGGTTGTTTCGTTTTTTGTTTTACGAGTTATACATTATTTTAACAGGTCTATTAAGATAAATTTCTTCCAAATATTTAAGTTTTAAAACACACACCTAATTATTGCCGGCTGTACTTGGTATACATTCTACAATTGATTTTTCGACATTAAAAATATTTAACTATTAGTATTTAAAACGTTTAAACACATAATATACGTTGTAACTAAATACACAGTTTTATTAAAACATATTAAATAAATGGTCTTACTGATTACATGCTGTGTAGTATACAGTTATTAATAAGTTTCAACATTTAAGTGTTTGCACAAAAAATACGATTTAATCAAAAATAGCTTACGTCATCAAGCATTCGTAAAAATCTGAAGCACGAGGTTTCACCTTGGTGCACCAGCATGGCTTCTTTACCCACTGAACACTGCAAACGCCCTTGTTCCGAAGCGGCATATGTAGTTGAACAATTGTAATTGGCAAGTTGAACTAGCGCGGGCGCCCAGAAGTTGTAGGCAAGGTCAAATTAGCGCCCTGACCTTCCGACTGCAGCCCTCTGCCCCTGGTCCAAGTAGTTGCGAACAACTGCCATAACTCCGTAGGTACTCCGAAACTGGGTGACAGTGTAAGCGGCCGTTGACTCCGTGAAAAAGTTCCCTTTAAATATCCACAAGTTTAGTTTAGCAACTCAAATTTAGTTTGGTAACAAACGGAGCAACAACAAGTCGCAACAAATCCGTTGGAAAGTTGCGCGCGAGTCGTTTTCAAGTTCAAACCCGGATACTTGCGGCGCTCGCGTGCACTGAACTTGCCGGAACTGGAACTGTTATGAACCAATTATGCTTTATTTTTTCAGTGGGTCAAACAAGTTGAAAATTATTTTTATAACAAGGTAGGTAAGTACTGTCAAAAATCTAAGGTTAAAGTTTTTTTGTATACTTACATTTTTTCACATAAAACATACCCACATCATCGGAAGCAGAATAATTATATCTTTATCATAAACAAACAAGGGAACATTTCATACCAGCGGATATTTTACGGAGTCGCTACGGACTACGGCGCGGCGTAGCTCCGTAGGCGACGCCAAAAGTTTACGACAAGTACTTTGCTTGGCCGCATGAAGCAGATTGTATCGATTGAGCTTCGGTGTCCTCAATACAAGTTGACGTCTTGGTATCTCGTTACTCAATTTGCATATCACGGTATAGAACCTACATTCACTTAATATGTGATCTTCTATAAATGAGGATTTAATTAAGGTACCCAGATCTACATTTGACGGTAGGGTAAATATTTACGAAAAAATTCTATGAAAATACCCTGAATATCATGCAGTCAACTGAAACCTGAAAATCATCATCATAACAAAATCGGCAAACGTAACGTGAAACGTGTGGTTTTGCCTGAAAGACGGGCCAAGTCCCTGCGTCGGAGGCCGAGTCCTGAGTAGGACTGTCACGTCAGCGCTGCGGCGGCCGCAGCGCGCAGGCGCCACCCTCCCCCCTCCTCCCCAACCCGCAACACGGAAAACTTTTCCCTGACATAGGTATAAGTATAAACGCTCACCCGTCGGCAACACTTTTTGCCCCCCCCACGGGGGTGGGGGAGGCAAAAGTTTTGCCAGCCCGGCTCGGTACTACGTACACAGCGCTCTTCCACTTTTTCCTGTATATTGAAATGGAGGTGCGGAGAAAAGAGTAGAATTTAGAAGCTGTCGTACAAATTTTAATGAGGAGTGAGAAGGTGAATGCTATTTCGTGTAACGAGCGCGGCCTTTATATGGACAGTTTAATATGTCGATACGGAAAGTAACAACTCGGAGTAAACGGCACAGACGCAATTCCATAATAAGGACGAAGTCTTTGACGAATCGTTCCAGAAAAGCATTAACTTGTGAAGTAAGATTATTAATTCCGGGAGCCAAGAGTTGGAATTCATTTGTCTAAAGACGGTTTACCTGGGCGGGTGGGTATGCGGTTGCATTATGAATGCGGGCGGTCAGCTGCGGCGGGTCAACACCTAGTTAGATGATCACAATTAGGCCAGCCGCCACTTCATCACGCCGCCACTATTCGATAACAAGCCGCTGTGAATGATTAATAACGCGAATCGCGGTTGTTTGCACTCGCACCGTCCGTCCGGAGAGTATTAACACAAACTTATGAATATTATGCAGCCCAAGTTTAACGATCGATTTCGTTAAACAAAATATTAGCGAAGCGAAAGAACAGTTGAAGCGTGATTATGAAGCTCACAGTAGTTTCGGCACAAAGGGAAGACAATGGAACAAAAGTTGCGGCCACGACTAACGAATCAAGGGCCATCTTCCGCAAGGGGCGCTGTGTAATTGCTTAGCTTATTCAAACATTGCTGGGAGCTGTCAACAGAGGCATATTTGAGGTCTGCTAAGGGCACATTCATCAAGCGGCGGACGCGGGTGCAGCCTGACCCGCCGTTATCTTGGAGGAGCAGACACGCGACCCGCCTGGTGACTGATGACTCGCCTTAATTAAATTTTATGAACCCAAACTATCCACTCTAAAAGTTAGCTCTGAAAAATCACCACGAGCTAAATGACAGTTCTATTTCAGGAGGTGCTCAAACTTTACAATTCTAATGTACTTGCGTAGTCTGTCCACCTGAAAACCACCGTCTAACTCTGACGTAAGCGGCATCTAAAATTCAGGGAATAAAGACAAGCAGCCATGCATCCGTGTGTCGGACAAATGCGCGGCCGACGCCGACGTGAGCCAAAGACTGGGATTTCGTTCTGGAATTAAAGTGCGAAATTGCTTCGGTGGTCGGCCTTAAATAAACACCGGCTATATGTGCTGGGTCGTTTGAAAACTTTGTGTTAAATACGAACGGCTGTATTTTAGTCACGCCACAAACACATTCATTCATGCTTTAAATCTAAATATACTGAAGATTTATTTCAGTAAGCTACTATCTACATTATGAGATCACTATAATTATGTTAGTCGTAATACATAAAAGGCGTATAATAAAGTCTCATTTCAATATGTGTTCAATGTCACAAATCATACGAGGATCGTTAAAAAAGACATTTGAAAATAGAATACGATGTTCAAACTTTGCTTTTAGCCGTTCGGATAAAAACCCATTCGTTTGCCCAATGCAATAAAATTATTTGACTAACGATTCAAAATCGATGCTTTTAGTTCAATTTTCTTCTAATTAAAATCTATCGTGTAACTTTTGACGTATAAAAATGTATTTTAAAGCGTCTAGACAGTCTATAGTTTTAGACGATGACGTAAAAATATTGTTTTTGTTTATTTATTTCGGTACTATGATGCTTTTACAAAAGCAACTAGTGGGCACTCCCACCCGGTTTTTTAAATCAAATGTTTATTACAGCTCACTAGCTGTAATAAACATTTGATTTAAAAAACCGGCCAAGTGCGAGTCGGACTCGCGCACGGAGGGTTCCGCACCATCAACAAAAAATAGAACAAAACAAGCAAAAAAACGGTCACCCATCCAAGTACTGACCCCGCCCGATGTTGCTTAACTTCGGTCAAAAATCACGTTTGTTGTATGGGAGCCGCACTTAAATCTTTATTTTATTCTGTTTTTAGTATTCGTTGTTATAGCGGCAACAGAAATATATCATCTGTAAAAATTTCAACTGTCTAGCTATCACGGTTCGTGAGATACAGCATGGTGACAGACGGACGGACGGACGGACGGACGGACGGACGGACGGACGGACGGACGGACGGACAGCGGAGTCTTAGTAATAGGGTCCCGTTTTTACCCTTTGGGTACGGAACCCTAAAAACATAATTATTGAACCTTCTCACAAACTTTCACGAGATTCGGTTTTGATATGCGACCTCTAGAAGAGACAAGTCGGACATCCGGATATACGAAAGCATTTTTGGCCAGATGCTTCGCTCGCACTTCGTGCTCGCTCGGTAAATTACCATTAATTTCAAATGATCTTTTGTCAGAATTTATGTGCGTGTTTTAATATTTTGTCAGGAGAGTGGATTACTAATTTTGTAAAAATAAAATAAAGAGTACATCAAATTTGATTAAAAATTTAGCTAAAATGAAAACAATTAGCAAGAGCTAGTGCCGGATAAGGATCAATAAGTTGTCACAGACGTATGCTGGTGAATAAGTGAGTAGCTGAGAAGTTCGCCTCCCGAGAGCACGGCTCTAACGCTGGACACCGTACGTATATTGGAAATGCTTAGGTACTATAGAACAGATATAGAGTAAAACAAAAAAACTTATATAATATAAGTTTTTAAATCGTTTGAATAAAACCTTAACTAATAATCATCAATGAGAAACTCGGCTACTAATATTTGTATTTGTTTTACTCACGGAAACACAGAACAATACCAAAATGGCCATGGCCAATAAACAAAGGGACAATTCTGAAAAACCAGTTGAAAATCTGCGCGAAACAAAAGAATGTCGCGACATTTAGCCCAAGACAGGTCATAAGTCAGGGCCGCGGAGCCACTCAGATTTATTGAAGCAATTGACAAAGTGGCAAATGGGCCATTAGAAATTAGAAGTTCTGCAAAGAAGTGTGCCGGATAAATGTACTGCGATATTTTTCAGTGTAGGTAGCAAGCAAAATTGTAAGCAATAAATAATACTTGATGTTTCACATTTGGATTGTCTTTTTAAGATTTTTGAGACCAATATTTATCATTTTATGGATTAAGTTTCGATTAAAAAGTGGTTTACTGGTCTCACTTTATACGGAAATGAACAGTACCATAGACAATCATTCATTTCACTGCGCTACCAAAACAAACATTATCGCCAGTCATTTGTTTTTACAACGCGTCATTAAGCGCCAATAATCGTGAAACAAATAAATAGAGCCGGATTCGATACTTAACAATAATCGAATAGATACACGGAACTAATTCTACGGATGTTTTCAGTCGATAGCTTACGACATGTTTATCGTCATTGGGCAATAAAAATCCATCTAATGACGCGGGAAACTCCGTGGATCCGCGACGGAATTGTTTCACTATTTCATATGGGGGTCAATAAAATTTTATGTACAGTTAAACTTTGTTAAACGGTTCATATTCCACCGAATTAGGCTTCCGGTGGATTTATTTTTTCGGTCGCAGACTGTTTATGACGCACCTTTATTGGGTCAATGTCATTATGTCTGATTAGATGAGTCGTTATTAGCAATAGCAATATTATGATTGGAACTCTAATAAGTACAGGTTGCTAGCTTAATATACCTATACATGGTGTCTCTGACCATGGGGCTTTAAATCCAGGTCTTGATTTTACTCGCTAAACTGAGCTACTTTTACTAACGGACCAACCTTAAAATCGGGGAATTTTTTTTTGGCTTTTCCATAGAAAACGTCGACATCTGATCAGCTAATATGTATGAAAAAAAAAAATCGGGATATCGGGGTTGGTGCCATAATAAAAGTAGCTCAGTTTAGCGAGTAGAATCGAGCCCTGGATTTAAAGCCCCATGGTCAGAGACACCCTGTATATTATCAAAGTTATTTCAAATAAAATTTCTCCACAAAAACCACCACATTCCTAAAACATTTTTGCCAACATCAACACAAAAAGATTATCTGGTAAGAGAGGAAACATGTAAACAGATTATAAAAAAGACGTCGCCGTCCCTCCGAGCCCCGGGCGCAGGATCTTGTATGCATAAGGAGGAAATAAGTACTCCTTATACTGAACAGGGTATCGTTGCCACTTCATTTTTAAAAACACAATACAGGGCGAGATTCGCACGGTGCTTTCTTTTTACAGCAGTGGGATAAATAAAGGTTTTAATGGAAAAAACTGATTTGTGAAGTCTTATTTAAAACCGCTGTAGGTATCGATATTATGAAATTAGTAATACATATATATACATAGAGCTTAAAATTTGTAAATATAAATAATACCATTGAAATAACATAATTTTTGAGTTTTATGACCTTTACGCCTCTGAATTAAACAAAAAACCGTTTAAAGTGCAATGCAGAGGTAACGAATATTCGGGCCGCTGTATAAGATAGCTTAAGAAACTAGTGAATTTTGAACTGACTCGATCTGTCTTGGCCTTCCCTCTGCAGGCTATCCGTCGTGCTATTTGTCCCGGATCCCGCGGGTGCAATGCGTCGGTGTCCCGACCCGTCCCGACCCGACTTCCCCGCTCGTGCGTGTCGATAAAAAATAATTGTTTCCGTCACACCGGCTTACAGTACCTTTCTACAGTTGCAAGGATATTAGGATGGCGGAAAAGTTTAATTTAAATCCGATACATATTTTTAAAGCAGTTTGTATTTAAGTTACAATAATAGCCTTATAATTCGGATGGACAATCATGGATATTTGCAAGTCCAATAAGAGGCTTATCCACTAACAGTGGAACACAATAATACAAACACGTAAGTAAGTACAAGGTACTACCTAGATTATATTTTGTAAAAGATATAGATGTAATTAAATGTATAAGTTTTATGTAGTATATTGTATAGGTAGACGCGTGTTTTATAATTGATGGTAGGCTGTGGTAGGCACAGTTAAATATAAAACCAAACGGTCGTGTTTTACGTAATTTTCTTGAACTTACTTTGGGTTGTCAAGAGATATTTCTTTCTCATATCTGATCGTTTTCGTCTAATAGCAGATTCAGCAAAATTTCAAAACAAAACTTAGAAGTAAACTTAGCTGGAGTTCTCAATAGTTAATCTACGTTCATTCTCGATTTGCTCTGAAAGCGGCGACTGCTTGTGCCGATTCACAATTATAATAGGTGCATTGACTGGAGTTCTATTCACTCCACTACGTGGTATTGCATTTGGTTCAGGACTAAAGATTGTGTAATATTAATATCGTGCACTGAAATCAAAAGCTACTTAGGACAGCAGTTTCTGAGTAAGTGATGGTTTTTTTTATAATTAAATTAATTGTTATGACGTACATGATTAAATTTATTTATGGAATGCTTTTTAAAATGGTATAAAAACGGCTTGTTTCAGAAATCACCTTAGAATTACCAACTATTTTTTTTTATATTATTTTAAGGATATAGGTAACATATTTTTACAGTACCCAGTACTTTGAAGAGTAGCTAATCGTTTTAAAAAGTTAACACATTTTCTTCAAAATCTCGATAACATAACATCACAAATACAATGGGCAGTGAACTCGACTGGCAAATTGCAATTCGCGACAAATAAGCCAGCACACGTGAGGGGCCCATTCAACAAGTCAAACAGCACAGTGGGCTCGATCAATCATAATCACGTCTCTTTCACCTCAACTAATGGCCCGCAAAATGGTGGAATGCGTTTAAAACCTGCGAGTGTCGAGGGGCCATTGGAACGCAACCGCTTGGAAGCACAAAGCGTCTGCTGATCCATCATGTGTTCGGGAACCTCTCACTTGGGTTTTGGAGTCGTGTGAAGCGAATGAAGAATGGACATTTCAGGTGAGCGATTTCACTTTCTGGCTTTTTGCTGGGAGTTTTCTTTTTTCCTGCCGCGTCTTTTTTGCTTCGTTCACGCCACATTTGAAACAAACATAACATCTATTTAATAAAATACGTATTTTGCAGACATAAGTTTTTGTAAATCTGAGCAACATTCTGTAACGCAATCATAAATAAATCCATTTCAAAAGTTCTGTTTGGAGCAGTATTCCATGCATGTAATTATGTCCTTTGACAATTTTCGCTTAATATTTTTTAAGAATTTTTAATTTTGCCATATCCGGTAACTTCGTGCGTCATGTTGGGTGGCGGCCGTTGTGCTTTGTTATTTTAATTTTTTCCCCGTCAAGGAATGTCTTTGAAAGTGTTCAAATGATGCGTGTAATATCAAGCTTTGGATTTTCTGTTTGATGTCGGAAGATTAGGGTATTCGCGGATATGAGTATTTTTCGCTTAAGAGAAGAATGAAGCGCCTATAAATTTCTGTGGGATTCCTTTTCATACACAGGTGTGTTATTTGTTGATGCTCTGTGTTTCTGTTGTGGTTGTAATGGCGGTTTTAAGCAGGATAACTTTTATTTTTTCAACTTAATATTAAATATCATCGTGGAGTATAGAATAACTTATGCTAGCTTATGCTTATGTTAACTGGAAAAGATCCCTTATAGGGATAAGTTCGCCTTTGCACCTAAATTTCATGTAACGTCGACGCAACTCCAGTGGTCTCACTAACGCATAGTCAATCTTTTATTAGTATACAAAAATTCACTGTATTGATATGTCAAGGTTAAGGCATTAATACAGGCTCACTATCCAATAATTGGGTATCCTAAAATGTATATCAGCATTGGACAGTTGCACAAGTGTCTTGTCTAACTAAAGGCTGAATACGAGTACCTAAGGCTAGGTTCTGTGAACCTAGCCTAACTATATACAGCGGTTGGGAAAATTGCTTAATTTCCAGCAAACCTTCCAAGACATGCACATGGGTCACTGTCTGCGGCAATATGCCGGACGCTAAGCAGAAAATTCCACTTGGGAAAGTTTTGATTGTCCTCGGCAGCTGGCGTCCGGACACATTCCCGGATCGCGGAGGACGCCATTTTATTGTGTTCATATCGCGCAAGTTCGCTTGTAAACTCATCGGCAACTGTCATTTGGACGAGTAATGTTGTGGCGGCGTCAACATCAATCTATTGTTCACCCGTAATCCCAAGTTAATTTATCGCGAAATGAAAACCGGACACGAGTAGGTATTTTTCAAGCCATTCACTTATAATTTTTTTTTTCAGTATATACATACTTCCATAACGTTAATATTGATCGTCGATCAAACCCGGTAAAACACTTTAGTTTCAATATAAGTACAGTTGCGCGAAGGTTTACGCTTTTGAATTCCCTTAGTCTTAAAACTGATTTCTAAGATTTTCATTCCTTACCAATATTTACATGCTTTAACAAAAACGATACTTGTAATCAATGTCAACCGACATTGATTACAAGTATCGTTTTTGTACTCTAAAAATGTATCTCGCTCTCAGTAAAACTTGACACAATGGGTGTGTGGGTATTTCATTTAGGTATTTATTCCCATGTCAGATTTGGATCTGCTGGTCTATAAATTACTTAGTCCTAGAATTATCTAAAACTGTAACTTGATTCGTAAAAACACTAACATATAAATGTAAACAGAGCCGAGTAAACATCATGTACAAATACCGCACTAAATTCAACTAAGGGACGCGTAATTTCCATATCCTCTGATCAACAAAAGGGGCAAATGCAACTTCCGACCCTCAGCCATTTTTATCCCTCCACTAATTGTAATTTCATTGATAACACAGTTTACAGTTTGACCGGTCCATTAGTGCGAAACAAGGTGGCATCCGCTGGGGTATTTATAACCGTAGTATAGTTGCGGCAATAATTTCATTAGCGGGGCACAACTAAGGCTGGACAAGACAAATGGCGGCCATTAGGGCCCTAACGACGGACCACGTCGGCCCCCACAAACTTTTAACGACGAGAATCAAAGTAAATACGAAGCGTTATCTTGCCGATTTGGCGTAATCATAATTCCTAGGTGGGCAAGGGTTGCTAATCGGATAGGCAGGTAGCGGCCCTAATTAAAGCCGGAATATATGGTTATCAAATCCAATAAGCAACTGAAAGCGAAATGAATAATATTAGTAAGTAGTAGATATCTATTTACCAGTTTTAACCTATCTACTGTTAAGAGTATGTGGTAGTTTTGTATGAATTTCCCAATACTTTTATCAATTGTTACATCCGGAAATACATAATTTTGATCAATTAAAATAAAATCTTCTAAATATTGCCAAGCAACAAACATATACACAATTGCATATTAACAATACAACAAATTAAAAACATTTGGAACACTTTCGTGGCCACTGTTACCAGAAAAACTAAAACCTAAATCCCAATAATCATAAGTTCTTATTCGCTCGGCGCGATAGCATGGTGTCCCAAGAGAGGCTGGACCCTGCCACATACTCGTAGTAGCCCTGTGTTGTTATATGTATTGTGTAGGTACTGCATTTCTTTTGGCTGCACTTAATGTGAACGATTACGTCTAAAATTACCGTCGAGTTCCTATTTTAGAGACAACAAGTCGACTAGTTATTGATAGATAGTAGGTTAGGTTCATACGAGTAGAAGTTCTTTCACGTTAACTTAAGGTTTAGGTATAGGTAAATAAATATATTTTTGCTAAGTGTGTGCCTAGATGTTAATATGTAATGTATGTAACTAGTAACAATGTACAAAATCTGATGAAAGAGTATTTATATATTCCGGTGTATGTTAAATATCATGTAACAGAGTTCGCAAAAATATATTTACCTAAAGTTTCCGTAGTAACAAGAGAACATCAGTTTTGGATAGTTAAGTGAAAATTGGGCAGACAGGTCAAGGAAATGGCCACATGCTTGGTGCGTGTTTTCATAACACCTATCTACATAATTATAACAAAGTCCTTATATTACCCAAAGTATTAACTGCATCTTCACAATAAAGCTTATCGAAGTGAATGGAGCACTTTTCATCACTTCCAGAGTACATCGCCTCAAGCCAACCAATATAATAGTGACTTCGAAACTCGTAATAATTATACGTAAATTAAGATCACATGTAAGTATACTGGGATTCGCTCAACGTTCTGAATAACAAATCGGCGCTCACTTAATCCTACGCGCGGCGCGTCAGGCCACGCCACGCTCATTTCACTAAGACTGTGGGGTAATGTGATGTGTTGACGGACTGCCTCAAGTCGTTAGGTTACATAGGTAAATCGGAATGTTTCATCATTAGTACATTGCGTGTCTACTGTAATTAGTGTGTAGTTAATAGAATAAACTGCATACATATTACATATTATACTATCCTTCAATGACGGGAACCGAAAAATAAACACGTTCCTACACTGCCAAGCAACTGTAAGTAACTACCTACAGTAAATACTGTAAATAAGCTTCGTCGTAGGCCTGGAGGCCAATTCGAAAGTAAACTTTGACATCAAAATGATTTAGAAATAATGTAAAAAAATTGAAAACATTTGAAAACCAACCAACCGTATCTTCTAACATAGATTTTAACCAGTGAATCATACATATTTTTTCAGCAGTATATGTGGCATATGACGAGTGGTTTGTTCATGAAATTAGTCGGGGTCCGCTAAGTACCCGCATTACGTCAACTCGTGTGTGAGCCATTAAGTAGTTGACGAGTGGGGACGTGCCATATTATTTGCTATACTTTATATGATGTACAGGCTGTTGAAAAAATTGAAGCTAGTAGTTATTAACTGATTTATAAAACTGTTTTACTTGGGTACTCTTTTGATACAAGTTTATGGATCATTATTATTTCTCAAAATTGAATGATTCAACTAAGAAGGACAATTATTTGTGGAAAAAGTTAAAAGTTGTCCACCTAAGAAAGTGAATTGGCAGACAATAACGTTTTCATTGCGTAATAAAAGAAAATTAGAAGTGAGACGTAAAATATAAAAACTTTTAGGTACTTCTAGGTAGGTATTTCTAGAACGTGTATTTTAATATATATAGCGTTTCTCCACTGTAGGTACCGTACATAAAATATACTGTCTCTTGAGCCCAAGCAAAAAAACTCAGAATTAAAAAATGCGTTCTTAATTATTAATCACCCCCTACCAACGAAGTATTTCATCTTGCACATATTGCTCGCGTACAAACCATAACATATTACGTTAATGAGAGACAACGCGTGTCACTACTGAACGTCCCCCTATTATTATAAGGGCGGGTACAGTCACCTTAAGAAAATGTTTAAGGTGGAATATTTAGTTCGACAAAGAACAAATTTTTTTACGTTTTGGCTTTTTGTTGCATCTTACAGAGATATGAAGTATTTTATCACTTATGATATAATTTATTACGAGTTTTATATAAATATATTTTTAGGACGATGACGTATAATACCAGGGGCCCGTTTGTTAGAAAGGGACTTAAAATACAAGTGTAACTCCCTTTCTAACAAAAGCTGTCAAAAAGTGACATCCGCTTGTATTACAAGTTACAAGCTTTTGTGAAACGGGCCCCAGACCATTTTCTTTCATTATTGTTTTGTTTTTCAATTTAAGGTATCTAAAACATTGCCAGTTTAGAAAATGCTAATTTATTAGTAAGAATATTTTCTCTTCATATTATGAATCTATAATAACGGTCCCCTAAAGAAAAATGTGAACATAATAAATCGATTAATATCCAATAGTTCTAAAAAAACTAGAAACGACGCGTAAGATCACATCGTATTCTCGAATAAAGAAACTCATAGTAATTTAAATTTCAGCATGCTTTAAAATGATTATTCTAATAATTTCAAGACTAACTAAACTTGAAATTATACATTTAACTATCCTGACTGTACATTTCATAGATGTCGCCAACGGAATACGAATTTATTGTTTCATTAACACGGGATTATCTGACAAGTGCGTCCGGATTCCGTCACCGAGGCACTCTCATACAAACCTTGTTAGTACGAGTATGCCAATATGGATTTACTTATTTATTTGATACTACCAATCGTGCTTTCTTTAGTATTCAAACAATTCTTATAATTTGCGAAATGAAGCAAATGTGCAGAATGAAAAACTTTATTTAATATGTAATTATGTTAAGTTAAAGAAGTCAAAAGAAGCAACTCAAGTAACAACAGTTTTTAACGAATGTAGTAAATTCCACAAAACTGTGTCTTATATTCCTACGGGCATTACGTAAATATAAAAAAGAAAACCTTATTATTCTTATTAATCGTTAAAAATATATCTGATATCAGCATTAACATCAACCCTAATAGCAAATGTATAGAAACAATGGAACACACATCAGTATTAACTAAATATAGATTTAAGGGGTCTAAAATAAAACAAAACACAGTCGCGGCTAATGCCCACGACCGAGCGAACATTAGAGAGAGCGAGACACGCCTCATGTCCCGCTACTTTTTATTAATTTACGAAATAAGTTATAATCTTGTTAGCGAACCTCCATTGTGACGCGACGCCTGCGTTACCTGGACATTGTAATAGGATCAACTTATTAAACACTAAGTACACATCAAAAGCATTTTCGCCAAAAGAATGCTGCTTTGTTAAGAGGATTGTATTTTTCATTTTACAAGTTCCCTTTTTCATATTTATTTTAGCATAACGATTGTTGTAATTAAAAGTTCAAAGAAATGTTTGTCTCGGTATGCTTATGATTTTGTAGAAATATGACAAACATTGTTAAAAAAACATAGATAGCGCTTCGGCTCAGGGTGTGTAGCCAACATGCCAATAGTTTACGCTCCGTAGCGAACGAAACGCAACTGTCAATGTCGCACTAATACGGAAGAGTGATAGAGAGACACAAAGCGTTTCGTTGTCGTAGCGCAAGCAACTGTCACCTTGACGAGGCACCCTGGCGAGATTTGTTATTGATTACAGGGTGCGTAGCCAACGTGCCAATCGTTAACGCTCCTTAATGAACGAAACGCAACTGTCACTGTCACACTTACCGAAGAGTAATAGAGAGAGATGGCTATGCCACGCTACGAATTAACGTTGGCTAAGCACCCTGTTCTAATACAAATATATGATTTACAGAAGAAAAAAAGTTATTTACCTACTACGATGTCGCGGTCGATTTTTGCTACGGCGTAGCACACGTACAGTCACGCTCCGTGATTGTTACGCCATTTAGGGTTCTAGCTAAATTGGACATTCCATAGCGTAAGTATGTATAACCAATTTAGCTAGGACCCTATATGGCGTAACAATCCCGTGTGGTGTCTGTACGTAGCACCGTTCGAGGGAAATTCAGGTTCGTTATTAATGTTGTGCCAATCTTAGCAAGTTTCTCTTTAATTGATGGTACGAAAGTAATGCACTGAAATTGGTATGATATTAGTCGTAAGTAACATTTAAGTATGAATATTTGGAATTAATATTAAATTATTTTCGCTCCAATGAACTCTGCATATTTCTTAAAAAATGAAAACTGTCAAAAATCAAATGAGTTTTTTTTATTGCTTTGGCAACATCTTGTCAACTTCATTGCTTAACAGTAAACAAGAAGTCGGAAAAGTCGAACAACAGCGCGCATTCTAGGCAATGAGGAATTCAGAGAAGTTTTCGAGGCCGAAGACCAAAGTTATATAAATATTTTTACTTCGTAATTCCGGATGAAAACTTTGGACAAAGCACGAGTCAAGTTTACAAACACGTGTAATATAACCCGAACAGATTTCTAACCTTTAACATTTTGACGAAGATATTATACATATTATAAGGGTCCCAACAATCAAATCGGTATTTCAAAAGAACGTGTTAAAATTAGATCCAAAGCTTCAATGTTATATTCATTTGAATAGCCTAACTTAATGGCTCAGTAAAATAAAGAAAATCAGGAGCTTTATTTAAACTTTAATACGTTATATTTATAAATACATGATATATAAGCAATAAACAGTCCGTATTTTAAACATGTTAAACATGATAAATAGATGAAACACACTGTGTAACCTCCCACTACCTACTTACTTACTTACTTAACTAACCATGATATAAACACCCTCTTTAGATTTACCCTTAGAATATGGCCATGTGATTTAGTCGTGATCGTCTAGTCTAGCGTTAGGACCCCTCGAAGTGAACCGCGGTACCCTAAGTTCTTTAATGAATATCAGCTATATTTTGGACTCTGATTTTATTTACAATTACCTGAACATTAGGATAAATATATTATGAAATTGGAAGCACGTTTATTATGATGTTACGAATAATTTACTAGAAAAATGTATTAAAATACTAGAATTTAGTACCTAAAGTCAATAGATTTTATTAGTGTAATACAAATGGCGTTATATTTTACTTCAAATAACATTATTTAGGTAAATGCAGCATATATGATAATACCAATATAAAAGAAATATATTTGATAAAATGAGTTTAAAAATGGGGTTGGTAAAAACCTGCTACAATCTATTAAGCCTCCGGGATAACATATGAGTAGCACTCCTGGGGTAAGCCCATTTACTCCTAGCACTTCAAGTTAATATTATTAACTATCAGCTTCTATACGAAATATGCTACCCATACGCTCGATGCAGGATTGGGGGCTCCTAGTCCAATCAGCAAGGTCAATTGGAACTCCTACCCTACCTTTTAGCCAGACGGGCTATGACCAACACTTCGGAACCTATGCGTGCCTAGATGACTATGAAGAGAAGTGTCAAAGTATCCATCAGTCATCAAAATTACTATTCTTTTTTATTTCAAAAGCTAGGGATGCGAATCCCATTTCCATTCCCCAGAACTAAAATATAAACTGTATTTCTAGTTTTTTAGAAGTATGAACGAAGTACTAAGTTTATTTGTTAAACTATATACTAAATTTTATGAGACTGAAATATCAAGATGAGCATTATTTCACTCAAATTATCCTTTGGATTACTCTTGCCTGCCAAAGGTTCCCTAAAACAGCTAGTCGTCGATTTTCTATCTCCGAATAGACTGTGTTCCTAATCCCAACTTGATATTTATGATTTTATTGTGTAAATACCTTAGAAACATGATTTTAATACTCAGTACCTCGTATTTACACCAGAAAACCAGAATTTCATAAATAAAAATAGAGATAAGATACATTTATTATTTTCCCCAAATAAATTAAAATATTGGAAGATTTAAGCAATTGAAACCCTTTACCTATTAACGCACAATTTTAGTATAGTGAAACCGTAGTTGAAGTTCTTTAAAAGGAGAAATATATCAATTATACAGACCAAGACTAAAATGAACCCTAAATTCCGAATAATTGTGTGTGAATTTACCCTAAACCTACCCTTAGTCCCTACTCTAGTATAACCAAAGCACAGTTCGTACTTACCATCGACCTGGTACTTTGGAATATACGCAAGTGTGTCCTACTAGAAACTGTAAGAGTTCGGCGAGCGATTCCGAGAATGCAACCTAACAGCTCGTGGGCTTGTCTCCCCCCATGGCGGGTTGCACAAAGGCAGGGTGGCAACATGGGTAAGACAGGTCCCTATTATGTATATAAGTGGTATAAATAAATATATTTAATATACGAAGCCTCCAAATACTGTAGATTTCAAGTGGGCCCAGATTACTCCGGATGGTGCGCATGTGACACCCCCACTATTCATCTAACAGCTGGACATTGGAGAGCTAAGGAGGGAGACGTTTTTCACCTTCTATGTTGGTAAAGAGAAGGTGCCAAGATAACCCTCATCTTGGAACAAAAAGACTCCTAGACAGCTCACATTTAACATCGCAAGGGGTGAGCGGTCCAGCCGGACAAACAGTCAGTCCAAACAATGATCTGGTTTTAAACTATATAGCAAAAGACCCCATAGTAAAACACTAAAATAACTAGGTTCTATTTTACGAACCAAACTCCACACAAAATTAAATTAACTAAACACAGAAGTGAAATTCCCTTAGACACCATTATCTAAGTTCAGTTTTATGACGATATTGTCCCCATAAAACCAAACACAGACACGTTTTCCAAGTCCCTGCTATGCAACGATATTGTCCCTGCATAACGTGAAGGCACTTAGAAAACACAGTGTAGAAAACTTCACTATAACTACACACAGTAGCAAAGAATCCCCGCAATAGCCTGAGCTCAGTTTTACGACGATATTGTCCCCGTAAAACCAAACACAAACACGCCTTCCAAGCCCCTGTTATGCAACGATATTGTCCCTGCATAACGTGACGGCACTTAGAAAACACAGTGTAGAAAACTTCACTATAACAACACACAGTAGCAAAGAATCCCCGCAATAGCCCAAGTTCAGTTTTACGACGATATTGTCCCCGTAAAACTAAACACAGACACGCTTTCCAAGTCCCTGCTATGCAACGATATTGTCCCTGCATAACGTGGCGGCACTTAGAAAAACACTGCGTAGGAAACTTCACTATATTTAAATCCCGTACACGGTAACAAAGAATCTCCACAAAAGTCTAAGATCAGCTTTACGACGATATTGTCCCCGTAAAACCAAACACAGACACCATTTCCACGTTTAAATTCACCAGGATAATTCCCGGCAAAAACAAACATAGTAACAGTAGTAGAGGAACTTTGCTCACCGAATATTTAAACGCCCGAGAACCAGAGTCACTGCTAGCCGATGGTTGAAGAATGAATCAATACCGGCGGTCCGCACCTGCCTTTTATACTCTTTTACTGGCGACATACTGGCGACATAATGGCGACATAACGGCGACATAACGGCGACATACTGGCGACATACTGGCGACATAATGGCGACATACCGGCGACATAATGGCGACATACTGGCGACATACTGGCGACTGGCGACATAACGGCGACATAACGGCGACATAATGGCGACATAATGGCGACACAATGGCGACATAACGGCGACATACTGGCGACATAATGGCGACATAATGGCGACATAACGGCGACATAATGGCGACATAACGGCGACATACTGGCGACATAATGGCGCCATACTGGCGAGATAACGGCGACATACTGGCGACATAATGGCGACATAATGGCGACATACTGGGACAAACATTAATCAGAAAGTACCAGGATACCATGACTGAGGAAGAGGTTATTTGCCCCGTACCTATTAGCGATATGCAACCGACGACCAGTGATTTATTAAGACAAATGTTTACCAAAAGTACCAGGCTACCATAACCGAGGAAGAGGTCAAAAGTCGTAAAGTTCGATGCTACCAAGATCTATCCCTTTCACGCTTGCGTCTTAGAGAAAGACGGAGATATTCTCAATGACGTCTACGCACACATTCACAGGCAATAGTCGGGTAGTCAGTTTGAGTAGACTAAATTATAATAAAAAGGAACGCTTTATGGCCCCTCTACACGCACGAACCTGCAAGCATTATTTTACTTTGGGATACTTTTAGTCTCTTTCCGAAAAACACTCCTGTGTGGAAGTATTCTACGTTCACCAGTAGCAAACATACTCAAAACATAGCGGGAAGTTTAAAATCTTAGGAGTTTTGGACTGTTTGTATTAACGCTGTACTAGGAGTTCAGACTTCAATACGACCGAACGTCACGCTGTCAATGTCACTGTTATTCTAATGCCAAAAGTTCACATATTTGGGTTAGTTTCAACTTGTGATGGTTATTTTACGCAAGTTATTAATCTAAATAGCAAAAAATTTATAGTGGGTTATATATTTAACGAGACCACAAGTGGCAAAATATGAAAAAGTGTGCTTCAAGTTGTAATTGTTACACTATCCATTGGAATCATGTATGAAATACGCGACTGAAAGGGATTTTAGTATTCAAGGTATTTCTTTCTAGTTTGTGTGTTTTGTAATGAACAAATTAGGTTAATACTAGGTATGTAATAGGCATACGACCAGTCACAACTGGAATATATATATATATATATATATATATATATATATTTGGTAAATATTTTACTTCGAAAAACTTCCCTTGATATGCCAAAGCCGAAATTAACTTAAACTCAATAAACATGATAGCATCGTCAGACGATAACGGTTATTGTATAAATATACGACCTCCGTTTTCCAAAAGATGTTAGCCGTTAAAGAGGTGCTTGAAAGGCAATGGATCCTTACCTTTGGGCCCTTCGGGAGGCTCCTTAAGGAAGGTGTTGGGGCCCATCCTAAATACGATCTAATTACTAAATAGTTTCACTTCTTGATTTATAGAGCGAGTTTAGGTCGGGCCGCACACGCGGTGCGCGGTACACCGCTGACATATTAAAATCCTTTCACTTATATGTACGAACACAATGTGTATTGTCATACTGCTACAACAGTGTTTAGAGAAACGCAGAAGGTGAATAAGGGTTGTTTTTTTGCATTTAAAAAACTAAGCCAGTTGACGGTTTATCCCAGGGACAACATGACATGCAAAGTCATAAACATTTTTTATCACAACATTGATCGGCAGCTTGCAGAAATCGGTGTGCTTATTAGCTACGCCACTGTTGGGTCGCTTAAATTCATGACAGTAATAATGTGTTGCGAAATTGAATATAAGCAGCTTATAAAAAGGGGCCGTCATTCACTAAAACAAGTAGATAAAAAGAAAACTAAATTGTAACTACAGTCTACAAATTAACTCCTACTAGTCCCAGTCCCTTTCTACGCTTGGTCAAGTGTGTGTAACATGTGTACCGGAACAATCTTGAAATCTATAAGCGAGAAAGGGCTGAGTATAAGATCAGGTAACACATTATTTATTAGCATTCCATTCCTTGAGTGTTCGGCACAAACACACAAGCAAGGGGCGGTATCGAGAGGTGTTAAAGGAAAGACGGGACAATCTCCGAGGCATTATCGGATTCCGCGGGTGTGGGTCTACAATGGATGTTCCTGGCCGAGAAGCTTACTCCGTGGGCCCAGTGCTTTGTACCAAATCACTTCGCTAGATTTATTACCCACTGTCCCCATTACCCCACTCTCCCCCTATATAAATTGCGGAATAAGTGTTTGCCATATTTACCGGTGACCTACCGTTAATCGCGGAGCCTTCTGGAATAGTAATAATTAATCTGATGACGAATCTGAATAATTTATATTAGCGATTTATTGCTTCGAGGTCCGCAGATCAACTTGAGGCTGTCACATGTGGGCTGAGGAATGGCTCCCAGCTGTGTCGCGGCAAGATACTGGGATGACTAATTTTACTTGGGCAGAGTGCGATACTTTATAAGAAACAACCACTAACATAAAATATATATTTTATTCTTACATTTGAAATATTTTTAATGAATTATGTCATTTATGTCATCTCTACAGATGTAATAGTTAAAGGTGGTTTGTCAGAAAGACAGTTTTGCTTATTTGCAAATTCTTTCATAACCTATAAAATAATATTTTAAGGCTACACATAATCAATGCGGTTTATTTTTAAATAACCCAAGTTAATTCATACGCCATGTCTATATTCCAACCAAAAGTTCAGTTTTTTTTTAAACATGACAACATGACATGAATACACGTCCAAACGAAACAAGCTAACCGATATCAGCAATACGGCGCAACAAGCACCCTTTCCAAAACTGCGTACAGTCAGCAGCAGAAGTTGCTAAGCGGGGGAGGTGTTCAGAATGATCTTGCCGCGACTTTATTGTTAAGAGAATAAGAGCGTGTCAAGGTAATTTTGAACACCTCGCCCGCTTAGCAACTTCTGCTGCTGACTGTACATCCATCACCGAAGCATGTTTCTAATCAATTGGTCGCATCGACCGTCGTCGGTCAAGCCGACCACGAACATCTAATCACTCTCACCATTGGGCCCATGACAGGTGTTTAGTATCGAAATGTAATTAGTGAATTCCTCGAGGGTAAATTTCACTAATGGCCAGGATTATTTAGACCCAACAAGCCAAAGTGAATTTGTAATATGGCGTACAATCTTAGCTGTCTTGGGTCTGATAATTTATTTACTTTGGTGATATTTGTACCTGGCGGGTTAATGGTTTGCGTCTTGATCGTAATATTGGAAGGCGTACCTATGATGAAGACTATCACAAACATATAAACAAAACTCTATCTCGTACCTACACTGTAAATGGTTCGAAAAGTCGGGATGTATTTAAATTCATTATGTTACGCGATATGACTCATTAAATAGTTTTATTTCATATACTTACTGTATATTTATTGGTTTAATTTTGTTATGTCGCCAATTTTTCTGTAGATTTTTGTTTCACAGAATTTTTTTCAAGTAATTTCATATTACTAATTATTAATCATTACATAGAATATTTAATTCAAACAATTTTAGTTCGGTTTAGTTACATTTGACAGAAAAAAAATAAAAAAATTGTTTCGTTTTAAGGATAATTTATCCATATAATTTCATTTCACAGAATCATCGATATGTATAAAAAATGCTTCTTGTAAATATGGTTAACCAAAATTTAAAATACAGAACAGTTATTTAGTCGAACATTAATAATATTATTATTGTTTGCCACGTGGATAGTGGGGTGCTCCGATTCGGATTTTGGTTAGTTAGACTTTTAAGTCTAAGTGCGTTTATGTCTATTAGAAGTGTGTTTATTTAAATGAATACTCGGTGAAAGGTAATTTAGTGAAGTAATAATAGTTGAAATCAATATTCTGTGAACTGTAGTGTCGTACAAATAATACTCAATGAATAATAATTCTACAGTTAGTATTTTATTTTATTTAAAAATGTTTCAATAAATATTCTGAATTTTAATAAAGTTACATAGTATGTTTCTTTAAAATGAATAATCGAAGAAACAAAATTAATTGTAACAAAAATGTGAGATTCGATTATTCTATGAATAATTTTCTTTAAAACAAAATTCTGCAAAAAAATTGACGGTAAAATAAGGGTACACCATATTTATTAATTAATTTAAGTAAAGTTAATTTTCGGCTGTATCAAAAACAAAGTTATTATTATAAGCAACGTATGATTAAGTACTTAGATGGTATTAAAATATAGCATTTAATCACAATTGTAGCAAGTAATAATGTAAGTGGTCGTGGGATAAGGCCCGTTAGAAGCATGTGCGTGAGATGGATTGAGCCATAAATCCGAGAAAGGGTGTACTTACTGTTGTACACGCTAGAATTGTTGGATAAGTTCTTACAACGCGTGAAAGCGCGTATTGAAACGTGTGAATATTATACTATAGTTCGTTTTTTTAGCATTAGAAAGAACTTGAAAGAAGATAAGCGATTTTGACATGTCTTTTAATTGAAAAACACTTTTTAAAAATCAATAACTATTACTTATGAAAGCAGAAAACTATAAAAGATCGTACTAGATTCATAATTGTTACATATTTACCGTAACTTATTTTTAAAATGTGTTTTTCAATTAAAAGACACATCAAGATTGTTTACCAAATTTCTAATGCTAAAAAAACGAAGTATAGAAATAAACCAGATTTTATAATTAATTTGCCCCTGCCACCTACAGGTGTGTACTATCGTAAGTTTTATTCAGACAAAAATAGTTTAAACTCGCTATAATCACAAACATGAAGTATTTACTTATTTAATCTGTTTCCCATATGTAGGGCATTATTTCAAAGAAAATCTCAGATGTCCCACTGTACATACATTTAAATCGTATTTGTGTTGTTTAAATGTCCCCTTTCACTACGACTATTAGATCCATCTGATATTCCAATACCTTTTTTCTAGCCAGGTCAAGCCAGACAAGTTTTCTACTAGAAAGTTTGTATTTTATTTTTATTTTGCAAAAAAAATGTTGATATTATACTAAGACTATTCTAAGCGGCACTGTGATTCTGATCCACAAAGTCCCAGTGAGAGCGCCCCGAGCCCCGTTCGCAACTAATCAGCGAGTGTGTCTCCATACACTTAATTAATTGAAAGAGTCCTCGTGCTCAGCCAATCCTGTTTACCTTCCATGTTTGCTCAACTAACGAACTAAGTAATTTTAATTATTTTCACCATCTTGACATTCATTAAGTACTTACAAGTACATATATATCGATAGAATACCACAAAATAAGCAATTTTACATAACAGACATCAACATGTGACAGAGTGTAAATAAGAGTACGAAGATTTCGAGATTAGAATAAGTGTGATTTAACGTTAGGTATAATCTTATGGACTGGAGCGTAACCTATGCTAAAATGAAACGTTAGAAACTAAGGATTTATTTGGAAAAGTACCTAAGTAGCGTGAATTACTCAAAAGCAGACGTGATACAGTCTGCTTTTTTAGTAATTCACGCTTCATTCTATTTTCAATTATTTGAATTTTTTTACTCACAATTTCATTCTTAATAAAATGAATAATTGGTTGGTGTTTAAAGTTTTACAACATGTATCTTACCTGTTTGACCAGAGTAATTAAAGTAATGTATGCTCAATTTAATTCATCAAGCCTCCGCAAAATTAATCATATACCGAATTTAATTAGCCTAACAAAATTTACACAAGACCCACTTTTCGGCGATTATCAAATTAAAATGGGCCCTACAATGCCGGGCGTATCCGAGATAAGAAAATCACACTGAATATCCTCATTAGCGGGTTAACGTGTAGGTGTTAAGTAAATTTGAGTGTAATCGTGTTAAGCCCTTGCAGGGTCCCGGGGTTCGAGAAAAAATCCCGGGATTTATTGGCTTGTTACCGACTGGAGCCGGGATTTAAAAAAGGAGACTGCAGACAGACCGAAGAATGTTGGGGTCGACTCGTTTGCCGGGGAAAAGGGCATTCGGATGTTCATTTTAAAACCGTTTCTGGAATTTTAGCGAAAATGCAATTTTTTACAATATTTTTACAAAACAAAATCGAAGTTTACAACACAAAAAAAAATAGGCATTTTTATGAAACGTTTACACATAGAGAATTCCTTATACATAATTATTCAGTAAAAATGGTGCGAAATTCAAAATATGTAGGCATGGAAACTAGTTACACATTTTTTGCGGCCGTTTTAGTTACGAAAATGGTTGGTAAGACTAATAAACGCGTAGGCACAACCTATGCATATGCATTTTTGACAAATTGAAAACATGGAACGAACTCGAATAATTCCATTAACATCCATACTAAACGTATCAAAAACATAATGCAGTCCCTTTGACTCGCCCGCGGTGTCTTCTGTCCCTAACTCGATTGCTCATCAAGCATTTTAAGTGACTCGAGCCTCTCGAGACTGCTCAAGGGTACTTTAATATTCAGAGGCCGTAATTTCTCGATCGCATCTTTCAGTTACTGAAACTTTTCTAAGCTGACAGCCTCTCCACGCTAAGTCGATTCGAACTAGTGCTTTCAAATTTCGTTCAATTAATACTTGGAGGATGTAAACTTTGTAACTTGTTGGAGTTTTTGATGAATGTGACGAAAATAAACACAAGTAATGATTGTTAAGGTAACATTCCGTTGGCAAAATTATTATTCACCAAGAAAATATGAATCCCATCAAAAACATTACATGTAAAAAGGTGCCAGTCTCGCACCGCTTTTACTACAAAAAAGTTTTGAGATATAATGTGAAACCAAGTCGGTTATTTTAATCAGTGCCAGGGGGTGTTAAAACCGTATCAATAAGATATCTTTAATTTGTAATACATATAATGACTTGGCCATCGCACGGCTGCATAATGACATAAGGATCATCGACACCTATTAAAAATAATTCTAATTGAACATAATGCTAGCGCTAATTGCAGTTTGAGCATTACACATATTTACGAGTACGGTACGAGTAAAGCATTATGTGCGATTGCCAAGTCATTATATGTATTACAAATTAAAGATATCTTATTGATACGGTTTTAACACCCCCTGGCACTGATTAAAATAACCGACTTGGTTTCACATTATATCTCAAAACTTTTTTGTAGTAAAAGCGGTGCGAGACTGGCACCTTTTTACATGTAATGTTTTTGATGGGATCTCATCTCTTTTTGTAGACAGTCCTTCTTTTCGGGTACTCATACCCATACTATGTATACACATATCATATTTAAACACATCTTCATTCATGCTCACATCGTACATCGTTGTGTACCTTTACTTTACCTACTATTTGTAGGAACTGCAACAGTAACTTTGTAATATCATATATTTATATAGGATTACAAACTTACTTATGCAGTTCTTAGATCTTTAAAACGTGACTGATATTGCAATATTTTTAGGTTTTCTATGGCTTGATAAGCTAAAAACTACTTATGTTTAAAATTTGAAACTTGTGGGTATGCTATAAGTATGAGATCGAGAATGATGATCGGTGAGTGTATAAGTGTGTCAGTGTCGAAACTAAGGAACTTTGACGTACAATAATTCTTAAACTACAAGTTCAGATTTAATGTTTTTGAGAATGTATCTTAAGCATGTTAAGCCCTATATGTCACTGAAAATTCAGGGTTCTAGCTTCAGCCAGCACAAAATTACAGGACATCGAAAATGGCCTGAATCGCTTCCAGAAAAGGATGGTACGGCCGTGCCTCTTTGTTTTGCTCGACTTGGCGGGGGCACTGCCGTGCCCCCAGATAGTGTGAAATTGTGTATATAATTATGACAGTTACTAAACAATTAAAATACCCACCGATTACAATGTATTATGTTTAAACCAATACTAATTTATAATGTTGCTTCATCTAATAAATTGACGTGCAGAGCACAGGGTCAGTTATTAAAAATCAGTCGAAAGAACAAAGCTAATTAAAACCGACAATCATTTGAAATTGTAAAAAAACAATCAACGCCTGACTTCCATGAATATTTTATTGCAAAAAGTCGCGACGGTTTTTTTAACAAGGCTTTTTTACTCCTTCTTGTACAACGTGACGTCTCCGGGGTTAGAATAAATGAGGTAAATTAATAAAAAGGGAGCGGTTACTTACAATTACGTTTTTAAATGTAAGCAAGCCGGGTGCCTTGTTACGCTTTGATTTTTATTCTGGGACTTGTGATTTGTCGGTATCAACGGTATAAAAGAAAAAGGCTGTAAAGGATTTTTTCAATACAATTTTTTTTATGGTATTGAAAATATAAGGTCAAACTGGAGAAGATCGTCTACAAGCTCTTTCGTCGCTTTTAATTCTTGCGTTTGCACATATACCTACACCACATACAGAAGGTCGGCAGAGCAGAAGGAGTGAAGTTCTTTTTTTCTGACTGTGTCTGAGTGTACGTATACATATACGAGAATTCTTGCCCTATGACGCTCTTTTCCATCAATAAATGTTACATGCCAGTCTTCTCCACATTGACTACACTTTACAGGCGCCAATGATTTATACAATAAATATATAAATATATTATTTGTATAAACAATATTTCTCTTGCACAAGATTCTGGTTATACTATAAGTAATTAAAATTTTGGAGTGGTTAATGTGTTATTTTTTAACTCCTAACAAAATCCCAACTTTTGTTTAACTGACTATGTTATTTAAAAAACCGGCCAAGTGCGAGTAGGACTCGCGCACGGAGGGTTCCGCACCATCAACAAAAAATAGAGCAAAACAAGCAAAAAAAATAAACAAGCAAAAAAACGGTCACCCATCCAAGTATTGACCCCGCCCGACGTTGCTTAACTTCGGTCAAAAATCACGTTTGTTGTATGGGAGCCCCACTTAAATCTTTATTTTATTCTGTTTTTAGTATTTGTTGTTATAGCGGCAACAGAAATACATCATCTGTGAAAATTTCAACTGTCTAGCTATCACGGTTCGTGAGATACAGCCTGGTAACAGACGGACGGACGGACGGACGGACGGACGGACGGACGGACAGCGGAGTCTTAGTAATAGGGTCCCGTTTTTACCCTTTGGGTACGGAACCCTAAAAAAACACGAGACGTATGTTTTCGATTAGTGAACGGAGTCCATTTCATGATCAAAAATTTCAATTACACCCTTTTCTTTGACATTTGTCTTTAAGCTTGTATTCCGGTGAGAAGCAAAGGGTTCAGAATAAAAATCGCGACCCTCCGAAAAAACGGCAAAAGGAGGGTAGAAGAAACACCGAACCTGTTGTTTCCAAAGACGAGGGTAGCCAGGTAGCCAAATGAATTGTAAACAGCATTATTATTTCCTCAAGGAAGTCATATATATTCCCGCTCGCCTTTATTTTACTGTAGCGCGCTTTATTCATTTTTTCTTACCCCTTTTTTATTGCCTGCAACCTCGTAATATATTGTAAACGCAACGAGCGAGTTGTAAACAACTATTACGAAGCTACAACTTAATAGGAAAAGGGGTTTCTTAAAGGCTTCTTTTTCCTTTAGAAACGGAAATGAAATTTACCTATTTAATTTTACCTATATATACTTTACATATATGTAACAATAGTTTTTAATACTTTGAAACGTCGTTAACTATCGAAATATCCAGATAAAATAGCGAAATAGCGCTATACAAAAGTTTCATACTTTTCCGCAATTTCTATTTCCTAAAGGTTCATAACATTATATCAAGTAATAATAATAAAACAAGGATAGCTACTAAAGTAATTAGCCTTAACAAAGGATAACAAGATAAGGGCAAGTACATTTCTTGGGTGAATAGTTTCGCTCATAAAATGCGCAGTAAAAGGGCGATAACGACCGATTATGGCCGGCAAACGGCTCTCTAATAATGAATTGTCTTTAGTATAATACTCGATCGTGATTGGAGTTAAGATATATATTATACGAAAACCATTTCAAATCGGGAACCTGAGGAGCTTTAAGCGAAAAGATCATGAGCCTCCTTGTAGGTTTTTGGACATGATTGCTCAAAGGCGGTCAGACCCAAGAGATTTAGTTTTTTTGTGACATTAAACACTGAATATCCGATAAAATATTACATGGTACCTAAGTAGGTACATTCTATTATAACAAAAGCATAAAACAACTTAATAGGTATTTCATTTTAACAAGTTAGTGGAAAAAATGATGATGATGTATGATAAACTAATTGGTGTAGGTATTACTCCTTAGACAATGAACGTTAAAATGTTCAAAATTCTTACCATACCCTAAGTTGATGCGACCACCGGGACCTGGGGCATTGCTTTTCATTGGACTCAAGATTTTGTTACGTACCTAGTTATAAAATAAGTTTTATAAAGCTTGTAAAAATAACACGAAATCACATACAACCGGTTTAAATAAACTTTCAGCTACTAGATGTAGTTTCCGAGTAACCCCCACAACGATCCTATAGCGCAGGGATCGGAACCGGTTTTTAGAAAAAACTTAGAAGTAACCATATTTTTCGAATTATTTTATACTCGAAATGTAGGACTCAGTTGTGTTTTTAGGTTACGACTTCGTATTATTAGATTGCCTAATTAGAAATGAAGTAATTAGCAAAGAACGAAAAAATACCGTTTCCGTTCCCATACAAAAAATACCGGTATCCGATCCCTGCTATAGCGTCATGCTCCATTGCAACGCAGCATATACAACACACGTATACTTGTAACGCATGGCGACGTATTTGAAGAGCGTAATAAAGCAGAGCGGAGCCAATAAACGTAGATTATCGGGAGTTATGATGCGATTCTCGTTAATGCGACACGACAATAGGCCCCGGGCGGGCACAATTATATGGAGATTTACTGGCGTTTTTAGACAAATAATATTAATATGATAACATATTTGGTACCTATCCTAAACATGATTTACCCTTTTATTTAATACCAAATTTATATGTTCTAAATAATAGGTGAAGATCAAATGTTAGGGTACCAAAAAAAGCAATTCCTTCATTAAGCTGTACTCGTTGGACTGGTCGAAATAAGTGGACTTTAGTAGAAAAATAATTGGCAATAAAAGCTTGTATAAAAATGAATTTCCGCACATACATAGCATACATGTAGGTACTTATTACATTTTAACCTTTTCGACGCCGTGTCAAACACAAAAGCTGTCACGCTGACGCCACGTCATCGAAGTTTCAAAACTGAAATTGAACTTTATGCATGTGCACGTAGGTCTATGTCGCTCTGTGATATGTGACCGATTAATCGGTCTTTGGCGTTGAACCTACGGTGCGGATATATCGGTCATTGGCGCCCAAAAGGTTAAACAATATATTGTATCAATGTTCTCTAAATTTTATATTTACTTCCCGCTCGTGTTACATGTTACCTATAATAAAACCCATTGGCATAACCAAAACCTAAAAGTCCCTCTCCATCATACTACAGCCCGCCTGCGGGCAAAAGCAGCGCGAGCGGGCAAAAAGAGCGCCGCTTCATGTTATGAAGTCAATTTATCACTAGCAGCCAGAACAATTATGTACAGGGCAGCTTTGATGGCTCCACGTCATAATTGAGTACATTCCCTTTATTTGTCTCGACTGGCGATATTGGCGTGATATTTTTCCCTTTTCTGATCCATCCTATTGTTAAAGTACTTACAACATTTTCAGAAGAGCTTGGTGTTTCATAACACTAAGATGATATTTGTAAGAAAACATCGACTTCATGTTATAAGAAAATCATAATTTAAAATCTTCTATTACCAATCGATAATACGTAAAATTACAAGTAAAATAAGTATTAGGTATAGTATCATAAGTTATAATTTAGATGTTCTTATTAACTTGCAAATTTGCAACTTAAATGTATGTTAATAAACTTTTGAACTTGATAGGTCTTGTTCAGCACACTTTGTTTCTAAACTAACACGAGTAGCTATTTTTGTAGTAGTTGCCTAAAATTTTTCACAAAAAGAATCGACAAAGACGGCTCAAACGAAAGCCACGGGCTTGATACTGAGCAAACACTTCGACACCGAGTCAATGTTGACTCTCCCTGCCCCTCGTGCGATGACAATAAATCGTATAAATAAATTACCTCTGTCAATCTCAAACGATCTTATTTGTGACGAGGAAAACTAAGAAAAAGTTTTTAGCGGGGAAAAAAATAAAAATAAGTCACTCACAAATTTGAAACAGAATTGACCAGAAAAAAGTAAAGCCTCTGAAAAGTTTAATGTTACTATAAATGGTGATGCTTATATTACACATACGTAACCCTAAAAAAGAAAAATCGAAATTCGGGGGTTAACCAGAAATAAAGATATCAGCGGACGCAAACAAAACGATATGTTGACCGTGGCCGTCGTAAAAAACACGTTAACATCCATTCACATTTGGACCCTCTTTTTGTGCGGTCCGAACCACTGGGCACACTGATACACGCACTGATTGCTACAAACTACGCTGTTTGTTTTATTCGGAACTGGGGTACGCGATGGAATTTTATGGAGCACCTAGCGGGTTAAAGTTTGATAGTGTTTTAATTTGAAGTATTTGTTTTAGTTATATTATGTATTTAGTAAGTACACAAATAAAAACGTATAGTTGTAACGAATTCAAACTTTTAACGTAAGTATTTTGTTAACTACATACCGAGTTTAGCGGCATGTCAGAAACATATTTACTGGCTGGTATGAGAATCATCATGTTTAGTATAAGTGTAAAATTTAAAAGAGAGTAAGATATTTTTTCACCAGTGATGAGATATTCTAGCCTCAAATAAATAAATCATCATGTTTGTTACACAAATAACACTCATAAAAATTAGTAAGGGAGTCATTTCTCCAAGTACTTTTCATTGCTTCCAGTAGGTACCACTTTCCTTTACAGTATCTATTTATTCTGAATTCAGGTACAGTTTGCAACCCGCATCGATATTCATGGCTTATTCTGTACCGAATTGCGCGCAGCCCCTCCAAGGTGCTCCGTCAAAACAAAAGTTTTGTCCCGAAGTTTTATCAGCGTCCCCCTGGGCGAGGGCCCCTTTAACCTATTTTTCCCCGAGATGATCCACCGGGCGGGCAAAGATAAGTTTCGTGATGAAGACAATTTTACTGTTTCTAGGTAGACATTCGCAAATGTCTTGCTAAATAAATAATGTTAGGCGAGCAGTTATCTTCATTTCGAGAATTTGAACATTCCAATTTAAATTCATGAAACATTTTATAAAGGAAACCTTTGTCACTGTAAGAGGCGATTCCATTTTATTATAAAAAGTCATTAGTCTTTAGTTTTTTTATTTTTCACTAATTGAAAAATTACGAAAAATTAACAACTTTTAGTACTGAAGCCAACCCTGTACCACCTGTACGTGCTTGCACTTATTTGTTATATGTAGTTTAATTTTGACTATGCTTTTGTTTTTAGGCGTGCTTACAGATTTACAGATTAAATGTTTGCCCAATTTAAGGAAATAAGTAATAGCAAATTATGGGTACGCCCTCGATCTAAGTTCATATAGGTATATATTATCTAATTTTCTTAAAGTAGACAATATTAAATGGTAGGAGGTTCGTATACTTACCGTAGTGTTTATTTTGATTAACAAAAGTTAAATAAATACAGAATCCATCATACGGAACACAGAAACATAGCCGTACTGAATCATATGTGCTTCGTAGCAACTTCCTACAAACGATAACATCTCATTTGCAATTAAATCTCACTGCAGTTGCACTCGATCCCAACCAAGATGACGGCCACCAATAAATACACGTCCGCGGGCTCTTATTAAGTTTAGTTGTTCCTTGCGAGGAATATTATCGATTGCACTCACATCGAAGGAATCATATCGAAGGAGTCATATTATGGAGTACCTAGATAGGTACCTAACATATTTACTATTCCCTTTTGGAAACCACTATGCCATGCAGTTAATAAAAAAACCGTCCAAGTGCGAGTCGGACTCGCGTTGCAAGGGTTCCGTACATTAAGTCCGACTCACGCTTGACTGCACATTTCTAATAGGTTTTCCTGTCATCTATATGTAAAGAACTATTTAGTGTATTTTTTTCATAATTTTAGACCCAGTAGTTTCGGAGATAAGGGGGGAAGGTACCCCCCAAAAGTAGCCCCCATGTTTGAAATTCATTTATTTACGTTACATGTCCGTCTTTGGGTCACTAATTTACATATGTGTACCAAATTTCTGGTTAAGTAGGTAGTTTTCGAGATAATAGACTGTGACAGACGGACAGACATACAGACGCACGAGTGATCCTATAAAGTTTCCGTTTTTTCCTTTTGAGGTACGGAACCCTAATAAAATAAGCCAATTTCATATACAATGAGATTAGGTTCGCTGAATCCGAGGCGGTGATCTATTGGCTCTTATATTGTATGATAAAAGGCTCTCTCGATTGTGTTAATTATTTATCTGGCCTCTATAATTCGCTTTCCGGTCCTGTTTAATGTTAATTACCTCTTACTTCTGCAGCAAACTTCGGGATGGAAATAACTCGTTACTTCTATTAAGTAATTATTCGGTATAAAGCGATGCTTAAGTAATGAACTGTAATTATAAGAGGACACGTCTTAGGAGCGAGTAATTAAATCAATCATCCCTTCCCATGGTGTGTAATCTTTTCACTGAAATTCAATTTGAATTAAATACTCTTAAACGAATTTCCCTTTGCGTTTGATGGCCTTTTGGAAATTTGATTTCGCAAGTTCCAATATTACCCTGTAAGACGAATTAACCCATTTGGCCCTTGAAACAGTTTCGACCATCGAGGTAATTAGAGTACGTAATTTTAATTAATCCTCTGTAAGTTATCTTGACCTACTTATTACACCCGCGCCTAACATTTCTGCTTCTAGTTTTGAAATGTAATAGGTGTTCTAAGCTTACATTTATTGTGTAAAATGGGTCAACCGAAAGGAAATAGTTGGAAATGTGTACATTTAAAGACATATGTTGCAAAAAAACAAGTATCTTAGAGCCCATTGACAATGTTTTTGAAATCAAAACTCATACCAAATGCCTTTTTTTTTTCAAACAGTATGAATGTCGCAATTCATTCATTAATTTCCCAGCTTTTTAGCATTTCCTTTTTGAATACTAAATATCACTATAAGCAGACACTCAATATACAGCGTAAAAAATACGAAATAAAGATAATCATTCGATTTTTCCTACAGCGCTAATAACATTTGATTGTTGGCGGCATAATTTAAAGATGGCCGGCTCCCCTGCGCCCAAACTTTTAAAGATATTATCCAGGAAGGGTTGAGCGTGTCCTGCGTGATCCGGCGCGCCATCTGTCTTCAGCCGGCCGGAATTTGTTTATCTCCCGCTATTGTTCACTACTATAATGTACTTTAGATAAATGGATTTTTAGATGTAGATGTAAGAAATTCAGGCAGGCAAAATTATATAAAATTAGGCAAGACGTCAAGTTGCAGTCTCTGAATTATTGTGCCTGCCTCATTTGAATTAGAATCCATAGGATATGCGCACATTCCCAGATGCCTGGACGACACTAACGGGAAACGTCAGGAAACGCCATAATTATTATCGCTATAACCCCAGTGTGGCCGTATGAAAAATGTAAATTATCGCGATCATCAACGGCGTTTCCCGTTAGTGTGGCCCCGGCATAAGGAGAATATCCGGACATACGAAAATATTTTCTAAAATGATGTCATTTTGTATCATTCACCCGTGCATCTTGCTCGCGCTAGTACAGTAAGGTCAGTAAACACTCCAACTTAAGTACCCAAATTGCCACATTAGCTGTAAAGAATAGTGGATACTTATGTTAGGCAATTAATACGTATGATTACGAGAGAAATGTAAACGCGTATGATTACAAAATGACATCATTTTGATATCAAAATGTAAGTTCCAATTGTACGCAAGACAAAATAAATCGTTCCACGTAAATAAATCCATCGTAAGTCGCACTAAGGTTTGTAAAAGTAAACAAACTTTTTATTTACGGCCACAATTCTATTAAAGCCCTGAGTCCGCAGACGTCTTTGTCTGCAAATGAGAGGCGACGTTGTAAATTATGCAAACGTGCTGCACTAACCATAAAAAATCAAGATTTCCCTCAACAGCAGACAGGACGTATCGAAGGAACTGGACGCACATAAATTTATCATTTTCCACTGCATAAAGCATAAATTCGAATCATTGGTCCTTCCTTGAGGGGGTACGTAACAACTTTGTTGTTGAGATGTTCTATGGACTTAATAAAATGAGTTTTATTGTGACACTTGGATATAAGAGTTATTTTTATGTAAGTATATAAATAAGGATATTTCAGATCAAATTTTAGTTAACATTTTCAGTAGTTAAATTTGTGACTATGATAAATTTGGTACCTATTAATGTATGTAGACATACATACAATTTATTTAAACATAAACTTATATCTAGAAAATCCTACTGCCTCTATATTTAAATGTTAATAACTACCTTATTGAACTACTTATGTAAAAAAAGAACTATACCACCACCATATACTTACTTAAAAACGTCTCTAAAGTTTTCCTTTCACGGCACTGCATTTCAATAATGCCGTTACAAAATGGAAAAATATTCTCGCTTATTGAAACCAGGAGATTGAGTGGGTCCACCGTACAATGCCTCCAGTTGGGGCCACTTGTCACCCACACGTAGGGTCCAATCTACATACAAATATCCATATTTTTAAATTTGATTTGAGAGGTACACTCGGCGGACAAATGTTTGCCATTGAAAATTGAATGGCGGAGTGACGTGACCGAAATCCTATGCGTCATAGTCGGCCAGGCGGTGCATAATAAAATATTGGATGAAAAAGTGAGTCAAGCAGGATATGGTAACATGTTGGAAAGAAACATACTTACCTATTTCACTCTTTTATCTACTTTAAACCAGAAGGTACGAAAATGACACGAAAGAACGTACTCACAACTATACGAATAAAAATATTTGTGTTTTGAGAATTACCTTTTTTGTTGGCTTCAAAATAACGCTGTGTAGGTATCTGCTCTACTGTGTCAGTAGACCACAAACATACGTACCTGGAATAAAGGAAAGATAAGGATTAAGTAAAGGACTAATCCAAAACAAAGAAAATGCATATTTAATTAAATCAAACCTAAACTAAAAGGCTCAAGAGGTCACGTAGACCTCAATCAACCTCCAACATAATCCAAAAATCCCGGCCGTGGGTAAGTAAATAGTCGTGTTTCAATGGTCGCTAATAATTGTAGCGTAGGCTGCCTCGCCCGAGGCGTTTTCACTTGAAAACTTGGATGTATATATTTGTTCGTACCAGATGTGTGCTGGCCGCAGACTAAGTTCTGGCATAGTGTTGCGGCGCTGAAGGCTCCCAGATATGTCATATCTACCCCGCCCCGCCCGCCGCATTGGACATCTTCTCATGTAATATCTCGACGACTGATTGTTGGTATAGACTGTTTGCCAAGTCTTGATATTTACTGAACGTTAGTATTGAACGCACGTGGCTCGTTAAGCAAACATTATTTAATAATGTAGTAGTTTTAAAAATGATGTCAATAAATCGCTCCAATCTAATTATTTTGGTTACTAATTTTAATATCAAAACTTCCGTGCGATACAGACATATTAAATATATTAAAATCGGGTCTCAACTCACGTATTTTAACTCGAAAACGCATGACATGTTTCACTCCGTACCGACCGATCCGACCCGTCTCCCCCGTCCGCTTTCGACTTAAAATACGTGAGTGACCTGTTTTTAATATCACTACATAGTATGTACCTATAAAACAAAATAGTCGCTTCCCGCTGTCTGTCTGTATGTATGCTTAGATCTTTAAAACTACGCAACGGATTTAGATGCGGTTTTTTTGAATAGATAGAGTGATTCAAGAGGAAGGTTAATATATAATTTGTTAACCCGTGCGAAGCCGGGACGGGTCGCTAGTATTTAATACTTTCGGTTACCTTTACAAATAATTCAAATATTTTACCGGATTATCTTTTGCGTCTGCAGTGCAATATTCAGTAAAGCTAAAAGCACCAGATTTGCCTTTCATCATAGTTTAATACGGTGTAGTTTCAAACTAGGTTAAAAGGTAATTTAGAACTTAACAGAAATATGAAAATGAAAATAAGATTAAAGCGTCTGCCGTAAAAACTCGCTTTTCTTTACAACTTGAATAAGAAATTAGTTAAGTAAAGTTTATCTTACGGTAAAGTCGTTAAAGCATCAAAACATGTTGGTCGGCACAAGACGATGAATGAAACGAGTTAGTTCGCCAGTCGGGGCAAGTTTTCTAACGAAGACGACACATGCGGCCCTTGAGTTCCATACGAATATTTGTATTCGAGACGTTGTGAGCGCAAATATACCTACGTTCTAAAGTAGCTTAATTCAAAAGCAAGTGATTTGAGCAGTATTTACATAAAAATAGTAATTTGAAGCTATCGCCAGGAAGAGAAAGAAAAAGAAGAGAAATGAAAAGAATGATATAAATATTAATCGACATTGGTTCAAATTAGCTTACCTAGAAACTTATTCCTTGAGCTTTAGACTTCGCGAACCTCCCTCCGTGGCTTTATTTTGAACAATCTCCAAAAACTGAATCGAAAAAAAAAAACAATTTAATCAACGAACCTATGTTGACGATTGCGACCTAAAGAGGAGTAGGTACATACGAAAGCATTTTTGCCCAAGCTGAAACGGAGGCCTTCGCTAACGCTCGGTCAATTAATTTCGATGTCAGCCTGTGACATACTTATAGTCCTCATAATAGGTAAGTACAGAAATCATGGTGATGTGACATGGTCATGACTTATCAAAAAGCAAAATTAAATGCCGTTTCCATTAAAATGAGTTGTGACATGTAGTCGTACAGAATTCTGCCCACACTAGAATCTAGAACAGGACTCAAATGATGTTTGAATTCAGCCCGCTTTCAGAACCAAAGCAACTGGATTTGTTCAGAAACTTAAGCGAGGCTCTAAAAACACTGCGAGTGTTCGTTGTATGTAGCTCATGAAGCTGAAATTGTTTTATGTGCGTTGTAAGTTAAATTTGGTTTCTGGAACGCTAATGGGTAATGAAATAGGCTTGTAATTTTTAGTTAGTCGTGTTATTATTTTTACATTCATATAAGTATATGAATATTTGGTTATCCTCTTGGAAAACGCGCCAACGCGCCAGCCTGCTCCCATTCACTACCACTACGTGGCTGATGTCCTCACGTGCTCTCAATGTGTGCGGCGGTTCACCTCGAAGATCGGCTACGTCAGCCATCTTCGGGCGCACGAGCGCCGAGCAAACTAGGAGTCGAAGTGATCGCCATGGCCGAAATCGCCCGAGAGGATCATCACACTTCTTTCCTAAAAAATCTTTTAAATATTATTTATTCAAATTTACTAAATTTCCATACAATTTGTAAACCTTATCTCAACACAATAAGGTTCACAAAACGGTCAGCCAATCGAGTCTTCGGTACACACTGCCCTACCCTTAATGGGGTTCAGATTAAATGCACTAAGTTCGCAATGCCCCTCTAAAAGCGAATTGTAGTCGGTGGCGAGGTTTATAATATCATTATCGCGATGTCCAGCTGAGATTAAGAGATACTTTCGATGGGAAAGGGGACGATTGTCACGTCCAGATTTGGTATCTGGTTTCGGCGTTTGTACATTACAAAACCACGTGTTTCAATTGACTTGTAAAAGACAAAGGGTATGAAATTGTATTTTTGCGATGAAGTACAATACACATAAGGACAAGTAAAAAAAATGTTTTTGACGACCGCCACGACTTTCTGTAGACTGGTCGGGTTTCCCACTAGTTACCACCAAGTTGTTATACCAGTGGTAGCTACTAGGATTTTTTTCCCACCTTTTACCACTGGTAACTACTGGGAAAATAATTCTCAGTAGTTACCACCAAGTCGGTTTGGTGGTAACTACTGGGATTTTTTTCCCGTTAGTTACCACAGGTAAAAGAATTTATTTTCCCAGTAGTTACCACCAAAATTTTGCTAGAGTACCTACAATAGTAATCCACCAGTATTATATTAACAGTGAATTCCTGGTATTCGCCGAAACCAAATAACTCCTATCCACTGAAGTTCACCGAAATCGGCACTCGGCGATTCGGAGGGAAATTCGATTTTAAAGGATCGGGGTCTGACGTACAGTCGGTGTGGTGTGCCGACTTGGAAACGCTTTCCGAGTAAACTTCACGAGGGATTTGGACGCTTTGTCGATCTACTTATTGCTTATAGACATTTCTAAAGATTACAAATACGTTTCATTATTGATACAAGTTTTAAAAGATGAATCAAAAGTAATTATGCAGCGTCCAGTGGTTTTAAAGGTGTAGGCTATTCATAGTCCTACAGCAGCCATTAGTCATTCTGCAATCACAGCAGCCAATCTGGTGAGGCTACGCCATATGAGCCGTATCCTGTACCAGCAATTTCCTGCCGGCTGATTCAAGCTTACAAATTGACTTTAGAGGATCGTACCTACACATTTTCCTCACTTTACTTCAATTAACACATTATTTATCTGTTTTTAGCAAAGAATAACCACCAAAAAGGGCCATGGTTTATTATGATATTATTAAATCTCATACATGTTAATACATGTATGTACTTAGTTGTATTTATATTTATAACAGTACCTATAACTAATAAGAGTAGCTGTGCCAAGTCGAAAAGCCTCCTCTCCAATTTACCGTAAACAGCATCCAACCCTAAGGGTCACACGTAATGTCCGGCCGACGCAAGCATCTACGGAAAGCAATTAGCGATGTAATGTGGTCGGACCTTAAGACGTTCAGTCTTAAATGCCGGTCTTAACGCCGGACGACCGCCGTCCGGCGTTTACAGCGGTCCGGCATTCCTGGGGCCGGCATACCGTACGCGGAATGTCTTGCAAGTTTTAATGTTGCCAGGATTTTATAGTCGCGATTTAGTGGTTTTAAGAAGGAGAGATAGCTGATCGGTGAGTATGCGAGTTTAAAACAAACAAGTTTATGAACAATTTCAGATCGATAGACTGGCTTTTGGCTGGGTTGACTGAAAGGATCAATGAACCTTAAGCGTATTTTGATATAAAGGAATATCAATTTTTAGTGAGTGTCATAAGATATATAAGTAGGTTTATTTATGTTATGACAACTTCTTAAAGTAGAACTGCAAGTTTCTTGCACACAAATGTACACAAATAACCTGGCTATGTTTACCTCAATGGCTTATTCTCAATAATCCCCGCATATAATTTATTAGATCAATATTGCTATTGAGGTCTAGCTGACCCGAGCCTTAATGGTTATCTTCCCAGGATAGGGATGAGTTTACATGTTCAATTAAGTATTGGTGTAGCTTGGCAGCGAGTAACAGGGATATTTACTTGGTATGGAAAGTACAAACTAGACATGCTTATATATGCGTAATATATAAGCATGTGTATGCGTTATATGTGCTTGGTCGTTTTACAATTTAATAATGTGTAAAAATCGTGAAAGTTTAAATCAGTGTACTCTTTTAACTGTTGATTAGGATAATTATTATTTTCCTAAGTTATTTAGGTGTTTTCAAAACGATGGTTTGATAGTATAACTGCTTTGAGTATATTCGCAAGGGAACTAGTATTTGCGTGTTTACTCGCATACTCGAGCAGTGTTGTTGACAAAACCCACCTTACCCGATCGCTTAATTACCCTCGGTCCAAGACAATAGCTAATATAAGAAACGATGCCTCACAACCCTGATTTATAGTGTACTGTTGTGCAGATAGGTTATGAACTACAAATAACTAATACCCTTGCCTTTAGAGTTATAGTTTATCATGATTTATGAGTCTCATTCGATCCGCAATTGAGTGAAACAATATTTGATTGTATTGTACTGCTGCTTAATATCATAATAACCAGCTGGTGGTATTATGGCAGTATGGGCCTTGTTTATCGACGATGTGAAAAAGCAACTGTCACAATTTCTTGGTTAAATAAGAATATATTTGTGTTTTTACATTTTTGTAAGTGGTAATTGCCTAGTATTTGACCTCTTTGATTTGTCCATCGCAATATAATGTTACTTCGGTAGATTTTCGGAAAATGCTACATTAACATGCTACCTACTGGCTAATCAGTATTTTCTTAAAAAAAAACTAACATTATAAAAAAATAAAACCGGCCAAGTGCGAGTCGGACTCGCGCACCGAGGGTTCCGCACCATCAACAAAAAATAGAGCAAAACAAGCAAAAAAAAAACAAGCAAAAAAACGGTCACCCATCCAAGTACTGACCCCGCCCGACGTTGCTTAACTTCGGTCAAAAATCACGTTTGTTGTATGGGAGCCCCACTTAAATCTTTATTTTATTCTGTTTTTAGTATTTGTTGTTATAGCGGCAACAGAAATAAATTTCAACTGCTATCACGGTTCGTGAGATTTAGCTTAGATACAGCCTGGTGACAGACGGACGGACGGACGGACGGACAGCGGAGTCTTAGTCATAGGGTCCCGTTTTTACCCTTTGGGTACGGAACCCTAAAAACGAACAATGAGTGAGTAAGAAAGTTTCGATAAATAGAAAGTAACTTTTGCTAACTCTGCTAGTTTTAATTCTACATATTAATATGTATGCACTTCTCAAGATTTTGACCTATAACACAACTTATGACCTAAAAACTGTCGACACCAAATAGACGAGGTACCAGGCTCCCAGAAGTTCGAAGACAGTATAATTTCCGTGAACCCAGTACATCAAAGATGGCTGGTGAATATTCAAAGGGATCGGACGAGCATTATGTTGCGGCTCCGGTCCGCACACCTCGCCCTTCTAATTGATTGAAAATTCAGACTAACAATTTGAATCAATGTACTAGATTTGCATAGAACTTAGTTGCGACGCCACATTTTGAACAGACATGTTAATGAATGGTCTTTAGTAAGGTGTAATTACAATTGATTTTTGATGAAGGTGCAGACTAAGTTTTAGTTCTAAGGTCAATTACTAAGGCTGGATGGTTGAATGTTCAGTTTATTACGCTACGACAGGTATTCAAACCTGCTACTTCGACGTCCATTCACCCCAAATAAGTGTATTCATTCGATGAAAATAAATAATGTTTTTAACTTATTGCTTCAAGATATTCGAAGTATAGTGTCCTTTTAAATCCGTTATTTTTAAAAGTTTTGTGACGTGAATGACGTGATAAAGTCAGCATCAAATAGATAGTACCAGCCAAAGTGGCCAAACATAGCCTTTGTTACAATAAATATAAATAAGAATGTGCTGCGATATATTTCTGCCACTTACAATCTAATTGATGCCGACTTTACCAATTAATAAACTAACCTTAATAACGTTTCGAGACTCCGTCAAATTTTCGGTATCCCGAAATAATCTTCGACGAATATCCTGTAGAGTACGCCCTACGATTTCCAATTCAGATGAAAGGCTTCTAAATAATTGATTAGGCAAGAGTCAGCGTCTTGCGTTATTCAAATGGGTACAAGCCTTACATCTGTAAGGGGCTGTAAGGCGATTTGTCACAATCGCTGTTATTGGGACAATTTATTTGTTGCTAAGTATTTGTAAGGATGAAGATTATAGTAGGACAGATATGGTAACAAAAGTGCCAATATCAAAATATTTAATTTTTGGCATGCATGTGTCATGCTGAGTAGATATTTGTGGATGATATTTGAGTGCTGAGAAAATAAATCTTTTGATTTTAGCCCTTGTTTAGTAAAAAGGTTCAAGTTTTCCATCTGAGTAAGTCTCCCGAACTCCGCGCTATTAGATTTTTTTACAGTTTAAACTTTAATGTTTCAGGTTTTATTATTATTATTTATTATTGGGGTGGTATCGGGCCTTTGAGTGTCACGTCGACCAAGTATTGATCTATTGTGACGGCCCTTTAAAGTTCATTACTAATGCCCGTTGCATCCAGAAAATTACAGATGCTTTGGGCCGTAACGTTCTGTACCTCATAGGGTTGCAATACATGCCGCCCTAAGTAGGTACTTCTTTTTGACATTAGTGGTCCACAGGAACAGAGAATGTGCATTGCAGTCTCCTCTGACTCCTGGCAGAACCTGCATGTCGCATCTTGTTTCTTGCCAATTTGAAACATGTGCTTGTTCAACTTACAGTGTCCAGTCAGTATTCTAGTCACCGCGCAAGTTTTGTGCATTTTGAGCCCCAGCAGCTCCTTAGCGATTTTGCTGTTGAACCCTTTGATTAGAGCTTTCGAGTGTACTTGTCCTTTAGCGAACTTCCACCAATCGATTGCTCTCTTTTTTTCTAAGTCGCTGAGCAGAGAATATGCATCCCGTTTTGTGATTCCACAGAACGGTTCTGGGCCGACCAGGGGTGTGTCTGCGCCCTTTCTTGCAAGTTCGTCTGCTTCTTCGTTTCCGTTAATGTCGGAGTGCCCTGGTACCCATCTAAGTGTGACTTTGTTGGAGTTAGCCAGTGCATTTAGGTTTGTTTTACAGTTCTGGACTAGTTTTGAGTTTGACTCAAGGGATTCTAGTGCCAGCAGAGCAGCCTGGCTGTCTGAGTTGATGTAGATATGTTGGTGTCTTAGGTTTCTGTCCAGGTTAATCTCCGCACATTTGTTGATGGCGAAGACTTCTGCCTGGAAGATTGAGGCCTTTGTGCCCATGCTGACGCTAGCTCTGAGCTTAGGTCTCTCACCATAGATCCCACATCCTACATCATTTCCTTTCTTTGAACCATCCGTGTACCAGATGTGGCTTCCCTCTTCAACGTACATTTGGTTGTTAGTCCATTTGTCTCTAGGAGGTATTTCTACTGTGTACAGTTTGGTGAAATGACATTCGGTGTGTGTGTCATCAGTGGGCATGCTAAGGGTTTTATTTGCAAAAACCCAGGCCTTTAGTTTGGCTAATGCTTGGGAGCGCCATTTTGGCCTATTTAGCGTGCATATTCTGTAGACGCACTGCTTGGCCTCCTTTTGCACCTGCAGATGGAGTGGTATAATGTCCAGCAGTGCATCTAGGGCCGCCCCCGGAGTCGAGGAGAAGGCGCCTGTCGCTGTTAAACAAGCCGTGCGTTGCAGGCTGTTTAGAGTTTCTATTGCCGTCTTTTGGTTGGTTTTGTTACACCAGACTGCGGAGGCGTAGGTGATAAGGCGTAGCCTCACTACCGCTGTGTATAACCACATAGCAATATTGGGTCTTATGCCCCATCTTGCTCCTGCCATTCGACAGCAAGACCACATGGCCATTTTCGCTTTTTGTATAATATTTCTCAGGTGAGGGTTCCAAGTTAACTTTTGATCGAAAATAACCCCTAGATCCTTGACCTCTTCTGAGAATGGTATTATTTGTCCATTAAGTCTTGGTTCTTTAAGCTTTTCGAGCTTTCGTTTCCTTGTGAATGGTACTAATACAGTCTTGCTCGGATTAATGGACAATTCATTTTCTCTACACCATTTGAATATTGTGTTTAGAGCTCCTTGCATTAAGTTGGATATTGTGTGGAGGCAAGGGCCTTTGACGATGACTACAAGGTCGTCGGCATATCCTTGTGTGTCAAAGTCTTGGCCTGACATAATTGCAGTGGTGGTTTCGTCTACTCCCTTTGATTTCATACCGTTGAGTATGGGTATTTCAGGTTTTAGTTTCGGTCTAAAACCAAAAATAGGTCTTATAAATCATACATCAAGTTAGTCCTCGATGTGGTAAAACAGGAAAAAAAATATACAAAAACCTACGATATGAATTTTCTCTTTCACATCATATAGAACACGACCAAACGACATATTATCCAAAATACACTAGCAATGCTATTTTCATGCTGATTGATCTCTGCCAACTTGCAGAAACTAATAAAACAACAACATATTGAATACAACCTGGCGTAATCTGTGATCTAATGAAACGCTGGTCAGCTGACGCTCAAGTTTTCTTATCTTTGCTCATAAGAAGCGCTCGAGTGATGGGGCAAAGCGGTCGGGGAGTATTTTAGTGCATGTTTGTTCGATGTGTAATAAGTAGAACGGTAGTGAAAATTGTGCATGGTGGATATTATTATCTTGGTCTTTATTGTCTTCTATTGGATAATTAAAAAAAGAAACAAAACAAAATGAATTATAAAGCACGCAGATGTACACAACTAAAAAGGAGCTGCTGGTATTTTTACACATACATTTTACAACCAATGCAAATTTTATTTTTTATTACGAATTTACATATCAGTCCCAAATGCATATCTTGAATATAACTGAAGTAGGCGAATTATGTTATGTATGTAATATTTTAATATTAATATTTAAAATTACGCCAACTATTCTGACCACTTCTCAAATTTTCCTTAAACAGATTCTAATTATTTATTTATATAAAAATAGAAAACGAAACTATATTTTTATCATAGTTTTGGTATGTTTTATAGCTATAGCTATAGAAAATAATATAAAATCCCCATCTCCCAAATATGCAGAAGAATGTCTCCCATGCCTCCCTATTCCCACGTCACGTATGTGCGTTTATCGCGATGGCTCGTTACGGATAAGGCGGCAACATCTTGCGCCACTATCGCTACACGAGCTACGAGTAGCTCGGCATAAGTACGACAGCAAAACAATCAACCGAAAGAGTGCGAGTTTTTTTTCTGTCCTGTAGGGCTAAGGGCTCTTTATCATTTGTCACCATGGCTGCCACTTTCTAACAAATATGTAAGTGCGAAAGTGACGCATAGCATGACAGGTGATAAAAATGCGACCATGATAGCTGGTCTGGTAGCGTGTGGGGTTGAAGCGGATGCTTAATATAATACGTTTATTTGAAGAAATACTAGGATTGCAACATAAGAAATAAGATGAAATATAGGAAAACGCGGACAAAAATAATTATTAAGTTAAATATAAATACGCAATTGTAACCTAAATGTAGGTTCAGGGTTTCAATTAAGTTTGAACAATTAATAGTATAAAAAAATATAATCCTTGAAAGGTGGGTAATTTTCAGTGAAACCAACAATTACCTAGAACCCTACCGCTTTCAAGTATTTTAAGAATTATTAAGTAGAGCAATAGGTGTTGCTATATTATTTGATTTGTTTAAAACCAAAAGTAAATAGTAACCTTTAACAACATATGTAGGAAGTGGTAGTCCTATCTTATGTCGTTGGTTGCACTTTTTTGACACATAAGACACGACCAATACATAAGTAGGTCAAATGTTAACGAGATCGTAAGGAGTAATCTTAATTACGTAATTTAATAAACGAATTTTCGAGAATTATATATAACGTTTGTATCGAGTAAAGCGAGCACGTGGCCGAGCCCCGACCCCGCCGTTAGCCAAACTGCAACTGTTCCCCTCCCATTAAATTCGGTTATTAGCCCCTAACTTTGATCAGACATGACCCCGGCTGATCGATCGCGACTTTCACCCGGATCATAAACTGAGCCACCCACTTTCAAAACTAAAAAAAAACAGTTCCCAACACACTTCAAAACTAAGTCTTCCTAATCACGCGCCGCGAACAAAGTTCGACCAAGTTTTTTCCAAGTTCAGTTGAACTTCATCGATGCGGGGATCGTTCACCCTGTAGGGACACTTGCATACGGCCAGCGAGACAAAATGTGGAGCAAGGCCCGGGATTACTTTCCATGGGAAGTTTCGCGGATCGATGGCGAGTTAAAACTTTATTACGACCGCGCGACAACCCCCGCACTCGTAAACCCGAGTTCGTGCTGCGGCCGCCGTGCCATTTTTAATTAAATCTAGCTTTTGTCTTATTCCGGACCAGTATCGGAACCTTCGTCTACATACATTACACGGACGCCTTTCAAAGAACCTTTATTTAGATGCTTTACATAACGGGCGTAACTAACGAGCGAGGATACCTGCTCAGCATTCGTATTCACAAAAGGTTTTTCTACCTACGCCGACGGGCGTGAAATAGGAGTCGAGGCGGGAAGGAGGCATAAAGGAGAAAATAAAATAAAGACGGCGCCAGCGAACGGATGCGAAGTCCGCGAAAAAAGTATGAGGAAAGCAGGCTTAATGGTGTAGCGCAGGTAAGGTGGGCGGGGTTGCGTGGGTGGGCCACTAGGATTGGTCGGCGCCGCCCAGCGGCAGGCACGCCCCGCGCCGCGCGGGGCGCCCCCCGCCCCGCGACCACCGGCTATCGCCTGGCGACCACCTCCAGCCACCCGGTTGACGCAAGCTATGCCTGTGTCGTGAATTAGTTTGCCAACTCTCTGTCTATGGCGGGGCTACGGAGCTGTAAGTATGGACGGCGGACTGAATAATCGATAAAGGTGTTTATTGAAAACGGGTACGGAGCTCTTTATTGCTTCTTTATTATTAAAAAGCTTGGTTTAAGCCTTGGACCGGCTCCGCCTCTAGTGAATTAGTTTGGTACACGATTGGTTACCGTTTCTAGGTCCGGACTCCGGACTGAAGGTTAGTGCCTTGCGGGACCTTACGAGCCCGAAGGTCGTGAAGTTGGCACGCCGCGCACTGCGGATCATGTTCCAACCGCATTACTGCAAACTTAGCATTAGCATACAAATATAGCCGTTCATTTAGTGCTCGTAAAAACTAAATTAATAATTCCGGTTTTATGTATCAACCGTTATGGCACTGTGTCACGTAAACATTGTATTAGAAAGTTACTTGCTGGTTAGGTATGACATTCAAACGATTTAAGTAGGCTACTGCCTAAGCTATACAACAATAAATTACCATGGAACTAGTTAGTAGTTGTAGTTTTAAGTTGTGTATTAATTATGTTTGAACGTAGTTAGCTACTAGGTAATAGGTAAACATACTCTATAACTATAGGTAAGCATTTTAATAAATTTAATATCCTTACTGACACGTGCACGGCTTTCATACGTCGCTCTGAGGTAAATTGGAGCGGTATTCGAACTATTAATCTGATCTTGATTTGATATTATCAAGAGATAATAAGGGTATTGAAAAATAGTAACGTTCTAACGTTGTCTTGATCGCCGTTACTTATCTAAATCTGTTGAATTGAATATAATCTATCATATATGTAATACAAACGAATACATTTTAAAAATTTAATTGCTTACCTATAATTATGTTTTACCTACTTATTACTCTACATGTATATCTGAATCCCCACCATTGAGACAAATTAAGTAGTATGATATACCGCTTAAGATTATTCCGGTTCAAAGCTAATATAGTAACGTCATATTACTCATATTCCACTAACATATTTAAATCAAATCATATCATGTTTTAATTGTATTTTTATTCTTAAAATACTTACCTATACATTCACAGTAAGTAACAACCAAGATGATACACTGTTTCTAACGCTTCTAAATGTGTTTGTCGGAGGTTAATTGAAGCAAACATTTTTACCTCCAACTCACCTCCCGTGCGAGGGTAATGTGCCGTGAAATAATGAGTGATTACGACCTCTGCCTTGCCTTCAGACTAGTCATTCGTCAACTGAAACAGATATTACGGTCTAGTGTATTAACAGACATGTTGTTATATATGTGGTAATTAGATTTTTGGGTGAATCAGTGTAACTCGTAGCTATGGCTACGATTAGTTGTCCAGGGGAAAAACTACTGTTAAAATATGTTACCTATTTTAATTTACCATGTATGTACACTCATTCTTGTGGTAGTAAATAATAGCGATTTCCACAATAAATACTAAACTAAGCATGTTAGTAGACCGTGATACAATGTTTTTTTCTAACTAACTGTGTCCCTATTATCCCTTGGACAACGGGACAGAATAATAACAAAAAAAGACGATAAGACATTGTGTAGGAACATATTTCAATGGCTCTCGACTAAAACATAGAATAAAAATAAAAATAGTACCGTGAATACATTTGATACAATGGTGAAATTTACAACAATATATCGTACCTATTACTTTGTTTAAAACAATTCTGTGCATTAGTTCTATGGTTTCAAATACTTCAACATTTGGTTAAAAAAATACGTTTCATTCAAAAACTTTCATCGTCCCCGGCCTATGTGTATCTGCTTAACTCGCGCCCGCTAAAAGAGCAAAACCCACACAAAGCTGTCAGCCGTCGTGGCTCGTATCACTGCCGAATATCGAAACGAAACGAATACGAACACGGAGCGACATTCGGAAAAGAACAAACGAAAAAAGATTGAAATATTCCTGACCGTGTGTGTATGTTACGCGAGCGGGGGTCTGTAGAGTACTCGGGCGAACCAGTGTGACTTGCCCCCGAGATCTGTAATGACTATACGTCGCCAAGGAGCGCCTTTATACTGGTTTGATGCAACCTTCGACTTACAAGGCTCGGTAAGCGATATGAATGTCACCCCTGGCTATTGTCCATCGGCACAATGCCTTTACGACACCGGGTAAATAACGTTTGGCAAAATGTAAAAAACCCGCTTGCGGGTTCCGGGTAAACACGTCGCATACCCCTTATTGAGTTGATCTGGCCATTTTAACGGGCCCTCACCCTTTGCAAAGGGAAAAAGAAATCTGCGATTCAATTTTCAATATCCATTTTTGACGTTTCGTGATTAGAAACGCAGTTTGGTCGTTAGCGGGGTGTCGCGTCTCGTTTTCTATTTGTCGAGTCTTTGTTACAAGTTTCGTGCATTCAGTATCTGCATTTCTATTTATAGAGCCCACTTAGGTATTAAAAATACTTACATCGTAGTTGAGATAACACAACGGAACTTAGTTCATTCAATTTGTCTCGAACGTAAACATTCGCAAGCTACGAGACACGTAGCGCCATCTCTCGGAATTTTCCCAAAATTGTTCACTGCTCAGAGTACACAAGACTGTTTTCTCTTGAAGCAGCGTAGCGCTGTTATGAGAAATTTATCCTTACAGTCTGTGCGGAAAGAGAAGAATCGTAGAATGTATGGGGCCCAATACATTCCACGACTCTTCTCTTTCCGAACCGACTTTATCTATGTATTTTTGTTGTGTTTTTTTATCGCCACTCGTTTCGAATTTCCTCTTTTCCGCACTTGTATCGTAAATAACTATTACTGCACACCTTAATAAAAAATAAAATATACAAAACAAAACAGCAACACATGCACAAGGTAAACAATGGGCGGCCGTATCGCTAAAAAGCGCAGGTTATAGTTAGACTGTGGTGTTTCTAAATTCAAATCGATATAACAAATAAAAGTATTGCAGTAGAGTAGGTACTCGTAATATGATTTTATCTATATTATTATGGTGTAATAAACGATGCATCAACAATCCAATCAAGCAATAATAAACGAAACAATTTCACGTCGCCTTATTACCAATAAGGGTCGCAAGTACCGGTAATACATCTCAAGAGTGTCTTCCAACGGTTTCAGTAATAATAAATATATCATAGTGATCCTCGGGGACAAATATAAGGGAAAATAAAGCAAACCGGCCCGGAAGGGTCGGCAAAGAATAACGATTAATATTAACTGGAATTGTTAGGGCCCCTTTATAGCTGATTTAATATTTTTATTGCCCTTATTGGAAAGAGTTGCGCGGGTTGCGCCTGTTCCTATTGGAGTCGGCGTTATAATAAATTAAATGTGATTACATCGTTAAGGCATTAAAATTAATGATTATGGAGTTTTGGCCAAATAAAAATTACGTTAACACTGCGTGATAAACTCAAGTGTAAAGAAAGCTGGAAATATATAGAGATTACATACCTACAATGTTACCCGTTTTATTTTAAATGATGGGGCTGGGGCTGGAACTCATAGAATACTTACTAAAATATTATTTTGAATAAATATTTAGTTAAACGCAAAAGGTGACAGTTCCGCACAACCATAGAGAAATAAGTAAGACAAGAGTGCTCACTTCATACATCAGTTCAGACTATTAATTTCAGTGTCTACATCTAGCATCGAGTAGCGGAACTCTCAGTACTGCTACTTGACAATAGATGTAGCAGTACTGATAGTTCCGCTACTCGATGCTAGATTCTAATAGTCTTTTGGTACTAAAACTGATGTATGGAGTGAGCACTCTATGTATTTTTTTTTCTATGGCACAACTGACAGGCTGATATCGTCCGGTGGACTGATAATCAGTGGGCCCTTTATGTAGAATTTTACTGCTGAACTTCTATAGTACTAATGAACCAAGTTTTAATATTTCATACCAAGCCATTTCATAAAAAGCCTTAGACTAAAATCTGCTACTGACTTTAAAAGTGAGTAATTGTTCCCAGTTCCACGATTACGTGTGTGTTTGTGGCCTGACCCCTCTCAAATCATTTTTCAAGTCTGTCTTTTGAGCAAAAAATTAATTTGTGTCAAAAAATTAAGCACCAAGTTAATTAGTTTAATCAACCACGGACCGTGGAAAGAAGAAGAGTCGTTTGAATAGGACGTGAAAATGATCCCCTAACGAGCGCTGTACCTCATTCTTACATTAAAATGTAAACAACATTACCCTTTGCCCGCCAAGTCGTTGCACGGATCGCTATTTGTCTGTGACACTCAGTTGAGCAGACGGGCGTTTCGAACGCAGCGGTCAAAGCTGAAAACTTCCGACATCTAATATAGGTTATATTAATTCGATCTTCTACACTTTTGCACGATAAGGTCCCAGAGTATATTTAGGACGTAGCACTTCGGCATCCTAGGAAATACTTTCCAGGATAGTGTAACAATGATAATCTCATATCTCATATCTGTGTAGATATGAATTGCCGCATTTTTTATTTATATTATTATAATCATGGACATTCGTAAAATAACATGTTCAAGGGGCCTAACAAAATGACATTCGTACATCGATAAAAGCATCATAATTTTTCTGTTTGGCCCTGTGGTTGGCTGGTAGAGAATGCCACGAGGCATTAAGCCCGCCATTTGTACTTTTTTATGTGTAATAAAGTTTAAAATAAACGCCATACGAATTGAAAAAACATCTCGGCATGACAGATACTACGAAAAGTCACGTGACTATTTACATACATTATTTAAGTTTATTAGCCTTTTCTATCAACGATTGTCACATTAGCTAGGCCCCCTGGTGAGATAAAAACCGCGGCGTGTGACCCGCCCGTTTACCCGGATCTCATAATAAGAGTACTCCCGTACCTCAGCGGTCATCTCCTCCGGAATCTGTCCCCAGGGCCCCGTAGACCCTGCGAGCTGGATTTATCCCCCAACCCTGCGACATTACCTCTAAGATGTTTTTAGCTTTGATTAGATTAAACCTGTAAACTTTAGGGTTATCGACTGCGAGTGTGTAATTAAAGTGAGCTTCTCCGTTCCTAACTGAATAATAAAATGCTTTGAAGATATTTTCAAACAGCAACGGAATTGTTTTGTATTTTGATATACTTTTATGTTTCAAACGGAAGACGAAACGAATGTAAGACGTTTGAAAAACATTTTGAACCTGACGAATTTTGACTGAGAAGACGATTAAAATATGTACTTTTTTTGAAGACGGTTAAAAATGTAGCCTTAACAGTATGTCACCTATGAAACGAAACGACACAGTGCCGAAATATAAGTAACAAACAAATATAAGTATCCGCATCCTACGGGGTATGTTTTAAATAGTTGTTACATACGAGTATCATATCGACTATCTTAATGTCATAAGTTCATAAGCCTTCCCGTAATCGAGTAAAAATAAGTAGGTATTCCTTATTCAAGAACCTCACACCGCTCCTGGTACTTAAACATGGATAGGATCCTGCTCCTGAACTTTATGAATGTAAATTTCAATTTTGTCTAGACGTGTGAACGCGGGCCGTTTGCATGCAAACAAGATTCATTACCACTATCAACTTAAAACTAGTAGCGAGGGGTAAACCGGTGGGTCTATAAATTGTTAGCGTTGTGAAAATGGGACAAATGTGCGACGGAGCCAAATGTGTTTGAATTTTTACACAAATCCTGTTGAACCTACAAAAAATTGCAATACGAAAAATCGCTTACTGTTTCTTTGTCTTAATGAGAATGTGAAAATGAAAAATATGTTATTATTTCACGCATAAAAAAAGGGTTTAACAGTGGAAACATCTGAAGTCGAGGTTGCATGCAGACAGCGATACTTTTATATAAACCAGTATGAACAGGGGTCCCAAAACTAGGCATACTCGTATGCCTAAACATAAGATACTAAAATGTATAACACTTATAATAACACTTATTACTCTTATTAGCTATGGCCTTATGCGGGTCTCAGAAGAATTTTGATTTTTTTAACCATGACAAGCAAAGCTATGTGTGGTAGTCAACCTAGAAGCACTTTACTTTGCGAAAATCGTCCTACGCATTGTGTTGTCTTGAATAGATTGTAGCCAATATAAGGGTTAATTAATATTTCACTTAGTACTTTACTATTTTTACCAGTTTGTCATGTGAGAGGTTTCATCTTTTTGTCACTAGTAATGTCAATACCTACGGAATTACGGATAAGTGTGGCTGTCCTTCACATTATTTTCTTTACCTACTTTTAGTTACCTGTAAGAATTAAGAAAATGATTTCAAAACGCATCAACTAATGAATAGGACTTCTTCTATGTCGTTGAAATACATTTGAGCCTAATACGAGGTATCAAAGATCCTTAAGCAATTTTTCATTTATTAAATAAAACCTAACTAATATGTGTTTTTATTACGAGTTAGTGTTGCAATACTCTGAGCAAACATTCCGTCTCACCGATTTATGACCCAATTTTATTTATTTAAAAAAATCGGCGATACCAAGACAAAATCGGGGCAGATTGTTAGGTACCTAAATCAAAATTACGAGGTTGCGGCGGTTTCTTAATTCCGTCTAACGACTGTGAAGACGGTCGAATTCTTTAATTATTTAGCTCTAATGGCACTGTCCTTTGACGGCGCGCTTTAATTTGGGATTCCTCCCCTAAATTATCCCCCAAATTAAAAATATAATGAGACCCGAGTCAGTGTTAATTGGAAACCGATCTGATATCCGCTGCCCTTTTTAGTTAAAAGTGTCGCGACACTGATTTGTTTTGCAGTTACCTTTTGAAAAGGGGCATTCGTCGATTCTGGCCCGTTAAAAGACAGTAGATTGTTTTGGGTTCAGTTAAAAAAAGTATTATATTTCAGTTAAACCGATAGAAAGGTCCAAATATGAGAGTGAATTTCTAACAACACTTGTTAGATTTATGAATTGAAACGCCAGGCGTCAGTATGAAAATGTTATTCTTTCCGTAAATTAAATATTTACATATTATTATAATATTTTTCAAACAGCATGGGTACGGTGGGTGGGGATGGGTATACTTATATAACGTAAAACTGAGATGAGATGTGTCACCGAGCCCAAGCTATTTGAAAAATACCATAGGTAGGTAACTAGTGGCCTACACCTACCATCGCCATACATATTTTTAACCGCGTAGCTTTAAATTATTTTTTCAAGATAGAAGTAACGTATTTATTCACGAAAAGATTCGTTCGGCTTAGCTCACGCGTGTGACTGATGGTATTCATTTGTTCGTGCAGATGGGGTTGCAGATTATCGCACTCGTAACTTTTTTCCTCCTTGATTTGTCGCGGCTAAGGATTTAATGTGACAAATTTCAACCCTAACGATGTAAATCCTGCTAAAAAATATGTTATACCATCTTAAGAAAAACTTTAAACTTCGTTAAATTTTTAAGAATGATTTATAGCTAAATTACGTTTCCCATATATTATAAATTTATTTTTTCCGAAGGAAAATATTAAAATTCTTTCTACCCTGAAACAATGTTATATGAGACGGCTATTAAAGTAAACAATAGGTATAAATAGGATGAGGATATGTTTTGTTTTACTGTTTAAAATATTTTAAAAATTAAGTGGCACCCTACCAACATAACTTCTTTCGTAGTTATAAAGTAATGGTGTATTTCTAAATCACATATCTTTATATCATATAAGGTAACGTACAAACATTGACAGTGTAAGCAAAAAAAAAACATTCTAAAAAATACGCGCCCCATTCATATTCATGGGTCAGTTCTGTTTTGGCAGATGACAAATAAAAAACAGCAATGGATTCTGAAAACAAAATCCATCAGGTTGACATGCATGACGGCGCGTGGGAGCCGTTCCGGTATACAGTACGATTATTTTACTAACAAAATAGTTAGGTATAGACAAACAAACAAAAAAAAAAAACAAAAAATGGTTTATTGTTTAATAGGTATTTGATATTGCGTGCAAAATACACGATAACGAAATAATGTTATTTCAATGATTCAATTATTTCAAATATCATTCTAATGCCAGTTTGTAAAGGCGAAATGGCCTATTTGTAAGATTAACACAGTTTTAAAGGTGTGTAAGGTTTCGTAATTATATCAGGAAAAACTTTTTTTTATAGTCAATCAAACGGAACACATCGTAATTATAGGTAAATTCATGAGAACTGTCTATTCAAATAAAATTCTCGCCAACTTTTGTGAATAAATTACCTAACTATATTTTTGTTCGTATCTTTCTAACAGCCATATTCGAACTTTAAGATACGTCTTTAATCTTTTAATCTTTAATCTTTATTTATTTACTTGAAACCTAATACAGTAAGTATTACAGCCTTATACAATTACAAAAAAAAAGGAAACAAAACAAAAAAAACTTATAAGTATTAGGTTTGTATCAGTTTCATTTTGGATTGAGCCTCTGTTTCCTGAACTAGGACAAAGCCTGTGACTCAGGATTCAGCGATTCCTCCGAGGAAAGTGGTACAAGTTATTTTATAAACTTAAGTACTAAAGGAACATACTACTAAGATAGAAAGGGGAAATGTAAAGAGTCTAGATGAATATATGTTCTAAACAAAAACAAAAACGGCTGACGTGTGTGTGTGTGTGTGTGTGTGTGTGTGTGTGTGTGTTATAAGGTGAGTCAGTAGCCAGTATAAATGATGGGATGGTGATTTCCGTGTGTATGGGTGTGATTATATAAGACTTGCGCATTAACACTAGTTTTCCGGGAGAATAGTTATTAAGGTGACTATTTGATAGTGTTCAAAAGTGATTCGGTTTCTTGATAGTTCTGTGATTTTAGCCATGTAAGCAATTTGGACTTACAGTCGTAGCTATTTAGTGCGTAGATCTTTAAATGTTTATTTGTTTTATTGTAAATACGAGCACTCATTGCCACATACTGACGGCTCGCGAATGTAGTCCTATGGAGTACCAGAGGACATACAGTTTGGTTATTGCGCTTGCTACATGCTTTCGAGGATAAAGGAAGATGTCGGTGTCTACGTAAAATGGTACGAAGGATGTACAGCTGCCTAACAGACAGAACACTACATACCTCGTACAGTTGTGTTGTCGGATATCTGTACGGTTTTGACGTAGCAGCCTTTAGTACGGCACGCTGAGCGCGCTCCAACTTTAGCATAGCCGTTTTGCCAGCGGCCCCCCATACCGTCTACGTATACGTCAAATATTAGATATCTATTAGACATCACCAAGATATGTCAGTGTCAAACAAGTGTCAAAAGTGACGTTTCTTCAAACAAAGACGTCAATTTTGAGACTTGTCCCTGACATATCTTGATGATGTCTAATAGATATCTAAGATATCTAGTTCAAAATCCGAATACGGCCCAGTAAATATTTCGTAAAAATAATTCCAAATAAAACGCGACAAGAAAACTAACACACCCCGTAGGCGTCTACGCCAGTGCAATATTTTGCCCACCTTCGGGGTCTCCACATTATGCATAACTGATAAGCCATTCTGTATGCATGCGGTCCTTAGCCCGCTCGTAATGACGTCAAGGCCCTCGAGGATTCTGCGGATAGTTTTTGCCGGTGTTTTGTCTTAACGAACTTAGGCGGTGGAGATTTTTAAGCGCTTAGTTTGGATAATGGCATTGTCAATATTAGCGGAGAGCTTAATTTCATTTTTAATGTGATTAAAATTTACTACTTATCCTTTACTTTAATGCCGTAAACATTAGTTATGGGTATTAATTCTATAGATGAGACTCTTGGAACTATGCACGAACTGTGCATAGGTATGCCTTTATTATATTTACAGTACATATGGGGCTACTTTTCCGCACTAGTGCGTAAAATAGCACTTTTCGTGCGTATGTCGAAACTTTAAAGTGCCATATGTACTGTAAAACGTTGTTCGATACACGTGCGAATAGGTAATTCGCAACTCGTGTCGATTTAAAACACTCCCTTCGGTCGTGATTTAATTTATCGCCACTCATCTCGAATTTTCTCTTTTTCGCACTTGTATCGAAAATAACTATAATAAGTAAAACAATATCGACTGTAGACAGGTCAGAAACATCGCTCACATATCTTGTTTTTAAAAACCCTAAAATTTTATACATGTAGTACGTAAAAAAAGATAGCAGAGCTTTTTAGGGTTCCGTATTTTCTATTTTGTAGTTAATACCACCACATTTGTCGAAAGTGACTGTGATCTGAAATATTATAATTTCATTAAATACGCAAAATTACTATCATCAGCTAATGATACTATACACCGTATAGCTAAACGGCGTAATTTTTTTTAACATCGTCAATATACCAACTTTGCGTTAAGTTATTGCATGTAGATAAACAAAGCGAGCATTTTGCTCACATCCACACTTTATTCAACGCTTCGAAAAATAGTGCTAATGTCCGTTAATGGTGTGGGCAGTCGTGTTTCCGTCACGTCACGTCACTCGGGGAAGCTTTCGCGACATTAGGCCGGTAACGACACGCGTAATCCCGCACGCGGTAACACCTCATGAATGTCTCATTTATCATTAATATGGTATTTGGCGTTTTCCTTTGTTATTCTCGTGTAAATAGAGTAAAGTGGAATATGGTAGAGAAAAAAGAAGATTTTATGAGTTGAAGGAAGATATGGTGTTAGAGCACCATAGTACCAACTCTATAATAATAATACAGGGTGGATTTTCTTTTTGGGTCAGTGAGGGCAGCTACCAGATCCCGTGCTGCTACGAGAAAACGGTCTAAGAAGACCTTCCCTCGATTTCAAATTAATGAAGATTGGCTTTTACAGATTTTGGAAAAAACATACAGGGTGCGAGAAAAAGGTCATTTTTGACAAACTTTTTTTTTATGTCAATCGATCCCATTCCTATTAAGGATCAAAAGCTTGTATGGAACCAAAAAAAAATTTCCGGCTAGAAAAGCCACAAATCGAGGAAAACTTTTCCCATACAATTTGTATGAAAATGAAAACTTTTATTTTTCACATGCTATTTTTGTATGCCAATCGATTCCATTCCTATCCAGTATCAATAGTTTCTTTGGGGTCAACTTACGGTAATGTACTAAAAAGCCACAAATTAAAGAAAACTTTTTCCATACATTTACTATGGAGAAAATGTGAAATTTAATTCACATTTTTCTATCTGGCCAATCAGTCCTGTTACATTTAAGGACCATAATACTGTATGAAGACATTGCTGTAGGACTGATGGGCGAGATAGAAAATTGAGAATAACATTTCACATTTTCCCCATAGTAAATGTATGGAAAAAGTTTTTATTAATTTGTGGCTTTTTAGTACATTACCGTAAGTTGACCCCTAGGAAACTATTGATACTGGATAGGAATGGAATCGATTAGCATACAAAAACAGCATGTGAAAAATAAAAGTTTTCATTTTCATACAAATTGTATGGGAAAAGTTTTCCTCGATTAGTGGCTTTTCTAGCCGGAAATTTTTTTTTGGTTCCATACAAGCTTTTGATCCTTAATAGGAATGGGATCGATTGGCATCAAAAAAAAAGTTTGTCAAAAATGACCTTTTTCTCGCACCCTGTATGTTTTTTCCAAAATCTGTAAAAGCCAATCTTCATTAATTTGAAATCGAGGGAAGGTCTTCTTAGACCGTTTTCTCGTAGCAGCACGGGATCTGGTAGCTGCCCTCACTGACCCAAAAAGAAAATCCACCCTGTATATAATAATTACATTTTATGCTGGCCGAACATCGTTTCGTGTTCGGTAAAAAGAAATCTAAATGTTTGTGTCACAGAATAACTAATAGTACTACCGTTTTGTGTGTAAAGGAAAAGACGACCTTGCGCACTCATCGTTTTCTGAATTTCGCGCTTTTGTCTTCTTTTGGTCAGATTATACCTACCTGCATACATATACGGTATATGATATACGTACCTAATTATTTTTATGAAGTTTATGATTCAAAGGCTACAGCAAAAAGTGGATTGTGGATTGATTTCAGAAAAAAAGAGCAGATTCCGGTTAGGCTGTTTTTCAAATGTTTGCTTTACTGCTTTAAAAATATGAAATTGATTTGAAAAATATTTGTCGTGTACCGAATAATTTTACAACTTGGAAGACGCTCCAGGTAATCATTTAAATATAATATGTAACTTGCATCACGCATTGTTTAGATAGGTATGCGTGGCAGCTAGAACATCAAAAGCAATATCGTGACTAAATTCCGCATGGTCAAGAAACCTGCGGCCAATCTATACTGAACAATTTAAACATATCTACTACAAATAACTTTAATCACACTAGCATTACTCAGCGCTCGTGTCCGCCGCAGACAGTTGAAATTATCCAGCACACAGCGGCGACGTATCGGCTGTCACATTACGCGCGGGTGTTATTATCAAACTTTTTGAAGGGTCGCGTCGGACGCCGCGACGCCGACCGCCGGATGAGGGCGAACCGAGTATAGCGTGGGCTTTTGCAGAAACTTAAACTATTTTTTGTTAATACTAGAGTTCTAAATACTTTTTGATGATTTTACTTGTGTTAGGCAGATGTCCGACGAGCGCTGATAAAGCGAGTAGCGCGCAAGATATGTCCGGATACATCTAGGCATGTGCGTATAAAATACATACATATGTCGCAGTAACATGATGGTTATAGCTCAGTGTTATAGCCGGTAGCCGCTTTAGGTATACCACAAATAAAACTATTACTCGCTAATAAGGATAAGCTTTCCAAAAGAAAACGCTTGCCGCGCCGCCAAGAAAATTCACTGACATACCAGGGTGCGTAGACAAGATGCCAATTATTCACGCTCCGTATATCTCTCTCTATAACTCTTCAATATTAGTGCAAAAGAGACAGTTGCGTTTCGTTCGCTACGGAGCGTTAAAGATTGGCATCATGTCTACGCACCCTGGACTTTTCGTTTCGTTTGTAATCGCACGACGTATCATATTCTAAAAGACTATTGCAGCTCTGCTTATCTTCACACACGCTTCTAACTCTTCGGGCATGAAACGCACGTTCCAAGCATCGGTTAAAGCGAATGTATGACGGTCGCGGTTGACGGAGCGGGCGTTTCGTCGTCCTTGGGTAAGAGGTGTTAACAAAAGAAAAAAAGGCGAAAAAAACTATCTTTTGAACACAGTCCATTTCCATACTAACGTGCCTAGTCGCTCCAAAGTCCAGGAGGCGCATATGGTAATTCCTTATTCCGATAGGAAATAGAGGCGGTCAGTTGCAATAATCCATCACGGGGCATTGTTGGCCCCGGCCGCCATGTTTTATGTCATTTTACGTATTCCTTACAGGTTCTGATAAATATTTGTTTCGGTCAAGTTTGGACATGTCCCGGAATTGAATATCCGCCCGGGATGGATGTAACCCGTTTTGTTTTTGTCCTTGGTTTATTAAAGTTTTGTATTAGTGGCATTCATGTTACCCATGTAACATTTTTATAGGTACCTACTTTAAATATTGGTTACGTTTGTAGAAAATCCGCCGAGATGTCTCTCTAGTCAATGTATGACGTACGTTTTGCCCTACCTGTTAGGTACCGAATGGATCATAGTTATGACAGTATAAATAAACATACTTAATAGTTAATAAATAGGTAGTTATAGGCGCTTAACAGTACTTCAAGCTATAGGCTACGGCGTAGCATTAGTTTCCGGAGACATAATGTTACCCAACATTAAGAAGTTAATTATGTGGCCTACTAATTCAGTATATTTTGTCAAAAAATTGCTACTTTCTGACATGAAACATTTTGAATTGTTGGACAACCAGACACTAATTCAGATAGAGACTAATTCGAACGATCACTGACTGACAGCTAACTGATATCATTCCAATATCTTAGTGCACGGTTCAATTGGTCTGACAATCTACCTTAGGACATTGAGTTTACATGAAAAGCGAGTAAATACGTACCTAACATTCCTTAAGTGAACATTCTGGAAAACTTCCAGCTAAGTGAATGATTGTATACTTCGCTATCAGTTTGATGTCTACCTGGAAACTTCGTCTTGTCGCGGACGAAAATATTTGGAAGAACTCATAATATTTTATTTTACACACCAACCATTTACTGCAGACGTTTGTCGTCAAACTTTTTAAACGACGTACCTAATGAGTTACTCGGAAAGTATGTACAAAATATTATTTCATATTTACTAGTGGTGTTTAGGTAAAAGTGCAGAAATGTATGTATATGAAGTCTCCGACCTCATTCAACAAATAATGAATACTCGTAACGCAAATGGGCCTGATTATTTTATGTTAACATAAGATAATAACATTTCCTACATGAAAATAATCGATTGAATAGACTAAAATAACTTGTATATTTAACCAGGGCAGCAATACAACATCATTTAAATTTTTTATTTGTTGATTCATAAAATTTACACAGCATTACAGCATTACTGTGAAATTTATACTAGACAGTATTTCATCATGACCTTTAAGACTTCCGCCATTAACAAATAATTTCACAGTCGAAATGGCACAAATCAAATAATCATTTGGTACGACATCGAGAACAAAGGTAATCTGATGCGTTGTGACAAGTCAGATGCTAATCAGTCAACCCTTTCGCCGACAAATCGGAAATTAGCTACGCATGAGCGCTCGCGGGTTAACCCCACTTCGCGGGGTCTTTCGGCCCCCGAGACATACCCGACCCGGTCCTTTTCTTTGAATATTTAACAAGTAGCGTTTCACATGATCAACTGGTGAAATTATAGCCAAAGGAAAATTACCGTAGCTTGTCGAACTTAGTTTTGATGGATGCATTGCCTTAAGTGAAGACGGTCGGTCTAAATATTAATTGATATGTTTTGTTAGGCGGCTAAAACTGTCTTTAGGTGGGTTTTATACCTACATAAAAACAGTTTTAGCCGTAAGTTCCGTACATAATCGGTGTCTTCAGTTTGTATAATGCACGAGTTACCTAATTTAAAAAAATATCAAGATGTTGTATATACCTATATATTTCGAGTAACTATATTCGTACTTTTCACTGGCATATCGAGGTACCTATGCGCTACAAGCTTAGCCGATAACACGTATTTCCTTTTATTTGATACCTACCTATCGTCTAAGTTAGTAGTTACTAAAATTTATTCAAATTTAGTCAAGAATAGAGTCCATCTAATCTAAGCTAACTTTGCTCAGATTTAAATAGAACAAGGTGAGGGAGTTTTTATTACGAACGTCATATATTTTTATAGACATTTGACATTATTAATGACGACATTCCCACACATTATCATTGCAAATGCCATGCAGAGTTATCTTGGTCCGACTCTAGTTAACAAGATTTTAAGAAGCTCTTATATAACGTAGATAAAATAAGGCTTTACCCCTAACCGTGTCAGGTGGTTGTCGGTTACGGGCACTTTGATCACGTCCGAAACGAGACGCGTCTTCGTAACTTTAGCGTTTGTAATTTGTGATCTTCTGTCAAGTAACACGAACTTCACGATGAATAGCGTTTAGCGTTTAGGGCCCTAAACGCTGGAGAGATTTTTAATGAAATACTTACACAATCTTTGTGCTTAGATGTATAAATTATACTTTTAAATTAAGCATACTATATTCGAAACTATACTATATTATGGCGAAAGCTGGCGTGATACCGTTCTGGACCGAGCAAAGTGGCGTGCTCTTGTGTGGCCAACACTCATTTTGGGTCATCGCGCCAGCCAAGTAAGTAAGTAAGTATACTAATATATTCTAAATACATATTTATTAAGGTATTATTACTTAGTTTTTTCTTAATCCTAGGATTGAATAGTGTCTGCAAAAAAACATACACGTTGAAAACAATCATTACATAAGGTAATAATTTTTTTTTTTTAAATTTTGGTACTTATTTGCAAGATCTAAGTGATATTTATATTTTTTCTACTCCCGTACTTTTATTTGTCATTTAAAGGGTCGTTCACACACCTTTAAAACCCTACCTAATAGTTGTCAAAACAAGTCTTTAGTCTATGCCCCAAAAAAGAATTTGTGCATACACGCAGTATCTTTTTGGCGAATTTACGATACTTCGCGTAATGACCACTTAAAAAATATTGAATGAAATACAGTGTTGCTTATTTTAAATGTCATCTCTGACAAATAAGTGAACCATAGCCATGTTTTTTTTTTTAATTTCATTCATTCATTCATTCTTTTCCCGCCCGTACCCTCCATTTTTGCTACTTCTTGAATTAAAAATATTTGTTAAATTTACAATTTTATTTCAAAGTAAGTGCTTGGTCGTAGAAAAAGTATTGTATGCAACGTTGTTTAACTGAGTCAAAAAATACTCGTGGCGTCTTTATTAACAATTTTCGGCTTCGCCTCAGATTGTTACTCACGCCACTCGCCTTTTTTGACCTCTCTTAAACAACGGTTGCATAAAATACTATTAACAAATATCAACCCACAGACAATCCTAAAGATCGCATTCCTAAAAACCACAACACATGAACCTTTTAATTTATTTCCTACTTGAGTGCAGACCGTAGGGTAAAGTGTGTACCTAAGAGCATATTTTAAATAATTAAAGGGCACCCTATGTAAACACGCATTCCTCGGGCAAAGGCGATGACAACGTCTTAAAATACGGCCGCCCTTTCTTGACATGAGCTGACCTCAACCCCCGCCCCGAGGTTCATTATAATTAATAAATGACCCCCACTTGGTCCGGGCGAGGTATGTGCTTCTAATTAATAACAAACTGTGGCAGTCTTATTGTGCTAAATTAAAGATTGAGTGTATATTTTGAAACTTTAAAACTTGTGACAGAGTTATTTTTTTACATTGTTTTCTCTATTAGTTAGGTAAATCAAATATTTCGTGTTTACTTATTACTTAACTTTTTTATCCACTTCAAGAACCAAGTTTCGAATACGTAATAAGCTATTTCGACACACATACATTTTGATAAATTAAGCTACCATATATCAATATATGTATGTCTCGGATGTGGCTTCAAAATTGGCACGTTTTTTTCTAGCTATTATTTGAATTGATTAACGTCAACGGCTTTTTAGGGTTCCGTAGCCAAATGGCAAAAAACGGAACCCTTATAGATTCGTCATGTCTGTCTGTCTGTCTGTCTGTCCGTCTGTCTGTCCGTCTGTCTGTCCGTCTGTCTGTCCGTCCGTATGTCACAGCCACTTTTCTCCGAAACTATAAGAACTATACTGTTGAAACTTGGTAAGTAGATGTATTCTGTGAACCGCATTAAGATTTTCACCCAAAAATTGAAAAAAAAACAATAAATTTTTGGGGTTCCCCATACTTCGAACTGAAACTCAAAAATTTTTTTTTCATCAAACCCATACGTGTGGGGTATCTATGGATAGGTCTTCAAAAATGATATTGAGGTTTCTAATATCATTTTTTTCTAAACTGAATAGTTTGCGCGAGAGAGCCTTCCAAAGTGGTAAAATGTGTGTCCCCCCCCCCGTAACTTCTAAAATAAGAGAATGATAAAACTAAAAAAAATATATGATGTACATTACCATGTAAACTTCCACCGAAAATTGGTTTGAACGAGATCTAGTAAGTAGTTTTTTTTTAATACGTCATAAATCGCCTAAATACGGAACCCTTCATGGGCGAGTCCGACTCGCACTTGGCCGCTTTTTATTTAACTATACTTGTGAATTGCTGATACCTACTCGGTAATTTCTGGGAAGTTAAACACCCTATCTTCCCAAAATTACCAATACCGTTTTAAATAAATTTCTCGGTCATTTAATTAAGCATTGCGATTATAATTATTGTACAACACACTGGTATCCATTAATTACTGAAATTTAATTCATACGAGGCCCGCACCACTATTTACATTCAAAAACGGCCCCACCCGCATGGAGAACCCTTGCCGGCAAACTTGGCTACCCTAAGATGCTAACTCCTAAGTAGACTTTCTTTGATAGTGCGCTCCGCTGACTTTGAATAAAGGCCACCGGGTCGATAAGTTCTGATCTGTAATTTTATAGCTTTGAAGCCGCCCCTAGATCTGCACGCTGAATTGTGGCCTATTGAACTGCCTTGGCTTTGTTTTGTAAAGAAACCGCAAGCGTCTTGAGGCGAAGGTATAAACCATTAACGTTAAATTAATAAGTTGCCGGTTCCGTTCTGACGGACGGGTAAAAGTAACGGGCAGTAAAGAGGTCAAGCTCCTTTTAAAAGTCAGACTAAAGTTTGTGAAGACTACGTCGGCATTTTAGCGGGAAGTTTGTAAGACGCGATAATAAATCTAATGAGCAAGTACAAAGATCAGTCCCAAGGAGGCGGATTAGCCTTTATCTCGGTGCACGTAAAGCGGTGATACTTATATGAGTGCCCCTTTTATTGCATTATACGGGGGAAGGGTTGCCGGGCCCTCGGCGGCCTAACGTCTCACGACTACGGGAAGAATTTATAAATAAGTTAAGCGAGGGCCCGCCTTATTCTTCGCCTACTTTGTTTATCATATTTAAATTATTAGAGTCAGATGTGGAACGTGTACCTAATTGCTGTACTTTGTTAAGATAATGTACCTTTGGCGCGGCTCCACTTTTGTTTTCTTGTTTTGGAGCGATATAAATTCACAGGAGGACGCCGGTAACGCCCAACTTTCGTGTTCTGTTTTTGTGCGGACGCTACTTTCGGAGGGAAATAAAATTTGTTATGCAGCCGTTTGGAGGCCGTAGGTGCCTTGAGATAATACTCCAAGTTTCCTTAACTCTGCGACAGTCCTAAACTACAGCATTTCGCCAGCGCGGTATCTTATTCCAAGTTACATACATATTTCTTTGGATATAAAGGTAATTTAAATCTTATCAAACCAAAATTATTAGTATCTGTGTCGTACATCAAAATAAAATCTTAATACAAAGTGACTCGTTACACAACGTTTAAGATGTATTCAAGAAAACAGCGCGTTGTTCATAGATTAACATTATTTCTTACATAAATCACTTTTAAGTGTTATTTCATTTCCTTAGGAACCCTCGCATGCGGCACACGCGTCGAACGAATAAGTAATTGAAATTTGAGACCAACTTTTGATTTTACGGAATGATTTCACCCCACTCCTTTTGAAATTATTATGAATTTCCCTTCCTTGCGGGACAGGCACGTCTTGAATAAATGGCTTACCTTTCATACGGCGGGAAACAGCGGAACTGTTAGCGAGCTTGACATTTGTATTTACATAGGAAAATAAATTCTGCTTGATTTACTATCAGGCAATCAGTTTTCTTGTTTGTTGTTTATTTACAATGCTTCACTGAACCTGAGAAAAATATCTGGGGGCACGGTAGTGCCCCCGCCAAGACGAGCAAAGCGAAGCGCAAGGGCACTACCTACCTTTTCTCGAAGCGCTTCGTCGATTTTTTGAACCCTCATAACTTGGGTTTGGATTATACCAGATAAACAAAATTCTCGGGATATGATGTCAATAGTGGACTTATTAAACATAAAAAATTTCAATTGCATAGCTCTTATACTTAAGATTTTATTCATATCTAAAAAACCCCAATTTCGTCACTGACTCACTCACTCACTGTTGATCATCAAAACCTCTAGGGTACTTCCTGAAGTCCTAGGAAGCTGAAATTTGGTATGTAAGATAGTATTAGTACACAAACAACAAAATAATTCAAAAACTTGAAATTGTTTGCCCCTAAGGGGGGAAAAGGGGGTGGAATTTTGTATGGGAAATCAATAACCGCTGAACCGATTTAGTTGAAATTTGGTATGTAGATAGTTTTTGTAATGGGGAATGGCATTGAATAGTTTTCAACCCCAAAATCACCCCGTAAGGGTGAAAAGGGGGTGAAAAAGGGCGTTAGGGGAAAAGGTGGGTTGAAGTTTGTATGGGGAATCAGTAAAAAGCAGATTGTATAAAAGATGCCCCGAGGTACGTATTTCAGGATTTTTAATAGTACCTTAAATCACACGTGCAACCGTTTAAATTAGGGGATGGAAGCAACTTACAAAAAGGAGTGAAATCCCACCAAAAACATTTTCATGTAAAATGTTGCCAAGACGAAACCATAAGGCTCGCACTGACAAAAAGTTATCAGATCTTTTGTAGAGCCAAGCTTCTAACTCTACAAGCCCTAACTTCAAAAACTCTATACCTTAGTGAAAATAAGTGGCTTGGCCGTTTCGTTACGCCAAGAACTATTGTATTATAAAAAATAATGAATAGTGAATACATTTTTCACCTTACGTCCATGTGACAGTAGCGAAACGGTCAAGCCACATATTTTGACTAAGGTGTAGAGTTTGTGAAGTTAGGGCTTGTAGAGTTAGAAGCTTGGCTCTACAAAAGATCTGATAACTTTTTGTCAGTGCGAGCCTTATGGTTTCGTCTTGGCAACATTTTACATGAAAATGTTTTTGGTGGGATAAATATTTCTATGAAATTCACGAAAGTATTATACATTCTGAGATTATGAGTGGTGGTTGACGGAGACGTAGTTTGGCTACAACTTGAACAAAAAAGCAGTGGCATAAAACTTCGGTGGATAAAATTCGGAAGTAATAAATACTATGTATACAAAAAACGAAATACGATTTATCTACGTAGTATTTACAATAAATTGTGGTACGCAAAATTACAAAAATAATTGTTAACATTGGCAAAAGACAAGGACTGTGTGAGACAAGGACAACTTATTTAACCTATTGTAACGTCGATTCCATAAGTAGGTATCACACGTTTACGTTAAAAGAACAGTTTCGTAGAAAATGATATATTATCGCACTACTAAATGCTAAAACGTGTTATGTTAGACTTTGTTACTAGTCTAACATAACATAACAAAATAAAACATTATGTTCGGTCTAGACAAAATCGTTGTAGGTTGTACAATTTACAAAATTTAATCTGTGGCAGGGTGAAAGGGATAATAATAGCAAAGCACGTGCTTGCGACAATCCAAAACATCATTAAGGCAACCGTGCGGAAGCGCACCGTATTTCAAAGCACCAGGTAACGGCTAAGATCACAAACGTTCCCAGCATCCTTTATTCGGCGATTAAAACTCGCTAGAAGCAGCAAGATGTCTACAAGACCAATAAACAAGCCCGGAGCGCGGCGCGAACGTCCAAAGTTTCGAGCGCGTTTAGAGTGCAGAGGACCAGTAATGAGGGTTGGAAATTTCGGCACATTGCGGCCCAAACCGCACGCGGCATCTTGGCTTATTATTAATTCCGTAAGACGCGGCCCCGATGTCCAAGACGTGCGCTGAGATTTGAGACAAAAGTCGCAAGGGCGGAAGGGACGGCCCCCCGACTCTCGACGACACGTACGAGCCGAGGAGGATTTACAGGTGGTTTTAATAACGCTCGCCACTAATGTCGCGAGATGAATACTTAATGGACGGATCATCGGGATTCTAGAGTCAACTTTGGTTAATGAATGCGTGATGGCGTCTTCGCTGTGTAAATATATAAATTGTCTAACGCCAAGCTACTTAGAAGGAATCTTAGGCTATTAAAAGAGTAAACATGGCGTATAACCTGTTTAAACCACATAATTCGTTAGGTATAATACGAGGGCTGTTTGATAAGTACCCGTTTTCCAAATGTATTAATATCACGGAACCGAAAATATCTATACAATCGTTTTAAGCCATTTTTCAGAGGTGGGATTTTTTTTTAAAAAACAGCATTCTTTTGTTTTTTTCTCATTTGACAGCGATTCAGTGAAAGCGTGAACTTAAAATTGTGAAAATGGAGAAAGAGCAGTATCGGTCTGTAATTAGATTCTTGTTTTTGGAAGGAAAAACATGTGATGAAATAAAAGTAAGAATGCAAGTTGTTTACCATGAATGTGCTCCTTCTATGACAACCGTCAGATACTGGTTTAACGAGTAAAAGCGGGGGAGAACAACCGTCTTTGATGAGGATCGCCCAGGCCGCCCAATTGAGGTGACTACAGACGATATGGTTAAGAAAATTGAAAATATCGTTTTAGCCGACCGCCGAATTGAACTTCGAGAAATCGTTGATGCTGTAAATGTTCCAATCGAGCGGGTACAAAACATATTAGAAGAAAAATTGGGTATGAAGACAGTATCGGCGAGGTGGGTGCCGCGTTTACTCACGGAGGAGCAAAAACGGAACCGACTGACTACTTCGGAGCAGTGTTTGGCCGTGTTCAAACGTAACCCGAAGGAGTTTCTGCGTCGTTTCGTGACCGTAGACGAAACGTGGGTCACCACTACACCCCGGAAATGAAAGGGCAGTCGAAGCAGTGGATTTTACCGGGTGAACCTGCTCGAAAGATAGCAAAAATCGTCCCAACGGCTGGAAAGGTCATGGCGACCGTTTTTTGGGATTCGCAGGGTATTATACATATTGAGTTCTTAGAAAAGGGGAAAACGATAACAGGGCAGTACTATGCCAATTTATTGGATGAATTTTACGCTGTGTTGAAGGACAAACGACCCCATTTAAAAAATAAAAAAGTACTGTTTCATCACGACAACGCACCAGCTCATTCGTCTAGAGTTGTGATGGCTAAAATAACACAATTACGCTATGCCCTATTGCCTCACCCCCCGTATTCTCCAGATTTGACCCCATGCGATTTATTTTTGTTTCCCAACCTGAAAAAATGGCTCGGTGGTAAGTGATTTGGATCAAATGACGAAGTCATTGCCGTCACAGAGGCCTATTTTAATGACTTTCCGAAATCATACTTTTTGGATGGTTTATTGAAGCTTGAATATAGGTGGAACAAGTGTATAGAGCTAAAAGGAGACTATGAAGAAAAATAAATGCATATAAACCAAAACAACTGATAATTTTTTTCATAAACGGGTACTTATCAAACAGCCCTCGTACTGACACATGTAAAAAAATGCATCTCGCATAATGTTTAACAACTCAAGTTGGTGGACTAACAAAGTTAAGTTTCAGACTAGGACGATCTGATAGTTGTTCGAGAATGGGATGCATTGATTTGGAAATATTGAGCAGCATTACTGTAGGTAGGTAGGTAGTAGGTTAAGTGTGAACAGAGGGCCTACCGCGAACCACGTTCGAAGTGTTGCCTCTCTGTCGCACTTTTAAATTTGTACATAAGTGTGACAGGGAGACAACACGTCGAACGTGGTTCGCGGTAGGCCCTCTGATGTCCAAGATGTCCAAAATTGCGAAATATCCACATGGAAAAATTTCGAAAACTTCTCATATTTTTGTATGGTAATCGAAGTTTTCCATATCGAAAGGGAAAAACTTCTTTGTTTCCATTTTACAGGAAACTTCTTTGTTTCCTGTAAAAATTTCCTGAAATTTCCGTGAACTTTCCAACTTCTTGGATTTTTTTGCAACTTTAACTATAACTATTTCCAAATGTCGCTAAATTATTAGTTAGCACTAATATTAAATTCCAACCGCCGACGTAACCAGCGATTTATTTACAAAGTGCGAATCCCTTTAAAATGGCTGCTCTGTTGGGTGCTCTCAAAAACTCGTTAGAGCGCCGAGGGTCACGTCTCGAGACAAAATGCTCCGAGTTAATGCGAGATACATTGTTGCAGTGGCTTGCTGGAAACAATGTCGCCATGTCGTATGTAGTGTTGGTAGGACCTCGAGTCTTTGAGTCTACATTTGAAGGGATCTATATCGGAATCCCTAAAGTATTTTTTCCTATCTTTGCATTCCCTAATATTGTTTGTCATAATGATCAGTTATCCTAACACTAAAAACCCTAATTTTGGTTTCCTTAATTATTGATTACTTATCCTAATGTTATTAAGCATATTTTCTTTTTATCGAGGGTCGCAGTTCTAACCCTAACCTAACCCACTTTTGTGGTAGCAAGTTCTAAAACCTAACCATTTCTCAGAACCTTACATTATGGAAAATAATCGTTATGTCAATTGATCGTTAGGGCATGTGCCCATTAGGCCAAACCAATTAGGGCAAGTGACTTTAGGACAAACGTTGTTAGGGATTCAGAATGACACCCATTTGAAGAACTTGACTCGTGTTTATGAGCCCGCTCTAAAAAAACGACTCTTTGAAGTGAGGATGCGAGTCCTATATTGAGCCTACACGAGCCTCCGAATAAAGACTCCGTCAATAATTTTATAGGTTTTATCAAATAAGTACTCGTACTAGAAAAGAAGCGTTGTATGGTGTACCTAATCCATGAATTTTACATAAAGACGAAATGAATATGTAATTTGGATTTTTTATTAATAAATTGAATTTTCCGAAAAGGACTCAAGTCTCTACAAAAGACTCTGATCTCTAAAAAATTTAAAAGAACTCGAGTTTCGACTTAATTATATGAGTCTAAAAAATATAGTCGGGTCTTAAAGCACTTAGCCTTAAACAACACTAGTCGTATGAGTAAATAACTTTAATGTTAGAATCATGTATTCAACTTTGGGTATCTGAGAAACCCTAGTCCAGAGCTATTTCTTATTTACCTACAAAGTTATTTACGATTGTATTAAACATATGTACATTTAAAACCAGCTTGTTTTACTACAATCAAAAGGAATAAAGATATATTGTGTAGATTTTTCTGATTCTGGTTTTCATTATTCATCAATCTCAAAGAATATTTAAGTAACTATATCTTTCTTTATTCATATTACTTTTATAAGTTACTGCAAAAACATTGCATTGTACCTACGTATCCAAAACCTGTAAAATATTCTGATCAAAAAGTGTGTTCAATCAAGGATTCTTTGGATAATTAAGGAGTGAAAATTGTTTTGAAAAAAAAAAACAATTTATGTTAAGTATATCTCTAATGAAGTATCTCACAAGTAGCATTATCAATGATCTCTAACATCACATTATCTCCACACATGTTGCCGACGATTAACTAGAAGAATTGCCAATATCGCCTGTGGGCGTGCACAGCACACTCACGAGCGATTATGGCCAAGTGCCCGCCGGGGAGCCGTAGCGAACGCTAAAGTGTCTATATGTTATCGTAAAAGACGTTTGTAATTGATTGTGTTACTACTTAGATTTCGGTAGACAGGTAAGGAAGACAAACGCTGCAGAAGTAAAGAAAATAGAGCAATAGGTATATTTAATCAAGAAAGACAAATTAAATTATTCTTATTATGTACACACATTAAACACGCTGCAATTAAATTTGTACATTGAAATTTATTATCTACATAAGTAGACGCAAACGTAAGTTCAGCAGTGGACACTATACACTCTGATTTGAGTCCAGTCTTGGTCTTCATCTCATATCAATCTTAATTACCTACTTAAAATCTATTTCAAATTAAATACTAATACATGGAAGACTAATTTTATGGTAACTTAGTGGCGCCATCTCTTGCAGTTGGGGAGAACTGCCAAACTCGGTATGTAGGCTAAGTTTAACACAGAATAAACGTCTACGAACGCGTTTCTAACTTTCATACAACTTTACTCGAAGGTTATGAAAATATTGTTTTTATGTTTCGCCTATTTGACTATAACGCCAAATGATTAACATATAAATTCAAGTAATTAAATGAAATGGAAAACCTAGATTCGGTAACGAAAATAACGTCCTACATTGGGTATAGTATTAGAGTAAGCACCTTCAAGTAAATATTTCAAAAACTAATTAATCAATTCCATTCGACTTAGCTAAAACATAGCCTCTGCTCACGCAAACAAGAAGCGGTCATCCAAATCGCATCAATCTTTCGTTCCGTGCCAGAACGCTGCAGGAACAGTCGCATTTTTGGTGTGAACGATAAATTTGTCGTTAATCCAGAGTGTTAAGTGATTAAGCGCGCGGCGCGCGGCCGGTCTCTTACGCACCGATTTGTTCTGTTATAAGCACTAGCTGTAGTAGTGCGCTACAAGTTATCGATAAGAATAACACAAGGTTTTTTCACGGCTGTACTTGCTCGTATGCTGTAGAAAATTATTATGGCGACGGATGTCGCTAACTGCAACCTAACTAACTATTCTGGGTCTAATTCTACTTAAAGTGTCCTAAGATACCTATCGGAAATTTTGGCTACCATCTACGGCGTAGCACGTGAAACGTTGCGTCTGTAAAGTTAGTACTAGGCTATAGCAGAGACTAGTAAATATAAGACGAACAACCTCCATACAACACCGCGTTCTTCGCGTGGTTTTTTACCATTTTTCCGTTTTAGCTTTATAGGTACGTATACAATCTGTCATCTACTGCTGTTTATGATTTCTAAACGTAAAATCCGACTTTCCTGGCCGCTGTCATAGGGTGGCTGCTATAGTTATTGGCCACTCTTAACAATAAGGCTTCAATTGGCTTGTTTTTTCTTATTTCTTAGGAGTGGCCAGTTTTAATTTTAATTTAATTTAATTTTATGTTTTTTTTAATGAACGATGGGATTTTTAAGGCCTGAAAGAAATGATTTTTATTTTTTTTATTTTTTTATTACTATGCAGTGGCTTACTATGTACTATGGAGGTATACACAAAGGTACAGTAATTAAGGCATAATAAAATCATTGTAGTCATGTCTATTTTTCTATGGGGTAGGTAGGTAGTTAGGTACTTCTTTTGGGGTACATACTGTACTACTCTACTGAATGACTGAGTTTTACATAAGTTCGACAAAAGTGGGCACTGCGCCTGCGTGGGCATCAATAAAAAAAGGAACCAATCGCAGGGCGTATCAGTGATATCCATCTAAAAAATCTATTATCGATGTATCGATACATAACACTGGATTGTAACAACACTGGCCGGAACGGCGTCGACGGCGATATTTCTTTCCGGCGACCGGCCGGACGATATTTCACGGCCGGGTAATGCACGGCCCGCGATTGAAACATAACGACTAATTGTTATTTATTGGTCGAAGTGAAGAAGTGAGTAGGGAAGGAAATTATTGAATTGTTTTATTGTATTGTTTGTTTCGAAGATTTAAGATCTTCTATTATTTCTTACTAACCGCGAGGCGATATATTTTTTTTTTGTGTAACGACGTTGAGAAATTAAAGGCTTTTTTATTTTATTTTATTTTATTTTATTAACCGCGAGGAGGTACCTACCTAAGTAAAAGATTATTGTTTTGGAAATAACCTGTATCGCCTGAATGTGTTTAGCTATGAAGATGACGTGAAATTCGGATTGTGAAGCATGACTGTTGCAACAGCATTGACGCGGGCGATGTCACTGTCAATTTCCTTGATAAATTGCATTGATGTCGTTGTTGCATTACTGTTTCGATTAGAACGTCCAATTCCTCACTAAATAAACGAGATTTACACTAAAATCGCTCGCGCCAACGCTTCAGCAGTAACGATCCAAGTCATCCAAATGTCACATTAATAAAGAAATACCTAATATAAAGTTTATTAAATTCAAAAGTAACCAGTGCGTTCAGACATAGGTAATATTTGAAATTCAATTGATACCAATACAGCGACGAGTGATTTTTAACGGTATTCGTATAGTAAGAACTGCTGTTTTTATTTGTTTACCTATGTGTACCTACCCATAAGTGAGCCGTGTACACACGAGAGCAAACAGGGCCCCGTGTCCACCGGTCACGCTTTGTAAGGGCATTCTTATACAAGTTATCCGGTGCAATAGGGGGAAACCCTTTTTGTTGACATGAGATTATGTGGACATGCGAAAAACTTTTATTTTAGTATACATATCATAAGCCTAACATTGTTTCAATAAAATGTAACATTTTAAAGCTAGGTAGACTTAAATACTTATACTGAATCTGAAAAGATCAGTACCTACCAAACTAACATACCCAGTAGCTTTATCGTGACTCGTGACAAATAAACAAGCATTGATCAAAGTTAACAAATTATACACGAGTATTAAATAACTAGGACATTAATCGAAATTAAACCAAAACTAGGCAATGTATATTTGACAACACGATACTAACTTTTTGATGTTTGGATTACTTACTCTTAAAATATTTAGATTTGTTTGTGACTAAAAAAACGTAAATAGGAATATAAAAAGATTTACCAGCTACTTGATTATTGCTGCAAATATGTACAAGAAATAAGGAAATTCACAACTTATGTGGACCAGGCCTACTACTTTCTTCTCAAGATTTGTGCAGTACGGTAGAAATAACACGTAGCCTCCGTAGCCTAGTCGGCAGTGACCCTGCCTACGAAGCTGGAGGTCCCGGGTTCGAATCCCGGTAAGGGCATTTATTTGTGTGTTCATCACAAATATTTGTTCCTTAGTTATGGATGTTTTCTATGTATTTAAGTACTTATATGTATCTATATATTATATATATCGTCGTCTAGTACCCACAATACAAGCCTTATGAGCTTACCGTGGAACTGGGTCGATTTGTGTAAGATTGTCCCATAATATTTATTATTAAATACAAATAATTGTCAAAGAACCGATCCACACAACTCCCCACTCCACCCGTTTCTAAACAGGACAATCGTATTTGTACGACGTCCGAGCGATCAAAGCGATAGCCAATAAATAAATAGTTGATTTGCTCCGTAAATACTACAACGGTCGGAATACTTTTACAAGAATTCGGGGGTAGCTGATTGATTTGCTTTAGCTATTTTGGAATACGATAGGATTGTTTGGATTTTGTTGTTTCAATCAGTGTGCTTACTGCTGGGATGGGCAACGGGCGCCATTCTTACGGTAACATAAAATACGTTGTTAAATTTATATGTATGGAAGAATGTATACAATTAATCTTTGAATTAAAATTTATTTAAAATTATTTCTAATTTAATGTGTACTTACTAACATTAGCATATTAAGATTAATTTATATTATATTTACTTATGTCTGAAATAAATGATTGAATTGAATTGAATTGAATTGAAAATATATATTCTAAATGCCAGTTTAGTAAGAGCCTTATAATTATGCGATTATAAGTAATCATTGATGGAGTCACATCTACATATGCAGTTTTAATATTATATAATTGAGGTATGACGTCGAACATAGGTATGACGATTTAAGCTAAGTATCTAAATAAACATGGTGATAAGTATCTTGTAATTGTGAACAAAATCCGTTCATTATGTCATAAACAGGAATAAATCAATTTACTAATTATTACAATAGTTATACACGAAAATAAAATGTGGAACAACTTATTCATTATACGAGGGGCGTTCAAAATATTCTCGGTATTGATATCTTACGACCTCTTCTAAAATTTCTTTCGTTACTGGCCGCTAAGGTTTATTCATTGACATTAAAAAAAAGTATAATTCGAACCGAGATGGTCTTTTGTTTTTCTGCAATTGCTGAACAAACATGAACATCATGTGCGAATTGACAATGTTAACTAAATTAGAACATCGATGCGTGATAAAATTCTTGACAAAACAGGGTAAAAATCAAAAAACCATAAAAGAGGAAATGGATTGTGTTTACCGTGAGTCTGCTCCTTCTTTATCTACCATTCAAAAGTGGTCAAGCGAGTTTAAACGCGGAAGGGCGAGTATTGAAGATGACCCTAGACCTGGCCGGCCTGTAGTAGCTACTTCACAAGAAAATATTGATAAAGTGGAAAAACTTATATTGGAAGATGGTCGAGTGAAGGTAAAATCTATAGCACAAGTAACCAATCTCTCTATTGGTACCGTACATGATATTATACATGACCATCTTAATATGTCAAAAGTAAGTGCAAGATGGGTTCCGCGAATGCTGACTCGGCTTCAAAAAGACATGCGTGTAGCTTGTTGTTCCGATTTTATTGACCTGTGCGGTGAAAATCCTGATGAGGTGCTGCAAAGAATAGTTACTGGAGATGAAACCTGGGTTCATCATTATGACCCAGAGGGTAAACAAGAGTCCATGCAGTGGCACATTAAGGGTTCAGCTCATCCCAAGAAGTTCAAGGTCATCCCTTCAGCTGGCAAGGTCATGGCCACGATATTTTGGGATTGTGAAGGAGTATTACTAATCGATTATAAAGAAAAAGGTGTAAATATCACAGGACAGTACTACGCTAACATTCTACGTCAATTAAAGGATGTAATTAAAGAAAAGAGGCGAGGAAAGTTAACCAAAGGTATTCTGCTTCTGCATGACAACGCCCCCGTCCATACTGCTCATATTGCCAAGGCAGCTATTGTTGAATGTGGGTTTAAAACTGTTACTCACCCACCGTATAGTCCGGACTTAGCCCTCAGCGACTTCTTTTTGCTCCCCAATCTTAAAAAGGATCTGCGTGGAAATAAATTTTCTGACGATGAAGCATTGAAGGCGGCAGTGGAGGAGCATTTTTACACGAAAGATAAAAAATATTTTTACGAGGGATTAAAAAAAATAATTGATCGATCTTTTAAGTGTATGAACATAGGGGGGGAGTATATTGAAAAATAAAAATATCAAACTTTTCGTACTTGTTTGTTTTCATTCTCATACCGAGAATATTTTGAATACCCCTCGTACTTGCGTGTTGATAAATAATATTGTATCATTCCTACACATTGTACCCAAATATACCAATATTGAAAACTGCGCCATCTATTCAAAACAATGAGAACTACTACGAAAACTGACTAACAAGGGTAGTCCACTTCGGAGGGTTGTAAAAGGAAACTCGGCGTGATTCCGAATGGTGTGTTTCTAAGTGTTTGCGTTTTAAGTTCGTATAAACGAAACACTGTTTTATTACAAAGACGCAAAGCTGAATTCTGAATGTCAGCAACGTTATTTATTTTTCTTTTATTTTCTTTGCACTTCGACGCTCATTTGTATGATTTGTAAACTTTTCTAAGAGGCCAGTATTTTTAATGCATTTTAATAAATTACTTTAGCACACTTTTAGATAAAAAGCGTTGTTTAGTAAACTTTTTATGTCTGTTTTCCCGCTAGAGGCGCTGGTGTCGAGGAAAACGAGGCACTCAAGGACAACCGAATCCCTTTGTCTCGTGAAGAACTTTAGCAGTCATTACATCACGCTCTTTGTTGCATACCAAACGTCTTCCCTATTCGTGGAATAACGTTACATCAAAGATAAAGAGATTACTTCGGGAAGGGTTTTATTTGGGACGGAATTAGCTACTTTATCGAATTTAAACTGTTGTGAGACATGCTAACATTGAATAGTTTTACGGTTTAGACTCACTTGTTTTAAGTCACTCGCGCGACATGTTACTACTTTATCTTTTTATCTACACACATGTCATTAGTGCTCTATAATGCGTTCAGAAACCGTAGGAAATGACAAGCTTTATTACAACCAATTTTACTATGAGAACTTTCTTATCTGTGGTAGTAGGAAAATTTGTACTTTAATGTACATAACGTTATAGATTTTTGTAAGGTTATGAGTTTAAATTTGGAACAGCAGTCAAAACTCAAGTGGGTCTCTATTCTAGTATCCATAGATATTAAAACAGTTATCGACACGAAACGTCAATTTAGTATGTTTTTTTAATATAAACCGCACGATATTTGATCTCGAGTGACATGAGAATAGGGACTTCATTCTTTTGTCTAGAAATTAAAAAAACTACGGATGTGTGACATGCGTGAAAAAAGTTTTCATTCACCGCCATTTGACGTACAGTTAATCTTTTAGTTAGATTTAAGTATGTGTTTAGATAAAGTAGTGTATGTTACTGTACATAATTAGGCATTAAACCACTCATGTGATCCTTTTAAGAAACTCACTAACGTTCGTTTCTTAAACCCACACTCGTATTTTAATGCCTCTCATTATGTAGCAGTCACATAAACTACTATTATTCACCTTGATTGGTATACACGTGCAAGTATAAAATGTGCGCCAATCCTGAATAATTAAATTTGGGTATATTTATATATCCGCCTTTTTTTAACTGTTAAAAACTCACATTGAGACCTTATCTATATATCTTTTTTAATAAATACAAAGAAATTATTTTTCAGACAGATTGTTTCTAATTGTGAAACTCTTAGTTTCGTTATAATTCTTAACAACTTCAGTGCCCGTGCCAAGCGCTCGATTTTCAATACAAAATAAAAACACCTAGCGTGTTTTTGGCAGTGAATGTGTTAAGAGATATATAGGTATATAATGATGAGCATGGTTATCATTTATTATGTACCTACACGGAAAAAAAGAAGCGTTAGCAAAGTAACAATTTGGCTTCGTTACAATTTATATAGTTGAATACAACCAAGACTTATTTAAAATGCGGAATAAAGCTTTGTAATTGACAAACAAGCAATTATTGCTAAACGTTCTTGGTTGTTTTAACCAAGTATTACTAATTTGTTTTCAAACGCGTGTTATTTAATAAATTTAATTGCATAATTTTACCAACTGGTTTGTATCATTATACCAACTTACGTTAACCTAGTTGACTTCTTTGATTTTAACAACAAACTTTGCAGGCTCCCTCCGAGCCAAGTCACTCGGTTGTAGACAGCAAAAACTTATTTATTTCTAGCCATTTCATTTTCTCAGTGTACCATAAATAACATCAATTCCATCCATGACATCCATCCATTAGTCCATTTCTTTTAATACTAATAGTAGTTTTCGTTTTTAGGTTCCGTAGTCAACTAGGAACACTTATAGTTTCGCCATGTCCGTCTGACTGTCTGTTTTATGTTACCTTGAATGCATAATATGTTTTTAATTTTTTTAACAAGCAGAATCGTCTGCGATCGATGCTATTAAGCTTAGAATAAATTTAAAAGTGGAAAAATTACTGTCTTGGGTGAGCCTTGAAGCCTCTGGATCGATACTCCAGCGCTCTGTCATCTGAGCCACCAAGACCTTATCCATAGCCAGCAAATCTTTCCACCATATGGGTCAAGGGGATCCGAGCGACATCTACCGTAAGCGTTACACTTCTTGAACGGCTACCGGAGTTCCAAGTCATATAAATGCATAATATGTGCTATTAAGAAACATTACAAGATTACATTGAAAAAAATAGTTTAAGTAACATTATGATTTATGAGGTTCACGTCGTGTGTTTTTCCATGAGTTGAAACGCGTCAATAAAGCCTATTGAAATTGAAGGTGTTGTTCACTGAATATGTAATCATCAACGTGTGGTACAAGCGAAAAGCTGAAGCGTTCCACCACACGAGCAAAGAAAACATTTCTTAAAGGTATTTTAATTCAAGTAATTAACCACATTAACGCCCTGAACCCTTTACCAGGCTGACAGTTCAAAAATGAAAATGAATGTCAGTCTTACTCATCGAAAATAGAACATTTGTTTGAAGTTCGGTATGTGGGAAATATACGTATATCCTTTAGCCTGGTAAAGGGTTAAAGATAAAGTAAGCCAAATGCCAGGCCACTACTATTTACGTAAAAACTGAAAAAATAAATTAACTTTTAGAGTATGTGCGGAAAGAGAAGAGTCGTGGAATGTATGGGGCCCAGTACATTCCACGACTCTTCTCTTTCCGAACAGACTCTATTGATAAACGCGCTAGTGACGCGCGACAAGCCTCAATTGGCTATTATTACTTTGGATTAATCTGTCATTTTGACTTATGTATTCGTAAGAAAGGAAAAAAAGATAAATTAACTTATTGCGGCTTATAAAGTTTTATTAATGATGGATCACAAATATTGTGTAAGTAAATTCAATTGAAAGTTTAATAATCGCCACCGCTTATGCCTTAAATGTAATGCGACGTATAAATACCTTTAAGCAGATTTATCCAATAAAATCGTAATGTTCTGAAATTTCAGAACGCCTTTGGTATACGTGTTTTAGGTATAAAAGTGCCTTTGAAACCGTGTTTTGTACCTGGTAAATACAACAGTAAATGGTGCTGTCTTTTTATATATATTGAAATATGATGCGATTGGAAATGTTTGTTTCTTGCTGGAGTGAGCGCTACCATTCCTATATATTTGCCTGGATTATATTCATACTGGATTCATACTGGAAATTTACTCCACTTTGTCTTCCGTGCATCGCTTTTTTTTGTATGGAACAGCACGAAAGATCTAGAGCTGTGTTTGCGCAAATATGCTAGGCAAAAGTGAATTGGTAAAAGAAAATACGGACGGCGACAGGAAATAAATAGATTTGGAGGCAAATCAACGTAACCAGTTATAATAATGTCACTTTAATTACCTATTTGAAATACACGCAAATGCTTCGACAGTGGAAATTAGTATAGGTTTTATTAACACATTCAGTGGCACAGTGTTTTGTCTATCTGTGACGCGTATTTGTCTATCTATGTTGTAATACGCGTAGATATTATTAGGAATTTCCTAAATATTTTCACAATAAATGGAAATTTTCGTTCCTAACACAATTTTGTTAGAAGTTTTCTCAGTTTCGAAATCTTTTCGTTTTCACATATGAGTAAGGAATCATTTCTAACTATCAGTATTATCATGTTATGTTATAAAACTTATAAATCCACCGACTACGACCATTTTAAATTTATAAAAGAGGATTAAAATAACTCAGACATCGCTCAACCATTACATGTAGGCTTCTTTGAACAGTCTCAAACATCAATAGTTATTTATAGGTACTTTATTGAGTTTATTGTGAACGATTTTCATTGGAATTTGAATAAATGCCATATTGCCTTCGCTTTCACAGGCCAATTCGTACAAAATGACAAATATCTTATTAAACTGACTATTATCTTCACAATAAAATGACAAACCCATACTCTTATTTTAACAATAAGCTGGGTTCAAGCTATATTTGACTGATTGTATATGGTTACTACCACAAAAGTTAACCCTTTACAAGGCTAATATATTATATTTCCCACATACGGCACTTCGAACATGTGCTATATTTTTGATGAGTAAGACTGACATTCGATTGTCATTTTTGTCAGTCTGGTAAAGGGTTAAGGGCTTTAATGTGGTTAATTGCTTACTTGAATTAAGATAAAGATAAAAGATAGTTTATTCAAGTAGGCATAATTACAATGCGCTTATGAACGTCAAATAAAGCTAGGTAGACCGGTTCCAACCCTACACCTCTGCCCCGAGAAGATTTAAATCCCCCCTCAATTGGAGGAGGGTATCCCAATATGGGACCGGCAACAAACTCGGCGGGAAACATCTTTTCAAAAAAAAAATTCATCTTATAATTAACATGCATTACGAGAAAATAAGGAAAAAGAAATACAATTTAAATTACTATAGAATTCATGCAATTATACACATAAGGTGTAATAGAAATTAGATTTAAAAATATATACATATGTACATGGAATCATACAAATACGTAGCTCTTTCAGAAAACATATCAAATACTTACAAAAGGAAAAGAAAAAAGAAAAGAAAAAGAAAAGAAAAGAAAAGAAAAGAAAAGAAAAGAAAAGAAAAGAAAAGAAAAGAAAAGAAAAGAAAAGAAAAGAAAAGAAAAGAAAAGAAAAGAAAAGAATAAAACCTTTAACAAATTTATTAAAGGGTTAATTTGTACTATACCTTTATACAGGGCGCAGGGGGGTGCGGCGCGGCCGGCGGGCTGCGGGGCGCATTCGGCAGCTGAAGAAGGTGCCGGATGCTGTACCCTTGCCGGGACTTGCGGGACATTCTGGAACCGAACAATATGTACACGTCAATAAATACACACATTTACACACAAGCACGATTCGATGCAAGTGTTCAAGATATGTCATTTTGCAGGAGTCGCGCCGGGCGAGTTGCTAACCAGGGACAAGTGAAAGTGTCATCACTTTCGCCCGTAAGTATTCGTTTGATATACTTTCGAAAGTGGCATACCCATATTTTTTACATCTCCATAGTTTCGTTTTTCTTTATAAGCACATTCATAAGTGCATAGAGGGCAGCGCCATCTCTCTCGCTGTACTAGAATTTCTTAGTAAATAATTCGGATGAAAGGTGATGCCTTTAGACTTGGCCATCCATGTAAGTGAACTTAGTGTCGGACCACGCTAAGTTGTGGCAAGTGTTATTATATAGTGATTGGGATATTGTATATGCATTCTTACTGCCAAGCTAGTGCAAAATTAGCGTAATAAGAATCTAATCGTACCTTCATTTTATTTTAAAAGTTACATGTTGCCCATCACTAGTCTTCACGCCACGCAAAATCTTCACGAGCAGAAAAAAAATAGAGTTCCATAATTTTATTAGAGCCCGATTCCGCTTTAACAAATTGTTATGGGTTTGAACTGGTTTTGATACGAACTTGACGATCGTCTTGGTGATTGGGGTGCAACTATCATTTCATTTTGCATGCACCAATCAGCGTGAACAATCAAGGTCGTATCAAATTAAAACCTAGAAAGTTGTTACATCTGTAACGGGCATCTGGCTCCTGGTAACTTCGGTAAAGGGTCTACCTAAACTGGACGGATATACTGAAATTCCGATCGTAAACCATCGCGTTGGAGCTCTTTGGCATGCCTTAGTAGTTTGAAGAACTGGGCCTGAATTTATGTACGAAAATATAATGTCAGGATGAGTAAAACATACCAAAATTTATGAACATACCTATTCAGTCAGTCGGTGATAAATAGATTGAAAGATTGTCCTTGAAAATAATTATACTTAACCTCTTTCATGTATTAAAATTTCTGACCTGTAGGTAATTTGTTGCAAATACATCAACATCGAGTAGTAAATAGTTAAACTTTTTAATACGGATCAAGTGACAATGTGACTGAAATTCTGATTGAACTATCTCTTAGGGTTTTGATCTTATTATAATATGACCTTTACGATCGCTCACACTGATAGGTGCGCGCGAATTACACTCCAAGTTGCGTCAGGGTCGTATTATAAAAATCGTTACTTTTGACACCCACATATCCGATCCATGCCGTATCTTTAGCAAATATTTGACGTATCTTAAAGTTCGAATCAGGCCGTAATTTTACCTTACTGATGCTCCCAAGAATATTACGCCACAGGCTTATGAAAGATAATAAAGGAAACTATATCGATTTTAGCTATTAATATAACCTTGTATTAGGTACCTACACTGAGAATCACTGAAGAGGACTGAAAATAAAGTACTCGGCACAACTTTGCCGCTACCTAATTTGTAGCCGCAAGTTATATTTCGTTATTCTCAAACTTTTACTAGGAGCTTGATGAAGTTGGTACTTGGATATTATATTGTTGTAGACTTATAGGTTTTTAAATTATCTTAGACTTACTTAAATTATCTTATACTTAGAGTAAGAATACTCAAATCAAAATCTAATCAAAATCAAAGTTAAGAGAAGAATGTCCTAGAAATAAGTAGTTTGACTTTTTTTTTTACTAAACATACTTCACAAAAATGTATGTTAAGCCCAGCGTGAGGATAAAGACATTACTTATGTATAATTTTTTTTTCAAGTTTGTTAAGCATTTCACCCTAAAATATTGAATTGAAGATAAACATAGTCTCAACGAATTTATATTTTATTTATTTATTTTATTTTATTTATTTCAATTTACTTTAGTACGAGTACACATTGAAGGAAAAATACTCATACTCATACTCATTTATTTGTAAAGTAATAAAAAAGTATTTGTAAAAATATTCAGGGGAAGCCGGGTAAGAAATATCTTCTCCGTTGTGAAATGACGAGATACCAATCCTCGCCCTCGCTCTCTTAATTGGTTTCTATTTTTGCCATGCTTTCAGATATTTAAGAATTTAAATTAAAAGTCGAGTTAACTGGAGCGTAAGGATTGGGATTGTTCTATGTCATCTCATGAAATCGCAATTATTATACACCTAATAGTGGCCCTGTGAGCTGTAGCTATGGCATACATATTGCGAACCCCATGGCTTTGCCATTTTATTTCTTTTTTAAACTGAATTGACCATAAATTTAACATTTTTACCGAACCTGCTCACAACATATAACGAGAATCAGAAGAGCGATGCGACCTTCAGAGGAGAACAGACCATTTACACCCAACCACCCAACCATTTTACCCAACCTAATACCCAACCTGAAATGAAAGAAGACGCTTCTCGCTCATTCGGTCAGTCACAAAATTATCTTTATCCATTTTAATAAGAACCTAGCACCTCGAATATCATAAGAGTAAACAAAAGAATTTTCCTGGAAGCCTTGAAATGTTGGGTATTTTAAGGACACTTCTATCACCGTGACGTTTACATAGGGCTGTTTTAGCAACGTTTACTCACACATTTATTTAAATATAAAGTGCTTTTGTCAGGGCTTGACCGAGTTCAAAACACGTACATTATTTTGCCAGATAACTCCCATTGGAGTATCGACTCTATTTACCAAGTTCTAAGAGCTACTTCTTTTCGTCGACGAGTTAGTAAAACTCCGACTAGTCGCTGGCAAATAACGAATTGTTTACTACTTTCATGCTCACATATTTCAAGGAAAAATACACTTTAGCATTTGTATTAATCAATTGAAAAAGTTCGAAGTCGTATAAAAGCAAAAGTGATTTGAATAAAAGGCGAAGTTTCAACGAGAATTTCTCAGATAATCTACGTTACGTATTTTCCGGGAAAATATTTTAACGAAAGACATCATAATATTGTGCCATCATTTTTACGCTGGGTGAAAGAGACGTACTTATGCGTACTTAAACCTGGGGTTCCTTTTCCAATGTTTGCCCACGAGGAATGCAACGAGTATATTTTAGATATATAATGAAAGTAAAACCTATTTCTGAAAGCTTAAACCGGTTACTATAAGGAGCCGACTCCAAGAAATACAGCAAAAGTTTTATCTTAAGTAAATTCAACGTTCGCCAACCCTAAAAGAATTACGTTTGTCGATAACATTCGCAAAAGATAATAAAAATCGACTTGATACTGTGTAGGTACGTTATCCTAATGTCGCTAAGTCATGTAAAAAGACAGTCGTGGAGCTGTGAGCACATTATTGTTCTCAACAAATAAAAAGAGACAATAAAAAAATCCAAAACATCACAAGTCTTCACTGCCCCGAAGTAATTTCAAACTTATTTCAACGGATTACAGTCGTTTTTCAAATATCCGTTTCTGAGAAATATACGACGTTGGAATAGAGAAAAGTTATTAGAGTTTATTCTGCTCGCAGTAAATTTTAGAATGTCGTGTTTGAATAAAATATACCTACGTGCCGGGAGCACAAAGATAGTGATTTAATTAGAATAGAGGTTGCTGTAGTGCTCGGGTAACTAAGTAACTAGGTAAATATTGCGGAGCAGACTCCAGATAGCGTTAGTTCTACGTACGTATTTGCATAGTGCTACAAACGACCAGTGCATAACAATGACTGTCAATCTTAATACCCAATGTAAAGTGCTACGTGTCACTCAGTGAGGTAGTCAGATATGTGAAGTCAGACACACGCATAAAAATCATGTCTCTATATTCCTTGATTAATAAGTTCATTTATTCAGGCATAAAAACAGTTAAAGGTAAATAAAGGTAAATATACACTAAAATAAAACTTATAAATTAAAATCAATTAAAATAATACTTGTTGCTCCTGATTATGTAGCCTAATTTCTGGGTGTGTCTTGTGTCGCCTGGTACTTCATGGTTGTTCCAAAATTGTGAACAGTTTTATATATGTATAGCCTAAATATATAAATAACCCATTATTGACTCATGGGCATATTTTGTACCTACAGCGCTTTGACCTCGTTTTAAAATTGCAACGCAATTTAGTCAACTATCTGAGAGAACTAAGATATCGCTAATTCCACACGAATAATAATTGGTTTTTTAATTGAAATCGTAACTTTATTAAGGTGTGGAAAACCACTATTCTATATATGTATCAAATAAATTAAACAGTAACTTAACTTTGTGTGGGACCATCAGTCTTTGAAATTTATATGTCTCTGGTACTACCTATACTACTATTAGGTTACGAAGTAAATACTGTACTTTAGATCCTAGTCGACGTAACTGCCGCTAATATTTAAGGGACATACGACTATTGGCTTTTAGGCGCAAAATAATGTATAGCAAGTTTGGCTAATCTAAATTGGTCGTTATAACCAAATGTCGTCCCTGTTAATTAATATTATGAGATAATCAATGCTGATGTTATACGTAATCGTCTAATACGAATTATTAGTACGTATCATTGCCCACACTGTTAACTGACAATTCGTAAACTTTATTACAAAAGACATAAGGTCCACCTATGGACAGTTAAGAGTGTTACTGTTTATACTAACTTATTCCGCCCACGACTTGTCTGCGGTGTTTGATAAAAACTATCCTTAGTCCTCCCCGGATAATATATAGTATAGTACTAGTAGGGATTAATAAAGCTTTAAAAAAATATGTTTAAATAATTAACAGTCGCAATAAACGCTACATCGTTTTTACTGACAAGAACGAGGCCGAGGGACGGAATTTTTCAGGCAGAAGGGAGTTACCGGTGTATAGGTCGTCGCCCGGCCGCCTGTACATATTTATGGCACAGAAATATAAATAATGAGATAACAAGACAGAGCTATGATTACATAACGCAAGGAAGAAGGCAATCAATACATTTATTACACCTATAACACAGCTGCAGACGACGCCATTTTGAAGTGCTTATTTCCATTATAACATTGTACTAACTACACTGAAATGTTCTACAAAAGTTCGCGTTTTGCTTCGCGAAGTCCACAACTTTCAACTCAACCGTACACACCAACTTGCCAATTGGCATTACGCGAAAACAACATTTATTACAAGCGGGTAGAGATTAAATTAGCTCGCGGTGAAACACCGCTTCCAACTTTGCGCAAATAGACGGAGTTCAAGTTATCTGAAAAGTTATTTAACAAAGTTTCATAGGTTTCCGGGCGATGTGGGAGATTGCGCTTTAAATAGATGGATTAGGGTTGATAATTGAATGGGGAGGGGTCTAAAGATGGCATCTTTCGTATTTGAGGCTTTGGCGTTATCCCATCGAGAGCCGTGACTGTAGAAAGATTTTCCTTCTACAATGGACTGAGTCTGGGACCGGTTACTGAAATGACTTTGTAATGGCGGGCCCAATAAAATGCTCCAATATTACCTTTTTGTTCTATTTAACTGTAAAGGGTATTGTCTTCATAAATTGAGTTATAAAACAAACAAATTGACTGCTTTTAGTACGGAATAATAAGTTTTAAGGCACATTTTCAGTGTTTGGCTACTACCTACACCTACAGGCTTATTTATGTTGTTTTTCAGCAATGTGCAAGTATCAATCCTAGTACGGTACTCATAAATTATTATAGTTCACATAATAATCATCCTACCTAGCTTGTTTTCATTACAAGACAGGCCTACTGAATGAGATAATAAAGTGATAAAATGGTATCGATCGCGTCGTCACCCCGAAGCAAGGTTACTTCGCGTAAGATTAAAATTCCGTTTCTAAGAAGCTATAAGCTCACTTTGTTTATTCTTCTGAGAAAATTAATTCGCATAGAATAATTTCCTGTTAAATGTGTTCCGCCCGGATCTCTCATTCGTGTTTTTGATTGTGAATTATTAATTTGCATATTACTTCGTCTTCTAGCGGAATATTAACATTTTGAGTATGTTTTTGAACACAGCAGCTCACTTCAAGGGCGTTTAAATTATTGATAATATATGAAAATGCATACCTAATGATATCTCAGTTATTTCTCATGAGTCGTCTCACTGCAGTCCGTTATCCAGGCGATTTCCAGACAGTTTGACTCGGAACGAAGGCACAACGCTCACTGATTACACTTCTAATGTTACCACCAACTCGTAAACACTTTTGTCTCAAAACTTTTCACTATCACAACTTTATATCCTTCGAAAAAACTATCTAAACAAAGTTTTTCACTGTCCACCTGTCATTATCAAGGCGTCCGAAGCGATATAGCTCCCGAAAAGTACCTTTAGCGTCTCCTCACAAGCGAAGAAGTAAACACAAATTACAAGAGCATCATCCGGGAAACGTCAGTCTTGATAACACTTCAAAACAATATCACAAATCGGCACAAACACTCTCTGTCAACCAGCTCGCGGTCCCCGGGGCCCTTAAACATCAGCTCCGAGTCAGCATAACGTCTTCCGTCCAACAATATAACCTCAAAACATCTTACTACCACTCCGCGGCCCACAGGAATTAATAAAAAGTTTCTTTATAAAACAAGTGGGTTGTGAGCATGTTCCAAAATGGCGGAACTTTGCGTTAACTTCGGAACGTAGAGCGACGTGAAGTTGTAGGGTGCGCGACTCGCGCGGCTCGCGGTGTAGTTGCGCAGCAACCCCTAACTTTTCTCATAACAACCCTGAGAAAAACTTATTTGTCACACTGCATGTCCGACTAAAACTTTTTTACGGACAATAAAAAGTGATTTTGCTAAACTGTTTATATATAAAAGTAGGTTTGCTTGGATTTTGAATGAGTTAGCAAGTGACGTCGCCGAGAAGAGCTTGCTCACCGGGCGGCGAGCCGCGTAGTCGACAGGGGTTCGGTCGGGGAAAATCAATAACTTACGGCCGGCTCTCTCCGCCGCTCTCCGCGTTTAATCATACACTTTGTGAGCAAAACATTAAAACTTGTCCGTTTGTTTGTCGGAGGCGGATCGTTGTCGATCGCGGCGGGGCGGGGTCGGGGGGTATCGCGGAGCGGCGAGCGAGGCGGGCAGCGGCGGGCCCGGCCGGCGGCGGACTTCGGCGTTTCTGCGAGTTTACTTGGGACAAAGTTTTGCGAGGTGTTCTTACAAAGAAGTTCGGTTTTGTACTGCAACGTGCGGAAGATTGGCGGCGCCCCTCCCCGCGCTAACTGCCGTGCATAACTTTGCTGCATTGTTATCGGCTGGAACGAGTCGAATTAAGAGTACTTTCATAAGTTAGGGCGGGCGTGCGTTGCCCTAGTTTTAAATAAGTTTGGTGGGCACTCGCGGCGCCGCCGCGCAGGCCGCGTACGTTTGCTGTTAATTTTTAAACTAGTTTACTGTATAGTTTGTAGCTTTCTAATAGACCCCGAAGGCTAATCCTATTGTCTATTGTTAAGAAAAACCGCTCGTGCCACGTGCCACAACCACCTGCATAAAAAATCGGTACTTCGGTTACTGAGTGCCGGCGAGTTGAACGCTACAGAACCAGTCTAAAATGTGTCATCGAGATGCGTAACAAAGGCGCGTTATCGGAGAGCGCACCTACACTGGTTTTTTGAGTGTTGGACTAGCCCGCGCTCAGGTGCCAAATAGAATAATTAGGATCCTTTTTTGCAGGTAAGTAGCACGTGCGGTTTTACTGAACAATAGACAATAGGATAAACCTTCGGGGTCTACTAGAAAGCTACAAACTATACTACATGTAACTTCTACGTAAAGGCCGTCAACTCACTTTGCAGTATTTGTGCAAATATGGTGCTACACCTCTCATGTATTTATATAAGTACAGACGTACCTTCTACATAAGTCCAAATACGGAATGAGTACCTATTTGAGCAAATTCAGCAAAGTTAATTTTCTGACTGAATCCCATGGAAGAAATCACTACTTGCATTTATTGTTGTATGAATATTTTGTATATTGTGATAATCTCTCTTAAAGAAAGATTAAAATCGGTTTTAAGAAACCATATTATAAACACTATTAAATACGCAGTAAGTAAGTACTCGACTAAACAACGTCATGTCATTAACATTCAATACACAAACACACCCATTCATACGTAAACATCTCTAAATATAACACAAAGTCACCGGACCTCTTACAAACAAACATCGACCGAAGTGATTTAATTCTGTAAGTAGTGTAAACAAGTTTTGTCCTTAGATGCTTCTCACTTCCCGTCCCACCGACCTAACCCCCCATCAAAACGAGAAAATATCCACCTACACATCTGAAGACCACTATATCTTGAGACGCCCTTCCCCTTTACGTACTTCTAAAAACAGGTGACTGTGAAGATCGAACACTGGATTTTCGGGTCTGCGTTGCGTGGACGCGATCGATCCGCCAACAAATCGGGCTACGAGTCCAGCTTCTCTGGGATTCAAGGAAGCCAGACTTCATCCGAGTCCCGAGGGTCGAGTATTAACAAGTATTTCGAGATAAATAAAGTTATCTGAAACTGTACACGTTTGCTTAATTTTGATAAGCAATTTTGATTTCATGAGTAGGTAGGTACTTACTCGTATTGCTGGTATTACAGGAAATATTTGTTCAGAATTAACCCTTATTGAAGCCATATTTCTTCAAATAATTAGTTCATATTTAACAAACATAAAAATATTAAAGCTCGTTTTATACAAAGCTTACGGTGTGATTGGCATTGGCAATTTATACTTCAGTGAACTGAAGTAAGGATTTTTTTTCTACCAAATAATGCCATGCATGTACATATATTCAAAGTATGTAAAGGAGCGGCACATAAAGTTTAGAATCATTTTATCATTCGCAGTGTATTTCGCTCGTACCTATATAATGTTGGCGCGAGAGAGATGCGCTACAAGCGATATCAAAATGAAATCATATTTAAATTCGAATCCTCCACGTCTTCCTGAGCCGTGCGAAAGAACGCGGGGTTAATAATACTAGATACGTTACGTTTCATAGTAACGTGACTGTACAAGTGTACAGTCAAGTGTAAAAATATCGGTGCATATAACTTCTCAAAAATATGTCCCATAGTTCTTAATGCTCTGACATAAAAGCTATGGGACAAATTTTTGAGTATGATGTGTGCACCCATATTTTTACACTTGACTGTACTAAAAGCACCTACATTAATTGAACCTTAAATGTTCTAATCCCGTTGAAATTATGTTTATTAATGCCTTGTGTCCATGATGGAACACGTGTACGCCTACGGACTAGCGCAGCTTAGCAATGTATAGCCTTAAGAATACTAGAATAAAGCCACATTCGTAATAGGTACCTACTTTTCAATAGGTCGTCTTACAAGTGTCAAAAGTGACGTCTCTTCGAACAAAAACGTCACTTTTAACACTTGTTGGACACTGACATATCCAATCCATATCGTTTTAATATCTAATATTTGACGTATCTTAAAGTTTGAATATGGATATGCTACTTAGCGCTAGCGGTTCGCCAAAAAACGCTGCAAATAATGTTTTATTTGTTGGTGCTTCGGGTCAAATTGTTTCAAATGTCCTAAAGATCAATTGTACCGATTTTCATACCTTTAACAGCATTTTACTGAATTTCGCGGTGTACCGCCAGCGCTAACTCATTGAACAGGAGCGCTACGCTTCTAGCTACGTCGTAGCAACTTCTACGCTTTTATAGAAATGTATGTTCTTGCCGTCTTCTTTATTGCAACTGTACTTCCGTTTTTATATAAGTATGCAAGTCCTCTTTTTTAATATTGTTAGTTTACCTATTATGTACCTATGTTTGCCACATTTACCTACTATTAAAATCGTCGAATAAACCCAATCTAACCAGCAACATTTTCTATTCTATTACGAGTGCTGATTATTATTTTATTGATTTTAGAATTTTTACTAGTATTTCTTTTACTTTTTTATGTAGGTATAGTTGTTAAATTACATTTCAGTAAAAGACAATGAGATCAAGTGCAAAGTCAAATCGAATTAGCCGTCTTCGATAAATCGGGAAACAAAGGATAATAAAAATAACCCGATTAATTAAAAACCTTTATAAGCATCTCTAATATCCTCAAGTCACTTATCGGAAGTCAGAAAAAACTTGCCTGGTGATTGAAAAGAAAGTTATACCTAACAAAATTTTAAATCAATAAGAAACTATAAGCAGACAGCATTTTCTGAACAGGTTTACTGAATCCAATCACAAATGAGCTTACATTTGTTCAAAAAGATTTAAGTCAATTTCTGAGTTTTATCACTATGATCCTTATTACTGGAAGCGTAAGATGTAGTTTCGAAGTAATTTACTTATCAAATATACAGTTTTATAATACGCTTCTCAATAGAGTAGCGGAACATTCTACTACACAAAGCATCGGAAATAGTGTTCGTAGAGAAATATTTATGAAGTTACCTTCCCAGTCGTACAGTCTGAGGAATATGTTAATAAACTTGTATATTTGCATTGCAAACTAATAGTAGTGTTACATTATTTAGCTTTTTCTATCTGTATTATGTTATTTATATACTAACCCCCTTACGTTTACTAAAGTTGACAAGCCGATAATAATCGTTTGTTCCTTTCCATCATACCAATACGTCGGAAAGGGACAAACGATTATTATCGGCTTGTCAACTTTAGTAAACGTTTATGAATAAGGGGGTAAATACGTACATATCAAAACGTATTTTAAGTCGAAAAACAATATAAGATATGCGACATATTAAACATGTCGCATATGTCGCCACGTACAGCGGGATGCAAATTGCATGGACACATTATCCTACATCAACATATTATTAACTTTATTTCGTGAGGTGTAGCATAAATAATTTGTATTGAATTTACCGACAAAACGAACAGTACATTCTAGCTTCATCCTCCTAAACTTAAAATAAGAAGGTACTCTGTCGCTTTAAGTTATCCGTACATTCGTTACAAATAAGTTAAAGCGTCACTACGTCACATACATTCCGTTAAAACGACATAGTACCCTACTAAAGCGCACACATGTTTTCCCTTAACAACGTGTTTTAACACTGAAAGACCTCAAGTGCCATTAATATACGTTTTAAACACGACCTAGTCAATTCGACATAAGAAGCATATACACTTGAAACATGAACTGATAATTCAGAGAAAAAATGTCGGTTACTCCCTTTTGCCCTTTGGCTGTCAGAATAATTTTGCTGAAGAAAACCTGGCTTATTCCGAGTCGCTTTTATTTGCGTCGTCGGCAATATCGTCAGTTTTAAGAACGTTCCACGTTCCAGAAATGGACTATCCGAATCGAACGGCACAGTTTGTTGAGGTAGCTAAAGTGTACTTTTACAAGTAATTTGTAACAATTTTGGTAGATTGTTTTCTAATAGATTCAGTTGTAATCATCTTAGCAATTGCCAAAAAAGACATCGCATATGCAGAAACAAGGTTAAAATGAAGTAAGGTAAACGTACTGGTGCTCAACGCGGTCCCAGTACATGTCATCTTGAAAATTAATTCATTGTCAATAGAGGTAACAGCAGGGTGCCATCTATTGGGCATTAGCATGTCGAGCACTAGTACGTTTACCTTATACTTGAAGGTACGTCACTTTTAACGCATCCTTTTTAGGGTTCCGTAGCCAAATGGCAAAAAACGGAACCCTTATAGATTCGTCATGTCTGTCTGTCTGTCTGTCCGTCTGTCCGTGTATGTCACAGTCACTTTTCTCCGAAACTATAAGAACTATACTGTTGAAACTTGGTAAGTAGATGTATTCTGTGAACCGCATTAAGATTTTCACACAAAAATAGAAAAAAAACAATAAATTTTTGGGGTTCCCTATACTTAGAACTGAAACTCAAAAAATTTTTTTTTCATCAAACCTATACGTGTGGGGTATCTATGGATAGGTCTTCAAAAATGATATTGAGGTTTCTAATATCATTTTTTTCTAAACTGAATAGTTTGCGCGAGAGACACTTCCAAAGTGGTAAAATGTGTGTCCCCCCCCCCCTGTAACTTCTAAAATAACAGAATGATAAAACTAAAAAAAATATATGATGTACATTACCGTGTAAACTTCCACCGAAAATTGGTTTGAACGAGATCTAGTAAGTATTTTTTTTTAATACGTCATAAATCGCCTAAATACGGAACCCTTCATGGGCGAGTCCGACTCGCACTTGGCCGCTTTTTTCGTTAAGGTACCTTTTGTATTAAGTCAATTAAAAATAAACCCTGTCAGCTGAGGCGTCAAAAAACAAACGGTCCGGTTGATATCTCATACGGTCCTGTTGATGATCTAAATAGTTTAGACGCTACGATGAAACTACACACGACACAACATAACCATCATATACATACCCTGCTAATATCGCATAAAAATAGTAAAAAAAATGATAGACATTCTCTATTAAAATTTCCAAAGGCATTGAAAGTGTCACGAAGAAGCGGAGGCAATTTGTTAAATGTTTACTTTGAACCGTTGGAACAAACTCCGTTTGTTTGAAATTATACAGCCATTCATCAGACTGATATAGACAATTATTCGGGTCGTTTATATATTGTAAGTGGCTTTCCTATGCATTAATTTATTCGGTAATTTATTTAAACTTACACGCTTTCCCTCTTCCGTTCATTATTTCGTGACAAGTGACAATCTTTAACCCTTTCACGGCCCGTATTATATTATTAACCCTTTAAATATATATTCTTAAAAACCTTAATTAATTATGTATCGCCCCATGAGTTAGGGCGGCTTAAAATAAAATCGGCTCTGGTTTATTTTGAGAAGTTAATAATAAAACGGCTTTATGGACTTTTGAAGCAGGAAAAGGCTTTTAAGGTACATTTGATGAAGAAAATGGCTACCTATAGAATTTTAACTTCGCTCTATTATCGGACAGATTACAGTAACAGGTATTGTGATAGCTACTCCAAAAATAAATTTTATATTTATATATTTTTTATTTTTTTTATATTAGGGGACATCTTACACAGATCAATCTAGCCCCATACAAAGCAAAGCTTATACTTATGGGTGCTAAGCGACGATATACAACTTATATAGATAAATACATACTTATATACATAGAAAACAAACACCCATGACTCAGGAACAAATATTTGTGTTCATCACACAAATAAATGCCCTTACCGGGATTCGAACCCGGGACCATCGGCATCACAGGCAGGGTCACTATCCACTAGGCCACACCGGTCGTCGAGTATCAGTTTTAAGACCAGGGCCTGATGGGATGATTGTATGTTGAGATACTACGCATTCATATTATGTAATAAATATAACATATATCTACGCCTCCGCGTATCCGATGCATAATTAGTCAAATGAATTATTGACTACGCTCGTATGTATTGTATGTGTCGGGTCAAAGTGACATTCAGGCAAAGTTAAATGAGACCCTGAAACTTCAATTAACATAATGTAGGTATGTGAGCTGAAACTTCACATACATTATGTAAGTTGGGTGACAGTGCAATATTATGGTACCATCGAGCTGATATAATGATAAACACAGGAGGTGATATAGGAACTCTGTAATAAAACAACGCAATCTAATTGTATTTGGGTTTGTTAGAATTGTCTCGATGAGTATCAATTTGCCTGTTGAAAGCCAGCCAACAATAAAAGCTCGTATTGAAAATGATATTTATTTTGTCCGAAAATATTCAAACAGTCTCACAGTTTGGCGCTCGAGAAAAACCCATCTAAAAGTGAAAAATTAAACAGGCAACGCAAAATCTCCGCGAAACCACAGACATGCAAATATGACATGCCGGCAGTTTATTAAGATCTCTATTTATAGTGAGACGACAGTGAGAGGCCGTCGGAATCTATTAAGGGGATTATGGTGCAGCAAGACGAGGGTCGCACGTCTCATACGAGGGTTGCTCTCACACCGAACAGAGAGTGAAACGCGAACGATCATGTTTGCGGCACTTTCTTTTGTCATCGTTTGACATAGTTGTGAATATCAGCGGTATCATGGTCGCATTTTTATCACTTGTCATGTCATGCGTCACTTTCGCACTTACATACTTGTTAGAACATGACAGGTATGATGACAGGTGATAAAAAAACCGACCATCTTAGTCCTACTGATGGACTGACAACCAAACCAACGACGAGTTTTAACGTATAAGGAGAGAAGTTTTTTGAGAACCATAAAAAATCGAAGACGAAAGATGCGTGGACAGAACGACTTTATCAAAAAACATCGTAGTAAGGAAGAGCTGAAGCAAAGAGGAAGAAGGAGAGACCACGGGGAGCATACACATGAATCGAGCAGAGGAAAAACTCAACGTCGTGTCGTGTCAGGCTACAGAGAACCAACAAACCAACATACCTAAATGGAAATCACTCCACCGACAAAAGTCTAAGGGCTCATTTAGATGGTGCGAGAACTCGCATGCTAGTTTCATTACATTGCTTCATTTGATCGGTCGGCTAAATTGACGTAACCTCAATGGTCCGCAATGTAACTAAAATCGTATACGAGTTCGCGCGCCGTCTAAATCAGCCCTAACCAGGCGTGGCTCACTCCGCGATTTCGTCGCTTTGCTACAGGTAGCTAAAAGTACATCCGTTCCGCCCCAATTTCGGGGAAAGCCATAAGCTGCGCGTGGCGCTGTCGCCACCTAGCGGCCATATCTGTGCTGATCGTAACAGACGCGTTTTGTTAGAGAGTGAGTCTTCTGTACTTAGTACTATTATTTATTCTGTGCCCTAACTCTTAAAATATGATGATGATGTCAGAGTTGTATTAATAAGTTAGCTGTATTAGGCTTCGTGTTTTGAGGTAGAGTGATACCTTTTTTATTACCATATATGTACAATTCACTATAACATTTAGGTACCTAGTCGTTTTATGCATTTAAACATCTGTCGCATACGATTTTTTTCATTTGACAGTAGGATCATGTAATGCCACTAACTTAAGTTATACGGCTTCTGCATGCTGCATTCGCACAAATATAGCTATAGACTTAATTTAAACGCACTCTAGCATAAGTAGGTATTTGCGACAGCGACGGTGTAAATGATATCGCTCTAATCCTCTGTCGGCTAAATTATTTATGCATTTAGAGGGATTTACTCTTAATATGAGGTGTAGCCGCGCGGTCACGACTTCCCGGCGCTTGAAAAGTTAATTAGCAGCCTATAATTAAAGTTGCATCCTACTGGAATCAGCTGCCTTGCCTTTTTAAAATGGTATGGAATGAGATTATTTTAAGCCAAATGGCGCATTCAGAGTAAATAGGACAACTATGAGATTTTCCTATACTATAAAATTCGATCGGCAGCGCCGCAGAGCGACATTCGAAATATCTTTAATATTGAATTATTAGTTGACCCGTTCAGCGGTAATCATGACACAGGTCATTGCGCCTCTAACTGCCGTATTCGAACTTCAAGATATTCACAAGAGACGACACGTACTAGATCTATTCTAGATACGTTATAGTTTAGATTTCAACTAGTTCTCTTTTGCAGCGCAATTCGGGCAACTAATGTCACTTTTACGATAGATCGTGTTAGATATCTATTAGATGTGAATTAGATCTCTAAACAATCTCTTGTGGAAATCGTTCAAGAGTATCTCCAGAATCGCGCAAATGTCAAATTTGACAGGTTAGATCTTAAACATATCGCTATCGTATCTTGGCGATGTCTTAATAGATGTCTATTACACGGTTTTCTGTGCTATTACACAATCCGAATCGGGCTCTAAGATGCATTTTTGCTTGATACCGGAAAAATCATGATACGAATATGGGCTACGACGCCTACGACGTAGCGTTACGTGCGTAGCTGTATATTATTAATAGTGCGAACGAGAGGCGCTGCGACTGGCTGCGAGTAATATCAAAATGACACAAAATTTTACGCGGAGTTTTACAACAGCTTCTGAGCCATTCAGTAGGGCTAAGATGATCGGTTTTATCACCTGTCATCATGCTTGTCCTGTTCTAACAAGTATGTAAGTGTGAAAGTGACGCATGACATGACAAGTGATAAAAATGCGACCTTGATACAGCCGCAGATCTAAAAGTGAGTAAGGTACTTAAGAAAAAAGATTAATTTAAACCTCGTACTTTTATGAAGTAGGGAAATATCATGTATGAGACGTAATTATGAACTCCTTTACATAACTCACTTAGGTTCCAATAAATAAATTACTTACACGATTGTACATTTTCATAGGTATTTAAACGAATTCCACATTCCATAATTATTTAAACAAAAACATTGAACTAAGTAAGGTATTCAAGAAAACAAAACAATCACACAATTATCCTTTGTACTACTCGAGTCGACAAGAGAGCCATTGACAATCGAGTCAGTGTATCCAGTTCGCAGACTCCGGAAATTGGTGTCGCGATTTCACTATTTTCTCGAAGTTTCTGTCGGTAAAGGATTATTGGGTAAATGTTTCCACGTGATATTAACGTCTTTTGAAGTCAAACAATGTGGAGGTAAAATAGAATAAGTAGATAATTATCTGTATACTTATGCGACTGGCATACGCGGCGCGCTCATTCTTTCTTCCGTGGGGCATACTGATTTTTTATTACTTGTCAACATTTTGCCTAATTCTTTTTATAGGTATTATGATAGTCTGATAATAAAGGCACTTTCCGTTAATTATAGTCTTAGTTTGTTTTGCTTAGCTTAGACTAGGTATTACTTACGTTCGTTCTATTAGGCAGGCATTGCAGTTTGTACTTGTTGGTTTATAGGTGTGCAATAATAATAATAATTATTCTTTTATTATTATAAGCCTATACAGTGTCTCACCTAGGCAAATGCCCCCCCCCCCCTCGATCTCCACTCGTCTCGGTCTTGAGCAATCTCCCACTAATCGTTGAGATATGCGTCCAGGTCGTCCTGCCATCTCCGTCTGGGCCTACCAGATCCTCAATTATGCAATAATAGTGCCTAAAATATGAAGTATAATAATTTTATATTCATCAAAAATCGAATTAAGATTGTAAGTTTGTGTAAATACTTATTGGAACCGCTAAAATACAGCTGCAAACGCTTTGTTCAGTAACTTACGATTTCAACCCTTCGTCTGCTCGTCTTCACATTGTGCGTGACTTATGTTGTACGTGTCGCCATTTTCTATCACCGTCACGTTACCTGGAAGCCAACACCAATTATAAAGTTATACAATCTAACCAAGAAGCATTAAGTGCCTGCAAAATTATGGGACTTACTCCCTTATAGATGAATATATTGTTTGAATAGCGTCACAAATTGCATTACGTCTCAGTGCTTTGGTTGATTGACATTTTGTTTCAGGTGTAACAATGTACCGTGTTATTGTTATTTTGTAAAGGTTTGTGGTATTGTGGAGGTGGTGATGTGATAATAGAATTTTGTGTTAATTACTTTGCAGCAAAGCGTTTTTAGGTGTTTGCTCGTCCTTTTAATATGAGAATGAATATATGGAGCTGTGACACTTTGTTGCTGATGGAGACATTATATTAACCGATTTCAACGACTTGTTTTGAAGTGGAACTTAAAAAAATAAGACTGATAAGAGCAATGCATTTTTAAGTACAATAAACTTGAAGATACACGCACAATCAATAATACAATGTTTAAACTTCTAAACAGTTTCATAATACATATATAAAGATACTGTTAAAAACCGTGAGTATCTTTTGCTGTTGAACAGTTCCTTTCTTACATTAAAATGAAAATTGACATCTGAACAAGAAAATCCTATCAAACACTAATCAAAGTACTTACCTACACATTACTACAAGTCTCGGTTGTATAAAGACGTTTAAAACAAGTTAACCACTGACCACAAACCGCTGTAAACAAACTGGATTCTTACCAAGCGTATTAGTGGATATTTTATCATCAGACCCTTATTTTTGATGCCGGGCTCTGCGGACGACTTAGCAAAGTTACGAAAGCCTCAAAGGTGGTTTTCTGTAACGAATAACTTAAAAGTTTTACCGGAGCTAACATTGGATAAAGAAATCCAGCAGACCACCGAGATATCTGTTTAGACGACAACGGTTTCACTCACTTGAATTTTTAGTGTTTATTGGCGACATGTTTATACAATATGTAAACATAACAGTTTAGAATATGTCTCACGAAAGTTTAATATTGAGCCAATATCATGATTATCAATTATTACACAGAATTCAATCAGTATAAAGAATTCTTGGCATTGAAAGTGTTAAGCAGTACAAGTGGGCAGCGTGCCAAATAATTAATATGTAAGTACTTAATTGCGGTGTTTATTTATGTCATCAATGAAAAAAATGTATGCGTCAATTACATAAATCTCCCATCACACTTTCTGATGAAACATGGCATAAGTTTTGACACTAATTTATACGCACTCAGTACGGCTACCATCAGTTTGGCACTGACATAAACGCCGTCGAGAACGTAGTTTACTTTCTATTCATCTCGCTCGTACTCGCATATTAGTGCAAACGAAATGTATAGAAAGTAAATTACGTTTACGTAAGTGACTCATGGTACGGGCTCAGGAGGTCTAAATTACGTTAAAAGGTATCGAAAGTTAAGTATTTTTTGTAAATCAAATCATAAAGTTAGGTTAGGTTTAAAGTAATAATATTACCACATTTCAGATGGTTAATACGTGAATGCAGACCCTTATTTGAGCCTATTGTAGGTTTGTTAACTGTGGTATCCTAAGACCCCTCACGCCAAGGGGCTGCTTATACGTGGCCAGATTATAATTCCGAACAAAAATCCAACATAAAATAATACCTACAAGCTTCATGAATTACTTTTTATAAGAATAACTAGCGACCCGCCCCGGCTTCGCACGGATTAACAAATTATACACAAACCTTTCTCTTGAATCATTCTATCTCTTTAAAAAAACCGTATCAAAATCCGTTGCGTAGTTTTAAAGATCTAAGCATACAGACATAGACAGACGCGGGAAGCGACTTTGTTTTATACTATGTAGTGATTTTACATCGTTCACTCTTTATCTTTCTCACTTAAATCGATGTACCTAGATTATAATCCCTCTAGATCTGGATTTCTAAGCCTATGTAAGGCCTAAGTAGTTTAAAACTATTCCTCGATATTATTCTTAATTTCATGGACTATTTTTAGAAACACTAACACTGTATATTAGCCAATTAAATAGTACATAAACTGTCATATGTTTTTCAAATGAAAATCTTTAAAACACCCATTAAAAAAGACGCCAGAAGCTTGTCGGCCAAACAAGGAGTGTACGTAGGCGCTAGGCGGTAACTTTTCCATTGATCCTTTATTTCAGAAAGTATACTCGCAATATAAAGAAGAAGAAGAAGAAGAAATACATTTATTTAGCAAACGTTAAAACAACCAACGTTTAGTTAACGTTTTATTTAAAACGTTATTGTACCTATTTATACCCAAAAACCCAACACAGACCTGTGTATAATCTTTACAAATAAATGCAGGGACCATCCAACCCCAGCATTTCCCAGCAGGGCCATTGTCTCTTCCGATACACACCGATCATATACTTGTAATTGGTGCGGGGAGATTTATGCCCTGTCTCGGTATGTTAGCTGAGACTATTTTATCTAATCTGCTGCCTCATTATTTCTTGATTGAGTGTGTTTCGTTATTATTTGTCCATGATCTGCGTCTGGGTGTTGTTTCTGTGGCTAATGCTTTGTTGATCGTTTTAGTTGCTTGAGGTTTTGAGGAGAGGCATGATGGTAGGACACGTACGGCATGACAAGTTTTTCCTGAACATCTTGGAAGGCAGGATTGAAAAGACAAGAGAAGAAGGGAAACCTAGAATAACTTGTCTTAGCCAAATAAAAAATGATACGTCGTATGAGGAAATTAAGACTGGCACAAGAAAGGAATGATTGGCGATTACTCCACCGACAAGAGCAAAGCTCTTAAGTTATGATGATGATGATGATGAGGTTTTGTAAGTGAATTCATATTAGGTAATTTAAAACCGTCAGGTAGGGTGGCTAGTTAAAACAGCTAGATCCAAAATTGACCCTAAGACTGGTAAATCCTGATTCAAAGATTGTAAAGTACACCGCTGATTGTCTAATGTTAGGCCCTCTTGTATCTAGATCCAGTCCTTTCCTTTTCTGTCTGTAATAAAAACAGTGTCCGTCTCTTTCCTTTGCGTGGTGTTCAAAAGTGACACTCTTAATGTCACGTGGATAAAGACGTGCATAATATTAATACAACATTGTATCTTATCAAAAATATAATTCAATCGCGGTTTTTTTTATCCTATTGCTCTATCCTGAATATTTATGTTTTTATTACTCATTTTATACTGAAATATCTGGGTGACCGAGCTTCGCTCGGAAAACATATAAAAACTCGAAAATGCGCTTTTCCCAGAGATAAGAGCTAGCTAGATCGATTTTTCGCCCCCGAAAACCCCCATATAGCAAATTTCATCGAAATCGTTAGAGCCGTTTCCGAGATCGCCGAAATATATATATATATATAAATAAATAAATAAATAAACAAGAATTGCTCGTTTAAAGGTATTAGATATGGAATATTTTACACACACAACAAATTACATATGCGGTTGACGAAGAAATATTAATTTTGTTACAAATTTTTTGTACCTAACAAATTCGTATCCCAAAAGTACCTAATTGTAGCAAATTATGTATTAATATCTGGGTGACCGAGATTCGCTCGGAAAACGTATAAAAACTCGGAAATGCGCGTTTTCCCAGAGATAAGACCTAGCTAGATCGATTTTTCGCCCCCGAAAACCCCCATATAGCAAATTTCATCGAAATCGTTAGAGCCGTTTCCGAGATCGCCGAAATATATATATAAATAAATAAATAAATAAATAAACAAGAATTGCTCGTTTAAAGGTATGTATTATTAAAACCTATCCTATAGGATCCCTTGCCATGTTTACAAATCGAGGCCTTATTTTGATTGTCTTTTTTCCGCGTCCTCTTACCGCCTACTTGACTGCGGTTGTTTTTTATCCTACTGAAGAATGGCTAACAAGCCAAATAGCCCAACTTAATTAACAAGTGGTACGCTGAGGAAGAAGAAAGAGCCAGAATAAGTATCTACTTATTTGTCAATTCAGCTTTGCTAGATATAGATATAACAATATTATATCTCTACTTTTTATGGCTATAAAGAAAGGATAACTGAAATAACCATCATATTATTTTGTAAAGTAAGAAACAATATATGTATTCATTGTGAAACTTGTGTATCCACAATGTAGTTTTTTCTTTGTCAGTTAATTTTTACCGGAAAAAAATCTTATATCGTTAGGTACTCATTTGGGTAATAGGTACGTTCCGTGAGTACCTAGTCTAACTACATATTTACATAACTCTAGGTAGAAACAAGAGTCCAATAAAACAAGTCATTTCCATGCACATAAAACGAATCCACATAACAATGGTGCAAAACAAAGTTATCAAGAGAGAAATAAACGAAAGAAATCATAATAAATCCACCCTCGAATAAATGAACTAATCAGTGTGGAGCAGGGAAAAATCCTGTCCTATAAAAACAACACTTTTCCGTTCGTAAAAAATCTCATTTTCCTTTATTGCAGCGGCCCTAATTTGAATTGAGTGCTATGCAGTTATGAGTCAAGAAAGCGAATAATTTTAAGCACCTATTACTGCGGACGGGGATATACTTGAACGTTGAGCATTTTTGGTATGGTTTCTATGATGTGAATAATCATAACATAATGCTGATGTAAGAACGGTAGGTAGGTATAACAATAATAATGTGTACAGTACATAAGGGACTTATAAAAGGCTCTAAGTTGAACATAGATACTCATATTTATTTAGCCCTGTGATGTTGGTTATGTCCATGGGCGACGATGACCGCTTCCCATCAGGCGGCTGTCTGCTCATTTCCTGACTAGGTATATCCATACAAAAAAATTAAAATTTAGTCCTTAGGGAAAACTATCTCCCATTTCTAGAAAGATGTCATGTTCCACGCTGTATATATTTCTGACCTTGACCAAAATAATATAAATACGTAAAAACTCCACAGTTTGGCGAGTTTTATGTAATTTATAAAATGTATGTTAGTTTATCATGAATAAAAGATAAAAATAAAAAATAAGTCAATCACCGAACGTCAACTTGCGTTGGTACACAAGTAGGTACATCACTTCTAAGATACCTAGAACAGTTCCACTTCTTATGTCATTTAATCCCCAGAGAATACATATAGATACTTACACTTGAAATTTTGTAAAAGCTTACCTAAAGTGGCAAGACTACAAAGGAAGACAGATCTTTTGATCGTCAAACTCTACATCGCGTTCTAGAATCGAAGCGAATTTGTTACGATCGAGTTAAAGGCAGGTAATTACTGATATAAAGAATTTGGAGTACCTTCAGGCGACAGCGTCCATGCCCTCTAATTCATGCGAAAGTACTAAGATAAGCCGTAATAAATAGGCAGCAGGAATAATGTTTTAAAATTACCACCCTTAAATTGCCGTTACACGGGAACAGAGGTGCTATAGAGTCGGGACCGATTCCTTTAATTAACAATAATTACAGGCAAGTATGAAGTAGGTACATATATTTAATTAAAAAAATATTAATTACACATTGTGATTTAGGTGTAATTAGGAATTATAACGTTGATGCAACCTAATTTAAAGTAAAATGTTACATATCAATATTTTACATATTTGCAACATACCGTCTCCTCTCCATTGTCATCTCTGTACCTATCTCAATTTGAAGACAGCAGCTTCTCCGAACGCCGGCGGCAACCAGAATTACAGACACTTATTCTGAAAATTCTTGCGAAACGAAATATCCACAATTATAGTAAATAGGTAAATTTACCTCATTATTTATTTTTTTACCTCTTTAGGTATTTATATAATTGTTGATGTTCGACAATAAAAATACTTTTTTGTTTACAAATATAAAGAAGGAAAGTGAGATATTTATGACATATGTTTTTGTGTTGATGCCATTTTGAAGACATTGAGTTTGTATCATCGCAACAACTTCATAAACATGGTTGAAGTTCGTATAAAAAAAATCCAGTAACGGTCGGGTATACATTTAAAACAAACCTATTTTAACGATCTTCAACTAAACTAGAACAACTAAAAATAAACTTGATAACTCTTGCGGTTTTCCCGTAAACTTTTCTACTTTCCTGCACTCGAATGAAAATAGACAACCGCGTAATATTCCAAATCTTCAAGTAGGTATTTAATTAACATTCCGAACGCAGTCGCCAGTGGACACCGGACAGATTTGAATTCACAACACTTTACTTTTGCTATCGCTACAAGAATACCAGTTTAGGTTTAACCTCCTCGGATGTCTAGAACAAGTTAAGTAGGTCTATTATGTATCGGCTTACAATTGTAAATTTTTGATCTGATTTATAGTCGTACATTTGATTTAAATCCACAGCACAGATTGGACGGACAGATTTTAAACTCATATTAACTACACATTTATCGACGGGTCTATCGCGAAATTTATTTTATTTCCTTTATTTACCGACGTTTAGATTTTAAACTGGTTGAGATATCCTCAATATTAATTTTATGCTCTTTCCTCCCCAATTTTAAGATATTGCTTAGCATTTTCAAGAATGTGACATCCATTCTCGGTAATTAATCCCAGTATATAATTGATGCAGATACTAGTTTTAACGAACGTTACCGTATTAGCCCGGTTTCATCATTTCTATCTGTCACTTAGCTAATTTCAAGTACTTAAGTGAATGTTGAATTGTTAACGATAGGTAATAAAATAAATAACCTTACATGAGGGTACTGATGTGCCTAAGGAAACTTTCCAAAATTGCGAAATGTTTCGGAAATTTAACATCAATGGCTAAACAACTACAATTTCTATAGCACAAATGAATTCTTGGACATGAAATTTAATTAATTAGACTTGACTTGTATAACATTAATAATTAATATATTTTAAATAGAGACATTATTTGTATATGTTTTGCATGATAGTTTATAAGTTTTGTACGTATTTTGCATACCATTTATGGTTAAACATGAAACCTGCCACCTATCGCATGAACACCGATGTACCTGGTAATGTTTATAAATCGCTAATAAAAGATTCTCATTCTTATTCTTAACGTTGGAAAAATTCGGAAAATTTCTTTTATTTTTGTATGAGAATTGAAACTTTCCAATTTTAAATTTAAATTTCCCATATTTCCTAGTGAAAGTTTCATGAAATTTCCGAGAATTTATAGAATTTTATGGAAACTTTCCGCAACTTGCACATCTGTACATGAGGGTCAAGATACACTAGGACTGAAGTCCACTCAAGACAAAACGTTCTGTGAATTGACAGACTGGTCCCTAATTACAGATGTCAGCTTCAGGCCTGGCGATGTTGGGACATTGAAGTTTTTCCGATGTCAGAATGTTTTTGCGGGGTCTCGGAATACCGTTAACCGTTTTGGCACCCCATGGGTACGATTTAATTGATATTGTCTAGACTAGACCTTACAGTGCAGTTCGTTAGTTTGATTCTATTTATCGATAGAAGTTACGATATGCCTAAAGAGTGTGTGCACACTTTAATTGAACATTCAGACCTACATTTTTACTACTGAGTTTAAATCATTCCAATAAATAAGAATTACTGCTAAGGCAAATTGTACTTTTATTTATAATTTATTTATTTTACTAACCTTTAATACTTATTATGAAGATATTCATCACTACCCAATCGACACAGAAGAAGTTATTACATCAAGATGTAAAGATTTGGTTTTGTATCTAAGTATGTTTCTTTATTTAACACTCGCACTTTAATCCTAACTGGCAAACCCAAAAGTGATTTAAGTGAGTTTTTCTACTCGTCGACTGCAATGCTTCAATTAAGACTTCGTATACCAAAGTGAAATCGCATACTTTTTTCACTATGGGACCCCAACTCAACTATAATATTCATTTCGATACTGTTTAGGCAACTATAATATTCATTTCGATACTGTTTAGGCAACTATAATATTCATTTCGATACAGTTTAGTCAACTATAATGAAATTGACCAATCGAAAGCGCGGAGCAAGTACCAGGGCCTCATGAGTTACGAGAAGGTGTCGTTGACCAACCGGCCGGGGGCGCGGGGCGCGGGGGCCGGGTCGCGTACGAGTATGAAGGTACGAGTATCGCGGCTGCTCGCGCATCTTAGCTGTATACTTTTGGTTTTTTTAACTACATATATGATTCTTCTACTAGTTTTAAGTATTTTTTTTTGTTGACTCGTAGAAAAAGTATTGTATACAATAGTGATATAATCAAGCTTTCCAATCTCGTACCTTCCTTAGGCAACTCAGCAAGCTTCGTTGCCTAAACACGGTACTCGACTGAAAAGCTCTCCATTATATCACGATTGTATAAAATACTATTTCATTCAGGCCGGGGATACTTTGTATAATAGGTATGTATAAGTTCACCCAACCTGTCTAAGCGTTCTCTACATAAACATAACGAGATAGAGTGGCCCCATAAAGCGACCCAAGATTATCTCAAGGCAGAATATAAAATCCTGCCCGCCGCGGCTTTTAAAAAGTAGTAAAAACTCTTGTGCATTAATCCTGTAACAGTTGGCAGCTGGCGTTCGATATTCTCGTTGTTACCGACCTTATTAAAATTTAAAAAGTTAAAGGTCGTTTTCGTATTTATAAGTGAAATTGATGGTCTCTTCAAGAATTAAACGATTTCAGTTTCACCTTACTACACAGCGTTACAAATACTACGTCATATTTTGTCACGTATGGCAGAGTATTTACCTACTCTTGGGTTATTTAACCCAAAGTATAGACAAGCCATGAATCTTTCCTCAGAAATTAATATTGGCCTTAATGACAAAAAATTGTCTGACTAAAATCCAACCAAAGAAATGTATCCCGTAGCTCACGTAGTAATTTAACCTCACTGCGCTCAACATATTTTTTTTTATTATCAAAACAAAATAAGCCGCACAGGTAGTCGGACCCACAGCTAGATAATTAAGACGGCGGATGTATAATCCATGTAGTCATAAAACTGCATAATGCCTTCGCCTAGCATTAAAATGTAGGTTTATTAAAAAGTCGTAAACTGAACGTGCGGGGGACGAAACGAATTTGGGGTCCAGGGTAGTAAAATCAAGAGCAAAATATACATGGTTTTATGTAAATGTAAGATATATTCGTTGGGAAAATACAAATATTGGAGCTCACCAAACGACTCATCTCAACCAACTACCCAGCATCTTTGGTACGAAGATGTTCAATAAGGATTTTTGTTAGTTGAATTTCTTTAAAAAAATATGTTTTTTTATTTTAAACGCGAACCCGTTTTAATATGTTTTGCTTCGAATGCGTTTTCCCCCTAATAAATACATAAAACAATTGTGTTATTAATCATTAATTTAGTTATCATGACTCGTTATTTTATATTAGATCCAAAACACTACTAAGTAGTTAGTATTATTAACGGTTCAAAATGTCTATTCAGAAGCCCCAACCCTTTCATAGCATAACCGCCCACATGTCGGCAGGTCAAACCAATATAGTGATGTGGTGCGGCCGCGGGAATATTGCCGTTACCAGGAACCAGGAATAAGCCCATTGGAAATATTTCAATTCAATAAGTATTTCCCACACGGTAGGAAATTATTTTTTATTTTATTTTATTGATAAACATGTTTACATGACTTTACAGCTAAACCAATGCGTCACGAAACTTAGACTAACAGCAATAATACTTATAACAACAATAATGTCAATAATAGCACATTACACTAGTATAGACGAATTAATGAATATTATAGTTGAGTTGGGGTCCCACAGTGAAAAAAGTATGCGATTTCACTTTGGTATACAAAGTCTTAATTCAAGATATTATAAAACGATAACAAGCATAACAACGTTAAATATATCGTAGATCGAAACATAAATCTGAATTTACGTAAGTAATGTTTCGTTTTTGTTGTGAGATTTTTAATGAACTAAACTTTTTTGATACATATAAGTATGTTTTCATAATTATTAGACATTTGCTAACCGATTCAACGCCTACATAGCATAGCATTCGGCTCAACGAAGCCAAATAAAAACCTCTTATACTTACCGGGAAAACTTAATCAATCATAATAATATTGCCACTAATGTATACCAGAGATAGGCCTAATATTTGGTAATTAGGTATTCAGCATATTCTCAAATGTTCGTTATACGGCCGAATTATTCGATTAAAGTGCCGAATATTCGGCAAATATTTTTTATTATGTTTGTCTCGTTGCAACACTGTAAAACGTACTACTAAACTCTCCTGAGAACTTTCAAGTAGGTAGGTATTCTCTTTCTCAGGTTACATTTTCATTAAAACACATGATACGACATGTTAAACCCATAGGATATTTTGATTATTTGGAAATCAATTATCCCTAATTGAATTGGGAATACTTTAAGTTTCGTTACCAGGAATGTAACCGCCTGCTGGATATTCCCGGGATCGCACCCACACATCACTGGACAGTAGCCAAGTTAAATACACGTTTGTGTCAAAACGTTTAACGTTTTCAAATTTAATTCGTTACCACGCCTCCGATCGTGTACCGGCTATTACCTACAGTTTAATAACGTGGTGCAGTTCCTACAACTTGATTTGACTGTCGAGGGAAATGTACGCGGCCATGTTAACAAATTAATTTGTTTAATCTTTCATGTAAAGCAAATTTCTAGTGCCTACCTGTGTTTATATGGCGGGCTGTATACATTGTTGAGAATATTTCTCATTAGTTACTCACGTCATGTTAAAAATAAGCTGGATACAAGAGAAAGACCCGTATTACAAAAGGCTTGACTTTTTTGAAGCAACCCTAGTTATACGAAAAACACGGATTTAAACTTTCAAGATTTTTCACATAATTAATTTGTAAAACGGGTCTTAATCGCGGATCTCAGTTTTAAGACTTCCTTACCTCCGACGTTTCGAGGAAGGCGTTTTCCCCGTGGTCTAGAAGAAGACTGGCTAAAGTTGACATCAACTTCTTCTAGCCGCGCGAGTTTTTCCAACTACCCGCACTTGGTCTTGTTTATAAACTTGAACATTTTGCGCACTAAACTCTGTCGACACACAACACTAACGATATTCGATTTATCGACTGTCGATTCGTTTCCGCTTACATTTACTATAAATTACTGGATTCCATGTGGATGAGATCCTAAAACCCTCGTTCCGATTAAAATTGCAACGTTTTTTTTAGACGAAAAATCCAAAAAGGTCGAATTCAAAAAGCCCTATTCAACAAGCGACGTTTGACGTATCGTGTTGAACTCCCGTTAGATGACATCCACAGTTAGGTGACAACCAGACCAAACCATTATAAACCTTAAAGTAGTAATAAAACAAAGTTGATATTTTGTTGAATTATTGGACGCGAAATCTGACAGTTGTACATGTCGAATAGGGGCCCTAATAGTCTCTCGCCTGACGAAAAATTACAACAGGGTAAAATATATACCTATCTTGGTCACTAATAATTAATAATCCAATCAGATTTCCTCCTGCCTCAAAGAGTCGTAAAATCAAACTGTTCGATACATTTCCATTGACTCAATGGATCAGACGTCAATAACTCTAAAGATTCCACTTTCAATGATAGCGCCCTTAACCCTCGAAGGTTTCAAATTCAACAAGGGTTTCAATTCGTCTTGTTCAAAGTTCTTGATGGAATATTAATTTAGGATGTTTGGCATTGATTGGATCTTTGGGTACTAAGCGTTTTAGATTTTATTATGATTGACGACTTCTGAGGGGTCAACTCTGAAAACAGGTAAACTAACTACACAAATAAGCAAAATAAACTTGTACCCGAAGAGTTCGAGTTGTAGTTGTATGTAAGTTAAATATAAATATCTGGGAAACCGAGCTTTGCTCGGAAAACATATAAAAACTAAAAAATGCACGTTTTCTCAGGGTTTCATTGCTCGTTTAAAGGTATTAGATAGATAGATTAAAACTGGTCATTCATTCATTCACGTATTTTAAGTCGAAGTTTGCTCGATATATGTTTAACTGTTCGAAACTCACACAGTACCTGCGTCAGTACTTACCGTTCCGATAATAAAATTATCAACAACAGTTCACTTCTCAGTAAATACCGGTTTCGATTCCTCAGTACATATTCGATTCCTCGAATATGTACTTTAATACCTTAGAATGAAGGTTACTAATGTATACGTCTAATTACTCATGGGAATGGTCTCATAGGAAGACCGAAAACCATTTAGGTACTTTGAAACATTATATTAAAGTCGATGATTGCCGGGTATGATCCGTTGATTTGTAGCGTGTGAATAAATGATGTGTTTCCAGCTTGAGCAAATATCGAAACTTATTAGCCAAATTATAGTTGTGGCTATATAGTAATTAAAAGGGTCAAAGGATTGAGGCTTTCCAAAGTGCAGTTAGAATGATATCAATCTTATTGTTTTAGTGGCTATTTGGTAAATATTTTTAGTCAAAAAATTAAATCGGAATATTTTTTGCATTTTTTTAATGACGGGGAAATAATGCCTTACTACTCCAAAATAGAAATCTATAGGTACCTTACTTACTTACTGCTGTGGCGCAACGACCCGAAGTGGGTCTTGCTCTCGACACTAAAGACCGCCATGCTACACTAATGTAATGAATATTATGTTCTAAAATAGTATAAGCCTCCAGATATCTGAAATGCTAAACATCACCTTCCTCGCGTTGTCCCGGCTTTCTTCCACGGCTCATGGGAGCCTGGTGCCCGCTTGGCAACTAAACCCAAGAATTGGCGTAGACTAGTCTAAAATGCTAAACATAAACAGAAAAAAATATTCTAATGCAGTATTAGTATAATAAAGGCTTGTTACGATACGGAGACGATGAGAAAATAATGAATCACATACGAGCAACCATTTTCTGCCTAACCCACGAAGTTATAGCAAGATTAGTGCCGCATGCCTCGGTCTAAGCCCTAATTGTGCATAATAACTGCGCACAAAGGTGGGAAGTTACGTCGCGCGGTCTGCGGTCGCACCTAGCTTCGGAACAATTTGCGGGGGGCAAGTTATGCCTGCTGATAGACGTTTTCTATATTGTTTTGCGCGTTTTAGTTTGCCATATGTGAGGAAGTTAATAGACACAAGAATATAGCCGACACTGTACAATCGGAGTTACGCTCACATTGTAAAACGACATAACTTTTCAGGTACGGGAATGTTTCTAATAACACCTTGTTATTACCATATTTTATGCAAATAATGAAGTTTCATTTTCATCGGGAAATAGCATGAAAAGTGCCATGAACATTAAAGTCACATATGTACTATACATACCTATATTTGTAATACCAAACTAATAAGTTTTCGTTGCTAGAAATTGTAATACAATGAAAATAGACCAAGTAGAAGTTTGACTCGCAAACTTCTATGTATGTAGGGCGGCCGCTGTGTTATTGAGTCACACATTTACTTCCAGCTACCCGCTAGGCGGGTTCACTGTTCGTAGGCACTTTTTGCTACATACGGTTTTTCCCGTCGGCTGCGCTTGTAGCGTGTAGCTCGCGCTTGCAGTGAATGTGTTAAAGAGCAGTAGCGGGGCAACTAAGGGCTCATTTACGCGGCGCGAGAACTCGCATGCGAGTTTCATTTTCATTACATTGCGTCATTTGATCGGTCGGCTGAATTGATGTAGCCTCAGCCTCAATGGTCCGCAATGCAACTAAAATCGTATACGAGTTCGCGCGCTGTCTAAATGAGCCCGAACTGTTCCCGCCTATCGAATCTACCTTTAAAGCCTCAAAGTAAGGTTTTGGATGGCTAATGTCAAACCCTCCCGACTCCCGAATAAACACGGGGTAGGTTTTGTGATCTTGCAAGTCATGAAGGAAAGGAAATCCAACGTAGCTCTGGCTAGCCTACGAATATTTTTGACGCGCAGCCACTGTTAACACATTCACCGCTGAATTACAGTCGTAGCCGATAACATGGGTTTCCCGGTATGTAGCGGAAATGCTTCGTAAAGGCCAAACGGAAACGTGTCGTGATTAGCGCTAAATGGGTTAATGAATGCTAGGAATAAAAAATCACGCGAAGAAAAAATCATTTCTTGATAAAATGTTCATCACCATATGAACCGTAATATTGATGAATGATGATGTATGTGCTAGACGTAACTGAAGGTAAATTAATAATGAAAAGCAGAAATATTATATAATCAAATTTATTTATTATCCATACACAAATGGACACAAAATCTCATACGTACTTCAGCAATGTTTTCATAATCGAACTTATAAAAACATTGGCAAAGTCTATTAAATAAGTATCAATAAAAAATTACATAAGAGGGCCCGAGATGAGGGCGATTACGTAATTCTAGGTTTTAAGTCTTATTCTAACGATTATGATCTAAATATTACATTCTGCTATGGTTCAAGTTAATTTTGAGTGCATTTTCTACAATTGAAGTACAGAACGTGCAAGGTCTATGTTAGAATGCATTGTCTATGTATATCATAGGGCCTGTCGAGGAGAAAATAGGTACCAAATGCAAAGAAAATATCCCTGACACATTTCATGGTCACCCTTAATCACTATTTAAGATTATGGTGTTAAATAAGGGTGGAGTCTTAAAGCCGTTTTCTTTTTGTAACCTAGTGTCTAAATGCGAAAACGCTTCCTTACAGTTTGGCGTCGAGTTGTAACTACATCGTACAACCGTTAGAGATATTCACTGCTACATCAACCATGGATAAATCAATCTATTCGCTTAAAACTATAGTCCGGAGAAATACTAATCACATTATCATTTAATTAAATCAAATACTCAACTATACTAAATATAATCAATATACTATTCATCAACCATACTAGCCACAATGGCGTCAACCTTAAATATCATCGAACATATTGATTGAAATAAAAAATGGCAGTCAAATACTAAAATTTACTTTAACAATACACGCCTTATATGATAACAGGACAGTCTTATCCTTTATAATTAAATAGAAAAAAGATATCAAGTATAAAATGTGTAACCAAATCTCAAAAAACATTGATTAGGAAGAAATGAAAATTGCTAGAAAGTTTAATACCGATAAATACATTTAGCTATATAATTTAAAGGCTACAAAACCTTACAAAATGATTTACCCTATTTTCCGATTAAACTCACGTTTCGCGTGAAATAGACCGATATTCATCAACGCAGGGCTACCTTCGGGTATCATCTTAATATATCGGTGGATTTGATATTCTGCTATACTAGCATATAACATAATTTTTAATAAATCCAGTAAGCTCTTCAACTTAGCACCAAAGTAATTTTGAAACTCATAGGCGGTTTATGTCATTAAGTTTTCTAATACTTTTCAAACGAAGTCATGCAAATATATATTTTAATTCCATATGACAAATGCATATATTGGCAACACTGAATTGACATAAAGCTGCTTTGTGTATCACAGATTTCTCGATCATACATATTAATAGGAAATCTCACATGTTCCAGAGAGCCTCGATATGCTCCTACATTAATTCAGGAATTCAATTTAAGTTTTGATTACGAGATCTAGCTCTTAAGCAAATGTGTCGACACGTTGGTATAAATATATTTCTCCACCCTGGACTAAGAACAGGCTTAGTGCTGCGTGGAAAGCACATTATCTCCTGATTACCGATTAACCTGTCGAATCCCACGATATGACGTCACCATAAGCGTTCTGGCTCATATATGAGCCGTGGGAGCTGACAGATAAATGACGACTTTACATTGAAAAATTAACATTCAAAATTATCAGGAAAAAACGTAGAAAACGTAGTTTCACGCGTTTCGACAGTTATTATTTCAGCAGTTTCGTTATTATTGTGCTTATATACTCAAACACACCCACCTTGACACTAAAAAAAGGCGCAAAATTCAATTTTTTATGGGAAGTCAACTATTCGCGCCTTCTTTTTTTTTACTGCCGCCTTTTTCTACTGCCAAGCTGGGTGTGCCAGAGTATAGTGCTTAAATGGGTGTGTAGGTTTAGAGGTCTGTGTCGTACCAGGCCGCCACATTGTTGTTGTCGTGCGGCGGCTCCGGGAAGGCCAGGTCGGCGGAGGCGGCGCCTGCGCCCTCGGCGTCTCCGATGTCCATGTCCATGCCGAACCCACTGCCGATCTCAAGGCCCTGCATCGAGTCTATCGGTATTTGATCGTATCCTAGAACGTGACATGAATTTTCTATTACTGTGAACCGGGGAGTGTTCGTTCCCAGAGACTAAAATGATTTTTATTAAATGTGTAAACTAAAATTACCGAGATACTTGCGTATTTTTGTCAGATTTGCTGAACGCTTTACGATATATGTAAGCCCAAATAGTTTTTAATACTTTTTAAACACGGCGTTAAGAGTCAGCAATATTAATATCCAGTAAGCAAGGCATTTTTAACTGTCGTTTTAGTCTTTGGGATAAAACATTAAACAAACATGGATTTAATAAAATAAACAAAACTTACAAAGAAACAAATCCATATATACCGCTTTATGATCTTTTTACAGCCCGGCAAGAAATTGTAGAAATTAAAATGTGGCAACATTGTAGAGTAGTCCCTTTCAAATCAATATAAGAAAACGGGACGACATCACAATATTGCCACATTTTAATTTCAACAATTTCTTGTCGGGCTATAAGTTACATCATTAATCATTATCTTGTAAAGCAAAAACTGTGTTTACCCTGAAGCCTACACACAATCCAAAATGTATTAAGTAATTAAGTATTACAAGTATGTTTTTGTTCCACGCAATTTTAATGGAAATGTATGCCTGCGGTCAAGATAGCATATTTCTGCCAAAATAGCATTTTGTTTTCGGATTCTTTTCATAGTAAGCACAACACTCACAATATAACTTTGTTAATATTTTATACTAAATAAAGCCAAATTATATCTTAGAAAATCACCAAGCATGTTATTGAGAGTTTTATAAATGTTAGTCATAAAAATATACCATCAAACAATGACACAAGTAACATTCCCTTCACCTGTTTTTAGTGATAAATAGGTCCCGGATTAAGCTGCGTGTAAAGAAGAGAGAAAAACAATTAAACACCCGCTTATAAATAGCCTTTTTATACTCATTAGGTAACTTTGCGTGCTTATAATAAGAATGACAAGGTGTAGATACTTGAAGGAGAGTAAAATAATATCCTAAAAGATAATAACACGAAACAATATATAGTTGTAAATAATGCTCAAAGACAAATTCGTGCCGTAAACATTACACATTATTTTCACTAAAATACCATAATAACGCCCATTATGCTCATATAATTTGAATGGATTGAAGGGACAAATCGTGCTGTGAGATCACAATCTAACTGATGTTTTGGCAGCACGATTTTAGCTTAAAGTTCAGTACTCTATTAGAACTTTGTGGATGGGTATATAAAAAGGTTTAGTCCACATAGTCTAATGCAGGGGTCACCAAATGGCGTCACCAAATTGATAAACTCAAATAGAAACGGATCGCGATGTTCATTTTATTTTCAAAACCGGACCCCTGAAGAAACTAATTGGTGATCCCTGGTCTAATATAATCACTCCATCATGATGATCGATGGCATGAACAATAATTTACTAGCAATGGGATTACCGAGCTAAAGTAGTTTTAAAATAGCAGGGACAAAGCATATCTGATATTAGTACTGAAGAAAATTACTGTATGTTGTGTTAGTTTGGTTATTTTAGAATTTCTACATGTTATATTATACAAAAGAGTTATGGAAGACATACAATAACAGTCAGAGAATTGATAATGGAGCGATTTTAATAGCCGAACAAGAATCTGCTCGGTTGCCTTTTGTTTCTCGGTAACTTTATTGTCAAGAGCTAACGTTATCAATAAAGTTTAGCTGTTAAAATCAACCCAAGATATTTTCTATAACTGCGTACGTCTACTACATCTCTTTTTCATGTCTGTAAAGTGAGTATAATATGTGTAATAAGTTTCAAATATCTACACGTTAGAGGTCAAACAGGCTGGGTGAAAGTGTAGGACTTACCTTGTTGATGGAAGGACGGTCGGGTACCGTACAGCCCCTCATATCCCTGCTCTGGGCCGAGCATGTCCTAGCAAATGGGCAATGTCCATCAAAATCAAATAAAACAGGGCTAACACTACCAAATTAGATGAAACAAAACATTAATGAGGTTGAACACTAACTTAACCCATTCATTGCCGTAGCCAAACAAAACATAGCGCCAGGCCACAAAAATAGCCGTATAAAGCTATAGTACCACGATCCCGACTATCGGGTCGTCCGGCCTGGGAACGAAAGCATAAAATACGCGATAGTCGGGTTTTCGGCACTGAATGTGTTAAAACAAGGAAATTTTACGTTTCATCCCTACACCGACATCATTCCATGAATATATATTCTATATGAACCAACGAGACAGTTTGTCATTTATGCGATAACGTTTACCTATCCTATAGTATTTTTCAAACTCGATGGGTAGGATGAAAGCTGTCATTTCAATACAATTTTGCGAGATTTTGCGAGATTTGGCGTTTTTAGGTAATAAATTATATGGAGATGTCACCTTATTAAATTATACAACGGGACTTAAGACTGGCTTAAGTTGAGTTCTCCGAGACCACGGGGACAACGCCGTCCTCGAAACGTCGGAGGTAAATCTTAAAACTTAGATACGCGATTAAGTCCCGTTGTATAATTTAATAATGTGTAAAAATCGTGAAAGTTTAAATCAGTGAGATGTCACCTGTCATCCTACCCATCGATTTTGAAAATGTTAATGGCACCATATGCAAAATTACGGAGCTGTCAGTCAATACATCACTTGTAATCATGTTATACTTTTTTACATGTACATAATATATCTTTTGTAATTTTATTTTTAATCAAATATTTGATATAAACTTGCTTATTGAGAATTTATATGTAGGGATGCAACATTGCAATATTACTTCTTCATACTAATTGCGGAGTAACAGAAAATAAATCAACACACTGAACAATAAGACAGTTTTTCACACTAAAGTAATAATCAATACTGAACAAAGCTGGGTAACTAACTACACAAAAAACATCTGTCACACATCTTCAGAATCAACATAATTTGTGAAAGACAAAATGGGCGGATACTTTTTATTCTAAGCGCCAATGACCGTTAGAACAACATGCGTAATATAAATACATCAAACGGTTGTCCTGCCTATATCGGCTTGAATTTAGTTATCATTAGGTTACAACAAAGATTATTTATGTAAGTATAGAGGTAACACCACAAAATAAGACAATAGTCTTCTTAAAAAGGCGAGTTTATTATAGTTAATGTAGATAGCACGGATATTGCAGTCTCGTACCATGTTTCATAAGGCGCGTATGGCCAGGCAGCAGCTTTGGTTGAATGCTATCTATTTTCACTCTCAGAGCGCTTACTAGATGGCGGTTCGATATTATATGGTGTAATAACGCGTTTTTCATCAGTTACTTTAAATCATTTGGTCTTTCTGCAAAAGTTAATAATTTCAGTTGTTACCTGTAAATCGGGCTGCATTCCAAGATCGTTGGGCCACATCTGGTGGTCGTCGCGGAAGAGCGAGTTGGTCAGCTCCATGGAAAGCCTCTTCTTGTAGTCGTGAGGCTTGTCTTCGGACATGCGGAACAGGACTGCGGCTGCGTAGGTTGCGACTCCTGGAAACAGATTTCGTGATACGATGAAACTAAAATTGGTTGCATTTTAAACAACAATGGGGTTGGCAACTATCAAAGGTTTGCATAGATGGCGCCATCATAGCTTGCCCCTTTTTCTATGAAATTTGGATTAAAGGGCAGGCATTCAGGGCATTAAAAAAACCAAGTTTTTTACACAACTCTAGGGATTGACAGGGCAAGTTATGATGGCGCCATCTGCTAAATACTTCGACCGGCCAACCCCATTAACGCGGCACGCACACATCACGACGATTTGAATGTATGACCATGTTCGAGATAAGTATAGATTCGTACTTTTCTTCGCCAAAGTAGTGGATCGTAAATATGCATGTGTATTGAGTATATAACATATTATTGTCTAAGATCTACAATTAAGAAATATACAGCTACTAGCGACCCCCGCCCCGGCTTCGCACGGGTTAACAAATAATAATCCCGGTAAATTTATTAGCAAAATTAAATTGAGTCCGCCTCCATACTACTCAACAACAACGCAGTGTAGGTACTGAGGCTAAAGTTTAGGTATAAAACCATCCGAATTTCCGATCCCTGTACATGAACCTTCCTCTTGAATCACTCTATCTATTAAAAAAACCCGCATCAAAATCCATTGCGTAGTTTTAAAGATCTAAGCATACGAGTACATACAGATAGACAGACAGCGGGAAGCGACTTTGTTTTATACTATGTAGTAATACAACACCACCATCTCTTATTTAACACTGACAACTCTGTAAGAATATTCATTGAGTTATCTAGTTAATTTGAAAGCGGTGTAAAAAAACATTATATTATATTAGTGGTCAGATGTGTCACCTTCGTTACGCGAGTGTAGCAGCTCGGTAAGCGGCGCCGTGGCGCCCTCTGCCTCGATCATCTCGGCGCCCTCCTTGTCGGCCGCCAGCTCGCACAGCACGCCAGCCGCCACGCGCTGGAACGATCACCACGGGACATTGGAACATTAGCTTGTTTTATAGCCATACTGATCAGAAATACTGATCGTACATTTAAGTAAAATTTGTTAATCTAGCCAACAGATATTATAATTCATCATCCAATCTACATTCTTATATTTGCCGCAACTATTATTGTGCGAAATTTTGTGAAATGCTCCTAGTGGTACTTCCGAACCCCTGAATCGACAGGTGCTCATTTAGAGGCTCGCGTTGAGACTTCCTACCCTCGGTTTCTATGGGTATTTTCCTAATTTTGCTATTGTATACTTGACCAGTATTGTAAACTGTGTATAGAGAGAGCTAACCAGCATTTTAAGTCAGTTAGGACTTCACCTTTCCTTGTTAAGTTAACCAGATCAGGCGGTTTGGATATGAGCGTTTTCCAAAAAAAGTGTACATGTCATTCATGTCTTCAAAATATTGACTTCTTGGGCTCATTTTACTCAGAATCATTTGTACATTCACGACTCATACATGAAAAAATGTGTCCCAAAATTTTGTATGAAAAAACTTTTTTCCAGTGCGTCACTTTCATACAAATAAAAAAAAATCATACAAGAATGTGACGATCAGGAAAGGAAATTTTTGGACACATTTTTTTATGTATGAGGCGTGAATGTACAAATGATTCTGAGTAAAATGAGCCCAAGAAGTCAATATTTTGAAGACATGAATGAAATGTACACTTTTTTTGGAAAACGCTCACATACTGACCTGTATGTTCTCGATCTCGTTGAACAGCAGCTGCACGAAGATGGGCACGACGTTCTGCTGGCGGATGAGCTGGCGGTTGAGCCCCTCGCGAGCCAGGATGTGCAGGGCTCCCACGGCGCCCTCCACGATCTCCTCCATGCGCACGCCGTCGGCGTAGGCGCCGCCCGTGCCCGTGCCGCCCGGGACTGACGTGCGTTGCTGCAACAATGATATTATACAGTGTGTAAGTCAAATACGGGCAATAAATTAAACCAGATCATAGAGAAAAAAATACATAGAGTGCTCACTCCATACATCAGTTCAGACTATTAATTTCAGTGTCTACATCTAGCATCGAGTAGCGGAACTATCAGTACTGCTACTTGACAATAGATGTAGCACCGACCGGAAAGTCTTATCTCAACAGCATAAGACTTTCCGGTCGGTGGCGACATCTATTGTCAAGTAGCAGTACTGATAGTTCCGCTACTCGATGCTAGATGCTAATAGTCTTTTTGGTACTAAAACTGATGTATGGAGTGAGCACTCTATGTATTTTTTTCTCTATGACCAGATATAGAATTTACCCGTCTTATCATTAATTAAGATGTTTTTTTAAGTTACACTTAATTATGACCCCGTGATTAATTTTTTCCACATGTACCGAGCAGCAATGTACTATCTGACTATAAACATTAAGAAACAGAAGATGATAATGACATTACGAGATACGAGCTTTTCATAGTAACTGCCAACAAGCGTTGACAGTTAATTTAAAAAGCTCGTATCCCGTAACGTGTGTGGTGTATTACATTGCGGGCCGAATTATTTTGTATGGTTAAAATTTTCAATGCATTTCTAAGTAAAATCTATCTCAATATACTTTTTAGGTCCTATGCTAACCACCGTTTAAATATTCGCCCATATTGGATTTACACACTGTATAACCATATATAGGTTATACTCATACTTGAGGAGCACAAAAAATACTTCCATATTTATTTCTGTGCCTACGAAGAAATCTGGTATTTTTGGTTAATTTTCTCATTCCATCCATCTTTGTCACATTCGTTGTTAAGAGCCAACAGGAGTGGTCATTTCTCCATACAAACGTACTCGACTGTTTCCTCCGTGGGTTTTGAAGCTAGAGCAATGATTTTTTCAACACAGATTAATATTGTCAATATCTGTGTCGGACCGTTTTGATTTTTTTGATATTTTCGTTTTTTAAGGCGCTAGAGCCCTTCAAAAATGGCCAAAATGGCCTAATTGACTATGCCGCAATGAGAGGCGTGCTATTCAAAACTGATATCAATTAGTCAAAAAAGCAAAACGGTCCGACACAGATAATGTCATAATCATTTAGATTTCCAAATTTGGTTACGATTGGTTAAGTTTTGGAGGAGGAAACAGTCGAGTACGAAACCTCGATTTTTGAGATTTTTACGCAGGGTTTTTCGCCTTGTCCTTATCGCACTAGTTTTAGGAGCCGCTTCCATTAGCGAGACAGGTATATTTACCTAAAATATTTAAATCTTAGCTCCTGTTGGCTCTTAAACATAAGGTCGTTTCTTGCTCTTTCGGTGTGCAGGAGCTCGTTAGCACGTGCACATTTCTCGTTTGTCCAGCCGCGTCTAAAGGCAACTTGTGACAAACTGTCACAAGTTAAGCGCTTCAATTTTGGAACGCCTATAACCTATCTTGAGTTATAAATCATTGTGCTGCAATAGGGATGATGACACATGTTGAATTTTATAACAAAATCTAGTAAAATAGATAGGAAACGAGCAATTTATCACAATAATGTGGATATTAAAATAAAATATTGCATCATGCTATTTTAGTTACATTGCGTACTGTTGGTTACGTCCAATTCAACCGACCGATCAAAACCCGCAATGTAATGAAACTCGCATGCGAGTTCTCGCATCGTCTAAATGGGCCCTAAAGTAGCCAGTTGATGATTGCTGTCCGAACAATAGGGATGATGACGCATGTTGAATTTTATAACAAAATCTAGTAAAATAGATAGCAAACGAGCGAATTTATCACAATAATGTGGATATTAAAATAAAATATTGAAAAATTACAATAATACAGGACCTGAAATTTTCTAAATTTAAGTTTTTTTTTTCAACTTCCATAAACGATAAAAGTAAGGGTGCCATTTGATTCCTTACATTTCATCCAAATAAATATTGTATAGCAACTATATACATAAACGCAATATTTCACCGACAAAAACGCAATTTTCTTGTTTTGTCCATACTACAAGATGGGCTCCCAGAGACCTTGACGTCACGTTCCCTTGCCGTTTTGTATAGGGCGTTTCGCGAGTAAAGTGCGACTGTTGGCCTTTGAATACAATTTCTGACTTTTGTGTTACTTTAATGCAATGGGTCCCATATAGACATTTGATCCTAAAAACAAACCCGATCGATTGATACTATAAATGAAAATTAGTCATGTAGCCTATTACAAATTCATGTTCATTTAAAGTGACGTAACCATAAACCGAACCTACAGCGAACCGGATTAAGGTGACAGTCCATTTCCAACCGCAGCTGCACTACTGTTCATTTTACTATGGAAATTGACAGTAACAGCGACGCGTTCAGTACCAGTAGTGCAGCTGCGGTCAGAAATGAAATGTTACCCTTAGAGCTTCTGGTTGTTAAAACTCGATATTCGATAGCCTCCGTACGCTGTGTAAGTCACACTATATAAATGCGATGTATGGACCAGGGATGTTACGGAGCTCCGTTTCCGTTTCCATTAAGTCGGAACTTCCGTTTGGTATTACACATCCGTTTCTGTTCCGGTTCCGTTACTTTTGAAACGGAAGTTATATCGGATGTCAATGCTTAGCGCGGCAGCGGGACATGAGCGGTGTACATAAAAAAAAAACAGGTTTATACCAGTCATTCGCTCATAGCCCCGCTTGCCACGTGCTGCAGTAATTAGATGTTCTGGTATATCCGTGTTTTTGAATTTAAAGTACCTATTCGTATGTGTTGTGTTGTGTAATGTATACCTACTGATAGTACTGACTCAGGCTCCGGTTCTGGTTCCGGTTCCGTTTTCGGTTCCGATTCCGTTTCTGGTTCCGATAAACTAAATTTAAAACATCTGGTTCCGCTTTCGGTTCCGATAAAACCACATCCGTTACATCCCTGGTATGGACATACACTGGCTGATACGGCGCGGTTCATAGTAAAGCCAAACTTGACAACCCCGAACGCAACGCACTGCTGCGTCCAACCGCAAGTATGTATGGGGCTGTCCATAAATTACGTCATCTATTTTTGACCCCCCCCCCCCCCTAAAATCATCCAAAAATCATGCTTCGAATTACCCCGTTTCCTCCTACGTCATGCTACCATCATCCGATGTCCAGACCCCCCCCCCCCTAATTTGAAATGACATAATTTATGAATAGCCCCTATGAACCGTAAAGATCGGTTTTCCTAGGATAGCGGTGCCGTCATATAGCGGTCGTCTCTATACTAAATAATACGGCTAAATATGGATGTCGTAGTATTTGTATGGAGACGGCAGCCATATGACGGCACCGCTATCGGAGGAAACCAAAGCTTAACGCCTTGGTCACGAAACACGCTAAGAATATGCAGGTTCGGAGCGTGCGTTCCATGGCCCTCTGGTATAGTTTGTAGCTTTCTAGTAGACCCCGAAGGCTTATCCTATTGTCTATTGTTCAGTAAAACCGCACGTGCTACTTACCTGCAAAAAAGGGTCCTAATTATTCTATTTGGCACCTGAGCGCGGGCTAGTCCAACGCTCAAAAAACCAGTGTAGGTGCGCTCTCCGATAACGCGCCTTTGTTACGCATCTCGATGACACATTTTAGACTGGTTCTGTAGCGTTCGACTCGCCGGCACTCAGTAACCGAAGTACCGATTTTTTATGCAGGTGGTTGTGGCACGTGGCACGAGCGGTTTTTCTTAACAATAGACAATAGGATTAGCCTTCGGGGTCTATTAGAAAGCTACAAACTATAGCTAGAATAATAAAGAGCTAGTCGTCTCACCCGCTGCGTGTCGTTGAAGGCGCGCATGAGCAGGCGCACTAGATGGTGCACGGCGCCGTGCTCGCGCAGCGGCGCGTGGTTGGCCGGGCACAGCGCCAGGTTGCGCACCAGCCCCACCACCGCCTTCACCAGCGGCCAGCGCGACGGCGGCGATAGCAGCTTCACGATCACCTGGCAAATGAAACATTTTTTTTTATACCACATCGGTGGCAAACAAGCATACGGGCCGCCTGATGGTAAGCAGTCACCGTAGCCTATGGACGCCTGCAACTCCAGAGGTGTGACATGCGCGTTGCCGACCTTTTTAAAAACCTGTACACTCCTCTTTTGAAGAACCCCATACTGTAGACCCTCGGGAAAACCTCGGAAGGGAGCTCATTCCACAGCCGGAGCGTCCGCGGGAGGAAATTCCTCTTAAACCGCACAGTACGCGACCATTTAGGTTATACACACATAGTTCACATACATACATATTAGATATGCGTGACATAGTTATTAGATATGCGTCGTCACAGGCAAGTTCCCTCGCTGATAATTGAGGAGTGTCTTTTCAAAAGGGTTTATTTTTTTCTTAGCGGTACTTCTAGAGAGAACCTTGCTCAAGAAAACTTAAGGTCCAATTTAGAAATAGATTCCCAGAAAAAATAAACCCTTTTGAAAAGACACTCCTCAAATGAGAATTCAACAGCCAAACTGATACGTTTAAAAGGTTGACATTAGCAGCAAATGATTCATATCATATAGACCTGATCCCAGAAACCACTAACACATTTGGCAATCTGGTTTTCTGGTTTCTGTCAACTCAAATATTTGTTTTGTAATCTCTTTTATAAAAAAAAAAACAAGATAACCAGGACCGTATTTGCGAAAATGCAAGTGATAGCTGACAATTTCCGTCTCAGCACATTTGGCAATCTGGTTTTCTGGTTTCTGTCAACTCAAATATTTATTTTGTAATCTCTTTTATAGCAAAAAAACAAGAGATTCGCGGCCGTATTTGCGAAAATGCAACTGATAGCTGACAATTTTCGTCTCTTTTTATAGGCCTGGATTCGAATTCGTAGATATTTACCTGAGGGCCATATAGCGCCTCAGAATTTTCGCGCGAGCCACCGTCGGCGCCGAGGGGGGTATCTGGTTGCTGCTGTTAGGGCTGAACATCTGGAGCCTGGCTCCCGTGGGCCGGATTGAAACGGTGTTGGCGGAACGGATTGGAACGCTTCGAGGGCCGGGGTTTGGAGAGCCCTGGTATAACACATAGTACTCACCGGCAAGCCGTAGTGCAGGCGCACGGCGTTCTGCGCCATCTCGCTCTCGACGTGGCGCGAGGTGAGGTGGCGCAGCGCGCACACGGCCGGCTCCGTGATCTCCTCGCGGTCGCCCGCCGACACCACGGTGCGCACCAGCGCGTCCACTCCGCCGGCTTGGCACACCGTCACCTGAGGAATAACAAAACAATTGGGTATTTGACTACTACTCAAATCGGTTTCTTTTTAGGGTTCCGTAGCCAAATGGCAAAAAACGGAACCCTTATAGATTCGTCATGTCTGTCTGTCTGTCCGTCTGTCTGTCCGTCCGTATGTCACAGCCACTTTTCTCCGAAACTATAAGAACTATACTGTTGAAACTTGGTAAGTAGATGTATTCTGTGAACCGCATTAAGATTTTCACACAAAAATAGAAAAAAAACAATAAATTTTTGGGGTTCCCCATACTTCGAACTGAAACTCAAAATTTTTTTTTTCATCAAACCCATACGTGTGGGGTATCTATGGATAGGTCTTCAAAAATGATATTGAGGTTTCTAATATCATTTTTTTCTAAACTGAATAGTTTGCGCGAGAGACACTTCCAAAGTGGTAAAATGTGTGTCCCCCCCCCCTAACTTCTAAAATAAGAGAATGATAAAACTAAAAAAAATATATGATTACATTACCATGTAAACTTCCACCGAAAATTGGTTTGAACGAGATCTAGCAAGTAGTTTTTTTTTAATACGTCATAAATCGCCTAAATACGGAACCCTTCATGGGCGAGTCCGACTCGCACTTGGCCGCTTTTTATTTCGAACTGCCAAGACGATTTTGCTACTATGGAATTTATATGAAACACTAGCATGTGACGTCACAATCAAATTACGTACTCTTTATAGTTTTATACGAGTTTTAAAATAGAAATTGTGTCCGCCGCCTGTTGTTTAACCTCTTCTTCCTGTATTATCCGTATTGTTTTCTGTAATGAGGTGTGCAATAAAGAGTATTTGTATTGTATTGTGTCTAAAAATAACTGCTGTCTACGTTTCTGGATTAATCTTCTGGTGCTTTATTTCATGCAAGGTGTTAAATAATTTATTTTAAATACAGTCAAATACCCTATTATAGTTAGCACTCGTACATTAGCACCGAATCCGAACTAAGTAGTATTTTGCCCCGAATTGAGAACTCGCGGTTCATCATAAACCCTATATAGAGACATAGACAATTAACTTTATTAACTTTCAACGCGATTGAATAAAAACTGTGTCCAGCACGTGTACCAGGCTGGAAAGCAGGTTTCTGTCTATTGGTAGTTGGCGGACCTTACGTCTTTGAATTAGGTTCCGAATTATCAGTGAACAGTATGGATAATGGTTAATGTATCTTACCTTATTACGTTGGTTGTTGCACGTCAGGTTGGACAGGATGCCAGCTGCGCAGGTGACGATGTTGACATCAGTGGAGGCTAACACCTGTACCAGGCTGGAAAGCAGGTTTTCCAGCCCCTCGACCTGGGGAAACGTCAACTATCGCCAATATTCAAGTTGTTTATTATGCTTACACAAACTAGCAATAGTAGCAATAATAATGTAATAGTTTTACAGTTGCCGATTTATTATTATCTAGAATCTATAATGCAACTTATGTTGTCATTCAATTATATTCTTTGTTGTTTTATTATACTTTTTATTTCAGGAAAATATCAAAGAAAAAATGATCATATAGTTATGGCAATCTTTGGTCTCCATCATCAAATTAGCTTGAACTTAACCTAACCAATCAATCAGTTTATTTTTGCAATAAAAAAACTTATTGGAATTCAGTTCAACTATTAAGAAGTGGTTATTTTCCAAGTTTTGATTTATATATATACAATCCTAGTAACTAACATATCAAATTTATAAAAAACTGGTCAAATGAACCATTAAAATTGTTAAACCAATGAATTATTATTTATTTATTATTTTATTTGATACACTAGCAGCTCTTGGAGCTGATGCGTGTATATCGAAGCACTTGTATTTTATTATATTTTGCACTTTTTAAAGTTCTAAAATGTGTATCCAGTCTATTTTTGAAAGTGTTGACCGATGGTGCACTAACAACAGTTTCTGGTAGAGACCAAGACACACTCTGAGAGAGTTTCTGGTGGTTAATGTAAACCATTTAACTCTGAAATAACCAATGAACTAGATTACTAACAATTTATTTTTCACTTATATTTGTTTTACCTTAGTGGCAGCGTCGGACAAGTTCCTCAAGGTCCAGAGGCAGTTCTGCACTAGGCGGCCGCTCGGGTTGCCGAGGTGCATTGCGAGCGCCTGCATGCCGCCCGCCTCCACGATGGCCGGCTTGTTGCTCGAGCACACGGAAAGGACCTGTTAAAAACCAATATTGTATAAGAAACATCTTATAAAGCTGGTCAAGCAAGTCTTGTCAGTAAAAAAAGGCGCGAAATTCAAATTTTCTATGGGACGATATCCCTTCGCGCCTACATTGTTCAAATTTGCCGCCTTTTTCTACTGACAAGATCTGCTTGACCAGCTATACCTCTCAACGTCACGCCTGTCGTGTACGGCGCTATCGTCAACCTTGTAGGAATGCACGAAGGTTGATATTGGGCTGTAGTTGACGTCTTTGGTAGTCAAAGGCAGTCAGACTCATACAACTGGCAGTCAGTTGAGCCAGTAACATCATCTCTCTGAACTAGGAATATAATTATATATCAAAATGCTTAGTGAAAGCACTGTATATGCAGAGGTTTTTTTAATTGTAATGTTCAACAAAACTATTTCTCTATTATATTTTATTTGTCTATGTTTAAATCAGACTAAATATATATATTTTTTAATAAGTTTTAATAGGTATTTTATTACTTTTATCTTGTATGACACTGAGACATAAAGACAGAGATGAGTTTCGCTACATAGTCAGCAGGAGTTGCCATCACCATGTATGATATCTAAATTTTTGTGGACACAGCATTATCAAGCATGCATTTAAAGTAGGTACTTCTAAACATTAAATAAGTCAATAATATGCAAAACTTTATAACAAATTTCATAAAAACGCAAACATTTACCTTCAAAACTCTTGAAGTAGTCCACAACAACTTTTCGTAATCGTAAGAGCGCATGATTCTCACTAATTCGATAGGTCCTTGAGAAGCCAGAATGATCAACTTCGATTCCTGATTGCCATAGGCCAGGATCTGGAGGCAGTCAGTCACAATGGCCAGGAACTTCACGTTGTTCCTCTGGAGTAACGCCACCATCTTCTGAAGACCGCCGGCCAAGCGTACGGCCATCTTAGAGCCATCTTGGTGCAAGAGTAGGTTGTGGAGGGTGGTGATGGCGTAGAACAAGACGGATTCCACAGGAGAGCTCAGTAGTTTGACGAGAGCGGGTATCCCGCCGCTCTTGAAGATAGCGAGTAAGCCTTGACGGTGGTGCGACAAGTTATGCAAGGTCCCAACGGCTCCCTTGGTAGTCTCTAGGTCGTTGCTGTTGGATATGGCGCGAACCAAGGCGGCCACCATTTGGGGAGAGTTCATGATGGCGTGGCGGGAGGCCTCCTTCTTCGAGAGCTGGTGGACCATCATGGCAGCTTGAGATACTACAACCTGATCTTCGTCATTCAAGAGCTTGATCAACTCGGGAATGGCTCTGAAAGTCATAATTGAGAATGTTTAATCTGATTAAGCCTTTACAAGGCAAAGGTACTTCTAACAACCATGATTTTTAATCTATATGACTGCATACCCCGCAACGGAGCTAGCAAAACCGTAGCATATGACAGTTTTGTGTCAGGGTTGGCGATTCTGATGAACCATTTTGCTTTAACTTTATTGTATGTAAGATTAATAAAATTGATCAAGAACCTTGTTGACCCTCTTCCGATATAACCCGGTTTAATTTAGTGTCAAAATAATATAAATTAACAGGTCAATTTCAATATTAGATGCGTTTCAATGTATCTGTTATTTTGTTTATAAAATCACTTTTTTTACGCATTTCTTTCAAATATTAACATGGAATTTTCACTGCTTGAAAATATTGGTGTTTGAAAACAAAGAAAAAATATTTTTTGTACTTTAGTTTATGCGTACTAGTGATAACCCTGATGTACAACTGCTACAGATTTGCTAGCTCGGTTGCGAGGTATATGAGACACTTGCCTTTTTTTTATTTTACAGTACATATATTGCTACTATCTCGGGATAGTTACTAGTTCGGACTAGTGCGAGAAGTATCACTTTCCGTGCGTATGTCGAAAGTTTAAAGTGCTGTATGTTCTGTATAACGTTGTATATACACGTGTGAATAGGTAATTCGCAACTCGTGTCGATTTAAAGCACTCCCTTCGGACGTGTTTTAATTTGTCGTCACGAGTTTTGAATTTCCTCTTTTCCGCACTTGTATCGTAAATAACTATAGGTAAGTTATGGGGTCCCTGAATAAGTATCTTTTATCACAAGTTCGAGTAGCCTATTTAGAAGAGTAATTTATAAAAGTCAAGTAATTCATTAAGACAATTTAAATTGTTTAATATTACAAAAAGCTTTGCACTGACATTTTATGGCAATGGTATCTTTTTGGTGCAGTAGAAACGCTTCTACATTTTGTTCACCTGGTAGCCAAATCAGCATCATCCTGATAGTTGATCAGGTTGACAACAGCATGCTTCAACATCTGCGAAGGCTCCGACAAGCGCTGGACAGCAGTGGGCTGGGCAGGGTCCAGCTGAGTGGACGGGATCTCGATACCCTCCTCCAAGGTCTCCGGGAACATGGCGGCTCGGACACGCTGGGAGCGGGTCTGAGATAGCTGCTGGTTCATGTCTAGTGGAAACAAAACTTTATTAGAAACCATCAATACTGATTTGGTAAATTCTGACACAGGAAAGCATACATTCTTATAGTATTAGAATGATAAAAACGTGGCAAAATGCTGGCTCAATATTAAAAGTTGCCAAACAGAATGGAATCTTTTTAAGAAGGGAATTTTTTTAACTATTATATACAAATGTGTCCCTTGAGCCACAATAACTGGTACTCAAAATTGGTACTGAACCAAGATTTGATCATTTGGCTTTGCCATTGTTGAGCCATTTTGATAATTTATAAGTTTTACAATAATGAAAGAACTGTATGTGTAATGGTATGGTTATTGATAAGTATTAATAGGTATTTTTTTAAATTATAAATGGGCTTACTCATGGCCACAGACTAGCCGAGGCGAAGACGTGGCCTACGATGGAGCGATGGATGGATGGATGGATGGTGTTTCTTACCTTCAACTTGCTCCTGGGTAAAACCCTGGGCAAACCCTTGGTCCAGGTCGAACATGAGCTGATCTCCTTCCATTTCATCATCTTCTTTGCCAGTAAGTGACGGCACCTGCAAAAAACATGTTTATAATGTTTTGTCTTATCATGTTCTTGTCAAAGAATTTAATTGAAATTAAATTCCTTGATTGTCCAACATTTCATTATATTATAACAATTTGAACGTTAAACAACCATCAAGACAATTGCAACCAGAATAACTCAATAAGATTACATAAATTGCATTGATTTACTTTAGAGAACCTATGATTACCTTGTGAACAGTCTGGTGTCTGTCTGTCGAGAACTGATGGTATTTAATTGCGTCTTTGTCATGTCTAATTTTGAATTTAAATTTTGGTAGTTCCAAATATGTATGTCAATCAGCCAGTCAGTCAGTTGGTCTACGTCAGGTCACCACAGAGGTTGGAAGCCACAACACCTTCATTCAACTCAATGGTACCATAACATTGCATGACCACCAAAAAAATTTAGATTTGATTGAACACTGATATGAGTGACATTAAGATAGTTAAAAACCAAGGCCTCCAGCGAGCATGGCAGCCAGTGGCTTTGGCGTTTAAAGCTAACACTGCCTCTCTCTCCTACCTCTTAGTTAGACGATACAATAACTAATTACCTGAGTGGCAGCTCCGGAGTTGATACCAGAATCCACAAGGTAGGAGTTCTGCTGCCACAGCAGGGTTTGCTGCTCCTTACTGGGGGCCATCGGCACGTCAGATCCTCCATAGTTGCTGTGAGACACTGAAATAAAAAAATTGATAATTCAAATTATAAATAAGTGCAAACATTAAGACAAAATTGTCTATTAGTAATATTAGCATGAATATCTTAAGTAATTTCTAATCTTCATTGGTTATAAAACATGTTAATTAGTTCAAGCATTCACTTAATTATAATATCAATATGAACAACATTCTTTATAAGTTGACCACAATAATAGCTTATCAAAAGTATATGAATTAACTACAAGCACTAGGTATATTTGATTATCACATTGATATACTAGAGCAGACTATGAAAGTTCAAACCGTCAATACCATTGACGTGAGTCACCATAACAATCACAACGGCTCTAGCATACCTAGATATCATACCTACCTAAGATACCTACAGAACACAGATAGTGAAAACATCTATCGTTTTATATTACACTACTAACAGAATATTAGAACACTTACTTGTACGGCTTTGTGAAGTCGGGATCTGATAGCTCATGGTTCACAGGATGCTACCTGCACCCAGCGTCTAAAAATGCAATAAAACTTCTAAGTACACACGCTGCGTCTATCGATTCTTTACTACCAAGTACATACACCATTATAGTTTACATTTTCATTTCAAACACTTCCACCTGCCGCAAGTTTTATTCAATCCATGGTTAAAATCAAAGGGATAAAACAAAATAAACAATTACAAAAGGGGATCGCGTGAACTAAATACCACACCCGACTATTATTTTCATCGATTCCGCGTTTCAACAAAATTAAACACAAAATAGTTATAAAATAGAAGAATACATTCTTACCTTGGGAAATAAGACGCACTTAAATTGTAAAACACGTATTAGAACAATTTGTTGTAGAAAATTATTCTCTCAAGCATTCACCATCCACCGTCAAAACTCTGACATGACAATATGGCGTCCAAATGTGAATGTTTCGATTACAATCGGGGTAGCTATATTGCTGTCTCGCTCATTAGCCGTCAGGTTCAATAAGCCTATCTCTGTTTATCATCAAAGAAACGTTTTGCCAACATAAACATACCAACGTCGTAACGTTCCATTCCATGCAAGTTATGTTACCCTATGCGCGCACGAGCAACTTTGTCGCCGCGACTTTGTGTTTTGTCTCTGTCGCACTTGACTTCAACACTTGAGTGCGACAGAGACAAAACACAAGTCGCGGCGACAAAGTTGTTCGTGCGTGCATAGCGTTACGCTTTTCTTTAAAATTTGCAGATTGAAAATTGTGTAAAAATATAAGCTGGTCAACCAAATCTTTTCAGTAAAAAAAGGCGCGAAATTCAAATTTTCTATGGGACGATATCCCTTCGCGCCTACATTTTTCAAATTTGCCGCCTTTTTCTACTGTCAAGATCTGGTTGACCATTATACTGGGTCAACCAAATCTTGTCAGTAAATAGGAACAAAAAAAACTATAGGTAAAGTCTATTTTTTTATTCGGTAGACTAAAATGACTTTCATACTATGAAATGTCATTTTAGTCTACCGAATAAAAAAATAGACTTTACTCATCCTTTTCTTTTGGGTGCTGCTAGTAGGTACTAGTGTAAGACAAAGATAGAATGATTCTCTCTGTCTATGTTTGAAATCAAACAGACCTTATATTTTTAAACAAACAATTTTTTTTTATTATTTATATATTTTTAAAGTAAAACTCATTTATACCTCCTTGCGTAGACATTGAGAAGATGATAGAAAAAAAACATTATGCCCAGTATGCCCATAGGCATAACGAAAAAAAAACGTGTTGCACTCAGGGATCGCCGGCAGAAGTGAAAACTCAATGACTAGTGCAAAATTCACTATGTATAATTGAGGTTAACGCTATTTAGCGTTATTTCGTCGCATTACTTGAAACCCCTAAGCACATCACTGTTAGTACTTGAGTTATATTAATACCAGTTAGAAGGAAACTCACTAGATAGCATTTAAATCAATAAAGAAAAACTCAATGACATTGAAGTAACAGTTTTTCGATCAGGTCACGTGTCCGTCTTACGTCGTACGGTCACGTGACACCTGTTACGAGTTTAGCATTTTTTTCCGATCACAAAAAGTGCACAGCGCCGCTAAAGAAGTTTTCACTTCAAAAACGATTACGCCCGTGGGCATGATAGGTATATAGCTTATTGCATCTCAGTATGCTGGCATACAATAACACCGTTTACGAGCAAGTGTGATGAAAATTGGATGAAAAACATTTAAGAGCCAACAGGAGGGGTCATTTCTCCTTACAAACGTACTCGACTGTTTCCTCCTTGGTTTTAGAAGCTAGAGCAATGATTTTTTCAACACAGATTATTATTATCAATATCTGTGTCGGACCGTTTTGCTTTTTTGGATATTTTAGTTTTTTAAGGCGCTAGAGCCCTTCAATCATGGCGAAAATGGCCTAATTTATTTTGCCGCAATGAGAGGCGTGGTATTCAAAACTGATACCAGTTAGCCAAAAAAGCAAAACAGTCCGACACAGATAATTTCATATTCATTTATATTTCCAAATTTGGTTACGATTGGTTAAGTTTGAATCTGTTTTCACGCTAAATTCAATTTAATGACAAAGGCTTAAAGTGGATAATCCAACACCGCTTGGTAAAAAGCGCCAACGCCATCGTGTGAATAAATACACATGTACTTGTACTTACCTATCCATGTGTGTCATTCAAACGCTTTTTTAACGCGTGTTGGAAAAGCGCTCATGCTAATGAGGCCTTAATGTTTTTAAAGCAGGCACCAAGAAGGTTTGCATTCTATAATAGTATTTTATCTTTTATGCAACCGTTGTTTAAGAGAGGTCAAAAAAGGCGAGTGGCGTGAGTAACAATTTGAGGCGAAGCCGAAAATTGTTAATAAAGACGCCACGAGTATTTTTTGACTCAGTTAAACAACGTTGCATACAATACTTTTTCTACGACCAAGCACTTACTTTGAAATAAAATTGTAAATTTAACAAATATTTTTCATTCAAGTAGCAAAGAATCCGGTACGGGCGGGAAAAGAATGAATGGAATAAAAAAAAAACATGTCTATGGTTCACTCATCTGTCAGAGATGACAATTAAAATTAGGTTGGCAACAATGTATTTCATACAATATTTTTTAAGTGGTGATTACACGAAGTATCGTAAAAGTGCCAAAAAGATACTGCGTGTATGCACAAATACTTTTTTGGGGAATAGACTAAAGACTTGTCTTGACAACTATAAGATAGGGGTTTAAAGGTGTGTGCACGACCCTTTAAATGACAGATAAAAGTACGGGAGTAGAAAAAAGGTTTAAAAGTTTCTTTCAAAGGCTTGTCACCAAAGAGTAAAGTAATCTTGTAGAATCATTTCTAACTGCTTTTGTAACCTTCTACTTTATTTATTTGTAAAGTGCTGACAAAAAATCTTTTGATTGTCAATTGTGACAATTAACCGAATAAAACGCTCGGAGAATAGTTTGCGTTGTTTATAATTATATTTTCTTCTCTTACAGATTGTAATTTAATCAAAGAAAACAGGATAATGTCTAGCCCTTCCGCTTACAGCTTTAACTTTTGTTTTTCGAAGGGTATTCCAGATATTAATACCTTTATAAACGAGTTTAAAGAACGTGTACTACGCAATCTAGCTCAAAGTATAGATGATGACTATAAAAGCCCTTTTCCTTCCTTTGTTAACAAGAAAGTTTCAATAACTGATGAAACTTGGCTGGCGGACAACGAAGAAAGATTCTTTTTTCGAACACTTAATGATACATTGCAAAAGTTTTACTATTTATCGGAACTTGGTTTTGTTTTTAGTATGGTCTACTCACCTGATGGTGAATATTTAATTGTAGGATATTCCACAGGAGTAATTCGGGTAAGTACCTACCTAACTTATCTAATATAGGTACTTAGTCTACCTATCTTCTTAGTAGTTGGTGCATTCACCCCACTGTGCTGGCTGCTTATGCTTCCTTTAATAGGTTTACCATCGCTTTTCATCGATGTAAATAGGTAGGTAATAGAGACAAGTAAACGCGGCAGCAGCTGGCACACCCCTAAGTATAGTCTAGTAGGCCTCGACAATATTGTAGACGACATGGACGAACTAAATGCCATACTAGAGACTTATGCCAATCAAATTCAAACATACTATGAACAAGAATACCATCCAAGTAACGCTTGGTATCCTTTATTCTACGAAGAGCAAATAAAACAGGATGACAAAGATTGGGTAAAACAGAACTACGAAACGTTTCTGAAAGGAACTGCGAACGAAATATTGTACAATAGGTGGTATCATTCGGATTCAGGTTATATTACGGCATTGGAATATGCTCCTAATGGTTCTCATATTATCGCTGGTCACTCGTCTGGATTAATACAGGTTGGTGAACAGTACCTATTGTTAAGTAACTACAGGACTGAAAAAAGGGTAGGTATATTGATTTGATTTGATTGAGTTGTTGTATAGCAAATAGAGAAAAGTAGGTGAGAGTGGAATTCGAATAACTTGTAGGTATACAAAAATAAACGACCAAAAACATTTTCATGTAAAATGTTGCCAAGCGCCCAAGACGAAACCATAAAGGCTTCGTCACACAGGTGCGTTTTTCAGGCGGGGTGTGAGCGGCGCGTGAGCGTTTTATATGTAAAAGCGGCTTAAGGCTCGCACCACACCTCGGACACTGGCGAATCGCCAGTGGCGATCAAATGTCATGAAACAAACGCGTTCCTACGCACACAGCCTAAGCTCGTGTAGGTGAACGCGTACCATGCTTGTGTCAGTGAGATAAGACATTGTACGGTAAAGCCGGCCACACACACTAGGTTATAACCGATGGTTATGCCTGCACAGTTTACTTGTGCAGGCATAACTGAACGTGTGTATGACATGACTCCTTGCCTGCGCAAGCAAACTCCTTGCCTGCGCAAGCAAAATTGAAAATATCAAAATTTATATTTTTTGCCTGTCGGTTGTGCTTGCGCACTTGGCTTGCGCAGGCATAACTGAACGTGTGTGGCTGGCAGGCTTGATAGGCATTAGGCTTCAGTTATCCAGTGATTGCCGACGGGATAGGTCGCACGTCACTGTGCAACAATGTCGTCTCGCAAACGGAATGCAATTGTAGAGGATTTTTAGGGTTCCGTAACCAAAGGGTAAAACGGGACCCTATTACTAAGACTCCACTGTCCGTCCGTCCGTCTGTCACTAGGCTGTATCTCATGAACTATGCTAGTTAGACTGTTGAAATGTTCACAGATGATCTATTTCTGTTGCCTCTAGTACAACAAATACTACCGGCCAAGTGCGAGTCGGAGTGGGGCTCCCATGATTTTTTTTCCGTTTTTATAGATAATGGTACGGTACCCTTCGTGCGCGAGTCCCACTCGCACTTGGCCAGTTTTATTATTTTTTAAGTGTGGAGTGGATTCATGGTTTGTATGCGTGTATGGCTGACGAAATATAAACCTAATAACGCTATTGCGTCGACGTCAACCACCGCTACCGGCGGTGCCATGATGGTTTGAACTGAGAGTTTGTGCAGGTTTGTCGTTACGTGTGTGTGCCCTATGGAACTCGGTCGTGCCTGTTGGTTTTGCTTGCACAAGCAAAACCGACACGCAAAACCTAGTGTGTGTGGCCAGCTTTACTGTGAGGCTCGTTTCAACCTACATATAGGTACATCTTTCGTTTAGCTATAGTCTCAACACCGCTCTGCGGCCGTATACATTCTAATTTCAGAAGAGATAATAATAAAATACAACAGCCCCGTTCCGGGGAAAAAATTGAAGAGCTTAATTTTCGTTAAGCTCCTTACCTGCCTTATCTACCTGTTCCTTTCTTTGTTCCTTTCTTGTTTGCGGTGGATCGGTACCGCCGCAATTAATTACAACATAGCTTTGTAAGGGTATCTGATAACCAAAGTAGAATTGAGCAATTAGGCATGGCATCGATTACCTATATTTCGAAATTGAGTTGTAGATAAACTGGAATGCAAACATTTGCCAAATTCTTCTGTTGTTTTCGGACTTTCAGGGTGGGGGTGATCTATTCAGAATCAGAATCAGAATCAAGTATTTTATTCGTGATAAGATAAACTTAAAACTAAAATTACATACAAAAGTATAACTAAAAACTACAAATATTCATAAAATTGGTAAGCGTTAAAGTTTACCACGAAATGGGCTCGCCTCAGCATAATACTGACCCGAAAGTCAGCGCTGATCTTCCGGCGAGACCATTTGTGGGCCACGAACGCAGCCGTACGACAAGGCCCTATCATAAGCCTTTGCAGCAGCGACCGGCGCCATCTTATCTACTGTCTTCTTCGGTTGTATTCTTCGGTTGGACACATTCTGCTTCTGCTACATTACTGATAACAGAGATACGGAATTTATACCTTTTTCTGTCCTTCTCAGTGAAGGTGTCCCGAAGAAGGATAGTTTTAATAACCGCTGAGTCTGAAGCTGAACTTCAGACTCTGAAGTGGCCCACAGATTACCAGTTCGCCGGACGATATCAGTAAAACGCAAAACTGGTAATCTGTGGGCCCCTTAACATTGAGCATGAAGGAGTGGTACTTTGTTTTACATAAAGACTGAGGTAACAAACCTAGATAGGTATACCCATTTCCCCAGAATCATTATCTTGTTACAGAAGAACAGACAGACATAATATACCTATGGCCTGCACTTTTTATAGTTGGCTCATGCTTCTGCTGCTGTTGGCATGTTGTTGATGAGTTACCCATATAATCATGCCTCATGACCGAAAGCCGACGCTGCAGATTCTGTTATTGGTTATTGGTTAACTTCTCTTTTGCACAGATGCACCATGGCCGCACGGGAGCTGCCTTGTACACTCTGCGCAGTGTCCAATTTCCACCAAAGCCCATATACGCCCTGGAACACAGTCATACGGAAGAACGAGTCTGCTATGCTGCCTGCGTGGATGGAACTATTTATCGCATCGAAATTCCATTTGTAAGAATTTATGCTGAAGTAGGCTACAAAATACGTGTCCATAGAATCAATGTTCAACCAAACGATTCTCGAGGATCGATTCTTCAGGTGATGAGGTCGCTTTCGCCGCGCTGTGGCCCTCGACGAATGTTTTTCAGTAAAAAAATATAATAGGTCTGTATTAGGAGTTACCTATAGTATACCACATTAATTTTGTTTTAGATACCAGACGCGGTAGAGGATGAAAAAAGTTACGGTATAAAAGTGAATCCAGGCCTAGACTGTCTACAGATGCAGTATCATGCTGCTCCAGGACCATCATTGTGCTCTGCTCCTTTTATTACACGTTAGTTGATAGATTTTGTCTAAAAATGTATATATATTATATTACCTTATAAGTAGTCGCTGAAAATCAGATCTCATATGGAGTTCCTATGATTCTCATCACCTATACTGAAATGCCAGCGTAAGGCTCAGGCGCATTGTCCAAATCGTCTACGATCTTAAACTCACAAGTGATATTGAATACCTATATAATTTAGTAGAGTTAGATGTGCTCAGACAGCTTGTAAGACACTATATTATTATGCATGTGGAATTTTGCCTGCTTTGTACGACCGCACCATTCGCACGTAGGTAACTTAGCGCTTACCTATTGCAATTTCGGGGTCGGCACAAAAGTAAACAAATAGGCTACATGACTAATTTTCATTTATGGTATCAATCGATCGGGTTTGTTTTTAGGATCAAATGTCTATATAGGACCCATTGCATTAAAGTAACACAAAGATCAGAAATTGTAGTCAAAAGCCGACAGTCGCACTTCACTCGCGAAACGCCCTTAACAAAACGATAAGGGAACGTGACGTCAAGGTCTTGACGTATGGACAAAACTAGAAAATTGCGTTTTTGTCGGTGAAATATTGCGTTTATGTATATAGTTGCTATACAATATTTTTTGGATGAAATGTAAGGAATCGAATGGTACCCTTACTTTTATCGTTTTTGATAGTTAATAAAACTTTAATTTTGAAACTTTCAGGTCCTGTATTTTTGTAATTTTTAAATATTTTATTTTAATATCCACATTATTGTGATAAATTCGCTCGTTTGCTATCTATTTTACTAGATTTTGTTATAAAATTCAACATGACTGTGTCATCATCCCTATTGTTCGGACATCAATCATCAACTGGCTACTTTAGGGCCCATTTAGACGATGCGAGTTTCATTACATTGCGGGTTCTGATCGGTCGGTTGAATTGGACGTAACCAACAGTACGCAATGTAACTAAAATCGCATGATGCGAGTTTGCGCGCCGTCTAAATCAGCCCTAGGTTACGTGCATCAGAACGTTCGCCGGCGCTCGCTCTGGGGATATCCGCAGACTCCGCCAACATGGTCGTCGGCTACGGTGACGCCTCCATAAAAGTGCACGACATGGAGACACAGCAGGTAAATATTCAGCTTCTGTATTTCTGTATTTGATATTTATTGATTGGACATTAGAAATAGCTATGTAGTCACATCACATTGCCAAAATTATATAGCTACAGAAGTCAGAAATACAAGGAGTTACGGAGGAAAAGCTGAGGACATACTCGTACCAACTTTATTATGATTATCATGATTAAATCATATAGGTATGTAGGTGTAGGTACATGTATTATACAGTAAAGTAAAGATAAAGACTTGGCTATAAATTAAGACTTGGCGTGAAAAAATATCTGATTAACTGGTTAAATAACGAATAGTTTCCATAAAAGCTCACTGTTAAATGAAACACCTACACTACAATAATACGCCAGTGTTACTTGCGTCGACTTTTATTTACTCAATCGGGCGGGTTGGATTTATGTTCATTGAATATTAAAACGTGGAAAGGTGTGAAACAATACTTTTGGTTTCGACAGCTGTTCAATTTATCGTTATTAGCTTTTACTATTTAAACTGCACAAATAACATTTTATGCGTTAAGGCGCCGCGTTATATATTTATTTATTTCATTTATTTTTGCTTAATACTTAACAACTAAAATGAAGGTACCGCTTTAAGTAATACTTAGATGTGTAAAGTTCAAGACAAATGCCTGTTTTGAATTTGAAAGCTAATGTAATGACGCCGTACGGCGGCTTCGTACCTAATAATACGACCTATGTACAGTCACCTGCAATAATATGTTACTCTTCGAAGGCCGCAATAATATGTGACACGCTCTTATGGCTCTACAAATAAGATTGTGTCAGATATTTTTGCGGCCTTCGTTGTGTAACATATTATTGCAGGTGACTGTACAGAGTCTGTGCGGAAAGAGAAAAGGTGTGGAATGTGAGGGAACCTACACATTCTATGACTCTTTTTCGCACAGACTAAAGGCGATTATTGATTTCTTGCTATTTATGCTTGCTAATCTGGCAACTTTTAACTGTCTCCGACCGAAATTACATGTATAACATCGTGAAAATTTGCCTTTTTATTGCACACTAGAATTTTCAAATAATCTTATTTATATCCCGACCACTTGTTACGAGTGTGCGTAAACGGAGCCCCCAATAAAGCGTTCGGCTTAATCTCAGTTTATGGCTTTAGTCGTAAATTGAACATTACAAGGTTTTACGGTATCCTTGAGCCGCCTTTAATCCTTTAAAAACTGGGTCACTGGTCAAGGATTACATTTAAAGGATCCCTGAGTGTAAAAAAAATAAGTGTCGCCACTCGCCCTTAAAGGTACATGTTGATTGCGAATAGAAAAACATCTTTATTGAATCGGCTATAAAGTCTAAATTTGCTTGACAACTTAGGTAGGTAGGTACATAAATTCTCAAGTTAGTCCTCTGAATTTTGCTAATACATTGAAAGGGATTCATGTTCATTTAAACTTACCATTCAAGTACCCTCAACTACGAATTGAAGTGGATTTTGAGACCATATTATGTTAGACTGTTTTGATTATATTATTAATATAACAACTGTGAGCAAAAAAAAAAAATAGGGACTACGTTTGTATGCAGAAGAGTTCGTCCACTATCGTATGAATGATAATTTACATAACACCAAAAATAAAAATAAAAATATGTATAAAGGCGAAGATAATTTCTTACCTACTTACCTCTTTCCCCCCCTTTTATACTTACTCTATTTTCCTTACTTCCAGGCAGTCCGTTCATTCAAAGTTCACAAGCTGCGTCTCCAGTTTATCCCAAAGAAACTGCAACGCATGCACATCGGACAGGTGTGCGCCATCAAGTGCCACGACGACAGGCCGTTTGTCTTCGCGAGTGCGGCGTGGGACAAGACTGTCAGGGTGATTTGAAATACCTACTGCTTAACTTAACCACACTATAATAAAGAGTACTAGTATACAGTATGGACGCTCCCTGCCTCCCGTTGAAAGTGCCGCCCACCCGCTCTCGGTTACCTCATAGTTACCCTACAATGGCTTATCTCACTCACACAAGCATGGTACGCGTTCTCCTACAAGAGCTTAGGGTGTGTGCGTAGGAACGCGTTTGTTTCATACATTTGATCGCTAGTGTCCGAGGTGTGACTTAACCAAGGCACCATACCTGAGGGCCACGGAACGCAGGCTACAAGCGTACTCCACGCTGACATATCGACCTCTGCACAATTGCACATGTACAAAAATGTAGTTATGAAGACGCTCCGTGCGTTCCGTGGCTCCCAGGTTGGAGGTCTAAAATTAAAACCAACGGCTGGGTGCCACGACACAACCCCAATGAGTTTTTTATAGAGTCTGTGCGAAAAGAGAAGAGTCGTGGAATGTATGGGGCCCAATATTCCACGACTCTTCTCTTTCCGAACAGACTAGATCTTATTCCATAATGCTCGTATTATTATAACAAGTTACCTACCCACTTAAGTATGCCTTTGACTATCTAATTGATATATTTTTAAAGTATTTTCATTTTCCATTAAGTATCTAGAACAGGTTCGCACTAAATTTGTACAAAGAACAAAAACAATTTTACGGCCATTATAAAAACTACGTTTAACGAAATCCCCTTTATTAATTTACCCACAAAGTGTACAAAGCCTTTTATAAATTAAAAGTGTGCTTAAATACCAGGAATGTTGCGGAGATATTAAACTGTGCCGCTTAACCTTTTGAAACCTTTTGCAAATTTAAACAGCCGCAAAAAAGGAAATCAAATTGTATCTACATTTCGGAACGAGCCTTATTCATAACATAGGTAGCAGCGGTTATTTTAGCACGAAACAAATCATAAAGGTGTATTCAGATGGGAAAATTTAAACCACACTGGCTTTTTATACAAATTGTTTTTGTATGGAGATCTTTTGTCATTAAACAAACTGATGACTTTCAATCCCGTCGACTTATGGAACTAGATATCAGACGGGACGAGCTGAAAGCCCGACCGCCAGCGGCTATTAGGTATAATTACAACAATGGTGTCCTTACCTGCCCGTTGTGTGCACGGGTCTTTGTTAATAAGATCGGTTACGCAAGCCACACGCGGGCACACGAACGTCTTCAGCAGCGTAGTTGAAACAGTCGCCGTGGTCGAAATCGGCCGGGAGAGAGTACAGTATAGTATGGCTCTTCTGAGGTGAACTTTTCGCTTCGAACCATAATCTTTCAAACAAAGGCCATTGTCTCTATTATCGCAAAACCGCTTGCTCCTTGAGTTAGCGCGTGCCAGTACAACATTCATATTGAAAAACAACCGGTATCGTCATAGTATTAAGGTTCAAATTTAATGTCACTGATATTCTAGATATTTCGTTTTGGTAGTGTAGGACGATAAACCGCCCCGAAGCGATACGGCGCTCATATTATTTTGATACTTAGTGTGGTGTTAAAAATGAAACGTGGTTATTTATTATATTGTTTTATTTAAATTATTAGTTTGCGGTGGTAAATGTAATAATTTACAAAGGTGCAGCTGCAAGCATTGTTATTTTTTCTTATCTTTAAAATAACGATATGGTGAAATTAGCACCTCACATCAGAGCTCTAATGTGATGCCGACGACGCATAGTGACAATAAAAACACTGATAAGGTAAACGTGGAGCTTTGAAGCGTACAGCTTTTCTAACAAAACGTCACGTGTCAACGGTCAGAAGAAAGGTCGGTTATAAGAAAGAAATTGATTATATCTGATTTTTTATGATACGTTTTTATCTAGTAGTACGTATAACTGTTTATATACCTACACGGAAAAATGTTGATTATACCTATGTTAAACTTATTAATCTTAAATTTACATTGTTACCTTAGATTTTGTTATATAACAAATATACAACGCTTTATCATAAATAACCACGTTTCATTTTTAACACCACACTAAGTATCAAAATAATATGAGCGCCGTATCGCTTCGGGGCGGTTTATCGTCCTACACTACCAAAACGTAATATCTAGAATATCAGTGACATTAAATTTCAACCTTAATACTATGACGATACCGGATGTTTTTCATTATGAATGTTGTACTGGCACATGCTAACTCAAGGAGCAAGCGGTTTTGCGATAATAGAGACAATGGCCTTTGTTTGAAAGATTAAGGCTCGAAGCGAAAAGTTCACCTCAGAAGAGCCGTACTATAGTATAGGTAAGTAGGTACTCGTTATATTATAATATAATGAAGGTGTTTAAATTCGCTGTTAACATTTTCGCTACGACTTGTGCGTGCGGTTGGGCCATTTTATTTTTAAAGTATAGTCCCCTACACTTTTTTATCCAAAATTGGGATTTTTTATGTTATTTCTACTCAGAATCATGAGCTCTTTTGATCCTAATAGGAGAAAAAAAGTATCCCAAGATTTCCATAGATTTTTCGATCTTTCCATTCCGAAACCGCCATACAAAGTCTATGAAAAAAATGGTAACGGAATGGAAAAAAGCCTTGGGACACTTTCTCTCCTATTAGTATAGAAAGAGCTCGTAATTCTGAGTAGAAATAACACATAATATCACAACTTAAAAAAAAGTGTAGGGGACAACTTTAAATAAAATGGCCCGGTTACGTTTTAGCGCTATACCCGTTATGCATTTTCTAGTCGAATAGGTGTGAAGTGTGGCATATAAAACACGCACACACACACACACACACACACACCTCTGGGCCACGCATAAATACTTTCATATCCTGTAAAATGCGCAAGGACTGCATTGGGCTGAAGTCTCATTATGCCTGGCTGCCTGTTTCCTACAGGTTCCTGTTTTGCCTTCATCCATCAAGTACCTAAATTCCGTATCAAATGCTTCGAAGACAAAATGCTATTGCATTTTTGCTGCTAGGCTATATTAAAAATATCCGATGTGCACACAGCCTAAATATACATGTACACGTGACAGTCATGAAGCGAGGCAAACGAGGAAATAACAAAGGTGAAATATGTCGACTTCTGCGCACTCACCTTTAAACTTCAATATTGGATTTATGCTAATACCTCACTAAATTTCACGCTCGGAAAAATCATTTGTGCCATTGCTCTCATAAGGATGTTTTGTATTAAGTAATAGAATTTCTCGATGGAAAAATATCCCACATACTTTAGGTGTTGGTCATTGTTGTCTCCTAAATTGTTGTCAGCAGCAATAACTAGTATCAGAATCAGAAATGCATTAGGTACCTACTTTAATTTTTTTACACTTGTAGGGTACTTTTGCTTCCCAGCGAATGTCATTTGCTATAAAATAAATAGTTCTTATATTTTCCGGGCGTAATAGTGCTCTGAGTAAGACAGCGACCCATAAAATCAATCACCATTTTAGCCCAAAGATGTCCACTTTGGTCGTAGACCTCCCCAAGCATAACAGTTTTGAATATAAGCCCGGTCGATATAAGGGTGGAATCACATCTGTCAGCATCTTGGAGGATATAATCAAACGGAGACGCCATGTCTGTAATTTTCTGTACAAAACAGTCTGCCGATTTTTGCGGGGGAGGGGAACGTCAAATGTATGCGTAACGTAAAAATAGCCATGTCAGATAAACGTCAGTCCATACATTGTGTATGACCGTTGGCCGCCTATTTTCGACAGAGGGGAAAGCCTGTTAATGGCTACTCCGTTTAGTTGTATCCTCCAAGGTCAGCATCGAGCCGCATTTTTAACCGACTTCCAAATCTCAAAGAAGGAGGTTATCAATTCGGTTGTATGTTTTTTTTTATTTTTTTTTATGTTTGTTACTCCATATCTCCGTCATTACTGGACCGATTTTGAAAATTCTTTTTTGATTGTATGTATATGCATACAGATTGGTCCCGTTTTTGTCAAAACCCAGTTCTGATGATGGGATCCATGAGGAATCGAGGGAACTCCTCAAATCTTAAAGGCATACATAAAGTGATTTTTGTGTTTTTATCAACAAATCAAGCATATACATTCAAAAACGTGGCATTTGATGAAGTGGAACTGCTGATGATGATCAGAACGGAACTCTTCAACGACGCATAGTACACGTTTGACGATTTGTCCTCTTCGTTATGTTTGTTAAGCAAGTTAAGTTTTTAAGCCACATTTTTGTCAAGCTCGAGTTCTGATGATGGAATCCATGAGGAATCGAGGGAACTCCTCAAATCTTAAAGGCATGCATATAGAGATTTTTGTATTTTCATCAGAAAATCAAGCATTTTTATTAAAAACTGTCGCATTTGATGAAGTGGAACTGCTGATGATGATCAGAACAGAACTCTTCAACGACCCATAGTTCACGTTTGGCGATTTGTCCTCTTCGTTATGTTGGTTAAGCAAGCTTAGTTTTTAAGCCACATTTCTGTCAAGCTCGAGTTCTGATTATGGGATCCATAAGGAATCGAGGGAACTCCTCAAATTTTAAAGGCATACATATAGTGATTGTTGTGTTTTTATCAACAAATCAAGCATATACATTCAAAAAAGTAACATTTGAGGAAGTGTAACTGCTAATGATGACCAGAACGAAACTCTTTAACGACGCATAGCTCGCGTTTGGCGATTTTTCCTCTTCGTTATGTTTGTTAAGCAAGTTAGGTTTTTAAGCCATATTTATGTCAAGCTCAAGTTCTGAACATGGGATCCATGAGGAATCGAGGGAACTCCTCAAATCTTAAAGGCACACGTATAGAATTTTCTGTATTTTCATCATAAAATAAAGCATTAACATTAAAAACTGTCGCATTTGATGAACTGGAACTGCTGATGATGATCAGAACAGAACTCTTCAACGACGCATAGTACACGTTTGGTGATTTCGAATTTCGACTTTGACATGGACTGGGACTCGGACTCGGATCCAGATCCGGACTCGTATCCGGATCCGGTTCGGACCCGGACCCGGACCCGGACCTGGACACGGACTCGGACTCGGACCTGGACTAGACCCGGACTCGGACACAGACCCGGACCTTGACCCGGAAAACCACTATGATACCTAAACTAAATAAACCACTATGATTACCTACCATAAAATGTAGGTATAAAGTATGATGAGGCCAAACCCCTCCCGCTCAAACCCCCGTACACCGCACCGCATATGCGCTGTTAAGTGGGTTAGGTTAGGTTAGAACTGCTATCCTCACAGAACCGAACAAAAGTGGGTTAGGTTAGGTTAGAACTGCGAGCCTTACAGAAACGAAATGCTACTAGAAAAGTGGGTGGTTTTACCTCCTTTTCTACATAGCGCACCATCTACAATAATCTTTCACCGGGCCGCATAGAAGTCGGTTGTTTTTTTCTTAAAAATTGTAATTATATATATGAGAAATCCCTCGTTAGTATGAAGATGCGTACGCATCGGAAAGCTGAAAGCATGCGGCTCGATGCTGACAGATGTGATTCCACCCTATAAGTCTCCCCAAGGATGTCTCCGGTCCTCACAAGGACCGACAAGGCTACCCTCATCCAACGATTGCTTACGATCTTCACCAGACTGGATGACAAAGTGGACTGACAGTCAACGAACGCCTTCTGATCTACAACCTTTTTAAGCTGAAAGACTACGTGCTATGGGTTAGAGAAGAATATTGTTCACAACGCAGCATTTATAAAATATCAGCTCTGTTAAACTGAAACTATACATGACTATCTATTCTATGCGAGGACATTTAGCATGCTGCATACCCCTAAGCTGTCTTCATCCCACTACAAGATCACCTGTGAGCCAGTGACAAACGGTACAAAAGGAACCACTAAACTTGTAACTTGTAAACGCGCTTTGAATAAAACATAGTGGACCTAGGGCTGGGGAGGCAATGACCTATGGTTGTTTTGTGGTGACTTAGGGCTGTTTTTATGATTTTCTGGATCTAGAAAGTTTAGTGAAAACTAAATAGTTAGGCTAAGTGTCGGTTGCACCAAACTTTTGGTCACCGTTAAACTGTTTACAAAATTTTATTATACCTATATGATTTTTATAGTTCTGTACTGATTGACAAGAGGCTTTACCGTGAACCGTGAAAAACGAAAGTCGAAATTTCTTATCTGCCTCTCTATCGCTCGAATATGAAAGAGTGATAGAAAGGCAGATAACGAAATTTCGATTTTCGTTTATCGCGGTAGGCTCTCAGTCCGTCAAATATATTAGATGGTGGCCCAACGTGACTTACTTATAACTGTATACCTAGTAACTGCAAATTTTTATGAATGAGAATGTGTTACTCTATATCGGCCGTACACTCGAGGGCGAAATCAAAATGTTACATATCATTTGAAACTTTCTAGGATAATAATGTCCTATACATCATATATACATTATTTCAATTTAGCTTACGCAGATTGAATTATTCACTCTCTATTTTAATAAACCGATGTTGATAATGATAATATGTTCATATGTATGGCAGTGATAAAACTTGTTTCTGCACTAATTGTCAACCACTTGCCAGAAATGTGAACTTCAGTAAGTATTTATTGACGATTACATTCACAATTAAGTTTGCCAGCCCTACGTTATCTGCCGGCTCAAAGCATCTCTGCCGAGATTAAAATATTCCACTCGGCCGCGGTTAATTGCTCAAATTATTTATTAAGCGATTTTATTCACCGTTTTCGCCTCTACAAAGAGTGTATCCCGTTTTTGTTCGCCGTTGTGAAATACACTGGATGCCAGCAATGCTTCAAGAGTAACGTGTATTATGTAGGTACATAGTTGGATACGGAGTACACTTAAGGGCAATGAAAACTGGTAGGTAAATATAGGCATGTGCAATGCAATACATATCTAAATATGAAATATTTTGAGTGGTAGTAATGTTTTCTATCTTAAAAAGTAAACGCAAACGATACGAAATACGAGAATACACGAAAACGAATACCTACGTAAATTAACTCTGAACTCCAAATATAATTCAAATTGACCAATTTAAATTTTTGTGATTTTCTTTGCAATGGAGGCGTTCAGATATTTGTGAGCGTTGTGACCTCCCCTGATGACAAACATATATTTAATTAATTAAATTGTTATTGTTTAGATCTGGGACACGAGGTGCCAAGTTGGCTGCACGATGACGTTCGAAGGGGTTGACGTGTGCAGTAACAGTATTGATTTAAAAGTAAGTATCTTTAGTATATTAAAGTTGTACACATAGAGAAGTCCGTCCGTAACTTAGTCCGACACAAGACGATTCAACGGAATTTACCGTTTATTTTTAATTTTATGAACGTTAGTCTGTAATAAAAAATATTGTCTTATTAATCATTTTTAACAAGCAGAAATATCTGCGAACGATTCTATTAAGCTTAGAATAAATTTAAAAGTGGAAAAATTAATCATTATACAAAATCAGTTCATGCATTTAAGTACAAATTCGAAAAGTTTGCGTTAGAAAACCTAACCCCGCGTTACCTGTAATTTATCGATCCTCACCAAATTTATTTATCAGAATAATTTGTCTTACTTAATTATCATTAAATATTTTAGGCACGTCTGAAATGTCTTTAATTAAATTGTTTTCACTTTCACTCCTGAAATTGTTTTGAACAGTTAACAATAAATAGTATTTGAAAATTTATGCGAGTTTAGCAAACAACCTCTGTTTGATGTCTAGCCTTCAAACTAGGCACAACATTAGACAATTAGATAAGACAATTTATACGCCAAGCTCAAATTAATTAAGCAAAAGACAGAGTAATTATATTTTATGATTATAAGTAATTTGGCTCGACCTTTCTCTAATATAATTTTCGACGCCTTAGGGAAAATTTAATTATGTGATTGAAAGCGTTACTAAAATGTTAATGCCTAGTAAATAACTCTAGAGGTATTTTTAGTATAATACATGTAATTATCTCGTATACTTTGAATTTATTCGCAAGTGTACGCAGGTTTCGCGATAAGCAATGAGTAAAAATATTAAATGACATTTCGTAAATAAGTCTCGAGATACTATTACTCCGAGCCAGGGTTTGAACTAACGACCTGAAAGCCGCACGCCTCAGCGTACTAAATATTAACTATGACATAAAATAGTAAAAACATATAATGCTGTATAGTCTAGGAATAGGTATATTTTCTGTGGCACTGGTCTGTTGACAAGCATTTTGATTTGCTGTGCACCCAACCTTTAGTTCCCATAAGTGAAACGAGGCAGGTGTGTTGAGTACAGGCATAATTTGTAGTTATCCACAAACTTTTACTTTCACAAACTGCTTTGTCAGAGCCTGTTCTCCTCATATGTTAAGCTTATCTAATATTTTGAGCGGTGCCCAGCAAAGCTAATACAAAGCACTTTTAATTAAAACTTGGCTCTACTCTTGCTGTAACTTAGTGGTCTTAGCTTTAGGGATGTGTAAGTCCGAACTGATTTCAATAGCCATTCAAAATTATTATTACCGACGCCAGTACTTTTTTAATGTTCTTTTTGTGGCTCTCTTTATCTTACATCTTATTTTTCAGTAACCTGATTTAAAAACAAAAATAGGTCATGCCTTATTACGAGTACCTATTATTTGTAAAAGTAATTGGCATTTCGTCTGCCGGTATATTTCTTTGAGATTCATCTCGCGCGGTTTTCAGCTACTGATTCGTAAATAAATATCAAATTACATATAGTACATAGGTACATTTCGAAAAAGTCAACTGGTATTCACTGGAACCAACGAGTTTTAGATAGAAATAGTCACATGCCTTTCCTTTAATTAAATGCTCATGTGCTCTTAAGAATATACTATGTAGTTGTAAAGTGTTTAGTGATAGCTGCATGAAAAAGTGTACCCAGACTTTTTATAGGTTCCCAACAAAGTGGAACTTTTTTATCTGCCGCAACCCTACTAGTGTTTCATCTACAGTTCAGTCGTGCCTCGACACTCGTTATAAAGTTTGATGCTCTTAGTTCGTACTTTGAGTTGAAGAATATTATTTTCGTACTTTCATTACTTTCAGTTTGTAAAGCGATTTTAGCTTTGCGGTGCGCAGACAGGTTCCCAGCAGACTTAGTTGACAAAGTTCTATATTAATACAGTGAAAGAAATAAATACAGTAATCTTTCGCCGATCGTTTAAGGTGTCGCCGAATGTGTCTCGAACCAACCAAACCAAAGGATTTAACCGCGGAAATACATTATTCGTTGCACCTATGCTTGGTCGACTCAACATTGGCAGGTAACGTTTCATACATTTCAATTTAGGTATAGTGGTAATGTTACGCCTTTTCAAAACAATTGGGCTTCAGCAGTGCATACACACCCACAAACATTCATGCTTGACGTCGAAATATTGGTCACAACGACACGTTGTTCCTATTAATACAGCCCAATATGGGCTTGTAGCGTTTCGTATCGTCAGCAGCTTTCGTCTCCACTTCGCCCATTCCTTAACATCTCACGCACCTGCTCCATCTTAATGGAGGAATTTATTTGTTTATTTTATACATACTAGCACTTACAGATAAACATTACGTGCTAATAGTGTTGTTAGTATTATTTATTATAATTATTGTATACATTCTAATATTATACAATTCAGCATATTAATCTCTCTGTGATTAAGTATTACAATTCTATCAACTGTTTCATGTCGAACTATATCATAAAATAGGTACATACTCATTTTTAACCGACTTCAAAAAAGGAGGAGGTTATATATTATTATGTCACAATGAAATTACATTGATATAGTATAAAGAACTGGATACCCAAACAGCCGCCAAAAATGGCCCCACAAAAGTAATGTCACAACAGATCATGCATTACTTTTTCGTTTATGTTATGTAGTCTTGTTTGAAACGCTCAAATGTGAAGTTGTCAACAATTACGAAATGTGCCGTTAAAATATGTAAAAATAATAATGGTAAAACAAGGAAAAAGGACGGAATGTATTTCTTTCGGATAGTTCTTTGGATAGCATTACATAATTTATGTAATCTGGTGGTAATTTTATGGTTTTGAATAAATTAATTTGTTAGTACCAAAGAAGGGATGTCAAGGAACAAAAATCTAATGAGTCGATGTGAGCTCAATATTTTTTTATACTTTTATATGGAATTCATAAAGAATAATATTATATTTAAATTCAAGATTTCCAAGAAAACCTATGCGACGTGCAAAGTGGACTGCTATTTAATTATAGCAAGAGATAGGGGTGATGCAGTTTTAAACAAGGCAAAACGGCACTTGTGTGTTCGGCCCATTTCCCTGTTTCCGACATATACACCACCAATAAGGGCTTATATCGACTAACTGTAAATGCTAAACCTGTCTGAACACAGTGACAACCACAGGATTTTTTTAATAAAGTATAGGTGGACTTTATAAAAAAAATCCAATCAGTACCTAAATGTCCCCGTGCACCCGTGCTATGAGTAAATGTAGATCTTAAATACACAGTTATTTAATAAGTAGAATTTATTTCAAGGAAATTAGTATTTAAAGACGTATACTTACGAATTAAAAATTTAATTTGTTTATAAATAAATAAATAAATATTATAGGACTTTCTTACACAGATTGACTAAATCCCACAGTAAGCCTTGAGCTTACGGAAGGCTTGTGTTGTGGGTACTCAGACAACGATATATATACTATACAAATACATAAATACATACATAGAAAACACCCAAGACTCAGGAACAAATATCCCACCAAAAACATTTTCATGTAAAATGTTGCCAAGACGAAACCATAAGGCTCGCACTGACAAAAAGTTATCAGATCTCTTGTAGAGCCAAGCTTCTAACTCTACAAGCCCTAACTTCACAAACTCTACACCTTAGTCAAAATATGTGGCTTGGCCGTTTCGCTACTGTCACATGGACGTAAGGTGAAAAATGTATTCATTATTCATTATTTTTTATAATACAATAACCAAACGGCCAAGCCACATATATTTTGACTAAGGTGTAGAGTTTGTGAAGTTAGGGCTTGTAGAGTTAGAAGCTTGGCTCTACAAGAGATCTGATAACTTTTTGTCAGTGCGAGCCTTATGGTTTCGTCTTGGCAACATTTTACATGAAAATGTTTTTGGTGGGATTTCACTTCTTTTTGTAAGTTGCTTCCATCCCCTAATTTAAAGGGTTGCGCATGTGATTTAAATACCTACTATTAAAAAACCTGAAATACGTACCTGGTGGCATCTTTTATACAATCTGCTTTTTACTGATTCCCTATACAAACTTCAACCCTCTTTTTCCCCTAACGCCCTTGTCCACCCCCTTTTCACCCTTACGGGACGATTTTGGGGTTGAAAACTATTCTATGCCATTTCCCATTACAAAAACTATCTACATACCAAATTTTAACTAAATCGGTTCAGCGGTTATTGATTTCCCATACAAAAGTCCACCCCCCTTTTCCCCCCCTTCGGGGCAAAAAATTTCAAGTTTTTGAATTTTTTTGTTGTTTGTGTACTAATACTATCTTACATACCAAATTTCAGCGTTCTAGGACTTCAGGAAGTACCCTAGAGGTTTTGATGATCAACAGTGAGTGAGTGAGTCAGTGACGAAATCGGGGTTTTTTAGATATGAATAAAATCTAAAGTATAAGAGCTATGCAATTGAAATTTTTTATGTTTAATAAGTCCACTATTGACATCATATCCCGAGAATTTTGTTTATCTGGTATAATCCAAACCCAAGTTATGAGGGTTAAAAAAAACGACGAAGCGCTTCGAGAAAAGGTAGGTAGTGCCCTTGCGCTTCGCTTTGCTCGTCTTGGCGGGGGCACTACCGTGCCCCCAGATCTGTGTTAATCACACAAATAAATGCCCTTACCAGGATTCGAACCCAGGACCGCGGCTTAACAGGCAGGGTCATTACCCTATGTAGTGGCCAGACCAGTCGTCAGACGAGTTTGAATTTGAACCACGAATTAATTTTATTTGAGCTCCCGATTAAATTAAATTTGTTTTATTTATTACTTCAATTGGTTTTCCTGTACAGTAATACATATTAAAGTGTACCAAAGTGACTCCATTCGTTCATTATTCTCGTTTGACGTTGTTTGACGTAAATACGTTACGTTTCACTAAACGTCCATCGGACTAAATTTTTTAACAGTGTTGGTACTTATGTTTGCAAATTAAACACTTAATGGGTCAATTTCTGAACACGATTTTTTTTCTGTCCGTGATGAAAATCGCGGGTTAGCATCAGACAATACTTACCAATTTTTTTTTACATAAAGAAGTCACACTTTCACACCGAGTTCCATATGAATTCACTGATTAGTTGGTTTTTAGAGTACACATAAAAATACCTAAAGGCTCAAATTACTACTCCCGTGCCCTGTCCGGAATCTACTTTTGAGCACAATGAAAAATCCTACGAAAAATTCTACATTAGTATCACTAATTTAGTGTCAAATACTTAAACTAGATGATATTTACTATCACTGAGCACATATACTATTAACTTCATTGTGGTAAATAACTCGTGATCGATGTTTAAATTTTGTCCGAGCGCGCGAGTAAAATTTCGTCGGCAAAACTCAAAGGGCTCTGACAGCCGACGTTTGTATTTGAACCGCCTCGTGTCCCGCCTCACCTGTACTGGCAGTATTCGGCTGTCTCTCAAAGTAAGCGGATGTAAGTCAAGCCGCGGCGTGTTCGAGCAAATCGCGTAAGTATTTCGGAATCCGGGTGGGCGACAATTTTTTTCTAATTTCGATGCCCCTTATAAATTTTATTTTCCACATAGCTTTTCAATAGCAATTGTCATATTTAGGAGCCCTTTATGTATCTTTATGTAAGCGATAACATAACAGTTTGGTCAAACACGATTTAAATTTTTGGCGAATTTTTTTATTACGAATTCTAATTTCCGTGCCCTAATTCCCATAACAAATTTACCTAAAACAGCTGATTAAGTGGCACGGGAATTAGAAAGTATTACATATATTGTCAACAAATCTTTTATTGGGGGCACTGTAAGTTAATTGGCAATGTTTACGTCATATTATTATTACTTATATATATTGGCATTGAATATATATTATATGTAATAATAATACGACGTATATCTTTCTATTTTACATTTAAGGAAATCTTAAAGAATGCACAAAAATCTGTGAATAGTTTTTTAGTATAAGTACTATAGTACTTACATACAGGATCGACCCGAATAACCCGGGCAATTTTAATACGTAAGGTAAGGTGGGGTAAGACGACACCGGGGTAAGACTATCACTTGTATGGAATCCTTGTACTGTTAGTCTTGCCCCACCTTACCTTATTCATTGATCATATTATAACATTAAAATATTATATAAACATAAAACTATTTCTGGAATTATTACATATTATAATACCTGTACCTAAGGTTACATGAAACAAAATGAATCATATTTGCAATGTTTTGTTTTTGTAAATTTGACAGCTGACAGCGTATGCCGTATAAAGTTTAAATATCTGGGAGACCGAGCTTTGCTTGGAAAACATATAGGTACCTACCTACCTAAAAACTCAAAAATGCGCGTTTTTCCAGAGATAACACCTACCTAGATAGATTTTTCACCCCAGAAAACCCTCATATATGATAAAATTTCATCGAAATCGTTAGAGCCGTTTCTGAGATCCCCGAAATATATACAAGAATTGCTCGTTTAATAGATTAGTTGTTATAAATTAGCTTTTCTAATACAAGAAAAATTAAATATATCCTATTCTTACTATATTATAAATGCGAAAGTATCTCTGTCTGTCTGTCTGTTATCTCGTCACGCTTAAACCGCTGAACCAATATCATGTTGATGATATTTGGCATGGAGATAGTTTGAGGCCCGGGGAAGGACAAAGTATCTGGGGACACGGCAGTGCCGCCGCCAAGTCGAGCAAAACAAAGTGGCACGGTCAAAATAACATTTAATTTGAACATGTAATCTAAGAATTAATGCACTTTAAAATCCCTTAGTTTTGTCACTGACACAATCACTCACGATCATCATTATTCTAAGGTACTTCTAGCATACCCACAAGTTCCAAATTTGAAACGTAATTAGGTTTAAGCTTTTTAAGCCAATAAAAATCTAATAATACTGCAATATTAGTCACGTTCTAAAGATCTAATAACTGCATAAATAACTTTGTAATCCTATAGAAATATATGCGATAACAAATTTACCTTTTAGTTCTTACAATTAGTAGGGAAAGTAAAGGTACACTACGATGTACGATGTGAGTATGAATAAAGATGTATATAGTTATGATATGTGTATACATAGTATCAGTATGGTATGGGTATGATTACCTGAAAAGAAGGACAGCCTACAAAAAGAGATGGGATCCTATCAAAAACATTACATGTAAAAAGATGCAAGTCTCGCAACGCAGTTCTTCTACTACAAAAAAAGTTTTGAGATGTAATGTGAAACCAAGTCGGTTATTTTAGACAATGCCAGGGGGGTATTAAAACCGTAATACTATTAGATACCTTATTAGGGTTCCGTAGCCAAATGGCAAAAAACGGAACCCTTATGGATTCGTCATGTCTGTCTATCTGTGATAGTCTTACCCCGGTGATAGTCTTACCCCACCTTACCTCATATGTGGTTAAACAATTGTTTGTGTTATGAATTTATGAAGGCAGCATATTCGATTTCTTCAGATTAACTTACACAATAACTTCTTCTCTCTGTGCCCCTATTTATTTCTTAGTATCATTTCCTATACGGCCATAAAGCAGATCATACACCTTGTACCTATCTACATGCAGATACATAATGACACTTTTTAATGAATAGTTTTGTATGTAAGGCGGACATGTTTACGCAACTACTCAAAGTATTGTTTTGAAATATATATATAGTCCGTCAACCAAATCTTGTCAGTAGCAATGTAAAGCAAACTAAAGTAGGGCAACACTCAAAGAGCAGTATTGCGCTAAGAAAAGCAGCAATGTACATCGAACCAACAGATTTTTTTTTTCCGCTGAGCGCGCCCTGCGTACGTCAATTCAAATTGTCACTCGCGGTTTATTGAAAAAAATTGAAACATGGACGGACAATTTAAAAGCGATGTTAAAACAATGTTAATCAAAATGATGAACAAATTTGAAGATATCAAAAACAACTCCCTATCGTAGATCGTAGTGCTTATATTCTCTTTGTTCCCTATCTATGTCTTCTAAGTTTACTAAAATAAAATCATATCAAAATGCAGATAATTAGATAGTGCATATATTTGTTATTTACAATATAATATGCCACTTGTTAATGTAAATTAGTGTACTGTTCTGGATGAATATGACATACCTGTGTAATTTTTTTGATTGGTATATATTGTACAATATACATATTAAAAATAAAACAACTGATATTTGGGTGTTTATTTAATTTAAAGGTAAATAAGATAAGGGTCACTTTTCGACTTGGTTGCGTTGTACACGTACATAAACCGCCATAGGTAAGTATTGTCTGAGAAGATACTACCTACTACGAACGCCTTATATTGGGCAAGATTTAATCCTGCAACAAACATGTATGGATTAGGTAGATATTGCGAAAGAACGGCGATATAATCAAGGCTCTTAATACTGTTTAAAAGGTTTTACCTTTGTAAATAGTCACAACTGATTGCTGAAAATATTAGACATGTGGGCCTATGGACGGTTTCCAGGACACAATTTATGGTCTTGTTGGATAGATTTAGGCATACGTTTTTATTTTATATATGCCTTTTAACCCTAAAACAAAAAAACTGAACATAATCTTAAAAATTCGAAAGAGTTCTTCCAGTACTTGTCATAACCTCAATTTTTAGTAATGTTTACCATCAACGAGCATGATTGTACATTGTAGGCCCCTTAGCTTTGCTTATTCTTATTTAATGTATTGGTATTTAATGGTAACAGCAGAAATATCTCTTGAAACAGAAACGATTCAGAATGAAAACCAAATGAAAACAAATAAGGTGACGGCTGTCATTCACGATCCAATTTCCACAGATAAAACACAGATGACACGCGTTTTGGAATTATTTGAACACAGTGTTGCTAACCCGCGATTTTTCAAATTTGCCGCCTTTTACTACTGACAAGATTTGGTTGACGGACTTTATTTTACTAAGAAAGAGAGATTAGTTGCCATTAAAATCAAGGAAACTACTAGTCAAATACGTAGTTTTTAGTGTATCATACTTTCGTAGATTTGTCGTCCGAAACTAAAATTAAAGTAGATAAATATGTTCGATGCCGCTTCAGTATGGTTGAAGTATATTATTGTAGATTAAAATATACATAAATAATAGTTTTAACTACCAAAATAAGCTAAGAAAACAATTCCTGTGCCATGTTCTAATTTCCGTGCTAGTAAAATCTAATTCCCATGGACACACTAATTCCCGTGCCCTGACCAAAATTTGAAATTGAAATAACTTTTATAGTTTTATGAATATTTTTACCCCATAAGAAAATTAATGTTTATTATATTTTTTATCAAATTATCAGCATATTTTTTTTTGTGTAATGTTGGTATTTCAAAATTCCATGGGAATTAGACAAAAATGCTCGTTTGGTGAAATTGACCCTAATGCTTACGACATTAAGCTCTTTTCTGTACGAAACATTTATCTTGACTCAAAATTTACGTAAGCGTTTTTATCATCAATGCAAATGGTGCGAAACGTCATTAGGATCCACATTTCTTGACGTTTTTGTTCTGCTTTGTGTGTCTATTTCTTTTATATTAAGTCAGTGTGAAATTACAATAAATTATTCTTATTGGAATGGAGATATACTACTGTATTTACTTTTACTCTGATTCTATATTAATTTCTATTCCAGAGGAATTGTCTGAATACTTAAACGAGATGTTCATCCCTAGTTGTGAGCGCTATCTTGCTTAGTTTGCTTTTACCTGGTCTAAGTTTTCAAGCGAAGTTTTGTACAAGGCGAATACTCGTCTACCAATGACTAGGTACCATTATCTTGGCCCTACCTACCGATTAAGAACTTTCAAATCTTATAATATCTATAATTTAGATATATATACCAAGTAATCACTCGAACTCGAAAGACCTCGAATTCTTTGCTTTACATTGAGCATAGCTATTTAGCACAGAATACTTACTTCTACCCTAAGCAACATTAGGGCTAAATTAAGTTATACCTATCATAGTCTTACAAATACGACAGCTTCATCTTAATCCGTCAAGTAATTTTATCTGGCATATAAATAACAGGTTTTAAGCATTGAAGGTTTTGGCGCAACAACCCATCTCACTTCCACTTCATACCTGTCCTATCTCCCTCTCACTGCATTATGACGGATGTGCCTAATTTATCTCAGAACACTGAACGCATCAAGCGTGACGGGACATTATGTAGGTAATTTATTTTCCCCGTTACGCAATACATACAATAACATACTCAAGCACGCTTTGCAGTATCCCCCTTTTTCTTAAAAATTAGCAAACCTTTGTTAAATTTTCTCACTCTCTAAAATTTAGAGAGTGACACTATTTACTTATATGTCGTTGTAATAAGAATATTTAGTACTTATTTACTCCACGTGTCTTAAAAAATACTCCTGTCACAATACTTTATCTAATTAAGGTAAGGAGACAACATTGTATTACCCTGTTGTTTTGTTTCCAATAACACGTCAGGGAAATTACGGACCTGCCCGTAAACTTGGCATCCTTACAAACTATACAACTTAGGTACAATAGAGGGACTGGGAGGAAGTTTGTTAAGAGTTGACCTTTGTTGTTATTCGTTTGTCTTTGTTTTAGGCCTCCATTGTGAAAGGATTTAATAAGATAACAAGTAAAGAGGCGTTTGTTACGAGATTAAAATTATCTTAGGCAATATTAGATGAGGGTTGAGTGGAGGAAAGGAGGGGAGGCCTTTGCCCAGCAGTGGGACACTAAACCAGGCTAATAAAAAAAATTAAATATCTATGAAAATGAGAGTTAGGTACGATAAATTCAAAATGTGTTCAATTTATAGGAAGGAGTGTTAGGTAAAAGCGGTAGCTTAGGTGCTGTTTTTGTAACTAACTCCTTTAGTGTTCTCAACTTTGCGAAGGTATCAATTTCTTAATTCAGTGAAGAATCGATAAATCAGGAAAACATGTATAATTTTCGTTGAATTACAGCCGGTATAATTGAGTATAAAAAAATAGGTTGGTAGTGATAATATAGCCGAGGGATGTGACGAGCAAAATTATAAACAGAAGTGTAATCAGAGTTATTGTGGTAAAATGTTAAACCTCGCTCGGTGATCTTCCGTAGCAAATTATTTGCGGCACGGCATCTTTTGTTCCCATCAAATTTCGTGGCTTCGTACCTAATGACTGCCATTTTTTTTTCAGAGAAACTTCTGCATAGCAGGCAGTTGGCTACCCACAGAAGCTCTGACAGTGTGGGACATCGCCGCTAAGAAGAAGGTGTCCATCGTGCGCGTGCAGAACCGGCGGCCAGATGTGGATGGGGAGTACATCTACGCATGCCGGTTTTGGAATTCTCGTAAGGTATGTTAAGGTGTATCAGTCACACAATTTTTCATTTCATTTCATTTATTTCCCACATATAAGCTAACAGTATTTCACCAAAACGCTTACACGGTATAGGTACAATAAAAAATAAAAAACTTAAAACAGTCGTGCGTAACAGGCATGCAATAAAAATGAAGTCACAGAATATACCAATTAATTACACAGAAATCACAGAATAAATAAATGTCGCTATCAATATGTCAGTAAAACATAAACAAATACAAAATAAGTCAATAAAAATAATAATAATACAATTTATTTACATAGAGTCGAGAACAGGTATGACAGCTTCTAGGAAAATACCTAACTGGTTAGCAAAGATGTCGGCATCCAGGTCCTGCATCAGCAGATTATTTATGAGTGCGATGGGCCGGACAATCCGGACATAGACCTCCCCCATGGCATGCCAGCTCGCCACTGCGTCCCGACTCCACAATCAAAAAACACTAGTAAAAATTTCACGAAAGGTCAGAAGTTTTACATCCCATCGAGCGTCAATCAACTGAAGTATCAATCAACTCGTACTGAAGTAGTAACTGCACTCGAAAAACATATTGCACGTACCTACTCTCCACGTATAATCGTCCACAATTAACTGAGACTTTCCCTTAAAAGTACACGTTAGTTTAACTTTTCATAACAACGCACAGGGGTCTTTATACCATTTCTTATTATAATAATACTTGTCACTCGAAGGTTTTTCTTTTATATTCTTAGGTAAGAACCTAAAAAAATATTTTGAAGCGATATGAGAGAGTCACCTTAGTGTAGTCTAAAGGTCCATTTCCAACGACAGCTGCACTACTGTCAATTTTACTATGGAAATTGACAGTAACAGCGACGCGTTCAGTACAGTAGTAGTGCAGCTGCGGTTAGAAATGGAATGTTACCCTTAGTTATAAAAAAACCCATAAAAATCAATGACATTCAACAATAAACAAAATGGGACTGAATTGATATCATAAATTTTCTATTTTCTGGAGCCGATGTTATTATATAATACCTACTTCAATTATCCTTGTCCGTTAAAGGTTAAAGTGATAAATCAGGTTTACAACCTATTAGTTCTCCGTCAATTCGCAATTTATAACCCCTTGCAAATATAGGCTTTACACATTAAAAGTACATTAAGGTGAAATGATTGATAGCCCTGAGAGGCTTTCACGTCCCGGCCAGACAGAATGACTAAATGGAATATGGGATTGAATTCACATTTCGTACCTATATTATTTGACATACAAAGTCGGGAGATTACCTACGTGTATAGTTGAGTGGAATACTTTTAAGCTTAATCTAGTTTCAATGACTTCTACATTTTTTAGGATTTCCAACATTAATAATGGGAGATCGCGAACTAATAGTTACAGATAAATGAACAGATCTAGATATTATATAAATTTCTGCGACCATTTTGCGAGTTATCGCCGAGAGGAAATGATTGTCAACATTTTTAACCGACTTCAAAAAAGGTGGAGATTACCGAATCGTCATTTGACATTTCAAATGGACATATCTCCGTCGTTTCTATAATTAATTTCGTCATTTCATTTTTTTTTCAAAATCCAGTTTTGATGATGGGATCCATGAGGAATTGATAGAACTCCTCAAATAGTAAAACAAACAAACAGTTACACAGTTTAAACTATGTCTCACGAAATTTTAATCTCGATAACTCCTCAAATGTTATGTAGAGTTACCATATGTTGTTTGAGGGTTTATTGGCCGGTATTGATACTGTTTTGCTTGGCACTGACTTCAAACATATATACTAGCACATGTAAACGAGATAATATTTTATTTTATCTTTTTTGAAATAAATTTATCTTATTTTTTATAAGGTTAGGTTAAGTACTACCTGACTCTTGGGCCATTGATTAGGTACTAAGGTATGTTGGAAACCATGCCAAATTACGGGAGCTGTTTTAGATTAGAAACTATAGCTATAGACCGACACACAGACAACAGGACAGGTAAAATATAAAATAGCTGTTTTACTACTTTGCTCCATAAGAGGAATCACAAATCGAGAAAACCTTTTAAAGTTGCTTAACTTTACGCATTTCGTTCACCATCAAGATCTGTGTTTAATTTGAAAACACAATTACCGCAGAATAAACGTGGATATTTGAGAGCGATGTCTGTCAGGAACAAGCGACCTGCTGAGGTTTTGGCAGTTTGTTTTCCTTGAATTTCCCGCCGGTTCTGTATATAGGATAGGTGTTAAGAGACAAACAGTAGCGGAGAGCTACACGGTCGAGTTTATTTTACAATAAAAAGTAAATATCTGTACAAAGTCTCTATTATCTAGATATTTCGAATCACCGTTACCGCTCAGGAAACTAGTGATGCTATAGGTTAATCTCATCATCCTGGCGTCACCCCCAGCTGTGTCCCCGCGCGGGGCGCGAGGACCCGGGGTCCGCCTTCCGACTCCTTCGTGTCCACTTTGCCCGATCTTCGGCGTCCCTGGTGGTGAGTCCGTTGGCACGCATGTCCTCCTTAACGACATCAAGCCATCGCTTCCTGAGCCGGCCTTTTCTTCCCGTACCGGGAGGAGGCGGCATGGCCAGGCATTTGTTACCCACGTAACTTGCCGGTATGCGCGAGACGTGGCCATACCAACGAAGGCGGCACTCTTGCAGTTTGTCAGCGATGTCACGGACGCCAAGACTACCCCGAATGTGGGCGTTTCGGACGCGATCCTTGCGTGAAACTCCGCACATCCACCGCAGCATCTTCATTTCCGTGACACGCAGTTCCTGCTTGTGTCGCTCTAGTAAAGGCCAAGTCTCGCTGCCCTACAGAAGGGCAGGTCTAATGATGGTCTTATAGACCTGTCCCTTCAATTTAATCGGCATTTTGGGGTCACAAATAACCCCAGTCATCTCCCGCCATTTGACCCAGGCAGCGGATATTCGGGCTTTGACGTCGCTGTCGATGTCCCCGGTAGTCCTAAGTACAGATCCTAGGTACTTAACTTGATCCGTGCGCTTGACCATGTCCCCCGCCTATGCGGACGGGTAGAGGATCTGTACTATTGCAGGCCATGTACTCTGTCTTCGCCACATTTAGTTTAAGACCGCCGTTCTCTAGCGACCCCCTCCATCTGTTCACCCGCTGGACAAGTCGGCCCTTATCAGAGTCTGTCAGCGCGATATCATCAGCATACATGAATAGCCACGGTGGCTGCTCATGGTAGTCTCGGATGCTGGCTGACAGGGCGTCTAATATCACGCTAAACAGAAACGGGCTGAGCACAGAGCCCGTCCTGTGTCACCAACAGCGGTCCTGACTATTGAATCGGAATCGCGGTACATGTCCCGGATAGTGTCAATATAGGCCTCAGGTACAGCCTTGGACCGCAGCGCCTAGCAAATCATCTCACGAGGGACACAGTCAAAGGCCTTTTCGATATCCAGAAACGGGAAATGTAGAGGCGTGTTCTTTGCTCTGTATCCCTCCATGAGGATCCTCAGAGCAAATACAGGTTCCATCGTTCTGCACCCTGGCCGAAACCCATATTGACACCCCGAGACTGTACCCTCCTGTCGGAGCCGAGTGATGCTATAGGCTGCGTCTAGGTAATACCTACTGAATGTTTTTTTTTTATTGGTGAGATGACCACTATAGAATACTGTACCTACATTGCTCGGGTTTTCGACCCGAACGTTAAAAACTCCTCATTGACTCTCGCGTGAACCTTCCAGAAAATAAAGGTAGAGCTAAATATATATTTTCTCACCGGGGTACGCAGTAATTTTAGAATGAGAATGAACAAAGGTCTCCGTTTCATCTAGGACAAAATGCTTTCGTAATTTCGGATGTTCTCCGCTACAGGTCGCATTTTTAAACGGATCCATTTTACTCTTTGTGAGCTTCTTTCTCACCGCTGTAAGCTCCACTCTTGTACCACCGTTTACTCAAGTGCTAATATTGCTCAACTTTCCAAATCCTCGGTCTTGTATAGTCAAGTTAGATTTGTGTTGAGGCCCTCGGTGGTGAATTTCGGTAGTTTCGAGCTTGGCTCGATATCAGATCTTAATTGCTCTGGGAACACCCAATACTTTACCTAGATAAGCATAAAGTGCTTGTTAATTATAATTACGAAGCTCAGTTTGTAAGGACTCATCAGGTTCAAAAACAATTGTAAGTATGTATACATATAGGACATAACAAATTAGGGGAATAAAGATGCAACCAAACTTAATTAATAGTAGTTTATGCAACAGTGATATAATAAGGGATCTTAAAATTCAAGGGTCGAAGTTACAAAACGAGACGTAGTCGAGTTTTGTAAAAAAAGACCCGAGAATTTTAAGAACCAATTATGAGCTGTTGCATACATTACTTTTTCTATGACAGCTGCAGCAAAAAAAAAAAAAAAAAAAAAAAAAAAAAAAAAAAAAAAAAAAAAAAAAAAAAAGTTAATATTAAAAAAAAGAGTTATTATTAAAAAAAAAGAGTTATTATTAAAAAAAACGAGTTATTATTTAAAAAAAATTGAGTTATTATTAAAAAAAAAAAAGAGTTATTATTTAAAAAAAAAAGAGTTATTATTGTAAATGAAAACATACCTCTTTCAATCAAGATGATCGGAACTTGTATCTTTAAAAAAAATAAAGCAGTTGTATTATACTCATAAGATGACTGCTAGCAGTCATCTTATGAGCCTATAGACAAAGCATTCAAATGACATTGCTTTAGATATCACTGTCAGTCATTTAATTGACACATTTAAGTGCTGGAGTAGAAAAACGTAATAAGATATTTGTTAATAATTAAATATTTGCATAATCAACTCTAGTTTTGTGTATAACTATTACGTCAGAGACAAAGTTCAAAACTGTCAAGTATCAAGCATTTTTAACTTACAAGGAATATTTTCTGCCAATGGTTGCTTTTCATCAATTTTGCAACTTGAATTGACTCATAATTTTATAACTGAAGCAGTCTCGTACTCGACTAACTAAAACTAGGTCTATGTCTGGAAGACCTAACTTCTAGACCATTAATTACAGGTATTTACTTCAAGTTTCATGATTGTTCACGTGTTAGTTTATCAAAAGTTTTAGGGTATTTAAGTTTAACATAAACAGTAATTAAATTAGTTTCCAAGCAAATGATTGAAATAGATTAGATGAGATCTATTTTAAAGTTTAACTTAAAAAGTGGAAAATACCCTGTGTAATTTGCAATGGCATTTCAAATTATCTCTTTTATTCGCGCTCCGCGAGGAATTTTAGTTACTGCTTGTGACAGGGATAGTTCTGTTGGAAATCTGAAAACTATGCAACATCCTGAAACTTTTGAACATATTGGTATAGCCGGCGCCAGTTTTCTAGTTTGACGCATACAATTAGCTTTAAAGTGTGAGTTTACAACTATTAATAAGTTGGGAACTGTTAAAAAGTTTGTAAAACGATATCAGCTAATAGATAAAACTATTACCATGTTACAATTTATGATTATAATTATCTTTGTTTGTTCAGCATTTTTCGTCAGATAATTAGAATCGCCTATAATTCTCAGCGTTCTCTAAAACATATTGTAAGTAACTACCTACTTATAGGAAGTTTGGTAGTTTTCTGCCGAGTTATCTTTTACAAGCTGCCAATCGTGGAATCTACTTAGATTGGAGATACCTGAATAAAATAAACCAAGATATTATATGAGAAGTTGTTTGCCAAACGACGACTTGAACAATATTTCTTATTTATTTGTCTTGTAACTCATCCCTTCAAATTTCAGTACAACCGCAAAGCCAAATACGGCATCATAGGCGGCAGCGGTACCAACTGCGTAGAGATCATTAATCTTCACAACCGCTACATAACTTGCTCATACCCCGCCCAGGGCGCGGTGCTCGCCATCACCAGCCACGAGGACCACATAGCCTTCGGCGGCACGGCCCCAGTCTTGAACATAGTGAGCTTCCACGACCCCAAGCATGAGGAGTACCCGAAAGACAATGTACACCAGGAATTTGGTGACGTGGTTGTACATGATTTGGACGATTGTGAAAGCCGTGCATCGACAATGTTTAGTTTTGTATAGACGTAAAAAGATTACTCCAATGTAAAACCTTGAATTGAATACACATTTTAAACTTGAAATATTGTGTGCTAATGACTAGGTTATATTTTATCTTTTCATTCTGTTGCATCATTAAGATGACCGTAGGAAATCACAATTTAGATGTTTTTCATAACAACAGTTCACATAAAAAATTTGATCAGACAAAAATCCAGCCCAATTAGAGACGGAAACATGTTTCTCTTATCCCAATATTACCAAAGGCAAAGGCCGTAACGATGATATAATTACACGTATGATATGACATGAAACGTACGAGACGTTTTCTACAAACCTAAAAGTATTGTGCCTTATACGTGTCTTGTACAATTTCAATAAGGCAACTGAATACGGAAAGTGCTGACCCCGCCATTAAAAAGAAACCTTGAACACAATGTGAAGGTATATTGGTGTTATGGTAAAATAGACCTCGCAAATATTGGGTTGGATAAGTGTTCCTTTACTGTACCTGAAGGATTGTATACCTACGCAAGTTGGTGGTCTTAGTAACGATTTGAGGATTATTATTGTTATTTTAGTTTAACTATTAGAAAACTAGAAATTCCTACCAATATCAAAACGTTAGTATGAAACCTAATCTTAGCAATTTTAGGCACTTATGTTTGGTTAGGTACCTTTTAAAACTTTGGTAATTAAATTACAAACTTCTAAAATGTGAGCGCTTAGTGACATGCCTATCATTTATAATTTTTAACTTTTAATTATGAAACTTTGTACGAGACCGAGTCGTGATGTCATCACGGTCTTTAGTTTAGTACCATTAAAACCGTAAATATATAAGTTATGCGTGTTTTAAAACAAAGTTTGATAGAAATTATAATTATGAATAAATTACATTAGGTACTTTGAATACCTACTCATTTCGCCCATGTAAACAACTCGCACGTAATATTAAAGCCTTTAGGATAACTACACAAATTACATTTGCACGCGAGCAGTCCATTACGGTCAAAACTAATCCGTTTCAATTTTGTCAAAGGCAAAACTGGGCTCGGTCGGTAATGGGCAGCGAAAACTGAGCACCGCATTATTTGCACCGTCATCACTGTAATTATCAACCCCGAGCCAAACATAACCGTAAAAATCGTTAGAGAAAACACGTATGGAACTTCGAAAATTAACTCCAGAAAACAATAGAACGACTTCTAACCGAGAAAAAAGTTCTCGCGGGGCCAACATTGAAAAATTAGACGGCATTGCGAATTCAGCCGAGACTACAACGGTGAACAAGTTGCAATAGAATTTAAATAAAGAAAACGTTCCGTAACAGCGAGAACTTGTGTGCCGGGCGTTGGTGAACTTTCAACTTTCAGCCGGCTCGTGGAGAGAGCGCCTCCCGGCCTCCCCCCGGGTTCCGTACTTGGAGCGAATATTTACAGCGCAACCTAAATATAGCGTGCCTCTGCTCAGCTGGCACGGTGGGCGGGGGAGGTAAACATCCCCTCCCACCGGCTCGGCTCCCGTAGCGCATGGAAGGCCATTCGGGCGCCGGCTTCTGAGGTGAGCGGACGTCTCTTATATAATGCTGAGGTCGTTCCGCGACCATGACCGACAAGGGTTGCTCGCTCACGGTAATAATAAAGGTAATTTTCAAGGTTACGTCGTTGTAGGGGTTCTATTAACGTTTCTTTGATATTAGACGATAATAGCATCGTGCTGACTTATGCAAACTATTATAGGCCAAACCCATTTCGTGTTAATTTGTTTACTTCACGTGGGTAATAGAAGCGCTGAGTTGTAAGGTTACGGCAAGAAATTAACGATGCAAATGGCATAAACGAATAGCCGATGGATGTTTTTATAGCAGAAACCATAAAAATTGAATGACTAGTATCAGTATTCAAAGCATAAGATATTTTAATATTTATTGGAGGAAAGCTGCTAAAACACGAATATAAAATAACGTTGAACAATCGGAAAACAGCCCGAAGCGTCGAAATATATGTTCTCTCATGTCGACTTTCTCGCCGTTCGGAATAAAATATTGAACACCGAACTTGAGATAAACACCTTTTTGGTGAAAATGTTGTGACAGAGGAAAGCTATTATTGCATAAAGTTGGCAGACTTTTTTATTTGCGTATTTCAGCGTTATTAATTCGTGAAACTCGTAAAAATGTGTTTGGTTAATGTAACTCTCTTGTTTAAAGCGAAGTGACTCGGCGGCTACCTACATTTCATTGTGTAATAGTTTAGGGTCCCTGCGTTAAATGTTTTGGACCAAAATTTTATGCTCACATTAAGGATTCATGGATGTGGTTGCCTTAAAAATACTTTATAGGATTCAATGTTCTTGTTACGTTATTAATGTTATTATGGTATGCGAGAATTTACCTTCAGATCTCAGTGAAACATCCCGAAGAACTACTATACTATGTTATAATCATTATCAATCACTCGATTTTCCCTAACAAAACCGAATGCTTTTCCCATTTAACAAAAGACTGCTGCAGCATCATTAATCTATCTGGAAGACGGAACTCAAATAACTAATATATTATAGAGTTCCCACGGATACCTCTACTCCGCTTGTTCCGCAAATTTGGGACATTAGCCCATTAGTTATCACGTGCAGCTTTTTAAACACTTACCTAAATTACGTAATGGCTCCATCTATTTGGCACGTAAGTAATAGCCGGGATGTTCTGACCCGAATCCGTGAATCGATTTGGTGATTGTGCTAATGAGGAATTGATTTTCGTTGTTGGCGCCGGGGTTTCATCTTTTTCCATCCTTTGCTCTTTGATAGGTAGGTATTACTTGAGAAGCTTACTGGGGTAATCGCCGATCGACATTACTCTTGGGGATTGCTTTCTTGGTTAGGTATTTCTGTTCGTATCTATCAGATATTTTATTAATCTTTGTACCTAAAATGTTGATTTAACATTATTATAATACTATTAAAAAAGGTATAAATCCTATTAGATTTGAATGACGTTATAGATAGGTACCTGAAATGAAAACATAATTATAAATAATATTATGATAATTGTACCTATATATTATGTATAAGTCCCTGTATAAAGTGTGTAAATCCAATACGGAATTTATCCGTCTAATCATTAATTAGGATTGCGGAGGTTGCGGGTTCAAGTCCTGCCGGAAGCGTAATTTTTCCATTTTTTCCTTTAATATAAAATTTGGAAAAAAGCGCTGGTGGCCTAGCGGTAAGAGCGTGCGACTTGCAATCCGGAGGTCGCGGGTTCGAACCCCGGCTCGTACCAATGAGTTTTTCGGAACTTATGTACGAAATATCATTTGATATTTACCAGTCGCTTTTCGGTGAAGGAAAACATCGTGAGGAAACCGGACTAATCCCAATACGGGCCTAGTTTACCCTCTGGGTTGGAAGGTCAGATGGCAGTCGCTTTCGTAAAAACTAGTGCCCACGCCAATTACTGGGATTAGTTGCCAAGCGGACCCCAGGCTCCCATGAGCCGTGGCAAAATGCCGGGACAACGCAAGGAAGAAGATGATGATAAAATTTGGAATATCGCTCGCAGACGTAATCTGCATGTTAAAAATTGATTTAGTACGGGTTAGCACATTGTCACTGGTGAATTCTCAATGCAACTTGAGACTCCGGTGCCGATAAAAAGATGTAATCGTTTTTCGGTAGATGTCGCTATACGCCACCCCAAAGGCGTGTGCATGAGGGAAGGAATGGAAAAATTCGCAAGATTCTGGTAGGCTTCCGTAGCTCAATTGGCAGAGCTAACGCACGGATTGCGGAGGTTGCGGGTTCAAGTCCTGCCGGAAGCGTAATTTTTCCATTTTTTCCTTTAATATAAAATTTGGAATATCCCTCGCAGACCTAATCTGCATGTTAAAAATTGATTAATTAAGATGTTTTTTAAAGTTACACTTAATTACTTATGACCCCGCAATTAGTTTTTTTATCAATTTACCGAGCAGAAAAATGTACTGCAAACATTGAAAAACAAAAGATGACATGAAATAACGAGATACGAGGCTTTTGTAGTAACTGCCAACAAACGTTGACAGTTACTTTAAAAAGCTCGTATCCCGTAACTTGTGTGGTGTACATTGCGGGCCGAATTAATTTGTATGGTTAAAATGTTAATTGTATTTCTAAGCAAAATCTATCTCAATATACTTCTTAGGTCCTATGCTAACCACCGTTTAAATATTCGCCCGTATTGGATTTACACACTGTATGAGCCGTTTTATTTTAGACATAAGCTAAAACCGATCGCGGCTTACGCTATAATACCTGTAGGTATTTTTATTGTATGAACCGCAGCGCAGGAGGTATTTTTTATTGTAGATGTGTGTAGTAAGGGCATATGGCATATATATGTACGTGTGAATAGGTCAATCGTCACTTATATGGCTGTTCAAAAAAGGTAGGCACGGCTCAAAGCTTCTAAAATTTTTAATAGCATTAGGTACCTACAGAAACAAATGTATAATTGACACTATAAGTAATATTATGCCTTCCTCAAGTGCCAAGATACAATAAGAATATCAAGTATGTACGTATAAATTAATCAACACTTACTTAACTATCGCGTAATCTTATTTACTCTGAAAGGTTAATTTATCCCACAAAACGTTCACCCAACTCACCAGAATAGTGAATTGGGGTCTCATTAGTCTTTGAGTCAGCTTTCGACGTAGGTAAGCCAATTCAAACTTACATTTTGATATAAAGTGATTTCATTTTGTTATCTTTCGCCCGTGCGCGATGCGTCTCGCACCAATACATGTACGAACGTATGAGTAAAATGTACGGACGAATGTAAGCAAAATTACATCATTTTGATATCGGAATGTTAAGTTCGTATTGGCCTCCTGGTCGCAGACAATGACTTGCTCGAGTCAAGCGTAAACCTTTTCTTATACTATCTTGCTGCCTTTTCTAATTAGTAATGTTAGATACAGACAAACAATACTTAGGTTAGGTAGATGTAAGTAGCTAGAATACAGCGATCGATGCAGTAGGTAAATGGAACTTTATTATGTATGTCTTGTCATAGGATGGTGTTAAGTCGAAATTATAAATATGTACGACATTACTTTATGATTACGATATGAGTACGACATTAGATTAATGCTTGTCGTTTATTTCTAGTAGTTTAGTAATTAGGAGAATTAAAAATCTACGATTCAGTACAATCTCGTCAGGAATGGTAGTATACCTTAAGCTAGTATTAAAACGAATACCTATAATAATAGAGTAATAATGATTTCATATGGGTTTCAATCACTAAAAATGGACTCTAGAAATAGGACGTATTAGGATTATCTATGAATGTAAGTACATAAAGTCTGTGCGGAAAGAGAAGAGTCGTGAAATGTAGGGGAGCCCATACACTCTACGACTCTTCTCTTTCCGCACAGATCCTATCGTGTCTTACAGGGACCTAAAGAACCTAGCCGAGGACCGCGAAAACTGGCGCATACTCCACCGACAAGAGCCACGCTCTTATATGATGATGATGACATGTCTGTTATGATAATTTTGACAGGCTAACATATATTCTAATGATATGAATGGAAGATGCCTAACTGATTTCAGATCAGTTGATGTGTAGGTACATAACATTATTTTATTTGTTGTCTTAATTTTTTTAATATTCTTGTTCTACTAATTACGAAAGAAAAGCTCATCACTATTATATCATTATCTTGACTTCTAATTAACGCCAGGACAGTGTAATACCGGCATAAGGGTATTCATTACAGCGACTAGTTCCATCTCGTCGTAGTTAGCTTTGTCTGGAGCGTGAAATTGTAGGTAAATAAGCACTTACTGAATTTTACGTGGCGCGAATTGATGAAAGAGTAGGTAATTAAATAACTTCACGACAATTAATGGAATTCATTGGGGTACCAATGATATAAGCTTATAATATCGAAAAAGATAATACATTAGGAAATGTGGAAATTTCCATACCATATTGTTTATCTTAGATACATGATTTGAATTTATTTATATACTGAACAGCAACATAAGTATAAAGTAACAATAAATAAAGTAACCTAAATAAAATTAAAACTACCTACAAAACTAAAACTACTACTTAAAAAAGGATAACTAAAAATCTATATCTAAAGAGGGCCCTTGGGGCATAGTACCAAGGATTGTTTATCTTAGTAGATTCTTATAAGACTTGTACTTACAAATTTTACTACGTTGTAACTAGAAGTTCCGTAGAATCGTTGTCAATGCAGTTATTATTTAATACGCGCATAATATGATTGGCCCTGATTCTTGACAAACTGATTGAGGTAATGACCTGCTGCACACAAAAGCATGTTACAAATGTCATTGGAATATGACATGACAGAAACCACTTGAAATGTGTTAATTAAACTTCACCAACAACTATGTCACCGCACATTTGGCAATCCAAAATTGCCGCAATCCAGTGAAATCCAATATTTGCTATGCAAACGCACAGTTTGTACTAAAGCTAAAATTCTCACTGTGTGTCCAATACCGACGAGCATCGACCGGGATTCCGCGCTTTGTGCGAAACGTCATGAAACAATGCATTTAATTGAATTCTACAACAGGATATTGTTTCGTTATTACGGTGAATTGAAATAAATTTCAGTATTATGACAGCTATAGCTGTACAAAGCATTGATTCTATTAAATTTGAACATGATTTCAAGTATGTAGGTGTAGCTAATGTAGTTTTAGGTATTTGTTTTGATTTAGGTATTTTTTGTGGAAATAGAAGCTTAGATGGGAGCAAATTTTAATAGGTAAATTAGATACCTACTAAATAATTGTATTATTATATCATACGTATTTCTTTGCAGAATTATCTACTAGGCAATCTTTCAGCACCTACAACAAAATTTAATTTAAATCTAACACACGTTAACTCGTTTTGAAATTTTATCATTTGGCTTGGCTAAAGAATGAAAAGTTCCTATAAATCTCCTCCTATAAATTGATTAATATAAAATTATATAATATAAGAGTCATTACTACGCGTCAAGAAAAAACAGATTTATAGGAACTTTTCATTCTTTAGTCAAACCCACAAAATTATGATACAATTTTAAAATGAATTATGATAAGAAAAAATTACACAATTTATGAGTAAGTTTGAGCAGGTGACCTCGATAAATCTCACCAGGCAGCCTCGGAAAGATCGCGAGCTATTTGTATTTTATTTATATAGGTAAGTACCTAAAAGACTTTAATCGTAAGAACGTTTAATAAGACGAAGGGAACGTCGCCCATGATACAAATTACAAGGGGAGGATATAAATGAAAATTCTTGGAATAAGAATCAATTCGTGAATAAAAGCTGCTATTTAATTATATTGTGACAACAGGCTGTGGATGTGTGTTTAACTGTTTACTGATGTGCCTAAGGAAACTTTCCAAAATTGTGAAATGTTTCGGAAATATAACGTAGGAAAAATTCGGAAAATTTCTTACATTTTTGTATGAGAATTGAAACTTTCCAATTTTAAATTTAAATTTCCCATATTTCCTAGTGAAAGTTTCATGAAATTTTCGAGAATTTATAGAATTTTATGGAAACTTTCCGCAACTTGCACATCTGTATGTGTGTTTAAGAAAATCTTTATAAAAAACGTTTAGCATTTTCGAGATTTCAGGAGGTACTTAAGTTAGTCATTATTTGTTGACAATTTCTCCAGCCACAAATGCCACTGTTGAAAGCTGCTCATATCCAAAATAAATTGATAAAAAGAAATTCGGGAACCTATAGCGGAATGCATCCAGTGCACAATGCTCATATCGTACAGTCCACACCAATAGTAGTTGATAGAGCAACGTATCAAAAACATCTACCTGTGTTAGTTTGCGTTCAAAAGTAAGCACGCTCTATTTGTGGTACATAAATGGTAGATAGTGTAGATTTCTATTTTCGACACGTAGTCTCATCCGCTTTTAGTGATGCTGACTGAAGGTATATGGCTCGCTTCAACTCTCGATGTTTGCATCATAATAATTGTTGGTCACTTCGGCTAGCAGTAAAAATGAGCCAACCGCCGAAGTCGTGCGCATTGTCAACCTAAACAGAAATAAGTTTTTAGCAAAAATTTAATTTTTGGTACAAGCTTTTATCGCTGACTGTACTTTTCTTACGACAGACAACTAATACTCATCGAGACAATTCTAAAAACCCCTAACACAATTAGGTTGCGTTGTTTCATCACAGTTCCTATGGCCACCTCCTGTCTCCATCATCAGATCAGTTCGACAGTACCATATTATTGTATAGTCATCAGAACTACATACAGCTGCCAATTTTCATGACGCTACGATCCTTGGAAGATGGCTAAATTAGTTACCTTAGATTCCATTATATAGTTACTTACAGATCGACCTAATAAAAGCTTGTTAATAATAAACTAAGCAACTATATTTCGCACACTAAAACCCGTGCCACAGAAATGTATACACGTGGATGCAAATGTAAAACACAACTTTTCCTTCAGGTAAAAAATGACTAAAAATGAACGCTACAAGTTATAAATCCAAGTTAAACCTGGTTCAGTTTGGGCGCGGCGCGCGGGCGCGGGGCGAGCGGCGTGGCTGCATCGATCGCAGGCCGTGACCTTGACCCGACCGCGTTCCCGGATGTGCTAGCTTGCCTAGTTGCGGTACTAGCGCTTTTATTACAACTACTGAATTATCTTTAACTGCTTCATTTTAAACTACACAATACGAAGCCTAGCCAATCTTAAAATGGATATTCTGTCAATGTTTTTGCGTTCACATTTAAAGCGACGATTGGTGGAGGCTATGATGTGCAATCAGAGTCCAATTTGGATCCGGAATGAAAATATGTGTAGGCGAGTCAATTTATAGAATGATTTTCCTACTCGTTACCACGTTCCGAAATATGTGTTCTTGTAGGTACTTAAATTTTTATTAGGATCACTTAATTTTTTTATAACATGTAATAATGTAAAGTTACTTTAAGTATCGATTTTAAATGCTTTTATTTAAGGTAAACTGGAAGAAATCCCTTATAGAGGTAGTTCGTAGCGTAGTCAATACAAGTTATCCAGATCTAAAAGCATGTGTGTAAGAGATTTATGAAACTTGTAACATAAACGATAACGATTATGTACAACATATAATAAGGTAAATAAAACATTTAAATCGGATCTTCCCACTCATAGAACCTGCTACGTAATATCAATCGAAAACCCGAGAGCACTCATTTTCCACTTCTTAGTGTTATAATAATAGAACCAACCTTATTACATTATCTATCGAATAAATTTTGCAAACTCACTTCAAAAATATCGTAGACGCTATTTTCGTATTTTTAACGATAATAATCCGTATAAAAAGAAATTTTTTCATTGTTAGCTCAGAAAGGGTTACCTAACCCTTCATACACAAGTCGGCTACTTTCAGTGAGAGTTAACCAAATAATAGTATAATATATGAATTAACGGTGGAGAATCAAATGATATACCTATTTATCAAAATAAGCAAAATTATTTAAAAAATAAACTACTGTTAAGGGTCAATTTTCAAATAGGCATTTTTTGCTGTCCCACGGCTAAAACTCGAAGTCCATAGGACTTAAAGACTAGATATGTATATATTTTAATTCAGTGTATTACTTTAAAAATAATGTACAACTGTACCTTAAATATTATTAGTTTCTGACAAAATCGCACTTGAAGGTCCAAAAACGGCGAAATTTGCCGTTTTTCGCGTGTCCCAGTGGCGGCTTAGTGCAATAAAAAAAATCATAACTTTGGATGTAGGCAACGTATTATTAATAGCCTTATATTTTTATAAAGAGCACATTCTAGAGAATGTATTTAATCATTTCGACAATTTAATGCGTTATTTAATAAAACAAGGGAAGCCTTTTTATCGTTGTCCCACGCGGCACTTTGTTTTGTTATGACTTAAAGATACCCCCCAAAATCTTCTTTGTCTATTGAATAACGATTAGATTAACTTTACGACGCAATAGCGCGGTTAGTTGGGCGTTGATCACCATCAAGTATGCACGCGAAAACAGTTTTATTTATGTAAAAACAGGTAATAATCTCTTTCGATATATTTTGGTACGACTACAATGACATTTGTATGGACGCTTCATATGTTGGTACAGAGTCAAAATAAAAATGTGTATTTCATTATAATAGTTGCAAATATAACGTTAAAATATATAGTAAAATAAATAAGTGAATCGGTTATATGGTGTAAGAAAATTCGACAAAAAATATTATTGGCGACATTTGTACGGCTATTTTGACCGTACAGATGTCGATTGTGGCATACAAATGTCGACATAGTGCCATACAAATGTCGAAAAGGCGTCATACAAATGTCGTCAGGGTCTTACAAATGCCACAAAATTAATAAATAGTGACATAAACATTTTGATACTGCCATACAATGTCGAAAAAATGCCATATACATGTCAAAAGCACCTTAAAAATTGCTAAATAGTGCCACACAAATGTCGATCTTTAGACATCCATATCTAGCTAACTATAAAAAGTAGAGTGGTGCCTCGTACAGTATATTTTTTGTTGTTAAGAATCCTTCCTAAATCGATGATTATAAATCGAATTTTCCAAAAATTAAAAATTGCCATACAAATGTCGAAAAAACACCCTCTCAAAAATTGACCCGTCGAGATTGAGTCCGCTAAAAAGTGAACTATCTACTAACTTTGCACCGATTTGAGTAGAACAAAGTGAGGGAGTGTCGTTATAAAGGTAGTCATATTTTCATAGAAATTTGACTTTAAGTAGGTAATGATGACATTGTCACACTTTATCATTGCTAATGCCATGCAGATTTAGCATGGTTCGATTTTATTTCGGGGTTTTTAGGAACGACTTTATTAACTCATTTTATAAAAATGTAATAGAAAAGGTACCTACAATCGGCGATAAGTAAAAAATAAAAATGAAATATAGGCTGGGTTAATGGTTTAACCGGTTAACCCCGGGTTAGTGAGATAAGCAAGTGGCGCTCATAGTATTAGCTTATATTTAGTTATGCAATAGGCCCCTGGTGATATTTATTATAGTAAAAATCGACTACACTTGATTAATCAAATATTTCTTCCTTGTAACCATCATCATCATCATCATCATATCAGCCATAAGACGTCCACTGCTGAACATAGGCCTCCCCCCTTGTAATCGTGTTAAGTCAAAAGGTTACAATAAACTCGCACTTTACAGTTTGTATACTACTTATACAATCACAATAGCCAATAAAGTTTCACGAGAATGTCTCCAGCATTTAACGGCCTGATTCGAACTTTAAAGCTACGTCAAAATTAGCTAAAGATACGATATGGATCGGAGTCAGTGTCAAAAGTGACGTTTTTGTTTGAAGAAACGTCACTTTTGACATAGACATATCCGATCCATGTCGTATCTTTAGCAAATTTTTGACGTATCTTAAGACGAAACAGGAGCTGAGATATAAATATTTTAGGTAAATATACCCGTCTCGCTAACGGAAGCGGCTCCTAAAACAAGTGCGATAATGACAAGGCAAAAATCCTGCGTAAAAATCTCAAAAATCGAGGTTTCGTACTCGACTGTTTCCTCCTCCAAAACTTAACCAATCGTAACCAAATTTGGAAATCTAAATGATTATGAAATTATCTGTGTCAAAACGTTTTGCTTTTTTGGCTAATTGATATCAGTTTTGAATACCACGCCTCTCATTACGGCATAGTCAATTAGGCCATTTTGGCCATTTTTGAAGGGCTCTAGCGCCTTAAAAAAACAAAAATATCAAAAAAAGCAAAACGGTCCGACACAGATATTGACAATATTAATCTGTGTTGAAAAAATCATTGCTCTAGCTTCAAAACCCACGGAGGAAACAGTCGAGTACGTTTGTATGGAGAAATGACCACTCCTGTTGGCTCTTAAAGTTTGAATCAGGCCGATAGTCAAATTCCGCTTACCGCCACTTCGTTAGGGGTCGTTCGGTGAGATAATAACGAAACAATGCTAATGGATTCCATACCTACACTTAAAAGGGCAAAGCTTATATGAGACCGTCATAACAAAAGGTCGGTAAAGGGAGCTTCTAGAATATTACTGATTTTCATAAAACTGAACTGGTTATTTTGCTGACATTAATGATCCTGTAGTTTGTGTTTATTGTTTTAGTTTGTTTTTATTAAGGTTTTATGGTGCTTATGTAAGTATGTCTATATATGTATTGTATCGTACGCTGTCGTATTAAAGCTATCAAATTCCACCCGACACTGTCGATTCGTTTTCGACACAGTAGCCGTGGGGTCATTTTTGAGCTCAAGTCAGTCTTCTATAGTATTCTAGTTCGTTGGTACTGTATGACTGGTTTAGAACTAGAAAATAATATCAGAACGGGCTTAAGTTGAGATCTATACTGGGATTAAGATGAAATCAAGTAGAAATCATTAGGTTAGAACCAATCAGTCATTTTAATTCAATGTAATGTTTGTGAATAATTTATTCAACAGCAAGGGTTTTATTTGCATGGCTTTTAGTATCACGTAGCCTACAATGAATAGTTCAGTTTTTCCTTTTTATGTTCGCCGTAAATGGCTAATGAATGAATATATTTTATATTCCCAATAACTAATTATGTTCACCTTTTACAGTTACAAGACTCCCATGTGATTATATTTTTATTTTATTTTTTATTCATTATAAAGTTCGAATCTCCATCCTACTAAAAGCTATCATAAACAATACCCAAAAACTCCCTTATTAAATACAAAACCGACCTAAACGGTACTCACAATAAGTTTCTGTGGCTAAACAATGCAAATGTATGCAATATGGCGGCCGGCGGTCTAGTGCATAACAATGTATGCTAATCAAAAGATAACTGCTGATGCACGGCGACGGGACGGGGCAGTCGGCAAACTAATTTGGATGCAATTCCACTGATGAGCGGACCTAGTAACCTAGCTCTTGGATTTAGATGTAGCACACATAAGTGAAAACCAATAAAGCAGATATTAAGAAGCTTTTTAACAAGCTTTTATTAGGTCGACCTGTATGTAACTAACTATGAAATGGAATCTAAGGTAACTAATTTAACCATCTTCCAAGGATCGTAGCGTCATGAAAATTGGCAGCTGTATGTAGTTCTGGTGACAATACAATAATATCGTACTGTCGAACTGATCTGATGATGGAGACAGGAGGTGGCCATAGGAACTCACGACCTGTATGTAACTAACTATGTAATGGAATCTAAGGTAACTAATTTAACCATCTTCCAAGGATCGTAGCGTCATGAAAATTGGCAGCTGTATGTAGTTCTGGTGACAATACAATAATATGGTACTGTCGAACTGCTCTGATGATGCAGACAGGAGGTGGCCATAGGAACTCACGACCTGTATGTAACTAACATGTAATGGAATCTAAGGTAACTAATTTAACCATCTTCCAAGGATCGTAGCGTCATGAAAATTGGCAGCTGTATGTAGTTCTGGTGACAATACAATAATATGGTACTGTCGAACTGATCTGATGATGGAGACAGGAGGTGGCCATAGGAACTCACGACCTGTATGTAACTAACATGTAATGGAATCTAAGGTAACTAATTTAACCATCTTCCAAGGATCGTAGCGTCATGAAAATTGGCAGCTGTATGTAGTTCTGGTGACAATACAATAATATGGTACTGTCGTACTGATCTGATGATGGAGACAGGAGGTGGCCATAGGAACTCACGACCTGTATGTAACTAACATGTAATGGGATCTAAGGTAACTAATTTAACCATCTTCCAAGGATCGTAGCGTCATGAAAATTGGCAGCTGTATGTAGTTCTGGTGACAATACAATAATATAGTACTGTCGAACTGATCTGATGATGGAGACAGGAGGTGGCCATAGGAACTCTGTGATGAAACAAAGCAACCTAATTGTGTTAGGGGTTTTTAGAATTGTCTCGATAAGTATTAGTTGTCTGTCGTAAGACAGTCAGCGATAAAAGCTTGTACCAAAAATTATTTTTTTGCCAAAAACTTATTTAGCTACTATAAACTAATGAACGTTAAATGAAAGTACACAATTCAATACAAGGAGTTTAGCTTTCAAAATTTCTGCTTGATTTGATATTAATACGATATGCGCCTTCCTAAGGCGTGTAAACAAAAATGATGATGAATGAGATTGGTCCGATAACAAAACCTACTTAGCCTTTTAATAAAACCTGAATACCACTTAAGGGTTGGTTTATTTCGTTTAGGGCTTTTACACAACACAAGAATTTAGCGTAACATAGTAGTACTACAATGTGGTGTAGAATTAATTATTCGCAGAATAACTCGGATGTTAATTACTCAACACGCACAAATTAATACCGATAATAACGATAACCGGATATTCACCAATTAATAATTGTACTAATCCTCCCATGTATCTACCGATACATAGATAAATTATCAATTCCGCGCACAGGAATCCAATGAAAATCTAATCCCCCACAAATACGAATATCGAATGTCCTTCAGGCAAAATTAATTATATCCGTATCCCATACCATTAGCTAACACCGACGCGGCCCAACCACACGCTCGGGGAACGAAGTTACCGAATTGTGCGACGAATTTTGGATAAGATTGAACTGATGCCTGACATTGAATTAAGGTTAACACTGGTACGTCCATGTTGGTGGCAAATGTAAGGGTGTCCTATGCCACGAAAAGCAACAAATTAATCTTTAATTATGTTTCAAGATCGAGTTCTTAAAATACTTTTTATATTCGTTGTTAGTGTTCGCAAAAGCGGAAAATAAATAGTGTGAAAGTTATTCGCGAGACCCGCACTACCTACTCTATGATTGTTTAGAATTTAGATCAAATGATTATCAAGATTATAAATCATTTTAATTTATAAATTTATTCTTATCGACTAAACTTTAATCAAAAACCAAATTATTAAATATATTAAAAACGGGTCACTTACGTATTTTAAGTCGATAAACGCTCGACAAAACGTCGAAATACGTGAGTGACCCGTTTTTAATATATTTAATATGTCTGTGTCTCACGGAAGTTTTGTTATTAAAAAACAAATTGTTTGGAAAAAATACCTTAATTCCATTGTTCATGAAAATATCGAGTAAAAACATCCAATCCAATTTGTTACGTTCACCTTTAGTAGGAGGTTAGCCGCGGAAATTGCCTTTGCTCAGTACCTACCTTACTTTAGGGACCATAATCGTGTCCGGTGTGCTTAATGTATTTTAAATGAACGTATCAATTATTCACACTACGAAGAGCGTGTTTTGTGAAAATGGAATAATTTCTAACCAAGGAATTTATGCTATGGGGTGACCGCGAGACCGATTATGTTTTAGGAATTTGATATGGTTTTTATCTAAGTTTGATACGACCTTGACGTTGTGCTATCAATCGTCTCGCGCTCACCAATAAGTGCGAGCGAGATGTCTGCGTTATGAGACGACTCCTGATTGCATTTCGTCAGCACCAGTCAGCTTGAGCCGCTAAGCTGATCCACGGTCAAGGTCGTATCAAAATAATATGATAACCGTATTAAATTTCTAAAACAGAATTGGCCGTGACAAAAAATCTTGAACGGCATCGTACCCGATCGTACTGTGCCGAAGTTTTACGAGTTTTCCTCGGAAACTGTCGGTCAGCGTTTAGGAATGGTACTGAAAAGTTTCTTTATTCAGTTGTAAGATTGAAAGAACCTGTATTAAGTACCTATACAAGGAAATTGCCGTTTAATAGGCACTGAAGTGGATACAAATAATAGGCAAGTAAAATATTAATTATTGACACTGTTTTTTCAATTTCGCATTGTAAAGTAGATTTAGATAGATGTTCCATAATTTTTATTTCTATCATTTTGATATCAAATCAAATGAACGATGTTAAAATAAGTATTTATTTGATTAGTATTATGTTTAAATTAGTAATATAACAAGGATGTAGGCTTGTTTAAGTACATCTGTCAATGCAAAACATTCAAAAGTTAAGCCGTATCTCATTGTTCTGCAAAATAGCCAATTTATCTTCCAACATTCAAAGCTTGTTTTGTGCGACCATACCTTTTTGCAGGTAGCAAACCCTTTACTTCAAATAAAGGTGCCTCACGTGCCAAACTAAGTATTACGTATAGGTATATATAGGTGTCGGCACGTCACAAAAATCGGACGTGTCTTGGTATAACGGAAGTTATGTTACTGACACGTATTGATCATTGATTCATACTCGTAAAGTAATTTTCAGTGCAATTAGTGTACCTACCAGATTTCGAAGTTTTTGACGTTTTTACTATAATTAGGGGTGCCTAAAATATTAAATATGATTTCATGTACCTACCGATCTGGGCTCGTCGTTAAATAGTAGGTACATATTTATGCTATTTATTATTTCTCTGAGTATTTTTTATATTTCGCAAAAATACGCTATGTAAATTTATTTATTTTTATTAGGAAAGGAGAGGTATGAGAATTCACATTGCTCGTTGTTGTATGCTTTTGTGCGGGCAAAGGAGCTTAATTTTAAATCAATTAAAATTAAGATCAGATTTTTAAAGTTATAACGCCATTAAGATTAGGCAAAATCTTCTTTTACTACCATTACCTATTCCGTGGTATAATTAAGTCTCTCGACTCAGTTTCACAGCTCGACAAACACATGCTTGACACAGTTTCTTGCGAATACGAAACTGTACCGTTTAAGCCGTGCTAAAAACTTGTTCCTGACTTAAGATGCTGTTGGATAAATGAAACACCGGAGCAAGTGGTGTGCGAGGCAAAGTAAACTATATTTCACATAAAAAACTGATTTTTAATTTAAGTACCCACATAAAAACTTTAGCATTCAGTTTAACTGCAGCCTGTATTCGAAACGCATATATATTAAAAATAAGTTTTTGGCAAAAATTTAATTTTTGGTACAAGCTTTTATCGCTGACTGTACTTTTCTTATGATAGAAAACTAATACTCATCGAGACAATTCTAAAAACCCCTAACACAATTAGGTTGCGTTGTTTCATCAGCATCACAGAGTTCCTATGGCCACCTCCTTGTCTCCATCATCAGATCGGTTCGACAGTACCATATTATTGTATTGTCATCAGAACTACATACAGCTGCCAATTTTCATGACGCTACGATCCTTGGAAGATGGTTAAATTAGTTACCTAAGATTCCATTACATGTTAGTTAATAGGTACATACAGGTCGAGAGTTCCTATGGCCACCTCCTGTCTCCATCATCAGATCAGTTCGACAGTACCATATTATTGTATTGTCATCAGAACTACATACAGCTGCCAATTTTCATGACGCTACGATCCTTGGAAGATGGTTAAATTAGTTACCTTAGATTCCATTACATAGTTAGTTACATACAGGTCGACCTAATAAAAGCTTGTTAATAAGTCGCTGATTAGGTATAGGAACTGATACTCCTCCAGCCGGCAGTTCTGAAGCAAGGACTCGAAATCTTCTATTTACCTCCAAATGCCCATTAACCCAATAACAACTCCCTGCTTAATTACGACACAAGGGGATCCATTCTGCAGGTTACGGCAATATTTATTCAATCCACGACTGCCCTATTTGATTTGTCTTAGTGGGGAATGGGCGATGCAAATGTGTCCCTGGCGGTAGCCCCTATGCGAATTGTTTCACATGATAACACAGTTGGCGGCCGTCCAGAATAGCCGACACGAAATTTTTGGTCACACGCTCTTGTCACTGATTGGGGTACAACGTTACTTAATGCTGAAGTTGCCTCGAGTTTTCTTTCTTTTCTTTAAGTCTGCATTCTGTGACCAACTTCGCACTGATACACCGTCGCGGGTCCTAATAGATAGATTTTGGCTCCATTAAACACTAAGGAACTCTCGAGTTTCATTCAATGTCTCCATCGGAATCGGAAGGCGACGCGAGGCCAGCAGGAGCATTCCATTTTTTTTAATACGAATTTGTTTTGATATTGGTCTCAATTAAAAAAAATAAAATTCATTTATTTCAAGCTATTTGGCTCATATTTTTACATTATTTACATTTAGAATATTAAAAATGACATTTAAATATATTCTAATAAAATTTACATTACAATTTAAAATTTACAAATAATATTAAATAATATATAATAATAACACACACAACACAAACAATACACACAAAACTAGCCTACACCTGTCCTTAATAATTCAGTTATGTTGAATAAATAGATACCAAATGCAGATCATAGGTTTCGTTTAGTTCAGGGAAAATAAGTAATGCAACGCTGCGTTCTGAAATAAAGTGAAGCGCACTGAAAACGGGTCAGTCTTTATGCAAATTTTACCTACGTATAATCTTGTCTAACAGGGGCTCCATGCCAAATTTAAAAATATACGTACGTATTTCAATCAAATATGGTATCATCAGGAAAACCAAACATATTATAGCTGTTTTTTCAAGAAATCAAAGTACTACACCTACATGTAATAAAAAAGTCTAATTAGATATATAACGGGAATTTTATTTGCCTTTACTTCTCTCGTGTTACCTATCTGTAATAAAAAATATTTCAAATACAGATTTGTATTTCGTGCACTTGTTTGACATGGTACACAACTTTTAGCTTAGTAGTATTGGTATAGCTTTTTCTTTCATCTAGCAAGTAATTTCAGATTTTCTTTGTAGACAATTAGCGCAAGGACTGTATGCTACATCTCCTTTAAGTAACACTTAAATGCGCTTATATTATGTTAGCTATGCTTGTGTGTTAGATTGGTGAGGTGTAGCACACACTACAAGACACCTTTTGGTCAACTATACTTATTATTTCAGGCAAATGCTACTTTAGGTACACTACAATAAGTTTCAATATGAAATAATGTTCTACTTTCAAATCCTACTTTCCTGATATAAATTCAACAAATGTCATTCCTATTCCTGCTCTCATATCGCCAGTTGTGGCTCCGTATAGTTTCATAATGCACCCGGAATCGTCATGGCATACGATTTTGCCCCACAATTCTATGCAATAACACTTGGCTTTATTCCAAATGTGTCTGTGTAGGCAAATCGATCGGGCGTTCTCGCCGGGTGACTCGAATAACGAGGTTCACTATCACAATCTCACTTCTTATACAAGCAAAAATTGTAAAAACTACTTTACCTAATTCGAATAGGGTTCAAATTTAAAAACAAGAGTAGATAAAGATAAGGAATTGAAAAGAGACTGGCCGGTAAGCCCTGATTCAGCTTTCGAAGAGGACTCAAATGATTCGTAAAAATCGCGCTCGGCTTAGCAAAATGCTCCAAGTGCGAGTAAGAAACAAACACGTCGTTCGATTCGATATCAACGGACATTCGAATAGTGACGATGTTTTACCTAATTCTATAGCAGTGATTTGGTCGTAAAAACGTCGTTAAATAAAATCGGCTCTGCTTTGGACACCATTTGTAAAATACTTTTATCTGTTTCAGATAACCATTAGTATAGGTTCTGATTTTGTTGTAGTCCTCTTATAACACGAAATATAGTTTTTTATTTTTGTTTTAACCTAAAAACATTCTTGTTATTATTTCTAATTGCAACCTAGTTATTTGTTAATAAGCACTATGATAATAAGTGTCAATTCAATACGCGTATCCTTATAAATGTTAGGTTGAATGAATGAATGTAATTAAATTTTCATATTTTGTGTGTGGTGGTCAAAAATGTGGGTTAAACCTCACTAGAGTTGAACTGTCTAAGGAGAAAAAACCGTGTTCAAAAACAATGTTAAACGATGGATAATAATTCGATCAGGATCCTTATCATACACAGACAAGAGATTGCTTTAACTTGTACGAGTATATAAAAGATATGTCTAATAGAGTCTGTGCGGAAAGAGAAGAGTCGTGGAATGTAGGGGGCCCAATACATTCCACAACTCTTCTCTTTTCGAACATACTCTATGCGTTATTAACAATGCCAGAGTTAGTTATAGTAACAAACTATGGGCCCGATTCGGATTTTGTAATAGACATCTATTAGACATCGCCAAGTTACGATAACGGTATCTTTAAGATCTAACCTGTCAAATTTGACATTTCCGCGATTCTGCAGATACTCTTGATTTCCACAAGAGAGACTTAGAGATCTAATTCACATCTAATAGATATCTAACACGATCTATCGTAAAAGTGACATTGGTTGCCCGAATTGCGCTGCAAAAGAGAACTAGTTGAAATCTAAACTATAACGTATCTAGAATGGATCTAGTACGTGTCGTCTCTTGTGAATATCTTGAAGTTCGAATACGGCAGAATTATACCTAGGAACAGTTGGTACTCTCAAAGATCCATTATATATATTAAACAAGACTTAAGTCTTCTTTTCTGAATTCATTTTATGCAAAATTCCTATAGCTAGCATAATTTATTCTAGTTTCTTACAAAGCTCTTTGATAACGAGGTAACTAGGTTGGGCTACACTCGTAGTATAACTGTGTTAAAAGTTAGAACACTTAAATCAGTGTAGCCTTCTTCACAATGTTTCGCGAACTGAGTGGATCTTTGGCGGGCCGCCAAATGTGCTACGGCACCGTGCTGCAAATTATCATATTACTTTTACAGGGTATTCGTTTTAGTAAATAATTATGCATTATAAAAATTAAATTAGTAGGTACCGCATTGGTATTAGAACGCCATTAATAATAGCGTAACAGCGCCACATATTATTTGAAATACAAATACTTAACTAGTTACGTAGAAAATAAAATATTCTCGTGCAAAATTGTGTATGATCGGAACGCACTTATTACTGGTACATTTAAGGTTTAGGTGTATATCTCTTAAGGTTTTGTATAACCCGTGCGAAGCCGGGCGGGTCGCTAGTATTCGAATAAAGTAAATAAAATCCTAGACTCAAGCTGAGTATGTATAAGCACCTATAAGCCCTAAGTATCGTCGGTGCGAATAAAAAAATCGCCATGTATTTTTTAGCTACATTACAGGAGACGAAATAAACTGTTTATTTTCGTGTTTGTAATATATTTGTTGCACCTGTATTTTTTTTCTGGTAGGTCAATGGTTTTTACATGATGCTTATGCAGAAAATAAACAGTTTTATTCGTAAATTTTTACAATATAAATTATTTTAACCAGAATTTTGCTACATAGCGACTTAAATTTGGTTCACTTAAAATCGTCATGTGTAAAGTACACATAGCGATTTGTTGCCAAAGTAACGTAGCACGAGAAATGATACATAGCGGATTGTAATGAGGTATCGTAGGAACCACTTACATTTTATTACCGCCAATGAAATAAGCAGGAGCATGACCCAAATAAAATAAGAACAATAGCCTCGTGATGATATAATTACGACTACGTTGGAATATTACTCACATTTATTGTTACACAAAAATAAAGTCGTTCATAAGTACTAGGTACTTGTAAAGCTACAGGCTACAATTTTTACTAAGGGCCCGATTCGAATTTTGAACTAAATATCTATTAAATATCTACTAGACATCACCAAGATATGTCAGTGTCAAAAGTGACGTGTTTGTTTGAAGAAACGTCACTATTGACATTTGTTTGACACTGACATATCCAATCCATATCGTTTCAATAATTAGTATTTGACGTATCTTAAAGTTCGAATATGGCTGTAAGTAACACTGTTAATACTGGTAAAAAGGCCCTCGTTATAGCCTGCAAAGGAACAATTTTCCATGACCAATAGCATCCAGGGCTATAACATAACTCGTAGTGGTTAAGGGCGATGTGTAAGAACCCTCGTAGACGTCAGCAGCTACTCCGTGTGTTTCTCAATTTGAAACCCTATTATTTTTTAAAGATGGAACTATAGAAAAGGTATTCTTTTAGAACCAAACTCAAGTTACTTAATGCTTACATGTGGAAAGACCAAAGCTAAAGTATTAATAAAAAATTCTGATGAAATCCGGCGTACTTTGTGGCAATGATGAAATTTCTTCACAAAACAGGATTAAAGGTACCAATAATTTTCTACCTCACCCGCTTCTCACAATGCGTTAAATAATCTTGTTAGTGCGAGAGAGACGGAAGGTCGGGCTTTAATAAAAGACTTCTATATAGGAATTGACGAATATATGACTTCGCGAGAAATCCACTTATTACCACTTTATTGAATTTCCTGACATTTCACTCCGCGAAGGAGATTCCGGGGGAAAACCTTTTCCATCCGAAATAACGATGTTATATTCACATAAAAATTGGGGTTTTCGTGAAACTAATGAAAGGAGATTGCTTTGTATATTTATCTACAGCGCAGGCAGGTATACAGACGATACCAAAATTCTACATTCATTACTGTAGGTATCCCATTTCCTGTTTGGTAGGTTCGATAGGTATACATAAGATTCAAAATATATTCCTTCCAAGAATTTTATGTTCCTAAAAGTTTTGCTATTTAGAACCACTCACCGGAATTTGCGAAGAAACTTTACTACCATAAACCGGGGTGATACTCGTATTCCGCCAAAAATTACATATTGCCGTGAAATTTTTTTTACGAAAACAAGTTCAAATGTTCAACCTTGTAAATATTGTAAAAAAACTTGTTATATAACAGTGTTTAGGGGCAAACAATTTTTGTAAGCTGCCCAGCAACTCTTTTACTGTATCAATCAAGAAAACTCAGCTGTATACATATAATGATCACGGCCATGTTCCTCAATCTACTTTGAAAAAGTTACACGGGACATTGATCATCCCAGAGTGTTACTTTAATGGGGTCTCCTTTATATTTAGGATCGAGTTCATCGAGTAGCGTTATCGCCTTAAGAAAGTTTAATCGACCTAAAAAATCCTTTGTTTGTAGACCGTCCGCTTTGGACATTTTGTAAGGCTCACAAAGGCGACTGAGGGACCCTTTCGACAGCGATATAAAAAAAAACTTTGTAATAAAGAACTCGAGGTGGAGTTGAAATTTTTCATTGTTGTCAAGGGATACTTTCAATTACTTTTTGTAAGGAATCCCAATGGAAGTTACAGCGATACTGTTCCCTAATTAAAGTTTTTGTTTCAACCTCCAAGTTTGCTCTATTAACCTAAGTAAGTAGGAGCATTAAGAAAGGTCCTTAGTAATTGTGGCGCTATTTCCATTATGGAGGATCAAATTGTCACTGTATATTAGTATTTAAGGAAAGGTCCTATTTGAAATTTATTGTTATTGGTATTTGTAGTATTTGATGTCAAAAGGGAAGCAAATATTGATGAAAAAATTGCTTATCATTAGTCATACTACCTAATATTTTTACGATCCTATGTATTTTTTTGAAATCATATATCTACCTACCTAATTGACAGATATTTTAACTGAAAGTGAATGTAAATATAATAAAGTTTAAATGTATGAATTCATGATCGGATCAAACATGATCCGATCATGAATTCATACATTTAAACTTCTTCTTAAACTTCACGTTGCAAGCAAACATGCTTACAACGTGTGAGATTAAAAAGTCATAAGTCAGTGAATAGAAAGTCTAAAAGTCATAAGGGTATTTTTTATCCTATTAAAATTATATTTCGGGTCAGAATACCTAGAAATTATTTTCTTCATCCATGTGTTGATTTCAAACGCTTACGCTTATTTTGGAAATGTAATATCTGCATGTATGAAATATGGTATATTAAAGTTCCACAATCCTCTAGTGTTCGAATATAGTTTGATCTTTGTTAGAGGCTTAGCGAATACTACCGTCGACAAGTCCTTTATAGGACTATAACGTTTTTTTATTCCTCTGACTTGATTAAACGCACAGCCCGTATTCCGACACAAGCCAACAGAGGGCGCAATATTTGCTAAGAGCAAACGCGTTTCCACAGGAAAACATAAATAAAATTCCGACGAGCAAAAATATGGCAGAAATAAAAACGTCGACGTATTTTAGGCAATTCTTAAACCAAGTCATGCTTTAAAGGAATCCGCAATTTTATGTGATTGTGTAATGAGGATGGAGAAGCACATTTTGAAGGATGAGGTAATACAAACTCCCTTTAGGAGAAAATCAAGTCGCTCGACGATCCTCTAGTTACTTTCACTTAAGCAGAATAAGGTTTTATCGCTGGGCTCCATTATACTTAATGTTGTCCTTATATATTAAGCCTATATACCAGAAGAATCTAAGGATTAGGTAGACCTTTACATGTACTAAATTGGAGACATTGTTTGAAATGAATGATTGCTCGAATCCTTCTTGGTATTTCCGGGTGGTGGAGACACAGGGTTAAATTTAAACGTTGTGCTGCGGAATAACGAACACGCATGGGAGGCTTCCGCCCCATTCGTTAGTGACTGAGCGGCGGATATTTTATAAAACAGTATTTTGTTTCCATTTTGTACTTTAGGATGGATTTTTATATACTCGTACTTATGTTTTTGCTTTAATGACGGAGAAGGACCCATCCTTTACGTATTTTTAATACATCATCATCATGGGTGATTGTCTATACTTAATATCATCGTTAAGTGCTGTTAACATAATCAATAATCATAAATAGGTGTGAGAATCAGGTAAGATCAGCTTGTTTCTTTTTAAAGCCTTTTTCTAAATGTGACAATAATTCTACAAAGTAAAGTATATTTTACAGGATAAAATATAATTCTCTATTATAGGTCCGTCATATCGAACATTAAAATCGCAAGCTTGAAAACATAATAAATATAATTTGATCATGATATTGCATGATATTGTAATTTGTGATATTACCAGTGTACCTAATTAATAATAATGTATACTTATAGGATAAGAAAATGACATGTAAATCTTTTTATATTTTTATCAATAAATGACCTATCTATCTATATATCATAAAATAGCTGAAAAGGCAACGGGTTAGTAATACTTAATGCCCACGATAATTCAAAAACTTTCCACAAACAACAATTAGACTATTTCTAAGTCACGTAAAGTAATTTGACGAAAGTTGTAAGCAATGATTTCCACTCTACGAACCAGATTTATTTGTTTACGTACGGAGCGTTGCGTAATTCAGAAGTAGGGAGAATTTCCTCCAACTGGGGTATTGTCTCATTTGGTCCAAGGTAACGGCGGCTGCAATGTGGTGGTGATTAGTAACAGACAGTTTATAAACAACTTTTATAGTTTTCTTAATAATGATGTATGATTAGTGATTACGGACATTTGACATATTATTCATTTATTGTAAAAAATTTATGTTATTGTTTATGAAGGCTGGCAACCACCTAGGTTTAGGTGATATTCACCGGTGAGGGTCAGGGTTGAGCAAATCATAAAAACACTGTAGCGTATGCCACTTGCTTAGTATTGGTCTCCAGAAGTGTTTTTTTGTGTTTGAATTAGGAACCCGCCACTATTTTTGTGTCATAGTCGTAATTGATTGTAAATGAGTAGGTACTAAGACGGCTAGAAATTATTTTGCTTACGTATTTGATGGGATAGCTCATAGAATTTTGTTGCAAACTATCAAGCATGTATAAATATAAAAACCTTACATATATACATATACTTGGTGCTTTAATCGCATATGGTATAATAAAATATATTATATTTTATTAAAATGCCGCTTCATTTTGTGTTTTGGCCACATCGTTAGAGATGTCCAATTAAAAGACAAGCACAAATTAATGACTTGTTCATAGTTTCTTGCCGCCAAGTTTTCGTGATAATTTTAAAGTACAGAATATTTCTACTGTGTTTGTATGTAATTAGGAACAAGTAAAAGTATGCTTGTACCCGTAGACAACATAATCATTTGTTAACTACAGTTAAAAAATAAACCGACATTGATCCTCCTAACCTATGCAATTAAAACTGCACGAGGCCATGCGCTTGGCGGGGAACAGAACCCTTGGAGGAACCTGGTTTTCAACAGAAGGACATGATGTCACGATCCTCAGTATTGAGGGACCGACTGAAGAAGAAGATGCTCCTAAAAGAAGGAAATACTTTTGGAACATTCTTTTTGGTCGGATATCTTAAAGTTCGAATCGGGCCGATCGGCTTTGAATACCCTAAAACCAATACCTATTTAATTGGTTGTATCAAAGTTATGCAAAGATTTAGTGGAACGCTATCAATTAAAGGCAGACACCGTTTAGTATTTTGCGGTTGAGCTGAATTCTGACTTCTAGAGATATTCTAACTATTAATTCCTCCTAACGCCAATTTGGATCGGCTGCGGGCGATTCGCATGATTTATTAGCAAAGTTGTTTGTCTGAGACGCAATTATCCTTTTTGTGGGATTCATGGCTTTAACCTAGATAGATATTGGAGATTATGCGGTAATTTATTTGGTCATATTAATAATAAAATTAAATACCTACCGTAAAATGGGGTGAGTAGGGGCAAAACTGACATTCAAACCTCGCGTGCACCGGCACCGCGTCGCGCGGCATTGTATTTATATCGGAGCATCGTTAATAATGGCGTAAGCGCCATCGACAATAAGGTCCCTTTTCATAGATAACGTCACATATGAGCAATAATGTATTGCAACAATTTGTACTACATATGTGACGTCCCACGGGTAAAGGTACCTTATGGCCGTTGGCGCTTACGCTATTATTAACGCCGCTCCGCCGCCGCGCGCTATTATTATTGCGGCGCTATGCGACGTAAGCGCCAAGTGCCATAAGGTACCTTTTACCGTGGAACGTCACATATGTCCCTATAAATATCCCTTTTATGCGGCTGCTATCTGTCTTTAGACAACGATAGCCAAGTTATTGCCTTTAGAAAGCTTTTCATCCCGCAGACTAAATTGAAAAGATGTGCTAATCTCAACCTGCGTTGCTAACCAAATCCCGTGTAAGAAAGTTTTGAGATGGAACCCTCCTAATTAGTGAGAGGCGAGGCGCTGTTGACCCAGTTAGCCGTCAAAAGCGACTACGTTTCCCATTTAAATACTTTTTTCATTAAAATATTAAAGCCTGACCAGAAGTCACGCGCCATGTTGCGGAATTTCAGTGGAACTAATTTTTTCAGACTATTCTGAACTGTCACCCTCTACATAACAATAACAGCGCCCTCTTGAAAATGATTATATATTAATGGTCAGGCTTTACCTACGTCCTATTTTCAAGAGCAAGCCACAACAACGAAACGATTTTGAAAGAAAAATTAAGTAAACTATACCCAATTTCTTGCTTATTACTGTAGGTAATGTTGTTTTCAATAGAAGTAACTTTTTAGATCGTGTAAAACAATTGTTAAAATTAAGATGGGGGGTCAGGCAGCTTGCAAAAACATCAACGAAAGTATCTTTTTCAAGTTAATTTATTCTATTAGACTAAGATAAATTAGGCGGCCACTTTAATCAACGTTAGTAGGATGCTCAGTTTGGTATATAAAAAGGGCAACCCTTAATATAGCACAAGACGGCCGTAGCGTTTTCAATTAATTAGTTATCTATTGTCAGTAATATTTCACTATCACATACATTTGACACCTCAGAAGTTGATAACATTTTTAATTTTTGAATTGACATTTGGTTACATTAGTTAAGTCCTTACGTTTCAAATCAATTCTGATTGTAACAATGCAATTTAATAACTGTGATTACCACAAATGGCACAAATATAATTTCTAAGTATAAGCAGAAACTATCTTACTGCCCACATGCTCGTCAAAATCAAGAACCAAGCGCTCAGGATGCGTATATGCGTAGGCAATAAGCTTAGCTCTGGCAATCAACTATGATTAATGAATAGAAAGCTATTTATAAACCTCTTTCAACAAACACCACTCAGTTCCTTAAGTATACGTATTTATAGCTAAGGCAACCTAAAACTCTACCTTCTTACAGAAATGAGGATATAATTAATTCAGTGAATTCATTTGAATGTTTTCCGCTTTTATATTTCGTTTTTTTTAGCATTAGAAATAAGGCAAACAATCTTGACATGTCATTTTATTGAAAAATATGTTTTAAAAATAAATAATGGCAAATATGTAACAATTATGAATCTAATATACGATCATTTATATTCTTCTGCTTTCATAGGTAATAGTTAGGTAAGACTGATTTTTAAAAAGCTTTTTTCAATTAAAAGACATGTCAAGATCGCTTATCTTCTTTCTAATGCTAAATAATGTTTTTGTAATTTAATTGTACATAAATCTTCATGAATTTAAATACTTATTGGTGTGCTTTCATTCGAACTTCACAAACACAGTAATAAACGAAGCTTACTTAGGAAGGATTAGGGGTAGTACCTATTATAAGTTTACTGCTAAGAAGTCTTAGTTGGTTCTTAAGGAAATGGTAATATTATTGATGTTATCACTTATCTTTCTTCACCTGGGGTGGCAGCATGGATGCATTTTTATCGCTTGTCACTATACCTGTCACTTTCGTACTTAGGGGAAGTCCGGGTAAAGCGAACACCCCAGGCAAAGCGAATTCGGGCTCCCAATCCTAAACTATTCGACTTTGTCGCACCACGCGCCTATATGATGTTCAGGATCCTTCGCTCTATGAGCGGCAGCGTCACAGGGAGCGGTCGCTGTGAGCGTCGTCGGTGACGAGTCAAAATGTGTTTTTAGTGCAAAATATTCGATTTTGAAAGGTAAGTACATTGTATGTTATTTTGTCACAGTAATTATCTCGAATTTTAATTCAAGATGCTTCTATTGCTTATTAAAGTATCTTCCTTTTACAACGCATTTCTTTTAAAACAATCCAACGGTTAATTTTTTTTTTATTCTTAATTTCTTTAACTGACTGAATGGGCAAAGTGGATCGGGCAAAGCGGATAGCGTGTTCACTTTGAATTTATTAGGTAATTTTTTTTAATGATTATATTTTGTTACAGATGGTATATAAATATCAAAAAAGATCGATAATGGCTCCTGGCTAACAGACGTCATGGAAATGGCTATTAGAACGTGGATTAAAATGTCTTCAGAAATGCCGTGAAGACTTATGCATATGAAATCAGTGAAAATATATCAAAAGTTACTTCAAAAAAATCAAAAAAAAAATCAAAAATGGTTTATTGTTTAACAGTACAAGTTTTACATAAAAGAAATGTCTGGCGGAACCCAAACTAGGCTGAGCCTGTATCATGGGGCCCTTGAGTGCAAAGCAAGTTTGACATTAAGATTATCATGCTAGTGCTACACTTATTACTTACACTTAACAAAGAGCATTAACTATAAAATTTATAAACTAATAGGATACAAAATAATCGCGCATGCAACTTATATGGTGTGCGAGTGTGTGTGTGTGTGTGTGTGTGTGTGTGTGTGTGTGTGTGTGTGTACGTGTATGAGAGAGTTAGTACCGGGGGATCAACTGGCGAGGACTTGTGACAGCTTTTTATAATTAATATTATTGAAATGATCTTATGTTGATTAATTTTCACTTAGTTATTAAGTTCACTAAGATTTTATGAGTAATATTTGCTTTGCCCGGGGGCCTGTTTCACTTTGCCCGGCACCCTGGGCAAAGCGAATAAAATATCTTTTTTTACGTTTTGTTCAAAATTGCAGCAACTATTAAACATTGGAGGCTAGTGTTGTTTTAAATTAAAAGATTATTAAATAAAGACTTATTATTGATACTTTTTTCATTTCTTCCTCGTTAAATTTTTCTGTAATGTCAAGTCAAAGGTAAAGGTGTTCACTATGCCCGGACTTCCCCTACATGCTTGTTAGAACCTGACAGGCGATAAAAATGCGGCCGTGCTACCGCCGCTGGAAAAACAAACAATCAGGGTTTAAGGATGACTCACGTTAGACCGGCCCGGAAATGTCATTATCGAAATGTAAAACGAAGCGCCGGAAGCTCTGGGCCGGGCCTGGTACAAGAGCGAGGAGTAGGAAATGTTTTGCGTTTTTTATAGGCCCTTAGTAGGTACATTTAAAGGAGGTAATAGGTATACTCATTACGTTCCTGGTCGTCTATAAATAGGATGTCTGAAAAATCTACCACTTTTATTACGTGCCTTGCTTAAAATCTCATTTTCCGACACAAAGGTCAGACCGACGTGTCGTGTTGTACCGAAAAATAAATAAAACATGTCTTCCTTCCATTAGTCGAGCCTACCTAAGGTACTATTCCCATCAATCCGGGCGTTTCCTAGCTTGTCGCAATCAGGTGAACCAGTTACGAGAACTCACCGATTACCTATGCATGTTAAGATCGCGATGCCACTTTATACTGGTTTACCCGAGAACTCTAATCGCCAGCGCTCACGTACTATTCAATAAGAATACACAGAGATAGAGTGATTCAAGGGGAAAGTTTATGTATAATTTGTTAACCCCTGCGAAGCCGGGCCGGGTCGCTAGTACTAACATAATTATTTTTAGGGTTCCGTACCCAAAGGGTAAAAAACGGAACCCTATTACTAAGACTTCGCTGTCCGTCCGTCCGTCCGTCCGTCCGTCTGTCACCAGGCTGTATCTCATGAACCGCGATAGCTAGACGGTTGAAATTTTCAGAAATGATGTATCTCTGTTGCCGCTATAACAACAAATACTAAAAATAAAATAAAATAAATATTTAAGGGGGGCTCCCATACAACAAACACGATTTTTTTGCTCTATTTTTTGTTGATGGTGCGGAACCCTCCGTGCGCGAGTCCGACTCGCACTTGGCCGGTTTTTTTATCAAGTACCTAAATGTTTAATTTAGGTCAAAACAACTCTTAAAGCAATTTAAACAGCGAAGAAGTCAAAAAGAGCCGTCGTAATGACACAAAGAAGTTTCAAGGAGACAGCTACACGCAAATTAGTTTAATTTTACGACCCAAACTCATTCCGCTCCCATCGCTTACGAGAAATTATACTTCCTCTCCCTGTTTCGGAATTATTTATGTGTTTACTTCCTTTGATATGTCATGTATTGTTTTATACAGGATTTAATATGAAATATTGTCTTAGATATTACTCGTAATCCTCCTCACTATTATTTACAATTCGGTACTTAAATAAAATAGACCATGAGTAAATACGACCTACGAGCTGGCGCATTTATTGCCCAAAAAGTCAGCCTCGCGGCCAATGTCCTGGGAACAATGCTTCAGGCTAATTTATGTTTAGACTTATGAATTTATGATCTTTTGTTATTTTATCTCTGTTTTAATATACATTAACCGTGAGTTTTTTTATTTTTGTTTCCTTTTAGTTCATAGTCATCTATGACTTGCCACCATATTTTTCGTTATAGGTATAAAACTGATTATTAATAATGTATCTAAAAATATGAATACCAATTCGAATAAACAAAATTCACTTACGATTCTTTACCGCTTGTTGTTTCTGTGCACGTCTTCTGAATCAGCCTGTATATGTTCCTAATATTATATTGTTTGTATCTTACTGAGTTGGAATAGTAAGCTGAAAATGCTTTCTTGGCATTAAGGTGTTTAGTACCCACATATATCTTAAGCTCCTCTTTGTAAAGGTACCTACAGCGTTAGATATATTTGTAAATGTTTTAGAAATAAATTACTCGACATTACAATATTTCCATATACTTAACCTTAACATAAATATAATTTGTTAATCGCAACAACATTGTTTATTTATAATTTCACTTTACCGGAGCTAGATGAATGTACCTACAGGGAACCTATACCTATCCTTGGATTTTGGTTAACTACAATAATTGATTTAATACTAAAATCAATAACAGTCCTACACATTTGAATCATCAATATCAAAATTAACTGTTATCTATTAAGAAAAAATACGACTCGGTTCTTATTTTATGTTCTATACACAAAATGTTAATACGTGTGTCTTCAGTTTGTTGAATTATATCGGAATTAGCCATTCAAAGTTGTAAGTTTCCTGCTACCCAAAGGTTGTCTGAAAGAGATCGCTTTTAAGCTATAAGACCGCCTGTTGTTACCTAGTATTAAACGTGTTTTCAATTTTCATTGTATTTTTAACTTTATGGTTCACAATAAAGAATATTTACTAACCTACATACACATTACTTGCATCAAAAGCTCTACGTAATTAGATACCTAAATGAGCGCGCAGAGCGGGCTACATTTCGTCCGTTTCTGCTTGTTTATGGCATTTTGCTGAAAGCCTTCAGAGCACGAGCTTCAGCATACGCAAAGGCATTGGGGCTATTCGACCCATTCGCTACATTTAAGCCTGTTTGTGGGCCGTGAAGCGTGTAGTAAGCTGAGAGAGTGAGCGGGTTACGAGTGTTACGACATTAAGTAATAAAATATAAGACCTATCAAAATAGTATTTTGTATTCTTAAAATTTTGACGGACGAAGTATTGGAAGACAATTTTGTTCAGTAACAAAAAAATTTAGTGTGAAAATCGCACGTGGAACCGCGAAACGACAGATTAAAATTACGATTTTTATTCACATTTTTCATGCTCGCCAATTTTTTGTGACTTATTTGGCTTATAAAACGGTTTCTACATAGCAAACGTAACACTTTTGAATCGACGCGCGTCTGTTATTGGCATGACGATTCAGTTTCGCTTGTATGTTGTTATTCATTTCTGTTCTCCAATCCATTCTTAAGACTAAACTAGTTACCTAAACTTTTTATGTAGGTACCTACATGTCAAAATCCGTAGTTTGGCCGTGAAATAAAATTGTAGCAGACAAAACTTCAAATACCGAAGGACGAGCTCCATATTGAGCCGACGGCCCAGAACGTCTGAAAAGCATGCTTCTGCTGCAAGAAAACGAACATGACCTGGTCAAGATCAGCTTAACTAGTTAGTAACTAAGGCAGTTGACATTATTATCGGGCTTTTCTCTCAATTCACATATACTTCGTTTCCAGAAAGTGTTGCTTAAAACAATGTTAATAAAACCTTGTAACCGGTTCCGCCATCGCTCACCGTTCAAGAACCGCGATGCGGACGCGGCCCGGCGTAGGCGGCCGCTACATCGATCGCACGAACCCTGACATTAAGTGAAAGACAACCCGCTGTGGATGAGGGACGCTGGATCCCATTGTACGTGTATGCTGTCATTTTTCCGCTTCATTTTGACCTGGAATTATGAAGGGTAATTAGCAATTAACATACAAATTAAGGTGGTCATTGAAGACCAAAGTTAGTGCTCATTAATTTTTAGTGGACGAGAAATTTCTGCTCTAGGTATCAATTTTACAAAAAATACGGCTTATGTGGTTTTATAAACCTAGTTTCTTTATCTCTAGAGTCTGTTTTTTATAGTAGATTAATTTTAAAAAACCTTAATTTCTTGTTATATTTGATTTGTGATAATCATCGCATCGGATCTTTGTTAATGCGATCATAATATTTAAGTAGGCAAAATTCTAAAACCGGAGCATTGAGGTTCATTGATGTATGGTTTTTAAGCAGATAAAAAAATCGGTCAATTAATTACAAAATTCAGTAAACAAATCAAGTAAACTACAAAAATAATTAAATAAATAAAAAATCCTTCTTTTTCGGACCCGGAAACAAACACTGTACATAGTATACAGAGTTCAATGGAAAATAGTATTACACTACGCTGTAATTTTGGGGTACGGTAAAAATAACGGGCACTCTGTCTGGCGAATAAATCTGTCATTATCCCAACCCAGTGGCAACCCTAGATCGAAATGTAGGGCACGCATACAAGCGCAGTTACCCACACGCGTGCACCATTCGGCTGGGCGGGGCTACGCAGTCTGAGCAAATCGCTACCTGGCTCAATTACGAGACCCACACAGACTGCCGCGCGTAAGGGCAGCTAGGCTATATTTAACTCGGCAGCTTAATGCCCGTACGCCAACGAGCCAGGGTTGTGCGTAAAGCATTTTATAGCTTGTTTGCATTCATGGCTTATGGGGCTTTGCTAAGGGAATCTGTATGGAGTGGACGTTTCATTCATTCGGCAACGTAGGTCAGGATATTATGTTTCAAGTGTATTAAACTACGACTATAATTAGCTATATTGCGTCTAAGAGGAAAATAGCTTTAGTGATGAATTGAGTGATCTCGGGAAGGATATTTTTATTAGTAACGGTAATGCCTACTCGTGTTTCAAGTAGAAAATAACATTTTCTGTACTCTTTTTTGTGAAACATTTATATTGGTAAGGACATTGCGTATTTTATGAAATATTGTAGGCGTAAGCCAGGTCCTCTCTTCTGTATTATACCAAAAGCTATTTATTTAAGCATCCACCTCGCGGTTTATGATGAATTGCTCTTTTATTTGACTTTCCCCAGTTCAGCAGATATTTAGAGCGCTCCTAACTTGAAAATGATGTTAAGATTTTAAATACGGTTTAACTCAGCAATTTGCGAAATTATAATGAATGGTAAAATTACATTTGAATAGTTAACCCGCTCGAAGCTTTGGCCTCCGAACTAATCTATCTAATTAAGAACATTAGTTGCATCTTTTTGAAATACATAGTAGGGTCAAGTGGGGTGAGTGGAACACTACCTAAGTGGAATACGAGTACGATAAAGATATTGTTGTATATTGTATACTAAAATAATATAGAAAACATCCATAACTCATTAACTATTTGTTATAAACACATATATCCCTTACCAGGTTTCAGGTCAAGATAATTTATAATTACATATTGTACTGTTGTATAAGTTATGGCCAAAACGCTATCGGGAGGTTGAAAAACATTACTTATAGCATATAGCTACGTGTTAACGAATTAGCAGGGCTTAGAATCTTAGATTGATATTCTGTATGCGTGTATAGGTATGCAACTAATAAACCGGTCTCTAGCACTACTCAATAATGCTTACAATATCTTCAACCCAAGAGATACAAAAAACAATATATAATAAAGTACCTACATGTTTTTGTAACAAAGTATTCTGGGTACTAAATGTACAACAGGGTATTTCTAGGCATACGCCAGTAAATTAGGCTCGGCTTTCTCTGTGTTTGTGCTAACAAGCCAACGGGCGATAAATATGCGATTTACCGGTTGCGTTAACTCCAGACCTGTTTATGACGTGTGCCCTCTAATAACGTTAGCGTACTTATTTAATGCGACGTAACCCTCTGAAAATGGATAAACATGGATTGGAGAATGCGGTACTTTCTAACGCTGTAAATTAGCTGTATTAAATTAACTAATTGTAAAGGAAAACCTAATTGTAAGTATTTTTCTTTTTTTCTTCACCTAGGTTTACAGCGAGCCAAATTACAATCTCATTTCCATTTTCATCTAGGTTTGTGATTGCTTAAAAAGCAATTTAACACTATCTTACTCCTTAAACGTCATTTATTAATCAATTATTAAATTATTATTAAATTATTTGAGACTAGAATATTTTATTTCATTTTGTCAAAATAAATTTCTACCACGCAATTTACAAATACCTCTGCTTTCTTTAGCTTCTGCTTCAAAAGTTACGTCAACTCGATGTTGAAGCGTAGCAGAAATTGTGAATTTGAAAAGGCGAATATAAAATGTGGCAAGAATGTATATCATTATATAAAATGTGAGCGCGGAATGTATATCATTAGGCTACGACACGGGCGGTATGCAAAGTGGCAGGTAAACTGGGAAATTAAATGTCAACTAGTTTTGAGTCGCTGGGGCACAGTTTGCATAAACTTGTTGTACACTGAAGTCCCGTGAAGACGGGTTCTTCTTTTATACAAATGCCGTACAAACTGTTTGATTTTTATGGAACTTAATTTTGTACCTATAGTTCAAAACTACTGCAGTCTGCACTACAACACGTATTTCATTGTGTTTTTATAAACAGTTGTAAAACATGATTATGTTATGTAGCGTTATGTGTAAACTATGGAAATAGACAAATAGTCAATGTAGTATATTTATTTTTGTTTGTATTGCGAGACCTACTTCTTAGAATTTGCGATAAAATTTTGAAGTCAACATAATATGTAGTACATTTAATCTAAAATTCAACACTTCAACAGGTCATTACCGACTCCAACTAGGTAGGTACGTGTATGAATTCTGCAATGAAACTTAAAACATCTGAATTAAAATCAAATTAAACGCCAACGTAGGTAATCTAGAAACAAAAACAAACTTAGGTATACCGAAATACCTCGTTATAATAGTTTAAATTATTACATGTGAAACGGTTCAAAGGTCAAGTTATTTACCCTTTAACCGCCCCAATGCAATCAGCAACAAAGGTTCACCCGCAGCTACAATATTGGCATAGGTCAAACAGGCAAATCGATAGCACGCGCGGGTTGCACGGGTGCAAAGTGCAAAGGTGCCATCCCTATTTATAGCTGCCCGGGCTACCACGCGCTCTCGAAATGGGTAATGAAGTGAAATGAGTGACCCAATGACCCCGGGGTAGTTACAACGGTGCATGTAACGACTATAAATAGTTAACAATTAACAAGTAAAAATTACCCTCTTGTTACCAAATATGAATACCTCAAGGCTTTGGCACACAGATAGCACTCCGTGTCCTGAAATTTAAGAAAAAAGTCCAGTACAGTTAGAATTTCATATTACTTATATCATAATTAAAACTGTCAAAAGTGACTTTTTTGGGTGAAGAAATATAACTTATGAGACTGACAGATCGGTATCGTATCGTTGTGACATCTTTTAATGCGTTATTAACTAGGTATTAATTTTGTTATTTGCTCAAAAGCATAAATAATATATTGTCAGTGAAATAAAATTGGGTCACGGCTACTCGTCAAACCTTTGTCTTGGGTCTTTGATTTAAGGGTCATATTTGTAAAGGTAAAATTATGCGAATTGCGAATTAGGAGTGAATGGGTTGATAGTGTGTTATAAAGTAGACATAAATCGTCCATGACACCGCAAAAAAAGTAAATTAAGTAACTTTTTTTGTTGATAAGAGTGAACATTTTTTGTAAGTTTTAACAAAAAAAAGTAATCGATGAGTTCATCAAAAATAAAATTGTGCAAATATGTTCCATAGCTCTTATGTCAGCGAATTAAGAACTAAGGGACATATTTTGGAGTAAGTTATATGCACCCATAATAATTTTTATACTTGATTGTACATTGTCACCTGCAACTTATACATATTACACAATGAAGGCCGCAAAAATATCTGACACGATCTTATTTGTAGAGCCATATGTAGAGCGTGTCACATATTTTTGCGGCTTTCGATTGCAAGTGATATTTCTATTATTGCAGGTGACTGTACCTACACCGTTCATTAATCCACTTTACTCTTCTGTTTGATGCAAAAGGAAATAGGAATATATACGTACAGCGTTGAACACTTTTATCACTCGCATTTTGTTTCCTAGTTCTGGTTTAAATTTAAAAATGCAACACGAATCTGGTTACAGGCATCAAAGCGAATTTTAAAGGAAAAGGTCAGAGTGCATCTCTGGCAGCCCATTTGCAAAACCCAGCTCGCTTGAGCTACCTGTCTCTTTCTATCAGGTCCCGGGAAAACCTAGATTCAGAACTAAAGCTTCCGCGTTTCATGTAAAATTTAATATGAGCTTTATTACACTGATTTAAGATTGAACTTGACTGGAAATTGCTTGTTGGTTCGTGAGATATGTACTAAACCTGTTGCATTCTCGTCATCATATTGGGATCGAATCAATACAGGGTCGTAGATATTTGTAATTTACGTCAAGTGTTGTCTACGCTTTCTGTAAAAACATGTAGCTTTCTACGGGATTTTATTTTATTTAACTTAGATTTTATCATTTTATACTAATTTTGCGTAGTAGGTATTGTTTGAGGATTACCTATATGAAATTTGAATGAATTAGGTAAATGAGTTTAATGTCTGGTTTTATTACCCGTAGGAAAAATAACTTTTAATTATGCACAGCAGATGTATATTTTACATAATTTAGAGAAAGTAGACCACATTAATAATTTCAAAATGAATATTCGACGTCGTAATTAGAGACTGTTCCATATATTGTTCACGAAAATATGTAAATGATTTACATAAGTAGAACTGTGTACCTACATAATACCGCACGCGTAGCCCGCATAAAATTACCTACCTCAAACGTTAGATATTGTCGAAATTATATAACTTTGTCAGGGCCTGTGTTCGTAGGGTAATTAACTGCTTGATTAAAATATAGATATTTGTTCAGTTTGGAAATTAGCGGGAAATAAATTTACATAATTAAGCTAGCGTACTTACCTGATTAAATTTAAACGTTGAGCGAACCTAATTCCGTAACGTAATTTGGAACTGATATTTTAAAATTCAAAGTTTGAAGGACACATTCACTCTACCTATCCTCTCGGTATAAAATAGTCATACCGCGGTATTAGAAAAACAAGATCCGTTCTAGAGAAGAGAACGATACGACATATCGTATCGTTCTCTTCTCTAGAACGGATCCATACCGTATAACGGATACCATAGTAACCAATGTCACTTTTACGTTAAATTATCGTAGTAAGATCGTTTCAAAATCGTTCTGAAATCTAAAAATATATAACGAGACGTTTTAGACATTGTGGAAGTCGTTCAAGAGTATCTCCAGAATCGCGGAAATGTCAAATTTGAGAGGCTAGATCTTAAAAATTTCGTTGTCGTATCTTGGTATGATGTCTAATAGATATCTAATAGATATCTAGTTCAAAATCCGAATCGGGCCCATAGTGCGGTTTATAATCTAAATATTGAGCAAGCTATTGTTAAAGTTTATTACATTAATTAAAAAAAAAACATTTTTAAAAATGGAGCAATTTCGAGACTAAACTTACTTTCATCGCGCTAACGACTTGTAAATATTAATGTCTACGTTATCGCGTTTCTGTAGGTAAAATAGGTACGTTTAACGAGCTATATTCTAATAAATACTTATAAATCTAAGTCTATTTCTAAGAATTGATTAAAACTCAATCTTTTATGCTGTGAAAGAATATCGAATATTTAAAGATGGGCTATCTTCTGTTGATTCGAGAAATAAAGTGGAAAGGAGATTTTATCGCCTCACTTAATTTACATAAAAAACAAACATTTACATTATTAGCTGGGCTTTTCTAATGCCTTTAATGTTTATTAACTAATTTCAAAGTATCAAATAGGATTTGTTGTAGGCACTGAATACAATTTATATTACCAATTAAAGTACCAAAAATCATGAAACATATAAATTGTTTAACTGTGTACGAGGGCTTTAATATTGCAGCAATGTACCTATACAAATGTAGACCATTTAATGTTATATTAAATGATTTAACTAAACTTTTATAAGCTGCAAAATAAGCACTTCTTCTCATGAAAATTCGTCCATTTGAGTCTTTGCTTAAGTCAAAAAACTAATTAAGCCTACTTTATTTAAATTAATGCGTCCCTTTTATCTTCTATTATACTTAAGTTACTTCAATTCTATTGCAAAAGACTATAAGCTTTATTTATCAGGTCTTCTGAAGTTTAAATATCAAATAAAATCAAAACAAATTCCATTAAAACAAAGTTCAACATAAAAAATAGTAGATGCGAGTACGAGTATAAGTTCGTAAGGTGATCATCATCATGAAAATATATTTATTTGGAAGAAGACTTTTAGGTACCTATCTTTGATTAGTATAAAAAAATCGCTTTAAATGCGTTTACGATGTTAAACACAAACTATATTTTGGATATGTAATTTACTCGATACCCGGTACACAATGATATTTGTAGATATTATTACACTCTGTTATTGGTATTTACTCAAATACTAAGCCAAAATTACTATGCCCAACGCGTCAATAATAGGGACAAAGATAACGCCCAAGATTTATTACAGAACGAGTCAAATGCCGCCAAAGCCGCCGGTTGTCATCTCAAATATCGGCGGATCGGTTATCTTCAGAGCCGGCTATATAAGTCGGGCTATAGCAATCTATCACCATTAGGACCACTATTACGAGGGCCTGTACCTACTGGGGTTTTTGTGAAAAAGGTCTACAGAAGAGCTTGGGAAAGAAAAGAAGGGCACATTACGTACAATCAGAAATGCGTTCTTTCAAAGTTATAGGCAGATGAACACTTATAATTTTTGTTTGCCAGCCGTATGTACCTATACAAATTATTTTAATTGGTGTATAGCAAAAAACGTTATTGCATACACAATTCTCATAGAAAATGTAAATAAGTCGTAACAGTAGTACTAAGTAGTAATATAACACTTTATTGTAGGATTTGTAGGTAGGTAGTTAAAAAAGAAATATAGGTACAACATGAAAAAACACACATCATTTGTAAAAAGGCGAGCATATCCCTTTAATAATACTTAGCTTAGTATCCAAAAAATAGCAATAAATAGCTTTGGCTCATGAAAAACCAGTAGAAAAATAAATTGTACAGGTAGGTACGTATACTTATTATGATATTAATACTACATTGTAAATTATTAACACGTAAATGACGTGTCCGTATTGGTTTCCCCCAGAGACTTGCAAAATACAGTACACTCAAATCATTTTTGAATCCACCAGCTTCTTCGTAAATCCATATATTTATTTCAAAGTAGGTACACCGCACGCACAGTAAATACCTACGATATGAGTTTAAGATCTCCCTAAACTTTTTTCCCTTTATAGAAAATATAATTATACAATTATTGCGCCTATGTTAAATGGGCGTTTTCTAAAATAAATATTGAAAACCTGATTCTTTCAAATCTGGACGTTCTTGGGCTCATTCTAACCAGAATCGACAGCATTCTCCATCCCGCCATTAAAAAAAGATGTCCCAAAAAGTCCATTCCATTACGTCACGTTTTAGTATGAAAAAATGTTTCACTTACGTGCGTGACGTAGTGGAACGAACAATTTTCATACAAATTTTTGGGACATTTTTTTTATCATCAGAATTGAATAATATGCTAGTGATTCTGAGTTGAACGAACTCAAAAACACCAGAATCTGTGAGAATCAGGTTTTCAATATTTATTTTAGAAAACGCCCAAATATAATAGCGGATGACACTACGCATCAAAAGTATGTGTCATTCATCATCATTCAATTTAAGAGCTGGGCTGACCATTCTCTAATAGCTTTACAAAACAGTATAACAATTAGACTGTGGCATGTACTTTTGAACCCGAACTGTAAACAAATATCCTTGGAAAACTGTTACAGGCAGATAAGTAGGTACATTATTAGGTTTGTATTTGTAGTATCCGCTACTATTGACGCTGACTGTACTAGGTACATTGTAATTTCCGTAGCAATTACAAAGCTCGATTCCCTAGAGTGATCAACGTCATTGTCGACCGAACGTTGATAGATGCGCGACCCCGTTGCGTCTGGCGTGACATCTCATCGAAGACTGCACTAAAGACTGGTTCATTACACATGAGTGCGCCTGACATGTATTGTTTCAAATTGTTTGTTATATAAAACACCTATATATGGAATTAGCAATTTACGATATGGTTGCTAAACTAACGTCGCCCAAAAAGACTGTAGTAATTAATCGCACCAATAGCCGGATCTTCTGCAAGATCTCCAGCTCCACTTGGGGCTAGCTACTCGTTTTGACACGAAAGATCTGGATCAGAGTAGATCGACGATCTATTAGTCAACTTTTTAGAAAACGGTTTGAGGCGGATCGCGGGCGTTTAGAAATAGCGTTCAAGAAGACCTGATCTAAGTAGTGGTAGATTTTTTAAATCAACATCTGGAACCCTATTGTGAAGCGCTGGTGGCCTAGCGGTAAGAACGTGCGACTTTCAATCCGGAAGTCGCGGGTCCAAACCCCGTCTCGTACCAATGAGTTTTTTGGAACTTATGTACGAAATATCATTTGATATTTACCAGTTGCTTTTCAGTGAAGGAAAACATCGTGAGGAAACCGAACTAATCCCAATAATGCCTAGTTTCCCCTCTGGGTTGGAAGGTCAGATGGAAGTCGCTTTCGTAAAAACTGGAGCCTACGTAAATTCTTGGGACTAGTTGTCAAGCGGACCCCAGGCTCCCATGAGCCGTGGCAAAATGCCGGGATAACGCGAGGAAGAAGAGAGATCTGGAACCCTATTGTATTGTACGTCATTCCCGGCCTCGCGTTGATTGATACGCGACCTACTGCAGCTGACGTGACGTCTCATGGACGTGCACGAGACAAAGCAATGGTTTCAACTGGTTTACATTTCAATGGGAGTAGCTCAGCATGAGTGCAACCTGAGCTTTTTACACCTTCCTGTATATTTTAGTAATCAACGACGGGGACGCAGATATACGTGAAGTGGGATGGAGATAGTGGATACTCCATAGTGTCTTGTGTATTTCGTATCATGAGTTACTTAATTCAGAAAGGTGTAGCTTATAAGTCCTAATTTTATATATATATATATATATATATATATATATATATATAGAAACGTGGTACCTAGTTAAGTTTCTCATGTAATATTCATGTGTATTTTCGTATTACGGCAGTTCGGTGTCTATAACTACCATAAGATTATCCTACTGTTAAATTTCATAACATATTATTAGGAAGTTACAATAGGTAGTTACCTACAAAAACTTATTTTTTTTTACACTTTAATACTTAGGCTGTACGTAACTTTAGGTTATACTTAACTTGTATTCCATAAACTGCTACCGATTAAAATAAATCACATACTTTATCTATGTGGGTAAAAACTAAACTACAAGCAATGTAGGTCAGCTGTGAGTCCAGTTTACGGCACATGAGCGCAGCCGCCCATAAACAACATCTGGCTTTCGCTAAACTTTACCAATGACTATCACAGGACAAATGACCCTATGTGTAGACTTTTCGTAGATAGCGAAATATTGTTTTTAGTGACTAACTCATAACATTAGATCACTTTTATTAAGGTTTCAATTATTATATTATATGTTGATTGCTTCCACTGACTTATTGCTTCACTTAAATATACATATACTTAACCCGGAGATACGGAGTAATAGTCACTGCAACATAGGATAGGAGTTATTAATAACAATCAAAACAAAATGTTGTTGAATTTGAGATACTTAGGGACCTGTGTACCTATTTTATGTCCTGAAACAATAGGTTATTTAAATCTTGACCTAAAATTTAAGATACTGCTTTCACACAAGCTTAGTACGGGATTAAGCTTATATTTAATGAAACCTTATAGTACCTATTGTATGTAAATAGTTTACTCTCTAAGGTCATAGACCGACCTTTACCTTGTCCCTTGTCATGTCAGAATATTTGCCAAGTTTCTCAATCCGGCTACATTTAGTTCCAATACCGACTTGTCTAAACATATGTTACTAAGGTTCTTGCGCCCTACAATCTCTTAGTGTCGCGTTGACACGTACAAATAGCAATACACATACATCAGTAACATCGGCTGGAGAACGGACATTTTGAAATACAGCTTTGTCTTGTCAGCTTTTTTTGTTTTGTTTTGAAATTAGAATTATTCAATATATAGAGAGGTGAATTCGTAAATGCTTCAGACCTTAGGTGTTTGTGGCCCGAACCGAAGGTTAAATATGCGATCTGGGGCTTTACGAATTACCGCCCGTGGTTGGTCTAAAGTTTTACGTCTTGCCTTGGTCAGTAAGTGTGATTTTCTTCTCGCGTAGCGTAGGTGACGTAAACGTTATTTGAGCGTCTAAGAAAAAAACTGCGCCTAGGTATAGCCAGTTAGACATACCTACGCTTTCTCCCTATCCAACTGACAGATGTGATAAACGAGTAGCTTAAGCGATAACCAACTTTTACTGCTATAGTTGCAATCGCAGACAATAATAAGTACATTAATTTTAGAAAGAATACTTTGGCTTTCTTCGAGATAAGTAAAGGTAGGCACTTATAAAATCATGGGGCAGAGGTGTAGGGTTGGAGCCGGTCTACCTAGCTTTATTTGACGTTCATAAGCGCATTGTAATTATGCCTACTTGAATAAACTATCTTTTATCTTTATCTTATCTTATCATGAATATAACTATTGAAAACACGTAGGTATGTATGTAGGTCTCTTTTCTGTTAAACTAATAATAGGAAATTTTAAGTGTAAAAATAAGTGGTCTAAGAAAAGTTACTTTCACTCAACCGTTTTAAATAAATACGTTTATTCTGCCAGTCGGCAAATTTGTGAAAGCTAAGATATTTTCAGAGAGCGGAAGGCTTCATGACGGAAGCAATTTAGCTGGGAAAGAACTTCCTCGTCAGGTCTGCGAGCAATCTAGCACAATCTACGCTGCAGGCACAATGTACTTTTACAACGCCTGTGCCAATAAAATCATTGACAATGTTATATAATCAGCGACATCTAATCTACTGAAACATGTATGTGACGACTACGTTCAAAACATCCAAATGTTTAAGATACCTTTTTCTACTCCAGCACTTAAATGTGTCAATTAAATGTCTGACAGTGATATCTAAAGCAATGTCATTTGAATGCTTTGTCTATAGGCTCATAAGATGACTGCTAGCAGTCATCTTATGAGTATAATACAACTGCTTTATTTTTTTTTTATTTATTTTTTTTTTTTTTATACCACATAGGTGGCAAACAAGCATACGGGCCGCCTGATGGTAAGCAGTCACCGTAGCCTATGGACGCCTGCAACTCCAGAGGTGTTACATGCGCGTTGCCGACCTTTTTTTAAAAACCTGTACACTCCTTTTTTGAAGAACCCCATATCGTAGACCCTCGGGAAAACCTCGGAAGGGAGCTCATTCCACAGCCGGAGCGTCCGCGGGAGGAAATTCCTCTTAAACCGCACAGTACGCGACCATTTAGGTTCTAGGGTGTGTGGATGAACACCCTGCCGATGGCGAGCGGTGCGGTGATAGAAAGCTGCCGTTGGCATCATGTCAAACAATTCTTCAGAGCACAGCCCATTGTACAAGCGGTAGAACACACATAAGGAGGCAAGGTCTCTCCTCAGACTTAAAGGTTCAATACCGCTTGTGAGTTTGGGATCATCGACGATTCGTACAGCGCGCCTTTGGATTGAGTCGAAGGGTCCAAGCTGGCATCCAGGTGCTCCTGCCCAAAGGTGACAGCAGTACTCCATATGGGGTCTGACTTGCGATTTATAAAGCAGCAGTCTTTGCCCCGGAGTAAAGTATCGCCTCGCTTTATTGAGCACACCGAGTTTTTTCGATGCCAGCTTAGCCTTACCTTCCAGGTGGCTACGGAATTGGACGTCACTGGAGATGTCGACACCAAGGATCCCAATACTCCCTGACATGGTAAGGGCTGTGCCTTGGAACTGTGGGACCACAGTAAATGGGGTTTTCTTAGCGGTGAAGGCGCAAACTTGTGTCTTGGTGGGGTTGAATCGGACTAAATTGTCCCGACCCCACACCGAAACTCTGGATAGAGTGTTCTCAATGTCCGACACAAGCTTTTCACGACTCTCAAGCACCACAGAACGAGGGATGTTAGCACGGCCTGTGTAAAAGGCATCCCCAGTACTGTCGTCCGCATAGCAATGAATGTCGTCGATAGACAACATGTCATTGATGTGCAGCAAGAACAGCGTTGGGGATAGCACAGAACCTTGCGGGACGCCAGCGTTAATGCCCATGCTATCGGAGCAGCTTCCGTCTACTACAGCTCGTATGCGTCTGCCGGACAAAAAGCTAGCGATCCACTTGCACAGTCCCTCCGGCAATCCATAACATGGTAACTTCGAGAGGAGACCCCGATGCCAGACCCGATCGAATGCCTTCGCTATATCTAGGCTGACTGCCAATGCCTCGCCTTGACTCTCAATGGCCGAAGCCCAGCGGTGTGTGAGATACACTAGAAGATCACCAGTCGAGCGACCGTGGCGAAAACCATACTGGCGGTCGCTGATCAGATCGTGTTCTTCTAGGTATCTCAGGAGCTTTGCGTTAATTATACGCTCCATGACCTTGGAGAGAAGGGAGGTAATAGCGATAGGCCTGTAATTCGATGGGTCCGATCTATCGCCCTTTTTAGGCACAGGGTGCACAAGGGCCGTCCTCCACGAAGATGGAACATGCCGTTTGTCGCTAGAGAGTGTGAAAAGACGCGCCAACACGGGACACAACTCAGGAGCACACCGCTTAAGCACAAGAGCTGGTATGCCGTCTGGCCCGCTCGACTTATGGACGTTCAGAGATAGCAACTCCCGCCGAATATCCCTCTGCGTGAATGAGATTTCTGGCATACAGAATTTAAAGATACAAGTTCCGATCATCTTGATTGAAAGAGGTATGTTTTCATTTACAATAATAACTCTTTTTTTTTTTTAATAATAACTCAATTTTTTTTAAATAATAACTCTTTTTTTTAATAATAACTCTTTTTTTTTAATAATAACTTTTTTTTTTTTTTTTTTTTTTTTGCTGCAGCTGTCATAGAAAAAGTAATGTATGCAACAGCTCATAATTGGTTCTTAAAATTCTCGGGTCTTTTTTTACAAAACTCGACTACGTCTCGTTTTGTAACTTCGACCCTTGAATTTTAAGAACCCTTATTATATCACTGTTGCATAAACTACTATTTGTTGATTAATTGGTCATTTCAAAATTTAAATGAAAGTTTATAACAGAATTCTCACATCCACTTAGAGAAACGGCTGAAAATACCTACGTTCTGATTTTTTATGACCTGGCCCCGTAGACAACATGCCAATCGCTAACGCTACGTAGCGAATGAAACGCAACTGTCACTGTCACACTAATATGGAGGAGTGATAGAGAGACACAAAGCGATTCGATAGCGAAGCGCAAGCGATCGTCACCTTGGCTAGGCCGCCTGTACGGCTACCATCAGTTTGTCACTGACATAAACGCCGTCGAGAACGTAATTTACTTTCTATACATCTCGCTCGTACTCGCATATTAGTGCAAACGAGATGTAAGTATAGAAAGTAAATTACGTTCTCGATAGCGTAAATGTCAGTTTTGACACTGTCAGTGACTCATGGTACGGGCTCAGCATAATTTGCGTGTTCATTGAAACCGCTTTTAATTGCGCGTAAATTAAAATCGGTCTATAAGCTCGAGAGTTAAAAATTTCATACACAAACACAAATTCAGACTGCAAAGTGGCAGAATGGCAGAGAAAATAATATAATTTTTTTGTTGGTTGTATGTGCCTTCATTTAAAACGAACTAATTTAAATGACTATTTGACACATTTGAGTGAATGTTGCTATTGCATTTCCTTCCTTTTAAAATATTATTAACGTCCATTAAAATCCTTTAGTCTAATTCAAACGCCTCACAGCCGTATTCAATTACCTTATCAAAGTCACTTTACATTACTATCACGAACGAAATCTGGTTACCTACATTTTATAAGCCTTACTCAAAACGAAATATCGTAAGCGACATGTTTTGCATACTTAAAGATGTCCTTTTGTACCGGAGCGTGGACTGAAGTGGGTCAAGGTTCGATTTGGCCGGGCCTTTGCATCAACGGAGACGTACCTACCTACAAAACGTGCAGTTACTACAACAACCGCGTATTTTGTCATTTAATATTATTCTAAAAATAGCCTTGCGTTGTAAAAAATAAAGATAAATTTCTAATCTCACGCTAAAAGGAATAATGGTGTTAAGAAATTATTCAGTGACGGCTGCAACGATTATTTACTTCTACTTTTTGTCGCAAATTAACTTTGCTTTTAAGTCTTCTGAACCTTTTAATGCATCAAGCATTGTAGATGTCGGAAAGCTACTTAAATTTTACAAGCATTTTAAGAATAGCATTGGATAAAAAATGTATGATTGATGAATGAAAACTTATGGTTTAAGACATTTATTCTCATAAGAATATACATTATTCACTTAAAATGAGAATTAAAATTTAACTTAATGCTATACCTTTATGCTGATATTCGTCATTGTCATAGCCTTTCCTTAAGTCATCTGTCTCTTTTATACGTAACTAAGGGTTCGTTTACAGTAACAATAACGATCCTCACCAATCGATGGCAGGCATTCAATATGGAAAAATAACTTTCGTCGGCGCTTTGATCATGATAAGTTTGCCATTCGCATGGTTACTTACATTTGAAATCTATAACCTATCCTTCAAAATTAATAATTATTTTTTTTGAAAATTCAATCAACATTGCGGGTTTGGATGTAGCAATGTACCTACGTATGCTAGGTTTCAAGTAACATACGTGATGTTCTTCGGACAAATTTGTCCATGAATATGGCGGTAGTGGCTGTAGATAGTATTATGTCAATTATGTGTCTGCCAATGATATATCTATAGACAGATCTTTGGCAAACACTGTGACTAATTTTCGCCATTCATTGACAGATTTGTCCACCAGACACACGACATCTGACACATCAATACTACCAGATTTATTTTCATAAATTTGTTATTTTACTATTTTCAGCGGCACGTATGTTATTGGTACTCGTTTTATAAAACGACCCCTTCCGAATAGGAAATGCTAAGCCATAGTGCGGAAAGATGGTCGGTTATTTTTTATTCCGTCCTCTGAACTGTCTTTAGTTATAGACAGGTGGGATAAATGGCGACCAGTCATGGGGAAGTAGCCCTAACGTTTTATGCGAAAACTTAGCGTGGTCATCTCTTCCAGTATATTACCATTTCGCGACCCTTCATAAATGTTTACATAATGGGATATTTTGTTCAATAGGTATAATATATTATTTTCTTCTATTTATTTAGTTCTTACAAGGTTAATATCTAGGTATTCTAATTCGATAAAATATCAACTGTTTATGCAATTAAAGGGATGTTTACAAAAACAACATAACTGCTTAGAGCGGTTGACACTTTTTTAAGAACATTGTTAAATGAATAATAATGTAACTGTGGACATAATATATGAACTGGCGGATGTCACTTTTTGACAGCTTTTGTTAGAAAGGGACTTCCACTTTTATTACAAGTTACAAGCTTTTGAGAAACGGGCCCCAGATGTAGTTTGTGTGTTTTCATCTAGAAGTTAGCAGTTTTATTTTTGCTTATCTTATTTACAAAATGCTGTATTTGAAAGGGCTAACACGAGTTACATAATTCTAATTACTGCTGTAATTTCCAAAGTTTCAACGCAATATTGTTCAAATTGCTATTTGACTTGAGTCCCTAATAAACCCCGAACAACGTTTGCAGAGACATTTCAAAATCTTAAACGACTAACGTAAGTCTGGCAAGACATACAAACTCGCATGTCGAGAATTGCTTTCCGACCCACATATGCAAAGTTGGCCGTGTCCTGAGATTCATAAAGACGGCTTACTTAATAAAACTTCTTCCATTGTTACTGGGTAGGGTTTAGTAGTCGCTCCGAAGTTTAAAACTTAGTAGAGAGTTGTGTCACTTTGCCTCTCTTGCTGTGGACATACAGGTTTGTTGATGTTGTGACTATTGTTATAAATCTGACTATAGTTACCATCACCATATTACTATGTATTACCTCCTTAGATATTCTTTTTTTCCTTTTGATATAGGTAATAACCTAATAACTGATTATTTTATATTCTTAAAATAATTTATGTTTGTCTACTAACCTATGTATGAATTATTTTTACCTAAAAATAAAATACAATACTGTTTGTAGACTAGATCGTTGGTACCTACATATTTTTAAGCAGAGAATTTTGATGATCTATCGATATAAATAAAAAGAAAGTTAGCATTGTAAATACAAAGATGCCCAGTATTAAGTTAAAAAATAATAATAATACGAAAGCGGTCATCTTTCTATTTTTTATTCACTGTAACATGACAATACTAAACACAAGATAAAGTAAAAAAACTAAGTATACATATAAATGATAATATCCTGTGCTTGTGGTAACCCTAGATTGGGCAGAAGGATACTGAAAGCCGACCGCCTGCTGTTTGTTATCCTTTACCTATTCTTATCTACCAAACTAGGCTCGGCACCCCACTTTATTTCGTCACTAACAAGCCTCACCTATTCACAGAATCTATACAAAATGTCTACGGGTTTTCTGAGATACAATGAAAGAAACCTCTGAATCTGATATAAATACAAAATATATACCTTGATTTACTTTCACGTTTTTACAAGGTTACGGGCCTGAAATAGAACTTTAATGTTTATGAATTAGAGTAGTTTATATGACTACCTCCCGAAATGGGTACCAACCTACAGAAAAATAATTTAGTTTTCTGAGTAAGTATTAGGTACAGTTCGGTGATGTCAGTTCTAAATACATATATTATTTTGCTAGAGTAACTTTATCCTCTACCCGCCCAGAGACCTGTAAAAAGGTCTTCTGTTCCATTCTAATTTGAACTTTGTGTTGACAAAATAAAATTTCATTTTGCTTGGCAAGGTTTGACGTAAGGGCGGGCGGGCGACGTAATTTTGATAAGTAATCACCGAAAATAAACATTAAATAAACGTTAATGTAAAGACAAATATTACGGGTCGCATCTAAGGGCCCGATTCGGATTTTAAAATAGACATCTGTCAGATATCTTTTAGTCATCGTCAAGATACGATAACGATATGTTTAAGATCTAATCTGTCAAATTTGACATTTGCGCGATTCTGGAGATACTCTTGAACGATTTCCACAAGATATGACTTAGAGATCCAATTCACATCGAATATATATCTAACTCTATCTAACGTAAATGTGACATTGGTTGCCCGAATTGCGCTGCAAAAGAGAACTAGTTGAAATCTAAACTATAACGTATCTAGAATGGATCTAGTACGTGTCGTCTCTTGTGAATATCTTGAAGTTCGAATATGGCAGTAAAAGCCTGGAGGCGTACTGAAATATTCGTAAAATCTAAATAAGTCCTTATGTTTATTTGTAGGTCGTCTAGGTCGACCTTAATGTCTCATATTTGCAAATAATCTCAGCTAATTTAGATTATATTACTTGTTAAAGGTAAATAATTATACTTAGACAAAACTAAGACAGCTTTGAATTACATATAGGTAAAATTAGTTTATACTGAGGAGAAATCAAAGTCAACTAATATATTATATAAATAAGTTCAGACTTGATAGTACTTAAACTATACGTTGATTACGTTTTTCTAAGTCCACATTAGATGTTACTCTTCGATTATGTTTTAAGATTTCACAGAGGTCAATTATAAAGTTAAACGAATCTTTTCTATAGCTTTTATTTCCTTGTAGCTTTTTTCCTGAGGCTGTACGAAAAAGGTAACATTCCCCTAATTTAAGTTACTACAGTCTACACTCGTCCATAAATTTTAATTATTCAAGTCTGAGAAATTAAGATCTTATTTGAAATTAAATCCTTCAAATTAGATTCTGAATAATATTCAAGTTCAGGACTGGTAAACAAAGATTAAATATATTGCTTCAAAGAACGATATACCTACGTAAGAAGGTTATTTCCAAAGTACCACATTTAAGACGATACGTCTAAGACTCGGGTAAAAACTTCATTTGCAATTCGATACCGGCAAACTTTGTGATTAAAAAACTTGACTGCTGATACCGATTCAGGTTATACGTATTAGGGAGTGAAAACATTTCTTAATAAGTTCTCTTAAAATGTTGATGTTTAAGTGTTCCTGGGGTCCGTAAGAAAACTAATATTAATTGTGTTTTGGGACGATTTATTTACGAATTTTAACTACTAAGTACTAATATTTTTTCTGTGAATAAAACATACCAGAAAATGTTTACGGAATAACTGTGCTCTACGAGTATTAAGCTCCATTTAGACTGGTCAAGAACTTGCACGCAATATTATTACACATACATTGCTAACTATAGAGTACAATGAATTCAGTAGATCCACTAAATACTGCAATGTAACGAAAGATGCATACAGTTTTTTCTTTTTTTTAAAGTTACACAGTTCTTGAACCGTTAAAATGGGGCTTTTAGACTTTTGTAATGTTTGTCCGATACAACTACCATAGTGTAACGTACAATATTATTAAGGTATGATATTTATCTACTAGGTACCTAACCCTTAGTGTGTTCAAACTTATTTAATTATTGATAGATAAAACTGTATAAATTGCAATGCACATTTGCTGAACAAATCTGTTATTAGAAATAATATTCAATGTAGGTACTACAAGCATTGAAATTAATTTAATTATTTTTGTTGCTTCTATCTTGTCATAAAACAAATATTTACTTATTTCACTCGAATAATAGTTTTAGTTGACACTTAAATTATTCATTTGTACGATTTCTCAGTCCCTATATCTAGATAGGTAGAGATAAGTACAATTGCGACCAACAATCTTTGGCACAATTAGGGTATGGCGTCACTAATTGCGCTAATGCCCCCATTATCCCAAGTCTCCAGAAATGGGGGGTATATTTATGGCACTCTCTCGGCGACTAATGTCGTCGGGAAAAAATGGCGATAGATTTACGAAATGAAGTACGCTGTGACCGGAAACTACGGCAAAGAAAAGCGAGGGAGATCGATAATGGAACATTTAATTTATATATATTGTAGTTGCGTCCTCAAGTCGAACAATATGAAAACCAATACAAAGTGGCCCGTTTTTGATATTATTCTTTAGTCTTAAACTGTACCTAGATGTATTTTTTTATTGAAGTTAGTTATGTTATGGCACACATTGCGATAAATTAGAAACCAAACTTCGAAACCGACAGATAATCGGCGGCAGGTGGCTTTGACTTTTAATGAGTCTCTAATCTCTAATTCTGTGGAGTTCTTAATAAATATTGCCTTTTTGTATTAATAATGAATACATCCCGTTATAACGAATACATTTACATCCCGTGATTAGGTAGGTAATTACATATTTATTTAAGTGCGTAAAATAAAAAAATAGTTACGTAATAGTCGGTTCTTAAAAGCGCTGGTGGCCTGGCGGTAAGAGCGTGCGACTTGCAATCCGGAGGTCGCGGGTTCAAACCCCGGCTCGTACCAATGAGTTTTTCGGAACTTATGTACGAAATATCATTTGATATTTACCAGTCGCTTTTCGGTGAAGGAAAACATCGTGAGGAAACCGGACGAATCCCAAATAAGGCCTAGTTTACCCTCTGGGTTGGAAGGTCAGATGGCAGTCGCTTTCGTAAAAACTAGTGCCTACGCCAATTCCTGGGATTAGTTGCCAAGCGGACCCCAGGCTCCCATGAGCCCTGGCCCAAATGCCGGGACAACACGAAGAAGAAGAAGAAGAGTCGGTTCTTAATGATTTTTTAATAGACTCGGCTATTATTTTTGAGAAAGGTAAAAATAATGTGCATATTTGAAAAAATATACTTCCATGTTTTCTAAACCGTGTTGTTAAGCGCAGTGAAATTGAAGAAATGGTTTAAGTTTATGCCCCATAAGACTGAGAGGGTAGCCGCCATAAATGGGTTCATTGGTTTTATTTCGATGACACACTCCCTTTCCTCCACAGGAATAAAAGATAACTATCTATTAGATAGAAGTGCTATACCGGAAGATGGTAAAAGTATTCGTTCATTCGGAGTATTTCGGAGCTACTTACATTTTGACAAAGTACTACAACTATAGGTATCTAATAACCCAGATTGCATCTTGATATAAAATTTTGGGAAAATATAAAGGAAACCAATATAATTTGCTATCCATTCCTTTAAAATCTATTTTAAACGTTTCATCGTTTAGTTTGTAAAAGTAAAAAAATAATTCTATACAGTCATTCTTGCCTATTTTGTGGTAAAACTCTCATTTAGGTGATTAGAATAAGTAACGTAAGTTTGTTTACGAGAAATTCAATATCAAAAAGACCGTTCTAAGAATCTTATAATATTTGCTTACGAAATACCCAAGGTATTCGAGGAACCCTTCGCCGTCGGTTTCAATTACATTGCCGGTGTATTTAATTAAGATAACATGAAGAGGCTTCTATGAAGTAACAAGATTGAACGGGGGAGTACGTTTCCGGAAAAAACCACAAAATTTATGTAGGTTTATGTACAGATTGTACAGCCCCCATCGTCAGATATATCGGAGCGGCCGAGGTGCTCAAAAATATCTCAACACACACTTAAACGCTTTGAGAATAGAGGCGTGTTCAGATATTTGTGAGCGCGACCGATCTGATTGCAACTTTACTCAGTTTCAAAACGATCACGTGTTATAACAATACCTATTTATTGTTTAACAACTTCGCTATTAACAAACAATCTAGAAATTAGCTAGACAACTAAAAGGAACTATCTTTGGTAATGTCTACGAAGTACCCTAGTTTACTATCTCTCTCTTTTTTATTGTACGTTATGTGTGTTCTACTTTCAGTGTCGTATTAAGTAATAAAATATTTAGAAGTTTCAAATAAGTCTACACTGCTGCCACAATACATAAGAAAAGCATTTTATTTAATAAAAAACACTGTAGGCAAGCATATACGGCGCAACGCTGAAATAGGTCTCCTGAGCCTAGGTATAGGATGTAAAATTTCGCCGGAACGTGTCTTTCAGTGCCAGATGGGCGATAAAGACGGGCTTCTGCGCTCCAGGAGACTGAAATATGAGGGTTAACTTCCAAGGCCTTCAAATAGGCATTTTGTGTCTTCAGAAAGACAAGATAATATAAGTCAGAATATTTTAATTATTACATGTGCATTGTGAGTTTAATTGATTGATTTATTTATTTAATCTTTATTGCACAATACATTAAGGTACAAATGGCGGACTGAATGCCTTAAGGCAACCTCTACCAGTCAACCAATGGGTTAAACCAGAAAGATGGTGCAGTGTCTTGATGCTAAGTCTTTTTTTCATGTATACATCGGCGCGTGAAAAAGTGATGACGTCATCAGTATTTTTTACTGTGGGCCTTGTTTTACGAACTTACAAGTTGCCATATAATTTTAATAAACAACATACACCAGTGCTCGCATCTTCTTCCTTAAACATATAAATATAAATAAATAAATATTGGGGGGCATCTTACACAGATCAACCTAGCCCCAAACTAAGCAAAGCTTGTAGTAGGTATAGGTGCTAAGCGACGATATACATACGTATATAGATAAATACATACTTATATACATAGAAAACATCCATGACTCCGGAACAAATATTAATGTTCATCACACAAATAAATGCCCTTACCGGGATACGAACCCAGGACCATCGGCTTAGCAGGCAGGGTCACTACCCACTAGGCGAGACCGGTCGTCCGATATAATCGATATTAAACTTTCGTGAGACATATTTTAAACTGAGGAAGGACCCCCGAAGGGCCCGAAACATGTCGCCAATAGCGACTAAAAATTCAAGTGAGTGAAACCGTTGTCGTATAAACAGTTCATATATAACTTGTAGCTTAATAAACGATGATGTAAGTAATGTAAATCTGACATAAAAAGCTTTCGATCAGGTCTTATTATTCAGTAAATAAGTAAAACAGCCTACTCTATTCTCCTTTCAGTAAGTAACACCTTTTTATTCAAATTCTGCTATTGTGATGCTGATGGAAATCGAGATAGATGCTCATATGCTCAGACATTATTTACATAGCTTTCGGCATCGCACGCGTGTTTGATTTATGTACGCACTAAATGTATCCCACTAGACGACTTAGGGCCCGATTCGGATTTTGTAATAGACATCTATTAGATATCTTTTAGACATCGCCAAGATACGATAACGATATGTTTAAGATCTAAACTGTCAAATTTGACATTTCCGCGATTCTGGAGATACCTACTCTTGAACGATTTCCACAAGATATTACTTAGAGATCTAATTCACATCTAATAGATATTTAACACGATCTATTGTAAAAGTGACATTGGTTGCCCGAATTGCGCTGCAAAAGAGAACTAGTTGAAATCTAAACTATAACGTATCTAGAATGGATCTAGTACGTGTCGTCTCTTGTGGATATCTTGAAGTTCGAATACGGCAGTTAGTGTCTTAAGCTTCTTTTAGTTTGGCACTTATGAAATGTTTGATGGCTTCTCTGAAATTATTAAGTTGCGCTGCTATGAGTATGTACTAGTATTTACCAATATATATTAGATAAGTCAAATCTTATATGATATTAAGCTAGTGTGCCTAGTTTTAACTATATTAAATAAAGTTTAAGGTATTACAATAATAGTAGTTTATGCAACAGTGATATAATAAGGGTTCTTAAAATTCAAGGGTCGAAGTTACAAAACGAGACGTAGTCGAGTTTTGTAAAAAAAGACCCGAGAATTTTAAGAACCAATTATGAGCTGTTGCATACATTACTTTTTCTATGACAGCTGCAGCAAAAAAAAAAAAAAAAAAAAAAAAAAAAAAAAAAAAAAAAAAAAACACAAAAAAAAAGTTATTATAAAAAAAAGAGTTATTATTAAAAAAAAGAGTTATTATTTAAAAAAAAAAGAGTTATTATTTAAAAAAAAAATTATTATTGTAAATGAAAACATACCTCTTTCAATCAAGATGATCGGAACTTGTATCTTTAAAAAAAATAAAGCAGTTGTATTATACTCATAAGATGACTGCTAGCAGTCATCTTATGAGCCTATAGACAAAGCATTCAAATGACATTGCTTTAGATATCACTGTCAGTCATTTAATTGACACATTTAAGTGCTGGAGTAGAAAAAAGTGCTTTTTCAATAGTTTTCTTATTGTTCTCACACATCAAAAATTTAAAACATATTATCAAGCAATAAAGTATTTAGATTTTCAGTAAGTTGAAGTTTAACCTATTATACCTACATACTATGAAAGAGTTACTATTAGGATTTTTTTTTATTTGTGTTATTTTTGAACGTGGGGTAGAAATTTAAGTAGAGTGTCTAATCCTACTCGATCATGCATATTTATTTATATCATACAATTTTTGTCAACCTTTAATAACCAATGTTGCAGACTTCATTCGGCCTACTATAAATAAGTACCTAGTTTGGTTTCAACTAGGGTTGCCAACTATGTTTTGGTGGAATATAGTATCAAAAATATAGTACATTTCAAAAAATATAGTACTTTTAGATAAAATACTAAACGTAAGTGTTTAAGTTAATCGGAAATAAGTTTAATCGGAAATATAGTATTTTAGCGTACTATATATTTTTCCAAAAGTATATAGTACAGAACAGAGAGCCAAAATATAGTACAATACTATATAATATGTACGGTTGGCAACCCTAGTTTCAACTGAATATATATTTCTATTCAACCAGTAATCCTAATCGGATTCCGAAAGAGCGAATGTCGAAAAACTTTCATCCCCTATTGTTATCCGGTACACCGAGAGCAATTCCGGGATCCACCGTTTCACTACAGCATAGACTAGGAATCCTCTAGACGGAGTTTAGATCAATTATTTCATGAAACCGATGCTGCCAAAAATACTGGGGTGCGGGGGACGAGGTGATCGAGTCCCGTGCCGTGATTGGTCCGTTCAAAGACACGGACGTCACACAAAGACACTTTGACTCGAAAGTGGAGTAAAACTACCGTATATTTGTGGCAGAAGGGGTAGCGCTACTATGCTCAGTCTAGAGGATGTCTTGTCTGTGCACTACAGCAACTAAACCGTATTGCGAGTCAGATATAAAGGTAGGGCTTTGAAGATAAGATCAGATAAAACAAAAAGTAAAGCGACGCGAGCTCGGATGACGGTGTGATATCGTCGCTATACTTACTCAACCTCATATCTGCAACAATCATTTGATGGAAATGTCGCTTTTCTTTCATTCGGAATACGGGTGTTTTTGTCATCAAATGAGTGTTGCAGATACGAGGTTGAGTAAGTATAGCGGCGATATGTTCGGAGCTTTTTCGCATTTTGATATGTAAGAGCTTACGATTTGTGACTAGAGTTTTTGTTACTAGTGTTTTATGTAGTAGTAGTAGTGTAGCACAATTGATGAAATATTTTCACTGTAAACTATAATATCACGAAGGTCACTTGCAAAATGCAATTAATTTATCTAAGAGTTTGTAAAATAACTACTTTAAAATAAGATAAGATAAGATAATTTATTGACCATGTAATATACATTACATTTAGCACGTCCTACATTGCAGTTTATTCAAAAATTATATTAATAATATTTAAGACACTTCTTTTTCATAATTAATTCACTAAACTCTTTCATAGAGTACACAGGGTTTTTTTCCAATAATCTCTTGATTTCTCTTGAATATGAAAAAGAATTATCAAAAACTAAGACTAAATTAGGAAATATAATAGACCAAAGTTCCAAAGATTAGTTATCATAATTTAATTTGCATATTTTTATTTGAGTTTCCATAAGAGTATTAAAAATTACTCTCTCACAATTACACACATCATGGTTTAAAGTTAAAGCATTTGAAGGGTCCACGGAAATAACATGTCTAGTCACATTTTTTCGGAAAATGAGATTTTTATCTCAAAATGAAGAGCTCTTAATGAACTATTAGTTATATCTTTTGCTACCTACCACTGTATAATAAATGTAACACAACTTTATTTTTAGTTAAATAATACCTGGTCACGGAATTACCATACGTTTACATTGTTCAAAATTTTAAAACCGCGATTACTCAAAATGTCACTAAGTAGTGTGACTAGACGTGTTCTTTCCGTGGACCCTTCATTTACAGTGCACACTTTTATTCATTACCAAAAACACCTGCCAGTGGCATATTTGAAGAATTTACATGCGTTGGTATTTTGTTTCAAGTTTCATTCGTTTCTACAATAGATTGAAAACAAAGTTTAAAAAAAAATAAAGCATTGCAGTGGTATAAATTGTTTTTAACTTAATTTTTGAAGTTTTGTTGCGGACGATAACTTTATCGTATTTGTTCTGAAATGTATGTTCACAAATCAAACAAACCTAAATGCACGTACAAACAAACTAGACAGAACTTTATTCAAATACGATTCTCTGATCGTATTTATTTACACTAAAGGCTCGACAAACTCAACTTTAGTAGGTAATCGAAGAAAATAACGTAGGCATCTTGACTTACGCATACGTAATTTGTTTTTATAAATTAAGGATAAGGGTACGTGCAAACATTGCTTCAATATCCTGGGCAAACAGCATACATCGACAAGGACACTACAGAATAACCGATCAATTACTTCCACAACATTGTATCACATCTTTACTTTATTCCAAATTTCAACCTTACAGCGCTAGGCTTAAGTTGTATTTTAACAAGTTAGACGCGTGAGAATCGAGGTAGGGGAGTTAACCCTGGAGATGGGAAGCGCGTTCTCAGTACGAGTACAAAGAGCGTGACGTCAGCAGCACCTCTGACGTCACTGCGTGCATGTGGGTCAATGGGGCGGCCCGGGCCGCCTGCAGCTGAAATGGGTCACTAAAAATACGCGAGTATTACGGGCCCAGGCAGTGTAAGGGTTAAACTGAGACGATATTGGGGTTCGGTAAGGTTTTAGGGGATAGCGGTATGAAATATATTCTAATCAATGGGGTTGGGAATTCAATTATGCCCCCAATGTTACAGTTCGGTAGATCGGGGGTTTAAATTGAACAAAATTAAATTTTACTCCCAAATTCAAAATGTTTTTGCGTGTTTTGGTTGTTTTAATTGTTAATGTACAACTACAGTAATAGTTTAAACTGTTTATAGGACAACGGTTTCACTCTTTTTTTTTTATTAAAAAATGGGCTTACTCATGGCCACAGACTAGCCGGGGCGAAGACGTGGCCTACGATGGAGCGAGTCTGCCCAGAAGGTGCCTGTTCACCCTTGATTTGAAGGTTGCCGGGTTATATGAGCTCGGAAATATAGACTCATTTTTAGTCGCTATTGGCGACATGTTTCGGGCCCTTCGGGGGTCCTTCCTCAGGCTCGAGTGCTCGCGGCGACTGCAACTCGTGCACTGATCGCGCCGCCCGCCTCACGAAAATATAATAATAATATAATATTATGTTGTTTCAGCGAACGGTCTAATAGCGAAGAGTCTCGACCAACATCTTGAGAGACTCTCGCTTGGTGGTTGGATCAAGGGCCAGATGCAGAAGGCGGTGATCTTGGACACGGCGCGGATAGTCCGCCGGTTCCTCTCTCTGCGGCCCTGACCACCGGCAGCTTGGGCCTTGCCCCGCTGCTGGCGGCACCCTAGGTTAGGTTTTTTATAATATGTTTATAAGTATTTTGTATTGTTTTTATAAGTGTTTTTGTATTTTATTTTTATATCCATATTATAAAATAACCTAACTTAAGCTTGAAGACAAATAAAGATATAATATGTCAATGTATAATATGTAATGTAATATAAATATAATATGTCTCACGAAAGTTTAATATCGATTATTACAGTAATAGTTGTTTCTAATAACATTTCATTTTCATTTTGCTATGCAACAAAGGCCGTTGACTGCCGTTCGTACGAGCTACGCGCGCTACTCCGTAGACACTGCTACAAAAACCGTAGTCTCATAAAGATGACTACAAGGAACTAGGTACTTTGAAATTCTTCGAATGCTTCAATTTAATTCAATCCAAGCAATTGCAGACTCGGAATTCGAGTCCAGATCTCAATGGGATATTCTGAATAGTTAAGTTTAAAAGATAAATCTAGATTGAAAATTATTTGAAACATGGAGCGAACACTCAAAGCTTTTTTTTTTCACTCGTCCTGTTCATCCGGGAATCCATTAGTTTGCAAAAAGTTTCAACAAGATGTAGTTTTCAGCTTCAGAGCTTTCATTGCTTGAGTCAACAGATTAGTGAAGATGTTATACCAATTTATACGAAAGTTTTGTTTCTAGAGTTATGAAAGTAGTTATATTAGGTAAGTTAGTAAAACATTTCTAAACTAGAATACTTCTGAAAATATGATTTAATTATTTTGATCAAACTATATGCAATGAAATGTTTTTAAGTTTGAAATACGCCACATGATGCATTGTAAATATCAGAAACCGTCACATGATGCTTAGTACATGTATCGCTGAATGTCAAAATACCGTCAATTTAATTCTGATAAAGCAGCGCCAGCATCCTCAGCACCATGCGAAAGGGGCACAATTTTTTAGGTACCTACATTTAGTTTTATGGGCGGGGCTAAAATAACAACCAATTGGGGCCCACATCAAACACTGGGGGCCCGATTCGGATTTTGAAATAGACATCTATAAGATATCTTTTAGACATCACCAAGATACGATAACGATATGTTTAAGATCTAATCTGTCAAATTTGACATTTCCGCGATTCTGGAGATACTCTTGAACAATTTCCACAATGTCTAAAACGTCTTGTTATGTATTTTTAGATCTCTAAACGATTTTGAAACGATCTTAAAACGATAATTTAACGTAAAAGTGACATTGGCTGCCCGAATTGTGCTGCAAAAGATATCTAGTTGAAATCTAAACTAGTTGGTATCTAGTACATATCGTATCGTTCTCTTCTCTAGAACGGATCTTGTTTTCCGAATACCGCGGTGGGTCGCGCAAAACCTCGAAGGAGCTGGCGAGATGACCTTGACGCTTTTGACAAGAAGTGGTAGGGGACGGGTCAAGACCGGGATATGTGGAAACGGAGGAGGGAGGCCTTTGCCCAGCAGTGGGACACTCTAGGCTCATATAAATAAATAGTATTACTTTTTAGTCTATATTTATTCTGATAAAACAATAAAACCAAAAACATAAGCCAAATCATCCATAAACACAATTATCGCTTGGTCACACACAATTAAAGCTGAATTTACGATAAATACTTCCAACAATATGTCCCACTTCTAAGTAGAGATGCCCCGAATAGTGGTTTTGGCCGAATACCGAATATTCGACCCCTCCCTCGGCCGAAGCGTCGAATATTCGGCGTAACATTTGTACATTTTGAGTCACATTTATGATGAAAACTGTTCGCCAACAAAGCACAACGTTTGCTAAGATTTAATTTTGGTTGCTCAGAACTAATGAATGTAGTCAAAGTTAATAAAATCGAACCCATGATAAAAATAAAATTATAAGTAGCCAACAAATGCTCACAAAAACAGTCTTCGTATTTAACAATTTTCCAAGAAAACATTTCAAACACTAAAAATCACTATTTTAAAAGCCACTGCTTGCGGTTATTTTTATTGTGTAATTTATCTTTTTGATTAGGTGTAAGAGATATTCGGCAAAGTGGCAGAATAGGCCGAATACCGAATAGTTGCCGAATATTCGTGGCATCTCTACTTCTAAGTGTGTGTATACAGGAGCGTGAACACCTGCTCTCTGCTAATATATCATCTAAATTGCTGTAATATTAAATAGGCAATTAGCTGAGTCATTGCGGTGGCGAGAGAATTAGCCGTGCAATTACCGATGTAATTATTATCTAGCCACGGTTATATTGTTCAAGACGTGTTTTAACTCAGCATTCTCCTTCCAATATGGTAGCTTAATACGAATAAAAGAAATGTTATATAAAATTACTTAAATGACAAAAATTTAAAAGAAACCTCTGTCGTTTCTTAATCGAACGAGCGAGCGAAGCGAAGCGAAGTTCTTACATTCGACTTTGAACACGCGGCTGGCTAGCGGCACGTCTCGGCATTTCGATGTTTTTAAGCTGAACTGTCAGAAGATAGTTTGATACTCAATAACTTAAGTAAATTTGTTCTAATTTAAATGAAATTGGGTAAACGTGTAGTCGAGGGCATTATATTTTAGTCATTAAATTATGAGCAGGCCCGATCAAGAGGTTATTGAGCTAGAAGAGCTTAGAAGGCAAAAAAGCTGTTTGTGAGAGGTCTTGCTATTCTGGTCATTTTTTTGCAAGAAACATGGTCGAGTTTAGTATCAAATGAAAGTGCTCGACTTACACTTTTATATATCGTTTTTAAATTTTTTAAATTTACCATTTTGAATAATTAGCAAGATAGAAATAAAATAGAATAAACATAATATATGTATTTGACATTTGACAGGAAATATTTCGGCTTAGCACAGATACAGTTTATTTTAATCTCTATGGTGGTGACTTAAATCCAGGGGAGGGACAGCCGTATACGAAGCCCTTTATTCGAAAAAATAGCGCCATCTATATTGCTTAACGCTAAACTTGTAAATGGCGCTTCAAAATTGATGTAAAAAAGCAAATCTTGTCAGTAGAAAAAAGGCGCGAAACTCAAATTTTCTATGAGACCATATCCCTTCGCGCCTACATTTTTTCTACTGACAAGATCTGCTTGGCCAACTATATTATACATACTACTCTTTGCTTAAATCAATCAGTTAAGGGCTCCACAGACCTTGCAATAAATCCACGCGATCTTTGATCCATTGCCGCCTATAGAGCGACATAAAATAGTAGAAATTAAATAAAATGGAACTCAAAAATGTCCATACTAAATTGTTGCCATGTGTAAGCATTTTACGTCAAAAATGTGACAGTTACGTAGAAAGTGGCGCCCTCATTTATTTTCTATTATTTTATGTCGCACTATACGAGTACCTAAGTAGGTGCAACAAAGTCAATCGCTATATAATTTTTGCTTACCCGCGAGTTCTCAGTTCGGGCCGAACTACTAGTATTTAGATTATTTAGTCAACAACGCGAAGCGTGACCTAATAATCACTGGTAAACATAATATAATGAATGCCAATATTTATGACCGTAAACCTATGGTCGATGAAGATTATGATTAAAAAGTGGTCAAAGAAAAATAATATAATTGAATTCGAATGCCTTCTCGTTCGAGTTGGTAGATATTAATTAAAGTAGGTATTTAAGTAACTTATTAGAAAATCGAAGAAATAAATAATTATCACACAGACAAATAAATACGTCTACGTCTCAAAACCCGTTCTACGATTAACGTTAAAAATAAATTTTAATAAACAAGGGTTGATATTCATAATCCTACAAGACAGTTCCGTGGAACTTTCCACCCAGCGATAAGAGTGGCGTGACGTCTTGTCTGTGCGAATAAAACTAGTCTGGGATTAGGGCAGCTTATAAGTGACAACTCGGCGAATTAGGTGCACTTTTACTGGCAAATTGACAAGTTTATTATAACTTAAGTAATCCTTTGCAGCTGTAAATGGATGTGGCTTGTGTGAGTGTATTGTTACGATAAATGCTGTATTGTATTTGCATTTTTTCAATTACATATGTAGTTAAGTACGTGTTATTTTGTTTGACATTTAAATACAAAGATTTGTGTAAACAGAAGTACAAGTACCTAAAAATATACAAACTTAGATGATTTCCATTTATCAAATAACTTATAAAAGATGGGTATTTAAAGATCAAGCGAATTAAAACCTTAAAAAGGCCTTCATAAAAATGAATGTCAGGCGTTTCATCCGTTATGAATTCTGATTTATTACAATCCTTGTAATTGAGGTTAGCAAAAACTATGTAAATTAAATCCTTCAATCATTCTAGATTGAATTGATCTTGATATTTACTTACTGTGCTTTTGTCTTTATTATAATCAAATTCAATCTAAATAAATGTGCTCGTACACGTTTTGGTTACACATTAGCAAGAGTAAACAAACCGGTTCCAATCTAATATTAATACGTCCAATATTCATTGGTATCTTTATCGTCATTTAGCATTAAATAAACAGCCATATGAGGATGCAATAAGGTTCAATTTCATGTGCAACACATTTCAATCAGAGCCTCCGGAATTGAATCAACAATGGTGCATTCCTGGCACGTTCGCCTTGTATCATGGGGGATGTCATTGTAATAAAATAATATTACGGGTGCCATGTTTGCTGCAAGTTTTGTATTGTTTTATTCAATTCAATTCAATTTATTTATTTAAAAGACAACAATGGCCCAAAATGGTTAGTAACAATTAAGATTAAAAACTAAGTGTTAGTGGAACAAAAACAGAAAGAAATTTACAACATACACAGACAGCAATAACTTAATCTATCACCTAGTAGCGGTTATGACACACTCAAAATGCCGCATTATAGGTGAGTCGTATCGGCCCGCTACAGTAGTCAGGATGGGGTTGGAGCTGGCACGCACTCTGCAGAGCAACGAGGCAACTCTCTTTCGTATTATCGCATAATAGTCATTTAAAAATGCAAAATGTTTGGAAAATTTTCTTTTAATGATTGAATTAATGCAGGACGAGAGTTGTTTTTTGGTTTCGTATCCGAAAAAGGGCTATAATTTGTTTTTCTTTTGTTACTATAAATAAATATGTAACGCATTATTCGACAATATGTTGATTATCATAAGAAAATCAATATACTCATAGGTATGTATGTAATGTTTTATAATATAGATTTTACAACACCTCAACTGTGGTAAATCTAGGTTACGTGGATATTATTGTTTTAATACAACTGTATTTTCTTGTTTACTTAATCCAAGTAAACAAACATATAGGTACTGTAGTTGACCAATTGTCGTTTCACACTTTCCAATCTGTTTCCCAATAACAGTATAAACTATAAACAAATGTAAATTCTCTTCCACTTTCACTCCAAATCAAAACAAAAACGTATTATAGTAAAACTTATCTTGTTCGGGCACTGAGGGCAATAAGCTCGTCTCGTATTCCGATTCTGGTGGCAAATAAACCGTACGAGATAGGGACGTGACTGGCCACTCCAATTATTTGACCAGGATCGGACGGATGGTCAGAATTCACTTTGGGTTGTTTCCGTTTTTTAGGCAAACAGCGCACGGACTGTATGACTCGTATTGCGCTCAACATTCAACAAAGCTACAAAAATATATGAAATGCCATCGCACTATGTAAAATTACTTTTAAATGACGTTTAAATGTCAATAATCATTAAAGGTAATATGAGTGGGAGTGTCTTCAGAGCCAGGAACGCTTATTAAGTTATAAGGCACAGCAGTTTTTTTTTCTGTTGGGTATATAGGTATCTTAAGATCCGGGTACAACACTACGTGTGAAGCTGAATGGTGCCATGAAATGTGTCTGCAACTGAATGGGACCCAGCCAATCCTTTAAACGTTTGATCCAAAGAATTGTAAATATTTAACATACGGAATGGCGTGAAGCTGTAAAGAACTAGATAGAGAACAATATTGGCATGGCTAGATAGAGAGCAATATAATCATGTAGATTTCAGACAAGCGACAATTTTTTTTTGCCATTGGATGTGATATAAATAATTAAATATTTAAGAGAAAATTAAAGAAATGTTATCTCGATCTAGCTATATGATACATATTTCGTATTCAAGTAAATAATATTACATTTTAAATTATTTAACCTGAGACTTTGGACCCCATTAAACTGTGTACACTTAGATAATAATTGTGTAATATATGCAATGCCGATAATGCCTAAACTTTTTACGGCCGCTTTTCACCACGACATGCTTACTTTAATGCTTTATCAGAAGCATGAGATTGTATGATAGATACTGTACCTATAAGATAAGCTAATATTTACGTAGCAAACAAAAATGTGGATTGTTAATGTTTTATTTGCAACTAGAATCTTTTGAAGTTTGCTTACCTAAAGCTTAGGTTATTAACAAGCTTTTATTAGGTCGACCTGTATGTAACTAACTAATGTAATGGAATCTAAGGTAACAAATTTAACCATCTTCCAAGGTCATGAAAATTGGCAGCTGTATGTAGTTCTGATGACAATACAATAATTTATGTTTGCGCCCTTTTGGCGCTATTTAAATAAAACAAATGTTAAATTAAATTACCATTTTTAATGGTATTCAATGAGTACAATATATAAGGTTCTTTGTCTAGGACACGCGCGATGGGTACGGTGGTTAGAATGCAAGAGAGTGATGCTTGCGGCGCGCTGCCTGGAGATGCGTTGCATAGGCGAAACTCTGGCGCCAGCATCGCGCTTTCTGGTTGGCCGCTGACCTCGCCGTGCATGTTGGCATCCTGGAGATGCAGGGCTGCGTTCTAATACATCATTGGTTGGCTCGAAGGTGGCGGTGCTGCCAACAGCGCTAACATACTCCGGGACGCTGAAAGCCGAGGGTCTTTCAGGACTCTCTCTGTTGTACAGGCAGCGGACATATTCGGTTGAGTGCTCGCTTGACTATCCCTCTAGCGGTATTGATGTCAGCTACGCGCGGCACGCCATCCTTTCCGTTATATAGTTTGACGACTCTGCCCATGCGCCATAGCAAAGGCGGTAAGCCTTCCTCCTTAATGAGTACGAGCTCTCCGAGCTGTAGATCGCGTTGCCTCTCGCGCCACTTGTAGCGTTGTTGCAGTAGGGACACGAACTCGGTCGACTAGCGTTTCCAGAAGTGTTGCCGCAGCTGTTCTAGCCTCAGGAAGCGGTTCAGGCGGTTCGGGTTCCGGTCTTGCAGTGGCGGAGCCGGCAGCGACGTGAGCGGCCTAAAAATGAGAAAGTGCCCGGGAGTAAGGGGGTAAAAGTCATTAGGGGAGGAGGAGAGTGGGCAGAGAGGCCTACTGTTCAAAATTGCCTCCACTTGGCTAAAAAGAGACGAAAGTTCCTCAAAGGTAAGGTGTGTATTGCCCAAAGCTCGTTTGAGGTGAAATTTGGCGCTTTTAATGCCGGCCTCCGCGTAGCCATTAAAGTTAGGAGCATAAGCTGGTGCAAATTTAAATTTTATACCTTGACCAGCTGCAAAATCAGATATATCGTTTTCATACAACTTAAAAAAATCATTTATCTCTTTGGCTGCAGCTACAAAGTTTCTACCATTATCACAAAACAGCTCCGCAGGTTTGCCGCGCCTGGCGATAAATCTGCGGAGTGCCAGCACAAATGCATCTTTAGACAAGTCGCTAACAGCTTCTAAATGAACACATTTATATCTTAAGCATATAAATAGACACAGATAACATTTAGTGATTTTACATCCACGTCCACGGCGATCTGTTATTAAATAAGGACCTGCAAAGTCAACAGCTGTTGACGTGAATGGAAAATCAGCATTTATGCGCTGCGCTGGTAAATTGCCCATTATATTTTTTAAAGTTTGGCCAGCGATTCTTTTACAAGTGACACAATTGTGGGCCGCGCTCCAAGTACTCGCGTGGAAAGTACTCGGAATACAATTACGAAAGTCAAATTTTAAGAGAACACACGTTTGGGCCTTTAAGTGCAAATGAATTAAGCGTGAATGCGTGATTAAAAAGGTTTCGTCACGAAATAAAAAAAGGCTCATGCAATTTCACTGGTTTTTAGAAAAGTACGTCTTTAAATTTTAAATGGAATGAATAATAGCACTTCACTATAGTTTAAATGAAATTAAGAAAGCCCCGATAGGCATTTAAGCAGAAATAAAGTTTAACAGATGCTTAACACTGTTAACAGTAGGTATATGCCAACGTGGCAGAAAGCGAGCCCGCACACGATTATCACACTTTGAAGAACTATTCTGAAAGTAAAACACAAATGAAGGCAATAATTACACAATAAGCACTCTTTTAAGGTTAGGTTGTAAGGGAATTCAATGGTATTTGAGTTTAAAGTAAGTTGTCAAGTGAGGTTAAGTAAAGGTCAAAGTCAATGTAGGTACTAAATTATTATTGGGAATGTTGAATTTACGTTACAATTTACGCAAAGAAATTTAAGTTGAGTTTTAATTACCAAAAGGATTTTAAGTTTAAAGTTAAGGCAAAAGGTATTTAAGGTAAGAATGGCAAAGGTAAGGTAAGTGGTTAGGTGGTAAGGGGTAAGGTAAAAAACGGGTTATGTTGGGCACCCCTCACGGCACTTTCCTCGATTCGCCAGCCGCCACGCGCTGCCGCCTTGTTGCTATGCGCCGACGCTCCTCGTAGTTTTGAACCGGACCCAGTCGCCGCTGCCTTCCCTCTTGTGTCTTCGGGTTTATCTTGAGCTGGCGGCGATGGCACGCGGTGTTGGTGGTTGGTAGCTTGCGTCGACGCCGGCTCCAGGCCCACAGCGTCCCAAGATGGCGGCCTTTGCTCAGGCACTGTAAAAAGGCTCAAAATATTCCGCGCGTGTCCTGTCACGGTCGCCAATTTATGTTTGCGCCCTTTTGGCGCTATTTAAATAAAACAAATGTTAAATTAAATTACCATTTTTAATGGTATTCAATGAGTACAATATATAAGGTTCTTTGTCTAGGACACGCGCGATGGGTACGGTGGTTAGAATGCAAGAGAGTGATGCTTGCGGCGCGCTGCCTGGAGATGCGTTGCATAGGCGAAACTCTGGCGCCAGCATCGCGCTTTCTGGTTGGCCGCTGACCTCGCCGTGCATGTTGGCATCCTGGAGATGCAGGGCTGCGTTCTAATACATCATTGGTTGGCTCGAAGGTGGCGGTGCTGCCAACAGCGCTAACAATATGGTACTGTCGAACTGATCTGATGATGGAGACAGGAGGTGGCCATAGGAACTCTGTGATGAAACAACGCAACCTAATTGTGTTAGGGGTTTTTAGAATTGTCTCGATGAGTATTAGTTGTCTGTCGTAAGAAAGGTACAGTCAGCGATAAAAGCTTGTACCAAAAATTAAATTTTTGCCAAAAACTTATTTTTATAGTTATAGGTAAGGAAGAAGAAAAATAGCACTGGTTTGTTGAATAAACAGTTAGCCTAGACAGACTCCTATAACGCTAAATGGTATCTGTATATTGAATCTCTAAAGCAGAAAGCTGGCTTCCCGGGGCTTAATTCCAGCGGTGGTCACGCACAAAGGGACGGGATGGCGGGCATTTTCCATTTCGTCACGCCCGTAACTGTTTGTTGATGCGGAAATTTAAGCGTATTCGGAGACGGTGACCAAAGGGTAAACCCACCACGGCTCGAGTAACTACATGAAGCGTAGGGTAGATAGAATTCAGTGAAGACCTTTAATTATTATTAGCTTGAGGTTCAGTAGTCTTTAGTCTAGGGAAATAACTTTGATAACGTTAAACTACACACATATGACGGTATGATTACTGTCGTTACGACACAGTGGGAACGTGATCTAAGGACGAAAACTAAACAAAAGAAGGGGGGTAAATCTAAATAATAACCACGCAACAAGTACGATTAAGACGTCAATCAAATATCTACAAGAATAACTTGAACGTAATAAAACGCGGTCTAAATTAATGAATCAATCAGCTGAAGCGGCTCGTTGACCCGTTTTCGTAATCAAGGTATATAATAACGTTATCATTGATTTACGGGCCTGAGGGGCTACCGCGAAAACCGTTTTTCGCAAATTGCGGGGATCTTTCTCTTTTACTCCAATGAAGGCGTAATTAGAGTGACAGAGAAAAATGCCCGCATTTTCGAACTTCGATTTTCGCGGTTATAGCCCTGTTTGCGCGGGCCTGATCTGCTTCAATTAGAGGTGGCCAAATATTCATTGTGGGCTACGCTGTGCACATTTGTTAGCTTACCATATACCACATACAGGCTTTGATGATGTGTTTGAGACTACATTTTTGTATAATTATTAATCTACCTTCTACTTAGTGACACAAGTCTTAAGATTTGAACCCGGAACACTGATTACTATTTATATTTTGTACAAAGTAGATCCTGTCGCCACGACGCCAGCAGACCACTTTGGTAAGTCGACGAATTACGCCTTCGGTATGTACGTACGTGTGAACTTCGTCAGAGCGCATACGTTAAATCCACTCTCCAGATAGCACACAAATATTATTATAACGATTTATCCACTGAACTTATTAAATACACTAGACACAGATAAAACAGCAGTGCACAATCACGCCGCGCGCTGAGATGCCGACGACGCTGCCCGTTCAACATGGAAATCCTTGCAGTTCCTGTGTTATTGATAGTGATAGTTGTAATGTGAACGAGCTGATTCATAGTGATTTGTGGTGAATGTCACTCGCCGACAAAAACCCGCTGTTTTGCCTCGCGCTCGGAATTCACATGGATTAAAACATTACCACAGGTTCGTACCACTTGTAGTCATGTAAGTCACTCAGAAATTCGCGGTTTATTCTACGCGGATTATTTTAAAATCGTAATTTGAACGGAACATCACTTGATAGCTGCGCCATTTTTTTTATTATGATTTTTTATTTTTATGTTTTGATTAAGTAGGTCCATTAAAGGTTGGGTCATTTTCAGATAAATTAAAAGGTTACTTCGATTAAAATTAGGTACCTACTGATAAGTGTTTATTAATGGTATAATGAACATGAATACTCACTAAATAAATATAATTATTCAAAAAGTTAATAGGCAGTTTAATCTCCGTAATAAATTAACAGACTACTGTTCTGATCAATTTCTGAAAATGCTGATTTGAAAGGTCACTAAATTTATATTAACTGTCTACTTTTCCTCTTTCGTTTTGAATTAACAATATTTAAATTTAACTCTTTTTTTCACAGAATTTGCTCACTTTTCATGACACTTTTTGGAACACAAAGTGAGGTCACGAAATTTTACCTTTGCGTTCCTGTTTATCTTTACTGAGAATTAAATTATATGGCGAGTGGCAATCTCTCGGGTAACATTTAGTAGGTAATTATTCGAAATCGGGCATCGAAAATGGACTCTTACTTTAAGCGCACTGACCGAGAGAGCTCAGAGCCCGTACCATGAGTCACTGACAGTGTCAAAATTGACATATACGCTATCGAGAACGTAATTTACTTTCTATACATCTCGTTTGCACTTATATGCGAGTACGAGCAAGATGTATAGAAAGTAAATTACGTTCTCGATGGCGTTTATGTCAGTGCCAAACTGATGGTAGACGTACAGTACTGTAGCTTTAGAGTTTTTAATGCTACTTTAATATACAAAATTGGTGACTGCTTCCGTAATGAAAATTCAGGCAGAAAATGATAGTTAAAAAATATTTAGGTCAATTGTGTATTAGTATTAGATAATAACTAATATACAAAAAACTATAAAAGTACCTACTTGTAACATTAACAAAACAAAATTTTATTTACCAAGTTAACTTATTATTCTAAAATCGATAAATATAAAGCTAATTATGCATTATGTAAGTATACACTGATTCACTTCCTCTTGTCTGTCGAAACAAAAATATAATTTAGGTGAGCCTTTGTGGTCACAATAGGGATGATGACACATGTTGAATTTTTTAACAAAATCTAGTAAAATAGATAGCAAATGAGCAATTAATCACAATATTGTGGAAATTAAAAAAATATATGGAAATATACAAAAATACAACACCCGAAAGTTTCATAATAAGTTTTTTTTTAACTTCCAAGAACGAAATAAGTAAGGATACCATTCGATTCCTCACATTTTTTTACCTAAAAAAAGATTGTATAGCAACTATTGTATACATAAATGCAATATTTCACCGCAATTTTCTTGTTTTGTTCATACTTCAAGATGCGCTCTCAGTGACCTTGACGTCACGTTCACATAGCGATTTGTTCGGGGCGTTTCGCGCGTGAAGTACGACTGTTAGACTTTACGTTTTCGTCTTGGGTCGTCCCATTCGTTTTTCGTCAAGTTCTTAAATTAGTCCTATTCTGCTTTCGTCACCCATTCTACATTCGTCACAATCGTCAGTGGCTTTCAATATAGGTGACAAAAGCAGAATAGGACTAATTTAAGAACTTGGCGAAAAACGAATCGGACGACCCAAGACGATACCACTTTGACTATGATTTCTGACTTTTGTATCTATCTGATTTAATGCAGCCATACTCTACGTGTGTTCCGCGGAACCCTAGGGTTCCGCGACACCCCTGCAGGGATTCCGCAAGAATTTAGAACACTATGCTTTAGTCGCCTCGAAAAATTTTACTATGCTATGCCACCGTATTGTAGGGTTCCATCAAGTATTTCGCTTTCCAAAAGGGTTCCGTCAAAAAAAAAGATTGAGAACCGCTGCTTTAATGAAATGGGTCCCATAGAGACATTTGATCCTAAAATCAAACCTGATTGATTGATACCATAAATGAAAATTTGTCATGTAGCCTATGTTACAGCCATGAGGTGATACAGCCTCACTCAATAACCCTAGCCGCCCATTGATTTGCGCACCTTGCGGTTCCTCATGCACCTGACCCTCGCCGTGCCGTGACGGCGACGACTTTTAATTTTGGGTCATCGGCTGACATTGAACTTCCTCCGGCTATTGTTTAGCGTCAGTCTACATCAGGCTTCGGACTTTGATTAATCATTTACGTCTCTTTAGGGTGATTGTGCACTACAATAAATTTTACTGTACGGCAGTCCGAGTTTTTACGGTCCGATATGGCACGCCATTAAGGGCGATTGTGCACTACAATGAACTTTACTGTCCGGCAGTCCGAGTTTTCATGGTCCGATATGGCATGAAAAAAACGGATGATTGGCTTGTGCACTTGTCCGTCTTTTTACTCGCAGGTGCGGCGCAGTGTCATGAAAAAAACGGATGATTGGCTTGTGCACTTGTCCGTCTTTTTACTAAAAGAGAGGTAACCCAAAAGCGGCCAAGTCATGAAATAATACTAATTCCAGACGCAGTGCACAAGCATATAAACACGTTTTTTATAGCTGTCATCTCGGACCGGAAAAAAGCTGTCCGGAATGGGGAAAAGTAAAATGTCGGACGGTAAAATTACGTCTAGTGCACAAGTTACTATATACATTTAATGGCGTGCTATATCGGACCGTAAAAACTCGGACTGCCGGACAGTAAAATTCATTGTAGTGCACAATCGCCCTAAAAAATTAAAAACTTTATGGTTTTACGAAAGCGTTTGTAGTCAAGCGGTAAAGTGTTCCCCAAGTAAGCCATGGCAAAAGTGCCGGGACATCGCTAGGTGGATGACAACATATGTTTTAGAAGAACCCCATGGTTGGCCGGGAAAATTATAGCGTTGTGGCCCTGTTTTCGGAAGGTTGGGAAGACGGTCAGTCCTAAATCGGTCGAAATTAGCTAAATTAGCTATGCACTGCAATATATTTATCTTGTCTAAATGTATGTGTAGGTACACATTTTCTATATACCTACATGAACAGTGATCCTATCATATTTTTATTTATGTATTATACGAGTAAAACTGTTTTGGATGCCGATAAAATAATTTATGGTTTACACTGACCTGACATTTCCTTTCTCCTGCACTTGCATCCTAAAATAACAGCCACATTCATGCGGTCATCCAACGGCACGTAGGAACTGCTGCAAATTTAACTATCCAAGTGGCGAAAGTTTTAAACTATATCTGCTTTTAAGATTTGGCTCTCTTTACTTTGCAGAAGCGCCAATTTGAGCCGCAAAAATAGCTTGGTATTTCCCTGGAGCTGCAGATACGAAATTGCATTACATTGCCGGTCGTAACTTGCTTACTGAATGTGATTTTATGTCTCTAGTTGCACACATTGACGTTTACGTTGCGCAGCTAGAGTAAATACTTATTAGCTGGAGTGTGTGAACTTGTTAAGGAATTAAATTTAAAATAGTTTACTCTAGAAACGGTAGGGTTTAAGTAGGTACTGTTACTGTAACATTTGCCTTGCCTTGCCTAACCTTAATGTTAAATTGACGTTCGTAGCCGTGATTACAACACAGCCTCTCATCAAACATGCCTAAGTGAGGCAGATCATTTTATCTTCTTTCTTTTAGAAAATTAATCTGACTAAGACGTACTATTTTTGACCTGTCCTGTATTAGTTAAATATTAGACACAGTTCGTCCGCAATTATATATTTTTTTGTTTAAATCTAGCGTTAAAGGAATGCTCCTACGAACAACATCTTTATAGAGACAAACCAAAGAAAGTCTGCAGCGCAATAATTTGACATCGAATTAAAAAACTACATATGGCAATGTTTTTTAAGCAGTCAGTAAACGTCATGCACTATGGTATGTGTTTGTCAAAATCGTTTAAATATTCATTGTGTTTTGTGATGAACGGAATAAACATGGTGAAACCTTACAAAACCGGCGTGCGGGAGTTTCCGCATGACGAATAATTTTACACTTGTTAAAAGTCAGCACGAGGCGATTCAAGCTGAAAAACGACAATGTTTACAAAATTTGGAGTTGATGACGGGTAAGTGGAATGAAACATCTTAATACTTCACCATATGTACCTACTTAGATAATATAATATTGGTTTAGACTAAGGTTTCACAGCAAATTGAACCCTTAGGTCGCATGGTCCGATTGACTAGTCCGATCAATCGGAATACGAATATTTTTTTTTCCTGTTGGCTCGATTGATCGGACTATAAGAACTTCTCAAATCCTGTCAGTCCTACTATCGGAGTAATGGGATTTTAAAAGTTCGTCTAGTTCGATCGATCGAACCACGAGGTTGTTTTTTCTTCCTGTTGGATCGATTGATCGGACATAACCGTGGACTTGATATTTTGCTAAGTCCGGATGACACATAAAGGTTATCTAATCTTAACTCATTACTAGACACTGGCATTTGATAAACTTTTCTATATTTTATTTGATGCGATGTCAGTTCATAATGTCAACATCTGATCAATGTCAATTTATTGAACCGGACGGACGGAAGATGGAGGAAATAATAGATCACAACAAAATTGTATTCTTACGCCGTAAAGGTGGTTGCGTACTACTGAATAAAGGGCATCAATACCATAAAAATAAAACGTATAAAAAAGGGCCGTCAGTATGGACATGCTGTAATAAAAAAACACAAAAACCATAACCTACCGGTCGGACAAACAGGAAAAATAAAAATTGTGTGATCGGATTAAGAGGATTTTTCAAGCTCTCGTGGCTCGATCGATCGAACTAGACGAACTTTTAAAATCCCATTACTCCGATAGTAGGACTGACAGGATTTGAGAAGTTCTTATAGTCCGATCAATCGAGCCAACAGGAAAAAAAAATATTCGTATTCCGATTAATCGGACTAGTCAATCGGACCATGCGACCTAAGGGAAATTGAACACACCTAATAAATAATAATAAATAAATAATAAAACACCTAATAGGTATAGGCATACTTATGAACTTCCTCTAACATTTCGAGAAACTCATTGGTACTAGCCGGGTTTTGAGCTCGAACCCACAACCTCCATGCTTATGCTCACGGCATGGGTACCTACTAGTTAAAGCTAAAATTAATTTTTAATATATGTTTATTGTTTTAATGGTTTATTTCGTTTTTCCGAAAACTTTAGTTCGCAAATTGCGGGCAATTTCTCTGTCAATCTAATTACGCCTTAATGGGAGTAAAAGAGAAAGATGCTCACATACTGAGAACTTCGGTGTTCGCGGTAGGCCCTCTGTACCTCTTTACCGCCGTCGCGGATATTACAAAAGCTTATTAATTTTGATGAAGCCAAATGTCACATTCTCCCAATATTATTTATCAATATTAGTATATCACTGATTTAAACTTTCACGATTTTTACACATTATTAAATTATACAACGGGACTTAATCGCGTATCTAAGTTTTATGATTTACCTCCGACGTTTCGAGGACGGCGTTGTCCCCGTGGTCTCGGAGGTACGTGGTCTCGGGTCTTAAAACTTAGATACGCGATTAAGTCCCGTTGTATAATTTAATAAAATATTAGTATAGCCGGTCAACCAAATCTTGTCAGTAAAAAAAGGCGCTAAATTCAAATTTTCTATGGGACGATCTCCCTTCGCGCCTACATTTTTCAAATTTGCCGCCTTTTTCTACTGACAAGATCTGCTTGACCATCTATATATGTCTACATATTAATAGTGACATCTATTGTTGGAATGAAATTTATTTTACCATAAAAATGAAGCTGTGCATACAGCTTAATTTTTTCATATACGGTAAATATGATAGAAATTTCACAAGTATCAAGACTATTTAATACATTTTCTGTGGTGTTGTCGCATACTGATTTTTAAAAACTACTTTTAATCTAGCGCTGCAGACTTTCTTTGGTTTGTCTCTACCTATTCACGAAATCAACTATAAGTGTAAGGCCTGAGTAGACGCTCGAGCATGGTATAATAATATACTCCGCCTGGTACTCTCTTCCGAGATTCGCGAATGACCTAACTGTCACTTGCCTACGTCATCATGCTGTTTACAGGTTCTCAAACTTTAAAATGTGGGAGAATTTTAACCAACGGTGAAAATTATTTTAACGGCATTAATTTTAAGTTATTCATGTAGAAACATAGTAAAATAAAACAAATCTATACTGCCCTTTTCACTCCTACTCTTACAGTTCCGAATAGAACAGCCAACCATTTTCGTAACAAAACATTAATTACCAAGCTTACGACGTGAAAAGTTTGGAAAACACTGCGACTGCTGACACTGAGCGAGAAGGAAATAACAATTAACACGCGTTCGACAAGGATGACGGTCAGGGACAACATGGCGGATTGTCAAATGTGACAGCGCTATCCTGTGTTGCCAGTAGTGTAAACAGAATTACCCGAACGTCTGAAATTTCTTTCGTGAATCGGAAGATATTGCTAACGAATAATTAAAAATGACGTGTTATTGTAAAATTTAAGATAAAATACATATAAATGAAAATTATAAAATTATAAAGAAATATTTTAACTTATTAACCACAGATATAATGTACCCATGTAACATGTTATGTTAAAATAAAGTGGCAATGTTATTGTGACGTAGGCAAGTGACACTCTGGGAAGAGAAGACCATGTTTTATTAGACCATGCGCTCGAGTTGGTCGTGCAGCGGGGCGGGGCGTGCGGCATGCATGTTAAACAAATACAAACGTATAGGAGCGGCCTTAGAGCACGCTGCTCGAATTACTCCTGACCCCGACGCCACGCTGCACGCCCCGCCGAACGCTCCGCTTCGAGCGTCCACTCAGGTCTTACACTTACACTAACTGTTAAATGCAAATACATAGTTTTCAGTCTCGTATTGTTTATTGTCATTATGGTTCGATGTTTATTATTCAGTAGTTCACCCGTCTAGTCTGAATATTTTCCATGCTAATTTAATGCCTGTAACGGAAAAACTTTTGAAATAACTTATCTCAATTATTCATTTACTTACAAAACTAACCCTATTACGTGTCCAAGAAAGTTTACTTTTAATAAATGGGGTATTTAAATATAAGTATGAGTACCTACCTACATATAAGTACTTATATTGGAAAGTTACTTGAAATTGCAACTTGGTTTGGACAAATCAGTCTGACTTACTATTACTCTCTCTCTCTCTTACTTACTTTAGCATTATAAATGTTTGCGTAACTATGTATATGTTATTAAACCTTTTTCGCGTACGTAGTTCAATCAATGTATAGGATTAAATAATTCTGTTTTTTGTCATTTAAAAGAGAAAACTATAAAAATATAGACTGACTTTACTTAACTCCCCCTCCCCCCCCGCAGATGGCCAGATATTGCACTAAATAGAGACGAGTGGAGGAAGAGGGGGGAGGCCTTTGCCCAGCAGTGGGACACAGTGGGCTCTGAATAATAATAATACTTAACTCCAGTATCGGGCACTCCAAATCTCATAAAATATGTAATAAATCTTTTTTTCATAGGTCACTTCAAATTATCATACTCAAACTTTATTTTACTTATTTATTTTTACTCGTCGACACATTAATACAATTTTTTTTATCAAGACCGGCATTGCCACCCAGCAAGGGCGTGGGTTGTATTACCTGATATAATTACTGAAAAGGGTTCTCTAGCTTAGTGCTCAAATGTGCTAGACTGCTGGCCCGGCCATGTTGACATTCAATTTACCACTGATATCTACATATTAATGCAAACATCGTGTTTAATACAGCGACCTCAATACCAATAAAAAAGGCACGTGCCTCAGAATAACATCGTCGCCTATTAACTTTAACGTTATTTTCGAACGTCCAATCATCCTGAAAGGCAATAACGTTTTAAGACATTATGTTTAAAGTGTATTTACATGTCCCGGCCGTCATAAATGGTAGTGTTGTGTGGTCGTCAACCTGTGGACTTTAGTGTTTATGCCACATGAAGCATATCTTATAGTATAAATGGAATGATGCACAATCTACAATTACAGTACCACATACATACTATAAAGTTTGCGAAAATTTGTAGCGACAGATTTTGCTTTTGCTATTAGGAAAACTATCCATGAGCGGCGGTAGACATGGAATGTCCAATTGCGCAACTTTATTCGTTACCCTTTCATATGTTTTATTATATTCTCTATTCAGACTAAGCATACTAAATACACCGCGGCATTTAATAACCCGAAAGATTTAAACCACGTATTTTTGACGACAGTACGAGTAAATAATGTTCTATCAGCATGTGTTGGCAACCATGGCGCCAAGCGCTGAAAGCGCCACCTAGCGGCTTACGAAGACACTACGAGGAGCCGCTACAGCGCCACCTATCGGAGAGCTGCATCATAGGACCAGGTAGCCGCCGCCCCGCCTACCTGGAATGGCAGCAGACTTCGGCGGGGATACCGAGCCTATAAAAGGGGCTGCACGACCTTCAGAGCTCTCTTGATCCAGCGACTGTCGATAGGTTTACTTAAAGTGTAAATTATAACGTATTTTGTAATTAATTTGATTAAAATAAAGTATTTTAAAAGTCCAGTATTTTACCTTTACTTATCATAGTCAGGTCGTTTACATCAGAAGTGTTCTTACCTTCGTCCAAATGGGTAAGCGTAGTAAACGCTCTAAAGCTAAACGGAAGCGGCAACGGTCAAGTTCGAGTTCTTCGAGCGTCATTAGCGTGTCTACCGGGAGGACTCCGTCACCTCCACCACCAAAGAGAATTAAGGTATCACGTAAAGCTGATATCCAAACAGTGAGTACAAATAATGTTCCTACCTTGAATAATATGATACCAGAGTTTAATCCACTAAATGATGACGTGTCTGCTTGGCTCAATATAATCATGAACTACGCGCGAACTTTTTCATGGAAGGATGAGATGATCCGGTATCAGGCTTTAAACAAATTAAAAGGTCCCGCGAAAGTATGGTACGATTCTCTCTTGCGCACCGATTGTTCTTGGCCCTCGTGGAAATGGGAGGATTGGAATAGAAAGTTAACATCTAGTTTTCAACGGCGTCGAAACATGTTCGACTTATTAAAGGAAATTGTAGAGAATAAACCAAACGATAATCAATCTCTTTATGAGTTCTTTTTCGAACAGAAATGCAAAATTGATAGGTTATCGTTGGGTTTTTCGGAACAAGATATAATTTCTATTATTGTGGGTAATATAGGAGATTGCGGTATAGGAGCAGCTATCGAAGCTACCAATTTCGGAACTAGTGACAATTTAGCAAGTTATTTACATGGTCGCGTGTATAAACCATCTAAAAACGCGAAAAATGTAGGCGCGATTTCTCGTGACGTTCCACCAAAAAGTGAAACACAGTCGTCGACAAGTCAGAACGTTTCTTCATCTGGGTCTTCAGTTTCACCTAATGTATCTGAGCGATCCACCACCGCGCGTAATAATAACACGCAGCAACGAAAACAGATCAAATGTTATAACTGTGGCGGTAATCATACAAAAGCAAATTGTGATGTTGTTGTTAATAAGATTGCAAATAAAAAGCAATGCAGTTACTGTAACAAGCAAGGACACTCTGAATCTGAATGTTATCATAAAAAGAATGCAGTTAAAATAGAGAAACATGAAACAAAATTCGTGTCTACCTCTAATCCGCGGAACAAATTTATAAAGAATATTCGTATTAACGATTTTGAACACGAAGCTTTTGTCGACGCGGGTAGTAGTTGTTCACTCATTTCTGCATGTTTGGTTAAAAAACAGAATATAAAGATAATTAAGCTGCCCTTGCCTGTTACATTGCATGGCTATAAAATGCAAAATACAGATACAGTTACGCACAAGATAACAGTTGATCTGAAAATCGATGCGGTTTGTTTGACAGGAATAGATTTTTACATTATGGACGATTTAGCAGATTATGACATACTGATTGGTAGGAACGTGACCGAACGCGATGATTTAATGTATTCACGAGTAGGGAATTCATTGAAGTTTGATTATGCGTCTTCATTTAAGGAATTCTGTAATACAGTGACCGATCTTGAGTTAGATGCTGATTCTCACCAGAACGAATTGATAGCGCTTTTCAGAAAGTATGACGGTTGTATTGCGTCAAACATTAAAGAATTAGGTAAAGTCAACGGTCATGAAATGACAATAAATGTAACCAGTCCTCAACCAGTTCAATGCAGGCCTTTTCGAGCCTCTATTCCAGATCGAAAAATAATTCGGGAGATGGTAAATGAACTTTTGGAAAATAATATTATTCGTGAAAGTAAATCACCGTATGCAAGCCCAGCTTTGCTTGTTAACAAGAAAAGCGGAGAAAAAAGGCTTTGCATTGACTATCGGGCTTTGAATAAAATTACAGTTAAGGACAAGTATCCCATGCCACGGATTGAGGAACTGATAGACAGACTTCAAGGCCATAAATGTTTTACAAGTTTAGATCTGAAAAGCGGATATTATCAAATCGCGATGAGTGAGGAATCAATTCCTAAAAGCGCATTCGTTACAGAAGACGGGCATTATGAGTTTTTAAGGCTCCCGTTCGGGCTGGCCAATGCACCTAGCTGTTTTCAAAGCATGATGAATAAGGTTTTGGGGAATTTACGGTTCGGAAATGTTATTCTTTACTTAGATGACGTTTATTTAGTAACTGAAACAGTTGAGGAAAATTTAAAACTTCTAGAGGAGGTTCTAAAAATATTTAAAGAAAACGGACTGACTTTAAACCTAAAGAAGTGTCATTTCTTTAAAAAAGAGATTGATTTTCTCGGATATAAAATTAAACCAGATTGCGTTATGCCGAATGAGAAGAAGTTAGAAGCTGTACACAAATTTGCCGTTCCTAAAACCGTCCATCAACTGCGGCAATTTCTCGGTTTGATAAATTATTTCAGGAAATTCATTAAAGACTGTGCTTTAATTTCGGCCCCATTAACTAAATTATTGAAAAATGACACTACTTGGGAGTGGAAGTCAGTTCATGATGAGACGTTTCAGTTGCTTAAAAGTAGATTAACGTCAGATAGCGTTTTAGCAATGTTCGACCCTAACAAAGAAAACGTATTGTACACAGATGCGAGTAGAGATGGCATCGCAGGAATACTAATGCAAGTTACAAACGAAGGTGAAAAACCTGTACATTTTTATAGTAGACAGACTACTTTAGATGAAAAAAAATTCCATTCTTTCGAATTGGAACTTTTGGCGATCGTTTGTTCCTTGCAAAAATTCCGGCTATACCTATTGGGGTCAACTTTTAAAATTGTCACCGATTGCAATGCAGTTAGATTCGCCCTGTCAAAAAAAGAAATAATTCCCCGGATTGCCCGTTGGGTGCTATCCACGCAAGAATTTTCATTTGATATCGTGCATCGCGAAGGAACTCGGATGCAACACGTGGATGCATTAAGTCGCAACCCAGTGCCATCCGGAGAAAAATCGGAAACTGAGGTTATTATGTCTATAACGGAATCAGATTGGTTGCTTTCGGTACAATTACAGGATCCAGAATTACAAAAAATTAAAAGCATTATTGAATCGGGTGACTTGGCTAGCAATAAAACTATTTTTTCCCAATATGAATTGCTAGGTGGAAAAGTGTACAGAAGAACTGCCCACGGTCGTCGATGGGTTGTGCCAAAAAAATGTATTTGGCAAATAATTAAATGTAATCACGACGACCTGGGGCATTTCTCTCTAGACAAAACGGTTGAGCGAATAGGAAATCAATATTGGTTTGCAAGAATGAGACACGTTGTAAAAAAATACATAAAGAATTGTTTAAACTGCATTTATTATAAAAACAAAGGCGGACCTAAAGAAGGAGAATTATATCCACTTCCCAAATACGCTCAACCGTTCCACACACTACATCTAGACCACCTAGGCCCTTTTGTGAAAACTAAAACTAAAAATGAGTATTTACTGGTAGTCGTTGACGCGTTTACAAAATTTGTTTTTATCTCTGCTGTGAAATCGACAAAATCATCTTGTGCAATTAAAGAGTTAGAAAACATTTCAAAATCGTTCGGTAACCCTAAGAGAATAATAACGGATGCTGGGTCATGTTTCACTTCGAACGAATTCGTTGAATATTGTTTAAGTAAAAACATCCATTTGCACACTATAGCAACAGGGATGCCACGTTCAAACGGACAAGTGGAACGTTTCAATAAAACAATTTTAGAGGCCTTAAAAACAATCGGCGCGGATACGTCAGATGATAGGTGGGACCAGTATATCAAAGCTTTACAGCAGGGCTTGAATACTACATTCCATAAGACAATTAAAGCGGTCCCGAGCGAGGTATTTTTCGGTTACCGATTGCGCATGGATAGTGATAGTTTAGCCCCGGATAATGACTCTCAACAATTATTAGACGTGACTAAGTTGCGCGAGAAAGTTGATGAAAATATTAGAGCTGACGCTGAAGCACAAAAGCAGAGATTCGACCGATCAAGAATCAAAGCACGAAAGTATACTGAGGGTGATTTGGTTTTAATCAAAATCCAAAGTCAAAATAATGATGGCAAAAGTAGAAAGCTGTTACCTACATTCAAAGGTCCATTTCAAGTTAAGAAAGTAGTGGGTAACGATAGATATGAGGTGACGGATGTAAAAGGTAGTGAGAGAACCGCTAAAAAGTACACTGGCATTACGTCGGCAGAGAATATAAAACCATGGATAAAAATTGATGAATGGGACCTAGCTTAATCAAATGAAAAGTATGTATTGTGGCCATTTATTGTCTAATAATTTTTATATATATTTTTAATTTTTTGTTTTTAAAGTTTTGTTCGGCTCCTAAGATTTACAATATTTTACAAACGCGATTATTCCAAGATACGAGAGTAACTGTAATGTGTTTTTGTTTTGATTTGCCGTGTTGGCAAGGAAAATAAAACGATTCTAATAAAATAAATAGAAACTTTATTTCTTCAGTTCAACTTAAAATTATATATTTTAGGGCGAGTCAAGATAAAATGCATTGTTTACGGGATCATTAAGACGTGCAAATATTTCTATCATAACTGCCATCCAAGTTAAGCTTGAAAATCTTAAGTGCGGCGAAATGCCCTTTAAGTGCAAGTTATTCCGATGTATAAAGGCCTAAAAACTAAGTGCGGCTACAGCCCTTTAGTCGGTGCCTGGAATTCGGGACTTGAATGGAGTAATGAGGAAAATTTGCTAGCCGAGATGTTTTCCGTCAAATAAATGTACAATATATGCTAATTATTATTTTTGTATGTTACAGCATTTCATCTTAACTCGTGAGGTGCCCGAGGCGGGCCCCGTGCAGGAGGGCCGTGTTGGCAACCATGGCGCCAAGCGCTGAAAGCGCCACCTAGCGGCTTACGAAGACACTACGAGGAGCCGCTACAGCGCCACCTATCGGAGAGCTGCATCATAGGACCAGGTAGCCGCCGCCCCGCCTACCTGGAATGGCAGCAGACTTCGGCGGGGATACCGAGCCTATAAAAGGGGCTGCACGACCTTCAGAGCTCTCTTGATCCAGCGACTGTCGATAGGTTTACTTAAAGTGTAAATTATAACGTATTTTGTAATTAATTTGATTAAAATAAAGTATTTTAAAAGTCCAGTATTTTACCTTTACTTATCATAGTCAGGTCGTTTACACATGGGTCCAATTATGTGTTTTAATTAAACTACTATTTCAGTACAAATTAAATCATATTAATTTACCGCTTCTTTGTGAACAGACCTTTACTCCAGAGAGTGAGCGAGTTTAATTAATCTCAAATAGAGAAACAGAGAGCGAGTATGACATTTCACGAATCACTCCGATATCATACGATGCACGGAGAATGCAGTGACTTGTGTTCCATGACAAGAAGTGTCAAGTTATGTCTAGGACATGTCTAGGATGATGTTTACGTTGAAATTATTTCAATTTATTGCCACCACAAAATACCACAAATTGTATCAAAACTTTATTAGTTACTACAACAGTACAGTGCAGTTATTATTGTTGAAACTTTGCGATAAAATCTTTTCCTTTGACTGAGGTAACCAAAGCCATTAACTATCATTCTATCCGAAAGAAATCATGCCTCTTATTGTTTTAACTCATACTACAGCTGGAAAGGGATGATTACTTACTTTGTTAAAATGACCTTTTGTTAAAATATCGATCATGATTATCAGTACTTATTTTAAATTCTCGATGTGTTGATTTATACTGAGTAAAGTAAAATAAACAACTACAATAAACAACAATTACGCTTTTTTATTAATTTAATGAATTAGGTTTTCGAAGTGAGTACCACCGTTTTCAGCACAAAGATTTAATTTTAAACGGATTTCATTATTTAGGTTTACAAAAGTGTTCTTTATTTCTTCGAATATTCTCCAGAGTTCATTGGTGTTGAGTATTCCTTATCTTTCAGAGTTCCCCATAGAAAAAAAACCAATGGTGTTAAGTCGGGTGACCGGACGGGCCAGGTTAGGACGTTGCTTCCACGGCCAATCCACCCCTCAAGGTATTGTTCGTCTAGCTAATTTACGAACTTCTAGGCTGAAGTGGGTCCGTCGTGCCGGAACCACATAGTTTTTCGGGTTTCCAAATCCGTACACAATGTGAATATCCGCTAAATGATTGCCTACCTATTTTATTATAAATAAATTATTCTTATTCTTATTCTTATTCTAAATGAGCCAGAGGATAATGCGGCATGGCGAATTTTATTTATAACAGTCAATAAAATTTTTAAGATTTTATCTTGCGTGACAATCAGTAAATTATTACTTCATACTAATGAAAAATGTCTTTTTAGTGACATCAATTTCAAACTATCAGCGTGAGACATATTTTATCGTGAAGGTAAATAGTTTGCACTCTCGCGATTGAGAACAGAACAAAATTTCGGTAAATAGTGAAACCTATATAGATACCAAACTGGCTAATAAGAGTAATAAGTAATAACCATGCAGTTCTAGTGCGTCTGCGTGTTAAATTAGTTGGTGGCTACGTCACGCATTAGGGTGTGTTAGAATTGAGATTTTTTTAACTTGTGATTTATTTTAAATAATTAATATCTCTTAAGTTATGGGTTTTTGGACTATATGTTATATATAACTTTATATACTCTAATTAGGCTCTAAAATCGTTGGTTTAAATCTTTCGGGTTATTAACGCCCACAGTGTATATGTATTCATGAAATATATGGGGATAATCTTACACAGTAACCCCAAATTTTAATGAGCTATGTATGATATTGTACACATTACTAACAATTTGTTTTGGGTTTAAAGCCTAATTTGCGTGATCAAAGCAAGTAGTTAATAGGGATATCGTTATTAATTTTATTTCATACCAAGATCGTACTTAAATCATTACCATTGATGACTTTTTTAAACAAATTATTATAACCATATTCTTTTTTCAACTGTCATTATAGGAATTAAGTAGGTACATTATAGTTGACTTGTTATTCAAATTATTTATTAATATATCCATTAATCCATTGATATAGTATAAAGAACTGGATACCCAATCAGCCGCCAAAAATGGCCCCACAAAAGTGATGTCAAAACAGATCATGCATTACTTTTTCGTTTAGTCTTGTTTGAAACGCTCAAATGTGAAGTTGTCAACAATTACGAAAATATGTAAAAATAACAATGATAAAACAAGGAAAAAGGATGGAATGTATTTCTTTCGGTTAGTTCTTTGGATAGCATTACATAATTTATGTAATCTGGTGGTAATTTTATGGTTTTGAATAAATTAATTTGTTAGTACCAAAGAAGGGATGTTAAGGAACAAAAATCTAATGAGTCGATGTGAGGTCAATATTTTTTATATTTTTATATGGAATTCATAAGAAATAATATTATGTTTAAATTCAAGATTTCCAAGAAAACCTATGCGACGTGCAAAGTGGACTGCTATTTAATTATAGCAAGAGATAGGGGTGATGCAGTTTTAAACAAGGCAAAACGGCACTTGTGTGTTCGGCCCATTTCCCTGTTTCCGACATATACACCACCAATAAGGGCTTATATCGACTAACTGTAAATGCTAAACCTGTCGGAACACAGTGACAACCACAGGATTTTTTTTATAAAGTATAGGTAGACTTTATAAAAAAAATCCAATCAGTATCTAAATGTCCCCGTGCGCTATGAGTAAATGTAGATCTTAAATACACAGTTATTTAATAAGTAGAATTTATTTCAAGGAAATTAGTATTTAAAGACGTATACTTACGAATTAAAAATTTGATTTGTTTGAATTTGAACCACGAATTAATTTTATTTGAGCTCCCGATTAAATTAAATTTGTTTTATTTATTACTTCAATTGGTTTTCCTGTACAGTAATACATATTAAAGTGTACCAAAGTGACTCCATTCGTTCATTATTCTCGTTTGACGTTGTTTGACGTAAATACGTTACGTTTAGTGCCATCGGACTAAATTTTTTAACAGTGTTGGTACTTATGTTTGCAAATTTGACACTTAATGCTTACGACATTAAGCTCTTTTCTGTACGAAACATTTATCTTGACTCAAAATTTACGTAAGCGTTTTTATCATCAATGCAAATGGTGCGAAACGTCATTGGGATCCACATTTCTTGACGTTTTTGTTCTGCTTTGTGTGTCTATTTCTTTTATATTAAGTCAGTGCATTAATCGATATTAAACTTTCGTGAGACTTATTTTAAACTGTTTCTACGACAACGGTCCATACCCATTAATCTGTACAGAGAAGTGCAGGTATTCATCACACTCTAGGTACTGTAGACAAAAAATTTAAGGTGACAGTATAAAATAATTGTAATTAAAAATATGTAGGTATACATATACGTCGGCCAATACTATAGGGTGCCTACCGGGCGTTTAAATAATAAGCCCGTTGTAGACACACTATGTATAATTTAACAGTTTAAGTACAGTTACAAGCATGAAGAAAGCACAGGCACAAGAGATAGGAAACACAGATTACAGTCAGAAGAAAGGAACACGAAAGAAAGCGAAATAACATAAAAAATAGGCGTAAGCACTGCACTCGCGTACAAAGCGGATCGGTAGCAAAAGGGACATGCATTCGCCGTCGCGGACGAGATCGCACTGCCGGAGCGGCGCGAGCGCCGGCCGCTGTATAGTCCAAACCGGTCACGTGGTATGTTGTGCAGGTTGTGTTATTCCCAACTGCTCGCGCAGCGAGGCCAGTTAACCGACTGCGGTGGGGAGGTTTATGCGTTGTAAGTTGCATTATAAATATTATGCTGTGTGCAGTGATCGCCACAATACTATACATATATTGTATTCATTGACCACACTCGATCACTATTTTTAAACAAGGAGTAGTCGTGAATATAACTCACCTGCCATTGCCACGGAAACCGTCGCCCATGGGCACGAACTCTGAGTTATGGATCGCCGACGCAAAAAAGAACAGTTTTGAGAACGGAATCAATTTCAATAACCTGTAGTACCTAGGTAGTACCTAGTGCATGCTTTTAGACAGACAACTACCATCTTTGTAGTAAATAAGCAAACTGAATTTTGATTTAGCACCCATTGAGCTCCAAATTAAAACCTACTTACTACTGAAATAATTGAATAAATGGTTCCTTTAGCCGGGAACGCCGTATTTTAAATTAATTATAAAGCTACATGACATTTTTACTATACAATAATAAGTAAATAATGTTTTTAATTTGGAGTTTATGATTTACTAGCGGCCCGCCCCGGCTTCGCACGGGTTAACAAATTATATATAACCTTTCTCGTGAATCACTCTATCTATTGAAATAAACCGCATCAAAATCCGTTGCGTAGTTTTAAAGATCTAAGCATAGGTACATAGGGACAGACAGACGGCAGGAAGCGACTTTATTTTATACTATGTAGTGATTAAATTATGCGGTAGATAGTTATAATAATAAAATGTCACTATAAAATAAATGACAGCATACCAACTTACTCTAATTAATAAGAAAAAATATCATTAAATACCTCACATCTATGGTCGTAAAAGCATATTGCTATATTTAAAACTAAATCTAAAATTACAAATTTGAGTACAAAAAACCATCATTAAGTGCATAAAAAAAACGCTTTTACCGTCCTAGAAGTAATTAATGATACCTACTTACAGTACCTAATAAATCACGATCAATGGTTTCCAAGAAATTAAGCACAATTATTTTTCCAACAAAAGTTAATTGTGTCTAAAAATAACGTAAATCTTACACAAAACATTAGATAAGTCAGGCGTAATTCTAAAAATCTGCCCATAATATTTATTAATCACAAAAGACTGAGTCCACAATTGAAGGGATGTTTACAAAAACAACATAACTGCTTAGAGCGGTTGACACTTTTTTAAGAACATTGTTAATCGTTTCAGGTGTCAACCAGTGTAGTCAGTTATGTTGTTTTTGTAAAAATCCCTTCAATTGATTACTTGGAAAAACTAAAACAGACTGTGATAACAAAGATTCTTGACAAAGAATTTTGGCTTATCTTCACAAAGAATTCAAGAGTCTTATGAATCTTGAGATTAACTAAGAGGCTTTAGTGACGATGTGATTAATTATTTACTTAAATGCCTTAGGCTGCTGTATTTTGTGCAGACCGTGACCTGCCGCCCTTTGTGGCCTTAGCGGCTTTGTTAAAATGAATTTATGTCTACACCACAAACGCAGAATTTGGTCTATGGATTAGTTTGCTGCAAGGCTTAGCAATCTGCGGGAGCTATGGATAAGCTTGAGCGGTACAAAGAATATGTGTTTTGAATCGAGCTACATACCCTGCCATACCGCTGAACTGATGAGCTGAAACATAGTGTTATTAACTATTAAGTACTATCATTGCTAAGGTATTTTAATTTACGTTGACTAATGGCCGATATTAAACTTTCGTGAGACATATTTTAAACTGTTTAGACGAAAACGGTTTCACTCACGTGCACGAGTTGCAGTCGCCGCGAGCACTCGAGCCTGAAGAAGGACCCCCGAAGGGCCCTAAACATGTCGCCAATAGCGACTAAAAATTCAAGTGATTGAAACCGTTGTCGTCTAAACAGTTGACGAATGGGATAAATAATTGTGTAATTCTAATTAGTAATAATATTAATATCACACAATTTTTACATTGGCAGTTTCAAACACAATTATATCTTAAAATGTAGTTAATATATAACCACAATATGTATAACCCTTAATATTGATCGAACATCACTCATTCAAGACTACTCAAATTAAACCGTTATTTTTCAATCAATTTAAGTTATACATACGTATATTTGTTCACCATCCTCGTCGGTTCCAATTTCGTTAACGTTACCTTTGATTATTTAGTAAAACAAATTACCTGCCACCTGGCATGGAAGGACTTTTCTTTCCTTAAAGGAAATTATACATTTTAAGTGACTTTTATACGCTTCAATTTAATTACTATTATTACAGGTTAGAAATTTCCATCATCTTCCTCGCGTTGTCCCAGCATTATTGGATAAGGGACAGATTCAACTTACAACAAGCTTTTTTTAACTTGATGTGTTAGTATGTCAGTTAGTATGCATAGGTAGGTAAAATCGTAAACACTCAATGAGAACCACTTCCTGATGTTTGATCGGGCTCAAATTTTTATTTTAACATAGGGAACCGAAGGTAGGAACTGGGTGATAAAAAAATAAGGTTTGATATTTTTTCTCTTGTGTTAACTCTACAATTTACTTGGCCTACAAAGGTAGTGTCTTATGTTATTTTACTTTTCTTTGTAGGTAAACTTATCTATAGATAAAAATTTCCATCTGTTCGTCGTCAGTTGGATAAAATCAAAACCAACATACTGCCGTATTCGAACTTCAAGATATTCACAAGAGACGATACGTACTAGATCCATTCTAGATACGGTTATAGTTTAGATTTCAACTAGTTCTCTTTTGCAGCGCAATTCGGGCAACCAATGTCACTTTTACGATAGATCGTGTTAGATATCTATTAGATGTGAATTAGATCTCTAAGTAATATCTTGTGGAAATCGTTCAAGAGTATCTCCAGAATTGCGGAAATGTCAAATTTGACCGGTTAGATCTTAAACATATCATTATCGTATCTTGGCGATGTCTAAAAGATATCTAACAGATGTCTATTACAAAATTCATAGGTTGTAGATACAACCCTAATTCAAAGCAGAGAGTTTAAAAAAAAAGCTAGGTCGCGGTCGTACTAATATTGTACCTACAATAGATCGGTTATACTCGTACTTCAGGAGCACAAAAAATACTTCCATATTTATTTCTATGCCCAGGAAGAAATCTGTTATTTTTTTATTAATCTTTGCATTCGATGGAATGACAAAAATGGATGCATTTTTGTCATACTAGTTGTTAAACGTAAGCTTGTTTCTTTCTCATTCGGTGTGCGGGAGCTCGTTAGCACGTGCACATTTCTCGCTTGCCCAGGTGCGATTAAAGGCAACTTGTACAATTTGTCACAAGGTAAGCGCTTCAATTTTGGAACGTCTATAACCTATATTGAGTTATAAATCATTGCCTACATGCGAATGTTTGTATGTTTAAATGTACTTACTCAACCACTACAGTGACATTTGTTGTAGTAAAATTTGCCCCCGGGATCGTCCCTGAAAGGGTTTAAAAGGTGGTAAATTTATTAGACGAGTACTATCGGTTGCTTCAGTTTAACGACTACTAGGACGAAGCCGTAGGGCTAGTATGTAATAAATTACCGTAACAAGCGCCTGTAGCGGCAAACGCATACCTCTTCCCATTCCTAGCCATCCGCGAACATGACGCTGATTCTGATTTAACAATTTGTTGCCGTTTTCACCTTATTTTGATACGAACTCAACCGCGTTAACGCCTCACGCTCGCGAAATGCAGCCAGTAGTCGTCTTATAAGGCATTTGGCTCGCACTTATTGGAGCGAGTGAGATACCTGGGGGCCTATATAGGCCCCCAGGATCGTTGGGATCGTTGATCCAAAACGCCAATCGAAACTTAAATAATCCAGTCACATGATTGATATTTTTCAGTGAACTCTATTGTTATAGTAAAATAAGGGTGACAGCTAGCAACTACAGTGGCCAAAAGCATGTGAGTGGGTATGGAAATAGTCACGTTACTTTTCGTTAGCATCTGTCAATTATTATTTTTCATTTCGTTTGGCTTTACTCAATATACACTTGTTAGTTAGGCTCCCGATAAAACGACTCAAGGTCGTATCATAATGAGATCGAAACCATAACAAACTGGTAAATCAGAATCGGTCTGGTGCTGGCTTGATTTAGTGCATCATGTAATAGGCCGCATTGTAGCTGTTAACCCAGTTCGCTTGATTAAACCGGATTTAGTCCGCTGTGAACTGACACTATGTGCTCAGATGTGTGTAAATATGGGATCAAGTTTAGGTAAAGCCCGACCAGTAATATATGATCATTGTCTAGAGGGCGCTGTTATTCTCATGTATAGGGTACTGTTACTATAGTTCCAGTGAAATTCCGCAACATTGCGCGTGATCATTATTTATATTTCTGGCCAGGCTTTATTGCATTCGCTGAGATGCCTGTGTTCGACAGGCATATCAAAAATTAAGGAAATAAGTATTATTTACAAAAGGTGGGGTTAATTAATGACGAAGTTTCAAGATAACACCATAAATTATTGATCGTTTACCTATTCAGATTATGAGTATCCAACTTTTTAGAAGTCAAGAATGCTCAATAATCAAAAAGTACGTACGTGTATATGGTATATATGTACTTACCTATAATTTTAAATGCAGTGATATTATTTTACGTAAACACTTATTAAGTTTTGTATTTTTTGTCCCAATTTATAAAACATTTTAGGATTGCTTTGCGCAGTTGATCTCATCTCAAGTACTACTTCTTATGCACTAACCCAAAAGAGAATTGAAAAGAAATATAACCAATTGCGAGAATACTTCGAATAAGGTATGAATTTTAAAGGAAACGAAATTGAAACGGAGATTGCTCTGAACCTCATTCAGATGTTAGTAGTCTTTCAATTTTCTCACTTGGGCGTACTCTTAAATTGTTTCTACTAACTTCTATTTATGTGAACTATCAAGCTGGAAGTCCTGGCTAGACTCTTTGTTCATGTTTTATTTACGTAGGTACAAGCTTGCAGATGTTAATCTCGCAAAATGGTAAGTGCTTCGTTGGTATTATCAAAACTGAAGTGTTAATTTGAAATTTGTGTATTTTTTATTGAAAACGCCGTAAAATGAGTAGGTAAATAATAAATATGGATTTATTTTTTAGTCTTAGTTTTTGAAACTATAGTACAACTACAAATTGTTTTTTTTTTAGGAACATACCAGCTCCTCGATTTTGGAGACAGGTCTCAAAATGTTCATCTTTGGATAATAATATAGTCGACCAATAAATGTAATTGCTATATCTGTACCTACTTAAACTATGGCTATAATTCAAGCCTCAATGCCTTAGATCGACACCGAAACATTAAAATATAACTTAACCTAAACCCTACTTATCCCTTAATACTGACCCATTTCAATAGGTGCCGCTATATATACAGTAAGTATATTCTAAACAGTGTTTATCAATTTGGCAAGGCTGAAACACAAACAAAACTCTCACACTTCCACAATCGGATGAAACTTACCCAGAGAGTTCCGGTCACCGGTTACAAATCAAATGCTAAAGTCAAATATCCGGACTTTCCCTTCTACAAGATCTTAAGTTGCCTCTCAACTAATTCACTTAAGCTCGTTCTAATATTGTATATAGATCGGGTTGTTCAGTGTTTGTCCATTGTTATAAGTTTGGCAAATAGGTCCTGTTCGGGTGCGATGAGTTTTACATTTGAACGTTTCGAGGACGTGCCCATGTTTGCTTTGAACCTACATTTAGGAGGTAATCCGATAACTAGTTTGAATTTCAAAGTTCTTTATTGTAAATCAACTAATCTCATTAACAAGTGTCCAACAGTCTCAAGTAACAGCCCATGTCAAGTGACCTCGCCTTAATACATGACCGCTTTGTAATCACAAGTCCTTAAACAGGAGTTGAAACAATGTATATCGTCGTCGTAAATATAAAAGGGAGGTTGAGTGAGCTTTAATCAAAATAGATAGCGAACGCAGTGACCTGGATAGCGGCGGTGGTGGTTACTCGCTGCACGTCGATGTAGGTGTCTCTGTCGGGATCCCAGAGGAAGGTGATGGCGTTGTTGTAGCACTGGGCACGGCGCTGGTAAATGGTGACGACGACTATAAAGCGATAGCGATTGTATTCCATGGTTTTCATCTCGCGCATGATGTCGCATGACAGACGCAAGGCTAGTGTCGGAGATTCCTAGAAAAAAAACACGTTCTTTTGGTTAATTTATCATTTTTTTACTTATAAACATTGCCTGAGTTTAATTTCTAATGAATAGGTAACGGTCAATATGTTGCGCATTAAGCACATTTTTACATTATTTTTCCATTGTTGTCTAATATTATAGCAATTGAGCTGAAGGAATGTTTGCACTCACTATTTAAGTACAGTCAGCAGCAGAAGTTGCTAAGCGGGCGAGGTGTTAACATTACCTTGACCAATGATTTATAACTCAAGATAGGTTATAGGCGTTTCAAAATTGAAGCGCTTAACTTGTGACAAACTGGACAAGTTGCCTTTAGACACGGCGGGACAAGCGAGAAATGTGCACGTGCTAACGAGCACCCGCACACCGAAGGAGAAAGAGACGACCTTATGTTTAACAACAAGTGTGACTAAGATGGATGGAATGGGAAAATTTAATCAAAAATAACGGATTACTTCGTATGCACAGAAATAAATATGGAAGTATTTTTTGTGCTCCTTAAGTATGAGTATAACCTATCTATGGTTATATAATATCATTGACCTTGACACGCTCTTATTCTCATAACAATAAAGTCGCGTCAAGATCATTTTGTACTTACACATTGCCCGTTTAGCAACTTCTGCTGCTGCTGACTGTACCGTGTACCCTAAATGTTTTGTGCGGTACTTACTCATAGGATTAAACAAAGGTTGCTCACATAAAACAAGCAACGATAACGCTATAAGGGCACAGCCTTGCCTGGATTAAGTATTAGTAGGGGTTGTCATAGTTAGCAGGTTATCACGTCCAAGTTTTGAATGTCAAACGAGAAGTCGTAACGTAAATGTTCGGAGAGTGTCAGTTATCCACGTTGCGATAAAATGCGTGTAATAAGATTTACAAACAAGAATCAAATTTGAAAAACGCTGTTTTTTTTACTAGAAATGGTTAGGCAGCAAAATAGTGAGCACCGTCTAATTAAACTAGGTACTTATCTATCTTTATCACTGGAGGCTGTATCTGAAATTTTGAGCCTATTTTGATACCTCCTAAATGGCAGTATACTTAACTCGTATAGTACTTAAGGTGCATAATGACACAACTCCCCAGTACACCCGCACCAGTCAGCGTGAGAGATCGTCAAGGTAGTATCATAACAAAATCTTAACAAATTGTGAAATCAGAATCGGCCTCCGGATCTACTAGAGTCTACAACTGTGCGGAAAGAGAAGAGTCGTAGAATGTATTGGGTCCCATACATTTCAAGACTCTTCTCTTTCCGCACAGACTGTAGTAGAACATAATACCTGAACATTATACTTATGGCCTGTAAAGTTTTCATCGAGCAACTGGTCAATGATCTTCCGGACCTCAAAATCTTTGACTTTGCGTGTGGGCTCGAGCTGGTATGTCGGGAAATACGTCAAGGCGGGCCGCTTGAATTCAATGCCCAACTGAAAAAAAGACGTGGTAACAGCGCAGAAACGAAAACCTAAATATACCTATTTACATTTTGTTACCTCGCCTAGAAATAAATAGGTAATATAAAATATAAATACTCAAATACAAAAGAAACATAAGTAGTATATTCAGAGACGCAGACTACGAGTATGTGCCGGACTCAACGCTTATTTATTTCTGCTGCTGACTGTACTTTCGATCTGCGTAGTCGAAATCGTGTCTAAAACGAGTTCGCGCGGAAAGTTCGCTGGTTTGCCGCGTTCGAACATACCGCAAGTCGTGCCATGCAACGGCATGATTCAGCTTTATGTACAGCCAGCTTATATAGATAACTGATCCCCCAAGCATAGGAAATTCTTTGCTAAGGGTCAACTTTCTCTGTGCAGCTGCAGAGCTGACTGTACTCAAATCATAGCTTTCATCAGGTAAGGTAACAAAGCTGATCTTACCTGTGAGGTTCTAGGCCCAGCCGCTGTTATACCAGGCACCCTCCCGAAGCCGTAAGATTGCCGCCTTATCCTCATCTTGCTAAAAGACTTCTCTGCGAGCGCTACTTTGCTTGCACCTTCGTGTATAGACAATCTACTTTTTCTTTGTTGTTCACCCATTATTATTGATTGTAACTATATATTGTAAATAATTGAAATATTTCTTATAGAAATAAAGTTTCGTAATTTCTCTTGAGCTCTATAATTTAATATTCTGATATGATAATGTAATATTCTAATTTGACAACTTCACAGACGAAATTTCCATCTGACAGTTTTGATAGATACGAATAGGTGGATGAAGAGTACATGGTTCACAAAAAAAGTTTTTTATCTGAACTATTTTCATAAATATCTACCGATAAAGATCACAGTTTCGACAAGTCCGTCTGTTTATGTGTCTGTCTGTCCGAGGCGTTGCTCCGTAGTCGTTAATGCTAGAAAGCTGCAATTTGACATGAGTATAAACCCTATATAAAGTGGGGATGTTTTTTTTCTCACTTCATCCTTATTGTGTATACTTACAGGATAATATTCCACCCAGAAAATAATGTTGAATGTTCCTAGAAATCATCGATATATATGTAATAAGCCAAATGTCTATAATAGACGAAGAAATACAATTTAGAACCTATTACATATTTATATCACATTTCTGGTATACGGTGCCATTACAAAAAGGAGGTTAATTGACCTTAAATTACTTTCAAATCCTTTTTTTATTCAAATCAAATCAAGTAAAAGGTTGGGACGTAGCTCGGTCACCCGTTTGAAATTTTATATTACTTACTGAATACTATTAATTCATAATTACTTCAGTTATTAATTATTGCCCGCTTACTCCGGTGCTTCATTCTAGATAAATACCTACCTAATTAATAATTTCGCTTTAAGTCCCTTTGCGCGTATAAGCAACTAATATCTGGGTGACCGAGCTTCGCTCGGAAAACATAAAAAACTCGAAAATGCGCGTTTTCCCAGAGATAAGACCTAGCTAGATCGATTTTTCGCCCCCGAAAACCCCCATATAGCAAATTTCATCGAAATCGTTAGAGCCGTTTCCGAGATCTCCGAAATATATATATATATATATATAAACAAGAATTGCTCGTTTAAAGGTATTAGATAATTTACTATTTGTTATCGAAATATACTTTCAAATTTACTTTTTTCCATAAATGATTTTAGGGTATTAAATAGCTGTAGGCACTAGGCACCTACAGAAGATGCCTCTTGTACATGTACAGTTTAACTACGTGTTTTTTTAAACAAATCGTACTTTTTTATACATTTTTAAACATTCAACCAGTTACAGAATAATTGGTGCAACTGGACTTAATTGCAAGACAAAATAAAATCACGTATCTAAATTCCGTTCCACATTATCAAAACAATGACCAATTCCGGTTCAATCTCTAAACAAGACCACATCAACGAAATGCTCCGTTGTCTAAATCACCAGCCACCATGAATTGAACCGGAGCAGAGATTGTCTAAACGGTTCAGCGCCCCGTCGAGCATAAAATGCAACTGCATTCTGATGGTTACTACAACAACCTCCTATCTTGCTAAATTTACCAAGTAAATTAGACTTTGTTCTGTGCAACTCAAGTATCAATCTCAGGCAAACTTGATGAAATATACGAAGTTATTAAAGTTATTTGGCTATACGGTTAGATTTAAGCGACCACATTACGTCAACTTAGGTTTTATTTAACAAATCGACCAAACCTACTCATGAGAATTAGTTACGCTAACCAGGTGGTTACGAATAAAGGCTGTTTCGCTGAGTAAATACTTACCTACATATATTACGAGTTGCAGCAAGGGTCCCTCTAGATCTTCCACTTCGGCCTATTAAGTTATTACGGTATCATTATAGAACGAATTCCGCGTTCTTTCACTTTCACGGCGCTTTACGAGTATTTCTACTTATAGTTTTTCTTTAGTAATAAATATTCTACTATATTATAGCTAAGCAAAATTAAGTATTATTACTTTAGTTATTTAATAAACTCATCTTAGATGAAAGGCGCGGCGCTAAACCTCATCAAATGCAAAATGCACTTTATTAGAGTGACCTGCAGTAGGTAGAGTTACTAAGTATACTAATATTTCTAATTACATTAGCAGGAAAACTACGCCTTCTCCTTCGGCTTGGATTTGGCCAAGATTCAACCAACTTATAAATCCGAGTAATATTGTCACTCAATATTTACTGTCCTTACATTGGATTAAGCACCTGATATAATATACTTTACTCTCTGCGTTATTTATTTTGCCATTTGCCAAAATAAATAATTTCAACATCTCTTTGGTACCTGCGTTGGAATATTTGAATGCAGCTACGATATCTTTCTTCGAACGTTGCATTTGTTAAGTGGCCCACTGATTAACAGTCCGCCAGACGGTATCGGCCTGTCAGTTATTCGGAACTGTCAAATTTTTGTTCTAACTGACAGGCCGATACCTTCCGGCGGACTGTTAATCAGTGGGCCCCTTTAGACAGTGGAACTTCTGTGCTTGTGGGCGCTGGCTAAGTCCCACGTCAACGTTCGCTCGGTTATAGGTCAGTTAACCGACTGTTCACCCCAGCGACGTTCTCCGAGTGGCACTGAAGATGGTGACTGATAGCGACGGACTGTTTTGGTATGTTTACTTGTTTAGTCTAGTGTTTGATACTTTAACATGAATCAGATATATTTTTACAAGCTTTTATTCTACTTGCAATACCTATTTGTCTGCATGTTCAGTTAAATCTAGAAGCTAAAGTAGACACCACTGTATGACAATGCAATATTATAGTACCATCGAACTGATCTGATGATGGACACAGGAGGTGGACAGTGGACATAAGAACTCTGTGATAAAGCAACGTTAAGGCTCGTTAGAATTATCTCGATAATTATGAGTTCCCTGATAAGAGAAAAGTACAGTCAGTGATAAAAGCTTGTAAGTAAATTTAAATTAGGTATTGCCAAAAAAGTTTATTAATAATGAATTTACTTGTTGTCGAATGACAAAAGTAGATCCCTCGTCGTATTGTGTTGACAGATCTGTCATTGGAAAATGAGCCCTTACTCAAGGCACCTATTGAAGTGAATAATCAAATATCGATACCTGTCCGGATTGTCTAAAGGCAACTTCTTTTACTATTTATACTCGCTCTACCATACCTATTTTTTACTGGGACGAACCCTACTCATATTTTCAAGTTATAATAATTGTTATACTATGTTCATTTCAACCTTAATCGAGTGCTTCAAATGTGCATATTTAGGTACACCTAGTTATCAAAATATAGTCGTAGTTTTAAATGCCATGTAGTTCAATCAACCCCACTCTACCCCATAAAAAACGACGAAATATTCAAGATATGCTAAATAAGACATGTCAAAATAGTTGCATTGCAACCATTACATAAGTTAGCATAGTACATACCTAGTAGTATGCAGAAAGGGCTTCGCCCGCCCAGGGTCGGCGACACTACTAGTGCAACTCAACCTACACGTCGATGCTCGCTTATGTAAGACCTCGTAATATTTGGATTGAGTAAGTACGCTGTTGAGTTACAAGGAGCTTAGTTTTCATTCTAGACACGCCAAATTCTTATAAAAATATAGTATTTTTGTCGGTTGATACCTGTGTTATGGTTGACGAGTAGGTACTTACCGTATAACGGGGTGAGTAGGTTTCGCGGGGAGAGGTGGGTTATGAATGGGGAGAGAAGGTGTGACAGGGGGGGTGAGAAGGGATTTTAAGGCTTCTGCTACAAAAATAGTGTATTCCAATTTAAAATGGAGCTATAGTAATACGCATAATAAAAAAAGATCGATCCAACAATCTTCCAAAATCACCTTTGTATGAAAACCCCTCTCACCCCAAATACGAGGCACTACAAGGTGAGGTGGGTTTTCATATTTATCGTCAAAGTTATGAAATGGAACTACCCAAAATATAATAAAAACTAAAATACAAACGTCCGGAACACTTATTATATAGGTACACCATTCATTTTACATATGTAAAAATAAAATGTTATGGAGGTTTGAATTTCAGTTTTGACCCTACTCACCCCATTTTACGGTACATAGATAAAACAAACGAGGTTGCAACAAATTTTCTTCTACTCAGACATTACTGTTTTAAAAAATAATTGATTAGGCAGAAATTGACAGACAGCTTTGGTCCATTTGAGATCAATTCATACAGGTTTGTAATTAGGTAGGTATGCAAACTTTTTCATGATCTTATTCATTAAATATCCAAATACCAAGTTCTAAGTTGCATTCGTATCTCAGCGTATAGATATCTCAGCAGGCGTATTATGGATGGCTTTATCCAATCGATACATTAAGTATTGTTTTAACATCACGCTATTGTAAAAACGTTATGAATTTGATTTAGTTTTGTTATAGATATGTCAATGGCGAAAGTGCCGTATCTAGTTGAAAAAATAACACTTTTGACACTGGCAGATGTCCATAACAAATCCAGCGGTATATTGGTCGCAGTTTTATCGCTTGTCATGTCATGCGTCACTACCGCCCTTATATGACAGGTGATAGAAAACCGATCATCTTAGCCCTAATTCTATCTAATTCATAACCTGTTATTACAATCTTTATCACGCTGTCACGTAGACATCTAAGACTATAATAATGCGTACCGTAAACTAACAAACAACTTACGCATTCCATTCTTATTTTAAATTATATAATCCCAACCAATCCAATTATCGGAAACCCCGAGGTGGCATTTGCACAGTGTTGAATGCTGACCGGGAAACCGGGAAGGTCAAGACGTGGGCGACAAAGGAGCGGCTCCAAAGGGTAAATTGATTTACGGCACCCGCCATTGTCAACAAATGACAACTCACACGTTCGCACTAGTTTGCGTCTTGATTGTGTAGGCAGAGTGGTAGACAAATCCAGGAACCGTACTTGAGATGGTAGATAAAATGGTTGATAAAGTAGTAACAGTAAGCGTACAGTAAAAGTATAAGACTTTGCCCTTTAACATAACTTTGCCCGAAATAAATTTAAAGTAGTTAGGTACAGATACGTTTTCCGAAGAAAGTGAAGAAATGAGGCAGTTAGGGAAATTTGAAGCAGCTGCACACATAGGTTAAGTTTGCCATAAAATCACCAGACGAAAATGGATTAAGGATATTATACTAAACCCCTTTCTTTTGGCTGTGACTACGGCCTATGGAAATTCCTGCCTCAGTGCGCCAAAACATTTTAATGGAAAAATAGTTTTTGACACACACATACACACTACACATGTCTACAAAGATATACTTTTTATCGTCAAAATTGGCCTCTTCACAAAGACCAATCCTGCTTATAGTTTATCTGATTTCGCTAACTCGCCTATTTGGATTATTAAAAATCCTCTAACTACGCAGAAGGAAAGATTACCATTGTGATTACCAGTATGTTATCTTTCATCATAAGTTAGTTCATATTCTTTCAATATCTTGTCAACTTATTTTAACATGATCATGTTTTGTTACGAAATAATAATCTTGTTTGTTTTCGGAGAAAAGTTAGATTAAATCCACATTGTTTCAGATAAACTCCAAATTATTTGTTTGACTTTCTTAGGTTACAAATTCCCCTAATTAGGGATTTAGGTTACAGGTTAATATAATAAATATGCTAATTGTAAAAAAAATGCTATTCGAAGAAATTGTATAAGGGTAACATTCCATTTCTGACCGCAGCTGCACTACTGGTACTGAACGCGTCGCTGTTACGCTACGGCTTACGTAGGCGGACAACGCGCGAACGCGGCGCGGCGCGGCGCGGCGCGGCGAGGATGAAACAAACCGTTGATACGTATAGGTATGTCCTACTCGTACGTGAGCGATTTAGACATGAATGCCGCGCGGCGGCCGCGCGGCGTTCGCGCGTTGTTCGCCTGCGTAAGACGTAGCGTTACTGTCAATTTCCATAGTAAAATGAACAGTAGTGCAGCTGCGGTTGGAAATGGCCTGTCACCTTAAACCTAAGCTATAAATATTCCTTAATACCTATTCGGTTCATTCCATCCAAGGAAAGATCACAAATTAAGATGTTTCACCATAGTAATATCACTGTTATGATGATGAGGATTGTGCTTCAGGGATGCAGACCACTATTCCATTAGGTTTTCAATTATAACTAGAAACCTGGGGAGTATTTGAATACCTTTTAAGTAAAAATGGTGCTGTTCAGTAACATTTTCATTTAGAGGAAAACTACGTATATTGGCGGGAGTTTGCATTTTTTTTTATAATGTTGCAGTGTGTGTTTTTTTTAAACATCATTACTGGAAGTACAATCACAATGTTATATTTAATATTGAAAAGTAGAAGTAGTTACTGTTTAAATTTGAATACTTTTGTTTAAATCTTTATCACTATTAAAATACTAAGGGCCAACCTACAATTTGAAGCTCATGAGATGGCGCTATATTCAAATCTACTCCTAAAACGCTTCATTCAACTTTCAATTAGAGTTTTCACATATTTACACAAAGCTAATATGCAAAAATACAACTATGATAAGGATAAGGCACGCCGCGTCATATGGCGGTTGTCAGTTTTCTATACTTATAATATTTACTAACATCTAAGTTATATAAAAATATCCCAAATATCTCTTAAGCGCCAACCCTAAGCAGTCTTTTTATAAACTCCACAGAAGGATTACGTGATTCTGCAAAGTAAATAGAATACCTCTAGGGCTGTGCATGACGCAAGTTCAGGGTTAACGACTCCCGGTGCATCGCGGGGCAGCCACTGAACCCCTGCACTTCTACAGCAAGTGCATTCAACTGTTGTACCCGTACTTTTGCTGCTAATGAAGGTTTGTACTGAGATTACAGTTTTAATTATTATTTGAGGTGGCTGGTAGTGTATCCTTTATGTACATGCAAATTTCCAGCCCCGAAAATGTATTACGGCACCTAGATAATTACCTAAATAAGTTTATGTATAAAAATTCAGATGTGAAATCGACTAAATAGTTTTAATTCCGGTATTTCATTCGATATTATGTTTTTTTTTTCTTAGAAATTATTTTATATAAAACTAGCTGTTGCCCGCGACTTCGTACGCGTGGATTTGTATATTGGTGGTTATAAATTCTACATTAGCTTAGAACATTACGCAGCAAAAGATAGCAGTAGGAACGGTTAATCATTTGTTAATTATTATACAACGCATGAGATTTGTCTTTCACAACCTGGCTACGAAGTTTCAAGCCCCTAACTGAATAAAATTGTTCTCGATAATCTCGATATAATCTCTCTCAACCCCCAGAAGATTTTCAAGTCCACTATTTAATAAAACCTACTACCTAACTACCTATTTACGTTTGAAGTTCCTAGCTTTAAATAAAATTTGAACCCTCTACCAACTCTCAACCCCTGTTTAAACTTTTAGGGGATGAATTTTTAAAAACGCTGAAATTACTTTTCTTGTATTGTAATAATATGCCTTTATACAACGATTCAAGTCCCGCACTCCAATAAATATTTGGGTTCCATACAAATGTTCGACCCCCTTCACCACCTTGGGGGATGAATTATCAAAGACTCTGAAATTAGTTTTCTTTTCTCTTAATAAAATACCTTTTTACGAAGCTTCAAGTTCCTAGCTTTAAGTAAAATTATAACCTATACAATCTTTCAACCCCTTTTTAACCCTGTTATGGCATGAATTTTGAAAAACGCCGAAATAAGTTTTCTTGTGTTCTAATACTATGGCTTTATACAAAGATTTAAGTCTCGCACTCTCAAAAATATTTGATCTCCATACAAACTTTCAACCCCTTTTTCACCTCCTCGGGGGATAAATTTTTAAAAACGCTGAATAGGTTTTTTTTGTTTTTTAATAAAATACCTTTTTACGAAGTTTCAAGTTCCTAGCTTTAAATAAAATTTGAACCCTATACAAACTTTCAACCCCTTTTGGACCCTTATAGGGTATGAATTTTTAAAAACGCTGAAATTACTTTTCTCGTATTCTAATAATATGTCATTATACAAAGATTCAAGTCCCGTACTTACAAAAAATATTGACCTCCATACAAATTTTCAACCCCTTTTTCACCACCTTAAATGTTGAATTTTGAAAAACGCTAACATTAGTTTTCTTCTCTTTCAATGAAATAACTTTTTACGAAGTTACAAATTCGTAGCTTAAAATAAAATTTAAACCCTATACAATCTTTCAACCCCTTTTTAACCCTTTTAAGGGATGAATTTTTGAACACGCTGAAATTACTTTTCTTGAGAATTAATAATATGGCTTTATACAAAGATTCAAGACCCGCACTCTAAAAAATATTTGATCTCCGTACAAACTTTCAACCCCTTTTTCACCACCTCGGGGAATGAATTTTTAAAAACACTGAAATTCGTTTTGTTGTTTTTTAATTTAATACCTTTTTGCGAAGTTTCAAGGTCCTAGCTTAAAATAATATTTGCACCCCAAGACAAAGTTTCATCCCCTTTTTTACCCCCTTAGGGGTTGAATTTCCTAAAACGTCGCAATTCCTTTTTTTGCAATCGGCTATTATGCATTTCTAAAAAGTTTCAAAGCATTTGTAATGGATTCAAACTTTCAACCCCTTTTTAACCCTGTTAGGGGATGAATTTTTAAAAACGCTGAAATTACTATTCCTGTCTTATATTAATATACCCATATACAAAGTTTAAAGTCACACACTCACAAAAATATTTGATCTCCATACAAAATTTCAACCCCTTTTTCACCACCTTGGGGGATGAATTTTCGAAAACGCTGAAATTGGTTTTCTTATTTTTTAATATAATACATTTTTACAAAGTTTCAAATTCCTAGCTTAAAATAAATCTTGAACCCCATACAACCTTTCATCCCCTTTTTAATCCTTTTAAGGGATGAATTTTTAAAAACGCTGAAATCACTTTTCTTGAGTTTTAATAATATGGCTTTATACAAAGACTCAAGTCCCGCACTCTCAATATTTGATCTCCGTACAAACTTTCAACCTCTTTTTCACCACCTCGGGGGATGAATTTTTAAAAACGCTGAAATTAGTTTTCTTGTTTTTTAATTTAATACCTTTTTGCAAAGTTTCAAGGTCCTAGCTTAAAATAAAATTTGCACCCCAAGACAAAGTTTCATCCCCTTTTTTACCCCCTTAGGGGTTGAATTTCCTAAAACGTCGCAATTACTTTTTTTTGTAATCGGCTATTATGCCTTTCTAAGAAGTTTCAAAGCATTTGTAATGGATTCAAACTTTCAACCCCTTTTTAACCCTGTTAGGGGATGAATTTTCAAAAACGCTAAAATTACTTTTCCTGTCTTATAATAATATACCCATATACAAAGTTTCAAGTCCCATACTCACAAAAATATTTGATCTCCATACAAACTTTCAACCCCTTTTTCACCACCTTGGGGGATGAATTTTCGAAAACGCTGAAATTAGTTTTCTTGTTTTTTAATATAATACATTTTTACAAAGTTTCAAATTCCTAGCTTAAACTAAAACTTGAACCCCATACAACCTTTCATCCCCTTTTTAACCCCCTTAGGGGTTGAATTTTTCAAAATCGCTTCTTATCTCTTGTACACTTTACAAATGCAACCTAGTGTGCAAATTTCAACTTTCTAGCTTTTGTAGTTTCGGCTCTGCGTTGATGAATCAGTCAGTCAGTCAGTCAGTCAGTCAGTCAGTCAGGACACTTGCATTTATATATATAGATTACCGATTATATTGTCTAAACAAATACCTACATTTAATACTACCAAATTTGTACCTACATAACTAATATAATTATAATTATGTACCTATTTAATAAATATAATAACAGAATTATATGTATTGAAATATGTATTTCCCAGATACTTACTTTTTAGTACCTGGTAGGTATGAAATGAATATGAAGTACCAATCGTACAATATATCTGTTGATTAAAACACACGTTCCAACATTATATTTTATATTATTATTCTAGTGGTTTTACCTACGTAATAATTTCGTTTATTTACTATCGAGAATCGCCGGGAGTAAAATCCACCAACCCTACAATAACAAAACATAACCTAAAATAATATAGAACGGGTTTCAACAAAAATAAAGTGCTGTGTTATTTCATCTGAGCATTATTTTTTACAGCTAGAAAGGCAATAGAGAGTTGAACTAATAATCTGAAAGCAGTAAAGGTAAATACCTAAGTACTTAGTTTTATTATCATAAACTAGAAACGAAGGAATAATCATTTATTTACAAACAAGATATATACAGTGGTATTACTAAAAGCAATTAAAAACTTGCTTAAATCTAAAATAGGCCCTTGAGGCATTGTACCAAGAAACTAAGTACATGTTACTAAGGATATTGAGATAAATATGTTAAAGGTACACATTAAAAACGAAAAGCCTATAATTAGGTACTTAATTCACTTGGTAAAATGTGAGTAGAGCAACATATTTTTATTACAAATCCTTAATTAAGTCTTGTTCCATCACAGTAATATACAAGGATTTTTCGAATTATTGTACTTACAACTTTTTCAGAAAGACGTTTATAAATGCTAATAAAGTCTTAATATAGGGACTGAATTCTTATAATACCAGGTAAACAAAATTCCTGCAATATTTTATACATTACATATTTATTGCCCAAGCATGACGGAAAAGAAAGATATACCGTATCCGTAATAAATAAGAAGCGAAATTCCTCCTTTTGCCCGCTTCTTTTGTTTCCAACAAGTAAAGGGGCCCACTGATTAACAGTCCACCGGACGGTAGTTGTTCGGAACTGTCAAATTTTTGTTCTAACTGACAGGCCGATACCGTCCGGCGGACTGTTAATCAGTGGGCCCCTAGAAGATGCCACAGCCTATTTAATTTGTCTGGTTGGCTAGATACTCGCATTCTTCGTATAATTTTATACCTGCTGCTTATAAGCGGTTTTTCCAAAGGTCGCTGAACATAGCAGCCCTTATTTTCGGACTAATGAACATTCATACCTGAGAAAAGATTAAATAATAGATAAGTTTGAGAGTAGATGAGGTCTCGGGAGAGCCGTAGCTCGCGGATTTGGAGAGAGCGTGAAATAATAATGGCGTAGGATTCGTTGCTCGTTTCAGGGATGTATGTTGTCATTAGCTTTGTTCTCGCGGATTGTTTCAATGTTGGTGAACGGTGAGCGCGTTTACTTTGTTACCCTTGAAATATTCAAAGAGAATTCCAAATTATAATGAATTGGTGTTTGCGGCTGCTCTTGCTACCATAGGTAGACAAAGTATACTGGTACAGCCAGAACACATACTTAAAAATTAAGTATGATTTTATTGTGTTCTTGAACTTGCCTCTAAGCAACTTGGTGTAGGTAAGTAATACAAAATCAAAGACTAACAAAGGCGAAATAATCTCGAGAAATCTTATTTAAGTAATACAGCTTACAGTAAAGGATGACTCACGCTAGACCGGGCAGGGCCAAATCGGGGCTTCCGGTACCACCACCACGTAAAGTACCACGAGATCACCGATCAGCCGTCATAGAAAATTAATAGGCCCGGCCTGATCTAGCGTGAGTCATCCTTAACTTGTGTATAAAAAAAAATATTCAAGCATTTTTACCTCAGTCAGTAGAAAAAGACGAAAATCAAATCAAATTTTCTACGCATGGGAAGAAGTTAACTCTTCACGCCTACATTTTATAAATATGCCTCCCTTTTCTACTGTCAAGGTCGCCAGAGTAGGTATAGCTTATTGTAGGCGTATTATTAAAATCGGAATGTGCCCCCTACGGACCATAAACTATCACGCCTACAGGCCGGGGCAAGAACGCACTGAATGGAAAAACCAATGAGCCAGAAAAACAGAAGGACTGCCGTTGACGAAAATCTGAGCCATTTTTTGATTAACTGCGTTTTGGCTAACGATATTTTTTGTAAGAATTATATAAATGCAATGAAATATCTCATGAGGTCATTTGTCACGTTTTTGCGGACGTTTGAACGATGGCTCACGTTACTCAAGTTATAATGTGCTGAGGCCTACGAGTGGTTTCCGAGCGCCTGAGTGTTGTATAACTATTTTTTTTAGTTGGATCTAGGCGCTAAATAAGCTACTTAACGACTCCGTTTATGATAAGAATGTCGTCTACGAAAATAAAAATAGGTACCGCCGCATGGCAATATTTGAAACAAAATTGATATTTTCGAATTTAAATAAAATTATATTCATTTTTTAGGGTTCTTTAGCCATTATAGCATAAACGTAAAATTAGGTAGTTTCGTAATGTTCGTTTGTCCATCAGTGTGTTACAGCATTTTCCATGCATACTTTTTATTCGGACACCACAAGCTGTATACTTCTGTAACACAGGTCTTTACCTAGCTCAGAAGTCAGGGACTTCAAAACCCACTTAGTAACTTGTTTTTTGTCAATAAAAAATATTTTATTTTATTTAATATTTTATTTATTATGTATATGGTTTGTTCAGCTTGAGTAATGTAACGACTGTAAGTAACGAGTGCTATGTTTTGTAATCTAACTTACAAACTTACATTTCAAAAATTAATACTTTAAATTAATACTTACTTAATCAGTCTTGTTTATTAAATACTTGAGTTGGATATGTGGGATGTCTTTCATTAAATGCCCTCATCATTAACGATTAAAGTAACAAATTATATGATTGAAGTTTACCAAAAAGTATCTACCTAGCGTTTAAAAAACGTAAACAATACTGATACAGTATATAAAAAGTCCAAATAAATTGCAGCTGTTGTTTAGTAAATGTATAACAAAATAAAGAGTGGAGTATAATATAAAGTGCTGTTTTAACAGGATCGACAGTCTCTGAGGAATACAGTAATTAGTTTCAGCAGTTAGTCCTGTGCGGCACTCGCGCTTAATGACATCACATTATTCCTGCTCTAGTCACTGCCTCCATTCAGTAGCTCTTAATTTAATACGAATTTATTATAATTCAATCTGAATATCAGTGTGACGCGCTTGCACACATTTGGTTTCAGTTTAGAGAGAAAGAGTGCACACGAACAAATAGGACAAGGTATAATTTTAGAGAATATCAGGCACTTATTTAGTGGAATTTTATGTGAGTGAATATTATATACAAATATTTTCCGTGGTATTTAGCCAATTAAACAGTAGGTATGTTACTCAATTTCATAAAAAAGTGTAACAACATTAACCAAGGATTTTATCATAAAGATCCTTCTCTTGTTTTGAAGATGGCATTAACAGTTTTTACCCACGTCTTAAAAATAAAATACTTGACATAGTTTTTTTCAAAATCCCAGCCAGTAAAAACATAATCAGCTTAAATAATTACCATAACCGTAGTAGGGCTAGAACCGAAGCCGAAATCAATATAGGTACATAGTTCATAAAAATTGTCTTCCCCAAAGGTTCCGTTCTCATCTACGTTATAAGCGATGACAAACAGTAAACACCATTGTATAAAATGTACCTAAATAAGTACATAACTTCGTAATAAAATATGCTGCTTTATGAGCTTCAAGTTAGACAACTTCTTTGAAGATTTTTATACATTTAAACCATCGTAAAAAAGTTACGTGCTATACAAGTTTTAATTAGCGATTTGTCGATTGACTTAATCTAGCCTTTTTACTTTTGCATTTATTTGTAAGGAAGGCATAAAACATAAGTTATTAAGTTTGGTGAAGTTTTATGAATAAGAGGGATAGGATAGTGTAAGTAAAAATACGAAGAGACCAAAAGAAATGGAGCAACTGTTTGGCTAAGTAGGTACTTACTTACCTAAAATAAATATTCCAATGTTTGTTATTCAGGAATCTCATTCACATTTGATCACCGTCTACAAGCTGCCATATATTATACAAGATATAATGATCACGATAAACATAATTGTGGCGACAGACAGCTCACTACCAACCAAGCATTTTTAAAACAGCCTACGTACATCAGAATACAACAACTCTTAAGCCCTTTATGCATAGTGCTTTACATTAGTGTACGAGCTGACTTATTAAGGCCCAGATATTTACTGTGGTTATAGAAAGTATCTGCTAAAAGCACTGTTGGGTTAAGCATGTGGTTTATAATTGTGATAAAATTTGTTCGTTACTCATTCTTAATGTGCTATTATCGTAACTACGAAATTCAAAAGATGAATTGAAATATCATTAGATTGAAAATATTGAACTGTGCTCTAAGGGCTCATTATGTATGTATTGGGTGTTTTACGCCGTTCGCTGCATGAAGCGACATTTTGGATTGACAATGTTTATGAATAAATATATTGTATTTTATTTTATTGAGCCTCACTTTGCTAGGGATGATAACAGCATTTCTATAGACGTGACGATAGGTACAGTTACACATCTTAAAATAAACTATTTTTAACTTTACCTACAAGTGAGAATACTATTTTGTGACTAGGTACATATTTGTAATCATGGAAAAATTCAGGAAATCAGAATTGGGTTATTAATTCTTAAAAACGTTATTTCTTTATTAAGAGAAAAATTTATAAAAATATCAATTTGTACCCAAAAGAAGGGACCCAACTAGGTACTTCAGGATGGCAAATACGAATAGTTCGTTTACGCTCCAACCGGCCAGTTGAGATTTTCTTTCTTTTGATTGTATACGTCAGTCGAATAGAAATTCGTATACGTAGCCTAAGGTAGGGTACTTATTTGCTATTTGCAGAACGAATTGAAAGAACCTTAGGTACCTACAAAAACATTCCTCTCAAGTGAGTTTGAGTTTTTTCTACTACAAGTGAGTTAATTGGCTAATGCATGATGTGTGTGGTTGAAATTTTTGATAACCAAAAATTGTACTTTAAGATTAAATTAGAGAAAAAGTTTAGGCTCGATGGATTATATTAATAACTTAGGCTATTTATGTCATTCCCAAAATTAATGTCGTTAATCTAACGACTACTTACACTTCAAAATATTCTAAGCCGCTTGGTATGATGAACATGATGACATACATACATAAATCTGAAAACTTTTACACTTCCTTTGGATTATACACTTTTTCGTCGTAATAAGTCGAAATAAGTACTTTTTATTTCAGGGAAGAATCAAATCACTCGAATCATTTTAATAGTTTTGGAGGTAAATAACCCTTTCACCCTACCGCGCCTTGTTAATTTCATAACAAAGGCCCATATCACAACAATACGCTTTAGGAATAAGCCGTGCCAAAGTAATTCTGGTATCATGTCAAAAGTTCCCCTTGTTCTTGATAAAGTTATATCGACTGGCCGTAAACTGCTAAAGCTCATGCGAGCAGGAGCGACATTCCAACTTTTAACATCTGATCTCTATTCTCTATAAAATAATCATTTATTTAATGGCTAGCTCCAATTAAAAAAGACAGAAAAGTTCGATTATCTCGAAAACCACGAAACTTTTACTAGACCTACAAGTGTATTTTCTGGACCAGCCTAAGGTGCTCTGTCGGTGGTTAGAAGGTTATCCACTAATTACCGGGCACCCTGTATACAGTGGTATTACTTAAAGAAATTAAAAACTAGCTTAAATCTAAAATAGGCCCTTGAGGCATTGTACCAAGGATGCTGGCGACATTTCCTCGCTGTATCGCAATGCTGTTAATAATAGAGATCAGAAAGTCACTACTTTTTTTTGCTTAAAATGATGATAATGATAAATAAACCTTCCCTATGTCCTCTTCCAGGCTTCAGACCATCTTCAGAAAATATTTTTAAATTCTAATACAAAGGCAACACGATAAGTAGGTGTATATACCTACTTATTTGTCAAAGGACTGTCTCATTTCAAACATAGACAGAGAGTCATACTATCTTAGTCTTACACTAGTACTAGCACCCAAAAGAAAGGGATGAGTACCTATAGTTTTCCTGGTTCTTACTGACTGACAAATTGGTTTGACCAACTATAGTATCGATGCGGGAGAAAAGTACTCACGTTATCTAATCATTATCACAATTTCAAAGTTGGGATGCCGCTTCGCTTCAGTTCAACAGCCGGAATATTTAAGCTGAGACATTTTCTTCCATCGTCGTAAAATATGTGACCTTGTTCCCTTACAACGTTTAGACTCGGAGATACTTGCAAAAACCAAACGTCATCTGCTCTTATGAATGCTGCCTTTTTGTTTATAATATTGGCAAACCAGACTCATAATATCTTGTTTTAACATTACCTACTTAGCTAAAATGGAAATAACTATAGTGCGTCAAGCAAATCTTGTCAGTAGCAATGTACTGCAAATTAAAGTAGGGTAACACCATGTAACACTCAAAGAGCAGAATTGCGCTAGGAAAAGCAGCAATGTACATCGAACAAAACGTGTTTATTTTTCCGCCTTTCATACGTCAGTTCGAGTGAATTATCATAACCTCAAATTTTAGTAATATTTACCGTCAACGAGTATGATTGTACATTGTAGGCACCTTAGCTTTGCTTGAGGTCATGCATAATCTTGGTATTTAATGGTGACAGCAGAAATTTCTCTTGAAATAGAAACGATTCAGAATGTAAACAATAAGATGATGGCTGTCATTCACGATCCACATTCCACAGATAACACACAGATGACACGCGATTTTGGAATTATTCGAACACAGTGTTGCTAACCCGCGATTTATCAAATTTGCCGCCTTTTACTACTGACAAGATTTGGTTGATCCAGTATAAATCCTCACTATTTCGCTATGTCTATTTGTCCTCATACATACCACAAATGCCACAATCATCTAAAGGAAATGTAACCTATAAAAAAAGTAAAATAAATGGTTTATTCGATAGCTTGGGAATTACACAAATATCTTCAGGTCTAAGGGAAGACTGACAAAATTTCCAGAGTGAAAGGAATTTGATTGACCATTCACGCTGTCAATGGAGGCGTTAGATTCCGAAATAAAGTAGGCTTTTAAGATAAATTGTTTGTATATAAAATTGCGAGTTGCTAGGGGAAATAAGAATGTCGCCTAGTAGGCGTTTACGTATATTCCTATCTCGTCGTTTTTGAGGAAATCGAATACTGCTTATCCAAGGATGTATTTTGTATTATTTACAGTCATAACGAGGGAGCGACCCATTTTCTTATCGCTTCGTAACTCACTGGATTAGATTTAAACATCATTTTTGTATCGTATATTAATGATCTTATTTCACAGGGAGTTTCCGTCTCAGATCCCTTTTTAACAAGCTTTTATTAGGTCGACCTGTAAGTATGTAACTAACTATGTAATGGAATCTAAGGTAACTAATTTAACCATCTTCCAAGGATCGTAGCGTCATGAAAATTGGCAGCTGTATGTAGTTCTGATGACAATACAATAATATGGTACTGTCGAACTGATCTGATGACGGAGACAGGAGGTGGCCATAGGAACTCTGTGATGAAACAACGCAACCTAATTGTGTTAGGGGTTTTTAGAATTGTCTCGATGAGTATTAGTTGTCTGTCGTAAGAAAAGTACAGTCAGCGATAAAAGCTTGTACTCAAAAATTAATTTTTTGCCAAAAACTTATATAACAAGGAATATTGATGATGTTCTTCATTTTTAATATAAGATATTTTATCCGACCTCCTAGCCTAGTCGGTAGTGAGTAGTAAACACTGCCTGCGAAGCAAGAGATCCCGGGTTCGAATCCTGGTAAAGTAATTTATTTGTGTGTTTATCACACATATTTACAAATACAAACACTGTTTATTGCACACCTCATTACAGAAAACAATACGGATAATACAGGAAGAAGAGGTTAAACAACCTGTTGTCCGCCTGCGGTCTTATCGCTAAAAAGCGATCTCTTCCAGACAACCTTTAGGTAGCGGAAATTAATAAATTTATTAATATTTGTTCCTATGTTAAGGATTTTTTTATGAATATAAATTATTTATATATAATTATATATTATTTATATCGTGGTCTAATCCCTAGTCACAACACAAGCATTATTGTCCTTACTGTGGGGCTAACTCGATCTGTAAAGCATTGTACTAAAATAACATGTTTTATTTATTTATACATGGATCAATCATAATTTGATATTGTAATAACATACGAGGGGAGGCTAAAATATTCACGGAAAAATATAAAAAAACTATGCTACTTTTTTCCCCGCCTCTTTGGCAGTTTAAATTATTGCCGCCATTACTAACGATTATTATCGATTAATAATTAACATTTACTTTGATACTTTAAAAAAAAAAATCTAAGGCCGCGAACTTTTCAGACGCCCCTCATAGCAATATTAGCAAACATACCTCCTTACGTGCTATGTTGCAATTAAAATGTTTGTGATATAATTTCAGTATTTTTAAATAAAATAAATTAGAAATTGTATATACGTATATGTAATTTGGCTATTTTTAGTCAGTTAAATTTTACTCTAGTAACCTACTGCGTTGTTTTCGGTTCACATTCGGTTCACCTCCGCCGATAACCGCCGTAACGTCGGTACACAATTTATTGGGCACCCGTAACTTTTGTCACATCCGCCATATCTCCCGATTTATGGTACGGGATTATTATGAATGCGGTCTATAAAACATTGTACTATTCACCTTAGATGTAGGTATAGTATTATAGGTATGTAAAGCTACAGTATATGTACGAGTATGTTGGAGGCCAAGGCTCATTTTGGGTAATCGCGCCAAACTAGTAAAAATATACAGTATAGGTACGTTAATTTTGTTTATTTTTTACTTTAATTTTCTTGTAATATTGGTTTCCCATTTTTTTTTTGTATGTTAGAATGTTAAGAAGAGTTTTTGTAACGTAGGTATAAGGTAACCGTCCTAGTTGTCGACATGCTAATGTCCAATAGATGGATATCGCCTCTACTGATAATGACAGGTTTAAAGATGGCATATAAGTACCTACTGAGCCAGTGACGAACAATATTTAACCATTTTAACCATTCTGAATATGATTTCTTGTTATAACGTCAAACTTCAACCTTCCTATCTAGGTACTGTTTAAGCATCTGTAAAAGACAACACAGTGATATTAAAAATACATTTGAACGCGTTTACTGTTTACCCAAAAGGCCTGGGTCTGTACCTTCCTATCACCGCAAAGAAAAAGATTCTGCGTAAAAAGACCTTGGTTGGCACATAAGCTTTTTTAATTTAAAAGGGCGGCACTGCGATGCCTTAATATTTAATTCCACTGCTTTATTATACGGCGTCAAGAAAGAAAATAAAACAACATAAATGATACAGCATGACAGAGGCTGGACTCGTAAGGTACTTACCTACCTACGTAAAACAAAAGTAGGGCACAAATATAGGACAGTAAGGAATAATCTCTAAGAACGATTGTAGAATCTGTATTTACTTGTAGAATCTGTTTTTGTAAATCTGTTTAAAGCAACTCCATAGAGTAAGTCATTTCTTCGGAGGCAGTAGGTACACATATACTCGTATTGTACGTGTCACTAGTACTTTTTGTCAAGTGTCAAGTAACCATTATACTTTATTACCTACCTTCGATCGTTACGGATATTCAAATATAAGACCAAAGTAATCACATTGTTGAAAACTTTTAAACCAATCCTGAAGTTCTCAGAATATATAATAAGTTGATTTGACGCCATCAGAATATCGGGTAGGTTTGTAATTTATGCAGATTGTCAGCACTCTAGCGGAGGTGAGTTGGAATGGAAAATAATTTTCTTTAATATCCCTTAAGGAAATGGAATGAGGGCCCTGGAACGTGACGATCAATAATATTTTACGGGAGACGTATATTCAATTAAAATTAACATTGGAAACGACGTTGGAATAATAAGCTGTTATACAGGGTGTCCGGTGGCAGATTTATGTTTTTAATATGAAATAAAAAAACAACGGCTTAAGGTAGAAAATTTATTTACATCTGTTAGAAAAGAGCACAAATGCGGATTTAGTTACTTAAAAATTATATCCTCTAAATGACCTCCGTGGACACGTACGCGTTCTTCGAAGCGGAGCCTCTCGTTTAGCACTAACGCTGCAGCATAGTCGGCGAAATGTTGCGGATTTCATTATATTTATTATTATCAGTGATATTTTCTTTTAAATCAGCTATAGACTATGGGTTATTATTATAAACTCTGCTTTTGAGGTACCCTCATAGAAAAAAATCCATAGGGGTAAAATTGGGCGATCGCGGTGGCTACGTGATGTCACCAAAACGGCATATCAATTTTCGAGGGAATTTTTCGCGAAGCACATTCATGGACACTCCGGCAGTATGAGGCGTAGCACCATCTTGCTGAAACCAGGTGTGTGACAAGTATGAGGGATGTGCTAGCAAATTTGGCAAAAAGTAATCCACTATCATTTTTCTAGAGTATTCACTATTGACAGTAACATGCTTAGCCTCTGGAATTCTCAATAAAATAGGGTCGTGGATTTTTTTCCAAACTCCGCTGCACACTCAATATGTTTTCCGGCGTCCGAGTGTACCGGCTGGGGCTTGGTCTTGGGATATTCTGGATCGAAGACGTTTTGCGAAACCTTTGCACCCATGACCGAATCAAATTAACACTCGGCCCATCACTTACACAACGAATATTGTAATGTGAACAAAATGCACCGAAAGCAAAAACTAGCGAATCGTTGGCTTAAAAAAATGCTTCAATTGCGTTAACACGCTGAGATGCTGAACACAAGACATATTGAAAAGAAAATCCGCAACATTGAATTTTCTAACGCCATCAAACGTCAAAATGTATTATATTTGTTTAGTTTTTTATTTTAAATTGACTTTGAAATTAGAAATCTGCCACCGGACATCCTGTATAACCGTTTCGTGTGTTATATTTTGTATCCATAATTTAGATGTCATTAATTATGTTATACGAGGCGTATTTCATTTAGAAAAGTAAACGTTTTGGTTTCCTCGGCAATGAATCGCGCTCGTGTGCGTTCGTCCTCACTTCACCTTCACTTCAATTGTTTGACTTGTTTTTCTTTGTACATGACGATCCTTATTGGGAGACACAATTAATTTTATTATTTTAAATGTATAATGTACCTAAATGTTTGACGATCATGATGAGAAGATAAACATAGTTTTAAAGAATGTAGCAAATTTATTTATAGTGTAATTTTCATTGTAAACAAATATATCTATCTATCTTCGATCTGCAGGTACTTGTGACATCCCAGAGCCGTCCGAAATGCGCCGAGGAGGACAACTGGGCTGGGAGGTTTTTAGTCGGTGAAAGTCCGACATAACCTCCGCGCTGTCCCTGCGGTGCGGAGGTATCCACAACGGATTTTCCTCCCAATAAAAAAAAGGTACTTGTGACAAGCGCAACAACTTAGAAACAAATGGTTGTCGAACAACAAGCTTCATACAAGCAACAACAAGCTTTTATTGCTGAATGTAGGTTTCCTCGAGACCATTTTTAATGAGTCTTACTTGATGTCGTTTTCGAGGAGTTTCTTTGGCTTCTGAGTCAGACTCTCTGCCTTATTTCCATCGTCAGGCAGCCCATTTTGGAATTTATTTAAGTAAGTAAATATTCTTTATTGCACCAATAATTATACTTTTTAATATGTAATATTTAGATATTTAGATTGAATACAATTAAGGGCGACTCACGCTAAAACGGTCCGGGTCCGGGCCTAGTCGTCGGGCACTTTGTATTCTTATATTTGGTGATCGGTGATCACGTGACGCTTTCGACAGAAAATGAAGTGTCGGACGGCTCGGCCCGGACCCGGACTGTAATGTTCTCACGTGAATCATCCTTTAATAGCTTCATGAAATGAAATCTAGTCAATAAAAATAACTTATTATTAGTACCTAACAATAACGTAGGTAGGTATATAACGAAAAACGAAATATAGAAAAGATTTGTCCTCGGCCTAATGTAAATATTATCACAAATCTTATTGGGGACATCGTGCTCAATTTTATTCTAATCTTTATTCATCATCTCATTTTCAGTAAGAAGGCATTTGAAAATATTTTACGGCACTTTCCGTAATGGAAAGTACCTAAAGTCTCAGATCGCATCAATCTCCCCGCAATCATGACACAGTTCCTTTGATAAGATAAACAAGCTGTGATCATCTTTCATCCTTTGGATATTTTTTATAAAGATTTAAGTAAAAACACGAAGATATTCAGTCATTATAGCGCTTATAATCTTCTGAATATAATCACAAAAAGGTCCCGAAATTAATAAAGGAAAGTCATTTCAGTGGTTGACTTAATTACCTCGTTTTATTAAAATCACCCCTCACACATTTGTAAAGGAGCGGTATTCGCACTGAAATAAATGTTGACGTAAGAGCGTAAGAGTAAAAAAATATTTTGTTACTACCTAAATACAAAAATTGGGACTTGCGAACTATGTATTTACACCAGTCGATTTGGAACAAAAATTCAAAATAAAATTATTTCAAGGCATTCAAAGAGAAGCAGTACAATGATCCCCGCACTTTAGTTCGTTTTTTTTAGCATTAGAAAAAACTTGAAAGAAGGTAAGCAATTTTGACATGTCTTTTAATTGAAAAACACTTTTTAAAAATCAATAACTATTACTTATGAAAGCAGAAGACTATAAAAGATCGTATTAGATTCGTAATTGTTACATATTTACCATAACTTATTTTTTAAATGTGTTTTTCAATTAAAAGACACATCAAGATTGTTTACCTTATTTCTAATGCTAAAAAAAAACGAAGTATAGGCTCAGCCTGTAACGTGGGAATCTTAGAGAAATACAGAAATGTTGCGGCTCTTATTATAACAGATTATATTTCAACAAACTCGATTTTAGGATATTGATCTTTTTATTTCTTTATAAGTACCTACAATTGTTTTTTTAATATTCAATGAGTTCTGCCAGCCTATTATGGATAGCTTTATCCATCTTTATCCACGTGATAAAATAACTGTCACTGTTTAACACCGTGGGAAAGAAAGTGACGGACACCGTTTTATCACGCTGTCACGTAGACAAGAACGACCATCATATCCGTACAGCTAATAATTTTTTCAGTGCGATAGATTTCACATTTTAATTGAAGTTAGTAACAGAGTTGCGTCCCAATTTTATTATGTTTAGTACAAACTTTCTTAACCTCTATTAACTCCAACATAACTTTCCTCCGAACTCTTCACTGGTCAAGTGGCTTAAAATTAAAAATCCTCTGCCAGCGTAGAGGCAAGATCCAATACTCAGTTCCAAGAGAAGTGTGCTCAAGTGGCTTAAATCAAAAATCCACGCTACAAGGATACTCACAGCCATTGAGTGGCGACAGTGATCGAGCGGCTGATGAACCGACCGAGTAGTACGTTCGGGACGTGATGCGTATTTGGATTTCCCCGAGGTTACTTTGAATCGCGGGGAAATATTGACCATTTATTAAACTAAGTATAAGGAATTTATTTTTGAACGATCCCATCATGTATTAATTTTTGTTAAGGTTGCTATGGTAGTCATAAAATTCTTAAGCTTGCGTTCAAAAATCAACACCCTATTTCTCAAAAATCGATAATCAATTCCCTTTGATTCAAAGTGACCCCAGTTTACGGTATCTTATCAATCGCGCGAGGTACACCTATGTCTATTATTTATATGCTGTTGCACCTAATCATATAGTGCCTGAATAAAAGTATCTCAAGTTAGTAACATTGCAAAATTAGAACCCGAAACATGCTCTAGCTTTTTGCATTAGTACACCACCAAATACAAAATTCCCGCAACTCCCTGTAGATATTATATTCCCTAAAGTTATGGACATTTCACCACTAAACAACAAAGCTCTCTAAGTTGAAGATTTAATCCACTTAGCACTACTAGGTCTTAATTCAGGAACAACAATTCAAAAACAATGGAATACCAATCCAGTATGAGAATCTGTTCGCCATACTTGCACATATGTGGCCATGCTCTAGAGCAGCCATACTCAAAGTGTGTTCCGCGGTACCCTAGGGTTCCGCGACACCCCTGCAGGGGTTCCGCAAGAATTTAGAATTATGCTTATTTAATAAAAAAATACACTTCTAAAAACTATTGTTTTATTGTAGGGTTCCATCAAGTATTTCGCTTTCCAAAAGGGTTCCGTCAAAAAAAAAGATTGAGAACCGCTGCTCTAGAGTGTTGGAAAACACTAGCAATATATATTCGATATTATTTTTATTCGACATGCTCTTTTGAGAATGAAGCTCTTCAAACTATAACGAACATAACTAAATAGTATAATGAGCTTTGTCTCTGCTTATTGACCGAACTTATATTTGTTTCATCAAGTCTTGTTTGGGTTTGCTGTCTCGCTTTGTATGTAATTACGATTCGAGAGAAGAAAAGTACCTAAATAAGGTAAACGTACTGGTGCTCGACGCGGTACCATGTACATGTCATCTTGAAACTTAAGTCATTGTCAATAGAGGTGACAGCAGGGTGCCATCTATTGGGCATTAGCATGTCGAGCACTAGTACGTTTATCTTAAGACCTACCTACATGTTTACTTATATTTACACAAACTTTTTGTAATACTGGAGTAGAGCTGAAGAGAATTATGCTAAGCTAAGTACCTGCGAGTACTTTTATTATGCTAATGTGTCACCCCAAAACAAGGGATGAATATATTTTCTTTAACCTGAAACTTCAACTCCAGGCAGAAATGGTCAGACAAACTTTTTCATTTACATTAAGAAACCCGTTACATTTCGTAAGGATGACGAAGGACTAAGATATTATCAAACACAAAATTACAAAAATAAACGAATAGTTCCGAACTCATAAAGTTATATCTAGTTCAATGTAAAAGCAGACGAACGACAATAATAACATTAACAGTTTTGAATCATTCACGGTTAGTTTCACTAGACTTATATCGACCGGGATATGAACCGTCGAAATATCAGAACCTCGAAAACAATACAAAAGGTAATCACGGTTCATATCCCGGTCGATATATTAAGTCTAATAATAACATTATTCCTTCACCATCTAACATCTATCCATCACGTCTTTCTATCTCCAACGATTTGCCTAACTTTGGCTCTTTACCTGAAAGTTCCTCGCAACACGCCTTAATTAGACTGATAAGCGGTGCCCGGGAGGCCAATTCGGACGTTCACTTTGACATCAAATAGAGATGTCATTTAGTCATTGTCATCATTCGCGCGTGCAGATAGCTCTGTAGGCCCAAAATACACTTATAAGTTTTACTTACGTAAGTGGACACAGAATGAATGAGAGATTAATATCGTTATCTCATTCTAACAAATAGCTTTGTTCGTGCTTACGTAAGTACAACTTAAAAGTGTATCTCAGGCCGTACATATGGCGCGAGCGAGTCGCACGACGAGTGAATGCTAACAAAATGAAATAATTTTGATGTGAAATTCTAAATTTGAATTAGCCTCCTGGTTTAAATAGATATGTGGAAACTGACTTTTTTTATTATATTGTTATAGTTAACTGCTTTTACTAAGGATGTTAAACAGATGTTAAAAACATAAAGTCCAATATCCAGGGAGGAAAGGGACTAAGTTTGTATGGAGAAGCGGTAATCCACTATCATCTTAACTAAATACCAATCATCATCAAATAATAATTAATACATTTAAACAATTTATTTTCATACATAATTATAATTCTTCTATGCAGTAATTTAAATATGACTATTTCTATAATGAATACGAGAAAAGAAAGTAATAGAAATAGAAGTACGAGTATATAACATCCGACCGAAGGGAGGGAAGCTAATTAATAATTAGGTAAATAATTACCTACTAATCTCGAGTTTCCCTGTACAGAATGTATAACAAATACGTAACTGAGCTCGTGCTTTTAGAAGCCTATTCGTAGCTCAAAATTACAGCTTGATTTGTTATGAACATGACATAACTTACAGTGTATCTCTCACGCTCTAACAATCGCCAACCAGGGCGCCTAGCCAATACGACAATCGTTGATAGAGAAAGCCAATCGAATCTTAACCTTTTCCACACCAAAAGCTGTCACTCAGACGCCACATCATTGAAGTGTCAAAACTGAAGTTGAACTTTATGTATATGCACGTAGGTCGATGTTGCTCTGTGGTCTGTGACCGATTAATCGGTCTTTGGCGTTGAACCTACGGTGCGGATACATCGGTCATTGACGTCCAAAAGGTTAAATCATGTGACTTTTCGTAGCATTTGTCATCCCCGATCTAATACGTTTGGCTTTTGTGGATGTACGATTGTCATCTTGCCTCTAGGTAGATGCATGCACAGCGTGTCGTGAGGTTCGTATCATAATAACAAATCAAGTTTAGATTTTATAATTCGAATAAACCCATGGTCATAAATTCATAATTGAATCTGCTGAAGTTCTCTTGATTGGGTTCATGTTACAGGGTTAAATTTAAATCGTAATTGTCTTTCTTTGGTTTGTTTATTAATTACTTTACCTTTAATTTCCGCTTCGTATTTGTTGACGTAAAACATCAAAGTGAATGTATGAATTAATCTCGCAGAGTTAATTACCAGGGTAAATTTTGATATTTTGTTTGTTTCTAATTAAAATTAACATTACTAACTAAACTGAATTGAATTAGGAACGCAAAATCTAAACAATCATTAGTGAACATTACGTTAACTTTACTTATATATGGAACAGATATTCAGGATATAGTTTATTTATTTCATATTTGCCAAATAATTCGCTTTAAAAAAATATCGAGAGGAAGCCCGTGAGGTCTCAAATCCCCACAATATTATTAGGCGAGCCCGTGTTTATGAGTTGATGTAAATGTCTGGACTAAAATAGGTAAATTTAATTGAATAATGTATAAATATAATTTAAAAGAGCGCTGGTGGCCTAGCGGTAAGAGCGTGTCACTTTCAATCCGGAGGTCGCGGGTTCGAACCCCGGCTCGTACCAATGAGTTTTTCGGAATTTATGTACGAAATATCATTTGATATTGACCCAGTTGCTTTTCGGTGAAGGAAAACATTGTGAGGAAACTGGACTAATCCCAATAAGGCCTAGTTTCCCCTCTGGGTTGTAAGGTCAGATGGCAGTCGCTTTCGTAAAAACTAGTGCCTACGTCAATTCTTGGGATTAGTTGTCAAGCGGACCCCAGGCTCCCATGAGCCGTGGCAAAATGCCATGATAACGCAAGGAAGAAGAATGTATAAATATAATTTAGTACCCATATTATTAACATTTAATATAGCTTGATAGCTAGTAATGCAACGTCTATAACTTTACTCCATGCAAAGTCACACGTGAACTAAGTTAGTGCATCTAGGTATTGTAGTTGAAACGTCTTTGATCGTCCAACCGTGATGACCAATACGGCGCGCTGCAGACACGCCGAGGCACTGACGGTGAAATTACACGTCAAGTCAAGCTAGACAACTAAAACTAGACTGGTTTAATATGGTTACTGTAATAATTATTCCAGAAACCTTATTATTCTTAAGAATATGTGTTTTGTAATGTTCTTCTAATACTAATACGATTCCTTTTAGTACGACGGGGTAATTATTTCAAAACACTTTTTATAGGTACTATACGTTTTGGTCGTAAATAACGTTACACACGTTTTAGATTTGAATTATGACTTTGTTAACTTACTAAATTAAGCTACTAAGTAAACTATTGAAATTATTTTCAATATTAATAACAAGTGATTATAGTTACAGTTCCATTTACTTTACTTAGGTACTCTCGAAATGTTGACAATAAATCTTATTTTATTACGGTTTCATTAACTTTTTTATTTAGGTTACAAAATGTAAGCAATACTCTAGCAGAGTTCATTCGCCTTAATATAAAGGTACAAATATCTGTTCGGTCCAATATTTATTTATATTTGGGCTTTCAGAATTAAATTCTGGTCCAATATTGCGCCCGAACTTATTTATATACGAAGCTAATAAAGTGTTTAAATATACAATAACTGATCACTGAACGGCGTATTACTTGAACCAGAAACACATATTAAAATAATAAAGACATGTCAATCATCATATTCATCATACCAAGCCGGGTGCCGGAGTAATCGCTGAACATATTACTTAAAGTAAATCATCATCATTATCATCAAAACAATCATCATCATCAGGTACACTTCATCAAAATATTGGAACTCTCACCTTAGTTTATAACTATTTCGATTAAAATTTAGTTCTTTCTTCGGAAGTGTGATGAAAAACATTGTGTGTAACTCCGGGGGTAAGAATATTCTAAGTTCTGCTAGTCAATAATATGCCAAATGAACATTCGACCTATTGTGTTTCGACCAATGGTTTCTCGGGTAATTATGACAGTTAATAAATGATTATTCTACGAATAGTAAATATGCGTATCAATGTTCTGCTTATTGACTACACTCGCAAACGACTATTATGCGTAATGAGATTCGGCCAATCGTTACTCTGCCAAACAACCCGTAGGCGAATCGATGTCGGCGATACAAAAATCGGCGTAATTTTTCTCGGAATATCAATAGGGCACCCCAAGTCACATAGGTACTCAAGATTGTTATAGATCGCGCTTTCATAGCTGTCAATACAGTTGAATATCATATCGGTCATATGTGGCTTCGTATGCGGTAAAGATTTAAGACGCGAGATATCGGTGAAAGGTGCTATCTCCACAAAATAATAGATAATAATTCCTACTGTCTAACAAATAACTTCTCATATGTTACTAGAGTAATAAGAAAAGAAAACAATACACAAGGCTCTTAAGGATTATTCAGTATTATGTTCGAGTATTACCGAAAAACGTTAAAACGTAACAATGAAACTGCAGTAACATCCAGAGTACGGTACGGCGGTTACGTAAGAGGCGGTAACAGCGCTAATATCAACAGGCGTTGTGCAATGCTGATAAGAAACTGTAAACAACGGTCGCTACGGTACATGGCACGTTTTTATGCGGATTTTTGACACTCATGTTTCGATAAGGTAAGAGAAAATTGTATGTTCAGATGGCGACCCACTGCAGTAGCGTCACTGTCAAAATACTTGATAAATTGCGTTGTCGCATTGCTGTCGCGACTAGAACGGTTAATCCGTTACTAAATTTGTTTAGGAAATTAATAGTGGTTTCTTCCCTTTCCCGTTAGTGCAACGCACGACCAGTAGCAGACTGAAGCAGTAACGCTGCTGCATCTGAACGTCACCGGTCTAATTCAAGATTTTTTGTTTTAATACTTAGCAGCTGGCTGGAATTTTAAAGTCTAACCGTGCATATTAAAGAAAATTTTAAAAATACCCAATTTCGTCTTCCAAAAAATGTATAATTCTCGATTGATCATTATTGATCTCGCCGCCTTATTTATGTGTATTTTTTTTGTTGGTGTACCGAAGCGAAATTCCACATTTCTTAAGGCATAATTATTCAAACTTAAAAATCACGAGTACAGCACTCAGCTTTTTTGTTTAATACTTACTTATTTTTGTCTTAATATTAACTGTTCTTTGTGCAGAAATTACCGTAAGTAACAAAATTTATTTACTTATGTTGTAAACAATATGGCATATTTACGGATGTGAATAAAGGTGACAGTCCATTTCCAACCGCAGCTGCACTAGGTACTGTTCATTTTACTATGGAAATTGACAGTAACAGCGACGCGTTCAGTACCAGTAGTGCTGCTGCGGTCAGAAATGGAATGTTACCCTAAGCCTACTCGAATTTTGAAACGCCGCTTCAAATCTTGTTTACGAGCAATGTTAGAAATCAAGGATGCCATTGAAGCGAGAATGAAGGCTCCAGGCGCCGAGCTGCATTTTCTTGTTTTTCCTATCTGCAAAACAACTTCCTTCGTGACTTCGATTAGATCTTTGTTTGTTTTGTTTTTCTGAATAGGCTGTAACCAACCGCAGCCTACGGGATTAATTAAGAATTGGGCCGAGTATTTCGTGTTTTCCTTATTTCTTAATTTGAATTTTCGGGTCAGAGAGCCTAAAAATTGGAATGGAAGGATTGACCTGTTACTTTAAAATAGGAAGCTTGTTCATTAAAAAAATATTTACCTAGTATAAAAAAATTAACCTCCCAAGGCCCAACAAAAATTTAGTTTATGTAGTCAGTACGGCCCCTAGTCCTACCAGTAGTACTATTGTTTTATACTCATTCAGACCCAAGTACTTAGAAGACTTTTTTTTATGTTATTGTACTTATACAGCACCTTGTACAGCACTTTGTTTTTTTTACGAACTTGTTAAAGAGCTCACAGACAAAACAAAACGGTCCTTTAGAAGTTCGTACACGCCAATTTCGATAAGCGCGAAATTTGAAAACAAAATTATGGGTTTACTATTAAGTCCTACTGGTAGGACCGTGGTACGCTATGACTACCCAATTGTTGAAGGAGCTGTGGGTCTGAATAACAAAGTTAATAAGGACGTTAAGAGCTCATTTAATTCGCATATACTCGTAAACATAATAGGTACATTTTAGTTGGAACACCACCAGGCATACATGCCTAGTAAGTAAGTAAGGGTAAATATGATAACTTTAAAAAAAAATGCTTGTATGTCCTTTGCATCTTCAACACGCACGGCTTCATATAAAGAACGGCATATATTTTGTGTGTATGTGTACTGTTTATTTATACCTAATTTTTTATCATTGCAGTCTCGACACTTTCTTTAAGTATATTTTGGAAATGCAAAAAACTGTCAAAAAGCTTTGAATAACTGTTATCCAAATAACAAATAGACAATCCGCTTTATGTGCTCATAATCTCTAATAAGTTTTGGTACAGCCTGACTCAGCAAATGGTAGAGCAGTCTTTAAGTAAAACAATTAAGGTGACAGTCCATTTCCAACCGCAGCTGCACTACTGTTCATTTTACTATGGAAATTGACAGTAAAAGCGACGCGTTCAGTACCAGTAGTTCTGCTGCGGTCAGAAATGGAATGTTACCCTTAAATATCACACCCAGGTATATACCTAACAATATAGTATAATTGATATTGATATTTATTGAAATCAAATTTTACAGCATTACTGTATTTGTACTTATATGTACACCTAGTTGCGAGATAGTTTAGTAACTTCAGCGATATTTTTTATCAGCATCTCAATTTATCGTTATCTGAGTTTATCCTTATCGAGCACATGTTAAATAAAAATAACGTACTGCAGATAACATTAACTACGCAATATTTAATCGTCTCATCTCGTGAAATAAATTGATTATTGTTTCATATGTTTTAGGTACCTAGTTAGGCATAGGTACTTCTTTCATCCATTTATTATTAAAGATAATTTTAAAGAGGATGTTTAGTAAGTTCGATTCAAAACGCGATTTTAATACCCCGAATCGAATAATTTTGCGTAAATTTTCAGTTAAACGCCTTTGTTCCGAAAAAAAAACCACTTGCATCGTGATTTCATAAAACCACACAATTTAATAACTTTTTTTATTATTATCAAATCAGTGATATAGGCAACAGTGCCCGACGACCATTCAGGTTTTTATTCTATTAAGGATGACTCGCATTAGACCGGGTCGTGTCCGGGCCGGAGCTTCCGGCTCTTACTTTTCTATGACAATGACAAGTGATCACGTGATGCTTTCCATAGAAAACGAAGCTCCGGAAGCTCCGGCCCGGACACGGCCCGGTCTAACGTGAGTCATCCTTTACCCTTACGGCCCTTTTATTCTATTAACCTTTTTATCGCGGAACTACATTTAGGAAATGGAAATGCACCTTTCTGGCCTCGGATGCATTGAGCGCGCTTAAGTACTTTTTACGGAGCATTGAGCATTACCTATAAGAACTAAACGTTGGAAAGATCGAGATTTATGTTTGAACAAAAACTATCTGTAGTAATGTTTGAAACTATCCTTGCGGTCAAAGGAATCAGTTTCTCAAAGCTAGTTTTAGTTTTTTATTTTGTTAGGTGTAATAACTAAAATATGTATAAATATTTTAATAATTTTATGATGGTATATTTTTTTTTTTTTATATAAATATCATGGCTAAAAAAATACATCATAATATTTAAAACTTTCGCGTTTTTAACACATATTAACTCACATTTATAAACGTCGGTAAATTATGGTAATAAAATAAATTTCGCGATAGACCCGTCAAATGTGAGTTAAAATACATCATGTATGTGTATAATGTCATATGTATAAATGGTTAAATTTCTCTGGTTAAATTTTCATTCAACGAAGGGCGGTTTCCATATTACGTTTCAACTGCTCGTAAGACTGAAAACATATTTAAGAATACAAAAAATATGTACATATAAGCATAAAAAATGAGCACATACGTCTACAAGAGATACTACTCAATCATTATGTCGGAGGAAAATAATGCCGCGAAATTTACCTTAGCGTGTCACAGCATAATTTGTTAGCATACAAATTGCTTAGCGTCGGTAAAGCTGGGGAAGATTAACGCTTTTCCCAAATGTCGATTAATTTACATGTGGTTTAGTGTAGGTGTGTGAAAGCGATAAATATAAAATGATCGTAAAACTACATATAAACTACGTATAATACATTGTAAACACGAATGTTTAACACTTACGATTTACATAAAGGAAAGGTTTAATCGTACGTATTTATAGCTTTTACAGAATAAATACTAATCTGCTATTAAGTATTTATCAACTTAGCTCTCTGCATCGTCAACAAATACATATAATCTCGACACAATGCGAATTTTAATTCTTTTGTGGTGAGCGCTCCAACTGAACATCTAGCGACCTTCACCAAGGTGGAGTTTTGGCCGAAGGCTGTCAAAGTTTCGGCTTTTCCGCGGCCGGCTCCCTGACACTGCGGGGTTGCGTAATGCATAGCAATCATAATGTGTTTTTAGTGTTTAGTTTTTATTTTTATAATATGTATGCTAGTTTTAAGGTACATATTTATGTATGGGCCACTAGTTGTCTGAAATAAAGATTTCATTTCATTCATTCATTCTTTAATTCATTTATTCATTCATTCATTCATATATGTCACCGTAAAATTGTAAACACTCGTCAGTTTATAATCTCGCTAGTTAAATTATAAACTGACGGTAGGGAGATTATAAACTAACCAAACCTAACCTATGTTACATTATAAACTAACGGGTTCACAATCTTACGGTGTCATATACAAGGTGTCCCAAGAAGTAGTGATATACTGAAGCTTAGAATGGAATTAAAAAAAAAATTAATGCCAATAAAGATAAAATTACCCAGTATGTTTTATTTTTTTAAGCGCCCTTGAAGTTGTGAACATACTGGGTAATTTTATCTTTCTTGGCATTAATTTTTTTTATTCCATTCAAAGATCTAACGATAGTAAATGTTACCATACTGAATTGGCCTATCTATCAGCTTAGCACACAAAAAAATCAAGCATCTACCGCAATAATTCACGTCACCATAAATAAAAATCTCATCGTACTCGGCGATAGGTGAAAAATTAAAAAAAATCATAACTCCGAAAATACGAAAAATCGCGGAACATACATGGGGGTGATTCAGATAGCCCTCTAGGTCCTCTACCTCCCAGCTTCAGTATATCACTACTTCTTGGGACACCTTGTATATTGAAATGCGCATGATCTAGAAAACATCCCGTCTTAATTTTGTTAAACAGATTTACAATGCCCAAGAATAGAAGAGAACGGCGCTATAGCATGTCACAGTATAATATGGTTAGCATACAAATTGCTCAAGCAGTGTTACTTACAGAAGATTACTGTTTCATCCCACATGCTGATTAATTTACATGGAATTAAGTGTACGTGTATATAAAAGCAGACTGGGTGACCTAGTTCAGGGAAGTATTACTTGACTTTATAATATCGAGGTTAAGCGAGATACTCGACTATCAAAGTACTACTAAGAGTAGAATTTATCGATTATATGTAAAAGCGACCAGCCCCGGCTTCGCACGGGTTAACAAATTATACATAAACCTTCCTCTTGAATCAATTTAAAAAAACCGCATCAAAATCCGTTGCGTAGTTTTAAAGATCTGAGCATACATACAGACAGACAAACAGCGGGAAGCGACTTCGTTTTATACTATGTAGTGATATCTTTTCGATCGATTTAGGTCACGTTTTAGTGTAAATAGATAGAAATTAAGACAATAGTAGGTCAAAATAATTCCATACAAGCCCTACTAACTTGTTAAAATGTTGCATTTGGTTGTTTAGATAGATTATTACTTAACTGTACTAGCTTCAACTTAAAGGTTTTGCTTTTTTATTTTAATCACTTTCGTCAAAATAGTATCTTAAAAGAATATTCAATTAGCCTGGATATTCTTTCAAAAAATAAGCATTGATGATAGATACCTGATAAGAAAAGCCTTCATCTCATTTCATGTCAAAAATACTAGAAAGCATGGATATTTGATATTCTGAAAATCACTGCGATTTATTATAGGGTTGCCCACACACTTAGAACTCGCGTTACCCCAAAAGACGTCGTTCAGAATAAAATACGCGTATACATTCGCACAATCGACGCGCAGCCGCAAGTCTGGACAAAGCTTAGATAGAACTCGCGTTACACTTAGAACTCGCGTTACCCCAAAAGACGTCGTTCAGAAAAAAAATACGCGTATTCTCACAATCGACGCGCAGCCACTAGTCTGGACAAAGCTGGAAAGCAAAAAACGGAAACATATAGTCTGCCTTACAAGCAAGGGTTTGTCTACGTCATGATTCTTTCATTTATCAAGCGGAGAAAGCACCATCGCTTCTTAGGTTGTAATATCTATTATATACTTACCTATGAGTATCATGCATTGATTGGATGGAAGATTGAGAAAGGTAGATGAAAATGTGCTTTTGCGAGTTATGTATGATTTATAAAATTATATAATCATTTATTTAAAAACAAGATATATACAGTGTACGTATATTACTAAAAGATATAAAAAACTAGCTTAAATCTAAGATAGGCCCTCGAGGCATTGTATGTTAGTTTTCTAGCTATACAATTATTTCGTAGCCTATGCTCATAGAATCTCTGGACGCTAGGGTAAGTGTTGGCGACGCACCTTTTTATACGTTTATTTTTATACTTTTATTGTAATTTGAATTTCTTTGTTTTTATATATTTTGATGTTCTTTTTGATACCATTTTTTGGCAGTGTACTCTTAGGTTTCATGAAATAAACATACTATCAGAACCAGTGCGCCTTTACCATTAACATTTTGGTCCATTCGTGGATTTAAAAGTGATAGTATATAGTGAATTAAGTATGAGTCAAAATTAAGAAATAAAAAAGCAGTATTAATTGTGGTAAATATGGTCGTCACACGATCGGTGAAAGCGGGTAAGAATGGTAACGAAGGTAAGACCGTTGCGGAGAGTGAGGCTGGGCCGTCGAACGTGCCCTCAGTCCCTCTTGTCGACCCGACAACCGCACCACCGGCGCCTTCACGATCCCGTCCCGTAAGTACGTCATCTCGCTCTTCGTCTACGGTAGTGGCCAGGCGATTAGCGGCTGAAGCGCAGCACGCGCGTCGCCGTGAAGTTCACAAAGCGTGAGGTATTGGCTCACGTTATGCGGGTTTTCGACCCACTCGGTATCCTGGCGCCAGTAGTGATAACGGGTCGCATCATGTTCCAAAATGCGTGGCGTAAGGGTATCGATTGGGACGAGGAGCTGTCGCCAAGTGACAGTGCAGCATGGAGACTCTGGTTTGAGGATTTATTTGCAATTTCTGGTTTACAGATTCCACGCTGCTACTTACTTGGCGAATTAAAGATTGATAAGTGTGAGCTTCACTTGTTTTGTGACGCGAGCGAGTCGGCTTTCGCTGCGGTTGCATATTGGCGATTCGTCTTAGAAAATGGTGAAGTGAAGCTGGCTCTTATATGCAGCAAAGTCCGCGTAGCTCCTTTAAAACAAATCTCCATCAATCGCTTAGAGCTCCAAGGAGCGTTAATCGCAGCCCGTCTCGCTTCAACAATTTGCGAAGCACACAGATTCAAGCCTATAAATCGTGTATTCTGGTGCGATTCTATGACCGTTTTGGGGTGGCTACGAAGCGAGGCGCGCTTATTTAAACCATTTGTTTCTCACAGAGTAGCCGAGATTATGGAAATAACCGACGTAAAAGAATGGCGATGGGTGCCAAGTCAACTCAACGTTGCTGATGATGCTACCCGCATCAAGCGAGTGACGTTATCTCCAGAATCGCGATGGATTTCGGGTCCTGAATTTTTGCTCTCTACGGAGTGGCCCAGTGAGCCCAGTTCACCAGAATATCCAGGCATGGAAGAAGAGAGCAAACGTGCAGCGCGTCCTGATTTAGTTCATCTCATTAGTGACGTTGAAAAGCTCGAGCCAGTCTCAGCCGATCCTAAACGGTTCAGTTCTTGGGTGAGGCTGGTGCGCGCAACAGCCATAGCTCACAAGTATTTGACGTTACTTAGAATCCGTTGCCTAGCTAAAAGGGGTCTATGTGTAGACAATTTAGTCCGCTTAGAGGGGGGCTTGTGTAGTTTTGTGTTTCAGCCATCCAACCAATGGCAACAGTTCGCCGCCCCGCGCTCTGTGCGCGAATCTGCCGCGGGCCTGACCGCCGCAGATCTACGTCTAGCCGAACTTCACGTTCTACGCCAGTCCCAGTTGAACACATTTCCTGTCGAGATGGCCAGTCTAGATAGCCATCCCGCCCAGCTTTTGCCACGCACCAGCCGTTTATCCAAGCTATCAGTGACCATCGGAGACGACGAACTTATGCGTTTGTCTGGCCGAATAAGGGCAGCGTCGCAGGTACGGGACGAGATGAAAAACCCCATTGTGCTTGATGGCAAAGATCCAGCTGTGCGCCTGCTTGTCGAGCACCACCATCGCAGGGCTGCCCACGGCAACACAGAGACCGTTGTGAATGAGCTACGACAAGATTATCACCTTTTGTCACTGAGAAGTACCGTCCGCAATATCACCCACAACTGCTTATTTTGCCGAATACGCCGGGCCAAACAGTTTCAACCCGTGACGGGAGACTTACCAGAAGCACGCCTTGGACACCACAAACGACCGTTTACATTCACAGGGCTGGATTACTTTGGTCCAGTACAAGTTTCCGTTGGCCGAAGACGCGAAAAGAGATACGTCGCCCTTTACACCTGCCTCGTAGTACGTGCAGTCCACTTAGAAATTGTAGACAGTCTGTCAACCGATTCTGCGATTATGAGCCTGCGCCGATTCATCGCTCGAAGAGGTACCCCATCAGAGCTGTGGTCAGACAATGGAACTGCATTCGTGGGTGCCAGCCGGGAGCTTCGACGTTTATACGACGACGCTACGTCCCAGTTCGCTGCTGCGCAGAGAATCAACTGGCGTTTCATCCCACCGGCGGCGCCGTTTATGGGTGGCTGCTGGGAGAGGCTTGTGAAGAGCGTGAAAACTGCACTCAAGGTGACTCTCACTGAACGAGCTCCAACTGACGAGGTGCTACGTACACTTTTGGCTGAGGCGGAGGCCTTGGTAAATTCCCGGCCACTTACTCACGTTTCCGTGGACCCTCTGAGTGAGGAATCTCTAACGCCCATGCATTTTCTGTTGGGTTCGTCTTCAGGTCGCCCAATTCCAGTCACTTCAGCAGAAACGGACCTCCTATCACGAAGCGGCTGGCGTAAGGCTGTCCGATTATCAGAGCATTTTTGGCGCCGCTGGGTAAAAGAATATCTCCCAACGTTAACACCCAGATTTGGTCGAGGCGAGGTCCCCCAACTAGCAGTCGGAGACTTGGTGCTTATTGCGGACGGCAACTCTTCGAGAGGTTCCTGGCCCCGTGGGCGAATTACTGCTGTCTTCCCGGGTCCTGATGGCGTCGTGCGAGTTGCGGATGTGCACACCCTTGGAGGCCTTTTGCGGCGGCCCCTGAGGAAGCTCATTAAGCTCCCCCTTTAATAAAAAAGGGGGGAATGTTGGCGACGCACCTTTTTATACGTTTATTTTTATACTTTTATTGTAATTTGAATTTCTTTGTTTTTATATATTTTGATGTTCTTTTTGATACCATTTTTTGGCAGTGTACTCTTAGGTTTCATGAAATAAACATACTATCAGAACCAGTGCGCCTTTACCATTAACAGTAAGTTTATGAGAAAAGGGAATTTCAGCTCATTTACCCGTTCATCTCCTACTTATAGCGTATCTTGCTAGGACCAAGCAAGCAAGATGCACTGCGATTATAACATATCAACAATTCGAACGGCGCTGGGTCATGATCGCAGGGATTTTTGGATGCGATAATGTGTACAGTGAGCTGCAAAATTGCATGGAGAAATTGTGAATGAATTCATTGATTAAGTCACCATTTATTTTTGCGGCTGATGGTACCTGTAATCGAAAATATTTGGAAAACGTCCAGTCCGGTTTATCAAAATCCGGACAGGTTAAATATTTATTGAGCTACCGTATCGCAGGTACAAACATATCAGGGGGGCGATTTTTGAATTTCGACCGCTCGATTTCGAAAACGGCTGTATGCCCTTGGTTTTCAATTGTATTAGTAGAATTTAAATGCCTAGTAGTGGAGATATTATTGAACGAAATACACGAAATCGAGCGGTCGAAATTCAAAAATCGGCCCCCAGTTTCGAACCCAATACGCTGCGTGATACCGGGAGTATAGTGTACCTATAGATAGTGGAGTAGGTACCTATGACTTAGTTATATAAAATGCATGGGCTGTAAATACCTTTGAGGTTTTACACATACATATATATTATATGTTTTCACACGATGCTTTTTCGATGTTAAGCTATCTATAGGGGTTGGTGAGTGTACTTAAGTGGTATATACATGGTTAATAAAATGATATTTATTTAATTTATCTGATATATACCTATACACAATGTGTCACGGGTCCACGAACTCATTCACTCTGATGTGTCCATCGAACGCGGACGTATCAATTTAGCCAGCCATTATTCATCTGCGGCTCATAAGTATGTAATGTAAAAATTTGGAGCCTTAATATCCGGATAAAGGCATGAAACGCAAAATGTTGGCTGCAAACAGTTAAACAGTTTAACTTTAAATAACAGTTCGTTTTTCGCGTTTTAATGTACTTATTGTTTTTTTTTGTCCTTTCCGTTTTGCCCATGTTAAATTCGGAGCCATAAAAAGAGCTTATTAGAGATGACTATAGTCTTATAATTTAGTATAATTCTGTTTAAAAAAATATGGGTTTCATCTTATTTTGATATGACCTTGAACGTGAGCACTAAACAACGTAAGTAGCTCACGCTGATTGGTGCTAACGAAGGGCCTACCGCGAAACACGTTCGACGTGTTGCCTCCCTGTCACACTTACGTACGAATTTACTAGTGCGACAGAGAGGCAGCACGTCGAACGTGGTTCGCGGTAGACCCTCAGAAATCTCATAAGGTATTTCGCTCGCATATTACTAGACAACACGACTCAGGGTCTTATAAAATTAAGATGAAATCGTATCAAATTGTTAAAACAGACTCAGCATCAGTACTAAATAAATATTGAAGGAAGAATAAATATGTATTTAAATACTGGCAGGTTTTTAACCCAAAATAGAACAAACAGGTAGAAACAATCGTAAAGGATGACTCACGTTAGACCGGACCGTGTCCGGGCCGGAGCTTCCGGCGCTTCGTTTTCTATTGAAAGCATCACGTGATCACCTGTTATCTGTCATAGAAAAATAAGCGCCGGAAGCTCCGACCCGGACACGGCCCGGTCTAACGTGAGTCATCCTTATATCGTAATTTCGTCATCTCTCTTGATATAACTTTGAGAAGTTCCTTAATAGGTACATTCGTTTGCTACTGGTCTAATTCGGGCTATTAATCCTCGATGTTTAGGAATTTAATGAACTTACGTAATTAACGGCCTAAAATTTTAATTATATTTTAACGATGATTCATGTCTGTGGGAGAGATATGCTTTTAATAACTTAAGTTGAAGTTGTCTTATATTATAGCAAGGTCTATTTTCGTCCATAGCCGAATTTGAAATTTAAGTTATACGTAATTCTCTGTAAGTCTTAAGTTTATGTGTGTATTATTGTATTTATGATTAAAACTTTTAATATACGGATAGATGACGAAACTATAAAGGTAGCAAGTAACGCGTAACATGATTCATAATATACACAAATATAATTTCAACATATTCTTGAATAGAATTTCCTGATCCCGTACCATGAGTCACTGACAGTGTCAAAACAGACATATACGCTATCGAGAACGTAATTTATTTTCTATACATCTCGTTTGCACTAATATGCGAGTATGAGCGAGATATATAGAAAGTTAATTACGTTCTCGATGGCGTTTATGTCAGTGCCAAACTGATGGTAGCCGTACTGCCCTCGTTTCGCTTACTGTGAAATACATAAATTATCCCCAACAGGACTTAACCGCCATTGAAGTTGTAATAAATTACAAATACAGCTTTCGAAGACATATTTCCGCACACAGAAATCATAAATCTTGAACATTGAAGCGTCCGACCGAAATAAAAATCGAGTAAAATATGGTGAAATGATTCCACGAGACCGAAAGAGGCTTTACGTAACTCATTAGCATTTATATCAAAATGTAAATAGGGCCGCATTAATATCAAATGACCACAGAGCTAGTGAAATTAATAAAAAATATCAATGAAAATAACAGACGCGCGTAAAGCGGTGGTAGCCTAGCGGTAAGAGCGTGCGACTTGCAATCCGGAGGTCGCGGGTTCGAGCCCCGGCTCGTACCAATGAGTTTTTCGGAACTTATGTACTTACGAAATAAATATCATTTGATATTTACCAGTCGCTTTTCGGTGAAGGAAAACATCGTGAGGAAACCGGACTAATCCCAATACGGGCCTAGTTTACCTTCTGGGTTGGAAGGTCAGATGGCAGTCGCTTTCGTAAAAACTAGTGCCCACGCCAATTACTGGGATTAGTTGCCAAGCGGACCCCAGGCTCCCATGAGCCGTGGCAAAAATGCCGGGACAACGCTCAGAATTTTTCGGCTGTATCAGGCCAATTCGAACTTACACTGATATCAGAATGACATCTAACTGACGTCATCCTCTTTTAGTGTAAGAACGGGCGAGACGCACAATAACTATAAGGAGATAACCTGAGGGCCTACATGGGGCCCGGGGTTCGACATGGTGCCTCCCATGTCATACTTACGTACGAATTTACAAGTGCGACGAAGAGGTAACCCGTCGAACGTGGTTTTCAAATACCATTCTGATGTCAGTGTACGTTTTGAATGGCGTGTTTCACAAGCGCTGCTTCGCATTTTCGAAATTGGACATTTTTAACGTGTTACCTATAATTTGTTCATTATTTGAGCGAGCATTTGGTAACATGCATTGTCAAAGTAATAATTCTAAGATATCACTTTCGAAATGGTCAAAAATACGTGACGATTCATTATGGCTCACATATTTGTGTAAACATTTACTAACACACAATCAAGTCAAATAAATTAATGACGAAATAACAGTAATCCGAAGGGGTAAAACGTGTATAAATGTGAAATATGGTCTTCAATTTACTTGTTTCGTTATACAAATAGATACGTTGTACACGGCCCTATTTTTAAGTTCAAACATAATATAGGTATTACGTGTAAAAAAAAGTTGTTACACATAATAGTCCATGTGGGAGGCATAACGCGGAAACATGAAACACGTAACTACACAAACGCAATGTCCTTCTAAATAAATTTAACTTTTCGGTACATCGTTATGAGCCTTGTGTGATTTTATTTGCTCCATAAGATTGGAAAAATGAGAAATTGTCGTTAAACTAACCGTAAGAAAACGCTTGTTTAGCATAATTTCTGCTTTCTAATACGTAAGTATTTTATTATAACCAATTGGATAGGTACCTACCTAGTACGTATAGGCATAGAATAAAATAATAGACTAGGTACATAAGGTTCACTCTCTAACAAAATGCGTCTATTACGACAGATATAACCGCTAGGTGGCGCAAGCGCGAGCAGGCGTCCGTTCCGTAGCGGTGCGTGGAAACTACTATGGCTAGACACCAAAACTGGTGTGGACCGCATGTACTTGTAGCGACGCGAGTGAGCCACGCCTGGTATAGGCCATAGGCAGTTCGTACAGGGAAATAATGTTTAACACCAGAAGTATAGAAGGGTATCTGGCTTTTTTTTTTGACGTTTTACCACTTTATTTAGCTTGTCGTTAAATAATTTTTCCTCCGAATGCGTTTTTACGAATACGAATGTCAACATCAAAGCAATTAATTTAAGGTAAAATAATGATAATAATATTATTTGTTTTAACTTAAACGTGTATGTGACTTGTATGCCTTTTTGTGAATAAATCTAACCCAATTAAACAATAAAGAAGATTATAGCAAATAAATAGCAGTTGATCAAGAATATTTTCTTGATTAAACTTCATAAACACTACCTTTATACATCTAATAATGAACCTACTTATTGATATTCTATAAAAAAATACCTACATTCACGTGCGTTGCTGCAAAATGCGCAATTTTCTGGCGTAATTATATCAAGAAAATAACTTTACTGTATGTTGTTGCACTCAGAAAAATCAGCGGCCGTGAAATATGAAAAAGGTAATATAGGTACGAGTAGCATAAAGTTGGGAGAACATTTTTGCCATTTTTTTTATTTGTTTTTAATCATGTTTAGAACCACATTATAAATACCAGAACATTTTAGGACCATAGTAAAATAAATACTTCTGAAACCCAATGTTTCACTCTTTAACGGTAAACATTATAAATAGCACAAAATAGAAACAAGATATCTCTTTTACCTACAGAAGGTACGAAGGTCGTAAATAAAGATAAAACTAGACAAAACAAAAGCTACAACAGATTTTAGCTTGAGTTCTTTTTGAGATTGACGAAAATAATAACAGGATCCAATAAAGTCCGAGGAAGAATACCCGTAACCCGGTGGTTGCACCCGTCATAGCTCAACTTTTAGATTAAACACCTAACATACGGTCGAATTCAACGACTGGGGAATTAGTCTGTCAAAGTTTACGAGACTCATTTTGAAACGTAAAATATCCACTGATGAGAATGTTTTTGAAATGAAATGAAATGAAATGAAATGTTTATTTGCCAGAATACGTTACAATTAGGTCTTAATACAGTTATAGCATCAGTATTCAGTTGACATAAAGCCAACATGCAAAATGTTTGTAAATTATAATACGGGTACATCAGGTACATGCAACACAATTATAATAATCCTAATAAAACAATGTCAATTCATTACAAATAAAATTAAAAATAGAAAGCATCATGGGCACCTTTGCGCCGGGAACGACTTGAAGCGTTGTCTTTTTTTTTATTTATAATTTTAATTTTAGTTTGTAATTTTAGATATAAAAATAGAAATACTTATAAATTGCACATTAAAAAAATTAAGCTAAAATAAAATAGATTGATGGTATGTCAGAGTTATGTCATGAATGATTTAAATATTACATTTCGAAATTTAAATAATCCTTAATAGTATAAAAGCAATGATATTGTAGCCATTTAGTCAGTTCTTTCTTAAATACATTTCCATGCAATATTCTTAATTCATGAGGGAGATTATTGAACAAAACAATACACATGTTATACGCATTTTTCCTATAGATATCAGATTTACAAGCTGGCTGGTATATCATATTTTTATACTGGGCTCGTAGCTCTCTTGCAAACATGCCATCTCTGTTTTTAAAATATCCTGGGTGGTTCTTAATGAATTGGCATTCAAGACGTACAAAGAAGCTAAGGGGAGAATTTTAAATTTATGGAATAAAGGTCTGCAACTATCATCAAATCGAATCCCACCTATTTCTCTTAAACATTTTTTCTGAATTATGAATGCCCTGTGAACGTCAACAGAATTGCCCCAGAGCAAGAGTCCGTAATTGAGAGTGGACGACACATACCCATGGTAAGCAATTAGCGCGGCGCGAACAGAAACTGAATTCCTCAGTTTGTTTGTTTTGAGGGTCATATTTAGTTGAAGGACCACCCTATGTAGGTACAAATCGGGTTTTTTGGATAAGAACAGTCCGTTGAATATCATTTTAGCATCATACCAATAATAAATTACCTTTTCATTAAAAAAATACGTATATAATAGGTATCACAATCCCCGAAAAATAAAGATAGTCATGTTTGTAATAAATCTTCACAACTGACTTGTATAATAAACGCATACATACATATACATACTAAGGTTGAGTGCTGCCTTTCACAGCATGTTAATTTTACGCCTTCTATTCTGTCGAGTCAGCTTCTAAATTGCATAAAAGTAAACTCCTTAAATTCTTCCAGCTAAAATACAACACTTTCATTCTGTAAAAATCCTTGAGGGGGTAAAAATACCAGAATCTCATTGAGCGGTCATTTATCAAACACGCCGTCTCTCCACGGACGTTTGAGCAGGGTAAGTGGGCCGGGGAAGGGTTTTTGAATTGATTATTTTGTATATCCATGAACATTGTAATGTGGGTATTTGTAATGATTGTAGGTGGCTACTAATACCACGAGGACCCACGAATTCTTCCTTATAAGTCACCTTAGAGATTTCAATAGATCCTTTCTTAAAGTAGCTCTACAAGTAGGTACAACACATGATTCACATGAAAAATATATATTTCTTTTAAAATCCTATGCTCAATGGTTAGACTGTATGTTGCATGCCAGCACGCATGTTTAGGGGGCCGATTCTGTTATATTTTACCGTTTGATATATTTTTTATCTCATTCTGATACGACCTTTACTGGTTTATTACGTTTTCTTAATATTATAATAACAACCCTACAAAAATAATACTTCAGTGGTTCAACTGCGCCTAACCGCATTAAGCCTTATATTTTATAATACAGATGCATCTAGATGTACAGAAAACAAATCAAATCACGTTCCTTTATCAATACACATCGTTAAATTACTTCCTTAAAATCAAAATGTATTTTCTCTATATTTCGTTCGTAACAAAATAAAATCAAATCTAGTACATAGTTATTTTGTATAAACAACGTGTTTTATACGGCCCCGATACGACTTTTAAAAGTTACCAGTGATATTTCCCAAGAAAATTGATCAAATACACGGGAGCGGCAATTTTGGCAATTCTTCCGGGACCCGCCAAGGTCTACATAAGTACCTACCTACTACCTGGTTGTAAGTAGGTTACCCGCGCCGATTGACGTTTGTTATATAGATAGATAGATGGTTTTTATTTGTATTGATTGTACAGTACATCGTCATGCTACTATAAATTATTTACACCTAGGTCAACTAATTTAAATTCTGACTACTCCTAAACATAGTGGTAAACGAAATAGACAAGCTTCTGTCTAATAAAAATATTTTTCATTTTTAGATTTGTCTGTACTTTTGTTTGTTGTTTTACCGGAGGCACTTGAGTTTTCATATTATAATAAACAAGTCATTTTGTTGAACCTCTTTTGAATTTTTCTTAAAAAAATACTCAGACAACAAGGAAAATTGAGGTGAAAATATAAAGTTGATTTGACTAAAAGCCTCGCCGCAATTGGGTTAAACGGTTTGACGTCGCCGTTACACTTTGTATTAAAGTCCTTGCATATGACGTGTTGTAATAGAAGACTAAATTTACCTATATTTCAATGAATAGGTGATAAATTAACATATTTTTCGTGAATAAGTTATTAGGGTTAGTTAATAGAACCTTTCAAACTACATAGAATGTTTTTAACAAAATAGGTAATATATAAATGATTAAAACACGAGCCAAATGTTACCTATCTACACCTAATTGACTGTATTGTGATTTTAATGCAGTTTTATACTTAGTTAAGGGGACGGTATATGACGTTTTCGATTTAGAGCTCACTTTGTGCAATCAATTTGTTCAAGAAATGTTTAATAACTGCATTAAATTATACGTAAATTTGTTCACGAAGAAGCCGTGTACCGGCTCTTCACGGCATAATATTTTTTATTTGCTGTAATTCTCTACAAATCGACACTAAAAGTATCCAAAAATCAAAATATGGAGTTCCGTTTGAGCAACACGCATTACAGTTTTGCCTTTAACAGTAATTGAGTTGTTGTGTGATTTTGAAAGCTAGATAACTAAACTAGCAAATTATTATCTACTTATATTTTTACTCACAAATACAACACAGAAATTCAATCCCAAATGTAAACTTTCGTACAATTTCCATACATTGACGACATCACTCAAAATTCTTCTTCGAGTCAGATGGCCGCTGGCCTTGGATCGAAGCAGACGTGTACTTCGTTGTAGCTCGTTTTTGACATTATTTAGACATTTCATCATATACGCATACGAAAATGTATACCAGTAGATAAATTGTATTTCAAAAAATAGGGTAAATAAATTTATTTAAAATTTGATTTGTTGTTATTTACAGGTCGTAACGATCGAAAACAGCAGTAAACTATCCTAAAACAATACGATTACAATTGAATTTAAGTAACTTGTTCCTTCAAAACCCGCTTAAAATGAAAAAAGTTTAAAGAGTCGTTTTACTGATTGGGATTGATTTTCATTATGCTGGTATCAATTTTGCGTCATTAAAAAAAGTATATGACTTCTGTACGTCAATGACATTTGATGTCAATTGTAATCTTGTATTTACGTTAGAGAATATTATATATTCATTTAAATATTACTTACCTATTAATACGAAGCGTAATTCGTTTAATACCTGAAAGTCTTAGTGTCTACACCTACTTTGTTGCCGTTCGTTCCGTCTATATGTGTGCGATTACGTGCTGTTCTCAATAATCAAGAAACAAGCCATAATCTTCAAGAATAAAATAACAGCAAGACCAGCATTTAGTACTAACTAGTTTTTGCGGATTTGGAGACAAGAGATGAAGCTTACAGGCTAATACCGCTGCGGTCTGGTTATTGTTATGTGTATATATCGAGTATTATATAAATTTACTATAAAATAACAATGTTTTATTTCAATGACATTATGTGCGTAGGTATGTATGTTTCGGTGATTATAAGAATTTTGTCCACACAATAATTGTGCAAAGCAGAGACTGCATCATGCTTTCTTTACGGTATAAGCGGTATGGTACCGTTATTATTTATCAATACCGGTTCGTTTTGAAGGTAAAACTATACCGGTTGATATACAAAGTACGGTACCGGTATAAAATTACAGCAGGGACAACCATTTTTATAGGTGTACAGTCAGCTGCAGAGAAAAGGTACGACCAGATAGATAATTGTATGCAGGGGTGGTACCTTTTCTCTGCAGCTAGCTGTACCTAAACCATCATTGACCGAGCGTTGGCGAAGGTCTCCGTTTCAACTTGGGCAAAAATGCTTTCGTATGTCCGAATTCTTCTCCTTTGCATATCACATTTCTCAACTGATTCTCGTGAAAATTTGGTAGTCCGATATAATTATTCGGTTTCTTTTTTTTTTGAACAATTTAAAATAGGCAGAAATTGTCATAAAGGACTTAAGCGCCAGTAGGGTCTGTGACACTTAAGACCACTGCGATTATTAGGTACTTACTGGCCCCTATTTCACCACGACCACGGTGACAGGTGCGACAGTTGTCGACATCACTGTTGCTGACGTCACAGGCCTCCATAGGCTACGGTAACCGCTTACCATCGGACGGGCGATGTGCTTGTTTGCCACCAACACTTTAATAAATAAATAAACTCCATTATATTGCCACTAAAAAATTCTTATTTTGCGAAGCTAATGACAATTGTCACAAGAAACACGGCAACTGTATCGAAATTGCGACACAGAACTCATTTCCTGTCAAGACTTACCGAAAATTCTTTGAAAAATCTTGTGACAATTGTCACAAGATTTTTTCGCGAGAGAAATGTCTGTTTTATCCGATATAATAAAGTTTTTTTTAATAATAGGTACAATGACGGTGGCAAACACGAATACGGCCCGCCCGATGGTAAGCGGTAACTGTATTATTAAATTGTACAACGGGACTTAATCGCGTATCTAAGTTTTAAGATTTACCTCCGACGTTTCGAGGACGGCGTTGTCCCCGTGGTCTCGGAGAAGACTGGCTTAAGTTGACATCAGCATCTTCTAACCGCGCGAGTTTTTCGAACTACCCGCACTTGGTCTTGTTTATCCGCTTGAACGTTTTGCGGTTCCGTTGTACAATTTAATAATGTGTAAAAATCGTGAAAGTTTAAATCAGTGTTAGCGGTAACTGTAGTCCATGGATGCCTATGGCGTCAATAACAGTGATGTTTTTGTCGTACCTGTCACCGTGGTGAAATAGGGGCCAGATTACGCCGCGCCGCGTGGAACGTGAGGTGCATTGGGGTAAATGCATACCATTCACTCAAGGAAAATAATCTCCCTTATAAGATCACTCGTGTGTCTGCCATTTTGTTAAAGCCAATTTTCACCGTACCTACTGGACTAGTTCAATTGAAATTTAGTACACATATGTCAAGTAAGGAAGTAGTAAGTCGGTGATCCGAAGATGAGTAACGTAAATAAATGAACTTTTAACTTTGCGGCGATTTTTGGTATCATGTGACATATCAGATATAATACATAATTATAAGTAGGTGAGCAAAAATGTACCATAACCTAACTCAGAATTGTATTACATAAATACATATACAAAAAATAGTTCAACGCCAAAAGATTAATGGAAGACCTATGTCCTATAATAGGTGAGTTGGTCTTAAACAAAAAATATGCAATAAAAATGTGTAACTGTGGAACCCATAGTGAATCCTACTCGTACATGATCGGTTTTTATATTATGTACCTATAAGATATTTTCTACTTTATACTTTATAAGTGTACCTACATAATATTTACTTATAAGCAGTTGTCACGTAAAATATTTGTAGATTTTTTTGGAAGTATGTGTCACATCATCATCATCTTCCTCGCGTTGTCCCGGCATTTTGACACGGCTCAAGGGAGCCTGGGGTCCGCTTGGCAATTAATCCCATAAATTGGCGTGGGCACTAATTTTTATGAAAGCGACTGCCATCTGACCTTCCAACCCATAGGGGGTAAACTAGGCTCTTATTGGGATTAGTCCGGTTCTCTCACGATGTTTTCCTTCACCGAAAAGCGACTGGTAAATATCAAATGATATTTCGTACATAAGTTCCGAAAAACTCATTGGTACGAGCCGGAATTGCAATTCGCACGCTCTTACCGCTAGGCCTCCAGCGATTTTTTTGAAGTATGTATAGCACAAAAAAATATTTAGAAATGTAACATTTAAGGTAGGTAATTAAAATACGGTATAAACATTATTGGAGAAGACTTGGAGGAAGTGTCATAGGGATAGTTCTTTTGTCTAATTATAATCCATCGGCAATCACGCGAGCGCATAAAACGAAAATCATTTTTTTTTCACTCCCTAAAACTCCCTTAACCTAATAACAGTAAAACAAAAAATAAAATATAGAGGGTTACCAACCAGCCAAAGAATTATAAGTAGATATATGCACTTATCCCAACGCACCTCACGTTCTACTCTGCACGGGGTTCATTGCCGCTCCTACCGCCGTAAGTAACTATCAACACCTACATTATCAAGGCTACGATCGAAGATAATCGCTTCAGCACTGAAATAATACCGGTGGAATACCGGTATAATATTTTTTATTTTAATTGTATTAATTTAATAGTGAAACAAAAGGCGAATATACCACATAAAAGTAAATCGGTAAAGATATTAGGGGTACATTAGCCAACACTGTTTCCATATATTTTCAAATTTTATTTTGTCCGCCTTAATTAAATTTTGCACCCTGCCGGAACTTTATTTATTTAAATTCTCATTTAATTGATTTTGAGCCTTATGAAAAGTCGTATAGAGTAGTAAATAAAATTTTACATCTGACTTAATGACATCTGGTTTTATTCGGTTTAACTTTAGAAAACGCGTATCTCGACAAAGCCATAATGTAGAAAATTGTCAACAACCAAATGAATTATTAGAATTTAAATACGTCACGTGTGACATGAACAGACAAGGAAAGCAAGATTAAATGTATTGTTTCTCTTTCTTCTTTCAATGGAACGCTTTTCCTAAAAGGAGGCCACTAAACTCAAAACGCTATCTTAAAAAAAACTTGATGGGTCAGTGACCTGTCCCAGTAAAGTGAGGTAGTGTGCGTGAAGTGCGCTTGTGTGTGAAATGGGGTAAATTGACAGAATCTGAAAATTTACCCACCTCTACCGTCACCTTAAGAAGAAATTAACAAGTGGATATCTGGCATTTACTAACTTAACGAGGCTTAACTTATGCTTAAACTGAATTTAATATGAATTCAGCTTGTTAAAACTTTTCCAATTCCAAAGTTTGAAAATCTTATTGAAATATAAGAAAACTATAATTTCGTAAAGCGTATTTGATTAACGAAATGTAAATGTGAAGCGTAGCTCTCCCGTGCGTAGCTCGTAGCGCTACGACGGGGTGGCTACGATCAAAGGTTTCTGCTACGCGCGGCCTCACCCCCAAAACAATGGCCACGTCCGCCGCATATCAATGGTCCATCCCGATTGAATACCCATTGTTTAGACACCGGCATTTCAGGTCAATAGGTCCCAAAGACGACCGTAATCGTAATGCTATGTCCTTAAACTTGTCAAGTGTAACAGCACGGTAGAGTGGGCAAGTGCAGGCCCAGTCCCCGTGACCTACATCTGCGACCCTCGCTCAGGAAGCTGCTAATTTCCACCGCGCGGGCTGAAGCCGACGTCACAGGGCGGGGGGAGAGGCGCGCGGGGAGCCGGGGAGGCAGCGCCGAGCTGCCTGCGAGCCGGCACCGGACCAGTCCGCCGCCCCACTCCGGTCTGAACGCACGCGCCGCTCCTAACAACATAGCGCCAGACACGATAAACACGCAACCCATTACCGATTTAATTTTTTCAAAGTGTCCAGTATTTTTGTTGAAGTGCTATAAATGTGTAAATATTTTTCTATATCGACTCTGTGATAGCGGGCAGGCTCGGGCGGGGCGAACTCCTGACACAGTGGCTCAGTCGGCCGCAGGTCGCCGAGTAAGCACCATCGATTTTCTCCACGCAGCAATACGCGAGGTACGTAACGTCACGTGCAAGTATTTTCATACGGCTATTTCCACGCGGCGCGTATTTCGAGCGGTCTCCGTTCAAGGCCGCATCTGTTTGCGTTTACGCTGCGCTTACGATTGGGAGTTTACGTTAGTGTTGTGATCTCACGTGGGACCAGGGAGTTTTCACGGCTATGGGCACGTGCTCGGAATGGTTAACGCGATAACGCTATGAAAGCCAAGGCTCTAGCTGCGCATCGTTTCTTATTGTCATGCTAATGTTACCGTGGGATACTATACGAGTAGTTTAACGGACTAGTCACATTAAACGTGTAAAGAAGTGGTACGCTCTTAAAACGAGGTTAAGTCATCCTACATCACATTAAAGAGGATTTCCTTCCAAGATGGTGAATTTCCGAAGTATGAGATACTTATAGTACAGTAGTGAATCAAAGTGGCTAGGACAGGTGTGTTTGCGTTGATGATGGGCGTGATCATGACCTACAAGATCGCGTCTAAATCAGGCGCAGGTGATAAGCGACTTGGCAGTTGTTCGGACAGCTTCCATTCAACACGGCCGTATAATTGTACGCGCTGCATCTACCGGCAACATTTATTTTTATAGCTCTTTAATTTATTATCGAATAAAATTTGCGATATTTTGTCAACGAATGTCTAGTTTTCTTACGGGCTGCATTATTAAATACGGACAAGTTTTTTTTAGCATTAGAAAGAACTTGAAAGAAGGTTAGCGATTTTGACATGTCTTTTAATTGAAAAACACTTTTTAAAAATCAATAACTATTAAGTACTTATGAAAGCAGAAGACTATAAAAGATCGTATTAGATTCATAATTGTTACATATTTACCGTAACTTATTTTTAAAATGTGTTTTTCAATTAAAAGACACATCAAGATTGTTTACCTTATTTCTAATGCTAAAAAAAAACGAAGTATAGTAGTCAAGTAATAAGTTAATAACTGTTGTTTTAATAGAAGCTATAGCATTCTATCTATTCTTACTAGTTACTTCTATTTCTAAACTTAGCGAACTTTATTTGTATGTATCTAGTAGATAAATTACTGATGCCTGGTTCGTTTAGGATATCCTAAACCATTAGGAATGTCACTTTTATCTCAATTGTGTGTAATTTTTACATATTTACAATACTCAATGACTTTTTGATATATTAATCTTTCTCGTTCAAGAATACACAAAAGCCTGTCTATTAAATTGTATTCGTTTAAAATATTTTTATACAAATTTTACTTGTTATTTTTTACGTTACATAGGTACCTAAAGTTTTTAGTTCAGTTATCGGTTTCCGCCGAGCAGGTGCTGTAAAACGGTTATTAAACTCTTATCGCACATATTTCGCAATTATTTCAACCGACAACCAATTTTATCCATGGCGAAAAACTTTAATTAACTCTCGGAGATGAAAACTGCATCTGGTTACATGAAAAACATGTTTCCAATTATGGGTAAGTACCACTAAGAAAAGATTTTAATATATTTAAATATCAAGCAGCTTCGCTACCAATTCGCTTTTTACCATTTACATGTACTCGGAATCGAACCTCGGAAATTAACAAATGATTCTTAAGCCTTAATAATAAATTAATTAATTAACTAAATCTAAATAATATGAAAGTATAACAATTTGTAGTGTATGTTATGTTGTCATAAATATGTTTCTTCTTTTACATAGGTATTGTTGTTAAAATGTATGAGTAGTTATCTAAGACTTGACACGTGCGTACCTGCTCATAATAAAACTCCAGTTATTGTACATAAATCACACAACAAGTATTCCGTCAATGCCACTAAGGCGTTGATATAATGCCGTTTTTCTGTATTACTCCAGGGTTATCAAATGTATGTAAAAAGAAGGCACTCTTCCGATTCAGTGCCAAACTAGCGACCTCTACGAGACAACGGTCCAGTAGTTCCCACGCCCACTTCCTAAATCGCGAGATAAAAAAAAACAGCATTGGTCTGTAGCTGTACTGAAGGTTCAGAATGGAATGGACAAAGGTTAACCTAAATCAGTGCCTAGCTATTGTCTTATTTATCTTTGAAAGTCAAAACCACGCATAATTTGAACTGGTTCCAAAAAGGATAATTTTTGTATTTTTTTAGCTTATTAGTTTTCCTAATAACTCTAGTAGTAACAAAGATAAAATAAATTATTATAATGTTTTATGTTTCTGAAACTGTAGCAACCTTAAATTAGGACGTCAGAAATCCGGGCACTATTAGGAATAATTGAAGTTATTTCGAATATTATATGATATATGAGGCATTTTGTAAGATATAAAACTTTAAACAGTTCTAAATAACACAAATAACATAATATTTGAACACGTTGTTATCGTCATGAGAATTTAACAATGACAAACAAACAAGTAGTTACCTTTTGTGTGTCTGTAACCATTGATTGACACACTTTGCCTTGAGCGAGGACGCGTAATTGTAAACATACGTGACATGACTGTTTTCCTAAATCGATCAATCGAGCTGAATTTATGTACATTCTGTCTACCTGTCCACGAAAATTACGACTGAAAAAACATTAAAGACACATCAAATGTTATGATTATTTTTTTTAATGATAATCTGATCGGCGATTGGTTCTAGACACACCTGATGGAAAGTGAAGACAGAGCCTAAGGTGGAGCTCACCGGTTCAGTAATAGCCTATTCACTCTAGCTTTAAAGAGACCGAGGTCATATTTCTCGTTTTCTTTATTTATTTTTTTATTAAATTTGATAGCCTTTGACTTTGTTATGGGTAGAGTCCATGAAATATTGTTTTTATACGCCAAGCCAGGAATATTGACAATCGACACCCACTTTTTAACGGCGTCTTAAGTATTTGTTTACTCATTCATTCAATCTGGCAATTTATTCACCCCGAATTTTCTTATTTTCATAATCAGAAGAAAGAGAAAGTAAACACTCACTTTTATACAAAACTTAAATTGATTTACTCTTCAGTAGGTTGTGTTTTAATTTACTAAAAATACTTTTATAGTAAGAAATAAACTACTTATTTTGCTCCTCTGTATGCAATATAACTTTAGTCACGTTTACAATGTTGTTATTAAACAACACAAATGGTGCCGTGACCACGATAATATTTGTTTAAATTTGGTTTTCGGTTATTTGTTTAAATTATAAACAAGTTGGGTAGAATAAATATTTCAAACAACGTACCAGTACCTTCAATTCCGTAACAGGCAATTTAATCAGTAGCCAAAATCATATTTTTCGGCTGTCACTATTAAGCTTGTTAATGGCATCACATAATGGGGCACGTATTGATGTCAAGGCACCCCCGGCTGGCATCACCTGGTCGAGTCAACGCCAGCGCGGACGACGCTTGCGATGCACAAAAACTGGTACACATTACACCACTACTAATTATAAATATGAATACGATCTCTTTTTTTTATTATTATTTTTATATTGATGCGAGGCAAGTAGAACTTTTCCTAAGTATATTTCCGGGTAATTTATCGTTGACCATTATATTTTATACGATTTGTGGCAGTATTTTGTGACCGAGCCAGCCAGTAAAGTTTAAAATCAACGAAAATATATGTCGTAGGGTAATTCGCCAGTAACTGGCCACCTGTTAGTGACTGGCCACTCTAAACTAAAAATGATTGTATTCACCTATAAACAGAATTAATTTATTTTAGTATAAGGTGGCTAGTTATTGAAGGCTGCTTATACTAAAATGAATTCTGAATAATTTAACGGTTTAGACTCACTTGTTTTAAGTCACTCGCGCGACATGTTAATATGTCACAACAGTTTAAATTCGATTAAAATGAATTCTGTTTATAGGTGAATAGAATCGTTTTTAGTTTAGGGTGGCTAGTTACTGGCGAATTACCCTAGTTACTAATTAACTAGAAATTGTAGGTACAAGGATCCCTAATTTATCTTTATGCCACTAATAATATTGATAATACGAAGTTCAATATGCATTATAAGCATCAATTGATAGCGATTTAAAATCTCGATTAAACATCAATGGAAATACTATTTACTACTCGAGGATTAATGAACACTGCCTGCGTGTACCGTAAGTAGTTAACTTCACTGCTATCGATTCTATACTAATGCCATTAAGTTAAATCAAGGATTGATTGCAGTCAACTTCAGACTCATACAAATAAGTTTCTAGGCGCTTTCTATTTTTCAGAATATTTCCATAATATTGGCAATAACTCCAAAAGAAAAAACTTAATTATTAAATATTTAATACTTAATTAACAAACTTAAATGGACGCACCTACTAAAGAACAAGTGACCAAAGCCCTCAGAAATTGAACCAGCGTCTCCCGCTTAATAATAGATAGGTACGTTTTATAAAGAATAGTTTTGCATGTTTTAATACAATTTAACCTGCCTTTATAGAAGTCTATTTGTGTTACCAAAACTTCGGTAGTTAACCACACAAATGGCAATTTACGGACTAAAACAACTTCACCTTGATATTTATTCACAACTTGGGTATTTATTTTATTCGTTCATTTCGGACTTAAAAGGCTTTCACGAAATTTATTCGAGCTTTATTTAATGCTTATTTAAAAATATCTAGGTAGTGAAAGATGAAAGCAGAAGCATTTGATTTTATTATAGAAGTTATAACAGAATTTTATACAATTTTCAAACAACAATATTTGTACGAGTAGATACTACTTGAGAGTTTGGCCATGTACGATTTGGTTATCTAAATCGATGTTTTCACTTGTTAATAATATTTAAAAAAAAAAGTAAAAGTTTGATAGCTTATTATAATAATTTATGACCGTGCGGTCTCATGAAAATTTGATTGCACTTTAACCATAACTCCTTAGTCGCTATTTATAAGCTTATTATTTAATGCTCTAAACTAAACCTTGGGAACAGGCAGCTATAGTAAGCCTATTCCAATTAATCCAATTTTATACACTCAAGCAAGACACTAATATACTTAAGTGTAGGTATGTTGTGTCAAATTCAAAAGCAATTAGTCCACTAAACTTGAACACCAAAATCGTCGATGAGCGGCGATAGCCTCGATGATACCTTTTAGACAGTTTACCCTAACTACGGACTAATTTACGGCCTCGCAGTCACGCGATCCGCGCTAAGGCCTTTTCCTTATTACTCTTTCTGTTTGACTCTTCCTTTTTAACGACATTGCTTTTAATGCAGTTTAAAAACGGTTAACGGGACAGATTTATTTTTTAATTAGTTATAGCAGTTAATAATTAGTCATTGCGTTATATTAGCAGCATTCATTGCTATTGAAACGCTGTAATTAATGGAGTCGCAAAAAAATTATAACCTTATAATATAACTATAGGAATAAATATCTTGATGCAAATATAAACTTGTAAACAATAGCCATTGAACTGAATTAATTGCAAGTTGATTGTTTACCGTATTGTACAAAAAAAATATCATATGAGCGGGATTTTCCAAAAAAACTACAAACTAACTATTAGGTCATACTTTCCAAATCTGAAAGGAATATTTAAATTATTACAAAACAATATAACGTGACTGGAATATCACCGTACGTTCGAAAACACGTCCGAGATGACGCGATAAGCACGCGATACAACTATTTTCTCAATGAATTGCTTTATTTTATTGATTCACGCCTGTTTCGAAACAGTTGAGTAATAATAACCTAAAAACCGTTATGTGTATTCTAAACATATTTTTCGTAGGCCGATACTTTGTGGGTTGTTTTTTGATATATGTTTGTACCCAGTTTAATCCTTGACTATAATTGGAATTATAATAACAATATGCACGTAATTTTATCTAAGGCATAGGTATACCTACGACTTACGATATGCTATATTTAGCGCTTAAAAATGGCATTCAAAATATAAAAAAAATATATAAATTAAATATAAAATAGATGGCGCAGAGCTAATAAGTATGTGGTACCCTAGTTGAACCTACCTATGCAAGTGTAAATAATACTCAAAGTCAAGGTAATCAAAAGACCTTGTTACAAAGCTGCCTAAATTACCTAACATTCTCAAAGTTAGTGGCACTGTAGGCACTGCAGCTTAAACAAAGCTAAAGCAGAATAAACATATTAAACAAGAATATTATTCGTAATAATACTCAAGAAAATGAAAAAAAGCCAACTCTAAAGAACAATCCTAGCCAAAATAACGTATTGGTCAAAATACACATTGAATCTATTTATTGCACAACGCTATTTATTTATTATAAGTCAATTTATTATCAGCTCAAAGAATTATTAAATACGGCCAGTGTTTCAATAAACAAATTTTTCACATTCCTATATTAAGATAGAATTTTAAATATATACTCGTAGTCGCTAAATTAACACAAGGTCCTTCAAGTGCCGCATTGGCCACATTCTTTCCGGGATTTGGACTAAATATAACTAATGTAATTCGTGTCTTACGATGCAGCGTCACGTGAATTAAATAAAATGACAGTTATTATATGTCTATTCGTTTTTGGGCCACTTCCTGCATTCGAAGCTACTTGTACTGCAAGAAATATTTTGGAAAAAAAAATCGAGAAGATCTGCTCCCATGAACTGACGATCAGCAAATTTACAGAATGCAGATGTGCCATTTTACTTGTATTTGAATTCAATATTCAAATTTGAATTAATTTTGGAGGACTCCCAAAGTTATCAAAACCGTTAGCGACTTAAATTAGTTTAATTCAATAATTGAACCATTCCTTTAATTTATTCCAATGATCAAGCCCGAATATTCTGCCTATACCTCATGCCTCACTTTATTATTATAATGAATGCAAATAGTCAGCTATTTGTATTATTATTCTAATTAGCATCGAGTCTGAAAAGTGATTGACTTTGTCTCTATGGTAATCTGAAAGACGTTTTAATCTTCCAGCCAAATAAAAATGAATTGACTGACTGGATTGTCTGACAGAACTATTTAAAGTGTTTTTACTGAAAATACCTTGAAGGTTATTTATTATCGCATAAAATATTTATTGAATATGTCAATACAAGTTGTTATCGAGAAATGTAATATTTTATAAATATGAAATTTCAACTGGCTAGTAACTTTTTTAAACGTAGGTAGCCAATAAATTCGTCTCCCATACCTACGCTCAGTTAGTTAGGTTAGTAAGAAATGAAGAATTGTTAAATTAAAGAACTTTGCGTAATTTAATTTAATTATACTTAATTACCTATTATACTACATACTACGTAGTATAATATACTACATGTACATACAGTACCTGTACAACGAATGTGCTACTAATTCGGCCCAATTCGAACAATGCTTATAAGCTGTGACAACGATAAGATACCGATCTGTCAGTGTCAAAAGTGACATTTCTTCAACCAAAAATGACACTTTTGACACTGACAGATCGGTATCCTATCTCATAAGCATTGTACGAATTGGGCCTATGTATAGTTACTTATAAGCCTGTATAGACCCCAAATTGAACATGCCTCACAAACGCACACAGCGTTCATGGTTAGTTATCCACGAGCGACGGCTCACTGTGTCTGCCCATTCGTCGGGATTAATCATTGTATCCTGATTGCGTGCTGCCGTACGGAAACACGTGCGGGACGATAATCGACTCTACTGGCCATGAAACTAAGCTTAAATTACTCTGCATCTCCTGGAATGATATAATCGTGATGTAGTAGCAAGATCAAATATCTTTCCACTGGGAAAATATGTTCGTATAGTTTTGAATATGGTCTAAAATACATGAATTACAGTTTAGGGGCAGAATTAAAATAAATGAGAAAACATAAGCGAATATCTACTTAACAAATTTTCTACACATCAGACAAAATATGGGTGAATTAATTTATTTCGATTAGGTCCCATACTAAAAGTCAAAATACCCTGTGTGTGTAATGTGTATCCCAGGCGGGAACAAACAGCAGATCTTATGGCTCCTCTACACGATGGGCCAACGCCGGCCACTCCAAGGGACGCAGCCATGCGGTAGAATGAGATAGCAATATCACTTGCTCCCTCTAACGCATAAATGCGTCCCTTGGAGTGACCGGCGTTGGCCCATCGTATAGAGGAGCCATTAGCACAAGACTGGTAAGTTAGTTACAGCATTGGGGTAAATTCGAAAGCGGGGTAATTTTGAAAATGTCTTATATCTACTAAACTAGAAACACTTTCTACTTTAGCAACAGTACGCAAGACGCTGTAAGCGTTGCAGTAGCGTAAGTGTTGCTAAAGTATGAAGTGCTTCTGGGTGTATAGATATTTGCCATTTTCAATATTACCCCGCTTTAGATTTTATTACCCCAATGCACCTCATTTATAACCTCCCGTAATAATATTAGCTAGAGAGTAAGTAATAATAATAACACTGGTCCGCTGTCCGTCTGTTCGTATGCCAACGACACGGGACACTTAGTATAAATTTTCCAATTTCTACTGGCAGACGTTCAAGATTCCCACGATATGCCGTCATAGCACTTCCGCGGATATTTACGACGCCATCTCGTGGTATAAAAGTTATGTCATAATTCAGAAGTGCATCGAACAAGAATAAATATAAAAACTGACTAATTTGATAAACCATCTACGTCACAAATAAGACGATTGTAACGACGCCTCACTCATTAGGTATTAAAAACCTCTCAAGCAACAAAATGTGCGTTATTTCCAGAAATATTTCTGACGTTCAAAATAAGACATATTGTTTACATTATATTATTACGTGTTTATATTCGTTTCTTAAATATTGCTTTGCCACACGAGGGGTAAACAAATGCCCTGTCCTGTCCTGGAGCTAAATTTAAAATCAAAACACGAAATAATCCAGTCACGCTCGAAATGTATCGCATTTATCACTAAGAACATTGTTTTGGTCTTACTAAGATTGATTAAGAGCTTGTTTACGTTAAATAATGGTTAATTAACATTGTGTCTAAAAGTCAACATTTTATTTCAAGCTTGAAAGTTATTTATATGCACAAGAATGAAAAGATTGGAGTCGTAAAGCTCAGTTAGTCAAATTATTGACATACTTAAGTATACAGAAATTATTGACAACAATGACTTTGATTCTTAAAATTCTACTTAGGTAAGTATTAACTAACTAATATAGAGTAGTCTACTATGTTGGATGCACGAATGCTCAGACGGTCTAGCATGAGTTGCGTTCTCGCGCGCGACTCCATACATCAAGCGCGACTTCATGTATGGACTCGCGCGCGAGAACGCAACTTATGCTAGACCGCCTGATGTGCAATAAGCTTAATTACTTTACTATAGGTACTTTATGGCTAAAGTGTGCCACTACCTTCAGATTGTACAACGGAATATTAGATTATTGTGAGTAATTAATACACTAAATAAAATAAATAGAATCGTTGGTCACAGAATAGACTGTAGGTATCCATAAACCGGTTGGGTGAATCCAGCGATCGATTTAGGCTAATCCCGTTTTGGCAGGGAGGCTAATGTTAGGCTTGACCTAGAACCGAATATCGATTGTAAGCCTTATAATAACGTTTCTGCATGTTCTTTGGGGTTAGCGATGCAATATTGTGAAAGTTAAATGAAGGTGAAAAGAGTTATTAAAGTCAACCGGGTTAAATGCGTCACTTGGGTTTAATGCATCTATTGAAGATATCTTCTAAACGGAACCTCTTAGAACTATTACAACCCTCTTTGTTCGAAGTCACCGAACTTTTAATGTAAATGATTGTAATAGTTATAATATGTTGCGTTTTGAAGATATCATCAGTAGACGCATTTCACAAGTGACGTATTTACCCCGGTTGACTTAGTTGGAGTGCTGATTTCAAACATTGTGACTGTTTAGGCATTGACAGGTGATGTTGACTATCTCAGAAATATTAATAACTTAATGACAAATCAATGTAATATAATCCTAAGAATCAAATGGCATAAATCAAATGTATAACTATCAATCACTTTGTAACTGTAACTTCAGGGCCTAGAAACAATCATGGTGTAATAAATCTAAATTAAAATTAAAATTATCCCTTTGGGTAGTAATCTAAGCTATTTTATATTTGATAACCCTCTTCCTTTATAAAATTAATATCCCGATTCCTTAAATCTTAATTTATCGCTATTAACTGTGCGGCGTCGTGAATCCTGATTTGCCAACCAATCTGAATCCAATTTATTTTTACTACACGTGGTGGATACAGCTTCTGATCTCCCCAATTGATCTTGTATTTTGGTTATTGAGATAATTTATCAGATAATTATAAAAGCAATTCATGTTTCTGACATCTGACCCGGTTCAGCCTAGAACTTCAGATAATTTGCAAATTTAATATCCGTCAGAAACGCCGGAAATATCGATCACTGTCGAAAATTGGCAAGTAAATTAAACGATACATAGGGCTCGATTAGACTTGATTTGTCTTGACTGAAGCTACGAAGGCGACAACGACAACGGCAAATCGCGGCTACATCGACAATGACAACTGCCATTAATATAGTCACTGTCACTGTGACACACAGCCATGTTAAGATGTATTTTTTTAAGTCCCGAGTTCGTATTACTCCGTCTACGCTACTCTCGCAATTGACATAGTTTTAATCCTTGAATCAAAGTCAAGTCCCAACTGCGCCTATTGGGATGACGATTGACGATGCCTCTTTATATTTTCTAGACCTATTGAAGATTGTTTACAAGCACTTGTTGGAACAGATGGTAATAGGTAAACATTGAATCAGTTGGTATTGGTAGCTACCCAATAAAATGGCAAATGCGCAAAAACGTGACTTTTATCGCAAAAAAAAACATCGCTCATAAAAAGTACGATTTTATTCCAGGGTAAATATTTTTGCTCAAATTCAACTTAGGGTTACGGAATTATCGAAAATATAAGATATATAACGCCTTTTTCAAGTTTTTCAATCACTATCGGCTTGCAGAAAAAATAAGTCTTGATGAACGAGAACGATAGTAAGAGCGGTAATGAAGTAAAAAAATGGATTGGGGTAGATAGTTATAACTATGATAGGTATGTGAATTAGAAACTACATTCCATTTCTGACCGCAGCTGCACTACTGGTACTGAACGCGCCGCTGTTACTGTCAATTTCCATAGTAAAATTGACAGTAGTGCAGCTGCGGTTGGAAATGGACTGTCACCTTTATTCGCAGCGCGTCAGTTACTCTTCATATTTATAAAAGTGGGTCACTATGGTCAACTAGGCCACACAGATACATTACTAATGTTACATTGATTCCATATACCTTTAAATGTATATGACACCGTAAGATTGTGAACTAACGTATAATCTAACGTAGGTTAGGTAAGGTTAGTTTATAGTCTCCCTACCGTCAGTTTATAATTTAACTAGCGAGATTATAATCTGACGAGTGTTTACAATTTTACGGTGACATATATAAAGCCAGTATGCTTTAACACATTGCGTCAGTGAACCATCTGTTTAGTAGTCTGTGACGCAGTGAAAAACAATGAAATAGTTATTTGTTTAGCTGTAACGACGTTGTGTAATTGTACACAGAAGTGATTCGCCACGCTTGACGACCGGTCAAAGAATCATCACACTGTGGGCCCGATTCGGATCTTCTAATAGACATCTATTAGATATCTTTTAGACATCGCCAAGATACGATAACGATATGTTTAAGATCTAACCTGTCAAATTTGACGTTTCCGCGATTCTGGAGATACTCTTGAACGATTTCCACAAGATATTACTTAGAGATCTAATTCACATCTAACAGATATCTAACACGATCTATCGTAAAAGTGATATTGGTTGCCCGAATTGCGCTGCAACAGAGAACTAGTTGAAATCTAAACTATAACGTATCTAGAATGGATCTAGTACGTGTCGTCTCTTGTGAATATCTTGAAGTTCGAATACGGCAGTGTGTAGGTGAGCTAGGATTGTTTTCATGATAGTCAATTGTTCATACACCGTGACGGTCGATTGCTTACAATTAAACAATACGATCAGGGATCTTCGTATCGACAACTGTTTTGTTAGTTTGTATAATATTAAATAGACCTTGTATTTCATCATGCACTAATAAATCAACACGCTGTGTGTAGCAGGACATGTAGGTACGAAGTTCTTGCTTTTAAACGTGATAATGTTTATAATATATCTTAATTCCAGTGACAGCTTGTGTGTCATCTCCTTTACCTTTATATGAGTTATTATTGAGTGGCAAAACGAATGAGACAATATCAAACACTCGCATTTTTACGTTTAGTATTTTTAATAAGTGTAGTAGTAAACGTACAGACTCTTTTTTTCTAATAGTTTATTCGTACGCGAATCCGCGTTCCGGCATTCGAGGTTGCGGTCTGAAAAATTTTGCCCTAGCATACAACATTGAGCAGTATTACCGCGCGTAAAGTTCCCAGTCGGTAGATCTGTATTCGTAAACTTCCCAAAAATACCTATAAGGTATTTCAGTATTACTATACGACTACGTTATGGTCGTTATTATATAGGTACCTACATTGGCTCACATTAGAACAAAACCTAAAAGATATTTAAAGCTAAAAGTATTTTTAAGCAGTATCGTCCAAAATCGCGAAGTGCGCATTGCCCAGTTTAACCGTGCCAGTTTCCATGACGTCACAAGTTATCTCAGCAGACAATCTGTGTGCTGCGTTATCTAGTCCGCAGTCAGATGCGGCCGGTTGGGACAAACAAGGATATTGAATGATGGGGTCACTTCCCTCGGCCTTAAAATGCATCCGTCGAACGTAATTGAAGTGTAGAACGTAAATTACCAAGGCTTTTGTAAATACTAACGTTTATGGCTAGCTTTATTTTACTTTTGTTGAAATGTCATACACGTTGGTATAATTGGGATATTCCATCGTGCCTAGGGACCCAGATAGGAATCGGCTCTGCAAAGCTCACTACAATTATGTATACATGCGTCACAGCATAAAAATAGGTTACCTGTTATATTCGGCGATCGATATATATTGATCGTTTGATATCAATGGGGCGCGTCATGGAGCCGTGATTTGTTAGCTGCACGGCTAGCACATGATTATCCGCGGGATAGCTCGCGCCGCGAGAGACGGCAGTCGCCCGTCACAAATTTCTATCTCTATCTGTCAATTCCTCGATTTTGGCAGCATGAGTTCGCACATCGAGAAAAGAGTTCCACGAGAGAGAGCCATCCCGCGCGCGACTTAGCCAATGTGGCCATTTATACATGGAACAAACTTTTCATTCGTGGCAACACTGAATCGGTAAAATAATAATCGGATAAATAATGAATAGTCAGCCTTAGAAACGGAGCGTCCCTAGTCACGATAACTTTGTCTCTTTCTCGCAGTATGAAGAGTAAGAAATAGCAAATATTATTTTTAAGTCGAAAATGTCAGTGTCAATAATGTCAATCAAAATTTGATTCGCTTTGTCGTTACAAGTTGGAATATATTATTATAATTATCTAAAGATTACCTACCTATTTATTAAAATACAACTCCTTACGAATAATTGGCGTTTTGTTAAAAGTTTTGGCTAACAAAATACCATCTTTACGAAGAAGTCAAGTTGTAAGTAGTACACAATTCAATCTTCATAAAGCTCTTTTCCGTTGTCTTTTGCAAAAAAATTACATTCCTTTTAAATCTTATTTACAGACTAAATATCTTATGCTAATCCCCGACATATCTCCGTTATGGCTGGCTAGCCACTGCATTGCTGGCTTCGAAGATAGATTGAATGACAATCATGCACAAGCCTGTCATCAAACACGGAGGTATTCTCTACACCTAAGCATGCTGCTGCTAACCGCAGCCCTCCTGCCATCACGGAGGACATAAGGGCTCAAGTTGGGAACCTACTCCGTGCAAGGACAGTCGAGTGTTGAGAACACTTCTCAAATAATGTGACTTTTAAATAAATACTACCAAAAACTTTAAATGATTTTATTTACTTTGACCTTTTTGAGATAGGTACTTAGATTTAAGTACGATTCGTCGGAGTCGGAGCGCATTTCACATTTGTATGCCCAAAGCCGGTCGGCTGCTTGCGGATCGGATGGCTCCGGACGGATTCTATCGCTTCTGCCACACATTATGTAAATAGGTACACTGAAAAAGCACTCCGGCGCGGCCCAACTCCAGCCGGTCGGTGGGAATCGTAACTTAAGGATTAGGCTAGTACCAACTTGTACACTTCAAAGTAAGTATTACGGCTGTGGTCTTCTGTGAGGTGGAGGTTGAGTTGAGCTGCCAGATTCATTATTTGCATTTTTTGTGGAATGATGTTTCACAAAATTTCGTCTAAATCGGTTCGGCGGATTAAGCGTCAAGAGGTAACATATAGTCAGCAGCAATAGTTGCTAAGCGGGCGAGGTGTTCAAAATTACCTTGACGCGCTCTTATTCTCTTAACAATAAAGTCGCGTCAAGATCATTTTGAACACCTCGCCCGCTTAGCAACTATTGCTGCTGACTGTACTTAGGTACAGATTCACTTTTTCAATTACTTATTATAAGTAAGGTTGATGCAATATTCAGGACGGGATTGTGTTGTTTATATCCCACAATGAATGGAAACACCTAAGGAGCGACATAATATAGGTTGTCAACAATAATTGCATGTAAAAATACGCGTGTAAGTAAATATAACGAGTTAGCACTGATTGATAGCACGTAATTGTTTCGCGGATTAGCAATGTAATATTTTTGTATCAATTATTTATGTTTCTATTAATTATCCCCCAGTCAATTCGCCACCAACGGTTTGCTTTGTTGATGAGGTCGTGATCGTACAATCTTAGGCTTAGATTTTTTTCTATCGGATTTTCGTTTAACTTAAGAGAACAAACAAGTTATTGTGAAAAAATATAATCATTTTGATATTAATGGCATGATCATGAAACTCAAGATTCAAATTATACTTAAACAAAAAAGTGTTGTAGTATGAAATAAATATAAAATATGGAAAATTATCTTTCTTTTAGTCAACAAAGTCAACAAAACTTCGACCAAATGCGCTTGTCGCGACCCTCTAGCCTCGAAGACAATTTCTCTCATTTTGACGTTCAAACGCGGGACATTTTGTCTCCCATAGTACACTCGTGCTACGATTTTCGAGAGTATCCCGCGTGGAACTGTCAAACGACAAAATTATGTCGCTTTGACATTTGTCCGCGAGACAGCGGGTTGTCGCGCGGCTCTTATGCTACCGATTCGCGAGAGAGCTCTATGTCGCGGCATTTTCTCGCCTGTCGACTGTCGCGCCCATCATGTGCTAGCCGTGCAGGTCAGATAAAGTTTTATATTAACACTGGCAACTATTACGAGCGACAGTCTATATGATGGGTGCTGAGAAAGGGGTGGCTAGTACTTACTACAGGGTCTGGGGCCTAGAGTGGCGAAGACTACAAATTCGCCACTAAATACTGCTTTGAAATACTTATTAAAACGAGGACGCTTCCTAATTCAATCTATTAGGTACCTACATTCGTACGGTGATTACTTATCGAAGAACATACAAAAAACAAATCAAGATCATATTATTTACAAAGACATGGCAATCAAGTCTGCACTGTGCAAGCTTGCATCCATGGGAACTCATTACAAAAACCATGTTACGCCTCAGAGCGCAGCAGCATTTATGAATGGGTTGACATTGGCATACGACGCGGACTTCCAGGGTCAATATGATTGGACTCATATTCTGTTTTTTACTACACCAAGAGTAATGGGTAGACGTAAGATGAGCCATTGTGTTATGGGATATTTGAGGTGACCGTGGGGTAGGACACAGCATGATTCTGAATTTTGACAATAATTGTAATTCCTTCTACCAGCAAGAGCGTCAACAGTCATACAGTATGCTAATGATTTATTTTTTTGTTACAGGTAATTAAAATATAACATGCTTCAAATTAGAACTGCCACTTCGGGTTATTTGTAAGTAAGCAATTAGTACTTTCAATGTCAAGTTCGAGACGAATATGGAACGGTCTATTAGCTCTATTGTATTTTTTGCTCCTTAAAGATTTCCAATATATGTACGTATAATTGCAGCCGTACTGTTATGTAGTAGCCCCATGAGCGCACTTGACCCGACTAACCTTATGTCACTTTATTAAGAGCCAACAGGAGTGGTCATTTCTCCATACAAACGTACTCGACTGTTTCCTCCGTGGGTTTTGTAGCTAGAGCAATGATTTTTTCAATACAGATTAATATTGTCAATATCTGTGTCGGACCGTTTTGCTTTTTTTGATATTTTTGTTTTTTAAGGCGCTAGAGCCCTTCAAAAATGGCCAAGATGGCCTAATTAACTATGCAGCAATGAGAGGCGTGGTATTCAAAACTGATATCAATTAGCCAAAAAAGCAAAACGGTCCGACACAGATAATTTCATAATCATTTATATTTCCAAATTTGGTTACGATTGGTTAAGTTTTGGAGGAGGAAACAGTCGAGTACGAAACCTCGATTTTTGAGATTTTTACGCAGGATTTTTCGCCTTGTCCTTATCGCACTAGTTTTAGGAGCCGCTTCCGTTAGCGAGACGGGTATATTTACCTAAAATATTTAATTCTCAGCTCCTGTTTCGTCTTAATGGTAACGATTTACGTCACAACCTAATGCTATTAGACTGCCCGGTTTTAAACCACAGCGCCGGGGACTCCGCCGCTCGCTACGTAGCGTCATAAATAAAACGTGTCTCGCGCCGAGCCAGCTCTATCAATGGCTGACATTGGCACACGCCTTTAAGTGCCAGGGCCACTTTTTTAATAATCGTACGTGGTATTGATTTAATCATGTACTCAATCACTTTAGCGCATTAAGATTCATATAATACTCGTATTAATTATGTCTACGGAGTTGGCTCTTTAGCGCCCACGTCGGCTTAGTTAGAAAATGCATGTAATAGAATAGATCAGCGGTCGGCAAACCGCGGCCCGCGGGTCGCATGCGGCCCGTGAACCTGTCACTTGCGGCCCGCGAGCCTCCCTGGCTATTTTGTATGTAATATTGACAAACGACAATGTCTGATAAAGTCATAAATATTAACAAAGTGCGGCCCGCGTCAACTTCGTTAACTACTATGTGGCCCTTGGCTGATAAAAGGTTGCCGACCGCTGGAATAGATAATTAAATTTTGAGCCCTAGCTTCGGTATACTTGTTTAATTTTTTTTTTTAATTATGACGACTACCTATGAGCATCGTGACTTTCGTTTCATTCTTTGCCAAAAAGAAAGTTACAACAGACGATGAATGTGACATGGGCACACGCCGCGTTCGCCACAGCCCTTAGTTTTAATTGGATTATGAGAATACAAGGGGTTTATTACGATTATGGCGGGTTTATTATATTTTCGCGGCGTATTGCGAAATGTTTTAGCTTTTGTGATACTATACTTGATAAGAGAAATAGAGACTAATTTTATCGTAAATTAGGTGACGCTAGAAATTTGTTTATTTAATAATCGAACAATAACTATGAACCAAAACATACGATAAAACCCCAACCTCTCTAAAACTAAAATATAATTAAAATCTTTAACTAATAAGGAAGATTGATTAACTAAGGGAGTTAAAAGGCTGTCCCAGAAAAGAGAAGAGTGGCGATTACTCCACCGCCAAGAGCATAGCTCTTAACTATTGATGATGATGATGATTAACTAATCGCACAATTTGATCACCAATTACAATCAGTGTGCGACCCAACGGAAGGTCAGGACTCCGGCTGAATACACACGAGCCAGGACCTTAACACGGTTACCCAAGGTTCAGAATGAATTAGCACATAAGGTACTTGCTGCCTTTTAGGTGAGTACTGAGTAGGTACATAGTGCAAGGTACAGTCAGCAAAAAAGTACCGTATCAGACCATGCGCCAAAAGTGTCTAGCATTCTCCGATAGCTTAACAAAAACTACAGAGATATGTCTCTCTATAAGAAGAACAATCAAACGAAATGCAAAAGTATTTGAGACCTACTTTTGGTGCGTTATTTCATACTTGTACTACTTTTGATGCTGACTGTACGCAGTTTTCGGCTGTCGATGGCTAATGGCTCCTCTACACGATGGGCCAACGCCGGCCACTCCAAGGGACGCATTTATGCGTTAGAGGGAGCAAGTGATATTGCTATCTCATTCTACCGCATGGCTGCGTCCCTTGGAGTGGCCGGCGTTGGCCCATCGTGTAGAGGAGCCATAACAATATCCAGTACCTACATAAATAAATATTTCTTGCTTGGGAATAGGAATAAAATTACTATTTTATTTTAATATTATATTAGTTTTGTAAATGTCCACGAGGTTTTATACATATTTAATTTCATACCGCATTAAAAATGAATGTCCTAGCATAATTCCGCTAGCTATGTCGATATAATTTATTTATACAGTTTTAGCTAAATAGCAACATATTGCGTATTTAATAGACCTTATTTCCGCTTGGAACGACCGCCATGCCAGTAGATAATACTTAGTTAGTGGTTAGTACGATATCTAACAACAATCGATCACTCAAAAACAAAAAATAATATAATAAAATAACATTTTCCATTATCAACCCAAATCTTGTTGGCTTAAAGTTGAAATTCGCATTTCATTTAATTTAACGCATTTTTATTATCAAAGTTAGTGTTTGCCCACGATTTAGCAGCATCACAATTGGTGAGAATTGATATTTCACATCGCATCACGACCTTGTGACGTCACGGCGCAATGTCACGTCCATTGCGTGACGGTTTGACGTCGCGCGTGACTTGTCAACCACCGTACGCAGAGCCGCCGCTTCGAAGTGACGGTGGGCGGAGAGAGCTCAGGGACGCTTGGTTCGTGCACCGGAATATCAATTAGAATGTGGAAGAGATGGGACCTTGAAAAACGTATTTATGGTAGGTTTTTATTTTTTATAAGGTATTTGATTTGAAAATATGTACCTTGTCTCCATCCTTATCTCCAATATGTGCTTCTAGTCTAAAATATATATCGACAAGATATATATTTTATTAGGCATCATAACTTTTCCACGATACAATACACATTAATATTATAGACATTTAATCCACGTTTTTGAATTTATTGGAATCTAAAATTGATGCCGCCTGAATACTCGGCCGAGCCTTAAAAGCTCAGACTGTCAAAGCAAAAGCCAGGCCCACTATAAAACGTTTGCGGCATTACTTGACAGCTTGAACAAACTTGAACCCTTAAAGGATCAGTGCGTTCTTTTTTTTGAGTTCCTTTAAACGCGCCATAGGCTATTAAAACTGTGGTGTAAGAACTGAATGTGTAAACGCATGAAAAATTTAACAAAAACTACATTTTTGCACTAAGTATAATAGTTTTGATAAATTCCATATAGTCTTCCAATTATCAAGCAGAAAAGAATTGATCGACTGTGTTGAAATTTTGGCACACAAAATTGTTTAGCTTGATAACAAGATACGATACTTTTTATCCCAGAAACAGTTCCACAAGCCGTTGAAACGTGAGTTTATTAGGAAATTTGTACTAGAATTTATTCGCAGCGGCTTAGGTAAAAATAAATTCGCCTGAAAATACCCCAGGCAGGCGACTTTAACAAAATGCATCGAATCAAAATTTTCTGCATCATAAAACATTCAGTCGGCGGAACGCTGACCGACCAACGCCTAGCGCCCGTGACATTGCCGAGGTCGGCTTCGAGTCAAGATGACAAACGACCCGACATTTCTGTTGCGTTTTTAGTGTTCCCAGGTTAATCAGAGGGGTTACATTGAAGGTCAGACCGCTTATCGAAAATCATGTATTCTATGTAACTTCAATACGCCAGAGCCAGAACGATAAAGACAAAGAAAAGAAAGATGATCTAATCTCAATGCTAGCATTAGCCACTGAGGTGGTAGGAGACGCTTATAGCTAAAAGAGGTAAAAAGCTTTTTAAACTCTTCTGTTTCTCAAGATCTTATGATTCTGTAGATTAACTCAGGTTATTTTAAGATGCAACCTTCTCAAGGACGAAGACAACGTTCGAAATGAAGTCGTAAAACTTATAAATTCGTGCACATTTCGACAAGACATGATACAGTATGGGTGAAATCACATCTGTCAGCATCGAGCCGCATTTTTAGGGTTCCGTAGCCAAATGGCAAAAAACGGAACCCTTATAGATTCGTCATGTCTGTCTGTCTGTCTGTCCGTCTGTCTGTCCGTCTGTCTGTCCGTCCGTATGTCACAGCCACTTTTCTCCGAAACTATAAGAACTATACTGTTGAAACTTGGTAAGTAGATGTATTCTGTGAACCGCATTAAGATTTTCACACAAAAATAGAAAAAAAACAATAAATTTTTGGGGTTCCCCATACTTCGAACTGAAACTCAAAAATTTTTTTTTTCATCAAACCCATACGTGTGGGGTATCTATGGATAGGTCTTCAAAAATGATATTGAGGTTTCTAATATCATTTTTTTCTAAACTGAATAGTTTGCGCGAGAGACACTTCCAAAGTGGTAAAATGTGTCCCCCCCCCCCCCCCGTAACTTCTAAAATAAGAGAATGATAAAACTAAAAAAAATATATGATGTACATTACCATGTAAACTTCCACCGAAAATTGGTTTGAACGAGATCTAGTAAGTAGTTTTTTTTTTATACGTCTTAAATCGCCTAAATACGGAACCCTTCATGGGCGAGTCCGACTCGCACTTGGCCGCTTTTTTTTATATATGTGAAATCGCTCGTTAGTATAAAGATGCGTACGCATCGGAAAGCTGAAAGCATGCGTACGCATCTTCATACTAACGAGCAATTTCTCATATACAAAATGCGGCTCGATGCTGACAGATGTGATTCCATCCTATAATTCACTTTCTACCGCCCCGAGATCGTAAGTACTTTAAGTATATCATACGAGAAAAATGCACCCATAATATGCCTGCTGTGATTATTATAATATTCCAGTAGGTTAGATAGGTTAATAGGTATGACGTAGGTAGTTTTCCCATATAGCCAATAGCAATAAAAAATTCAAATCCTTTTATAGGCGCGTTGGTATTTAACCCGGCAAGTGTCACCAAACATGCACTGACGCTTGCGCACAATATTGTCAAATTACAATGTCGACGCACAGTTAATTTGGTCCACTGGCTGGGCACTTCGTATACATTATAATAATATAGATTAGTATACAGGATTGTACATAATTATATATTTTGAAATACGACCTACCTACAGAACGCGACAGCTTGTCATAAAAACTATTTGCTATACTTCATGTTAATGTCTGTCATTGTTTGCGATACCTAGTGCACCTACCACTAATGCCCAGCGTTAGTAGCAGGGTATGATGTATGTATCTTAGTAATGAGACACCTGTCATTGATGATATGATGACCGACATGACATGTATGTAGCAACAGCGAGTGCCAATTAGATAAAGAATAGGTCATGCTGAATAATTAACACTTAGGTACAATTTTAAATCTGTCATATAGACGTCCGACAGATAATCCGTTGTAATACAAATAATTAACTTACGGGTGTCAACATTAATATTTTTTATACAGCATTCTCCACTTTAGGAACCTTAACACGGAAAAAGTAATATCGGAATTATAATAGCACAATACAAATGACAATACGAGTACTATGAATTGAATAGCAAGTCCACACGTTTCTTTTATCGCAGTGGATAAGATATAATTACGTCACATTTGAGAAATACTAAACTGTTTAAGAGCCGCACATCTTATTCAAACCGATAAAGCACGTCGTTACACCGTGACAATGTATAGTAATCATTTTATATTCAATGATTATCCGTCTGTCACTATCTAAGGTAGTAAAGGTCTACCGTTTATTTATATTATGTATATTAGGCAAGGAAAAATTTAATATATAATCTAGTTATAGTCCCAAAACCCTGCTAACATCTACTAGAAAAAATTCACCGCTCAATTTCTTTACTAACCGCGAGTGGTAGAGCTAAAGTGTCATTCAATAGAACTTGCTAACTATGTAAACAAAAGTTACTAGTAAATTGACATTCAGTGTCAATTTTAGTATGGCGGTTTGTTTACATAGTTAGCAAGTTCTATTGAATGACACTTCTTAAACCACCTAAAAATAATATTATAATTAATCCAGTAAACTCAAAAAACAAAGTATAATCTTCAAATGTTAGTTTTCGATTTTTTTATGGTGCAGTTATAAAAAATAATTGCAAATGGCTGGCTGATTTGCTTACTAAGGAGGAAATAAATAATCATAAAACATAGATTTCCAGCACGCAGTCGATACTTAAAACAACCGTAGGTAAGGACCCCCATGTGTTTGAAAAACACCCTTCACTAATATACGAAGTAAAAGTAACTAAGTAGGTAATTTAATGACCTCGTAAAGACACCGAAACAACATATATCTGCCTACCCACATACCAAGGATTGATTTTACAACACAATATGTTTTCTATTAAAGGGTGAAACAGATTATGTGGGTAACCTTACCACCCTCGTGCGAATAATAGCTCCATTACACATCGCGCCCTCGCTTTTATTGTTCACTGTGTCAGTATAACGAAAATAAATATAACCGCTTCCGCTGGAACGGGGTAAGTTATGTAATACTACGTAATGCTTTTAGGATATTAACTGTCGTGGCTTGAGTGAAATTAGATTTTTAGCAGTTGCGCAAATTGCGCAATAGGGTGTTATAAGTTTGATGCATAACTATTAACTAACTACATACTACACTACAATGTATAGGTATTTTTTAAATAACGAACTGATTTAGTTTTAGATTTTATTCTTTTTATGGTTTATTCGTCACCTATTGAACATTCATTTTATGCATTAAGGTTTATCACAGACAAAACTAGACAGCATTTCGGTGTATTATGTCAGTCAATTGTCAAGTTAAAGTCCTGGATTTTATTTAAAACATGTGAATATCCAAATTTACCTATTTCGTTCCAAGACAAATATATTACATTCCGATGTATCCTGAAACCTCATTGGAAACAGAGGGAAATATTAACCTATCCCACGAGCCTACATCAATCAAGTTTTTCCCGGGTCTCCGAGGAATTTCGTATAAATGGCAACATTAATCATTATGGACGAAGGCCCAGTTTGCCGGTGTCACGTTTATCCTCGATATCTCCTATTTATCTCAGTGTTGCCAGACAAAGGATGCGAATTTTCCTTCAATCAAAATATGTTATCTGAGAAATGACCCGGCCTATATATTTCTGTTCCTTTTTTATTGAGGATTCCTTTGTATAACAGGAACAATTGGAGTGAAGAAAATATGTAATATTACTGGCATACTACAGAGTGTGTAGGGTATATATGATTCATTATATACTTAGTTAAGGCCTGCGATGGATACTTTTATCACACGATAAAAACAATGTTTCTGCGTGGTCGGGTTTTTATCGCCTGTCGCATCATGCGTCACTTTCGCACTTACTTATTTTTGTTAGAACATGACAAGCATGGTGACAGGCAATAAAAACGCGATTACTTGGTTAACATGTTTAACATGCAAATATTGATAAAGCCATTCCGGATAAGTAATTAAGTACGTCATTATTGATTTCAAAATTTCAACTGTCTGAAGTGGCAAGATCACACCATTAACAATACAAAGGGCAATATATAAAGGAAATTCCTCGCCACTGCGGTTTAAAGTTTCAAAAGCAATTTATTAGGGCTCTTGTTACGAGATCATAAAGTTTCAGACTGTTTTGGCTACCGATGACGTGGCCGGATCGATTGGGATTACGCCTACACTGAGAAAGCTGGCCGCGTATTCTATACGGGTTCGCGAGCTAACTTAGTACACGGGCGAGTTTTTATAGTTGGTAAACCAGTTTGTCAGTAAATAAGAACAAAAAAACTATGCTCATCCTTTTCTTTTGGGTGCTAGTACTAGTGTAAGACAAAGATAGTATGATTCTCTCTGTCTATGTTTGAAATGAGACAGTCATTTGACAAACTACATATTTTGAGTTAAACCTAAGTAGTCTTTTAAAAGACTCAATAAAGGATTGCTCACGATCTAAATAACACTGAAGTGTTTGAAGCCGTGCGTGGCCAATTAGAACGTACATTTTTATAAGTACCTAAATAATTTTATTTAGCTATCATTCGCCCGTGCAATTATATAATATATATATATATATATATTGGCGTGAGAGAAATGGTCAGGTGAATGATGACAAAATGTCATCATTATGCATGGAGTCAAAATGTTTATTTCGATTAACCTTCTGTAAAACTGAGTTAAGTTCAGAAGATGTCGAGTTTACTACCTAGATGTGAAAACGAAGACTCCTGAAACTCGAGTACCTTACCCAAAGTCATACTATTTGAAAAAAGCGGCCAAGTGCGAGTCGGACTCACCCATGAAGGATTCCGTATTTAGGCGATTTATGACGTATTGATAAAAAACTACTTACTAGATCTCGTTCAAACCAATTTTCGGTGGAAGTTTGCATGGTAATATACATCACTTATTTTTTTTAGTTTTATCATTCTCTTATTTTAGAAGTTACAGGGAGGGGGGGGGACACATTTTACCACTTTGGAAGTGTCTCTCGCGCAAACTATTCAGTTTAGAAAAAAATGATATTAGAAACCTCAATATCATTTTTGAAGACCTATCCATAGATACCCCACACGTATGGGTTTGATGAAAAAAAAAATTTTGAGTTTCAGTTCTAAGTATGGGGAACCCTCAAATTTTTTTGTTTTTTTTTGTCTATTTTTGTGTGAAAATCTTAATGCGGTTCACAGAATACATCTACTTACCAAGTATAGTTCTTATAGTTTCGAAGAAAAGTGGCTGTGACATACGGACGGACAGACAGACAGACAGACATGACGAATCCATAAGAGTTCCGTTTTTTGCAATTTGGCTACGGAACCCTAAAAATATCAACGGTCAAATAAACAATAAGTTACATAACTGCCAAGCAGGCGCCACTGTAGTGCACACAGCCAATACTAGGGCCGATTCTTAGTTTAAAATATCTATTAACATATAACGCTTCGGTTACGCTTAAGCCTTTGGCACCCACGAGCTTGTGAAGTGAATATAATAACACCCCAATAAACTTATTTACGTTACAACCTAAAAGCTTTTCTAAGCGATAGTACGTGGGAAGGTGGAATGGGGAGATGGGGTAAAAATAGCTAAAGTAAGAGTTGACTTTATTAGACTTGTTGCTTGATAAAAAATAAGACAGATTTTATCAAATATACAAACCTTATTCAAAATATGTAATGTGTCAAATGTATACCTATACCTATACAACTTTGCATTAACTGATAAGCGTACTGAACCTGTCTAAAAAAAATATAGGTACACAATATGTTGATACTGGCATATCAGTCTACATTTTCATTTCATTCGGTCTTGTTGCTTGCTTACTGAATTAATTTAGGGCCTGACTGACAGAAGTATACAAGTATATAATTCAAACACCGCTGTACACTTATTTTGACAGTTGACATATTGATTTCACTGACATACATTTTCACCGACAAACAGCGCTACATATCAAGCCATGTTCAAACCCAAATCACAATACTCTCCCTCGGGCAGAAAGTTACCCTAGCCAATTACTGTACTAACATGTACGAAACTTCACCCTAACCAATTATTGTTCTATAGTACACAAACATACTTGAGACTAATACCCGTCACTGATACACGTACTTAGCAATTTTCGTACTTCACCAACCTCTTATTAGGATAATTTCAACGTAAAATCAACCTTAATTCTTACTGCACAAAGTTTGAATTTCAAAAGTGAAAGCGAACATCGAAATGCAAAGTATAGACTGGGGGCGATTCGCAGGGGTTGCGTCACCGTCTTTATGGGATTTTGGGCCTTGTGGGGTGGGAAGACAGTCTGGTTCCCCCTGGCGTCTGATGCTAGAGTTTGACGTCACATGACTCGGTCACGCGGTTAGATCGTTTGTTACACATTGTTTTCGTGAAGTAGGTATCTGGTGCAATTGGGAAGACGTTTAACATTGATTTATTATTTCGTTTTGCAGAAAAGTCTGAAATTATATTTACAGTACATATGGGGCTACTTTTCCGCACTAGTGTGTAAAATAACACTTTTCGTGCGTATGTCGAAACTTTAAAATGCCATATGTACTGTAAAACGTTGTTCGATACACGTGAGAATAGGTAATTCGCAACTCGTGTCGATTTAAAATACTCCCATCGGTCGTGTTTTAATTTATCGCCACTCGTTTCGTATTTCCTCTTTTTCGCACTTGTATCGAAAATAACTATTTTGATGGTATTTGGTGCGGATGATTGGATTTTTGTATTCATGTTTTTAGGCTATAGGTATAACTTTCTTGTTGTAGGTATTTAAATCTTAACTTTTACTAGGTAATCTGACTGAAGTAAAATAACGTAATTAAAACATGTAAATACATTAAAGAAATTTGGCTTATGTATAAGGCCTCAACTTGTATAAGTTATGCTATTAGCATAATCCATTAAAATAACTTCTCGCTTTAATATTTCTTGCCTGAAATTCGACGAATAATTAATGTGCATTAGGTGTTTTGTAAAACTGAGTCGTACATATGTAATTATACATAGACACATTATACACAACCATGCAAAGATAAACATTTATATTGCAAGCATAAAATAAACTCATTTTAGGTACCATAAATCTTTCAAATCTGCAACGCATTACCTTCAGTTGTTTCAGGGGACTAAAATACTCCATTATAACAAACTGAATAACAAAATTAGTATGCACACACGCAAACATATTTATGTAAAGTTATATTTATGAGTGTAACATTAACATAGCGATAATTGGTTTAACAAGCGCGCCGTGAATGCATAGCGATAACCGACACAGTAGAATAGCTTACAAACTGCGATTATCAGTAGTAAGTAACTATAGTAGGTATGTTGTGTTACTGTTTCGTTTTATGTTTGATGGTGTTACCAAGTTGGGTTACAGTTTGAAAATTATAGCTGACACGTAATATGGTGGATATTACTGTCTTTAAATGGTTAGCACGCTTTGCCATAACTTTGGTAGTTTGTGTAATGAAGTACAGTGTGTTTGACAAGAGCGTGACCAGTGTTTATGTATATTTTAAGGATGTGGCAGAGAAAAAAAAGTACTCGCTGAATAGAATGTTCTTTTGTCTAAAATGCTTCGTAAAAAATAATAAAAAGCTTTTGACAGTTTCCCACCTAAAGTTCAATTTAAAAAAAAGAATGCCGCTTACGATTCACGTTATGAGGCAGTGTTCCTCTGTACGTACCCGAAAGAGCCCCAAATGTCACGAAAACCTGCTGATTGTATATAAATAAATCGAAGGCGTTTGTAATTAAGTGGATGAAGCATTATATGGAGTATAAAAATGTTTACGACTTACCAGAACGGGAAAACAAAAAATACCTCCTCCACAGAGGTAAAACGGGTCTTGCAGATGTTTTCAAAAAATCCACTTCTATCATTGCGTTCTGGCGGTTCTGGGCAAGTAAAATTCGAGAAAAAAGGTTTGTAGATAAGTAGGTATCTATAGTTACAATCAAAATTAGTTTGAATGAAAATGGTTTAAAATATTGCAGTACGGTGAAGAAGCTTCTCCTTTAGTGAAAAACATATGAAAAAAAAGGCTACCGTGGGCGAAAGAAAACAAAAACCGAGATTGCAGTTATATTTTTTTTCCGATGAAGTTTCTTTTTGGGCAGTTAATTACTTGACTTAGGCTTGTTCTACGACAAATAATAGAGTGCTCGTGCGAACCGAGAATTACCCAGTAGAGGAACATGTTTGGGGATGCTTCTCGAAGCAGGATTTCGGCCATTTGCACTTGTGCACCGATACACTGGACGCCCATAAAATGGTGGAAATTGATGAAAAGGCATTGTCGCCTTCCGTTTTCAAAAGTTCTCAAAGGATAAGGCTTCTTGGATCCCGCGAGAGAATAATGACCTTAAATGCCGAAGTCAGCACTGTACTGCATGAAAAACTGAAAATGGCGTCGATGTTTTGGATTGGCCCTCACAATCACCCGACGCCAACCCAGTTCAAAATGTTTGGGCGTAGATGAAGCTTAAATTACGAGGAAATAACACTCTTAGTATTATTGACCTAACTGGAGAACTGAAGTCTGTGCGTACGTCTTAGCTAGCATTTTAGCTGAAAATTTGGTCGAAATTATACCTCAAAGATACCAAGGTATTATTCATAATTCAGGAGACTGGACGTTTTGTTAAAAATAAAGCATGAATATGTAATTACAATACTCTCATATGATAGTATTTGACATGATAACTCTTTACTTTTTTTCAAAGTTTTACCGGTCACGCTCTTATCGTACATAGTGTAGGTAGGTAGATGGATGTTACGTAATGTAGGTACCTACGTAATTCCTGTTTCATTCAAATAATGCATGAAAATAGTAAATCTTTAAATTAATGTACATAGGTTACATAAAACAAGGCCTAGTGATGTGTTTGCTGCCTTGTAAAGATAGGTATACATACCCGTAGGTATTATAATTATGTAAAAGGCATGCTATAATAAATCATTCCAACGTGTTACTCCGAGCTGTAGCTGTACAAGTGTCGAATTGGTGTCGAAGTATTAAAAGGTTGACAGCTTCGACGGTTGCTACGATACACACTAACTAGTCAATATATATTACGTAACGCATAACATATTTATATTAAAAAGGTACAATTCCAGTATTATGTAATCGTATTTACAGTTTAATAATAGTTATTTTCGATACAAGTGCGAAAAATAGGAAATTCGAAACGAGTGGCGATAAATTAAAACACGACCGAAGGGAGTGTTTTAAATCGACACGAGTTGCGAATTACCTATTCGCACGTGTATCGAACAACGTTTAACAGTACATATGGCACTTTAAAGTTTCGACATACGCACGAAAAGTGCTATTTTACGCAATAGTGCGGAAAAGTAGCCCCAAATGTACCTACTGTAAATACTTTTTCGTTCTTTTCATGTTACCGCACAAAAAAAGACCTTTACTTCCCTTCCTTTATTTCCCTTTAATACAATTTTGAATTAATCATCGTCCCCAAAATTACAAAAAAAAATCCGTGGGACCAAAACAGAATCTCAATTTACATAATTATGTTTAGATCCAGGGCATGTCCGTCAAAAAAGGGAAATGCCTTGACACCGAGTCCCGTCACCGATAGCATTGTCACCGCGCGGCATTGTGTCCGATATAATTTCCATCTTTTATGTCACCCTGGTATCACTGACAATGGCACCTAGTTACATTGTTTGGATTATGTTTAAAGCCTTGGGTACTGATAAAGCGGTTATTATTATATTATGGGTGTTCTAGTTCTAGCTATTTTTCGACAGACAACAGTTTAATTTAATAAAAAAACAAAACCAAGTTAAATTCGAGACGTATTTAACTATATTTTACATGCTCCCGTAAACCAAACACACAATCATACGTTCAAAAACGTTAAGTATCAATATCCACCTTCTTTTTTTATCAGTTGATTAAAAAAGAAATTATATCAAAAAGGCATTTAAAATAGTAATAAACAATATCCCACATTGTTAGGAATAATGTTAACTCTACCTTAGAGCAACCCAATTCAAACAAAACTATTAAGCTAGCACAACTACCTAGTAGTTAGTAGTACAGCAAGGCTCGGAAACTGGAATCCCTGAGGCGACCAAACTTCAAACAATGAGGATTTACTGCTCACTGCAGATTTCAATCCCAACTTTATTTTCACGATTTCCGAACAACGGACTGATTCGCACAGATAGTTTATGAAAATATTGCCATATGAAAAAAGAATTATTCTTTATCATAAGGGTAATTTTAATTTAACACAACTTATCTCATAGCTTAATCAATCCTTAGCATTCATTACCATCACAAGAAAACCTTAGAAGTTACCATTAGCATTTATTAGTATTAAAATACATAACTGTCATGCATTACGCAGACCTCACGAAACAACCGAAATTTGAGTTAAGTACACACATTGACCAAAACCTGCTAAGGTTGTAAAAGTTTAATTATTTGTTGGAACTCTTAACTACAAAATAACGTAAATTAAAAGTCTCGTCCCCTTAAGGACTGACATGTAATTATCTTCAATTTTATTCCTATCCTATACATCCAACCCCTACAACGCCACATTATAATCGATTTTCACCTTGACACTCCATTGATGCCTTTTAGGTCTTCAACCCCCTTAAAATAGCTGGCGCTTATGTCCTAAAGTATCTCATTTGTACTGAACTCAAGTGAAAAATACCGTAAACGCCACGGTCTTTACGATCTCTATTGTCCTTGGTTTTGTTCCGATCGCTTTCCGAACGCAAGCGAATTTATCGCTTAAAAGAACGCTCTCGATTTCGCTTAGTTTTCTTACGGATCACGAGACCACATTACTCTGGTTTTCCTGAAGCTCTTAATTCGCCCGCGCTCGCGCATTTAATGATAACGACCTTTTATAGACTGAAGGTAGTAATCAATCATGATGCCAGTTTTAGAATACCTGTTTTAGTACTTATCTTATCAAGAGTTTCCGATATCATCCATCACGGGATGTCGTATTGAATGGTGTCACTTTGGGTTTATCTGCATCTAAATGTAAATAACGATTGTGTGGCGTATATATAACACGAGTACATTTAGTTAACATACACCGCACTGTGCGGTACAAGCATTTTTGTAGGTACTTAATATTATGGTTGTGCCGCAGAGTGCCGCACGCTGGTGTAAACCCGCCTTTAGTAGCTACATTCTGTCATTGACGAGACAATTAGCCTTTTACGGGGCTTCACCGAAATAGGTAAAATAGATTTATTGCCAATAAAATGCTTTTTGTTATTATTCTGTGTGGATAGAGGTTATCATGGATAGGCTTTAGGTTGAAAAGGTATGTTTTCTGTCTTCTCAATTGTCGGCTTCAATAACATCATGACCACAAACAAAGTGGCCTTGTCCCTTGTCTCCCGAACTGTAACTGGGTTAGTCAAAAGAGGAAGCTATACATATACATAAGTATATACGTATGTATCCGCACGTCATTACGGTTCCGCTTGTTAGCGAAGACGCGCCTCCTCCTTGTTACATAAAGTTATCCTTATCCAACCGTCACGTGATAATTACTACAAAAACTACTGTTTAGCATTCACGTGTTCCATTTAGGGTTACGTGCCTCAAAAGAAAAAGAGTAACCCTTATAGGATCACTTATTCGAAATTTGAAAGTAGATTTTCGAGGACGCGTCACATCAAGGCTGTCTGGAACAAAGAACGTTCAATGATAGTTGTCCTTATATAAAGTAACTAACATTAAATCAAATAAACCACACTTGCACTGATCTCACCTAGACTTAAGCAAGTATACACCCCTGAGACTCGAATGGGAGCAGGGACACAAGTTGTAACCGATTTAACTATGAAAATAAAACAATTCTGATTCTGATTCTGATTCTGATTCTGGAAGAGATCGCTCTTAAGCGATAAGACCGCCTGTTGTTACCTTTATCTAATTATCTTTGTTTATGTTACTGTTATTGTAAACTATAGGTGATAATTATCTAATTATCTTTGTTTATGTTACTGTTATTGTAAACTATATATGTGAGGTGTGCAATGAAGAGTATTGTATTGTATCTATGAGTAAAGAGCCCGTACCATGAGACACTTAGTGTCAAAACTGACATATACGCTATCGAGAACGTAGTTGAACTACGTTTACTTTCTATACATCTCGCTCGTACTCGCATATTAGTGCGAACTAGATGTATAGGTTTTTTTAGGTTTAGGTTTAAGATGTTTATTTCTCAAAAGATTACAGGAATAATCACTTCCTGAGAAATACATGTTTACACTAACATAATACTAAGGAGAGGATAATTAATCACTATACAAAAATTACAAAGCCAATTCTAAACAACTAAGTATACAACTATCTAAAACTATTCTATTACTTATTAAATATAAAGCGGGTAGATATAAGCAACGAGACAGACATGCATGCATATAGAAAGTAAATTACGTTCTCGATGGCGTTTAGGTCAGTGCCAAACTGATGGTAGCCGTATAGGTATACATTACGTAACATGAAAGATAAGAAAAGTATGACATAGTATCTACATAGAGACATTCTTTTTGATTTGACTTCTTTTATATGCTACTGTACTGCCTGCCCATTTTATAAAAAAAACTAACCCTTATAGGCTGATAATACCAACTACCTACTTTCTGTCTGGCCTTACTTTGTAACATCCACGTAATAACAGCAAAAACTACACCGTTTAACGCTCACGTGTTTCCATTATCCATTGTAAGGATCAAACGTGTGTGTCTTGTTATCACTTGTTACATTATGTACACGAAATTGCCGACTGACGTCAAACTCCCACGCACTGAATTGCGTATGTACCAACTGTATCCATAACAAGACTTCGGCACATTGGTAGTTTTAATATTGTGCAGACTGAATGATTTTGTTATTGCCTCTTCTTCGTGGTCGTGACCTCATGTCTGAGGGACGTGACTCCTATGGGTTATTCTTCCTACCACTGCTCTCCAGGCCTCTCGATCTTCGGCCATCTGCATCGCTGCCTGGAGCGAAGTCTGGATAATATTTTGGACCACATCTGACCATCTACTGGGTGCACGCCCTCTACTCCTTCGTCCGTCGACACTCCCGGTAATAATGCACCTTTCTAGCGTGTCCATGCCGCGTCTTGACTGTGTGGCCGAAAAATTTAAGGACTCTTTGGGTACAGATGGTGGATAGCCTTGTGGTGATATTGAGCTACTCTAAGCTTGAGCTTGAGCTTTGTTATTGTAGACTAGACTTGTTTGCTTGTCTAAGGAATTCGGTTAAACTAATATACTTTTGGACGTAGGTATATTTTTACCAGTTACGAAATCCAGGGTCTTACATTTTAATAAATTAATAAAGTATATCGAAAATAGTTATGTACGATACAAGTGCGGAAAAGATGAAATTCGAAATGAGTGGCGATAAATTAAAACACGACTAAGGTTTGCAATCCGGATCCGAAATGTATGAAATTATCCGGATCAGGATCCGGATCCGCGAATATTCCCATACATTTCGGATCCGTCGTGCAAACCCTAAACACGACCGAAGGGAGTGTTTTAAATCGACACGAGTTGCGAATTACCCATTCGCACGCGTATCGTACAACGTTTTACAGTACATAATGCCCCTTTAAATACTTGACATGAAAAGTGCTTATTTACGCACTAGTGCGGGAAAGTAGCACCATATGTACTGTAAATATTATTTTTCAATACTCTTCAATGGATAAAGCCTTTTTATTGTGACATGGCTGTTCTTGGTTACAAAATGAATCGATTACTTATTCATCCAAATGAGCACATGCAGTAGATTAAACGTTATGGTGGAAGACACTACTTAATCATATCCAATCACTCGCCCAAATACTTACATGGATTGCTATAACTTGTCTTATTGTTTTTGCTATATGCGGGTAAAATAAACGTCAAAATTATTCTAAACATGTCATGCGTTATTAACTATAGATTACATCAGGGACCCTTTTTCAATATATTGTAATATGTTACATATCTGACTCTCATGAGAATTTTATAGGCTATTCAAGTTGAAAAAATATCATTTCAATGAACAAACTTTTGCCTAACATGATAACAAATTTGAAACGACGAACATTGTTGGACACAGGGTCCACAGAGTAAACACAATTAGGCTTTGCTCCCAGACGGGGCAATTTGTTCGACGTATGAGAAGGCCCGGGAGACCGATGCACTCCGCATTACGGGACAAACATCAATCAGAAAATTATTGAAATTGACATTGGGACACATGCAAACAAAGTATATGTAGAAGTTTATTTAACTTGTTTTTAAATACGCCAACCCGCCTAGTTACCTACGTGTTTTCGGGGATGCTAAGAAAGTTTTTTAATGGTTGTAAAAATTCTCTAGGTACAGTTTTAATGAAGGAAATTCATGTTTTACGAAAACCACAATTTACAACTGCTTTAATGTCACTTTCAATAACTGGCCAGCATTCAATAACTAGCCACCTTTTACTGAAATGAAATTTGTTAATAGGTGAATAGAATTCATTTTTACTTTAGGGTGGCCAGTCACTGGCGAATTACCCATGTTTATTTTCTTCATTAAAAAGGAACTAGATAAAACCATAAATTATTCTCCAGCTAAGTATTGTATAAACTGTATATTTATTGGAGTGGGACTCCGATATACATCAATGAAATAGATAAGGGTTAATCGCAGAATGCAGGCCCAGCATTCGACGCTGGAACCATCATCCGACGCGGGCGCATTACGAAACACGCTGACCCACATCGCTATCTCCCGCGAAAGTGTGGAACTGGGTGAAATTTACATAGCGATAACCGAACATGGTGGCGTGGTGAGACATCCTTTGCACTGAAACGAAAACTCTATAAATTACTTCCATTTTCGAAATAGTATCGTATTCGCTAGCTTGTTTACGTAAATTTACAATTACAAAGTTATGATTATGGTACTTTCGTTAGTCGCGAAATTGATATAACTTCCGTGGCGTACTAATGTGTTATATAAGTGCAAGAGTTCTTAAATTAATTGCGGCGATAAACTATAAAACTGTAGCAATTATAGGCACATTGTATTACAATTTTTTTCGTGTATTCATAGGGCATTGGAACAATTTTCTAAATCAGAGGGGAATTTTCAGCACATAATCTGTCTCAGTTTAAAATATTTCTACTCACCAGTTTTACAATAGCAATACTTACCTATGGCCCAAAATATACCGGGACATCTATTTATTTATAAGCGTATTGTATTGTATTGTTTCTATCAAAACTAATATAATTCATTCATAAGTATTCAACGCAATAAGTTAGTTTTTCCATTAGTCGCTCAAGATTAATAATACTTAGCACTTTAATGTCTAAAGAGAATAACCAAGTTTGTAGCTCTCGTCTCGCAGCAGTTTGTATTTTCAGAGCCTTGAAAGCAATCACCGCTTTTATTATGTACAAAAGGCTCACTCTAGGGAATTTACCAATCGCTGCGTGCGCCTTTGAAAATATAAATATACTTATGTAACCAACGTAATGTGACTGTGAGTTAGAATACAACTGCGTCTTAATATACCTATTTACGTAGAAAAAAGTACCCGAGTTTGTATGATTGATCTGGATTTAAGATGGAAAGCTAGCATGACATTATTACTACTACCACTGGGTGCCTTTATATAGCACATAAAAGTAGATAGGTACATATGTTTATATGAATAGGAGTAGGTACCTATTCAAGTTCTATGTAGACTTTTATCTCTTTAACTTCAGTGATCCCTATAAATTTCTCTGATGGAATCTCTTACCCAATAGGGTCAGTCTAGTCATAAAAATTAGATAAACGCACAGAAAAAAATCCTATCGTTAAATTCTGATTCGTACTGATCTACTTTTTATCCAATAATAAAAATACAATCTGGGCCAAGCAATAACGCACTCTCGCTCCACTTCTTAGAGTTTTTTTCTTAAGAAAAGCCAAATAATGACAGTTTTTAGGCCCAAAGCCAAGGGCCAAGACACAAAGGCGCTGATTCCACGTTTGAATAATTCCCTAGGCTGGTATAAAACGTCTGTAAACATTAAATGGGGCAGTCGTTGACCCGAGTGTCTTATAAATTGTCTGCCCACGAGGGTATTTGTATGGCTTTAAATCATGGTCACATCCCTAGGTTACCCAGTTGTTTACATTACTGAGGATAACAGAAGTGTGCCAGCTATACAGCAGCTTTGAAGATTTTCATTGATAAACAGCAATATACAATAACATTCCCTATTCTAGAGTGTTTTAAGGGCCAATTCTCCAACGGTAAATATTAGAGAGTTTTCACATTGTCCGATCCTATATAGAAAGTGTCAGATACGACTACAAAGAAGCAAAGAGTAAAGAAGTGCCTAATTATGTGTTAAGTATTGTTTGTGGTCAAATAAAAACTTGCTGTTTTCCTCCAAAGGTCACCCGAAATCCGATAACGGATCGGACAATATAAAAATGCTCTTAAACTTATATATCGCCATGAAAAATCAAAACAATTCACAAACTAATGCCATTGTCAATTTGCTGGATTGTTAGTTCGTCTAATCTAATATTGTTTGAAAAATGGCGTGTCCTTATGAGTTCTTTACTAATTAAGTCATACTTAAAGTTGCTTAAAGTTAACTAATTAATTTTTATTTCGTTTCAGGTAATTAAAACAAACTTATGCTTCAGAACTGCCGATTAAAAGTTTTTGTAAGTAATTACGTATATTACAATTAATTTCAATGCCAAGGACGAACTAGAGTATGTTAGAAGTATAATTTTAGAGTTATTGAGGAAAAACGTTAAAACCCGCGCGATCGTCAAATCTTCCGTCGCAGTTTCGCACAGCGCACCGTATTTTTTATTCCTTTCTAATTTGCTGGGTGAATTGACACGCCCTCTTAATATCAAATGATATTTCGTACATAAGTTCTGAACAACTCATTGGTACAAACCGAGGTTTGAAACCGCGACCTCCAGATTGAAAGTCGCGATTACTGTGGGACTAAGTATAAGGCCTGAGTGGACGCTCGAGTTGGGCGTGCAGCGGGGCGTGTGGCGTGCATGGTAAGCAAATGCAAGCGTATAGGAGCGGCCTTAGTGCACGCTGGTCAAATTACTCCTGACCCCGACGCCACGCTGCACGCCCCGCCGAACGCTCCGCTTCGAGCGTCCACTCAGGCATTACACTAAGTCAATCTATGTAAGAATGTTCTATAATATTTATTTATTATTTATTAGATGATTGTCTTTTGCATTGCATTATAGGTTTATCTATTAAATCATAAACTTCGTTTAATTAAATGCAAATTCTTGACCTTTATCAATTCCATTGATGCTAAAGTCAGACTAAAGTTTGATTTACATCCAATACATGGTTCTGGAGGCAACCTTGGGCCGAATATTCATGAGCGTGTTTAACTACGGCATAACTAATGTATTGAGCATTTGTCCCGGCAGCCTTTGACCTTCATCAGAAGTCAGAATTATAGGAAAATTTACACTGTTTAAGTCATGATATATTCATAGAGTAGGGATTTGGAGTTCGTGATTCGGATGTGACCAGCAATATTCTAACCAATCATGTCACTTGAAATAGACTCTGTTGTATAGAAAAAACTGCGAATGATATGTATTCGCAGTTTATTATGGTTATTTCAGCGAGATTAATGAAATCTACTTTTACATCTTCCCCTTCTTAATTATAGCAAATACATTTGTGACTAAGCCACATATTTACTAGTAAATTTACTTCCTAATAGGAAACAATAATTACAGCAGTTAGCGTGAGATTGTTAGGTAATTTCTACTTTACTTGTAAATTACTTCTTTGGCGTGTTGTTAAATAAATCTTAATTATATATTTGTTTCCATGCCCGTAACAATTAACTTGAAACTTTTGTTATTACTCCTACCTACCTTCTGACGTCTTTATTTTTGCTCGCCTTGATTTATAAATACATAATTATGTATTTATTTTGTGCTATGTTTGATGGAGTTTCCCAGTTTGAAACAATAACCTAGGTTTTATACCACTCAAGATAGATTTAAGGCCTGTGCACACCGGCTGCGTGTGCGTGACGTGCACGTGTGCGTGCGGCGTTGTAGTATACAGATCCTTATAAGAGACGGCACACCGTTGCGTGACGTGTGCGTGTGCGGCTCCAACATCCAACAGTGCACGTCACGCACACGCAGCCGGTGTGCACAGGCCTTTAAACTACCTAGTGTACGTCTTTAAAATTTAATATATAAGTACTATCACTACGATTAAGCTTACGGTGAGCAATAAAATAAAATAACCTGTACAACAAATAAAAAAATACACGCTTTATAAATAATATTGATTTATAAATTATATATCCGCGCTTCATTATGTGATGCCACAGGCAACTATACCTATTAGGTTACACACTGAAATACTGTAGGCAACACGTCATGGCAATCTTCGTCACTTCGGCTATTAATAAAATGTCTGGGTATAATAATATCACTGACTAATTGTATCAAATATAAAGTCTAGAGTAGTTTCGAAAAGGTCGAGGCCAACTCAATCAATATTCACTCCATCTTACTATCTACCGATTAGGAACTGTCTGAATGGGTTGATTAAAAGAGAAATTAACTTAAGAAACTAAATACACTAATTACTACCTACAGCAGTACCTATAATTTGCACTGGGTAATAGGTATAGCGATTTCAGGACTAATTTTGTCCCTTTAAGAATACAAAACCAAGGGAATGAAATTAGAACTCGATTTGGCCTTTGCAAATTAGGCCACCAGCTTCCAAAAGATTTTACTAACTCGGCCTTGAATAAATTATTCCAATTGAGTCCTTAGTACCCCTCGCTATTTAAAAGCGCCCAACAAAATGGCGGACTTGAAATTGCCTCAAATCGACGCAGACATCCTTTAACTTAAATGTTTAATTATTTTTGTATTAAGCATAAACGTCTGCAACGAATTCCACAATCTACTATGTATATAGATAGATGATTGATGTCGCTAGACGCATTTGAAAAATATGGTGGAAATATTCACTGTCTCGGTACTTCAGTAGATGTAGCGGCGGGCACATTCCGGAGTCACGAGTTCGAGTCTAGCCCGAAACAGGATTTTTCCACTTTTCCTTTATTTCTTCTGAACATCATTTAACTTAGTCTATCTTTGAAAGTAGTAGATAGTGTAGGAGGGATTTTTATAAAGCTATTACAATACATCAGGCCATTAAGAGGTGAGAGCCGTAACGGGGATGGATGCATGCCATTTGTAAGGTGTACAAGACACGAGCGGGCGATGTGTGAGGCGAATAAAATATTTTTAAGTGCCTGACCTAAAAGCCCTGAGCTTTTTTGGTAAAAAGAGGATTTGATTATTTAGTGAATATATTTTTCATTTACTGGAAATAAATGGAGGCGAGATTAAAAATGTACCGTATTGTAATCTGAGTATTTTTTATGAACAAAAGATTATTTCATAAATATTTATGTAAAAAGTGATTTTTTGCGCCTGATAATAATTTAATGTTTATGAGTAAAGTATACATAATGCAATTAGGTACTGGTACTGGAACTTGGAACCTTCCACCTCTGTAAAACTATCACTACCTATCGCTTAGAAAGAATATGTAGGTAGTATCACGCGAATATATCCTAATAAATACATACTGCCGTATTCGAACTTCATTCACAAGAGACGACACGTACTAGATCCATTCTTGGAGGCCGTTTTTTATTTATAAGGCGTTTATTTTAAGTTTATTTATATTATTATTTTATTTAATGTTCCATGTGTATTTGTGTGTCTTTAATAAAAACGATGCATTCTAGATACGTTATAGTTTAGATTTCAACTAGTTCTCTTTTGCAGCGCAATTCCGGCAACCAATGTCACTTTTACGATAGATCGTGTTAGATATCTATTAGATGTGAATTAGATCTATAAGTAATATCTTGTGGAAATCGTTCAAGAGTATTATATCTCCAGAATCGCGGAAATGTCAAATATGACAGGTTAGATTTTAAACATATCGTTATCGTATCTTGGTGATGTCTAAAAGATATCTAATAGATGTCTTTTACAAAATCCGAATCGGGCCCATAGTATGGATAGGTTTTCCTTCTTATGGAAAAATATGATGATTATTACAAAATTCACACCACAAAGAGTACAATAATGAAAGGATAGACAGTGAAAATATTTAAAAATAATGCATTTTCAGTAAAGAATCGCTTTCGCTCGGCAAAAGCGGAACACATCGCCTCCGCCCGGCGGACAGCATTGTTCTCAGAGGGGCTACCGCGAACCACGATCGACGTGTTGCCTCTCTGTCGCACTTGTAAATTCGTACGTAAGTGTGACAGGGAGGCAACACGTCGAACGTGGTTCGCGGTAAGGCCTCTGTTCTTTTCAGCCAGGAAATGGGGGAATTCATTTTGTCTACACAACTGCATTAAAGCGGAAATATGTTTACGCATCTTCTTTTTGTACAAAAATCTAAACATATTATTTTTCATATACTTACTGCCACTGCCGTGGTACAAAACAAGCGTAGACGTTACCGTAAGTTTCTCAGCCATCAGACACTTTTATTTTCAGAGTTATGTGTGTATCAGCTATTTATAAAAAATATTAACAGCCTTTCAGTTAGATTAATTTTGCACTAAGCATATAGCCAGTGCTAAAGAAATACCGTAGAGTTTCGTATCTTTGCCTGGGCTCCCTATTTTCGCCTACTTTGACAAAAGTTGCCATTGACAAAATGTTTCTAATGTAAGCCTTACATAAAACTACTAAATACAAAGTATTTTTTACGGGTGTCAACATTCTTCGAACAATCTGCGGCTAACTTCACACAGTTTACGTTCAGTGAGGTTTTTTCGCGACGCCGACCACACGTTTTTTTAAGCCAGTGTTTGAACTTCGGTTTTTAACAGTGATACAGACCAGGTAATGTTAAACTCTTTACATGATTATATACTATAACTATTTCTTTTTCATATGAAACTATTATTTAATGCCTAGCTTACGTTTAGAAGTCACAATTGGATAAAACATTGGTGAAGGTACTTTGCGTCCATCTTGTTGCCAAATTTCGCCTACCCCTAGGGTTGTCAAATTTGTTTTACCACATTAATAGGGTATTTGACTGTAAGTATTTCAAATAAATTATTTTACACCATGCATGAAATAAAGCATCATAAGGTTAATAGAGAAACGTAGACAGCAGTTATTTTTTAGACACAATTTATATTTTAAAACCGGTATAAAACTATAAACAATAGGTAACTTGATTGTGACGTCACATGCTAATGTTACATAATAAACCCCATAGTATCAAAATCGTTTTGACAGTTCGAAAAAAGAAACTGATTTGACTAGTAGTCAAATACCCTATTGGTGGTGGATGGCATTACTTGTTTCCAAATTTAAATATTTTTGTACAGTCAGCAACAGAAGTTGCTCAGCGAGCCAGGTTTAAATATTAAATATTTTTGTTAAAAATTATAATTTTTTTACTTATAAACCATTACTCCCCTTTATTTGGCATGTTGGTTAATTTTTGGCAGCCCTAGCTTCGTTATAGAAAATGTATGAAACCAACTTCAGACTGTTACCAAACTTCGCCTACTACACCGTTTTTTTAAAATATGGCTAGTCTGGTGTAATTAAGGTTCATAGTATTGTAGCACATTCCAAATAGATACGACTTAAAGAAGATTGGGAAAAATACCCAAACATCGCCTATTGCCTTTGAGGCCATTTTTTACCAACTTAACCAATGAAATTCAAAGTTTCAATTGTGAATACTGATAGTTAGGAACACTAAAAAACGTTTTTTTCGCCTTAACGGATTAAAATGCTTTCAAATTTGAGAGATTTTTTAGGAAAAGTGTCAAAACCCAGGTGAAGATAGGAAACTCTACGGTAACTAGTTAACTACATAATACCTACTATTGTCCGATAGGTAGGCCAGTAGGGGCCCGATTCGGATTTTGTAATAGATATCTATTAGACATCGCCAAGATACGATAACGATATGTTTAAGATCAATTTTGACATTTCCGCGATTCTGGAGATACTTTTGAACGATTTCCACAAGATATTACTTAGAGATCTAATTCACATCTAATAGATATCTAACACGATCTATCGGTAAAAGTGACATTGGTTGACCGAATTGCGCTGCAAAAGAGAACTAGTTGAAATCTAAACTATAACGTATCTAGAATGGATCTAGTTACGTGTCGTCTCTTGTGAATATCTTGAAGTTCGAATACGAAAGACTTTCGAAAACTTCAATGCGATCCACAACAATGGATATTTAGATACTTATTGTACAAATCTAAATCCCGAATCCCGTAAGAAATTACTTATAAGTAACTTCGTTTATCCAATTCGTTTCGCCATTGACAGGAGATTAAGATGGGGCCCAAAACTAGAAGCGGGACAGTTTCACATAAAGGGATTAGGTACTTCTGCCCTGATGGCCGTGGGCGGATCGTTTGACACCCACTTACACGATTATATGACCACACAGTTATTTACACCGCGTTTTGGAAAAACACCCGAACATTACTTACACTTCGTACGCAAACGACGTTGCTTATTACGTATACAAGGTTTGTAGAAGTCGGCCGGATTACACATAAATACAGAATATACCTAAACTGCTTTAGAGCCAGTTTTTTTTGCCTTTTCGTCGGCATCCTGTATCTTTCCACGAATTATCAAATGTAGAAGATCATACTAGTCTTCTTCACATACCTAATATAGGCATAGAATAGAGTTCGATCATATATGTGTTTCTGCATATGCCAAACTTCAAGTTCTAGCATTATCATTATTTCAGTAAATCATGCATTCTCGCTAATTTTTTTAGATACTACTCTGCACTATGATTGTATTATGTTAGAGCGACTGCGCCCATTGGAATAACATCAAACAAGAAATCCAGAAGAATACCAAGATAAGTCTAATTCACTCCATTGTGCTTCAAAGCGGTAGCGGATTAAAGAAAGCACGGGATTATGACCCCTGTTTCAAGGGGGTAAACGCCGTTGCTTATGCGTGCACGGTGCAGTGGGGCACGGTCGATACTCGCTACATTTGGTACAGATATATAGGGCAGATGAACTCGAAGGCCGCCCCCGAAGCTCGGTTTCGTTCGCTGGCCGTCACTGATCACTTGTCCTAGATGGAGCGTATTACACACCATACATTAGAATTTCCAGTTTAACTCAGTAAACTTTACTTTATGGTCTAGGTAACAAAAACAGTGGCTCACTATGTTTTACACTGTTATATGTGCATGGTGGTCTCAAATCGTGGGTTTACCTCGGTTGTGCTGTATAGAGCAGAAAAAATGGTTCTCGAAAAAATGGCAATCAGATGACAAGAGGATAACCCGACTGACTGACTGAAATACACAGTCTAATGCTGAACATATTCCTATTACAGAGCGTAGGTACGTTACTAAGGCATTCCAGTGTAATATGTGACCCCGATATTCGTAAAAACCATGCGTAAACGGAGCGCGCACTTATTTATACCAGTTAGCTTTAGCTTTAGTCTCAAATACGTACATAGATGAAATAACTATAACTCCCCTGGCATCGATTCGAGATGAGCGCCTTAATGACGTCTAACTTCTGATACTAAGATTACCTTTGTTTCTTTGACCTCGTCTGCAAAAATAGACACCTTAATTTTAGTTTATCAAATAAAACACCCGTCTATGCCTAGGGAACGTAAATTGATAGGGGCTATAAACATTGGAGGGGTGCAAAGTTTAGGAGTAAAACATTATTTAGTGAAAATGAAATATTCGATCCAATCTAAGTTTACGGTACAAATTGAAAGTTAAGTTAGCGTTTAATACTTATTATGTGTAACTTACACAAACAAGCTCTTGCGAATGGACTTACATATAAGTTATGTATAACATAAGATAAAACAATTGCAATCTGACCTTTCTCAACATATTCTAATTATTTTGTCTCCGATACCCAAAGGTTGTCTGGATCGCTCTTAAGCGATTAGACCGCCTGTTGCTACCTCTATTGTCTTTGTTTATGTTATTGTACATTTATTGTAAACTACGTGTATGTGAGGTGTGCAATAAAGAGTATTGTATTGTATTGTACAGTCACAATCATCAAAACCAAAGAGAAAACATCAATAAGTAGCAAACATAAGTAAACGTGTTACAGAGGCAGTTGCGATCTTCCACTTACACGGTAAACTAGTCGACTCCAGGGTGTACTAGGGTACCGATTACCTCTATTGAGTTAGCCCGTAGATAAACGGGCATGGGGGATGTGGCGGGGATGAAACCTCCCTCCACTCATTTCATTACCTACATGAAAAGTTATCAGCGCTGGTGTATTTAGGTCTATCTTATTTCTACCTTTGCTTTTTTTGTCGGAGTCGTAAAACGCTACTTTAAAATAAAAAAAATAAAAAATAAATAAATAAAAATCATTTATTTCAGACTAAAGGTCCATACATGGTTAGTGAACGTTAAAATTAAAATCTTATTACTAGTGTTAGTATGACATAAAAAATAGACTAACTAAAACTAAAAACTAGTACTACTTTTATACACAAATATATAATATTTCATTATAATCGAATTTAAACTGTTGTGAGACATACTAACATTGAATAATTTTACGGTTTAGACTCACTTGATTTAAGTCACTCGCGCGACTTGTTTCGGAGAGCTGGACTAAGTCTCCTTTCTCAACATATTATTGGGACAGAAAACGACAAACTAAACAATAAAACTAAACTACATGCATTATAAAACGTAAAATAATCTTATAAATAAATATATAAGTACCTATATTTGTCTATGGCGAAAAAGTTTATTTTAGTAAGTAATATATTTTTATCAATTTAGTTTAAGACAACACGTCTACGTCAATGCATTGTCAATTAAGTTTTAGACGTTACCTTACCTCTCTTGACTCCATATTTTAGGCTTGAATTTGTCTAGAACAAACTCGCACAGCAATCAGTAACTTGTATCGACATATTCGATTAAGTATTTCACTTTGCACCAAAATGTTTAAGTTGCGTACCTACCTAAGGATCAAAAGTACAACAATTAGAAAATGGTTACCAACATCAAATACTTTCTAATTCAAGCTACATTTACACACAAGTTCTATACCTCTACATGTATTCCCATGGAGATATTACTAATTGCGGCACATTAAATTAATTTAACATGCGCTTAAATGAGCAATATTAACATACAGTCGGCAATATAATCACATAATATCGTGAAATAGGGTGCGCTGTGAATTAATTGTAACGACGCAGAGACACGAAATAGCCAATTTAGGGAGAGTATGTTGAAACCCTCTCGAGGATACCATCTAGGTCTGTCGGAGAAAATTGCCTTCTCGGAAGTGCTCGAAGATATGGAATTCAGAATGTAGGCCAATTGATTCACATACGAACTTTGCCCTAGGCGTCTGAAATCTGTCGAATCGCCAATCTACATTCAAAATTCAAATCGTTAGGGGATCAGCAGATTACAGTTAACCCCAAAATGCTTGTACTTGTCGAAACTTGATAATATCTTAACAAAGGTGATAAAACAGTATTTTGCGGTTTGTAAAATAGGATTAAAGTCGGACTTTTATAATGATACTTTTACACTTTGTTTTGTCAAAATTATCTAGTTACCAAAACATTAGTTTCAGCACGATGCCCTGAACATTGAAATTAAATTAGAATCATAAAAATCACATATGCAATGTGAGCACGACTGTCGCCGTTATAGCTTTTAAAATTAAACGTATTCATTACTGTACCGACGATAAAAGACGGGAAACCCTACATTAAACATAATAAAGTATTTATGCAGGGTAAAGTTGTAACAGTTCCGCGGTTCCATTAATGTTCCATTACTTTCCGAAGTACCTCGCTCGGTGAAATAGAACCATTCTCGTTGGAATCGACATGGCAAGGATTTGTTGCTCAGGTTTGGTATCTCGTCGTTTTTCTTGAAACGTATTTTATAATAACGAAAAAATGAATAAAGAATCGTTAGCATTTTAGATTAGACGTTAGCGCTGAAAAAGGATTTTATTAAATTAGACGCCACATTTTATGTAACCTTTTTTAATTGGGTGTGCGTAGGGCCGTAGGATAAAGTATAAACTAATAATAATTTCATACAAATTAAGCTGCTTTTAGGTAAGAGGGAGATGGGGTATAATAACGTTTTGATTGGAGCGAAACGAACATTAAGACGATTCCATAAAGTTTTCTTCTTGATAATTATTCGTCTTACCACCATTTCTAACAAGTTTTCGGGGTGGTTTAAAATACTCGGATAAAATAAAGTTTATAAAATATTAAAAAAAAACAGTTAGTTTACTTAGGTAGGTACTTTTATCATTTCAACATCGAACTTTATCGAAAATTGCGAACGCAAGTCACTCGATAAAGCTAACTTTAATTAAGATGTTTTCGATGAAGATAACTTTAGTTTTAGTGTAAAGACATTTTGATGAATGACTTACATTTATTGCAATTTATTTTCCAAGTTGAACTATTTTAAATATTATTTAGTTTAATAGGTAATTTTAGGATTGAGTTAGCGTGTCGATCTTCTTCAAATGCCTTTTACGAGTATGTTTTAGATGAGTCGACGGTTTTTCGAAACGCCTCATTTGCTCCTTACACTTCATAAGCACCCTGTATCCTTCAACCTCGTTAATAGCCCTAACGGTTGCTCGCAAGATGTTTGCTCGCATGTGAGATCACTTAGCTGCTGTCAGGCTAGTGATTAATGGTTGGCTAAATTAATTATGCCGACCTTCACACTTCACGGATTTATTCTCATTAGTTACGTGTGAGTGGGGCTCTTGGTTGAACCAATGTATCGTGACCTCGAGATTATTATCAACTAAGGGCAATATGAGAGCGCCTTTATACTGGTTTACTTGAAAAGCAGGCAGATAACTCAGAGCATAATATTTAGGTAGGGAAAATGCCTGGTACGGGAATTCGGTCTGATACAGCCTGTAAAATTGGTGCAATTGATAAGCGCTGGCAGCGTCGACGCCTGGCCAACCTTTGGGTATCATTACTATCATTGGCAGTAGCAAGATGCAAGATCGTTCTTATAGTTAAACCTACAAGTTGCCTAAGATTTAACAAATTGAAGTCCTATCTACTTTTGCAACCAGGATAATTTAGAACCATGCTCAGGAAGTGAATTGATTGGTAAGGGCCACCCCACACTATAGTTCGTTTTTTTAGCATTAGAAAGAACTTGCAAGAAGGTAAGCGATCTTGACATGTCTTTTAATTGAAAAACACTTTTTAAAAATCAAAAACTATTACTTATGAAAGCAGAAGAATATAAATGATCGTATTAGATTCATAATTGTTACATATTTGCCGTAACTTATTTTGCGATACAGCGAGGAAATGTCGCCAGCATCCTTGGTACAATGCCTCAAGGGCCTATTTTAGATTTAAGCTAGTTTTTAATTTCTTTTAGTAATACACTGTATATATCTTGTTTGTAAATAAATGATCATTCCATTAAAAGACACATCAAGATTGTTTACCTTATTTCTAATGCTAAAAAAACGAACTATAGCGTCTCTCGAGCGTCGGCGCCTAGTCTTCAACTCTATGGCCGCTACTCGACGTAACGTTGGCGCAACTACGCAGCGACGTCATTTTCCATAGCGCTCACTAGACGCCGAATCCTAAAAGACGCTAGTGTGGGGTGGCACCAACTGTTATTTGTTGGCACGGTAGGTATTTTTTTGCAATTTCAGCGAATATTCTATTGCTGACATTATTAACATAAGCACATTAACTTACTTATCAACTTCTCTAATATTTATCCGTTTGCGAAAAAGAATTCAATTCAATATTAACTTTATTCAGCGGACTTTCATTTTCGAATTATACCTTCGTTAGCTCTATCCGCTTCAACTTGTAACTTGGAGGGTATACGCGGACTATTTCTCATCGCGACCTTACTATGACATGGGTGGGCTTTGTTCGCTCAGCGCCATTTCGCGCCTCTACCTGGCCTTGTTTCCCTTTTTTAACGTGACCATATGTACCACTATAACGTGACCTCAAGGGCCGTAGTAATATCGTGTAACCAGGGACCGCATTTATACTAGTCCACCTGAGTTTCATACTCGAACATCGAGTAAGGGATCGGAATGACGCCCAGGGCCTTATTCGACATGCCACTTTTGACGTCGCATGTTGAAGTTCATTTGAATCTGAACAATCATGGGTTGTCGAATAGGTAAAGATCATTATCTGTCAGTGAATCTCATGTAAACAAATCATTTCATCGCTAGACTTGTTTGTCTATTGGTATGGCCGCCATGTTTGGATTTATGACATTTAAAAGGGGATTCTATGGCATAGAGTAAACTGCATTTCTATTTTCTATAGTTTTTTGATTCCTCTACTCGACGCAAGATGGAGTTAACAGTCAAATTTCGATCTTGGCGTTATAAAAATAAACCGCAAGAACATGACATGCAGTTGCGTTGGTGTAGATCTATCATGAAAACGAATATATGACAATTGTCCAGAATTAAAAAAAACTTGACAATAAACATACAGCAATACATATACCACTAAATGTCAAAAAGAAAACAGATTTAGTATAATTACTAGGTAACAAATTATATATAAAGTTTAAATTTTAAACCAATCGTCGTGGGTCCTAACCCCGGCTCTTAGCAATGAACTTCTTGTAACTTGTGTGAAAAATATCATTTGATATTACACCAATTACTTTATGGTGAAGTAAAATATCATGAGTCATGAGGAAGACGGAGTAGCCAGTAGCCACAATAAGCTATATTTTTGTCCTCTGGGTTAGATGGCAGTGAAATAGGGAGAGATAGTGAAGAATGCGGCAAAATAAGCATTTATTGTGTTGTTAGTAGTTAGTAGACTAGTTTTTTTTTCTAAAAATGAAAATTGACGCAACAGCAAGCTCATAGCCCCCTATGAGCCAGTCAGGTGCAGGCTTAAGGGCTAATCCCGGGGGAAGCGGAGCGTCGGCGACTAGCTGGTGCATCTGCTTATTAACCTCTTCTCACTTTTACCTCAGGTCCTTTGATTAATAAATTAAGGTAAAATTCGTAAGAACTAGTGCCTGTGTCATATTCTAAATTGGACGCTATGCCTAATTAGTTGTTATAAATTAAATAAAATAATTATTTATTTAATTAAATTTATAACAACGCAACGTGGGGTTATTCATGATGAATTTTAATGGCTTATATAAGACAGCGGTCGTATATTGCCTTAGAAATTTGGATTTTGTCAGTTTGAATGAACAGCAAACTGGAGACATTGAGATTAATTTTAAACTTATTATTTTAGGTGTTCGTAAGAAATAAGGTATTGACAGACATTGACGGAAAATCGCGAAAACCCGGCCAGGTGCGTCGGACCACGCAAAACGGAGGAGGATTCCATACTTACTTCTTCTACCATGTATCCATATGCCAAAATAGCAACAAAAAAGCCGAACAAAAATACCGTTTCTTCGCAGCATTAGATTTCAGTCCTTTTTTTAGAAAAGTAATATATTTAGGTACATAATATATATATGTAAGTAATTTTGTTATGTGAAACTTATATGTTGTGTTACGAGACTTACGAGTAGGTAACTTTAAACTTTAACAGCCTAACAGATCCCAATAAGGCCTAGTTTACCCTCTGGGTTGGAAGGTCAGATGGCAGTTGCTTTCGGAAAAACTAGTGCCTACGCCAATCCTTGGGATTAATTGTCAAGAGAACAATAGGTTCTCATGATCCGTGGCAAAATCGAGATAACGCGTGGAAGAATAACTTTGTCACAAGAATATTTGGCCAAATATAAATCCTTATTTTAATACTCTCGTGTATTTGACCTACCTACTCGTATTGAGTCGTATTTTGCCACCTAGTAGCCTCGAATTGGTTGTTATATGTGGCTTTCCATAAATTAAGGGTCCTTATGCTTCAATAAGGACGTTTTCATGGGGTCCCGTTGTTTCCCATAAAGTTTTAAGTCATAATGTATTGTTTGTCATATTATCATTACTCATAAAACTGAAACCGTTAACATTTCAAGATTTTAGTTAGGTTATCCTATAGATAGGTTAGGTTAGGTTAGATTTGTTTTATGGCAATCCTGAAAAGTGACGCGTTTCTGAACTAAATGAATTATGACTAACGAAAATTCGAGCAAACAATACATTATGGCTTAAAACTATTTGGGAAACAATAGAGACCCCGTTTTCATCTGAAGTTGCAATAGAAATTGAAAAAGCCACATTTTTTCAAGCTTTTACTTAGTTTTATCTGTCCCGTTGGTTGTCTGTCTGTCCAATGTGGTTCCAATCAAATCATGCAAATTAAATCCCAACAAAAACATAAATGTGAAATGAGAGCCAAGTTCAATATTGAGAATACGTGTCGTTGTTGACTCGCCGACAAAAGAATTGAGATCTATATGGGTGCCTAGTTCTGTGCTGTGTAGAAAATCCTGAAATTATAAAGGATTTGTCTTGGCTAGTTTTTAACAACAAACCAAGTTTTTGAAAAACTAACAGAAAAATATATATTACCTATATGCCTATACGTAAAAACTAGCCAAGACAAATCCTTTATAATTTCAGGATTTTCTACACAGCACAGAACTTGGCACCCATATAGATCTCAATTCTTTTGTCGGCGAGTCAACAACGACACATATTCTCAATATTGAACTTGGCTCTCATTTCACATTTATGTTTTTGTTGGGATATCATTCCTTTTTGTACAGAAATTACTATAGTATTCATCATGAAAGCAGTTTGCCTAAGCTGAAAAGGAGACCCTCGCTAACGCGCGGTTAATTGCCAAAAAGTTTCAGTTTCACATTTTTTCTTTTGTATACGCTTTATAGTCTACTTTCATTCCAAATATCAAGTTTCTAAGTAATCTAGAAGTGGGTTAGGTTTTTGGTCTATAAGTTTTTTTTTTCCATCGATATATCAATAATTTCCAGTTTTCAGATTTTTCCCTCTATATGCACCTAATATTCTACCTTGATGCCAAATATCAAGTTTCTAAGTCATCTAGAAGTGGGTTAGGTTTTTGGTCTATAAGTATTAATTATTTTTTTTTCCATCGAAATATCAATAATTTCCAGTTTTCACATTTTTCCTTCTATATGCACCTAATAGTCTACCTTTTAACAACAAACCAAGTTTTTGAAAAACTAACAGAAAAATATATATTACCTATATGCCTATACGTAAAAACTAGCCAAGAAAAATCCTTTATAATTTCAGGATTTTCTACACAGCACAGAACTTGGCACCCATATAGATCTCAATTCTTTTGTCGGCGAGTCAACAACGACACATATTCTCAATATTGAACTTGGCTCTCATTTCACATTTATGTTTTTGTTGGGATATCATTCCTTTTTGTACAGAAATTACTATAGTATTCATCATGAAAGCAGTTTGCCTAAGCTGAAAAGGAGACCCTCGCTAACGCGCGGTTAATTGCCAAAAAGTTTCAGTTTCACATTTTTTCTTTTGTATACGCTTTATAGTCTACTTTCATTCCAAATATCAAGTTTCTAAGTAATCTAGAAGTGGGTTAGGTTTTTGGTCTATAAGTTTTTTTTTCCATCGATATATCAATAATTTCCAGTTTTCAGATTTTTCCCTCTATATGCACCTAATATTCTACCTTGATGCCAAATATCAAGTTTCTAAGTCATCTAGAAGTGGGTTAGGTTTTTGGTCTATAAGTATTAATTATTTTTTTTTCCATCGAAATATCAATAATTTCCAGTTTTCACATTTTTCCTTCTATATGCACCTAATAGTCTACCTTTTAACAACAAACCAAGTTTTTGAAAAACTAACAGAAAAATATATATTACCTATATGCCTATACGTAAAAACTAGCCAAGACAAATCCTTTATAATTTCAGGATTTTCTACACAGCACAGAACTTGGCACCCATATAGATCTCAATTCTTTTGTCGGCGAGTCAACAACGACACATATTCTCAATATTGAACTTGGCTCTCATTTCACATTTATGTTTTTGTTGGGATATCATTACTTTTTGTACAGAAATTACTATAGTATTCATCATGAAAGCAGTTTGCCTAAGCTGAAAAGGAGACCCTCGCTAACGCGCGGTTAATTGTCAAAAAGTGTATACGCCTTATAGTCTACTTTCATTCCAAATATCAAGTTTCTAAGTAATCTAGAAGTGGGTTAGGTTTTTGGTCTATAAGTATGTTTTTTTCCATCGATATATCAATAATTTCCAGTTTTCAGATTTTTCCCTCTATATGCACCTAATATTCTACCTTGATGCCAAATATCAAGTTTCTAAGTAATCTAGAAGTGGGTTAGGTTTTTGGTCTATAAGTATTAATTATTTTTTTTCCATCAAAATATCAATCATTTGCAATTTTCACATTTTTCCTTCTATATACACCTAATAGTCTACCTTGATGCCAAATTTCAAGTTTCTAGGTCACCTGGAAGTGGGTTAGGTTTTTGATCTATATGTCAGTCAGTCACAAAAATGCCGGTTTTTAAACGTTAATTTATCAATAACTGTTTGAGCTATGTTTATGAAATAGTGTATTTTGAACAAGCTAAGGGACTTGAATACATGTGCCAAATTTCATGTGTGTAGGTTAAGTAGGTTTCAAGTTGTGAAGGGGTCAAAAGTAGCTCGAAATGGTTCGTGTAATATTATACACGGTTGCTGCGTCGCCAGTTCCTTTTTCTTTGAACTTGGCTGGACACGCTACCGCGTGTCTAGATTTGACCCACTTCTCGGGTGTTCAATGAAGCTGAAAATTTACATAAGTACATAATATGTAATATGGGTGACAATACAATATTTTTATGGTTACCATCGAGTTGATCTGATGGTGATGATACAGACAGTGGTCTTTTAAGTCTTTTTAACTTTGTGATAAAACAACGCAACTTAATTATATTTGAAAATATTTAAAGAAAAATACAGTCAGAAATTAGAAATATTGTTATCTAACCTCTCTATCACTTTTGCATATTCGAGCGATAAAGAGGCAAATAGCTGAGTTTCGATTTTCGCACTCCCCGATAGGCCCCTTTGTAAACAAACCGCCTTGATGTGTCTATGTCAAATTATTAATTGTTTGTGAAAACTTGTTAAAAAAAGTTTAAAGGAAAGGCGTAGGCAAAGAGTAGTATAATATGTATATAGCTGGTCAACCAAATCTTGTCAGCAAAAAAGGCACGAAATTCAAATCTTCCATGGGACGATATCCCTTCGCGCCTACATTTTTCAAAATTGCCGACTTTTTCTACTGTCAAGATCTGGTTGACCAAGTATACCTATATAGCGCTGGCGGTACACCGAGAAATTCAGTAAAATGCTGCAAATGATGTTAAAGGTATGAAAATCGGTACGATTGATCTTTAGAACATTTGAAACAATTTGACCCGAAGCACCAACAAATAAAAAAAAAACGAAAGGAGTTATGACGTCATCTTTTTTTGTAAGGAATAAAAAAATATTGTTTAAAAACCTATCGTGTTTGGTATTAAACGAAAGGGCTTTCTGAGCCGATTCCAAACATATATCACATCATTACATTTCAGTATTTTTTTTTAATTATAATATAAATAATTTTCAAAACATACCAATTAAGTTTGGGATTCTTCAGATACAATACGGTAAATTTTTTTTTGTAAAATATACCTCTAATCTTATACCTAATATCCTCATATCTAACCCTAATAAAGCAATTTTGAAATTATATACATTTAGGTTTTTTTTTTATTTTTCAGTTTTACATAGTGTGATCTATGAATCTGTCAATTAAATATTTAAAAAGAAAGCATAAAATTAATATATAACGGTTTTTTTCAGAAAGTCGCTTATATCTCGGAATCTATAAGTTGTAGTAAAAATTGTCTATGTAATAATTAAGAAAGAATTAACCGAAAAAACTCACCTTTAACGTCCCCCCTTTCCCGAGTTCTCCACCCCCCACTCATCAGAACTTTTTCTTACTTAAAGCTTAGATATTACCAAAGGAACATGTAATAGTATTTTATGCAACTGTTGTTTAAGAGAGGTCAAAAAAGGCGAGTGGCGTCAGTAACAATAACAACAAACAACAACCGAAAATTGTTAATAAAGACGCCACTAGTATTTTTTGACTCGGTTAAACAACGTTGCATACAATACTTTTTCTACGACCAAGCACTTACTTTGAAATGCAATGAAATAATAATAAAAATGGATGATGATGATTGTTTCATGTCCTAATGTGATAGGTTGTTCAGTGCGTGGGTTTCTTAAGGGGAACGAAAATTTTATTATTTTTGCGCTACGACGCACGGTTTAGGAGATACAGCCCTATAAATATTTTTCTTCCTCTTTTTCTTTTTTTTTTCTTTTTTTTTTCTTTTTTTTTCTTTTTTTGTGTTTTTTAAATCTTACTTAGGGGAACGAAAATTTGATTATTTTTGCGCTACGACGCACGGTTTAGGAGATACAGCATTATAAAGTTTTTTTGTTTTTTTTAATCTCTTTTTTGTGTTTTTTTTTTTAAATATTAATTAGGGTTTCTTACAGAGGAATGAAAATTTTAATATTTTTGCGCTACGACGCACGGTTTAGGAGATACAACCCTATAAAAAAAAATTCTTTATTTTTTTTTGTTTTTCGTGTTTTCTAAATATTACTTAGGAGTTTCAAAGGGGAACGAAACTTTGATTATTTTTGTGCTACGACGCACGGTTTAGGAGATACAACTTTATAAAGATGAAAATAATCGTACCATTAACCAAAACATGTCTATGGTTTACTCATCTGTCAGAAATGACAACTAAAATTCGGTTGGAAACAATGTATTCCATACAATATTTTTTAAATGGTGATTACACGAAGTATCGTAAAAGTGTCAAAAAGATACTGCGTGTATGCACAAATATTTTTTTGGGGAATAGACTAAAGACTTGTGTTGATAACTATAAGTTAGGGGTTTAAAGGTGTGTGCACGACCCTTTAAATGACAAATAAAAGTACGGGAGTAGAAAAAGCAAGTTTCAATACTCTTATTTTACCCGAATGACATTATTACTCATATTAAGTAATTCGGCAGGGCTATTATTACACTTTGTAAAATTGAAAAATTAAAAAAAAACCTAAATGTAAATAATTTCAAAATTGCTTTATTAGGGTTAGATATGAGGATATTAGGGATAATTTGAGGTATATTTTACAAAAAAAAATTATGGTATTGTATCTGGAGAAGCCCAAACTTGGTATGTTTTGAAAACTATTTTTATTATAATTTAAACAAAATGAATGAAATGTAACTATGTGATATATTTTTAGCATTGGCTCAGAAAGCCCTTTCGTTTAATACCATACACGATAGGTTTCTAAACATTTTTTTTTATTTCATACAAAAAAACATGACGTCATAACTCCTCTCGTTTTTTTTTATTTGTTGGCGCTTCGGGTCAAATTGTTTCAAATGTCCTAAAGATCAATCGTACCGATTTTCAGACCTTTAACACCATTTGCAGCATTTTACTGATTTTCGCGGTGTACCGTCAGCGCTAGAAGTGGGCAGCAAAGAGTAGTATAATATATAGGACAGTCGGCAGTCAACGTTTGTTCCTAATAAATATAACATTGATGAATCAAGGCGGTTTGTTTAAAGAGGGCCTGCCGCGAAACCAATTTCGTTATCTGCCACCACTGACTTAATATAAAAGAAATAGACACACAAAGCAGAACAAAAACGTCAAGAAATGTGGATCCCAATGACGTTTCGCACCATTTGCATTGATGATAAAAACGCTTACGTAAATTTTGAGTCAAGATAAATGTTTCGTACAGAAAAGAGCTTAATGTCGTAAGCATTAAGTGTCAAATTTGCAAACATAAGTACCAACACTGTTAAAAAATTTAGTCCGATGGCACTAAACGTAACGTATTTACGTCAAACAATGTCAAACGAGAATAATGAACGAATGGAGTCACTTTGGTACACTTTAATATGTATTACTGTACAGGAAAACCAATTGAAGTAATAAATAAAACAAATTTAATTTAATCGGGAGCTCAAATAAAATTAATTCGTGGTTCAAATTCAAACAAATTAAATGTTTAATTCGTAAGTATACGTCTTTAAATACTAATTTCCTTGAAATAAATTCTACTTATTAAATAACTGTGTATTTAAGATCTACATTTACTCATAGCGCGGGTGCACGGGGACATTTAGATACTGATTGGATTTTTTTTATAAAGTCTACCTATACTTTATAAAAAAAATCCTATGGTTGTCACTGTGTTCCGACAGGTTTAGCATTTACAGTTAGTCGATATAAGTCCTTATTGGTGGTGTATATGTCGGAAACAGGGAAATGGGCCGAACACACAAGTGCCGTTTTGCCTTGTTTAAAACTGCATCACCCCTATCTCTTGCTATAATTAAATAGCAGTCCACTTTGCACGTCGCATAGGTTTTCTTGGAAATCTTGAATTTAAACATAATATTATTTCTTATGAATTCCATATAAAAATATAAAAAAATATTGACCTCACATCGACTCATTAGATTTTTGTTCCTTAACATCCCTTCTTTGGTACTAACAAATTAATTTATTCAAAACCATAAAATTACCACCAGATTACATAAATTATGTAATGCTATCCAAAGAACTAACCGAAAAAAATACATTCCATCCTTTTTCCTTGTTTTATCATTGTTATTTTTACATATTTTAACGGCACATTTCGTAATTGTTGACAACTTCACATTTGAGCGTTTCAAACAAGACTAAACGAAAAAGTAATGCATGATCTGTTTTGACATCACTTTTGTGGGGCCATTTTTGGCGGCTGATTGGGTATCCAGTTCTTTATACTATATCAATGTCTGCCACCATTAAATTTCGCTCGTATATGCAAGAGTGATAGAGAGGCAGATAACGAAATTTCCCCCACCCCCCTTTGGATGGTTCTTGTTTGAGTTATAATGTCACTGTATTGAGGACTCAACCTTTCCATTTTTAAAGTGTTTTTATATCGACATGACACTGGCTACTGTAGTAAATGCCAAAAAAGAAAAAAAAAACGCTGTCATAGTAACGAAAATAATAAACACGTCAATCGAAATAACGTAATATCCAAGAAAAATTTGCAAAATAGTATATGATAAATATGTAAAACATCATTAATTATCGAATTAAGATTACATACAACTTTGTGTAAAAAAAATTGAGGCAATTATACAGCCCGATTATACGGGTTACATTTTGAAAAAGATGATTATCTTGGAAAGAAGAGTAAATATACATAGGTGAACATAATGGTGAACAAAGGTATAGTAAAATAGGTAGGGACATAATTCAGGGTTTGCTTGTCTGGTCCACGCATGCTGTACCTATCACGACCACGGCACGGCCGTCTCCTGCTAACTTTTCGCTATAATAGTAAAATCATAGGTCTAATACCTATGATTTTAATATTATAGCGAACAATATTTCATGTTCATGATCTCGAATTTAAGACTTTAGCTTAGATTTATGGCGTGCGGCCTAGCGCGCGTTGCCTCTATGAGGAGCTGTCAAAGCGCTTTATATCTGTATGCTTTTGATGATGCGGATCAGCATTCTTATCCAGCGGGGCAAGCGGCCAGCCTGCAGAAGGGCACCCTACCGCACTTGGTAGGTCACTACACTCACTACCAGGATTTAGGGCTAATAATTTATTTATAAGTTTTTAATACCTTTAAACGAGCAATTCTTGTATATTTATTTATTTATTTATATGTATAATATATTTCGGGGATCTCGGGAACGGCTCTAAACGGATTTAGATGAAATTTGCTATATGGAGGTTTACGGGGGCGCAAAATCGATCTAGCTAGGTTTTATCTCTGGGAAAACGCGCATTTTTGGGTTATTATATGTTTCCAGAGCAAAACTCGGTCTCCCAGACATTAAGTTTTTAATTTAAGTGTTTTTATCATGTTTCATATTTAAACTTACAGATGTGAATCACCAGCAGAGTTTTTGGAGAGGTGTGGTTTTCTTATTTCCTGTTACCAACCTGAAACACCATACCTACCTAAATATCAGAAAATAATAAAGTGAAGAAAATTAAATAAAGTTGAATGCTTAAAAACTTTAATGTTTTATTAAAATTAAACGAAAAAAAATGTGTAAACTGAAATAGATCAAATTTTTTTATTTGTAGTTGAATAACATATATGTATTTAATCTCCTTTAATTAAAAATCATCTCTGAGTAGATACATATTAAACAATAGGTACTTTTAGGTCTTGGTAGTAATGTTAGGTCTTATGACCTACTGTATTTGACTATATTACTTACCAAGACCGGAGCCTGACCTGTCAGTCACCAACTATTTTGATGCTCTTTGTAGGTAGCATCAAAATAGTTGGTGACTGACAAAGTTACCAAGTTACTAAGGTAGTAGGTACCTATATAGTAGGTAGCAGTAGCGCAATATTTAGTCAAAATATTTTGACTAATTTAGATTATTTTTATGCCAAAAAAGTAATACAAGCTATTCATGTTCCACTTAGTAATAAAATACGGACTTTTCTGAATATGTGGTTTACGAAATGTGTTAAGGTACAACTTGTGGTTTATTAACGTGGTTTAGAAATAGGCAGCTTGAGTTGAGAGAGGTGATGAGTAAATTGTTTCATTTTTTTACAATTTTGAGCGTTTATAGGAGAATGTGTGGAGCAAGCATTATTTGACGTGTAGGTGTGGGTTCAACAAAAAGATCGCTTGTCAATAAGGCATTCTTGCTGTTAAAATTCAATTATTAATAGCCTTTATCGACCATCAGCAATGTAGTCCCTTTTTGATTGATGGAAATTGTCACGTAAGTTCCACTACTCGCCGCCGCATCGCCTACAGCGCATTCGTTAGTCTATCGCTCACAAGATGTCATTAATTCATGTAAACTTACGTACTGAAAAAAAAAAGTTTTACTCTTTGCTATAAATTACCCTTTCGCACGTCAAAAACTCCAAGATGGAGCCGAAGGTCATAGAGAAAAAAGTCTACATTTGGAATCATTACTTGTCAAAATTTGACATTAGCAATCCACAGTTAGGTGACAACCAAACCAAACCATTATAAACCTTAAAGTAATAATAAAACAAAGTTGTTTTTTGTTAAATTATTGTTTGTACCAAATGAACTTCAGCACTTGATGAACTTCAAATGAACTTCAACAGTTGAATTTCAAATGACGCGAAATTTGACAGTTGCACATGTCGAATAGGGGCCCAGTGTTTGCTACCTTTGTTTTCATCCCACGTGTGCCATTTGAATTTTCGCACTGAATAGTCCTGACTAGGAGGTATTGTCAGTTTGTACCCAACATCTGAAAGGTTGTACCTTGTAATAATTTATTTTACGAATTTTCTTATTATTTGTCCGAATAGAAGGTTTCGTTTAGGCTGGGAATTCGTAATTTATTTTACGTCACCCTACGTGAGAAGAAAATCTCACTTCCTGACCAAGGCAAGACGTAAAACTTTAGACAAACCACGGGCGGTAATTCGTACAGCCCCAGATGGTATATTATGGCCCTCACCTTCGGTTCGGGCCACAAACACCTGCGATCTGGAGCATTTACGAATTCACCTCCCTAGGTATGTAATGTACCATTTTCTTAGTTTACTTGCCAGTATCCGTATATTACATTATAATATCTGGGTGACCGAGCTTCGCTCGGAAAACATAAAAACTCGAAGATGCGCGTTTTCCCAGAGATAAGGCCTAGCTAGATCGATTTTTCCCCCCCCCCCGAAAACCCCCATATAGCAAATTTTATCGAAATCGTTAGAGCCGTTTCCGAGATCCCCGAAATATATATATAAATAAACAAGAATTGCTCGTTTAAAGGTATTACAAGAATTGCTCGTTTAAAGGTATTAGGTATATAGATGTATGAATTATATCTGTTTTCTAAAAAATCTTTAAATAGCGAAAAACTGGTAAAGTAGTCAGTCAGCACTCAGCAGTATAAGTTGCTAAGCTAGCGAGGTGTTCAAAGTTTCAACTTTGACATTTCAAATTGACACGCTCTTATTCTCTTATCAATAAAGTCGCGTCAAGATCATTTTGACCACCTGGCCCGCTTAGCAACTTCTGCTGCTGACTGTACCTACAACCGAAACAGTGGATGCTGCAAAAAGTGCAAAACGATAAACGTGATTTATTTTGTGCAAAACTGTTAAGTAGGCACTAATGTAATTTTTATGATGTAATTTTCCGTAATAAGTGCCATAATTCAAAGTGGCGGAAATATGTTGTTTATTTACATTAGTTATCAGAATAGAGGCGTGTCGGCAGCGGCTCAGCTCGTCACGATTAGCATACACTTACGTCGTGCGTTTGCGTTGGCTAATGTATGCTAAACTGTATACATACAGCCGGAATAATACAGACTGTTAATCTACAAATGCATACAAAAACGCTTGCTGTATGGGATCACATTTCTTGTTGTTATTTTGTCCCGTCAGCCAGGAGACAAAAGTAGCCCAGTTTTTAGAAAAATGTTTTAAAATACCAGATAAATGCATGTGTATCGAATTAAAATACCATAAAACGAAGGTTTTAAGAGAAGAGAGTGACAAGAAAAAGTTAATTCATCTTTATCATTAATAACGGGCGGGTTTTGGTCACGGAAGACATGCAGTTTCACTTAGAAATGATTTACGATATTTCTCTCACTAAGAGGAAGGCAAAATCAGTGGATGGTCCCAGATGAAAGGTACTCAGATAATTTATAATCATGAATATGATACTTTTTATCCTGGAATTCGTTCCAGGAAGGAAGGTTTGAAGGTTGTAGAGGAGTGCGTTCAACACATTTTACACAAACGTAGTTCGTGACTAAACTCTTAATACACAATACACACACAATTGTACAATGATATGGTCTTAATTATTAACGTGTCTCTGATGCAGCGCTGAAATGCTAACGCTACGGCAACTCCAGTCATAAAGTATAGAGGGTACCGAGCATAAGCGTAACGAGATGGATTAGGGTTGTCGGTTGTCGCACATTATACTCGTTGAGTCCGACTAACTCCACATAATTACCATAAACATAAACATAAACATAGTAGTTCTCAATATGTTAATGCTCAGTGGACATTTAGGTTGGAAACTAAGTAATTAATGTATTCGATACAGAAATATATGGATGGCTCCCTACTGTCCCTCCCTACTGTTTATTAACGACTTAAGTTTACAGATTACATATTACGTGTACTAGGACAGTGAAAATCACTTGGGCGTTTACTTTATTTCGATGCCCGAGTTAAAAACTTTCGCAAAAATGCTTCACTAACTCAATATAAGTAATTTTCAAGTCATTAAAGAGCAAAATATTCCGATCAACCCGCTTAGCTTTTAGAATATACTTTCGAAAAACGCTAAACTACTACCAAAAGACAACAACTACCTACTAAACAATTGACAAAATATGATAGAAATAGGTATAGCAAAGCACTAATTACAGACGTGTTTTGCGAGTATAAAGGTACCCAAATATTCTGAGAAATTTAAATATGTGTAGGTTTCATCATTTATTTAGCAAATCGAGTAGCAACCCTTAGCAGGGCTGAAAATTGATTAAAACATGAACTCGCGTACGCCTATAAAAACGAAATTGGCTGTTTGTAGCTATATATCAAGGCGTCATGCTAAAACATTCTACGCATGTATCGTTACGATAACTTTGGACACGTGTAGAGAAAATATTAGGTATGAAATTGTACTTGAGATTTCAGTTTATTATACGGCAGTACTGATAAATTGAGTTAGATGTCTTGGTAATTTCGTTTTAGGTTTAATACGTAGGTACTAAATTAGCTAAGTTTGCATTTTTGTTCAGGTTTTTGAGTAATTAAAAACACATATACCTATATGTTACTTGACATAGACGGTTAACTACAAAGTCTTTCGTGTCTTGGTACTGAAACATTTCGTCGTCCGAATATATGGTTAGTACAGTAAGATCCCCTAAAGCCTGTACAAACACCCGTTGCAATTCAGCCCAACGGCCTTCAATAAACCCAGTCTTATTTAAAGCTATCTTGACTTAAATTCCGAAAGGACCCTCGAAAGGGTTTTTAGGTCCTTCCATTTATTTCAATCCCTTAACCTTATCTGATGATGGCTGCGCAACGTCCTTATCTGATAACAACACAGACCTATCTATGTCTAACGTAGGATGGGACATACAAACGTGTTGCACAAAGCTTAAGGTTTATTTTTAAATACATTTTAAAGCGTGATACGAGTTTTTATTGTTTGCCCGTGGTATGAAGATGCATGCTGTTTTGTCGAGAACGGTCACTGGTGTACGTCGTTCTTAAGATGGAAGATCTCGTATAATTTTATTAGGTTCATCTCAGACTAAAATGTTGCTACTACAAATTCAAATTTATGTGATAAGATTGGAATTAATGTAATTTTCTCGCTTTGTATAACATTTATTTGATTTACGGAATTTACCTATTACTTCTAACCTAGGTTGGCTAGGCATAGAGTTCATCTCAGCTAACTTTGCACAGACTTGTACAGTACCTACAAAATGAGTGAGGGAGTGTCATTATAAACGTCGTACTTTCACAGAAAATTGACATGAATGATGAAATTGACGCACATTATTATTGCAAATGCCACGCAGACTTAACCTGGTCCGACTCTATGTTTTTATACTTTATTCATGAAGTTATGAATATCTTGAAGTTTGTAATTTTCCCGACTAAGTTCGATAACAAGCGTATATTTACTTACATAATTATACCACTTACACACTCTGCGACACATTTTTTTCCACACGACATGAAATATTTTGTCATAAAAGACTTAGGGCCAGTTGCACCAACCACATTTGACAGACTGATCACGCTGATCAACGTCAGCCGGCGCGCCCCGGCGCTTTACTGTGAAACTTTCCATACATAAAAATTTTGCGAACTCTTTAACGATACGAACAGTTTGGTGCAACCGACCCTTAAACAGGTATACCACGTTGCGTTGACGGATTATTTCATTAAGGTCGCTGTGAAGTTTCTTTATTGCATTAATAATGTGCCCCTTTGTCCCTTATCACCAACTCGTGACAGCTACTATATTAAACTTTTCACGAGTTACCTCTGACAGTACTATTGACGAATAAGTTCACGACATTTGATATAAACTAAAGAAACTATGTTTATGTCGTAAACTTTTTATATCTATATTTTTTCCTGAGATAAAAGTAAGGAGATAATATTATAATAGCAATCGTAAAATAGGAAAGTATATAAAATCTCACATTAACCGAAACATAATTTTGGAAACAAAAGTTAATACATTGATATCAACGACACATCCAAAACGACAAGTACCTACCTGTAAAATCATGCAATACATAAATATGCAATTTTATTAAGTCACTCATGCCTTTGTTGCTTAAACGTGAGTGACCTGTTTTAATAAGTTTAATACTTATTATTTTGTGGATATTAACTTAATCCTAAAGTTTATTCATATAGTTATAGGTTATTTTTATAGGAACGGATAAAATAAAAAACTCGCAAATTATTTTCGTTGACAAATATTTGTGTTTTCGTACCGAGAAGTATCCTTATATGCGGATTTTATGGCAGATATTTTTTTAGGCCGTTCAAGAATGTTTTCCCAATCCGATGACACCGATGTTGTTATTTCTATAGGGAAAATATGAGAAGATATGATACGAAGTCAGTGTTATGTCAACACAGACAGGAAAGATATCATATAAAAACAAGAAATACTGATGGTGATTCAATTAAATTTCGTCTTCTTTCCTGCAGTCTGTAAAATATCGCCAATCTGTCAAATACTATATGTTGTTGGCACAAAAACGTTCAAAATTCGTTCGTTGCCTTGTATAAAAGCATCTGCAAGCGTTCGTAGGCTACGTATTCAGCTTACCATCGATCGGCCGGCCTTATTGTTTGTTTAAAAAACAAGTTTTCGACATTTTCATCTAGCGCACAAATTGTCCTCAACAAACAAAATATTTTAAAAATATTTTTTAACTTTTTATTATAATAGGTATTTTTATAGTTATATACCTCGCATTTCACCGCAGCGTAACCAACATTACAGCATTTCTACAAGTCTGCCTCGGCAAAGAAATTAATTTAAAATTCCTGCGGCAGCTTCACACCACAGTCTACATCTTTCTAGATCCAGCTCATATAAACGGCGGTCACGTTTTAAAGAAATAACTTGAGAGTCGAACGAAACGGAGAATACAGGAGGGTTATTGGAATCACTTAAAGACTCGAATGCTCTGATGAACCAGTATAAGTAGATCCGTCTGATTTATTTCCGAAATCGGATGACGGAGATCGGATCTAGTGCGTTTATTACCATAGAAATAGTTCTACGGCTACTTCGGACCATATTTTCACGCGTTCGGATCGGATTCGGATCGGAAGTAGTGCGAAACCGCTCTAAGAGTTTTCACATTGTCCGATCCGATATCAAAAATCGGATGACCTTTGGAGAAAGACAGCTGCTAGAAAATGCCTTTCCTTCTTCCTTTTATTTTCTTCCTTCCGTCCTTTTATTTTAGCATTAACGCTTTCTTTTGAACAACATACCTACAAAAATTAAATGTATAAAAAAGTATAGAAAGACACTTTTGTTTTTGCTACTTTGTAGTTGTATGCATGACATCAATTACCCGCAAAAATCTTTAAAACAGTTTTGTCCTTATATATAAAAAAAAATTGTTACCTTTTACTAATTATAGTGGTAAAATAAAATCAGATTTACCTACATATATAAAAAGCGTTCCACAGAATATACCTAAATTTTTGCTTTTTTATGTCGGGGTCGGGAGTTACGGCTCTGAGCAAAAAAAAAAAGTTGTGATCGGAAAAATTGACAGTGTCTGACCTAGCTAACTCTCTGCATGCCATTTGCAATGACAACGTTGGGAATGTCATCACAAATGTCGAATTTCTATGAAAATATGACGTATGTACATAATGACACCACCACACTTCTTTGTATTATAGTGCCGAGTGAGCTTAGACGGACTTAGGACAAAGAATTCGACTCGTCTGAGTACGGATAGTAATGGGAATACCGGGCCCGGACTGAAATACGAATGGCGGTAAATATAAAGCGATCAAGTAGAATTTACGATGTTACCGGGGTTAATAATTGAATTAGGCAGCTTGTTTGTGAGAGAACGGTAAGCCGGCTTATAAAGTTTAAGCTTTCGCTGCTAAAGGACAGCGCGGACGGAGCAAGAGATATTATATGCTCTTTTAAGAATTCGCTACAGGATTATTACCTGCTTATAAATGTATCTCAGATGGTTGTGCGGTTGGTAAAATGTTGCGCAGTGATTTTCTAGAAGGCAGAGTCCGTCAATGAAGTTAGCTAACTTTCCACCGACTTGAATAGAACAAAGTTAGGTGGTGTTATTAAATACGTCATATTTTCATAGAAATTTGTCATTAATAATGACATTTCCAAACATTTCCATTGCAATTGTCATGTAGGGTTAGCTTGGTCCGAGAGTAGCTGAGTTTTGGAAATATGTATTATTAAAATGTTTTATTAAAAAATATTTATTGGTTTTATACATGTATTGCTACAATATAGCTAGGGATCTTCTTCTAAGCAACAGATATCTGTTGCTTAAAAAAAGATCCCAACCTATAGCATTATATGCTTGTGACAGAAAACCCCGCTCTAGCAACAAATACAGGGTTTAGACGTTTAGACCAATATGTTTTTGTATATAAATCTAATACTTAAGACTTAAAATTAATGTTTTACTTATTAAACATAATTAATACAAATCAGCTTCATACTACAGAAGCATTCAACCAGACCATAGCTGGCCATAATAACATGTTAAATAAAAACTGCCTCAACTAAGCATAACAACATACAGTTCAAGCGCTTGTACTTTTTAGGGTTCCGTAGCCAAATGGCAAAAAACGGAACCCTTATAGATTCGTCATGTCTGTCTGTCTGTCTGTCTGTCTGTCTGTCTGTCTGTCCGTCTGTCCGTCTGTCCGTCTGTCCGTCTGTCTGTCCGTCCGTATGTCACAGCCACTTTTCTCCGAAACTATAAGAACTATACTGTTGAAACTTGGTAAGTAGATGTATTCTGTGAACCGCATTAAGATTTTCACACAAAAATAGAAAAAAAACAATAAATTTTTGGGGTTCCCCATACTTCGAACTGAAACTCAAAAATTTTTTTTTCATCAAACCCATACGTGTGGGGTATCTATGGATAGGTCTTCAAAAATGATATTGAGGTTTCTAATATAATTTTTTTCTAAACTGAATAGTTTGCGCGAGAGACACTTCCAAAGTGGTAAAATGTGTGTCCCCCCCCCTGTAACTTCTAAAATAAGAGAATGATAAAACTAAAAAAAATATATGATGTACATTACCATGTAAACTTCCACCGAAAATTGGTTTGAACAAGATCTAGTAAGTAGTTTTTTTTTATACGTCATAAATCGCCTAAATACGGAACCCTTCATGGGCGAGTCCGACTCGCACTTGGCCGCTTTTTTTTTATATATATTTTCTTTCGCGTATAAATCCAACCATGGACAGGTATGTGTGATTTACTTAAAATTGGCTGAAGTGAATTGTAAATTAGAATATAATTATTACAAATAAACTTTTACTAAATATAATAGTATTTTATGCAACCGTTGTTTAAGAGAGGTCAAAAAAGGCGAGTGGCGTGAGTAACGATTTGAGGCGAAGCCGAAAATTGTTAATAAAGACGCCACGAGTATTTTTTGACTCAGTTAAACAACGTTGCATACAATACTTTTTCTACGACCAAGCACTTACTTTTAAATAAAATTGTAAATTTAACAAATATTTTTAATTCAAGTCGCAAACATGGAGGGTACGGGCGGGAAAAGAATCAATGAATGAATGAAATTAAAAAAAAAAACATGTCTATGGTTCACTTATTTGTCAGAGATGACATTTAAAATAAGGTTGGCAACACTGTATTTCATTCAATATTTTTTAAGTGGTCATTACACGAAGTATCGTAAAATCGCCAAAAAGATACTGCGTGTATGCACAAATTCTTTTTTGGGGAATTAGATAGATTTGCGGATAATAACGGACTAGCTGTGTATAAAAAGCATTACACAAAAATATGTACAGTGACTTGTATAGTATTTGTTCATTAATTATATTATGAAATAAAACTCGTAAAACGCTGAAGTAAAACGCTTTTCACTCGGCCTTTATTCAAAAATAGAATTCTATTCTAAATGTTTCCAAATAATAAACGCGTTTTCTCCAACCAAGGACAACTACCTAATTTATCTAAAGCGTGTTCGCTCGCCCACGCGCCTCTGAATCAGGGATGTTGCGAATATCCGCATCCGCAACCGCGGAACTTCCGCAGTATTTTCAACATCCGCATCCGCATAAAATCGATGCGGATTTAATGCGGATGCGGATGTGAAACAGGTACAGGAACGTCTTAGCATAGGCGTAAGTGCTAGACTGCTAGGTCATTTAGTCATTAACCAAAAAAACCTATTAGAAATGAGCAGTCAAGCGTGAGTGGAACTTAATGTACGGAACCCTTGGAACGCGAGCCCGACTCGCACTTGGCCGGTTTTTTGAAATAAACGTAATAATAAATAAATTTGACGTTTTTTATGGTACTATCTTGACATCCGCATCCGCGGATGTGAGCCTTTAAAAATCCGCATCCGCATCCGCATCCGCGGATGTCAAAAAATCGGCATCCGCAACATCCCTGCTCTGAATATAGTTTAGTGGTGTAAAAACGTCACGCACTTGACTTTTGGGATGTCCCCACTGGGATGTAACCGCGAATATTTCGATCGTTCGTCTGTTGGCGTCTCTATCACTCAAATAAGCAGGAGCGATAGAGAGGCGGAAAACGAAAATTTAATATGGACTCTCAGTCCCTAGCAACTAACTCTGACAGACGCTGAGTACGAAGTTATCGCCATTTACGTAGTTTCAGTGAAATTAATGTGTATTTCAAAAAGCATGACGACTTTCATGACGTCACTTGTGGGTAATACGTGTTTTATTATAATTATGTAAATAAAGTATTACTGTTAGGTTTTTACGACAATTTAACATCATTAGGCGGTGGATTATGTGGGTATTGTGGGTGTAGTAGATAGATAGGCAATTTGTTGAAGTCATCGATATTTTGTTGGAGTCATCGACATGTCGCCAATAGCGACTAAAAATTCAAGTGAGTGAAACCGTTGTCGTATAAACAGTTTAATTTGTTGAAGTGTCTAACGGTTCATTTTTTGACGCATGTACTAGACTACATTATTAAACAATTTTGAAAACGAAGGTTTTTTTTTTTAAATAAACACTCACAAAACAAAGTCAAATGTCGCTTATAAAACTTCTATGGAATAGAAAATACCTAATAAAAGTTAGTCTTATACAGAGCTTAGGTCGTAACTTCGTGTCTTGACCAAAACATTGCGCTCGTACTAACCGTAAGTTTGCAAGTAGAGCTAAAGTTATTACATCTTAAACCTCTTGCGATATATTTTGCTATTCCATCTGCTAGAGGGAGAAAGTAATACATGTCATGTAGATATTTACCATGTTGCTCTAGCAGATAGCTCCTACCGCTCTGCGATGTAGGTGATTTGTGATATCGCACTGCAGTGAGTGGTATAATAATTATATGAATATGGATATGGATGGATATTATTGTTGTGGCGTTATTCATAAACGGCTGCTAACTTAATCGTCGTTTGCTAAACATAACAATTTAGTATAGATTTTTTTTAGTTCCATTTTATTTAATTTATACTATTTTATGTCGTACTATCACGCGGTAATTAAGGTAACATTGTCGGCTTAGGCCTGCAAAGTGACCACAGCAGCGCGACCGCGCCACATGCCGTTGTACGCTGAACTTCTAGATTATTATAAGTCCATTGCTGGCCTATTTAAGAGCCAACAGGAGTGGTCATTTCTCCATACAAACGTACTCGACTGTTTCCTCCGTGGGTTTTGAAGCTAGAGCAATGATTTTTTCAACACAGATTAATATTGTCAATATCTGTGTCGGACCGTTTTGATTTTTTTGATATTTTTGTTTTTTAAGGCGCTAGAGCCCTTAAAAAATGGCCAAAATGGCCTAATTGACTGTGCCGCAATGAGAGGCGCGCTATTCAAAACTGATATCAATTAGTCAAAAAAGCAAAACGGTCCGACACAGATAATGTCATTATCATTTAGATTCCAAATTTGGTTACGATTGGTTAAGTTTTGGAGGAGGAAACAGTCGAGTACGAAACCTCGATTTTTGAGATTTTTACGCACGATTTTTCGCCTTGTCCTTATCGCACTAGTTTTAGGAGCCGCTTCCGTTAGCGAGACGGGTATATTTACCTAAAATATTTCAATCTTAGCTCCTGTTGGCTCTTAAGACCCTCAGCTGGACACATTATTAAAATTATTCTACAGTCATTTAAATTCATTCGACACAGATACACTAACTGCCGTATTCGAACTTCAAGATATTCACAAGAGACGACACGTACTAGATCCATTATAGATACGTTATAGTTTAGATTTCAACTAGTTCTCTTTTGCAGCGCAATTCCGGCAACCAATGTCACTTTTACGATAGATCGTGTTAGATATCTATTAGATGTGGATTAGATCTCTAAGTAATATCTTGTGGAAATCGTTCAAGAGTATATCTCCAGAATCGCGGAAATGTCAAATTTGGCAGGTTAGATTTTAAACATATCGTTATCGTATCTTGGCGATGTCTAAAAGATATCTAATAGATGTCTATTACAAAATCCGAATCGCGGCCTTAGACGCGAATACGACGCTTTTATATTTTTAAGCGTACGATCATCAGTTCGAGGCCGAGCTAATTTTACGTGAAAACTCCGGCGAACATTTGTTTTTGTCGATATTCCTAAGGATTCGGGTCAATGAACTATTATCACGTTTAACCAAAATATTTACCACAACTTTTTGATTTAGGTCCAATATTTGTAAGGTTCAAAAATTAGGTAGTTAATATTTTTAATATTTAAAAAATAAGTTGATAAGTAGGTAACTTTCAGAAAAACATTTCAAAAACAACATTACAGACACGAACATGTGCCTGCAATTTCAATATTACCTATCACAAAATCTTACTCATACCTAATTGATTTCATTCGTAATATACTTAAGTAAACAAGTAGGTACTGATTTATCGAATGTATGTCACATAAAAATAGGAACCTTCAACATAAGAATGTACAATATTTCCGTCTTCATAGCTCATAGCTTATCGATCGACATATTATTTGCGGAATACTGTTTTACCGCGGTCTTCCTAGGAAACGACCCCAACTAATCACTATTTAAATATTACATTTGCAAATCGCCTACAAACTGTTCCGAGTAGTCGGGTTCAATTTCATCGATTCGTCACGATTACGATTTTATCGATTACATCGTACACGTAACAAAAGAAACGGTGGAAATTAACGTCACTTTTGTTTTCTTTGACTGCGTCTTGAATTTAACCATTTGTTCTTTTGTTTGTAGTTTTTAACCCACTTCCAAAATTAACTGTATTTATTTATGTTAAGGAGAACCAACAGCTTTAAAACTTACAATTGACAACAAGATTAAAAACAGGAAGACACTTACAGGAACTCACTCTTTATTATTTATTTTTATTTTATTACCTATATATATAAAGAATCACCAACAGTGGCAACAACATCTTATAATTATAAACGAATACATTCACATTAATTGTCGAATATCAAAAGAAAGCTTCTTGAAAGTTGTGCTATGTTTGACCGTTAATTTGCTACACGACGCATGAGGTAGGTACCTATGGTAGTATCTATGAGGGTGTTTTTTTGTAGACTTTTTATGACGCATGTAACAAAGGCTACATTATAAAACTTTTTGAAAGGGAAAGAGGTTTTATAGAAAAAACAAAACCCATAATCAATCTGCTATGCAGTTTGGCAGATAAGTAACAATGATTATGTAACTTCCCCTTTTAATAATAAATAAATTAAAAAAAATAAATTAGTTTATCAAAAAAATTCTATGTTTTATCAAATACGATCATCTATTGTAAAATGTGGAGACCCAAAAAAAAATCAAAAAAAGTTTTTTAACTTTTAAACAGCTTTTTAAAGCAGTCTTGTTTTCTTTGTCCACTTTTAAACCAGTCTTGTTTTCTTTGTCCACTTTTAAACCAGTCTTGTTTTCTTTGTCCACAGTGCCCGCAAAATGCATATTGAAGTGCAAGTCGCTCTCAACTTCGTCATATCCTACCTGTACAACAAACTGCCGCGGCGGCGGGTGAACATCTTCGGCGAGGAGCTAGAGAAGGCGTTGAAGGACAAGTTCCGGGGTCACTGGTACCCCGACCGGCCCTGCAGAGGGTCCGCGTTCCGGTGCCTGAAGACCGGGGGTCCGCTGGACCCTGTCTTGGAGCGCGCGGCGCGGGAGTCGGGGGTGCCTGTGAGGGATGTCCTGGAGCACTTGCCGAGGGATCTGGCTGTCTGGGTTGACCCAGGTATTTTATTTTCTTACTACTAGGGTAGTAACTGCAATTGGTCTTGCTTTCAAGTTACGAAACCTTTTTACCTATAACAAATTTTATTTTGTACATTGTTTTGTTTATTGTTTAAATAGGTAGCTAGGTTTACATAACTGTTAAAACTTATATAGGCCTATCTAACAAAATGGTACCTATCACGGCTATCACAACAAATGAATAAGTCCATTTTTATGTACATGCCTATGTACTGAGGTCCGCCTAATTAACATGATCGTGTTACTTAATTTCCAACAGAAATGTGCATCCGCCCATAAAAAATAGTTAAAATACAATAATTGCTGCCTTAGGCTAGGTATCAGTAAACATGTGTAAAATAACATCCTTTACAAGTGTGATGAAGAATAGGTACCTAAGAAAAACTTAGGTTATTTACTTAAAGCCATGAAAGCTAGGTCAGTTTTGGCAGACCTTGAAAACGTGACTTTAATGCGTGTAGAGGTATACGGAATTGTAAATTGTTGGCTACAGTACTGCCTTGTTATATGAATATATGAATTCGTGCCAATTTTATAAGTGGGTTGTGAATCTTGACTCTTGTGTACCTAAATTGCAAAGATTTAGGCAGATATAGTTCGTTTTTTTAGCATTAGATAGAACTTGCAAGAAGGTAAGCGATTTTGACATGTCGTTTAATTGAAAAACGCTTTTTAAAAATCAAAAACTATTACTTATGAAAGCAGAAGAATATAAATGATCGTATTAGATTCATAATTGTTACATATTTGCCGTAACTTATTTTTAAAATGTGTTTTTCAATTAAAAGACACATCAAGATTGTTTATTTTATTTATAATGCTAAAAAAACGAACTATAGGTGTTTCTTAAAGTAAAACTCCTAAAAACCGTACGATTTTAGTACCTACTAAAATATTGAGAGTTTAATCTTATTAAGCAGAGCGCTGTACATAATAAAATAAAACTTTCTCACATAACTTTGCCTGTCATCAAATTTAAACCCAAACTAAACTAGATTAGATCTTCCATCACGAAAGTTGACATCATAATCTATCTCCGTAATATTGTTGACGAACTTTAGGTATATCTAACGTGTTTCATAACTTCACTGAAAATATCGGCATGAGCTACTTAAAGGTCCATTTCCAACCGCAGCTGCACTACTGTTCATTTTACTATGGAAATTGACAGTAACAGCGCAGCGACGCGTTCAGTGCCAGTAGTGCAGCTGCGGTCAGAAATGGAATGTTACCCTAGTGTTACATTATTACTAACTTTAGCTGCTAAATGCCAATGACATTGATGTATCGAATGTTTTTAGAATCGAAAGGTTGAAAACCGAATATGGTAGAGTTAGCACAGTTCAATAGCGGTTTTGTTTGTTTGTTACATAATCGAGGCCGACGGACGTAACAAGTTATTATTTGACCCCTACCGGTTATAACTAGGTTCACTCGGCTAGATGGATAGAAGATCTAAATTGCCGTTTCTTTTGATTGTTGTGCTCTCAAGCTCAAAGCGGTTTTGTAATAGACTGGTTTTTACCGTAATTTCTTTTGATTACCTACCGGTTATACCTACCGGTGATTCTCAATTGTGATCTATTTACAATATCCACTGTTAATTTGGCCCGACAGCCCCTTGAACTCAGCCTATTGAACCCTTGGAACTCATAGTTGTTTTCCTCGTTTCAGGAGAGGTGTCCTACCGCATCGGAGAGAAGGGAGCGGTGAAGGTGCTGTTCAGCAGCGATGAGCGAGCGGCCGATGAGCGAACCGACCGGGAGGTGAGCTTTCATTGTTCTTCACTTTTCAAGCCGGCTGTACACACTCGTCGAGAGTCTCGGCATAAAACCGACCCAATCGGAGCAGGGGGAGACAAGACGAGTAAAAGTCTAGAGAAGGGATTGGAGTCTCTCGACGAGTGTGCACAGCCGGCATCATGCTTTGCAAAGCAAAGTTTATCTTTGTGATGGGAATAGGCCCTATATACCTCACATCTTAAAGATACTATCCTATACCTTTAACTACATTATCTACCTTGGCAGGCGTAGGCAGCTTGATTGGGTGCTAAAAGTCTCTGCTAAAACGATTTATGTATGCCTCGCTATACTATCTATCTATTTATGCCTGTCTTATCTCATCACATTTATCAAACGCGGTACGAGATTTGATGATTTGGCGAGGCATTTTGGCACGTGTAGAATCAAGCGGACACGCACACGTAACGCATGTCCTTCAAATATTATGTGGTTATCGCGTTTAATGTGTTTAGTTATGCTTGGGTAGAAATCCCGCTCGCCACTCATGGCAGACACGTCAATTGACATTGAGAAAATGAACCCGATGTTGAGCCAAAGCCAAGGCAATGTCACAGCACTGACTCGGTGCCAAGTAATCTTGAAGCTACAACTCAATGGTTGTCGGTTACAGGTGACCCGGGCGTTCAACCCCGAGGCGCAGTGCTTCCGGCCCGTGGAGCCCGCGGCGGCGCCGTCGCCCCCCGCGCCCGCCGCCTTCTCCCCCGCGCCGCCGTTCCGCGCGCAGCCCCTGACCTTCACCACCGCCACCTTCGCGCAGACCAAGTTCGGCAGCACCAAGCTGAAGACGAGCAGCAAGCGCGCCAACCGCATGTCGCCCACCGAGTTCAGCAACTACATCAAGCAGCGCGCGGTGCAGCAGCAGCTGGCGGCGCGCGCGCTGTCGCCGGCGGGCGACCCGGCCGCGTACTTCGTGGGGCGGCGCGAAGGCCCGCCCGCGGGCGCGCCGCCGTACCCGCCGGCGCCGGCGCACCTGCTGCTCGCCAACTGAGCCGCGCACGCGCGCTAGCCGCCCCGCGCGACCCGCTCATAGAGTCTTTACTTTTTTACGAGAGAGACGCGCGCCGCGAATCGCGATTTATTTTTTTAATTTCAGCGGGGGCGCCCCGCGCCGCCCGTCGCTTGTGATATCCGTACGATTTTCCATAACTTTTTGTATTCTCGTTCGTTACGTCGATGTGTAAATTTATCGATAGGAGCAATAATCGGCCGCGCGACTCGCCGGCGATTTATTTTCGTAATATTTAAAGCCGAGTCACGTTTTTGATGTCTTCGTTCGATATCGATATATTAGTAGGGTAAGGGAACGAGAGGCCGGATGGCCACGTGCGCTTACGACGTACCTTCTATAGAGCGAGCCTGTATACATACGTCCTCCGATCTAAGAAATACTGATATTTAAATATGTATACATAATATATATTCGTACGCGATATTCGTCTAATTTTTCACGTGGAAACGAAAGGCCAATAGAGAAATTACGTATTTTTAATATTGAAATTGATAATTCATACTAACTATATAAAGTACCTACTAACTGGTATGTATGTACTCGTATCGTATCGTATCGTATGTAATAAATGTTGCATATCCGGTCGGACGCGGTCGGACGGCGCGGCGGGCCGCCCGAAGGCGTCGGAGATCTCACCTAGTGTAATCATCACTCGTACGATTATTTATAACCTTATAATATTATTACAATATACATAATATATTATAGGTATAGTTACGTTTCAATCTAACAGTATTTTTTTAAGAAGATATTAGTCCTCGAGTACATTACCGGCCGACCGCGTGTCGGCCTTAGTCTGTATGGTACCTATAATAATATTGTTATAATAAAAGACATTGAGTGTAAATGATAGAAAAGATTTCTCAATTCATAAAATAACGGGTGCATGCAAATTCATGGAAGTAAATACTATGTGTTATTTATCTTTTTTATATTTCACTCGGCGATGTTCAGTTTTTCAGTGGAGGGTGTAGTGGGGTAGTGTAGTGCCGCTTGTCCTTGAGTGTCGCCCGCGCGTTACGGACCGACCGGACCGCGTCGGGGAGTGTAGACACGCTTTCTATTCCATGCACAACAATGACAAGTTGTACCTGAATAAGAAAATGTGCAACTATTTTTTTACTATTTTTATATTTTGATTTAGATTAAGTATAGATGTATGATTTCAGTAGGCGTCTACATTTCCTACGATAATTTTAACTTGTACTTGATTCATGCCCTATTCATTAAATTATTGGTAGGTACGTTGGGTAAAAGTACTAAGGTCCCTCGATTGAAAAACTGGCCAAAGTGCTACAGTATTTTGTAGATAAAATCTATAATGTAAGTTTAATAATAATAAAACTTAGAGTAATGAGAATTTTTATTAAAGATACTTTTTATTTTTTTTTCTTTTGTAAGATATATTAGATGGAAGTGTTAAAGATAATATAAAATTTGCATAATATAGTAAAGCGGCTCTACATGCCCGTGAATATAATTAGTCAATAATAATTTTTCATATTGTTGTACGACTTTTTAAGTTTATATTAAAATGTTTTGTGCAATCTACTCCTGTGTATGAATTTTAATTTCCTTGTAACCTCTACCTGTCAAAAATAAAAACAAATGCAACTGGGTCTGCAGATATAACTGTCCGGGAACCGACGATAAGCGAGTTTTTTTTTTAAGTATAGTCCAGACGAGCTGGGCAAATCGACCGATTTGATCATGAAAATAATTGGCGCCAATCTCATCTAGCGTCCACACATACACAATTTAATCACCAATTTGCATTCCATAGATAGTAACTTCGAAAATAGGAATTTTTGTGTCCGCACCTGCTCACATGATCGGGGAATCAAATTGGCGTTTGCGTCCGCACGTCCTGATTTGATCGGACAATTTCATCAGATTGGCGAAAAACTGTCTCGTCTGGACTCCACTTTATTGCGAGTTAGTAGTAGGTACTCGTACCTATCAGCCCTTACAACACGAACAGTTAACGCAGCAGTATACCTACATACATACATAGTTACATTTTGCAATCGAACGAAATTCCAAATGTTTAGTTTAAAATGCCTGTACTCTAGAAGTAGTTACGACCATAGTGCATACATATAGGTATTATTATAAAAATTACAATCAGCCCAAGGACGTAAAATACTGGTCGCTGAGGAGTTTTATTCTGGTCTTAATCAGCTGCAGTTTCACTTCATTATATGGCACTTTTTTTAATGCAAATGCGTGATTTGTTGATTACTAAAATCGCTGTGTGCCAATAATATTTGTTCCCTCGCTCGCTTCATCCAAGATTTCGTCATCAGGCCCCGACTTGAAGACAATGGGACCAACTAAGAAGGATACCCTTTCAAATAAAAATAATTTACAAAACCGGTCTTCTAAGGGTAATCAGTGAACATAGGTTCAAAAAGATTCCGAGGATTTGAGAATCTCCTTTTTTTAGGGTTCCGTACCCAAAGGGTAAAAACGGGACCCTATTATAGTACGGCTCTTCTGAGGTGAACTTTTCGCTTCAAACCTTAATCTTTCAAACAAAGGCCATTGTCTCTATTATCGCAAAATTGCTTGCTCCCGACTTAGCACGTGCCAGTACAACATTCATATTGAAAAACAACCGGTATCGTCATAGTATTAAGGTTCAAATTTAATGTCACTGATATTCTAGATATTACGTTTTGGTAGTGTAGGACGATAAACCGCCCCGAAGCGATACGGCGCTCATATTATTTTGATACTTAGTGTGGTGTTAAAAATGAAACGTGGTTATTTATTATATTGTTTTATTTAAATTATTAGCTTGCGGTGGTAAATGTAATAATTTACAAAGGTGCAGCTGCAAGCATTGTTATTTTTTCTTATCTTTAAAATAATGATACTGTGAAATTAGCACCTCTGATGTGATGCCGACGCATAGTAACAATAAAAACACTGATAAGGCAAACGTGGATCTTTGAAGCGTACAGCTTTTCTAACAAAACGTCACGTGTCAACGGTCAGAAGAAAGGTCGGTTATAATATAAGAATGAAATTGATTATACCTATCTGATTTTTTATGACTCGATTTTATCTAGTAGTACGTATAACTGTTTATATACCTACACGGAAAAATGTTGATTATACCTATGTTAAACTTATTAATCTTAAATTTACATTGTTACCTTAGATTTTGTTATATAACAAATATACAACGCTTTATCATAAATAACCGTGTTTCATTTTTAACACCACACTAAGTATCAAAATAATATGAGTGCCGTATCGCTTCGGGGCGGTCTATCGTCCTACACTACCAAAACGTAATATATAGAATATCAGTGACATTAAATTTGAACCTTAATACTATGACGATACCGGTTGTTTTTCAATATGAATGTTGTACTGGCACGTGCTAAGTCGAGAGCAAGCAATTTTGCGATAATAGAGACAATGGCCTTTGTTTGAAAGATTAAGGTTTGAAGCGAAAAGTTCACCTCAGAAGAGCCGTACTATACTAAGACTCCGCTGTCCGTCCGTCCGTCTGTCACCAGGCTGTATCTCACGAACCGTGATAGCTAGACAGTTGAAATTTTCACAGATGATGTATTTCTGTTGCCGCTATATATAACAACAAATACTAAAAACAGAATAAAATAAAGATTTAAGTGGGGCTCCCATACAACAAACGTGATTTTTGACCGAAGTTAAGCAACGTCGGGCGGGGTCAGTACTTGGATGGGTGACCGTTTTTTTGCTTGTTTTGCTCTATTTTTTGTTGATGGTGCGGAACCCTCCGTGCGCGAGTCCGACTCGCACTTGGCCGGTTTTTTAAGTCTTTTAAAAATAAAAATACCCGAACCAGTACATTTCAGGAAGTATACAAATGATTCCTAAATAGGTATAAACATTCGCTCTAGGCTGGGACTGGGTTAAATAATCAGAGAAATATTGTCGTTCCAAAACTTCCAAATTTCTACTACTTAGAATTAACTATTTGGCGTACAATTTGCTAGCTGACCCAATTGAATACAGGGGTGATTATCCCTAAAACGCACCATCGAGCGTTCAGACGTAAATCGTAAACTCATGAATCCCAATCCATCATCCATTATATTATGGTCTTTAAACCAGGGATCGGAACCGGTTTTTTGCAAAAACATAGAAATAACCATATTTTTCGAATTATTTTATACCCGAAATGTAGCACTCAGTTGTGTTTTTAGGTTACGACTTCGTATTATTAGATTTCCCAATTAGAAATGAAGTAATTAGCAAAGAACGAAAAAATACCGTTTCCGTTCCCATACAAAAAATACCGGTATTCGATCCCTGCTTTAAACTCTTTATCCCAAGAAAAATCTTGATAGCGTGATTTAGGACAGAACAGAGCCATCTAGTATTGAATTTGTGAACTTACTTAACAGAAATTTCGTGAATTTAGGGTCATTAACACAAGAAATTCTTTAAATACGGATTCATAATTTTCACATGGAACAGCACCATCTAGCGTGAGGTTAGGTAACTAAACAAATACTGTTCCAGTATGATGCCATTATTCCAAGAAAAATCTTGATAGCGCGATTCAGGATTTTTAATCCACAGAACAGCGCCATCTAGCATGCGATTTGTGAACAAAGTACAAATTGCTTGAATCTCGAGTCATTAGGCTGCGACTGGCCTAGGTCAACTTTTGCCAGGCGTGGCTCAGTCCGCGATTTCGTCGCTTTGCTACAGGTAGCTAAAAGTACATCCGTTCGGCCCCAATTTTGGGGAAAGCCATAAGCCGCGCGTGGCGCTGTCGCCACCTAGCGGCCATATCTGTGCTGATCGTAACAGACGCGTTTTGTTAGGGAGCGAGTCTTCTGTACTTAGTACTATTATTTATTCTGTGATTTTGTTCCTAGTTAAACGTAAGAATACCTTTCACGTACGTTTCCGTACTTTTCCTTTTACAAGGTTTTTTAACCCAACGAAAGTTATTAGAATAATAATGTTAACAATTTGCAAACCATTTTCGACCACTTGCTGGGGCCCGTTTCTCAAAAGCTTGTAACTTGTAATGCAAACAAAACAAAAGCTGTCAAAAAGTGACATCCGCTTGTATAAGTTACAAGTTTTTGAGAAACGGGCCTGTGCCTGTGCCGTTTATCAAAAACTTGTAACTTGTAATACAAGTGGAAGTCCCTTTCTAACAAAACCTGTCAAAAAGGGACTTCCACTTGTATTACAAGTTACAAGCTTTTGATAAACAGGGCAGTGTCAGATTGGGCTAAAACTAGAATAATTACTTAATGTGAATTCTGTGAAAATGCAATCTCGTTACCATGGAGCCAGTCTGATGATGTAAACCAAAGTTGGCCAAGAACACTGATGAAGTGATGGCCATCGTAGTCTCGTTGGCTCAGGTAAATAATGTGTAAATTTTTTTTATTATTACCGGTTTTCAAAAAGGGAGAGGTCTAAATGAAAGATAAGTTGTGTTCATTTATTTCGCTTTATTTATCAAACCACAAAGATGACAAAAGTAAACCTCATCTATGGATAATGTTAGGATTTTTTTTGTAATATAAATATACTCTTTACAGGACTCAAAAATAGACCAAAAATTGCTAAACATTATTCAAGAAAATCATGAAAAAAATGTTTGATTTTTTTAAACAGCAATCAAAGTACACGATAGTTCCAGTAGGTATTGTTCAATATTTGCATAAATATATTAAAATACAATTTTCTGATCAGGTAAAAGTAATTTAAATAAATCATAGTGAATTTTTGGAAAATATAAATTAATAAAATACAATTAGATTAACTTAGGTATATCATGAAAAAATGTTTGATTTTTTTAAACAGCAATCAAAGTACACGATAGTTCCAGTAGGTATTGTTCAATATTTGCATAAATATATTAAAATACAATTTTCTGATCAGGTAAAAGTAATTTAAATAAATCATAGTGAATTTTTGGAAAATATAAATTAATAAAATACAATTAGATTAACTTAGGTATATGCCTCTTAACATTACAGTCGCTTGTATGTAACTGATGATTGCTTTTAATTTACATTTTTAACAAACATGAAAAGGCACCACATTATAACATCAGACGAATAATACCGCCTACTTGTGCGTAAATAAAATTTTATGATTTGATTTAAATTGACGGGTTGTAGTGTTCGTTGAGTGGCAACTTGGCAAGCATGATTGCAGCTCATATACATAATAATAAACACAATTTTAAAACATTTGTATGTCTCACACCTCGAATTTGTTTCGTCAGTTCAATAAGAATATAATTTATGAAATAACATTTGATATCCAAGTCATATTTTTAATGTACAACGGTATGACAGGAACAATCTTACAGCTATTATTTAAATACTTTATATCAGATGAAGCAAATTAAGAAAAGCTTTGGCACTTTTTGCTTTCCAGTGATGAGTTTTGCAAGATCAATCGTAAGTTTACTTCTAGATGTATAAAATATTCACAGTGCAAAAGTATAAATAAACATTTAGATTCGCCAAAAGAACGAATACTATACATATTATAGTCATAATATTTTGGAAACTTCTGTAAGTATGATTTAAATAATAAGAGTACATAATGTGGTAAAAGGATACGGCATAGTAAATCAAGCTGTTTGGCAACACGCATCAGTCATATGCGCTTGCGTTCTCAATTGCGTAAGTCACTTCTTGTAGTGCGTTATTATCTGTACAGCTCGGCAAAAAAGTGTCGTCCCTTTCAAACCAATTTATATAAGAAAACGGGACGACACTAGTGTTGTCACTTTTTAATTTCTACTCTTTTTTGCCAAGCTGTATGTCCCCATGGACAGATATTTATTTTTACCGCCAGGAAAATGTTTTCCCTATTTGCAGATACAGCTGGTTAACCAAATCTTGTCAGTAAAAAAAGGCGCGTAATTCAAATTTTCTATGGGACGATATCCCTTCGCGCCTACATTTTTCAAATTTGCCGCCTTTTTCTACTGTCAAGATCTGGTTGACCAAGTATATAAACCATCTTGATAACTAATACAAATACACCAGACTTATAGTTATAAAATATGCATTCACAGCTGCGTGGTAGGTACCATTTTTGGTGGATAATAAATGTCAAAGATGCAAATAGATAAAGCTATTATTAACAACCAAGGAAGTGGCACCTCCTGCCTGAGCTGACATAAATGCAGGGACTGATTAACCTAAAAGCATTTGACGGCTATTAAGTACCTATAGATAGCTTCACAGTATAGTTATAGCCATAGATGAGGCGCTATGCCCTTAGTGGTAGTTATAAAATACTATACACTTGAAATGTCTAAAAATAATCAGTACAATTTAATAAAACTTAAACGTCCTCTTTTAGTACGCTTCTGTTAACTAAAAAGTCCTAATACTACCATTAGTATTAATTTAAATTAAACTATTAATATATTTACAGAATAAAGTAAAACTGAATGTATACTTTAAATACAAAAATAACTCATTGAAGACCGATCTCATTGGTCTTAATAATATTATCAGAGTGGAGTATCAATGTATTGAAGTCGTCTTAATACTCTGGCATTGTTCATAAAGACGACCAATTATCACCATATTCATGCTTCTATAAAAAAAAATATGGTGAAATCAAATTCATGCAAATTAACATATCAAACTTAAATATGTAATACATTGACGCTCCATCCTTATACATATATATGTATAATTTTCGAAAACGCAAGTAGATAAGCATGACTCATATCTAATCTTAACACTGGTTTATGACTAATTTTGACTATATTTCACAATTTTGGCCCAATATTCCAATGTTTAAAAATATAGAAAATAATTCGTTACATCTATAACAGATATTATCCCGAAAGTCATGATAAGTACCTAAAACACATTACATGTATTTTCACTGTCACTCCATATTACAACAATGTCAAAGTCAATATCGTAAATAAAAATAAGAGAAGTGAGCAATGCTTACGAGAGACAATAAAATCAACACACCATAAAGTAACATCTATAAGGAATGACGGCAGACCCCCGGCAAAGACACGACCTCTGCCCGCCCCAAACATTTACAAAAGTCGTACGCCAAGTCAATTGGCCAAAAACGACTTACTAAATCGTATCTATCGCGTCCAGTAGTAATCGTCAAACCCGGTTCAAACTTAACGCTACAAGCAGTCGAGCTCTCATTATCAGTGAGCCATCTCAATGTGCCGCTGCAAACTCTTCTTGTTCATATAGAAGCGTTCGCACATGGCACAGGGGAAGTAAACCTTTTCGTTGTCGGCGTGCCTCGCGCGGGTGTGCGAGGACAGGTCTAGGGCCCGCGCGAAGTAAACTTTGCAGATGTTGCAGAAGAACTTGGTGGGGGTGGCGTGCATGGAGCGGTGCGCGATGAGGTCGCGCGGCGTGGCCACGCCGTCGCCGCACTGGCCGCACGTGAACTCGCCGGGCTGCGCGAGCGGCACGTGGCCGTCGTCCTCGGACTCTTCCTCCTCCTCGGCGTGGTGCCGCGCCCGGTGCGCGCGCAGCGCCGCGTCGCTGCCGAACTGTCCGCCGCACACGTCGCACGCGAACGCGTCCTCCTCCGCCTGGCCTATCGCACTGGAGCTCCCCTCGCCCTCGCCCCCGTAGTGCTTCTTCATGTGCACGAGCAGGGTCGACTTGCGCGTGAAGCTCTTGTCGCACACGGGGCAGAACACGGAGTTGGGCTGGTGAACCTCGTCCATGTGGCGCTGGTACGCCGCGCGTTTCGTAAACTCTTTGTCGCAAATGGTGCAGTATCTGTCCTCTAGGGTGCCGGGCATGCTGTTCTGCGGCTCGAGCTCCATAGAATCGTCGGATCTCAATTTCTTGTTAGGGTTGACGACGGTCACTTCGACCTCAGGCGGCAGTCTTCTCTTGGTGGTGGCGGTCGCGAGGGGGGTGGAGTGGGTGACCCTCGCGAGCTGGGAGGGGTCGACGACCTCGTGCTTGCTGACCTTGCTGGTCACTTTGTGCTGCGGCATCCACAGGCCGCTGTTGTTGGCGGCGGCCTTGCCGTCGGGCGAGCGGAGATGCCAGCCGCGATGACTCTTCAGCGCGGCTATCGACGTGTAACTCTTGTGACAGATCTCACAGTCGAATGTTTGGGGTTCCGAAGCCGTTTGGTTTATACACTGGTGGTTCTGAAGCGCGAGGAGCCCCACAAATTGCTTCCCGCACGTGTCGCACGGGTATCGAGCCTGATACTCCGCGCTGGGGTCCGCGATTTCGGGTTCGGCCTCATACTCCACCTCAGGCTCCTGAGATATATCTTGCGCCTTACTCGTGCCCTGGTTAGCGTTATATCCTAGTAATTCACGAGCGTGCGCCGCCTTCAAGTGCTCGTACAGCTCCAACGTAGAGTTCACCGGTTTCCCGCAGATTTTACATATTTGTGCCGAAGATTTGTGCACGTTCTTTCTGTGGCGGTAGTACGACTTTTTATCTGAGAACGTTATCTTGCAAATTGTGCAACTGGATCTTCCGCCGCCTTCCGAGGGCTGAGACGGTTGCGCCTGGTTTTCGGGGTTGCCGGACACACTGGCGTTAATGATGCCATGTTTGGCGCGCTTGTGCTTCCAGAGGCTCGTCCGCAGCGGGAAGCGCTTGAAGCACAGCTCGCACGAGAAAGGCATCGCGTCCGCGGGCGCCGCCGCCGGCTGCTGCGCCTGTTGTTGATGTTGTTGGGCGTTGTTAGCGAAATTGGAAAAGTTGAAGCTGTTGAACTGTGGCGTCGACAACGCGATACCGTTTTCGTCGACGTTGTATTCGTCCTCCTCCGTGGAGGCCTGCATGGTGTTCTCCTCGCTGTCGTTCCTCTCGTTGAGGATATCCGCGTGCAAAACTTTCTTATGCTTCCATATATTTTTCTTGTGCATGAAGCCCTTTCCGCATATGTCGCAGCAGTATGGGGCGTTGGGAACATTGATGTTGGGCTTGAACGCGGCGAAGCTCGTCTGGATCATGGGGAACTGCTTGATCGGCTTTCCGATTATCTGCGGGGCGAAGCCTTTGGCCTCGCCCGGTTTTCTGTTCGTGGTGGGAACTTTGGCGTGGATGCGCATGTGGTTCGAGTAGGCCTGTCGACTTTTGAAGGACCTGATGCAAATATCACAAAAGAATTCTGTATCAGCGGCGGCCATGGCCGCGGCGCCGGGGTGCGCCTGCTGCACGTGCTCGGACAGTTTCTGCGGCGTGCTGTAGGAGTTGGAGCAGACGCTGCAGGGGTAGAACTTCACTCTCAAATGCGTATTTTTGTGTTCCGCCAGCTCGGACGGGCGCAGGAACTTCTTTTCGCACTGGTCGCAGTGGTGCGCGACTTGATTGTGCTCCGCGACCTGGTGGTCGGTCCAGGCGTCTACGGTTTCGAATATGGCGTTACATTCCGTGCACGAGTAATGGTATTCCTCCGCTTCCTCCTTGACGAGCGACATGTCGGGCTCGATGGGCTGCGCTCCTAATACTTTATCGGAATGTTCGGCGTAGATATGCTTATTCAGGTCCACGCTGGTTTCAAATTTAGCGTCACAATTCTGGCAGTAGTGAGGTCTGTCCTCGTTATGAGCGGTCTTCAAATGTTTCACCAGGTTAGGATAGTTGGCGTGTTTCTTGCCGCACAGAGGGCAGTCGGTGGGGCGGCCGTCGATGCAATTTTTCTGATTGTCGGGATCGAAACTGCCGGCGTGAACATGTAGAGCATGATCGTTGAAGTCTTGCATATTGACGAATTTCTCAGGGCATAGATCGCATGCGATGTAAACTGTGCATTCCCCGTTCCGAATATGCCTCTTCCACAGGGACCTGTCTTTGAATCTGGACCCGCAGTGTACGCAGGCCATCTGAACCCGCGACTGGCCATCCTCATGGACATCCAGAACGTGCTTCATAATAAACTGTTTAAGTTGGAATTTAGCCGGGCAGAGTTTACATGCATACGATCTAGCATTGAAGATATCCTTATACTGGACCTTGTTGTCTTTGGGCTCTTCCATGACCAGGTCGTCAGTTATTCCCTGTTCATTGTAAATGATCTTCCACAAGTCCGTACAAACGTTAGCTCTCATGTGACTGAGCAATGCGCCAATATGGCCAAAAGTTATAACACAATTATAGCATGTGTGCTTTGGTACTTTGTGTCCATTTTTCTGCAAATGTTGTATGACGGCTTTTCTGCGGGGATGTTCCTTATCGCAGCAAATACATCTTTTAGTGTTGATCTGTTGTATGATATCTCTGTATTTGCTGATAAAATCTCTCTGCGTTTTCGTGACGTAGATCTTGTCGGGATCATATTCCTTCACGTCTTCGTCGATCGTTTCGTTGGCAGCAGATTCATCGAGCTCCTCTTCGTCTTCATTCTGTTCGCTGTTGTACGAATTAGTCTGCATATCCTCGTTGATTTCTACAACCGGCGCTAGGCCCGGCGGGAGATCCTCGTCCTCCTCATTTTCATTTTCGTTATCCTCGGCATCGTTACCGTCTTCCTGTTCCTCATCTTTGTCTCCATTACTTTCACCATTGTCTCTCTCAGCCTCAGCTTGAATATCATTTTGTTCGTCTATCGTGATATCTCCCTGGCTGCCGCCGTGTTCGTCATCTTCCTCCTGTTGTCCATTCTCGTTCTCACTCATTTCACCTTCTATGCCTTCCATTGGTTCATTATCCTGTTGCATGTTGTCATCTCCGTCATGTTCCTCCTGGGTCTCATCGACTTCCCCCTCATTCTCTTGTTGGCGGGCGATTTCGATCTCGTTGTCGGATTCCATATCGACTGTGTCATAATGCTGGTTTTGATTATGGGATTCATCGGCTTCCTCCTCCTCCTGGTTTTGGTCGTAACAAGGTTCGGACAAAATAGTTTCAACTTGGAATGATGCTATCTCGGGCTCCGATATTAAAGTTTCCGGGCTCTCCGGTCCCGAGTTAATAATTTCGGGCTCGGAGACCAACAGCTCGGGTTTAGCCGTGAGAAGGGTCTTCAAGATTTGCGGTTCCTTCTTCTTAATTTGCAGATCCTTCAGTGCTTTTATACGCAAGGGGTACGGTAAGTTGTTATGAACGGGTTTGCTCGGTTGCTTGATCGGTATAGGTTTCGGGGGAGCGACGACTCGCGAGGGCATGAGCCTAGACGGCATCGGTTTTTGGAACTGCTTGTGATTGATGGGGTTGGGCATGAGTCGCGCTTTGGGGTTGAACGGGTTGAGTCTGAGCTTGGGTTGCAAATGTTTGATGGGGTTGGGTTTCTTGGGAGGGTTAATTTTGTTGGTGTAGCGGTCGAAGCTGTGGGCGGTGAGCTCGTGGCGACGTGCGTTGTGTGAGTACCTGTAGGCGCGGCCGCACACTAGGCAGTCCTTGGAGGCGAGCTGCTGGATGCCCTGGCGGGCGTGGAGAGTCTCCCCGGTGGGCCGCATGACGGTGATGGACACCTCCGGCATGTTGGGCACGGCTTTGGTATACTGCTGCTGGGCCTGCTCCATCATCTCTTCGTCTTCGTCCTCCTCGTCTTTTTCGCTCTCGACACCCTGAAAAGATTTTATTATCCATGATGAGTTAATTCCTTCTTTATATTATTATATAAATGAAAATCAACATAACAACAAAACTATCATTTCTAAAAAAAAATGTGACGTTGCACTAAAGGCCAGAAAAAATAATGATTAATTTAATCACCCTCAAAATGATTTGCTCTTTTTGTTAAGCTATTAGAGAATGATACTTTTGACGCGTAGTCTGATACTTTTTTATTTTTTTATTTATTCAGGTAATTACAACACAATATCTAAACTTAATTACAAAAGTATCGGTAAACCAGTAAGGTTTGTCTCAATACTCCATCCGCGGTAGATTTTATACAACAATAGATTATCTTTTAACTTAAGAGACTACTTACATTCATAACATGCTCAACTTAATCTATCATTTAAATTACAACAACCGACACCACTGCACTGAGCGCTAAATAAATAACATTACTTTTATATAGAGTTTGCAATCTGGATCCGAAATGTATGAAATTATCCGGATCCGCGGATATTCCCATACATTTCGGATCCGTCGTGCAAACCCTAATATGTACCTTTTTTTAACCTTTATAACTTTCATTTGAAATTCTGACAGTACAGTGGTAACGTTTAGTGTCTTATTTACTACCATATACATTTCATATTTATTCAACTGTGACATCTTATAATAAAAAAAAATTATCATTAAAATATTGCTTGCATGCAGCCTTCTTAATTGTCCGATACTCGATAAATCCATTCATTGCATAATTGACTAAATCTTTCTATTTCATTTTTAATAACACAAATTTAACACAAAACTTATTTTATTAGAATGCATTTCCATACATGAGCATAGAAAGCTGCATTCAACTATCTAATTTCGCACATGAAATGGATGTATGCAGTCCCGGCGGACTGAGCCTACATGAAGATAGAATAGTAATCTCAATGTACGGTGCTAGTGCCGCCACTAAGGGACTACTGTGACAGATCTAAATAACAGCCGTTGATCAGTCACTGCATTCCTTACTCCCATCAGTCGTATCGATCACACGGTCCACTGGTGCCAGGGGTTTAGGAACGAGAGAGTGGGTTTGCAGAAGCGCAACTGTTCACCCACTATAATCGCATCACGTGCAGATGACCTTTGCAAAATTACTGGACTCCCGAAAGGAAAACTGCAATAATAGCCAGAGAACTGTCCCGGTATAATATCGATGTCGCAGCTTTGAGCGAAACCCATCTAAGTGATAGTGGAGAACTTTGTGACCATCTCAAAGCTTGCGACATCCCATCTGAGCGTTGGGAGGAGCTTGCGGTTAATAGGTCAGAATGGCGCAAAAAGGTAAAAGAAGGTGTAGCTACTTTCGAAGAGGCTCGACTTGAACACCTGGACCAAAAACGCATTCAACGGAAGTCTCGACCTAAGCCCTCTTACGCATACACATATAATGACCAAGGGCAGCTTTATTGTGCACAGTGCGATCGGATATTTAAAACGAAGTTCGGTTTTGCGAGCCATATACGTGCTCATCAGAGAAAAGTGTAAGGGTCGCCGTTGTCGGATACGACATGGAGGACTATTATTATTATTTTTTTAGTGCATGTCCCGATTTGTTATTTTTCGCTCACACTACAGTCAGTGGTTCCTAACCTGGGGGTAAAACTGGTATTTTACGGGGGTAATAAGCTAACCTAATATAACAATGCAACAAACGTACACGTTTTATTTTTTATTACCATTGGGAGGAGGGGTAAAATCAGGTTCCCTAGCTAGTCATAGGCACTCCTATGACTGAAAAGGTTAGGAACCACTGTCACTACACTGTCTTTAACGGCTTCGTCACACAGGCGCGGCGTGAGCGGGGCTCACGCGTTTTATATGTAAAAGCGGCACGCCCCGCTCACGTCCCGCCAGGAAAACGGGCCTGTATGACGAAGCCTTAATTTCTACTCTAAGCAGTTGTAGGCCTGGCGCTCAAACAAACAACTAAAATACCATTGAAAAATGCAGCAGTTTTCTCTAAATATTAAGATGAAAGAGGATGAAGGGACATGACCACTTCTCCATACAAATATAGTCCGCATTTTCCTCTCTGATTTTCAATTTGATGTATATTAACAACAACTATGCCCCTTTGTTTGTTTTTTTTTAATAATTATAAAAGTTTTGCAGCTTTTAACCCTTTACCGCACACAAAGCCATATATGGCGGATATGATATTTAACTCTATTGACAGCTATTAATGTTCAAATTTAAACAAATAATTTTTATTACATGTGGTAAGGGGTTAGGATTTTTTACGGGATTTGTTTCTCGCTCCTAACTTAAAATCAAAAAACCAAAAAAAGTAAAGGGACTAGCTGGGGGGCTAGACTGGTTAATATACAATAAATTGTGTAAAGATATTTTCCATAACGTCAATATCCAGGGTGAAAAATGGGGGCTATGTTTATACATATAGAGCAGCAGTTGTCCACTATTATCTTGAAATACCGCTGATAAATGCAACAGTTAAGTTTTCCTGTAATATTAAAGAGCCGTCTAAGCTGTCTGAAGTGTAAGTAATATCCTGCACAGAAATGATAATGCATGTAATCTTCACCTTATCACTCCGCGGAGTGAGCCCCAGTGAAGCCAAGATTGGAGGGCCTGCCAGATGTGCTTTACTGCTACTGGCAACCTGAAATATAATATTACTGTATATTAGTAACCATATTTAAATACATTATGAGGATTAGAAAAACCAATAATTTATCTAATTGAAAATTTAGTTATGGCAAACTTTTATTATGCTTTTGATTCATTCGTTAAATTGGACCGAAGGCCGAGATGCTTTTAGAGAGCATATAATGACTTTATATACAAGTCAATGTGGGTAAATACCTAAATTTCTTTCTGATAACTCAGGGATCACCAGAGAATATAAAATCTTATAATAAATGGTGACATTTCAGCAGCTGAATGTTATAAAAAATATAGCATCAAAAAGCACTTAAAGTTTGTTAAAACATCAAATAAAGTGACTTAAAAACTTGAAGAATCATTATCAATATTAGAAAGATTATCATTGATTTATCAAAATAAATAACAAACAAGTTAAAAAATCACATCTTGGATGAAAGTAATCTTATGAATGATGTACACAAAAATATTGTAAACACAGTTATGTACTACTAGACTTGCCATCCACTGCCTTTCATAATTCTACTTACTGAAATATTAAAGAAAAAGAAAGCCATCAGGTACACAACAGGGCATGAAAATCACAAGTTCATTAACATAATCATTGTTTGGATAAATAAACGAAAATGGTAATTTAACTGTAGCAAGACTGGATCAGTGTAATAAAGTAACATTATCCTCATAACCCACATAAGTGTTCCATTAGCTGCCAATAATTATTAGTAGCTTAGCAGGCCCTTATCAGTTCTAGCTAACTTCCTGACCTGGCCATTTGACCTTGGCAGCACTCATGACTCAGTACACAACCATCATTGGAAATAACTAACTTAGTAAAGTACAGGTTTAACAAACTCAACATATTGGAAATAACTAACTTAGTAAAGTTCAGGTTTAACAAACTCAACATACCTCATTATAACCTCCTTCAATAACCACTCCATCATCATAGGCCTCATCTGATAAAGGTTCACTTTTTATGTTCACCTGCAAAATCATGATTTTGTTAAAAAAAATATTCATTTCAATGACAGTTCCAAGCTCAAATTATCAAAGAAAGAAACCCACCTCTTCTAGTTGGCTGCCATCTTTTTTAATCAGAGACTGTAGTTTGTTTTGTGTCCTTTCACATACTGTTTTAAATATGTGCCAGTTATTGACGTTGTCCACGCATTTCCTGCAGGCATTCGATGGCAAGCCGTCATTCTCGTTTATCTGTAAAAACAACATACGCAATCATAGAATGAAGGCCGAAAGCGCCGCGCGTTTCATCAGAATGGGCACGGGCGAGAAACGCCTCGAGTATATACGGCGCGAGGAGAAACTAAGTAGGCGTAGGTATATACGAGCGCCGGCAAACGGCTGCTCCTCGACCGAATAAGTAGGAGCGAGTCGAGTGCCAGCCAGCGAGCCCCTCGAGGGTTAGCGCTCGATATACGCACACAGCTATAACGCGCTCACGCCGACACCGACGCTCGACCCGTCACCCGCTCCCGCTCGAGGGACGAGCTGCAGCGGCCTGGTCTCGCCCGATAAATCAATACACCCGATGTCCACGCCGAGCCTAGCTAGCGAAAAGCCGACCCCCTCCCTGCCAGACCCCCGGGAATATTGCCAAAACCCGACCCTCATCATAACGCCATTCCTCGCCGGCTGCATGGAATGCGACGCGACGCGGCCACCGAGCCGAGCGATAACCGTGGAACATTACAAAATGGTGGACGATCTTACGACATCTCCACCTAAACGCGCTGCTGTCAATTCACGAACCGGGGCGGATGACGAGTTCTCACGTACACCGAGGGTCTACTTTCACTAAAATCACCACACTAGCACTTATTTTAACACATTACTTACTTGTACGGCCACGCAATCCTTGATTTTTGATGCGAGGACGAGAGGCTCCGAGTCATCCGAACTGGTGGTAGGAAAAATCGGCAGTAATTCGCCCCGAGATGACAAGCACAGTCTACAAACACGATCATAATTCACACTCATCGTAAATAAACTAAATTTTGAACACCAGAACTGCTATAACAATTAATTAAAAGACGCCATGTCACCACGAGCACTTCAACACAAAGCACTGCACATCTTTCTTGCTAGAGCACGAAAGCGCCTGATGATGAGGATGAGAAGTCGATAGGTTCGGACGAGACGGCTGGGTCGAGTCGCCGACCACCTGTCGTTCTGCGCATGTGCGCGTAAAATAGCGCCAGGGTGACCAACATTACCCGCTCAAACAATGGCGGCGTTCAGGGAACGTCAACCTTTTCTGTACCGTTTCATTTTTATACTTCACATTATGACATGATCACATTTTATAAAGGTACACTTTTTTTGACAGTAAATCATATAAATTAAGTACTGATTTAGCCAAATGATTTGTAGATAGAAATCAACATTATTTGAGGTTTGATCGAATATACTAACATTATACAAAATAACAAGGTTTTTGTAATCCTTAGCATAATTATATCCTTGGTATTGGACAGAAATGTAGTGGCACTAGAACAGGTTGTGTGGTGTGAAATCACTTGTACTAGTTGTACTTACTATTCTATTTTATCACTTAATGGTCATTTTTCCTCAATTCTAATAAAAGAACCTAAAAGCCAATTCGTGGAGGCCTCATAATATTAAATCAATAATTGTTTAATAATTATCCTAAAAGTAGGTTAGAAATAATACTACTACATGTAGTACTACAGCAGTAATAAAATTTACCTTGTTTAAAAAAATTGTGGATTTTAGTGGAAAGTAATCCGAAAGTTAGAACTGAAAAGTATGTAAAATGTAAACCACACTAAATATTTCAATAATATTACCTATGCTATTTTAACTGACAATAATTATTATCATTTACATTACATTCTGATTACAAACAAATAGTTGAACTTTAATTCAGAATAATTATTAAAAATAATGTTGACTTTGACACACACGTCTCCCAAATGTCTGGGATACTATTGTACACTGGTGTACGGGAAAGTCACAAATTATGACATTTATGACATGCCCAAATATTCTTGTTTTTAACATTTAAAATGTTGACGATCACTGATTCAATCTTCTATCTCTCTTTCACCCGGCATGGTGTGAGCGCCAATTTTCAAACAGACGTAAACATGGCAACTCGATCAAAGTAGCGGGAGTTATGAAACTGTTTAGATTTCTGAAGTAAAGTTTGAATGTTATAAATTGCTTTTATTTAGTTTATTAATTTATTATAGCTATCTACTAGTGAAATCTATAATTTTATTACAAACATGCCACTGTTAGGTTTATCTTCCGCTCGAATTCACCAAAATAAAACTTGGAGGAATAATAAATTAGTCTAGTATTGCCAACATAGAGGGCTTATCTAATGAATGAAAGTTATGAATGAACCTCAATACTTATTCTTACTACGTTGTTTTCTGTTTGTTTTGGGTTCCGTAGTAAAACGTAAAACATGAAAAATAAAAAAAAATTAAAGATCATGATGACGTCGGGTCGGTACCAAGTATTTTATTTAATGAACGCCTTTACTGCCCGTTGACAAGCGTGCCATTTGGATGTTACATTTTTTTTTTTTCACACCACCTATTCGGAAAAGAGCTTTTTCTTCCCTGCTAGGAGGGATCATAGTGGCAATTTTCCTCCCTGCTAGGAGGGATCAAAGTAACACTTTTCTGTTCTAGCACACTATTTTTACATTTTTTTTGCACATTATTTTTTAGCTTAAATAGGTACCTAATCTGTTTAAGCATCAGATTGTGTAAACACTAAGATTTTTATATTTGTGTCACACGGTATCAAAATTATTTCGTCTTGGGCGTTAACACTTGAATCCCTCATTCTCATTACGATCAGGATTCAATGTATACCCTTGACGGAAATTTCACTAACCCTGGGTAGCATAGTTTACCCTGGAGTTACCATGGTTACCAGTACAATTTGACACTGAGTTAATGATTTAACCGCTTAACCTTGGGTTAGTGGGATGGTGCAAGTGGCCCAGTCATTTGGAGTCGTTATCCTAAGAAAAATCTTAATAGCACGATTCAGGATATTTACATACTTCTCTGATCAGCGTCATCTGGGGTGCAAATCGTGAATTAAACTAAATTTACATCATTCTGCTGTTCTCTAATGTTTCCTATATCATGATCATGATCATAAATAATTTTATTACAACACGGAACTGTCATCCACGTTATATCTTATCTTATCTTATAATTTTAAATGAGCAATTCTTGTATATTTATTTATTTATATATTTCGGGGATCTCGGGAACGGCTCTAACGATTTCGATGAAATTTGCTATATGGGGGTTTTTCGGGGGCGAAAAATCGATCTTCTAGCTAGGTTTTATCTCTGGGAAAACGCGCAATTTTGAGGTTTTATATGTTTTTCGAGCAAAGCTCGGTCTCCCAGATATTAAGTAGGTAAGTACTTAAACCCAAACACGGTGTGGTTGCGTTTCTGGATACCTATCTATACATATGTATAAATAGAAGAATAAATCAATTTAGCTGGCTTTCGGTCATAACACCTATTTATTTACTCATAATCGCATGACAAAGTTGACTAGGTACCTATAGTATTTACCTCAGACATCGTGAAGTCAACTAGATAGATTGTAACTACATAGATTTCAATAAAATACGGTTTTAAAATGGTTAGCTAAGTTAAATTCGTGAAAATTAAACACAAAATTCCTTTTCAAATAAACATTTTATTTTTTAAATCATTAATCGCACAAGCAACATACAGTGCCACCAAAAACATTTACACAACGATAATACTTTACAACAAATGTATTTACAAATTAATTTATTGTTTCATAGCAGTAATTTACTTAAAATTACATTAGGTATTGTTTAAAATAGACACTCAATATAAGTTAATGTCGATTCAAAGATAAACCAATACAGTGTGTGTATCAAAGGAGTGTATAAAAGATTTTTAATTTGGTTTTTTTATTATAGTACCTATACAGGGTGGAAAGATAAGTCAGGCCCTGGAGGGAAACTACCTTAAATCCTTAAGCTGGCTCATTTTACTTAAAGGAGACATTCCTTTATTTTTTAAAAGAAACAAAACTGCATTCAAAGTATTTTTCTTTTTTTCTTCAATTTGGCTTGTCTAAAAAAATCTTGAGTACTAAATATTAGATTATATGGATATTTTGTACGACAGACGAGTGTAAGACCTAATATTTCTTGGAGAAATGTTATCATTAACATTAACTTAATGTATCGACCAGGGATGTTGCGGATGCAGATTTTTTGACATCCGCGGATGCGGATGCGGATGCGGATATTTAAAGGCTCACATCCGCGGATGCGGATGCGGATGCGGATGTCAAGATTAGGTACTTAAAAAACGTGTAATATTACATTTTTAGTAATTTTTCTTAAAAAAAAACGAAACGTTTAGTATTTGTGCAAGAATATAAGTGCGTTATATTTAATAAACAGTGACTTGGCCGACTTTTCTGGATCTAGACCACAGATTATATAATAGTTCTTACGAACAGATATTTATCTCTCAAAGAAAACGCAAATACCTACCGTTTTGATACCTACAATGGAGTGACCTTCAACGCGCCGCTCCCCACACCGCGCATGCCGGCTCAACGCTAGGGTTGCCGACGCTTAGAAATGATAAATAAAATACCTACTTATACAGCGGAACAAATTAACATAAAATCTAAATCTACAATTATGTATGTTATCATTAATTTATAATCGTTTTACATAAAATTGTAATGCATGTTTTTTTTTCTTTCTCTAAGAGTACTTTCCGCTGTAAAGTTAAGAACGTACTGTCGTTAAAATAAACTTTACCTACCAAACGAACTTAAAAGTTTGCTTCCTATTTCAACTATGTCGATATCGAACGATAAATGTGTCATAATAAACACTACATGTCTAAAGAAATTCAATAGTACCTACCTATACCTACGTAGCTTGTAACTATCGTAAAAATTGGCAGTGCGGCGCGCGGTGACGTGCGTTCGTGAGCGCGTGTGGCAACCAACTGGCTTGCTTTTCTACCGTGAACGAGAACAGATTCGTAGGTATAAATCCGAGCTCGCGCGGAGAGTTATCCATAGGCCTGTCTAGACTATTCTAGACGATATCGTTATAGGTAATGACGAAATTACCTAGCACTAACGCCACCGCTAAGACGTTCCTGTACCGACTTGTTCGACATCCGCATCCGCATAAGCTCCGCATCGATTTATGCGGATGCGGATGCGGATGCGGATGTTGAAAATAATGCGGAAGTTCCGCGGTTGCGGATGCGGATGCGGATGTTCGCAACATCCCTGGTATCGACTAGTAGAATAAAATTGCGAGTTTTTATTTTTTGGAATTTTTAATCGGTTCGAGTCCCGGGCGAGGCAAGCGAGTATTAGAAAATCTTTGAATGCAGTTTTGTTTCTTTTAAAAAATAAAGGAACGTCTCCTTTAAGTAAAATGAGCCAGCTTAAGGATTTAAGGTAGTTTCGCTCCAGGGCCCGACTTATCTTTCCACCCTGTATACTCTATAGTTATAGGTACACCCAGCTGCAAATGTGCACATTATTTTTACTTATTAGTAAAATTAATTCATAAAGTGCTCATAGTACATATTTAAGTTGACATCAGTAGGTATATAAAAACATTATAAGTAGTACCTACCTGCAAAAAAGAAAAAACAATATGAATTGGCATTTTATATTACCGCTGTAAAATATTTGAAATACGTGGAAGAATTACGAGCACATCAAAAAATAAAAACTTAAAAAAAAAATCGTTTATTCAGATGAAATAAACCCTATCATACATATTTTTCTTCTGCCAAACTGCAGGACAGTTTGTTGGCAGAGGGAAACTCCCTTAAAACATAGATGGGTAAACTTAGCTAATTGCCTAATTAATTGTTAACAGAACTTAAAATTGTTTTGTAGGTAGGTAATGATGAATGCATGGTAATAATGATGAAAATGTGACAGTTGTAGTTTTCTTACTCGACATGAAAAAAAGCAAAACAGGTGAAATATACGTAAGTAATTAAATAAAATAAACGATAAAACGAACTAACTTGATTCCTGGGCTGTTACAGCGCAAATTGCAGCTCGTTCGAGCAACTATCTCTCTAATTACATCTTAACTGTTGTAAAAGAGAAAGATGCTAGAAATTTGTGAACTTTGGTGTTAGCGGTAGACCCTCTGACCCACTGTGAAATCTATCCCTGCCATGGCTATTCACTAGGTGCACGACTGGTGCTGCCCTCATTTTGGCAGACTTTCTACGTTAAATCTTATGGAGTAAAATTAGTTCAAGCGGCTGCCGCTAGTACTAATGGCGGACATTCCATAAGATTACCTGTGTTTGTGACGATCAGCGCCACTTCCCCCTCCACCGACTTCGCACCTGGCGAATACCTGCCTTTTCTAAATGTGTAAACGTGCATGAAAAAGTACTTAGGGTAAGTTTTAAGAAAATAAATATAGGTGCTATATAACTTTGATAGGTAAGTATAATAGGTAGCTACGATATGGTCCAGGTAAGGTATACTTAAACCAAAGCAAGATAGAACATTATAACAATTGTGCACAAATATGTGCGTAAGTACGAAGTGTATAAGGAAACATGATTTCACTTGAGTAGGTATAATACTAATAAACATCTCTATAAAACATAATTTTTCACTTTTTTATTGTATACCTAATCGCTAAAAGTTTAACGAAAGATATGTAAGAATTTCTAATTGTAGTTACTAAGTAAAAACATTTCACTTATAGAAATAATATTTTCAAAGAAATTGAATACTGCACAAGTATATGCTACTAAAATTATGCCTCTCTATGCATAAATTCATAATTTAACACACATCCAAATTATTAAATATACAATATCTGCTACAAACAATTTGATATATATATTATATTATACATTCAAGTAATACTTAATAAAAACATTATTATGTTGAGTTAATATGTACATTGTGCATTTCAGCCTTTCGAATAGAAAGAACTTTAAACATTAAACGCGCGACAGGTTAAAAGTTAAAACGTTTTACAAAGGTAGAGTCGGACCAAAATCCTTTCTCTAATGGACTTAGGAAGGACCCTTCTCCCACAATTGGTTTTAGAAGTCGTACAGTCAGCAACAGAAGTTGCTAAGCGGGCGAGGTGTTCAAAATTAAATACCTTGTCGCACTCTTATTCTATTAACAATAAGGTCGCGTCAAGATCATTATGAACACCTCGCCCGCTTAGCAACTATTGCTGCTGAGCTGACTGTACCACCTTGGACATGAGGATCTCTCTAGTGGGCGAACGCCGCTTCGACGTTCAGCCCGTGTCCAAGTGGCGTCCGTTTTTTTTCGTGAAGTTACAAAAACAAATCAGCTCTAAATATTTAAAAATCTTAAGTATAAGGTGCCCGTAGAGCGAGCCGGTTGGGGTCAGCCGGGTTCGCCTTCGCCACGAGCGCCCTCGCCACGCGAGCGAACGCCGCTTCGACGTTCAGGCTGATTTTCACAGAAGTCTTGGTAAAGGCCACACACAGATGATGATGTACATTGGAGTTTTGTGAAGTAATAAAGAGCGTCCTCGCTTCATGGGCGAACGTCGATTCAACGTTCACCGGCCCATAGGCGTCTTGATAAAGGCGATTTATTATAGATGACATAGATGTAGATACAGTCGAGTTAGTTAGACAAATCAGCTCTAAATAGGTTTTATAAATCTTAAGTACAAGGTGGACATGAGGATCTCTGCTCCTACACCGGCGGCGCCCGTACAGCGAGCCGGTTGGGGTCAGTCGGGTTCGCCTTGGCCACGAGCGCTCTCGCCACATGGGCGAACGCCGCTTCGACGTTCAGGCCAATTTTCACAGAAGTCTTGGTAAAGGCGACACACAGATGATGATGTACATTGGAGTTTTGTGAAGTAATAATGAGCGTCCTCGCTACATGGGCGAACGTCGATTAAACATTCACCGGCCCATAGTAGGCGTCTTGATAAAGGCGACTTATTATAGATGTAGGTACAGCCGAGTTAGTTAGACAAATCAGCTCTAAATAGGTTTTATAAATCTTAAGTACAAGGTGGACATGAGGATCTTTGCTCCTGCACCGGCGGCGCCCATACAGCGTGCCGGTTGGGGTCAATCGGGTTCGCCTTCGCCACGAGCGCTCTCGCCACATGGGCGAACGCCGCTTCGACGTTCAAGCCAATTTTCACAGAAGTCTTGGTAAAGGCGACACACAGATGATGATGTACATTGGAGTTTTGTGAAGTAATAATGAGCGTCCTCGCTACATGGGCGAACGTCGATTAAACGTTCACTGGCCTATAGGCGTCTTGATAAAGGCGACTTATTATAGATGTAGGTACAGTCGAGTTAGTTAGACAAATCAGCTCTAAATAGGTTTTATAAATCTTAAGTACAAGGTGGACATGAGGATCTCTGCTCCTGCACCGGCGGCGCCCGTACAGCGAGCCGGTTGGGGTCAGCCGGGTTCGCCTTCGCCACGAGCGCCCTCGCCACATGGGCGAACGCCGCTTCGACGTTCAGGCCGGTTTTCGCCGAGGTCTCCATGAAGGAGACTTGGTATTCCCTGGCTAGGCGCTGCCCCTCCTCCCGCCTCACCGCTCGCTCTAGGCCGCTGTCGGATTTGTTACCTGGAATAATACATAGGTATTCAGTTTTAAAAGCATCATGCAATTTTAATGTGTTATTTATTTAAATGGTAATAAGAAAAGTTAACGAAGTTAACCATCATTTATTATGAAACATAATATGCCTTTTGTTCATTACCTAACGTATTATTAAGTAAAAACATGGGTGACCGAGCCCAGAATGTTTACTTATAGAGTCTGTGCGGAAAGAGAAGAGTCGTGGAATGTAAGGGGCCCAACACATTCCACGGCTCTTCTCTTTCCGAACAGGCCCCGTAGCCAACGTGCCAATCGCTTACGCTCCGTAGCGATCGAAACGCAACTGTCACTGTCACACTAATATGGAAGAGTGATAGAGAGACACAAAGCGATTCGATGGCGAAGCGATAGCGATTGTCACCTTGGCTAGGCCGGCAGACTCTATATATGTATCTGCGGGAGGGTTCCCCTATCTATTCATTCATTCATTCATTTCGTGTAATTTTAAAATGTACCTACCTTTTAATTTTTTTGTATAAGACTGAGATTTTAATTTCAATATTTTTAATAATAAGTGTTCCTATTTATTATTTATTTATTGTTATTTTAACTGTGTACATAATTATAATTTTAATGTAAGATGGAGCATTTGTTATCTGAAATAAATATATGAATGAATGAATGTATAATGACATTTTTCTACTCGTCGACTGCAATGCTTGAATTAAGACTTCGTATACCAAAGTGAAATCGCATACCTACTTTTTTCACTATGGGACCCCAACTCAACTATAATATTCATTTCGATACAGTTTAGTCAACTATAATGAAATTGACCAATCGAAAGCGCGGAGCAAGTACCAGGGCCTCATGAGTTACGAGAAGGTTGACCAACCGGCCGAGGGCGCGGGGCGCGGGGCCGGGTCGCGTACGAGTATGAAGGTATCGCGGCTGCTCGCGCATCTTAGCTGTATACTTTTGGTTTTTTTACCTACATATATGATTCTTCTACTAGTTTTAAGTATTTTTTTTGTTGACTCGTAGAAAAAGTATTGTATACAATAGTGATATAATCAAGCTTTTCAATCTCGTACCTTACTTAGGCAACTCAGCAAGCTTCGTTGCCTAAACACGGTACTCGACTGGAAAGCTCTCCATTATATCACGATTGTATAAAATACTATTATGACTTACAGTAGGCACTTCCCTATCTACGGAAATAAATTGTAAAATTGTAAAGCTCCGGCAGACTGACTTTAATTTCCGCCCGTGGAAGTGATTGCGAGGGGCTTTAGGTTACTGACACCTCATTGGTCGATGGCGTTTCTTTGATATTGAATTAAATTTGTTTGGGAAAAATCTATAACTGACGCGCGACGCCGGCGATTTGGGTAAAGTTTCCTTGGAGTTTCGAAACTTTTAATTATTTGGGTGAATCAACTTTTTAATGTCAACATGATGAAATTGTGAGTTTTTATTATTAGTTCTTATTTTCCATATTTATATATTTTATTTTAAAGATAATGTTCTCTTGTTTATGATTAAGCATACAGCAGAGCTGTTTCTTTAAGAATTTAGTGAATTTGGCTAAAAATGTTCACCAGCCCAGATCAGCCCTGTCCCCTGGGTGGGCCACTCCCCAAAAGTATTTTTAAACAAACTAGATATCAATTATTGTTTAAAAATTATTATACTTACATTCATTAAACAATGCAGTTTAATAGGTTATCTTTATATATGACATATATCTTACGAAATGTCACAATATCTCCCTTAAAAGTGTCCCCTGGACAACTCTTATTTAACAGAATCGGAACTTTTTAATTTATACGTGAAATAGTTATAGTAATGTAAGAAAACTGCTCCTGCTACTTTCTTTTATATTGTGTTATTGTATCTTTAAACATTTAAAACTGCTCTTGAATTTAAAAAGAAATAAAATAATGATATGTGTTTCAATTAATCTGTCAGCTCCCAGCGGCTCATATTTGAGCCAGAACGCTTATGGGTGACGTCATATCGTGGGAAACGACAGGTTAAGGGACAACTTAGTTGTCCCATAGACATATCTGGTTGTTCAATGGAAATATTAATAATAAATCTTAAAGAGGGTACTAAATGAAACAAATTCAGTAAAATATCAGAAAGCAATAACATATATATGTATGTTAGTGCTTTCGGATAGTAATTAAATTTGTTTCATACCTTATAAAAAATCTTATCTCATCGTTTTTATCCAAGGGACAACCAAAACGTCCTACGGACAACCACTTCCGTTGTCCAAGTGACTAGTTGTCTGAGGGACTTTTCTAAAACTTTCAGCCGTATAATAAATGTTATGGATTTTTCACCCTTACGTATAAAATAGTATCTGGTACAATGTCATTTATTGTAATATGTTAAGTATTTATGTATTTGTGCCAGTGGTCCGATGGACATGCAATAAAGCCACCCACGCTCTCCAACAGTACTCGACCGACTGACTCCGCGAGTTTCGTGTAATCAAAATGACGGGTAGGCATATCTGCTTACCAGAATCTTGAACTTGTTGTCAAGTATCTTACTACGTTATCTATATTTAGATTTCATAACTAATTTATGGTTGTCCAGTTGACCTGCATGGCGTGGATAATTAAAAGGACAACATTAAAAGGCAATTTATTCATAAACCAACTAACGCAAATATAATAAATCGGTATGTTTTATTAATTACACTTATCCATAAACATGATTATGTGTTTAAATACCAATTCCACAACAGTATTTTTTTATGATACAAAGTTTAAAGGCCGAGCCACACCGGCTGCGTGTGCAGCACACTGCGTGGCGTGCGCTGCGTGACGTGCGCAGCACCCCTGTCACACCGGGTGACGCGCACGTCACGCAGCGCACGCCACGCAGTGTGCTGCACACGCCACGCAGGTGCACGCTGCAGCTCAGTCATGCGTGCAGTAAAATAAAATACTCCTGCGACAGTACCTACATCATGTTATTATAGCTCCCGTTGCAAATGGAAGCAGCTCACCTAATGCCGCCATTGCAATTATTACACATATAACATGCCTGGTTAATACCTAACATCGATTTGTTCCCACAGGCCAAATTAAATTTATATAAGACGTATTTTTTTGTAATCTTTGTGCTATGTTGTAAATATACATTCGTATTGACGAACGATTTTAATTAGTTTTTCTTTTATCACTGAATCCATATTAAAAACCAGCACGCGCACCGACCGAGTTGTAAATAAATACAAGCGAGCTGCGCGTGTACATGCACAGCACCTATGCAGCACCGAGCTGTGCGTGTCCGAACCTGCTCGGTTCGCCCTCTCATAGGGAACGCAGTTAAACACAACGTCATCACTGCACGCAACGAAGCGACGTTGCCGCTCCGCTGCGTGGACGCGTGCACGCAGTACGCAGCCGGTTTGTCTCGTCGGAGCTGCGTTGCGTGCAAGTCACGCGTACGCGCACGTCACGCACACGTCACGCAAGCGGTGTGTCCTCTCTTATGAGTTTTCGTATTCCACAACGCTGCGGGACGCGTACGTGTACGTGCACGTCTACGCACACGCATCCGGTGTGGCTTGGCCTTTATGGTGCACCGTTGCACGGAGACAATCTGTCCTACTATTGTAAACCAATTTTGGTCTTTTGGACAACCAATATAGAACGGGTAAATTGTAAACAAAATAAAATGTTTTGTAATAAACTGTTAGAGAATATTAATAGGAACATAACTGAATACTAAAAACTCATTACTTTTATTTAAAGGGTATAGCCGGGTAAGCATGGCCAAACTGCCCTTAGCGAAAAAAACAATTTCCTTTTACTGGATTATTAACCTATGTATATGTAGTGCTTTCACCAAATATTAAGCCTGAAATGCTTCAGATTTAAAAAAAAATGCAAAAAAAGAAAAATCATTTTTATTTTATTACAGCCAAAGTACTAATCCGATTTCTTTGTAATTTGGGTATGTTGTATATACAATTAAGGTCGCTTTCTGAAAAAAATAATATTGAATTATCTCTTAAAATAATAGTAAAAAATTGAGATGAAAATTTTCAGAAAAATAAAAAAAATACGTGCGAGATAGCGACAGTTACCAAATTTACATATTTTATGTAGAATTTAATACTGTTTAACATACATTTTTTTCAAAAATTAATATCGGGATTAACAGTGTGAAAAACTCGAATTTGTAACATCCCATAATACTCTCTCTTCATACAAGCAAAGGTAAGTAGTCATAAACGAATGAAGTATATTGTGAACGCAGTCTTTACGAATTTGAATTTAGAATGTGACGTATTTTATTCATCAAAGGAACAGACATTTTTCAATCGTTAACGCTCTGTATAAAATTCGTGCCTATTTTCCTGTTCCCGCGCTTTTTTTAGGGTTCCGTACTTGGAGGATATAATCAAACGGAGACGCCATGTCTGTAATTTTCTGTACAAAACAGTCTGCCGATTTTTGCGGGGGAGGGGAACGTCAAATGTATGCGTAACGTAAAAATAGCCATGTCAGATAAACGTCAGTCCATACATTGTGTATGACCGTTGGCCGCCTATTTTCGACAGAGGGGAAAGCCTGTTAATGGCTACTCCGTTTAGTTGTATCCTCCAAGGTTCCGTAGCCAAATGGCAAAAAACGGAACCCTTATAGATTCGTCATGTCTGTCTGTCTGTCCGTCTGTCCGTCTGTCTGTCCGTCCGTATGTCACAGCCACTTTTCTCCGAAACTATAAGAACTATACTGTTGAAACTTGGTAAGTAGATGTATTCTGTGAACCGCATTAAGATTTTCACACAAAAATAGAAAAAAAAAACAATAAAGTTTTGGGGTTCCCCATACTTCGAACTGAAACTCAAAATTTTTTTTTTTAATCAAACCCATTCGTGTGGGGTATCTATGGATAGGTCTTCAAAAATGATATTGAGGTTTCGAATATCATTTTTTTCTAAACTGTATAGTTTGCGCGAGAGACACTTCCAAAGTGGTAAAATGTGTGTGGCCCCCTGTAACTTCTAAAATAAGAGAATGATAAAACTAAAAAAATATATGATGTACATTACCATGTAAACTTCCACCGAAAATTGGTTTGAACGAGATCTAGTAAGTAGTTTTTTTTTATACGTCATAAATCGCCTAAATACGGAACCCTTCATGGGCGAGTCCGACTCGCACTTGGCCGCTTTTAATCTCTGAATGCCGTTCGCCCTAGCCGCATACAGCATGCCCTAGCTGCATACATATACAGGAGTTTAAGGTCCGCGCTCAGCGAAATAAGTCGCGTTCTAAATTCAAATTGCGTTGGGAATATAACTTTCTAGTATAACGTACAAGTTATTTTGTATGAAGAGAAGGTATTATGGGATGTTACAAATTCGAGTTTTTAACACTGTTAATCCCGATTTTAATTTTTGAAAAAAATATATGTTAAACATTATTAAATTCTACATGAAATATGTAAATTTGATAACTGTCGCTATCTCGCATGTATTTTTTTTATTTTTCTGAAAATTTTCATCTAAATTTTTTACTATTATTTTAAGAGATAATACAATATTATTTTTTTCAGAAAGCGGCCTTAATTGTATATACAACATACCCAAATTACAAAGAAATCGGATTAGTACTTTGGCTGTAATAAAATAAAAATGATTTTTCTTTTTTTGCATTTTTTTTTTTAAATCTGAAGCATTTGAGGCTTAATATTTGGTGAAAGCACTACATATACATAGGTTAATAATCCAGTAAAAGGAAATTGTTTTTTTCGCTAAGGGCAGTTTGGCCATGCTTACCCGGCTATACCCTTTGTATTATCGATCAGGGACTCTGTACGTGTGATGGTGAACACTAAAATGTTGATTCACCCATTTATTATTTATGTTCAAACTCCAAAAGCGTTAGTGAATAATAAAATTTCCTCATCCCGTTCACCCCTTTTTCACGACATCATCACTACATAGTATAAAACAAAGTCGCTTAATCCCGCTGTCTGTCTGTCCCTATGTATGCTTAGATCTTTAAAACCACGCAATGGATTTTGATGCGGTTTTATTAATATTAGATAGAGTGATTCAAGGGGAAGGTTTATGTATAATTTGTTAACCCGTTAGAAGCCGGGGCGGGTCGCTTAGTGCCAGTAGTACCTAATAAACAAGATAGGTCCAAAACTAAATGCCAAAAGTAATGCCACAGGATTAGAATATCCTCAACGATAACATTTTATTTTGATAGAGAATCAAAAATAACACGAGCCTACAGTTTTCTTTGTTTTTCCAACTCTTTTATCAATCAGGTAGCAAACTCTACCTTTCTGTGTATTGTATATCTATTGAGGTAGGGTACTTATATAGGCCCTACCTCAATAGATATACAATACACGAACACTTGAAAAGTCCAAGTATAAATTACCACGGATCGATTACAGTGGGCAAATTACCAACATACCCTTTTACAGTACATATGGTGCTACTTTCTCGAACTAGTGCGGGAAATAGCACTTTCCGTGCGTATGTCGAAAGTTTAAAGTGCGCATATGTACTGTAAAATGTTGTACGATACACGTGCGAATAGGTAATTCGCAATACAATAGATGTAGCACCGACCGGAAAGTCTTATGCTGTTGAGATAAGACTTTCCGGTCGGTGCTACATCTATTGTCAAGTAGCAGTACTGATAGTTCCGCTACTCGATGCTAGATGTAAATACTGAAATTAATAGTCTGAACTGATGTATGGAGTGAGCACTCTTGTCTTACTTACTATATTTCTCTATGGCCCCATGTAAATCCTTACCTAATAACATAATAACGACATCATCCTGCGCGTACTCCCGAATCTCCCCGAGCCAGGCCCGAATGTTGTCGAAGCTGGTTTTGTTCGTGACGTCATACAGCAGCAGCAACGCTGTGGACAGGACAAATGAGTTAACACAACACAGCCATACGAAAACTGTTAGTTTTAACGCCTTACATTAAGGTACAAAACAACCGCACGTGACATCATACACCAGCACCGATTGAGAACAGGAATTGCAGGATAACATAACGAGCTAGCTTTACGATACGCAACCTTAACACTTTTTATCAAGGACTACGATGATCGCATATATTGATGTTCTCATATTACACAACATCTGCTGTTGGCGGTTCTGAACTGTTAATCCAATAACCTAAAAAGTACTCGGCTCAAAGAACCAGCTGAGATGGATCTCTATTCCGTACATTTTTAAGGATCTCGAGGTTCAAACTATACTGGTTTATTTAAGACAAGTGCTTAGCAATGAAAACATGGGGTGTTTGTGAAAGGGGAACGCGCCTTTTTTTGCTTAATGTTTCATTAAGAGATTGTCATTTGGTGCAAGACTTTGAACTACTTTCATACTTGTATTATATAACCACTCGATATGGATTTCGGTAGTTTAACCTCAACAGCCTCAACAGGAGGCCTACCGCAAAAACCGAAAATCACAAATTGCGGGGATCTGTCTCTTTTACATAATTATAGAGTAACTGAGATTGACGCAATTGACGAACTTCGATATTTGCTAGATATTCGCCGTTATAGCCGGGATATCGAGGCTTACAGTGTTTTATTGAATTGACTAACTAGGTATTAAATAAACATGGAGTGATGGCAGTATTGCATGAGGCATAAGACCTACCGCACCAAGGACTGAAGAGGCCTTTTTTTTGACGATGGTGGCAAACAAGCGTGCGTTGCGTTGAAGTTACACACGCGTTGCCGACCTTACACGCTAATACAAGGATTTCTTGTGTGCTCTGAAAACCTTGCTAGTTGCTCACCATCAGGAACACAACACTACAAAAATATTATTGCAATGGTACATAGGTAAGTACCGTAAAATGGGGTGAGTAGGGTTCGCGGGGAGAGTTGGGTTATGAATGGGAAGAGAAGGGATGAAAGGGGGGTGAGATGGGATTTTAAGGCTACTGCTACAAAAATAATGTATTCCAATTTAAAATGGAGCTATAGTAATACTCATAATAATAAAAAATCGATCCAACAATCTTCCAAAATCACCTTTGTATGAAATTCCATCTCACCCCAATTACGAGGGACTACGGGGTGAGGTGGGATTTCCTGTTTATCGTCAAAGTTATGAAATGGTACTACCCAAAAATAAAATAAAAAACTAAAATACAAACGTCCGGAACACTTATTATATACACCATTCAGTTTGCATATGTAAAAATAAAATGTTATCGAGGTTTGAATGTCAGTTTTGCGCCCTACTCACCCCATTTTACGGTACAAACTTATGCCTTTTGTAATAAGGTCCTGCACCGATGGGCAGTTAACAGTGTGGGGAACTGGGGATGGTATGTAGAAGACATATACCTCTAGGTACCTACATTTGAAGAGAGTTAACGGTGGACACGGTAATTGCCCAGATAGGTAAGCAATAGGAAATAGGAACAAAAGTGTTATTCTAATCGTTCGTCGAGTTTAGGCGAGTCGAGCTCTCAGACGCACCAGTGTAAGTGAACTCCGATCCGACAGAAAGGACACTTCCTACGAAACCGAAGTTTGACAGCGATTCAGGGACAAATCATGTCATCCCTTTCTAATGTATGGCACTATCCCTTTATTTAGGGTTGTCAAAATTAAAGTCTTTATCTTATCTGTGGTCGTGCACGCAAAAGGACGTCAAGTGATGCTAACCCTAATAATTGCTCGGAGCAATGCTGAGCCGAATGGAGCCGAGTTTGCCCGAAAGGAGTGTCTCTCTACTGATAGGATCTTAAGGCCTGTGCACACCGGCGTGTGCGTGACGTGCACGTGCGCGCGCGGCGTTGTAGTATACAGATCCTTATGAGAGACGGCACACCGCTTGCGTGACGTGTGCGTGTGCGGCTCGAACATCCAACAGTGCACGTCACGCAGCCGGTGTGCAAAGGCCTTTAAGACCCCTGATATAGTGGTCTACCGAACACTACGTCTCTTCAATCCAAGGTAACGGGAATACATCCGGGACACCAAGCGACTCGATGTGGCCAAATCGAGTTTCTACACGTGTGCGATCCGGTTTGACGAGTTACGGCATGTGGGTCGTATTGCAAAGACCTAGGGTTCATTTTGCTAGTTCTGAAGGTTAAGAAACGTGTCGAGGCCAACCCGACCCGACTGCCTTTATGTGGTTTGGAATCTTAGATCAAGACGGATCTGGATACCTCTACCTACTTGAAATTAGGTATAAATAAAATAAACTACACCTTTGTCTCTAGAAACACTTAGTTGCATGTTCTAATGAAGATTTCTTTGTTTATTTATGAACACAATCTCACAATAATGCTAGGTAAATAATGTTTTTTTTTACTAGAAACTCGTAATTCAATACATCTAGGTCAAGATTTGCAGGAAAATAAGGCAAGGTTGATTTTAGTTCCCAGAGTCCGCAAGAGATGGCGCTAGTAGTATCATAATTTCTATACATCGGTAAAACTAATTCGTCTAATTTATGAAAATTTGTGTCTTAAACTTCCTGATTTAGACCTATTCTGAAAAAATATTTTACTGGAATGTACATATACATATGTAGAAAAAATAATAATACGATAATTTGTTTACCGTGTGCGTCTCTATAGTATGCGTGCGTGACGCTCCGAAAGCGCTCCTGCCCCGCGGTGTCCCAAATCTGAAGTTTTACCTTGATGCCGTCGACCGTGACTACCTTGTTCTGTAACAGATGGCGCTAGCTGTACTAAAAGTTTATATTACAAAGTTATTATTGTAAGTACTATCATGAGTTCATGAGAAATATTCCAGCTATTTTTTTTCCCGTTGATATTACACGTGAGTTTTGTGCTATCATACCAAACTAGATAAGTACCAAATGTCAAAGTTAAGGTAGGTAAAGTGAAATAGTTTAAATTTAGGTTATTCCAAAGGTAGGTAATGTGAATGGGTGTTTGTGAATTTTATAGCTTAAAGCATTGTTAGACATGTCTACCATAGGTACCATGGTACCTGTTCAGAATTTTATAGCAAGCGAGCCGAGCCATAATTTACCCAAGAATCAAGAATAGAAAATGACATTGGTTAAAGTTTTAAATATCTTAATGCATATTATCTTATGACATAACGTACTTAAGTAGGTAGGTAATTTAAGCGTAAGATGTACTTAATTGTGACTGCGTGTGATTTAACATCTACAATCCTACATAATAAATTGTAAGTATTCAATAAAAAAAGCTGCTTTTATAAGTTAACGTCCAGTTAACAGCCAATTTAGCAAACCAATAAATCCAAAAAAACTGGCAGATGCCATAAATCAAGGCGGTAAAAACGGCACAAATAAAAAAAACATTGCAATAATAAATCAGTCAAGCTGATTCAATCACAGCTGTCACGTGGCAGGGGGCGGGAACAGAAAAAGCGCGCCAAAGTTCAAACACCAATGGCGTGGCGGCGAAGCGGACGCGCGCACCCGCGACTGGCCCGTTTGAAATTGGAACCCTTCATAGTTATCTTTTTTTGCGATAATAATATGGCCACCTAGAAAAGAAAAGTTTGTGTCATAGATTCTGGCTTTTCGACTGTGACATTTTTAACAGAGGTAGGCATAGAAATTATTAAAATGTATGGTTAGGTAGGTAGGTAAGTAGGTATGTTATTTCGTTATTTTTAAGAAAAACTTAACTAAAGTCCGTCAACCAAATCTTGTCAGTAGTAAAAGGCGGCAAATTTGAAAAATCGCGGGTTAGCAACACTGTTTCGAATAATTCCAAAATGCGTGTCATCTGTGTTTTATCTGTGGAATGTGGATCCTGAACGACAGCCGTCACCTTATTTGTTTTCATTTGGTTTTCATTCTGAATCGTTTCTATTTCAAGAGATATTTCTGCTGTCACCATTAAATACCAATACATTAAATAAGAATAAGCAAAGCTAAGGGGCCTACAATGTACAATCATGCTCGTTGATGGTAAACATTACTAAAAATTGAGGTTATGACAAGTACACACTGGAAGAACTCTTTCGAACTTTTAAGATTATGTTCAGTTTTTTTGTTTTAGGGTTAAAAGGCATAAATAAAATTAAAACGTATGCCTAAATCTATCCAACAAGACCATAAATTGTGTCCTGGAAACCGTCCATAGGCCCACATGTCTAATATTCTCAGCAATCAGTTGTGACTATTTACAAAGGTAAACCTTTTAAACAGTATTAAGAGCCTTGATTATATCGCCGTTCTTTCGCAATATCTACCTAATCCATACATGTTTGTTGCAGGATTAAATCTTGCCCAATATAAGGCGTTCGTAGTAGGTAGTATCTTTTCAGACAATACTTACCTATGGCGGTTTATGTACGTGTACAACGCAACGAAGTCGAAAAGTGACCCTTATCTTATTTACCTTTAAATTAAATAAACACCCAAATATCAGTTGTTTTATTTTTAATATGTATATTGTACAATATATACCAATCAAAAAAATTACACAGGTATGTCATATTCATCCAGAACAGTACACTAATTTACATTAACAAGTGGCATATTATATTGTAAATAACAAATATATGCACTATCTAAATATCTGCATTTTGATATGATTTTATTTTAGTACACTTAGAAGACATAGATAGGGAACAAAGAGAATATAAGCAGTTGTTTTTGATATCTTCAAATTTGTTCATCATTTTGATTAACATTGTTTTAACATCGCTTTTAAATTGTCCGTCCATGTTTCAATTTTTTTCAATAAACCGCGAGTGACAATTTGAATTGACGTACACAGGGCGCGCTCAGCGGAAAAAAAAAAATCTGTTGGTTCGATGTACATTGCTGCTTTTCTTAGCGCAATACTGCTCTTTGAGTGTTGCCCTACTTTAGTTTGCTTTACATTGCTACTGACAAGATTTGGTTGACGGACTATATGTACAATACTTTACATAAATCATATTTATAGCTGATTAACCAAATCTTGTCAGTAAAAAAAGGCGCGAAATTCAAATTTTCTATGGGACGATATCCCTTCGCGCCTACATTTTTCAAATTTGCCGCCTTTTTCTACTGTCAAGATCTGCACGGCTAGCACATGATGGGCGCGACAGTCGACAGGCGAGAAAATGCCGCGACATAGAGCTCTCTCGCGAATCGGTAGCATAAGAGCCGCGCGACAACCCGCTGTCTCGCGGACAAATGTCAAAGCGACATAATTTTGTCGTTTGACAGTTCCACGCGGGATACTCTCGAAAATCGTAGCACGAGTGTACTATGGGAGACAAAATGTCCCGCGTTTGAACGTCAAAATGAGAGAAATTGTCTTCGAGGCTAGAGGGTCGCGACTAGGGTTTGCTCCCGGTACTGAGTTTGGCGACAAGCGCATTTGGTCGAAGTTTTGTTGACTTTTGTTCTAAAAGAAAGATAATTTTCCATATTTTATATTTATTTCATACTACAACACTTTTTTGTTTAAGTATAATTTGAATCTTGAGTTTCATGATCATGCCATTAATATCAAAATTATTATATTTTTTCACAATGACTTGTTTGTTGTCTTAAGTTAAACGAAAATCCGACAGAAAAAAATCTAAGCCTAAGATTGTACGATCACGACCACATCAACAAAGCAAACCTTTGGTGGCGAATTTACTGGGGGATAATTAATAGAAACATAAATAATTGATACAAAAATATTACATTGCTAATCCGGGAAACAATTACGTGCTATCAATCAGTGCTAACCCGTTATATTTACACGCGTATTTTTACATGCAATTATTGTTGACAACCTATATTATGTCGCTCCTTAGGTGTTTCCATTCATTGTGGGATACCTATAAACAACACAATCCCGACCTGAATATTGCGATCAACCTCACTTATAATAAGTAAATGCAAAAGTAAATCTGTACCTATGTACAGTCAGCAGCAATAGTTGCTAAGCGGGCGAGGTGTTCAAAATGATCTTGACGCGACTTTATTGTTAAGAGAATAAGAGCGCGTCAAGGTAATTTTGAACACCACGCCCGCTTAGCAACTATTGCTGCTGACTATATGTTACCTCTTGACGCTTAATCCGCCGAACCGATTTAGACGAAATTTTGTGAAACAACATTCCACAAAGAATGCAAATAATGAATCTGGCAGCTCAACTCAAACTCCACCTCACAGAAGACCACAGCCGTAATACTTACTTTGTAGTGTACGAGTTGGTACTAGCCTAATCCTTAAGTTACGATTCCCACCGACCGGCTGGAGTTGGGCCGCGCCGGAATGCTTTTTCAGTGTACCTATTTACATAATGTGTGGCAGAAGCGATAGAATCCGTCCGGAGTCATCCGATCCGCAAGCAGCCGACCGGCTTTGGGCATACAAATGTGAAATGCGCTCCGACTCCGACGAATCGTACTTAAATCTGAGTACCTATCTCAAAAAGGTCAAAGTAAATAAAATCATTTAAAGTTTTTGGTAGTATTTATTTAAAAGTCACATTATTTGAGAAGTGTTATCAACACTCGACTGTCCTTGCACGGAGTAGGTTCCCAACTTGAGCCCTTCTATGTCCTCCGTGATGGCAGGAGGGCTGCGGTTAGCAGCAGCATGCTTAGGTGTAGAGAATACCTCCGTGTTTGATGATAGGCTTGTGCATGATTGTCATTCAATCTATCTTCGAAGCCAGCAATGCAGCGGCTAGCCAGCCATAAGGGAGATATGTCGGGGATTAGCATAAGATATTTAGTCTGTAAATAAGATTTAAAAGGAATGTAATTTTTTTGCAAAATACAACGGAAAAGAGCTTTATGAAGATTGAATTGTGTACGTAAGTACTTACAACTTGACTTCTTCGTAAAGATGGTATTTTGTTAGCCAAAACTTTTAACAAAACGCCAATTATTCGTAAGGAGTTGTATTTTAATGATTAGGTAGGTAATCTTTAGATAATTATAATAATATATTCCAACTTGTAACGACAAAGCGAATCAAATTTTGATTGACAGTATTGACACTGACATTTTCGACTTAAAAATAATATTTGCTATTTCTTATTCTTCATACTGCGAGAAAGAGACAAAGTTATCGTGACTAGGGACGCTCCGTTTCTAAGGCTGACTATTCATTACTTATCCGATTATTATTTTACCGATTCAGTGTTGCCACGAATGAAAAGTTTGTTCCATGTATAAATGGCCACATTGGCTAAGTCGCGCGCGGGATGGCTCTCTCTCGTGGAACTCTTTTCTCGATGTGCGAACTCATGCTGCCAAAATCGAGGAATTGACAGATAGAGATAGAAATTTGTGACGGGCGACTGCCGTCTCTCGCGGCGCGAGCTATCCCGCGGGTAATCATGTGCTAGCCGTGCTGGTTGACCAAGTAAGTAAGCAAGTAAGTAAGTTTAGGAATGTTACCTAATGCATTTTTACCTCATTATAACCCATTTTATGGTACCTAGCTACCTGCTAAAAATCAGAAGACATATAGATACCAACATTATGTATAAATTAAAAACACACCTATATAGACTCGGTTAAGTTGTGTTCTAATTTATGGGGAAGACAAACAAAATTATAGCCGGCCTTTTATGAATGTAGTATGATACCTTTAGGTATATTGCTTTACGCACACTAGCGTCCCAACCCCTATACCCTCCTGCCGCAACCCCCCCTTTTAGTATGAAATATGTCCCGGTTGACAGTTTATTTGAATTTTTGGGGAAAGTATATAACATAGGCAAAAAGTGTCAATGAAAGAAATAATTCTTATTCAATTCTTGAAAAAAAAAAGGTTATATTAATTTTTTTCATATGATGTACCATATTTATGTTATAGCTAGATGAACTTCAACAAAATTTAACCGTTGAACAAGCTGGTTCTCCCCATACGATTTCTGGCAGAACTATCACGTACTATGTTACATTGAACTTCAAAAAGTTAATACATGAATAGGGTGAGTCTTAGCAAAAAGTGGAATATAATCCTTTTTTGTTTGTATGTATAATGAACATAAAATACGATACCCAAGAAACGCAAGAACCCGCGAATTGGCTTCATTTTATGTAGGAAATCTCACTCTCACTGAAAATAACGTACAACAAGGTGGCTAAGGTACATATTTAATATACCAAGCCCCTAAAAACAAGAGGACCCCAAATTACAACTTAAAAGTTTAAGCCGACAACAACGGTCCCAACAACAAACCCCTCTCGGCAATAAACGAAACCTATTAAAAATTAATTAATATAGCTGGTCAAGCAAATCTTGTCAGTAGAAAAAGGCGCCAAATTTGAAAAATGTAGGCGCGAAGGGATATCGTCCCATGGAAAATTTTAATTTCGCGCCTTTTTCTACTGACAAGATTTGGTTGACCGTCTATACTATTAAATAATAATTTGCAGGTTTATAAAACAAGGCCCACAGCCCAGAGAGATTTTTACACACTTTTTTTAAAGGAGAGAAGTAAAAAACCCAGAGCTTCGACGGGCGAGACTAACTCGCGCGCTTTGATATTTTTTTTTTGTGATCGTTTATTTCCTTCCTGCCAGGAAGTATCGTCTGAGGGGTTACCGCGAAAACCGAAAATCGCAAATTGCGGGGATCTTTCTCTTTTACTCCAATGAAGGCGTAATTGGAGTGGCAGAGAAAAATGCCCGCAATTTGCGAACTTCGATTTTCGCGGTTATTGCCCTGTACCCGGAAGTCAATGCCGACGGTGGATATGTAGTTTCCGGCGAGGAACGTGCCGTCCCGGAAGCGGACTAGCATGCAGGTCTTGCCGACGCCGCTGTCCCCGAGCAGCATCACCTGTCAAACAGGGGAAAATGGAAATTAAATTTATACTGTAAAGATTTTTAAGAAATGTCATTATGTATTCTTTCACATCAAACGGAATTCACTGAATCTTAATTTATAGTAGGATAAAAATTCAGACTGTAAAACAGAGAATAGTTAACTAGGAAATTATAGCTGGTCAAGCAGATCTTGTCAGTAGAAAAAGGCGACAAATTTGAAAAATGTAGGCGCGCGGGATACCGTCTCATAGAAAATTTTAAATTTGCGCCTGTTTTTTTACTGATAAGATTGGCTTGACCAGCTATATATAAAATGTACGTAATACCCATATCCAAAAGGAAGTATTTAATTAATTTATCGTTTTCTTGACCATTTCCTCGTATATAGCGACATGTCTCATGATGGGATTATTATAGTTTATCAAAGGACTGTCTCATTTCAAACATAGACAGAGAGAATCATACTATCTTTACACTAGTACTAGCACCCGAAAGAAAAGGATGAGTATAGTTTTCTTGGTTCTTACTGACTGACAAATTGGTTTGACCAACTATATATGTAGTTGCTATTCATTAAAAAATTAATCAAAACTCACCTTCCCAAAAGCATCATATTTATCCTCCTGTTTCCCCTGCTGCCAGGGTTCCGTCGGCGACGGGGGGTCACTATGCGGCATGACCCCAATCTCCTCATTCTTATCCTCGTCCTCTCTTGTCTCTGGCAAGTTCCGGGCCCACGTCGGTCGGACCCGGCCGACGATGACGCGCTTCTCTAACTGCCTGTTGTCTATGGTGTTTGGGTTCCACATTGTCTCTGGTTTTTGACAGTTGTGTTTTTAGGTTACGATTGTCATGATAGGGATGTCACTTTAGTTTGTTTTCACTTCACTTCACTGGCATTTTAGTAACTTTTATTGCACTTAATTTAGATTTTTATTTACTTTCGAACGATTAATATTTGGAACAAGGTGTGGATCGATTTTCAAATTTGTGGTTCTGTATATATACCTAGTAGTGAAGTTTTACATTTAAATTGTAAGAAATAAAATGCATGCCTAAGAACTCACTTTCCCGGTCCTTTTTTATCATTCTAGCAACGAGGACCGTGGGACTCTAAACTAAGAAAGTCCTAATCCAGCAAGTAATGGACACTGAACAATATTGATTAAATATGTAATATCCGTGCGTTTAGCAAAGTTTCACCATCAAGTTCTGTACGTTAATTTAAAGTTGAACTTCGGTAGTTCATAAGCCAAGTTGCGAACTCGCAAGTTCCACGAACTTGAACAGCGGAGACGTTAGATAGTTTAATAGACTATAATTACTAGAATACAATAAGGCGTAAGTAATTACAGCTAAGGGAGACGTTCGAATGGAAAATGCAGCTGCATTACTGATTCGATATTTCTACTGCGGCCTTGACGCGGGCGCTGTAACTTATCCTGTGTCTGTCAATTTCCTTGATAACAAAAATGGCGGATTGAACATCATAATCGCGGCAGCATTGCGGCGGCGAACGTTACTCATTTTAACGGCAGCTCTATTTAGTCAACAGTAAGGGTAACATTCCATTTCTGACCGCAGCTGCACTACTGGTACTGAACGCGTAGCTGTTACTGTCAATTTCCATAGTAAAATGAACAGTAGTGCAGCTGCGGTTGGAAATGGACCGTCACCTTAATGCAGGTCAACAGCTAGCTGTAGTCTGCAGTTGACATCCGAATGTCACTTTTAGTTTGTTCATGGTCCGATCATGAATCCTTGGAAACAAATCTTTGGAATCTTGGGAACAAACTTTTGTGCGGAACACTAAAAATCAATAGAGTCACGGCTATATTCGAACTTTAAGATACGTCAATAAAATACTAGAGATTGCAACTATATGGAATGGATATGTCAGTGTCAAACAAGTGTCAAAAGTGACGTTTCTTCAAACAAACGCGTCACTTTTGACACTTGTTTGACACTGACATATCCGATCCATATCGTATCAATCTCTACTATTTGACGTATCTTAAAGTTCGAATATGGCTGTCATATATTACCTTCCTGAACTTCGCCTCCTTTTCAGTTTGGTTGATTAAACCTGCTCATGAATCACTAATTAAGTACAAATTGCTTGAGCGTCGTATTTCGGGTTATTTACGCTTAATTAACTGTCAAGGTATATGTGCCTGATTGAACTTAACCAGTAGGTAGATGAAGTATCACATTACGAGTACGTACTAAAAATTAAATATTATTAAGCTATAATTTAAATATATGTACTTAGCTATATTTAACCAACCAACCAACAACCATCCAAAATAAACTTAAGAGCAATATCACTGAGTCCCAAAATAATATTAATAATATATAATTTAGTTCAAATATTTATTTTTTCATATTTGAGTTGAAGTCATATTAGGTAAAATTATTTCTCTCAATTACTTAGGTACCTACTGCTATAGCAAAAAAATATTTCATTCAAAAAAGCCAAATACTCGTACAAATTTTACTTTATTTGGACTGTAAATAAAAGTTGATCACCTGAATCAAAAATATTAAGCTTTGTTATACCTAGTATACGAGGGGTATTCAAAATATTCTCGGTATGAGAATGAAAACAAACAAGTACGAAAAGTTTGATATTTTTATTTTTCAATATACTCCCCCCCTATGTTCATACACTTAAAAGATCGATCAATTATTTTTTTTAATCCCTCGTAAAAATATTTTTTATCTTTCGTGTAAAAATGCTCCTCCACTGCCGCCTTCAATGCTTCATCGTCAGAAAATTTATTTCCACGCAGATCCTTTTTAAGATTGGGGAGCAAAAAGAAGTCGCTGGGGGCTAAGTCCGGACTATACGGTGGGTGAGTAACAGTTTTAAACCCACGTTCAACAATAGCTGCCTTGGCAATATGAGCAGTATGGACGGGGGCGTTGTCATGCAGAAGCAGAATACCTTTGGTTAACTTTCCTCGCCTCTTTTCTTTAATTACATCCTTTAATTGACGTAGAATGTTAGCGTAGTACTGTCCTGTGATATTTACACCTTTTTCTTTATAATCGATTAGTAATACTCCTTCACAATCCCAAAATATCGTGGCCATGACCTTGCCAGCTGAAGGGATGACCTTCAACTTCTTGGGATGAGCTGAACCCTTAATGTGCCACTGCATGGACTCTTGTTTACTCTCTGGGTCATAATGATGAACCCAGGTTTCATCTCCAGTAACTATTCTTTGCAGCACCTCATCAGGATTTTCACCGCACAGGTCAATAAAATCGGAACAACAAGCTACACGCATGTCTTTTTGAAGCCGAGTCAGCATTCGCGGAACCCATCTTGCACTTACTTTTGACATATTAAGATGGTCATGTATAATATCATGTACGGTACCAATAGAGAGATTGGTTACTTGTGCTATAGATTTTACCTTCACTCGACCATCTTCCAATATAAGTTTTTCCACTTTATCAATATTTTCTTGTGAAGTAGCTACTACAGGCCGGCCAGGTCTAGGGTCATCTTCAATACTCTCCCTTCCGCGTTTAAACTCGCTTGACCACTTTTGAATGGTAGATAAAGAAGGAGCAGACTCACGGTAAACACAATCCATTTCCTCTTTTATGGTTTTTTGATTTTTACCCTGTTTTGTCAAGAATTTTATCACGCATCGATGTTCTAATTTAGTTAACATTGTCAATTCGCACAGGATGTTCATGTTTGTTCAGCAATTGCAGAAAAACAAAAGACTATCTCGGTTCGAATTATACTTTTTTTTAATGTCAATGAATAAACCTTAGCGGCCAGTAACGAAAGAAATTTTAGAAGAGGTCGTAAGATATCAATACCGAGAATATTTTGAACGCCCCTCGTACCTACTAACATAAATATTTATTGAGCCTTGCCAAAATCTTGGCCACTTTTAGGCAAAGGCGAACTCATATTAGAAGGTCAGGACGGCAGACGCAATAAAATAGCAAAATAAAAAGTAAATTCGTACCAAGATTAAGGACACGTGTAATCCAGTTACTTTAAACTCCTTCTTTGATCTCAGATTACATTTAATCACAACCCAGACATAAAGGACATCTTACACGCACTTAGTTCACGTTTCACGAGATTAATCTTCGTCTGAGTATCAAAGAATAAGAGAATTTCTAAGGTATTTGTATTTACTTGATAATAATAATTAATTAAGTTAGCTTTAACTTAATACCCAGGGGTTCGGGCTAAGCGTCGCTCGGGATATTTAATTAAACAATAATCATAATTTTCTTATAACTGTTTCGATATTTTAGTTTACTTGGGGAATTCAATCACAAGAATTGGCACAAGGACTAGTTAGGGTTCCGAAGCCAAATGGCAAAAAACGGAACCCTTATAGATTCGTCATGTCTGTCTGTCTGTCTGTCTGTCCGTCTGTCCGTGTATGTCACAGTCACTTTTCTCCGAAACTATAAGAACTATACTGTTGAAACTTGGTAAGTAGATGTATTCTGTGAACCGCATTAAGATTTTCACACAAAAATAGAAAAAAAAACAATAAATTTTTGGGGTTCCCTATACTTAGAACTGAAACTCAAATTTTTTTTTTTCATCAAACCTATACGTGTGGGGTATCTATGGATAGGTCTTCAAAAATGATATTGAGGTTTCTAATATCATTTTTTTCTAAACTGAATAGTTTGCGCGAGAGACACTTCCAAAGTGGTAAAATGTGTCCCCCCCCCCCCTGTAACTTCTAAAATAACAGAATGATAAAACTAAAAAAAATATATGATGTACATTACCGTGTAAACTTCCACCGAAAATTGGTTTGAACGAGATCTAGTAAGTAGTTTTTTTAATACGTCATAAATCGCCTAAATATACGGAACCCTTCATGGGCGAGTCCGACTCGCACTTGGCCGCTTTTTTTTTAAGAAAGCTGCCATCATTTCAACTTAATGGGACTAGTCCGATTTCTTTACGATTTTTTCTCTTAACTAAAAGAGATGGTAAGTGTCAAATGATATTTCGTTCATAAATTCCAAGACTCATTGGAGTAATTGCCTCGTTGCTGCGATCGTTCGAACCCTGGCGGAACAAACCAGCAATCTTCGGTTTGAAAGTATTGCGCTTTACCGCTAGGCCGCCAACGGTATTTTAATTTAATAAACCTCATATATTCATGATAAAATGTAGGTTCTATATTAACTTGAATTCGCAGAAGTCCTTGAATTTACTCTATTCATAGTAAATTACTTAAAGGTTTTAACGCTGACCGCTTAAGTGGTTTGTTATTGAACTTATCTCGATATTTCATTTTGTATTATTCCCTGGATTTTATCGTAATTTAGATAAGCTATGTCTATTATGCCCAGTCCGCATTGAAAATCAAATAAAAAAATACTAGAAGTCGGTTCAGGATAGGGATTGCAGAACCGGTACTGTTTAAAAGAACCGGGATTTTCGGTACCGGGCAAAAATGGAACCGGGATTTCCCGGTATTTTCGGTACTTTCGGGACTGCCCTCAACAATCAGTTTCCACATCAATTTCAGTAAAAAAAACGACCACGAATCTTTCTTAAAACAATAAAAAAGTAGCACTGTGAAGGTACACACTTCTTTTGTACCATAATATGTGTCTTTAAGTCACACAATCATTAATATAATTTGTTTTTTTTTTCCTAAACTATATGATATTTTTACTATCTTTGTTGATTGGCAAAAACGGAATGGTGACTCAGTCATATCATCATTTTTTTTAAATATGTAAGACGTTTTGTGAAAAAGGATAAAAAAAAATGATAATTTTCGCATGCGTTCAAAATGGGCTGTGGAACTTCGAACATATAATAAGTTAATAACAGAACTATCAATACGACAAATCAAGAAATTATTCAGCCAGAATTATTAATTCATTTAAAATATCATTATCAAATGTGTAATCGTCATACGGGAAATACCGGTACCTAAAGTATCGGGAATTCCCGGGATTTAGAGCCAAGCAAAGAACCGGGATTTCAAAATTAAAATCCCGGTACTCCCGGGATTTTCGGGACTAAAATTTCCGGTACAATATTTGACTCCTTTCTGTTACTTAGCATGAAATATCATGTTTTATAAAGAAAATAAATATATTTTATCAATCTAAGGCTGATGGTAATACTTTTACGACTGACCACTACATTAAAATAAATTAAAAAAAAAGTCACTGGGTTTGACAATGCCGACAATATAAAATTGCGTAATTTGATACTTTAAGGGCATAAATGTTTGTACGATAAATAATTTTATACGAACAATTAGTTATTTCATATTTGTATACTAACTAGAAGCAAAAATAGAGACAATTTTGTAATTAATAAAATACTACTTTTCATTCAAATTCAAACACGGTATAAGAAACTCACATATGATAATGATATTTTAAATGAATTAATAATTCTGGCTGAATAATTTCTTGATTTGTCGTATTGATAGTTCTGTTATTAACTTATTATATGTTCGAAGTTCCACAGCCCATTTTGAACGCATGCGAAAATTATCATTTTTTTTTATCCTTTTTCACAAAACGTCTTACATATTTAAAAAAAATGATGATATGACTGAGTCACCATTCCGTTTTTGCCAATCAACAAAGATAGTAAAAATATCATATAGTTTAGGAAAAAAAAAAACAAATTATATTAATGATTGTGTGACTTAAAGACACATATTATGCTACAAAAGAAGTGTGTACCTTCACTGTGCTACTTTTTTATTGTTTTAAGAAAGATTCGTGGTCGTTTTTTTACTGAAATTGATGTGGAAACTGATTGTTGAGGGCAGTTCCGAAAGTACCGAAAATACCGGGAAATCCCGGTTCCATTTTTGCCCGGTACCGAAAATCCCGGTTCTTTTAAACAGTACCGGTTCTGCAATCCCTAGTAGGTACCTATTCAACAACTAATTTACTCATTATTAAATTGTACAACCGGTGGTCTCCGAGACCACGGGGACAACGCCGTCCTCGAAACGTCGGAGGTAAATCTTAAAACTTAGATACGCGATTAAGTCCCGTTGTACAATTTAATAATGTGTTTAAAAATCGTGAAAGTTTAAATCGGAACTAATTTACTTAGGTACTTAGATTAGGCAATATAAGTTAGTACATTAATAGTTGCTGAACAACATTGAGTTAACAATCTGTTTATTGAATGATGGAGAGTTTCTAATAGGTCATTAATATTCATTGTTGACCTCGTGAATTGCATAAGGTGAATAATATTACGTGGATTTATGCAAAAGACGCTATTAGGGTATAAAGTCTCAATGTTTTCTCAATTCTTTCAAACAACGACGAAAATGTTCGCCAGTTGTCGTTTTATCGTGCCTCGTTACATAAACGCAACAAGGAACGGACTGAAAAGCATATTACTTTTCAGTCCGTCTGCCTAAGCTATGTAAGGAAACGTCGGTATATAAAGGTAATTGAATAAATTTCGCGTTAGACCCGTCTATAAATGTGAGTTAATCTATGTAAGTAAATTAGTTGCTCAACAACATTCAGTTAACAATCTGTTTATTGATGCCGAGTTTCGGATTGGCCATTAATATTCATTAGTTTCATTACCTACCTGCCTCGTGAATCGAATTTAGTAAATAATAATATTACGTAAATTTTTGCAATACCGTTATAATAGCGTATTAAGGTAGGTATAAATTAGAGGTCACTTAAGCGATCGCTTATTCCATAAACACACCCTTCGGTTGTGTTTGAATTTATCGCCACTCGGTGCGAATTTCCTATTTTTCGCACTTGTATGGTAATGTAGGTAGGTATGTACTTATACAAATATGACAAATAGAGGTTAGAGCGTAATTATGTTACACAAACACAATGCCGTTGCGGTCAGTCTAATCGAATCGAATATTTAATCGAATTACTAAACAAAGGACCATGACATATTTGATTCCGCGTTGTTCGATACATAATATACCTATTGTATAATATAATTTTGTGACTTCCGGTCTTTTTACAGTATATAAAAATGTTTAATTAAATTTATAGAACAATTGCAACTTGAAATAAAATGAGAACTTTTCTTTTTACCTTAAAGTTCGTTAATATTAACCCTTCATTCCATTTTTCTGCAATTAACGTTTCCATTCCGAGCGCTGTTTAAATAGCATAATGGAGTTTATTTTGTGCTACCTGTAGTTCAAAGAGAAAATTAATTAAGCTTGTTAAATGTGTGGGCGTGTGAAGGCTATTAAAGTTGGGAGGTGCATTAAAAAATTAGCTACGTGAAGTAAATAAATGCAATGCAGTTGGGATACAGCTCAAAGCCGTCGGAGCTTATTATTTCTGATTGTGAATTCGACACTTTGATCTATGGTGATCTATTGTGAGATTCCTTGTCAACGATCAGAAGCGCGACAACAATAGGTATGATGTCTGTGTCAATGGAAGTATTGAGTTAAAATGTGATTGCTTTTATAACCGTAGGTATACATATGTAGGTATATTATGATATAACCACTCACTGTATCTCCTGAATGCAGCTTTTCGTATTCTCCAGTCCGTTAACGTTCGTTACGTTTTAAAAATTATACAGATTATACTTATTCAAGGCTACTAGGCCGCTATAGAATAGCATTTGTTGCCGATCTCTTTCGCACTCCAAAATCCATATATCTTTCTAGTGTAATCGTTATCCTAGATCTGTGGAATTCGACGCGCGACGTTTGTCTTTTACTTACTTCTTTAGCTTGTTCAAAAGTGTTAGTGCTAGTAGGTAAATAAACGGTTTCTATTTTAGGTCAATACGGTAAAGATCAGGTATCGATTTCCTGATTAATTGGCATTGATTACATCCACATATTGACAAACTACGAAAACAACCCTCATAACATGAAAAACAAATATTCCTCATAGGAATTTCAACTAGCTAGAGTACTAACTAGCAGAGCTAGAGTACATTTTACAACGATGCAAATGAAATAAGTTTAGAGCGTATTTTCCAAAGTTACATAATATAGTGGGTCGGCTTATTGTAGTTCCGCTGCTAAAGAAGAAAAGGGAATCTAAATACAACATACCTACCTACCTACTATTAGGTACTTACAGGTAATTTTCCTACAGCCCAATGTGTTTATTTAAAAACACGATAGGGGGCCCGATTCGGATTTTGTAATAGACATCTATTAGATATCTTTTAGACATCGCCAAGATACGATAACGATATATTTAAGATCTAACCTGTCAAATTTGACATTTCCGCGATTCTGGAGATACCTACTCTTGAACGATTTCCACAAGATATTACTTAGAGATCTGATTCACATCTAATAGATATCTAACACGATCTATCGTAAAAGTGACATTGGTTGCCCGAATTGCGCTGCAAAAGAGAACTAGTTGAAATCTAAACTATAACGTATCTAGAATGGATCTAGTACGTGTCGTCTCTTGTGAATATCTTGAAATTCGAATACGGCAGAGGTACGCGTAACGCGTTCCGTATCAGTGACAATCCGAACGGTCGTCATATAAATAAGGCCTGCCGTGGACATGTCGATTTCCGAAACGACGCGCGACGGGAGACGGTAGAAAACTTTCTTTATATAAGTTCGTTACATACACATAGAAAAACAATTGAGAATACATATTTTAAAGAGTATTAAGTTTACGAAAGAAAAGAAAATCGGGACTTAGGTAAGTACAGAATGCCCCTTACCTATTAATGCATCTGAGTAGTGATTAAATTGGAGGAAAACAATTGGTAGGTAGGTAATAAGTTAACTTAATGCTCATTTTGGTGGAATGTTGAACTTATTTACATTTTGAAGGCGAGGAGAACTCCTATCCAACTACTACTACTAATTATACTTCAATTATTTCTAATAAGTAGAACATTAAAATGTGTCGAAGAATTAGTTATACCTAACTATTAACAAACTTATTTAAGCTTTATACAGTGCACTTACACTTTCAAGATTCAAACAAATTAATAGAGTAGATTAATAAATTAAAATCCCTAAACTTATTAAACTGTAAATAATTGCCCAAAAGGGAAAGTAGGTACATATAATTATGTAGTTGTTTAAGGAATACTCAATAATACCCATGTCCAATCTTTTTATTTTTAGTTCTGCTTTTTTTACGTATACTAATATACGTAAATTACGTATTAATAAATGCACCTTTCAATTCAAGCGACATTTTGCGTGTTGAATAATCGATATAAATACAACTTACGCTCAACAAACAACAAACAATACCCTCCTTTCTTTGCCAATCAGGATAATGAAATCGCAGCCAATTCTACGTCCCAATAAAAAAGTACCTAACAACAAAGTAAGCAATCCATTTCATTGCCTTCCTAAAATAGCCGTGCCCAGTGGTCCGTGCGAGCTCCCTCGTGGCCACGTCGCCGTGCAACGCGTTTACAACTATTATTATTTTTAGGGTTCCGTACCTCAAAAGGAAAAAACGGATCCCTTATAGGATCACTCGTGCGCCTGTCTGTCTGTCCGACCATTCCCCCCCTTTATCTCCGAAACTACTGAGTCTAAAATTTAAAAAAATATATACAAAATAGTTCTTTTACCTACAGATGACAGGAAAACCTATTAGAAATGGGCAGTCAAGCGTGAGTCGGAGTTAATGTAAAGCGAGTCCGACTCGCACTTGGACGTTTTTTTTTAATATTTTTACACACCAAAATTTCAGTTCAACCCAACATTGACAACAAATGGATTCAATTGAGTTTAAAAGATTACCTACATTACGAAAATACGAGGAAATAGCAAAAACAAATAAGCCGGTAAAAGCAGACAGTATTCAGTTTAATTACCATCCTAAAAGCTGTGCCCAGTGGTCCATGATAGCTCGCACCTGGCCACGCCTCCGTGTGACGGTACGCGTTTTTATAGTTTTGTCTAATTAAAATTGAGCAACTTATAAATTAAAATTAATCAATGAAATGGTAAGTACCTCCTCATCTACCTGTCAAATATAGCCACACCTCAAAGTCTCAAAGGAACGGTCGCTTCGGAAGGAAATGAAATTGTACCAAAAGTTCCAAGCCTTTGAACTCTTTGAAGGACTTGTTCATAAATGTCCATCGGAATAATTCAAGTAGAAATGACGCTAAACTTCGTTTGGCTTGTCTTAATTATGTACAATAATTTTTATACATTAATTTTTATAAACTAAAATGCACGAGCATGCCCAAAAAGCCTGATGCAATCAAAATTCACCGCTCATGCCGGCTGTACACTCTCGGCGAGACAAACCGAGACAGACCGAGAACGAGAGTGTACATCACAGAACATTATTAAAGAGGTTAGAACGGCTATCGCGCGCAGTTAGTATCGGAACCGGTGTCGCCGCTCCACAGTGTGTAATTTTGGCCCGGCTGCGGCCACGTGTAGTTTATGTGTTTATTCGAAAGAGCTTGATATGGCAAACAGTTGATAAAAATTCCCATAATAAATTTCTGTATACTTTTGGAGAACTTATTTTTTTTGTGAAAGGTCAATGACCTTAAGGAAAAATTATTAATTTTTTTTCTGCTAAAATATAATTGTTTCTATTTTTGTTAGTATCTTATGTAACGTAACATTACATTATCTATTCGTATAAAAAAAATAGGAAATGTAGCCTTACAATTATAAGAATTATTTAAGATTTTTTTATTTTCACTTTTTATTTATTTTTAATTTAACCTTGTGTCGGTCGCATTTTATTCTTCATTATAAATATGAACAATATTGTTATTTATTATGTCCTAAAAAATTACACACGACAATAGAAGGGGTAGAGAGATATAGCGTTTCTTAGTATTTTAGAAATTTCTATGGAAATAGGGTTGTCCAAAAGTAACCACAAAAATAAATCCTATAAAGATTATAAATGTGAAAGCTTGTATGTTTGGATGTTTGTTGCTCGATCACACAAGAACGGCTGACCCGATTTAGATGAAATTTAGCTTAAGGGGCTACCCGAGGTTTTCGTCGATTTTTGACAGGTTTTGAATCGTATCTCCTTTTTTTGCACTACAGATAGAATTAAGACAAACGGTTGTCGGTTCTTTATTCTTTTATCTCCGGTTTTGTCTACCGGATTTTGAAAGAAATGAATACTTATTTTTTATGACTTTTTTAAACATTGTTTAAAAACACTTTTTTCGTATCTAGTTTGCTGTGAAGGATCTTGTACGAAATCTACATATGTATCTTTGACGTCGAAAAACGTGTCTTTTAAAAAGTTATGGCCAGAAAACCACTTTTTTAGCCTAAAATTGTTCAACTTTGATGCCAAATATCTCTAAGACAATGAACTTTAAAGTAAATATGGGATACTATATTGCTTAAAGCCGTTGCTTTATTTAATATTTAATTACTTGTATGAAAAGTAGTTGTTAAGTTACTGTAATGCAATATAACTCATCACATAATTCACATATAGAGGTATACCTACTCCTGAACCAAATTCACAACAATGTTCGTATAACAAATCTATAACGTACCTATACAATTTAATTACCTTGTAAATCAATTCAGCCCGGTTGACATTAAGGGAGATTTAATTTCATTACACATTAATAAAGTCGCTTCTCTCGCTCTAATGCCTTAAATTAGAGCGGTAACGACAATTAACAGGGGCTTGAACAACATCTTGTGAAACAGGTACAAAGCGTGTAAATAACTGTAAATCAATATTGCTTATTGTCTTACGCCGTTCACTTGCTACATTATTAGTATTTGTAATATCAAGAGAGAGTTAATAAATTGTCTCGAAATGTTATAGGCACTTGTTTTATATTGAATTTTTTTTGAGTAGTTTTAATATAGATCAGTGGTTCCTAACCTGGGGGTAATTACCCCTAATACTGGTATTTTACGGGGGTAATAAGCTAACCTAATATAACAATACAACAAACGTACACGTTTTATTTTTGATTACCATTGGGAGGAGGGGTAAAATCAGGTTCCCTAGTTAGTCATAGGGGTGACCGGATTGAAAAGGTTAGGAACCACTGATATATGTAGATTAATACTATTTATACCGCGTGTAAACTTTTATTTGCAACAATCCCAACACATATACCAAACCCCACTGCCAAATCGAAGTTCTTTGTTCAAAATTTTATTTTTGTCAAATACCTACTTAGGGCTCATATGACGGCGCGCGAACTCGTATACGATTTTAGTTACATTGCGGACCATTGAGGTTACATCAATTCAGTCGACCGATCAAATACCGCAATGTAATGAAACTCGCATACGAGTTCTCGCCCCGTCTAAATGAGCCCTTATACCGCTCATTTGAATATAGAAGCGGAAATTTTTTAAATCCTGTTTCACCTTAAATAAACATTTTCAAGATTTTTTTCTAAAACAAACACAAAAATTGTAAATAAAATTGAATTCCAATAAACCGTACTAACATCACACTAAATCGATTTATTTATCCGTTACAATTTATTTGCTTTTTAAGGCCGTTTTATATTAGGTACAGTCACTTACTCCTGATTGAAAAGGTTTCCTAGTGCGCCCTCGGCGATCCAATTTATAGGCAAGTGCCCACAACAATGTACCCGTACCCTAGCAACAGATCTCGGCCCGGTAGGTATAGTGTTACCCTATAACCAGTTTTAACTTTGATGTCAAACACGTATCGATACTGTTATGGCCTAAAGAAATATGTATAATAAGACAAGAGTGTTCACTCCATACATCAGTTAGACTATTAATTTCAGTGTCTACATGATCTACATGTAGCATCGAGTAGCGGTACTATCAATACTGCTACTTGACAATAGATGTAGCACCGACCGGAAAGTCTTATCTCTACAGCATAAGACTTTCCGGTCGGTGCTACATCTATTGTCAAGTAGCAGTACTGATAGTTCCGCTACTCGATGCTAGATGCCAATAGTCTTTTTGGTACTAAAACTGATGTATGGAGTGAGCAATCTATGTATTTTTTTCTCTATGGTTATGGTTTGATGATTGGATTAAAATCTTAAACTTACTTCGAAAATTAATATCTATCACAATACCTATGAGGAAATTTTGATTGAAATCGAAAGTTGAATAATAGAAATCAAAAAACAAAATTATTATTTACTGGAGTTAATCGTGTATAATTAAGAATTCAAATTAACTCTGACGTTTGGAGAACGGATTGTTCCTGTCATCCCCGTGGTCTCGGAGAAGACCGGTTAAAATTCTTCTAGCTGCCCGAGTTTTTCGAACTTGGCCTTGTTTTTAACGTCAGAAGTAATTTAAAACTTAAATGCGAAAGTTATCTACCTAATAAAGCTGATCTGGGATAAACTTGGCTATCGAATCGGATAAAAGATTTACGATTCGATCCGATTTGTTCGATTTTATCATAAAACCGAACATAAGGGAACCTCTACATTTTCTCGAAGTGGTATCTCGTATTTTCAGCCCCTCATATCTCTGGTTTAGATACCCCTATAATATTGTACTTACCTATAATAATCGTATAGCGATAAGACCGCCTGTTGCTACTTTTATTTACATTGTAAATCTGTGTCTGAGTTTGTTTCACGTTTGTTTTCACTTGTGGTACAACCCCTACTAACATTATACCTAAATAGGAAAGTAATTCTATCAGTCTGTTTGTTGACGTCTCTTCACGATTAAACCGCTGAACTAATTTGGATGAAATTTGGTACCGACGTAGTTTGAGGTCCGAGAAAGGACAAGGTAGTTTTTTTAACAATCATTGCTCATCATTCGGCGCAGAAGCTAGTGTCTTTATTAATAGGTATTATATAAGTCAATTGCTCTAACGCTTGTAATCTTACACTTAGTTTTTTCTCGTTAATCTACAATTCTACACTAATAAAAATATACGTCACAAGTTATAAGTACTAATGAATTTTTTACCAAATTGTTTCGCAGATTGGATTAGTTTTTTCCATTTCAAATAAATCACGAGCCTGTTCGGAGAATATCTTTTATATCTTTCAAAGCTGTGGAATAGAAAGGGAGATACTTTGATTACTTTGCTCGACTCCTTTGACGAAAGCCTTTCTTTGGAACTCGGATTGACAGACCTTTATCGGTCTCGGTTATTAGGAGAAAGCGTTTTGACGTAAATTTCAAAATTAATCCCGCTGAAATACTGGGTGTATTTTTGACACGACCGCAATTAGGGTAGTTAGCGAGGCCGTAAATTTCATAAAAATATACGACTTTTATATTTTCTTATAAAATAATTCCGCAAGCAATATCACTACTTTGTTTTAACTCAAAATGTTGAATGTACTTAATGACGCGACGTCACGAAAAAAAAAAACTAAGATTGAACCCGAATCATTAAAAGTTAGATAAAAGTTTGTAAAAAAAGAGGTGAGCTCAAATAAAAAAAAATATTAATCCCTATCAATCGAGCGTATTGCACGTAGAACCTAGGTTCGATCTCTGTTTGAGCATACGAAACAACGACCAATTTTTTCTTTGTCATACTTTTTTTACCTACTTACTTCCAAAATTCAGGCTGTATCATTTTACAGAATGTATTTCAAGTAAGGATAACTCAAAGAGCCCAACAAGTTTGTAAGAAGCCAGGAGTTCGTTAGCTTTGCCAACAAATAAATCATCTCACCTTTCAACGCAGTTCAGCACCCCTGTAACCGTGTTAGTACCAACTCTTACCGGATGATGAGTCGAACGGTCAAAGAAAGCAATTTTTTTTCCCTGAGAGCCATATATGTAACTACATACTCTGCGTAAGCATAAATCTATACGGTGAGTAAAAAATTACTGCATTCCCGTTGCCAGGAAGGTTTTGGGATTATACTGAGCAACTTTTACTATGTGACCAACCCCGAAATCGCGAAAAAGAAATTTACCCTCCCATAGAAAATGGACCAGCCAAAATGTATGAAACAGCCAAATTTTTCCATTTACCTGAGACATTAGTAATTCTCGACCGGTTCGTATCGGTTTATATACGTACTAGTTTGTCCGAACTCTTGACTCGCTAGCGCTCACTCTTAAAACAAGAAAACAACGAGGAGCGGAAACGAAATTCCCGTCAAAATACTACCGCCACTTTCATTAACATCTAAAACCTTTTATACCAGTTATGAAGCGTTAACACAGACGCTGGTGCAGATGACAGTAATGCTTTAAATGTATTACTTCAAGCCGTCTTTGCCACCTGTTAGGTTTATTTCATTAATTAATCGAATTTTGTTTACGTCTACGCCGCTCTGGATGTTTTAGACCCGGTTAAGTAAAACGATGATTAAAATTTTCACGATTAGCCTCATATAATTCAGTCACAACGTGTGCAAAATGTTCAAGTTGATAAACAAGACGAAGTTCCGCGCCGGCAGTTCGAAAAATTCTTAAAAACACCTGTTTAATACCTTGACACATGTTTATGTTTCAAAGCTCGTTACGACAAGCGGCTGTAGCACGGTCGCATTTTTATCGCTTGTCACCACGCCTGTCACGTTCTAACAAGTGTGTAAGTGCGAAAGTGACGGGCATAGTGACAGGCGATACAAATGGAAACATGTTGCGCCCACAGGTTTCAAGATGTGAGCGGATGTTAAGTCTGTAAGCTATAACATATATTATTAATTATAGCCAGTGTCGCGTTCTAGAAGCGTTCTAACCTACTAGGTGTCCCGTTAGGTATGGGAAATTATAAATGAGTAGGCAGAAGAACGGTACAAAATATTTATTACCACAACTAGCTCAGATGGTAAAGCGGGTAAAATGTCGTGGTTCGCGCTAATACTTATTAGGATCGGATTCCGCTAATCATTTGCAGCCGAAGTACTCTCCTGACGGTGCCGAGGTGGTAGGCGCCGTTTTTTCTGATCGGCGCTGAGTTCAGCGCAGCTCGGAACTGCGTGGCGCTGAGTCGGGGAAAGGGCCAGAAGCACGCCAGTAGCAAAACGGCAAGCGGGCGGCAAGCAGGAAGCCAACAAAAGTCACTCTGGACTTTGGACCCTGGAACGCGCCATCAGACTATGCGTTAGAAACGGTCCATAAGCCTTTGTGAACACCAACGGCAAGCGGGAAAGTACTGTAGTAGTTGTGTTGCCGTGGAAGTTCACAATTCAGATACGGAGATTACAAAAAGGCGAAGTAATTTAACGAAAGAAAGGAATTTAAATGCAATTATATTTTTAATACAAAATAGAGGGTGGATTGACAAAAGGCCATGATGACTACGAACAAAACTACATTCTTCAATTTGAGATATTGATAAATCTTTAGTTAAATGGCAATTACTATGAAATGGTTGTGATTTGAGTTAAAATTACAAAACAATAAAATAGCACTACAATATTCTAAGCAACTAGCATATAAAATGTATCCACTTACCCAATTCGGGGTACACTTAAAAACATAATTAAACACCACAGTGATTTTATAATGGTTGAGGAACACGTAGGGACGAAGTTAAATTCGATTACGTTTCGATATTTGATCCGTAGCAGAGATCGATAATTAAGCGACGTGCGTTCCACTCAACTTCAATAGTAAAATGAACGAGACGCCGGCCTTGCGCGATGACATAGCGCACCGTTCAGTACATTCATTCATGCACTCGCGAATGTGAACATTATTGTAAGTGAATGTTATAACTATGGCGCGACATATTTAAATTAATCAGCGTGATGATGATTTTATAATCCTAAATACAGTTTTAATACAGTATTATTGTATATTTTAGTGTGTAATATAGTTTAGAATTGTAAATATATTTTTAATTAGGTAAGTAGTAGTTTTTAAGGTCTATTTTTATGAAACATGAATGAATTTTTTACCAAATTGTTTCGCAGATTGGATTAGTTTTTTCCATTTCAAATAAATCACGAGCCTGTTCGGAGAATATCTTTTATATCTTTCAAAGCTGTGGAATAGAAAGGGAGATACTTTGATTACTTTGCTCGACTCCTTTGACGAAAGCCTTTCTTTGGAACTCGGATTGACAGACCTTTATCGGTCTCGGTTATTAGGAGAAAGCGTTTTGACGTAAATTTCAAAATTAATCCCGCTGAAATACTGGGTGTATTTTTGACACGACCGCAATTAGGGTAGTTAGCGAGGCCGTAAATTTCATAAAAATATACGACTTTTATATTTTCTTATAAAATAATTCCGCAAGCAATATCACTACTTTGTTTTAACTCAAAATGTTGAATGTACTTAATGACGCGACGTCACGAAAAAAAAAAACTAAGATTGAACCCGAATCATTAAAAGTTAGATAAAAGTTTGTAAAAAAAGAGGTGAGCTCAAATCAAAAAAAATATTAATCCCTATCAATCGAGCGTATTGCACGTAGAACCTAGGTTCGATCTCTGTTTGAGCATACGAAACAACGACCAATTTTTTCTTTGTCATACTTTTTTTACCTACTTACTTCCAAAATTCAGGCTGTATCATTTTACAGAATGTATTTCAAGTAAGGATAACTCAAAGAGCCCAACAAGTTTGTAAGAAGCCAGGAGTTCGTTAGCTTTGCCAACAAATAAATCATCTCACCTTTCAACGCAGTTCAGCACCCCTGTAACCGTGTTAGTACCAACTCTTACCGGATGATGAGTCGAACGGTCAAAGAAAGCAATTTTTTTTCCCTGAGAGCCATATATGTAACTACATACTCTGCGTAAGCATAAATCTATACGGTGAGTAAAAAATTACTGCATTCCCGTTGCCAGGAAGGTTTTGGGATTATACTGAGCAACTTTTACTATGTGACCAACCCCGAAATCGCGAAAAAGAAATTTACCCTCCCATAGAAAATGGACCAGCCAAAATGTATGAAACAGCCAAATTTTTCCATTTACCTGAGACATTAGTAATTCTCGACCGGTTCGTATCGGTTTATATACGTACTAGTTTGTCCGAACTCTTGACTCGCTAGCGCTCACTCTTAAAACTCACTCTTTCTACAGGTTTAGTTTATAGTCAATTTGCCTTAATGCTTCTAAAGGCAGCTGTCTAGCAGTTTGAAGTTATATATTTTACTATATTGTACCTGAAGTGGGTGAGTGAAGTGTAAAATGAGGCAGGGGGATCTAGCCGAGCTTGAAAGGCCTCATGTGTACGAGATAATGCAATGTCATTCGCTCTATTTGTTATATGTTTCAGTCACAGACTACACATAGATACTGCATTTTGAAGCTTCTTCGTAAAATGCTACGATTCAAGCAACACAACTGTTAAACAGCATTGTATGCGATTTAATACTATAACAGCCAAAGTACACCATAAAGCTTAGTTTTTGATATTTTTGTTACACGAATAGGTACTGTCGTCATATATAGCAACTAAAATAAGCGGTCGCGCTCCCATACATTTATTACGTGAGCGCTCGCTTATTTATAGCATAGAGAAATATAGTAAGAATAGAGTGCTCACTCCATACCTCGGTTTTGGTACCAAAAATACTATGTACGTATTTTCGTAGTCGACATCTAGTGTCGAGTAGCGGAATTATCAGTGCCGCTACTTGACAATAGATGTTGCACCGATCTATGTTTTTAGTGACCTCGATTGTCTTATGTGCTCCGTCTAGAGTAGGTGATGTAGTCTGTGGTTTCAGTTTATCGTAGGAAAAGTGAATAGAATTGTGATGGAAATAGACGTTTATTGTCACGACGACGAGAATTGAAAGGGCGAATACTACAAATAGTTCAGAAGGGATCAATTGGAACCTCTATTTTAAGAGATTCCATTTATAATAAGGAACTATGCCGTTGATTTAGAATTTATGACAAACTACAGCCATAGATTTCAGAAACCGTTGATATTTACTTAATTCGACTCGACACAAGTCACCGTTTAAAAAAACTCCGCTACAAGTACCTACTAAGTAGTTTCTGATATTCCCAAACTGGTTTATTTGGTTATCGCACCCTGTACGTAGGTATGTAGTTTATTTTCGAGATATAACCCATAATTTGCCTTTTATGGTAACTTTACACACCTGATATTTAATTTAAAGTAATACATACGAGTATTTAGACAGTTGAATTTTTCACAGATGATGTATTTGACGACCGGTCTGGCCTAGTGGGTAGTGACCCTGCCTGCGAAGCCGATGGTCCTGGGTTCGAATCCCGGTAAGGGCATTTATTTGTGTGATGAACACTAATATTTGTTCCGTAGTCATGGATGTTTTCTATGTATATAAGTATGTATTTATCTATATAAGTATGTATATCGTCGCCTAGCACCCATACTATAAGCTTTGCTTAGTTTGGGGCTAGGTTGATCTGTGTAAGATGTCCCCCAATATTTATTATATTATTATTTATTATTTCTGTTGCCACTTGCCGCCATAACAACAAATACTAAAAACAAAAAAAAAACAAAAAAAAAATTAAGTGGGGCTCCCATACAACCGACGCGACGTGATTTCTTTTGCCGATTTTTGCGTAATGGTACGGAACCCTTCGTGCGCGAGTTGACTCTTACTTGGCCGGTTTGTAACATTTCTGTGTTTGTTTAGGAGATCTTAGCTTTTGCTTGTATTCTATTTAAATAATAAATAATTAGGTAATTGCTAGCATGTAATTTTACTTTTTTGGTCCGACTTTCAATCTCAGAATTAATATTCTAACGTCCTTACCCTACTCGAAAAATCCCAACGTAACAAAAGATGGTAGGTAGGTATTAGAGAGCTTGAGTAAAATAAATTAACCGTATTTTTTCCGGAACACGACAATCAAAACGAATTTATTTTCCTCCATCTTTTATGTAAAAAGCTGTTTAAGTACCTGAAGCTTTTAACATTTCTTTTAGAAATCAAACCTGTGTATTTGTATTAGCCTCAGCATGAATGTAGTTAAAAAAAAACAACGGGTTGCACTCAGGGAGTGCCGGCAGAAGTGAAAACTCAATCACTATTGCAAAATGTCTGCAGCACTATGTATAATTGAGGTTAACTCCATCTAGCGTTATTTCGTCGCATTACTTGAAGCCCCTAAGCACATCACTGTTAGTAATCGAGTTATATTAATACCAGTTAGACCGAAACTCACTAGATGGCATTTAAATCAATAAAGAAAAACTCAATGACATTGAAGTAACTGTTTTTCGATCACGTCACGTGACCGTCTTACGTCTTACGGTCACGTGACACCTGTTACGAGTTTAACATATTTTCCCCGTCACAAAAAGTGCACAGCGCCGCTAAAGAAGTTTTCAGTTCAAAAATAATTTTCTCAATTTGGTTTAGTAAGTACCTATACTATAATAGTGTTCTACTTACAATGAACGGCAATTTTATGCGTTTATCGTTATCATCGAAGAATATGATATTGGGTTGGGGGTCATCCATTAATTACGTCACACGAATTTCTAGGTTTTTTTACCCCTCCCCGGCCTCCCCCCTCCTTGTCACACTTGGTCACATTTGGCAAACCCTTCCCCCTAGTGTGACGTCACATTTTTTCTACGAAATCGCCAAATCGAATTAAGTAAGTACCTAAGTATTATTAATATTTTATCAAAATATTTTTGACGATATAAATATTAGTAATTTTATAACCCAAAACTGCTTAGGAAAGAAAATGAAACGAATAAAAATGATTATCGTTTTAAAAACTTATTATTTAAATGTACCTACAGCGAATAAAATAATTTAAATAAATTTTCGGTTACTGATGAAGTTAAAGTGACGTCACAAAATTTGTGTCTCCCTCCTCCCCCATGTCACAATATGTCACATTTTCTTGACCCCCTCCCTCCCCCTAAACGTGTGATGTAATTAATAGATGACCCCTTGTGTGAGTTCTGGGAGATTAAAGATTATTGTACAGATTATTGAATCTGTACAATAATCTTTAATCTCCCACGTGGATTGCCACGTGCGAGCTCCGAAAATTTGGAGGCTGTGGAGTGAGGATGGAAGCATAGAGAAAAAAATACATAGAGTGCTCACTCCATACATCAGTTTTGGTACCAAGTAAGAGTGGGTACCGATAATTCCGCAACTCGATGCTAGATGTCGACTTCGAAAATAACGGCCCAATTCGAACTTTAAGATACGTCAGTTAATAGATCTAGAAAAGATATAGATTAGATATGTCAGTGTCAAAAGTGACGTTTTTGTTTAAAGAAATGTCACATTTGACACTGACATGTCTTATCCATGGTACCAAAACTGATGTATGGAGTGAGTACTCTATTCTTACTATATTTCTCTATGACGCCAGAGAATATGGGCCGTAAAAAATACTTAAGCGTAAAAACTACCCTGTTCTTTCTCCGGGCCCAAACTATATCCACACCAAGTTTTGTCTAAATCGGTTCAGCGGTTTAAGCGTGAAGAGGTAACAGAAAGACAGACAGACACTTTCGAATTTATAATATTATTTATAGAATGGATGTATATCAACCCTAAAAAATGACAAACTACTTAAATAAATATTAATATTATAAGTTTTATAATGTTCTACAATCTCCATTATAAGTTACATAGACGTTTAGGTACTTTCGCATCTTTTTAATAAAACTTTTTCATTGAAGTATAAAAATTGTTCTGAAAACTAATTCTATGCGTTGAGTGAGTCAATAGTTAATTTTTTTTAAACCTAAGTCAATAATCACAAACTCGAGTTCTTTTACAGTTTTCATGTAATGAAACCGTTTCACCAATAAAATTATAAACCGTTAAGAATAAAAAATGGCTTCGTTTTCTCAAGAATGATGTTCTTATAAATTATAAAAAGTTACGAAGTTTTCGAATATTATTAAATGCCTTTGCAAGTTTTATACGATATAATGGTATAAGAATTATTTTAATAAGGTGCGCAGCGATATTAAAAACATCGTGGGCGATGTTTATTAAATAAGGTCATAGAGAAATAGGTAAGTGAGATAATGTAGAGTGCTCACCCCATACATCAGTATATATACTTAATACCTTTCTAGAGTTTCTAGGTATTAAGTATACGGATTAGGCTTTAGAGGGCATAAAAAAAAGAATTTGACACTACTCGTAGGACTGACAGGTACGAGTACAACAATCTATGCTGACGCCATCTGTAAAATACTTCGACCGACCGACCCCATTAGGCATATTTAATTTCACAAACGGGTCTACAAAACGCGATATGTGTACAAAACGCGAGAGTTTAAAGTGTTATATTGCCACCCCATCAGAGCCCGTACCATGAGTCACTGACAGTGTCAAAACTGACATTTACGCTATCGAGAACGTACTTTACTTTCTATATATCTCGTTTGCACTAATATGCGAGTACGAGCGAGATGTATAGAAAGTAAATTACGTTCTCGACGGCGTTTATGTCAGTGACAAACTGATGGTAGCCGTACAGGATCTACTTTCGGGTTGCTTAGTAACGAAGCCATGAGAATATTAGGCACACTAAAACAACAAGGTTCGAAGAATTTCCTTCACAAATACAAATACAAATACAAATAATTTATTGAGAAAAGTATAGTACAGTGGTTGCTCTTAAAGACTAAGAATTTATAAAGACAAGTGATTTACAAATGCCTGAACTAGGATTCCCTGTGTTTCAGGCAGCGAAGGACAATATTAACTATTTATTAATTATTCACTTAATTATAAACTATAAGTAGTACACAATATAGGTCTTATTATCTAAACAAAAAAGTAGGTTCTTAAATATTAAATATCAGAATACAGTAGGCAGTAGGTAATCATTTTACGACTATTAGTAAGTTCTCTGTATCATCGTACGTCATTTTTTGAAAGGCGCGTCGTAGAGTATTCTTGCAACAAGCATAGCTAAGTGGGTATAAGTCTAGTGTTGCATTTAACCTGTTGTACAAAAATGGGCCCAAAAAGACAAAGAATCTAGATGAAAATACGTATTTTCTTTGTACGGTTTGCATGCATATAATATCTTTGCGCCTTTTATTTCTATAATCAGTGTTGAAAGGAGTTCTGGCGTGCTGCTTTAGTACTGTGCTTAATATATATAATTGACGAACAGTTAGTACTTCACATGATTTATAAAGGAGGTCAGTAGGGTATAGGAATGGGCGGGAAGTGCCTACCTTTAATAAGGCTCTTTGAGCTCTTTCTAGGGTTAGTAGTGTAGTTTTAGCTGTGCTTCACAAACTTATAAATATGTAGTTATTCCCGTCAAAGAAATGGATATTTAAACATTTGGATGCTTTCAGACACTTAGAGGATAAAAATAAAAAAAAAGTAAATTATGTAAGTTATTTTTAGAGAGTCGAGTAGAGAGCCAAGTCTTTTACATAGTCATAATTGAATAACAACCATGTTCAGTAGGTATATAAAGGTATAATGGTATAATAAATTTCTATGACCGCCGGCAGTTTGTTCCGGGAAAACGAGAATAAAGGAGAATTGCATAAAGTTTAAAAATTGCGTTCGACCAATGATTAAACTTCTCGTGGAATAACATGGTTGAGCTTGTTGGTCGGTTTTATTAAAAATTCGTTATGTTCATAGGGTTGACAAATATATATACATGTAGAATAGGTTCGTTAAGACTACTAAGATAAAACTGTGACTTTATATTACCAAGACGATTTTGCACGCACAAAAAATTAACAATATATTCACGTCTCGCGTACGAGTTTCTGTGGCGCGACGTGTATACAATTAAAATTACACCTACTTCTATTGTGTAGGGACCTCGCGCTTTTCGGCACCTGCACCCCTAGCACATGATTGTCCCGACACTATCTCGCGGCGAGATAGACTACCCATCTTTTTCTAACTATGTTAATAAAAGAGGGATAGGTAGTCTATCTCGCCGTGAGATACTGTCGCGCCAATCATGTGCAGTGGCTACTTAGTTGAGATATCAGATGATCTTTTTTTCCCCGCCAGCTCAAGCCGAATTTAATCTGATATAACTATAGGTACTACTCGTGTCGAGGTAGTCTTGGAGCTTGCTGCAAGTTAAAACATAGCGTAGGTAAAATTTTAATATGTACCTACGAGTACCTACCCAGGTGATTTTAGTGGATGACAAGATTTAATCACGTGACGAGTTGATCGATCGATGTTCCATGAAGTCACCTTTGACAAATAATTAGATTGTGGTAACGTAATACGCAATTCAGGTAAGACGATTAATTGTTCATGACAAAGGAGAAAGTAATTAGCTGTAATAGTAAAGCGTGATATACACGTGTAGATCGGAATGTGTTAATTATAAATATTATAATTCATATTTCAGCCATTGGCCTTGGTTACATACGAGACCATTAACTCGGCTTCAGGGGAGAAAGAGTCACCTTCTCTATCTCTCACTGTTGCAACACCGGTCTGGCGCGTCCACGTCGCGGGGGTGGGCACCTCCCAATCCAGTAGGCCGGATGGGGTAGGTGGCGAAGTTCAGACAGGGACCCAGTGTCGCGGGGTATAACGCGAAACCCATGCCCAGGGTTACGGGTGAAGACCACAACGGCTGCAAAGGCGGAGATGGAATCCATCAGAACGGCGGAACAGGCGGAAGTGGCAAAGCCCAACATTGAGCCAACTCTAAATAATAGGGTGCAAGGGTCATTTTGGAGTTGCAACACCAGGCACGGTGGTGCAAAAAGAGCAGGTGGCGGAAGAAACCTTTAAGGTTCAACGGCAGCGCTCACGGTCCTAGTAAGCTGGACTAGTGTCTTGGCGTCAGGTGGCAACCGGCCGTAAAAAAAAGTCATAGCCACTAAATTCTCCTCGTCTACAATATGAAAATGAGCACAAAAAGGAAGAGTATAAAAGCTAGGGCGTCCCCCTTAAGCGACGATCAAGGCACACAAAAGGCTAGGGCGTACCCCTTAAGCGACGGTCGAAGCAGCACATGCACTCACTTGCGATTTGCGACATGGAACTTAGGTTCCTTGACGGGCAGATGTGCAGAACTTGCCAACACTCTGCATAAAAGACAAATAGATGCATGCTGTTTACAGGAGACTAAGTGGAAGGGTGCCAAATCCAGGGTTATAGGCAACGGGTTCAAGCTTATTTACAACGGGATTACATCCGGTAAAAACGGCGTGGGGATTGTGCTTTCCGAAAAACTAACCAACAGGCTGATAAACGTCGAGAGGACTAGCGACAGACTCATTACAATAAAACTTGCGCTAGATAACCAGCCGTGTTTGAACATCATATCAGCGTATGCGCCACAAACCGGTACGACAAACAATGAAAAAGAAGCATTCTGGGATGAACTAAATGCATTAGTACGGAGCATCCCACCTGAAGAGACCATACACATCGGTGGAGACCTAAACGGCCATGTAGGCGCAAGTAACATTAACGCAGAAAGGTGGCACGGCGGTTTCGGCTATGGTACGCAAAACAGTGATGGGGGCACTATTGTCCAATTCGCTTCCAGCAGCGACATGGCAATAATCAACACTTTCTTCAAGAAGAGGGCGGTGCATCAAATCACATACCAAAGCGGAGGCCACTCCACCCAAATAGATTACTTCATGGCAAGACGCACACATTTAGGCAACTATAAAGACTGCAAAGTCATCCCAGGAGAACAGCTCACTACTCAACACAGATTACTGGTCGCGGTTTATAGACTCCCTAGACCTATTAAGATTAGTAGAAAACTGACACCAAAAATAAAATGGAAATCACTAGGTCAGCTGGTCGGTCAATCTTTTATACAAGAACTAAAAGACCATCTTAGTTCCACAGATGCCACAAACATGACATCATTCATCGTTCCGTCTGATACCATGTCACGCGTTTTGTCAATCTTCATGCAAGAGTAAAAGCATGAATTCATTTTAATGAAGAGCTGTCACAGAGTTTTTACAGTGCAATAGCCTCGGGAGCTTTACAGGCCAAAGCGAACTGAAAGCCGTTTACAAGCAAACACCCGTCGGACACAGACCAACGCTTTTAATCGTAGCTTTATATTAAAAAGTCGGCATGTACAAAGAGCAATAAATTATAAATACAGTCAAGCGCGGACTTCCGGCCGAAGGGTGTAATATTTCGACGGTTCCGAGCTTCGAGCAATACCGGCTTCCGACATGTCGGAAGGACGGAAGGGAGGAGCCCAAGCGATATCTTACCGTACAAATCATTCTGTCATTTTTTGCGAGGGGAATCGAGCACACAGTCGCACTGAGTGAGACTCAGCACAAACTAAATCCAATCTGTAACGACACAGTTCCGAGCTTCGGAAGCAAGTTGCCGAATCCTACGCCGGGTCAGACGAATTAATTACTTTCAGACTAATTAATATGTACGCAAAGGAGCCACGTTGTTATTAAGGTTCGCCCAATTCGAGGGTTTAGTTTTGTTTTTATTTGTATTTTCATTTGTTTTGTAGTTACGCAGTGCCTTCGAAGTATACTGTAATGCGGTATAACTAATGTGAATGATAAAAATAGAAATAAATTTATATGTCCATAAATATTTACGAACTTGGCGAGTCACTCGCCCTCTGTCTGAGACCCCTTTCAGAGACCCGCAGAGTTTAACCTCCGCTTAGAACTAAAGTGAATTAAGTAAGTAAATAGCAAGTCTTCTTCTTCCTCTTGTTATCCCGGCATTTTTGCCTCGGCTCATGGAGCCTGGGGTCCGCTTGACAACTAATCCCAAGAATTGACGTAGGCACTAGTTTTTACGAAAGCGACTGCCATCTGACCTTCCAACCCAGAGGGGAAGCTGGGCCTTATTGCTGTTATATCGTCGTATGTTTTTCATGGGGTTACTAATATTGCCATTATTGCCTATAATGGAGTTGTCTTTGGCGTATATTTCTACTCGATTTCCTTTTTTAATTACCCACGAGCGTTTATTTCCGTCGGCCCGACTCCCTTTGTCTCGCATTTACATTAATTTTCGTTCTGGTGAAGAACAATATTTCATAAGGGACCCTACCCTAAACAGCGGATATTAGAAATCCTGCTCATAATATAATAATCACAATTTCATTTCCATATATATTTTATGCTTCCAATTTATTGTGTTAAATTACTAATTTTATATACCTATGTGTAACTAAATTTTGTTATATTTTTTTTTCTCAGTCAATAAACTACATACGACAGATCACTAGGCATTTTTTCAGTTTCAACGGTTTAGTTATACCTATTTTTTTATTCCTTTTGTCCATGGATTACGTAGCTTTATTGCATTTTGGCTTTGAGTTCGTATTTGTTACTTTCCGTTTAAAGAAGAATTGTATTAAGCCTCGAAAACTCAACAGAATAGAAAACTCACAATAAAAATCTTATGCATTAAATATTTATCGTACAAAAACTCTATAAAATGTATAGGTAAACAAATATCAAATGTTCTCGATTCAGCGTTGTAGGTACCTACTTGAAAGAAAAATAATTTTGTTGGATTTTACGAACAGTCTACCATTTATTGGTTTTTCTCGCAAAACGTTTCCCCGTGAAAATGTTGAGTATATTAGAACCTAACTCAGCTGAAAACTTTCCGTCCGTGAAAGTAAACTTTAGTTAATTTGGTAAAACGCTAATTTGGTAGTACTTTGCTTCGCCCAAGTTAACTTTAAATGACTAAAGTTACTGTCAGTTAAAATAGTTAAAAAAACTTGTACGTTGGTGCGATAAAATTAGGATAGGAAAAATGGTAAGTAATTTTAAGTTTTATGCCACAGTAAGAGTTACCTTAGCTACCTACAAAATTCCTCCCTTCGTACCAAGGCAAAAAAAACCGCAATACGAACACGACTACCTTAAGAAATCTAAGTAAAATAGTAAATACTTAGCAGTGGTGGCGCGTCAAACATGTATCCATAGGCAAGCCGGGGCTAATTTGGCTTACATATTTCCTTTACAACTCTGCTCAAACGTCCAAAAACAGGCAAGCCGGCGGGAATCGGCTTTTATGGACGCGCCGCCACTGATACTTAGGTACCTTTTGGTAATTTACTGGCAGCATGACATGACATTCTCAAGTCCGAAACGAGACTTAAGCCCTTTGACCGTCACCAGACGCGCGCGGCTAAGGCCTTCAACCAATAACCAAGGCAATATCAACCTTCGTGCATTTTGACAAGGTTCACAATGATGCGCCCCGTACGGTAGGCGTGGCGTTCAATGGGTTAATTTGATTCTAACGAGCACCAAGTGCTAAAGAGTTAAAGGTGAGATACCTTATTTGTGTAAGTTTACAGATCATAGGCTATGCCAGTGAAACATAGTAATTTAACCTATTATTTATATGTCCTTCTTTGCAAATGATACAAAAACTTAAATGAGAGAGCGGTTAAGAATTTGTACGCGGCGCGGACTATCGCGAAAAAATTTACGAGTTCTTTTTTTTAAATAAAATGTGATCTAGGTACCTACATGTGAATCGTCAAATAAGCAAAAGTTCTCTCATCTTACTTCTCAAATATTCGAAATTAATGTGAACTCCCCTTTAAACTATAATTAAATATTGCTGTATGCAAAGAGTAATTGAGAACAACCTACTCTTGGATAGTTTCCTTGCCGACAATGTACAATACATGTTTACATATTTACCATCACGCAGTCTTGCCAATAAATGATAAATTACCTGTGAAACGAGTACTTATTCCGCTCCACAAACTTCTGCACGTGGCTTCGATTGTGGTACAATTTACGTGACTCTGACGTGTTTATTGATAGGTACTCTAAATGTCTACATTAAAATACAGTACAGTACATCTTTCCAAAATGAATGATCAAAAAATCCCTTATACATATGTATTTATTGAACTTAATCAAGATTTTTCATGACAATCGGAGCCCAATTATGATTAGAATTGCTTGTTAAGAAACTCGCGGATTTGATCTGTCCAGAAATAAAATCTCACTGCTGACAGCTGACAGATCATACCCAATTACATACATAACAGTTTCAGAATAAGAAATTAAAATTATAATCATGCTCCCAGTTGAGAAATGAGATCTGTAGAGGAGAACCGGCGATATACGAAATTATTACTCTGTGGTTTGGCAGAAGAATATACGTAATTAGTTGTAAGCAAGATTTTTGAATAAACTTTTTTTTTTATTATTACATCAGCTTACTGTACCAGCGTAATTGTACCATAGACATAATTAATAGTAATAAAATCTTAAACCGTGAAGATCACCACATTATTTTCTAAATAAGACGATTCTTGGCTAAACAGATTCGCTTGTCTCTCCTAACTTAAAATAAGTTCTGCGATCAAGTCGCGCCAATACACCTAAAGGGGGTTACCTATTATTTATTATGTCTACCCTTTTCAGGAGACCTCTTGCTGAGAAAGGTTTATCGGCGCGATTCGGGAAATGAATTAGACATTCACTAGATATGAAATAGTAACGTTATGGCCGCAATAATATTGGAGCGGCGTTAATAATAGCGTAAGCGCCAACCACCATAGGGTACCTTTTGCCGTGGAACGTCACATATCGTTACTATTTCATATCTAGTGAAAGTCTAATTCATTTCTCGATTCGCGCCGTATGTCTCTGTCCCTCTTAGCAGCAAGAAGCAGAGTGTCTATCGAAAGTTATATTGTATATCGTATGTATATCGTTTATTGCAAACCATGGTACAGTCGACGTCAAAGATATATTTACAATTGAAAGTTACAAAAAAATCTTTACATTAAAATAAGTTGCCATGTAATGTGACAAGTACTTGTTTACGTGATATATTACAGTTTTATATTTTCACACAATGTGCCCAAAATATGTTTACACTATTTAATCCATGTAGTTTGCCCCTTTTTCTGACGTATGTTCATTTACATGACAAGTTACAGAATAATATTTACTCTTAATGTACCAAATTAAATTGCATGTAAAGATCTAATGTAATAATTACAATCAACCATACATAAACAGTTTTATACCTCCTGCTAAATAAATATCTTTACAAACATTTGAAAGCTGCATTCTAATTTCAAATAATGACAATCGTCGAAAAGAGTACCATACTGTCAAATGGTCTGTTTGTCTCGTTCGTTTAGATGACGTCAATGCTATGTCGAGTATGTAATTCCGATGTTTACATTTAAACCATTTTCAGTATTTTTGATTTTCAGGGTTTCGTACCCAAAGGTTAAAACCGACCCAATTACTAAACCTCTACTGTCTGTTCGTCTGTCTGTCTGTCACCAGACTGCATCTATCTCACAAATAGTTAAAACTTTCAGACGATGTATTTCTGTGCCGTTAAGTTTAATAACAAATACTAAAATCAGAATAAAATAAATATTTAAGTGGAGCTCCCATACAACAAACGTGATTTTTTGCCAATTGTACAGAACCCTTAAGGGGACGGTATATGACGTTTTCGATTTAGAGCTCACTTTGTGCAATCAATTTGTTCAAGAAATGTTTAATATCTGCATTAAATTATACGTAAATTTGTTCACGAAGAAGCCGTGTACCGGCTCTTCACGGCATAATATTTTTTATTTGCTGTAATTCTCTACAAATCGACACTAAAAGTATCCAAAAATCAAAATATGGAGTTCCGTTTGAGCAACACGCATTACAGTTTTGCCTTTAACAGTAATTGAGTTGTTGTGTGATTTTGAAAGCTAGATAACTAAACTAGCAAATTATTATCTACTTATATTTTTACTCACAAATACAACACAGAAATTCAATCCCAAATGTAAACTTTCGTACAATTTCCATACATTGACGACATCACTCAAAATTCTTCTTCGAGTCAGATGGCCGCTGGCCTTGGATCGAAGTAGACGTGTACGTCGTCGTAGCTCGTTTTTGACATTATTTAGACATTTCATCATATACGCATACGAAAATGTATACCAGTAGATAAATTGTATTTCAAAAAATAGGGTAAATAAATTTATTTAAAATTTGATTTGTTGTTATTTACAGGTCGTAACGATCGAAAACAGCAGTAAACTATCCTAAAACAATACGATTACAATTGAATTTAAGTAACTTGTTCCTTCAAAACCCGCTTAAAATGAAAAAAGTTTAAAGACTCGTTTTACTGATTGGGATTGATTTTCATTATGCTGGTATCAATTTTGCGTCATTAAAAAAAAGTATATGACTTCTGTACGTCAATGACATTTGATGTCAATTGTAATCTTGTATTTACGTTAGAGAATATTATATATTCATTTAAATATTACTTACCTATTAATACGAAGCGTAATTCGTTTAATACCTGAAAGTCTTAGTGTCTACATCTACTTTGTTGCCGTTCGTTCCGTCTATATGTGTGCGATTACGTGCTGTTCTCAATAATCAAAAAACAACCAAGAGACAAGACCAGCATTTAGTACTAACTAGTTTTTGCGGATTTGGAGACAAGAGATGAAGCTTACAGGCTAATACCGCTGCGGTCTGGTTATTGTTATGTGTATATATCGAGTATTATATAAATTTACTATAAAATAACAATGTTTTATTTCAATGACATTATGTGCGTAGGTATGTATGTTTCGGTGATTATAAGAATTTTGTCCACACAATAATTGTGCAAAGCAGAGACTGCATCATGCTTTCTTTACGGTATAAGCGGTATGGTACCGTTATTATTTATCAATACCGGTTCGTTTTGAAGGTAAAACTATACCGGTTGAAATACAAAGTACGGTACCGGTATAAAATTACAGCAGGGACAACCATTTTTATAGGTGTACAGTCAGCTGCAGAGAAAAGGTACGACCAGATAGATAATTGTATGCAGGGGTGGTACCTTTTCTCTGCAGCTAGCTGTACCTAAACCATCATTGACCGAGCGTTGGCGAAGGTCTCCGTTTCAACTTGGGCAAAAATGCTTTCGTATGTCCGAATTCTTCTCCTTTGCATATCACATTTCTCAACTGATTCTCGTGAAAATTCGGTAGTCCGATATAATTATTCGGTTTCTTTTTTTTTTGAACAATTTAAAATAGGCAGAAATTGTCATAAAGGACTTACGCGCCAGTAGGGTCTGTGACAGTTAAGACCACTGCGATTATTAGGTACTTACTGGCCCCTATTTCACCACGACCACGGTGACAGGTGCGACAGTTGTCGACATCACTGTTGCTGACGTCACAGGCCTCCATAGGCTACGGTAACCGCTTACCATCGGACGGGCGATGTGCTTGTTTGCCACCAACATTTTAATAAATAAATAAACTCCATTATATTGCCACTAAAAAATTCTTATTTTGCGAAGCTAATGACAATTGTCACAAGAAACACGGCAACTGTATCGAAATTGCGACACAGAACTCATTTCCTGTCAAGACTTACCGAAAATTATTTGAAAAATCTTGTGACAATTGTCACAAGATTTTTTCGCGAGAGAAATGTCTGTTTTATCCGATATAATAAAGTTTTTTTTTAATAATAGGTACAATGACGGTGGCAAACACGAATACGGCCCGCCCGATGGTAAGCGGTAACTGTATTATTAAATTGTACAACGGGACTTAATCGCGTATCTAAGTTTTAAGATTTACCTCCGACGTTTCGAGGACGGCGTTGTCCCCGTGGTCTCGGAGAAGACTGGCTTAAGTTGACATCATCTTCTAACCGCGCGAGTTTTTCGAACTACCCGCACTTGGTCTTGTTTATCCGCTTGAACGTTTTGCGGTTCCGTTGTACAATTTAATAATGTGTAAAAATCGTGAAAGTTTAAATCAGTGTTAGCGGTAACTGTAGTCCATGGATGCCTATGGCGTCAATAACAGTGATGTTTTTGTCGTACCTGTCACCGTGGTGAAATAGGGGCCAGATTACGCCGCGCCGCGTGGAACGTGAGGTGCATTGGGGTAAATGCATACCATTCACTCAAGGAAAATAATCTCCCTTATAAGATCACTCGTGTGTCTGCCATTTTGTTAAAGCCAATTTTTACCGTAACTACTGGACTAGTTCAATTGAAATTTAGTACACATATGTCAAGTAAGGAAGTAGTAAGTCGGTGATCCGAAGATGAGTAACGTAAATAAATGAACTTTTAACTTTGCGGCGATTTTTGGTATCATGTGACATATCAGATATAATACATAATTATAAGTAGGTGAGCAAAAATGTACCATAACCTAACTCAGAATTGTATTACATAAATACATATACAAAAAATAGTTCAACGCCAAAAGATTAATGGAAGACCTATGTCCTATAATAGGTGAGTTGGTCTTAAACAAAAAATATGCAATAAAAATGTGTAACTGTAGAACCCATAGTGAATCCTACTCGTACATGATCGGTTTTTATATTATGTACCTATAAGATATTTTCTACTTTATACTTTATAAGTGTACCTACATAATATTTACTTATAAGCAGTTGTCACGTAAAATATTTGTAGATTTTTTTGGAAGTATGTGTCACATAATCATCATCTTCCTCGCGTTGTCCCGGCATTTTGACACGGCTCATGGGAGCCTGGGGTCCGCTTGGTAATTAATCCCATAAATTGGCGTGGGCACTAATTTTTATGAAAGCGACTGCCATCTGACCTTCCAACCCATAGGGGGTAAACTAGGCTCTTATTGGGATTAGTCCGGTTTTCTCACGATGTTTTCCTTCACCGAAAAGCGACTGGTAAATATCAAATGATATTTCGTACGTAAGTTCCGAAAAACTCATTGGTACGAGCCGGAATTGCAATTCGCACGCTATTACCGCTAGGCCTCCAGCGATTTTTTTGAAGTATGTATAGCACAAAAAAAAATTTAGAAATGTAACATTTAAGGTAGGTAATTAAAATACGGTATAAACATTATTGGAGAAGACTTGGAGGAAGTGTCATAGGGATCTACATTCAATGCGTGGAAAACAAGTTCTTTTGTCTAATTATAATCCATCGGCAATCACGCGAGCGCATAAAACGAAAATCATTTTTTTTTCACTCCCTAAAACTCCCTTAACCTAATAACAGTAAAACAAAAAATAAAATATAGAGGGTTACCAACCAGCTAAAGAATTATAAGTAGATATATGCACTTATCCCACCGCACCTCACGTTCTACTCTGCACGGGGTTCATTGCCGCTCCTACCGCCGTAAGTAACTATCAACACCTACATTATCAAGGCTACGATCGAAGATAATCGCTTCAGCACTGAAATAATACCGGTGGAATACCGGTATAATATTTTTTATTTTAATTGTATTAATTTAATAGTGAAACAAAAGGCGAATATACCACATAAAAGTAAATCGGTAAAGATATTAGGGGTACATTAGCCAACACTGTTTCCATATATTTTCAAATTTTATTTTGTCCGCCTTAATTAAATTTTGCACCCTGCCGGAACTTTATTTATTAAAATTCTCATTTAATTGATTTTGAGCCTTATGAAAAGTCGTATAGAGTAGTAAATAAAATTTTACATCTGACTTAATGACATCTGGTTTTATTCGGTTTAACTTTAGAAAACGCGTATCTCGACAAAGCCATAATGTAGAAAATTGTCAACAACCAAATGAATTATTAGAATTTAAATACGTTACGTGTGACATGAACAGACAAGGAAAGCAAGATTAAATGTATTGTTTCTCTTTCTTCTTTCAATGGAACGCTTTTCCTAAAAGGAGGCCACTAAACTCAAAACGCTATCTTAAAAAAAAACTTGATGGGTCAGTGACCTGTCCCAGTAAAGTGAGGTAGTGTGCGTGAAGTGCGCTTGTGTGTGAAATGGGGTAAATTGACAGAATCTGAAAATTTACCCACCTCTACCGTCACCTTAATGGACGAATCTGACTCGCCCTTGGCCGGTTATTTTGTAAATGCATAGATACTGAAGAATTATAAGTTAACCCTTTTCGGCGCCATGTCAAACGCAAAAGCTAATATAAATATTCTTAATATGAATTAATAAAAATAAGTAAGAAGGTAAAGAAAATTATAGCAAGGAGGTTTCATAAATAAAAAGTAGGCCAGAATGAAATAGGTGAATTATAAAGAAATTAGTAAATAAACAGGTGAATTGTGTAAATATGTTTTTGTAGCAGAATGCGTAAAAGCATCATGAAACGTAAAAACAGAAATGTTGCTCTTGACGTGTATCACGTTTGACACATTGGGTGTAAATATTATTCTGTAACTTGTCATGTAAATGAACATATGTCAGAAAAAGGGGCAAACTACATGGATTAAATAGTGAAAACATATTTTGGGCACATTGTGTGAAAATATAAAACTGTAATATATCACGTAAACAAGTACTTGTCACATTACATGGCAACTTATTTTAATGTAAAGATTTTTTTGTAACTTTCAATTGTAAATATATCTTTGACGTCGACTGTACAATATAATAGATGTTACAATAGAAACAGATCACATGGCACCCTGGTAGGGTATGGCAATTATCCTTAAGACTACATTAACTAAATATAATATTTAGTACACTTAAACATACTTTGCTTGCTACTTGCTACATATTATTATTTTCTATGTTTAGGAACTTTGTTTACAAATATTATCATAATAGATCATCCTGCATAAATTCTTCGATGGTATAGTATGATTTTTGCAATAGAACGGACTTGAGTTTTTGTGTAAATAAATGATTTATTTGTATGTTTTTTATTTAGGTAGTTTATTATATATATTTATTGCTCGGTAGTACGGTCCTTTTTTATAAATATCTAAGATTGGTTCTGGGAGGATGAGATTATCTTTGCGACGCGCACTCTTGTTAAATTCAAATAGGTGTAAATTATTTTTGACAAATGAAGTTATTTCCAGGATATACAGAGAGGGGAGAGTCAATAATTGAAGTTCCTGAAAATGGGGTTTGCAACTGTGGGTCTGTGGAATATTTACCAATATACGGATGCATTTTTTTTGCATTATAAATAGGTCGTGGGCGTCGCTGCTATGGCCCCACAATAGCAAACCATAGCAAACCATATTGGCATTAGTATGTCGAGTTGTTACAATTTCCATTTGGATCTTGCAGTTAAAATAAGTTTCCGATATTGTATCTGCATCGGATCCCGTAATAAGATTTGCAGAACAATTTTATAGCTACTAAGAAATGTCAGCGCTTCTTATAATTTATTGTCAGTGTATAAATCAAAGTTATTATTAGGTTTCTTTTAGATAAAATGAATCAAGACTGTGTAGAGAAGGTATAGGATTTAAATCTGCCTAATCTTGACGTTTAGGGGTAAGACTCTTCACGACGCTTTAGATTATTTTCGTTTAGTCTGTTCGGAAAGAGAAGAGTCGTGGAATGTATTAGGCCCCATACATTCCACGCCTCTTCTCTTTCCGCACAGGATCTAAAGGGGTTAAACAATCTCACAAAGCATTTTCTTCTTACTTTCTATTTCCCGTACTTTTAGAACTTCTGTCATTAAGTAGTTAATCGAACTGAAATTCTATTGATGTCAATCTGCCGCCGCGGGGAGAGGTTATTCCATTCGGGGAGGCGCGGTGCGTGGCCACTGTATAAAAATACTATGCCATTCTGTAGCGGTATTATTTTAAATTGAAATTCAGTTAAGTGAAGTCAGGAATGTTAGGTTTATACTGAACCTCGTAACATTCCTGACTTCACTTAATTGAAATCAATTCCAAGTATTCCTAGGACCTCTCGGAGTTAGGTAGTTTAGAACCTAGAATTCTAGCCAATTAACAAGTTCCCAACCAAAGTAGTTAAAGCAAATGTCTGTGACCGAATGCTCGTAAACTAGTTTAAAATTAATCAACAAATTGTTTCTAGTAGGTACTTGACATTTAAAGTACGTCAAATTGTTTGTATAGCTAATAAACTACCGTTGCTTAGAGAACTATTTGGGACTTCTAAGGGATATTTGAAGCAATAAGAATCAATAGAACCCTAATATTTAAGGTACCTTAAATTAAAAAATTGAAACGATCAGCCATTTTTATTTTAGTCTGGCTCCTAAGAACCCTGATATTCCCTGATATTCTATAGGGCCAAGGTCCTTTGATTAGGTTATTAAAACCTTGAAATAATTTGAATTGCATGCATGTAATTTCTGCAACCTAATACTAAAATCTTGTTGATAAAACTAAAGAGTTAAAAGATGTGAGATAATATGTATAACTAAGACAAAATTATGATTTAATAACACGCCGATGTCCACGTGTCTACACACGACACGCACAATGACTTAAACGGTTTTTAGGGTTCTGTAGCCAAATGGCAAAAAACGGAACCCTTATAGATTCGTCATGTCTGTCTGTCTGTCTGTCCGTCTGTCCGTGTATGTCACAGTCACTTTTCTCCGAAACTATAAGAACTATACTGTTGAAACTTGGTAAGTAGATGTATTCTGTGAACCGCATTAAGATTTTCACACAAAAATAGAAAAAAAACAATAAATTTTTGGGGTTCCCTATACTTAGAACTGAAACTCAAAATTTTTTTTTCATCAAACCTATACGTGTGGGGTATCTATGGATAGGTCTTCAAAAATGATATTGAGGTTTCTAATATCCGCAACCCTACCTAAAGCTATTTCCTATTTCCGCTACCTAAAGGTTGTCTGGAAGAGATCGCTTTATAGCGATAAGACCGCCTGTTGTTTAACCTCTTCTTCCTGTATTATCCGTATTGTTTTCTGTAATGAGGTGTGCAATAAAGAGTATTTGTATTGTATTGTATTGTATCATTTTTTTCTAAACTGAATAGTTTGCGCGAGAGACACTTCCAAAGAATCCAAAGTGGTAAAATGTGTCCCCCCCACCCATGTAACTTCTAAAATAACAGAATGATAAAACTAAAAAAATATATGATGTACATTACCGTGTAAACTTCCACCGAAAATTGGTTTGAACGAGATCTAGTAAGTAGTTTTTTTTAATACGTCATAAATCGCCTAAATACGGAACCCTTCATGGGCGAGTCCGACTCGCACTTGGCCGCTTTTTTTTAAGTCTTATCGGGTTTAAGTTAAACCCGATAACTCAGTATATGTGTGACTGTGCGACAGTGCATGCTTGCGAAATCGGCTTACTAGGTATATAAGTATATGAAGACACGTATTTTTGGTGTATGTAATACGTATACCTAGTTTAGGTCCATCCACGGATCAAATAATTAAAGGCTACAGTCCATTTCCAACCGCAGCTGCACTACTGTTCATTTTACTATGGAAATTGACAGTAACAGCGACGCGTTCAGTACCAGTAGTGCAGCTGCGGTCAGAAATTGAATGTTACCCTTATTATGCAATGCAGACATATTTTTAAAGGTTGACTGATATCTGTGTAATTGTTATCCATAACTTATAAGTACAGTCAGCAGCAGAAGTTGCTTAGCGAGCCAGGTGTTTAAAATGATCTTGACGCGACTTTATTGTTAAGAGAATAATAGCGCGTCAAGGTAATTTTGAACACCTCGCCCGTTTAGCAACTTCTGTTGCTGACTGTACCTAGCAAAATATTTCCATGCTAATCAAATTTACTTATGATAAAAAATTGGGTAGGTAACCTAACAAATCCAGCTTTATTATCAAACGATCAGAGAACATACCTAAATATTCTTATCGATTCTTTTGTTTTCCATTAAAAAGCCTGTTATTCCTTTCCGATTTAAGAACTCAGAGTAACAGTTATTGTTAGTCACACAAGCATAGAGAAATAACAGAAGCCAGAGACCTACAAACAGAATCCAAATCGGCTTCAATTCGCTCGCGAAAGGAGAATCGGTTATGATTTTAGTTTCAAAAAGTTAATTCCTCCCGTCGGCTGCAACTGAAGAGTTATCAATCACTACGTGTACGATGAATTGAAAACAGTAACGGGGTTTGTTTTAGCGAGCTACTGGCATTTTGAAGGAAGGATTTTTACGTGTGTGTGTAAATTTATATTGCGTAGGTAAATTGCAGATTTGGTAAATTCATGAAGTCGATGATAGTATGACCGTAGTATGAACAGCCTGACTATTCTATAATTACGAGTATATAGGTTTAGTCATAATAAACCCTTTGAAAAAGTAAACCAAAAAACAGTAAGTCCCTACCTATAAATACTATGAATAGGGATTTAACCTTTCATATAAGATATTATAGTGTGTGGTGGTCAAAAATCGTGGGTTCAAAACTCGGTTGTGATGATAGCAGAAATTGATCTCGAAAAAATGCTAAAAGATGACCAGAAATTCGGCAAGTATCTTTATTATACACAGACATGGTTAATGGAACAACTTATTAGTAGACAAATTGAAATAAATGTCCTCTAAGAATGACAAAATTGGCTTTGGAGGCCTCAGTCACTGTGTTTCTTTAATATCACTACACTAATGTTTAGTGTGCCATATTCTAATTTTTTCCAGAACTACGCATACCTAGTACATTTAACTCGGTACGTAGGTATGTTAGTAAGTATAGCTTTTACTTTAAACGTTTCTATTTTGTTCCGAGAAAAGTAGATACATATAGGTAGAATAGCCCAGGTATATCAAAGTCCAGGTAGGTATCTACAGAAAGGAATAGCACATAGATTGTCGTGATTTCCATCAAAATGTAGCTAAAAGTTATATGGCGGATCGCAATTGCCACAGATAAGTAGACTGTTGAAGCTTTGTAGAGCTTAGTGCGAGAGCAGAGACCTTTCTCTTCTTCGTGCCCGAGACACTAACGTGGCTGCTTAAGCTCATAAGTATAATATCATATTTGAGTTCAATTTCAGACACTCTGCAAATCTGTAATTGAAAGGATGCTTGACGGCCATTCCTTCGTCTAACTAAACACATTTCCCGTATTCTTCCCTTAGATAATGATAAAGAGAATAAGTGTATTTTTATATAACTAATTTAAATCTTAGTTTTATTTTAGATGTTTTAAATATCAAAAGAATTGGGAACGTCCAAATACTGCGAACATTTGCTAGTCAAATCATAAAGTTCAGGCGCGAGTGGAGCAATTACCTATTTATTTTAGTAGTTTATTTCATGTATTATGCAGTCGCGTTTATTCCTCGCTCACTGTACCGCGCAAAAATGTGACTTTTATAAGCCTAAATTTCATATTAAATCAGTTGAAAATCTCCACGAGTTGAGTTTTTGTCACCTATACCTACATGTCATCTTTGAATTCCTAATAGTTACAGAAACAAAATATTCCTAACGAATGTTTAATAAACACTTTCATTGTCGTTTATTAGCGGTGATCGATTTCCAATAGCGGTCAAATTTGTTCCCGCTCAGTGGACCGCGGCTAACCCGGCTTAATGAAACTGCACTCTATTGCCACAAGACCGAAAATAGACTACCTAAATCTATAGGTAAATTTCACAAATTTTGGTGTAAGAATCGTCATTGTATTATACCCAATGTATTATTGTATAGATAGAATAGATACGTCAATAAGTAATTACCAAAACGCGTCATAATAAAATATTAAAACTAGTGTTTAAATAAACACTTTCGCTGTCGTGGAGCGGTGATCGATTTCCAATCATAGCCTCATTTGTTCCCGCTCAGTGGACCGCCGGTAACCCGTCCTAATTAAACTGAAGTCTATTGACACAATAACGAAAATAATCTATCGCTCCAAGGGGTTTTAAATAACTATAATTTATGTTTTATGTTTCTTTCCTTTATGTTTCTTTACTTCTGTCTGTTACCTTCCGTGATTATTTCTCACTTGATGGTCTCATCGGAAGATCAGCGCTGGAAGTCGCCAGCTACGTGCTGAGATGGGGCCATTTCGTGACACTTTATTTTCACTATGTTCTTTTTGTGTAATTATGTCTATTCTCTGTGGGTCTTGTTGTCTACGAATAAACCATTCTATTCTATTCTATTATATGATGTTGGAACCGTATTTTTATGCCCCAGGCAACTTTAGGTTTTATTTTATAATTTATCCTGTAATTTCCCCAATAGTTACCGGAATACGACTATTAAAAATATTTAATCTATCAATTTATACTTGGTATGGCCGAGTATGGGAGTATTGCCAGCGCCGAAAATAAATTACAAAGGATCATCTTTCTAACTTCAACGTATACTGAAATACAAGGCGTCTAAAAAAATATATAATATATCTGATTGGTTGACTGGTAGAGAATGCTATTTGGCGTTAAGTCCGACATTTGTACAGTTGTATATATTTTGTGCAATAAAGTTTGAATAAATAAAATAAATAAACATATCTATGTATTCAGTCTGCTGAGTGTATGTAGTATTTTCTTCATTACTTACGCCACTTTTCTCAGAATTCTATTTATACAACATAATCATATCATCATAACATAATTTTGACCAACACACAACTATAAATGTTAAATTTCCTTTTATTACCTAAGATTGCAAGTACACTTCAATTGGCCATCGATTTCCAGTAGTAGTCGGAATTGATTCCCGTTCCCGCTCACGGGCCGCAATAATCCGGCCCAACTGTACCTACTGCAATCTGGTGCCACAAATCTACTAACCACGCGCCGGAAAATAGTGTGCGTAAATCCTACTACATAATATAATTGCGTTAAAATGTAGTATGTTTAATGTTTATTAGGGTTTGTGACGCATAAGTATGTATATATATAGTCCTCCTCATCGTTTTCGATGACGGCGACCCTAAATAAACATCATGGACGTTGTCTAGCGTGAGCCCTTATGTGGCTGGCCAGGCCGAACTTGGTCTTAAATACTCTATTGCACGTGTGACAATAAAGTTGGCCAGCTGCGTTGAGCGTGTACACGTAGGAGGGCTTAGGTCTCTCTTTCCGTGACTGGCGTTTTGTGTCTAGGCTTGTGAGGCGGTTATCCTCAAACATTTTGACACCGTTATGGATGGTAGAACGCCAAGATGACCTTCTTCCAGCAAGCTCCTCCCAACGCTCAGGGTCGATGGCGCAAGCGCTCTGATGCCGTTTCCTCAAACGGCATCAGAGCTACGTCCTTGTAGCGCAGGTGCTGACCACCGTGCTTCCGCTTACCCACTGCCAACTCAGAGTAGAGGATAGCCTTAGGCAAGCGGTGGTCATCCATTCGAAGGACGTGCCCACACCATCTGAGCTGCCGCTGCATTAGTATGGCCTCCATGCCATACATTCCGGAACGACGCAGGACGTCGGAGTTGGGAATATGGTCCTGCCACCTGACCCTGAGTATAGACCGCAGACACCTCAGGTGGTAAGTGTCCAGTTTCTTTATGTCTGTTTTGTAGAGGCACCATGTCTCTGCTCCATATAAAAGGACAGGAATGATTAGCGCCCTGTAGACGCTAATTTTCGTCTCGAGCTTGAGATCATGGGACCTCCAGACGCGATCTGTGAGTCGTTCGAAATTAGCAGCGGCGTTGGCGATACGTGAAGGTATCTCCGAGGCTAGGGTGTTATCACGCCTGATAGTGCTCCCAAGATATTTAAAGTGCGATACTTCATCTAGAGGTCTCCCATCTAGATTCAGCACCGTTAGGTCAGCCTCGCCTCCTCTTGGCGGTATAAGGTTTTGTATAAGTATGTACTTGCATGACGAAATCTGTCTCTCGCGCTCCTAAATAAAAGTATTGAATTTCATAATTTCTGTTCACCTTTTTCGTAAAATAGACTGAGTAAAATATCCAATATCCAACCATTATTAAAATAATATACAAAATTTAAAAAATATTACGGAATTTTTTTTATAAAGAAAATAGCTTAACTGTATCAAAGGAAGATTTTTTAAAATATTTTTTTTATAGCAAATACACAAGGGTTTTCGCATCCCAAATTCAATCCAACTTTATGAAACCCTAATACTTTTAGTATAAAACTTGTGCTTTTCAGTAGGTAAACTCTGTTAATGAGTATGAACCTGGTAATTATGGTTATTTTACAAAGTGCATCCGGGGCTCAGACTTTCCCTAGTCCATTCAACGAGTACATTCACGTGTTGTACAATTTACAACTGCAAACTATCTCATTGTGATACAGTAAAGAAAGCAGGGTCAGGAAGGGTATATATAAGACACGGGTAAGCTTTTTAACACTCAAAAACGTATTATATTTTATTCCTATTCCATTTAAAAAGTAGAAGTAGAATAAGTTTATGACTTTTATGAGTGTTAAAAACTTATTAAAAATATTTACCCCACCGGACCCCATATCTGGGACGGCAATTAGATTTTTAAAGTCTCTTATTGACTCCATAATGATATTATGTGCAGCAGCGCGCAACAGGCGAAGTAGGTTTTTTAACGCAAAAATACAGCGACATATAGAAGGTAATTCCGCAACTAAATTCAAGATATTAAATAAGACTGAAAGGTATAACATCGTTCGGCAATGTGATATTAGGTATTTTTAATATTGAACAAGCAGAAACGTCTGCGATCGATGCTATTAAGCTTAGAATAAATTTAAAAGTGGAAAAATTACTGTCTTGGGTGAGACTTGAATCCAGAGGCCGTGAGTTCAAGTCTCACCCAAGACAGTAATTTTTCCCACTTTTAAATTTATTCTAAGCTTAATAGCATCGATCGCCGACGTTTCTGCTTGTTAAAAATTAAATAGGTAGTATGGGTAGCGCATCGTAACTGGTGAATTTCCAATATGACTTGGAACTCCGGTAGCCGTTCAAGAAGTGTAACGCTCTTACGGTAGATGTCGCTCGGGTCCCCTTGACCCATATGGTGGAAAGATTTGCTGGTGGAAGGTCTTGGTTGCTCAGATGGCAGCAGGGCTTGTTAACGTTACCAATTCACATTATAAAGTAACGTTACTTAACGTTAAAATCATAAAAATACCTTATTACCGGTAGTAAATGGTAACGATACTTGATAACTTAACATTATTATAACGTTAGCTAGTTAACGTTAATTTTACCGGTAATTTTACTTTTTATTGCAGGGCTTGTTAACGTTACCCAATTCACATTATAAACTAACGTTAACACTATCATTCTTTAAGCTGATATTTGCTTGTAATTTCATACACAATTTTAAGGCCAGTAGACCTTATTGACCATAAATACGGCAGGGCTTCTGTCAAATTGAAATAGAATCAGTCAAAATACATTAAAGATAATTATGTACGTTAGTAAAACTCAACTATAATTCTAGTAGTTAGAGTTCATAGTCTTTTGTCATTATTCTTAATGTTTATCAAAACGAAAAGTTTTCTGGTTGTGTATTCTACTTGTTTAAGATCTTTGCCCAATATGCATTGCGTCTCACTCTCATTAAGCAAAATGTCAGACGCAAATACAAGGGTCAAGAAACCTCGGTACTCGTGCAAAGTGACATACTTCTCGCACTTGTATCGAAAACTACTATTCTTTCCTTTTTTTTCTTCTATTTATTAGTTTTTTTTTCTTTTCTTGTGTTTTTTAAATGTTATTAAGAGGTTTCCTAAAGGGTAACGAAAGTTTGATTACTTTTGCGCTACGACGTACGGTTTAGGACACTTTAGGAGATACAGCATTATAAAGTTTTTTTTCTTCTTTTTGTTTTTTTTTTAATATTAATTAGGGGTTTCGTACAGAGGAACGAACATTTTATTATTTTTGCCCAACGACGCACGGTTTAGGAGATACAGCCCTATAAATATTTTTCTTTCCTTTTTTTTCTATTTTTGTGTTTTTTAAATATGACTTAGGTGTTTCATAAAGGGGAATGAATATTTGATTATTTTTGCGCTACGACGTACGGTTAGGTTAGGTTTAGGATATACAGCCCTATAAAGATGAAAAAAAAAGAAATCGTACCATAAACCAAATACTGCCTATATTTTTTTTTAAAGTGGTAACACACCATCGCACCGTACCGCGACCCTAGAGCGTTGCACCCATAAGTGAGAGCGAGAAAGAGAAACAGATATCTCTTTCTCGATCTCACCCATGGGTGCGACGCTCCGAGGCCGCGGCGCGGTGCGACAGTGTGTTACCACTTTAATGGCTGAATGCCACGAAGGTGTGTCACAAATATCTGTGAAATGGAAATTAAAAAAAGCAGCCAAGTGCGAGTCGGACTCGCCCATGAAGGGTTCCGTACCGTAGCAAGTAACATAATAAAATTGCGGTTTACGATTTCTGACGTATTAAAAAATACTACTTACTAGATCTCGTTCAAACCAATTTTCGGTGGAAGTTTGCATGGTAATGTAATTTTTTTTTAGTTTTAACATTCTTTTATTTTAGAAGTTACAAGGGGACACACATTTTACCACTTTGGAAGTGTCTCTCGCGCAAACTATTCAGTTTAGAAAAAAAAAAATCCTATCTATAAATTTTTTTTGAGTGCAGTTCTAAGACTTCTAAGTATTAAAAATTACCCCAAAATTTATTGTTTTTTTTTCTATTTTTGTATGAAAATCTTAATGCGGTTCTCAGAATACATCTACTTACCAAGTTTCAACAGTATAGTTCTTATAGTTTCGGAAAAAAGTGGCTGTGACGTACGGACGGACAGACAGACATGACGAATCCATAAGGGTTACGTTTTTTGCCATTTGGCTACGGAACCCTAAAAACGAATAAAAAGAAGAAGAAAAAGAGAGAAAAATCTTTATAGGGCTGGATCTCCTAAACAGTGCTTCGTAGCGCAAAAATAATAAAATTTTCGTTCCTCTTCAGAACCACACGCACTGAACAACCTATCGTATCACTCCCTGAAACGTATAAAACGACATCCATGACGACTTTTATGAAATACTGCATGGTAGCCATCTTGGATTCCAAAATGGTCATTTTCGAAATCTGCACACCAGATTCAAATAAGGTGCATCTATATCTATTAAGCCAACATCAACAACATATCTACTATCGAAATGTATGATAGTAGTAGTACGAAATGTAATCTGAAAGGAATCAAGTAATGCATTCCTGTAATGAGGAATCGACATTGATTCCAATTACTAGTAATTGTAATATTAGAAAACGTGATTCCTGATTCCTTAAATGGAAGTGTACTTAGTAATTCGGTTTTGTTAGATTACAAAGTAATCTGGGAATCGGTAATCAGATTACAAAGTAATTTCGAGTAATCGTGGAACCAGGAATCAATTACGAAATGCCCATATCTGCTTGAGAGTGAATGAACATTCGCTCGATTGTCAACGATGATGGCATCTATCAGTGAATCAAACGGTAAATAAGCAGCTGTTAACGTTACCTACTAACGTTAAAAATGGTGTATCGATACCTTTGACTTAACGTTAGCTCAAATTGACAGCTGCTAACGTTACCATTTTGTTACCGGTAAAGAGTAGTATAACTAACGGTACCTGGTCTAACGTTAGTTAGAACTTAACGTTAAATCTGTCACCTTGTGGTAACGATACCAACTTTTTAATGGTATTTAAAGCCCTGGATGGCAGAGCGCTGGAGTATCTATCCAGAGGCCGTGAGTTCAAGTCTCACCCAAGACAATAATTTTTCCACTTTTAAATTGATATTATATTAATATAGACAACCGTTGGTTTCATCTCGTGTTCGTTATATGATACACCAAATAATATTATGTATATCAATATTAGAATGAATACCAGATAGTCTGACTGCTACGTTTGAGATGCGAAAGCTTCATCTTAGCGAGGTTTATTGTTTTTTTTACAATCCTATTAACATGGCGGACTCATTTTAAAACCCCTATGCATTTTTTTTTAATAAGTTTGATCGTTATGTATGTATGTACCTATGTATGTTGTGTGTGTCTGTCTGTAGCACAAAGCATTTAAACGAGTAAATTGATTTGGATGCGGTTTTTTTTTAAATTTCAAACCAGATTTTATAGCGGTGACTCTTAGACATGTTTTATCAAAACAGTTGATCCGTTTGTGTGTTGGGGGTTTTCATTTTAAATTTAATTAGGTACATAATATTGACCTTCTTTGACTGGAGTATTCGGTGCCCGTTCGAACGTATCTCAAAATTACTGGCCCGCTGAGCGGCTCGTGTTTAATCTGAACATTTCCATCCCGGAAGCGGAAAATCTCACAATATTTTATGAACGGGAAAATGAGGGTTGAATTACGATATCTTCTTCAATCCACTGGCAGCATATCCTTTTACTGTATGTATCTATAGCAGGGATATTGCGAATATCCGCATCCGCAACCGCGGAACATCCGCATTATTTTCAACACCCGCATAAAATCGATGCGGAGTTTAATGCGGATGCGGATGTGGAACAGGTCGGTACAGGAACGTCTTATCATCACTGCTAGGTAATTTAGTCATTAGCCAAAAAAACCTATTAGAAATGAGCAGTCAAGCTTGAGTGGTACTATGTACGGAACCCTTGGAACGCGAGTCCGACTCGCATTTGGCCGGTTTTTTGAAATAAAAATTACTATTTTACATTTTTTACGTATACCTATCTTGACTTCCGCATCCACGGATGTGAGCCTTTAAAAATCCACATCCGCGGATGTGAGTTTTTAAAAATCCGCATCCGCATGCGCATCCGCGGATGTCAAAAAATCAGCCTCTGCAACATCCCTGATCTATAGCTCGGTACTTTTACAATACGGATTAATAGGCACCCACGGAAGGAGAAATAGGGGAAATAATCCGTGTACTTATATGCGAATTTCAGAATTCGCTAGGTGCACGGCTGGTGCTGCCCTCACTTTGTGTGCTTTTCAACGTTAAATCTTATGGAATAAAATTAGTTCGAACGACTGCCGTTTTCCATATTGGAAAAAGTTATAATAGTTATTTATCATACAAGTGCGAAAAATAGGAAATTCGCAACGAGTAGCGAATTTTAAAACACGAACGAAGGGAGTTGTAAATTACCTATTTGCACGTGTCTCGTACGTTTTACAGTACCTACATATGGCCTTTTAAATTTTCGACGTAGTTACGTAATGTTCTTATTATAGCATAAGGTGTCGTAATGGACCACCAGATGTACTGTAAAGATCTCTTAAACAACATACTAAAAGTACTGATGGATAGGGGCGAAGCTAACGGGTAGTGAAGGTGTGAGGTTCCCTTTTTTGGTTTTTATAAATAACTCGTAAAAGGGGCCACCTTTAGCCGCTAGCAAAATAAAATGTTCTAATACATAAGTATCTACATAAATTGTTCGCTATTTATGTCTAGATAAGTGTTACTTTCTATCCATATATTTATTATATGTATATTGTATATTAAACTAAACAACATAAATAAACAAACACGCAATTTTAAATTTCTTACGCGTTAAATTTTCTGACTTGCACAATCCCTCTAACCCGGTAACCGGTTTAATCGTTAACCCAGTGTCAAATTGTACTGGTAACCATGGTAACTCCAGGTTTAACCGGTTAACCCCGGATTAGTGAATGTTGCAAGTGGCCCTAAGGCAGTTATAACAAGGATAAACATGCGAGACAGCGCTATGCATGTCTATTAGGTCGGTACCTAATAATATGTACCTACACTACCTACTTAAGGTGACAGTCCATTTCCAACCGCAGCTGCACTACTGTTCATTTTACTATGAAAATTGACAGTAACAGCGACGCGTTCAGTACCAGTAGTGCAGCTGCGGTCAGAAATGGAATGTTACCCTTAGTATTGATCCGCCTGACCACGCAAACCATGCGGAAATCATAACAATGTGAAGCGCTGAAGGGTAATTGAAATAATTTATGTGTGTACTGTACGTGTACGTCAGAAACTCCGGGCCTAAGCCGCTCCGATGATAAAAGGCCTGACAGGCTGACATTTATACCCTGGGAAAAGGGTAGATGTCTATTTTTGCGCGTACATTGGCCAGACTGTCCGTAGTCCGTACCGACAGGAGCAGCGGCTGAATTAGCGGCACTTCAACAACAAGTTATTGGTGTTGTCCAGTTAGTTATATAAAAAAAAATATATACATATATACATATATTATAGGACATTATTATTACACAAATTGACTAAGCCCCACGGTAAGCTCAAGAAAGCTTGTAATATATTTATTAACTCACATTTACAACCAATTAGTTATATCCTCCTAAGGCCCAAGGTCCTACCTATAGTACCTCTTCAGTTCGATAAAATTTAAAAACAGAGTCGCTTTTGCTTTGTTACTTTCAATTTTCCAAGAACGCAAATTAACTCTATTTCCTACACCATAGGTTCAAATTTCAGTGGCAAATATTGGATTTTTCATATGTATGGCTGGGCCTTAGGAGGATATATTTGTCTCGCAGTAGTGGAGAACTGGAGACTAGAGATGCCCCGAATAGTGTTTTTGGCCGAATACCGAATATTCGGCCCCTCTCTCGGCCGAATACCGAATATTCAGCGACCGAATATTCGGCATGACATGCGAACATTTTGAGTCACAATTATTATGAAAACAGATTGCTAACAAAGCTCAACGTTAGATGACGTTAGCTAAGATATATTTTTGTTGAACAGCACTAATGAATAGAGTCAAACAAAACAGACTCATGATAAAAATAAAATGTTTTTTAATCAACAAGGCCTTCGTATTTAACAACTCTCCAAGAACACATTCTAAATATACCTAATACCTACATACTTAGTTTTTGGTTATTTTTATTGTGCAATTTTTCTTTTTAAATACTAACAACAGATATTCGGTATTCGGCCGAATAGTAGGCAACATTCGGCCGAATATCGAATATTCGGCAAAGTGGCCGAATAGGCCGAATACCGAATAGTTGCCGAATATTCGTGGCATCTCTAGTAGAGACGTCCGGGGTGTTGGTGGGCGAAGCCAACATTTTCATTAGCGAATTGCATGGGCGAGAGAGCATAACCTTGTTATGGGTCATTCCTGATTCAGAGGGTGTAAGTGTGCAATTTGGCAACGCGGAGAGCGTGATGGGCATCTTTGCGTCTGGAAGAGCGTGGGACGAAATGTTTAACTAGTCTTATTCTTTTTGGCTTTGTATAATATTTAGTTTTAATCAGTATAAAAGAGTTAGTATAAAATGAACCCCTATTTTTAGTATGTATTTATTTATTTATTTTCTTTATTTCAAGGCGAGGTAACAAAATGTAAATTGGATACATACGTCTTAATATTATAGTAAACTTATAGTGCTAAATTTACATTTCAATAACTACCAAGCACCCAAGCAAGTATTAAAATAACTACCAAGCAAGTATTAAAGTAAATGTTTTCATTTACCAAAGCAAGTAGGTATGTAAAGATACTGTCGTTTAAATGATAAAGACGAAATATCAATTTACTTTTCCAGGAACATTTTATGACAAGGAAAATCACTTCTAAAGGCGCTGTAATTTGCCAAGTTATTTTATAATTATCTTTAAATCACCCTGTCAATAAAAAATGTTAGACGAGAGTTTGGTAAATAGCCAACATCTCAAATTCTGAAGCAAAAATAGGTACTATCAAAAGGAAATTGATTTTTTCAGTGAAATCATTTTACGACGTCTAAAGTAGTAAGATTTGATTAAAATCAAGAAGTTTGCAAAGGGGTAAACATAGTTAAATGGGATGAAGTAGATTTTAATCTTAAAATCTTAAAAAAATACTTTGTAAGATTAAAAATGGACGAAGTAGATTTTAATCTTAAAATCTTAAAAAAATACTTTGTAAGATTACAAATTGAAAAATATTTTAACACTGGAACATACTTAGGTAAGGTGCAGTAGGGAGAGCACGCACATCTATCTCGCTCACGCTTACGCTCAGTGAGAGTGAGAGAAGAACACGAACCTACTGGGACTTAAATCATCGGTTATTCAAGTTAAACCTAGTTAAAACAAGGTAGTAATAAAATGAGTAGTCTGTATCGTCACGGGGTAATACGAGTATATTGCGAAAATTTATAACATGTTTTAACATATAGGTACATATAATAGTTACGAGTAGGCACATACCTATATATGTATGTACTCGTATGTTCTTTTAATATACCTACGAAATAATATCTGCGTAAAGCCCTGTAATAATCTGAAGTAAAACGAACCGAAACAAAATTAGATTACACATTTCAACCTTTTAATTTACCGTACCCGTATGAAATATTAATTTCAGAGGATTTGTTTTCTCTACAAATGACCCAAGCAAACATGATTATGGAGTTATATTTGCCCTGTCTCTGCCATTTCACGCTTTTGCACCAATCAAATTACTCCAATAAATTTATATTGAAGATATTCCCCAATTTGTATTTTATCAAGTTTCAGCTGAGCGCCGCATTCCTTCACAAAATTAGAATCCCGGCATTCTCGGGTGTGGAAATTATTGCCGTCATATTGTTCATGAAAGCTTTTATCAGCCGACTAAACTGCCGGGCTAGCACATGAATGGCGCGACGGTAACTCGCGGCGAGATAAGTCTATCTACATAGGTAGTCACCCTATCCGTCTTTTATTAAGAGCCAACAGGAGTGGTCATTTCTCCATACAAACGTACTCGACTGTTTCCTTCGTGGGTTTTGAAGCTAGAGCATTGATTTTTTCAACACAGGTTAATATTGTCAATATCTGTGTCGGACCGTTTTGCTTTTTTTGATATTTTTGTTTTTTAAGGCGCTAGAGCCCTTTAAAAATGGCCAAAATGGCCTAATTTACTATGCCGTAATGAGAGGCGTGCTATTCAAAACTGACATCAATTAGTCAAAAAAGCAAAACGGCCCGACACAGATAATATCATAATCATTTAGATTTCCAAATTTGGTTACAATTGGTTAAGTTTTGGAGGAGGAAACAGTCGAGTACGAAACCTCGATTTTTGATATTTTTACGCAGGATTTTTCGCCTTGTCCTTATCGCACTAGTTTTAGGAACCGCTTCCGTTAGCGAGACGGGTATATTTACCTAAAATATTTAAATCTTAGCTCCTGTTGGCTCTTAACATAGAAAAACACGGGTAGTCTATCTCGCCGCGAGATACCGTCGCGCCAATCAAGGCCTACTGTGGTGGTGGTGGTGGTGGTGTTGAAGTGTTAGCCGAGCGCTAGCAAACGGGCGACATTAGTACTTGAGTGGCGCGATAGATGGCGCTGCTAGTTGCAGAATTCACTAATAAATTATGGCTGAGTTACAAGGGTGTTATCTATCACACAGTTCACTGATCACACATCACACACACACATAGGTGTTACACAAAATAGACTAAGTCTACATGACTCAGGAACAAATAATATTCGTGTTTATCACACAAATAAATGCCCTAACCAGGATTTGAACCCGGGATGGTGCTTCATAGGCAGGGCCACTACGCACTAGGCCAGAGCTGTCGTCAAACCGTTTTGTACAGTTGTTTACGGTACAACCCCAATACAAATTACGCCGTTAGCTTGCAATCAAAAATGAAATGTACTAGTAGTTCGCCCCGAACTGAGAACTCGCGGTTCGTCAAAAAGATCAATTGAATGCAGTGCTACTTAGTCCGAGATGGGCATTTCGTAATTGAATCCTGATTCCATGATTACTTGAAATTACTTTTTAATCTGATTACCGATTCCCAGATTAGGTACTTTGTACGTAATGTAACAATACCGAATTACTAAGTACAATTCCATTTGAGGAATCAGGAATCAATTTCTCGAATATTACAATTACTAGTAATTGGAATCAATGTCGATTCCTCATTACAGGAATGCATTACTTGATTCCTTTCAGATTACATTTCGTACTACTACTATCAAAAGTACATTTCGAAAGTAGATATAGATGTTGTTGACTTACTAGGATGCATCTATATCTTATTTGAAACAGGTGCGCAGATTTCGAAAATGATGACCATGACCTATAAAACGACACCCATGACGACTTTTATGACATATTGCATGGCCGCCATCTTGGAATCCAAAATAGTCATCATTTTCGAAATTTGCGCCCCCTAAAACCTATAAAACGATATCCATGACGACTTTTATGACATAGTGCATGGCCGATATTTTGGAATCCGAAATGGTCATAATTTTCGAAATCTGCGCCCCTCAAAATCTATAAAACGACATCCATGACGACTTTTATGACACAGTGCATGGCCGCCATCTTGGATTCCAAAATAGTCATCATTTTCGAAATCTGAGCCCCCTATAACCTATAAAACGACATCCATGACGACTTTTATGACATACTGCATTGTCGCCATCTTGGAATCCAAAATGGTCATCATTTTCGAAATCTGCGCCCCCTAAAACCTATAAAACGACATCCATGACGACTTTTATGACATACTGTATGGCCGTCATTTTGGATTCCAAAATGGTCATCATTTTCGAAATCGGGGCCCCCTAAAACCTATAAAACGACATCCATGACGACTTTTATGTCATAGTGCAAGTCCGCCATTTTGGAATCCAAAATGGTCATCATTTTCGAAATCTGCGCCCCCTATAATCTATAAAACGACATGATGACCATGAAGACTTTTATGAAATACTGCATGGCCGCCATCTTGGAATCCAAAATGGTCATCATTTTCGAAATCTGCGCCCCCTAAAACCTATAAAACGACATCCATGACGACTTTTATGACATAGTGCATGGCCGCCATCTTGGATTCCAAAATAGTCATCATTTTCGAAATCTGAGCCCCCTATAATCTATAAAACGACATCCATGACGACTTTTATGAAATACTGCATGGCCGCCATCTTGGAATCCAAAATGGTCAATATTTTCGAAATCTGCGCCCCCTAAAACCTATAAAACGACATCCATGACGACTTTTATGACATACTGCATGGCCGCCATTTTGGAATCCAAAATGGTCATCATTTTCGAAACCTGCGCCCCCTAAAACCTATAAAACGACATCCGACATGACGACTTTTATGACATACTGCATGGCCGCCATCTTAGAATCTAAAATGGTCATCATTTTCGAAATCTGCGCCCCCTAAAACATCCATGACGATTTTTATGACATAGTGCATGGCCGCCATCTTGGATTCCAAAATAGTCATCATTTTCGAAATCTGAGCCCCCTATAACCTATAAAACGACATCCATGACGACTTTTATGAAATACTGCATGGCCGCCATCTTGGAATCCAAAATGGTCATCATTTTCGAAATCTGCGCCCCCTATAATCTATAAAACGACATCCATGACGACTTTTATGAAATACTGCATGGCCGCCATCTTGGAATCCAAAATGGTCATCATTTTCGAAATCTGCGCCCCCTAAAACCTATAAAACGACATCCATGACGACTTTTATGACATACTGCATGGCCGCCATTTTGGATTCCAAAATGGTCATCATTTTCGAAATCTGCGCCCCCTAAAACCTATAAAACGACATCCATGACGACTTTTATGACATAGTGTATGGCCGCCATCTTGGAATCCAAAATGGTCATCATTTTCGAAATCTGCGCCTCCTAAAACCTATAAAACGATATCCATGACGACTTTTATGACATACTGCATGGAGTGCATGGCCGCCATTTTGGAATCCAAAATGATCATCATTTTCGAAATCTGCGCCCCCTAAAACCTATAAAATGATATCCATTACGATTTAATGACAGTGCATGGCCGCCATCTTGGATTCCAAAATTGTCATAATTTTCAAAAAAAATCTTTAAAAAAACAATATTATAAATGTGTAAACCGAGAACTTTCATTTGATACCAAACTCGACCATACTTTCTTGCAATTAAAATGACCAGAATAGCAAGATCCCTCACAAATGGCTTTTTAGCATTTTAAGCTCTTCTAGCTCAATAACCTCTTGTTCAAGCCAGCTCAAAATTTAATGACTAAAATATAATGCCCTCGGCTATACGTTCACCTAATTTCATTTAAATTAGAACAAATTTACTTAAGTTATTGAGTATCAAACTATCCTCTGAAAGTTCAGCTTAAAAACATTGAAATGCCGGGACGTGCCCCTAGCCAGCCGTGTGTTCAAAGTCGAATGTAAGAACTTCGCTTCGCTTCGCTCGCTCGTTCGAAAATTATACATATTCTCAAGAGTTAGTTCCTATGAAATGTTCTCTTTAATATTAAGGAAATAGAAAACTCTAGGAGTGCGGAATTCTGAAATTGAAATATTTTCAACCATTACTCAGCCAAAGCCAAAGTTGGTCTGTAGGGAAATATAGAAGCGATGTTACCCACAATTACCTATTCACATATAACTTTAATCTCAATTTATCGCCATTTAATATTTGGTAGGCTTTATACATCATAATAAAAAAATACTGCTGATAAAAAAAATCCTTGATACTTATTTCTTTTATTTCGAAGATTGTTATTATTTTACCTACATATTTAAAATTTAAATCATGCAACAAGGCTTAATTACAAATACCTTACAGACTAACATATCCCATCAAAAACATTACATGTAAAAAGGTGCAAGTCTCGCGACACTTCTACTACAAAAAAGTTTTGAGATGTAATGCTAATATGAAACCAAGTCGGTTATTTTAATCAGTGCCAGGGGGTGTTAAAACCATATCAATAAGATATCTTTAATTTGTAATACGTATAATGACTTGGCCATGGTGGCTAGGTAGGGTAATTCCGGGGTAGATGGCCATAAGGGGGAGATTGCCCATCCAAATATTTCATGGTTCTTGGGAGCAAAGATATGGCCAAAATTTTGGGGGAAAAGCTCGTAAAAGTATGTTAAATCCTTGTTGATTGTTTTGACTAGTGCAAATATTTCTTAGAGCATTCATATTTTACATGGTGGTGATGGTAGTGTCTTATTCTAATGGTGTTATTTGCTTTTGGTGCAAAGTATACGGTTGTAGTATTGTTCTAACCTAAATAAGAATAAAGCTCGAGTCTCAACTTGTTTTGATTTTAGGCGTGGTCTTCTCTCTCGGACGAAAAGGAGAGATGGCCAGTTCAAGTTGGGGTATTACGGCCATTGGCCGTGAAGGCACACAGTGATGAAGATGTATCTATCACGAATTAGGTATTCCAAAGGTTATCAGATATCAGTGACAACGTCCCCCTGTGCATGATAACGATTAAGAAAGGAAAATGGAGTTCATTTAGAAAGATAACTATTGCAGGTTTGGAAAAAAATATCACGTGCCTCTTCTCCTCCATTATTGCGTTGAGTGCGCTGTTTGCTGGTATTAGGTGGCCTAAGCGGGGTCTTGAGAAGAAAAGGGACTTGGGGAATAAAAATGAAAAATAAATTATACTCAAATGACGAGTTATGTTATGGCCATCTCTCCTGTAATGGTATGATCATCACTCCCGGATACCTCGGGAGAGATGGCCAATTGTAATTTTTTTTTAAACATTTTTTCAAGCTGTTCGTGATAGAAATATTTTTTTGTTTCTTTCATTTTTGAAAGTCAATGAATCACACTTTATGAAGAAGTTAATATTTATTTAATTACATGTAAACTTATTTTTTTATCGAGTCCTAAAAAAACTATGGCCAACTACCCCGGAATTACCCTATATACATAAGTGGTAATATGATGTACTTACATAGATCGCAGTTTTGTAGGTATATGGTAATGTCAGAAAATTTTAAGCTGAGTTTTCATAGGTACGAAATATTTTACGTTCAGGTAGAGAACCACTTTTATACCTAATGCTCTTATCTTATTTTAATTTCTATTCTTATTTTTATTCGGTACTTATCTTAATTTAGGTACCTATTATGGCTACAGTAATGAACACAGCTAACGAATTCGCAAACAATTTCTCGCCTGTGGCCAGTGAGGGTAATAAGGGTCGGCGAAAGTTTGATTGTTTTGGCCAACTCTCAAGAACCAGGAATTCGCTTTGCAATCTTTCGTCTCGTATAGTTAAATCGACAAGTTAATCAGCCGGCGTATTATGGACGGTTTTATCCACGTGATAAAATAACTGTCACTTTTTGACACCGCGGGGTTGAAAGTGACAGCTGTTTTATCAAGCTGTCACGTAGACAAGAACGACCATCATATCCGTACAGCACGGGCTCAGCACGGTTCCATTTTTATCGACTATCACTATGCCCGTCACTTTCGCACTTACATACTTGTTAGAACGTGACAGGCATGGTGATAAACGATAAAAATGCGACCGTGCTACTAGGCAGGGCATGATTTAAGATATAATTTGGGCTGTTATAAATATGCTATCTATAACTAGGTACAAAACCTTGAACTTTTTATATATAGCAAATACGAGCGTTTGACAAAATGAAACGCCGTTAACATCTTCATTGTGTTTGACTTCGTTAGAAATCTTGACAAGTAAATACCTACTAGATGACTGGTGAAAAACTCAGATTAGCTTACTCGTAAACCCTAACGGTTAACGATTATTTAAAAACCGGGATATTATTAGAGTGTGCTACGTCAAATATGGAGCTTAGACCGATATTATAGGCATATGTAAAGCCTGACGAATATATTATGATCACGCGCCATGTTGCGGAATTTCACTGGAACTTTTTTTTATATTATACTGAACTGTCACCCTGAGAATAACAGCGCCCTCTTGACAATGACCATGGTCAGGCTTTAACTGTCGTGGCCAGATTATAGATTTTAGAACTGTTCACTTAATTATAAAGTTAGGTTAAGTTTGACTTTTCCATGATGTGACCAACCGATCATTTCATGAAATGAATGCAAAATCATGAAATGATCAATTTCGAGATTAGCCCTCGACATATTTATTCTTACTGCCAAATTTGAGCAAAGTTCGCTAACTTCACTCTAGCTCAGTGGTTCCTAACCTGGGGGTAATTACCCCCGTGGGGGTAAAACTGGTATTTTACGGGGGTAATAAGCTAACCTAATATAACAATACAACAAACGTACACGTTTTATTTTTTATTACCATTGGGAGGAGGGGTAAAATCAGGTTCCATAGTTAGTCATAGGGGTAACCGAACTGAAAAGGTTAGGAACCACTGGTCTAGCTTGTGTCGAATATTAAGATTTTGCAAAAATATGTTTGATAACAGATTTTTAATCCCCTATTTAAAGGCCTGAAATTATTTATTTTAACCCCGAACCGAATACATTTTCTCTTTGCATACCTTAGTGAAGGATAATTTTGTCTCAGGTGGTATTTTGGAAGCCGAAATTGGGTACCCCTCGTTATTTCTTGACCCGTAAATGATAATCCTTCCCATAGATTGATTAAGGGTTGTTTTGATCTTGGTGGGTTGGGTTGGTTGATTATAATTAGCTGATTTTAAATCCTATTAAATCCTTTCAAATGATTTTATAAGCCAATAAGGACATAGGCGAGTGTTCAATAAAATAGTCTAGCAAACAAGTTTTGTCTGTTACACTAGAATATAAAAACTAACTGTAAGTACTTACTCATCCCTCTTTTTTGAGGTTTAAATTAACTCGTATTAATTGTCAACTGGTTACATTAAATAAGTATTATCTACTTAAGTATCTTAAAACTACGGGGTATCGGTTTCGAGTACCTAGTTTCAACAAAACACTGCCAGCGAAATGAAATTTTAATTTAAACCGCTCATAATTAAAAAGCTGGTCTAAGAACGAACTCTTTGCGGGTGTTCTTTATGTTCTCCTGGTGAATAAAACTTTTAATTTTACCGCAGTCTTGGTAAACGAACAAGAACATAATTATAACGCGGTATTCGGAAAACAAGATCCGTTCTAGAGAAGAGAACGATACGATATGTACTAGATACCTAACTAGTTATGTCAGATCATGTTAGATATCTATTAGATGTGAATTAGATCACTAAGTAATATCTTGTGGAAATCGTTCAAGAGTATTATATCTCCAGAATCGCGGAAATGTCAAATGTGACAGGCTAGATCTTAAAAATATCGTTGTCGTGTCTTGGTGATGTCTAAGATATCTAGTAGATGTCTAGTTCAAAATCCGAATCGGGCCGAATGTCACTTTTACGATAGATCATGTTAGATATCTATTAGATGTGAATTAGATAACTAAGTAATATCTTGTGGAAATCGTTCAAGAGTATCTCCAGAATCGCGGAAACGTCAAATAGGTTAGATCTTAAACATATCGTTATCGTATTTTGGCGATGTCTAAAAGATATCTAATAGATGTCTATTACAAAATCCGAATCGGGTCCTTACTTTCCGTTATTTTCTTAATCCGTAGGTCTTGGTACCTACATATTTATAAGCATAAAGTAAAATGTTTTCTAGCTAAAAGAATTTTGTGTTTATGGGTATAACAATAGGTAGGTACTTGGCCAAGCAAATCTTGTCAGTAGAAAAAGGCTGCAAATTTGAAATATCGCAGGCTAGCAACACTACGTTTGAATTGTTCGAAAATCACGTGTCATTTATATCTTATCTGTGGAACTGTTTTGTTTACATTTCATCGTTGTTAATTCGATGTACATTGCTGCTTTTTGTTCGTTTCCTAGGGATAACATACTTTAGTTTGCTTTACATTGCCACTGACATATCCAGCTTGATAGACTATAATATCATATCGTATTCGCGTGCAGCGAGTGTTTGACACAACTCTAGTTCTTAACACTCTTCCGAAATATATTTTTTTCTATTTCATATTTTCGTATTTTCAAATTATCTTTCGAAAATATGAAATTGACTACATTTAAGAATGCTTCAGGCGAATCCATTTCATACGTAACTGGTTTCGGACTCGTTAAAACGGACCCGGACGGAAAATGGTAGAATTCTGCTAACTACTTTATTCCCTGGAGGATGCTGTATTATTGCCGAGGCCTAATTGTAGAGCTTATCGGCGTTTTTTTTTTAAAGTTGTCCCCTACACTTTTTTTTCAAATTTGTGATTTTTTATGTTATTTCTACTCAGAATCACGAGCTATTTCTATCCTAATAGGAGAAAAAAAGTGTCATAAGGTTTTTATTTCCATTCCGTCACCATTTTTCATAGACTTTGTATGGCGGTCGCGGAATGGAAAGATCGAAAAATGTATGGAAATTTTGGGACACTTTTTTTCTCCTATTAGGATAGAAAGAGCTCGTGATTCTGAGTAGAAATAACATAAAAAATCCCAATTTTGAAAAAAAAAGTGTAGGGGACAACTTAAAAAAAAGCCCTTCTGTAGAGTCAAATAAATTGGTCGTATCATGCAGATATTGACATACAATGTTATCTGCGTATATATGTATCTATTAATAATTTTATATGGATTGAAGCCTAAAACTAAAAACTAATATAAAATATTTTCTCCAAATCACTCTTTTCGGCATGATCGTAAGAACGCTAGCGGCGTTCGTTAGGGGTAATAACGTGGGGGTAACGCACCGCCAGACTTAGCCTCTGGGCAAAGAAAGCACCCGCCCTATGATCTAAGTATCTTATTTAAGAGCCAACAGGAGTGGTCAATTCCCCATACAAACGTACTCGACTGTTTCCTCCGTGGATCTTGAAGCTAGAGCAATGATTTTTTCAACACAGATTAATATTGTCAATATCTGTGTCGGACCGTTTTGCTTTTTTTGATATTTTTGTTTTTTAAGGCGCTAGATCCCTTCAAAAATGGCCAAAATGGCCTAATTGACTATGCCGCAATGAGAGGCGTGGTATTCAAAACTGATATCAATTAGCCAAAAACGCAAAACGGTCCGACACAGATAATTTCATAATCATTTAGATTTCCAAATTAGGTTACGATTGGTTAAGTTTTGGAGGAGGAAACAGTCGAGTACGAAACCTCGGTTTTTGAGATTTTTACGCAGGATTTTTCGCCTTGTCCTTATCGCACTAGTTTCAGGAGCCGCTTCCGTTAGCGAGACGGGTATATTTACCTAAAATATTTAAATCTCAGCTCCTGTTGGCTCTTAATGCCGTCAATATATTGATATTGGTTTGTTTTAGAGTAGATTATTTGCTTTTCTTCTTTTTAGGGTTCCGTACCCAAAGTGTAAAAACGGGACCCTATTACTAAGACTCCGCTGTCCGTAGGTCCGTCCGTCCGACTGTCACCAGGCTGTATCTCACGAACCGTGATAGCTAGACAGTTGAAATTTTCACAGATGATGTATTTCTGTTGCCGCTATAACAACAAATACTAAAAACAGAATAAAATAAAGATTTAAGTGGGGCTCCCATACAACAAACGTGATTTTTGACCGAAGTTAAGCAACGTCGGGCGGGGTCAGTACTTGGATGGGTGACCGTTTTTTTGCTCTATTTTTTGTTGATGGTGCGGAACCCTCCATGCGCGAGTCCGACTCGTACTTGGCCGGTTTTTTTTATTTCTTTTCCTTTTTTTTCAAACGAAAGTGACGCAGCAAAGCAACATAAACAAAGTCACAAACAACGGCGTAAGAAATTTAGGAAAAGATTATTAAACATTTTTGGTTGTGAATTATATTCATAAGCTACTAATTTAGCCAGGAAATGATTTTAACCTATCTTTTACCTATCTTAGCTACCTATAAATCAAGCCTACTGGGTACCACAAGTTAACCCCCTATTTATTACCTACCTGTACCTAAATCTGTCATTTTTGTGTCATTATGTTTTCAGAATTAATTATATAAATTATACATTGATTCAATGGAGTTAAACATTAAAATCTCAAATCTCATTGATGCCAATTTCCACAACGTGACCTTTTTGTAATCCCCAACTAAGTGTTAAATTAAATTACCCGGTTTTGGCCTTTATGACTACTTTCATATAGGACTCACAATCATCTATTTTGCATAGTTATACGTAATCATTCAGTCGCAGACGCAATAAATGGGTCATAAATAACACACGAATGGAGATCATGACGTCTTATGACGTCATTTGGCCATAAAAGATGAATAAAATGCCCAGAATACGTCATGGCTTAATATAATTTATATATTATAAAGGTCTCTGCCCACTACACCTTATTTATCATGGCTAGGGAATGCAATCTCGCACCAAGATTGGCGATTCGAGACCTCGCACGAAAAATCTGTATCGAGATAGGGTGTTTCGAGACCTCGACCGTCAGACTTTCGAGATCGAGATTAATCTCGACGAGATCGAGATTATACAAAGTAATTAAAAATGTCCTAATCTGGTCAAAAAACTCTAAGAATTCTGTAAACACTACTTATTTAGGGTACACCATGTTATGTATTGAAAATAAAAACAACTAATTTAATCAACATTTAACAAAAAAAACTACTTTTATTAAAACAAGATTATTTATTTAGCACTAAGTATAGCACGTAACCATCTTAGTAAGAAAAAGTGGTAATTATTATTTTCAATTATACATAATTGTAACATTTGTAACGTGTTTGACTTAGAAAATCAGCATTTTATTTCACTATACATTTTGAAAATGATTTTGTAAAAAACACAGGGTGGTCAAGGTATTATCGGCCAAGCGGCACCTGTTTGTTGCAAAAAGGCCAATAGCAGAAAACGCTCGCTCATTATTCCGCATAATTATATTCCGCACAGAGTGCGCCACAGTGCTATTATCGTCGGCTAAAGCTGGCTATACACAATAGTACTGCCTGAACAACATGAATCTAAGGTAAAAAGATTACCCAAAACAAAGTAATTCACAGAGATCAATCTTTCAATCTCGTTCGAGATCTCGAAAATTTTAATCGAGATCTCGACCAAGATTACATAAATCGAGATTTCCTATCAACGAGATTGAATCTCGCAAATTCGTGCGAGATCTCGCGAGATCTCGAAATTGCGAGATCGAGATTGCATTCCCTAATCATGGCCGTAGACTTAGGAACGTATCAGGCAAAACAATATTCTTTGTAATTTATATTGAAAAGTATGAGACTATGCCCAGCCTATGGTGTAACTAAGTTCGTTTTAGGGGTTGGTTCCATAAGGCTGTCACTGCCCTTATCAACGCTGAACCGACGTCAGCAGATAGCACTTTAAACTTTATACATTATCGTCTGCGATAGGGCCACGTTGTCTGAGCTAACACCACAGACCACCTGAACCACTAGACGGAATACAAGAGACAATCGCGGTCACCACAACACAAAAGCGCTCCCGTACAATTAGTACAGCGCGACCGCTTATTTCAGTTGCGCATACAATTACGACCACTATACTCGTGGACATTAAAATATTGACAAAAGTTAGCTTTAGGGGTGTGCCTGGGCTGTCAATGCTATAATTAATGCTGTTACATTAGTATATTACCTATAAAATATTGTAGGATACAACTCAGTTGTGTTGCTCAAAAATGTAGCACTTTGTAAGTAAAATTGCATCAACCTATTTAAAACTGATATTTGATTCCCATCAATTTATCGATCACTGAATCGTTGCCAAGAAAATAAAAGGAACCTTCAAAATGTCCATTAATCAATAGAATAGAATTTACGAAGCGCTTTCGCAATATCAATTCGTTTGAAACCAGTTGTTGTTTGATGAAAGCTTGTTGATCACCTGTCATAAAGTTCGCTAACTAGTGCTGAACGAAAACAAATAATTGATTCGGGACGGTCAAGGCTCCAATTAAAACAACTTTGTTAATACATTTTGTTGGTAAATTATTACGCTGGTAAAATTCTCGACCGTATTTATTTGTGTAAATATACTATAACTAATGCTATTTTTTTGGTTTTTAATCACTTAATTGTCATGAAATTAAATTGTTTCAAAAACATAACATGTCATATGGTGGAAAGATTTGCTGGCTATGGATGAGGTCTTGGTGGCTCAGATGGCAGAGCGCTGGAGTATCGATCCAGAGGCCGTGAGTTCAAGTCTCACCCAAGACAGTAATTTTTCCACTTTTAAATAATAGCATAGATCGCAGACGTTTCTGCTTGTTAAAAATTAAAAATTAAATTGTTTCGTTTATGTTTTATAATTAGACAACATGTTGTATAGTTTTAATATAAAAATACTGATGAGATCTATAAATAAGTATCTTAGTCCCTTTAAGAATTACTACGCGTACAAGTAGGTACCTACCTACCTATAATAAGCACCACATTTGTTTTTTTTTATATTTTGAAATTTAGCTACACCTACAAAGCGATATACCTTATAGATAACATCCCACATTATTGAAATCTCGATATGTTATCTTGATATAGTAGAAAAGGCTTCCATTTGTACATTTTTCCTTGTTTGTGCAATCAAGTTTACTTAAGTAAATAAATATCTGTGCTCGTCGCTCGTAGCAATAAATAAAAGCAGGCAAAACGCACAAATACTTACAAATACAAATCGTTTATTTACCAAACATTTTTACAAATCGACATAGCACATTGAACTTATTATAAATTAAATTTTACAATTAACCTAATAACCGTCGGCCCCAAACTAGGCGCAGCCTGTATCTCGGGAACCGGGAAAATAGATTTAACTAAAAGATTTTAACTAATCTGAATATGATGGCCGTTTTTTGAATGGGAAATCTCAAATATAAAATTAATTGAAGTACAAAAAAGTGCATGCAGAAAAAATAAAATAAATAAAAAAGAATACAGACAAACAATACAATCAAAAATCAATAAGAAAACATACAGAAGAGACATGTGTAAGTGTAATTAATATTTAAGGAGTGGAGTGTGTGCGTGACTGTGTGTGTATGTGGGTGCGTGTGTATACGCTACTTAAGTATGAATGATTTCTTCTGTCTGATCGTAAGACTGGGAAAGAAGCCAATTCTTAATTTTCGATTTTAAGATAGAGCACGAGAAGTCATCGAAGTTACATAATTTGGAAACCCTATTATGGACTGTAGGGTGTAGGAAGAATGGAAAGCGTTTGGCGAATGCAGTATTAACTCGAGGACAACAGACACTGCCGTATTCGAACTTCAAGATATCTACAAGAGACGACACGTACTAGATCCATTCTAGATACGTTATAGTTTAGATTTCAACTAGTTCTCTTTTGCAGCGCAATTCGGGCAACCAATGTCACTTTTACGATAGATCGTGTTAGATATCTATTAGATGTGAATTAGATCTCTAAGTAATATCTTGTGGAAATCGTTCAAGAGTATCTCCAGAATCGCGGAAATGTCAAATTTGACAGGTTAGATCTTAAACATATCGTTATCGTATCTTGGCGATGTCTAAAAGATATCTAATAGATGTCTATTACAAAATCCGAATCGGGCCCAAAGTCAGGTGATTAAGACGTTTTTGACGACGTCTGACGTGGTCTACTGAAGCTACAGCAGTTCGATTAGGTTCCGTAACGGCTTTTACTACGAAAAGTTGACGACGATGTTGACGACTTATCAGTTATATCATAACAGATTCAGATTGATTTCTAAAGTTGAAATATAGCTCCCAGAAGGTAAATGTCACAATACTCAGCCCCCTTAGCAAGCACGAGAGGATTTATTTCCTAATGGATATTGCCGCGAGCCGCATATTACGCCTGTGGCGGCCATTATCCGATTTATATATCGAGTTGCATGCGTTTTGTGGATTTTACCTATACGGACTATTTTGTGAGAAGATGTGATTACTTATAGATTCACTAGACTTATATTAACCGGGATATGAACCGTGATTACCTTTTGTGTTGTTTTCGAGCTCCCGAACAAGATGCATGTAACTGCGTCGAAATATCGGGAGCTCGAAAACAACACAAAAGGTAATCACGGTTCATATCCCGGTCGATATAAGTCTAGTGAAACTAACCGTGAATCATTCAAAACTGTTACTTATAGATTACCTAGGTATATGTGACGATCTCAGAAACACTTTGTCAGTTATCGTTAAGCGCGGTTTATAAGAAAGAAAGCCACTATGTTTATATGTCTGTTCGTCCGTACGGCTTAGCTCAGTTGACTACAAAGCTGTAATTTGCAAACAATTATGCGGACATAGGTCACATAGGTATATACATAAGTAATATACATAAGTAACATAAATATGATAGTAGGTAGTAGCTACATATTTGCGGCGTTTGGGGTGGAAAGCGCCTTATAGAGGCTTCTGGTGACCAGAGGACTGGCCAATATTTTGCCCAGCGGATAAGCATTGCCATCCAGCGGGGCAATGCGGCCAGCCTTCTGGGTACCCTACCGAGCGACCACGACCTAGGCCAAATTTTTTATTTATAAGATTTTATTTTAAGTGTTTTTATTAAATAAATAACTTTTAAAATAAATAAAAAAATGATATTTTAATATGTGGATATGCTCTTTGTAGAAGGTTAGCCGCGTTATTATTATGTCACGGTAAATCCAGGAAATTGCTTCCTTTCAAAGAAAGATTCTAATTTTCCGAGATTCTGTATTCGTACGTTTGCTTATTTACTTTTTCCTCTTTAATATAAATACGACATATCATGGTGCGTGTTTTACTCGACTGAGGAAGGAGGGATAATGTTGTATGTGTGTTTGTGTTTATGTTTGTATGTCAAAAGCCCACATGGCTAGAAGGAGGCGATTCTAACTATATGAGGTTGAGGTTGTTAGATTCGTCTCGGATATCGAAGAATAATATTATACATGAGCCAGTTTTAAAATACCTAACAGCCCAACCATAAATAGTAAAAATAAACTTAACTAGAGTCTGTGCGGAAAGAGAAGAGTCGTGGATTATATGGGAACCAATACATTCTTACTTTCCGCACAGAAACGATAGTGGTAACCTGGTAACACACTTGTCACGATATCTGTATCTATCTATCTATCTATCTAATCTAATACCTTTAAACGAGCAATTCTTGTATATTTATTTATTTATTTATATGTACATATATATATTTCGGGGATCTCTGGAACGGCTCTAACGATTTCGATGAAATTTGCTATATGGGGGTTTTCGGGGGCGAAAAATCGATCTAGTTAGGTTTTATCACTGGGAAAACGAGCATTCTTGAGTTTTTATATGTTTTCCGAGCAAAGCTCGGTCTCCCAGATATTAAGATATAAAGTGAGATTTTAGTAAAAACGTTTGTATAATAAAATAATTCAGTTCTAAGTACCTACTTAAACGAATCAAACAAAACGTGGTGAAGATAATTTATGAAACGTGTTTTAAAGGCGGTTGACTAAAATTTGAACTTTGCTGATAGCGATTTGATTTATCTAAATATATTTATGAATAATCTGCTTAAATAACGGTTACCTATCTAAGTATTTCTTAATTTATACCTCAATCAATCAATCAATTCAATTTGTGTAAAAAATGTCCTATAATATTTATTTATTTATACCTACATACTATATTTTATATTTATAAATCGTGGATAAATCGAGGCATCGATGTAAGTACAAGTTTTGAGGAAATACTGAGTATCTAAGCCTAATTTATGTTTTGTAAAATAAATAATGTAATAAACATCCGCTATACGGTATAGCGGATGTTTATTACATTATTTATTTTATACCTATTACAGCAAAAGCATCGAAAGCAATTATGTGGCAGAATAAAGTGAGAGTAAGTTATTATGTCTGCATCATGTGTTTTCTGTTTAGCTAAAACTCTCCATACAATTCTCTTGTCGGGTTTGTAACTACTTTATTTACGAGCTACAATGACTAAATAATAATGGTTTTTAGCGATAAGACCGCCTGTTGTTACTTGGTTCTATTAAAATTTCTTTGTAGTTTTACATGTATGTAAAATGTATAATTATTTATTGGTGCAAAAGATAATGTAGTAGGGGCTCATACGCGCAATAAAGACAACTAGTGCGTGTGAAAGCCATCTATGGTCGCAGTAACTCCCCTGAAACCCTCATTCTAGTACAGTCACCTGCAATAATATGTTACTCTTCGAAAGCCGCAAAAATATCTGACACGATCTTATTTGTAGAGCGTGTCACATATTTTTGCTGCCTTCGAAGAGTAACATATTATTGCAGGTGACTGTACGATAACCACCAGTTGCTTACTGAGTTACTGCGATATCGCCAACGATCTATGCTTTATATTTCGTCTTTTGCGTAGGTATCCTATTTTAGCAGAATTATTTAATGTTTCTTTAATATTTCTATATATTTAGTATTAAGATTAAGGGATTAAATATCACGTTGAGATTTTGTTGATTTTATGTTTTCGTTTTATTCTGTGTGTACGTACCTGTACAGGGTAACATTTAAAGCAGTGTACTATATTTAATATTGTTAACAGAATACAGGTCACTATTTTGGAGCTTACGGTAAAGTATTCCATGCGATTGTATGGAGAGCCTAATAGGGATTGTCATACAAAATTAAAAACATTAAGGGGAATTTTAGTAAGTAGTAGTAGTAAACACTTTATTGTACAAAACGACACATAAAACATGAAAAAACATACATCATTTGTACAAAGGCAAATTTTCCTTACTACATACCTATAGGTAAGTTATTCTGTGTTAATACTAGTAAAAAAATGTAGTAGAATGAATACTTCGGAGAAACTAGAAGCAATACCAAGACATCTAAGAAGGAAATAAATATTTATCTTAGCAGTTAGGTACTACTAAGTATGAATTCAAATTCGGCGTAAACAGCTTTCGCCCGCTACTTTTACCTCTTAGGAGTTGTATTTCAAAAAGTTTTGTCTTACTAAATCTTACTTACTTTCTTTCTTGAAAAATATATGTATCAAATTTCCAGATCCTACCTTCGAGTGCCTCGTTTATCAATATCTAATAGTAAGAAGAACTGTTTTTATATAGGTACAGAAATACGTCCCTTATTTGTCTCAAAAATACATTAACAAAGATTTTTATGCGGCATTGTATTGAGTTTAACAAACGTTTGCATAAGTGTATCAAAGCCGATTATTTAATTTTTTTTATATTAATTTGTAAAATATGTGTAGGTACGTAAGAAAACTACCTACATATTCACAAAAATAATATTTGACAATGTATTTATATTTTGGGCCACTTATAGCTTTTGCTCAGAAGGCCTAATATGATGAAGTACCCTTACGGCATTTAATTGGATAAACTTTTAGCAACAAGGAAATTAATAATAATTAATCCCTGTGAAGCTGCGTTTGTTTCCGCAACTTCTGTTTCAAGTTACTTTTGATGGCAGAGGCTTTAATGGGATTCAAATAAAGATCAAACAAACTTTTATAATATAACGGCGAATGTTAAAAAAAAGCCATTAAAAAGTCACTCTGTATATTTTATTACGTTATTTTTGTTTTATTTTAACGTTGTTATTTATAATGCGCACTCTCTTTCGGTAGATACTTTGTAATAAGTAGGTACTTATAATTATATAGAAAAATGTATTTGTTAAATTACAATGTCTTGAAGTCACGGAATATATACCTGCATAAATAGACGAGATTTCATGTAGGTACATAAAATGTCTGACAGGTTTATCGCTAAAGAGCGATTCCCTCTAGACCAGTGGTTCCTAACCTGGGGGTAATTACCCCCGTGGGGGTAAAACGGGTATTTTACGGGAGTAATAAGCTAACCAAATAAAACAATACAACAAACGTACACGTTAACTTTTTTTATTACCATTGGGAGGAGGGGTAAAATCAGGTTCCCTAGTTAGTCATAGGAGTGACCGGACTGAAAAGGTTAGGAACCACTGCTCTAGACGATGGTGTGGGAATTTACTTGAGATGCACTATTTTTAGGGTTCCGTAGCCAAATGGCAAAAAACGGAACCCTTATAGATTCGTCATGTCTGTCTGTCTGTCTGTCTGTCTGTCTGTCCGTCTGTCCGTCTGTCCGTCTGTCCGTCTGTCTGTCCGTCCGTATGTCACAGCCACTTTTCTCCGAAACTATAAGAACCATACTGTTGAAACTTGGTAAGTAGATGTATTCTGTGAACCGCATTAAGATTTTCACACAAAAATAGAAAAAAAACAATAAATTTTTGGGGTTCCCCATACTTCGAACTGAAACTCAAAAAATTTTTTTTCATCAAACCCATACGTGTGGGGTATCTATGGATAGGTCTTCAAAAATGATATTGAGGTTTCTAATATCATTTTTTCTAAACTGAATAGTTTGCGCGAGAGACACTTCCAAAGTGGTAAAATGTGTGTCCCCCCCCCCCTGTAACTTCTAAAATAAGAGAATGATAAAACTAAAAAAAATATATGATGTACATAACCATGTAAACTTCCACCGAAAATTGGTTTGAACGACATCTAGTAAGTAGTTTTTTTTTTATGCGTCATAAATCGCCTAAATACGGAACCCTTCATGGGCGAGTCCGACTCGCACTTGGCCGCTTTTTTACCTACCTATCTCCGGTTTACGCACAGTTAAAAAAATATGCTATATGTGTACCTACCTACCTATCAATAAAAAAATAAATAATTAATACTTCTTATGTCTCATAACTTTTTATACTTAATTTTATTTTTCAATTTATTGATATATATATATATATATTCCTACCCAAACTCAATATTAATGTATGAATAAGGGATATATTATTTTAAAACGAAACATAAAATGAACTAATTAACTGAGTTTCAGGAATTCTGAAACGGAAAGTTAGACGCAACACCCGCTCTTTGAGCAGTTTCTCTTTGCACTTTGTGATAAACTAAAACCTAATTATATTGTAAAGTAGGTGCAGAATTGTTTTAAATACGTACTAAATATATTTTAACGTTTGTTTCTAAACTTTCTAATAATCTCTTTTATTATGAAAGGAAATGAAATTAACCCTAAAATTACAAATAATATTTACCAATTTTAGTATAGTAGGTAAGAATAAGTTTTTAAATATGTAGATTAAAAATCGACTTAAAATTATGATTTAAAAATGACAAAAAGTCGGCCCATTGTTAATTTTATTTAGACCGATTAATCGGTAATTAAGACAAACGCGAATAGTTTCCCCAAATTCCAAAGCCACATCCACACCAACAAAAAACTCACGAATCAGCAACGAAACACTCGCAAATTCAAAAACAACCGTTGGCGCGCGCGATTCGAAATTGGAACGAAGTCCCGCGGCGGGTCAGGGATGCGAGCCTCGTCGAGTCCTGTCGCGAACTGAGCGAGCTCCCGGTCCAGAGTCCGTCCCGCCCCGCGACACGGATCTATTGCCGTGTCAATGTCAAATGTTTGCAAATACGATAATCGTGTTTAATTTACCTGAGGTCCTCCCGCGAAACACATAAATCCAAATTTCTTTTTTTACGAACTTACCGCTAGAAGAGGCAGATAACAATATTTCGATTTTCGTTTTTATACTAAGGCCTTCTGTTCTCAAAAGTTGGCACATTTTGAAATATATCACTTATCAAGTTGTCACATTCTATCATAAATAAAATGCACCCATTTTTTTGGTATTAGCACCGAGAAGAATTTTTTAAAGATTCCGAGTGTTATCATATTATCTTGGCGTTTTCTATCAACCATTGTCATCTCATCTCTCATCATACATATATTGAGTGGGAGCGATAAGAATACTCACAGATTTTCTGAGAACGACCGATTATATTTTGAATACTCACAAATCTCACAATGGAAAAGTAGAACGTGAAGTAAACGGAATAATTTAATAAATACAAATGGAGCTTTTTGCGGTTGCGAATAACTTTGGAAATAAAGTGCGCATTTAAACAGCTAGTACTTTTGTCATTTATTTTTTAAATTTAGTTTTTTGCTTTATACATATATATGATTACCAACAATACTATACTATACTATGATTTGTAATCAGTCTTGTCTAATAAAGGCTGTGAGTTGGATGTCGTCTTTCGTTGAATGCCATATAATCATTAAGGACTGAAGGATCTAGCACGATACGCCTTCGATTCTCGACATTATATTATACATATATTATAATGCCGAATCTTGACACCCGATGAAGTAGCGTTTCCAACGGCTTATTAGGCCCTCACCACATGGCGTCGTAAACGTAACGTATAATAGTTATATCAATACACGTAAACGTATCGTAATACGGGCGTAGAACGAAAGCGATACGAGCACGAACAAAGCACGCACACGAAGCGTTGTCGTAGCGTAGCGTATGAGATTTCTGTCGTCATTACGACAGGCACCTTCTGGGCAGACTCGCTCCATCGTAGGCCACGTCTTCGCCTCGGCTAGTCTGTGGCCATGAGTAAGCCCATTTTTAATAAAAAAAAAAAAAAAAAAAAAAAGTCGAAGCGTAATACTGGCTTAAAAAACAAAGCCTAGACTAATGAGATTTCACTTATAAAACGTTTACGCTTAAGGTGACAGTCCTTTTCCAACCGCAGCTGCACTACTTTTCATTTTACTATGGAAATTGACAGTAACGGCGACGCGTTCAGTATATACCAGTAGTGCAGCTGCGGTCAGAAATGGAATGTTAGTTACCCTTACGCGACGATGTGTGCGCAGAACTCTACGCGTCTCGTACTCGAAACGTTTTTACGATACGCTTACGCTGAGGGCCTTATTCTATTATATTTATGTAATGCAAACACAGATTCAGATTCAGACGATTAAAGCGCGCATTAGTTATTCAAATTGAGGTTGTGATCGTATTTACCTTCGTATCATTTGGCTTTACCTGCGTACGTTGTTTATGATGACTGTGATAAGGAAAGATCCCGTGAACGAGTGTATGAAGATTGGGAAAATTCATAAATAAAATGAATAAATATTTTGGGACAATCACAGTAAGCTCCATAAGGCTGTTGCGGGTCCTAGATAACGATATCATCCATATCAGCCCACACATCTTTTCGGTTTTAACAGGCCCGCCAGTTCACAAATCTGCCAGTCTACAATATATTTTTTTATCTGATATAGGTACATATACTTACCTACCATTTATTTCCAGAATGCAGTCACAATCAGAAAATAACTTAGCGTGCCAAAAATTCATACTCACACAAGAATGTCCACTTTTATAATTTTACCAAACATTTACGTAATAATCATCTCATCAACTTAGTCGTTTTTCGCCTTTTTGGAGGCAAAACTTTTTAATTTACCCACACTCACCTGTAGATCCGCCAGTTACGCGACTTTTATAATTATCTGCTATAGGTACTTCAAATTGAGTTACGAGCCGGTTTACAGATTAAGAGGCCTGAAGAGATTTTTGTAATTTTTCTGGCGTAATTATTCCTTGAAAACGCGTATTTAAAAGCACGAACCGTTTCACGTTGCATGAGGCTATAAGAAAACCCTTGAGGCCTTCTTACATTAATTTCTAACGATGTATCTAATGACGACTGTACATATAGGTGTACGTCTACGTACCCCTGCCAGTGACCGGCCTCTCATAAACCAGAGAGGTTTCTATAAACCTAAAGGGGCCCACCGATTATCAGTCCGCCGGACGACATCAGCCTGTCAGTTAGAACAAAAAGTTGACAGTTCCGAACAACTGACAGGATATCGTCCGGCGGACTGATAATCAGTGGGCCCCTTAAGACGAAACAGGAGCTGAGATTTAAATATTTTAGGTAAATATACCTCGCTAACGGAAGCGGCTCGTAAAACTAGTGCGATAAGGACAAGGCGAAAAATCCTGCGTAAAAATCTCAAAAATCGAGGTTTCGTACTCGACTGTTTCCTCCTCCAAAACGTAACCAATCGTAACCAAATATGGAAATCTAAATGATTATGAAATTATCTGTGTCGGACCGTTTTGCTTTTTTGGCTAATTGATATCAGTTTTGAATACCACGCCTCTCATTGCAGCATAGTCAATTAGGCCATTTTGGCTATTTTTGAAGGGCTCCAGCGCCTTAAAAACAAAAATATAAAAAAAAGCAAAACGGTCCGACACAGATATTGACAATTTTAATCTGTGTTGAAAAAATCATTGCTCTAGCTTCAAAACCCACGGATGAAACAGTCGAGTACGTTTGTATGGAGAAATGACCACTCCAGTTGGCTCTTAAGATAATAGATGTTCGATCAATTCGCTTTGCTCAAAGTAGTGGAAGTAATAACTGATTCTGATAATAATATAAATATAACTTGCAAAGTATAGGAATCACCATGCAGAATCATACGGAACACAAGAAATCGCTTAGATTGCCATGTAAGCAGTGTAAGCACAGAGCTAGCACCGGGAGGTCGCCCCATTGCTTGCCGTGTATTACGTATAAACAACAACACTCTTAACTGACTATCTATCGGTGGACTATAATCGTGTTTTTGCAATATCTACAGTAGAACCTCGATCTGTAATCTGTACCTTCAATTATCCGGACGCTGACTTTGTTATTTGAACTTATTTTATATTTTTTTGAATTTAATAATTGGTATGATAGCACAATAAACGTTTTTTAACTTACCCTGAACTAATTTCGTAATTTCGCTAATTCTTTTTTGTTGTGTTCGATATTGTCAGGAGAACGTTCTCATGAAAGAAAAAATTAGGAAAGTGCCAAAAAAACGGTTATAGGTGAAACGAAGTCCGCAGGGTCATCTATAGTATTTAATATATTATATAGATGGTCAAGAAAATCTTGTCAGTAGAATAAGGCGCGAAATTCAAATTGTCCTTCGGACGATATCCCTTCGCGCCTACATTATTCTGCCGCCTTTTTCTACTGACAAGATTTGGTTGACCATCTATAGTGGGTAACCAACTGACCGTGAAGCCGATCCCGACGGTTGCCGAGAAGTTGCCCGCCTGGAACTTGCCGGTCTCGAACTGGACCAGCAGCGAGGTCTTGCCGACGCCACTGTCGCCCAGGAGTATGGTCTGTGAAAACGAAAAACACTCAGTCTGGTTAACATTTTATTTATTTATTAGCGACCCGCCCCGGCTTCGCAGGGGTTGACAAATTATACATACATAAACCTTCCTCTTGAATCACTCTATCTACTCGTATTCAAAAAAACCGCATCAAAATCCGTTGCGCAGTTTTAAAGGTCTAAGCATACATACAGACAGACAGACAGATGGCGGGAAGCGACTTTGTTTTATACTATGTAATGATTTATTTACATTTTATTGCACATAAAAAAGAGTACAATAGGCGGACTTAAAGCCGCTATAGGCATTCTCTACCAGTCAACCATAGGGAAAAACTGAAAACCGTTAAGGTGGGTAGTGAGAAATAAACAAAAAACTTAACTTTTGAGCGAAACATTTTCTGACTTCTGCCAGCCTATTATGGATAGCTTTATCCATCTTTATCCACGTGATAAAATAACTGTCACTGTTTAACACCGTGGGAAAGAAAGTGACGGACACCGTTTTATCACGCTGTCACTAGACAAGAACGACCATCATATCCGTACTGGTAAGTTTAATTAAGTGATACTATAGTTTTCGGAAATGAGAAAAGACGATGGAAAATAGACTGGTTTTCTATACGAAATCAGTTAGGAACCGGGAATTTCCGGGAACAGCCATACAAAATCAGTCCAGCGAGCATTAATTCCTAATGGGAAAGGATTATTCACTACATTTGTATTGGTTATGCATGCATGAAAAGGAATCCTTAAACTTTGGGCACCGACCGTGGTATAATAATATACTCCGCCTGGTACTCTCTTCCGAGATTCGCGAATGACCTAACTAGTCACATGCCTACGTCATCATGCTGTTTACAGGTTCTCAAACTTTAAAATGTGGGAGAATTTTAACTAACGGTGAAAATTATTTTAACGGCATTAATTTTAAGTTATTCATCTAGAAACATAGTAAAATAAAACAAATCTATATAGGGTAAAGGCACCAGTAGTCAGCCTTATAACGACTTTTTTAAGTTTGAACGTTCGGCATTTTTACAGGATTAGTCGGATAATTATACAAATGACATGGTTAGATCAATTGTTTATCATACTTTTAAAACAAAATATTTAAAAAAATAACAATCCTCTTTATAATATCTCTAAATAAGTTTAAACAAAAACTGGCACTTTTCTCCAGTAGTCAGCCTCCAAAATCCAGTAAGCAGCCTCTGTGTACCCAGTACTCAGCCTATATAAACTATTCATAATAATTAGATCAAATCACTAATATTTATATCAAAATCAACAATATTATAATATTTATTTTTTCTTTATAATTTTTGTTATCGTTATTGTAGTTAGTTGTAGTTTTTAATTTTAGTTTATAATTTTTTGCATATATCAAAATCAACGATGTTATACAAATATCTATTTTTATTATTATTTAATTATTGTTATTGTAGTTAGTTATAGTTTTTATTTTTAGAATATAATTTTTTTGCATATACATATGTATTACTTACTTACTTTCTTACTTATTTAATAAAAAAAAATCTTATAGGTACATACAATTCTTATGACACGAAATTTGTTGGATGTACTTAATTAACTAACACTATTCTTGCAAACTAAGAATCGCAATATTTATTTTCTAATAATTAATCCGTCAAAAATTAATGAGGTAAATCAGGTAATATATAATTATGTTCCTAGTAGGTATTCGGTAAAAAATAATTATTCGAGTCTATGCAGATCTAATTATCATTAATAAACAAAGTCATATACCGACCAACCCTAGTAGCACGGTCGCATTTTTATCATTTATCACCATGCCTGTCACGTTCTAACAAGTATGTAAGTGCGAAAGTGACGGGCTTAGTGATAGTGGATAAAAATGGAACCGTGCTGAGCCCACAGGAAAAAGCAAAATGAGTGTTATGTATAGTTAACGTCAAAAATATGTATACACTTTTGAACCTTATTTCAATGGCGACATACCAAGCAAGGTCAATGCTGAGTACTGGATCCGCGAAACCCAGTGCTCAGCCGCATTAAAACGTTATTTCAAATGGGGCTGACTACTGGGTTTTACTTTAAATTGACTAGGGCATGCCTAACTAAATTTGAAAATGTAAATTTAACGGTCCTAACGGTCGCATTGGCTAGAAAATAATAAAATAAACGAATAACCCAAAGGTCAGCCGTGGGGGGCTGGGCACTGGATTCTTTGGAAAAAAGTGTTATCCAGTGGCCAGCCCCCTCAATTTATTAGTGAAATATTGATATTTTCATTCAAATATAATGCAATTTAATAGATAAGTTAATAAATAAACCAATCACTTACAAAAACAATAACTTTTAACATTAAAACATAGTTTTTCTTGCCTGTTAAGAGAACACCACGTGCAGTAAAAAATATGGCGGACATGACACTATTGCACTCGTCGGCAAACAGCACCTGTATGAACGAGTATATTTCTTCCCCCCGTTCCCTCACCGCACCTGTCGTGTGACGTTTTAACCAATAAGGAATCAAAGCTCCTATTTGAGTACTCGCGATTTGTTTAAACGAATATACCAGATATTTATGACCAATAAACGACTCAAAAGGCTGACCACTGGTACCTGGCTGGCCACTGGTGCCGTTACCCTACTGCCCTTTTCACTCCTACTCTTACAGTTCCGAATAGAACAGCCAACCATTTTCAAACAAAACATTAATTACCAAGCTTACGACGTGAAAAGTTTGGAAAACACTACGACTGCTGACACTGAGCGAGAAGGAAATAACAATTAACACGCATTCGACAAGGATGACGGTCAGGGACAAAATGGCGGATTGTCAAATGTGACAGCGCTATCCTGTGTTGCCAGTAGTGTAAACAGAATTACCCGAACGTCTGAAATTTCTTTCGTGAATCGGAAGATATTGCTAACGAATAATTAAAAATGACGTGTTATTGTAAAATTTAAGATAAAATTGATATAAATGAAAATTATAAAATTATAAAGAAATATTTTAACTTAACCATAGATATAATGTACCCGTGTAACATGTTATGTTGAAATAAAGTGGCAATGTTATTGTGACGTAGGCTTGTGACATTCTGGGAAGAGAAGACCATGTTTTATTAGACCATGGCACCGACCTACACGAATGATTATGGATTTAAATTGCAAAGTTGGCCCTACAACGGACGCTTAGCTACTGCAAGGAAAGTAATCTAGGTACTAGTAAGTACACTTACTGTGACTGCACAAGTGCACACAGCGTCCAAAGTAGCTAATTACTTAAGAATCTTGCCACACTAATTTTGACATAGTTAAACATAAGTAGGTAGTTTATTAACAGTTAAATAATTATTAGTTACTTTTGACACACCGGTCTATATTTTCTATTTGCTTTATTTTATGCAGCGCTGGCCATAAGGCGATCTGCTAAAATTTATTTTTAGGAGTATATCCTGTGGAATGGCCAAATATTATAATTATATACTTGGTCAACCAGATCTTGACAGTAGAAAAAGGCGGCAAATTTGAAAAATATAGGCGCGAAGGGATATCGTCTCATAAAAAATTTGAATTTCGCGCCTTTTTTTACTGACAAGATTTAGTTGACCAGCTATAGCTATAAATATGGACGTATATAGGTGATATGCGTACAGTCAGAAGCAGAAGTTGCTAAGCGGGCGCGGTGTTCAAAATTATCTTGACGCGACTTTATTGTTAAGGGAATAAGAGCGTGTCAAGGTAATTGTGAACACCTCGCCCGCTTAGCAACTTCTGCTCCTGACTGTACGTACTTAGGCCATAGGCCTATATTCAGAAGTGAATGTTTTGGCTAATATTATAATTAAAAGACTTAATTACATTATCTTGCATTATTTTATGAATTTAACGAGTAATAATATTGCGGGTTAAAAATCTGACAACTTTTTGTCATTCAAAACACTTATTTTACAGTTTTCAGTAATCACAGATAGTAGCCTACAGTCACCACACGGGATTGTTAGGCCATTTAGGTCCTAGCTAAATTGGTTGATCCATACTTACGCTATGATTGTCCAATTTAGCTATAGAACCCTAAATGGCGTAACCATCACGGGTGACTATATATACAGCTCGCAACTGGGTATTACACAACTACACATTCCGTCAAATACGAATAAAAGCGTGTTTGACGTACAAACAAAGCTACGCGAGAGAATCCACAAAGGGCCGCAATTTCCCTGGCACAGAAAAAAATCTGAAAATGACGCCACTGGTTCGGAAATGTCTGATTTCACCATTAAACCTGCCGGCCATATTCAAACTTTAAGATACGTCAAATACTAGAGATTGAAACGATATGGAATGGATATGTCAGTGTCAAACCAGTGTCAAAAGTAACGTTTCTTCAAACAAACGCGTCACTTTTGACACTCGTAGGTTGTGTGCAAATTTTCGATGCCTATCAGCATAAATACACGATCAATATTTTTTTAACTTAATTAAATCGTCTGTCAAATCTAACAGGCCAATGATTATCTTTTCCCTCTATTAGTAATTTCTACAATTGTTCATGTTCATCATCATCATCATAATCTCAGCCGAAAGACGTCCACTGCTGGACAAAGGCCTCCTGGGAATGTCACAAAACTCACAAATAGCCACTAAAAATGGGTGAACCCCTGATGAACTGGGTGAAATATAATAATGGTAGGATGATAGTGCTTCTATTTAATCCGCGCGAAATAATAGGCAAATGCTTTTATTGACAGAACATTCGGGATGTAACAGGCAACGATTTATTTAAACATACCTATCCAATAAAATACTAATTATAAAAGCACGTTCGGCGACCAAACAAAACAGAGTAAAAACTCACTGTTTTTGTGAATGTATCCTTTCAGCATCACTAACATTACTAACTTTAGGTAGGTACTTACTATAAAGTTAAAGCTTCTGATTTTAAGCACTAAGTAAAGAAAATATATAATTTTCCTATCTATGAGCAGCCGTAAAAGTGCATGGCGAATTTATCAATGAATACATTCATAATTTTGCCAAGCAATTTCGCAGCTCACGTACATTGATAAACATATACATACAATCAAAAAAAGAATTTTCAAAATCGGTCCAGTAATGACGGAGATATGGAGTAACAAACATAAAAAAAAATAAAAAAAAAATAAACATACAACTACCTACAAAACTAAAACTACTACTTAAAAAAGGAAAACTAAAAATCTATATCTAAAGAGGGCCCCTGGGGCATAGTACCAAAGATACTGGCAGCAAAATCTATTTACATATTTGGCCAAACGGCTGGTTGAGGTCACTGGGGACAAAAGAGCTGGCAGATTCCTCGCTCAACGAATAAGCGTTACAATTCAGCGAGGAAATGCTGCCAGTATCTTTGGTACTATGCCCCAGGGGCCCTCTTTAGATATAGATTTTTAGTTTTCCTTTTTTAAGTAGTAGTTTTAGTTTTGTAGGTAGTTGTATGTTTATTTTCTTTATTTTTTTTTATGTTTGTTACTCCATATCTCCGTCATTGATAAACATAATTTTACAACTTGAATTACATTTCTTTCTGTAAAAAGGTTTCGAGACGTCTAAGATTTATTATTTAATAAGTTTGTAACTTTGTTTACATGTCGCCCTAGTTAAATTTGATTTAGATCTGTCATTTAAGTACCTATTTTATATAATTTTCCTTATTGGAAACGTTTGAATATTCTTTGGCACAAGTTTTCTCATCAAAGTAAATAAGACTAATTATGTCAGATATCAGACATCAAATGATTTTTTTCTACTCCAGCACTTAAATGTGTCAATTAAATGACTGACAGTGATATCTAAAGCAATGTCATTTGAATGCTTTGTCTATAGGCTCATAAGATGACTGCTAGCAGTCATCTTATGAGTATAATACAACTGCTTTATTTTTTTTAAAGATACAAGTTCCGATCATCTTGATTGAAAGAGGTATGTTTTCATTTACAATAATAACTCTTTTTTTTTTTGAAATAATAACTCAATTTTTTTTAAATAATAACTCTTTTTTTTTAATAATAACTCTTTTTTTTTAATAATAACTCTTTTGTTTTAATAATAACTCTTTTTTTAATAATAACTCTCTCTTTTTTTTTTTTTTTTTTTTTTTTTTTTTTTTTTTTTTTTTTTTTTTTTTTTTTTTTTTTTGCTGCAGCTGTCATAGAAAAAGTAATGTATGCAACAGCTCATAATTGGTTCTTAAAATTCTCGGGTCTTTTTTTACAAAACTCGACTTTTTTTTTTTTTTTTTGCTGCAGCTGTCATAGAAAAAGTAATGTATGCAACAGCTCATAATTGGTTCTTAAAATTCTCGGGTCTTTTTTTACAAAACTCGACTACGTCTCGTTTTGTAACTTCGACCCTTGAATTTTAAGAACCCTTATTATATCACTGTTGCATAAACTACTATTTTATGCTGCGCACTTAAACGATATTTTACAAAAAAGTGTGTAGGCAGGTTTATAAACTAGGCAAGTAGGCAGTTTAATTAAGATTCTCATAAATATTAGGTAGGTACTTACCATTAAAATATTCAAGATAGCTTATTAATGTACCTAATAAGCATTGCTTGACATAAAAAAAGTAAATATACTAAACAGCTGTCGTTGTTTAATTTCTAATAATGTTCGCATATCTCATTTGTGATTATTAGACTTAATAGATACAATATACGAGCAATAAAGAGTAAATTGAGATCATTTTGTTGTCTGAATGTCACTCCTCAATTATTTTCGCTTTATCCACAGTCCACTAAAGCCGTTATAAAATAAACCCCTAATACATTTTAATAAAGTTTAGTATTGCGTGTTATATACCTACAAAATACACAAAAGGTTTTTATGTTTTCGAAATATGCGTTGTCTAAACTAACAGAGTAATATTTACTCTAATTTAATTTAATCACTATAAATATTTACAAAGGTATTACATTAATTTATTGCGGTCGAGACTTTTGGGCCTTGGTCGTCAGACACCAAGACATGATTTGATATATATATAAAGCTGCAACACGACTGACTGATGATCAATTGATCTCCCGGAAGGGGGTTCGGGGGGTATTTGACTATGGTACGGTCGTATAGAGGGCGGCTCGGTGACCTCCAGAAAAATCTGACATTTGGTCTACCGCTCTCGGTCAGAAAAATGTTTGACGGCCCGGCCAAACGGTGAGACCTAGGTGGGGGGTGCTCGACCAAATGTCATAGAGGGACCCTGGCAGTTTTTGAAGCCGCCATTTTTTTTTCAAACGGGCCGACTTTTTTTTTTAATTTTTTCAAGTTTGTCCTAGCGCGCTGAAATTTTGCTCCCGGAAACTCGGGGTCCCCTAGATTCCTATGAAGAAAAATTTTTTTGAAAAATGTTTCAATTGCGGAAAATCTGGTCACTTTTATTTTGTATGGCAACTTTTAAACGGTGCCAGATAGGTGGGGGGTGCTCGACCAAATGTCATAGAGGGCCCCGAGACAAAACAAACTGCATTAAAAAAAATTCAAAATGGCCGACTTTTTTTTTAAAATTTTTCCAAGTTGGTCCGAGCGCGCTGAGATTTGGCATGGCGGGAGATAGAGGCCTAAAGATTCGTATGATAAAAAATTTTTTTGGAAAAGTCCCAAGATGGCGGAGAAAATAGCAATTTTATTTTTGTATGGCAGCTCTAAAACGGTGCGAGATGGGTGGGGGGTGCTCGACCAAATGTCATAGAGGGCCCCGAGACAAAACAAACTGCATTAAAAAAAAATTAAAATGGCCGACTTTTTTTTTTTTTTTTTCAAGTTGGTCCGAGCGCACTGAGATTTGGCACGCGGCGAGCCTGGGGGCCCAAGATTACAATGTAAAAAAAATTTTTTGGAAAAGTCCAAAACGGCGCGGGCAGGGGCAAAAGTCAAATTTCCAAGTAGGTTAAGCGAGCCCGAAGGGCGAGCTTCAGGCTGGGAGGCCGGAGGCCGACCCCGCGACGGGCCGTCAGGCCCGGAGCTTCACCCCGGACGTCCAAGCGTGTCTTACCCCCAGTAATTTTGGGCGAGGCCGAAGGCCTCGCCGCGGGAATGACGAACAAAGCAAAATCCTATAAAAAAAGTGTGTTAAGCGAGCCCGAAGGGCGAGCTTCAGGCCGGGAGGCCGAAGGCCGACCCCGGCGGAGGGCCGAAGGCCCGGAGCCTTCACCCCGACTCCCAAGCGTGCAACCCTCAGTAATTTAAAGCGAGGCCGAAGGCCGAGCTGCGTGAATGCAGTGCTTCCAAGCGTTCTACCAAGTCAACTGTCTTGATAAGCGAGCCGTCGGGCCGAAGGCCCGGCGGCGAAGCGTCGAGGCTCGCGAAGGCCGAAGGCCGAGCTCCGCGTAGGGCCGAAGGCCCGAAGCGTCAAACGAGAGGGGGAAGTTGGATCTTAAACACGACCCAATAGTAAAAGTGGCTTAGACAAGCGAAACGGCGGGCCGAAGGCCGTAGGCCGTAGGCCCGACGTGAGCTTGTCAAGACACTTTTACTATTGGGTCGTGTTTAAGATCCAACTTCCCGCTTACGCTCCCAAGCAAAACCAACCCTCCCCAAGTGTTTTAATAAGCGAAGCGGCGGGCCGAAGGCCCGACGCTGAGCTTCGAAACCCAGCGAAGGCCGAAGGCCGAGCTCCGCGTAGGGCCGAAGGCCCGGAGCGTCCCTTACGGTTTCCCAAGCACGCGAGGCCGTAGGCCGAGCTGCGGGAATGAAGTGCTCGCATGCGGATCTTTTCTTTCTAGCAAAAGTACAACTTTATTTCTTTTTCCCTTTGGAAAACAAATTACTACAGCACCAACAACAGCACCAACTACACAACAACAACAACAACAAACAGTACGCACACCGCGGGGCCCTCGGGCCCCGCGCACAGGGCAAAATCTAGTTAATAAAGGATATTTCCCGAAAACTTGTTGGGGTGTCTGGCGACCTACGAGCAGGGTCATATTTTGCCCAAAGGCTAAGTTTAACCATACAGCGGGGAAATGCGGCCAGTGTCCTGGGGACTATGCCCCAGGTGACATTAGGTTTTGTATAAAATTAATGTAATACCTTTGTAAATATTTATAGTGATTAAATTAAATTAGAGTAAGTAATATTTTGTAAACATCAGAAAATGTTACATTGTAAAAATATTACATTGAATATGCTAGGTATCTATTACTGAGTAGTGTGTACAGTATACAATTTTATACAGATAGGTATTTCAGTTTTCAAGAGTCAATACCAACGTTTTGCATATATGATTACTATGATTAGTCTAGACGTCTCTTATGAATAAGCACTTGTTTGCTCGAGTAGGGATTATTACATTTATTACTAAGCATTGACGTGGAAATTTATTATAATATTTGTAAACCTAATAACATGTTTTTTACAGTGGTTAGTGGTAGCTGCCAGTCACTGTACAGTAGGCACAGACATTGCTCAGACTTACCTTGTGTATAGGCACATCGTCGTCATGAACTGTCTTGATCGGCGTGTCCGTGGGCTGGTAGTCGCGGTAACCGGTAGGGGAGGCCGTGCCGCGCTGCGCGGGCGCACGGAGCGTCGGTTCCTCGAACGCGTAGTTGCTCATACTGTCGTCTGTACGGGCTTACCTTGTGTATAGGCACATCGTCGTCATGAACGGTCTTGACCGGCGTGTCCGTGGGCTGGTAGTCGCGGTAACCGGTAGGGGAGGGCGTGCCGCGCAGCGCGGGCGCACGCAGCGTCGGCTCCTCGAACGCGTCGTCGCTCATACTGTCGTCTGTACGGGCTTACCTTGTGTATAGGCACATCGTCGTCATGAACGGTCTTGACCGGCGTGTCCGTGGGCTGGTAGTCGCGGTAACCGGTAGGGGAGGGCGTGCCGCGCAGCGCGGGCGCACGCAGCGTCGACTCCTCGAACACGTCGTTGCTCATACTGTCGTCTGTACGGGCTTACCTTGTGTATAGGCACATCGTCGTCATGAACGGTCTTGATCGGGGTGTCCGTGGGCTGGTAGTCGCGGTAACCGGTAGGGGAGGGCGTGCCGCGCTGCGCGGGCGCACGGAGCGTCGGCTCCTCGAACACGTCGTCTATCATACTGTCGTCTGTACGGGCTTACCTTGTGTATAGATAGGCACATCGTCGTCATGAACGTTCTTGACCGGCGTGTCCGTGAGCTGGTAGTCGTGGTAACCGGTAGGGGGGGGGGGGGGGGGTGCCGCGCTGCGCGGGCGCACGGAGCGGTCGGCTCCTCGAACACGTCGTCTATCATACTGTCGTCTGTACGGGCTTACCTTGTGTATAGGCACATCGTCGTCATGAACTGTCTTGATCGGCGTGTCCGTGGGCTGGTAGTCGCGGTAACCGGTAGGGGAGGGCGTGCCGCGCTGCGCGGGCGCACGGAGCGTCGGCTCCTCGAACACGTCGTCGCTCATGCTGTCGTCTGTCGCCGTTTGCTGGAGCAAAAAAAAACAAATGTTATGCCGAGTGCCGAGTTCACATATTGGGCTAACGCAGGCCAATCCAAGGGACGCAGTAATGTGTTAAAGGGAGTAAGCAATATTGCTATCCCAGTCCACCGCATAGCAGAGTCAAAGAGATAGTAATATAACCCCGGTCGTCTCATAGTTTAACATACTACGTCATCAGATAATATTAGGAAAAAAAATCGCAGTGAATTTTCTCATGAATTCAGATGCTTTCCAATCGTGATTCAAATATCTATTGTACTAGTATAATAGACATCCTATCCGTGATCCGTCAGACATACCTAAAATCTTCCGATAGTGAATAGAGGAGACCTTATTTTGGTCAATGGGCACGTTTTCGGTTGAACGGAGGTCATTGCGATTGCGACGTAGGTATTGCGGTTGGCAGAAAATCGGGTGCCGTATTAGCAGGCATCGGAGTTTTTATCGCATGGTAAGACTAATAGCAAGCTATGGAGTCGACATTTGCCATAAATGTAAACTCTTATTCATACTCATACTCATTTACATATTTCATTTATCTTAAAATGCCTTTAGAGCGGTCGGTCGTGTATATTATCTTAGTCGAATTATATATAAAAATATTTTTCTATTACATTATGAATTCATAACTTCAATTATTTTAACATACAACTACTTATACAAACTGCATCGCTGCGAAAGACCTAATGTCATGTAGGTACTGACCGCTGATAAAAATGATTAGTATTTGTCATGTGTCAATCACTGGTGATTGCAAACGTAGTAGTTATTTATATCTGTAAGTGGTAAATACGTTGTGGAATATTCCATAATTAATTATTATGCCTAACCCAGAAATAGCTGCAATTTTGGCATGGATAGAGCCATACAACGATTTACAATATGACTATGAAAAATCTGCTATAGTGTGCTTGAGTTGTGAAGTACAACTCACCCAATTAAAACATACATTTATTTTAAAACATATCTGTGTCATATCATCATTAAACTCATATACGTAGTAACTATTTAGTAATCGAGAACAGATTACTAAATAGTTACTACATATTAAATAAAATTAATCATGAGTATGAGTATGAATAAGAGTTTACATTTATGGCAAATGTCGACTCCATAGCTTGCTATTAGTCTTACCATGCGATAACAACTCCGATGCCTGCGTATTAGATTTAGAAACTTAATTTTCAAGACTTAATTTTTATCTTTTGCTTGATATTTTGTCATTTTACGACAATATTACTCGTAGATACCTATTGTTTTAAAAGTAGCAAAATAATTTGTAAAAAAATGTATTCACTTTAGGACCTACAATTTTATAGAGGTCCCAAAGATAACTTTTATAGACGACTGTAAACAAGCATATTAAAATGCACTGGTTTAGGAAAAAACATGGATAAAACAAAATGTATTCTTACAAATAGTAAAAATTAGACAAAATTAACTAAAACCATAGACAAAAATACGTAAAAAAAAAGGTAAATTTATACAAAATGGTTGTGCAGTCTTGCATTGGACAATTAACATTGAAACATTGTCAAGCAGTAGGTACTTAAGTGTGGGTTTCTTTGGCGGTCTGATTATTTATACATGGGCTACATCAATGAGGGTAAAGTGTTCACGCAACACAACCTGTTGCTTAAGTTGCGTTGGAGCCTACAACTAAACCGGCGTAACCTGTATAGTCGGGCGTCAGGGCTATAACCGCGAAAATCGAAGTTCGCAAATTTCGAGCAACTAATATCTCTGTCACTCTAATTACGCCTTAATTGGAGTTAAAGAGAGAGATATTCGATGTTCGCGGTAGGCCCTCAGGCGTCGAAGCCGAAAAGTTCACCCAATATCTTGTCTGCTATACCCGATTTGCCATTGCCTTTGATGTCATCGTCATCTTTCTGGATTTTTCCAGCATTTTGCCATAGCTCACTTGGGAAGCCTGGTGTTGGCATAAGCACTAGTTTTTACAAAAGCGATGCCCATCTGACATCCAACTCGGAGGGAAAAATTTGCCCTATGGGATTAGTCCTCTTTTCGGATGATTTTCTTTTATCAAAGACATGAATGAAATAATTAAACGACATTGATTGAACCTAATTATACGTTTAGTGACTAGGGGTGAGTAAATATATAGGTTAACATTATTTTTAACTCCGTGAAGGAATTTAAGGAATATACTGATAAAGTAAAACTCACCTATATTGAGGAGAGACTTACATTTATTTTACTCACTGTTCTTTCTTCTTCAGCGCTTTTAGCTTACTTCATTATTACTCGTTCATCCCACCAAGTAAAGAAAACAATGTCATAAACTAACTAAAACGTTAAATCACCCAAAATAATATAATAACTCTTACATTGTACTACATACTGAATCTCTCTCAGAGACCGCTCAGGTAAACACAAACAACAGCATTATTGCACATAATGCTTATCGGAAGCTTTGGACATGTGTCCCGAGTGTCCCGTCCCCATTGTATACCCAGCTTTATAGCTATTACCAACTTATTTATACACACGGTAAAATCAAGAACTATTAACGCTACTCACTAATTCTATGTATGTACTTGTTTTAGTGGCGCCCAACTTGAGTGAATAGTTAAGTTGGTGTTTTAAGTTAGATAATTGTGACACGAGGCGTCGGATGTATGCTCAATGTTGCACGTTCTTATAGTATACTTATAGTGGTATATGCTGTTATAGTGGTAAACAATAAGCGTTGTGTCAAACGCGACTCAAAGTCTTCAATCGTGAATATTTAATATGTTTCTGAAAGCTCGTCTTTTTCTATCTTAATAAAAGAGGGACGGTTATCGGTTAGTCTATCCCGCCGCGAGATACTGTCGCGCCAACCATGTGCTAGCCCCGCTGGAGTACCTACTGTGTAGGTTTATAGTTTTTTGAAAATCTTTGTCCTTTATGATTTGATATACTTACATCACTGATGAAGAAGAATAATACACACACAAAGTAAAAATCGAATTTAAACTGTTGTGAGACATACTAACATTGAATAATTTTACGGTTTAGAGTCACTTGTTTTAAGTCACTCGCGCGACATGTTTCGGAGAGCCGGTCTCCTTTCTCAAGCACTAACATGTCGCGCGAGTGACTTAAAACAAGTGAGTCTAAACCGTAAAATTATTCAATCAAAGTAAAAATGTTCAGCAAACACGGTTCTGATTAAGTTAAAAAATATCTTTAATCCAAATAGAGTATGTACATTGCCTACGGTACATTACCTATGTACATTACCTCATAATTACGAGTATACCTACGGATTTAGCACCTGTAGATTTAGCTGTTGCGATACACGATAGCATGTAACGTTATTAACGATACGATAGGATACGCCTTTGATGTCAGTCGCAGATAATGAAGGGAATGGAGGCTCGGTAACTAGATTACTGCGTGTAAATATAGCAGGGGTAAAAATGGTAGGAATAATAATAGTACATTATTATAAAAATAAAAATAAATAGTTATTTGTACAACAAGAGATCAAAGTTTGATATTTCTTAGAGTGCTTATTTTGAGTCCCGTGCAAGCGAAAGATTCTATACTAGATCTAATTTAGAATCTTGAGCGTAATAAGAGACTCAAAAGCGCACGAGATGTAAATAACTTTGATCTCGTGTAGTTCATAAAACTTTTCACCTCAGCAGTGAGAACATATTAGAGAACCCGAAAAATGTATTCCTTCTTCATCACTTATCATGTTTTCTTAAGATATACCAACAATTAAGTATTCACTTCAGCAGCTCGAACAAGGGTACTTTGCTACTTAAAAACAGTGAGCAAAATGCGATTTTGCTCACTGTTTTTAAGTAGCAAAGTACCCTTGTTCGAGTTGCTGAGGTGAAAATAATCTTTATTGCAACTTTGAGTGGTTATGAGTATGTATGGTATGGAGTGGCATGCATGGTGAAAAGGTAATTCGCACGTGCATTGTACAACGTTTTACAGTACATATGGCTGTTTTTTAGATTAATTGAGATAAAAAATAATACTCGCGCCATGGCCCAATCTTCCGTCGCAACTTTCGCGCGGCGCGCCATGTCTTTTGTTTCCTTCTAATTTTCTGGGTTTACGGCCTCTTAAACCTGATTGATTGTTATCGTAGGACATCAATCTACCCGTAATAACAGGGACGTTTAAGTTGGGCCCTTCGTTAATTAGTTTGCTGTAGTTACCATGTATAATCTTATCTTTGACGACTGGTCTGGCCTAGTGGGTAGTGACCCTACCTGTTAAGCCTGGTTCGAATCCTGGTAAGGGCATTTATTTGTGTGATTAACACAGATATTTGTTCCTGAGTCTTGGGTGTTTTCTATGTATTTATGTATTTGTATATTATATATATCGTTGTCTGAGTACCCACAACGCAAGCCTTCTTGAGCTTACTGTGGGACTTAGTCAATCTGTGTAAGAAAGTTCTATAATATTTATTTATTCCTTTATTTATTTATCTTCTCAGTTTAGGTTCTTTATAATATGTGTATAAAAGTAAAATATAAAAACACTTACAAAACAAAAAAAAATACATATAAACTCATTATAAAAAACCTAACCTAGGATGCCGCCGGCAGCGGGGCAGGGCCCAAGCTACCGGTGGTCAGGGCCGCAGAGAGAGGAACCGGCAGACTATCCGCGCCGTGTCCAAGATCACCGCCTTCTGCATCTGGCCCTTGATCCAACCACCTAGCGAGAGTCTCTCAACATGTTGGTCGAGACTCTTCGCTGTTAGACCGTTCGCTGAAACAACTATCGGGACAATGATCGTCGAATCGGCATCTCGTGATATCTCGTGAGCCAAGTCTAGGTACTTACTGGACTTGTCCTTCTCGGCTTTCACGAGATTCTCATCATGGGGGATGGTGATGTCAACGAGCACGGCCCGGCGTTGCGCTCGATCTATTATCACAATGTCAGGCTTATTGGCTACAATAGTCCTGTCAGTGATGATAGATCGATCCCAATAGAGCGTGCCACGACCATTCTCGAGAACTGAATACTTGTAGTACGGTACTTCGCGGTCCACAAGGCCGTATAGAAGAGCAAGCTGCTGGTGAATAATCCTGGCTACGAGATTATGTCTGTGCAAGTACTCGCCGTTAGCAAGATGAGAGCAACCGGAAATGATATGCCTGAGTGACTCTCCGGGACGGCGGCATGCCCGACAAATGTCGACCGTACCGTCCTTCAGGATATATTTCCGATAGTTGTTCGTCATTATTACTTCGTCCGCAATTGCACAGGCAAAACCCTCGGTTTCTCCGAAGAGGTCCCCGAATCGTAACCAGTTCACCGACGCGAGCAGGTCCACATCGGGTCCCGTGAGGGCCTTGTAGAACCGGCCGTGTAGCACCTTACTCTCCCATGCCGCCTTGCGATCCGCAGTACTTAGTACCACAGGTTTGCGCCAGTTCTGGTTTGCCAAGGAGAGCGGCGTGAGGTTCCTGTCTGCTGCCACCACATCACGATGCATCCCACACTCGTTGTTAAGGAAATAATTCCTGAGATTGTACACCTCGCAGTTGTGGAGATCCTTGGCGTTTAGGAAGCCTCGGCCTCCACATTTCCGTGGGATGTACAATCTCATAACTGACGAGCGTGGGTTTAGCATGCGATGCGTGGTGAGCAGTGATCGGACCCTCCGATCCAGGGCGTCCAGCTTGGTCTGAGTCCACCTTAGTATGCCAAAGGAGTATGTGAGTAGGGGCATTACCCAGGCGTTGAAGGCGCGCACTTTGTAGCCTCCTGACAAAAGACTGTTAAGGACCTTTGTGAGCCGACTGAAAAAGCGCTCTTTCACCGACCGTCTAATGCCCTCGTCCTCAATACCCAACGACTGTGACATACCAAGGTATTTATAGGTTTCTGATTCAGAGATAGATCTGAAAGCCATTGTCTCTGAGAGCTGTAAATTTATTATAGTAAGAGTTATTTATTATTATTATTTATTTATTTATTCAAGTTAGGTTATATGTAGTTTTCAGAACTAGTTACTAAATTTTCAATGTTTTGGTTTGGTTTCAATCAGTACAGTACCAACCCTTTTCCGTTTTTCTCCTTACATTGTTATGTTGGCTATTGTGTCGATTTACATTGTCATCTTGGCTAGGCGCATGGCGGCAGTTTTGCGAACCCCTGAGCTAGGTATAAGTGCTTAGAAATTAACTAATTTGGGACAATTCGGACGTTAAATATTCTCCAGAGAGTTGTTCGTTTCCATTCGTGTTTGACTGGATCATTAGTCAGAGGGGCTTCGCAAAAACCGAAATTCGCAAATTGCGGGGATCTTTCTCTTTTACTCCATTGAAGGTGTAATTAGAGTGACAGAAAAAGCCCGCAATTCGCGAACTTCGATTTTCGCGGTTATAGCCCTGTTGGCCCATAGCCCCATTTTCAGTGTCGTGTCGTATTCGCTAGGTGCACGATTGGTGCTGCCCTCATTTTGTCGGACTTTCTACGTTAAATCTTATGGAGTAAAATTAGTTCAAGCGGCTGCCGCTAGTACTAATGTCGGACATTCCATAAGATTACCTGTGTTTGTGACGATCACGCCACTTCCCCCTCCACCGACTTCGCACCTTGCCAATAGGCAGTCCGTGTGTATGTTCGTTTGCTCATTCCTATGATTTTAATTTAAAGATTTTATATAGAAATACGTTAAAATAAACGGAAATTATATTAGAGGGTACATAAAACCTACCTATAGGTAAAAAATATGTAAATTTCGTCATTTATCCGCCATACTGTAACTACGAGAGATGATGCAAATTATAGCGCAGAAGGAAGGATACTTTTTTTGCAAAACTCGCGCTTTCATAGCGTAAAAGGTCTGTAAGGTAAACGTACTAGTGCTCGACATGCTAAAACCCAATAGATGACACCCTGCTGTCACCTCTATTGACAATGACTTAATTAAGTTTCAAGATGACATGTACTGGGACAGCGTCGAGCAGCGTTTACCTTAGTTACTTCAAAGTTCCCATTTAATTTACCATTTTTGAACATGAGCGCCATCTCTGGAGCGTTCTCAAAACAAGAGCCTCGCGCGACGCGATCTTGCTTCCCGCCTGAAGCTCAATTTCAGCGAATTTCAGAAACGAGCTTTCAGGCCACTTTCCCTTCAAGTTCGCCGGTTCTCTCACAGATGTCGCCCTTCTTGGAAAACTAAGTTTCACGAGCCTTCGTAGCTTATTGCAGTGCTGTTGTGCCGCTACAAATAAACTGCATTTATTATTTATAAAAGCAAGGTAGTGAGGTGAGATACAAGTACTGCTACATTTTTGGGTGCTGAAATCAATATGAAACAAGAGCAGGCGTGGCTCACTCCGCGATTTCGTCGCTTTGGTACAGATAGCTAAAAGTCTGTTCCACACCAATTTTGGTGGCTAGCCATAAGCCGCGCGTGGCGCTGTCGCCACCTAGCGGCCATATCTGTCCTGATCGTGACAGACGCGTTTTGTTAGAGAGTGAGTCTTCTGTAAGTACCTTTATTTATTCTGTGACAAGAGGTGAATTTGTAACCTACTATGTTTTAATGCTTTAAGTAAGTATTTGGATATTTATTTTAGTTCATTTTTATTTTGTTGATACTTAATACTATAATAACATCGATGCGTCTAAAATAATAATATAGTCTAGGATAGTTGGGTTTGTGGCTATTGCATATTTCCTCAATCACGCTCGAATAAGATAATAATATACTTATATTATATCAAGATATCAAAAATTTACGATAATGTTGTTAAATCAAAAAGCCACTTCCCATCAATATTACCGATCAATTCGCTATCTCACATCATAAATAAGCTCATAAATTATGTAAAACGGCAACGTTCACACCCCAGCTGGTAAAATCCAGTCCAATACCCATATGTAAATCAACAGATAACTTCCCAACTCTGAGCGTATACAATCATATTCAACGGAAATTCGACTTTGGAACTTATACGTGAAAGTTTATTATAGAGATTAAGGCTGTAGTAAGATATGACCTATGAAAAGTTACCTTTTAATGATATTTACTAGTATATGCAATGTAAACGGATAATCGGGTGTCTTCAGATTCAAATGAGGATTCTCAGAGAGGCAACTGAATTGCTATTACGGTAAAACCTATCCCTTGATTATTGTTAGATTATTTTTATATTTCACATTTTTTTTAATTTTTTTTTTACTTCAGCATTTTTTCATACGTTATTTAATTTTAATGTTTACGTTTCTTTATAAGGCTTGAATTATAGTAACATAGGATTAGATAAGTTGAAAGTGTGGAAATAGGTTAGGTTATTTATGTTAATTCATAATTAAATTAAAATAAATTGAAGCACACATGTACAAATATACGGCCGGCGGACGGCTAAGGAATGGAATGCGCTCCCGTCATCCGTATTCCCTGAGAAATATGACCTCGGTCTCTTTAAAGCTAGAGTGAATAGGCTATTACTGAACCGGTGAGCTCCATCTTATCTGTCTTCACTTTCCATCAGGTGTGTCTAGAGCCAATCGCCGATCAGTTTAACATAAAAGAAAAATATATATATATATATATATATATATATATATATATATACAAATAAACGAAATGAATCTTTATAAAAGTGCATTCATTACCTTGTTTGGTTGATAAAACACCTAAAAAAAGGTACAAAAAGCCAAGGGACCTACATAAAAAGCCAACATGAAAAGTATTACGGTCGTCTATTGGTTTAACCCCGAGCCAGACGAGCTTTTATATTTATTTCACACATTACGCGTATTTACGCGCGTGTTACGGAAAAGAGAAAACCAAAAAGGATTTACATTTTCTATACGTATTTTATGTTGCAAATAATAACAATATATCTTACGTTCACATTCGTACGTTATTAACTGTATGATAACTATATGTTACATAAAACATTGGTAGACTAATGATTCATGAAAGTCAATGAGCGACGGCATTCATGTGTGGAATTGATAAGTGTTACCATAGATAGAGTATGTACCTACTATATGGTAACACTTGCAAACTGACACCTTTTCGTAGTTCGATTAAGGCCTTTTCTTGCCTACAACAAATCGCATGCGACATTTGATACATTGGGGCTTTTGATCGATGAATCGAAAATGCGATTTGTTGCAATGTGTGTAGAGGCCTTGATACTCGACATCCTTTCTCTAATGTTGACTGGCGTTAATGTTAAAATTTGTGTATTCGAAATGGTCAAAAAAGTTACATTACTTACATAATTTAGACACGAATGTAGACGCTGTATGGAAGTGAGCGACATCACAATTACTAAATCGATCATGTGAAGCAGCGAAACCTAATGTAACAGATACCTACCTGTACGGAAAGAGAAGAGTCGTGAAATGTATGGCGTCCAATACGTTCTACTACTCTTCTCTTTCCGCACAGACAGGTGGGTATTTTATTTGGAACACTGGTATTTACCCAAAAGGCGGACGGACTCCGTACTCCGTAGTTGAACAGTCTAAAAATTCACGGTACAATGTAATAAAGATGAAAGGGAACAGTATTCAAATATTTAACAGCTACCCAATTATTTTATCTTTTCTCGACAATTTCCTTTCCTGATTCCGTATATTCCTATATTCATATTCATATTCTTTATTTGTATTGATCATAGATTGTCACAGACGCGTTATTTACATTCTTATATACAATAGGTATGTCGGAAAATATATACAATATAAATATATTACTTAGGTATTGTAGGGACGGAACGCATTGTCATCGACAAAAAGTGAAAATGATAGTGTGGCGGACTGGCCTTTGTGGCCACACGTCTATGGTTCAACCACTGGTTCAACGAGTTTTTTATGATGGCTTGTAAATTTATAATGATACTGAATCACGTCGGGGTCACCAATATAGGAGACCTACCGGCGTAGTCGAATTAATAGACGTGTGGCCACAAAGGCCAGTCCGCCACAATAGTATATTTTTTATATTTTTGACTAAATTTATGTAGCTTAGTAAAAGCCCTGATATAATTTCTAGTGGGTTGAGCCTATTTCACACCCCGCCGACTTCATTACTCACTTTTTCTTATAGCATTTCACGCTTAGTTACCCACTTTGGCGGTTCGGATTTTGCTATTTTTATAAAACTGTATTTTTATTAAAAGGAGAATTCGCGTCAAAAGATCACTTCATCAATTAAAATTACAATTATACGATTAAATATAGGTATAAACTGCAAAATTAACATTAAACTTTACCGTCAGTTGAAGCAGGAATTCTACTAACAGAAGAGTAGCTAGGGAAGTATATATATAGTGCCGTGATTGGTCCGTTCAAAGACACGGACCAATCAAGGGGGTAGTGTTACTATGCTCAGTCTAGAGGATGTCTTGTCTGTGCATTTTCATGATTTCGCCAAATATAAAAAGTGACATTGACCAATGGCCATATTAGATTTGTTATTTACTAGGTACAATCACGCTTCACGCTCCGTGATGGTTATGCCATTTAGGGTTCTAGCTAAATTTGGCATTCCATATCGTAAGTATGGAACAACCAATTTAGCTAGGACCATAAACGGCGTAACAATCGCGGAGCGTGATAGTACACAAATTTTCTTACTTTAAACTCTCGCGTTTTGTACACATATTTAATTACACAAACGGGTCTACCGCGATATAATTTAATTGTTTTTACCTTTAATTCCGACGTTTCAGCTGAGTTGCACCAGCTGTGGTCACGGAAAGACTGACGTCCATGGTCTAATAAAACATGAGTCTTCTCTTCCCAGAGTGTCACTTGCCTACGTCACAATAACATTGCCACTTTATTTCAACATAACATGTTACATGGGTACATTATATCTATGGTTAATAAGTTAAAATATTTCTTTATAATTTTATAATTTTCATTTATATGTATTTTATCTTAAATTTTTCAATAACACGTCATTTTTAATTATTCGTTAGCAATATCTTCCGATTCGCGAAAGAAATTTCAGACGTTCGGGTAATTCTGTTTACACTACTGGCAACACAGGATAGCGCTGTCACATTTGACAATCCGCCATTTTGTCCCTGACCGTCATCCTTGTCGAACGCGTGTTAATTGTTATTTCCTTCTCGCTCAGTGTCAGCAGTCGCAGTGTTTTCCAAACTTTTCACGTCGTAAGCTTGGTAATTAATGTTTTGTTACGAAAATGGTTGGCTGCTCTATTCGGAACTGTAAGAGTAGGAGTGAAAAGTGCAGTATAGATTTACTATAGATTACTATGTTTCTACATGAATAACTTAAAATTAATGCCGTTAAAATAATTTTCACCGTTGGTTAAAATTCTCCCACATTTTATAGTTTGAGAACCTGTAAACAGCATGATGACGTAGGCAAGTGACAGTTAGGTCATTCGCGAATCTTGGAAGAGAGTACCAGGCCGAGTATATTATTATACCATGCTGACGTCCCAACAAATGTCAACGGAGATATTAATAAAACACCACTAAACTACCCGAAATTAGTTAATAAGAATGTTCGGGGTAGACAAAGAAATTGAATTAAATTATATCGCGGTAGACCCGTTTGTGTAATTAAATATGTGTACAAAATTTCTTGTATAATGAGAAGAGGTATGTTCCCAGCGGTAGGATATTTAATATAGTCTCACTTTAACAGATATTTAGAACAACATTATAATTTTAGAGCAAGCAAATTAAAATAGAATACTCGTAGTCGCCAGCAATAATATTGCGTTCACAACGAAGGCCGCAAAAATATGTGACACGATCTTATTTGTAGTACGTAGTACCATAAGAGCGCGTCACATATTTATGCGGCGTTTATTGTGTAACACATTACCTATTGCTGGTGAATGTACATAGCAGTATTTAAAGTCACGAACATACAACTGACTTTACAGTAAATCAGTATACCTATCAATAATCTAGGTAGGTCGCAGACACCCTGACGTCATGCTAATTGTTCAATAGCGTCATCCGCTGTTTAACTGACACTAAAGCTATGCCAGAGTAAAATTGTACCGAGTAGTCCATATTCATCCGTTATGTACAGCAACCGCAAAAAGTTTATTTAGATTTAGATTTATTTATTTCAAATTAATTATTACAATATTAATTATTACATATAAAATTACAATATTCATTATTTTACACTAATCTATACGAATTTATATTATAAAAGCTTCGATATTAAACTTTCGTGAGACATATTTTAAACTGTTTATACGACAACGGTTTCACTCACTTGAATTTTTAGTCGCTATTGGCGACATGTTTCGGGCCCTTCGGGGGTTCATCCTCAGGCTCGAGTGCCCGCGGCGACTGCAACTCGTGCACTCGAGCCTGAGGATGGAGCCCCGAAGGGCCCGAAACATGTCGCCAATAGCGACTAAAAATTTAAGTGAGTGTAAACGTTGCCGTATAAACAGTTTATAAAAGCTTATTTATAAAAGCTATTCTTCCCTCTTAAAACATTTTCCAATCTTTCTCTTGTATTGTTTGACAATCAAATGAAATTAGTTTCAAACTTATAATAAAGTCAACGAATAATTGATAAAATTAAAAATACGTTATAATACATAAGTATTTAATTATTACTCGCATGTAGTCAACGTTGTCACTAAGTCTGAAATTACACCCCCACATGAAGCCATCAACCCGAGGCCTGTGGTTCCGGAAAATTAAGCTAAACTTGGATTAATTCGGAAATAAAGTTTATAATTGAATATGTAAAAGCGGATATTCTCATTTCTACGGGAATTGAGCCCCTGAATGGATTACCGTTTGTCAAAATCGTAAAAATGTATTAACGAATACCTTTTCAAAATAGGTACGTCGGTGTATAATAGTACCTAGTGTTTCTCGGAATAACAGGCATTTGATATAATATCTTTTAACATAATTGCTCACTCGAAGCCACTTTGTTGCCGGTCCCATATTGGGATACTCTCCTCCAATTGAGGGGGGATTTAAATTATTTTAAATCTTCTCGAGGCAGAGGTGTAGGGTTGGAGCCGGTGTAGCTTTATCTGACGTTCATAAGCGCATTGTAATATGCCTACTTGAATAAACTATCTTTTATCTTATCTTTATCTTATCTTAAAGTCGCGCGTGAGATGTGCGCCAATCACAACGAGGATCGTCAAGGTCGTATCAAAACCAGTTCAAACCCATAACAAGTTGTTATATCTGAATCGGGCTCAAGAATATTTAGGCTATATCTAAGTAGATTGTGGATTCTAACTGTACTTCTTGTACATTTTCATCTCACAACGTTAAGCAACATCAAATATTGTCATTCTCACAGCACCTTCATCTCAGCTTGAGAATTATCATTTTTATAATAAAGAGCCTTTGAGGTATTCCCGTCAGGTTCTTAAATATAAGGAAATGAAACGTTGTCTCTGAGTTTTTCGTTTTACGTAATCTAAGGAGATAAGAAAGACGGTATAAATAGAAAGGTAACCTTTACAAAAGATCTTTGTAAGATAGATATAATCAAAATAAGTACCTTAGTGAGTTTCGGCGTTGCTATTGTCAGTTTTGTTATATTTTTATACAAAAGTAGAAAAGTTAATATTAATTGTAGTGTTCTTATGTGAGCACACAAGTCCAGAATATTTCTTTTTCTACGTCTAGATGTAAGTTCCATTCATTTATATAAGACATATAAGTACTGTTAGAGACAAACCAAAGAAAGTCTGCAGCGCTAGATTAAAAGTAGTTTTTAAAAATCAGTATGCGACAACACCACAGAAAATGGATTAAATAGTCTTGATACTTGTGAAATTTCTACCATATTTACCGTCTATGAAAAAATTAAGCTGTATGCACAGCTTAATTTTTATGCTAAAATTAATTTCATTCCAACAATAGATGTCACTATTAATATGTAGACATATACTAATATTGATAAATAATATTGGGAGAATGTGACATTTGTCTTCATCAAAATTAATAAGCTTTTGTAATATCCGCGACGGCGGTAAATAGGTACAGAGGGCCTACCGCGAACACCGAAGTTCTCAATATGCGAGCATCTTTCTCTTTTACTCCCATTAAGGCGTAATTAGATTGACAGAGAAATTGCCCGCAATTTGCGAACTAAAGTTTTCGGAAAAACGAAATAAACCATTAAAACAATAAACATATATTAAAAATTAATTTTAGCTTTAACTAGTAGGTACCCATGCCGTGAGCATAAGCATGGAGGTTGTGGGTTCGAGCTCAAAACCCGGCTAGTACCAATGAGTTTCTCGAAATGTTAGAGGAAGTTCATAAGTATGCCTATACCTATTAGGTGTGTTCAATTTGCTGTGAAACCTTAGTCTAAACCAATATTATATTATCTAAGTAGGTACATATGGTGAAGTATTAAGATGTTTCATTCCACTTACCCGTCATCAACTCCAAATTTTGTAAACATTGTCGTTTTTTAGCTTGAATCGCCTCGTGCTGACTTTTTACAAGTGTAAAATTATTCGTCATGCGGAAAAGTAACTCCCGCACGCCGGTTTTGTAAGGTTTCACCATGTTTATTCCGTTCATCACAAAACACAATGAATATTTAAACGATTTTGACAAACACATACCATAGTGCATGACGTTTACTGACTGCTTAAAAAACATTGCCATATGTAGTTTTTTAATTCGATGTCAAATTATTGCGCTGCAGACTTTCTTTGGTTTGTCTCTAACATTTCATAGCAACGAAAATCACTCATATTTTAGCACGCATTTGATATTACCGAATATGCCATCTTATACCGCTAGCCGTTTTCCTTTCAAATGGATACCGGTACATGCAATACTCAATATAATCACATTAACCGTTGTCACTGTCAGCCATCTACCTGGCAAAGTGCTTTCCGCACAATTAATGCAGGGTAGGTTTTTTTAAATACATATTAAGTCCATCTTTTAACAAACGATCGATGAAAAATTACGGACTGTCCTATAAGAGACACTATATGTTACGGTAAAAGTGTTCTCATTTTAAATCTGTTAAGATTTTGATATAATACAATCGCGATCGATTTCTCCGATAGGAACTATTAATTTTCGCTGAACACAAAAAAAATTTGGGCTTCGTTTCATCCGCACTGAACACAACACCTTATTTTTTTTAAATACTCGGAGATATGGTACTGTATTTAGTAATCACTACTATGGTTTCGGTAGAAGCGATGTCAATAACGTGTCATATTATTGGGTATTTATATGAATCGCAAACATCCTTCAAGCGTCATAACTTTTGATGACTTATATACTGGTTTCACAATTGTTCGCTTTACAATTTCTAATGATCGATCAGATGCTACGCGGGAATCGAAAACGGGTATTTTCTTGTTTGATTAAAGCAATATGCTGTAGCTCCCAGCTATCATTTTCACAATTTTTAATATTTTTATGCTCCATTTGCGATCTTTTCAGCCACATAAATGCCAATTACCTATGTATTTTTTCAGAGTGTTTATAGTATTATAAAACACACGTGTATGGAACACTGTCCTAGTCTACAATCACTTAGCGACGTGCATTCTTGAATTGTATTCTTCTTCTTCCTCGCGTCATCCCGGCATTTTGCCACGGCTCATGGGAGTCTGGGGTCCGCTTGACAACTAAAACTTGCATTCAAGTTGTATTAATCGCATTAAATGATTGAATGCGACGCTTTTCCCTACATTGACCTTATATCAATCATGTGTAGTATCGGATGTCAAATTGAGGGAAACCGTACCGTGAGCACCACCATAGATTAGTATATGTTATTACTGTAAAGCACCGCAAGTACCGCAACCCGAGATGACTGATACGTTTCACCGTTAGGTTTTCTTCGCTTTTCAACCTCCGTTAAAGTGATGTATGTCCTAGAGGCCGACTCAGATATAAAAACTTGTTACAGATTTGATCATATTCTGATATGACCTTGAAGATCGCTCATGCTAATTGGATTGGTGGAATGAAGTGGAAACCGGTTCCTGACGATCGTCAAGGTTGTATTAAAACCAATTCAAAACTGTTTGAACAAATTGTTAAATTAGAATCGACCTCCTGATATTATTAATTAAAAGTCTAATACTCGGACCGAGCTAACTCTACCTGACTTTGAGTGACAAAATGCGGAAGTACCATAAACGTCATAAGTATTTTTTTTTAATTGGCATTTATTGGCAACACCTCCACACTTTGTCTTTGAAAAATCTGTGCAGTCACTTAGCTATTCCCACGTTCAAACTTGATTGTTAATAATATTGTCGTTTTAGAGGTTTTCTATTCGTTAAAAAGTTAAAAAGATCCCATCAAAAACATTACTTACATGTAAAAAGGTGCAAGTCTCGCAACGCTTTTACTACAAAAAAAGTTTTGAGATGTAATGTGAAACCAAGTCGGTTATTTTAATCAGTGCCAGGGGGTGTTAAAACCGTATCAATAAGATATCTTTAATTTGTAATACCTATAATGACTTGGCCATCGCACGGCTGCATAATGACAAAAGGATCATTGTCACCTATTAAAAATAATTCTCTTTGAACATAACGCTAGCGCTAATTGCAGTTTGAGCATTACACATTACGAGTACGGTACGAGTAAAGCATTATGTGCGATTGCCAAGTCATTATATGTATTACAAATTAAAGATATCTTATTGATACGGTTTTAACACCCCATGGCACTGATTAAAATAACCGACTTGGTTTCACATTACTTCTCAAAACTTTTTTGTAGTAAAAGCGTTGCGAGACTTGCACCTTTTTACATGTAATGTTTTTGATGGGATCTCATCTCTTTTTGTAGGCAGTCCTTCTTTTCGGGTACTCATACCCATACTATGTATACACATATCATAACTAAACACATCTTCATTCATACTCACATCGTACATCGTAGTGTACCTTTACTTTACCTACTATTTGTAGGAACTGCAACAGTAACTTTGTAATATCATATATTTATATGGGATTACAAACTTACTTATGCAGTTCTTAGATCTTTAAAACGTGACTGATATTGGAATATTTTTAGGTTTTCCCTTTATGTGGCCATTAAATCCTAACTCTGTACCAAATTTCAGCTCTCTGAATTTATGAGAAGTACTAGTTCTATTCTGATGATCATGAGTGAGTGAGTGAGTGTCATAAATGCGAAACTTTGCTTTCGCTTAACTTCGGAACTAAATGGCCTACAGACTTGAAATTTTGGATTTTAAGTATATGATTATAGCTTACTGGATGACGAAAATTTCTGCGTTCTGGTCTTATCCAGAGGTTCTCAAATAGGGGCCTGAAAATGCGGCGAAATGGTTCCAGTAAAGGATGGTACGGCAGTGTTTGCTTCGCGCTCGACTTGGCGGGGGCACTGCCGTGCCCCCAGATTTTAGATGATAAATAAACCATGAAACAATTGTTTCTAGTTCCAATCAACTTACAAGTAAAATTCATGTTAGGACAACACCCACGTTCTATTTTTATCTTATATTACATAAATATTTATATTTACTTCAAGCAGATAATACAATGAATACATAGTGTCTCGGAAAAAATATACATTGCCAAAATAACAAGTAGGTACGTGTCGTGTTTCAGAAGAGTACGGAATAGGAGGCACAATCCGAGATGACTGATAGGTTTCCTTTATTGCCAGACCCCCCACTCTATAACCTTCAACATTTGAAGCGAAGTCGAGGGATCCCGAATATACGAGAACACCTTTAGGTACTGGTTCGTTAAAATATTTATGACCAAATCTCGTGAAGTGGACTTGAATAGGAATCTAGACACGCGATAGCGTGTCAAGCCAAGTTCATTATGATAATGTAAACAAATCAATTTACCTTAAATATATGGGACACCGAGCTTTACTCGGAAAACATGTAAAATCTCAAAAATTTGCGTTTTCCCAGAGATAAGATCTAGCTAGATCGATTTTTCGCCCCCGAAAACCCCCATATATCAAATTTCATCGAAATCGTTAGAGCCGTTTCCGAGATCCCCGAAATATATAATAAAGTCTTGCTGTTGAGATAAGACTTTCCGGTCGATGCTACATCTATTGTCAAGTAGCAGTACTGATAGTTCCGCTACTCGATGCTAGATGCTAATAGTCTTTTTGGTACTAAAACTGATGTATGGAGTGAGCAAACTATGTACTTTTTCTCTATGCCTACACCTAGGTATACATTTTAGTTAAACAATATAATTTGCCACTCCACTAATTTATATTTTAAATATAATACGACTTAATAATCATTTATTTACAAACAAGATAAGTATATACAGTGGTATTACTAAAAGAAATTAAAAACTAGCTTAAATCTAAAATAGGCCCTTGAGGCATTATAAGTACCAAGGTTGCTGGCGAAATAAAATAAATATAATTACTTATATACTTAATATGTCAGATACTCGTACTACACACTCAAAAACTATCAAAGAACTAAAAGTAACACACTCAAAAATATCTCTACGCCATTTTTAATATGTAGTTAACAATAACTGTACAATAAAAGGTAGACAAGACGACATTATCAAACTATCACCTGATAACAGCTTCCTAAACTTTATTACGACGGCGATAATATTTTACGCGGCAATAAGAGTCCCTGAGGCCAATTCGAACGTGTAGTATGTACATCAAAATAATATCAAAATTATGTCATTTAGTTGTCATAATTCCCGTATGCATTGTGCTTAGACGTATTAGCGCGAGCGAGACGCAGGGGCGAATAAGGACAAAATGACATCATTTACATATAAGGTTGATGTCAAAATGTAAGTTTGAATTGACCATTCTAATACTGCGCTCACCATTCGTAACATCATTTAACTTTTATTGAATCATGTGGCCTAAATGTAGCCACATTTTCGGCTGCGTTGCCTGCGGTGACACGCAGATTGAAGAACCAATGAATAAACTCTTCAACGATTAATCTTTATTGCTTTTTTCCCGAGTTTTGGCATCGGTTTTTATCGTGGGTTTTGCGTCAATGGAAAAGACTTCGGGCAACCACTAATCCAAACGGCAACCAATTAAGTTTCGAGGACGAGAGCAAGGACCCCTTGGAAGCCTAGTGCACCTGGATTACAAATACAAATACAAATACAAATACAAATAATTTATTGAGAAAAGTATAGTACAGTGGTTGCTCTTAAAGACTAAGAATTTATAAAGACAAGTGATTTACAAATGCCTGAACTAGGATTCCCTGTGTTTCAGGCAGCGAAGGACAATATTAACTATTTATTAATTATTCACTTAATTATAAACTATAAGTAGTACACAATATAAGTCTTATTACCTAAACAAAAAAGTAGGTTCTTAAGTATTAAATATCAGAATACAGTAGGCAGTAGGTAATCATTTTACGACTATTAGTAAGTTCTCTGTATCATCGTACGTCATTTTTTGAAAGGCGCGTCGTAGAGTATTCTTGCAACAAGCATAGCTAAGTGGGTATAAGTCTAGTGTTGCATTTAACCTGTTGTACAAAAATGGGCCCAAAAAGACAAAGAATCTAGATGAAAATACGTATTTTCTTTGTACGGTTTGCATGCATATAATATCTTTGCGCCTTTTATTTCTATAATCAGTGTTGAAAGGAGTTCTGGCGTGCTGCTTTAGTACTGTGCTTAATATATATAATTGACGAACAGTTAGTACTTCACATGATTTATAAAGGAGGTCAGTAGGGTATAGGAATGGGCGGGAAGTGGCTACCTTTAATAAGGCTCTTTGAGCTCTTTCTAGGGTTAGTAGTGTAGTTTTAGCTGTGCCACCCCAAGACGAGATGCAGTAAGTTAGTATCGATTGACATAGCGCAAAGTATACTTGTTTGATTAAATTTGAATCAGCGATTGAACGAAGTTTTTTAAATATAAACATTAACTTTCGAACTCTATTGCACAATGCTTCAATGTGATATTTAAAAGAGAGGGTTTCGTCTATCATGACTCCCAAATACTTGATTTTGTCAGTAATAGCTAGAGATTGACATGAGCAGAGATTATTCGAGTTTTCCTTACAGTTATGTGCGTAAAGTTTGAGGTTATGTGCGACCGGATCTGTTTTCCGCATGGAAAATCTTATAAAATTCGTTTTGTCGGAGTTCAGTGTTAGTAGATGCAGTTTTAGCCAGTTAGTTACAGCATCAAATCCGCGTTGAGCGTACTCGTAGGCCTCGTTTGTTGACTTTGCGGAAAAAAGTAGGGCAGTGTCATCTGCGTAGGAAATGATTTTGCCACTATCTATTTTTAGGTTGCATAGGTCATTAATATAAATCAAAAATAGGGTCGAGGCCAAAACGCTGCCTTGGGGCAAGCCAAAAGGAGTGTTTTCTAAATCGGAACTTATGATGTTATCTATTTTTACGCATTGTCGCTTACAAACGTGTCTCCGTTACTTTTTGAATGTCTTGGCTTCAAAACAGTGTCAAACTAAAACACACCGACACCGAGTTTTCTAACATTTTCAGCAAAATCGAAAGAGTGGGTACTGTGGATAGGGTTGCTAACTATTTTTTGGTGGAATATAGTATTTTCCAGATATAGTACATTTCAAAAAAATATAGTACTTTTATATAAAATACTAAACATAAGTGTAATATACGTTTAATCGGAAATATAGTATTTTAACGTACTACTACCTATATATTTTTCCAAAAATATATAGCACAGAGAGCCAAAATATAGTACAATACTATATAATATAGTACGGTTGGCAACCCTAACTGTGGACGATTGCTCTAATTGTGGATGTTTACCGGCTGATTTGGTAATGCCTAATAAAGTTTTTCATTACCTACTATATATACTGGCAGTGTCTTTAAATCATACCTATCATGGTATTGACATGTAGACATACTGTATTTTATTTATATACGTATAAAAGTAGATAGCTATATACCGGTTGTTTATCGCTTATATATCCGTCCTCAATAAAGTACCTAAATAAATAATGTGAGACTATTGACAACAAACAATGTTAATTAACTCATTAGGTATTTAATTAAGGAGGATATATAAAAAATAAAGATGGTTTAATAATGATTTCCATCAGCAAGTAATGGTTGATGGTTCAGTTCCGTTCAGTTTTAAAAAAAATAATGGCATCTGTCCAGTGGGACAATTGTGCCAGCATCAAGGTTGGAAGATAAAATTGATATAACGATTTACCCCCGTATTCATAAACGTCTACTAAGTTAATCAGCTGATGATCATCGTGTCTCCCTCTCTATGACATAACGACAGATAGGGACAAACGACGATCATCAACTGATTAACAGCCGTATTCGAACTTCAAGATATTCACAAGAGACGACACGTACTAGATCCATTCTAGATACGTTATAGTTTAGATTTCAACTAGTTCTCTTTTGCAGCGCAATTCGGGCAACCAATGTCACTTTTACGATATATTGTGTTAGATATCTATTAGATGTGAATTTGATCTCTAAGTAATATCTTGTGGAAATCGTTCAAGAGTATCTCCAGAATCGCAGAAATGTCAAATTTGAGAGGTTAGATCTTAAACATATAGTTATCGTATCTTGGCGATGTCTAAAAGATATCTAATAGATGTCTATTACAAAATCCGAATCGGGCCCCAAGTTAGCAGCCGTTTATGACGTATATAGAGCATGACGTACGGTGGTTGCTCTTAGTCTCTAACTAAAGTGATAGCTTGTCTTTACAAATACATAGCAACAAGGGGTTGCCGGGTGGTGACTAAATGGTTAAACGCGTCTCTAGATTAATTATTCATTAGCTGCACTTCCAGATTAATTTACTGCATAATACACTAGGTATCAATATTATGCTTTTAACAACATTAATAGGAATAATACAAAACTAGTATCTATCAAAATAGAAATCCGTTGGTTAATGGTTTATTTCAAGATTCCGATTGACATAAGTCAGGTTTACGTAGGTATATGCCAGACGACAGGACAGTTATCAGATTAGCTCAATATAATGCAAAAATATACCTACATTAACAACCGCGATATCGAAATTAATACCTACCGCTTAATTTATTGGTAAATCTAAACATCCGAGCGTAAAAACCGAGATGATTAGGGACGTTGATAAATATTATGAAAAAAAAACAACAGTAAGTAATCCCTTAAGAGGATTTCCTAAATGAGTTTTAGGTTACCCTTTTATGTCTGTCCTGTTCCGGAAAATTTCAGCTTTAATAATAAAATCATTTTGAATAAATGATTTTAAATCTCTAATTCCCTACAGAAACGCAGTTACAGACGCTACATTTGATACATTTATTATTAGGTATTATCAGTAATATCAGTACATTCTATATTTAGCAATAAAATTAATGGCTATAAAATAAAGACAAAAATAAACCTTAAAGCTCTGCTACGTTGATTAAGTTTGGTACTTCCCACAATTATAATATATTTATTATAAAAATTAACATAGTTACCTAAGAATAAATTAAACTTGTGGCAAAACTATCCAAAATAAAAGTGGAAGTCGATAGATATGCAATTGTTTTCACGATAGGTACCGATAAGATAAAATATTGCACTGATGCTGGTATAAAGTAACTGATAAAACTTAAATTGTATTAATTATCTAATAAAAAGTTCATGAAATAGATCTAGAGTAAATTTACTTTCGACGAAAATAATAATGTTTCTCAGTTGTTCTCGTAACTTTGTGATCTAAAAATAACTAAGAGTGCTAAGTTAGGAAAAAGCTACTTACGCTCATTTCAGCCACAAGTGAATTTTCATTAACACCCTTACTCACGACACAAGCACATTAACACTCAAAAAAATCCGCACGCACATCCCCGCGACTCTTCACTACTGTCACCAAAAAACCACCAACAAACACTAAAATCACACCAAACTAACCTCTAAATTCTTAATAATAACAATCAAAATCGTCAGTGATTCGGTCCGTATTAAATAACATGATCTTTCCGAGACGAATCCTCAAAATTTGAGGTTATCTTACTGATCGGTAAATGTAGGACACATTGCACAGCCAGGCTATAGGGGCGAGAATCGCGCGCGTGCCGCCGCTGTGTGTGTTCAGCGTTGTAGAAATAATTCGTTGGTGTGCTGTAGTGACGGGAGAGGTCAATGTGTAAGGGGTGACGATTTGGTTGTGTGGGTGAGGACACGATTTGAAAGGGGGGACAAGCTTACGGACTAGTCTGGGGATATTAGTGTAGGTCATGTCTATTGCAGCATAAACAGTGTTGGGGAAAATACTGAGCCTTGGGAGATGCCAGCCTCAAAGTCCATAAGTAGTTGTATTAAACATAAATGGCAACTACAGCCATGTTCTTATCTATCGGCCTCTGCTGGAGAGAAAGCTGTAGGTATATCCTATTTCATGCACCATCTAGCAATCCGAAAGATGGAAGCGTTGACAAAGTAGTTTAGTCACAGGCCTCGTCAAACGCTTCAACAAAGATGACTGAAAATTATTTGGCGTAGTATTTATTCATTCCGAATGTTTTCTTACATTTAGAATAAGATGTTACGACGTTGTGTCAAATTGGAATTTTCAATGAAAGTAACATCATCATGGTCAAGTTGATGTTTCAAAAATTTATCATTTTCATTAGGAAGGCTCGTCGTACAAATCTCACAATCACATAGCTACGAGAAATACAGTTGATATTTTTTTTATCCCAAACAGTTATATCCCAACGATTAACCAATCTAATATTTATTACCCAATCTGTCTGATTTGTTTGATAGTTGGATTGTTAGAAAACTGACCAACCGGACCGTCATATAAGTATTAAGCATCTGAAATATGAAATCCTATAGGTACAATAATAAATTATCCTAGGATGAATCCACGAAAATGCGCTCCCGTGCGCACCCTACCAACTTGAGCAGATCGATCCGCGTCTCGTTACTACCGAGCCCCGAGGGTGTGACTACGCTACCAACTCTACAACAAACAACTCATCCCCTTCTTTCTCTACTCAGCAGACAAGGACGTAACGCGGCGAGATTTAATAAGTTTAGAATCATAATACGTCTGTTGACACTTTACTCTAGCTGGATCAATTAAACACTCACACATTGAAAGTTTCAGTGATTGTGCTTATGCTGATATGAAACTCATTTTCCTGTGTTTCCATCAAGATAAGTACAACTTTATGTTGTTTCGATAAGGTTTAGATTAGCTTGAGCGGTTTTATCAGTGTTTATTGCGAGTAGAAACATTTTTATATGCAGAGAGAAGAGGACAACGATATGTATGTGTATGTGTGTATAAAGTGACCTATCTTTAGCTGTAGGTATTATCGGTCCAAGTTCGTTAATTGCCAGTCGAAACTCTACGTCACCGGCACCGCTAAGTTGGGTGGTTAGTAACTAAGTTTGGAGGAAAGTGGTGCTTAAGTGGCAATTTACTTTGAAGACAATATGACTGATCTATTTATATAATCCTATTTTCTGCTGTAATCGTGTTCTCCGACGCGGTTTAATGATGGTTAATTTATTATTGTTTTATGGAAAAATAACTAAATGCTTTTTTTTCGGTTTTCAGGTTCAGTGACCTTGGTCGTGGGAGGTATTAAAAACCTAAATTATGATATTCATATCCTTTTTCACTCTGTGTGTCATATCAAAATGTTTGAATTGACACACAGAGAAACATTTAAATACACGACTTATTTCAGCTTTAAATAATACAGTACGAGTATTTAGCCTGCTAAAAATATGAAATATTTATGAACTCCGCCGGCCTTGTTTGTAATTAAAACGTAATCCTCACTCACACATATAGCTTAATTACGTGAAAATGACGTCATAACTCATAATTACTTTGAGCTTGATAATAATTATCTTTTAAAAACACGTAATAGGTTACAATATACAGGATGTAAAGGCCTCCTCCATTTTGGAGGAGGCCTTTACTCGTCAAGAGGTCCTTAATAATACAAACTAAATTATTGAATAGAATTTTACAATTTAAAGTTGCATGTACATTAGTTTGATAATATTTAATTTAATTTAATAGTTTATTATTATTTAATTTAATAATGAAATATGTATATTTTTTATTAAGGAATTAAATGGCTTAAATAAATAAAAAATACAGGATGTATTTGGAGAGACGATAAAATAAACGTCAACTTTTAACAGCATGCTATTTAAAGAGTCAGACATTGTCAATTTGTCATTCACGGTCACGAAGGCCAAAGTGACCATCATAACCATTGTCAGCATGGCTTCACGACTACGTGTGTGGCAAACAAGCATACCTACGGCCCGCCTGATGGTGAGCGGTCGCTATAGCCTAGGGACGTCAACGTATGCAACTCAATAGGTGTTATAGTTACCCACGCGCGTTGCCGACCCTTTAAATTCTTTTGTTGAAGAACCCCATACTGTAAACCTCAAGTATTGCGATCAGGGTTCGAAAGGATAATTATCAATGATAGTTACTTATCTTGATAATTATCGTAATTTTTACGCCTGATAATTATCGATTTGATATTAACCTAATAAAATTTATAAAAAAATAGCAAAAAACGCCCCAAATATTTTTTACTATCAAAGAATTCAAAGTAAATAAATATCCCAACTAACATTAGGCGCTAAATTTAAGAGGTAAAAGAGATCTATACCGTTCGATCGCTCCTTTGGTTCTATTGATGTTCTAAAAATAGGAGTTATAGCCGGCTATAACCCCGTAATATCCCCGGATTGGGCACAAATTTTAACACCTGAGGTTGCAAAACTGCCCTACAATAGAGAAATAAGAGGTAGAAGAGCGCTAAATTAGTGCTGTAATAGCGTTGATTAAGTACTTAGGATTTAAAAGGGTGCCAAATAAGCGACTAGTAACTATTTGAGTAGTAGTGTAGGGCCATATAGATGATATTTTCACCTTTAGATGGTATATTAGCATTCAAAGTCAATATTTGTAACACCCAAGAAGGTAATTGCGCATTTTTTCCTTAGCCCATATCTGCTTTGGTTGCAATGTTTCCATTTTGTATTATTATTCGTAAGCTTGCACTGTGACAGCTTGAACTGAAATGTAATGACGGATAAATAAAAGCAAATAATTATTTTCGTTCACTGATTCGATAGCCGGCTTTATCTGCAGATTTATGATGGCGAATTTAATTACACTGTCAATAACTATATGTATTGTTAACAAAATTTTAAAGGGCCTCTGATCCTTTGCATATTTATCTGAATATATTATTTTTTTATTTGTGGTCCACCGTATTTAATTTTCGAAAAATTACACAATATACGTGAAGTCCGGTTTTAAATATAACAATACTAACATTAGGTCAATATTGAGTAAAAGTATCGATTTTTATTAAGTATTTACGTTCTAATTAATAGTTTTTGTTTTGCTTATTGATTCATCAGTCATCTTAAAATGGCGCTATAGCCTTAGGTTGTAAGTAAAACTCTAATAATAGTATAAGATGTACTAAGGTATTGAATAACGCTCGTCTGCGACTACATGACCTATAATAGTGACTCATAACTTCTCTTTTCGACTGTAAGTGATACAAGAGAGTTAAGTAGCGATTGCGATACACGGAGCTATAAAAGACTTTTTATCGCCTGTTTAGAACCTTAAGTGAAATTTGCAGCTGCTTATTACTCATATAGATGTTAAGGTGGTAGAATTCACTTTGAGCTATAACACTAGCTGCTTAAGATGCATTATAGCGGCCAAAACGGCTACTGTGGATCTTAAAGCTATAAATGGACCTCTTAAAGACCTTAATGTCACCAGAGCCTGTAAGCATAGAATATGTAGCTATTCTACAGCCATTTTATGTCTTTAGGTGATAAAATAAAATAAATAAAAAATAATTAAAAAATTAAAAATAAACAAAAATAAAACCAAAATAAAATAACTTAATATAATATCTTTTTTAAAAAAAGGGAACCGCCTTCAAAAAACCAACCCACTGAAAAGCACAAAATAATTTTTATATGGCATCCCTATACGTCTCCAGTCCCTGTCCCGTCGTAAAGCAAATTTCTGCCAAAAAGTAATTAATACCTAATAATAAGAAAATTAATAATCATCCGGGTAATTACTTAGTTTTTGCAGTCGGTGCCAAACCAAAATTTTTGAGAACCGATATTTTAGACAACAAAGAACTGCACTTACTTGCATTATAAAGACATAGGTACTTAGTTTACTCATTAATTTATTTAGTTCTTGTAGGTACTAGGTACTTACTCGTATTTTTTTGCTGATTGGTAGTAAAGAATGTTTTTGTTGGTTTGGCACCGCCTTCAAAAACTAAGTAATTACCCGGATGATTATTAATTTTCTTATTATTAGGTATTAATTACTTTTTGGCAGAAATTTGCTTTACGACGGGACAGGGACTGGAGACGTATAGGGATGCCATATAAAAATTATTTTGTGCTTTTCAGTGGGTTGGTTTTTTGAAGGCGGTTCCCTTTTTTTAAAAAAGATATTATATTAAGTTATTTTATTTTGGTTTTATTTTTGTTTATTTTTAATTTTTTAATTATTTTTTATTTATTTTATTTTTTACTTTTTAGTGATAGGTAGGTACTTCATTTATTTTAGGTTTTGGGCTAAAATATACTAGTTTGTTAGGTTCTCTATTTAGTTTTAGTGTAATTTAGTATTAAGTTAATTTGGTTTGGTTTTCTAGATGTGACGGATGACCTAAATAGCGTGGGCCTATGTTGCACCAACCCTGAGTTCCATTAGGTGAGCCAGGGTTCAGCATCAGCTCTATTTTGGGTACTGCTCTCCCAAGTGCTCATCAAGATGTGACGGATGACCGAAGTAACGTGGGCCTATGTTGCACCAAACCTGAGTTCCACTAGGTACAGCCAGGGTTCAGCATCAGCTCTAACTTGGGTACTGCTCTCCCAAGTGCTCATCAAGATGTGACGGATGACCAAAGTAGCGTGGGCCTATGTTGCACCAAACCTGAGTTCCACTAGGTACAGCCAGGGTTCAGCATCAGCTCTATCTTGGGTACTGCTCTCCCAAGTGCTGATTAAGATGTGACGGATGACCAAAATAGCGTGGGAATATGTTGCACCAAACCTGAGTTCCACTAGGTACAGCCAGGGTTCAGCATCAGGTCTATCTTGGGCACTGCTCTCCCAAGTGCTCATCAAGATGTGACGGATGACCAAAATAGCGTGGGAATATGTTGCACCAAACCTGAGTTCCACTAGGTACAGCCAGGGTTCAGCATCAGCTCTATTTTGGGCACTGCTCTCCCAAGTGCTCATCAAGGTGTGACGGATGACCAAAATAGCGTGGGCCTATGTTGCACCAAACCTGAGTTCCACTAGGTGCAGCCAGGGTTCAGCATCAGCTCTATCTTGGGTACTGCTCTCCCAAGTGCTCATCAAGATGTGACGGATGACCAAAATAGCGTGGGCCTATGTTGCACCAAACCTGAGTTCCACTAGGTACAGCCAGGGTTCAGCATCAGCTCTATCTTGGGCACTGCTCTCCCAAGTGCTCATCAAGATGTGACGGCTGACCAAAATAGCGTGGGCCTATGTTGCACCAAACCTGAGTTCCACTAGGCACATCCTGAGTTCCACTAGGTACATCCAGGGTACAGCATCAGCTCTATCTTGGGTACTGCTCTCCCAAGTGCTCATCAAGGCGTGTCGGATGACCAAAACAGCGTCTACCTATGTTGCACCAAACCTGAGTTCCACTAGGTACATCCAGGGTTCAGCATCAGCTCAGATCTATGTATACTAAAACCTTCTCCAGAATGTAACAAACACTTTTCTGAAAACCGCATCAAAATCGGTTCAGCCAAACGCGAGATAATCGCGAACAAATATACATACATACATACATACGGGTCAAACTGAGAACCTCCTTTTTTTTTTTTTTTTTTTGAAGGCGGTTAATAAGTGCTAAGTGTCGCCTAATTGTTTGTTGGGATATATATAGCACCATCTATACCTGGGATAATTATCCGATATTTATCGGATAACTATAGCGATAATTATCAAAGACTATAGGTAATTATTTGAATAATTACGAACTCTGATTGCGATTAAATTTAAATAATATATAAGCTATAAGAAAACAGAGCCCCTTAAGGGTTTACTTTCGTACCATCGCCCACTGTGTGGGCCACACTGTTAACTGTACTTACATCGGTGGACGGTGGACCTTATGCCCTATGTAATAAAGTTCACCGTTGTACAGTTAAGGGTTTTGGTGTTAGTACGATAAATCTGGTTGACCCCTAGAGGGAACAAACAAAACTAAGCGTGAAGTAAACTTCAAACTTTAGAATTTAGTGTGTAATTCATAAGATAAACTGAACTGGTGTGTAATTAAGGAAGTTGTTTGCTAGAGCCTTGGCCCGCGTCTTTGTCCAAGTGGTGTAGTTTAAAACTTATTTAATCCCCTTAGGAGTTCATGTTCTAAAAAAAAATTGTGAGTGGAGCTCTACAGTTTTTGTACATTTTTGTACTAAGGTTTCAAAAGGAAAAATAACAACAAACAAAAACACCGAATTTAGCTATAGACAAGACAGACACGCGTATGTTTAATGTAACTGAACTACCTTCTTCATTCCATACAAATCACTCATCGATAAAAAAATACAATTTAACGTCATGGATGCTACGATGAACAAACGTTCGCGCTATGTCGTAACAGCGCCATCTACCAGGATATTGATAAACCTCTGTTAAGCATTTTGTACAGTACTGAAAATAATGTTTTAAATTGTAAGGTTATATAATATAATATATATTGTAAGGCATTGTTTGTGCGTTGTCAGTTAGTGGTATGTATGAGTAATAAATCTATCAAATAATACCAACCACCAACCCATTGGACCTTTCATTTCAATCTTATATATTTGACAGTATTACACAATAGGTGCCAATGACATTACCTTTATGGGCCATTGATTACGTAGTTTACTCAACTCATTCTTCCGTTAAAATAACGGTTATTTTATTAGTTTGTATCCTTATATAAATAATACACATCTTTATTTAAAACAAAGAAAACGAAATCCTCACTTTTGTTCCCAAAATCCCAAAGCAATCTCAATAATCCTCCATTAGGCGTTACTAAGGCTTTGTTGCTTCCAAAGACTTCATCCGTGCTATTATCGGAACGTCCCACGCAGACGTGAGACGTGAGACGTGGGCGTAGGCTATAGACACGTAGGCGTAGCGCACGTACCGGTCGTACACTGCGAGTGCTTCGCTAATAGTGCCCGAGCCTGATTCAGGTATAACAACTTGTTACTGATTTGATCTTATTTCGATACGACCTTGAAGATCATTCACGCTGATTGATGAATGCAATCATCATCATCATCTCAGCCGAAAGACGTCCGCTGCAGGACAAAGGCCTCCCCCAAGGATCTCCACAACGATCGGTCATTCGCTGCCCTCAACCAACGGTTTCCCGCGATTATAACCAGATCGTCCATCTAGTTTGGGGCCTTCCCACGCTGCGTCTTCCGGTACGTGGTCGCCACTCGTGAACCTTTCTCTCTGCCCCATCGGCCATCGGTTCTGCGAGCAGTGTGGCCTTCCACTGCCACTTAAGTCTGGCAATTGGCTACTTTCCTACTAGTCAAATTAGCTTCTTTTTTAGAAGTGTCAAAACGATTTGCTAATATGGAATTTATATGAAAACGTGTGTAGTGACGTCACAGTCAACTCATCTTCTTTTTATACTTCCATCCGATTTATTAAATAGAAATTGTGTTTAAAAATAACTGCTATCTATGTTTTGCTAATAATTATCTGGTGCTTTATTTCGTGCACGGTGTGAAATAATTTATTTTAAGTACAGGAAAGTACCCAATTCTCTAAGCTATGTCTTCTATCTACTTAAGAGCCAACAGGAGTGGTCATTTCTCCATACAAACGTACTCGACTGTTTCCTCCGTGGGTTTTGAAGCTAGAGCAATGATTTTTTCAACACAGATTAATATTGTCAATATCTGTGTCGGACCGTTTTGATTTTTTTGATATGTTTGTTTTTTAAGGCGCTAGAGCCCTTCAAAAATGGCCAAAATGGCCTAATTGACTATGCCGCAATGAGAGGCGTGCTATTCAAAACTGATATCAATTAGTCAAAAAAGCAAAACGGTCCGAACAGATAATGTCATTATCATTTAGATTTCCAAATTTGGTTACGATTGGTTAAGTTTTGGAGGAGGAAACAGTCGAGTACGAAACCTCGATTTTTGAGATTCTTACGCAGGATTTTTCGCCTTGTCTTTATTGCACTAGTTTTAGGAGCCGCTTCCGTTAGCGAGAATATTTACCTAAAATATTGAAATCTTAGCTCCTGTTGGCTCTTAATTCTAGGTGCATGCAAAATGAAATGAAACTCGTTCGTGAGATCAGCGGGCTCAGCACGGTTCCATTTTTATCGACTATCACTATGCCCGTCACTTTCGCACTTACATACTTGTTAGAACGTGACAGGCATGGTGACAAATGATAAAAATGCGACCGTGCTACTAGGGCAGCGTCAACTACCGAACCGATACTCACGGTCGTATCAAAACTAGTTCATATTCGTAACAATTTGTTAAATCGGAATCGGGGTCCGGTACAGTCGGGAGCAGTAATTTAGCTAGCAGACGTGTGTGAGCCATGGGCGTAGACTGTAGTACAGAATAAATAATAGTACTACCGTACAGAAAGGACACTTCACATAAAACCGAAGTTTGACAGCGATTCAGGGACGCATCATGATGTCCCTTTCTAATGTATGGCACTATCCCTTTCGGCTATTTAGGGTTGTCAAAATTCAAGTCATTCATTATCTTATCTGTGGTCGTGCACGCAAAGGGACGTACCACCATATAATAAAGTTTTTTTTAAATAATACACTGATGGTGGCAAACAGGAATACGGCCCGCCCGATGGTAAGCGGTAACCGTAGCCCATGGATGCCTGTGACGTCAGCAATAGTGATGTTTTACAATTGTCGCACCTGTCACCGTGGTGAAATTGGGGCCAGGTCCTATCCTACATGATATTGGATAATATTCTCAAAACGCACGTACACGAGGTATCCGAACACACCCTAGCATGCCCCAACACGATTACACCTCACTGGCAATAAATGCCCCCTATCAATGTTATCACTGTTGCCACGCGTGCCGCGCACCGCTCCACTTCCGAATCAATGTCGGTTTGTTATTGTTTTATCTCCCTCCCACCCCACAACGCACATATAACGCTATCCCCTTCGGCCAACTGACAAAACGTCATAGCCAGCCAATCAGTAGCGCCCAACGCAAACCAAGTAGTTTGTCAAGGCGATAACAGATGGCGCTAGTAGGCTCATAATGTTAGTGTAATTTATTTAGTTGATGATTTTTACGACTTCCTATTTATAGTAGTGTTGGTCTGTACTGTATATCATAATGGTAAGCTATTAAATAGCTTTGAAGATTTATGTTAGGTGATTTACTAAGCAGGTGTACCTATTTATGGAAGGAAAATTTTTCAGCACACGTTATAAATGAAGCGTGAAACTCCATTTTTCATCCGATGCTATTCCGAGTTATTTCTTTGATTTTCCTATTGTGAAATGAGTACCACGCCTTTCGTGAGCATAAAATAGAACTCGTTATTTTTTTATGTTACTTTTACTGAAACCAAACCTTGCAAGCGAGGTTGAAATCAGATTTCAACGTCAATTGAGCTATTTAGGCCCACTTGCACCATTCCCCTAACCCGGGGTTAACCGGTTAAAGCTGGAGTTACCATGGTTACCAATAGGTACAATTTGACACTGGGTTAACGGTTTAACCGCTTAAGATCGCGTTAGTGGGATGGGCAAGTGTGCCTTACATGGCATGCTGCAAATCGGTTTTGCTGATGATATTATTTTTCGGGAAAACTTCATTGAGAGCCGAAACAAACTTGTGTCTGAAGATAAAACTTCCTTGAAGACTTTTCAGAATTCGAATCGACTTAATTTTGTCCGTTTTACCCTATAAAGACCCATGTTTGCGCGTTTAGCGCTAATAAGCATGTTTGTCGCTTCATCTCGTTTTGAGAGCACTCCCTTACGGCTCGGCGACGACATTGAGCGACTTGCGACGGCGGCAGCGATCGGACCTTTCGTTCCCACCTATGGGTTGTCGCTGCCGTCGATGGCGTCGACATCTCGAGTGAGATCCAGTTCCGCACCCATGTAGAAAGACTAGAGAGTTAGCCAAATTAGCCTCGGAAAAGCTCGATGTGCTCAGCAGATCGAGACAATATTTCATACCGGCGCCCACCTACAGCTTCGCAGGGTGCAAGTTCGCCCACATGTGGAAAACTGTTCTCATCTGTGGGCAGGGGCACCCCAGTACCAGGCGGCCTAGCCAAGGTGACGATCGCTTGCGCTTCGCCGTCGAATCGCTTGGTGTCTCTGCTATCACTCTTCCATATTGACAGTGACAGTTGCGTTTCGATCGCTACGGAGCGTAAGCGATTGGCACGTTGACTACGCGGCCAGCTTCTCCATCAGTCCGTCTAGCATGAGCTGCGTTCTCGCGCGCGAGTCCATACTTGAAGTCGCGCAAGATGTATGGAGTCCCGCGCGAGAAAGCAACTCATGCTAGCAGGCCTGGACCGCATTATGTAAGTACTCGAAATGTCGGCTGCCAGCATTTTAGATCGAGTTGACTCCTTGACACTGCGCAGATATTATGTAGCCTCGCTCTGATTCTCTATCGCATTTATAACGGAAGTACTCCGATGAATGTTCGATTAATCCCTGCCGCTTCTTTCCGCCACTTCCGCCACGGATGGCACGACGCACATTAACAAAAACATTTTTTGTACTTACCATACAAATAAGATACTTATAATAGAGACGTACGACCTTTGTCATCTTTCAACAGTAAGACGGTGACGTATAATCAAACCAACAGTAGCCCATAATGAACTCTCATTATTTGTCCATTTTCGGTCCTTGAACTTTCGATGAAGGGCTTATCACAATCGCCGGATACACGGGCCAAATCCAGACGCTTCGTAAAAACTCCCCAGGGACATAAAAACCGGCCCTTACCAACGACCGCCTACCGCAGTCAAAAATAGAACACGAAGAACATAACGTTCCAAATTTGAACACATTAAAAATCACACTCGACCAATTTAAAACCTTATTTACCATTATTTAAGTTGTATTTTGTGTGTCTAGTGATGGAGATAGGATCTTTAGCCTTGCGGCTTTAATGCATCAGTGTTTGCATGTTGGCAGAAGAAATTATTCCCTGGACATTTTCGGTGGAGCAGAAGGTTTTAAATAACGGCACGGGCACGCCATTGTTTTAAAGGCAGCGTAATTGCAGGGAGAAGTGTGTAGCGAATGTCGTTATGGAATTGTGGGTTTAGTAATTATGATTCGTCGTTTATGAACTAGTTATTTGAATTGTACGTTGCTGAATTGAGGATCTGCTGATTAAGCTGGACAATTATGATTGCACGGCGGATGCATTTTATTCAATACCTAACATCTGTTATTCAATACTTCTACTTAATATTGTTTTAAACTAACTTGTTGATGATGAACATGCAATTCGCTTATTCAGTTTCGAATCGATAGTTATGTTACCAAATGATCTTAATCTACATTATTATTATTATTGTAAGCCTATTGTGTCCCACTGCTGAGTAAAGGTCCTTTTCTTCCATTCATCCCGGTTTTGAGCTACATCGGGCCAGTCTCTCAAAACGGAGTCCAAGTTATCCCGCTATCGCCGACGAGGTCTGCCGGATCCCCGGTTTGACTCGTGGGGATCCCACTCCGTGGTTATCTTGGCCCACAAGTCATTCGGCATGCGGCAGACATGACCAGCCCAGTCCCACTTTAACTTTGCCGTTTTTCGAGCTACATCTTATATTTGAGTTTTTGAGAGCAGCGTGTAATCTAAGCTGGATAGTTTCATTTTGAATACTTATTGTATTTGAAATGAAACTAGCCAGCTAGTAATGCATTAAGAATGAAACTAGGTAGGTATGTATAGAGTAGAATGTGAAATATTGAAAATCCAAGTTTCCTGTTTATTACTTAACTAATCCGTGCGATAAATTGGCTTCCAATCTTGGTGTATACCTACATATCAGCATCGCATTAAACTTCTAATATTTTCCGCATAGCGTTAATCTCTAATTTCCATTCGAAGAAAGAGGTTTCTAATCAAAGGTTAGAACCCAGCTCGATCCGCTTTCGAGGCGCATTTTTGCAAATATTACCTTGATTTTAACATTGAAAACGTTTATCAGATCGTTTTCGTGTTCGAGTGTAAATTTCCAAAAGTTACAAGGATATACGAAAAACAGTGGTACCTATTAAATAATGCAGGAGTTTGCGGAGCATCGTAGGGTACAAACTTATCGAAAATCGGTTGGTAGGTAACTTTTTTGGGACACTTGAAAATGATGAAAAAAGGCAAAATCACCGATTTTTTCGAACAGGCAGGAAGTAGATTAATTCTGAAAACAAAAGCCGATTATCGAAAAAATAACAAAAACTTCCGAGGCAGATAGATACAGGAGCTTACCTATCATATCGTAACAAATTTTTGAAAATCAATAGTTAAGTAAGTACCTACGTTAATTTTCTTAGAATACTTATTGAAAATGCTGGGAAAAAACGACTAAATTTTCCGCATTTTTAGACATAAAGTTGCCTCCTGGAACATTCGAACGTCAAAGATCCTTTTTTCTAAAAATACAGGATAGGGGGGATGTAGTATAAATTCAATATACTTACACGATATATTCCGTTTTATTTCATAGGATATAATATAATATACGTTGTCATAAATATTTACTAACATATTTAGTTTTCTCAAAAAAAATCTTTAATATTTTTGTTTCTCTAAAAACATCTCTAATTAGGTAAGTAAACAACTAAATTATGTACTTCCAACTACTGAATTCCAATAAAAATACTAAACATGGCAGGTATGTAAGGAATGGCAAACGAATATAAATGCGCAAAACCTGTTATTTACTCAAACCATACAGCTTAGGCAATAAGACCTAATTACACCATCCATTTAAGTATCAAAACCATTTCCTTCGCGTGTCCAGAATCCAGATAATCATCGGCTAAACATTATTTATCAGTTGAAACTCTTCAAGCATCGCAACCAACTACTAGAGCGCGTCCACAAGGTCACATCGCGTCGCATAGGCTACTCGAGCTCGCAACGTCGCGCCGCGCGAGAGAGATCGGAAAATACACGTTTGTTGGGGAGTGAGAGAGAAAACAAGATTCCTATTGTGCATTCAGAAGAGAACGGATGTAGTGTGCAGCTCGTGACCCGCGAGAAAGCGGTGTGAAAGACGAATTTAATTTGAAAAGAGAATAAATTAGAAAGGAGCGCGGTTTGAATTCGGAAGGATTTTGTGACTGTTTTTGCGTTTATTTGTTTTTCAGTATTTTATGGCTTTTGGGCGAGGTGATTTGAGAAAAAATATTGATAATTTATAGTTTTATTTTATTGATCACAAAGAAAAAATAAATACGAATAAAATATAACGATTTACATTCATCCTAACTGAAATAATAGTGGCGTTGTAGGTAGGTAAAATAAAAATAATTTCATTAGGACTGAAATGTGAAAACTAAAGGAGCCATGTTATTAAAAATCCCCTTACAAGCAGGGATCCAATTAAAACAAAACGCGTCTATTCTAATGTTTTAAATGACGATCACACGCAAATCATTAATTAGTAAAAACTAAAAACAATAATGTACCTAGAGTCTGTTCGGAAAGAGAAAAAAAGCCCCCATACATTCCGCGACTCTTCTCTTTCCGCACAGACTCTATCTTATTCCTCGTGTGTACCTATGTAAATTGAATTAATTTAGGTCCTATTTTAGTGACAGACAGCGTAATCTCCAAAAAATAAAATAAATGCGTATTGACTCTACAAAATTAATTTTTTTTCGTAACATTTACGCGTTTATTTCAGTTTGGTCTCGCTGTCACTGTTTCAGAAATAACAATTTCATACTATTACTTCTTGTAAATGTTTACACTGGTTACAGACGTGTGTAAACTACTGTGTAAATAAAATATATCAAAAAGGAGCGCTGTAAACGTGTAACGCCCGTACGGGTGGTACCAGGCGCGCAGCAGAGCGACGCAGTTTCCCAATATTTAGGCCTAGCGCGGGCCGCGCGCGGCATAATGTTACCGAATTCTGTGACAATTTTACACTTAAAATGCCATTTAAATGTGTTTTGTGTAGGAATTGTATTATAATTTTGTATGGCTGTTCTTGATGGTCTAGTATGTGAAATTATAAGCTGATAGTTTGAGTGGAAATGGGTCTAAATTGAGTTGAAAAATTTTACCGGCGGGAAATTAACGATGTTAACTCTTTGTAAAATAACCACATTTATTTGGGCATAATAAGTATTTACCTTATATCTGAGGCCTAATTTCTCAAGCATTTTTATTTTGTCGTGATAGATAAGAAAGTCATAGGAATTAAAATTATCAAGCAGTTATGTTCACGTTATTAGCATCGCTTCAATAACGTCAAAAAAGGGAAGGCACTACGTATTTGCTGTCATATATTTTTAGAAACTACTTACCTATTATTTCAACATGAGGACGAAGTTAAAGGTTTTCCTTTCCTATTATTTTTTTCTCCTAACCTAAGTTCCTATTCTTTTTTTATATATTTTACTTACAACTAGCAAGCGTCCTTTTCTACTAAAAACTTTCTGCTATATCTACCTACCTACTTAAAGATATAGATAAATGGCTAATGAAGAGATTACCAGAGGGTACCAGTTCTCATTTAAATAATTATCTACTTACTTATTAATTAATTACTATTAATTCTGGCATAATCATTGATATCGGTAAATCTGGCGGAAGATGCTGGGGCCTATCAGAGATGATGGAACTTGGAGGTGTATGAAGAATAGGAACTAAAGGAGCTGGTTGCGGCGCCCAATATAATAGGCTAGATGACAAATGTTCATTTATGGAACAATCAATCAGGTTTGTTTTTAGGATCAAATGTCTATATGGGACCCATTGCATTAATGATTAAAGCAATGCAAAAGTCAGAAATGATAGTCAGAGTCCGACAGTCGTACTTCACTCGCGAAACACCCCTAACAAATCGCTATGTGAACGTGACGTCAAGGTCACTGAGAGCGCATCTTGAAGTATAAACAAAACAGTGAAATATTGCGTTTATGTATATATAGTTGCTATACAATCTTTTTTTGAATAAAATGTGAGGAATCGAATGGTATCCTTACTTATTTCGTTTTTGAAAGTTAAAAAAAAAAATTAATTTTGAAAATTTCAGGTGCTGTATTTTTGTATTATTCCCATATTTTTTTTAAATTTCCAATATCTTGTGATAAATTGCTCATTTTATATCTATTTAACTAGATTTAGTTATAAAATGCAACATGTGTCAAATACCCTATGGCGAGATCAAAGCCACACTCCGCTGGCTTGGTCACCTGAACACAGAATAAATAATAGTAAGGTACAGAAGATTCACTCTCTAACACAACGCGTAGGTATATTACGACAGATATGACCGCTAGGTGGCGCAAGCGCGAGGAGGCGTCCGTTCCGTCGCCGAGCGCGGCAACTACTATGGCTAGACACCAAAATTGGTGTCTAGCCATAGTACCCGGGTGGAAAACGTCCGCCTGGGCACCCAGATACCGCTGGAGTGACGAAGCCCTAACGGCCTGGCCACGACATTGCGACTGGCTTCGGCTAAGGCGAAAACCATAGGTGGGGACGAAAGGTCCGATCGCTGTGTCTCGCTCCAACCTATGGTTGTCGCCTTATCCGTAAGGTATGTTCGACTAAGATCGGACACCGGATAAGATCGTATGATTCAAATTTCTGCCTGTTGCGGGGCTTTTTATCAATGCTGGCAAGGTGATGCAATGCGCTGTTTTGTCCCGGGCATTGCATCACCTTGCCAGCATTAAAAAAAAGCCCCGCAACAGGCAGAAATTTGAATCATACGATCTTACCCGGTGTCCGATCTTAGTCGAACATACCTTAGCCTGTCGCGCAATGTCGTGGCCAGGCCGTAAGAGACCTGACCGCCCTCGGAATTCCCAACTGGCGTGAAGCGGCGCAGAATAAGGCAGAGTGGCGCTCTCTTGTGTCGGAGGCCAAGATCCTTTTTGGGGGTCACTGAGCCCGTGAAATAAGTAAGTAAGGTCATAGTAAGGTACAGGAATTTCTCCTTAAGTTACGTTGGGAATGCAACATGGAAATTCCCAACAACAATAAATGAAATAGGAAAACCCCTATATGGAGGGTGTGTATTGTCTTTCGGTACCTAATACTTAATAGGCTGTCTTTTAAATAATATTTGACATGTAGATAGTTACAGTCTTAATTTTTTACAGTAGTGGCCGACCGAAGTTTCGTTTTTGTTTTTGTTTGTTTTCCATATAACAAAATATCGCTATCTAAATGCCTAGATAGCAATATTAATAGTTTGGACTCAGCGGTGGCAAAGTAGCCAGTGGCAAAGTAGCAAGTGAAGTGGAGTGGAATATCGTTTTTTTTTGCTACTCCCTACGCTAGATGTCGCTAGTGGTTGCTTCACAAGTTACATAGCACATCGGCCAGTTATACTTCCTACTTAGTTTGGCGCGATGACCCAAAATGAGTCTTATTGGCCTCCAATGCAAGAGAGCACGCAATTTATATATTTGCCACTAAACGTAATGTATGAACTCGCAATAAACAATAGGTAGGTAGGTTACAGGTACCTACATACTTAATCAATGTCCCCGTAGCCACACTTAGGTTGACCTTACCTAATCTCGTGTAGGTAGATAGTAGGTATTTGCCCACTTACTGTTGACCACATAGTTCCCAGACGACAGTTTCCTCTTCCTAAATGGTTACATTAGCCTACTATACCATCTAAGTACCTATCCTCCTAAGGCCGAAGGTCCTACCTATAGTACCTATTCAGTTCGATGTAGGTAATTTAAAACATGTTCAATTGGAACAGAACAGAGGGCCTACCGCGAACCACGTTAGACGTGTTGCCTCTCGGTCACACTTACGTACGAATTTACAAGTGCGACAGAGAGCCAACACTTCGAACGTGGTTCGCGGTAGGCCCTCAGAGTCGCTTATTGCTTTGTTTCGTTAAATTTTCAAACAACGCAAAATCAACTGTAAGTACCTATTTCCTACAATTTAGGTTCAAATTTCAGTGACAAATTTTGGATGTTTCGTTTGTATGGATAAAAATCTTTTAACTTTATCAAACATCCTTTTTTGCCAAGAAAACTTCTATGTTTAGATCTTTTTGAAACCTAAAATACAACAACCATGGGCAACCCTACCCGGAAACCGCATCAGTAGGGTTTGCACGACGGATCCGAAATGTATGGGAAGATCCGCGGATCCGGATCCAGATCCGGATAATTTCATACATTCCGGATCCGGATTGCAAACCCTACGCATCAGTGAGATAATCACTTAATATTACTTATTACCTAAATGGACGCGCACACTATTAGGTACTTATAATAAGTATATAAATAGAATAGCCCTCCCCACCACCCTAAGATCATCCAAAAATCATGCTTCAAATGACCCCGTTTCCCCCTATGTCATGCTACCATTATCCGATGTCAGACCCCCCTTCCCAATTTGAAATGACGTAATTTATGAATAGCCCCTAAGCTACAACTAGAATGCTGTGCGGTATACCTAGATACCTACTGAAATTTCTTTCCGCGAAAGCTCTGGATGTGAAACGAATTTCCCCTTCCAGAAATTTTCTTGAGGGACTAGACAGTATATCTACGTAGGTTTTTCAAAGAAGAAGTTGTGCAGTGAAGATTAAGTTATAGGTACCTAAACGGATCCACAACACGGATGTGACACCCCTTGAGTTGCAGACGTCCATAGGCTACGGTAACCGGTTCTCACTGATGAAGATAGTCCATGGTTTAAAAGCACAATTTCCCTATAGGTTCACAACATAGATAGATACCTAAAAGCTCCCACTGTTTCCCTGAATAACTGCAATCATCAGCAAATTGTCACAAAAAACATAAAATAATATTACCAACTACAAAATTAACTAATCTTTTACCTAGCTATTTTTCACCTAAACCAACACCTCAACATTAGATAAACCCATATAGTCATCTCCCTAGCAACAATCAACTACATTATCGCAAACAACCTAATTATTATAATGATCTAATATCCGCGTCGCTGAGGCGTGCGCACGCGCGGCGCCCCTCCCTCGGGCGGGCCCGAGCGCCTTGCCCCGCCCCCCTGCCACGCCTTCCGCGGGCCCTTCGACCACGCGCCCTTTCAAACTCGTCCTTAACTCTTTTGAGTAAGGTTATTTTTCAAGTGAAGGTTGAATGAGGCGTCTTGGGTTTTTTAGAACGATTATCGTTTTATAAGATTATGGCTTCAAGGAACTAGGTTGGTATTAAGTTGTTAGCTAAAGGTCATTTTAGATTTGTTTTGTGATTATGCATCGTTAAGTCATTATTAAGCCACGCCGCGCCGCTCAATTAATGATCACAGCAAAAAGCGTCTTCCGTAGGTAGTCTGGTCATATAAAAAAGATCTTTTTATTATGATTAGCCTATTAGTGTGTCCCACTGCTGGGCAAAGGCCACCCCTCTTTCCCGCCACTTGATTCTGTCCAATGCACACTCCCGCCACTCCACACAGAATGTATCAAGGTTGTCCCGCCATCTCCGTTTGGGTCTTCCTTTGCCCCGAGATCCATCCTGTGGGATCCAGTCCGTGGCTAATTTGGCCCAACGTTCTGGGTGCATTCGGCAGATGTGCCCTGCCCAGTCCCATTTCAGCTTAGCGGACTTCATGCCCACATCCACGATGCCAGTTTTGGAACGCAGTTCGGTATTTCTAAAACGGTCGGTTCTATAGGGTCACTTGTCGAACATTGAAACAATCGTAGACAGTGAAACTTTGCGATATCTCGGAAAGTAGGTGTTATCAGCTAGTGCCATCTGTCAAGCAAGGGCAGGCTCAGGGACCCCCAGCACCTCCCTAATACGCGAGCGCGCCTCGGAGAAGGAGCACGTTGCTACGAGCGTTATTGTGAATTCGTGCGACAAAAGTAATATTTTTTATTTATGTTTCGCAATTTTTTACCAAGATATAGAGTCTAGTTTGGCGTTATTTCATTTTTTGTTGTGTTCTATGTGTATTAAAGTTACTTTGGAGCTAAATATTTTTTAATTTCTTTCACTCTTTGGTGCAGTTTTTTTTAATTGTTTCAAAAAACACCCCTAGTCTCACAATGAAACATTTTTATGTAGTAAACAATGAAACATGATGTTCACTGAACACCAGTATCTGTACACAATGAAACAAACTCATTATTTTTTTAATTAATTAAAGACTATGTGCGAAATTTGTGAAACTAAAATACCATGAAAATTGATAATAATTTGTCTATCATATGACAAAATATAAGATACTTAACTTTAGAAATGGCTGAGATAGGATAGTTTATATGTTGAATGTTTCGTTGATGGCAACGTTAAGGTCACATGTCTAACATTTAAACAGTCGTTTATAAACACTATGTTGCAATAAAGTGTATGATATCAAGCATGGAGGTGCTTAAAACCCTCCCGCGTCCACCTAGTTGGCAATCATGCTCCGTGGACATAAAAGGCGCCTTTCTCGCAGCATGCCGTAAGTGCCGACCAGATTTTCGATTCACAATGAAACTTAGGTGTGCGTACAATGAAATAAGTCTTTCGCTTTTAGATATTTTAGCAATCTTATAACGATTCCATATTTCGGAAACCTTTTAAATAATAAATTTCAGCCTACCACTATTTTCTCCTTTCCTTTCTCATTAATTGATTGAAAGGATGTATGTATTAATGTAACTTGTTTATTACAACGTTTCAATGTTTATTAAGGATGTTTCATGGTAGACTATATATATATTACATCTGTTTCACTATAAAAATTGGAGTGTTTCATTGAAAACATGCACAAGTACACAATGAAACAAAACTCATTTTTCAAAAACAGCTTTATAATACAGAAACTGTTAAAAATAATTAGAAACCAAGAACGCCATATGATAGCCAAATAAATTGTTCATCTTCGTACGAAATATCACACTCATAACTTTAAAAACACCAGAGATAGGAAGGCTTGAACTTTTAGTGTTTCATTGATCAACAACTAACCCTATACGAACACCCAGTCACCCGTATGCTGCGTTCCATTGCTCCCTGGCAAACCTTGAGTCCTGGACTTTTCAGTTTCAGTTTGAGACCATGTTTGGGCGCCGTAGGTGAGGATTGGCAGGATACACATACTACGAGGGCTGTTTGATAAGTACCCGTTTTCCAAATGTATTAATATCACGGAACCGAAAATATCTATACAATCGTTTTAAGCCATTTTTCAGAGGTGGGATTTTTTTTTAAAAACAGCATTCTTTTGTTTTTTTCTCATTTGACAGCGATTCAGTGAAAGCGTGAACTTAAAATTGTGAAAATGGAGAAAGAGCAGTATCGGTCTGTAATTAGATTCTTGTTTTTGGAAGGAAAAACATGTGATGAAATAAAAGTAAGAATGCAAGTTGTTTACCATGAATGTGCTCCTTCTATGGCAACCGTCAGATACTGGTTTAACGAGTAAAAGCGGGGGAGAACAACCGTCTTTGATGAGGATCGCCCAGGCCGCCCAATTGAGGTGACTACAGACGATATGGTTAAGAAATTGAAAATATCGTTTTAGCCGACCGCCGCCGCCGAATTGAACTTCGAGAAATCGTTGATGCTGTAAATGTTCCAATCGAGCGGGTAAAAAACATATTAGAAGAAAAATTGGGTATGAAGACAGTATCGGCGAGGTGGGTGCCGCGTTTACTCACGGAGGAGCAAAAACGGAACCGACTGACTACTTCGGAGCAGTGTTTGGCCGTGTTCAAACGTAACCCGAAGGAGTTTCTGCGTCGTTTCGTGACCGTAGACGAAACGTGGGTTCACCACTACACCCCGGAAATGAAAGGGCAGTCGAAGCAGTGGATTTTACCGGGTGAACCTGCTCGAAAGATAGCAAAAATCGTCCCAACGGCTGGAAAGGTCATGGCGACCGTTTTTTGGGATTCGCAGGGTATTATACATATTGAGTTCTTAGAAAAGAGGAAAACGATAACAGGGCAGTATACTATGCCAATTTATTGGATGAATTTTACGCTGTGTTGAAGGACAAACGACCCCATTTAAAAAATAAAAAAGTACTGTTTCATCACGACAACGCACCAGCTCATTCGTCTAGAGTTGTGATGGCTAAATTAACACAATTACGCTATGCCCTATTGCCTCACCTCCCGTATTCTCCAGATTTGACACCATGCGATTTATTTTTGTTTCTCAACCTGAAAAAATGGCTCGGTGGTAAGTGATTTGGATCAAATGACGAAGTCATTGCCGTCACAGAGGCCTATTTTAATGACTTTCCGAAATCATGCTTTTTGGATGGTTTATTGAAGCTTGAATATAGGTGGAACAAGTGTATAGAGCTAAAAGGAGACTATGAAGAAAAATAAATGCATATAAACCAAAACAACTGATAATTTTTTTCATAAACGGGTACTTATCAAACAGCCCTCGTATAACAAACATTCAATAATTGGGTAAGTAGGTATAATCTTGAAAACTAAGAATATTTTTTGCGATACAACAGTTTTTTGCTGCGTCACCTGTTCTGGTGTCGGATTCGGCAGATTCCCACTAAGCACCACCAACGAGAAGTGCATATAATTTCTTCTTTGTTTGTTTTTGTTATTGTTATAATGTTTTTATTGTTGACTGATTGATTAAGTATTTATTTGATATTTTATTATTGTATTTGCATGGCTTTTGTCTATATTCGCAAATAAAGAACTGAATAGAAAGATTTTACCTGCCAATAAAATCCATATTGTGGTCCAGAAGTCCTCTCCGGTGTTGTGAGAGAGCGTTTATTGGATTTTTGATGAATATTTGCCTCAAATAGCCCATCTGATGACTCCTTCCTGCAGTGACGTCACTTCCCCTGCAACAAATTTCACAGCCGGCGCCAAATAACTGGTTCTTTTACCGCCATTCAACAGGGCTCGGTTCGATTCGAGCGATTATTCGTCATTGCGTCTCACCAGGTAGGCCTTAATACGCCCGGAGAGGACTTCTGGACCACAATATGGATTTTATTGGCAGGTAAAATCTTTCTATTGTGGTCCCTTCGTCCTCTCCGGTGTTGTGAGATCTGTCTGTTATCACCTGGTGAATGGCTATAAAGATTAAATGTAAACAAACATCTAGGAATATGATTATATTTATTAACATAAGCACAGGCACATAATTATTTCATCACCAATTCATATCCTAAATCAAAATATTTATTTTAGCCTAGAATAAAATCTATTAATTAAATTGGCTGAAAAAGGCGAGCTACGGCTGTATCGCTTACTGAATCGTTACTAACGATAAATTGCCGTCTGTAAAAATTATGAAAAGTATTCTCACTTCTCCAATTCCCTCTTAAGAGAATTTCATCAATAGGGAAATTATTTATCCAGTTGGAAGAAGACACTGCTGATCTAGTGCTCCCTGCGGAGTGGTTGACTCCAGCTTCATGCAAAATAGATTTGACCCAATTACTAATCATCGTACGAGTCGCGGCTCTAACTTCACCTCGACATGTTACAAATAGAGCAGAAATCGTACCTCGTCTCTCAGAAGATAGCGACAGTAATTTTCTAACCCAAAAGACAGGACTTATTCTAAAATCAGGATGATCCAGTAGCTTCCAACCAGACTGACGATAGGTTGCCGAATCAGTCTTAGACCCAAATATTGGGTTAAAAATTATTTCCGATCCTTCATTAATCATATTATTAGAATTAATATCTAACAGTGTAAGGTCGTGAACCCTACGTCCAGACGCGAGTAACAATATTGTGGCACATCTACGAGAGACCTCGAACAAATTATCTAGATCTGATATATTGTTTTTCAACCAATCTACTACTATGGCAGGGTTCCAAATAGGAGCTTTGCGATTACGAGGTTTAAGCAAAGCTACAGCCTTCAATACGTGTTTAACGATCGTATCTTCACTCAGTTTTTTATTTAGGTAGGGTTCGCAAAAAGTAGAGATAACTGATTTATGCAAAGCAATAGTACTATATGCTAAACCTTCCTTAGTACTCAAGCCAGATAAAAATTTTGCTAATTCAACAGCCTTCGGAGTATTTACAGAAACATTATTCTCTGAACACCACCTAACCCACCTATTCCATGCCGGCCGGTATGAAGACAAGGTAGAGTCGCGCCAGCTTGATTTCAGTAAAGAACGATCCTGTTCCGACCAGGAAGTTAGAAGGGACTCCCACCCCCAACTAGCCATGCTTCCAGTTCCAGTTCCCCTAAGTTCGGCGGTGGACGTCGTGTGGTCATGTCGACTAGGTGGTGATATAGGTTCACAATTTTGATCGGATAACAAAGAGCTCGCGCGCGTAAGTCGCTCATCCAGAAGGTCCTTTCCCACCTGGGAGTTATTATGATGTATCTCCCTTGGCATTGGTTCAGGTGTGCTAGGACTCGAGGCATCAACGATGGTGGCGGGAACACCCATGCTAGGTCGTAATGCCATCGTCGGCTGAATGCATTGCAAAACACTGCTCGACGGTCCAATGGGTCTCGGCTTACATACCTCGGGACTACATGAGCGTTCCGCGACGCAAACAGATCTATGTACGGCGTGCCGAACGCTTGAAATATTCTGTGACAAGCCTGCGACGATAGATGCCACTCCGGGAGAGGTCGACCGCGAGATAGGCGATCTGCGACTGTATTCAGCATACCTGGTAGATGTTGAGTTATCAGGCTCAATCGAAGGTCTTTCGCAAAAAGAAGGATCTTCCGGGCTTCCTCTAATAACTCCATCGATCTGGTGCCCCCCTCGTGTTTCAGGTACGCAAGAGCTGTGCGATTGTCCGACTGAATTAATATTGTGGAATTTCGTAATACGTACCTGTTCGCTCGAATTGCTTCGTATATTGCATGTAGCTCCTTCAGGTTTGAGTGCCAGAACCTCTGCTCGCTGCTCCATGTACCTGAGAGGATCACGTCGTTTAACTGTGCCCCCCAGCCATAGCCGGCTGCGTCCGTGGTAAGAAAGTTCTTTATGAGAGGTTGATGAATTAACGAATGCCTCTTCACGTTCTTTATCCACCATACCAAGTCTCGCACTATTGGCCCTGGCAATTGTCGGAGGCGACAGGGACTTGACCGCTGAAGCTCGCGACTTAAAACTTGAAGCCTGCGGCAGTGTAACCGACCTAACGGAATTACAAAGCTCGCGAAATTCAACCTCCCTAGGAGGGACTTTACCCACCTGGGAGAACGAACACCTCGATTCAAAAGCCTTTGAATTTCTGACAGTATTTTGAAAATTTTCTGCTCCGGTAAGAATCTCTTGTTGCGCGCCGTGTTCCAACAAATTCCTAAAAACTCGAGGTGTTTGCAAGGCACAAGTACTGATTTTTCGAAGTTCAATGTCCACCCTAGGTATTGTAGGAAATCGATAACGAAGGTTATTTGAGACTGAAGTAGGAACTGGCTCTGGTTCGCGATAAGGAAGTCGTCTAAGTAAACAATTACGCGTATTCCCTTCTTTCGTAACTTCTCTGCGACGAAATTGGTTAACGTGGCAAACAATTTTGGTGCACAAGCCGCCCCGAACGGCAAGCAAGTCATTTGGAAGATCTGACCTTGAAATACCAATCTTAGAAATCGACGGTGAGAATTGGCGATGTTCACGTGAAAGTAAGCCTGACTCAGATCTATTTTTGCTAGGTAATCTCCTGGCTGCAGAAAATTCGGGATGTCGAAATGAGATATTAGGGAGAAGCGACTTACTTTTAGGTATTCGTTTAAACTTTTGAGATTGAACACAGGACGATTGCCCCCGCTCCCCTTTTTCACTAGGAATATTTTTGACAAATAACTTGGCGAATGAGGTACAGGTTCTATTACTCGGTCTGTTAACATTTTTGTTATTTCCTCTGTCATGTCTGACGACGGCTGGATTTCGAACTTCTTTACTATATTGGAACTCGGCCAAACCAACGGAGGCTTTCGGTAAAATGGAAGACGTACGCCTGAAATAATTTTTAGAATTGTTCGATTTGCTCCTATCATTTCCCAACGACGACGATATAACGTCAGACACCCTGCCCTGAACGCCCCCGAGTCAGAACTCTCGGAATCGCTTGTTTCGATCGTGGTAGCCTGATCGCCGTAGCTGTCCACGTCTAGGTTCTTGCCTATCGACTCTAGGGGCACGGGACTGGTTGAAGTCGTACGCAGGGAAACTGGGGAATGCTGGCTTCGATCGAAAATTAAATCGGAAAGGAGGTACCGAAGGTTGGAAATAACCTCTGTTGGCGGCCGAAAATCTAGGGAATTTCTGGTTTTTACGCGGTTTGTTCTGAGCGGGGAATACTTTATTCAAACCACCCTCATTTTTAAGAAATTCTTTTAGCTTATCCGCCTGAAAAAGATTCTCGTAAGAAGGGGGTATCTTTCGAAAACCAGCCGCGGTCACAGTATCCGTTACATTCTTTAAAATCTCACTTCTACGATTCAAAACAACATCAGCCCGTTTTCCGCAAAGAATTTGCAAAATATCATTAGTGCTCTTGTTGTATTTATCGTCCTCGATAAATAAATCTGTTATTTTATCTTTCAAAGACACAGCAGTAATATTTTCACACTGTCCTGCCCACTTCAAAATATTTTGCAAACACGTCTGCGTATGATCGCGATGAAGAAGAAATGCATGAGTTAAAGAAGCTAATGTCTTTTCAAATGATGCTAAATATTTCGACTTATCATAATGACGCAATTCGTCATTCGTTTCCAATTCTTTGAAACCTGGAACCGCTAGGAAACTCTTTTGAATATCAAAGAAAGATATGTCAGCCCATTCCCGAGAATCGAATCGTTGCAAATTCTTCAATAACTCAAACTTTGCTTCTTCAGTTTTTCCAAAACCTTTGTCCTTTAAAGTAGTATTAAAGTCTTTAAAAGTCACACTTTCTAACGGCGCTTCGTCGTCTGAAGAAGATTCCGATCGATTCTGGGATTGGGTTTCCGGATGCATAGAACGTTGAATAAAATCAGTAATAGCGTTCACCTGGTACGAGAGTTGGTCAAACCTCGCTTCAAAATCCTTATGGCGGCCACCGCTGCCTTCACTGCTGCTAGCAGAACGAGGGCGCCGCTTTCGTCTAGTTGGCTGCCTTTGCCTGGGTCGAGATGGTCGTTCCTCCCGACCACGTGTCCTCTTCGTTGAAGGACCCTCCTCCACCGAGGATGTAGACGACTTACGCCGTCTTTTGTGATAGTTGTGATCTTGAGATTCAGATGGGCTTCCCATCTTAAGATGGAAATACTACTTAAATTTCAAACGTATATAACACACAATCTACTTTGAGGCACAACCAGCCTCACCAAAAATCCAAAACGCAATGACGAATAATCGCTCGAATCGAACCGAGCCCTGTTGAATGGCGGTAAAAGAACCAGTTATTTGGCGCCGGCTGTGAAATTTGTTGCAGGGGAAGTGACGTCACTGCAGGAAGGAGTCATCAGATGGGCTATTTGAGGCAAATATTCATCAAAAATCCAATAAACGCTCTCTCACAACACCGGAGAGGACGAAGGGACCACAATACTGAATACAGTGACAACACCCGCGTCAACGCTGCAGCAGTAAAGTTGCAACAGTAATGCCGCTGTCGTCATCCGATTGTCACCTACAAACAATCCTAAAAGAAACGGGCTTCATTCTTCAATGTAAAAATATTCATTGTTTGGGTAATTATCATTATTGGGCCAATTGCACCATCCCACTAACCAGGGGTTAACCGGTTAAACCTGGAGTTACCATGGTTACCAGTACAACTTGACAACGGGTTACCGGTTTAACTGCTTAACCCCGTGTTTGTTAGCGATGGCCATCCGATTGAGCCGAGCCGCTCGCGTCGTGTATACAGGGTGTAATCTAAAACGTGATAAAAGATAATCAAACCTGAATCTTTTCATGATTTTGAACAACTTTTACTATGGGGTCAATTTTGTAATATTAAAAAAAATTGAGCTGTTCCATAGAAATGGTCAAGGAGAGGTGGACAAAAATGTATGGCAAAGATTTTTTTATTGTTAATTTACAAAGTTGACCCCATAGTAAAAGTTGTTCAAAATCATGAAAAGATTCAGGTTTGATTATCTTGTATCACGTTTTAGATTACACCCTGTATGTATGCTTGATTAAAGATTTGTTAATTAATAATTATGAAGTTATTGATAAGTTGAGTGGATCTCATTTTTTTTTACTATGTTAATGATTAATTGATTAATTTAAGTAAATAAAAAGGTACTTTATAATAAAGTCTATCAATTGGAAAAATTCCTGACATTTTCGTGTTCCGTCCCCATTCCTGACAAAAGACCAAAATTCCTGACATGTCAGGAAAATTCCTGTCATCTGGTAACCCTACTCCTGATAGTTCTGATGTGCTCTGACTTTATTATAAGACACTAGCGACCCGCCCCGGCTTCGCATCACGGGTTAGCAAATTATACATAAACCTTCCTCTTATTGAATCACTCTATCTATTAAAAAAACATCAAAATCCGTTGCGGAGTTTTAAAGATCTAAGCATACATACAGACAGACAGACAGCGGGAAGCGACTTTGTTTTATATACTATGTATAGTGATAGTGATTTGCATATTAATAATAATAATTATATACTAATGTATGTTTGTAGGTAATCCTACGTCCCACTGATTGGCCCAGGCCTCCTCTCATGCCCGAGAGGGCTTGAGCAGGTATATGGTCCCCACGTTGGCCCAATGCGGGTTGACACATATTAGGTACTAATCATCTTTGCATTTCTTCGCAGATGTAGGTACATATACAGGTTTCCTCACGATGTTTTCCTTCACCGAAAAACTAGTGACAAGTACGTTCCCAAAAACCCATTGGTTAAGTTACGAGTCAGGATTTGATCCGCGACCTCCGGATTGAAAATCGGACGTCAGATCCACTCGGACGCAACTGCTAAATAATTATCAAATATTACTGTGGTGTATTATACATTTTGATCCTGTTTACTACCTAATTTAATACAATACTAGACAACCTCGCGCCCATTACTTATTATTGCCGCTAACCCTCAGCGACTAGCGATTAGTAGAGGGGCTAGTGGGCGTGTCGATGACGTCACGCGTCTGTCCCTTCCCGAGGTAGCTCCCTCGGTCTATGCGGCCCTGGTATCGGGAGGTTAGGCCGGCGGAGTGGAAACAAGGGAATGAACGATGTGCGTTTTTGAACTATGCAAAATGTTCAGTGGTCAATGCGACGAAAGTCAAATGTAAAGATGAACTAAGTTTTAGGATAAGTATACACTTATTTTTTTACTGTATCAAAACTAAACAATTTTTGGTTCATATTTTCGTAATACCTAATTACGAATAGGGTATGTATCAAAAAGGGGTAAGGTGGGGATTTTCTTACAACCGGCCGGTCTTTCCACTGCGATCCAACCAGCTGACGATTATTTTAACTTACAATAACCTATGTTTCTAAACTATCATCTGACAAAGTTTCAATCGGGAGGCGATGACTACACTTTTTCGTGTTTGGCTGGCTGCTATTCCTCAATCCACCAACAGAGCGGTAGCTGACGTCCACGAGTGTTCATTTCACATCGTCCACTTTACGAGTTATCGCCCGGGATACGAAGTTTGAAGAAGCGTTGTGGTTGATGGTTGTTATTTTTACATTTCTCTGAAACAAAACGAGGTAAGTAAGTAGGCTACGTAGGTTCTATATGTCGCAGGGAAATGATCAAAACAGAGATTTGAACAAATCTCTAAGGGATATGATCAAATCACGCAGGATGTTAAAATGGCGAATCCATATCATCATTTCCCTAGAAAAATTCAGTCATTTGACCAAATCACTGACTCTGTTTAGTGAAAAGACAAAATCGGCCAATAAATGCGAAACGCTTTTTCATTTCACTAGATTTGTTTAGGAATTTGACAAAATCCTTAGGGAGTTCGTTTCGTCAACTTACTGTAGTGGTTAGCCACTACAGTAAGTTGACGAAACGAACTTAAAAAGTCAACTAGTTTTATCTTTTCGCTAAACAGGTTTAGTGAAATGATAAAGTCTCAACTGGAAGATGGTATATATGGTGATTTGATTAAATCTCTGAAAGGTTTAGTGAAATGACGAAAGCAAGTACAGAATACAACAGTTTACTCTACAGATAAGCGATTTGATCAAATCTCTGATTATTAAGTGAACATTTTTGAAATTATGATGCCGACAGATGTACCGATTTGGTACAGATCATTTTTAATACCTATTTAAAACAATCCCCGGTACATTACTTCCATCTAATGGACCTCTGTCTACCTTAGGGACGTCCACCAACACGCTTGATTTGATTAGCAACTCTTTAAATTTGTGCAGAGAAGTCTCTTTTATTTTTTCAGCCGATATTTTCAAAAATTTTCACTTAATCTAGAGATTTGATCAAATCGCTTAACTGTAGAGTAAACTGTTGTATTCTGTACTTGCTTTCGTCATTTCACTAAACCGTTCAGAGATTTAATCAAATCACCATATACCATCTTCCAGTTGAGACTTTATCATTCCACTAAACCTGTTTAGCGAAATGATAATACTAGTTGACTTTTTAAGTTCGTTTCGTCAACTTACTGTCGTGGTTAGGGATTTTGTCAAATTCCTAAACAAATCTAGTGAAATGAAAAAGCGTTTCGCGTTTATTGGCCGATTTTGTCTTTTCACTAAACAGATTCAGTGATTTGGTCAAATGACTGAATTTTTCTAGGGAAATGATGATATGGATTCGCCATTTTAACATCCTGCGTGATTTGATCATATCCCTTAGAGATTTGTTCAAATCTCTGTTTTGATCATTTCCCTGCGACATATATATACTTACCTATCACCCACATCAATTACATGTAGATATCACATGCGGTTGGGAAAGAAGTTGCGCGTTGGTTTTCTCTCAATTTAGGGACTAAAACTAGTTTAAATACTTACTTATGTATTAAATTTTTACTTTTAACTTAACATTAAACGAATAAGCTTCAATGCAGTCAAATGCCATACCAAATGCCTCAGTTAAACGGTAGACCCACATGCGCTTAAAACTTATTGCCTACTTAATGTTTTCTCATTAACACTTTGTAGGTACTTATTTTACTTCCGGTGATGCTTTTGCGAATGGAATGCAATCAACCATCATTGTCATTCATTGACATTTCAACAAATTCCTCCGTAATGACGCACATTGCCGTTCGGCATTTTAACGAATGTAGAAAAAATACCGAATTCTGGGAACACGGGTTGTGTTACATCCATTTGGTCGCGGAAGAAGTTACAAATATGTGCTTATGATTAATTAACACGAATGTTTTAAAAATGGAACTGATTCGGTAACTTTTAATTTTCAATTGCAGTGCTCCCGTCCCGTACCTCTTAATTCTATAAGTGGGTATCTCGTTTCTTACTTTAGAAACTTTTTATCTTGCAGTAGTGTCCAGTACGGATATGATGGTCGTTCTTGTCTACGTGACAGCGTGATAAAACGGTGTCCGTCACTTTCTTTCCCACGGTGTTAAACAGTGACAGTTATTTTATCACGTGGATAAAGATGGATAAAGCTATCCATAATAGGCTGGCTGGATAAGATTTATGTATTCAAATCTTTTTTGCTTTATTTCTGGAAGACGGCTGGAACGATCTGGAAAATCCTTTTAGAAGCGTAAATGTACGGACAAAGTGTTAAATATCGAAACAAATAATGTGCCATAAATATGTACTTACCTATACACGACCTTGTTTGTACATCTCTACCTTGGTAGTGTGTAGTGTAGTGTATATATTTTTGGCACTTTGTCCGTGTCGTACTGTACCGTACTTTGACTTATTCGCACAATAAAATTATCTTTCTCGTTCGGTTCTCCGATGTAAGGAAATATTCGTATTCCCAATTCGTTCTAATACGAACAAATATTATGTTTATTTAAAAGGATCGGGCCGCATCTGGCATTCTGCGGTTCGTCATTTCAGATAGGTTTATTGAAATACGTCCCGTGGGCCGAGTTTCTGTAAATATAGAATGAAATGGCGACAGTAAAATTTCCTCCAGTTTTATTAGCTTAATAAAACCAGAATACAGAAAACGTTTACGTTGTTTGGACGTATTTTCTTGTGTCATCTAATTGTATAGGTATCTTTAATATGTCCAAATTCGGATTTTTAATTGTCTTAATTGAAGCGTTTTTCCAGATTTTGCTTGATTGACTTGTACAGTTGACGTCAAAGATATATTATGTTTACACTTTTGCACCTTACTCCGATTGAAATAAGGCAAAAAATGTAAACATATATTTGACGTCAACTGTAAACTCACGATTTGCTGTAGGAATTAGGTGCTACCTTTGAATTTCTTCACAAATGGTTTCCTAATGATTTTCCCGACAATTACTTACCTTATTTTCAGACGAAAAACTAAAACTTCATTGGCGTGAAATTCTTTTTAAATCCACAAGCTCAGGTTTGTACTTATGAACTCATTTCTGCTACCAACGCTTCTGATACAACAAGAGCATATAACGAAAGTAATTAGAGGATAATGCGGTGAATCAGATTGATATGCTATGATGAATATGATGAATAGGTACAGGGAAGTTTGGTAGACTGAGAACTTGGTGTGACAGGTTTCTCTCGGCAATAAAGGAAAAGATTTTGGACAAGACAACCTAAGCATATTTTACTCGTGTGACACTGTATAGGTATCCAACAAGTTACAATTGACTGACTGAAAAATATGCGCTTTGAAAATAATGTTCGAGGAGGTTCGCAGGCGAGGCGTCTACAGGGCGTCTAGGATAATTAATAGTATAACTACGTGTAGTTAATATAAGGATTTTGATGACCTAACAAGAAGAATTAAGGAATAAGTAAATAGGTAATTTTAAGTTAATTTAAGTGGCTTTTTTTAAGGCTGGGGTGCAGGTAAACCGAGAAGGAGATGGCGAGACGACTTGGACGCATTTTACCCGAATTGAAGGGAGATTACTTACACACAAGGTAACCGAGTGGAGGAACCGAGGAAAGGCCTTTGCCTAGCAGTGGGACACTAAAAATAAGTATTGGTGAATGCTCAAAAATATTTAAACAAGCAAGAGAGACACTGCATGTTAAATTTTTACGAGAAAATTGTTCATTCCAATTCCAACATTAATATGTGTCTCCTGGCAACTATTTTTATTAACTTTGTACTGTTGTGTTTGTCGAGTTAATTGGCCGCGTGAGCGTGCCTAAATGCCATAAATGTTAGTCTGTGGTATAAAAAGCTGGCCTTATTGGACAGAACCTTTTAACTAGGTATCCCAATTTGGTCCTACCCTACCAAAAAACTAGTATAATTAGGTGTTTACATTCATACCGCACGACCAACATATCCGTAACGATACTCGATCAATCAACATCGACAAAAAACATCTAGTCACGTATGTAGTGTAGGTACAGACTTAGTGAATTATTTTTCACATGACCTAGTCCTTCTTCAATTGACTTAAAGTTCTGTTTAGCACAATTTAGATCGAATTTAACTTTGTCGGTTTCACCGGCTATGAATTTATTAACGTCAAGGTGACGGGATCGATTGCTGCGCGTCTGCGTACCAAATAACAATGCGTGTTAATTCATATTCAACCTTATTCCAACTTGTTAAGGTATATTTTTGATTGTTTCAGTTTTACTACGACACCACGTGGCTGTCAACAGATGGCGGTAGCAGTAGTACGCATGCGTCAGTTTATTGAGCGCACACAGGAGTAAAGCACGCACACAGGCGCGTTAGCGTAAATCATATGTTTCTCGATCCTAACCATACGGCTTCAAATTACCTTCGCGGCGCGGAATGACGCAAGTCTGTGCCGACATTGGGAAATGAATCTTGTTTTGAAGATATTGAGGTTATTTTTCGTGGTGTAGCCACTCACATGATTCCGATTTTAACAAAAGGTGCCCTGAACTGCTCTGCCATTTCGCAGATACGACGGCACAGTGTCATGATATTTTCAAAAATCGATAACTTTACTTCTGCTAAAGCATTTGCAACGATTCTTTTGGTTTTTTAATGATAAAGAAACAAAGAATTTATTTTACTACTATAGCATTGTGCTGTTATAATAAAAATAATTATTAAAAATTCACAAAGTTGACCCAATGAAATAATGTCCGCGTTATAGTAGAAAACTATTTTTAATTAAAAATCTAAATCGATAACGTATCTTTTTTTTGTATTCAATTTAAAGAAGACTTAATAAGCTTTTAATTGGTACTAAACATCTTGATAGCTCACCTATGAAATTGCCGAGTAAAACTAATTCAAATTCCGATAAGAAACTTTCGAATTGCTCAATCTGCTGTGAAACTATATATTATGTTCATGATTTTTTTGTGGCTAATTTAGACACTGAAGTACTAAAATATAGTAAAAAACAGTTTAAGACACTAATAATCTTGAAATAAAATGCATAACTTATGCAATTATAACGATGATAGTAGCTATATAACTTAAAATAACAAAAGAGTATCTACGTACCTACAAAATTTTGGTGTTTATATAATTGCCGATCACCAACAACCGAACTAACTTATAACTACACTAACACGTTTAATACATCCACCATAACACACACTTCACAACATATTAAGCACAATAAACCAATAATAACTATTAACACATAAAATTATACTGATTACAAACGTAAATAAGCCGGTAAACTGACTTCTTCCATCTCAAAAATAAAGATGGCTACCCATTTAGGGTGGAGACACAACAGCGCGCGGTGCAGATGTTCAACAGAAATAGGAACTTTAAAATTGTAATACCTAATTAATTATTTATTTAATCGTATAATTATTTAGTTTATTCAATGTAAATAGCAAAGAAATATTAGTAAATACAAATTATAAGTAAGTAGTAAAAAAAATCCCAAAACGCGTATGCAACGCGTCTAGTACACCACATGCCTTACGATATGCAGAAATGCTTTAAGCAACCACAGTTGCCGGGTTTGTACTTACAATTTACCGTCACATGTTTTGATCGCTAATCCTGTGTAATACACAGTGATTTAATACATTCTATGGTTTATTAATGTAACTTAATAATCGAACTATTTAATGTCTATTGGTTGCTCAAGATATATTTAGTAATCTTAGAAATGTAGGGCATTCAAATAAGAAACACGTCAAGAATCTACAGAACTATTGTTTTGAAGTGATATTATTTGGTCATCAATATTAAGTAGGTCTAAAATATAGTTTTAAACTAATAGACCAATAAACGCGGAGTAGTTTAATATACATTACTAATAGAAATATCTAAATTTGAATACTTGAGGCATTTTAAAACACGCAGCAACTTTTTACACATCGCACTTCCTGAACAACTTGCAAAGTAAAATAGATAAGAAATACTGTGGTTGTGTCTATATGGTTGAAACATTTTTTAAATATTGTCACGTTGGTAGTCTGTGTTTTAAAAATTGTTTATACCGTATCTGTGCAGCCCTTCACAGATAATAAATAAAAAACCGCATACACTCCTTTTGCAACTCGAGTTGCGACGATCATTTTAGAGGTGCGCAATCTTGAAACTCTAGTTGCTGGAATCATGTGAGTGGGTAGTTAAGTTCTAAATGGCTCAGCCGTCGTCAATTAAGCGCTGGCTTTATCCGGTCACCGTTCAGGTCAAGCCTCTTGTTAGATTCGAGTTCGGAACTGCCTACGGTGCTGCAGTCATTTGTTCGTACAAGGTTTACAGGCCTGATACTCGTACACATGATTTGTAAGATTGCGAGACCTAATTCTGATTACAGTGCTGGGAGTGAAAGAATCATCATGTCTTCTTCCTTGCGTTATCCCGGCATTTTTGCCACGACTCATGGGAGCCTGGGGTCCGCTTGATAACTAATCCCATGGTTTGACGTAGGCACTAGTTTTTACGAAAGCGACTGCCACCTGACCTTCCAACCCAGAGGGGAAACTAGGCCTTATTGGGATTAGTCCGGTTTCCTCACGATGTTTTCCTTCACCGAAAAGCAACTGGTAAATATCAAATGATATTTCGTACATAAGTTCCGAAAAACTCATTGGTAGGTACGAGCCGGTGTTTGATCCCGCGACCTCCGGATTGAAAGTCGCACGCTCTTACTCTTACCGCTAGGCCACCTGCGCTTAAAAGAAGAAAGAATCATCATGTACCTATCTCCTAGAATATATGATATTCCTATCGCTCCAACCATAGTTATGTGTAAACAGGCCATTAAAATATTAAGACCTTTCTGTGTAATTTTTCCCCTTCTCCCCAGTGTTCTGCCTACTTTAAAATATGCCAGAGATGTTGGTGCTACCTATCCTTTGCATGTCTTGATGCCTACAAATGCTTAAGTAGGTACTAATCCAGCATTGATATTAAGTTTGTCATACAAAAACTGTCTGGAAGATCATTTGGTCTAAGTACCTATAAATTTATCCGATTAAACATATCCAATTAAATCTCCTAATTCCATTTAGAACCAGCAAAATATAAAATGCCAAAAACGCTCCATAGCGTTTACCTCTCATCTCTTCAAAATGTTTATTTATTAAAACTTTATTGCACAGTAAAATATATACAGTGACAAAAGGCGGACTCAATGCTACACAGCATTCTCTACCAGTCAACCTTTAAAATGTGAAGAGGTGAACCTCTTATCTAATTTTATATTTACCTATACGCACAACTATAAAGGCATTTTTTCAACTTACGAGGGCTGTTTGATAAGTACCCGTTTTCCAAATGTATTAATATCACGGGCCGAAAATATGTATACAATCGTTTTAAGCCATTTTTCAGAGGTGGGAAAATTTAAAAAAAAACAGCATTCTTTTGTTTTTTTCTCATTTGACAGCGATTCAGTGAAAGCGTGAACTTAAAATTGTGAAAATGGAGAAAGAGCAGTATCGGTCTGTAATTAGATTCTTGTTTTTGGAAGGAAAAACATGTGATGAAATAAAAGTAAGAATGCAAGCGGTTTACCATGAATGTGCTCCTTCTATGACAACCGTCAGATACTGGTTTAACGAGTTTAAGCGGGGGAGAACAACCGTCTTTGATGAGGATCGCCCAGGCCGCCCAATTGAGGTGACTACAGACGATATGGTTAAGAAAATTGAAAATATCGTTTTAGCCGACCGCCGAATTGAACTTCGAGAAATCGTTGATGCTGTAAATGTTCCAATCAAGCGGGTACAAAACATATTAGAAGAAAAATTGGGTATGAAGACAGTATCGGCGAGGTGGGTGCCGCGTTTACTCACGGAGGAGCAAAAACGGAACCGACTGACTACTTCGGAGCAGTGTTTGGCCGTGTTCAAACGTAACCCGAAGGAGTTTCTGCGTCGTTTCGTGACCGTGGACGAAACGTGGGTCACCACTACACCCCGGAAATAAAAGGGCAGTCGAAGCAGTGGATTTTACCGGGTGAACCTGCGCGAAAGATAGCAAAAATCGTTCCATCGGCTGGAAAGGTCATGGCGATCGTTTTTTGGGATTCGCAGGGTAAGGTATGTTGGGGTAATACCGGACGATTTTGGGACTAATTGAGAGACCTCGCGAAAAAATTTTTTTTCTCGACCTCAGTAAGTGATAGATTCTAGAAATGGGGTGCAATTCGTTAAATAATAACCATAGTTTAGGCCTGAATATTGGCAACTTTCAATATTCAACGGTTTCAGTTTTGTACCGGTGTAAAGATGAGACAACTTTTTTTTCGAGGGTAACGATGAATTTGTCATCATGGGTTAAGATCGGATGGCGAAAAAAAACCACTTCTAATGCTCAGATAATAAGGTATTCAAAAGGATACATCCGATGTTTAACCTCCTCCAACGTATATAAATTGCAGCCATGAATAACTAGAAACTTAAAAGTTCTCATCAAATGTTTAATTTTTTGTATTTTTGCATCCGATCTTGACCCACACGTGAAAATTTTGTAAATCTGTGGCTCTCAAAGTTTGATATGTCAACAGAAACAATTTCCTAAGTAATACATTCTTACATATATACCTCCATACACTGCTAAAATCTCTTCCTTTTGAATTACTGTCCTTGAATAAAAATTATGGAATGAAATAATTACAATAAAAACAGAATTATTGCAGTCATAAAAATTGAAAGTTTGAAAATTACTGCTGGATTTTAAATGGGTAAAGTTCGGATTGTTGCTTTCCGATCTTTACCTAAAAGGGTGAAGATCGGAAATCGGTCTACAGCAGTCCTAGGCCTGGTTTGATTGGATTGATTTAAAGATAAACCTTTAAAACTAAATTTTACATCAACTGAATCACAAAAATAACCACAGTTTTAGCACAATACGCGACAAAAATTACAGGGCGAAGACCGGATGGCCGGAAAAATGACCAAAATTACCTCGGTCTCTTTAATGGCGCGTAGCACATGTCCGACATCACTGAGCGGGGTAGGGGCACTGGCAGCCGAGGCGCAACGAAATGGCGTCTTGCACCTTGTTGTCAAAATTAAGAAATAAAGCCTACTTTGGCGGAAATTAATTTCGTACGGTCTTAACCCGCATCCGGTATTACCCCAACATACCTTATTATACATATTGAGTTCTTAGAAAAGGGGAAAACGATAACAGGGCAGTACTATGCCAATTTATTGGATGAATTTGACGCTGTGTTGAAGGACAAACGACCCCATTTAAAAAATTAAAAAGTACTGTTTCATCACGACAACGCACCAGCTCATTCGTCTAGAGTTGTGATGGCTAAATTAACACAATTACGCTATGCCCTATTGCCTTACCCCCCGTATTCTCCAGATTTGACCCCATGCGATTTATTTTTGTTTCCCAACCTGAAAAAATGGCTCGGTGGTAAGCGATTTGGATCAAATGACGAAGTCATTGCCGCCACAGAGGCCTATTTTAATGACTTTCCGAAATCATACTTTTTGGATGGTTTATTGAAGCTTCAATATAGGTGGAACAAGTGTATAGAGTTAAAAGGAGACTATGAAGAAAAATAAATGCATATAAACAAAAACAACTCATTATTTTTTTCATAAACGGGTACTTATCAAACAGCCCTCGTAAATTAATAACGCATCAGGGTCCCGTTCCTCGGACATTTTTAGAATCCTTAAATCCTTATCCATTAATTAAGTTTTATATTGCTTACCATGGGGCCTTGCAGGAATAAAAGCAGCCAAGTGCGAGTCGGACTCGCCCATGAAGGGTTCCGTATTTAGGGGATTTATGACGTATTAAAAAAAACTACTTACCTACTAAATCTCGTTCAAACCAATTTTCGGTGGAAGTTTGCATGGTTAATGTATATACATCATATATTTTTATTAGTTTTATCATTCTCTTATTTTAGAAGTTACAGGGCGGGGGGGGGGGACACATTTTACCACTTTGGAAGTGTCTCTCGCGCAAACTATTCAGTTTAGAAAAAAATAATATTAGAAACCTCAATATCATTTTTTAAGACCTATCCATAGATACCCCACACGCATGGGTTTGATGAAAAAAATATTTTTGAGTTTCAGTTCTAAGTATGGGGAACCACCAAAATTTATTGTTTTTTTTTTATTTTTGTGTGAAAATCTTAATGCGGTTCATAGAATACATCTACTTACCAAGTTTCAACAGTATAGTTCTTATAGTTTCGGTAAAAAGTGGCTGTGACATACGGACGGTCAGACGGACAGACAGACAGACAGATATGACGAATCCATAAGGGTTCCGTTTTTTGCCATTTGGCTACGGAGCCCTAAAAATATGAGTACCCAATCTAATACTATTTTGAACGAAAGCGGTTTCAGGTAACGCAGTACGCATCCTGAGCTCTCTACTAAAGTACTTTGGCTTTTGGGTACGGGAAAAGTAACAAAAGGTCTAGACGAAACCCGCAAATAAGTACTACAAATAAGCTAAGGTCACTTACTCATGCGTTCTTCTGAAGGTTTTTAACTTCTTACTCATATCTCCAATTCATTTTATAAAAGTCTTGCGAAACGGTCTGGCATTTCCTCTCACTCCCCCAATGGGTAGATTTAAAAAATATCCCCGCAGATATAATTCTGTAAGTTTCAAACACCGAAATTGTAAAAAGCTAAGTACGTTTTAGACATTGGACAAATTTCATGAATCATGATAATACACTAACAGTATTTTTTTTTCTATAAAACTATCCCGACACACAGCTGATACCACGACAGAATGACTGAAAATTATCGTTTTCGTCACCGCACTCGTTAACCCTTCCTCTGTCGGTTAAAAAGCGCTCAAGGCGCTGGCACGTGGCACTAATGACTCTCGCTCGACGTTGCCTACTTACGTGTGTAATTGAGCTAATGGGATAATAATTAAGAAACGATTTGTTTTCTCAACTTCCTACACAACATAACAAATTTTAACACTGAAGATATTTCTGCCTCAGATATTTTTTGAAAAAAAAATGCTTCCTAGTTCAAGTAGTTCAAATGGTTGAAATTCATCAAGAAAAATGTGTCCATTGTGTCACAAACTGGTGCTAAGAAGGATTGGTCAAATCAACAGGTGTTGCCAACTTCCGCGTGTCATCTAGCTAATGGAATGATAAATATATAAAAATATAGTTAACCATCAGTGATTTGTAATCTCTACTTCCAATTAACTTATAAAATGTTTAAGTCGCAAGGATGGGTTCTTTCAACTTTCGACTACTGACGTTTATAATTAACGGAAGTATATATAATAATACCTATTCGTTTGACTGGCAACGATGCCGCAGGGTGTTTTGATGACTTTGTTGTTAAGATACTAGTTTATAAGCTGTGCAGATCATTTAGAACAATTTCCCTACTCAGCTAATTCTGCATAATATCGTATTTGATACCTAGGTATATTACAGAATTAATTTTCAGTCTAAGCCAAACTTTAAAAAAAAATTAGGACATTTCTATCCCAGGAGAGTATCATAAGGCTATGCAAATATTTGGCATTCAAAAGTTAAGCGTGAATGCATTGTATCACGCCAAATGTCACCGCAGCCAATAAAGTTGGTTCCGCAAACAATAATTGTTCCTGCCAACAGTGCCAACAAGTTTTCTAGGGTTGTCAATGTTGTCGGTGTATTATTAATGATCTGACTTTGTTTCATTTACATTTCGTTTAACTGAAATAGATGTGTAGATGATGTTTTCATTGAAATAGATGTCATGTAAATACTATAGTTCGTTTTTTTATCATTAGAAATAAGGTAAACAATCTTGATGTGTCTTTTAATTGAAAAACACATTTTAAAAATAAGTTACGGTAAATATGTAACAATTATGAATCTAATACGATCTTTTATAGTCTTCTGCTTTCATAAGTAATAGTTATTGATTTTTAAAAAGTGTTTTTCAATTAAAAGACATGTCAAAATCGCTTACCTTCTTTCAAGTTCTTTCTAATGCTAAAAAAAATGAACTATAAAGTAAAACTAACCAACCTCTAGAGTCTAGAGTGACCGAGCCCCGGTCGGTAATGAATTCATATACCTACCTAGGAGGTGTAAGCACGTACTTACCACTCGCCCTTTAGTGTTTGTCAAAGGCGCCTAGCTTTTCAAATATTGTATGTTGGAACGGGTGCCGCATAGTAGCCTAGAGGTTATGGCGTTAGCCGCGAAAGCTGAAGACCCTATTCATATCTGATCTCGACCACTGGAGAGCTTGATCATTTTCTTTATTCTATTTATTTTCTACCCTGGCTTTTCCATAATTAAAGTTGTTAAAAATACATTGTTGAAATGCACAACCAACAATACAAACATACCGGTATTCTTAATAGCAAGGACGCGTCTGCAGTCTGCAAAGTTGTAACGGAATGATATTTACGGCACTTCGGAAGTTTTCCTTTCAGTTAACAGCTCGTTGAAGTTAACCAACGAATTGTGGAAACTTATATGCGATTGTGTGCTGTGACGAGACGAGTTAAAATAGGTTTAGGTAGTTTTCACGGTGTTTTTAGTAAAACAATTAGTTTTTACGTTGTGGTATGTTCTGCAGTTCGGAGCAGAAACATTTTTAAATGACCTATGCCCTGTTTATCAAAAGCGTGTAACCTGTAATACAAGTGGAAGTCCCTTTTTGACAGCTTTTGTTAGAAAGGGACTTACACTTTGTATTACAAATTACAAGCTTTTGATAAACAGGGCACTAGTCATGAAGAGAGAGCACAACCTGGGGCCCGTTTCTCAAAAGCTTAAATTGTAACTTGTAATACCAGCGGATGTAACTTTTTGACAGCTTTTGTTAGAAAGGGACTTCCACTTGTAGGTATTACAAGTTACAAGCTTTTGAGAAACGGGTCCCTGCTGCGACTTCACTTATTATCACTTATGGGAATAGCCAAGATAGGACATCGACTAACGCTAAACTAAAATAATCTTCTACAAAATGTGCCAATGATTGGTCAAAATGGCGGAATTGTTGGATTGGAAGCTTTCAAACAGTTAAAGTGACATAATCACACTTAAAACTAATGTTATACTTTCGTTAATTTGTTTTTGGATTTCTTTCCCCTTTGTGAAGAGAGATATCATTCTGCAATTATTCAAACTTGTGACGGCTCCGGTCTGCAAAGTTGTCCCGGAACTCGTAATATTTATGGCTGTTCCGTGTACACTCCGCTTTAATAGTACTAGATCTAAGATCCCGTTTTCTAAGGGGACCTTGCATTTTGGAGACAAAGCAAACCGCTTCGCTTGGAACAGGTGTTCCTGGGGGTGATCTGAGCTAATTTCGCCCGGTTGCCGAGAGGTCCCCCCAGCAGGTGGGCAGGGGAGGGGGGGGGGGAAAAGTGCCTCCGGCGCGCCTCACTCTAAATTTTATATCTGCATACATCTAGCAACTATATCAAGTTTGGTGTCTTTTTCGTATAATTTGAGGATGGAGAATTCATTTCTGTGACTAAACTTTCACTCACCCATACAAAAAAATCGAGAAATTCAAAAGTCAAAAAAAATCTTTACACTTTTTTTTTTTGAAAATCCTCTACATAATTAAAACTATGAGGATCTGCTCTAAAAAAAAATACATGTGAATAGCCCAGTTATTCTACTATATAGAATAATAAACTTATCAACCATTTTTAACTAATAATTGTATTTAAAAAAATGTTTTGTGTCGCACGGCGGACCGTGCTGAAGTAGGTATACCTACACGCATTTAGTTTAGACACGCATTTACTTCAAAACATTATTCAGCATAACGCAAGTAGGTACAGAAAGTAAATATTTAAAACAATAAAGGAATTTACAATAAGTACGATATAACTGAATATTGGATTATCTTATGCAGAATGAGTTGTCTACCTACTGGATAGTTTCACGACAGATCAATTTTTTATTTAGTTATTGTGACCTTTTATCTTCTACGTCTTTTGAGATACTTATCTATGTATACATAAAAATTATACTAAATTTGCGTGTAGTGTAGGTATCTAAACGGAGGTGAATGCGGTGCAGTGCAGCGGCGCTCGCGCTCAGGGACCGTTGGTATTAGTTCCCAACATCTTTATTTAACTTCCGTTAACTTGAATCTTTTCCGCCGTCTCACTATCTGAAGGTTGTCTGGAAGAGATCGCTATTTAGCGATAAGTCCGCCTGTTGTTACCTACATTTTTGTACCTGTTCATACTTTTGTAACATTTCTTTTGTAGTGTGCAATAAAGCATTTTATTATTATTCACTTTATTTATCTTTCATCTTAAGTTAGGTTTTTTATAATATGAATATAAAAGTAAAATATAAAAACACTTACAAAACAATAAAAAATACATATAAACACATTATAAAAAACCTAACCTAGGGTGCCGCCAGCAGCGGGGCAAGGCCCAAGCTGCCGGTGGTCAGGGCCGCAGAGAGAGGAACTGGCGGACTATCCGCGCCGTTTCCAAGATCACCGCCTTCTGCATCTGGCGCCTTCTGGCCCTTGATCCAACCACCTAGCGAGAGTCTCTCAAGATGTTGGTCGAGACTCTTCGCTATTAGACCGTTCACTGAAACGACTATCGGGACAATGATCGTCGAATCAACATCCCACATGGCGGTTATCTCGTGAGCCAAGTACTTACTGGACTTGTCCTTCTCGGCCTTCACGAGATTCTCATCATGGGGGATGGTGATGTCAACGAGCACGGCCCGACATTGCGATCGATCTATTATCACAATGTCAGGCTTATTGGCTACAATAGTCCTGTCAGTGATGATAGATCGATCCCAATAGAGCGTGGCACGACCATTCTCGACAACAGGCGCAGGTAAATACTTGTAGTACGGTACTTCGCGGTCCACAAGACCATATAGAAGAGCAAGTTGCTGGTGAATAATCCTGGCTACGAGCTTGCACTTGCACAGATTATGTCTGTGCAAGTACTCCCCGTTAGAAAGATGAGAACAACCGGAAATGATATGCCTGAGTGACTCTTCGGGACGGCGGCATGCCCCACAAATGTCGACCGTACCGTCCTTCAGGATATATTTCCGATAGTTGTTCGTCATCATTACTTCGTCCGCAATTGCACTGGCAAAACCCTCGGTTTCTCCGAAGAGATCCCCGAATCGTAACCAGTTCACCGACCCGAGCAGGTCCACATCGGGTCCCGTGAGGGCCTTGTAGAACCGCCCGTGTAGCACCTTACTCTCCCATGCCGCCTTGCGATCCGCAGTACTTAGTACCACAGGTTTGCGCCAGTTCTCGTTTGCCAAGGAGAGCGGCGTGAGGTTCCTGTCTACTGCCACCACAACACGATGCATCCCACACTCGTTGTTAAGGAAATAATTCCTGAGATTGTACACCTGGCGGTTGTGGAGATCCTTAGCGTTTAGGAAGCCTCGGCCTCCACACTTCCGTGGGATGTACAATCTCATAACTGACGAGCGTGGGTGTAGCATGCGATGCATGGTGAGCAGTGATCGGACCCTCCGATCTAGGGCGTCCAGTTCGGTCTGAGTCCACCTTAGTATGCCAAAGGAGTATGTGAGTAGGGGCATTACCCAGGCGTTGAAGGCACGCACTTTGTTGCCTCCTGACAAAAGACTGTTAAGGACTTTTGTGAGCCGACTGAAAAAGCGCTCCTTCACCGACCGTCTAATACCCTCGTCCTCAATACCCAGAAACTGTGACATACCAAGGTATTTATAGGTTTCTGATTCAGAGATAGATCTGAAAGCCATTGTCTTAGAGAGTTGTAAATTTGTTGAATTTACAACCCTACCCCGCTCTACATGTATAACCGCACATTTATCGACACCAAACTCCATGTTGATGGCACTACTGAAGACTTCGGTAGTTTTCAGTAGGTCCAACAAGTCTTGGCTATTTTGTGAAAATAATTTGAGGTACCACAGAGAACCACAGGGAGCTCTTTAGTACCACGGGACCCAACCCTACATCCATTTTGAGCGGAAGCCAAAATATTGTTTGCGACAATGTGCGCATTGATTTTTGCTCTCAAAGTGGATGTAAGGAGCTTGTAGAGTGTAGGCAAGCATGTGATGGGTCTGTAGTTTTTTGCTTCCGTGGTACTACCGGACTTGAAGAGCAGGAAGGTGGCACCAGTTGTTAAGGAAGGTGGGAGAGAACCAAGCTCGAGGGCTTGTTGGAATTGTGCTGCCACTTATTATTATTATTTATATATTTCATTTATATTTGCATATATATCACGTCCAGAAGTAATATATTAATGTAATCTACAAAAAGAAGCATAATAACTTATAAGAAACCATCAAAACATACTTAAAAATCCTAAAAGCTGCATACTGCTCTTACAATGCAGGTACGCCGCGCGACATAAATTTTTTTTTTTACAGAGTTATAAAAGAAAAATGATTGAGGTTTACTATTCTATATATAAGGATAACTAGGCTATTGACAGGTATTTTTTTTGTAGAGCAAATCCTCGTAGTTTTAATTTTGTAGAGGATTTTCAAAAAAAAAAGTGTAAAGATTTTTTTTGAATTTTGAATTTCTCGATTTTTTTGTATGGGTGAGTGAAAGTTTAGTCACAGAAATGAATTCTCCATCCTCGAATTATACGAAAAAGACACCAAACTTGATATAGTTGCTAGATGTATGCAGATATAAAATTTAGAGTGATGCGCGCCGGAGGCACTTTTGCCCCCCCTCCCCTGCCCACCTGCTGGGGGGGACCTCTCGGCAACCGGGGTAAATCAGCTCAGATCACCCCCAGGAACACCTGTTCCAAGCGGTTTGCTTTGTCTCCAAAATGCAAGGTGGTGGACCTTAGATCTCTTGCTATAACGAGCCGCTAGTTCCTAAACCCATGTATACGGGGTTACGGGGCATGCAAATGAAAATGTGGACTACTAGTAGAAGCGACTTATTATAATTTATTTTATTTTATGAAGAATAGTGGGACTTGAAATCGAATATAAAAAAGCGGCCAAGTGCGAGTCGGACTCGCCCATGAAGGGTTCCGTATTTAGGCGATTTATGACGTATTAAAAAAAACTACTTGCTAGATCTCGTTCAAACCAATTTTCGGTGGAAGTTTACATGGTAATGTACATCATATATTTTTTTTAGTTTTATCATTCTCTTATTTTAGAAGTTAGGGGGGGGGGGGGACACATTTTACCACTTTGGAAGTGTCTCTCGCGCAAACTATTCAGTTTAGAAAAAAATGATATTAGGAACCTCAATATCATTTTTGAAGACCTATCCATAGATACCCCACACGTATGGGTTTGATTAAAAAAAAATTTTTGTGTTTCAGTTCGAAGTATGGGGAACCCCAAAAATTTATTGTTTTTTTTTCTATTTTTGTGTGAAAATCTTAATGCGGTTCACAGAATACATCTACTTACCAAGTTTCAACAGTATAGTTCTTATAGTTTCGGAGAAAAGTGGCTGTGACATACGGACGGACAGACAGACGGACAGACAGACAGACATGACGAATCTATAAGGGTTCCGTTTTTTGCCATTTGGCTACGGAACCCTAAAAACCGGCCAAGTGCGATTCGGACTCGCTCACCGAGGGTTCCGTACTTTGTAGTATTTGTTGTTATAGCGGCAACCGAAATACATCTGTGAAAATTTCAACTGCCTAGCTCACGGTTCATGAGATACAGCCTGGTGACATACAGACTTTGGGTAGGTACGGAACCCTAAAAAGAAAGAAGAAAAACTGTGGCTACACAATCTACAGGAGGCAGTCGACCCCGTAAATGGAAAGATGGAAACTGTGAGATGGGATGGCCGTTTTATTACATTCGGCCGGTTTCGTGCCTGCTGGGTCTTTATTGGTTTCCTGCGGAGAGTGCGGCGGGGGCGGGCGATTGTTTAGTTGATTTAGTCTCAGCCACTTGCTTTTAGTTTTATTGTAGTTGGAAAAGTATTACCTATAGTATAGGTACAGTCGAACCAAGCTAACTATGCATGGCATTTGCAATAACAAAGTGTGGACATTTCATCATTAATGTCAAATTTCTATAAAAATATTAGTTTAACAAGAATTTTAGTTAAACAAGAGAAATACTGAATTCTCCAATGATAAGTGAAAGCAATATATTTATGGGGTGCATTTGGGATAAATGCGAAGGCGGGGTAATTTTGAAACTGGTAAATATCTACTAAACTAGAAATACTTTCTACTGTAGCAACAGTACGCATGCCATGCCATGTAAGTGATGTAAGCGTTGCAGTGGCGTAAGTGCGTGCAAACTTGCAAAGTGTAGCTAAAATGTGAAGTGTTTCTAGTTTAGTAGATATTTCCCAGTTTCAAAATTACAACGACTTCGCATTTACCACAATGTTAGTAGGTATTTATGTTTCATAAGTTCATAACAAAACAGTCATAATAATAAAAATATATTAAAATTTACACAGGTACTTACATTTATTTAAGTCTAAGACCTGATTGTGTATCCATTATGGCGGTTCGGCCTAAGGTACCTAAAAGTTAAATAAGTAAACAAGCAAATGTATCACCAATAAAATCCCAATTGAGCACCAAACGACAGATTGGCCGCCTGTAACGCCTGTTTAATTTTACGACTGGGACCTTAATCTGCCCAGTGGTACAAGTGAATACAGTCAGCATCAATAATATATGTAGTAGCTTTACGACGGGGACCTAAATCTGCCAAGTGGTACAAGTGATTACAGTCAGCATCAAGTAGCGTATAACAACGCGCCAAAAGTATATACCATATTTAAGTAGGTAGGTATATAAAGTAGGTATATGCCATCGCCTCCTTAACTTTTCCAAATAGAAGATATATATCTGATATATCTCGACAGTTTGCGTTCAAAGGTCAACAGTTTAATTGTTCTAAGTATATATATTAGAGATAATTTTCTTTGCTAACCATTTTAGGAGAAATGAGTCATATTTATGTAGGTATTTTTTCCTTGAGCTTATTTTTAGGACTATAAGGTGGCAATGAGGCTTGAATTGAAGATTTATTATAATCTGGCCCGTTAGAGGTTTAATTAAGCTATCTAAACCAACAGTACGCATCTAGCTATTTATTAATCTAAACTGGGGCTGCCTCAAGCAGCCCGACTGGCAGGGTCGCCATGAAATATGATGATGAAGGGCAGAAAGTAACACCACTATAGTCGGGTAAATAATGAATACTTTAATAGAAACAGTTGGCCTTATGTATCTAATTTACATCCTTTGTCTGAGTTCAATCATGTGGAAAATCGCAATGAATCATAATAATATTTATTGTGTCGTCTCGAGTTACATTGGAATGCCAATTATTATTGAAGCGTGAAAAGAATTATAATTTATCTATTTGTCAGCTGATCAGCTGTGATCAGCTGTGTGGCCTCACTACAAGATAATGCTTTTGATACATACCTACTCTTAAGTCTAATACGTTACTTTTGACTGTACACAGCAACACTGAACTGACCATCAGTAAACCTTATGTCTTTATAATAAGGTTTATAATCGATCCGTTTACAGTGTGGACGGACCACGAGAAGATTCGTTCAATTTGTTTGTCGTGGCCGCCGTGGGTGGCGCGCGCGCACGCTGCGCGTTGATTCACCAAAGCCACCTCACATACAGAAGAGCGTAAGTGTTGGCAAGTCCAACAGAACTCTGTATTCCTTTACCATGTAAACCAAAAAACACTAACTTCACATTCTCACCTAAAAGAATATGTGCTAATTTTCTTGCGCTTTATATTAAATATAGTTTTGTGTCTACAAGCCTTGGTTTGTTTCCTCACCTGACCGCTGAACATTGGTCCTTCGAACCGGATGTAATGAGTTTTTGCTACATCATTCACAATAAAGAGAATTCATAAATAACATCACCTTCGGGCCATCAGCCTTCACCATCCAAAAGTCCATCAAGACGATCACTAGGTTCGACTCTCGGAATCGACCACGATGGGGCCTTAGTAAGGCATGGTAAGGCCGCCTTACCATGATGTCCTTATTGCGATTCTGTTTAGGACCTAAACTGAATCTCTAAAGGACGGAGCTAACATAAGTCGCATAGCTCCGTCCTTTTGGTAAGGCCCCTGATATTTTTGTTCTTGGGTTCCGATTCTGATATTTTGATCTCACTCACACGCGTATTTGAGTTTATTGTGGGATAAGGAAATAAGATAACGCAACTCATGACGAAGTATGTTTCCAAGCATGCCAATTCATGGTTCAGATTGTAATAGACTATAGAGTCTGTTCGGAAAGAGAAGAGTCGTGGATTGTATGGGGCCCAATACATTCCAAGACTCTTCTCTTTCCGAACAGTCTCTAGCGCATTGCATAGCAAGCTCAGTTTATCCCTTAACGGGATAAACGGACTTAGGCCTGAAATACACGGATAGATAAGTAGGGACAAAGCTATTTGTTCGATATTCATCTCTCATTCTGTAGTATAGCTGTGTCCCTTACGAAAGTAAAACTTACAAGTGTATCTTGGGCCTTACATGTAATTCCACGTAAGTATTCTTTTTCAAATCCTATTTAAGCCGTTTTTCCTTTAAACGCCACAGCGCCGGACCGATATTTTGCCGAATTACAAAAAGGTATAAACTAAACGCAGTTATTAACCTCATATTACCTTTTAAACATTAGAGATGACATTAGTCGTAATATAAATCACAGCATTAATGGTTGTAGCTGTCATTAATTAAGTAGTTAATTAATTAAAGGATCGTGTGTAAATGTTTACTGCCCTGATGTCGGCTTTGTTTTGTCGGGATGTTTACAGTGTTTTTATTATAAAGGAAAGTACCTATTTGATTTGACCACCATCTCATCTGACGATAAGTGCCGTTGTTTTCTTATCAAAGCTGGAAGAAAAACGTTTAGTGCGAATCAGTGGCATAGTAATACGTAGTAACAACGTAAATAAGGGTGGAATGGGGAGGGACTTTTATATGCAATATTACACAATGGTCATTTAACTATCGTTTGCTATAAGTATAACTTTTACTCCATACTTTGGCACTGACTTTTTACTGACAAGTTCAAGACTTTATATAGGTATACCTATAACAGTTAGTTACTTACCTAATACTAACTTTCTTCTACTGAGTATTACCTATCAAACATGACTAGTTTTTGTTCGACATAATGGATATTCTAAGACAAACCCTGAATTTCGCAAGCTTCACGTAGCCTTATGATGGTTCGAACGTGTCCTACATGTTTGTGATACCTATGCATGCTGACTGATTCCGTTCAACCCCAGTGACAACGAACACAGATTTTTTTCACCATTCTTTCTTCAATAAAAGGTTAATGTTTACTAAGCTCTTACAAACTTCTTTTCTTTCCTCCAAAATCCATTGATCTGCAAGCTTTAAGTCGACTTCAACTTACAAGCAAGCTAAAATTCTAAACATCTGCCCATTTCTCAGGAGCGTGCCAAGTCCCCTAATCTTCTACGACCAAAGGAGCCATGCGGTGAAGACAAAGACAGCTATACACATTGGTGTGTAAGAGTAAGCAGGAAACTTGCAAATGAACGTTGATACCAGGACTCGGCAAGCAGCATTCTGAATTCAAATCGAAATCACGCTCCTACCGTTGCTTTTGCACGCATCTGTTCAAACAGGGGAGAGAAAAGGGCAGGAATATCGTTCGAATTTTAAATTTCAAACTTGCCCGTCATTCCCGTTCCGGATGACAGGGCGCGGACAAAATGAATGGGTCGGCAGCCGATTAGATTGCTCCGTGGCATCGGAATGAATGGAAATAATAAAAAAACAGATAATTGCGTAACATGAGGCCAGCGGGACTTGAAAGGAACGGGACGGTCGTAAAGTTTGGTGATGATTGCGAGTTATTCGGGGCCGATGGTAATGATTCCAGTTTTTCACGCGGTGTTGGGATGCCTTTGAACGATCTGAACGGGATTTGGGTGGTAAAATCGGTAATTGCAAATAAGTATGCAGTATTAACCACGTTCTCAATGAATTGTGCATTGGTTTGCGACATATTATTTTGGTTTCAGGTATTATACAAATGAGAGAGATCTTAGCAGTCCTATTTTCTGACACATAAGGTAAACGTAAGACGTAAGTACTGGTGTTCGACGGTACGGTACCAGTACATATATGTCATCTTGAAACTTACCTAAGTCATTGTCAATAGAGGTGACAGCAGGGTGTCATTTATTGGGCATTAGTATGTCGAGCACTAGTACGTTTACCTTACCTATACCCTGTTTTCTATCTAGATTAAAATTAGTTCGTATAAGCAGGAAAATCCAGTTAATCTTAGAACTGCAATAAAAGTTGCAATGCTCATAAAATCAAATCAAACTTTATCGATAACAGTTCCAGAACTCATAAAATGGCGTTCGAAAGAACAATCAGAGACACAAGTGTAGTGTCGTAAAAAGAGGTACTTAATATGTTTTTATTATGGCAAAAACTCAACGTTTTGTTCTTTTTCCTTTTCTTTTATGCAATGAAGGTAAAAACTCAAAAGTTAAAAGCATTAACATATTAGGTATAATTATAATATACATAAGTACATTTACATATTTTAACTGTAGAAATAACTGCAGATTGCCTTTAACAAAAACTACAATTTAAAAAATATATAATCAAGGTAAAGTAAGTAAGGTATTCGTAGGTAACTTTTTAAAGTATGATTTACAAGAATTAATTTGCTAGATTCCGCATAATTAATAATCTAATACATCTTTTTGTGCTTTAAATACCACCTCTCCGCCTCTGAATATAATGCCATACCTTAGGATTCAACACCATACCCATGGAGCTTTCCTTTCATTCCATTATGTATATGTACTTAATGCAGCTGGCGTAGCACTGTCGCATTTTTATCGCTTTGACACCATGCCTTTCGCGTTCTAACAAGTATGTAGGTAAGTGCGAAAGTGACGGGCATAGTGACAGACGATAAAAATGGAACCATGCTGCGCCCGCAGAAAAGTAGAACATGACAAAATGTCAGTTGCGTTGCGCTTGTTGGAGTTGTTGGATAATAAACAATTAGGTAGGTACATAGGTATCCATCATATATAACTAATATAACAAAATGTCAGTTGTGTCAATAAACAATTAGGTGCCTACTACTAGTACATACACCTACCTATCGAATGCGACGAGACTTGTATGGTGCAGTGAAGTAAAATTGGCGCCATCACACCACGGACAATCAAAGCCACAAGTGCTATAGGTAGAATCGGTCTGCCGCGCCGGGAGCGGGATAATATCTAAATAATGAGGCCGACGCAACCACTAGGTATAGGTTAATTGTGTATATTTGGTAGGTTAATAACTAAACAATTCGGTGCCTACTTTCAGGGACCCGTTTCTCAAAAGCTTGTAACTTGTAATACAAGTCCCTTTCTAACAAAAGCTGTCAAAAAGTGACATCCGCTTGTATTACAAGTTACAGGCTTTTGAGAAACGGGCCCCTGTACAAACACCTATCGAATGAGATGAGAATTGTATGGCGCAGTAGTAAAATTGGTGCCATCACACCACGGACAATCAAAGCCACAAGTGCTATATTAATTAAAGAATCGGTCTGCCGCGAAGGGAGTGGGATAATATCTAAATAATGAGGCTGCCGGGCGCCGCCGCCGAGCGCAGCCCTACGCTGGAGCGTCAGCACGTGACAATAAAATATTGATAATTAATCATTCTTAACCTTTTGCTGCTTAGTGTCAATTAAATCAAACAAGTCGATGCATTAGGCTTGCTCGTATGTAAATTGCTTTAATAAATAGCTACACACAAATGGTGACGGACACTGAGTTACGAGTAAGTAATTGACTGCGCCAACACATTTCTTAATTGGTCTATTTATATGTAGGACTATTTATATGTACCTACAATTTGAATGTAGGTATTTCTAAGAAATTCCGGTTTGTTCGAATTGTAAAATGCACTTAGCCTAGATTCTCTAGAAACACAGCCGCCTGAGATAATTGGTGGGCCTACCTATATCATTAAAACCGTTTGTAGTGGAGTGTCACCTCATTTGAAGAATATGTTTAAATTTCAACATCGTATTACTTTCATCTGTTTAGGCCAGTGATTCCTAACCTTTTCAGTCCGGTCACCCCTATAACTATCTAGGGAACCAGATTTTACCCCTCCTCCCAATGGTAATAAAAAATTAAACGTGTACGTTTGTTGTATTGTTATATTAGGTTAGATTATTACCCCCGTAAAATACCAGTTTTACCCCCACGGGGGTAATTATATACCCCCAGGTTAGGAACCACTGGTTTAGGCTGTGCGTATTAGTCCGCCCGTACCTAAGTAATGATACTTACTGTTTTATATATTGACATAAAAGATGACTCACGCTAGACCGGCCCGTGTCCGTGCCGCGAGGCGTCAGACATGTCATTTTCTATGACCGCTGATCAGTGATCACGTGGTAATTTCCATAGAAAATAAAGCACCGGAAGCTCCGGCCCGGTCCCGGCCCGGTCTAGCGTGATCCTTAAATCTTTATTGTAACTTGCTATCCGTACCGCGCTATCTCTCGAGACAGGCGAGGGGACGCGAACCGTCGCGCTCGTGATTTAGCGCCTCTATCCGTTATCCCATACCCTCCATATCGACATGTTCGCGCTTCGGTGGCACCCGTGACTTATGAGCGGAGGTGTGGCTCAAGCTTAATATTTATAGAGTTAGGACTCATTCGGACGGTGCGAGAACTTGCATGCGAGTTTCATTACATTGCGTCATTTGATCGGTCGGCCGAGTTGATGTAACCTCAATGGTCCGCAATGTACCTAAAATCGTATGCGAGTCCGCGCGCCGTCTTAATGAGCACTAAAGAGTCTGTGCGGAAATAGAAGAGTCGTGAAATGTATGGGATCCAATACAAACCACGACTTCTCTTTCCACACAGACTCTAGTCGATACTACTTTTATTATATTTAAAGATGCCTACAATAAATAATACCGCTCCAAGCAAATAACTGTTGCAGCGTCGTTGTTGCCGTCTCTGTATCTGTCAAGTTCCTTGATAAAATGAGTGATGAAGAACGCATTACTGCCGCGATAATGACCTTTGTTCTCACTTATTTTGTCAAGGAAATTGACAGATACAGCGGAGGTAACAGCGACGCCGCAACAGTAATGCAGTTGACATCCAAACGTCTGCACCTTTACGCTGTTTCCGTCGTCTTCCGCTCACGTTATACCGGGCCGTGACCGGGCCGTGACCGGGCCGTGTCCACCCGGAGCTTCCGGCGCTTACTTTTCTATGACAGATGACAGGTGATCACGTGATGCTTTCCATAGAAAATGAAGCTCCGGAAGCTCCGGCCTGGACACGGTCCGGTCTAACCTGAGTCATCCTTTATGAGTGCGTTGATATGACTCTCACGTAATACTGACCTTATGTAAAAAGTTAAGTGTACTTTTTGTCAACTAAGTACCTAACTAACACGACGGATGAACAGGATCTCCTGCCACAGCTAATGTGCGACAGCTGGGTCTCTATTGTTACCCGAAAAGTTTTAAGACAGTATATTGTTTGTCCGCATTTTCGTTAGTCATAATTTGTTTGGTTCAGAAACGCGTAACTTTTCAGGATTGCCATAAAACAAAGCTAACCTATCTACAGGATAACCTTACGAAAATCTTGCAAGTTATTATGTCAAACAAATAGGCGGTTTCATATAATATATGTAAGTACCTACTTATTTAATTTTCGTGACTCCCGAACGCACGTAGCTACTATTAGCTAGCTTGTAGTTCAATTTTCCGTTTAAATTAGGTACCTACACAAAGTAATGCTCATAATAATGTTATTCGTTAGTTTGTGTAGCACCAAAAGGGCGTATAATACAAGCAAACAACGGTGTATGTGTTATTATGAGCTAGAAGGGCGGTTAATGTAAACAGGAACATAATTTACGATGATTCAATCCTACGAGTTATGAGAAACACGTGCGGATCAAACACGGCCGAGTTACTAACACTACTAAGTGATAAAGTGATGTTTATACATATGTATATTGATTTAAACTGACACGGGACTTAATCGTGTAAAATTTACGTTTATTACGCGATGAAAAACACAAACACATCGAATTGAGGGTCATCATAACGGTCTCGAGAAGTACTTTATTTATTATTACGGATATGTTACAATTGACATCCGTTTTAAGTGAAAACGCGTTTTCCCTAGTTTTTACCAAGGCACTGAGTGACAAAAAAATCCAGTTTAAATATTGTTTCACCGTTCACCGAGGTCTTACGGAAAACTAGTTTTAACGATTAAAACACGTTTTCACTGAGGCGATACGGAAAACTAGTTTTAACTAGGGAAACGCGTTTTCACTAAAAAAGGCTTTTTTCTACTCGTCGACTGCAATGCTTGAATTAAGACTTCGTATACCAAAGTTAAATCGCATAGGTACTTTTTTCACTATGGGATCCCAAGTCAATTTTTTTATTTTTTTATTTTATTGGTATTCAGGACAACAACAGCCGTAAATATAACTAAGACATATTAATGCTTACATAAAAATAAGGCCAATAACAGTCATCCATTGAATTACATTGTATAACGATTAAAAATAGCAAAGATAAGAAAACAACGAGAATGTACAATACACACAAATGCTCGATACGCTAGAAATACTATAAACCGGTTGTACAAAGTTTAAGTAATGTAGTTAAAAAATGTAGTTAAAAATACCTACTTCTGATACAAAACAAAAGCATGACATTGCATCAGTTGTAAATCAGACACCAGCAGACATTCACAAAAAATATTAAGATAAACACCATAATGTAACTCAAACTGAAGTTTTATTGTAAGTGTAATTATTAGGAGTTAGAATTTAGAAAGGTACCTACCTATAACGTACAACTAATTGCATAACCCTGGCACCCAGGAGCACATAGCTAGAAACTATAATATTCATTTCGATACTGTTTAGGCAACTATAATATTCATTTCGATATCGTTTAGGAAACTATAATATTCATTTCGATACAGTTTATTCAACTATAATGAAATTGACCAATCGGAAGCGCGGAGCAAGTACACGAAGGCCTACCGCGAACCACGTTCGACGTGTTACCTCCCTGTCACACTTACGTACGAATTTACAAGTGCATCAGAGAGGCAACACGTCGAACGTGGCGTCTTAGCTGTATACTTTTGGTTTTTTTACCTACTTACATATATGATTCTTCTACTAGTTTTAAGTATTTTTTTTGTTGACTCGTAGAAAAAGTATTGTATACAATAGTGATATAATCAAGCTTTTCAATCTCGTACCTTCCTTAGGCAACTCAGCAAGCTTCGTTGCCTAAACACGGTACTCGACTGAAAAGCTCTCCATTATATCACGATTGTATAAAATACTATTTACGGTAACATAGACATGTCACAAAAAATTGAGAGATACTTGTTCATCATTTAGGTATTATTTTTTATTTTTAAATAAAACATATTAATATAATTTATTCAGAAAATTTCGTTAATCGTATATACAGTCCTTAAAAAAATAACCTTTGCACCAGGTGCAACTCGCGGAGGTCTTTTTGATTAGTTTATTTGTAGTTTATTAATTAATTTAGATATTTTTAAATTGTTGTTTACAATCTTGACCATAATAGGTACCTATTGATAGCCGTTACGGGCATCAGCACCCTGTATCATTAGTTATTAACGACACACAACAGGCAATTAGTGGCGATCCCGACCTGCCCCAATTGGTTGATAAATAAACAATGGGGTGGCCTCCCCCTAGAATACTAATGTTGTAGTTGGCTTGTTTGCTTATAGAAAACTCCATTTTTGGGACTACGTAGAATTTATTGATTTAGTTATGATTTTTTTTCTTCTTCTTTTTCGTGTAGAGGGATCAAACTACTTAAATAGTAGTTTGTGTTACAAGGGATCAAAATGATATATTTCATATATACAAAATGATATATAAATATATTATTTTGATACCTTGTGACACATACTGCTTTTCACATTAACTATGAGGGAAAAAAAATCTTAGTGTTGATACAATCTGATGCTTGATACAAACAGATTATTTAAGCTAAAAAAAATAATGTGCATAAAAACGTAAAAATAGTGTGCTAGAACAGAAAAGTGTTACTTTGATCCCTCCTAGCAGGGAGGAAAAGTGCCAAGTGGAGGAAAGTAGGAGGGATCCTAGCAGGGAAGAAAAAGCTCTTTTCCGAATAGGTGATGGTGTGAAAAAATATGTGCCCAATCCCAAACTCTTATTTTTTAGAACATCAATAGAACCTCTGGAGTAAACAAACGCTTATGTAGAACTCTTTTAACCCTTATATTTAGCGCCTAATGTTAGTTGGGGTAGGTACTAGGTAAACCCCAGGCCAAAAGTAAGAAAACACAGCTTATACTTACATGTCAAAAACAACTTTCTACATGTAGTCTTATGCGCTAATATTGATGCACATTAAATTGTAACATAATAAACCAGCTGATAAAAAGACGTGTGAACTGTTTGCACCTTTCTATCACCCCCTGACAAAGCTCATAATAAGTCACAAACGATAACATCTCTCTCGCTCAATCGCCCATATATCGACACCACCAATATAGGGGCCGACTCCATAGTTAATAGCCCCTATTTTATTTCGTTTTCTGAGCAATATCAATAATACCAACAATAATGGGATCCATTAAGAAATGATTAAGCGACATCCTACTTGTATCTAAATAGTGATATTTTTGTTTGAATACGTGCGAAGGGGGTTGGCAACTATAGGGTTTGCAATCCGGATCCGAAATGTATGAAATTATCCGGATCTGGATCCGGATCCGTGGATATTCCCATACATTTCGTATCCATCGTGCAAACCCTATTGGTAATTATCAAAGGACGTGTTTATAGAAGGCGCCAGCATAAGTTTTACTTGTCTCTACTGTCTCTAGTTTTGTTTTATGAGATTTGGCTTAAAGGGCGAGCGACCAGGCCATAAAATTGGCCACAGGCCACAACTGTGCTAAAGTGACAAACTAAATAGGTAGCTATTGAGATTTGAATTATATTAATTTTATTTTAATATACTTAATTCAAATCTATAATTCAAATATAATTCAAATTTTATTTATTCAATTTTATTTTATTACTTGGGGACTATTTGTCAATTGCACGTGTATACATATGTACTTTTTTTTTTCAAAATTAAATGTTTTTTGGTTGACCCATGGAAGGGACCACAAATTCCATTCTGACCATTCTGTATGTAGACTACCTAATGTAAGTAGTACTTAGATAAACGATTAGGTAATAATGTTCTATACAACTTCAGTTATATTTACTGACCAACATTCCTTCACAAGTTTGAAAACAAGCGTCATTCATTACTCATGTTTGCATAACCGACTTTAAACAGAGCGGACTAACCACTCCGATGCTCCTTTGTTAATACGGCCCGCTAATAACCCCTTATCAAAACCAAACTGCATTAACTGACTTGGTCAATTTGTTCTAAATTGAACCTTAAGGTAGCTAAGCTACAAAATTTTAAATTGGAATGTCATCTTGTTTACAGTTGACCCATTGTAATCATTGTAAATGATGAACGCTAATGTGGTTAACTCTTTAGCCGTTTTAGCACGACCGCTCGCCCCGCGCGCGGCCGCGAACTGGCAACGCCGCTCTAGCGACGTTGCCGGCCCTCTAGACACCGCTCTCGGCCCCCGCCAGCAGTCTCGCTAGAGCGCTATCCACTGTTCAACGTCATTATCGAACGCAATGGATTCCAATTCGGATTCCGGCGATACGTTCTTCAAACTGGAGACGGATTCAGATAATGAGAGTTACACGAACTCGAAGGTGGAGCCGCGTTTGCAATGGAGTTCAGAGAACACTGTGAAGTTGATTGATACTATGGAAAGGGATTGTAAAGAGTTGTGGGACGCGAGGCACCCTATGAATAAGGATAGAGCGGCGCGGCAGGCGAAGCTGCAGTACTTAGCGCTTATGTTTGGAACGACGGTCGAAGAGATAAGTAGGAAGATACACAACTTGAGGACCCAGTTTAACAACGAGTTGCGGAAGATTAAGCGGCGGCAGTGCGGCGAGGAGCGAGGGGCGGCGGCGAGTGGGTGGGAGTACTTCGATGCCCTCTGCTTTTTGCGTTCACCCCCCAACCCCCTCGATGTGGATGGAGTCAATCTAGCGGTATGTTTGTTGCTCTTTTGTTTTGACGGCGTATGAACTTTGAGTTTTTGCAGAGTAGGTAATATTTCAAGCAAAGGTAAGGGCCACCCCACATCTGGTCAGCGCTATGGAAAATGACGTTGCGTCGACGTTGCGTCGACGTTGCGTCGACGTCGCGTCGACGTCGCGTCGACGTTCGGCCATAGAGTTGTAGACGCCGACGCTCGAAAGACGCTAGATGTGGGGTGGCCCTTAGGGCAAAAAGTTCATGGGCCCGATTCAGACTTAACAACTGTGTTACCGTGTTGATCTTATTTTGATACGACCTTGAAGATCACTCACGCTGATTGGTGCATGCGAAATGAAATGCGCGCTAATCACCAAGACGATCTTCAAGATCATATCAAAACCCGATCAAAACTGTAACACGTTGTTATCTGAATCGGGCTCCATAGTAATTTTTATGCATTAAGAATCAATTATGTAGAATTAGCTATTAGGTACTACAATTATTTAGTACCTAGTACCTACCCCACAAAGTTAATTCTTACATTGGTTTTACTTTGATTTTAATAAGGGCAGAAAAATCATAACCTTGCCTTACCTAACTAGGCTGACTATAGTTACAAGTAAGAAATTTATGATAATTTGACAGGAAATAATTTATTGTTAAGGAATAGGCACATACCAAGACCTTATCCATCCATTTATAAAATTTCATTTAAATTAAAAATGATTACAAGCACTCTATAATAGCTTGCAAATGCAAGCATCCTCGCTCGACAAAATAAATTTCCATTTATCTCCGACACTCGACCGTAACCAAATTAAAGAGGGTAATATTAAACACTCCAAGCCAAACTCAACCTTAACTTTATTAAATAGAGTTTAAATTCACTAAAAAGTCAAGTGTAAACAAACTTGGCGATCCGGCTAGTGTTGTGTCACCCGTTGACATTTATGGCCTTGTAATAAGGACTGTTTATGGACAAATTGAATCCTTTGTAAGTACGTTCCCTTTACTTTGAGCTGATTAATAAATCAGACAGATAAAACAGTAGGCAATACGTATTTTCGTTCAATTTTTGGGCTGTAACTTTTCTTCTAGTCCAGTGATTCCCAAAGTTGACTAGGCTCCGACGCACCTTTTAAAAACTGCCAAAATCGGGACCCACCTCTTGGCCATCCTAAAAAGGGGGCATAAAATGTTAATGGTAACGATCAGATGCCCTAGTAGTTCCAGGGCCCACTCAATATTCGCTTGCGTGCGTAGAGTGCTGCTCTAGTGATGAGTCTATTCTAGTAAGGCCCACCATAGATTTTTTTTCTATTTTTGATTTGAACCTTGTTGTAGAAGTAAATATTTAGGGATCGGGAAGTTCGTTTGTTAGACCAGCTGGTTCAAACCTATGACAAATTATTAAATTAGAATCGACCTCACGGTTATTGCTACGCCGTCACGTAGACAATATAGACATCTACGACACCATATCCATCCCGGTCGATATAAGTCTAGTAAAACTAACCATGAATCATTCAAAACTGTTACCAATTAGTATTGTAAAATTAAAAGCTAAATTAACTCAAACATACCATAACAAATATTAAATTTATATTCAAAAATTAATTGAAATCAGAATTTTTCGTTTAAAAGTAGCTGTTCTTCTTTAGCTGGCAGAATTCCAAGCTGAAGAAGAGATGGAATTCGGTGCCGCACTCCGAGCCAATTCCATCAAGACCTCAAGCCCCACAGAGGCCCCCAAGCCCACCAGGGTGGCGGCGTCAGCCCCCCCACCCCTGCCGCCCAGCGCCAACCCCCTTATGTGGCCGGAGGAGCCGGCGCCCAGGCTGCGACCAGGGATGGGGGCTGATGAATGTCAGGTGAGTCACTTGGTCCTTACGAGTACCGTAAAACGGGGTGACTTTAGGAAATTTTGGGGATACTTTGATAGTTTTAAAACTGCCACAAAATTAGCATTATTCATTATTTTCCCGAACTGTTCGTATATTAAGTTAGGTTATTATACAGACTTGTTTACCTACTACTAAAAATTCGGAATAAAAATATGTTACGGCTGAAAAACTGATATATCTAAGTCGCCCCTGCATTTGAAAGTCACCCCGGTTTACCGTATCTAACACTTGCGGCTGATTAACTTCCGACTTTGCCAAACTTGGAAATTTACCACAAGCGTAAAGAGAAAATTAACATCTTGCCAAAGGGCAATAGAGCGAAGCATGTTAAACATTTAAAAAATGAAAAAGATACGCCATACAAAAATACGTGACATGACAAAAGCTAACGGTTGACATGACAAAGCCCATAGTTGCATTTACCTCACTTGACCTTACTAGGTACAGAAGACACTCTCTAACAAAACGCTTTTATTACGACAAATATGACCGCTAGGTGGCGCAAGCGCAAGCAGACGTCCGTTCCATAGCGGTGGCTGGAGTGTGTAATTGTGTATAAAGGTCTTCATGTGGCATGTGGCTCAAGCGCATCATACAGATGGGAGCAGATGAATGCCAAGTCAGTCCTTCTCTTGTTACCGACTATCTTCCCACTCTTTTTAGCTGTCAAAAGGCCCTGATGTGACCAAAGAACACAGCGCTGATGTACGCCAGGTCAGATCCTTCATCATCATGTAACTATCTACTGAACAAAACCAACCGAAACATTTCCACAACGACGGAATACACTTCTCACATGCAGCGTGTCTTTACAGTCCTTCTCAAAGATCAGCTTGGATTCGCTTTGTTAACCAAATCTCAAGAATTGTCTAGAGCACTTGTTCTTTTAAAAGCGACTGCCATCGGACCTTCCAACCCCAAAGAGATTCTAGGCCTTCGTTTCTTATCTCCGAGCCAATTCCATCAAGACTTCCAACCAAGGCTCTTCCCCTCCAAGGCTCCCAAACCCACCAGCTCCGAATGACCTTAGGGAAACCTAACATGTCTCCACTGCCCCACTCTCGATAAATCGCGCAGCACACAGTCTCACGCCCACCTGCATCCTTAGCTCAAAAATACATGGAGCTTGCATTTGCACTCGCAAGAAATTAAAAATCATTGTCAATACTTTAATTTTTTCTCCAGATTTTCGGCGACTTCGTAGCCTCTGAACTGCGCACGCTTCGCTCAGACGATGCGCGCAAGAAACTCAAGCGCATCATACAGAAGGCTATCCTTCAGATCGGTGAAGAAGAGGACGGAAACGGCCCCTAGCGCTGTTCGTCTCGCTCGCCCTCGCCCGATATGAACGCGTAGCGAACGAGATAGATAGATCTGAGCTGCTGGGGTATCTAAGAACTTTCAATTGTCTTAAAAGAATTGTTGTGATTTGTGATATTTACATTTCCAGGTCCAGGACTCCATGGAACGAATGAGCATATCAGAAAGCTGGCTTTCCACTGAGGCGGACATGAGGGGACGTACAGGAATCAACCAATAGCATTGATTACAATCCAGCGGAGTGGAGAAGAGATGTGGATGACCAGCAATGCTATTGGTTGATTCCCGCACGCTCCTCTTATCTCCGCTTATCTCCACCTCAGTGGAAAGGCAGAAAAAAGTTGGATCGGAGGTTTCCACCAAACGTAAATTTTTCCTAACTTTCTGGGGGAAATACCTCTACCATTAACCTCTTGTATTATGCAAACTTAAATTGAAACACATAGTAGGTACTTACGTGTTAATTTACCATAAAACGGGGTGAGTAGGTTTCGCGGGGAGAGGTGGGTTATGAATGGGGAGAGAAGGTTTGAGAGGGGGGTGAGAAGGGATTTTAAGGCTACTGCTACAAAAATAATGTATTCCAATTTAAAATGGAGCTATAGTAATACGCATAATAAAATAAAATCGACCCAACAATCTTCCAAAATCACCTTTGTATGAAAACCCCTCTCACCCCAAATACGAGGCACTACGGGTTGAGGTGGGTTTTCCTCTTTATCGTCAAAGTTATGAAATGGAACTACCCAAAATAAAATAAAAACTAAAATACAAACGTCCGGAACACTTATTATATACACTATTCAGTTTTCATATGTAAAAATAAAATGTTATCGAGGTTTGAATTTCAGTTTTGACCCTACTCATCAATGATTTATAACTCAAGAAGTCAAGATAGGTTATAGGCGTTCCAAAATTGAAGCGCTTAACTTGTGACAAATTGGACAAGTTGCCTTTAGTCGCGGCTGGACAAGCGATAAATGTGCACGTGTTAACGAGCTCCCGCACACCGAAAGAGAAAGAGACGACCTTATGTTTAACAACGAGTGTGGCAAAGATGGATGGAATGAGAAAATTAATCGAAAATAACAGATTTCTTCGTAGGCACAGAAATAAATATGGAAGTATTTTTTGTGCTCCTCAAGTATGAGTATAACCTATCTACGGTTATATAACATCATTGCTACTCATCCCATTTTACGGTATATGAAAACTTTGTGGCTTTGTCCTATTTCTTGTCATATTACTTTACTTTCGGTATCTTAACATAGTGTATTCCGTGTATCATAATTTATATACATATTATATAGATACACTCATTATAATGTAAATATTTAAAGTAGGTTAGTATTATTGATTAATGTTTACGTTAAGAAATATTATACTTACCTTTAGTATCTATTTATTAGGTAAGAACATTAACAGATATAACACGAACACTATATTTTAGTCACACATTAAAAAAAACTTGTCATGTTTCAAACTAAAATATAAAATAAAAATATTTAACTATAGCGTTTAATTTCAATTTCTTTAGCTGTCTTAGAGTCTTACCCATGCTTATTATAAGCGCCAGAACCTCAATTTATACATCAAATTACACAGTAAAATAGTAATGAACCAATTAATAACTTCACGAGTTTATAATGATACGTAATTAAATAAATCACCGTGCACTAATGATACGTCATTAAATGAAGTGGCGTTAGACTTAATTCATTAGTCGAGGACCAGGAAAGCATGACAGAGATAAGGGTTCTAGTTATTAGCCACGGTAAAAGCCTACACGAAATTTAAAATCTTGATTTGTAAGTAATCGATATAAATGATTACTTGTGATTATTCCGGGTTTATTTAATATTATTCAATACTGAATATTACTAATTTAACAGCGATTTTTTTTATAGATACTCTCATCTGTTAATCATTACTTCAGGCAGATGAGATAATCATATTTTATTATCCTTTATAATTAAAAGCTTTTATGTACGAAATGTTACTGGCCGTTTTAGCAAAACTCTTGATGTAGGTATTATTAATTTCATGGAAGATAAAGGTTTTATCGTAAATTAATAGCAAATTATGATTAAAAAATATATTTTCAAATAAGTAAAATGAAATACACATAGGTACCAACCTAATGCTGCTTTAAGTACACCGTTGTTTCTAGTAATGACTACATAATATTTAATCAAAATGAAATAAAAATTGTTTCGATGTTATTCGCGTGTATGTGCAGTCCTGTGTGACAACAGATCGTGGCGACAGATTGACGTGCTAATCACCTGACACGGAACTGACAAACAACGTGTAAATAGACATGACACGGTAATGGACAGGTGAAGGTAAAATTAATAGTTTGTTTATTAATAAATATGTTATTTACCTCCTTCTTTATGGTATGTAACTGTTCTGCTGTTTGCGTGTAGGTACCTACATATACGTAGTTGTGTACTAGATCACGGTCACGACAAAATTATTAGATAGTTGTTTAGGTATTTGTTGTTACCTTTTGTCACTTTCTAAATCTGACCCTTCTGGTTTTAGTGCAATTATTTCGCTGTTATTCGCGAGTAACGTGTATGTGATGTGTAATGTGAGAGATCTTAGATAATTGCATGCCACGGCTGACAAACAACACGTACCTACCTAGACAGACGTGACGCGGTAATGACAGGGTCGTAGGAAAATTATTAGTTGGTCGCTTTTCGTCTGTAGAGGCTTCCAAAAATGTTTTATTATACCATTACTGGGTATTTTGATGACAATTTAACAAACTATAACTGTAACGACTTGATATTTAACTAATTTTCACTACCTATTTAATTATTATCATTCTATTTTACTATAATTATATCTTGACGATTGATTATTATTATTATATTTCCACTACTCGACTAATTTAAAAAAATATTTTTTTTTAATAAATCAACTTTCAGTTTTAAACTACTTTTTAAGACAGGGCGACCATGTACCAACTCTTTATGTAAGTAATAACACCTTTGTTTTTGCATAAAATAAATGAAATGATAATACTCGAAAGCATTATACCCCTACCATTCCCGTCGACTTCGACCGTCGAGTAACAAGCAACAGAAACCCCTGCAAAATAAATATCAGTGAATCTCTGCGAATAAATCTCTCAGCGAAACGTCTAATGGGATGGCCTCCAGGCTCCCGCCTACGCTCATCAATAAACATGGAGGGGAGACGAACTTTCATACTTAATTAATTTTTAGAAATTTAAAATGTTTAATGAGAATGAGAGATTGTTTGCAAGTGATAGAAGAAAAATTTAAAAGTGTTGAGGATATTGTTAAACTCCGATTAAAATTAAAATAATTAGGTATGTATGTATAGTTTGTTGATCGAATAAATCTGTAAGTAAGCGGATTGTAGCCAATGCGTGCAAAAGAAAATCTCATCTCCTCAAAGTAGGTACCTACTTACATTTATAAACACTAAACTAAAATAATACCGTGTCTACTACACGGCAATTGAGATCTTACGTCGTTTGTTTTTTCTAATAAATTTAGGTAGGTACAAATTATTATCTTCAATATTAAAAAAAAATACCAATTGAATAATATTGTATACAACTAACTATATGAATAGGCTCATAGGGTCGCAAGCGAGCTAAAAATAAATGTTAGATGTAAGTAGTAACTCTATTGAAATTGGAAGCCTCGCCTATTACAATATAATCTGTGGCCTCGCGTCGTAATTTTATTTGGCGCTGTGACTCAATATTCAATAGATGGCGCTGGGTGTACCGTTCAGGGCGTTCAGGCTGTTAACGAAGTTAGGTTAGGTTAGTTTTTTTAAGTAGAAGCATATGTACGACAGGTAAGTAGGTAGGTACCTACAGGTAGCCAGGTGTAGGTGGCGCATCATAGGCTAGTCTGATTATTAAATATTAACAAAAATTAAAAGTTGAAGCAAGGAACTAGCACAGTAATGTATTATATTTAAATCAAAAGTCTCAAAACTAAACAGTAGAAAGCTCAATAACGTACATTGTTCGTATGGTTTTGACAGACTTAATATTCCTCAGCGTTTAACATCACTCACTAAAAATACGCCAACAAAAACCAGCCCACCATTAAAAAAGTCGAAAAGCATCGCAAGCACGCGCGGCATTTTCCATTACAAGTTTATTCCCGGCTTCTTGCGAATACAAGCTTGAAAAACAAGCCGCATACCCGTTCCCGGGAAGCGGGCCAACGACGTGGCAAAAAACCGACAATCTCGGAATATATTTTAATAGCCAAGCGGTGACGGCTCAAAGGCGGTTATTTATCGCACGCCCTCTCTCATTGCTTTAACGAAACACAATTTTCAAACAACGTACATTCACAAAAAACAATTAAAACAACACCCTATAACCATCGACTTAAGATTGAATGTTAAATGTTGGCGGTCACGAATACAACGTTTGAAATTCGAACACATGGGACTAGTAATCATTCGATGTCTGATTCCAGTTTGTCTTATCGGATTCGCTCCGTTAATGCATAATAGACCTAATGGCGTTTTAATTACAGTTGAAATTAGTTTTATAGTGTTAGTGGAACGATTCGTGTAGCGTCGGGAACGGTAATGAATTGTCGGGACAAGAGACAAGTTTAGGGCAATTCGCGAAGCGAGTACTCGAGTCGTTAATGACGTGGAGTATCGATAGCGTTTATCGATTAGCTGTAAATGGGATATCGATCGAGTCTTTAGTCTATTGTTGTATTCTGTTGTATTTGTAACGACACACTATGCTTTACACACTTTATGCTAGAGTAAATGTATGTGCGGAAATATAAAAGTCGTTGAATATAAGGGAACCTATACATTCTAATATGACTCTTCTCTTTACGCACAGTTTTCATTTGAATCCTATTATAATTAATCTTTATTTTATAATGTCTCTATTGCCTAAATATCATTCATTAATTTACGATATAAGGTCATGTGGGGTAAGTAAGACAAACATAGTTTATTTTACTCGGGGCAAGTGTAACAGTATGAGGATTACCTAATACAAGTGTTACTCCTGCCCCAGTGGTTGTCTAACCCCATCTGATCTTACTTCCAAAAAAGTTGGAGTTCTTTAAGCACAAATTTCTTCTTTTTCGTTCTCTCAGTGCTGACTTGTTGAGGATCGCAGCCACAATTAAGCCTGTCTCCATTTAGTGTGGTCCAGTGGCGTAACTAGGGGGGGGGCTGGGGGGGGCACGTGCCCCGGGCGCCGTCCAAGGGGGGGCGCCAAAATGGGCAAAAGACCTCCCATAGAAAATGAAGCAGCCAAAATGTAGGAAACAGTCAAATTTTTTTTTCGCGACTTAGGGGTTGGTCTCATGGTAAAAATTGCTCAGTATAATCCCAAAACCTCCCTGGCAACGGAAATGCAGTTATTTTTTAGCCATCCTGTATACAGGGTGGTCCAAACCATGACGTCCAAAAATTTTTTTTAGAATCTTCGTCGTTGGTTATCAGAATATACCCCATGTACTTATGTTAGCCGATTTTTCGTAGTTTTCGAGTTTAGCTTTTAACTTTTTTGAAATTGAAATTCCGGGGTGAAGCTTTGCGTTGCTTTTATGCCTTCTAATAATTGTTCGTGGTTCGTGGCACTGATAACATGAAATAGCGATGGGGAAGTGACCCCATAAAATAATAGTAGAAATAACAAAAGAGGATTTTTGTAATGAATTACTAATTTGGAAGCTTTCCACCTCAGTTCCTTTGACCGGCGACTCTGACAAATTATGACTATTAAGTATCACTTTTTTGACCTTTTAAAAAAACGTAGGGTCTAGCAGTTTCTAAAATAACCAAAAGTCCTTGAAATCGCTTGTATTTTTTATTTATTTAGGTAAGGGCAACATCTAAGCTTGACATGCTTGAACGTAAAAGTTTGTCTTTTTTTTCCCAACTCAGCCAAGTGAGGATGCCGATTTTTTTTAGCAACTGCGCCGTTTGACAAGGATTATGTTACAAAAAGAAATATTCAAAAAAGTTCAATAGTTTTTTTAAATAAATAATTGCTTCCCCCCGGAATTTCTCAACAAAAGTTAAAAGTAATAAAAATAAAAATCATAATTCGAAAACTACGAAAAGTCGGCTAACATACATATTCTGATAGCCCACAGTGTGAGGAATCTAAAAAAAATTTTGGACGGCAAGGTTTGGACCAACCTGTATAACACATGCCATGCCAACATCGCTCGTTCTGTGATACTAGAATGTCGTGAAAAACCTGTGTCAGGTATTGAGAGCATTCTATCCAGAGTTTCGGTGTGGGATCGGGAGAATTTAGTCCAATTCAATCCCACCAAGGCTCAATTTTGCGCGTTTACCGCTAAGAAAACCTTATTTTTCAAGGCACAACCCTTCCCATGTCAGGGAGTATTGGGAGCCTCGGTGTTGACATCTCCATCAGTGACGTCCAATAATTTCGTAGCCACCTTGCTGGGTAGGCTGCGCTCGTATGCAAAAAACTCGGTGTGCTCAATAAAGGGAGGCGATACTTTACTCTGAGGCAGACAGATCCATAGGCGTACCCACGGTGGGGCAAGTTGGGGCAGTTGTCCCACCCTGATCTCTGACCATAAGCTAAGAATCTCTGTTTCAACCGTACCCTGTTACAACAACGTCCCCAGCCTCCCCTACTTCTGCCCCACCTCTTAAAAAATGCTGCGTACTACCATGGACAGATCCCATATAATGAGTACTGCTGTCACCTTTGGGCAGGAGCACCAAGATGCCACCTTGGTCCCTTCAAATCAGTCCAAAGGCGCGCTATGAATAGTCTACGATCACAAACTTACAAGCGATATTGAATCTTCAAGTGTAAGGAGATCTCCAAAAAAGAAGTGTATAAGTTTTAAAATGGTCGGCAACGCGCATGTAACGCCCCTGGAGTGTAGACGTCCATAGGATGCGGTGACCGCTTACCATCAGGTGAGTCGTAAGCTTGTTAGCCACCGATGGACTAAAAAAACCTATTAGTAAAAAGTAACCCTTTCGTTAGTTCATTTCGTTTGGGGGGGGGGGGGGGGGCGCAAATTTGGTGCCTGCCCCGGGCGCCATATCCTCTAGCTACGCCACTGGTGTGGTCGTAATCGTAACCTTAGCCTCCCAATGCTATTCTACCTACCATATATCAAAACGTTAGAAATACCGTTCTTCTAGATTTACATGTATAACTGAATAACAAAAATTAACATATACTTGCTGGGCTCGTTTTCATAACTATTGAAACGTGTTGTACCTAACGACGACTATTTTGTAATTATATCTGTACAAAATCAAGTCACAACACTCACAACTAAGACAACTTTATTCATGGCCACACAATGCCTCGGCGCATTATGCCCGATCACATCTGGAGATATCGTAAAATCAATAGTAGGTACGAGTATGCAAACCCACCCACCACGTATGCCTTGAGGCGATCTGATTAAACAGGCGCTCGACTCAAGGGCTTTCAATCGTCAAAGTAATTGTGTATCAAATGGAAACACAATTTTATCTAAATCACCAAGATATTTTGCCCGTCTAAAAAAGTCATACGGTTTACTTAAGGTGAGGTAATGTACGTGTGGTCAGGCGTGTCTCACTCCGCGATTTCGTCGCTTTGCTACAGGTAGCTAAAAGTACATCCGTTCGGCCCCAATTTTGGGGAAAGCCATAAGCCGCGCGTGGCGCTGTCGCCACCTAGCGGCCATATCTGTGCTGATCGTAACAGACGCGTTTTGTTAGAGAGTGAGTCTTCTGTACTTAGTAGGTACTATTATTTATTCTGTGGTGTGGTGTGTAAGCATGTTGTTCCTAGCATCTAATACATATTTAAATGTTCCTTGATCTTTACTGTCTGTAGCTTATTGCGGTTTTTATCCGAGGGCTACAAAATTAAGCATATAGGTATTCTTAAAATAAAAGAAAACCTATGAGCAAACTTATGAAATCGTCAAAGTATTTAACATAATTATCTTTATCTACATTACAGAATATTAACTCTCTGTCAAAACCGATATCCTGTTGATTTTTAGCCACACGAATAACGCGTTCCTCAACGGCGCTTACTTAGCGCTTGTCTTGTCCATGTTACTGGATATTTTCCTTTGCCTCATAGGGATTTTTGCCCCAAATGCCACTAAAAGCTGCGTATTTTTCGCGGCTCTCGTGTTTAGCAGCGTCGATCGAAAAATAAGTACATTTGTAAAATAAAAGTAGGTTTATGGTGCTCATAAGCTCTTCAATCGTGAACGTAGTAACAAATGCAGACACATCTGTATCTAAATCAACAGACGAACCTCCTTATCACTGCCGATGTTTGACTCAGTGGACTCAAGCGAATAACGTATTGTTCCTCCCTGGCGTTTGTCTTGTCCCTGTTTGGTTTGTAAGTTTGTATTCGGCCCGCTAGATTTGTTACCCCTTGGCAACAAAAAAAGTTCTTTCAGCGTCAAGACATCATTATCAATTTGTAAATAAAAACCGGACAAGTGCGAGTCGAACTCGCCCACCGAGGGTTCCGTACTTTTTAGTATTTGTTGTTATAGCGGCAACAGAAATACATCATCTGTGAAAATTTCAACTGTCTAGCTATCACGGTTTATGAGATACAGCCTGGTGACAGACAGATAGACAGACGGACGGACAACGGAGTCTTAGTTATAGGGTCCCGTTTTTACCCTTTGAATACGGAACCCTAAAAATAAACATATGACACATATTTATGACGTGCTTATTAGCTTTTCAATCGCCAATGCCAAAGTACTTATAAATCTTATAACCTCTCGAATGGAGACTCACTTTTATCGAAACATAAATTTAAAGCATCACTCCCCCGTCAGTTGCCTCCAATGTTTACTCGCCACTAAAACAACAAATCTCCGTATAAACCGCAAAAAACGGAATTTACGAGGTGAGAACATAATTTATTCACGAGGTTGGTGTGAAGCCGGCGTGAAATTGAAAGAAAGCCGGTAAAAATAAACAGAGCCTCCGGGGACAGAGCCCCGCGGAAAGGTAGAAAGGCAAGTTTGCTGTGGAAAATTGTAATGGATTAGGTATATTTGTGGGAACTTTAGAGGTAGAAGCATCTGTCCCTTAGTTTTAAGTTTGGTCCCCGCTGAAAACCAGCGCTATGGATTGTGGCAATATGCTCAGTAGGAATGCTGTCTATGGCTTGTGGCAATGGCATTATGCTGAGTGGGAATACTGTATAATGGCGTTTTTCATAAACGCTTGTCAAGGCTAATAAGCTTTGTGTTTGTAGAAAGGGACAAAATTAACAGAAGTTTGCTAAGTTTTATAAATAAGGGCTGATAATTTGTGTTGTTCTCTATTTTATAGTATTGTCAAATTTTGTAAAAAGAATGTATGTACTAAACGTTAATTCCGTCAGTCATTATTTCGAGGAAATTGGCGGCAACAACTAACAACGACGCCGCAACAGTAATGCAGTTGCAGTTGATATCCACCTCTAGGGGAGATCTAGCTATGTCTAGCAGCGGGCGCCCTTAGCTTATAGATAGATAGACATAGATGATATAGTTAGTTTTTTCTTATCTTTGATGTACACTAACGACAGCTTTGTAACCTTTCTTTTTTGGTATCCAAGCACTTGGAAAAACAATCGTAACTATTTATGCTTGAACACTCGTATCTAAGAAGTCATAATAGCGTATGTAAATTCAATCCCGTGTTAAGAATAAACAGTACAGCCACACAAAATTAGAATTTATGCTAATTGGTGGCAGCAAACAACGGCCATGATTTTTAATGAGCACACGACCAACAGCTGATAATCAACACCTCTAATCATTCTAACCCCCTTATAAATAAATAAATAAATAAATAAATATTATTAGCTATTAGCTCAAGAAAGCTTGTGTTGTGGGTACTCAGACAACGATATATATAATATACAAATACTTAAATACATAGAAAACAACCATGACTCAGGAACAAATATCTGATGTGCTCGTCAGACAAATAAATGCCCTTACTGGGATTCGAACCCAGGACCGCGGCTTCACAGGCAGGGTCACTACCCACTAGGCCAGACCGGTCGTCAAATATATATAGTAAAACTCTGTTATTTTATCACTTTCTAACACACACGCAGTCTTTCTAACACAGGAAAACGATTATCGACAGATTTGGTAGTCGTGTGTATGAATAACCGTAAGAAATTTTCAGGTATCAGTGAAACATCAAAAATATTCCCTCTGAAATTTTTCATGATTGGTGCCGTTAACTAGGTACTGTAATTTGCAAATCACGGAAAGAAATTAACTTACATTGATATGTCGGCGGCCGATCGTAAGATCAGGCATATCGTGAAATTCCTAGGCATATCGTGAAACGTGAAAATCTTTGACCCGTTCCCTGAGTCGACGGAGCCCCGCTACGCGGTGCTCCTGTTTCTGGGCAGTTTGCCCTTCGGGCATCTAAAGCAACCTAACGAACCTATCCTACCTATATATTGGTTTAATGTCACTGTCAAAACATTACACAGGAACATTACGATCTGCCTGATCTTACGATCGGCCACCGACAGATATAAAGCAATCACACATTGCTCCCTCTTTTCCGTCTACCAGATTATTAAAATCAGAACGCATATCGTGGGAAAATTGGGTCTTGACTCAGGTGTTGCCGGAGGGTCTAAATAGCGTACCTAACTCCGCAGTTATTCTACTAAATCGATACATGTATTAGATTATAAGATTTGTAAGTAACCTACGCTAACTATGCCCATATTCTAATAGTCTTACAATTGTCGCTTAACTTCAAACGCTGGTAAATCCATTCCACCCTCTCAGCAATAGTTATTTTCGATACAAGTGCGAAAAAGAGGAAATTCGAAACGAGTGGCGATAAATTAAAACACGACCGAAGGGAGTGTTTTAAATCGACACGAGTCGCGAATTACCTATTCGCACGTGTATCGAACAACGTTTTACAGTACATATTGCACTTTAAAGTTTCGACATCGCACGAAAAGTGCTATTTTACGCACTAGTGCGGAAAAGTAGCCCCATATGTACTGTAAAATATCTACCCTATTACCTTTTCTTAATAGGTACCAAAATCGCATAATCTGACAGATGGATTTACCCAAGTTTGAAGTTAAGCGACTTATTTTAAGGTCCACGCCAATAAGTCGTGTCACAAGTCTTAATAATTTTTAATTAACATTATTGAAAAGATAATTAACACCGATAACAAGAGATTAACAATTGCCTCACATTTTACAACACTTATTTAACTTTAACATAGACAAATACAATGGAACCATCATCAATTCTATATTACCTCCGTTATCTCCCCTCGCAAGCCTAATCTATCCATCTTGTATAAGAAAGGGGTTGTTACCACAAACCAGGGAATCAGGACCTTTGTATTCAAAGAACTTTGTAACAAAATTAGGTCCAGCAATAGCCACAAAAAGGGTTGTTCCCATGAGTATCGTCCATTTTACCTACAGCTAAAAATTACGGTCCGCGCCAACGATATTTTTCATGCAAACAAAATTCCCCACATTTGCGTGCGTAAAGATGTAAAATGTTTGGGCGAGGGCAAAGTAATGTGATAAAGTAGGAATGGGGATGAATTTGTAATTTTGGATTGTAGAGTGGCTTTGCGATGTTTTTTACTTCATATTTTCGGTAAGCATTTCTATCTCGATAAACGCAAGTTAAGAGCCAACAGGAGTGGTCATTTCTCCATACAAACGTACTCGACTGTTTCCTCCGTGGGTTTTGAAGCTAGAGCAATGATTTTTTCAACACAGATTAATATTGTCAATATCTGTGTCGGACGGTTTTGCTTTTTTTGATATTTTTGTTTTTTAAGGCGCTAGAGCCCTTCAAAAATGGCCAAAATGGCCTAATTGACTATGCCGCAATGAGAGGCGTGCTATTCAAAACTGACATCAATTAGTCAAAGAAGCAAAACGGTCCGACACAGATAATGTCATAATCATTTAGATTTCCAAATTTGGTTACGATTGGTTAAGTTTTGGAGGAGGAAACAGTCGAGTACGAAACCTCGATTTTTGAGATTTTTATGCAGGATTTTTCGCCTTGTCCTTATCGCACTAGTTTTAGGAGCCGCTTCCGTTAGCGAGACGGGTATATTTACCTAAAATATTTAAATCTTAGCTCCTGTTGGCTCTTAACATTCTATTTACCTATTTTGCATGGCTAGTGGCTATGACTGACTATTGGTGGCGGAGAGTAGGTAGGAGGTACTAGTTAAGCCAGAATTATCTAGTTTTAATTGGAGATTACTTAGTTTCAGTGATAACATACCTAGGTACCTATTTATTGAGTCTGTAGTCTGCATAGTTATTTTACGTCCGAGAATTTACAAACAACCGCCGAGAGATGGCGTTAGTCACACGATTACAATGATATTCGTTTCTTCCTCTTGTGATCTTCTTTCCGAGATACATTTTAGACCATATGGATAATACTGAAATAAATGTAACATTAAGTGTCAACAGACTTGTAGGCTACATAGTTTGGATTCGTTTAAATATTGTGATATAAAGGTTTTTTTTTATATGTGTACACTTGAACAGTCGACGTCAAAGACATGTCTTTTCTCTCTCATGAATCAAATGCCCATAATTTTAATTTCAGTTCAAATCTCCATTGGGAACAAAATTTGGGAGATAAGTCACAAACAATAATGAGATTTCATTATTCTTAACTTTCAGCAACAAGAAACACCACTTATTTAAAATAAAGCTCATTAGTCACTTAACAAAATGTCACAAAATCTGTTGCAAAACTCTTTTCAACCAAGCGCAGTCCTCATCAGAAATCAGCGCATACTTCGCTTCAGAACAATACGTAGTTCGAACGAGACGCGAGGTCGCACGAAGGTGAGCCACACACACGCAACCACTTTACTCAGACCTCTCACTCCCGGCAAAATATCCCCTCAGTGGCCCTGAATGTGAGGTAAGTGTGAAGCGCGGAAGACCAGGCTACGTTGGGTGGTACAATTGGTACATGGGTGTGTGTGAAGTCTCGTATACGTCAGTTGGGCACACGCCGGCGAATTTTTACGTACGGTTAGCAGACGAGGTGAGTTGGAGGAAAATAAAATATAGTTGGTTAAAGCTTCTTTGGTAGTTTAAGATTATGTTTTGTCAGCTTTTGCAAATGTGTAAATGCTAACATTAGATGTTTATAGAAAAACCGAGTAATTTTATGATTTTTCAAGGAATACTTCTGGTAATACCTAATGGTAATTAAATTATATCTTAATAGGTACGATTCCTTCTAAGATTTTTGTTTCGAAATGTATCTTCTCTAGTAGGTATAAGGTTATACTTAGGTAGTTAGTTATTGTCTTTAATCGATGACGGATACACATCTGTAATTCTGTATTTGAAAGTAGTAACATGTTGTGTTCATGGAAGACTTAATACTTGAATCACTAGGCTACACTGTTATACATAACAATATCAGTAATCCAGTAAGTACTTAATATTCGAAAGTAGGTAGAGGGCGTACCTGGGAAGACCGACTGGTGGCCGCCCGGTAGGTCGGCCCAGATACCGCTGGAGAGACAGTGTGGAAGCGGATCTGCGTCAGCTTCAAGCCGATAATTGGCAGGAAACGGCGCAGGATCGGGAAAAATGGTGTGCTCTCGTTTCGGAGGCCAAGATGCTCTTTGGGTCGCTGAGCCGTAATAGTTAGTTAGGTACCTATGTAATTTATACTATGTAGTTTGAAATAAAGGGAAAATGGCAAAATTCACTAATCCTTTGTTTAAAACATTGTGCTCGTTAACTGGCATCTCTGTTTATTACAAGCCTGATTTAACACTGACTTTTATAAACATTATCACGTCCGTTTCGTGTTTGTGCTGACGCTATTCGGCCGTCAATAGGGCGTCATTTGCATTGGTAATGTCGGTGCGAGTCAACAACGAGGCTCGCGAGGGTAAACTGCGCCTCTCACTACCCAATTTATCTTTTATCTAGTAATATTACCTACAAATCATGCTGCAAGTAATGTAAATACACATTTGTAAGTAAATGTTACTCGTGTATGTGCGGACGCTGTCCGGCAGTCGATAGGGCGTCATTTGCATTGGTACCTAATCTTGAAGGTAAACGGAGCCTCGTACTATGTACCTAATTTATCATTTATCTTGTAATATTAACTTATACAAATCATAGTATAAGTTTTGTAAATACATATTTATTAGTAAATGTTCCATCTTGTGGTCTTGCATCTTCATTTTCGTTACTACATTAATATTTTTATATGAACCTATTATATGGACTCGACTACTATGTACCTATAGTTACCAACTAAGATTGAAATGAAATAAATGATTATCTTGTCTTATTTTTGTTTTCATAAACTAAACACATAATCACAATTTATGCATCTGGTTTTTGTACTGACGCTCCCAAGCAGTCTATAGGACATTATTTGCGACGCTCGTCGGACAAGTGACGGACGACCAGACACGAGAGGGTAATCTCCAACGAGAATAGAATAGAGTAGGTAACCTTTACCAGTACGGCTACCATCAGTTTGGCACTGACATCACAGAATAAATAATAGTACTAAGTACAGAAGACTCACTCTCTAACAAAACGCGTCTGTTACGATCAGCACAGACAGCGCCTCGCGCGTCTTATGGCTTTCCCCAAAATTGGGGCCGAACGGATGTGTTTTAGCTACCTGTAGCAAAGCGACGAAATCGCAGAGTGAGACACGCCTGCTGACATAAAACGCCGTCGAGAACGTAATTTACTTTTCACCTCAGCAGCTCGAACAAGGGTACTTTGCTACTTAAAAACAGTGAGCAAAATCGCATTTTGCTCACTGAGTGAGACAAAATGAGAAAAATGTGATTTTGCTCACTCAGTGAGCAAAATGCGATTTTGCTCACTGTTTTTAAGTAGCAAAGTACCCTTGTTCGAGATGCCGAGGTGAAAATTTAATTGTTGGTATATCTTAAGAAAACATGAGTGAATAGAGGTAAGTGATGAAGAAGGAATACATTTTTCGGGTTCTCTAATATGTTCTAACTGCTGAGGTGAAAAGTTTTGTGAACTACACGAGATCAAAGTTATTTACATCTCGTGCGCTTTTGAGTCCCTTACTACGCTCAAGATTCTAAATTAGATTCACTCGCTACGCTCGTGAATCTATTATAGAATCTTTCGCTTGCACGGGACTCAAAATAAGCACTCGAAGAAATATCAAACTTTGATCTCTTGTTGTACAAATAACTATTCTATACATCTCGCTCGTACTCGCATATAAGTGCAAACGAGATGTATAGAAAGTAAATTACGTTCTCGATAGCGTATGTCAGTTTTGACACTGTCAGTGACTCATAGTACGGGCTCAGGGGGCCTAGTAAAGATGACAATTGTTGATAGAAAACGCCAATCAAAACTTAAGTAATGCATGGAATATGGAACAAAACGTTTGGATGTTCATCGACATTTATTTCTTTATTAATTGAGTTCAGTTTCTTTAATTTTTATTAATGAGTTTAATAACACAGACCTACCTAGTATTATTTTATTTTTCAGTGAATGGTACACGTAGTTACGTAGATAAATAAAAATACCAGATGCGATAAACGCCCTGATTTCTCTAAATCTTATTCTTTGTACCTACCCGGGGTATTTTCACGAGATAAAACACACCTACTAAATACCTTCATACCTACCTGTTATAAATACTGTTCTCGAAAATTGAATAGGTACTATATTTACACGATTCTCAAAATACGATCAAAAGCTAAAATTAGGCAAATTAAATGCAAATCTCAAGGCAGCCCCGATTAGGCGCAAGAGCATAATTAGGTATCACAGACTAACATCCACAGACTCCGCTTTAAGCTGACCATACACACTAGGGTACGCCTGCGCAGTTTTACCTGTACAGTTCAACTGCACAGGTAAAGCTGTAGGCCTAGCAAATGATTGGCGCGACAGTATCTAGCGGCGAGATAGACTACCCGTCTTTTTCTATGTTTTAATTTTTAACAAGCAGAAACGTCTGCGAACGATGCTATTAAGCTTAGAATAAATTTAAAAGTGGAAGAATTACTGTCTTGGGTGAGACTTGAACTCACAGCCTCTGGATCTGGATCGGTCTCACCCAAGACAGTAATTCTTCCACTTTTAAATTTTTTCTATGTTTATTAAAGAGGGACGGGTAATCTATCTCGCCGCGAGATACTGTCGCGCCAATCATGTGCTAGCCCGGCTGGTTAGAAAACTTAGAAAACTGCGCAGTCGAATGCCACTACATACGCTAAGTTTTACCTGTGCAGTCGGCAAAACTGCTCATGCCTGGCCATACACCACGGAATACATTGAAGATGTATTATTAAAGGTAGAGGCAGGGATCGGATACCGGTATTTTTTGTATGGGAACGGAAACGGTATTTTTTCGTTCTTTGCTAATTACTTCATTTCTAATTGGGCCATCTAATAATACGAAGTCGTTACCTAAAAACACAACTGAGTGCTACATTTCAAGTATAAAATAATTCGAAAAATATGGTTATTTCAATGTTTTTGCAAAAAACCGGTTCCGATCCCTGGGTAGAGGTATCTTATTACTACTAGTTCTGTGCCTTACACACTAAGGTATGGATTATGTTATGTAACATTTAAAAAAACGCGAAACCACCATTACAACGCGAGTCGCACATCCCGATTGATTCTTCGAGATTCGACTTCGTCTGCGTGGAATGTTGATGATGATGATGATGATGTCCTTCCTCGGGCCTCAAACTATCCGTACCAAATTTTATCTAAATTGGTTTAAGCGGAAAGAGGTAAGAGTCAGACAGAGATGTACGTATAATATTAATAGGGATCTTATGTCCACGCCTAGAATTCAACCATTAACGATAGATACAGGTATTTACACAAGTATACTTCCCATTCAAAGAGATGGTAAATTCTGACGGCAATATCACCACACACCGGGAGTCCTCAAATATGCTTAATCTAGTAAGTAGTCTATGATTTACAGACATAGTTTATATGAAACTGAGAAATTAGGCGCACGCGCCGCTCTGCTCGCATGCACGTAACCGAACTCATTCACTCATTCATTCTTAGAACCGTTTGAATAAAGAAACATCACAGAGTATCAGGAGGCCTAGCCAAGGTGACGATCGCTTGCGCTTCGCCATCGAATCGTTTTGTGCCTCTCTATCATTCTTCCATATTAGTGTGACAGTGACAGTTGCGTTTCGTTCGCTACGGAGCGTTAGAGATTGGCATGTTGTCTACGGGGCTAGCTTTAGGTATATTAATTATTTAACATATTAACAGTAACACAATTATATTGATGACAGAAGCGAAACTGCTCTGCAAATCTGTTTTAACAGTTTGACTGTAGGAAAGATTAAACCTCAATAAAACCTTATCTTACATTGTGTACATTGGGTACATGTGGGGCAAGAAAATCTATCTTTCTCTTGCACTTTATGTTATAAAAATCTTGTTAGTAAAAAATAATCTTGCCTTTTTAGTGGCACGACTCATTAATCGTTGGGTATAACAAAATAATCACTAGGCAAGCCTGAAAGAATTCAGTTTTACGAGCGCTATGTAACTTATGCATAATATACAAGGTTATAATGCTGTGGTTATGTAAGTAATGCTGTGTTACTTATTTCATTAATAAATAAATAAATAATTTTGATGCTCGCTGGTTAGCATGAATTGTCTATGAAGCTGTTACTTTGTTACGCTTCTTTACTCCTGTGCTTAGAACTTCTTTATCTACAGTCTAACATCAGCATGTGGCAAAAAAAGTGAATACATAGTAGCATTTCCAAGCATTGGCGATAGCTAACACAAGTATAATTAATTTTAAATGGCGTTGAACACGTTTCATAATGACTTCATTTCATCATTTTCATCGTGTTCGTGGGCGTTTTTTTTTTAAGTTGTCCCCTACACTTTTTTTTCAAATTTGGGATTTTTTATATTATTTCTACTCAGAATCACGAGCTCTTTCTATCCTAATAGGAGAAAAAAAGTGTCCCAAAATTTCCATACATTTTTCGGTCTTACCATTCCGCGACCGCCATACAAAGTCTTTGAAAAATGGTGACGGAATGGAAATAAAAACCTTAGGACACTTTTTTTTCCTATTAGGATCAAAGAGCTCGTGATTCTGAGTAGAAATAACATAAAAATTTCCCAAATTTGAAAAAAAAGTGTAGGGGACAACTTTAAAAAAAACCCGTATAATATGCCGGATATGCATATGAGCAAGGCTCGCCCGTATCCTTATAGCGGGGTCCTTGCTCACAAGAGCTGTGCGCGCGCCACATCGAAATTTTTTTTTATTAATTTATGAACCATTTGGTACCTTTTGTCACAGTGACAATCAATATGAAAGTCCCATTCCATGTACCTAAGCAAGTCGCTTTAAAACGAGAACGTATAACAACTTCAATTAAGGATGACTCACGCCTCACGCTAGACCGGGCCGTGCCCGGGCCGAGGCGTACGACACGTCATTTTCTATGACGGCTGATCGGTGATCACGCGGAGCTTACCATAGAAAACGAAGCGCCGGAAGCTCCGGCCCGGCCCCGGCCCGTTCTATACAGGAGTCATCCTTTACACGGAAGCGGTTTTTTGGCAGCGGGCTCCTGTGACTTATGGGGAGCACACAAGTCAGCCAACACTAAAATAGGTACAGATACGACGTCTGACACACTTCTAGGATACCTAGGATACCTACTGATGCAGATAAGGCATCTGACAAACGCCAAAACACGAGTTCATCTAAAATCTGGGTCGTTCCAGGTCACAACCGCAAATCCTAACCGTGCGTGCGCGCCGCTCGTGACATCGTGACGTATTAGCGTGATTAATAGCCGTCTGCGGGAGAAAGTGACATCATTCTGTGGCTAACATACTGTCAATATTACTGACGGAGAGATTTTGCTCTTTTCTATCATGGCGACGGATAGATAGTTGACTTGGAGGCTGAACGTTGAGAATGGACTCCAAGTAGGGTTACCAGATGACAGGAATTTTCCTGACATGTCAGGAATTTTGGCCTTTTGTCAGGAATGGGGACGGAACACGAAAATATCAGGAATTTTTTGAATTGATAGACTTTATTATAAAGTACTTTTTATTTACTGAAATTAATCAAAAACATTGTACTTCGTAATTATTAATTAACAAATCTTTAAATCAAGCCTACATATACATGACGCGCGCGGCTTCGCTAACGGCTAGAACCCCCCTCCCCCCGTCGTCGTGAAAATATGAATGTCAGGAAAAATATTCGGAAATCAGGAATTTTCTCAGGAAATTCTAAATTTGTATCTGGTAACCCTAACTCCAAGTGAACTGCAAAGAACAAACAGAGGGGCTACCGCGCAAACCAAAATTCGCAAATTGCGGGGATCTTTCTCTTTTACTCCAATGAAGGCGTAATTAGAGTGACGGAGAAAAATGCCCGCAATTTGCAAACTTCTTGCGTTATAGCCCAGATACGGACCAGACGAACTTATTTATTGTTGTGTGTGATATGATTAGGTACCTAAACGCCATATCCAGATATTAATAATTCTGATTTAACAATAGGTAAGTATGTTAAAGTTTGGTCACGAATACGACTTTTCGATTGCTCACGCTGAATGTTGCACGCGAATTACGCTTACAGTCATGTTTTTGGGCATCTCGCTCGCACTTAAAGGTCCGCGTGAGGTGCACCGAGAGTTTGTATCATAACAAAATCATAATTTTAACAAATTGTTTTATCTGAATCGCCCTCCTACACTGCTGTACTTACAAATTGAGCGTGTGCGGCGGGATTAAAGCGGGAGATGAAACAAAACAGTAATTACTTCATCACGCTTTTCACTGATGAATTATTAACGCGCGCGTGCGCACGATTCACTATCACACTCCAGCGACACAACTTATAAAATAATAGGATTTAGGTCTGTTACATTACAACTTACAAGCTGATCCTAATAATATAGTGTGGGGATCATTGTACTGCTTCTCTTGAAATGCTAATTTCTTGAAATAAATACGTTTCTGGATTATGACATACCTAAAATTAATTCGATGATCTGTCGATTTATTGTTGTTTTATTTTGTACAAATCTATTAATTTGCAGCACTGATGCCAACTGCCTTGCTGCAGCAGTATAAGACTAGTGCAGGTTCAATCCGCGTGCGTCCAGTCCGCGGCCTAAAATAATGTGAATATTTCCATACATTATTTATTCGATTGGCATTTTCTATCGACGATTGTCATCTTTGTTAGGCCCCTGTTCGTCCTGGCATGGACCTCGTTAAACCAATAGCTGGCATCATTTTGAAAAATTACAAAAAAAAAGTCTACCTATAGGTTTAAATTTCTCGGGATTCGGTTAAATGCGACTCGACTTGTAGAGAACAGCCGAAGACACTCGAAAAGACATTGGAAAATTACAAAGTCGAATGTTGGTCGACAAGATGGCATTGCAAGTTAACATAAAAAAATGTTATACTTAATAGCCAACAAGAACTAGGACCACGGTTCAAAGAATGTAATATTTGCAGACAATGCCTAGTACAAGGAATTCTATAGCTCGGCTATCTGCCCGATAAATCAGACCTGTCGGATAGAGCACATTCCACGCGGGAATCTACCAATGTAGATAGATAAACTTGATAAACCATTTATTCGCTTGCCACAATACACACATATTGACAAAAAAATAGAAACAATAACAATATCAAACTAAAAATAAAATAAAGAACAAGAAGCATCAATAAAAGGTAGGTTTGCTGTGTGCTTTGCAGCAAAACAAAAGGGTTCTGGCGCATTGTCAGTAATACGCTCCACTCTTCCGGGTGAAGCACTGATAATTCTGCTAGAACCCAGATGTCAATGGATTTATAATGATGTATATTGCATAATGTAGGTACGTAGTAGGTACTTCTTGTCTTTTTTGTAAGAAACACAAACTAACTTTAAAGTCGAAATAAGCTTCATAAATAAACGTACCTATGTTATTTTGAATTATCTGTAAATACATAGTTTGGTATAAATAGGTACCTACAACATATTTCCGTCACGGGTGCGGAATTAAAAAAAATAATGTCACCTACATATTTGTATACATGTATATGAATTAAAATGATTTAACAAGAACTTCTTCTATTTTGACGTGTTTTTAAGGCGTTTTGATTGTGGATATAATTATGCAGTAAATAAATATCCCTTGATATGATAGTAACATCGGTAAAAGGTGAATAGTAGATAATTAATTTCCTGGGGTTTGCTAAGCATTTTTCAGTTTGATGCAGCGAACTACGACCCTAATACTACCTAACATATTAATAGACACAAATTAATAGTTATTTGTTTATGCTTCTATCTTTCTCTACCAAGTTTTCAGTTGTTTTCAATAACTTTTCAGTCAGCTGAAACCGGGAAAGTTGTAGGTACAAAGCAGAAACGCCAGAAACTAAAATTGTCGCCTTTAAAATATTATATATTCTACACAACCTGAATTCACAAGAAGCCGCTCGCACTGAATAAATAAACCCATATCCTCAATAAATAAAAACCGCGGCCGGTAACTTTACACCGATATGGGCAGCGTAAAAAATAAATTGTCCCAAATCGAGAGCCCAGCGGGCGCCGTGCGCCTGCGATTATTCCATTCAGTACGATTTCTGATAAACTGTGTAGGGTAGCGTCGCCGTTCAAAAAAGAGTGTGAGCATAATTTCTACAGGTATTCATTTTTAGGGTTCCGTACCCAAAGGGTAAAAACGGGACCCTATTACTAAGACTCCGCTATCCGTCCGTCCGTCCGTCTGCCACCAGGCTGTATCTCACGAACCGTGATAGCTAGACAGTTGAAATTTTCACAGATGATGTATTTCTGTTGCCGGTATAACAACAAATACTAAAAACAAAATAAAATAAAGATTTAAGTGGGGCTCCCATACAACAAACGTGATTTTTGACCGAAGTTAAGCAACGTCGGGCGGGGTCAGTACTTGGATGGGTGACCGTTTTTTTGCTCTATTTTTCGTTGATGGTGCGGAACCCTCCGTGCGCGAGTCCGACTAGCACTTGGCCGGTTTTTTTTCAAGCTTCGTTTATTTAGTACTATAGCGACCCGCTTCGCACAGGTTAACAAATTACACATAAACCTTCTTCTTGAATCACTCTATCTTTAAAAAAAACCGTATCAAAATCCGTTGCGTACTTTTAAAGATCTAAGCACACAGACAGACAGCGGGAAGCGACTTTGTTTTATACTAGGTATGTAGTGATGATTAGGAAGAACTCCGCTTGTGGTTCTAAATTAAAAAGGCTTTTGTGCGGTTTTTTAAAGTACCTACCAGTTACTCTGTTGGCTCAGTGACCAAAACTGAAGAAATAAAAAATATTGATTTAAGTTATGGTTGTGTGTGAACTTTCCTAGCTATACGTTAATTTTAATGTGTGTATTTGATTGTTTATTATGTTAGAATGTGTAATGTAATTTTGTAACCCATTTGGCAAAGTTAATAATAAATTCTCTTGTGCTTTATCTCTCTCACATTATATATAATAGGTAGTTATGTTCTCAATTTAAAAAAAACTTACAAATAAAAAGAAAATATGTATCAAGAAAAAGCCTGAATTCATTGAACAGCAACGCTACCCCATTCCCAACACCATTCGCGACTGGTTGCCGTGGGTGTCTAGAGATATCGATTGATGTCAGACAAAGCGCGCACCACCCCGTCCCACCCAAGCGAGAGAGAGACAAAACATCTTCCGAGAACAAGATAGCATCAAGAATGACACCGGGAAGAGCGAGAGGCCGCGCCATTAATAAAAGATATCTTTTTGTGAACTTATTCTTTAGCGACTACTTGGTTATTCATGACACCTTTGTCGGTTCAAGTCGATTAGTCGGATGTCGTGTAGCGTTAGCCTAGTTACTATGGGTTGAGTACTTTTATACTCCTTGTTATTGGCAGATTGGCTGTGTCGGTATGTCCGCAATGCGTATTACCCATAGAATTAATATGACTAGAACAACTGTCAATCTTCAAAAGTGCGACCAAAAATGAAATGCAAGTGTGTGCGTAAATTGTCTATGTGAGATCGAAAATAGTGATGTCATGTTACAACATATTAATAATCTGTCGATGTTTGATTGCTTTATCGACTACTTTTTCAAATGTGTTATTTTAAACGTTAAAATTCTACGACATTATGACGTATAAATAACACTTGCACTGCGTGTACTATCAAAATCGTTGCAGACTTATCTTAATGTAACTCTTACTGTGTTGGAAAGTGAAGTTTAAATTTACCGCTAAACATGAGCACCTTCAAAAAGGTATAACAATCGTTATTATTTGAAGTCGGTTATAAAAGCTAATATCTTAATGATGTCTTGTGAAAAAATAATTACATAGCTATTAATATACCGACAAGTTATCGATACTGTCATATGAACATTTTGTCAAGCCCTATCGTAAAGTAACAGGTTATGTTTTTACACAAAATATTTTAAATTATAGACTAATATGATAAAATATTAGCACACAAAGGAAGAAAAACTTATAATGAACTCTATAAACCGGCTTCTTACACTTTTTACGCTGTTAATTTGACAAAATATCGTTATGAAAATTTCGCTAGGAATATCATAAATCCTCTGAAATTAGTGTTTGCTTGGATTATTTGGCACTGTAACACTGAAATCCGGCACACTACAAGACACAATCTTCACTGAATTACTTTATTTAATACTTTTCGTCCTAATCCGTGTATATTTTTCAATTTGAAAATTACTGTGATACGCTCTTGGCCGTCCGCGGCCGTCGTCAAAGTCAAAAGTGGTCACGTTTTCTCATTGGTAGTCTGACTCTTTCGCACTCATGGTATGTTCATATACGTGATGGCTTCCCTTTCGCACACTTCAGCTGTCTGTCAAGCGCGAGCGCGAAAATGACAAGTCTGTGGTATTACCCGTATTACCCATTTACCATAGACAAGTGAACAGTACAGTACAGCTACCATCAGTTTGACACTGACATATCCGCTAGCGTGTGCGTAACTTAGTTTCTATGCTCGCTCGTACTCGCATGTTAGTGCGAGTGAGATGAGATGAGGTATATAGGTACCTATAGAAATTAAATTATGCAGACGTTAGCGAATATGTTAGTTTGACACTGCTAATGCACTGCAACTGCAGCGGTATCATGGTCGCGTTTCTATCACCTGTCATATCATGCGTCACTTTCGCACATACATACTTGTTAGAACGTGACAAGCATGGTGACGTATGTAAGTGCGAAAGTGACGGGCATAGTGATAGTGATAGGCGATAAAAATGGAACCATGCTGCACCCGCAGGTGCAGGTTGTAGAACTCTAGCTAGAGTAATTACAATCAATTATATTGATCAAAACTGGTTAAATCCGTTGCTAAATCAAGTGCCAATACACACAAATATACACGACATTGCTCTCTTGTGTTTTTCCCACGAGGCAGCGTCTACTTTCAAATTTCACACGAATTATCTCGCGGCCATCAGAACTCGAACGAAAGGCATGTACAGTCAGCTACAGAGAGAGGTGACCCCCCTGCATAGACTGATAGTATGCAGGGGGGTCACCTCTCTCTGCAGCTGACTGTACTATGGCAGGTTATTTGCTGGACCTCGAGGTCAATTAAACGTACGTTTACTTACTTACTGCTGTGGCGCAACCACCCGAAGTGGATCTTGGCCTCCGACACTAAAGACCGCCATGCTACTCTGTCCAAAGCCGTTTCTGTCCAGTCGACGGCGCCGAGTTCGCTGTCTTTCTGCACTTCGTCTCTCCAGCGGTACCTAGGGGTTCCAGACGGTCTTCCGCCACTTGCTACTCTAGAGTGGGTACTGGGCCCTTATTCGACATGTACAACTGTCAGATTTCGCGTCATTTGAAATTCAACTGCTGAAGTTCATTTGAAGTTCATCAAGTGCTGAAGTTCATTTGGTACAAACAATAATTTAACAAAAAACAACTTTGTTTTATTATTACTTTAAGGTTTATAATGGTTTGGTTTGGTTGTCACCTAACTGTGGATTGCTAATGTCAAATTTTGACAAGTAATGATTCCAAAGGTAGACTTGGTTCTCTATGACCTTCGGCACCATCTTGGAGTTTTTGACGTGCGAAAGGGTAATTTATAGCAAAGAGTAAAACTTTTTTTTTTCAGTACGTAAGTTTACATGAATTAATGACATCTTGTGAGCGATAGACCAACGAATGCGCTGTAGGCGATGCGGCGGCGAGTAGTGGAACTTACGTGACAATTTCCATCAATCAAAAAGGGACTACATTGCTGATGGTCGATAAAGGCTATTAATAATTGAATTTTAACAGCAAGAATGCCTTATTGACAAGCGATCTTTTTGTTGAACCCACACCTACACGTCAAATAATGCTTGCTCCACACATTCTCCTATAAACGCTCAAAATTGTAAAAAAATGAAACAATTTACTCATCACCTCTCTCAACTCAAGCTGCCTATTTCTAAACCACGTTAATAAACCACAAGTTGTACCTTAAGAGCCAACAGGAGCTGAGATTTAAATATTTTAGGTAAATATACCCGTCTCGCTAACGGAAGCGGCACCTAAAACTAATGCGATAAGGACAAGGTGAAAAATCCTGCGTAAAAATCTCAAATATCGAGGTCGAGTACGAAACCTCCTGTTTCCTGTTTACTTTTAACTGTTTCCTCCTCCAAAACTTAACCAATCGTAACCAAATTTGGAAATCTAAATGATTATGAAATTATCTGTGTCGGACCGTTTTGCTTTTTTGGCTAATTGATATCAGTTTTGAATACCACGCCTCTCATTGCGGCATAGTCAATTAGGCCATTTTGGCCATTTTTGAAGGGCTCTAGCGCCTTAAAAAACAAAAATATCAAAAAAAGCAAAACGGTCCGACACAGATATTGACAATATTAATCTGTGTTAAAAAAATCATTGCTCTAGCTTCAAAACCCACGGAGGAAACAGTCGAGTACGTTTGTATGGAGAAATGACCACTTCTGTTGGCTCTTAACACATTTCGTAAACCACATATTCAGAAAAGTCCGTATTTTATTACTAAGTGGAACATGAATAGCTTGTATTACTTTTTTGGCATAAAAGTAATCTAAATTAGTCAAAATATTTTGACTAAATATTGCGCTACTGCTACCTACTATATAGGTACCTACTACCTTAGTAACTTGGTAACTTTGTCAGTCACCAACTATTTTGATGCTACCTACAAAGAGCATCAAAATAGTTGGTGACTGACAGGTCAGGCTTCGGTCTTGGTAAGTAATATAGTCAAATACAGTAGGTCATAAGACCTAACATTACTACCAAGACCTAAAAGTACCTATTGTTTAATATGTATCTACTCAGAGATGATTTTTAATTAAAGGAGATTAAATACATATATGTTATTCAACTACAAATAAAAAAATTAGATCTATTTCAGTTTACACATTTTTTTTCGTTTAATTTTAATAAAACATTAAAGTTTTTAAGCATTCAACTTTATTTAATTTTCTTCACTTTATTATTTTCTGATATTTAAGTAGGTATGGTGTTTCAGTTTGGTAACAGGAAATAAGAAAACCACACCTCTCCAAAAACTCTGCTGGTGATTCACATCTGTAAGTTTAAATATGAAACATGATAAAAACACTTAAATTAAAAACTTAATGTCTGGGAGACCGAGTTTTGCTCGGGAAACATATAATAACCCAAAAATGCGCGTTTTCCCAGAGATAAAACCTAGCTAGATCGATTTTGCGCCCCCGTAAACCTCCATATAGCAAATTTCATCTAAATCCGTTTAGAGCCGTTCCCGAGATCCCCGAAATATATATACATATAAATAAATAAATAAATATACAAGAATTGCTCGTTTAAAGGTATTAAAAACTTATAAATAAATTATTAGCCCTAAATCCTCGTAGTGACTGTAGTGACCTACCAAGTGCGGTAGGGTGCCCTTCTGCAGGCTGGCCGCTTGCCCCGCTGGATAAGAATGCTGATCCGCATCATCAAAAGCATACAGATATAAAGCGCTTTGACAGCTCCTCATAGAGGCAATGCGCGCTAGGCCGCACGCCATAAATCTAAGCTAAAGTCTTAAATTCGAGATCTTGAACATGAAATATTGTTCGCTATAATATTAAAATCATAGGTATTAGACCTATGATTTTACTATTATAGCGAAAAGTTAGCAGGAGACGGCCGTGCCGTGGTCGTGATAGGTACAGCATGCGTGGACCAGACAAGCAAACCCTGAATTATGTCCCTACCTATTTTACTATACCTTTGTTCACCATTATGTTCACCTATGTATATTTACTCTTCCTTCCAAGATAATCATCTTTTTCAAGATGTAACCCGTATAATCGGGCTGTATAATTGCCTCAATTTTTTTTACACAAAGTTGTATGTAATCTTAATTCGATAATTAATGATGTTTTACATATTTATCATATACTATTTTGCAAATTTTTCTTGGATATTTGTACGTTATTTCGATTGACGATTACTATGACAGCGTTTTTTTTTTCTTTTTTGGCATTTACTACAGTAGCCAGTGTCATGTCGATATAAAAATGGAAAGGTTGAGTCCTCAATACAGTGACATTATAACTCAAACAAGAACCATCCAAAGGGGGGTGGGGGGAAATTTCGTTATCTGCCTCTCTATCACTCTTGCATATACGAGCGAAATTTAATGGTGGCAGATAACGAAATTGGTATCGCGGCAGGCCCTCTTTAAACAAACCGCCTTGATTCATCAATGTTATATTTATTAGGAACAAACGTTGACTGCCGACTGTTCTATATATTATACTACTCTTTGCTGCCCACTTCTAGCGCTGGCGGTACACCGCGAAAATCAGTAAAATGCTGCAAATGGTGTTAAAGGTTTGAAAATCGGTACGATTGATCTTTAGGACATTTGAAACAATTTGACCCGAAGCGCCAACAAATAAAAAAAACGAGAGGAGTTATGACGTCATGTTTTTTTGTATGAAATAAAAAAAAATGTTTAGAAACCTATCGTGTATGGTATTAAACGAAAGGGCTTTCTGAGCCAATGCTAAAAATATATCACATAGTTACATTTCAGTCATTTTGTTTAAATTATAATAAAAATAGTTTTCAAAACATACCAAGTTTGGGCTTCCCCAGATACAATACCATAATTTTTTTTTTGTAAAATATACCTCAAATTATCCCTAATATCCTCATATCTAACCCTAATAAAGCAATTTTGAAATTATTTACATTTAGGTTTTTTTTTAATTTTTCAATTTTACAAAGTGTAATAATAGCCCTGCCGAATTACTCAATACGAGTAATAATGTCATTCGGGTAAAATAAGAGTATTGAAACTTGCTTTTTCTACTCCCGTACTTTTATTTGTCATTTAAAGGGTCGTCGACCTTTAAACCCCTAACTTATAGTTATCAACACAAGTCTTTAGTCTATTCCCCAAAAAAATAATTGTGCATACACGCAGTATCTTTTTGGCACTTTTACGATACTTCGTGTAATCACCACTTAAAAAATATTGTATGGAATACATTGTTTCCAATCTAATTTTAATTGTCATTTCTGACAGATGAGTAAACCATATACATGTTTTGGTTAATGGTACGATTATTTTCATCTTTATAGGGCTGTATCTCCTAAACCGTGCGTCGTAGCACAAAAATAATCAAATTTTCGTTCCCCTTTGAAACTCCTAAGTAATATTTAGAAAACACAAAAAACAAAAAAAATAAAGATTTTTTTTATAGGGTTGTATCTTCTAAACCGTGCGTCGTAGCGCAAAAATATTAAAATGTTCATTCCTCTGTAAGAAACCCTAATTCATATTTAAAAAAAACACAAAAAAGAGATTAAAAAACACAAAAAAAATACTTTATAATGCTGTATCTCCTAAACCGTGCGTCGTAGCGCAAAAATAATCAAATTTTCGTTCCCCTTTAAGGAACCCCTAAGTAAGATTTAAAAAACACAAAAAAAGAAAAGAAAAAAAAAGAAAAAGAGGTAGAAAAATATTTATAGGGCTGTATCTCCTAAACCGTGCGTCGTAGCGCAAAAATAATAAAATTTTCGTTCCCCTTAAGAATCCCACGCACTGAACAACCTATCACATTAGGACATGAAACAATCATCATCATCCATTTTTATTATTATTTCATTGCATTTCAAAGTAAGTGCTTGGTCGTAGAAAAAGTATTGTATGCAACGTTGTTTAACTGAGTCAAAAAATACTAGTGGCGTCTTTATTAACAATTTTCGGTTGTTGTTTGTTGTTATTGTTACTCACGCCACTCGCCTTTTTTGACCTCTCCCTTTTGGCCGCCGGACCTAGTCTGCAAAGACGCTCACTCACACGCCAGAGTAAATTTTAAGTAAACAACTAATAAAAAGTTTAGGGATTGCAAATAGTGATATCGATATTTACAATTTATGGTAAAAATCTTCTCAAATTGGCTTTGTTCTTAACCAACTTTAATTTATTTCGAAAATGCCAAAAATGTACATATTTTTTACACAAGACAATGTTAAAAATAAAGTTCTTTATCATTAAAAACAACCACTAAACAATATCGATTCATGACGTAATATCACCGCACTAGGCTGTACGAGAAGTCTTGAATACATGACAACGGCGTGCATGGACTGCCCGCAGTGCAGACCGACAAGGACTGTTTCCGCGCGGATTAAATAATAATAGTCTCTAGGTCAATGGCGTAAGCGCTTGTCGGTACGTAAACTTTATAAGCGTAAGGTTAGAGCCGCGCATCGTGTGTCGATAATATAAATGTACCGGAACTGCATTGGGGAAAATTACATGTGGGTTGAATTGTCAATGAGTGAAGAACAATAATATTGAAAAAGGGTGGGGATCGGAAAATGTTCGGGAAGGCATGTGTCACATTCGACATGTTCCTTAGATGAGCTTTTCAGTTCCCGTATTACATCCTCCCTACCATGTAAATGTTTCGTCAATTTCAAATATATTATAACATTCTCATAGTTAGGCGACACTGACCAGTCCGAGCGTCCTGTACCATTCTTGTGCGAAGCGGTCACTGCAGGGTATCATTCCCCACTACACTATCATCTCAAAATGAATCATTTGTTCTGCAAATAGACCACAAGGACAGATTTACTTGTCTGACTCTACTATCGACAGCTGAAGAAGCTCCCTGAACTTCAGCTCTAGTTATGCCTGTCTCTCTCTCGTTTAACGTATTCTAGTTGCGAGTTACCACCAACTGGCATTTAACAGGTGTTCAAATGCTTAAAAAAAACACATTTGCGATTTGATATATATTTTGAATATTCTCATATCGAGTTAACATTCCCATCCCTAGCTGTCTTGTATACAAGACAACGGCGACGAGGAACATGAAAAAAGTTGAAATCTGGAGCAATTTTTGTGATAGCCTTATTATAAAAGAATGGATTTATATATCTGCTTTATATGCAATTATTTTAAAAATCAAAAACCCAAAACATTATCATGACTGTAAAAAAAATACAATTGATGTTTTTTTCACATTTACCGAGCGGTTGAATTTGTGTCTTGTATACAAGACAGCGGCGCCAGAGTATCGTTCAATCGTTGTCTTGTATACATGCCAACGGCGGTCAAAGGGTTAAACAACAGTTGCATAAAATACTATTACATGTTCCTTTGGTAATATCTAAGCTTTAAGTAAGAAAAAGTTCTGATGAGTGGGGGGTGGAGAACTCGGGAAAGGGGGGACGTTAAAGGTGAGTTTTTTCGGTTAATTCTTTCTTAATTATTACATAGACAATTTTTACTACGACTTATAGATTCCGAGATATAAGCGACTTTCTGAAAAAAACCGTTATATATTAATTTTATGCTTTCTTTTTAAATATTTAATTGAGAGATTCATAGATCACACTATGTAAAATTGAAAAATAAAAAAAACCTAAATGTATATAATTTCAAAATTGCTTTATTAGGGTTAGATATGAGGATATTAGGTATAAGATTAGAGGTATATTTTACAAAAAAAAATTTACCGTATTGTAGCTGGAGAAACCCAAACTTAATTGGTATGTTTTGAAAATTATTTATATTATAATAAAAAAAAAAAAACTGAAATGTAATGATGTGATATATGTTTGGAATTGGCTCAGAAAGCCCTTTCGTTTAATACCAAACACGATAGGTTTTTAAACAATATTTTTTTATTCCTTACAAAAATAGATGACGTCATAACTCCTCTCGTTTTTTTTTTTTTTTGTTGGTGCTTCGGGTCAAATTGTTTCAAATGTTCTACAGATCAATCGTACCGATTTTCATACCTTTAACATCATTTGCAGCATTTTACTGAATTTCTGGGTGTACCGCCAGCGCTATATAGGTATACTTGGTCAACCAGATCTTGACAGTAGAAAAAGGCGGCAATTTTGAAAAATGTAGGCGCGAAGGGATATCGTCCCTGATCGTCCCATGGAAGATTTGAATTTCGTGCCTTTTTTTACTGACAAGATTTGGTTGACCAGCTATATACATATTATACTACTCTTTGCCTACGCCTTTGTTTTAAACTTTTTTTTAACAAGTTTTCACAGACAATTAATAATTTGACATAGACACATCAAGGCGGTTTGTTTACAAAGGGGCCTATCGGGAAGTGCGAAAATCGAAACTCAGCTATTTGCCCAGTGAAAGCATATAACTGGAAACCGCCTTTGGGAACATTACCGTTCAAATTCTCGGGCCAAATTAGCACACATACACAATTACGCCTACATTTAAATAAGACGATACGTTTACAGAGCCTGTCTCTATTACACTAACGTACACAGCTAAGTGTAGATGAAATGCATATAATGTCAATAACTACCAATCAGCGACATTAATCCGCTAATAACCTTCTTGCTGTACGTACTGGCCGCTGAGAATTCGCGGTTCATATTTGATTAGAATATGACTTGGACAGGGATAGGTTTATGCCATACATTGAAGAACCAGTCAAATAATTCACGTATAATAATTTAATGCAGATTAAAAGATAACTACTTAGTTAAAATGTTGTTATGAAATTAAATGACAGACTAACTCAACATAATTAAATATTCATTGTTGTATAAATGTATTCCGCTATAATAAGTATTTTGTATATTTTATTATCAATCTGTATGGCAGTGCGAAGTCACGTTCAGAGCCCGTACCATGAGTCACTGACAGTGTCAAAACTGACACTTGGCGCGTTTTTATTAGAGTCTGTGCGGAAAGACAGGAGTCGTGGAATGTATGAGGCCCAATACATTTCACTACTGTTCTCTTTCCGCACAGACTCTGTTCTATAAGTACTATTTATTACAGTTATTGACGCGGCTACGGACAGAAAAAAAGCGAAAGCTTAATAATACGGTTCTGTTTGTTATACTTCGGAAACAGAACCCGTACCATGAGTCACTGACAGTGTCAAAACTGACATATACGCTATCGAGAACGTATTTTACTTTCTATACATCTCGTTTGCACTAATATGCGAGTACGAGCGAGATGTATAGAAAGTAAATTACGTTCTCGACGGCGTTTGTCAGTGCCAAACTGATGGTAGCCGTACTGGTATAGTCTGTCCGTTTTTCTAAGATCAAGTACGCCATAGTAAATGTATGGCGAACTTGATCTTAGAAATCGGACAGGCTATACAGCCTGCAAAATTTACATGGGTAGATACACGAATCGGGTCAAAAACATTTGAACAGGCGGAGTCACAATAAATCCCCACTTTCAGTTCCAATGGAAATATTTTATATGTATATAGCCGGTCAAGCAAGTTTGTCAGTAGAAAAAGGCGCATAATTACAATTTTGTATGGGACCATAACCGTTCGCGCGCTTACATTTTCTAAATTCGCCGCTCTTTTCTACTGACGGAAATGGCTTGAGAGAGAACCTACATATATGTGACAGTAGAGGGTGGATTAAAATGATCAACATTTTGAGATAATGTGTGTATTTGTTAAATTAATTCAGTGAAAGCGTGATAGAAAAAAATGTATCTACATATAGGAGACCGGATATGATTATCTCACGGGTTATCTCATGAATAGAACATTATATATCTTGCCAGGCATCCACTCAATTTCATGTCTCTCTAATTGGACAGCTTTTTTCCATAGTTCTCTGCGAATAGCATATTGTGGGAATTTGAATGGAAAGTAGTGTAAAATGACAATACCAAATTTGATTATTAATTTGAAATAACTAGGTAGTTTTTTTATAGCTCCATCTCATGAAATAAAAAAGGAAAATACAAATCTGTAAGAAGGAATTTATTACTACATTTATAATTACAGTGGAATCCGTTTATTATGACTCCGCTTATACTGACCAATTACTATGACGCAATTACTGTGCGAAGTTTGGTTTTCATATGAAATTCTTTGTGACAAAGTCGGATAAGATAACTTCGACCTATAAATACTATTTTTATGGAATTATGTCCGGTTATACTGACAAATTCGCTGGTTTTCGTGGCCGGCCCCACATCTTTCCCTGCGAGGACGTCTGTGGCGTTTAAATTGTTTTAGTTTTTACTCTCGGTGAAAGTTGATAATTGGTATAAGGTTAATAAAACTCATCTCTCACAAAATTGTTTGAGATTAATTTGGAAAAAATAAAATAAAAAGTTTATCAACTATGCTTTATATGACATCCGCTTAGTATGACATGTTTGTTACTTCCCTTCAATGTCATTATAAGCGGATTCTACTGTATATAGAAAATACCTAAACCAATCATAAGTTAATAAAATAGTCTACTTCATTTGGCATAAAACCATCCCTATTATCCTCGCAATTTAAAAAGTCGTATGTTGTTATGAAAGTCGTATGCAGTTGTTACGTTTTAGCTTAGCACGGTAGTATTGAAAAAATGTCGTCATGTTTATTCCAAATTTTACTGAAGTTATCTGTTTACTACAAGTGAAAAGTGATTCCACTGTCCTTGATATGAACTAAAACAACTTCTGCACCACTTCACGACACATGAAGACATTTTTAATTACAAAAAAACGTAGTTTTTATAAACCAATTTAGCCATCCCTCACTGACTGTCATCTCGGCCGCACTGAAGTTGCCAATCGAACACTCTGTAAGCACCGCCTACAATCGAATACTTTACGTTGGGTCATAATTGAGCGGACAGAATACTTCCATGGTTTATATGCGTTCACTGTATTTGCCTCTTTATCGCTCGAATGTGCAAGAGTGATAGAGAGGTTAGATAACAAAATTTCTAATTTCTGACTGTATTTTTCTTTAAATATTTTCAAATATAATTAAGTTGCGTTGTTTTATCACAAAGTTAAAAAGACTTAAAAGACCACTGTCTGTATCATCACCATCAGATCAGCTCGATGGTAACCATAAAAATATTGTATTGTCACCCATATTACATATTATGTACTTATGTAAATTTTCAGCTTCGTTGAACACCCGAGAAGTGGGTCAAACTAGACACGCGGTAGCGTGTCCAGCCAAGTTCAAAGAAAAAGGAACTGGCGACGCAGCAACCGTGTGTAATATTACACGAACCATTTCGAGCTACTTTTGACCCCTTCACAACTTGAAACCTACTTAACCTACACACATGAAATTTGGCACATGTATTCAAGTCCCTTAGCTTGTTCAAAATACACTATTTCATAAACATAGCTCAAACAGTTATTGATAAATTAACCTTTAAAAACCGGCATTTTTGTGACTGACTGACATATAGATCAAAAACCTAACCCACTTCCAGGTGACCTAGAAACTTGAAATTTGGCATCAAGGTAGACTATTAGGTGTATATAGAAGAAAAAATGTGAAAATTGGAAATGATTGATATTTTGATGGAAAAAAATAATAATTAATACTTATAGACCGAAAACCTAACCCACTTCTAGATCACTTAGAAACTTGATATTTGGCATCAAAGTAGACTATTAGGTGCATATAGAAGGAAAAATGTGAAAACTGGAAATTATTGATATTTCGATGGAAAAAAAATAATTAATACTTATAGACCAAAAACCTAACCCACTTCTAGATGACTTAGAAACTTGATATTTGGCATCAAGGTAGACTATTAGGTGCATATAGAGGGAAAAATCTGAAAACTGGAAATTATTGATATATCGATGGAAAAAAAAAATACTTATAGACCAAAAACCTAACCCACTTCTAGATTACTTAGAAACTTGATATTTGGAATGAAAGTAGACTATAAGGCGTATACAAAAGAAAAAATGTGAAACTGAAACTTTTTGACAATTAACCGCGCGTTAGCGAGGGTCTCCTTTTCAGCTTAGGCAAACTGCTGCTGCCAAGACAAATCCTTTATAATTTCAGGATTTTCTACACAGCACAGAACTTGGCACCCATATAGATCTCAATTCTTTTGTCGGCGAGTCAACAACGACACGTATTCTCAATATTGAACTTGGCTCTCATTTCACATTTATGTTTTTGTTGGGATTTAATTTGCATGATTTGATTGGAACCACATTGGAACAGACAGACAACCAACGGGACAGATGAAACTAAGTAAAAGCTTGAAAAAATGTGGCTTTTTCAATTTCTATTGCAACTTCAGATGAAAACGGGGTCTCTATTGTTTCCCAAATAGTTTTAAGCCATAATGTATTGTTTGCTCGAATTTTCGTTAGTCATAATTCATTTGGTTCAGAAACGCGTCACTTTTCAGGATTGCCATAAAACAAATCTATTATGACTTAAAACTTTATGGGAAACAACGGGACCCCATGAAAACGTCCTTATTGAAGCATAAGGACCCTTAATTTATGGAAAGCCACATATAACAACCAATTCGAGGCTACTAGGTGGCAAAATACGACTCAATACGAGTAGGTAGGTCAAATACACGAGAGTAAGGATTTATATTTGGCCAAATATTCTTGTGACAAAGTTATTCTTCCTCGCGTTATCTCGATTTTGCCACGGATCATGAGAACCTATTGTTCGCTTGACAATTAATCCCAAGGATTGGCGTAGGCACTAGTTTTTCCGAAAGCAACTGCCATCTGACCTTCCAACCCAGAGGGTAAACTAGGCCTTATTGGGATCTGTTAGGCTGTTAAAGTTTAAAGTTACCTACTCGTAAGTCTCGTAACACAACAAACAAAATCTAGTGCTGCGAAGAAACGGTATTTTTGTTCGGCTTTTTTGTTGCTATTTTGGCATATGGATACATGGTAGAAGAAGTAAGTATGGAATCCTCCTCCGTTTTGCGTGGTCCGACGCACCTGGCCGGGTTTTCGCGATTTTCCGTCAATGTCTGTCAATACCTTATTTCTTACGAACACCTAAAATAATAAGTTTAAAATTAATCTCAATGTCTCCAGTTTGCTGTTCATTCAAACTGACAAAATCCAAATTTCTGAGGCAATATACGACCGCTGTCTTATATAAGCCATTAAAATTCATCATGAATAACCCCACGTTGCGTTGTTATAAATTTAATTAAATAAATAATTATTGTATTTAATTTATAACAACTAATTAGGCATAGCGTCCAATTTAGAATATGACACAGGCACTAGTTCTTACGAATTTTACCTTAATTTATTAATCAAAGGACCTGAGGTAAAAGTGAGAAGAGGTTAATAAGCAGATGCACCAGCTAGTCGCCGACGCTCCGCTTCCCCCGGGATTAGCCCTTAAGCCTGCACCTAACAGACTGGCTCATAGGGGGCTATGAGCTTGCTGTTGCGTCAATTTTCATTTTTAGAAAAAAAAAACTAGTCTACTAACTACTAACAACACAATAAATGCTTATTTTGCCGCATTCTTCACTATCTCTCCCTATTTCACTGCCATCTAACCCAGAGGACAAAAATATAGCTTATTGTGGCTACTGGCTACTCCGTCTTCCTCATGACTCATGATATTTTACTTCACCATAAAGTAATTGGTGTAATATCAAATGATATTTTTCACACAAGTTACAAGAAGTTCATTGCTAAGAGCCGGGGTTAGACCCACGACGATTGGTTTAAAATTTAAACTTTATATATAATTTGTTACCTAGTAATTATACTAAATCTGTTTTCTTTTTGACATTTAGTGGTATATGTATTGCTGTATGTTTATTGTCAAGTTTTTTTTAATTCTGGACAATTGTCATAAATTCGTTTTCATGATAGATCTACACCAACGCAACTGCATGTCATGTTCTTGCGGTTTATTTTTATAACGCCAAGATCGAAATTTGACTGTTAACTCCATCTTGCGTCGAGTAGGGGAATCAAAAAACTATAGAAAATAGAAATGCAGTTTACTCTATGCCATAGAATCCCCTTTTAAATGTCATAAATCCAAACATGGCGGCCATACCAATAGACAACCAAGTCTAGCGATGAAATGATTTGTTTACATGAGATTCACTGACAGGTGACACACTTTACCTATTCGACAACCCATGATTGTTCAGATTCAAATGAACTTCAACATGCGACGTCAAAAGTGGCATGTCGAATGGAGGGTTACAGACTGTGCGATCTTCCACCATCCGTTTAGACCTCAAAATTATATGTAAATGAAGTCTTAATTCTTAATTCTCATCCGCTTGTAGGTACACGATCGTAGGTACATGTCATGTCGCGTCAAAAAAAAATTGTCTTCTATTTTTTCCTAATCAGAACACGATACCGTACCTATATATATATATGCCCTTAAAAACGGATCTACACTATTTTTGTTAGGTTCATCTCGTAGAAACGTGCAAGTTGAAAGCAAAATATCCTTAAGTAAATTAGTTTTACCAACATTTTTACAGCTGTTTAGTGATCGAAATTTGCCTTTTGTTTAGTTCGGACAAACCTTTGAATATCTATTAATATTAGTATACCTAAGTACCTATCACTTTTCTGCTCCTAGACGCCGGGCGCATCTAATAATTAAAATATTATGTCTGTTTCAATTCCCAACTTAGGATACCTCCTTTAGAATGTTAAAATATCTATTGATACCTAAACCAAATTTATTATTATAAATTCACCAAAATACCGTAGTTATCAATCAGCTTTTTCCGTCCATAATTATTTCTCAATTCTCTCCCCGTCCCGGCACACTACAGCTCATTATATTCAAAACACCCTGTACACTGCCAGCCCTCATTAAAATCGCTATTCGATCGCTACAAGTGATCATTATTTTTATGGCTCTTTTTCAGTCGCCGTCAGATCGTTAATTGCTTCGCTAAATGTATCGAAGGTGATTCATCACTGTAAATGTCAGGAATTATAACTTTGATGGACGTACAAGTTGTACGGACGTTTATTTGTCGAAGATCATTTAGGTAATTTATTGTGGTATAAATGGTTACTGGATGAAGAAAATTTATAAGTTAAATACTTTGCGGTTAGTTGCAACTTTTTTTTATAATAGGGGTATTTTTGACCTCCTCATTATTTCCTTCATTAAAAGTAAATTATGTCTCTCAAGTAGATACTTCCCTAAGCAGTTTAAAGCCTCAAAAATAAAGATCTCGACGAATAGAGAATCTCCTCCATTTTAAAGTCAGTTTAAGAAGAAGAGTCATGGACAAATTCTGAACAGTACCATAAAAATTACGTATTAACAAGGTTATAATACTTATAATATAAACAATGTTATTTTGAATCGCAGGGAAATATTGTACATCGATTTTTGAGAAACATGCAGTTGATTTGTAACACAGTTTAAAAAAAATTGGTATGTATGATGTGGTTGGCAACCTTAACAAAAATACAAGATGAACATGAAAAGAAATCGTCGTTTTCCTAGTGTACCGTACCGTACCGTAAATTTCTAAACAGTCTTTAAATACAAAATAAAACAGCCGTCAACGCCAAAAAACATCTGTTATTTCTTTTCATCTATTCATAACCCAGAATAAAACAAAACTTTGCTCATCGTAGTTAATCATTGCGAACAATCTCAAACAAACAAGTAGGAAGTATAATTGTTTCCCAAACTTTCTCCCACGTGTAAGTTCCCGCTAACTTTGGACAGTTCCACAAAGTTTGGGAATGGAAAAGAGTAGAAACGTGTTGCTGCTTGTCAAGGCAGAAATTAACCACTTAACGTTAAAGTATTTGTAGAAATAGGGGATCGTTCCCTCTTCGATCAACCAAAATGTTTGTATTAAAGGTACAGAGGGCTAAGCTAAAGACGACAACCGCGCATGGAAAAAGGCCAAACGAAAACAAAAAATCGGTATCGGGATGAGCTATTAGGTAAAGTCACACGCAATTCCATACATTAGTTAAGTTTCAATGGCATTTTCTGTGAACGATTTGTCATCTTGGCTAGGCCCCCAGTACAAGTTGACACCGCTTGCATTTTATGTAGGTACTTATAAGTACCTACGTAAAGTGCAAGCGTTAATTATGGATTTGATTTTTTGAACCGAAAACATAGATAATATCTTTATTTTTTTTTATAAAAGGACATTGGTCAGAACTCCTTTATTTCATAGATAAGTAGTTTCAAAAATCATGCCTACCTTTTAGAAACATTCTGAAGGAAATACCTCCGAAACCACACAGTTTGCGATTATCCAATTGGCAAGAGTTCTGAGGATAGCTGAAAGAGGCCTCCTTTTTTACATGATTACTAGGTACTAAACCTATTTGGCCATTAACTAAATGTCTAATGAATCTCTGGGAAAACGCGCATTTTCGAGTTTTTATATGTTTTCCGAGGGAAGCTCGGTCACCCAGATATTGATAGTTTAATGACGCAATTACAGGTACCGTTACTCGCCGACCAAAACAAATGAGGACGGTTTGCTGGTTGGTGGACATATATTACCCATCAAAAACATTACATGTAAAAAGGTGCAAGTCTCGCAACGCTTCTACTACAAAAAAGTTTTGAGATGTAATGTGAAACCAAGTCGGTTATTTTAATCAGTGCCAGGGGGTTTTAAAACCGTATTAATAAGATATCTTTAATTTGTAATACGTATAATGACTTGGCCATCGCACGGCTGCATAATGACATAAGGATCATCGTCACCTATTAAAAATAATTCTAATTGAACATAACGCTAGCGCTAATTGCAGTTTGAGCATTACACATATAGGACGAGTACGGTACGAGTAAAGCATTATGTGCGATTGCCAAGTCATCATCAAGTCATATGTATTACAAATTAAAGATATCTTATTAATACGGTTTTAACACCCCCTGGCACTGATTAAAATAACCGACTTGGTTTCACATTACATCTCAAAACTTTTTTGTAGTAGAAGCGTTGCGAGACTTGCACCTTTTTACATGTAATGTTTTTGATGGGATCTCATCTCTTTTTGTAGGCAGTCCTTCTTATCGGATACTCATACCCATACTATGTATACACATATCATAACTAAACACATCTTCATTCATACTCACATCGTGCATCGAAGTGTACCTTTACTTTACCTACTATTTGTAGGAACTGCAACAGTAACTTTGTAATAGCATATATTTATATGGGATTACAAACTTACTTATGTAGTTCTTAGATCTTTAAAACGTGACTGATATTGCAATATTTCTAGGTTTTCTATGGCTTGATAAGCTGAAAACTACTTATGTTTAAAATTTGAAGCTTATGGGTATGCTAGAAGTACCTTAGAATTATGATGATCGTGAGTGTGTCAGTGTCGAAAATAAGGAACTTTGACGTACAATAATTCTTAAACTACAAGTTCAAATTGAATGTTTTTGAGAATATATTTTAAGTATATTAAGCCATATATTACTGAAAATTCAGGGTTCTAGCTTTAGCCAGTATAAAATTAGAGGACGTAGAAAATGGCCTGAATCGCTTCGAGAAAAGGATGGTACGGCCGTGCCTCTTTGTTTTGCTCGACTTGGCGGGGGCACTGCCGTGCCCCCAGATTTGTCTAATGTTTCACTCACACTTACCTACATAAGGTATACGTTCCAACGATTGACACCTCTACTTTAAAAAGTAAATTCGGGGCTGATATTTATTATGTTTTTTTGTTAGGTTTTAATAAAGTCTTCTAAGTATGAAGAACTCTGGGACAAAAAAAAAGTTATTTCCCATTGAGTTGAGTTACGAAAATTCCACACTTTTTCGTAACTTAGGGGAAGGCTTTTTAAGAAATACTCTTATAGTGAAATTGTGTTTATATTGTACAGAATAGGGAACTCTAATATCTATTTACCAAATTTTATCGAAATTTGACGAAACCCGACAACAAAATAAAAATCGGCCCATCAAACTTCCGCAGCAAGTATAACAACAGACAGACACAAATCCCGCGCTTCCCGGTGTCCGTTTAAGGGCCTACTGCAGCCGCGTCTGGCGCTTCGTAAACCACGCCCGCTAGTTCTTCCCTCCCCGCTAACACGCACACATGGAAACGCTTCGCGCCGCACGTGAAGTTTGTGTGACCTTTTAGCACCATCTAACGTTACAAAAGGTAACTACCATTATACGCGGTCGCTGCAGTCGGCCAGAAACTTAAATTCGGAAAAAATTTAAACAGATGGCGTTGTTACTTGTTCATAATAGCAAACAATAAAATAATTAATTAATAAACCTGAATATTTATTGTTGTTTTGGAAGATGTTAACAGCATAGAAGCAGCAGCGTATATAGCATATAAGTTAAGAGTATTGATAATAAGAAAATAGCACAAGAACAGAAAAGAGATTATTTTTGATAAAATATGATGAAAACAGATTTACTTGATTACGCTCACCTGACTTTGCGGTCACTAAATGCAAATTTCAACCTTATTGTTATGGGGTTACAATACCCCTGGGGTTGCAGGCGTCCATAGTCGTTATTATTATAAATGCTTTGGTTGAAATGCTTTTTAACCCTCGAATTTTTCATAGGTACAGTCACCTGCAATAATATGTTACTCTTCGACGGCCGCAAAAATATGTGACACGCTCTTATGGCTCTACAAATAAGATCTAACATGATCTACCGCAAAACGGCCTTCGGTGTGTAACATATTATTGCAGCTGACTGTACTCGTACTCATTGTTGTATAGGTAGGTATTAATATCTTTTATCCGATCGATTTGCATTTATTTGAAATAAATCACAGTGTTTAGTAATTATATGTTTTATTGAATAAGAGATTATTTAGGTATGTAAGGAATACAGGGTGCCTTTTTGAAACACTCATTTTTAGGGTTCCGTAGCCAAATGGCAAAAAAACGGAACCCTTATAGATTCGTCATGTCTGTCTGTCTGTCTGTCCGTCTGTCCGTCTGTCCGTCCGTATGTCACAGCCACTTTTTTCCGAAACTATAAGAACTATACTGTTGAAACTTGGTAAGTAGATGTATTCTGTGAACCGCATTAAGATTTTCACACAAAAATAGAAAAAAAAAATTTTTTTGGGGGTTCCCCATACTTAGAACTCAAAAATTTTTTTTTCATCAAACCCATACGTGTGGGGTATCTATAGATAGGTCTTCAAAAATGATATTGAGGTTTCTAACATCATTTTTTTCTAAACTGAATAGTTTGCGCGAGAGACACTTCCAAAGTGGTAAAATGTGTGTCCCCCCCCCCCCCTGTAATTTCTAAAATAAGAGAATGATAAAACTAAAAAAAATATATGATGTACATTACCATGCAAACTTCCACCGAAAATTAGTTTGAACAAGATCTAGTATCAAGTAGTTTTTTTTTAATACGTCATAAATCCCCTAAATACGGAACCCTTCATGGACGAGTCCGACTCGCACTTGGCCGCTTTTTCTGGATAATTTTGAATTTCAGTTGTCAAGGGTGCCTACATTATTTTTTAATACATTTTACAACGACAACAAACAAAAGTTCAAATTCGCCGTATTAATAGAAATAGTAAAATAGAAAATCATGTTTTTCAAATCTAAGCGTTATTGTAATTTATCTCAAATAACCAAAAAGTCAATCTGACTAGAACTTAAAAACGAACTGAATTATTTTAATATGTCGATTTTTCTTGGTGACCCTGGAGATTTTTTTTTGTATCCCATACAAAAAGAGCGTATCCCAATCGCGTATCGGTTTTGGTTTTTACTTATAAGTGTGAAAAATATATTGTACCATATACGAAGGACGTGTGTTTTTTCATGTTTTATGTGTCTTTTTGTACAATAAAGTGTTTTACTGCTACTAATATATCATATTAACGATTAACTAAAAAGGTATTTACGTCTAATTTAACTGGTAAATTATTAAAGTCAGCTAAAATTAATATATATTCAAAAAAATATTTGTTAATATGTCCCAAAATCATGGCTCATTTTTTAAGTTTCCTGACTTACCAAACATATCGCAACGAAGGCAAGGGTACAACGCGGCATCGTGAACCTAATAACGTAACGTTTCAGTTACTTTTTTAGTCGCCGACCATTTTATCCGGGGTACGAAAAGAGGTATTAGATCTATCCTGGGTCTAATATGTTATAAAAACATAGTTTTTTGAAAAATGTTCGTAGGTAGTACACAAAATTTACATTTTCTTTTAAATGTGATTTGGGTCATCGTTCTCCCTGGTGACTTTTCTGGTGACCCAAGAGACATCAATTTTATTATGACTCAGGAGACTTTTTTTCTATGCACTTTGATTTTTTTGATGCGCTAATTTTGTAATCTAAAATAACTTTAAACTGCTGATATACTTATATCACTTTGCTGATGAGTGGAAGTGGAATTGAAACTTAATTTATTGTTCTCTCCCTTGACAATTTGGCATACATTTGACATGCTGCAGTGCACTCCTAACGTTAATAAAGACATAATTTTTAGAAAAAGCTTTAGGAAAACTCACTCTTGAGGTTAAAACGATTAAGTCCTTATCATATTATGTTAGATTTTTAGAGCCCAGACCCCAAATCAGTGAAAATGTCTCTTAGCCAACTAAATTTGTCTCTGGGAAAAGTACGATATCCCTAAAAATTGTACGTACATTTCGCATTTTTCTGAAGGAACGGAATTCATAAATTGGGTTATTATTATTTTTTCAGATTATTTGATTGCATTGACATATCACCAAGATAGATAGAACATTTAAGTTACCAGAAGAAAAGCATTTGTGTTCTTTTATACAGTGTGGAAAAAGTAGGTTCGATTCCCGGGCGCGACTAAGCGAATTTAAAAAAAAACAACGTGTTGCATTCCGGGAGTGCCGACAGAAGTGAAAACTCAATGACTAGTCCAAAATGTCTGCAGCACTATGTATAATTGACCCATCCTCCTTTCTATTGAAAACTTTTGGTTCCGAAATTGCTGGTCAGTGAGCTTGTTTAAAATTAGAAATTCAAATTTATAGCGTTAATTGTTTAAAATTCGAATAGAAATTGTAGTTACCTTGCAGACCTCGCATCTAAATATATTTGGTCATGATATTTTGAGTTTTATTCACCAGTACTAGAGTTCACTTTTATTAGCGATTTCATCAAGATGTAGCTTTATTGAATTATATTTGAGTGATATAAAGTTATAATACTGTGAGATCCTCGTATTTCAGCCCGTACAAGATTATAACCTTTTTCATGTAATGTCATTGAGTTTTCTTTATTGATTTAAATGCCATCTAAATGATTGGCCATCTAAACCTTACGGTCACATGATCGCCTTACGCTGTCTCGAGTTTATCATTTTTTCCCCACCTCAAAAAGTGCCTAGCGCCGCTAAAGAAGTTTTCACTTCAAAAATCTTTGAATGCAGTTGTTTCTTTAAAAAACAATAATGTTTCATTTAAGTAAAATGAGCAAACTTAAGGTTTTAAGGCACTTTCCCTCCAGGGCCCATAATTTTTTTCCACCCGGTAGTAGACAACTATTTTTTTCGACTAAATGAAGTTTTATTAGATAAATCGTTGATCACATGGTTCGTTTCACACATCACATCAAATCGTTTGTCATCACAATCAAAATTTGTCAAAAGTAATGAAATTTATGCCAAAAAACATAAATAAAACATATAAATTCAACACATTTTTTAAATAAAAATCTTTCTCGATTATATAAAAAAGAACATCGACAAATGATGTTCAAAGAATTAATATCAAAACAGATGTCATAATTAGGATTGGCTACTTTAAGAAAGGGACAGAGAGATTTAATCCTCTCGCTCTGCACGTTTTTCTCATTCCTCCTTGTCAAGCCAAAATAAACTATAAAATGATAGTAACACAGTACATTGTAATATTCACTTTTTCTACGGTATCATGTCATTGTAAATTACTTATGTGAAATTGTAGTGGCGTGAGACTTTCAAACCGGAGGTCACGGGTTCGAACCCCGGCCCGTGCAAGTGAGTTTTTGTAAGTAGGACCTTTTTTTAGTGGTACTTAAATATAATAACTTTTCGTATTATTGAAATAAAATATTTTATTCAAACAAACTTAATAATATAATAATTAAAACGAATAATATCAATTAGTTTTTAATATTTATTCAATTATTTTAAATTTTTTGAGCATGAAACATACTAGATTTATTTTTATCATTACAATAGAAAAAAAGCAAAAAATATATTCTTATAGATATTTTATTTTCAAACAAAAATAAAGCAAAAAGTTACGCTTAGATTCTGATGGCTAAATACCAAACAGCTACCGATACATTTCAATATCTGTCGAAATTTCCTAACCCGTTGTAACTGACAAAGAGTATAGATTTCGACGTAGCATGACGTAGCTAAGCAAACACGCACACATGCGTAACGTATAGCCCTGTAAGAAGGCACCATCATAGGTTTACCTCCGATTCCGTTACTACTCAATGGAGTTACGACTCAACGTTTATTGGATATTAACATTTTACGTAATTCGGAGCGCTGCGCGAAGTGACATAGGTCTTACCTCTTTGAGGCACGACGGCCATCTAACATTACTGGCATAAAGGATGCATTTATGACTTTGACGCATGACAGAAAGAGAAACGGAACTGCGTAAAATGGGCGTTTGCTGTTGAATTCATAAAATCAAAAATCGATAATAAATCCATCGGTAAAGGATAATAAGTTAATATTTAGTTCTTTGAAAGTTAAGACGAGATGAAAACCTTTGCTGTAAGGTGGGTTGTGCTGGATATGGATGTGTTTTCTAGTTGCACGAAGCTAAAACCGAAAAATGAACACGTAAGTTTGGATTTATTTTCTATCGAGAAAATTTTAAGCATTCGTGTTTCGACTACTACGAAATCTCTTATCATATAGTCAAGAAACATATATCCGAAAATCACTACTGTTTGTTTCCGGGGCTAGCCACTGCCACCTTTCTAAGATCCTGTTATTTTTCGATGCACGGCCTTAACCGGAAAGCCCCGCGGTCCCGTAATCCCCCGGGACTACGGGACCGCCCGGTATTACCCGGCCACATTCATAAAGCGATTTGTATTCGCCTGTGAGCTCGTCGCTAAAATTAACCTCTTGTCTGTGTACGATGAGAATCCAAACCAAACTTTTAGTCATATTTTTGCATTTTTTCTAGAGGTTTTTGATGACACATATGAAAGACTAGCTGTTGCCCGCGACTTCGTACGCGTGGATTTGTATGTTGGTGGTTATTTTATTCTACATTAGCTTAGGACATTCTTGTATTTTAATAATATGCCTTTATACAAAGATTCAAGTCACGCACTCAAAAAAAAATGTTTGACCTTCACATAAACTTTCAACCCCTTTTTCACCACCTTGGGGGATGAATTCACAAAAACTCTGAAATCAGTTTTCTTCTCTTTTAATATAATACCTTTTAACAAAGTTTTAAGTTCCTAGAATTAAATAAAATTTGAACCCCTTTTTAACCCTTTTAGGGGATAAATTATTAAAAACGCTGAAATCACTTTTCTTGTTGTTGTTTCTTCTCTTTTAATGAAATAACTTTTTACGAACTTAGAAATTTCTAACTTAAAAGACAATTTGAACCCTATACAAACTTTCAACCCCTTTTCAACCCTTTAAAGGGATGAATTGTTAAAACGCTGAAATATCATTTTTTGTATTCTAATAATATGCCCTTATACAAAGATTCAAATCCCGCACTCGCAAAAATATTTTATCTCCATACAAACTTTCAACCCCTTTTTCACCATCTTGGGGGATGAATTGATAAAAACGCTGAAATCAGTTTTCTGGTCTTTTAATTGCACGCCAAGACAAACTTTCATCCCATTTTTAACTCCCTTAGTAGTTGAATTTTCAAAAACGTCTCAATTACTTTTTTTTGTAATCGGCTATTATGCCTTACTAAGAAGTTTCAAAGCATTTGTAATGGATTCAAACTCTCAACCCCTTTTTAACCCTGTTAGGGGATAAATTTTTGAAAACGCTGAAATTATTTTTCTTGTATTCTAATAATATGCCCTTATACAAAGATTCAAGTCCCACAGTCATAAAAATATTTGGTCTTAATACAAACTTTCAACCCCTTTTTCACCACCTTGGGGGATGAATTTTCAAAAACGCTGAATTTACTTTTCTTATTTTCGAATAATATGCCTTTATGCAAAGATTCAAGTCCCGCACTCAAAAAAATATTTGATCTCCATACAAACTTTCAACCCCTATTTGACCCTTTTAAGGGATGAATTTTTAAAAACGCTGAAATTACTTTTCTTGTATTCTTATAATATGCCCTTATACAAAGATTCAAGTCCCGCACTCAAAAAAATATTTGATGTTCATACCAACTTTCAACCCCTTTTTCACCACCTTGGGGGATGAATTTTCAAAAACGCTGAAATTAGTTATCTTCCATTTTAATATAATACCTTTTTACAAAGTTTCAAGTTCCTAGCTTGAAATAAAATATGCACCCCAAGACGAATTTTCATCCCCTTTTTAACCCCCTTAGGGGTTGAATTTCCAAAAACGTCGCAATAAGTTTTTTTTGAAATCGGCTATTATGCCTTTCTTAGAAATTTCAATGCATTTGTAATGGATTCAAACTTTCAACCCCTTTTTAACCCTGTTAGGGGATGAAAATTTAAAAACGCTGAAATTACTTTTCCTGTATTTTAATAATATTTCCATACACAAAGTTTCAAGTCTCGCACTCAAAAAAATGTTTGATATCCATACAAACTTTCAACCCCTTTTTCACCACCTTAGGGGATGAATTTTCAAAAACGCTGAAATTAGTTTTCGTGTATTTTAATAATATATCTTTTTACGAAGTTTCAATTTCCTAGCTCAAAATAAAACTTGAACCCCATACAAACTTTCATCCCCTTTTTAACCCCCTTAGAGGTTGAATTTCTCAAAATCGCTTCTTAGCTCTTATACATTTTATAAATGCAACCTAGTGTCCAAATTTCAACTTTCTAGCGTTTGTAGTTTCGGCTCTGCGTTGATGAGTCAGTCAGTCAGTCAGTCAGTCAGTCAATCAGTCAGGACACGTGCATTTATATATATAGATCAGTCAGGACACTTGCATTTATATATATAGATTAATTAAGTAGGTTCCAGAATAAAATAAATAATGAAGGTTTTTTTAGGCATATAGTTATAAAACAAAGGATACCTACTAAAGCCGCTTAGGGTGACCATCCCACTAACCCGGGGTTAAACAGTGAAACCGTTAACTCAGTGTCAAAATGTACCTACTGGTAACCATGGTAACTCCAGGCTTAACGGGTTAATCTCGGGTTAGTGGAATAGTGCAAGTGGCGCGTACTTATCTATAAAATATACACAGCCGGCAAAAACAGGGCCGATAGCAGAAACTGTCTGCAGAACTGCAATACTTTTGATATTATTATTGTTTGCAAAATTTGACAGTTTTCAATGATTTATTTCAGTTTATATTATACTAGCGACCCGCCCCCGCCTTCGCACGGGTATTTCAACCAATTTACACAAAACCTTTAGGTACAAATTATACACCTAAAGCTTTCTCACTTTGTTGATAGGTGAAAACCGCATGAAAATCCGTTCAGTATTTTTTGAATTTATCGCGAACATACAGACAGACAGACGCGGCAGGGGACTTTTTGTAATATGTATTAATTGATAACTTAAAAACAGACATAATATTTAAAAAATATAATTTGTTTTGTTCCCTCGTTGAGTCGTTTTCAATTGGATTACAAGTAAGTAGGTATATGTATAATAAGAACAGGTCGATATATTTATAAGCTTTGCAAACTGCCCCTCACAACCGCCGTGACAACGGACGGTGCGAGGAGGGCCCATAATTGGCAGATTTACCCTAAGCACCTACTTAATTAGAGTTGCGGTTTGCCTTTTTAATGAACAACTTTTTATGGACATTTTGTTTTTACACCCGCTATTTGTGAAACCAATACTAATGCATACAATTTTAATTATTTTTCCCCTGTTTTAAACTAGGGACTACATATTAATAAGTTATTAAGAAAAAACGTCAAATACTTATTAGTAATACGTAAATTTGACCTTTAACCGTAATAATTACCTACCTAATTTGTTTTAACCATACTATAAATATTATTTACTGATTATTCGATACTACTCTCTGGATTTTTTTTTTATTTTGACAATGTTCTCTACTAAAGATAAAGCTAATATTATTTTTCAAGCTCGATGGCTAGGATGACAGGTGTCATCTCCATATAATTTATTACCTACAAAAACGCCATATCTCGCAAAATTGTATTGAAATGAAAGCTGTCATCCAGCCCATCAAGTTTAAAAAATACCTACTATACCTATACATAGTTACACAATATTTTCGGCGAAATGTAAAGTTCTAAGTTTGACACCTAATAAAAAAAAAATTAATCTGTTTATTTTCAATCAAGAGGTTAGTTGTACAATCAATCTCAGTTACAATCTCTATATTTGGAGATTATTTAAACTAAGCTTAGCCTTATATGTGAACTTATATTGTTTTGTTACAGTTAGTTAGTGCTTGCATGTTAATTAATACTAGTTATATGTTACATTAATTCATGTTAATCAGTGCTTTCTTAAGTGTACTCTTTGCTTTATCAGGATATTTTTCTAATGATATGTCAGTTGTTTGTTCGTAATGACCAACATGTGCAAATGACGTCCGCAGTCACAGAGGGCTAAAATTTAACTAAGGGTCCGAAGGGCGGAGGGCGGTGGGCTAATCTGATTTACTGCTGAAACAGGTGACGTGCTTGCGAGTGATACGTGTGATACGTGATACTTAGGGGATTATTCGAATGCACCATGAAATGGTAGCGTGTTATAAGGATGAATCTAGAGGGGATGGAGATAAGATATAGTGTCTGTGCGGAAATAGAAGAGTCGTAGAATAAGCTTGTCGAGAATGTCGAGTCTACAGGATATACAGGCGGCCTAGCCAAGGTGACAATCGCTATCGCTTCGCCATCGAATCGCTTTATGTATCTCTATCGCTCTTCCATATTAGTGCGACAGTGACAGTTGCGTTTCGATCGCTACGGAGCGTAAGCGATTGGCACGTTGGCTACGCGGCCAGGGCATTTTGTTGATAATTTTAACAAACGGTTGCGTTTGTGTATTTGAAAGTAATGGAGAATATTTTGAGGATAATACGTTTTGTTTTAGTGAAATTATTATACTTTTATAACTAACACGGGACGGGACTTTGAAATTACTGTAAGAGTAGTCTTAATTTTTAGTGGTATGATGCAAGAGACTGATGTGTAAAAGAAAAATATCATCTTATCCGTCTATCTATGTTACTACAAGTCTTCATCATATTCGTAAAGATCTAGTGCCTTGTTGGTTTATGAGATCTCGTCAGGATAATAAAAGCAAATAAACCATTTCAACATATAGGCACACAATATCTGCCCACTCAATATAACACCGCTCAAAAGAGTTGTAAAAACGAGACCCAACATTAGCCACAAATATCACCACTTTGATTTAATCGCCCAAAATCATTCACTGATGTCCGAACCGATTTTTGAAACAGACATGCCATTTTAAAACTTATCTTCTTCTCCGGAAGGTTCAATATTTATACGAGCAAAGCGTGTCAACCTCAGACACAAAATGTTTAAGGAAATATTAACTTTGTGCGCTTAATGATAAGGTTGAAATTAAAAGTATGATTGAATAAGATTGACGCAGCGTAACACTAATGGTCCATGAAATTGGCAGCTGTTCGCCAATATTGGATTGGTTTTTTGTGCTTATTTTAATAGCTGCATTAGGTTTGATCGAACGTGCCGTATTAAATTTGAGGTTAAGAGGTTTAAAATCGGGTTTAAATGGCATGTTAATAAAACCGGCCAAGTGCAAGTCGGACTCGCGTTCCACAATTGCATTACACAATTTTGAACAATGTATTTTTAGGGTTCCGTAGCCAAATGGCAAAAAACGGAACCCTTATAGATTCGTCATGTCTGTCTGTCCGTCCGTCTGTCCGTCTGTCTGTCCGTCCGTATGTCACAGCCACTTTTTTCCGAAACTATAAGAACTATACTGTTGAAACTTGGTAAGTAGATGTATTCTGTGAACCGCATTAAGATTTTCACACAAAAATACAAACCCATACGTGTGGGGTATGGATAGGTCTTCAAAAATGATATTGAGGTTTCTAATATCATTTTTTTCTAAACTGAATAGTTTGCGCGAGAGACACTTCCAAAGTGGTAAAATGTGTGTCCCCCCCCCCCCCCCCTGTAACTTCTAAAATAAGAGAATGATAAAACTAAAAAAAATATATGATGTACATTACCATGCAAACTTCCACCGAAAATTGGTTTGAACGAGATCTAGTAAGTAGTTTTAGTAGTAGTTATACGTCATAAATCCCCTGAATACGGAACCCTTCATGGGCGAGTCCGACTCGCACTTGGCCGCTTTTTATGTGAAACGTCAATGAAATGTCTTTAAAAAACCCATAGGGGGCTGTAATTACGTCATCTATTTTTGACGGTTTTTGACCCCCCCCCCCCCTAAAATCATCCAAAACTCATGCTTTGAATGACCCCGTGTCCTCCTAGGTCATGCTACCATCATCCGATATCCAGACCCCCCCGCCCCCCCTTAATTTGAAATGACGTAATTTATGAATCAAAGACTCCGACTTACGCTCGACTGCACATTTCTAATAGGTTTTCCTGTCATCTATAGGTAAAGAATTTTTTTGTGTTTTTTTTTTTTAATATTTTAGACCCAGGTAGTTTCGGAGATAAAGGGGGGTGGGATGGTCGGACAGACAAACCGACAGACGCACGAATGATCGTATAAGGGTTCCATTTTTTCCTTTTGAGGTACGGAACCCTAAAAAATAAGATCTTCGACTGGAGTGCCGATTGCACCTACCTACAACATCGCAGTATTGCAACTTGCAAGTCGAAAGAGTAGATAGTAGATACCTAAGGAAGATCATATTGATTATTTCACCCCTTATCTGAGATTCTCAACAGAAAGGAACTTGTATCCAAAGCCAAGTATCTACATATCCAAAGTTGCAAACATTGAATGGAGGAACTTCGCGGCCTCCTCGCTAACTTTATAGAGTTCCCGAAGAAGGAAATGTACCTACCGAGTTTGAAATTGACGTTGTATACTTACGCTAATTAAAGTTAATAATACTTACATAGGCACTTACATTTTATTAAAGTGTCAAAAGGGACTCTACCTGTTGGCTTTCGGCTCCGCGCACGCCTCGCAAAGGTCCGAAACACCTAGTTTCATGATGGGAAAGGCTTACAAAAGCCTGACCAGTAATATATGTATGATCATTGTCAAAACTCAAAAGGGCGCTGTTATTTTCATATATAGGGTGACAGTTCAGTACCTATAGAATGAAAAAATTAGTTCCAGTGAAATTCCGCAACATGGCGCGTGCTGCGTGATGATATATTACTGGTCAGGCTTTACTTAACTTATATTAGTGTGAGAAAATCTGGTAAAGAAATAAACAATTAAAACGTATATATAAGACATCAAAGTGTGGAAGTTTTAAGTTTTATTTTGTCTTCTGATTTTTTTAAAGCCGTTAAATTAAATGTAGGACGACTACTCAAAGTCTACTTTATTTTGTTGTGGAGTTGTGGGTTGTGGGTGTCCATTTCTAACATTCGTAGTATAAGTCATGTTAAGTAGTTAGACATTTATTTAGCCTCACACATAAAAACAAAATATATTTTGACAAAGAAAAATAAACACCAGTCATATTGAAACAAATTTAACGACAATCGATTATAATAATCTATTAATATCAAGTTAATTAAGGTAATTAAAAGCTAGGGCCTGTTAGACTTTCCATATACTCTACACACATTATTTATTGTGGCTTTTGAGTAAAAATTAACTACAAACCTGTTCCCACTAATAAAGGATATTAAACACAGCGGAAGTATGGTTAGCTCCATGCAGTGAAACTGACCGCATTCAGTTTTAATAGGAATTATCACCGAAACGATCTACAACCGAAACTAGAATGTTTATCACACATTGTTATTCACCATAAATAATGGATAATAGGCGTGGAAAACTGAATGTGAATAGGTACAATATTTAAAAATCCGATAACGCAATGAATATCATAATAGTATTTTATGCAACCGTTGTTTAAGAGAGGTCAAAAAAGGCGAGTGGCGTGAGTAACAATTTGAGGCGAATAGACTAAAGACTTGTCTTGACAACTATAAGGTAGGGTTTTAAAGGTGTGTGCACGACCCTTTAAATGACAAATAAAAGTACTGGAGTAGAAAAAAGAGTTTTAAGTTTTATTTTTTTAAATTTGTTATAGATGAAATTATTGAAAGGTGCCAAGTTGCCATTGCCAACTACTAAGTGTAAGCTGTGTAAGTTTAAGTCGGTGTGTGTCAGCGGACAGTGTTTTGTAACATTGGTTACGAGGTTATGGTCTTATGATGATCTTTGTCAAATGAGAGACTACGAGAGTCTGTGAGAGTCTATGATTAGATAATTACCTACCTTTTGAGGAACGTAGAAGTAAATAATTCTGAACGGTTTCATATTTTCTCAAACTACTAGAGCTAGGTACGTAAAAATATTGCAACAAACTATTCGCTAGGTGCACGACTGGTGCTGCCCTCATTTTGGCGGACTTTATACGTTAAATCTTATGGAGTAAAATTAGTTCAAGCGGCTGCCGCTAGTACTAATGTCGGACATTCCATAAGATTACCTGTGTTTGTGACGATCAGCGCCACTTCCCCCTCCACCGACTTGGCACGCGCACCTTGCCAATATAAAATAACAACTAGGCAATATTTTTACATATAAAATGTGACGGAAATGCAAGGCTCGGAAAAACGCCCGTCATTTTGGAAACATTACCCTGTTCCGTACAACACAGACTTGCTCGTAAATGGATCCTAAATTAAGTATGATTTGTTTCGTACCTATAGGTATAGAAAGTAAATTACGTTCTCGATAGCGTTTATGTCAGTGCCAAACTGATGGTAGCCGTAGTACACGTCTATCAAAGTTTTCAAAACTGAGATACCTAGACAAAACCGACATAATTAAGTAACATTTTGACACTAGGAAAACTAACTTCCTTTCCCCAGCGGTAAACTATAGTTACGCGTTTACAAACGTGCCTCCACTCGCGATCGCCGCTTGTTATGAATTCGCAATACGCGCAATCCACAACATTCACCCGCGGCCGTGACTAAATGAAAATATTTCTTCCTCACTTGAACAAACACGAGTTAATAATATACTACAACTACCAGCATAACCATAACTAACTACTAGTAGTTTCAACATAGTTTTGAAGGGTCTAAATGACTGGTTGTTGAAGTAGTGCGTCAGCAGACAAGTAGTTGATAAGAGGTTGATAAGATAGCGTCAAACCAATTACAGAGCACGGACAGCATGCATGACGGAGATAAGGATTCGAAGCCTTTAGGTATGGGATTTAGATAGTGTTTATACGTGTTTTAACGAAAATAGTTTTATCAATGAAGCCAAACATTGTAAGAGCCGCGTGTTTTTGATGGATCGGCAAACAAGTAAGGGTGTCAATTGAAATAGTTTTACAAAAACTGTTGTATTGAGCGATATTTTATAGCTATAGACATAGGTACCTACTCAATATAAGAGAGAGAGAGGATGAAATAGTGAGAGAAAATCAGAAAAACAAACAAAAAATCTATGCGCACCATATGGCTGATAATACGATGCTTTGAGTCAACGAGTAGCACAAGACAGCATCTTTCATATTTTCACCAAATACTTAAGACGAAACAGGAGCTGAGATTTAAATATTTTAGGAAAATATACCCGTCTCGCTAACGGAAGCGGCTCCTAAAACTAGTGCGATAAGGACAAGGCGAAAAATCCTGGGTAAAAATCTCAAAAATCGAGGTTTCGTACTCAACTGTTTCCTCCTCCAAAACTTAACCAATCTTAACCAAATTTGGAAATCTAAATGATTATGAAATTATCTGTGTCGGACCGTTTTGCTTTTTTGGCTAATTGATATCAGTTTTGAATACCACGCCTCTCATTGCGGCATAGTCAATTAGGCCATTTTGGCCATTTTTGAAGGGTTCTAACGCCTTAAAAAACAGAAATATCAAAAAAATCAAAACAGTCCGACACAGATATTGACAATATTAATCTGTGTTGAAAAAATCATTGCTCTATTAGCTTCAAAACCCACAGAGGAAACAGTCGAGTACGTTTGTATGGAGAAATGACCACTCCTGTTGGCTCTTAACTACATACATATTTAAAACGGGGTGCGTTTGTTTTTTTCCGTGTGTACCAATCCATCAGCCTAGAAGATCGTCCGGCCTAGACAGCATTGGCAAAGTTTGTCAACAGTCCTTCAGTCCTGACTGTCATGAGGAATTGAAGATACGACAAACTCGACAAAGAGGAAAAATAAGAAGACCATTATAGACGACCCCAGGTGAGCGACGACGATCAAGAGTATCGAGCGAGACCATGAAAATGTGTATAAATAATGAGAGGTTAATCAATACGATTTGGAAATTTTCATTTATAGAGAGTGTGCATTCGGAAACTCATTTCATTGTTTACTATTCTCGCGCAATAAATTTCAAGTTCAAACTGATCCCATTGGTTACGGTTGTTTTGCGTGGGGGCACGGCATCGATTCGCTTTGTGTCTCTCTATCACTCTTCTATAAGTATTAGTGTGATAGTGACAGTTGCGTTTCGTTCACTACGTAGCGTTAACGATTGGCATGTTGGCTACGCGGCCTGGAAACGCGCTTGTCTCCTTGTGTGTGGGATTCTATGATTCTATCCCACGAAAATGGGTTTCTAATAATAAATCATTCCACGGGATTTCCCATGACAGGTAGATACCTACATAAATAAAATACTTACCTAGTTTACGTGCGACATAAAATAGTAGAAATTAAATAAAATGGAACCATAAAAATCCATACCACTATTTTATGTCGCACTGTAAGTAGTAGAGCCGTAAACATGTGTTCAATGAAAGACAAAGACGGTAAATTGAACCGGCAACAGTGTGAGAATCGCGCCTGGCTCGAGGGTTTAGTTTAGTTTTCTCCGCACTTACTAGATGGCGTTAGTGGTTGCCACGGCCCGTCAGATTTTGTATCATACAAAGAGGTAAGTATATGAGAGAGAGATCCCAATTTTACTTTTGTATTTCACCATAATGCCTTAAAAATGTAAAATGAATGTCTAATAACACATGCAACTACTGAATAGCTAAAGATCGAATAGATACACGAAGACCTCATCATGTAAATTGTTGTAACATTAACAAAACAATGCTTTTATTGGCAGAATTAAATACCATTCATAAATAAGCAATGCCGCTAAGCCGCTAACAATGATAGGTAGATACTACGTTCTACGTACTTTTTTGGTAAATTTTATTTTCACCTCAGCAGCTCGAACAAGGGTACTTTACTACTTAAAAACAGTGAGCAAAATCGCATTTTGCTCACTGAGTGAGACAAAATGACATTCAGGTGACCTTAATATTCAAATGTCATTTCAACATGCGGGTTAGACCCCGCATGTTCTATTAGAATCGAAATACTTGGATTCTATTATCTCTGTCCCTTTCACGTCTTTAGCAAAAAGAAAGAGACAAAAAAGTTCAAACTACATTCAACGGTACATTGACGGTTTATAATAGACCCCCGAAAAACGTCAGAACGCATCGTTCCAAAATACATACGAGTATGGATTCTTAATAATTAATTAAGTAATGAAAATAAAATTTAAGATTTCATAAAAACTGATAAAAACACTATATTTTACGTTATTTATTGTACGATTAAAATAATGAACTCAAAAAATACACAGAATATCACGTAAAATAAATAATTATAGTTTTAAGAATCTCTACTATAGTTTACAAATAGTAAGTATCAGCAATTCGGACCGTACCTTACAATGTTTTTTTTTACAAAAAAAAGTTGTCGACTGAAGTGTCAATCAATTGATGGTCGTTCCATATATTACCTATTTAACTGAAATTTACTACGTTTTGTTTTTGTGTTTGATTGTGGTAATTCAACTTAATTGTTGGTATATCTTAAGAAAGCATGAGTGAATAGGTAAATGATGAAGGAGGATTACATTTTTCAGGTTGTCTAATATGTTCTCACTGCTGAGGTGAAAAGTTTTGTGAACTACACGAGATCAAAGTTATTTACATCTCGTGCGCTTTTGAGTCCCTTACTACGCTCAAGATTCTAAATTAGATATACTATAGAATTATACTATAGAATCTTTCGCTTGCACGGGACTCAAAATAAGCACTCGAAGAAATATCAAACTTTGATCTCTTGTTGTACAAATAACTATTTAATTATTATGTCAAATAAAGGTAAACTGTAATTTACTGAACTACATGTATATTCACATTTGAATATTACTGCAGTAGCAACAAAACCGGACCGAATCCCAGCAATTAAATTCGCAAAACAATCGCTCGCACTTTCACTTGTGCGTTTGGCAGTAGCACGCTGTACATACTAATTGAGTTTTGGTTTCATTTCACTAAAGCAGTGCTCTAATTGTTCGTGTTCTCGTTGCTCGTGGATTGAATGAATGGTATTTGTGTTCTGGTGTGAATCGACGAAACTGCCAGAATCATCAATTCATCACTATATAGTATACCGTATACCTAAAACAAAGTCGCTTCCCGCTGTCTGACTGTCCCTATGTATGCTTAAATCTTTAAAACTACGCAACGGATTTTGATGTGGTTTTTTAAATAGATGGAGTGATTCAAGAGGAAGGTTTATGTATAATTTGTTAACCCGTGCGAAGCCGGGGCGGGTCGCTAGTTAGAGATAAAGAAATATCGACTTCCGTTCCGCGATAAGGCCACAGAGTGGACCTTCCACTTGAGGCCAGCGTTCGTTGTCAAGATATTCCTTAGAGGAGGATCATCACTGCAGAATAATGATGGTCATGCATGACATGTCAAACCACCCAACTATACCTATAGTCCAATTCCAATACTACAGCTAGGTACTACTATGGTTGTTCTTTTTGATTTTATCCAATCTTATTCTTCCATTTATGAAAATAGTTTGCCTCAGAACTCTATTAATATACAATATCTGGGTGACCGAGCTTCGCTCGGAAAACATATAAAAACTCGAAAATGCGCGTTTTCCCAGACCTAGCTAGATCGATTTATCGCCCCCGAAAACCCCCATATAGTAAAATTTCATCGAAATCGTTAGAGCCGTTTCCGAGATCCCCGAAATATATATATAAATAAACAAGAATTGCTCGTTTAAAGGTATTAGATTAGATAACACCTAAATGAAGATATTGGAGTTAATTTTGAACCATAGTTAGGATCTTTTGTACAGTCAGCCAAGAGTGACTGATGATAGAGACGAAAAGTGGTAGACCACTTTCTTGGCTGACCGTACTATACATAAGCAACATCAAAGGAGCCACAGACCTAAGCGTTGCTGAACCTTGAGGACCCTAAATACCCGCTTCTTGAAGAACCCGATGTCGTAATAGCGCAAAGGAAATACCTCAGAAGGTAACTCGTTCCACATTCTGCACATTCTGGGAAGAAATGAGCGAGATGCCCACTTATTCTTGGTGTGCCATGTATCTGACGAAGTGGGAATGAGCTTTACTCCTTTGCGAGAGTTGCGGTGATAAAAGTTAGACGATGTCACCAATTCAAAAAGTATTTCTATGGAACTTGCTAACTATTTAAACAAACCGCCATATTAAAATTGACTCTGAATGTCAATTTAGGTACTAGTGACTTTTGTTTAGGTACATAGTTAGCAACCCAAGTAACATTTTAGTCCTATAATTTTAGTTTTTATCGCTAAAAGCTTGTATAGACGTCGTATTAAGGTTTCAGAGGTGACCACCTGTTGTATAAAAGCGTTTGACAACACTTTTTTGCTCTATAGGCTTATACAGCTAATATATTTTATAAGAAATTGATGTAAAGGTTTACTTCACCATTTTATAGAGCCGTTATAGGCGTGTACTATAGTAGGTTCAAATATAGCCACTATAGAGCAATATTACTGTATAATAGTATTTGGAATCACTTTTATGCAACTATTCTATAAGCAACTGATGTAAAGGTTTACATCATCATTTTATAGAGCCGTTATAGGCATGTACTATAGTAGGTTCAAATATAGCTACTATAGAGCAATATTACTGTATAGTGGTACTTAGAATCACTTTTATGCAACTAATTTGCGCTATTAAGGTTCCCTGCAAGCCGCTATAATTTTGTGTTTTAACAGTGACAAAAAAACCAACTATACAACAATTTTAGGATATAGTGGCTTTAGAGATCACTGCTATAGTACATAATACTTTAGTAGTGATACGAACACTATTATAGAACTGTTTTGCTCTATAGTAGCGTTTTTGGGACATATTTATAGCGTTAAAAAGCGCTATAGTAGTTTTTAAATCCCTATTATATCTCATCGCTATAAACGTCACAATGACTCTTTTATATCACAAAACCGTTGTATAGTGGTTTTGGTTTTTCTTTTAAAAGATAACAGCGTTATAGCTGAGTTTTTATGTCTTTTATAAACCCATTTAGATACATAAAGGTAGAAAACGACTACTTTTAAATGATAAACTTGACCTGTAATGGCTACTTATATCTTGCTTATATCAGTTCAGGCCTGAGCCACATAATGTGGTTCCGTACAAAATATTTTTTATATAAATGAATTGATAAAAAAGTTCCCAGTGATATTAGTCATTATAGTTTAGATTTATCAAGCAATGACAAATCACAAATACAACAATACAACAACACAAACAACACAAAACGACGATACAAGCAGAAAATCATGACAGTTTAGATATTTATCGACATCCACTATTAGCACATTTTTTTACCAATGACACTGAAAAAGAAAACAACAGTAATGACTACATCTAAATTAAATAAATATCCTATGTCTTTCTAAAGAATCTGTAGGTGTAGCTAGCTGGGTCACGGCAAAATTCTTTTGGAACCCTAATTTTATTCATGATGGCGGTGAATACTTCGTCGTAAGTTCTATAGTTAGCCTATAAGAGTGTATGTTTTACTTATTGGCTCCATAATTGTAACTATGGTGCCATTCATTTTATTTTATTAAATTATATTTAATTATTTTATTAAAAACATATATAAATCCAGGGCGCATTTAAAATACTTCATTAATCTAATACTATTCTAACGGTAAAACTTCCGTCCCATACACATTTTTGCAGTAAAGATGAATTTAATCGACATCTAAATAATGCATATTATAAACTCTTTACTTACCACTTATTATACAATTCCAAGTTTCCTTGTGTTGAACCGTTTTTGTTTATCTTTACTGACGAATTGCTGCGTTGTAAAGGAACTATAAATTCTATTATAGCATAAAAAGGTGATATAATGGAATCACAAATGCTACTATAGTATAAATTAACACTATAATGGCGTTACTGACAACAAATTAGCACAAGAGTCATTATTACATCACTTTTATAGACCTAAAACGTCACGACTGACACTGCTACAGGTCTGCTATGTCACTGAATGGCACATAAGATGCGCCATTTCGGCTTTATAGGGCCTTCTTAGGTCTTTTATAGGGCCAGTAGGTGGTATTGAAAACGTTCTCTTGACTACTATAGTACCACAAATTGTTACTAAGTTCCATAGAATGACACTTTACAACGAAATTGTCAACTGAAACTAAGTTAATAACATAATATCACATCGTAATATGCCTAGGCAAATCTTAGGCGTATCACGAAATGGCGGCTTTTCATGATATGCCTAGAAATTTCATGATCTGGAGGACTTAAGATCAGTCGTCGAGAAGGAAGCGTATACATATGTGATCCAGCTCGAAACCGTCAAATGTACTGCATATGTGAAGATACTTACCTAGATAGGTACCTGCATATCTAATTAAACCGAAAAAAATACTACCTTTATGAGAACTCGCAAAGGAAATTGGACCAAGAATGTTACGTTTATTTATTTGTAGATGTTGAGTTGCAATCAACAGACAATAATCGGTTAATATTATTATTATACCGTTGCAAATTTTGTCATTCATGGGTGTTAAATACGAGGTTGAGGCCGCTCAATGCAGTGAAAGCATAATGCACCGAGGTTTTGTAATTTACCCAATTGATCACAGCCATGTAACCAAATTATATTAACTAAAAAGACTCCATTAGGCCCTCATAAATCACTCCCCAGCCTCCCCAAATTACACTTCACTAACATAACGGCGTAACCGCCATACAATGTATACGCACATAAAACTTTTTGTCACTAATGCCCAATAGTCCTTGTCCATTCTCATCGCTTTCCAGCCAATGGGGAAGGAATTCGACAGAAAGAAACCAGCATAAGACTGGCCTTGATATTCATATCAACTATACGTAATCAAAGATCACATTTTACCGGTCTTCCGACGCTCATTGGGAATGACAGCCTAGTTCCAAAAGCATTTAACTGTGTCAATAAAACAATTATCCAATCATGCGGCTATTTAGCCATTTCGCTCCGTCGTCTCTTTCGCTCTAATGGTGGGTACTCTTTCGGTCCTGCTCGCGCTGTGGCATTGGGGCCGGCGACATCGATTTGGTCAGTTTGTAATGGCTTGTAAAATTTCATATTAATGCGACATGGTATGTTTTCATTCAGGTAGGTACATACTTAGAATAATTTTAGTATCTTTGTATTTACCGATCAGTGAAAAACTTAAGTACCTATACATATTTAATAGACTTCATAATTTCTTAGTAAAGCAAGAATATAATATATCTTTCTTTACTTTACCCATGGCCTAGAACAGAACCCTCGCGATAAACTAATATTAACCATGTTCATAACTCTTGTAGATTTATCCCAAACCCAAACAGGTAAATCCGTAAAACTAATATGATAAACAGTACCCATAGCTGGTCAACCAAATCTTGTCAGTAAAAAAAGACGCGAAATTCAAATTTTCTATGAAACGATATCCCTTCGCGCCTACATTTTTCAAATTTGCCGCCTTTTTCTACTGTCAAGATCTGGTTGACCAAGTATATCTATAAAAAGTAACTTTCCGACGTCAGCAAATACATAACATGACTGGAATAGTGATGGGCGAGAAGAAATAAGGAGATATGGACAACACAGGTATAATGGTGGCTAAGGTGGACCGTGAAAACTATTCACTTGATAGTCAGTTCATCTGCCGAACAACAAAATATGCACACCCATTGGATGTGTCTAGCAGGGACCGAGGAAAGTAGCGTAGCTTAGCTGTTCTCAGCAGTTGGTAGTTGGAATAAAGACTGAATAGATAAGTGAAATATTCGTCTTTCCATGTAAAATTCAATGACAACAAATTAAGCAAAAAGAGAATTTAGTTACATCTAGTTTACTTAGTAGGTAGATATTTAAAATTTTCATAGTGATGTTGATGATGATGATGATATTGTATCCCTCATTCGGGACATAGGGCTTGCAGAAGAATTTTCCATTTGTCGCAATCCTGAGCGGCAACTTCCAGCCGAGTCCAGTTGAGCCAGCCTCCTTCTCAACTGATCGCCTCCATGTGGAGAATTCTTCTGTAAACCCTATGTCCCAAATGAGGGATAACAGGAGTAATCCTGTTATGATAGGCCGCCCCCACCGTTTACATACATAATACCATAAACGGTTTAAAATAGTTTAGCATGATAAACCTCTCCTCTTGACGCTAACTTCCCTATGACTTCAGATGATTAATATAACGATGTTCCTGTTTATGTAAAATAAAAACACCCATGCACATATTTTACTACAACATAAACGTTATCTTAAGGTAAAATGCCTTATTTGTTACCTACGTGTCGCATTGTTATCGCCTTCATGCAAAACTCAAGGCTGCCAGATAACGCTAAATAAAGAGCAAACGGCCCGTACCTACACGAGTTCACTTTATTGGCATTTACCCGATAACTAAACAGCGGTTTTATCCTGTAATAGTTCGCTATTTAAAACCTCTTCTCTTGTGTGGGAAGCATATGTCTCTGCTTACGATGTGCAGATTGTATTCTGTGTTGTATATATCACCGTAAAATTGTAAACACTCGTCATATTATAATCTCGCTAGCTAAGTACATTTTAAATTGACGGTAGGGAGATTATAATCTAACCTAACCTAACTTACGTTAGATTATAAACTAACGGGTTCACAATCTTACGGTGTCATATACATCTGATGACTTTAGCATGATGGTCTTAGATGAAACAGCATAATGTCGTAAGACAAATCGTGCTCTCCACACATAAGCGCTATCGTACTACATTACATTACATGTATTTAAATGTATTATGTACTTGTATTAAAATAATTGAGTTGGGGGATCGTACCCATAAAATGGTGTAGAATACAACTAAACAATACTGCTCGCGTAGCATTATATTAGTAAAATGGCACCTAAGCAATGTGTGTTGACCTCGCACTACTCGTACCTACTCGTAGGTACTTCATAACATAAATTTCGCAATACGGTGCATCTTTTTGGCATTATTCATAAACGCGCTACAAGCCTTATCGAGATTTATTTTTTGTAAGAAAGGGATAAAACTAAAATAATCTAATTGAGGCTTGTAAAATTTTACAAATAAGGGGATTAGTTTTTGTTATAGAACAAAGCCATTGTTTACAATTGTTTTTTCGCTACATTGTAGCGTCAAATAGCGGCCGGCGCGTAGCTGCAAAAAAAAAACCGGCCAAGTGCGAGTCGGACTTGCGCACGGAGGGTTCCGCACCATCAACAAAAAATAGAGCAAAACAAGCAAAAAAAACGGTCACCCATCCAAGTACTGACCCCGCCCGACGTTGCTTAACTTCGGTCAAAAATCACGTTTGTTGTATGGGAGCCCCACTTAAATCTTTATATAATATATAATATAATACATCATCTGTAAAAATTTCAACTGTCTAGCTATCACGGTTGGTGAGATACAGCCTGATGGTGACAGACGGACGGACGGACGGACGGACAGCGGAGTCTTAGTAATAGGGTCCCGTTTTTACCCTTTGGGTACGGAACCCTAAAAATGGAACAATACTGAAAAGTTTTCCCGTTGTCAACTTTATCCCCTAGTGACGGCTTTCATGGTTCATTTCTTTTTTCCGCCGTACAATAGACAGTTAACTAGAACGGCCAACCTTACTGCTAAAAAATGTGATTAGGTATCTTTAGACTTTAGAATTTCTTGCGTCACGTCTGTAGTTTTATTAAATCCCTTCCATTACATTTACAGGCTGAGGGCTCGGTTTTTCTGTTCTGTTACTAGAAATACATACATTATATGACAAATGTTTGTATGCTTTATTAACGTCCTCCTAAAAGTCCTAAAAAGGTAGGTATCGAGGAAATGAAATTGTCAATATGGTGCTACTAAGCCAAGGCTTGCACTGTTAGATGACAGTACTAGACTTGGTACCTAGTTGGCTTGGTTGTTTGGCATGGTTATGTGATACATGTAGTATGTAGTTACATAGGCAGTTGCCTTATTTTCACATTTTTCTCACACGCCTTTTCTTCTTTTTTGCATATCACCTATGATTTCAACAGCTTTGTCTAAAGTATGAACAGTTGGCCCTTATAAGAAGACCCTTTTCAACAAACAAAGTTATAGTCAGCAAACAGCCAATATACCTATCTTGAATTAGAATCCATGCCACATTAAATGGAATCACCGTCTGACACTATCCGTGCATCCCAATTTGCATTTAAAATGGACCCTCGAGGCGGATTTTCGTTGTTGAACTAAGCCGATGTGATGGCCGTGGATGGCCACGATGACAGGTACGAATAATAAGTGTGACTATTTTAGCTCGCTGCTAATTATTCTACGCCCTGGCAAGATTATATAATTTGCACTGATATACAGTGTGTAAATCCAGTACGGGCGAATATTTAAACGGTGGTTAGCATAGGACCTAAAAAGTATATTGAGATAGATTTTACTTAGAAATGCATTGAAAATTATAACCATACAAAATAATTCGGCCCGCAATGTAATACACCACACACGTTACGGGATACGAGCTTTTTAAAGTAACTGTCAACGCTTGTTGGCAGTTACTATGAAAAGCTCGTATCTCGTAATGTCATTATCATCTTGTTTCTTAATGTTTACAGTACATTGCTGCTCGGTACATGTGGAAAAAATTAATCACGGGGTCATAATTAAGTGTAACTTAAAAAAACATCTTAATTAATGATAAGACGGGTAAATTCTATATCTGGTTTAATTTATTGCCCGTATTTGACTTACACACTGTATAGTGTCACTTCAAGCAGCTTACCTACATATGGAAATAATGTGCGTAAGTTTTGTATGAGTTGTATGTTCAAATGAATTCGTAAACGCAATACAAGCTCGAATCGAATTCGCTATTAACCGTTTTTTTTGGTAATCTGTTACTTTGACTAATGTATCACTTAAGAAAGCTAAAACATAAATTAACATAAATTTTGGAGGCTGTTTGAGGTACCTACACTTCATCAACAAGATGGTAAAATGGCAAGGCCAAACATCTTTTGTAAATAAACCAGAAGCAAATTTTGCAACTTTTGGTAAGTATGAATAATTCAAAGTGAACCAGACGACGTAAAAGTTGGAATTATATTAATAAGAACTTCATTAAACACTCCAGTATAATAAACCTGAATTCGCACTCGAGCTATTTGAACCTATTTGAATTTAATGAATTATGCATAAGTTTTTTCTAGTCCAAGGCAATTTAGAACTAGCACCTATTAGAGCCAGTGCTACTATAAATTAAAGATACAAAGAACTCGAACACGTGAGTATGTCCACTTAACTGTATTTCAACATATATCTAAGTTCGACTCTATTAATATGGTGTAAGGTTGATAATTGGTCGTGGGAGTTTAACATATGGTGTATTAAAGTTGTCTACTGTATGAAACCTCAGCAAATAGCAGTGTCCGCGCAATACTAGTCAATGCCGTATGCCATCGCCAATATAGCTTGAGCTGCCGCTTCCTGCCTTTGCTAATTCCTACGGACGCCACAGGGGTTGGTGTAGGAGTAGTCATAGGTCAGGGTACATTGGTGGTTGTGGAAGTAGGTATAGTAATCTAAGTGCATTAGTGCTCGCCGTGGCGTGACGCTCGGTACATTGACCGCACCGCTCACTAGCAATTGCTCTACAGACAGGGCTGTCACTGTCTCTTTAATGACGTCACGATGCACTTGAAAATAATGTTACATTTACATTCGTCTTTAGAAGTAGCTTGAGTTATCATTTATTTTGGGTTTTATTGGTGCAGTTTGAAGAAGTTACCTATTACGTGTCGATTTTTTTAGGTTCTATATACCCGATGTGTGAAAGAGTGTCAGATAGACATCTGACACTCTTTCAAGGATAAGTAATACATTCTTACCATATCATTAATTAAACAGCTAAGCTTTTACAAGAAACAAATATTTGCTGAGGCATTTCGTTTTCTTTTCCTGTAGGTAAGTAGGACCTCTACCGCATAGCATTTACTATAACATAGACTGGCCCCCAGTCCCTGGGCATTTCTCGATCGTGGTTCTCACTCAGCTCTCCAACTCAACTGAGTCTAGGTATAAGATTGATTTAATAGATTGCCTAATAGATTCATAAGATCTTAATGTCGCACAGATTTAATCAAGCACTACTAGGGGCCAAACGAAAAGCAAAATGTATCAGTATGATAGTTTTGCTACGAAAAGTCACGCGACTAATTCCATACATTATTTAAGTTTGGATTGGCGTTTTCTATCTACGATTGTCCATCTTGGCTAGGCCCTCTGGTCGTACGTGGCAAGAAAATTGGCGCTACCTCGTTTTCACGCAAAATAGTCACAACGGTTGTCGATCTGCGGAAAATTTATTTATTCGGAAGCAACATTTAAGAGTCACACAAATCGAAGCAACGCTCTTATTTTAAAACGATAACCTCTGTTTTCTTTGTTAAACTAACAATTATAAACCACGAAAACTAGCACTAGACATAGATATATGTTACGTAAATGTTCTTGTCAAGTTTCGTGTAATTTAAACATGGTGGTTTAAAATGAGAGCCTGAACATCTTAAAGAAAATAGGCAACGGTACGGAACCCTTGTGGGTCTGAGTTCGACTCACGCTTGACTGGTCTCGTTAGCAGTGTGGTGACCCTACCGTTTGGCGGTAGACTAAATCTGGGAAGTGATTTGTCCGCTGAATCTGGGGTCAGTGACCGTGTGCAAACCGATAACGGTGTCGCTCGTGCAGCGGGTTTGATGCCCCGGTGATGCCTTAATGTAGGTCCCCCGTATACTGGCATAGCTAATGCCTTGTGGCTTCCTAAATTATGAGTAAACTAAATGTAAGTAAAGTACTTGGATCAAGTGAAGGAAAAAATAGGGGTCGTGTCGTATCAAAAAGTCAAGGAGCTGGGGTGAACGACTCCTAACTTCTTAAGTAAGTAAATGATGATGAAATATAAGGTCCATATACTCCCGCAAGCCTAGTTTGTCAATAGAAAAAGGCGTGTAATTTCAAATTTATTTGGGAGATCAGCTCTATGCGCCTACATTTTTCAAGTTTGCCGCCTTTTCTTACCGACAATGTTACTTTGTCAGAGTACCAACTAGTATGTAAATGTAGCCAGTGGACAATACATACTCGTACACAGTTTGTACGTATAGGTTACTGCACTTGCACTACAAACTTATTTGATAATATTGATGATAAACGGTGAATATTCTTGAAACAAAGGATTTCCATAAATTAAACCGTTTAGTACGTTTTTAATTAGAAATTTATGGTTGGTATCTTCGAAACTAGAATCAGATCTTCAGTGAACTTTCTTTTTTAATCCATTAGACTGCTCGAGTACTTAAAGGATTTGGTGATATTAATTATGTTGCCTTACCTAAAAATTATCTGTGGAAGGAATGCCCGGTGGTTGGTGTACGGGGGGGAGTGGGGCAAGGATATCTGCAACTCCCGTTCCGACTCTTATCTGGACCAGCAAATTAATTAACTAAATAGTACCTATATAAAATAAAACAAAATTATCTAAGCAAACAAACACGTTAAATCGAGGTTACGCTAGACATATTGTAAATATTTACTCACATGTTTCAGGAATATTAATTTCATAGTAATGTGACGTAAGAAAGTCAAAAGACATACCGACCTAATCCCACTTCCCTGTTTTTTCTCAGGGGGCGAGCAATTGAAGGGATGTTTACAAAAACAACATAACTGACTACACTGGTTGACACCTGAAACGATTAACAATGTTCTTAAAAAGTGTCAACCGCTCTAAGCAGTTATGTTGTTTTTGTAAACATCCCTTCAATTGTTGCGTAATGGGATTCCCTCCCCCGACTATTAGTAGACAATCTCCTTGATTCCCCGGCGCTAATTCACAATGTTCTCGATTGATTTCAATGGCCAACTTTGTCTTAATTTATGTTTCTTTTTCATTGGATTCCTTCTCATTGGACAAACGAAAGAACTACTGCCGTATTCGAACTTCAAGATATTCACAAGAGACGACACGTACTAGATCTATTCTAGATACGTTATAGTTTAGATTTCAACTAGTTCTCTTTTGCAGCGCAATTCGGGCCATTGGTTGCCAACCAATGTCACTTTTAAGATAAATCGTGTTAGATATCTATTAGATGTGAATTAGGTCTCTAAGTAATATCTTGTGGAAATCGTTCAAGAGTATCTCCAGAATCGCGGAAATGTCAAATTTGACAGGTTAGATCTTAAACATATCGTTATCGTATCTTGGCGATGTCTAAAAGATATCTAATAGATGTCTATTACAAAATCCGAATCGGGCCCCTAATCTAGAAACACGGGAAAGCAAATCAAGAAATTGTTTTTACTCTATAGTTTGTTTTAGAAATGGGATTTAATATACATTTCGGTGAACACGATACATAAGTACATACATATAATACATAGGCTGATAAAATCATTCCTTTACTTTTGAATTTCGATTTTACCTATCGTAATCATGTGTGTAAAATTTTCATCATTTCTAAACATTTCTGTCAGCTCACAAACTCAATTGACCAACCATTTTTTATGTTTATATAAATACCTGCTAAAATACAGCGATAAAGGAAATGAAAACCTCGATTTTATATCTGGAGGGTTTGCCGTATGCGCGTGCGCGCTCCGCGGGAAGCCGCGAATCGGTCGTTACCTCATTGAAATGTCTTTTCCTGAAGTTCACACATACCTATCAATCAATCAGTCAAACAATCAAATCATTTATTTTCAAGCAACTAAGGCCCATAGATACCTACATAGCTTACAAACTAACATATATGCAATAATAAAAAATTTAAATACAAAATAAACATTTACCTATCATCATGTAGGTACCTATGTGACGTATGTTCAAGAAAACCATTTAACACAGTCTAAAACTAAGCAAATCCGATTTAAAAACCGTCCAAGTGCGAGTCGGACTCGCGTTCCAAGGGTTCCGTTCCGTACATTAAGTCACGTTTGACTGCACATTTCTAAAGGTTTTTCTGTCATCTATAGATAAAGAATTATTTTGTTTTTTTCAAAATTTTAGATCCAGTAGTTTCGGAGATAAAGGGGAGGGAATGGTCGGACAGACAGACGCACGAGTGATCCAATAAGGGTTCCGTTTTTTTCCTTTTGAGGTACGGAACCCTAAAAAGTAGAGATTCCCATTCCTAAGACACAGACCAGGGGGCCTAGGCTAACCAGGATGATAATCATACTTACGAGTAAGTACATCGACAAACGCCAAACAAAAAGTAAAAATGTATTGGGAAGACAGATGCTACGAAAAATCACATGACTATTTTCATACATTATTTAAGTTTTGATTGGCGTCTTCTATCAACGATTGTCATCTTGGCTATGCCCCCAGAAGGGCTGAGATGGCCGGCTCTTTATCATTTGTCACCATGCCTGTCACGTTTTAACAAGTATGTAAGTGCGAAAGTGACGCATGGCGTGAGGTCACTGAGGTGACAGGTGATAAAAACGCGACCATCATGATACCGCTGCAGGTCACATAATAAATCTAATGTCGAATTTAAACTAATGTCCTTATAGATATGACATAATCGTGCCGACTGCGACAAGGATCTTTATATTATAAACAAGTCAATCGACAAAAGACTAAACGTCAGCCGTTGACATCTTTATGGGGACCGTGAAGTGCGGACGAGATTAAGGAGAGGCGAAAGGAAGGGTTCGGTATGTTAATTTTGGATGTGAGATTTCATCACTGTACCTATTACCTATGTACACTGGCAACTGTACGTGGCAATGCGTATTCGTAAGCACGGTCGCCATGCACTTTTGGGGCTGATGTAGGGCTGATGGTACTTATAGTTTGACAAGGAATGGATGTCACTGGAGCATAGGCAGAGAGAATCATATGTACCTATTACCTACTGTATTTTTCTTATGCTAGAGTTTAACACCAAAAAATAATAGATTATTCAATTGTACTAAATAAATAAACAACAAAAAACAGAGCTAGCTAATAAATAAAACAGTTTTTTTTTTATTCTGCTGTTACTGACAAAACTTATGTGTGCACTCGCTCGCCTAAAATATTTTTTATTTTTAAATATATTTTTTGCTATCTATTAAGCATTCGCTTTCATTATTCGCTAACATAGAATCCAGGTAGGTAGAATATTATACCTTATTCCTTATAATTTTAAATTTTTCGAAGTAATTTCTCCAAATTTAACACAACGATTTGCTTACCGAAATTCGTAGCCACCAATACACTCATCATAATCATAACCCGATACTTAACTAATAAACCGTACCGTTCAAGTAATATATATGCAAATTTTACGCCGTACGCACGCGTTTCACTCAGCCTTTTTAAGTAAAACACCGAAGGAAGTCGTGTAAATGCAAATTTCTGCTCATCATGGACCAATCACTCTACATTGAGATTTTTTATAATGGGTAAGGGCCACTTGCACCATTTACTAACCCGGGATTAACCGGTTAAACCCTGGAGTTACCATGGCTACCAGTACAATTTGACACTGGGTTAACGGTTTAACCGCTTAACCTCGGGTTAGTGGGATGGTGCAAGTGGGCCTAAGTGTCTTTTATACCACGTATTTGTAATGTTACGGTAAAACTGTTATTATACAAAATTTTACTAAAGCACATTATCATCCATCTTCCTATACCTATTAACATACAAGATTGACAATCTCGACAATGAGGTTGGAAGTATTTTACAGATGGCACCAGCATAAGTTTTCCCTATCAATCTTACGAATAGTGTGAAATTCTTGTTTTTTTTATATTTTATGGCCAGGATGCGTTTCCTTTAAGCCAATCTCATATTAGAACAAATCTAATGACAGGTAAAACCTATGCTGGCGCCATCTAAGTATACAAACCTTTGACAGTGGCCAACCCCATTGCTTTTAACGTGTTTGACACAAATAAAGTATAGCTCTTTCCCCGTTTACGGGAAATACAAAATAAACCGACATAAAGTCACGGGCCCCTAAATCTCCCGATAATTAAATATGTTTCTCATCGCACATCATAAGCCGCTGTCATAACACAAATAAAGGCGCCTGCAGACGGGACGACATAAAGGGGCCCACAGACCGCCGCGCCTAATGGATTTATTTAGATGTCATTTTTTATGTGGGCGGGCGCGCTGCGAGACGCCTGCGACTGCCTAGTGTGGATACGGCTTTGTTAATTTTGTATGGATATTTTTTACGGGTTGGCCCAAAAATACGTTGACAAAACATGTTTATTGCTGTATATTTATTTGCTGATCATTTTCTCAAACGTGTGCGTTTGTGTATCAAAGCTAAAGAAGGATATTTTGAAAATAACTAGTATTTTTTAGTAAGTACCTAAATGAAAAAAAAAACCTAAAAATTATAAGTCAACCTATTTTTGGGCCAGTCCGTATTAAGTTCAAATAACTTTCTTTATCAGGTAACGAGTGTAACGACAGATGGGGTCAGGAACATTAATTATAAAACTTTCACACCCAAGAAAGGTTAGTTAATTTCCTCTTACCCCTCCACAACTGTTTCATAGGTACCTATTCAAAATACACTTAGTACCTTGAGGTCATACAAAAATAAATGCAGCCACAGCAGCTAATAATTTTATCTAGTGATAAATTAAAAACTTTGTATATAGCTTTGTAACGTGTAAAATTATTTATGATTTTATCCATAAATATCTCAATCTCAATCTCTCAGTGAAATTAATTAATACACATTTTGGTAGAAAAGAAAAATTACTGTATCAAATTATCACTCGTGTTGTTTAAAAAAAGCTTTATAGGAATTCAGGTCTCATAAAATTTTATATTAATCGGGTAGCAGGCAAATACAGATGCTTTCAGAGTTACTTCCGGGTTCATGATATGTATAAGATTGCAAAATGATTATAATTGTAATTGTAATGGCAGTTTTCCTTTTGCGTCCTTACCCCTCTAGTCACCCGTCATTTTATTTTCCCTCTCACACGCTATCTATCTTTTCTTTGGTTATGAGTCTTACATTATGGAACAACTACCTATATTTAAAAAAATATATTATATAAAGTTTCACATCCATGTTAGTCTCAATGCAACTTAAAACTTAAACCCTCCGTTATCCCTCAGACGCGTGCTCCATCTCAACGTCTCTGTGTGAGTGCACACACATGCAATTTAATGCATTTCTTTCACCCACACAAACGCAACCCCCCATCTATATTAGAGACGGTTACAGCGCTTGTGGGGTTTCGTGTTGAGCGCTAACTTTTATAAACTCGTATTTTGTTCAATAACGTGGTTCTAAATTCAACCGTGTTGCTATTGGGTTGGAGTTAGAATTTGATTAAAGTTTTTAATGTGATACGTGTTTGAATGGGTTTTTTAATTTTGCTGTTTGTACATCAAGATGTTGGCTTTTTGTGTATGTGTGTTACCGACATTGGTATTTTGATTGGTCATGCATTTTACGGGTTTACGGCCTGCCGCCAGTGCGGGCGAGCTATAAAGTGGTATAATTTATACTGGTACTGGTACCTAACCGAGATAGCGTGGTATTACGGGAATTGGGATCTGAAACATGAACGTGAGAGATAACAATGTGGGGGATTTAGTGTGGGTTTGAGAAATAAAGAGGTGTTTTTATTCGTTACTTGATTCTTCGTTAATGAAACAATGATCTTATTCTGCAAGCCACACAAGGGACACGACGAACAAACATCTTCCAATACGCTGTCTTTGGAGTATCCTCAACATTAGGCAATAGGCATATGGAGGTCATTAAGGAGAGAGCCCTGAAGATTGCGCGTCTTCTTAGCATCTCTGTCTTGCTGAAACACAAGCAAATGGTGGGGATTCGGCATATACATGCATAGTACTTTCTCGTTTGCCAAGGCAATTAGGTATATTATTTTTAAAACAAGAAACTTCTGTAACGCGGCAATCGTTCCTTGATGCAGGGATCGGATACCGGTATTTTTTTGTATGAGAACGGAAACGGTATTTTTTCGTTCTTTGCTAATTACTTCATTTCTAATTGGGCAATCTAATAATACGAAGTCGTAACCTAAAAACACAACTGAGTCCTACATTTCGAGTATAGAATAATTGGAAAAATATGGTTATTTCTAAGTTTTTGCAAAAAACCGGTTCCGATCCCTGCCTTGATGTGTCATAAAGATTTCGTGAACGACATGGTATCTTTTGCCATCCCCAGCAGCATTTGGGAAAAGCTCGTATCAGCAGAACGTAGTGGAGGGTATCATGAAGGCCGCGAAACCCATGATAACGCCTGGTTCCAAGATATGGCCCAGCCGGGCTAGCACATGATTGGCGCGACAGTATCTCGCGGCGAGATAGACTACCCGTCCCTCTTTAATTAACATAGTTAGAAAAAGACGGGAAGTCTATGTCGCCGCGAGATAATGTCGCGCCAATCATGTGCTAGGCCTACAGTAGCGCGGAAAGAGGAAATAGAGGAATACTCCTCGAGAAATTCCTGATCATATTACGATTTCCAATTTCAGTCTCTAAAATGTCACCCTTTGTGTTGCGTTAAGAATACAGGGCTATAACCACGAAAATCGAAGTTCGCAAAATGCGGGCATTTTTCTCCGTCTCTAATTACGCCTTCATTGGAGTAAAAGAGAAAGATCCCCGAAGTTTGCGAAAAACGGTTTTCGGCGCGGTGCCCCTTGGGGGGCCAAGATGGTGACTGCCTCTAGTGATAGCGTAGCGTATTCACTTGCCCGAAGTCTCGTGTAGGACAATCGAACAATAGATAAGTACAGATATAAATCCAAGCCTCCAAACTTCAACCAGGCTATTCTTGGTTAAGACCGAGTCCTTTGAGTCTTCTCCTATAGGATTCGAGTCAAAACTGGCTTGAATCCTAAAGGAGAAGACTGAACTTGTCGACGACAGGATACCTAGACGAAACTTGAGTTCTTTTCAACTTGTTAGAGACACGATTTTACAAAAAAACAATTCGCATTGTCTGTTTTCACATGTAATTCGTAAGTTAAGTAAACATATCATACGATAACGCCCATTTTCGAACTGTTCATTTGGATGAAAGCTACAAAATTGCTGACGGAGTATTTATTTATTCGGAGCCTCGTGTCTTTTTGTGTTGAGCTTACCTACACTACACCTTATACCTAAAACAAAGTCCCCCGCCGCGTATGTCTGTATGTTCGCGATAAACTCAAAAACTACTGAACGCATTTTCATGCGGTTTTCACCTATCGATAAAGTGATTCTTGAGGTAGGTTTGTGTATAATTTGTTAACCCGTGCAAAGCCGAGGCGGGTCACTAGTGCCTAATATAACTTAGCAAACCTTTGTTAAACTTTGTCTTTTCTAACAAACACAAATGTCAAAATTACGGATATAAGAACAAACGATTATCATGGTCTTATTATATTGGACCGGCGTTTATGAATAACGCCATAGACTTCTGGGAAACTATTAGTTTGAAGCCAACAGGATACCTATCTTCCTAGGTACAGGTAAGTACGCAAAACACACATGTCACGAGTCCTACGTTAAATCCATTCGCTTCAATAACAAATACATACTTGAATAGACATAGAACACAGGCCAGAATCAATTCTGTCTCAAAGATTGGGCGCGCCGCAGTGCGTGAACAAAATAGCCCAGCATAAATTTTCTTTCACGCGCTTGTGTGCGCCTATCCACGCATGTGTGTTCCCAAACGTCAAAATTTTCCTCTATTCCAAATTCAAGCTTCTAGCGCTTGACAATTCAAACGGTCCATTTGAACTAAATAGTATCAATCGCTTCAGCGCTGGGGGTCCATCGCGTCGTTGGAGATCAATAGCGTCGCGCGACGTTGCCGCTCTTCTGCCCCCCCTCGCCCCGCTGTGCAGGGGTCTTTGTACCCGAGCACAGTCTATGGATGTGGAAGGCGGTCTTAAACTGGAGTCGAGTGGTGAAATCGTCACAGGGTTTGACTTCGAATTTACTGAAAATGATTTGTTTCTACTGAATGTATTTTGTATGTAGATGGTTATGGTTATTTTAAATTATTATTGTTATAAGATTATTTTGAGAACTCTACTTAGGTAAGCCTATTTTTGTGTTACTTATAGCTGGTTCAGGATCTAACCATGTTTATAAAACAAGAATCAACACTACAGTGTGTAGCCTACAACACGGGCGAAAAATTAAAACGTAGATTCTACTCCTCAAACTAGACAATGTTTGTTCAGCGACTTTTAAAAATAACTTGTGGTTTGTATTTTAAAACACTTTAAAATTTATTCGAACACGCAATGTATTACGAAATTGATTATGCCTGTACGGTGACAAGACTGACGGGCAATGTCAATTAGACGGAATTTAAAGTACATTGAAAATATTATTTAGTTTGTTTGAAAAAGGGACAATTTTAAGACTACATAATTTCAAAAAGTTGTTGAACAAAAGTTTTATTGTTTGAGGAGTAGAATCTACGTTTTAATTATTCGCCCGTGTTGTAGGCCACACACTGTATAGTGTAGAATAGGAACCTTTACAAAAATTTGGTGGGGGGGGGGGGGTCTGGACATCACTTGAGACGTAGGTACCTAGGTACAAGGTTGAAGCGATTCTTAAGCCGCGTATTCTCTATAAACATTTAGATTCTAACACGGTTTCAGAAACCGAAATCCACGTGTTTCTGAAACACAGAAACAGTTTCGGTAAGTAACACTACCTATTGTTTATCCAAGTTCATTGTATCTCAGACCGTCCGCACTATGTGAGCTGAAACAGTGTTTCTGTAAACATCTTCATAGTGTTTCAGAAACAGAGTATATCCCATTCCCAATCACTCCGCTGTACCTATTCGGAAAACAAGATCCATTCTAGACTAGAGAACGATACGATATGTACTAGATACGTTGTAGTTTAGATTTCAACTAGTTCTCTTTTGCAGCTCAATTCGGGCAACAAATGTCACTTTTACGTTAAAATATCCTAATAATATCTTGTGGAAATCGTTCAAGAGTATCTCCAGACTTGCGGAAATGTCAAATTTGACAGGCTACTCAGGCTAGATCTTAAAAATATCGTTATCGTATCTTGGTGATGTCTAATTAGACATCTAATAGATGTCTAGTACAAAATCCGAATCGGACCCATTGTTTATAATGAATACGCACATTGCACATATTGCACGTAGGTACGATGCGAATTACGTTTCAGGTGTGAGATGTGTTAAGGTTCTATTTTATAGTCCTATTTATACGTAAGTAGGTATTAATACCTACTTACGTATAGCATCTTCAGGTAGTAGCATAGGTAGATAACTATATACTTATTTAATATAGCAGCTAAATTTCGAATATTAAGAGGCCGGTATCGATTTTAGTTGCAAAAATGTAAAATTGATACATTTAGTCGATGGAATTGTACACCTTTTGTTACGTAATAGAAATAACGAGTACTGGTATCCATTTGCAGTATTAGCACGTCTTCTTATCTTGCATTTGTACAGATCATTTTTTTTTAAACTGATTTTTTTTCTGATGGACGTTTAGGTAAACGCGCGTAAAGCACTGATTTAGTCGATCATATTTGTAAATTTCGTAAAGTTTGGACTGCTAAAAATAGTAATTTTGTATTACACATATCCTGTACTCCAACTTGCATAGACTACATTTTTGTTATATGATATTGTTATGGGAATGAATGTTAGGCAAAATCAATTTTCACCAGAAAATACTTCAAAACAAGTGAACATTTTTCGTGAAAAACAACTTAATTTCAACGTAATTTTGATACTTCAACAATCTACAACATTTCCTGAAACTGTTCTTATACTTACATATTTTTTTATAATTTATAACTATAATTTATTGATGAATTTTTAAAAACTGCCCCTTCTCGTCATATATTTCCGGTGACGCACGCTCGGGACTTTATTATTAAAAGGCAAGATGAGAAGACGTGTTAATAGAAACCAATACTTGTTATTTAGATATATTACGTAACAAAAGCAGTACAATTTCAACGACTAAATCTATCAATTTTACATTTTGGCTCTAAAATCGTTAACGGAGCCTTAAAACTTTGACCGAAGAATCATCAAAACAATTTTACGAGAGAAATTCAACATGGCTATTATTGGCCTAATTCAATTGTTGTAATGTAACAAGAATATCCGAGTAAGTATCTATTAAATATGAGCATATCCATCCCGACATTCCCGACGTTGCATTATTTCTGTCAGTCGATCTGTCCGTCTGTCCGTCACCGCCCACAAGGGCCGGTGGCACGCCTCCCCGCTCAAAAGTGGGAATGTTTAATTCTTTTTCGATATATTGAATAGTTTAGAAATACAATATATGTAGTATAAATAGTGTGTATAACGTATAACTTGTAATATGTTATACTTAGTACTTACTATGGTTATTCGCACTAGTAAGCAAAGCGTCTTCCAAATTAATCAGAGGGGCTACCGCGAAAACCGAAATTCGTAAATTGCGGGGATCTTTCTCTTTTACTCCAATGCAGGTGTAATTAGAGTGACAAAGAAAAATACCCGCAATTTGCGAATTTCGAATTTACTACGATTCCTACCTTAGGGGTCATCCATTAATTACATCACACGTTTAGGGGAAGGGAGGGGGTCAAGAAAATGTGACATATTGTGATTTGGGGGAGGGGGGAGACACACACTTTGTGACTTTGTATTTTTCACCTCAGCAGCTCGTAAAAACAGTGAGCAAAATGCGATTTTGCTCACTGAGTGAGACAAAATGACATTCAAGTGACCTTTATAGTCAAATGTCATTTCAACATGCGGGGTCTAATACAAGATCGTAATACTGGGGTTCTATTATCTCTGTCCCTTTCACACTGTTAGCAAAAAGAAACAGACAAAAAAAGGTAAAACGACATTCAACGCTATATTGACGGTTTAACCCCCGAAAAACTTCAGACCGCATCGTTCCAAACCACGTACGAGTATGAATTCTTAATAATAAATTAATAAAAATAAAGTTGTAGATTTGATAAAAACTAATAAAATACTATATTTTAGGTATTTTATTGTACAGTTAAAATAATTAACTCAAAAAATATACAGATTATCATGCAAAATTAATTATTTTACTTTTAAGAATTTCTACCATAGTTGACAAATAGTACGTATCCGCAATTCGGACCGTATCATACAATTTTATTTTTACAAAAAAAAGTTTTCGTTTGAAGTGTCAGTTGGTAGTTATTTCCATATTATTTTACTGAAATTTATTATTAAGTTTTGTTTTTGTGTTCGATTGCGGTAATTAAACTTAATTGTTTATATATCTTAAGAAAACATAAGTGCAGTGATGAAGAAGGATTACATTTTTCAAGTTGCCTAATAAGTATGTTCTCACTGATGAGATGAAAAATTTTGTGTACTACACGAGATCAAAGTTATTTACATCTCGTGCGCTTTTGAGTCCCTTACTACGCTCAAGATTCTAAATTAGTATAGAATCTTTCGCTTGCACGGGACTCAAAATAAGCACTCGAAGAAATATCAAACTTTGATCTCTTGTTGTACAAATAACTATTATTCGCTGTACATTTAAATAACAAGTTTTTAAAACGATAATCGTTTTTATTCGTTTAATTTTCTTTCCTAAGCAGTTTTGGGTTATAAAATTACTAATATTTATATCGTCAAAAATATTTTGATAAAATATTAATAATACTTAGGCACTTACTTAATTCGATTTGGCGATTTCGTAGAAAAAATGTGACGTCAAATTTGCCAAATGTGACCAAGTGTGACAAGGAGGGGGCGAGGGGTCAAAAAACCTAGAAATTCGTGTGACGTAATTAATGGATGACCCTTTAGATCTTATCTACCTAAGTACCTAATATTTATGTGCCAAATGCTTGGTATAGGTACCTAACAGTTGCTTTTCGATGAAGTAAACCTACATCCATAGAAAAACCGGCCAAGTGCGAGTTGGACTCGCGCACAAAGGGTTCCGTACCATTCCGTTATATAGATCATTAAACGGCAAAAAAAACACGATTTTATTTTATTCTGTTTTTAGTATTTGTTGTTATAACGGCAACAGAATTATATCATCTGTGAAATTTTCAACTGTCTAGCTATCACGGTTCAAGAGATACAGCCTGGTGACAGACAGACAGACGGACAGTGGAGTCTTAGGGTCCCGTTTTTACGCAGTCGGTCCTGGTTTTCCCGAATCCGTTTGGCTAAACCCAGACAGCCCCCTGTTGTGGGTAAGGAACAATTGAGTCCTGGTTTTCCCGTATTTGCTCGGGGAAACCTGAATTAAAAACTACATACCTACCTACTTGCAAGCATACCTACTAATATTATTAATGTGAAACTAAAGTGTGTCTGTATAATGTTACCTCTTCACGCTTAAACCACTGAACCGATTTATATGATGATGGTGGATGATTGTATGGAGAACCGCTGAACTAATTTAGATGAAATTTGGTAAGTATGGAGATAGTTTGATTTGTAGAAAAGGATATCGTTAGAATATATATTTTTTATCCCCGAAATCATCCCTTAAGGGTGTGAAAAGGGTGGAGGGGATTCTACCTACAATGAATGAGGTCTACATTTCCGTCTACCCAAAGGTTGTCTGGAAGAGATCGCATTTTAGCGATAAGGCCGCCTGTTTTTACCTGGTTCTATTTTCCTTTAAAATTTCTTTGTAATTCATACCTGTTATTATAATAACAGAAGTGAACGCAACAACTAGCCTAAAACTAATTTTGTCCAGGATTTTTTTTTTTGTCTTTTTCACGATGTTCGCCTACTGTAGGTACCCGTCCTTATAAAGTAATCATGGCCTACTAGAATATTATGCAGGAAATGTAAAATATAAATTATGAATAATACCTACTTTTATACAGTGTCACTACCTATACATTCCATATTTTTTTTTACATTTTACAAGATGTAGATAGATATACTTAAGTGGGAAGAAAAACAATATGTACATAGTATAATCGGACCTGACTTTTTTTTAAATAACTTATCTGTTATTAGTGTCACCATGACGTTGTCACAAGTATTTATTATTAGGTAGGTATATAAATCCCACAGTATTGTCAGGACGTTTAGATGAGCCTGTCCTATAATGATAAAAAGATGTGAACGTGTTTTCAACAACATAAAACACAACGAATTCAGAACACGCAATCCGACGGATAAGGTCACTGTTGTTCGTACGGCGTAATAATAATCCTCGCCCCTCGCAGCTGTCTGCGCACGATCCCCCGTCTCTCTCACTCGCGTAACGCGAGAGAGGGAGCGCGGCGTCCGCCCGACCGCGCGCCCGTCGGCCGGATGACGCCGCCAGTCGGTCCCCGCACCATGTCCGGGTCGAACGTACGCGTCATGCTCCGCGAAAGAAACATTCTGCAAGAATTTCTAAAATTATACAAAACATTCCCGTGCCTTTGGGACCAAAAGCACATGCACTATGCAAATAGAGAAGCACGCGACACTGCGTACGAAGAGCTCTTGGAGAAGTATAAGTTGTACCACGAAAATGGCACGGTGGTTGATGTTAAGAAGAAAATTGAACATATGCGGTGTGCATACCGACGCGAGCGTAAAAAGGTACCTATATTCACATTTATGAACCCATTTTATTATGCGTTATTGTCTAGTACTTGAACGTAGTAAAAGATAATTAATTTAGATTAAACTTTCATTAGTGTAACTGTAACGGCCTCTCCAAACGTCACCAATAATCGCATGCGATTTGAATATACATTGCGTCCTTTGGTCGATTTATTGAATTTTTTGTTCCTACTTATAATAGACTACCGCACCGCACCGCGACCTCGGTGCGGTGCGGTAGTCTGTTTTGGCTATAAGCCAGCAATTTATCTAAAATCGCATGCCATTTGTTGCAACGTCTGTGGAAGCCTTTATTAGGTTTCAGTTCACGGCCGCTTGCCTCCAGTCCGCGGCCTGATCGTTGTAAAAGGAAATAATTGATTATTATTCTAATTTCAGGTGCTTATGAGTAGATTTCGTGGCGGCCATTACAAACCGCATCTCTGGTACTACAACCTATTGACATTCCTACACGAGGAGCAAGAGCAAGAAGAAGACGATGAACAACAGGAGTTCAAAAACGAATCCACCTACGATGATAGTTACCAGGTAACTTAATAACTTACCTTTTTATGAATATACCTATCTGATTTTATTGCAATATTCCATGAATCTAGTATTTTAACTGGATCAGGCATGAGGGGTGGGGGGAAATGACCGAACGGGATAGTCTTATGTCTTATGTATTTTTCAGTAGGAGTAGCAGCGAAAGCGCTATTATTGTTTGTCCTTGTCACAGTCTCACTTTTTTTTTATTCCCTACCATGGATTATGGTGGGCAACAAATAAATTAGACCAATCATAGTGTCGCATTGCCTATGTTTTGTCCCTCACGGAGGCACGCGTATACCACTTCTATAGGATCCTACCTTCTATGCAATATTCCTTTACATTTAAAATTTCAACTGTCAAAATCATATTCCGAACGATCGTCACTATTGTAAAGCCCCCTCTCCAGAGGGCCTACCGCGAACCACGTTCGACGTGTTGCCTCTCTGTCGCACTTGTAAATTCATACGTAAGTGTGACAGGGAGGCAACACGTCGAACGTGGTTCGCGGTAGGCCCTCAGACTATGTGCGTTAATCGCGGGCGAAGCCGCGAACGCGAGTGTGGAGTCGATTCGCTGTCTGTGAAAATCGACTCCACATCGCGCCGCGACCCGCGATTAAGAATGGAAATTCACTGTTTTACAAAAACCCTAAAGTTAAAAGTTTGTTTGTTTAACTGTCTGTCTGACTTTACATAAGTCTGGTAAACCAATGAAAGTGTAAGTAGAGACAGGCGCGAAATATTAAATAAGTAGGTACCCGGACCGATCTGTAGCTTTCAATTTGCCGCCATTTTCTGCGGATAGGTACTTTATTTGCCAAATTATAAGAATCAGCTTATCTCTGTTACTTTTATCGTATGAAATATTACAGCCACCATCTGACATATAGTATTCAGGCATTCCTTATTGTTGGTTTCATTGCATTTTAGCAATACTAGCATTAGCTTATAACTTCTAATCTGCTGTTATCTCAAACTACATTTATTTGTACGTCAAAAAATGTTAATAGATCAGCTAAAATATTAATCAACTTTTCAATTTTAGGATATACAACTTACTGTAGACTCGGATGAAGAGGAAACTAAACCAAAACGACCGAAAATAATGCACAACTCTTCCAACAACATGTATGTAGAACAACTTCAGAACGAAGAAGAATACCTGGAACCAGAAATACTGGAACAGGAACAGGAACACACGGGACTACCACAATCTTACATCATCAACAACGAGGCAGAGGCATTCGGACGAACCGTTGGATTCCAACTCAAGGAGCTATCACATATGCAGAGAATTTTAGCGGAGAAACTAATTTCGGACGTCATATATCAAGCTAGATTGGACAAATTAACTGTTGATACTACAATAGCCTCTGATAATTAATTGAATTGTTTTATTAAGTAATTTTAATATTAAATAAAAAACAAATTAACAAAACTGTTTACCTTTTTTGCAATGTTGCCATATCGAAATAAGAAGCGATCGGACTTGGCAGCGCAGCGCCATACGACACCGTCCTACTCGGTCTGGCGCTCAAGGGTGGTCCATTCCGGCCGAGAGGGCCCGACGCGGCCCACGTGTCATCAATGCGGCAACAGCCGAGCCCGTAGCCCCATCGGCATGGTCGCAACCTGCCACAATGTGCGCAGCTTACTAGGAGCACAGAATATCCGAGGAGATTAATCGAGCCCACGTAGCAACACCAGTCGAGTTGAGCTATTATGCCCCCCTCTGTGTATTTATATTGTATAGGATAAAGGGGCCCCATTTGATATCGGCGTGGGTCTTGATAATCTGGACATTCGTTGTTTTGTAAGAGATTGTGAATGTGTGAGAATAGGTAGAGAGCTGTCGAGAGCCGAGCGATTAATTTTCAAGTGCTGACGCAATCGTACACAGTGGTTTTTGTTTCGCTTTACGCGTTTCATTCCTTTTATGAATTCACATTCAGAGTAAATTCAATTAAATTTTGCTGTGTTTTTATCGCGGTTTACTGCTTATAGGGTTATCGGTTAAGCTTATTTAGCTCGTTATGGACGTTGAATAAACTGGATACGGAATATTACGGGAGGAATGGCTCATTTGCTAAAAAAAAATTGGTTTTGTTCTTGCTATAGTCTTGTAGTTTTTACTTTGTAGCTAAAATGTGAATTTTAGCAATATCTACATTATCTACCCAATGTATGCATAAGTAGCACTTGAAATGGTACCAGGCAATAGGTACAATACAAGCGGTAAAACTACTTATACAATGTTTGAGTCTTAAATAAAACATACATACATACTTAAAGCAGAGGAAGGCCGTGACGTGCGTTTTTGGACCAAGCTAAAGAGAAAATCAATGTTGTGACGTATCAGGAGATTCAGGAGCTCAAACCAGTGGTAGAGAGAAGAACGGAATGGCGATTACTCCACCGACAAGAGCCAGGCTCTTAAAATTGTGATGGTGTACTTACTTAAAACAATCATTCAATCAATCCAGGGAGGAAAACGGGGACTAGGTACATACGTTTGTATGGAGACTATGAGGGTTTGAATTTGTAATGTCTACCCTTAACTTTTTCATTAGATTCGTCGGGTAAGTTAAAACCTACTTACTATCCTATCATTACTTTGACGTTGCTAACGGCCAGGCCACGACATTGCGCGACTGGCTTTGACTAATAAAGGCGAAAACCATAGGTGGAAACGAAAAGTCCGATCGCTGTCTTTCGCTCCAACCTATTGTTGACGCCTTAGCCGAAGCCAATCGCGCAATGTCGTGGCCAGGCCGTAAGACATCGCGGCCATCTGCGACAACGTCAGAAATAAAGGTAAAGAAAAGAAATTCGCGTCAGGTCCTCCAAAACTTATGCTTTAGGACCTAAGACTGCCATTAATATCACCTACGCTGCCGACGCTAAGTTAAACGTCCGGGTTTCATTTCAATCGCTGTCTTTCCCCGGACACGATACACATTTTCAATAAGAACACTTGTCTGTCAAGAAAAATAACCGGGCCCTATCTGGGCGTTTTTTTTTTGTTGTCCCCTACACTTTTTTTTTTCCAATTTGGGATTTTTTATGTTATTTGTACTCAGAATCACGAGCTCTTTCTATCCTAATAGGAGAAAAAAAGTGTCCTAAGGTTTTTATTTCCATTACGTCACCATTTTTCATAGACTTTGTATGGCGGTCGCGGAATGGAAAGATCGAAAAATGTATGGAAATTTTGGGACACTTTTTTTCTCCTATTAGGATAGAAAGAGCTCGTGATTCTGAGTAGAAATAACATAAAAAATCCCAAATTTGAAAAAAAAAGTGTAGGGAACAACAAAAAAAAACGCCCATCTACCCGGACGCTTTAAAAACAGCCATCCGGATTCCGGGTTCCTTCCGAACATGACCCTGCAAAAGTAGGACAAATCCGGGAAAACCCAGACGCAGCCCTTCACTGTAGAATTTATCTTTCTTTCTGACACATTATCCGTAGGCAACAATAGAAGTAAAAAAACTATACATATTACCTAATTAGCCTTTTATATGCTCCGCTAAAAAAAACGTCATTTAATGTAGTACACCAAACGAAAACCAAAAATTGCCAATCTGGGGAAATAATTCGTGTAGTGATGTAGTCGCGTATTTTGGCATAGTTATAGGGAATGGTACCTATATTAAACAACATACTAAAAGTACCGGGGGTTTTAAAGTTCCCTTTTCATTGCTTTTTGTAAATAACTCGTAAACGGTGGCCCGTAGCGTAGCAAAGAATGTTCTATTACATAAGCAATAATAATAAACACAGCAGATCTGCTCCTAAGCATACCAAAGGTCAGACAAAGAAAAATCTTTGTTATTGGTTTTTTTAAACTATGACAAAGAGAATAAATTTTCATAGCTGAAACCGATTGTTGGAAATGCACACAACCCGTTTTTTTAAGGTTACCCTACCCTAGACAAATCGCCAAACGTGAAATAAGTGACGTTGAAGAGTTCCGTTGGTTTTCATCAGCAGTCAATAGGCAATTTATTGAATGCGAATGCTTGGTTTGTTGATGAAACTACAAAGTTTCCTAGGCATATGTATGCTTATAAGATTTGAGGAATTCCATCTATTCCTAATGGATCCCATCATCAGAAATGTATTTGAAAAAATATGTCCAACCTGGAGTTATATTACCTATAGCGCTGACGGTAGGTACACCGCGAAATACAGTAAAATGCTGCAAATGGTGTTAAAGGTATAAAAAGCGGTACGATTGATCTTTAGGACATTTGAATCAATTTTACCCGAAGCATCAATAAAAAATAAATAAAACGAGAGGAGGTAACACGTCATCTTTTTTGTAAGTACTTATGGAATAAAAAAAAATTTTTAGAAGATGCTTTCTGAGTCGGTTCTAAAAATATATCATATCATTACAATTCAGTCATTTTTTTTTAAATTGCATATAAGTAAGTAATAAATAGTATTTTATGCAACCGTTGTTTAAGAGGGGTCAAAAAAGGCGAGTGGCGTGAGTAACAATTTGAGGCGAAGCCGAAAATTGTTAATAAAGACGCCACGAGTATTTTTTGACTCAGTTAAACAACGTTGCATACAATACTTTTTCTACGACCAAGCACTTACTTTGAAATGCAATGAAATAATAATAAAAATGGATGATGATGATTGTTTAATTTCCTAATATGATAGGTTGTTCAGTGCGTGGGATTCTTAAGGGGAACGAAAATTTTATTATTTTTGCGCTACGATGCACGGTTTAGGAGATACAGCCCTATATATATATATGGGGTTTCTTACAGAGGAATGAACATTTTATTATTTTTGCGCTACGACGCACGGTTTAGGAGATACAACCCATAAACATTTTTCTTTATTTTTTTTATTTTTTTTTGTTTTTCGTGTTTTTTAAATATTAATTACGGGATTCAAAGGGGAACGAAAATTTGATTATTTTTGCGCTACGACGCACGGTTTAGGAGATACAGCATTATAAAGTATTTTTTTTGTATTCTTTTTATTTCTCTTTTGTGTTTTTTTTAAATATTAATTAGGGGCTTCTTACAGAGGAATGAACATTTTAATATTTTTGCGCTACGACGCACGGTTTAGGAGATACAACCCATAAACATTTTTCTTTCTTTTTTTTTAATTTTTTTTTAGTTTTTTGTGTTTTTTAAATATTACTTACGAGTTTCAAAGGGGAACGAAAATTTGATTATTTTTGCGCTACGACGCACGGTTTAGGAGATACAGCATTATAAAGTTTTTTTTTGTTTTTTTTTTTTATTTCTTTTTTGTTTTTTTTTTTAATATTAATTAGTGGTTTCTTACAGAGGAATGAACATTTTATTATTTTTGCGCTACGACGCACGGTTTAGGAGATTACAACCCATAAACATTTTTCTTTCTTTTTTTTATTTTATTTTTTAGTTTTTTGTGTTTTTTAAATATTTCTTACGGGTTTCAAAGGGGAACGAAAATTTGATTATTTTTGCGCTACGACGCACGGTTTAGGAGATACAGCCCTATAAAGATGAAAACTGATGATGATGATGATGATTAACCAAAACATGTCTATGGTTCACTCATCTGTCAGAAATGACAATTAAAATTAGGTTGGCAACAATGTATTCCATACAATATTTTTTAAGTGGTGATTACACGAAGTAAAAAAAAAAGTAAAAGTGCCAAAAAGATACTGCGTGTATGCACAAATACTTTTTTGGGGAATAGACTAAAGACTTGTCATGACAACTATAAGAGAGGGGTTTAAAGGTGTGTGCACGACCCTTTAAATGACAAATAAAAGTACGGGAGTAGAAAAAATAATTTTCAAAATTGACCAAGTTTGGGCTTCTCCAGATACAATACCGACCAACATTTTTTTGTAAAATAACCTCAAATTAGGTAGGTATACCTAATATCCTCATATCTAAGCCTAATAAAGCATTTTGAAAATATTGACATATAGTTTTTTTTTTTCAATTTCATCATCAACAGTTGCAATTAGCTAAATGCCTCTTTCCAAGAAGGAATGCACGAGTTTAATACATATACATAAAATAAAACTAGCCAAATCACTATCATATTTTATTATTTACTAGCGACCCGCCCCGGCTTCGCACGGGTTAACAAATATACATAAACCTTCCTCTTGAATCACTCTATCTATTTAAAAAAAAACCGCATCAAAATCCGTTGCGTAGTTTTAAAGATCTAAGCATATACAGACAGACAGCGGGAAGCGACTTTGTTTTATACTACGAGGGGCGTTCAATATATAATGAGAATGAGATGCAAACTCTTTAAATATTAGGAAAGTAAATACTGGCCGGAAAAGCTAATCTACCTAGCTGATTGCCATGAAAAAAAAAGGAACTGTACTTTGTTTAAAAAAAAATACGGCGATTTCTTTGCGATGCTATTGAGTACGTTAGCGAAAATGGAGAAAATTGAACTGCGCGCCGTTATCAAATACTTGTGTTTGAAAAAATTTTCTACGGACCAAGTCAATTTAGATTTACGGGGCACTTTAAGGTCTAATGCTCCTCCGTATTCGACAGTCGCACGTTGGTGCGACGAATTTAGACGTGGAAGAACATCGACCATGGATGACCCCCGCTCCGGACGCCCTACTACAGCAGTAACTGAAGAAATTGTGAAAAAAGTCGAAAACTTAGTTTTGGCGGATCGTCGTGTCACGGTTCGTTTTATTGCTGAAAATGTAAAGATTTCAACGGGGAGCGTGCATAATATTTTACATGAACGCTTGGGTATGAAAAAGGTATCAGCGCGTTGGGTACCCAGAATGTATACTGACACGCAAAAACAAACTAGAGTCGAGATTTGTCAAGAAGGTTTGGACCTGATACAGCAAGACCGGGAACTTTTTTTGGCGCGATTTATAACAATGGACGAAACATGGCTCCATCATTACGACCCTGAAACGAAACTGCAGTCTATGACATGGAAAAGGCCATCATCTCCAACTCCGAAGAAATTCAAGGTGGGCCCATCTGCCGGTAAGGTCATGGGCTCTGTTTTTTGGGATGGTAAAGGGGTCGTAATGATTGAGTATCTCGAGCATGGAGCCACTATTACGGGCTCTTTATATGCCAAACAAATAGCAACATTGCGCAATGAGATCCGTGAAAAACGGCGAGGTAAACTCTCGAAAATTGTCTTGTTCCATCAGGACAATAATAATAATAATAATAAAATCATTTATTTCAGGCAAAGCCCATAAAAGTGTTAGTGTATATTTACAATTAAAGCATAACTTAAGACTATTGTTAATAAATAATACAGAGTCACAAAACACAGACAAACCGGATGAGCACACATTAACTAATACTGTCAATAAAATATTAAAACTACAATGGTACAATAAAATTCAGAAATAGGTAAAAAATAAAATTACATAATTACATAATTACATAATTGAAATATTAATTACAGAAATACAATGCACCGGCACACAAGTCCGCCGTTGCAATGGCTGCAATACGTGATGCTGGGTTCGATATCCTTAAGCATCCTCCGTATTCACCAGACCTCGCCCCTAGTGATTTCTACCTATTTCCGAGATTGAAGGAATACCTGAGAGGCAAGAAATTTGAAGACGACGACGCGGTAGTCGCTGCAGTACAAGATTTTTTAAGTACCCAAGATGAAACCTTTTTTAGAAATGGAATTTTAAGTTTAGAAAAAAGATATACTAAGTGTATTATGCTAAAAGGTGACTATGTCGAAAAATAAAATAACATTTAATAAAAGTTGTATATAACATACTCATTCTCACTTTTTATTGAACGCCCCTCGTATGTAGTGATACTTGTGCTTATAAAATGTATTTGAAGAGTTCCCTCGATCCCATTGTCCATCAGAATCTGATGACCTTTTCAAACAAAAAGGACACTTAATAGTTATTTGTACAACAAGAGATCAAAGTTTGATATTTCTTCGAGTGCTTATTTTGAGTCCCGTGCAAGCGAAAGATTTAGAATCTTGAGCGTTGTAAGGGACTCAAAAGCGTACGAGATGTAAATAACTTTGATCTCGTGTAGTTCACAAAACTTTTCACCTCAGCAGTGAGAACATATTAGAGAACCCGAAAATGTATTCCTTCTTCATCACTTACCTCTATTCACTCATGGTTTCTTAAGATATACCAACAATTCAATTTTCACCTCAGCAGCTCGAACAAGGGTACTTTGCTACTTAAAAACCGTGAGCAAAATCGCATTTTGCTCACTGAGTGAGCAAAATCGAATTTTGCTCATTTTGTCCCACTGAGTGAGCAAAATCGAATTTTGCTCATTTTGTCCCACTCAGTGAGCAAAATGCGATTTTGCTCACTGTTTTTAAGTAGCAAAGTACCCTTGTTCGAGCTGCTGAGGTGAAAAAGAATTTTCTTCCTCCTGCCCTTTTCCCTCGTTATGTGGGGTCCGCACAACATGTTTTTCTCTTCCATTCTCCTCTATCTTGCGTCACTTCAGCACTCACTCCTTTATTTCTCATATCCTATTTGACACAATCCATCCATCGTTTTTTGGGTCTTCCATCCGCTCTCTGTCCATATCAACATTCATCCCTAACATTATTTTGCCTATATGGCCATGTCCATACCATGTTAACCAACTACTCCTCATCTTCTCAGTTACCGGTGCTGCTTTCAAACTTCCCCTTATATACTCATCCGATCCTTTCTCGTCACTACACACAACCATCTCAACCACAGAACAAGTAGAATGGCGATGCGAGCAGGGTACGTGTCGCCGCCGGTTATGAGCAAACGCTCGCATGCTAGTACTCGCCCGCGCTGACCGAAAAACGTAAACATGCCTTTTGCGCCACAATAACGTTCAGATTAAGAAGCCAGACATCAAATCTGTCTAAAGGAGGCGTATCCATTCACCAGGCACACAAGTTTTTACTACCGTTGCGCGAGAAATGTGGAAATGTGGAGAGGAACGAGCGGCGACACCGGTTCCGATACTAACTGCGCGCGATAGCCGTTCTAACCTCTTTAATATGTTCTGTGATCTCAACATTCTCATTTCCGCTGCGTGCACTCTTCTTTCATCCGCCACTTTCGTCGCCTAGCATTCTGATCCGATACATTACAATTACAACAGCCTAAAAAGAATATCCCTAATTCCCTACAAAAAGAAATGGGAACACATAGATACTTAAAAAACAAGCAACAACGGTTGCACTCAGGGAGTGCCGATAGAAGTGAAAACTCACCTCACTATGTTACCGACGCCCGGTAACACGATACATACGTTTAGCGGAGGTATTCTATTTATTTATTATATATTATTATCATTCTCAAATAAGATCACACTTTTTTTGATTTGAACATAGGTAAAGAGTCTTGAAAAGGAGTCCGCAACATAAATGTCAAATAACATTGAGTTTTTCTTTATTGATTTAAATAACATTTAAATTATGGGGCTTACGGTCACGTGATCGCCTTACGCCCCTTACGGTCACGTCATCGCCTTACGCTGTCTCGAGTTTATCATTTTTTCCCCACCCCACCTCAAAAAGTGCCCAGCGCCGCTAAAGAAGTTTTCACTTCAAAAACATCCCGACAATTGGAGAACGTGTAAACTGTAAACAACAGTACCGTTTGCACCAATATGCGAGTGCGAGCGAGATGTATAGAAAGTAAATTACGTTCTCGACGGCGTTTATGTCAGTGACAAACTGTACGGTTACCATCAGTTTGTCACTGACATAAACGCCGTCGAGAACGTAATTTACTTTCTATACATCTCGCTTGCACTCGCATATTAGTGCAAACGGGATGTATAGAAAGTAAATTACGTTCTCGACGGCGTTTATGTCAATAACAAACTGATGGTAACCGTACTGATGGTAACATTGGTAACCGTACAGTTATTATTTCCGCCACTGTAATAAATTCCGTCTAACAAACAAAACATGAATTCAAAACCAATCTGATAGTGATAATAGGAACGGAATAACACCTAGTGCTGACCTTCCTCGCGCAAACATTTAATAACACATCTTTATTAGTCAATCTAATCTATTGCCACTATTTCCGTACTGTATATAACGTACCACATAGTTTATTTACATAGTCTTATGGGGAACGTGCGGACACGTCGTGTGTCTGGGGAGTTGCGCAATGCGCGCTGCTCACCCGGCGACCATAATGCACTAGCAGCTATTCTATACATTCCCTCGCGATAATAACATATCCTGACCGCAATTAAAAGCCAACCTACTCTCAATACAAATAAAGTTTAATGCAGCGTGGAATTATGTTAAAGTGCAGCGTAAAAGGTTAGGGCGAGCACTCGACTGCTTCTTTAGTTTATGCGCTCCTAGTACCAGTGCCCGCTGAATCGCGGCACGCGCCATCTTCTTTCGGTACCGCAGCCGCAGCCATTTTGCGTGACTTTTTCGTTCTTTTCGTATGGTTATTTTACTGTATTAATAAAATATACAATATTCTTGTCACGATTATCAGTTATTGAATCCTCTCTTCTCTTATTTTCCTTTGCACGAACCAGATTTTGAAAAAAAAAAATTTTCACCACACCAACTGGTAAAGCTCTCTAGATTGTTCAAAAACCGGTAGCAAAGTTGTATTTTATTCACATGTGAGGCAAAGTAATCAAATGCAAATTTTGAGTTGTTTTTTTAGGTTTGTTGGTTGAATTAACTTTTGAATAACATTCATTTGGATTTTATTTGGTTTCTTTTTGTTTGATATCTTACAGTTAATATTTTCTTCGGGTTAACATTTTGTGTTTCACTCGGTGACAGATTTTCTTTAACCCTTTGAAACTCGAAACCCCCGCAACGCTCAAGATTCCATTTTTCGAATTTTTCAAATTTGGAATCATTCGCTTGCTCGGGTATCAATATTAGCACGAGCTGATAAACACCAATTTTGCCCCCTTGTAAAACAAATAACTATTTGACCACACCAGCTGGTAAAGGCTCTCTTGATTGTTTAAAAACTGATAAGAAAGTTGCATTTTATCCACATGTGAGGCAAAGTAATCAGATGCAAATATTTGAGTTGTTTCCTTATGTTTGCTGCTAGATTTGACTTTTAAATGATAATTTTGAATGATAAATATTTAATGACGTTCATTTGGATTTGATTTTGTTTGAGATCTTACGAAGGGTGCAAGAGAGGCCTTTGCCCAAAAGTGGGTCACTTAACTAAACTAAGCACTTAAAAAAAGCTTACAGTTAATATTTTCTTCTGGTTGGTGTGGTGAAAATGGTTGTGTTTGACTCGGGGGCCTATTCCATTTTGGAATATTTCGCTTGCTCGGGTTACGAATATCAATTACGAGCGGTTTAACAACAGTTTTGCCCCCTTGTATTTATTTATTTTACTCTGTTGTTGTTGTTGAACCTCCGTTTTTTGAAGTAATTAGGTTAAAAATACAATTAAGTACTCCCTAATTAGATACCTAGAGTCTAGAGTTAGACCAAGAAAAGTCTGCAACGGTTTTGATAGCACACGAAGGGCAAGTTTTACTTTAAACGTCAAACTTCTATGAAATTATGACGTATAAATAACACTTGCACTGCGTGTGCTATCAAAATCGTTGCAGACTTTTCTAATATCTTGGTCTAACTCTCTTAGCCTACTTACCTACTTCTTATTATTACATGATCAGTGCTGTAGGAAATTGAGCAACGCAACTTCCTGACATTAAATTATCGGTGGAATGCCGTGGCAGAACATTAAAACGATTCCAATTTAATGTGAATCGCTAATCGCGTAATTTTATGGCGACGACGCAATTTCAAGAATCTCCGCCGAACGACTCGATAAAAACCGGCACAATACTGACAACCATTCCGCTGTATAATTTTCTCCACTTTATTTTTTATCCAAAAACAACTCTACCGATAGTTCCAAAGACCAAATCCATTCTCATTCATACTCCAAAAAAGGAATTTCAACCATGCCAAATTGATCCTTAAGCATCGCCACTATTAGGATAACATAAATTTACAAAATACATGACGAATTCTTCACGTGCTTCGGGAGCCATTACCTACTTCCATTTTCGTAGCGAGGGGTTCATTAAAAACATCCAGCGTAGAACGTAGAAAGAACCCTATTTCAATATGGCATGACACGGTTTCCTCTGCGGATGGAGTACGAGACGGCTGTTTGTCTTGTTTTATTGCGTGGGTATTGTAAGTGGTGCAAGCGAGATAGGGCTCGTGGGGGAGACGTGGAGAGCTCTTGGTAGTTTCTGGGCGCCTGGTAGAAGAGATCGCTTGCGTGTCGGTCGAGGTGGCGCGGTGCTCGGCCCTACTCGCCTCACCTCACCGCGCGCCTCTGTACGACATTCCTGAATAATTTTGCCTCGCGTAGCAGCTTGTTCGGAATTTCAAAATTTTCATACGTTTGTTTGTGTTGTGAATTTATTTCTTTTGAGTTGAAACTTCTTTCAAATCTATAAGTAGGTAAGTAACTTGCATTACGCGTACTCCAGCCGGATCCGCCTGTGATAATACTGGTTTTATGACGAGTTACTAAGTATCGCGATTATCGCTCTTAGTTTTCCCATCACATGCCATACTCGTAGTGCCCACAACTCGGCAGTAAATAAATGCACATAGATGCTAGTGTTTTTTATAAGACACAAGCACGAGGCATTTTAAAAATCAATCAAATCAAATCATAAATGTTGTAGTCGTTAACGTACCTAGGTGTCGCAAACATTTTACGGAACACGGCGCAATATAAAGTAGGTAAATCTCCCAACGGATTCTGTGTTTAAAAACTTAGTTGCAACTGGCATTAGGTAAGTACTAGTACTCCGCAAGTAGTCAGCAACAAGCAATAAATAAAACTTTTTTTTTTTCAACTAATGTGATGGTTGTTTTATGGCGTCTCCGCGTGCCGTTCGGGCAGCAAAAGAGATTCCGGTCCTCGACGACCAGTTTTGCTCTCTGTGGAACTGGACACTCATGACAGTGAGCTTCGTGGTCCTGCGAAGGGTGAAAGACGACTTCATAAATCGGACATAAAATATCTACTGTTGCCCAAAAGTCAGCCAGGCTAAAAAATCAGCAAAAGCTAGGCTTCAAAATACCGGCATTCAAATGTAGGTAGCAAAAGAAAAAGCCATGAAATTAAAATTTTCCACGGGAGATCATCACTTTGCGCCTAATTTTTTTAAAATTTGCCACCTTTTTCTACTAACAAAGTCGCTGTGCCATGCTTATTAATTTATGGACTTATAGGTCCCGTATATTATACCACAAAGATCGCTATGCGTTGTTTCAGGTACGAATATTCGCCATATTTCCATTAAATTGCAATAAGAATTTCGATCTACCTAAGAAGCCTGGTATTTTAATGAATGGCAATACTTATGCCTACTTAAACCGGTATGGCGACTGGCCTCACATTTTGCTTAAGGTTTCGACCACTTAACTGCAATCAAGCCTTATATGATAACGACGGAAACATACTTAATTGTTATGAATATGGGTTTTTGTATCTGAATGTGTAAATTTGTGAATTCACAATCCATGTCACGTTCTATGTAGAAATGTAGTGGGCTTATTTGATTAATTGAGAAGCGAGCAAAAAGATTACGTGATGGAATCATGAATGAATAAATTTGAAAGGTTTACTTGTGATGATCGGCAATAAAGGACGCCAAAGATGTGGGACGAAATAGAAACATTTCGGGCTCAAAGAAAATTGTTGAAAATCGTGCAAAGTAGAAAATAAATCGTCGGAAAGCGAACCAATATTCTATTATGTCAGTAATAGAGTAGCTAATGATCACGTGAAGTGGAGTAGAAAATGTCGGAATCTAACGCAAAAGGTGTCTAAGTAGTAGCTGAAGATTTCGAGAAATGAAAAAGGAAACATTTTAATGCGGACGTCGAGTTCATCAAGTACAGCGCTAAAAGGAAGGGACTCTCCCTTCCTTTTGGATCCAGAACATAAATAAATTCAACGGTGAAAGGAAAAATAGGAAGAGGTAAATGGGTATTGGATCTCTTGATCCATATATAAATGGTAACTTGCGGGTGCTGAGGAAATAGAGTTAACATTAAAATATGTAGAAACTTAAAACTTGCTTAGAACGCACTCATTCTTCAGGGACTAAGTGGCCTTTTTCTGTGGGTTAACGAAGGAAAACAATATTGAATACTTCTTTCTGTGAAAATTTTAGGCATAAGGTTTTGAGATTTGTTTTAAAACCCAATGTTTATTTATTTTTATTTAATATTAATATCTCGCATCGATAGGTATTTCGTCCCTCGTAAACACTCATCGCATTTCTTCCATTATATAAATATTTGCTTCTATAAGTTATCTATTTGTCACTTCACCAACCCCTTAACATTTATTACATTTCCCAACCGATTCCGATTTTCCATTCCGAGGAGTCTTCGCGAAGCAATCATCCACTCATCTATACGATTTGGATTTCTAAATCAATCTTAAATCACAATAATATCTTCGGCTATTACCAAAATTGTATCAACTGTAATTTCAACCTTATATTTAGGACTTTAGAGTGCAGGGCTCTTAAATGCGAGTGTAAAATTATCTTTGTTAAGCGTCACAAAAATTCTCTCTTGAAAACTCGCAACGTAGCCCGAGGCATTGCTCGGAGTTCTTCGCGCCCTTTAAATCGTATTTTAGATAAGAACAACTATACGATTCGTTTAGCTGCTAGAAAGGGACGGTCGATAGTTAAAGAAGGGGGATAAAATTGATTGCTAGGGGTGTCGCGCCCTTCGCTCTGGTCGGGTGGGGCGGTAAAATTGAGAGTTTTTGTTTCGCTCTTTATTTAATTTCGCAATGGTGAATAATTTGAATAATTTACATGACGGACATGTTTGTGCATATGCCTGTATGGGTAGGTATGGGGCGCGGAGTGCCAACTGCATTTTCTGGATGCATAATTTATTGCCTTCGTATAATGAATGCACAATGTGCAATTTGTACGAGTTAACATGAGTGTTTTTGAAATTTGTGGGACTTTGATGACACAGGATTTCCTTATAATTTTCCTGACGAAAAAGCGTTCTCTCCTCTCATGTTTCCTCATGGAACACTCGGTTAGAACGATGTGAAGAAAGGGTGGTGACGGAAAAATCTTACACTTTTTTAGCCTAGCCATTCACTAGTCCATACCGTCCGATAAGAAACTCCGTCACAGAATAAATAATAGTACTAGGTACAGAAGATTCACTGTCTAACAGTCTCACAGGTCCCGTTTCTACCCTCCATCCATGGTCAACGTATTACTTTTATAAACTTCTCGTATAGTTTACTGCTAATTAATGCGTTACGTTTTTAGGAGCGGATAATTTGATAATTATATATTATCCCACTCTTCACACCTATTAATCTCACCTCTTTGATCGTCGTTCTTTTATTCTCAGCCAGTTTTCACAGCATGAGCGTTTTCGTCTCATCAAAGCTGTTGAAAGTTGCCACATTTATCTTTCCCCATTCCATCTGTTTCTATTCGCCTTGTCTCGACGTCTTCATTAATAACTTTAGCAGACAGAGATAGTAAAGTTGTCCAAACAAAACCCTTGGAGCCGGGGCCGACGTCAAGATGTCAACAACAGAATTAATAGGAACGGGCTGCGGACTTGCTCTTGGAAAAACGAAGCGCTGTGCCGACATCAGAGGCCTACCGCGAATTATAATAATCGTAATTTCTTTATCCGCCTCTCTATCGCTCGAATAGCAAGAGCGATAGAGAGGCAGCTAGGTAACGTAATATCGATTTTCCTTTTTCCGCGGTAGGCACTCAGGATCTCGTTTGATAAAGGCCTGTATAGTAAGGAATTGTTTTAGGATGTCTTTATGGTAAGAAGAGCTTTTAGTAACATTCGCACATCTTTAAAAAATCATAGGTAAGTAAGTACTTATGTATGACTTAAAATGTCTTCGCTCGACTTTTTTTTAACAATTAAAGTAACTTTTTACTTTCAGCACGGACAGATTTTACAGGTTATAAACAAATTCAGTTTGTTTCGGTTTATAATTTTGGGAATTTCGTGGCGTTTCTAGTTTCAAATTACCGGACACAAATTACGGTAGGTAGGTAACTCTACCGAATTTTTCGTGATAATGTAAATTTTCTAATAGTCGGTATGGTTAGTTTTAATTGCCAATTTGCTTTTTATTATTATAGACCAAAACACCAACTGAACATATAAAAAAAATCGTGGAAAGTTCGTGAGCATATTTTGCAGCACTGACTGTGGAATTCCAGACACTCAATTCATGAGCCGTAACGTAAAACTCTGTAAAAAACTTCAGTTAGTCATTATTGTAGATATTATTATAGTTGACGAAATATAGGTACCTACGATTCGCAAAGTTGTTCGAGAGATCGGTGTAAGTTATATTTCGTCGACCATAACTATGTCCGCTTTATGTAGTTGCGTTATTAATTTCTCAATTAAAATATCTCAACGTCTACTTAATAGAATAAAGAAGATATATTATGAATATGAAAATAAACCGTTGTCAAGCTTCAGTATTAATAATAACGAGAGTCAGGACAAAATGGTAACGAAGTGGAAACAGCAAAAAGATGAAATGCGGCGGCTGAAAATATGCTCGACACAATAACGTTCCTGTTGATAGTTTTGATATGAAAACTGAAGTGCGATCTTGGTTACTGACATGATATTAGTGTTTATAACGGGCATGAAAGAGATGAAAGCTTAGGTACTGCTGTCAAAATGTCCGCACTCAAATAAACAGCAAACATTAAGAGGGGGTTAATGCAAAATTATAGTTTTTATATTGATTTTGACTCGTTTCAATCCAGAGCAAATGCTATGTAAAAAATTACGCACAAACTATACTATATTATTAGCAACGGCAGGCTCCTAATAAAACCTTAAAAGGTTGATGTTGGCTCGATAGAATAAAATCACGAAAACATGTCTAATTTTCTATTTTCAGTTGTACCTATATCGTTATCGATACCCTGCAAACCACAACAGTATAAGTAATGTATAAAAATATTAGCTACCTACTAATAATGATATGCCCAGCCGAGGAATCTGCAGCAGAAGTATATTTTCAGAATTAATGAGGTAAAACGTTAAAACCCCCGGAATGGCCATATCTTCCGTCGCAAGTTTCGCGCGGCGCAACTTATCTTTGTTTCCTTCTAATTTCGTGGCTAACGTGGAAACTAGCTCTTTGTACTATCTAATGTATTTATATATTGTTGAGTGTTTTGCTGCGAATATTAATTACTTGCGATTAATACTTGTCTAGTATTGATTCTTTAACTAGGTACGCTAATAAGGAAAAAGTCTTCCAATTCCAACAAACACAATATAGGTAATATCCTTGAACAATAACAGCCGCTATCAGTGGGTGTCTGCGGTCGCGGGTTATCAACTTATCACTCGCTATCACTACATACTGAGCGTTGCTGAGCCTCTTTATTGATACCATTTCCCATTTTATAACGACATATGTGCCTTTACCTTTAAGGGGCATAAAGGTGGCATAATTTACGCAAAATTGAACCTTGTCGCTTTGTGATAGAGTTCAAAGTCATTGTGCGAAATATATTGTATTTACCTTATAAAATAGATAGATGCGTCTGGTGACCAGAGGGCTGGCAGCTACTTCGGCCACAGACTAAGTCTGGCCATCCAACGAGGTAATCTTCTGGGCACCATAACACATGACAGCGACCTCGGGAGCATTTTTTATTTCCTTATAAGATTATTTTAAGTTTTATATTGCATGTATAGTTTAGTTTGTATTTTTATGTCCCAATAAATAAATACCTTAAAAATTCTTAAAACTGCTGTAAGTTTTTGGTGGTGATGGACAGTGGACACCTTCGTGTTAATAGCTTGTTAAGACATTAACACGTTTGAATTAATGTCTTTGGAATATTTATTGGCAGTTTATCATCATTAACCTTTATTGAAGCGGTTTACCGGACAGTTTTTATATACTTAGGCCCAAGATACACTTGTAAGTGTTACTTTAATACGTAAGTAGGGACACAGCTAGGTATACTACAGAATGAGAGATGAATATCGTTATCTCATTCTAATAAATATAGCTTTGACCCTACTTACGTAGGTAAGTAAAACTTGTGTATCTCAAGTCTTAGGTATTTATCCTACATCCACATCCACCGATGACCAAGATCCTCAGTCATGAGGGAGCGACCCACACAGTGAGAGAGAGAAAGAGAGAGAGAGAGAGAGAGATAGTTATCCTAAAGTCAACACCATCAAATATTGTTGTATTCATGTCATTAGCTCATAATAAGAGTCACACGAACCTAGCCGCTGCCAACAATCGAAGTTATATGCTCTGATTTAAGGCCCGATATACACATGTAAATTTTACTTACGTAAGTAGGGACACAGCTATACTCCAGAATGAGAGATGAATATCGTTATCTCATTCTAACAAATAGCTTTGTCCCTACTTACATAAGTAAAACTTACAAGTGTATCTCGGGCCTTAAAACGACATTTTGAACTTTGACGTAAACATTCCGTTAACATAGGTACTTGCCTATGTCTGGTCTGGCAAGAATGGGAGGTAAGTACTAGTTTTCGTAGCTAGAAATTGAAATAAGCACAATTAAGAAATTAGAAATTTAATAAAAACCCTCTAAGCTTTACCAACAAAATCCATTTTATGCTAAAAATGCCTTACATCTTTTTGGAAAAGAGCTGATACTCTTTAAACTGCGGCCGCGAGCCATATCTGTTTTTTTTTTACCAGTAGCGACCCGCCCCGGCTTGGCTCGGGTTGACAAATTATATTACATACATAAACCTTTCTCTTGAATCACTCTAAATATTACAAAAAACCGCATCAAAATCCGTTGCGTAGTTTTAAAGATCTAGGTAATAAGCACACATAGGGATAAACAGCGGGAAGCGACTTTGTTTTATACTATGTAGTGATTTATATTGAATTTTCCTCTAAAGACTAACCACGCTTTTCATAAAACTTTACAGAAGCTTCAATTAGTTAATTTATGTTTTATCCCTTTCGTACAATTAGTAAAAGTCACAATGACACAAGTCAAAATGACAGATTAAGACAAACAAATGAATTAATAAAGCTTGGATCGCGATTATAAATAAAGTCATAATCCTTTTTACTCCTGAGTAGTTCTAGTACTGAAACTAGCGCGCAAGGATGTGGTCAAAGTTAATTAACACTCGGCTATCGTCACAGTAGTTTCATTGTTCGTTGGCGGTCACGTCGCCCCTACCATAGGACTTCGCGGTGCGATTTCTGTTTGCCTTCTCGGTTGTAAAGGGGCCCACAGATTACCAGTTCGCCGGAGGATATCAGCCTGTCAGTTACGGGGCCCACTGATTACCAGTCCGCCGGACGATATCGGCCTGTCAGGTAACCGCAAAAGGTGAAGGAACCCACTGGATATCAGTCCGCCGGACTATATCAGCCTGTCAGTTAATGCAGCCTGTCAGTTAATGGGCCCACTGATTACCAGTCCGCCGGACGATATCGGCCTGTCAGTTGTTCGAAACTGTCAACTTTTTGTTCTAACTGACAGGCCTATATCGTCCGGTGGACTGTTAATGAGTGGGCCCCTTTAAACGTAAAAGGTCACAGTTCCGAACAACTGACAGACTGATATGATATCGTCCGGCGAACTGGTAATCTGTGGGCCCCTTTAGTCGCTGATGATTTAACCATTCTTACACTGAAACTAGTAGTAATAGGATGTGGTCGAAGTTAATTAACAAACTCGCCTATCGTCATAGTTACATTTGTTCGTTGGCGGTCACGCCGCCCCTACCATGGGACTACGCGGTGGGATATTTGTTTGCCTACTCGGTTGTTAGTCACCGATGATTTATCCATTCACTGAAACTAGAAAGAAGAAATATAGAAGGCGAACGAGCAGACGATAGTAAGCAATTACCGTTGCCAATGGACACCTGCAACACCAGAGGTTGCAAGTCCCTTACCGGCCTCTAAGATAGGAGTACCTACGTTACGTATGCCTGTTCGCATAGAGCGATGGCACAAAGAACTTAACTTAGCTATCGTGTAGGTAGGTTTTACTTACTCACATCTGAAAAATCGGGAACGCACTTCCAATCCTGCTGGTGCATGTTGTTGGGTGTCCAAGGGCGACGATAATTGCGTATCATCAGGTGATTCTTCCACTAATTTGCCCCCCGTATCATAAAAAAGTAAATAATTAATTAGGTAGTTAGTCAAATATGCAACCGAACGGTTTTGCGCTCTTCCGATCTTTACTTTGCTCAGCAAGTCTTTTAGTAGAAATTTGACCGCCTTAGACACCAGAAACCGCACTGCCAGAGAGCTTATACGTAACACGACATATAACACAGGATGTGCGAATACATGTAGGTACGTTTTGAAGGTAGGTAACACGAATTTAAATCGACATAACTTTGACAAAAGGAAACGACGCCTGTGGCTTATGATGCGCGCGCGAGCAGTTACAAGGTAAGTATACCAAAACTTCGACTAAGGTGAATTTTCAAAATTATCTCGCTTTTCGAAGTAACCCCAACGCACTTTAATTGTTAAATCATCGCACTTGCAGTACCCAACACAAACCAGTAGTAATGTCCTGAAGCCTCACGTTAACAAGTTTACGAGCCATTGTGCCCTTTACGAGGCCGGGAGACCGCGCTCAGTAAAGTGGCTCGAGTAGCGTACCAACACTTCAACTACCACCTCACGCGGTCAATACAAGAAAAACGACACACTCAAAACGAAGTGATGCTCTCATTTTATAACTACATTCTGAAAAAACTTGAAATTTGACATGAACACGCCTTACTTTCTTCAGCAACACCTTGCCTAGCTCCAACTCAAACCAACTATGTACTCGTAGGTCGCCCGGAGTTATTAAAATCGGTTGCACCAAACAGACTCGTTCGCTAAATTATATTTGATGGGAAATTCCACTATTTACAGCTGGATGAAGTTGTACGGTCCGTCAATTGTGGTTGGTGGTTGGTGGTTACTGCCGCTTACTTTTCGGACCGAAAGCTAACTGGCGAAAACGACCATGTTCTTCATACTTGCATTAGGTAGGTATTCGCTGTTCATCCACAGAGACCACAGATGCAGTGATCTCCATTTCCGTGTTGCGATCTTAACTTATCGGTTGTTCTCTGTTGTCGACATATGCAGGTATTTTAAGTCGTAAAATATCGAAAATCTGTATTTTATTTTCGTAATGGTGTTTTCGAACCCTGATGTAATATAATATCTGTTTGGATAACATTAGGGAGCGTCGAGCGCAAACTTTTAGAATGTTTTTTTAGGTGGAAGTGTTTATGAAACTTTATAATCGAATACCTATATACTTTTTATTTATTCAAACATACCATGATGGTGGTATGTATGTACTACCTAGTGACAGAATATATCGATAGGCCTTACCTTACCTTATTCGTCCTTTTATTAACATTAAGTGAGCTTTAGGTACCTACTTTATTTTAAATTGGTACCTAGGTATTTTATGAAATTCGCATACCTATGGGGCAAATGTGACTTTTTAGGTTCCTCTTTTCAACGACTCGCTTTCGCAATAGTTCAATATTCCTGCTATTTCATGCTATCTACACAGGATATTCATGAATGCAATATTTACAAATTATGAGTCAATCACCTCACCAGATTTCGCCGTATGTCGTCCGGCCATTGTGGCGTTCTCGGAAAATGTGGAGGCGTTGTAAGAAGTCAACGCGGCTTCCGACAGTTCCGACACACGTGAGAACATTGTATCACGCTTCTATGGAACAGGTTACGAAATCAGTTGGTTGAATGCTGTTGTTGATGGTCGGTCGCATCCAAATGTCATCTTTGTTATTGCAGCGATAACTTACTGCAGTTACTGAAGCATTGCGGTATTGGTGAACGGACGGACGGTGATTAGGTATGTCATACTGAACAACTTTTTCTATGGGATCAACCCCGAAATCCCAAAAAAAAGTTTAGCCTTCCCATAGAAAATAAAAAAATTGTGATTTCGGTGTTGGTCCCATAGAAAAAGTTGTTCAGTATGGCCTATATACCTAATCACCTCGCACAATATGGCTAACGGTCCAAAAATAACCCTGTATATACTCACATTTATAGACGGGTTTATCGCGAATTAACATTATGTGTAGGTAGTGGGTGGTTTGAAAATGTGATGTCTATCCCAAACTTTTCCATACACTTTTCGTCGGGTAGTTGCACAAATCTCTGTTTTGACATTTTGCTGGGACATCAGTTAGCTGCGACCACGACCAGTGAAACCTGTGTCGACTCGAAACGTCGGTAACTATAAAAGGTAATAAAGTAAATTAATACGCGATAGACCCGTCTGTAAATGTGAGTTAATATGTGTTCAAAACCAGAAAGTTTTAAAAATATCATATAACGAATATCATTATTTTATAAATACCTATAACGTCACAACAACTTTTGTAATACGATAGACGGGGTCCCGTTATTTCCCATAAAGTTTTAAGTCATAATGTATTGTTTGTCATAGTATCATTATTCATTAGTCATAAAACTGAAACCGTTAACATTTCAGGATATTCGTTTGGTTATCCTATAGATAGGAATTAGGTTAGGTTAGGTTTGTTTTTTGGCATTCCTGAAAAGTGACGCGTTTCTGAACCAAATGAATTATGACTAACGATAATTCGGGCAAACAATACATTATGGCTTAAAACTATTTGGGAAACAATAGAGACCCACGATAGACGAACAAAATGACAAGGAAATCGTATAGAGGCAAGTTTGAAGTTGATGAGATCATCTTTAAAACTCGTCCTGTTTATGTTACCTAATGCTACTAGATTCTAGAACTTTGAATACCGAATTACCTCATGGATTTTCTAATGGTTCCTCTACACGTTGGCCCAATCTAGTGGTCCAATATGATGGGCCAACGTGTAGATGTCGGTTGGCTTATGGCGCGGCTAGGGTTTGCAATCCGGATCCAGAATGTATGAAATAATCCGGATCTGGATCCGGATCCGCGGATCTTCCCATACATTTCGGATCCGTCGTGCAAACCCTAGGCGCGGCGAATGGCGATGGGATGGCCGCGGTGTCGGTTTTTCGGCACACATCAAAGGTCAGCCAGCGATGGCGGTACGCATCTACATGTGGCCCAATCCACAGTGCGCGCTCGAATGCGGTCGAGTGTGGACGTTTGTGCTCAGTATCAATTTACGGTTTTTTTTATTAAAAATGACGAGTAAGTGGCCTCATTATGGAAGTAATGAAGGAATAGGTACGCAGACAGTACATTTACAATTTAAATAAATAAATTTAACAATACATACTAATAGTTAAATAAATGAATATTAGATACATATCTAACTATACAAATAGTAAGTACCTACACTGCACAATTTGCACAGCTATGTTGGTAAGCTAGTAACAAAATTATAATATGATCTAAAATAATTAAAGCAAATTCTATGGTAACATGAAATTAAAAAAGATATTTAATTATAGATGGTCAACCAAATCTTGTCAGTAGAAAAAGGCGCGAAATTCAAATTTTCTATGGGGCGATATCCCTTCGTGCCTACATTTTTCAAATTTGCCGCCTTTTTCTACTGACAAGATCTGCTTGACCAAGTTTAATTTAATTCTTTAAAAAAATCTAACATTCATTTTTTTCGGGAAGTATAGTATCATCCAAAAACTCCTGCAGCTTCTACGCCATTTTTAGGGTTCCGTAGCCAAATGGCAAAAAACGGAACCCTTATAGATTCGTCATGTCTGTCTGTCTGTCTGTCCGTCTGTCCGTCTGTCTGTCCGTCCGTATGTCACAGCCACTTTTCTCCGAAACTATAAGAACTATACTGTTGAAACTTGGTAAGTAGATGTATTCTGTGAACCGCATTAAGATTTTCACACAAAAATAGAAAAAAACAATAAATTTTTGGGGTTCCCCATACTTCGAACTGAAACTCAAAAATTTTTTTTTCATCAAACCCATACGTGTGGGGTATCTATGGATAGGTCTTCAAAAATGATATTGAGGTTTCTAATATCATTTATTTCTAAACTGAATAGTTTGCGCGAGAGACACTTCCAAAGTGGTAAAATGTGTGTCCCCCCCCCCCTGTAACTTCTAAAATAAGAGAATGATAAAACTAAAAAAAATATATGATGTACATTACCATGTAAACTTCCACCGAAAATTGGTTTGAACGAGATCTAGTAAGTAGTTTTTTTTTTTATACGTCATAAATCGCCTAAATACGGAACCCTTCATGGGCGAGTCCGACTCGCACTTGGCCGCTTTTTTAATTACTTGAAGAAAATATTGGTACGTGGCGTATAGATAAATTGCTGCAACGGCTAATGCTTCCACGTCCATCTTGGAAACCGGATAGATCACAACTGAATGTCGCCATCGTGTAGCTGCGTTCCAACCATCGCATGGCCAACTCATTGGCCCAGCGCTGGCCCATCGTGTAGAGGAGCCATAAACCAACTAAACGTTATGAATATCCATTGTTATAATACTGCGGTTGTGAGTTGTGACTCAATAACAGTCTCACTCGCCTGCGGTAGGTAGGTACGCTGGTGTATAATAAAATTAATAAATTATACAAATTTGTATTCCTCATAAATAAGTTCCACGATGTAGGTATTTAAATGTAACTCATTATCCTTGACAGTGACTAAGTCACCATGGGGCCGGCGGTTGGATTAGGTTACAGGGCCAGTAGGTATAAATTACCTATAAACCCAACCTTTTGAGTCACAAGTATAAATACACGTAGGTACCTAAACTATAGCGATTCATCCTGATGCGGAGGTTAGATGACGATATTCTACGTGTTTTAGCCAAATACGTGAAGACAATATGTGTATATATTACAACACTTGGCGGCATCATTAGCGTAGGTAATCTTTTGTAAGACCTTTATAGCACATCCCCAATGTCCTTATAAGACAAGTCAGAGGCGACAAAGGCGGCCAAACGTTTGTTTTCCAAGTAAGTCGCCTTAGTCAGCCTAAAAGGAGCCACATTGCCACATGCTTTACTTATGTTGTCGCGTCAAATGAAAATTGCCCGCGTCATGTAGACACAACTGTTCTTCCTAATGCAACGTCGTTAATCTTAGGGCCACCACACATTAGTCTTCCGAGCGTAGGCGTCTAGTCAACTCTATTGGCTGCTGCTCGACGCAACGTTGACGCAACTGCGCAGCGACGCTTGCTTGTATGTAAATTCAATGTTGACATGTAAAAGTGCCCTTGGGGCCTATTTGCTGAATCAATGTTGAAGTTGAACGCCGACGCTCGAGAGACGGTAGTGTGGGGACTGTGGGGTGACTCTTAGGTTTTCAATTACAGCAATTACTGTCGCCCATGGACACCTGCCACAGCCAACATCATCCTTTACTTTAAGATGGGAGTACGCCTTTTTCTTGAAGCTTTGAAGGTCGATCAGAAATACCGCGGACGACAGTTTAGCTGTGCGAGGAAGCAAGTTTTCAATTGGTTCTTCAAATTAAGATACCTACAAAGGTTTTAAGATTTGCCAAAGTTCGTCACGTTATTAACTTGTGACCGTTATCGATAGCAAGGGCTTGTTGAATTCCTAAAGTTTGGTAACTGTTCGTAAGGAGAAAAAACCGATTAATCCATACACGCGAAGGTCGTGGAATTGTTCCGTAAAATCCACGTATTGAATAGCATATATCTCTCGGTAGATGTCGCTATACGCCACCCCAAAGGCGTGTATGCATGAGGGAAGGAATGGAAAAATTCGCAAGATTCTGGTAGGCTTCCGTAGCTCAATTGGCAGAGCTAACGCACGGATTGCGGAGTTTGCGGGTTCAAGTCCTGCCGGAAGCGTAATTTTTCCATTTTTTCCTTTAATATAAAATTTGGAATATCGCTCGCAGACGTAATCTGCATGTTTAAAAAATTGATTTAGTACGGGTTAGCACATTGTTACTGGTGAATTCTCAATGCAACTTGAGACTCCGGTGCCGTTAAAAAGATGTAATCGTCTCTCGGTAGATGTCGCTATACGCCACCCCAAAGGCGTATATGCATGAGGGAAGGAATGGAAAAATTCAATTGGCAGAGCTAACGCACGGATTGCGGAGGTTGCGGGTTCAAGTCCTGCCGGAAGCGTAATTTTTCCATTTTTTCCTTTAATATAAAATTTGGAATATCGCTCACAGACGTAATCTGCATGTTTAAAAAATTGATTTAGTACGGGTTAGCACATTGTTACTGGTGAATTCTCAATGCAACTTGAGACTCCGGTGCCGTTAAAAAGATGTAATCGTCTCTCGGTAGATGTCGCTATACGCCACCCCAAAGGCGTGTATGCATGAGGGAAGGAATGGAAAAATTCGCAAGATTCTGGTAGGCTTCCGTAGCTCAATTGGCAGAGCTAACGCACGGATTGCGGAGTTTGCGGGTTCAAGTCCTGCCGGAAGCGTAATTTTTCCATTTTTTCCTTTAATATAAAATTTGGAATATCGCTCGCAGACGTAATCTGGATGTTTAAAAAAATTGATTTATATTAGAGTGGTCGCGTGGGACTACCCACTACTAATGGCAGATGGACTGGTAAAGGTTGCGATGCCTGAGTCCGCTTGTGACGTCAGGGGCCTTACCCCGAATTTTGCAACATCTATCATATAAATTTCTATTTTCTGTCGTATTTGTAACGAAGAGTGCTCCGAGGAATTGTTCGGATTAATTCCCGCTTCTTTCTGCCATCGCCCTACGCGACAATATTTCCATCTCCACCACTTAGATGGTTGTCAGTCTTCAACTGTGGGTTTTTTAAGAAAATTCCTGCTACGGCTAAACTGTGCAAATAACTGCCACCCGCTGTATTTCCGGACCGATACGACCTTCAAACCTTCAAGAAAAGAGCGTACTCCGATCTCAAATTCGGCAACAGTACATGCAACGGCACCTTTATTTTTGCAGGTGCCCGTCCGTGGGCGAAGGTATTTGCTTACCATCAGGCGATTCGTCTGCCCGTTTGCCTCCCATATCTTAAAAAATAGAAAATCCATGTATAAACATCTTTGTCACTCCGATATTGCAACAACAATAGAGTTAGAAAGAAAGACGCTTCTAAGTAGCGACCCAGGCAGGCTGCAAAAAAGGTCTTTTGGTACCAATGGGCCTAAAGTTTTGGTCATCAGATGTAGTAGTGTAAGTATTTAATTTGGCTCATTAGTCTCATTAGGGCCACATGCACCATTCCACTAACCCGGGGTTAGCCGGTTAAACCTGAAGGTACCATTGTTACACTGTGTTAACGGTTTAACCGCTTAACCCCGGGTCAGTGGGATGGTGCAAGTGGGCCCTACTAGAGTTATTTTAAACATCAAACTTCTATGTAATGATGACGTAATAACACTTGCACTGCGTGTGCTGTCTAAATCGTTGCAGATTTATCTTGGTCTAATTCTGCTCTACCTAATTGTTTAACCGGCATTAAATAGCTTCTTTTAGCGTTATGGGTTTTTCAATGAACACATCTTGTAAACTCTACATGTGTTGATATTAAAGAGACACACGAGAAATTGTACCTAGTACCATTTCTTACTTATTTCTCTATCTAATACTTACAAAGAAATTAGAGCTAGTAGAAATTGTACATACAAAACATCTACTCTATTTTCTTTGTATAACAATGTTTAGAATCTTCTCTTTCTGAACAGACTCTCGCAACAAAACTAGTACCTACCAGCAATTGATATTATATAACCTAGATAGGTTATACTCATACTTGAGGAGCACAAAAAATACTTCCATATTTATTTCTGTGCCTATGAAGAAATCTGTTGTTTTTGATTAATTTTCTCATTCCATCCATCTTTGTCACACTCGTTGTTAAACATAAGGTCGACCCTTTCTCTTTCGGTGTACGGGAGCTCGTTAGCACGTGCATATTCCTCACTTGTCCAGCCGCGACTAAAGGAAACTTGTCCAATTTGTCACAAGTTCAGCGCTTCAATTTTGGAACGCCTATAACCTATCTTGAGTTATAAATCATTGCCTACCAGAAATAGTTATTTTCGATACAAGTGCGAAAAAGAGGAAATTCGAAACGAGTGGCGATAAATTAAAACACGACCGAAGAAAGGAGTGTTTTAAATCGACACGAGTTGCGCATTACCTATTCGCACGTGTATCGAACAACGTTTTACAGTACATATGGCACTTTAAAGTTTCGACATACGCACGAAAAGTGCTATTTTACGCACTAGTGCGGAAAAGTAGCCCCATGTGTACTGTAATAGATATTTGTTACGTAAATGCTCATGCAATTTAAGAATATTGTTTTAAATGAGAACATAACTTCCAATGTATGTGAGCGGCTTTTTGGCGGCAGCTTCCTGTGAATCTTAATAATATGGCCCACAGAACAAGTTAGAATGGCGATGCGAGCAGGGTACGTGTCGCCGCCGGTTTTGAGCAAACGCTCGCATGCTACTCGCCCGCGTTGACCGAAAAACGAAGTAAACATGCCTTTTGCGCCACAATAACCTTCAGATTAAGAAGCCAGCCATCAAATCTGGTAAAGGAGGCGTATCCATTCACCACGCACACAAGTTTTTACTACCGTTGCGCGAGTGTTAGTAAATGTGGAGAGGAACGAGCGGCGACACCGGTTCCGATACTAACTGCGCGCGATAGCCATTCTAACCTCTTTAATATGTTCTGTGATATGGCCCTTTGTTAAGTACATATTTATGGAAGGTAAATAATCAAATTAAATGAAACACTTGAGGCACAAGTGGCACAACAGATGTTTAAAGCATAATTGCTAATAATTAGGTATTAAGCAATGCCAATTGTCCAAAACGGAACGCTCAATGCATTCAGAGCATTGCAATTGCAAAAACGTGTACAGCGTTCTAGTTAGTACAATAGCTCGCTCGTTGTTATCAAGGCCAAAAAACGGTACAGTAAAAAATCTGCCAACTGACATCGATTCTAAAGCGTTCAAAAAACGAACACAATGCGTCTCAACGCTAGAACGCCACGCGTCCCGCTACCCTCCGCGGCAGCATTAATTCGACATAGTTACTAGAAATAATACGCATTGCAAACTCAACCCTACTTGTATTAAGTTTAAAGTTCATTTGACATTAGCAGCTCTTTATTAGAACTCTATCAATCTTCCCTTCAAATTCAAACAAGCTTGGAATCCGTCGCCAAGCGGCGCGCTGTTGCCGCTCTTGGCAGGCCACAACGTTGCTTTTATATGTATATGTGTGTTCTGGCACAACTGGCGCCGAATATTTATTGTATACTAACAGAATACTGACGAACGCTTAGGGCGACAGGGTTCTATTATTTAGGGACGTGTTGGAATGTGTACTTTGTGTGCTGGGCGTAGAGTTGTTATTAGGAGAATAGAAAGTGTTAAGACTTTGTGTCTTTAAGGTGTTTTTCTATGTGACCGTCCAGGTGGCTATGTATAGGTCGCTCGGTCCGTCGATACGCGTGCTGAATAGAGCGGCGGCCTTAAGTTGGACTTGTTAGTTGTTTTGTGTTGTGTAAACGTAATTAAAATTTCCTTGCAAGGTTTTATGAAGGTAACTCGAGAATTATTAGACATGCAATGATGCCATTTACGTCTTACTGGATATTTTTTACATTATTATAGGTTCTTTTTTAGATTATCTTTTAATTGAAACAGCTACAGTTTTTCAAGTTGAGAATAAATTGCTTCAAGTTTATAAAAAAAATGCAAATAGGTACGTGAGAATTACCTAGGTATCGTTACTGCTGGTGATATTTATTGCACGACTGATGTAAGCATTTCATTGCTGCTTTTTAAATTAAAAAAAAAATACTAAGTTAAGTACTTATATGACTGTCACGTTAGTATAAATCACGTATAAATCCAGAGAATTACCTATGGAAAAATTTTGCCAAGTTTAGTAGGGTCGGAACACGCAAATTGGAGGGTTGCGTAAGCGTAGCTTCATGCGAAACAAAAAAACCAATAGGTAAACCTAAATGATAGAGCCTTTTCGGGGCTAAGGGCCATACGGCACTCTAGCGGTGGATCGCTTGCATATTGTTTAGGTACCTACTTGTGTCCTTAACTCCTAACCCGAATTTTTTGCCGAAAACGAAACCGAAGGTGCGGTTATTTTAATTCCAGCCAGATTTTTACCGGACACACCGAAAATACAGTTTCGGCGCGGCCGTGAAGTTCGGCGATTTTGCGCGCCAAAAACTTGATTATTATGTCAAAACCTGCCGAAACCGAAACTTCGGTCGGACGCTAATTGCACCAAGTCGTCTGTCACCGTTCGTTAGTCATCATCTTCCTCGCGTTGTACCGGCATTTTTCCACGGCTCATAGGAGCCTGGAGCCTGGGGTCCGCTTGGCAACTAATCCCAGTATTACCTAATTGTCACCGTTCGTTAGTATTAGGTATTACCTAATAGTTAATTTTATACTGGCCATACTCCGCAAGTCGACAACCATTGTGCTTATTTTGCGTGAAAACGACCTCGTTTTCGCGCAACTCTAGCCACCTCAACTCCTCCATGAAAGCTAGCAGTGTCTTCAGGTTAAATAGCTAACTGCCTCCTTTACGCCCTAGATATTGGTCCTGTTCCTATACATCTACCTGTTTACAGTCTAGGAGAATATGTTTTGTTGTTTTCCTCTTCTTCCATACACGTATGTCACCGTTAAAGCGATCGCTAAATTTTATTGTAGGTACCTACCATACAATTTAGCGAGCGAATTTACCTACTTACCTAAGTATGACAAAGCTAAGTGCTTGGACGTTGATTAGACCGCTAATTTTAGTGTGGTTGAAGATGAAGAACAACAAATTATACTTAATATAATACCTAAAACTTTCGCGTTTTGAACACATATATTATTATTAAGTAACTCACATTTATAGACGGGTCTATCGCGAAATTTATGCTGGCACCTGGGACATCAGTTAGCCGCGACGTATTAAAATAAATTTCGCGATAGACCCGTCTATAATTGTGAGTTAATATGTGTTTAAAACGCGAAAGTTTTAATTAGGTACATATTGAACACGTATTAACTCACATTTATAGACATTTTGCTGGGACATCAGTTAGCCGCGACCCCGACCAGTGAAACCTGTGTCGAAACGGCGGTAAATAAAGGTAATAAAATAAATTTCGCGATAGAGACCCGTCTATAAATGCGAGTTAAAAAATGATAATACCTCGGTAGTCGATCGTAAAATAAAAGCATAAAACAACCAATTATAAAATATGTATTATATGCACGAGTTAAAAGATGTAGGTATTAGGTACCTACTTAGTGCATAATTATTACCCATCGTTTTTTTTTCTTCACACTGTATATGCACTAGGTAAGTAGGTACATCTGTAGGTACCAACCTATTAAGCTATTCAGCTTTTGATTATGCTTCGTTTCATAATAAGTCCCACCGAGTTTCTTGCGCCGTGTCTTCTCGGGGCTAATTGAAGTAATTACCTATATAGTATAGGTTAGATCTTTCACGCGGTCGATCGCCTGACCAATAGTCAGAACTGACAAAAACAGTCACCAGCAAGTAATAGTTATTTGTTTTACAAGGGGGCAAAGTTGTTGTTTAACCGCTCGTGCTAATATTGATACCCGAGCAAGCGAAAAATTCCAAAATTGAACCACGAGCGTTGCGAGGGTTTCAAAGCACGAGGGTTAAACAAAATTTGCCCCCGAGTGCAACACAAAATTTTTCACCACACCAACCTGAAGCAAATATTAAATGTAAAATATCAAACAAAATCAAACCAAATCAAATGCAAATGAATGTTATTAAATATTTATCATCCAAAATCATCATTTAAAAGTCAATTCCACCAGCAAACATAAGAAAACAACTCAAAATTTGCATTTGATTACATGTGAATTACTGATAGCAAAGTCCAACTGATCTTCTCCTGTATGGAAGCGAGACATGGCCCGTCAAGCAAGACATAACCAGTAGACTACAGGTGTTTGTAAACAAGTGTCTGCGGCGAATCGTAGGAGTCTACTGGCCACGGACCATCTCCAATATTAAATTATGGGAGTTGACCGGACAAAACCCTTTAGCTAAGGAGATACTTCTGCGGAAATGGCGCAGGATAGGTCATGTTTTACGAAGGCCAAACAACCACATATCCAAGCAAGGGCTGACTTGGAAAATTCCCGGAAGAAGGGGGCCAGGTCGACAGTGGAAAAGGAGGCTGCACCAGTCGGCCTTGGCTGGGCAGAGCTGGAGGAGGCCGCGCTGGACCGCGAAAAATGGAAATCCCTTCTGAGAGCCCTATGTCCCTGATGAGGGATAACAGGATACCATCATCAAAGTCCAACTTTGCTATCCGTTTTTGAAGTGCAAAGTACCTAAGCCTTTCCGAGCTGGCGTGGTGAAAAGAGTATTAAGTTTCTCAAAGAGGATAAAAAGGATAAATCCTGTTACAGCTGTAATGCCGCTTTGTGCGACTTAAATCTTAATCGGCTTATTGTACACTTCATTTACCTATTCAAAACTTTATATCGCCCTGTAGGTATTTTGGACGCAAATTAAAATTGCCCTGTGAGTTAGAATTGTATCTAAAAACGTTTTCTGCGTCTCTATCGCCCTTGCATATTCAAGTGATAGAGACGAAATTTCTAATTTCGTTTTTCGCGGTATGGCCTCTGGGCTATTTTTGTTACACCACAGAATAAGTAATAGTATTATCATACAGAACGGACACGCACCGCCCCGCCCCGATTCGGATTACCTCGCCCGCGACAGGCCGCGACATGAATGTGTGCGTAAGTCGCTCTACTGAGAGCATGTCAGGATTCCGTCAGAAACTCAATGACGCGTGTACAGAACTACAGACGTGCCGCGCACACATAGAAACGCAAATCATTTGTTACACCTTGTAGAGTACACCTTAACAGGGGGCACCAAATTTTGTAGGGAATAAAAACATATGGCACGTCATGCAAAACTTGCGACGGAGGATAAGGCCATCGCGCGGGCTTATCGTTTTCCTCAATAAGGTACTGTCGTGCGGCTATATTCGGCTAATTAATACTAGAGTTACGCGTCGACATTTATCTATGGTTGGTACCTAGGCAAGTATATCGTTCCTGCATACCACAGCAGTATACTTTTATGGCATTATTCATAAACGGCCGCTAACGTAGGTAATCAGTATGTGATCGCCGTTTGTCCCTTTCTATCGTTATGCCATAGAGAGGGATAAACGACGATCATCAGCTGATTAACTTAGCTTAGTATGGACTATGGAGGTACCTAATAAAATAGCCAGCCGAGGGATCCGACGAGCAAAATTTTAAACAGAAGTTAAAGAAGTATGTTTTCAGAGTAATTGATAGAAAAGGTAAAACCCACGCGTCGGCCATATCTTCCCTCGCAAGTATATTGTGCGGCGCGCCATGTTTTGTTTCCTTTAATTTTCTGGCTTTATTAGAAAAAATACACACTGAGTTAAAAATCCACGTTGAAGCAGATATGAGATAATATTAATAATTCATGGTATGTACTTAATCGTTTAGGTAAAACGTTGAGCATTATAACAATTAGGGTTATTTGAATAACGAAATTCGTCGATCGTTATCACCGAGGTCGCACAATGTCAGCCACATGATTATATAAATCGTAGCAATCTCAAGCATCATAATAGCCGATATTTAGGTATATCCGCTGATTTTATCGACAAATAACGTCATCATCAGTTTCATGCCGAATATATACCTACTTATAATACCTATTGGTGTTACGCAACCTGCTATCAACTTGTAGGACAAAATAAATAATAGTAAAAGGTACAGAAGATTCACTCTCTAACAAAACGCGTCTATTACGCCAGATATGACCACCAAATGGCGCAAGCGCGAGCAGGCGTCCGTTCCGTACTTAGCTGTGGCTAGACACCAAAATTGGTATGGCTAGTCCCATACCAATTTTGGTAAAGGCATCGAAAGGCGCTATTATCGGGAAAAAATAAAAATTTAACAGGATTTTGGGACTTAAGTCGGGAAAAAAACAATTCAAATTAAAGTAATTATATTAAAAACAACGATGTTTTACATTATTGGCACTACGTCAGCTCCTCTGCCCATAGACGTTTTTATATAAAAATAGTAATAGCGACGCGAGTCGCTAGCTCGCTCGACGACAATTCGGAACTTGAAATTATTGTTTTATAACGTGAAGCTGTGGTGTGGGACGTAAAGACAAACACTATCTCTGGAGTATAGGTTTATTCTGCTCTATGATACTTATGCTAGGGTATATATAGGGTACATGTGAGAGAGTGTGCGTGCACACTACACCTCCCTTCCAAAGAAAAAAAAGATTATAAGTTTAAATATATAATAATCTTTTTTTTTGTTCATATATTTAGTAAGTGTTAATAAGAGTAAATAGAACACAGTTACACAGTTTTAAAATTTATAACAAAAAAAATATTAAATCAAAATCTAAGAAATATCAATATAACCTTTTATCGTTTAAAGTTAGATTGGAAAAAAAAATTGCAAAAAGAAAAACCTTAGTCGTAAAACAAAGCAGATATATTTACGGCTGTTGTTGTCCTGAATACCAATAAAATAAAAATAAAAAATATAATTAACATATGACAATTGCAAAAAAAAAAACAAAGATAATAAACACAATTTCAGCACGCTTTGATGACGAAACGAAATTACAAAGTAGGTAAATTACACAGTTATATACTAGTCATAAGAAAAATAAAAACACAAAGATTTATAAAAAAAAAACACAAAATAAAAAAGAAATCACATTATTCAAACATTATCACTATTATAAAAAACAGTTCTTGTCCATTTAGGACACAATACATGTGTCTAATTAGTCAATCCTAGGTAGGTACCTTTACTTTACATTCGGTATTTATCATATTTTAATACATCAATACATCATATTCTCAAATCCATAATTGTTGTTACATACTTGCAAGTAGTTTCTTAATAATTCCGTTTTTAAGACGTCATTATTGTTAAATTTCACTTTATTTATTATATTATTTTAACTCAAAGTGTGCATCCTGTGTGCATCACTTGCGGCAAGGGTACACAACGCATTTATTTTGTGGCCGGCCGACCTTAATACACATTTATTTATTTATTTGCTCAGGATACAAGGAATTTATTTATTACGCGCGCACACCTATTATTTCATTATTTATACACTCAGGCAGTTCTTTTAACACGTCCATACATAAAACCTTCCATGTGTCCAAGGAGTCTCCACGATTGATGCTCGATCGAATCATGGTCAGACGCCAAGGATTCCGTGCCTGCCTTGTATCCTGGCGTACCCTCGCTATACCGTATCGCTCAAGGCCGCCTCTCGGGCCACCGAAGATGCGATAGGCATGTTCTATTTATATATATTTTACTTCATATTTCCCTCTCATACACAAAACATTCAAAAACCAACCGTATAACGCAACACCATGAAAGCTTCAACATGTAAGAATTTCAACAACTCTTAGTTGATCAGGCTAATCGTTCTTTGAAAAACTTATATATATCAGCCTTCCCAAGCACTACTTAAATAAAAACCAATTCCTTCTACACATATCAAACTATACCTCTCAAAACTATTCCATCCTATTTCTTTACATAAACTTCCAATCTCAAACATTTCTAAACCACAACCCATAAAATTCCAGCTTTAAAACAATCCTAAGCATACCTACCAACTAATAAAACTTTTCATAAACGATCACAATCCTGTTTTTTTAATACTTTTTTTTACCACCCGATTCATTTATCGTCATTTATCAATATTGTCATTATTTCATTTCACTTTGATCTTAAATCCGTCAAGTCCATATTATATGTCAACTCCAAACACATTAAATTACAAAAAAATTGTCTTAAAATCAAAATAATCCTTAATTAATAAACCATCACTAATCTAGTATAATAATAATATGATATATGGTTAAAAGGCGGTATCGCGTTATATTTTGCATTTGTTATTACAAAAATATTATTATGTTAAGTTTTATCAAGTATGATTTGTTTTAATACATTACATTGAATTCAAAAGATCTAAAACACTGCAGGAAGACTATGAAATTTGAGATGAAATGACAGACTTCACGTGCCATTCCATATATGGAGTACACGCGCCGCCGTCATGTGGGCTATAGGTATTCGAGAAGGATGAAGTAATTGTGTCATTCATGTACTGATAATACTTAAGCAAATTTGAAAAAAATATGAATGATCACCGGAAAGCAAATTGAGGCAAGGAAAAATAATAATTATAGGAAAAAAAAATTAGCACCAAAATACACTTAAAATGACTGAAAATTAATTATTATTCTCGTTAATCGTTATATAATGACCGCCCTTTTATCCATATTGTGTTTCGTCATCTAGCGGCATTATCATAAATGAAATGTTATCAATAGTTCATACACTTATAAAATAATTAGTTAATGAATGCCTTAAAAATGTACGATTAAAAACTTTAAAAATAGAAGTCACTTCAATTATTATTATGTCTGTTTTTCACTTTTTTACTACCACTGTGATACGCTGGACTTCGTGCCTTGGCTTAGGGCACCCGTAGCTGCAGACCACGCCCTTATCCACCGACACGAGCAACGCCCAGCAGCAACCAACATCACAAAAATTACAAGTCTCAATTTTATTTTTAATTTTTATTAAGGTAATTCTTATTTATGTCTCGTTTACAGTCACACCTTATTTTTCTTTAAATTATTTTGTTTACTTCACTGCCCGAGAAATATTCATACGCACTTTATTTTTTCCACTGTTTTTATTACTGTCTATTTACTTAGTCGAACTTTTTTTTTTTTCCCGTTAATTTTGTAACAGAGTTCCGTTAAATCACTATAAGTTCGGATCACTACTTATCAACTGTTCCAATAGTCCGATAGGTTTTTTTTTTTAAGTTGTTATAACACTTTAATTTATGCACTAGTTTAACTTTCAAAACTGTCCACACTGTGCAGTATCTATAACTGTCAATATGATTGAAATCAAATGTAATGTCCTTGTAAATATTGTTGATTTAATTTGTATTCTTCGTTTTCTTGTTGTTCGTCCTCTGGCTGGCGCGGCGCGCCGCCAGTGCAGCGCAAGGCCGCACTGGCAGGATCGCCATGTGGTGTGGGACGTAAAGACAAACACTATCTCTGGAGTATAGGTTTATTCTGCTCTATGATACTTATGCTAGGGTATATATAGGGTACATGTGAGAGAGTGTGCGTGCACACTACAAAGCTGTTTTTCGGGACAATTTTCACTTTGTCGGGAATCGGGAACACATGCTAAAAATCGGGAGAATCCCGCCAAATCCCGACCATCTGGCAACCCTAATTTCATCAGGTAACTGACTATTTTCATTGCAAATACCTACATCATCACTATACATAGTATAAAACAAACTCGTTTCCCGCCGTCGACAGACATGTATACTTAGTTAGTTACTTACTTAGATCTTTAAAACTACGCAACAGATTTTGATGCGGTTTTTTTTAATAGATAGAGTGATTCCAGTGGAAAGGTTTATGTATAATTTGTTAACGTTAACCCGTGTGAAGCCGGGGCGGGTCACTAGCTAAAGACTAATGGCATTATTCATAAACATTTATCAAATCTAACAAACTGCTGATAATCGTTGGTCCCGATCCGTCGTTCAGACATTTCTGTTTGTTACAGTTACATACATTTTAAGAGCCTAGCATAAGAGGGTTATTATTTAGGTACATACAGACTATGATTTGAAGGGTTTTATGTAGAATATATCATTAAAATTCTCTGGATCTTCAGAGCCGGCAGGCCCTGAATCACAATCACAACCCGCTTTCCGTAAATTCTCACAAGTTCACCAAACTAAGAAGTTCTCCAATGGGACAGTTCAACAGATTCACAGGCAGACATGCTCGAACCCCCGCCATACAAGAAAACATAGGGCAAAGAAGCATTCCTAATTAGACAGGCATCTATGGCAAAACATTGTTACGCTGTCAGTTACCTTTCAAATAGACAAACGTGATGGCACGTAGGTACCTACTGGCGGTCTAGCATGAGTTGCGTTCTCGCGCGCGACTCCATACATCTGGCGCGACTTCAAGTATGGACTCGCGCGCGAGAACGCAAGTTGTGCTAGACCGCCTGATGGATTTACAGGAGAGTCTCGATTATCAGAACCCTCACTATCCAAACGCTGACTTAGTTTGGGTATCTGGACCCTCAATTATTCGAACTTTTTTCATGTACCTACTTTATATCTTAATGTTTTTGTAAGTCAAATTTTAATATACTGTATATAACTGTTTTTAGGTACGTAAAAATGTATTATTTTTGATTGATCTCGTCCAAAAAAACGCATTTCGATTCTACCGAACTTTTTCATCCTATATTCGAACTAGTCTCGGTCCCAATCCCAATTGGTTCGCATAATCGAGAATTCGCGTCAATGTCAAATACACAAAGCGGCTGTTATTACACTAGGTATATTCCATCTACCACCTACCTGTGCGCCAATATCTTTGTTACAAGAGAAATCATATCACACATTTTCATGTCACGGAATAATCAACCCAGTCTTCTCATTACCAAAACGAAAATACTAAAGGAAAAAAAATACCTACTGGTCAATATATCCCCATAAAAATATCTGATCTAAAAATCCTGTAAACTGTAAACAAAACCATACCTAACTCGCGATCAAAATAAATGACGCGCAAACCGGTCTCGCAACGTCGCCTCCAAGTTAACGCCGCCGTCGGTTGGTAGAAAGCGGCGTTTCTAATCTTACGGCCAGTCATTGACTCCACGCGGCACACTTAGAGCGGTTAGATGCGTTCTAAATTGAAAACCGTGAACGCTACACTCAATTTTACGAACGCAACACTCAATTTTATGATTGTTGCACTCAATTTACAGTTGGAAAAAGGATTGTGTTGTAAATTGAGATGACTTTATTACACGACTGCCCAAACAAAAAGAGTGTATTGTTTTCAGCGTTCATGTTTGTAACTTTGTATGTATATATTTAAGTATTTATCTGAGTTTCTTTATTTGTTGAGGTTTACTGCATTGTAAATAAAGATGAAGGTTCTAAGAGATACATTTCTTGGTTATGCGTCCATAATTTGATAAATATTCGTTGAAATATAACTGATGTTTTCTAAAGGATGCTGGTATAATTATACTTTAATCTTGTACCTACCTATACATAAGTACAAATAACTACCAAACATTATACGTAATTAGTTAAAGCCTGTTTATTGCTCCTTTAACAAACTAAAGAAACTTGCTATTGAACATAGTAAGAAGCAGATGAGATGAATTATGCTCTAAATGATGTCTAAAGCTAAACAACAAAACCACTCAAACACACTCAAAAACACTCAAAAAACGAAATATATCACGAAAACAGACGTGTCAACTTGTCAAGCAACGCGCACTCTCTATTCTTTTCAAAATAAAGGTTCCTAGTCGCATAGATTCTCAGTATCAAAACCGGATCCAAATTGCATGGTCGGCTTTGGGATTAGATCTTAGAATTACCTAAGTATATGTACCCTACCTATCTGATGGATGCAATTCCTACTAATATACTTCGTAACATTTATAAATACGAAAGTAACTCTCTCTGTCTGTCTGTCTGTTTGTCACTCCTTCACGCTTAAACCGCTGAACCAATTTATATGAAATATGGTATGGATGTACATAGTTTGAGGCCCGGGAAAGGGGACGTGCGGAAATCAACCTATAGGTAGTATTGGTTGTATTTTAATCCAGTGGAGCGGAGAAGAGATTTGGATTACCACCAATGCTATTCGTTGACTCCCGCACGTCTCTAATCATCTCCAACTTAGTGGAAAGGCAGCCTAACGCTGTACGCAGTAGGTATACGCAGCATCGGGCGTCAACTACAGAAAAAGACATGCACCCACACACAAGACACACAGACCTACCAGACAGACACACAGACCCACCAGACAGACACAGACCCACCAGACAGAAGAGACTATGCCGCTGTGGCCTGGTGGCCGAATGGCAACCGGCACCTGCCGCGATAGCAGACGACGCTGGTTAGATTCCAGCCTGGGGCACTGGAGGCCTGGGTCACGTTTTCTTAGACATTTAGGTATTTAAAACCTCCATATTTCATAGATCTGAGATGGTGATTTAAGATGGAGATGCTTACGAGTTAGCTTAGATAAACTTTTGTCTGAAGATTGTCGTGTTTGGGCGATTGTGCACTACAATGAATTTTACTGTCAGGCAGTCCGAGTTTTCATGGTCCGATATGGCATGAAAAAAACGGATGATTGGCTTGTGCACTTGTCCGTCTTTTTACTCGCAGGTGCGGCGCAGTGGCATGAAAAAAACGGATGATTGGCTTGTGCACTTGTCCGTTTTTTTACTAAAAGAGAGGTAGCCCGCCCCCGCCCGGCCAAGTCATGAATAATACTAATTCCAGACGCAGTGCACAAGCATAAACACGTTTTTCATAGCTGTCATCTCGGACCGGAAAAAAACTGTCCGGAATGGGGAAAGTAAAATGTCGGACGTTAAAAATACGTCTAGTGCACAAGCTACTATATACATTTAATGGCGTGCCATATCGGACCGTAAAAACTCGGACTGCCGGACAGTAAAATTCATTGTAGTGCACAATCGCCCTTTCGGAGGTTCCGGGGCAAACTACCGAATCCGCAGTTCTGTCGCGAGAATAGTGAATACTTGAATAGGTAGTTTTAAGTTTATCAAATGTAGGTAAAGGTATGAATTTTAATTATTGCCCGATTCAAATTTTTAAATAAATAGACAATAAATACGTATTTATCTGTAATCTCTGTCTCTTTCCAACAACCTTATTAGCTAGAAAGAGAGTGTCAGGTTACAGGCCTTATAAACGCGTCTCAGGTGCGTGGGCGCAGCCATAAACGTTATCGCGCTGATAACGTATCAGCTTCCGCACAGCTGCCGCTGACGGACCACTGATTTACATTTGCAGGAATCTTTAGTTGCTATAGAAATTACGTAAAAATGAGTTATTTACATAGGTAAACAATCTACAATATATATGGGCATTTCTATTTAAAGTTGTACCCCCAACTTGCATTTTAATTTCCTCAGAGACTAATATTCAAAAAAACCTACTTACCTACAAATAAACAATTTGGCCTAGATCGCCGTCAACTCAACAGGCAAGGTGCCCAGAAGACTGGCCGTGTTTCCTCGCTGTATGGCGAATAATAAAAAAGTGTCCCCAATATTTCATATATTTTATGTTCGTCCGTTTGGTTAGGGTCATATAGAAGGTTGTACTGAAATAATCCAGTAAAATTGTCGAATTTTGTAACGGGGCTCTTTTGCGTCATATCCGTTAGTTCTGATTTTTTGCAGACTTACCTATTTATGATGTTGGCCCAATGAATAATCCAAGTTTGTGACTTCGAGCGCCGAACGCAACTATGTCAAAAATCGAAAAAACCGCGAAGATTTCGTTTTTTTTTTTAGTTTTGGGCGATTCTAACCCTAAAGGACTAGTTTTTGATAATAGCTTCCTTAAACGTTTTTAAAGAAGACTAAATTTGCTACAATACAAGATTGGAATTGTCTCTGTAGATTGAATAGTTTCCGAGATAATCGCTTTCAAAATTTATAATTTTTTTTAAATTGAGTTCGTATGCTAAGTGAGTGCAGTCAGTATGCACTTTTGACTAAAACGGGCATCTTACCGGGCGAAATCGTTAGGTACCAAACGGACCATAAAAATTGGGGACTTTTTTCCTAGGTAAAGAGAGAGAGAGGTTTTTTTTGAGTTGAAATAATTTTCCCAATTAAGATACAAGTTTTTTTTGTGTGTGCGTATTTTAGTGTTCCACTTTTGTATTTTCCCACCGTTTCGTGTACGAGTATAATGCGTCGAAGTTGACCCGCCATCTTCCTCTCGCCTGGAGTTCAATGAATACTTCGGAATGATGGCTCTAATTAATGCCGGCTGTACACATTCGTCGAGAGCCTCGCCGAGAGTCTCGGCACCGCTCCGATCCAATCGGAGAGGTCCGAGACGAGACGAGAAGGGAGCAGTATGTAGGTACACTCGTTCTCGGCCTGTCTCGGGGTGTCTCGACGAGTGTGTATGGCCCGCATAAATTTTGTCCTCCGGGCAAGGTCCCACACTGCCCGATGGGGGTCCTCCGTGAACATCGAATTACAAAATTTAGCTATTAGTACCTCTCTTTCGCTCAAATAAGCAAGAGCGACAGAGAGGCAAATACATAAACGGACGAATAAAGTACTTCGGGGTTATAGTCATTTGCGATAGTCTTTCCTCGAGAAAGTCGCCTGTGCTAGGATCCCCTGAGCCTCACATAAAGCTGTCCGTTCCGAGGCTAGTTCGATCGAGTGGAAGGTGGTCCGCTGTACGTTCCTTAAGGACGCAGCTATAAGTGAGAGCGAGAAAGAGATAGGTAAGGTTACGGTCCGGTACGCCCGCCTGTTACAGCTTTTAGATGCTTACAATATTTACCTATTTTTTATCAAGAAGTTTTCATTGAGATTGAGCATAGACTTAAAAGGCGAAAATTCAATTGCATTATATTGGTAAGGTGCGAAGTCGGTGGAGGGGGAAGTGGCGCTGATCGTCACAAACACAGGTAATCTTATGGAATGGCCGCCATTAGTACTAGCGGCAGCCGCTTGAACTAATTTTACTTCATAAGATTTAACGTAGAAAGTCTGCCAAAATGAGGGCAGCACCAGTCGTGCACCTAGCGAAGCGAATAAACCTTGATATCTCAAAAACGTCACATCCGTATGACGGTAGGAAACTCATCATGAATAAACAACCGAACCAAAACAAAGAAATTTAACACCGCATAGCTGACGAACCTTGAATTAGACAAGCTCCCAGCTACCGGCTACTGCATACTTCCAACATTTTTCACACCAACACTTTACACTATCACACCCCATTCAATACTATACCTTACAGCCTTCACATATAGATTCATTTTACAATGTCACTAAAAAAACAAAAGCCTGCAGCGTGGCGCCTTCAAAATATGCTCACTCATTGTGTAACCTCAAGGTACTGTTATCCTTCCAAGTTGAAAGAATCCTTATTTCAAGTGCATAAGATCTTTATTAAAGAACTCGTTTTTCGGGTATCACAGTAGCTAGAACACCGGTAGTCGATGGTCTGCTATTGTCTACAATATTGGATACATTGAATTTCAATGCTACTAGATATTGTAACTAAGTACTCTACGGGCTAATTGTAAGTAAATGACGGACAATAAATGTCATTTTAACAATCTTGTTATCTTGTATTTTTTTTTATTAATGTATTGTGCTGTATTTATTTGTAGTTATTGTTTTTTGTATTTGTATTTTGACTTTTATTGAATAAACATTGTTTGTAGGTATTATTTTTTTTTTAACAATACCCAATTCACTTGTAACTAACATGTTGACAGTTGACACCTAATGAATTGAAATTTGCAAGTAGGTACTACATAGGTATAATAATATGTAGATGACTACCTATACAATAATTTGGGACCATCGAGCTGATCTGATGAAGCCGGAATATGAATAGTGGAAATTAATCTTCTAATGTTACTATTAATAGACCCTCTAGATTATTTTAGAGTAGGTAGGTACTCAATTTGACGAGTCAAATTCTTTGGGGAAGTGGTGGCAATAAATAAATATCTACTTAAGTGTGTTTTCCAAAACGAACATTTTGGCAGAAACGGTATGTATTCCTGGCCTTCCTGGGATGTGATTTGAGGTTTGTGATTGTGATTGAGGCCCGAGAGATGATATTCAATGAAAATGATATTAAAATTGAATTGATGTGATGTGAAGTTTTTTTATTGAAAGCGCAGAGGCCCGTCTCTCAAAAGCTTGTAAGTAACTTGTAATACAAGTGGAAATCCCTTTCTAACAAAAGCTGTCAAAAAGTGACATCCGCTTGTATTACAAGTTACAAGCTTTTGAGAAACGGGCCCCAGGTCCCTTCAACAAAGCTCAGGTTGTCCGTGTATGTTAAGGATCCTGACCGAATTTATTGTTATCTTTTTGAGTTTTTTTTTCGAGGACGATTTTATGATACCACACTCGAGGTATTAGGTAAATAGAAGCCGAGTTTTTTTTCTGAAGTGCGGCGGCGCCGGCGTATAACTTGGATTGCCCCCCCCCCCCCCTGCCTACCTGCCAGGGGGTGGCGGATGGCTACCGGGGTAAATTAGCTTAGTTTTACGTATATTACATCTGTGCCAAGTGAATTCATCCGATACCAAAATTTGTACCTTATGATGACACTATTTCCCGAACTACCTACTCTACGTCTACGTAAGTACCTATACACAGTCCTATACAGCACAATCGAGGTTTGAACTTTGAACCCACACATGATTGTTGACCACCACACATACGAGGGGTGTTCAAAATATTCTCGGTATGAGAATGAAAACAAACAAGTACGAAAAGTTTGATATTTTTATTTTTCAATATACTCCCCCCCTATGTTCATACACTTAAAAGATCGATCAATTATTTTTTTAATCCCTCGTAAAAATATTTTTTATCTTTCGTGTAAAAATGCTCCTCCACTGCCGCCTTCAATGCTTTATCGTCAGAAAATTTATTTCCACGCAGATCCTTTTTAAGATTGGGGAGCAAAAAGAAGTCGCTGGGGGCTAAGTCCGGACTATACGGTGGGTGAGTAACAGTTTTAAACCCACATTCAACAATAGCTGCCTTGGCAATATGAGCAGTATGGACGGGGGCGTTGTCATGCAGAAGCAGAATACCTTTGGTTAACTTTCCTCGCCTCTTTTCTTTAATTACATCCTTTAATTGACGTAGAATGTTAGCGTAGTACTGTCCTGTGATATTTACACCTTTTTCTTTATAATCGATTAGTAATACTCCTTCACAATCCCAAAATATCGTGGCCATGACCTTGCCAGCTGAAGGGATGACCTTGAACTTCTTGGGATGAGCTGAACCCTTAATGTGCCACTGCATGGACTCTTGTTTACTCTCTGGGTCATAATGATGAACCCAGGTTTCATCTCCAGTAACTATTCTTTGCAGCACCTCATCAGGATTTTCACCGCACAGGTCAATAAAATCGGAACAACAAGCTACACGCATGTCTTTTTGAAGCCGAGTCAGCATTCGCGGAACCCATCTTGCACTTACTTTTGACATATTAAGATGGTCATGTATAATATCATGTACGGTACCAATAGAGAGATTGGTTACTTGTGCTATAGATTTTACCTTCACTCGACCATCTTCCAATATAAGTTTTTCCACTTTATCAATATTTTCTTGTGAAGTAGCTACTACAGGCCGGCCAGGTCTAGGGTCATCTTCAATACTCTCCCTTCCGCGTTTAAACTCGCTTGACCACTTTTGAATGGTAGATAAAGAAGGAGCAGACTCACGGTAAACACAATCCATTTCCTCTTTTATGGTTTTTTGATTTTTACCCTGTTTTGTCAAGAATTTTATCACGCATCGATGTTCTAATTTAGTTAACATTGTCAATTCGCACAGGATGTTCATGTTTGTTCAGCAATTGCAGAAAAACAAAAGACTATCTCGGTTCGAATTATACTTTTTTTTAATGTCAATGAATAAACCTTAGCGGCCAGTAACGAAAGAAATTTTAGAAGAGGTCGTAAGATATCAATACCGAGAATATTTTGAACGCCCCTCGTATGCTATATATGCACAGCTTTTTTTTAAAACAGTTGACAAACAACACAGTAGTCATGTGAGTAAAAAGCGTAGGTACAGTTAGTTAATAATGCTGGTCAACCAAATCTTGTCAGTAAAAAAAGGCGCGAAATTCAAATTTCCTATGGGACGATATCCCTTCGCGCCTACATTTTTCAAATTTGCCGCCTTTTTCTACTGTCAAGATCTGGTTGACCAAGTATAGTTAATACACTTAATACCATGACTCAGAATTATAAAAAATTCAGGATGACATTATTTTCTTCCGAGTATCATTTGAACAGTGAACTAAGCGTGTTTTAGTACTTCTAGTAGCCGTAAAAGGCCGATGTGTGTTATTTGGCACCGTTAACATGACGCCTGATAGCACGGTAGTAATTAATTAGTGCCGTACCCACACCACTAGGGCTGCCACAGCATCTCTTTTATAATTTCATTCAATATTGTATAGAATAAAATACTGGTGACATTTCTTCCCAGCAACATTTGAACAGTGCTTTAGTTTAGAGTTTAGCTACCTATTTAGTGGCCGTAAAAGGCCGATGTGTGTTATTTGGCACCGTTAACATGAGTACCTACATATTTAATACATGCCCCCTTATTTTGAATATACATACATAGATACATACCAATACGAATAAAACAGGAATAAAAGTATACATACATACGATTACACACGAATGGTCTCATACGTACTTATACATACGTAAATATGTATATAAATAGTAGGTATAATATCGCCTTATCGCTAAGTGTGTTGGCGTAAGCTGTAAACGTGATATTAAACAATGAATAATATCACGTTGTCAACCCTGCATCTGACGCGTCGCAGCGCGAAATAATTGAGTCGTTAGCACTACTGATATTACGCACGGCGACGAGCGCACGGTTGATATGACGGTGTATAATAGTGTAGGAACTGTTACTACACTAATTGCAGATTTCATACTTCCGCCAATTAGTGAGCTTCCACTCCAATTAATAAATTTAAGAAAACCCTACATGAATGGCTAAATAATAATAAAATGTTTTATTCACTTTACGATTATTTGAATAACTCGTAATATAATGTAGTACATAATGTAATAAATACAGGTAGCTTAAGAAATACAACAAATATTTGCATGCTGTTTGTGGACGGTTGAATCAGGAGAAACTTTATGTATATATAACAACTGTAATCTGACCCTGTTCACGCGAATAAATAATTTATGATTTATGATTTGTGGTATTTTGGTAGTAAGTAGATACCTAAGCGACTCTACTAGAAATACTATCCCGCAAGTCACAAGCTACCCCAATTCATTGGATGAATTGGATCGGATCTAAATTAACGACTTCGGTTAATAAAACGCTAATTTAAGTTTAATTAATTTAATTTATAAGGAGCAAAGACGACACAGATTGCAAAGATTTGTTATTTATCTGTGCGGAATACAGTGATATTTTTTGGGAAAGATAAGTGTGAATTTCGAAAATAGCGAGATTGGGGTTGCATTCGAGGCTGGCAAACCAAACAGGACTTTACGAGTAGGTACATAAATGAAATAAATAAATATAATAATACAGTCAGTTTGTGTCGGTCCGCCAACTCATGTGACTCCCGTTGAAGCCCCCATTACATATATGTAGAGCGAAATCGAAATATGTCCAACAATATTCACCTTAAACACAGTGAATGAACCGTTTTAATATATTTAGTAATAATCACGATAAAATATAAGCAGAATAAATTAAAGCAGAGATAAAAGTTGCTGCATTTAAAAACGGAATGTGCGAGCGCAAAAAGTTGTTTTGTTTCGTTATCTACGTTTCATCCTTGGGCTGCGCGGGCGCGGCTGTTGCCGTGCAATTAACTGAGGTTCATATTTTAACGTTTTAAAATAGGTATATGTATTTTGGTGTCTAACAAATATCAATCTTCAAAAAGTTTGTTATTGTCATTTGGTTTTTCTTCAAAACAAGTTTTTTTTTTATTTTATTACATTTAGTTCTTTTTTTTTCACTGTCCCTTTTTCACACGATTTAGCTACTCACACAATATTCGGCATAATCTTTAAGTGAAACCATTGGCATTAAATTCGGAGTAACATTATAGCTTTGCGTGGCAGTGTGATTATAACTAAAATAGGTGCTAAAGTAGACACTTTTGCCGAAAAGACTTTAAAAATCACGAAACATAACTCGTAAACCTGTAACACTGTGACTATGGATGGCATATAGACTGCAGTAGAAATATTTGGGCGAAAAAGCTAGAAATATCTTAATGTTTTAAGCGTTTAATCTCGCGGTTGCGCCCACAACCGCAACCTTGTGCTGTTTCGACTGTTGGACAGGCACCGCTTTCCGTCTTTTCGACTTCACTGTTCAATAAGTATCTTCCCCCATTAAACTAATAATAAAAATCCAAGCAATAAATAAATAATATAGTCATTGTAGCCAAGCACGAACAATGGCGCACAGTGGAGCAACAAAGGCGATTGTGTGCGTTGGGCAACGCTGAATCACCACACAAAGGCTGGTTACGCAAAACGGAACGCAATCGGGCCTCGTGAGGAGCTCAAGTGTTAAGTGGCTGGAATGTGACTTTAAATATAGAATATTATGGCGAAGAGTATGGTGGAAATTAAGAGTCGACCCCAAATGAAACGTGACGTGGTTAGGCAAAGAGAAAGAAAGATTTTTTACAAGGCTGGAGACATTGACGTATATCTTAAGTACGGGCCTAACGCGCACTAAGAATGGTGTTAGTTCAGCGGTGTCACTCACGAATTCGAGCCAATCGTCCAGTCTAACGCCACAACGCGATTGGTTGATGAATTGGCTCGAATTCGTGTGCGTGACACCGCTGTACTGGCACCATTCCTAGTGCCCGTAAGGCCCGTCTTTAGATATACATACATATGTCAATGACTGGAGATAAATGGGACGTTCATATGTGTGCACAAATAAACAAACACTTACACAAATCGCCTTTTATTACCTTTAAATTGGAGTATCTACCAGTGATCTGCCTCAAAAGTTCTGACAGTCCTGCATTTTCAGATAGAGCTGTATATTTTTAGTTGTTGTTAGGCTGCCTATTTCCACTGAACTGATTGTAATCCATATCTGTTCTCCACTCCGATGGATTACAAATTACAACCAATCCTATTGGTTGATTCCCGCACGTCTCTCATCTCCGACTCAGTAGAAAGACAGCCGTAGGTACTATAGGTAACTCTTATGTGTGTGTACACTTGTACCTTATGTAGCTCCAAATTGTTTAAAATACCTCCGACTGAAGCTGAAATCGCACTTAGTAACAGATTAACAATTAAATCGTAAGACTATCACTAAAGTCCTCAATTCAAAGCGAACTTATCCCCTTTTGGGTGTTGTTACTCGTTGCGCCCTCTCACTAAAACTCATTATAAATTTAGTTGCTATCGGATTTAAATCGAGCAAGGGTAAACCCGTTGATAAACAACTCCTCGTTAGATAACTACCTACCTATATAGTAGGTATAGGATTTTCGCCATTAGGACTGTCATTCATTCGAAACAAGAACACGAACCTACGGGCCTTAAGGTTTTTGAATTAGATTTTTTGTAAGTTTTAACAAAAAGAAAGTAATCATGCAATGGGTTCTATCTAAAATAGAATTTCGTATTTTAGAAGCAATTTCGTATTCTGGCTTTTGTGCACACATTTTTGTAAATTATTAAGGAGTATTTTAGATTTATGTTCGTTATTTTTTTATTTCGAGCGAAAGTCAACAAATCAGGATTTGAATCGCTGAAGCCTCTAGAGAAAATCCTCAATATTGCTATTACATTTTTGTCAACCGTATTGTGATCTAAAAAACCGGTACGATTTTTTAAAAACTCCGCTCTCTAAACTGAAACTACGGCACCTTAAAGAAATCAACTTTGTAAATGGCATTGTTTTATATTCTTTTTTGTTCCTTTTGCCCCATTGTCATCACAATATAGAAATCATTCCGTAGAAAACAAAACTATTTACTTGGTATTACCTAAATATTACCTACTGTTTAATTTTCTTCAAAATATATTTTATTTCTAACAAGCAATCTCACTAATTTTAAAATGTATATTCATCGAAGTGCTCCGAGTGTAGCTAGCGGGCGTAAAGAAAAGCCCTAGGGTGGAAAGCCACGATTATCCAGCCTCGCCGGAGCGGAGGGAGCCACCCCTCACCGTATATTGCCAAACATGCAACGCGTGTCGTCCAATATCTATAATATCCAGAGATAACGTGTTTGGGGTTGGATTTGAGGATTGTGGAAATAAAACAAACACTATATTACTTTTTCTAGACTACGGGAAAATTATTGTTGTTTTCATAGCACCCTCTCATTAGTTGGTATGTATTACCACAGACTAAATAATAGTACTAGGTACAGAAGATTCACTCTCTAGCAAAACGCGTTTATTACGACAGATATATGACAACTAGGTGGCGCAAGCGCGAGCTGGCGTCCGTTCAGTGGCGGTACGCGCCGGAAACTACCAACTAATTTTGGTGTCTAGCCATAGGGCTAGGCCGCATCTACCTACTGTAGCGACGCGACGAAATCGCGGAGTGAACGCCTGGTACCTAAATTATGTTTTATCGTGAGTCAAAATATATTTGGATTGTGTATTCTTTTAAACTTGCTTTGCCTATCTTTCCGTAAGTGTCGACTGCTGTGTCCACAGAGCCAGCCCCTTCTTGATTTCAAATCAACAAATCAAGGAGACTAATATATGTACCATCAGCGAGGCGATTTTATCAATGAATTCATTCATAAATAATTTCTCCATGCAATTTCACAGCTCATTGTACTAAATTATATCTAAGACTAGCTTTCTGTCTGCATGCATAAATTCATTTAAGTATATCTGTGCAGCCTTAGCCGTGAAGCCCGTGAAAAAAAGTTAGAATTTTTTCGCATTTAAGGTGGATTTTGGCGAACGTCACTCATTTTATCAAAGAAATTGACAGATATAGCGGCGACAACAACGACGCCGCAACAGTATGTAGCTGCAGTTGATATCCGAACGTCACCTTTATAATACAAGTATACCTATGGAATACGGCTACAGAAATTATCGGGACTCAGGCCAAAAAAGCAGACATCTCATCTAGATAAAAGATAAAAACTGCACGTCCGTGACATGAAATAAATGTACTGAACGGCCATTCAGCCAAAGATGGCGGGTTTGAAATAAAGTGTTTTACCAACAGACGACGCTTAATCGGGGCCTTGCAAATGCACTTCGCCGCTTTGGCCCAATTCACAGAACGCGGCGACATTTTTTGCGAGAAATTTATACCTCCTACCTATTTTTCTTTTTTTAATCATTGGCTTGAGAAAACTACCTGGCATAAGTTTAGATCCGTAGGAATCGCAAAATTAAAAGAAGAAAATTGTATTAACATGAGTTTTACGCTGTCGACTTCAAGCACCAAAAAACTCGTCAACCAACTCATCGGCTAAATCGGACCGGCTCCTTTAGAAAAACACCTACATTTTGACCAATTTAATTTAATCCCAAAATGCTCATCTTCATACTTTACTCATAGTCCAAGATATTATTAAACTTTCATATGTAAAGTCAAATCACTTTTATATGCAATTTAGACTCTGACACTTTGACTGCAATTTCCTACTTTTGTATTAGATAGTATTTGATCCTCAAAAGAAACAAAGTAGCCTACAGTGACATAGGTGCCTATTCGTGAACGTCTGCATGACTTAGGTACTTTCTAAGTTTCTATACATCCCGCTCGCGCTCGCACTAAATATGCGAGTAGGTAATACGAGTGAGATGCATAGAAAATAAAATACGCACACGGCGTGTTCACGACTAAGTTCCTTAAACGAGAAGATTACTCTGCCAAATGAAATTCTTACAATAATGGTTCTGCTAATTAACACAAAACCGAATTAAACGGTATGTGAACCAAAACTAGAAAATGTCGTCTAAAAGTTAGATGTTCGGCGAAACGTAGTCTGTGAATCGATAATCTGCGAAAAATTGCTCGGAGAATCATTAGGTACCCCCCTAATAGACTTGTGACGTCATCACAGTCTACTGAGATCGGGATGGTCGTTCAAGAGTCATGATTGTTCATGAGCGAGTTCGACACCTAATACTCTGGACTCGTACTTGAAGATTTTTGGGTTGCTGTGACCACAACCTTTTTCGAGGGCTGGATCCGCGCCTGGCACACGCTAGCGAATGTGTCAGTATCAAACTGGTGGTAGCCGTACTGATCGACGGATACCATTAATAAAGTCATTAATCCTATTATGCTCAATTCTAATAGATGCCCAGCCCAGCCCCTGGAACCTAGGTCTAGGTACCCACACGGCCCACACCTACCTGAGTTATTATCTTAATTTAATACGTGTACTTAATTTAATACCTATTATCGTTGGACAATCGAGCATCACAGTAATACCTCGTCGTAAATTTAATTAATAAAACATTACGACTTACTTACATAATAACGATATTACGCCATAAATTATCTTTAATAATTAATAACATTATATTAGTAACTCAATGGCTTGTCTCTCACGCACTAAACCTAATTTACATTGCAATTATGTATTTCCTCAGCTTACCTTCAGTAATAATTACCAAGTACGTCCTATTACTTACCTACCTAATAAAAAAGTTGCTTATTTATAATTAAAATTAAAATGTAATTGAAAGTTGAGAGCCTTGACGACATTCCCCCGCGTCTCGGGCCGCGTCCAAATGGCAATTTGTTTTTTTTTCTCGATTCCGCGAAGCACGAAACAGGTTGGAGCGAGTTTTTTGGACGGGCAACTCCGTGTGCGTGTGGTGTTGCCAGTGTTGGTTGGTAGTGTATCGGAACAAGCTCAATTAAAAACAAAGGAAATTTTAAATTTGAAAAGTCAGACCACGATCACTTTGCAGAATTTTTTATAGCACAGACATGCAAGTGTTAGGTATTTTTTCTACTCCCGTATTTTTATTTCTCATTTACCTAAAGGGTCGTGCACACATCTTTAAAACCCTATCTTATAGTTAAATCTTTAGTCTATTCCCTAAAAAAGCATTTGTGCATACACGCAGTATCTTTTATGATAGTGATATTTTTTTATTTAAAAAATAATAATCTATAGAATCTATATAGGTACTAGTAACACTGTTAAATGAAAAAAAAACATAATTCCTTATCTTTATTGCGTTGGGATAAAATATTCAGAAATATTTACTAGACGTGGGACCAGTAATGAAACGTGAACTACACTCCTGTAATAGTATTTTATGCAACCGATGTTTAAGAGAGGTCAAAAAAGGCGAGTGGCGTGAGTAACAATTTGAGGCGAAGCCGAAAATTGTTAATAAAGACGCCACGAGTATTTTTTGACTCGGTTAAACAACGTTGCATACAATACTTTTTCTACGACCAAGCACATTTGAAATAAAATTGTAAATTTAACAAATATTTTTAATTCAGAAGTAACATAAATGGAGGGTACGGGCGGGAAAAGAATGAATGAATTAATGAAATAAAAAAAAAACGTGTCTATGGTTCACTTATTTGTCAGAGATGACATTTAAAATAAGGTTGGCAACACTGTATTTCATTCAATATTTTTTAAGTGGTCATTACACGAAGTATCGTAAAATCGCCAAAAAGATACAGCGTGTATGCGCAAATTCTTTTTGCGTTCAGTTCAGTCAATCAGTTTTCAACAGCAATTTTAAACCACTAAGAATTAGAGGAACGAGAAGAAGGTTAGAAAGATTTGGATCTGAAGACGGCTGTGGAATACCCATCCTTGAAGATTAGATTTCTCTTCTTTCTACCGTACAACTGTTTTTAAATACGTTTAAAATTGTGTTATTTAATTTAATAAATGCGTTAACATTGCCACTAGCAATTAACATTGTAACATAAAGTCATAGATAGAGATGCTTTTTTACGTTTCGGTCTGTTCTAAAATAAATGGCTCTATACTCTATACTGGCCTTAAAGAAAAGAACATAAATACTTACTTATAACATGTACATTATGTTCCAAGTGTTCCAACCAATTCCAGTAGGTATCTTTCATTAAATAAGTTGAAAACATTAAACACGAATAGGACATGCAACTTTTACCATGCACAGCGGTAGAAATTTTACAAATAACAGCGAAATATCAAAAATACTCCAAACTTTTACTAGGTAAGGATTATTCGGATAATTCCGGAAATCGGGTAATCCCGAAAATCATTGTGAAATCACTCATATTCCGTTGTAGTAAGAGTCAGCTTTCGCAATTATCCGCCTTATTCGTTAATTCGGAAATACCTGAATACACCTTACCTACCTACATTTTTCATGATCGATGCCGCCTGTATTTTTGCGTCGTTAAAATTAGCTTACGAGTAGCTTACTCCAATCCGACAATAAAGAGTAGAAATTAAATTAAGAGGAACTAATACCTAGTAGATGGTATGTACAGCAAAAGTATATACCAACACAATCTATCTATATATATAAATGCACGTGTCCTGACTGATTGACTGACTGACTGACTGACTGGCTCATCAACGCAGAGCCGAAACTACAAACGCTAGAAAGTTGAAATTTGGACACTAGGTTGCATTTATAAAATGTATAAGAGCTAAGAAGCGATTTTGAGAAATTCAACCCCTAAGGGGGTTAAAAAGGGGATGAAAGGTTGTATAGGGTGCAAGTTTTATTTTAAGCTAGGAATTTGAAACTTTATAAAAATGTACTATATTAAAAAACAAGAAAACTAATTTCTGCGTTTTCGAAAATTCATCCCCCAAGGTGGTGAAAAAGGGGTTGAAAGTTTGTATGGAGATCAAATATTTTTGTGAGTGTTGGACTTGAAACTTTGTATATGAGGATATTATTATAAGACGGGAAAAGTAATTTCAGCGTTTTTGAAAATTCATCCCCTAACAGGGTTAAAAAGGGGTTGAAAGTTTGAACCCATTACAAATGCTTTGAAACTTCTTAGAAAGACATAATAGCCGATGACAAAAAAAAAGGAATTGCGACGTTTTAGGTAATACAACCCCTAAGGGGGTAAAAAAGGGGATGAAACTTTGTCCTGGGATGCAAATTTTATTTTAAGCTAGGACCTTGAAGCTTCGTAAAAAGGTATTAAATTAAAAAACAAGAAAACTAATTTCTGCGTTTTCGAAAATTCATCCCCCAAGGTGGTGAAAAAGGGGTTGAAAGTTTGTATGGAGATCAAATATTTTTGTGAGTGTTGGACTTGAAACTTTGTATATGGGGACGATATTATTATAAGACTATTATTACAAGAGATTAATAAAGGCATATTATTAGAATACAAGAAAAATAACTTCAGCTTTTAAAAAATCATCCCCTAAAATGATTAAAAAGGGGTTGAAAGTTTGTATAGGGTTCAAATTTTATTTAAAGCTAGGAACTTCAAACTTCGTAAATAGGTAGTTAGGTAGTAGGTTTTATTAAATAGAGGACATGAAAATCTTCTAAGGGGGTTTAGAGGGATTATATCGAGGACAATTTTATTCAGTTAGGGGCTTGAAACTTCGTAGGTTGTGAAAGACAAAGTCTCATGCGTTGTATAATATTAATAATTAACAAATGATTAACCGTCCTACCGCAATCACTTGCTGCACAATGTTCTAAGCTAATGTAGAAATATATAACCACCAATATACAAATCCACGCGTACGAAGTCGCGGGCAACAGCTAGTTTATTATAAATTGTTCCCTCGCTTCGCTCGGGACCGATAGATAGTTTGCCTGTTTGCTCTAGAATTATTATGTATTTGTGTGTGTTTAATGATATACTTAGGACGGAAACCACGAAAACGAGCAGACGAATCGCTTGATGGTAAGCAGTTACCGTCGCCCGTGGACACCCGCAACACCATCTTTTCTGCTTACCACTCCTGAAGTCCTGACCTTTTTAACTTTTATGGTATTATTTTTATGGTACTATCGTGCACATAGCGTCAATTGCACGCGTATATAATGACAACACGGTAAGTACACCCACAGGTCAAGCCATATTTGACTCGTAACTAGGAAACACTCGCAGGCTGGCAACCCAGACAGTCAGCCTAATTGCCGACCGCCCGCGGCATACTAATGGACGGATTAAAATAGTTTTATAGCCCATAAACGTTGCTCAATGCCGACTTCTTACCAAACCAAACACCTATATCATCTCTACACGTTATAGTAAAATATACCTTATTTTTACAAACATTAAGTTTTAAATTACAATAATGTTTAGAAGACAGATACGAGGTTGTGGAAGTATTAGTGGATATGGATACGTCGTGCCGTATCGTAAAACGCAACCGGATAGTTCGCCTTATCGATGACTTGTATTGAAACTTGGTTTCACGTAGCTAGATTTGAAATTGCGTTGTCAGATCCCTAAGTAATGAGTGAATTGTGTTATCAACCGATTTCGAAAGAGGAGTTGTAATAGCATGTAATGTATTTTTTCCACTCCCGTACGTTTATTTGTCATTTAAAGGGTCGTGCACACACCTTTAAAACCCTACCTTATGTTGTTGACAACATAAGGTAGGGTTTTAAAGGTGTCTTGAGACAAGTCTTTAGTCTATTCCCCAAAAAAGCATTTGTGCATACCTACACGCAGTATCTTTTTGGCACTTTTTCGATACTTCGTGTAATGACCACTTAAAAAATATTGAATGAAATACATTGTTGCCAACCTTATTTTAAATGTCATCTCTGACAAATAAGGGAACCATAGACGTTTTTTTTAATTTCATTCATTGTTTTTCCGCCTGTACCCTCCATTTTATATAATAATAATAATAATCTTGGACACGGCGCGGATAGTCCGCCGGTTCCTCTCTCTGCAGCCCTGACCACCGGCAGCTTGGGCCTTGCCCCGCTGCTGGCGGCACCCTAGGTTAGGTTTTTTATAATATGTTTATACGTATTTTGTATTGTTTTTACACGACTGCCCAAAAAAAGAGTGTATTGTTTTCAGCGTTCATGTTTGTATGTATATATGTATGTGAGTTTCTTTATTCCACGATAACTTCAGAATGCCTTAACCGATTTAGATGTATGATACATCATTAGAATCCTTACGTCATCCCGGGTGACATAGGCTATGTGACGTCATTACAAAATCAATATGGCGGACTTAATACGCCATATTACGCAACCTTAAGAAAAAAATTTCTTGCAAACCCATCGAGTAGGGCATCAAAATGAAGCGCTTTGAAAGACGATCAATAATATATATACAATATGAGGGTTTAACTTCAATTTTAAGAAAGTAAGAATTTACAAAATATATTAAGAAAAGCTAATCTCATAAAACCAAATATTATCCTATTGTTGGGATATTAAAAGGAAGTGGTTTGACCGCTGATCATAAAAAAAAATATTATAAATAGGTATTATATTAATCATATTTTACTTGTTTTGAAACCAAGCCAATATGTTCTAAATTGCGCTAAGGGAATAGAAAAGTGTAAATAAGTTCTTTGTAGAGAGTCTGAGATTGTAGAGTCCGTCTTCAGATACAACTCTGCACCGACTTTGACGGAACAAAGTGTAAAAGTGTCATTATAACCGTATATTTTTATACGTATTTTTTATATAAAGCTCGAGATACACTTCTAAGTTTTACTTACGTATGTAGGGACAAAGCTATTTGTTAGAATGAGATAATGATATTCATCTCTCATTCTGTAGTATAGCTGTGTCCGTACGTAGTACGTACGTAAGTAAAACTTAAGACAGATGGTCTCTTCCTGCAACTTCCCCGAGTATTTTAATTACGAAGGCCGAACTCCGCTTAGGGCCGACGGTCCGAAGCGTAAGGCAGGTGCGTGCTTCCTGTAACTTCCCCAAGTATCCTAATTGCGAAGGCCGAAGGCCGAGCTTCGCGTAGGGCCGAAGGCCCGGAGCGTAATAAAGGTGCACGCTTTCTGCAGCTTCCCCAAGTATCTTAATTGCGAAGGCCGAAGGCCGAGCTTCGCGTAGGGCCGGAGGCCCGGACCGTAAGAAAGGTGCACGCTCTCTGAAGCTTCCTCAAGTGTCTTAATTACGAAAGCAGAAGGCCGAGCTTCGCGTAGGGCCGAAGGCCCGGAGCGTAAGAAAGGTGCACGCTTTCTGCAGCTTCCCCAAGTATCTTAATTGCGAAGGCCGAAGGCCGAGCTTTGCGTAGGGCCGAAGGCCTGGAGCGTAAGAAAAGTGCATGCTTTCTTTAGGTTTCCCCAAGTATCTTAATTGCGAAGTCCGAAGGCCGAGCTTCGCGTAGGGCAGAAGGCCCGAAGCGTAAGAAAGGTGCACGCATTCTGCAGCTTCCCCTAGTTTTTTATTTGCGAAGGTCGAAGGCCGAGCTTCGCGTAGGGCCGAAGGCCCGGAGCGTAAGAAAGGTGCACGCTTTCTGCAGGTTCCCCAAGTATCTTAATTGCGAAGGCCGAAGGCCGAGCTTCGCGTAGGGCCGAAGGCCCGGACCGTAAGAAAGGTGCACGCTCTCTGCAGCTTCCTCAAGTTTCTTAATTACGAAAGCCGAAGGCCGAGCTTCGCGTAGGGCCGAAGGCCCGGGGCGTAAGAAAGGTGCACGCTTTCTGCAGGTTCCCCAAATATCTTAATTGCGAAGGCCGAAGGCCGAGCTTCGCGTAGGGCCGAAGGCCCGGAGCGTAAGAAAGCTGCACGCTTTCTGCAGCTTCCCCAAGTATCTTAATTGCGAAGGCCCAAGGCCGAGCTTCGCGTAGGGCTGAAGGCCTGGAGCGTAAGAAAGATGCACGCTTTCTGCAGCTTCCCCAAGTATCTTAATTGCGAAGGCCGAAGGCCGAACTTTGCGCAGAAAGGTGCACGCTTTCTGCAGCTTCCCCAAGCATCTTAATTGCGAAGGCCGAAGGCCGAGCTTCGCGTAGGGCTGAAGGCCCGGAGCGTAAGAAAGATGCACGCTTTCTGCAGCTTCCCCAAGTATCTTAATTGCGAACGCCGAAGGCCGAACTTTGCGCAGAAAGGTGCACGCTTTCTGCAGCATCCCCAAACATCCTAATTGCGAAGGCCGAAGGCCGAGCTTCGCGTAGGGCCGAAAGCCCGGAGCAGGTGCACGCTTTCTGCAGCTTCCCCAAGTATCTTAATTGCGAAGGCCGAAAGCCAACTAATAGGAAATAATTATGTAGTTGCAGAGATATTAAGCCATATAGCACTTTTCAATACGTCTGGTTTTTGGGTCAGACCTGGTTAGGTTTTTAAGCACGTTTTATGCTAACATATCAAAGATCAACGTGATGAAATCTCCTTGAAGCAACTAAATTATCTTAAATCATAAAAAATGTGGTTGGTTTGTATGGTCACTAAAATGTATAAAATAAAATAAATTAATTAAAAATTAAAAACACGACTGCAGTTTAAAAGCGAACTGAAAAGCTAGAAATAATTTTTAGTTATGTTAGGTACTCAACATAATGAATGTAAAATAGAATATAAGTGTTCAGTCAGGGTCATAAACAGCAATCGGAAAAGTTTAGGCTCATTTAGGATCGTGACTGTACCTGCATATTTTATTTCGATTGCAGTCGGGGACCTTGATATATTGAAATTTTCCCATTCACAGGTCCCCGACTGCAATCGAAATAAAATATGCAAGTACAGTCACGATCCTAAATGAGCCTAAACTTTTCCGATTGCTGTTTATGACCCTGACTGAACACTTATATTCTATTTTACATTCATTATGTTGAGTACCTAACATAACTAAAAATTATTTCTAGCTTTTCAGTTCGCTTTTAAACTGCAGTCGTGTTTTTAATTTTTAATTAATTTATTTGTATTTTATTTTTATATCCATATTATAAAATAACCTAACTTAAGATGATAAATAAATAAAGAGAATAATAATAATAATAAGCCCGCAGGGCAGTTTGTGGCGAGCTGTTGGGGAGTAACGACCCCACGGACCCGAGTGCTCCAGAGAGTCGGTCAGGGTCTCCGTCTCCGGCGTGTCTTCGTCGGTCGGAGTGGACCCCAAGGGGACCCGCAGGACTCTCGGCTCTGGCTTGCCTTAATTGGCCGTCCAGAGAGGAGTCGTTAGAGCTATATGCTCCAGGGGTGGAAGTGTTAAAGGGCATAACGCCGCGAGTAACTTCGGAGAAAGCGCAGCACACCTCTCGACACCCCTGAGCCGCTCACGCCGGTGTTGCGCCTGGCCGTCTGTACGATGGCGCATCAGGTGCCCATCTAGCGAGTGGCGAGTCACCGCCTGCCTCGATAACACTGTATAACACTGTATAACACAATGTTATGGCAGGTGTCCGGAACTCTTAGCAATAGCCCAGTCTTTTTTCCACCCAAACTTAAAACATAGACCAGTACTCTGTCCATATTCTCTACAATAACTTCCAATGCCTGCTGAAACCTGTAAGGTGAGGATTCGGAGCTGAGTACAAACAAGTGTTCAGCTAGAATGATGATTTATTACTGCCCTAAATACATTAGTAAATGGTCCTTATATATATCCTATGAACTACGTACATAACTATATCTAGTATACACTACACCATCCATCGCATGTTTAAAAAAAATAAAAATAAACATTTATATTTTTTTTGTTTATAATACATTACTAAGTAACTATACCTACGTACAATGTTAATAGGTTACTTACACTAATAATATTCAAAGTTATAGAAAATAAAAAAACTACAATAACAAAACTACGAATATAAAATATTTACAAAATACAAGGTTTGGTGCGATTTTTATGCACCACGTCTTCTTTTCCATTTTTGAGTATTTTTACATTACATCCTAAATCCTCTAAAACTAAATAAGGTCCTACATAAATGCTTTGCATCTTATTATCCGATACATTTCTTAACCATAAGTAACTATTGTTGCTATAGCTAACAGGCTTTGAATGGGAGTCATATTTCTCCTTCCTTTTAAGTTTGCTGTTTATTAAATTAGTACGAGCATCTGCCTGCGCCAGCTCTAATCTATACTTTAATTCTAAAGGATAACTACCGTGATTATATAAGGGATTAACGTTACCATCTCTTAAGTTACTAGGAAGCATGCATAACTTACCGAAAACTAATTCATGAGGCGTGTACTTCGTCTCCGTGTGCACGGTGTTGTTATACGTAAAGCACCAGTAAGGCAACCAGTCGCTCCAAGAATTCGGTTTATTTTCGCATTGTATCCTTAAATAAGCTCCCATAGTTTTATGCGAATTCTCTAGAGCGCCGATTGATTCATGGTGATACGCTGTAGAGGGCAAATGAGTAATTTTTAGTAAATCACATACCTCTTTCATAGTGCTACTGATGAACTCGGTTCCTCGATCGGTTGCTATTTCTAATGGAATTCCATACCGTAGTACAAAGTTCTCTATGAATGATCGAGCTACAGTAACTGTATCTTTGGATCGTAAAGGATACGCTTCTACGAACTTTGACAGTTCGCACTGTATGGTCAGCACGTAACAATAACCATGTTCATCTTTTGGTAAAGGTCCCACGTGTCTAAATAAACTTTTTCTAAAGCGCTATTAGCAGTAGTTGTTATTTCCATTGGTTGTTTAGTCGGTACACAATATTTTTGTTTTTGGCATTGAGTACATTTTGACACAAAATCTCGTATGTCCTTTTCCATACTAGGCCAATAATAGTGCTTTTTAATGTTATTAGACATTCTCCTAATCCCCGCGTGGCCACTTGTGGGAAGTAGGTGAAAGTCATTAATTATTACGCGTCTATCATGTAAATTATTTATTCTTTGTACATTACTTAACACACATATTCGCGGTCCGGACCAAACGTCATAGCTATTTATTTCTTGTATTAAGCCCGCAATAAAATCTTTATTTAATTCGTTTCTTATTATGCATAACTCTTTTACATTTATTTTCTTGCAAATTGCATCCAAATCTCTCGCTAATTCGGCTCGCGACAGTAGCGATTGAGATGTTGAATTGAAATAAACACACGATTTGCTGGGCACGTAATTAAAATATTTAGACGTCTCTTTCACGAAATTCTCTCTCATAGCTTTTTTGTAATCACTACATGACATAACACATAACTCAGTAAAATTTTCCGGTTTTTTAATGATATCCACAATTCTTGGGTGATCAGGCCTCGAATTAGTGGGTATATTAACAACCGAAGAACTTGTACTGTCTGTACCTTGCATACTCTCGATCTTTCGTCTTTGCGCTCGTGTCATCACATTTATAACTTGCTTATTCATTTGTTTCAAATCCTCTGACGTAATATTTATGCGAGACAGAGCGTCTGCCACGGAATTCTTAGAACCTTTCAAGTACTCAACCGTAAAATTATACTCCTCTAATTGTAATCGGAACTTTAGTAATCTACTGGTAGGGTCTTTCATAGTAAACAAATACACTAGTGGTCGGTGGTCTGTTTGCACTTTAAACTTTCTGCCGTATAGATAGGGTCTAAAATAGCGAATGCTCCACACTAGCGCTAATAACTCTTTTTCAACTGTAGGGTAATTTAATTCTGCCTTATTAAGACTTCGACTAGCGTAAGCTACAGGCCGACCATCATCGTTGCATAAAACTGATCCTAAAGCTTTTCCTGACGCATCACATTGTAAAAGAAATTGGTTTTCCTCCGAAAAATTTGGATATTGAAGTACTGGTGGTTAACTAAAGCAGACTTTAATATTTGAAAAGACTGTTCACACTCTTGGGTCCATATAAATGGTACATCTTTACAGCACAACTTATTGAGCGGATATGCTTTATCTGCGAAATTGACAATGAATTTACGATAGTAACTAGCAAATGCCACGAAACGTTTAACTTCGTCGGCGTTCTGAGGAGTCGGATAATTATATAGAACTTTAGTTTTTTCGGGATCTGGTAAAATGCCCTTTTCTGAAACTACATGACCCAGATATAATATTTCTTTTTGTAAAAATTGGCATTTGGCAGGATTGAGCTTTAAATTTACTTTTCTTAATCTGCTGAAAACGTCTAATAAGTTTTGATTGTGTATAGCTAAACTTCTTCCGAAAACAACTAAGTCATCCTGATATACCAGACACTGTTCATAATTTAGACCGGACATGGCCACGGTCATCATCCGTGAAAAAGCGTTAGGGGAGGTTTTACAGCCTTGGGGGAGTCTAGTCATTTGATATTGATTTTTACTAGTTTGAAAAGCTGTAAGGGGGCGGCTTGATTTATCTAAATTTATTTGATAAAATCCCTGATACAAGTCTAGATGCGAAAAATAGATAGATCCTGATAAGGAGTCTAAAACTTCAGTTATATTAGGGAGTGGGAATTTATCGTCTTTTATCTGATTATTTAACTTTCTATAGTCGATGACCACGCGCCATTTCTTCTGTTTCGAGGAATCTAATTTTTTGGGAACTAACAATAACGGACTCGACCACGCGCTTCTTGCCTCTTCAATTATTCCATCATCTAACATTCCTTTAATCTGCCTATCAATTTCAGCCTTTTGCGAGTAAGGTAATCTGTAAGGTTTTACATAAACTGGTGAACTACCCGGTTTTAATTCTATCGTCTGGTTATAAAGCTTTGTGGTGGTTAATTTATCACCCGGTAGGAAAAAGACATCCGGATATTTTGCGCATATATTCTCAATGGATTTCTGTTCCTCTTCGTTTAATTTACTCAAATCTAAAGCAGAAAACAACAACTTCACCCTTTCGGCATTCATAGTTGGCTTACTAAATTCACAAATAAAGAAATCGCTCAATCTGCTCTTATTAACTGTAAATCGGCTTAAATTTACGTCGCTATCCCTTGTATTTAATATTTTAATTGGTATTTTACCCTGAATTGGTTTAACTATAGCACTTGCAACATATATTCCCTCGCATAATTCCTGACTATTTACTACAAAATCCTCCGTAATACTAGTATCCATGTAATGAATGATTTCACTACGAGCGGGTATAGTTAAATAACTATTTGCCGGTTCTGATGAGCTTCTAAACCCTATCTTAGCTAACTGTCCGTGTCGCGATAGTAATCGTACAGTGTTTGTTTCAAAATCAATATTGGCTTTATGCTTCGCAAAGAAATCTTGTCCTAAAATACCGTCCGCGCTACATGATAAATTCTCAAAAACAAAAAATGAATGCTCGAACTCACAGCCATTGTAATTTAATTTTAACATAACATATCCGTTAGATGTTACTTGTCCGCCTATACCTGTGACACATAATCTCTTATTATGGAACGGAATGTCCCAATTTTGTATGATTTCATACTTTATCGCGCATAAAGATGCTCCCGTATCCAATAGCCAGTTGTAAGCGGTTTTCCCTATATTTAAGGTTACTCTATTTAAATCACTACACGTGTAAATAACATCAGTCTCGAAAAAAATGATTCAGCGATTCCGTATTTGGTGCACTCGGGTGTTGACCGGTCGAGCCATTCTCGGCGTGCCGTATCACGTGCAGGCTGCCACGAGCGGTGACCCCTCGGGCACGGGACCCGAAATACGAACCCCCTCGTGCCGGCCTGCCTCGTGACTTGTATCCACGGCCACCTCCTCGCGAGTTGCCTTGTTGGGGTTGAGGATATCGACCATAGGAGTACTGTCGCGGACCCCTTTGATTACGATGCCGATGACCTCTGTACGAGTTGTGAGCAAAGCCTCTGTGGTACCTGTTAAAAGAGTTTTGTGAGCGGTACATACCCATGACCTCCGATTGGCTGGACGTTGTCGGCCTCGATACATCTTCGTCCTGCGCAGCCTGGATCGCATCCTTCAAGCTGCTGAAGTTCCGCGCCGCAATGATGGTGCTGAGCCTTGGATCCTTCAAACCATCTGTGAACTTTTTAATGCACATTTTTTCGTTCAGCGGCTTTAGCACATCATAACTCGCCGAATTACCTTCTGCCTGAGTTATAGTCAACTCAGAAAAAAGTTTCTCTATTTCGGATCCATACTGATCTATACTACGCCAACCCTGACTTATATTTTGAAGTCGGGAATGGATTGCTGTAAAGGACTTTTTAGGTAAAAGTGAGTTACGTAAATCCCTTATAAGTTGCTCTACGGTCGTATAAGTAGCTGACATACGTAATTTCGCACTTTCAGACAACCTTCCTTTTAACACAAATGTAATTAGCGACTTTTTACCTGTCTCGTTTAACATACCCGAATACATATCAACAGCATCTATTAATCTCTTTGTTGTTTCCTCAGTACCATCCATAAGTGGTATAAGACTACACGCTGACTTTAAATCGAACTCCATGGTGTCGAATTCACTGTATTCGCTATCGCTACTTGTAATTTCCTCTACCTCAGACTTTGAACATAACTCTAATATTTCGTTATGCAAACTAGTAATATTAGCATACAATTTGTTGGTCTCCTCAATAACTCCTGATTTTACGTCCTTTAGTAGGGAAAATTGTGCGATAAAATTATTACACCTATCTATAATATCATTAACTTTTGACAGTTGATTTTTTGTTATGTTACCTTCAAACCTTGATTTCCCTTTTTTAACTAAATATTTTCTTATTACGATTAACTCTTCGTAACATTTCAATAATTCATCTGCCATCACAAAATTATAACTACCACTTTAATATACCTACGTGTTTTAACTTACATTGGCGTCTCATTACTGTCCTTAATTTGCTTCATATGAAACTTTGTTCACTATATCACTTAGCAACAGTTGTTTCTCGGTCCGTTGAATTGTATCATAAAACAAAATCCGATACACACACTACACGATATACGTTATCCGTTAACACTTGACTCAAACACTTATAGGAGCCGTACGAGCAGCACGCTGCAGCTCAGCTAGAGCGACCTCCTGGCGCATCCATTTCTTGTGGGTTTTCTTACACCTTCTGTACAGGGCGTAGCCTCCTCCAATGACGAATAAGACGAGCATTATACCCAGGATAATATTAGTGGTACTTGCGTGGAATCGAAGTTCGTCGGTGCCCGCAGAAGCCTTATTGTCACCTCCGGCCGCAGTTTGTGCGATGATAACCTCTTCTTTTGATTTTGTAGCCCCCATGATGAAACTTTGAATCAGCAACAGCGTAACCACTTAACCGTGAGAAACAGCATTACATTATTTAATTGTTCTATTAATCGTCCACTTGAGCATGTTTACATTGTAACTAATTGAGCTCTCAATATCACTCGGTGACTGACCGCACGCGCGACACCGTATATGGCAGGATCGCCATGTAAGGTGAGGATTCGGAGCTGAGTACAAACAAGTGTTCAGCTATAATGATGATTTATTACTGCCCTAAATACATTAGTAAATGGTCCTTATATATATCCTATGAACTACGTACATAACTATATCTAGTATACACTACAAACCGGTTCATGGGTATCTATTGATGTACCCGTGAATGGGTTCCAGCAGGCGTTCTACATGACATCAAATCTCTCCAAATGGCCTCTACGTGTTGGATCTATATCCCCACGCACGCCTTATAAATGACCGGGCTCGAAAGACTCGAGAGTTTTATAACGGAGATACAAATAATAATAATAATAATACGTGCTCGTTGACATCACCATCCCCCATGATGAGAATCTCGTGAAAGCCGAGAAGGACAAGTCCAGTAAGTACCTAGACTTGGCTCACGAGATAACCGCCATGTGGGATGTTGATTCGACGATCATTGTCCCGATAGTTGTTTCAGCGAACGGTCTAATAGCGAAGAGTCTCGACCAACATCTTGAGAGACTCTCGCTAGGTGGTTGGATCAAGGGCCGGATGCAGAAGGCGGTGATCTTGGACACGGCGCGGATAGTCCGCCGGTTCCTCTCTCTGCGGCCCTGACCACCGGTAGCTTGGGCCCTGCCCCGCTGCCGGCGGCATTCTAGGTTAGGTTTTTTATAATGTGTTTATATGTTTTTTTTTTATTGTTTTGTAAGTGTTTTTATATTTTACTTTTATATTCATATTATAAAAACCCTAACTTAAGAGAAAAGATAAATAAAGAGATAATAATAATAATAAAATGTTTTATTGCAGGCATTAAAAAAACCCATACACTTCTTAAAAATTAACTATTAACTAGCTTAACTTTAACACAAATTCAAATAATGAGTATTAAATAAAATTCAATATTCAATATTATTATTTCCGGTTCTCGCTCTGATGAACAGATAGCCAGTGCCTAAAAACATGACTATTTGGGTTCTCACTTATCGTCCTCAAAATTTCGTTTTTGGAGCTTCTAATAGCTTCCCAAAAGGAGGCTACTCTGGCTCTGAGGATCCCGAAGAAGTCGGGTACTCTGGCCGCCGCAAACATGTCTGATGCACTACAGTATCTAGGCTTATGCATCAGGATACGATATGCATCATTATATTGTACCCTGATGCTACTGTACGCCCGCCTCGTGTACCTAGTCCATAACTGGCACGTATACTACTTACTTACGTACTTTGGCAATATGCTTTAAATAACGTGATTTTGACCTCGTCTGAGCAACGACCGAATTTACGTGCCAGCATGTTACAACGAACGGACAGAGCTCTTCTCTCTCTTTCTATATCTGCGTCATCGTTTAAGGTCTCCGTCACAATATGACCAAGATATTTGACCGATGTTGCAATCCGAACTGGTTGTCCATTCAAAAACACTCGTGGGACCCTGTCCGGACCCCTTCCACATCTAAAAACCAGCAGGTCAGATTTGTTTACGTTATACACCAATCCATGATTAGCTGCATATCGCTCACAAATCGCTAGTAGGTCACTGATACCATGGATCGAGGGGCTGAGAAGCACCATATCGTCTGCATAGCTAAGGTTATTTAAGCAAACATTACCTATGTGACAGCCTATTCTGGTACTTCTCAGCTCCTCGATCAGGCCGTTGACATAGATGTTGAACAGGTCCGGAGAGGTTAGCCCACCTTGGCGCACGCCACATTCTAATCTATAATCATTAGAAAGCACGTCTCCCCATCTTACGTTATTTAATTGGTTCTCGTACCACAATCTCAACACACTCACGACATCCGGTGCAACCCCAGACCTAAGCAGTTTCTTCCATAGTAGGTTATAATTAACCAGGTCGAAAGCCCTGCTTAGGTCTAGGAAGCACGCGTACACCGATGTACCTCTTTGGGTGTAATAGTTTACACAGTGTTTAAGTGCAAATATGGCGGAATCTGTCGAGAGTCGGGGCCGAAAACCAAATTGTGCATCACTTATTTTAACATTCCTCATCAGTTCGGGCTGCAACAATCTCTCCAAGATCTTACCGACGACGGTACCAAGAGATATTGGCCTATAGTTTTTAAGGCTGGATAAGTCACCCGTCTTGTTTTTAGGCACCGGCGTCACAACAGTACGCATTAAGTCACTGGGCAGGTAGCTATATTTAATGCAAAGATTAAAAAATACAGAAAGTACGTTACATAATTCGTCCATAATAGTATTTATTAAATTTACAATTTTATTTCAAAGTAAGTGCTTGATTGTAGAAAAAGTATTCTATGCAACGTGGTTTAACTGAGTCAAAAAATACTCGTGGCGTCTTTATTAACAAACAATTTTCGGCTTCGCCTCAAATTGTTACTCACGCCACTCGACTTTTTTGACCTTTCTTAAATAACGGTTGCATAAAATACTATTTTTCAGATATCGGGTTGAAAAAAGGTTATCTTCAAAGTCAAAGTTGGCACCTGTCAAAGTGGGTGTGCCAGAGTTGGCACACCCACTTTGACAGTAAAAAAAGGCGGCTTAAAAATGTAGGCGCGAAGTTTGAACCACCTTGGAAAATTTGAACAGAGTGGGTATGCTATAGTATAGTTTTTGTATTAAATAGGTATGGCGATTGAAGAAGTATGTTTATTAATCTTTATTATGACATTTATGACACAGATTGGCAACCTAAACAGATAAGATTAAACTGTTCTTATAAATAAATAAAAAACTCTTAAAAGTCTTCAATTTTCAGCCAATAAGTATGTAAACTATCTCAGATCACTAAGTATAGTCAGTGAAAAATTGCTCCGAAAAAGTTGCATATTTCCTTAAAGAGTTTTCGATTATGCTAGGACATTGCCTACTAAGAATAATATTTAGTCTTGATTCGAAAACACCTCGGTTCCTATCTGAAAACTGTATTAAATAAAATACTTTTATTCTCGATCTGCCGAAACAATCCGAATTGAGTCATAAAAGAAAAGTCCCATCGCAAAATGTGCCGATCGACATAAAAACCAAATGGTGATGGCGCTTACGTTGCTAGGCGTCGCATATTGTATTGAAATTACGATCAAAATGGCGTAAGCACCAACAGCCTAAAGGTCCTTTTCTAATGAAGAATCACAATATATCTGAAAAATAGTTCCGAGTTCTAGCATCCTCTGAAGTGGCTTTGTAAGCCCGTCGGCACGTGAACGGATCAAAGTATTCTTCCCCGGGCTTTCACCGGAATACGCAGTATTTTCTTATTTGAGTGTTTCACAATAGGATATTGCTGACTTATCTTTGTGCATTGTTGGAGGTGTTTATTAAATTTCTGTGAGGTGACAAAATTCTTCGAGTAGGGTAGACCGGGGACAATTGAACCATTTTTTGGATAATGGTTTCTAGTTCAAAATGTATAGAAGCTGAACCAAAACTGTACGTACATATGAAATAGTAGGTTATTGATTTAGGTATTTTTGAGGGTAATTGTTAATAAACGGTAAGAGTATGGTAGAAAATCCAGTTTTTCGTCAATGATTCCTAGTGGTACAATTGACCCTTAGTGCGGGTCAATAGTACCAAAAATTCGAACGTAAATAAAACCCAAATAATATGTTTATCATATAAAGATTTATTATTTTAGAGCTTTACTGTAATCAATACTTTCAGTTACATAAGTCTTAAGAAGGAGAATATTTAATAACACTAATTGAGATCAGTCGTCACTTTGAACTCACATTACTATTAATATATCTCACTAAGTAACAATAATATAGTTTAACGAACAAAACCACAGCCACAGATTGCTCATAGTATTCTAATTTGACAACAATTTATACTAAAAACTAACAAAATAACGATTTATTCAACAATCGTACTTTCTATATAGTTACTATTGCCCCCTGTTACAATCAACCCCATATAACAGTCAAAATTGACTTATAGCTGCGTTAGTGCGTGCGTGCGTTATGACATGTCACACCGCTTACTGGAGGTTTTTTTTTTTAATTTATTTTTTCCACTTCATAAAAAGGCTCGCTCATACAGCAGCAGATCTTTAGTGCCACGCTCAGTTTTCCTTAGTCTTTTTCTCGGCATCTAAAGGGCAAAGGATATTTGAATTCAAAAAAGTCTAAATCTGCGGCGATCCCGTTACAAAAAACGTTTTTTAGATAACAGGGGAGTTTCATCTAGTTAGGTATGAAAATTGAATTATGAAAGTACACATAGTGTTTATCATACGAAATACGAGTTTAATATATACTATTTTGTTATAAAAACATGATATTTATTTGTAATTTAAAAATTAAAATCGCAGTTTTATTATCTGTATGTCACGTGACCGCAAACACCATATTATATGGCGGTCGACGCCATATTTCATAATTAAAAGAGAAAAAAACAACTAAAAATAGTAAGGGGTCGTTTGTACCGCGGTGTCAATAGTAACGATACAATTGTCCCCGGCTCACATGGTACTAATGCCCCCGAACACCCAAAATTACATAAAGTACTGATATTTCGATTACTTTACCTAACTCATCCCCATACTGTGTCACAAAACAAACTTTGATAACTAACTAATCATAATCAAATACTAATCTAACTCTAGGATTATTTAGTTTTGAATAATATGACAAAACATTTCTCGTAAATACTTACTTTGATCGCTCGAAAACAAAAATGGTCTCCTAGCACCTCCGTTCCGCGTCGCAGCGAGCGGCCGACTAGTGAGTGGGTCCAGACAAGTATTGGGCTCCATCGTGTATACCCACATACACATATTTCGTTGTAATTGTGAAGATAATAACGATGGTACTATTGCCCCGTGGTACTATTGCCCCCGGTCTACCCTAAGTACCTACAGCGGTACCTACATAAAATTGTAGAAATTAAATAAAATGGAACTAGGTGAAAAACATTGGCAAGTTGGCAACCCCAGACGCCCAGTTGACTTATCAGCTTACGAATATGTATAGTTGGTTAAACCAAATTGTCAGTAAATAAGAACAAAAAAAACTATCCTTTTCTTTTGAGTGCTATTAGTACTAGTGTAAGACAAAGATAGTATAATTCTCTATCTGGTTTGAAATCAGACAGTCCTTTGACAAACTACATATATTAAGAGTATTGTTCATTTTTGAGATCCGTATATTTGACTGATTTGTTTTCCCAAGTACTTAACTTAATCGCGTATCTAATAAGTTTTTAGATTTACCTCCGACGTTTCGAGGACGGCGTTGTCCCCGTGGTCTCGGAGAAGACTGGCTTAAGTTGACATCAGCATCTTCTAACCGCGCGAGTTTTTCGAACTACCCGCACTTGGTTTTGTTTATCAGCTTGAACGTTTTGCACACTAGGGATGTCACTCTGTCGACACACAACACTAACGATATTCGATTTATCGACTGTCGATATTCGTTTACGCTTACATTTACTAATGACTGGATTCCATGTGGATGAGATCTTGAAACCCTCATCCCGTTTAAAATTACTTTTTGATTTCAATGGCTTCCCGTACTTTCCTGCAGTAGAAATGACGATCCATGGACAGGATTTTAGGGTTATGCAGCTCAATCCAGTGGTTTGGTCCTGACTCCAGTAAATGCTCAGCCACGGCAGACTTGTTCACCTGACGATTTTTGACAGCTGCAATATGTTCCTTAACTCTTTCTGCTATTTTGTTCTATTGTGTTATATATCGGAGAAACAAAGCGCACAATAGCAGAAAGAGTTAAGGAACATATTGCAGCTGTCAAAAATCCTGTCCATGGATTGTCATTTCTAGAGCAGGAAAGTACGGGAAGCCATTGAAATAAAAAAACATAGTAATTTCAATCGGGACGAGGGCTTCAAGATCTCATCCACATGGAATCCAGTCATTAGTAAATGTAAGCGTAAACGCATATCGACAGTCGATAAATCGAATATCGTTAGTGTTGTGTGTCGACAGAGTGACATAATATATCCCTAGTGCGCAAAACGTTCAAGCTGATAAACAAGACCAAGTGCGGGTAGTTCGAAAAACTCGCGCGGTTAGAAGATGCTGATGTCAACTTTAGCCAGTCTTCTCCGAGACCACGGGGACAACGCCGTCCTCGAAACTTCGGAGGTAAATCTTAAAACTTAGATAGAATAAGTCGCGTTGTACAATTTAATAATACCTAAGTACTTATTAATTGACAATGATATTAAATAACTTATAGATAGGTTATACTCATACATAAGGAGCACAAAAAATACTTCCATGTTTATTTTTATACCTAGGAAGAAAACTGTTATTTTTGATTCATTTTCGCATTCCATTCATTTTTGTCATACTCGTTGTTAGTGTTGTTACACGTTAAACAGAAGCTTGTCTCTTTCTCTTTCGGTATGCGGGAGCTCGTTAGCACGTGCACATTTCTCGCTTGTCTGGGCGCGACTAAAGGCAACTTGTACAATTTGTACTTAGCTTATTCATACCAATCAATCCAATCATACCCACCTATGTTAAATTCCCCAGGTCTGACCCCTGTGGAAGGGTGCCCGTATTCTGTGATTAAATATTCGTTATTTAGTTTTCGTATGCCTATCTATTCCATATTCTGAAAATATTTTTCAAAACACCTGCCTTTTTCAGGTATTTCTTTTATTTGTGCCAGAGTAGAGTTAATTAAAAAGAATAAAAGCAACAGCGCAACTACAAAGGGCAACTTAATTGTCGCCTCACAAAGACAGCGTATTTAAAATGTATAAAGACTTTTTTCTGGTAGTCAGAACGTAATTGCGTTTTGCCTGCAGCTACGTTTTACTCTGCTATTATGAAAATACTCGGTATTTCGCTATGAAATTTTGCCGTCTCTGTTATAAAAGGTTTTAGTCTACAGTGAGAATATTAACTCGCATTTATAGACGACTATCGCGTATCGCGAATACCCCGACCCGTCTATAAATGTGAGTTAATATGTGTTCAAAACTTAGAGGATACAACTAAACGGAGTAGCCATTAACAGGCTTTCCCCTCTGTCGAAAATAGGCGGCCAACGGTCATACACAATGTATGGACTGACGTTTATCTGACATGGCTATTTTTACGTTACGCATACATTTGACGTTCCCTTCCCCCGCAAAAATCGGCAGACTGTTTTGTACAGAAAATTACAGACATGGCGTCTCCGTTTGATTATATCCTCCAAGGTTCAAAACGCGAAAGTTATAAGTGAGAATATGTAACTCAGCTTTTTTAATGCATATCATGAATTTTAATCTCCACATGTTGTGCGTAATGGATTTTCAGGATTTTTATTTTATGTCTGATTCATGATCAATATGATCATGGAATGTTATCGGAATGGATCGTACTCGTAATAACCTTTGACGGAAAAACTGCCTTCACAAAACGGTTTGAAATGCCATTATTATTATTTGCAACCATAGCTCATGCATGTCATAACAATTACAATTAGCCCCAAGACCTTAAAAACTTGTCGTGGAGGAGTTCCATTGTATAAGTCTTCATGAGCAATTGCTCAATGGAATTCCATTTCAGCAAATATTCTTGGATTTCAGATGAAAATCAAAAATATTTTAAGTTTTGAGGAGTTCCCTCGATTCCTCATGGAAGCCATCATCACAACACGACCTTGATAAAAATGATGCTTAAAAATGTAACATGCTAAACACATGTCGCCCAACGTGAAATACGTGTCGTTGTGGTGTTCCGTTCTGGGCTTCATCTAGGGTTGCCAGATGGTCGGGATTCGGCGGGATTCTCCCGATTTTTAGCATGTGTTCCCGATTCCCGACAAAGTGAAAATTGTCTCGAAAAACAGCATCACGTTATAAAACAATAATTTCAAGTTCCGAACTGTCGTCGAGCGAGCCAGCGACCCGCGTCGAACCCATCAGCGCGCGCGCAGGGCGCGCGTGGCGAGATTGGGCAGAGCAGTACGGTTACCATCAGTTTGTCACTGACATAAACGCCGTCGAGAACGTAATTTACTTTGGCACGTATTTAACCGGTCAACTAATTAATCGATTTTGGGTAGTTTAAAAAAATAGAAATGGCTACTAAAATTAATAGTTTGGCAACAAAAACGGAGTCTTAAAATATTTCAATATGAGCTGTATTTTAAACGTTTGATTATTTTTAGGCAGGTACCAAGTATTTATTTGGCAACTGAATTAATATATTGAAGACTATTTATGAAGCACATTTTAAAAAGAAAACGGCTATCTATTAATTCAAAAATGAAGTTCTTTTAAAATATTTTGTTTGGTCATTACACTGTCAACCTAACACGCTCCTCCTCGCTTCGCTCGTCGTCGCACCTATCTATTGACTCTAGCAGAACACAGTGGTAACTATTGAAATTAGTAATTAAAAATTTAAACATCTAATGGTATAATGGCCATTAGGCGTTTCATGATTAGAAATTTCGACTATAAGTATACTGATTACTGACCATTGCGTATTGGTAAATTAATTTGAGGTGTTTTGTGTAAAAAGTGACCAATATTCATTAAATTTAACTGCTTTCGTGTTAAAATACTACCAAGCTGAATACGATATGCTCAGTTATGATTAGTTGATTACTTAGGTGTGAACAACTAGATGACAACTAAATTGTATGATCGCTTTACAATATTAGTTGCCAATTTATTATTTTAGACGCCAACCTATCACTTTATGTTCCCTATATTTTTTTAGGTGGCTTGATTTTGCTGCCAGTTTTTTTAATAATATGATGCTTATATTTGAGGCTAAAATATTTTTTTTTGGCGCCAAAATATGAATGCACAGCCAAATTATATTATTATATGCCCAATGAAAGTTCTTATTTAATATTTTAGTTGCCCGGTTAATAATAAGCCATTTACTTTCTATACATCCCGTTTGCACTAATATGCGAGTGCGAGCGAGATGTATAGAAAGTAGCGAGATGTAGTAAAGTACGTTCTCGACGGCTTTTATGTCAGTGACAAACTGATGGTAGCCGTACTGACTGACGTAGTGCCAATAATGTAAAATATCGTTGTTTTTAATACAATTAATTTAATTTGAATGGTTTTTTTCCCGACTTAAGGCCCAAAATCCCGAAAAGTTGTTTTTTTTCCGATAATAGCGCCTTTCGATCTGGCAACCCTAGCTTCATCTCCTGATGGGGTGCGTATCATAATGAATACGCACTTTTGGTATAATTTCAATTTACAAACGTTCAAAACGTATACTAATCTTATGTATAATGCACTAAATCTATATTTTCAATAAGGAGAACATAAAAATAATATAACATACACTATACATACCGCTGTTTGGTATAACATACAAATAAACTAATTACATTTAATATAACATTCATTATGCATATAAATTAAAATAATGAATAATATCTCATATAAATATCTGAACAAAACACCAGTAAAATTATTTGGATAGCTCAGTATTTCATAGGTCATCGAAACTAATTACTGTCAGAAAAGTAGGTTAGGTTAGGTCAGAACTGTGACTCCCCAAGAAAAGAAACTGCTACCAGAAAAGTAGGTTAGGTTAGGTTAGAACCGTGAGTCCCCAGAAAAAGAAACTGCTACCAGAAAAGTAGGTTAGGTTAGGTTTGAACTATGTGACCCCCTCAGAGAAAGAAACTGCTACCAGAAAAGTAGGTTAGGTTAGGTTAGAATTGTTACCCCACAGAAAAAGAAACTGCTACCATAAAATAGGTTAGGTTAGAACTGTGACCTCCCACAGAAAAAACTGCTATCAGAAAAGTAGGTTAGGTTAGGTTAGAACTGTGACCCCTCAGAGAAAGAAACTGCTGCCAGAAAAGTAGGTTAGGTTAGGTTAGAACTGTGACCCCCCACAGAAAAAACTGCTACCAGAAAAGTAGGTTAGGTTAGGTTAGAACTGTTACCCCGCAGAAAAACACAAGGTTAGGTTTATTGCGTGGTATTTGTTTTGTATATTATATTGTTTCAAAGTTATACCTTTTTATACTTATCATAAACGATATTATATGTAAAGTTTTATTATAAAATTATAGCATTCATTGTTATACGTATTGCACGTTATACTTATTGCACGTTATGCCATTCAAAATTATACTAATTGAATTTATATTCTATTCGATTCTGAGCAATATATTATAGGTTTGTATACGTTCTATTACTTACCCCTCCTGATGAATTCTACTTCATCATGATGAATTTTATTTACGTCACTTTTCATAATGTTAAATGCTTGGTTTGTTGATGATATATAATACAAACATTATGTATGCCTATAAGATTCGAGGAGTGCACTCGATTCCTCATGTAGGTATCCTTTTGTCAGAGCTCGATTTTGACATGGGACCAATCTGTAAGTCTGTACTTTCAATTAAAAACAAGTTTCCAAATAGGTTTGGAAATGACGGAGGTATGAGAAAAAAACCAACCGAATTGAGAACCTCCTCCTTTTGGAATTTTGAAGTCGGTTAAAAATATATATATAACATTTTGCGCCACTTGCACCATCCCATCCGGGGTTAACCGGTTATACCTGGAGTTACCATGGTTACCAGTACAATTTGACACTGTGTTAACGGTTTAACCCCTTAACCCCGCGTTAAGTTTATTATTATACAGTAGTAAGCAATTTCTTAAAATAGGTTAAGTATAGTACAGGCAGTTATGATTTGATCACCTGATAGTAATGGCTCACGAAGGGTTTTGAAATAAGGGATTTAATGTAAAATGACCGTCTATGAAATGTCAGGTCTTTCAGGGTGATGTCCGACCTTTTGTCAGGATATTCCATTTTTTTATGCAACCCTAGTCTCATCCTGTCCTCTCTATTTCGAGAAAACAAAATACACCGACCTACTTGAACTCATATCTCATGCCACCAAGATTCAGAAGTCGCTAAAAATAGCAGGGACGGTGGCAATTTGCCGACATTAGCGCGGCAGTTTACACTTACAGCGCAGGCGCGTTATCTGAGCCATTACGCAAACGACCTTCTTGCGCCCGCGCACCGCATAATGCAAGACCTGTATGTGACTATGTGACTGTTTTGAGATTGCATCGTTTGTGGGAATATTTGTGGTCACACGTATTAATGACGAGACATGAAAATATTTTGAATGGTTATGTATCTACTCACAAGTTGAACGCATATTTTGCAAGATACAGATGTCCAAAATGAAATATTATGGGAACTGGAAAACTCCGGGTAAATTAGTTTTTTATACTTATAAATGAACTGTATTGTGAGCGCTTTGCTTCCTCTTTTCTTATGCGCACTGCCAAGGAATGGAATTCCTTGCCGGCGTCTATATTTCCGAGCTCATATATTTAACCCGGCAACCTTCAAATCAAGGGTGAACAGGCACCTTCTGGGCGAGCTCGCTCCATCGTAGGCCGCGTCTTGGCCTCGGCTAGTCTGTGGCCATGAGTAAGCCCATTTATAATTTAAAAAAAAAGAAAAAAAAACGGAGCGGTTCTTTAAACACGTATTTCTTCTAGGAAATTTACTACTGATGCCTGTAAATAAGATTGAAGGGCTAATAATCATTGCAGAGGGGCGCCATTAGAAATTAGGATAGTTTCTAATTATCTACACTTGAATAGGTTAAGAATACAAGAAAAATTGGAATGATTTTCAAATAATTTTGCTCTGGTCCAGTAGGACATCCACAGAACACAAGTAACACAACACATGGGTGTACGGAGATTTTCACCTATCAGGAGACCCATTTTTGCTCTTGAGTAGATACCTAGGTAGCTACAGGTATTACATATGTATATCAGAAAAGACAGAATTTAAAAAAGACTGTGAATAAAATATTCAACTGGAGATTAGTGGTTCAAAGTAGGGAATCTTAGGGACTTAACGCTTTGTGGATTTGTTGAACGAAGATGGTTTTGATTTCGTTTATTATATTTAGCTTAGCCAGCTCTTCTAGCTCATTGTTTTTCCTCTACTTCCATTACCTCCAACCCCCTCTTTATTTATCAATGAGTGTCCTATGACCTATAATCAGAGCTCGGCGGGGGTGAGCTATTTACCTTATAATTTGACATGGCTTACGTCATATTATAAGGAAAATCGGTCACCCCCGCCGAGCTCTGCCTATAATACATATATGTAATCTAAGGGTCTCTAAACTTTTATAACCGAGTACCACACGGCGTCCACGGCGGCCTTTTCGCGGCCCGGAATGTTTCGAATTTACCGGGGTGGCAGACTAAACTTTGTACAATATGAACACAGCGACCCGTTTTCTGTGCTTATGACAGTATCTATGCCATATTTGAGTATCGTCGCGTCTGCAATTCCGTGACTAAATTAATCGGAAATCCACTCAGCGTGCACTCCGCTCGCGAGGGGTTAACTTTTCTTTCCTATCATATGGATAAAGTCTTGCTAGTAGTGGCACAAAATAGCTGGCTATACCAAAACATATCAGGCCAACTCTTAGTGTAAGAAATCTATATTTACCTATTTAAGGAAGGGAAGGAACGATTTTGCTTTAAGAAGAGCGAATATAAGACGTTTAAGAAAAAAACGTCCCGTTAAGCCATTAACCGCGATACATGCCACTGGAGCGGCTGAAGTGATGACATTAATTATTAGAATGCTTTAATGCTTTTGGATATCTAACTGGCTCAAAATAGGGAAGATTGGCGATCGATTGTGTTGAACCAAGGTCCAAGCCAATACCCTCTTTGGGCTGCTAAGCCTAGTTGTAATAGTTGGTTTTTAGGGTTCCGTACCCAAAGGGTAAAAATGGGACCCTAAATATTAGGTACTAAGACTCCGCTGTCCGTCTGACCGTCTATCCATCCGTCTGTCTTTCACCAGGCTGTATCTCATGAACCGTGATTGTCTGTCTGTTGCTATAACAACAAAGACTCAAAAGTACGGAACTCTCGGTGGGCGAGTCCGACTCGCACTTGTCCGGTTTTTAAATGTTACTCTACACTTTGACTTTGTTGTTTTAACATTTATTTTACCATCAGGGGCTGCGACCCTCGCTCTGGTTGCACTGCAACAAATTACACTGGCAATTCAGCGAGGGAATGCCGCCAATATTTTTGGCACATTTGGTTCGAGTGAATCAGAGTGGGGGGAATCGAGTGAAAATTGTATTTAAGTTTAATAGTAGATAGGTAGGCAGTTAACGAAACCTGTTGTGGGTGTATATTTAGTAAAGTAGGCTTCACCTATGTAATATAAACATTGTATTGTAGACTTTATGTTAAGATTTCTTGAATAGTTGGTTATGTAAATTTCCGTAATGAAGGTATAGTTTGTAGCTTTCTAGTAGACCCCGAAGGCTTATCCTATTGTCTATTGTTCAGTAAAACCGCACGTGCTACTTACCTGCAAAAAAGGGTTCTAATTATTCTATTTGGCACCTGAGCGCGGGCTAGTCCAACGCTCAAAAAACCAGTGTAGGTGCGCTCTCCGATAACGCGCCTTTGTTACGCATCTCGATGACACATTTTAGACTGGTTCTGTAGCGTTCGACTCGCCGGCACTTAGTAACCGAAGTACCGATTTTTTATGCAGGTGGTTGTGGCACGTGGCACGAGCGGTTTTTCTTAACAATAGACAATAGGATTAGCCTTCGGGGTCTATTAGAAAGCTACAAACTTATAAGTAATGTAATGTATAACTTCATCTTGTGGTTGAATATTAATTTTGTATGAGTTTGTATGTATGTAGATAACTTACGAAGATTTGGTTTGAATGAGACAAGTTATTGCATGGTTAAGAAATAAGAACAAAGTGTATTTTAATTCTTGAACCACCTAAAAAATAATGCCGGCTCCATGTTCTTTAGTTAGGCTTGCCTAGTTACGTACCTAATAAGTTAGGTAGTTTTACAACTGTAATAATTACATACATACTTGGTACCTATTAGGTATTTTAATTTATTAATATTTTTTCTCATTTCATATTTTTCCCAATATCCCAACACCTCGCTAGTTTCAAACCGCCAGGCGATAAAAGCAATTATTTTAAAAGGCACTCCCAGCAGCAATCAGCTAAAAACCAAATGATTTTCCAATCCCATTTCCGCGTGGAAACCAGACAAAAGATCACAAAGGCCGTTGTTTCCTGGCCGGGCCGGGCCGTGGCCCCCTGCGGGCGCCCGCCCCCCTGGCTTCCTTCCCCCTCGCCCCCTGCGCCCCTTGTCCCCCTTGGCCGGCTTGGCCCCCTAGGGATCGCGTACTCTAATTGCGACGCTAAATTGGGGTAATGTATGGAACTGCGCGGATAAAACGGGCTAAGCTTGAAGGATCAAAGCTGCCATTTGTTTTAGTTAGCAGGATTTTCCTGTCTCGTTTATTCTTTAATGGGATTTTTGGTGTACGGAGATCGATGCGGGATTATAGCAACAGGTTTACGACGGCCTGTGTATCCAGATCAATTTTATTCATCTTTATCTGTACCTCCTGCTGACTGAATAACGAAATACTCCAAAAGTATCTAATAGAGTCTGTGCGGAAAGAGAAGAGTCGTGAAATGTATGGGGTCCATTCTACGACTCTTCTCTTTCCGCACAGACTCTAGTAAATGTGACACAAAAAGGAATGTCTGTGATAGAATGATATATTCAAATATCAACTGGCGGCAACTGTGACATGGCATGCAGTAAACAAAGCAAACATAACGAGTTGTTGTTACGAAACGAACGCTGCGCCCGACCTATTGGAATATGTAAATCATACAATGTAAATGGATGGGACCGAATACCAAAATGAATGAAATGATACATCGCGTGCGGGCGTCCGCTTTCCAGTCTTACCTCGTCACGAATGTTATCGGCTGCTATTAAACGAGGCAACGAACATAAAATTCGATTGAAACGCCGTAAATAAAACATGTTGCCGGTCTCCCTTCGCATTCGCGTTATTGAGTTACGCGGCCCTGGAGCGTTTTGCCGCCAAAACAACGAACATTTTGCCCCCCGGCGCGCGTAAAAACATCCACAGAATTCTCCACGCGAGAGCAACACGGAATTAACGCGCAAGACAGAAAGGGATGGGTGCCTTAATATTTTATCAGGCATCTTCTCATCAGGAAATTAAAGATCATTAAAAATGGAACTCTAGCTGAAAGTCTTAGAGTTTACAATGGGATGTCGTCAGTGACCATTGCGTGTGTGCCCTTACGTCGGTGAAAGGAAATTACAACCACACCCACGTATAATGTTGCCGCAATAAAAAACGTGTGAGAAGAAATAATGAGCGGTTACTGGCGAGTCGAGCGGCCAGCGATTTGATCTTTTTTCGTATCCCTTTAATTGATTAGAGGAAGGAGCCGTCAAAGTACGCAGGCCAAGACTCAGGCCATGAATGATGGATGAAGGGTCGCAAATCTGATTACAAATTTAAATGTCGCGTACAGATGAGTCGTGGTCGAGGCTTGTTCAAATTCAATGAGAACGGGGCCACCGTGATCATGCATCGATAACACTGGATGGTTCATGAATTGTCATTCAAAACATCCTACCGACGCATTCGATATCTAAATATAGAACTATTGTGCTGTTCAAAAGACTGCATCGATACTCAGTGACGATTGAATGGGCCGTGTTATTATTTCGTTAAAATATTTATTTTAATAGGGGCCTAAGGGTCTAACCATGCACTCAACTTGCATTTAGACCAAAACAACACAGTCTTATGGTTTTTAAAAATTGTTTAGAGGTGATGTTGGGATTTGGGAAGATGGGAAGATAACGTTAACATTGAATATGCCATTACAATCTAACCATAAACGATCTTACATTTCTACAGCGTTACCATAAACTGTACGGTTACCATCAGTGTGTCACTGACATAAACGCCGTCGAGAACGTAATTTACTTTCTATACATCCCGTTTGCACTAATATGCGAGTGCGAGAGAGATGTATAGAAAGTAAATTACGTTCTCGACGGCGTTTATGTCAGTGACAAACTGATGGTAACCGTACAGTACTACATACTTATGTGATTAACTAAATTAATGTATGCTTGTCTCGTGTTCTTCGATCCCAAAAACCGTGAGAAGTAAAATACATTCATACCTCTATTTAACCTGTGCGCTGTCCCCGCATAGCAAGTACTTACAGATCGCTCGAAATACTGACAAGTTGATACGCCGCAGTGGGGCCGATAACTGCCCCTAACTCATGGCAAATGGCCACAATTCCACCACAGGCCAAGGCGCCAAGACTGATATCGTTCTCCGCGTTTACAGGGAGCATTTAATTCCTACCTTTTTTAAATTTGGCTTTTTCTACCGATGGCTCGGGCACCTAGTCCGGATGGGGGAAGATCGCGCAGTCTGGAGGGAGTACTCTGGATTACCAAGTGGCGGAAGACCGTCTGGACGCCCTAGGTACCACTGGAGAGACGAAGTGCAGAAAGGCCTTAGCGAACTCAGCGCCGTCGACTGGACAGAAACGGCTTTGGACAGAGTAGCATGGCGGTCTTTAGTGTCGGAGGCCAGGATCCACTTCGGGTCGTTGCGCCACAGCAGTAAGTAAGTAAGTTTCTACTGACAAAGCTAGCTTACAAAGGTTTAATTTATAGCTTGAAGTGCTGGAGTTGGCAAAAAGTTTTAACTGGTCAAAATACAATACATAGATACTTTACCTGTCTTATTTTTTTGTTCAGCGGTGCAGAGGTTGGGATATGTACTTAAATATTGGCATAATGTATTTTCTTTCCAGGGATCATCATCATTTATTCTCGTAATCTTTGTTTATCAAATTTAAAACCTGTTAAAATTGTATACGTATTGCGGTGTCCCTCTTGTCAGTTACTATAGATTTAGGAAGGTGTAACAAGCTCTTTAGATGCCTTTTTGACAACCGTACCAACCAAGTTACACGTAAGAAGCTGTAAATGGGCAATCCTTAAAATCATACACAACAGAACTTTTTTTATTTTATTTTTGTTTAATCTTACCCAGAATCGTGAGCTCTTTCGTTCCTAATAGGATATATACTTGTTTCGTTCCAATCCGATGTCTTGTTTCATAAACTACCTATGTATACCTATGTAGTAACTACCTAGTAATAGTAACGTCACCAATCATAAAACATTTGGCGATTGTAAAAACTACAAATCAGAACCAGTTTACTTTGCGTTATGTTATGACATGGGGTTTTTGCAATAAGTGAATATTCAGGATAGGAGTTGTAGATTTGGTACAAAAGCTTACTTAAAGAATTTAAAAAGACATCTTACCATTATAGTCCATAAAAACTAGTGCCCACGCCAATTACTGGGATTAGTTGCCAAGCGGACCCCAGGCTCCCATGAGCCGTGGCAACGCGAGGAAGATGATGATGACCATTTTAGTCCATAGTTGCGAAAATCTCTTCATCATCTTCTTATACCTTTGTCCCGGCATTTTGCCACGGCTCACTTGGGGAGACTGAGGTCTAGGGTTTGCTCACGGGAAATACCGGTACCGAAAGTACCGGGAATTCCCGGGATTTAGAGCCAAGCAAAGAACCGGGATTTCAATTTTAAAATCCCGGTACTCCCGGGATTTTCGGGACTAAAATTTCCGGTACAATATTTGACTGCTTTCTGTTACTTAGCATGAAATATCATGTTTTATAAAGAAAATAAATATATTTTATCAATCTAAGGCTAGGTAATACTTTTACGGCTGACCACTACATTAAAATAAATTTAAAAAAAAGTCAATGGGTTTGACAATGCCGACAATATAAAATTGCGTAATTTGACACTTTAAGTTAAGGGCATATAAATGTTTGTACGATAAATAATTTTATACGAACAATTAGTTATTTCATATTTGTATACTAACTAGAAGCAAAAATAGAGACAATTTTGTAATTAATAAAATACTACTTTTAATTAAAATTCAAACACGGTATAAGAAACTCACATATGAGAATGATATTTTAAATGAATTAATAATTCTGGCTGAATAATTTCTTGATTTGTCGTATTGATAGTTCTGTTATTATATGTTCGAAGGTCCACAGCCCATTTTGAACGCATGCGAAAATTATCAGTTTTTTTACTCCTTTTTCACAAAACGTCTTACATATTTAAAAAAGATGATGATATTACTGTGCCACAATTCAGTTTTTGCCAATCAACAAAGATAGTAAAAATATCATGTAGTTTAGTAAAAAAAAAACAAATTATATTAATGATTGTGTGACTTAAAGACACATATTATGGTACAAAAGAAGTGTGTACCTTCACTGTGCTACTTTTTTATTGTTTTAAGAAAGATTCGTGGTCGTTTTACGCTTTTTTTTTACTGAAAATTGATGTGAAAACTGATTTTTGAAGGCAGTCCCGAAAGTACCGAAAATACCGGGAAATCCCGGTTCCATTTTTGCCCGGTACCGAAAATCCCGGTTCTTTTAAACAGTACCGGTTCTGCAATCTCTACTGTGGTCTGCTGGGCAAAATTATACCAAGAATTAGAGCACAGGCTAGTTACGCCTTCATTGGAGTAAAAGAGAAAGATCCCCGCAATTTGGCGGTAATAGGTACTACTTTTTGTGGGAGCGGCTGGCGTCTGCCCGAAAACCTGCGGAATAAGAGGTAACGATAAACGTTTGTTAGATCTTCTAGCTACAATATGTAGGTAAGTTTTTTTGCTTCCATCTAAGCGTTTTCCCGGTTACAACTTAAGAGCCTATAGGCCCGCGGGGTCCGCTTTGTGGTATGATTTGTGGGCGTCGACGGCGATGGCAAGATGACCTCGACGCCTTAGATAGGAACAGACGAGCAGACGAATTGCCTGATGGCAAGATTGGCAAGTCACTATTGTCGCCCACGGACTGGCAAGTCACTATTGTCGCCCACGGACACCCGCAACACCAGAGAGTATTAGGGTACGCTCTTTTTTAGGGTTGCGTAGCCAAATGGCAAAAAACGGAACCCTTATGGATTCGTCATGTCTGTCTGTCTGTCTGTACGTCTGTCCGTCTGTCTGTCCGTCCGTATGTCACAGCCACTTTTTTCCGAAATTATAAGACCTATACTGTTGAAACTTGGTAAGTAGATGTATTCTGTGAACCGCATTAAGATTTTCACACAAAAATAGAAAAAAAAAAACAATAAATTTTGGGGGTTCCCCATACTTAGAACTGAAACACAATTTTTTTTTCTAAACGAGATCTAGTAAGTACTTAGTTTTTTTTAATACGTCATATATCCCCTAAATACGGAACCCTTCATGGGCGAGTCCGACTCGCACTTGGCCGCTTTTTTTGAAGTTTTGAAGGTAATACCTAACTATGTAGGTACTAAGATATGTACTTACTTGCGGCAAGACAGTGACTACCGCCCCGTCTTTCACGCACGCATCATCAATGTAGTCTGTCTGTCAGTCTGTAATCTTAGAATCAAATCTTGTGCAAGTTAAATTTGACCCACTTCCCGGTTTCCGATGAAGCTGAAAATTTGCATACGTGTGTAAGTCGGATGACAATGCAATATTATGGTACCATGGAGCTGATCTGATGATGGAGACAGGAGGTAGTCATAGGAACTCTGTGTAAAAACAACGGAACCTAATTGTATTTGGAGTTTTTAGAATTGTCTCGATGAGTATAAGTTGTCTGTGGAAAAAAAGTACAGTTAGCGATAAAAGATTGTACCAAAAATGAAAATTTTGCCAAAAACTTATGTAAGTAACGTTGATGTTCGTTGATTGTATGTGGCTCAATCGAATTATGCGCTTTCCAGTCGTGAATAAGATTTACAAAAACACAACAAAAAAAATTGAGTCAAGTAGGTAATAGGTATAATATACCTACCTACCTACAGGTGGGCTCTTATTTTACAAGCTTTCAATACCCACGTTTGTAATCAAATCTTGCACGCTAAAAATTAGACCCACTTCCTATTATTCGATTGATCTGAAACTTCACATATTTATGTAAGTTGGGTGACAATGCAATATTACGGATCGAGCTGAACTGATGGAGAACCATAGGAACCAACTCTGTGATAAAACAACGAAACTTCATTGTTTAGGTTTATTAGAATTGTCCCGATGAGTGTACCTATTAGTTGACGGTTGAAAGAAACTTTCAGCGATAAAATTTAATTGCAAAAATTAAAATTTTGCCATAATACTTATTTAGAATAAGTCATTTATTTACAAACAAGATATATGTATACAGTGTATTACTAAAAGAAATTAAAAACTAGCTTAAATCTAAAATAGGCCCTTGAGGCATTGTACCAAGGATGCTGGCGACATTTCCTCGCTGTATCGCAATGCTGATACGTTGTGCGAGGTAGCCGCCAGCTCTTCGGTCACCAGTTACGTCAACCAGATGCTTCGCGATTTCTGCGAACAACTTATGCGCGCTGGGACCCCATGGACCTAGAGTTTCAGCTCCAAATGGTACAAAATGGTACTCTCTACCGAGGCTCTTATATTTGTTACGTTTTAAAATTTCGGCGCTTTCCGCCGCCCGGCCCGCTTTTACATTAGTCCGTTGGAGGTGGGACGGTGCCAGTGTGTCTACGCAACTTATTTAGTAGGTCCAAATGTCTACTTCACTAACCTACCTATTACGGTACGTTGACAGTTCTCACTACATAATAATTACAATGACATAAATACAAATCAAACATCTTTATCATCGTATTAATCACTCTGGCACTGTTAGCAAGTTAAATGACAAACAAAAAGACGTAGGCATTCATAACTCTACCTAAACATTTATTCATTTCATTGCAGCAATAAGAAATGAAACACCGCCGACTAATCTCCGACAATCATAAATAATAACATCACGAGTTCCCACGTCAGTCAAGACGTCTTATTTATAAGCTTGTTATTCACTAACGCACTTGACCCTTTCAGAGCGGTCCCCGGTAAAAAAAATGCAGAGAGAATAAAACTTATGAACGCATCCATTAGACACAGCCACACATACACGCGATAACCTCATTCGGACGTATCAAACGATTTAAAAGTCATGCACACGCACAAAACCCTGCTCGTACACGCACAAGCGTAAGTAAACCCAATAGACACACATGCGCAGAGAACCGTGTTACCGATCAAGCATTCGTGTGGCTTCCAATTTCAAATTCTCGTTCGTTTGCTCCGAACGGCGGCCTTAATTTGGATTCGGCTCACTTGCGCAGTGCGGCTCCGGCCATGTTCGTCGTATTTTTAGAGCTGATGCGCTGTTTTGCTGACGCTATATTTGCCGACTACGCGTTTTTACCGTTAATTCTTTCGAAGTTAAAGCATTTTAAAACGCTGACGTGTGGCTAATGAGCTGATAGAACAAGTTCCTAATAAAGACACACTGGGTTATTCCTCTTTTTATTATCAGGAAAAACATCTTGTTGTATGTAATTTATCGTGTTTTTATGAAAGTAGGTAAGCGATAACTTTTATTAAACAGCGCATATTCATATAAATGAGTTTCATAGAACTGCCAATTAGGTAATATTGACTTACTGGTTACTGGTCGCCTTATATGGGAAGGGGCTAAGTGGACTGAAAAACATCACCCTCTTTTATGATAACAAAGTAGTACCTATTCCAGTCTTTCATTCGATAAAACGTGGTTATGGTGATATGATATCTAACGGTGTGAAAATTATTATACATTACCTACTTACAGAAATTGAATAATGAGCAGTGTAACCTGTTGCAGACTGCAGAGTTAAAATATCCGGTTCAAATACTTACCTACCTACAATCTGCCTAAGGCTGCCAGCCGTCCCGGATTCTTCGCAGCATTTTTATGGTAATAAAAAATGTGCAGTAGGTACGATGTATGTCACCTATGTTAAGTACCTACACAACGAAGGCCGCAAAAATATCTGACACGATCTTATTTCTAATAGAGCCATAAGAGCGTGTCACATATTTTTTGGGTGTAACATATTGTACATATTATTGCAGGATTTACAGGTGACTGCATGTACGATGCCTAAAAAGTCTTACAGCCCATACAAAAATAATAAAAAAAAACCTTAAAGTCAAACTTATAATGAATACCTTAGGTAGGCAGGTATATAATATTTTTGCACGATACATTTGTCACGAATTACGATGAATATATTAGTATATACGAAACTGTAAATAGGTTCGATTTCCGAATATGTAATTGACTTACCTAAACTACACGTAGTTCTAATTCTAAGTATTCATAAGTAACTATTCATTAGTAATTTACCCCCTTTTCATAAAAGTTAGCAAAGCTTTGTTAAATTTTGTCTCTACAGATGTCAAAATGTCGGATCGGGTATTAGGAATGACAAACGATTATCAACTGCGTGTTACACTTATACGAATTATATACGAAACTAGCGATCCGCCCGGCTTCGCACGGGTTAACAAATTGTACATAAACCTGCCTCTTGAATCACTCTATCTATTTAAAAAAACCGCATCAAAATCCGTTGCTTAGTTTTAAAGATCTAAGCATACATTAGGCGACTTTGTTATTATACTATGTAGTGAAGACGAAATGCGTGTGATGATTGTGATGACCATGGTTTGACATGAGTATCTAACTTGTAGATAATCAACACGAATCCATGGGAACTTAAGTAAGTAAATTATGTTTAAGAATTAAATTTATGGCCATTATGAATTAAAAAATACAAGAGTTATCTGATAAAGTATCAAGTCTCTACATCAGTCTTAAAGCAGAGGATTCAAAGGACTCGAGTCTTAATCAACATTTACGTAATATTTAATAAAAGCGGCCAAGTGCGAGTCGGACTCGCCCATGAAGGGTTCCGTATTTAGGCGATTTATGACGTATTAAAAAAAAACTTACTAGATCTCGTTCAAACCAATTTTCGGTGGAAGTTTACATGGTAATGTACATCATATATTTTTTTTAGTTTTATCATTTTCTTATTTTAGAAGTTACAGGGGGGGGGACACACATTTTACCATTTTGGAAGTGTCTCTCGCGCAAACTACTCAGTTTAGTAAAAAATTATATTAGAAACCTCAATATCATTTTTGAAGACCTATCCATAAATACCCCACACGTATGGGTTTGATGAAAAAAAAAAAATTTTTGAGTTTCAGTTCGAAGTATGGGGAACCCCAAAAATTTATTGTTTTTTTTTCTATTTTTGTGTGAAAATCTTAATGCGGTTCACAGAATACATCTACTTACCAAATTTCAACAGTATAGTTCTTATAGTTTCGGAGAAAAGTGGCTGTGACATACGGACGGACAGACAGACGGACAGACAGACAGACAGACAGCCAGACAGACATGACGAATCTATAAGGGTTCCGTTTTTTGCCATTTGGCTACGGAACCCTAAAAAGGTGTTCTCGAAAGAACGGAGCGTACAAAACTCTTTCGAGAACACCTTTAAATATTAAATGGGTTGCCATACGTCAGGATTTGTCCGGACATGTCAGGATTTTTGACCCTTTGTCCGGATTGCGGCCGGACTTGGCAAGTGTCAGCATTTTTAGGAATGACTTCATAAAAAAAATGTTTAAGTAGGTACGTGATATATTTATTACAAAGTCGTTCAAGCTACGCCAAATCTCTGTTACAAGAAATGTCAGGATTTTTAGGGTGATGTCAGGATTTTTATCAGGATATGGCAACCATAAAGTCTATTTTTTTATTCGGTAGACTGAAATGACAGTTCATAGTATGAACATAAAATGTCATTTCATACTATGAAATGTCATTTTAGTCTACCGAATAAAAAAATAGACTTTAGTCTTGCTGAAGACTGGAAAGCACTATGAAAAAGTAAGAATTTCCTTTACGAACTCTACCTACTCTTATATTATAAACTTTCTAAAAATTATAGGAGCCGTTTTTGGGGTGACTCTGAGTTACCATTTTTATAGTGTCAAAAATACTTAAAACAACTCAGCTTTCTAGCATTCACAACAAAAATCAACAGACCCCTCGAGATTATAGTCATAATTATTCGTCTTGACGAGTCCAATCATTTAAGAACATTATTTACATTCAACATAACCTCCTGAGGCCCCGTGTCATAAATATTTATGTTACGTGGAGTTTGGACTCTATACCTACATACAGGGCTGAAGTTAAAATTTGTCTGATAAAGATGACGTCACCGGGCCTCTTAGATCAGTTAAGTATTTGAAATTATATTCATAGCTCAAATTTATTTTGTAAAAGATGATTGCTTTCTAATTTTCGTTATATCCGTGTTCGATGGTAGGTGTAACATATACGTACGAATTATACATTTCTACATATTTTTAGGTGATTGTCCGACTAGATCAGGTTCCCCTACCTATATAGACCTCAACCAGAGTGGCGGCCGCACCCACGTTATCGGTAGATAACCGTGACAACTCTAAACTGCCCTTCACGTACGCGCACGCGGAGTGTTCCCTTTGTAGCCACATACTGTCACCCGCCGTTGGGTACTTATTCATCGATAGTCAATGAGTGTGAAACTTCTGTACAAAAATCGCAAGTTTTTTCATATGTGTGTGTGTGGTGGCCAACAATCGGGTACTTTGGTCGTACTCTACGTACCTACAGCGACGGTATACATATAGAGAAAAAAAACTTTCTTGAAAAAAATGCAAAAACGATGACTAAAAATTCACACAGACAAAAGGCTAAGTCGACACTGGTAGATTACATTTTTCTAGCAATAATAAGTAGGTAGTTATACTGAGGCATTTATCATTTTCGCTTTGTATTTAAAAGTATAATGTTAATTATGTAATGGATCTTGAATTTAGTCGTCATTAAATATAGTTTTATCACGTTATCAACTCAAGCATTCCAAAAAATTAATGTTTGTACCTATATATTCTAAGCTTCACGCCTAAAACGCCGTTTTGCCAAAATTCGTGATTTCGTGCCTCTTCCATATGTCAAATCACGCTTGAAGTATGAAGTAGGTAATTCATCTTTCGACACACTTATGACATACTTATGTTAAATTATTTTTGTAATTTATTAAATCACTCCTGTACCAACATGTTTCTGTTTCACCCAATGGTTGACTGGTACAGTACACAATGAAAGAAAGCTGTAGGTATACAAATTGCGGACTTAATGTCAAATTAAGTCCAACCAAAAAAAACATTTTCCGAATATTTTTCGACGCGCCGCCATCCGCACATGCACTGACGCAGTGGAGGTCCGCAATACTAACCTAACCTAACCTAACCTAACGTAGGTACCAAAGAATATGTTTGACATAAACCACACCTCGGACACTGGCGATCAAATGTATGAAACAAACGCGTTCCTAACGCACACAGCCTAAGCTCGTGTCGGTGAACGCGTACCATGTTTGTGTGAGTGCAATGAGATAAGACATTGTAGGGTAACTGTGAGGTAACCGAGAGCGGGTGGGCGGCACTTTCAACGGGAGGCAGGGAGTGTCCATACTGTACGCTAGTACTTACTCTTTATTATACTCTGACATAACTGACATAAGCCAGTGGTTGTAAGCTAGTGGTGCCAAGCGGAGCGCTCCGGCTCGGCCAGTCCGGTTGTTTGTGGAGCAGGATTCCGTGCGTTAACGAGCTGCGCACACGCAGCGCTTCTGAGAAACTGCCGCTCCACTGCCATCAGCTTCTAATGCATTCCGAAAACTTACTGTTCATTCTAACCTGCCCTGATAGTGATGCGAGAATTTGAGTGCTAAGCTGCTAAGAGATGCTCACTAAAAAATGTATCCAATGCAGCATTTATCCGACTGCAAAGCTTCTACAAGATTGAGACTTTCGTGTAAATTTACTCATAGGTATATGTGTAATTGTAAATCAAGTAGCTTGAGAAAGCACTCCAATGCCATCAGTTTCTAATGCATTCCGAATATTAGCTAAACTCGCTAGAAAAATAGAAAATAGTAATAGAGAATTTGAGAACTGACAAAATTAATAAGTAAAGTGAGGTCTAATAATGTATAGATAGGTATAGTGCAAATGGCTTGGGTTTAAGTTTCTGAAGATCAGCCCGCTTCCCTGCTCATCATCTTCCTCGCGTTGTCCCGGCATTTTGCCACGGTTCATGGGACCCAGGCTCCGCTTGGCAACTAATCCCAGGAATTGGCGTAGGCACTCGTTTTTACGCGACTGCCATCTGACCTTCCAACCCAGCCCCAGACCGCTTCACTGCTATCTTCTAGCTAGCTAGCTTCTAATGAATTCTCAAACTTACTTATTCTAGTATGTAATATAATATTAATTCATTCTAATTTTATCTTTATTTTATTTTCATTTTTTTTTGTAATAAAATTTGAGAGAAAATAATTTGAATGCTGACAAAGTTTGCAAGCTGGCGTATCCCAAGAATCTGTACTAACGCGTACCCTATTCCTTCTGCATAATCAATGAAATGTTATTAACCAACAATATTAATTAACACATCTCCGTATGGGCTCTAGACATCATTTCATCCTGTTCAACTCAACCCCAGTAAATAAGACACAAGTCTACGCGTTTTCCCCCAAGAAAATCCCATTTGACACGGCGCCAATGTTTCAATTTCCTCTTACCACCTCTAAAAGATGGTGTTGACATTAAGAACGAAGTCCAGTTTTGGAGTCATCTGGAACAGGGATGTTGCGAATATCCGCATCCGCATCCGCAACCGCGGAACTTCCGCATTATTTTCAACATCCGCATCCGCATCCGCATCCGCATAAAATCGATGCGGATTTAATGCGGATGCGGATGTGGAACAGGTCGGTACAGGAACGTCTTAGCATCGGCGTAAGTGCTAGACTGCTAGGTAATTTAGTCATTAACCAAAAAACCTATTAGAAGTGAGCAGTCAAGCGTGAGTGGGACTTAATGTACGGAACCCTTGGAACGCGAGTCCGACTCGCACTTGGCCGATTTTTTGAAATAAAAATTACTAAAATGTAATATTTGACGTTTTTTATGGTACTATCTTGACATCCGCATCCGCATCCGCATCCGCGGATGTGAGCCTTTAAAAATCCGCATCCGCATCCGCATCCGCGGATGTCAAAAAATCGGCATCCGCAACATCCCTGATCTGGAACATAAAAATAAACTGGCCTTTAAGAAGCCGGGGTGCTTAACAGAGCCAAACAGTACTTCACACCGGGCCACCGGCTTTTGTTATATAAAGCGCAGGTTCGACCTCATATGGAGTACTGTATTCATCTCTGATCTGGCGCTCCGCAATATCAACTCCTTTATATCTTTTGACTTCATCCAACGGCGGTCAGTTCGTATTGTTGGCGATCTCGAACTTACTGAACCTCTTAGCCTTCGGAGAGACGTTGGCTATAAGCCTATATCTATACCTGGTGTACCGTCTGTCAATGGGGACAGCTCCGAAGAACTTTTTATCATCGCACCTCCCGCCAAAGGAGCAAAGCTCATTATCACTTCTTAGATACATGGCACACCAAAAATAAGCGGGCATCTTGCTCATTTCTTCCCAAAACATACAGAATATGGAATGAGTTAGCTCCGGTGAGGTATATTCTTTGCGCTACGACATGGGGTTCTTCAAGAAGCGGGTACGCAAGGTTCTCAAGGGTGGCAACGTAAATTGTTCCTCCGATGTTGCTCAGTGTCCATGGGCGTCGGTCGCTTCCCATCATGTGGCTAGTCTGCTCGTTTGCTTACTATCATATAAAAAATGTAGCAGTCCATTAAACTATTATGCTTTATTTTCTCATAAACTCTTACTTTACTAGAAGAATAACTAGTCCATATCAGTAAATACGTGACTTATCTCAACAAAACTTTTGTATTCAATGTATCAAACATACTCACATCAACGCTAATAGTGCAGACATTCATCGGAAATAAACCACTCATCTCCCTCTCCCTCCCCTTGTTCAAGTCTCTAGGGATGACACATGTGTATTGTGTACCTAATGCACATACACAACTGTCTAGATGAGTTAAGGAACTTTGTGTGCATGGTGAATCCATCTTTGAGGGCATGTATTTAGGTACAGCGAATTCTCAAAATGTTTTAAATTGAGAGCGTATAACTTCGATTGTATGGAGGCGAGGCGGCTAGGTTCGTGGGACTCTCAACCGGGTACTCAGACACAAAGTCTAACAAAATCAAAACTTGGCATTTGGTACTAATAACAATCAGACAGAATGGCTTTTTGTATCAGCTACCTAATCTACAGCACATTTGTTTCTGACGCTCAGATGACTTCAGTATTTTAAAGCTAATATTAGACGCTATAATATTTACACTAACCGAAATTAGTACTAAACTAGCAGTTTTCTTTGTACATAAACAAATTATTATTAAAATCTAAAGCCAGACTCCACAAGTCCACACTCGAACTTGCCTCAAACGCATTGCCTATTCCATTCTTAGCCGCCGCGACAGCCGCCTACACACTCATTCATTCAAGCTCATTTACATCAGCCTCGACCCCCACGCGCCAGACAAGGATAAAAATACACGTTAGAGCAAGATGGGGGATGTCTAAAGCGAGGGTTCGCTATCGACTAATGAGCTTCGGACAAGAAGCGTGGCGGCACTTGATAAAAAGTAGAAGTGTGATTAAGTACTTACAAGTTGTGGGATACGATTGTGTTTGTTTCTAGGTTTTGTTTTGAAAAAGTTGGCGTAGGCTTTGGTATATCTTATCTTATCAATGAATTCTTTGAAGTGGCAATCATAGGAGTAGTTTTTGTAAGATAATGTTACATAAAGGAATGTCAACTTTTCCAATAACTGCGTAACAAAGCAATCAGTAGTAATACAGGGTTATGTCATTAGTAAGATTGTGCAGGATTAAAAAATATAGAATATAGATAATGATCAAATTATTAACATTGCACTAGTAGAAGTTATTAGGTCGCGAGCGGTGGATGTTTTAATGAGCCTACTAATTTATCGTTAATCGACTTGTTTTCCATTGCCAGTAGCCATAATAATTTTAGCAATTTAACCGTCACGGTAATGAGACAAAACAAATTCTACTAGTTAGTACAAAGAAACAACATCAAAAGAGCATTAAGAGTTTAAGACATATTTAACACCAATTACAATAAAACACACCTTTGAACAAGCCCATTACAAACGTCACACACCATTAAAGGTCAATTAATCTCACAACGTCAAACAATGACTCTACTCTGCCACAGTAGAGCAATAAACACGCACAATACCCATTTAAAAACACTAATTTAATTCAAAAAGGAACTTTACCCCATATTACTACGCGTTACATTCGAAGCGTCTATACATGAGCGTAATACGTTGTTGTGAAAGTTAGGGATAATAATAGATACTTTCTTCAACCGCAAGCGGCGATGCATGAAGAATAGAATGGGCTAAAGAAATGGCGCAATGACACATGGCCGGCATATGGCAACTAATTCACTCTAATTAATAATGGAGTAATTTCAATAATAGGGAAACACCGACATTGCGAACATAGTTATTGTGTTTTTGCTGTCGTCGAAATGTTAACAGTGCTAAATGGTGGGTGCAAGTTCCTTACTATGGAAGTTTAAAAATATGTAATTATCCGTTTAAACCACAATGCATGTAGATATAAAGAAATGACAAAGTATGTCTGTTAATTCCTATTATCTCGTTTCGTATCTACCTATTTTACATCCTCTTATTGTCTTCGAAATAAATAACATATTTACTACCATACATCAGAGCATCATTAGATTTACATACAAAGAACATTTACAATAGACTTGTAAAGTAATATTCTCTGTCTACAAATAAGTACATATTTATATTTTTGCGGAATCAGTATTTTATCTGTACTAATAATTGCAACTATGCCATATAATTCCAATAGGTATTTCAAAAGATTAGTTCAAAAGACGTAACTTTTTATGCAAATATGTACGAGTAGAAGACACCTGTGCCAGTGAGTGCGCAAAAACTGCTAATTCCAAACAAGATTAATGGTTATTCAATACGCCCCTGCGCGTAATCGGCGAAGCGGTAACGACACGCTATACCTACAATGTAACGATAATTGATATATGATATTGTGGTTATGTAACAACTATCATTGCGGTAGATGTTGAAAGTGTATTACGTGTCTTCTCCTAAAAAGCCCCTCCTGGAAGCATGGCATGGGCCTGGTGAAGTCCCCGTGTACTTGTAAGTACTTGTACAAATTAAATTCGAGTTTTGAACTCATATAGAAATAAAAGAAAGTTCCAAATTCAAAAGCGCCAAAATTGCCCTGGGTCTTACGAGGTTATTGATCCCATTTTGATGTATGGATTTGAAACTTGAACTGAAAGAAGAAATCATGTTCTTAGTGGTAAGGAAAAACTGACAGAAGATTCTATAAGACCTAATCAGGGATGAAGATGAAGAAGTTAAATGCGTACCTAGAAAGAATAGCGAGCTAGGGGAGCTGGTTGCTAAGCCCAATATGACTGGCGAGATCAAAGCCACACTCCACTAGCTAGGATTTGGAGGGGATGGGAGAGGATCGAGCTATGAGAACAGCGTATTGTGTGGCCACCCGTATGGAAAACGTCCGTCCGGAGTCCGAACGTCCCAGATAGGTACGCGTTAGCGCCAAAACCTCTCCGTCGGTTATTGTGAAATCGATCTGTGAAACGCTTTACGTAGACCAAGATATAAAGCTATGGGTGCAATTTGACATATAAATGCCCGCGATATGATTAGCTTTTCTGAATATACTATAATGTTTATAGATACCCTATAAATACAGACAAGTGGCGATATGTAATCAGAAGCAAATGAATTACGCAGGGAAGTTACGACCCTCAGGAACACGACGCCACGCGGTGAGGATACCTTTAAATATAGTAATTGTACTTAGTATAATAAGTCATTATTATACTAAGTACAATTACTATATTGAAAAAGTTGACAATGATTGTCAAATCATTGTCCCTAATAATAGTTTTACAAATAGAGATATACCTCTCCATTTCGCATTTGAATGTATCATCTACACTCAGATTTTTTTATACTTTCAATATAGAGACATAATTAATAATTAAATGATCTCTTTCTGTACTTAAACTAAACATTGTGACGCTTATCCGTTTACCACCATACTTTTGATGTTAGCTTGTAAATAATATAAGTATACTATATTTTTCCTTACGTAATAGGTTAATATTTAATTATGAAGTTAAAACTATACATAGAGTACTTTAGTTGGTTTCTCACGGTTTAATATTCAGTCACATATCCGAGTTGTCAGCAAATCACAGCCCGCGCACCTGTTTCCTGCTCGCATCCTGAATTTTATTTATATTTTTACTACCTTTTGCAGCAGTGGCTCTGCTCCTCGCGTTCATTTTAATGTTTTTTCTCATATTATGAATGAAAAGATTTGATTTTATCTGTAAAAAAAATTACCCAGTTCCTAGTTTCTGTTTGATTGACCAGGGAGGTATCTATAGCGTTAATGCAGTCATGACTATGTATTTTAATAAGCAACGATTGCCTTACTCAAAAGTTATATGTATTTAAACAAAAATTTATGACGGAAATAAGTTTACAGTATGAGATTGAACTTAAATAAACAGGTAGATGAATTCTATTGACATTGTGATTACATATAATATGACCATTGTGGGTCTCTCGGTGAATGAATGAATGAAGAAAACGTGAACCAACCTGACATTTACGGATGTACGATATAACTTCTAGGATATTCTCATTCTCATATTTTATAATTTAGAAACAGTCGTTACGGCAGCGTGGCTGGAGCCGGGAAAAAGTGACGTCTCAATGGGCATTACAGTGATGGATGGGATAACCACCGGCCGACCCATTGTCTCGTCTGTGTAAGACAAAGTACGCAATAATGCCACACAAGCGTTTCAAATACCTACTCTATTTATTATACGTAGAGTTGAATTTCGATTGTAGTGGTGGGATAATACCTAGAGGTTTCTCTTGCGGTTGCGGGAGTTTTTCGTAGTTTTCGTCCAGTTTTAATGCTTTGTGCTTTTGGTCATATTTTAAAGGACTCTGCTATTATTTTAAAATATTTAGGTACGCATTGTTATCAATGTTTTTTTTTAATTAAAAGGAATACTAACATCATCATTTGAAGGCAACATAAAATAGAACAAGGGCGAATCAGGGACAGGTCGAAAACAACACTTATTTTGAATTAAAGTACTAAATGACTCAAAATTAGTAAGATACAGTGGGTTAATTAGACAAAAAACAAACTGTTTAGATGTCCCTTTGAAGTACTTACTTATTACCTATTCTGAGAATAAAGCAATGCATTTATTTCATAATAGCGTCCTGTCTTTTCTAAAAAACTACAACACAACACAAGACATAGGTACATACAAAAGAAAATAGATTTTACGTCTGTAGTAGGTTAGTATATTTATTTACTAATCGATTGTGGTATCTAATGTATTAATATGTAAATATGTATAGACAAGTGATAACATTGATAATAAATTATAACTGCGTCATTGCTTGTTTTTATAGCGGAAACCAAAAAAAAACAACCATTACCAAATCTAATAAATAACAGTCAGCATTTTCTCTTTCTCATAACCTTACAAAAAGATGTAGGTATATGTAGAACAATGGGACTGTGACTTTAGAACGCAAACTGTAGATATATATGTACCTCTATTTGGAAAAGGACTCCACTTTCCGAGCGTTGTTTCATCCGCTACTATTGATGCTGACTGTACCTAGTTCTGAAACGGTATCATCTTGGGTCGTCCCATTCGTTTTTCGTCAAGTTCTTAAATTAGTCCTATTCTTAAAATTATACAACGGGACTTAATCGCGTATCTAAGTTTTAAGATTTACCTCCGACGTTTCGAGGACGGCGTTGTCCCCGTGGTCTCGGAGAAGACTGGCTTAAGTTGACATCAGCATCGTCTAACCGCGCGAGTTTTTCGAACTACCCGCACTTGGTCTTGTTTATCCGCTTGAACGTTTTGCGCACTAAGGATGTCACTCTGTCGACACACAACACTAACGATATTCGATTTATCGACTGTCGATATTCGTTTACGCTTACATTTACTAATGACTGGATTCCATGTGGATGAGATCTTGAAACCCTCGTCCCGATTGAAATTACTATGTTTTTTGATTTCAATGGCTTCCCGTACTTTCCTGCTGTAGAAATGACGATCCGTGGACAGGATTTTAGGGTTATGCAGCTCAATCCAGTGGTTTGGTCCTGACTCCAGTAAATGCTCAGCCACGGCAGACTTGTTCACCTGACGATTTTTGACAGCTGCAATATGTTCCTTAACTCTTTCTGCTATTTAATAATGTGTAAAAATCGTGAAAGTTTAAATCAGTGGTAGTCCTATTCTGCTTTCGTCACTCATTCTACATTGAAAGCCACTGACGATTGTAACGAATGTAGAATGGGTGACGAAAGCAGAATAGGACTAATTTAAGAACTTGACGAAAAACGAATGGGACGACCCAAGATGATACCTCTGAAACTAATAATAACCCAATCCTAATTACGTGAAAACTCACTGGTCAGAGCACACTCCAGCGCGCCCATAAAAGTGTGAGCCAAGATAAGCGAGGGTTGAAGCCCGAGGTTTTCAATTTCCGCCCCAACCCTCCCCTCGCCTTCACCCTTCGGGCCTGGGCTATTAAGTTCATACAATTGCTTGCAGAATGTTTGCGAGTCACACGCGTTCACGACCAGTGTAACGGTTCTCTAGAGTTGTTACGGTATTTGAGGTCACTTTTTAACTGGTTATTGTGGGAGTTAGATTAGACGTTGCTTAGTGAGCGTTTGGAAGCGTCCCGGGCTCGGGGCCCGTCGTCGGTAATTTTATTAAAAAAGTCCGGACTGAATTTTTATCTCTTCATGCATTCCGCGTTGGTTTTGGTATTTGAAAGGGGTCGATGTTATTTTTATATTTGGAGTGAGTTAGGTAAGTTTTAACGTCTTTATTCTTTGGTTTATTACGAAAATTCTATTTCGGCTATTTCGACACTTAGCCTTGGTTCCTACTTACTTACAGTAGGTACCTATTATATACAGCAGTTACATTAGAGAGGTCAGAAAAATGCCTTCGGTGCCGATTTAAGGCGTAGTAGGTACATAAGTGTTGCTGAAGGTGAAAATCACTTGATGGGTAGAGGCAGAGATACCTCTACCCTCCATACGTGTGACTTTAATTAAATTGTCCTTGCCAGTTAAGAAATGTTCAAGTAAATAATAATATCAAAATAGTATTCTACTAAAATTCCACAATTTAACACGAGTTTTGTGTCTAAATGAAGCCATAATGTTGAGGGTTGGCCGAGCTATAAAATTAAGGAATTTTAAAATATTTAGTATGATTCTCAAAAAACATTTTATTTCATCATTTAGCTAAAAAAATAAATATCGAATACAAAGTCCTAAAGTCTATAGCTATACTATCTAAAGAGATTTATCCACAAATGGGCTCAACTCAATGGTCAATTGTCAGATATGCTTAGTCTGAGCTTGTCAAATTATGTCACTGTTTTGCTTGGCTCGTAAAATTTTACCTTAATCAAGAATTATATACTTTCAACAGCAACGTCAGCAACACTCTATATATATCGAGGTAAGATTTAGCACTGTTTTAAAGAAATACTTATTTTTTGAGACTGCTGATTTATTACCAAACCATCCGACCGATCTCCAGAAAATCACACCAGGCAGAGTGATGCTCCAGAAATGAAAGGCATAATTGAAATATTTCAGATCTGAGTACGAGTACGAGTCAGAGGTACGAGTATCTGTTGAAATTCGTATAAATGTATACATAGTAGACATGATTAACGACTACTCTTGCATGATTAAATGATTAGGAACAATGATTATATTTAAAGTAGATACCGGTCTACATAACTATATATATCTACAGCTGTAAGTACATATTTTTCGGGTTCTAACGAGCATGGTGTACGAGTAATTCACCGGTAATACCTACACTCTCATGTCAAAAGTTTATAAAAGTTTGCTCTGTAGGTACAGCACACAACCAAGGTTAAAACCCACAATTTTTGACCACCACACACACACACACACACACACGGCTGTAGCAGCATTTTGCCTAGTTGATGCCATCTGTCTATGTAGGTAAGTATGTATGTAGGTACTTACATAGGTACCAGAGTTTAATAACAAAATTAAACAAATTTTTATCAAGCAGACTGTACGTCTGCAAGCGATACTCCAAATTATTCCTCTACTTAATATAAAAACTAAATTAAACATTTGAATGTAAAAAAGTTAATTTAGGTTAAAAGATAGGTACTTTAAAGTTTGGGTCATAAAAAGAAAAGGCTTTCACTAATCAGAACTCCTTCAGGCAAGAAATGTCTTCTGCAAAGTGCCTATCGTTTGTATTGGCCCATATTTAGGCGTGCGTCATAACTCGCATTACGAAGAAAACTTCAATTTGAAAGGCAATAGGTACACACGTGTACTATAATAGGTACTACATAGTTACAGGCCGAAACGAAGCGCTCCATATATTATATCTCCTTCTACAGTAAAATTATGCCACATTCATCCAAACAGTTAGCTCGACCGCGTCCATATCTCCCGAGGATTCAGTGGTCGCATATTAGTTCAGCGGTCCATACGAGTAGGGGCGCGACGTGACAATACTACCGTTTCGTACCATCGTCAACCCACTGCAATGTAAACCTTATTTCAAAGATATAGGGTCCACCAATGGCTAACAATGTCGGTGTTGGTACGTGTTACGAATCAGAATCGGCACCATTGTCCGCGATGTCTTCTTTTCAACATCTGGTCTGGGAACTTTCACGATTATATTTTGCAATTCTTATTTGAGAAGACAAACACGTTTCGTTTGAACTTTATGGTTTTAGAATGGGGTAGGTACTCGTATAGCTACTTAGTATAAACCAGCCAGCCTATTATGGACAGCTTTATCCATCTTTATCCACGTGATAAAATAACTGTCACTGTTTAACACCGTGGGAAAGAAAGTGACGGACACCGTTTTATCACGCTGTCACGTAGACAAGAACGACCATCATATCCGTACTGATGTAGTTTTACTTTAACAAATATGTTATACTGTTTTTTGTTCAATGTGTTAATGTGGTAATAAATATGATGACGATGAATGAATTACGTTAAAGGAAAAGTAAGTATAGGCCTTTATTTATAGTTATAATAGTTTATGCATTTTATATATAAAATTGCAAAGCATCAAACTGAAAGATATAGGTATTTTTAACAGACAACACACAACATATATCTATACGTTTCTATTTAGAATGAGTATTAGTACATATAATGAACCACAACACAAATAACCAAAACCATTTTAAGAAACCGATAACGTCACAGAAATCTCTACAGCGAGAACAAAGGTTCATCGCAATTTTTTTGTACAAAGCACCCAAAAGCCACATGGTGATACCGACCGCGCAAATTCGCAAACAGGACCGTTCTCAGAATATCCTTTGTCAGCCCAGACTCATTACAACGCGCAAATTTCGCCCGACCTCGCATCCCCTTTATGTATGCCAGACATTAAAAAACGACAACATCCTATTATCAATCTTAAATCCGCTGCAAAGAGCTCATTTTCAAGTGCCCGCTCGGGTGAAACAAATTTTACCCCTCTGTTATTACGCTCAAGGCACCTCCGGTGCTTGGGTTCCACTTTCAAATATCACACAAACTAGCGCTGCTTATCTCCATACATTATTCATCCGTCTAGCTGACGACAGATAGCTTTAAGCGCTTCATCCGCTGAGCGATAAGGGTGAAGGAAAAAAGAATTTGTCGAATCGGTATTTTCCCAAGCCATTGTCGGGCTCTTTTCAGAAATACCAAATGTTATTTACAACACTGGATTTGTTTCTTTTGTGTTTATGCGTAATCATATATAGCAAAGAGGTTGCTTAGCTGTCGGCCCGAGCCAGACCTATTTTGTGGCTAAAGGCGGACCATAATTTACGAGGCTTAGACAGATAATTGCAGATGATGAGGTTATTTTATTCATAATGGGCACCCATTGTCTCTTTAAGTGGTTTTTGCGCAATTCGTGTTGTGGAATAGGTAAATTATTGTCATTATTGCGATTAATGAGGGTTATAGGCATGCAACTAACCAATAATGAATGCTATCCGTATATTTAGGTATTTTAAGCATTTTGCAAATAAATACCATTACCATGTAAGCAATATATTGAGAGATGAAGTAAAGGTCAGCAGGTATGCAGATAGATAGGTGATGAAAATCATGATAATGTTAAAGTCAATTTAGGTGGGTTATCTTATCTATTCATTGGTGTTCTTGTGGAGCAAAAAAAACAAGAACGGTGAGCGGTGACCGGAAAAATATATTTTAGATTAATAGATTGGTAGGTAGCTAGGTACTATAAGGTATAGACAGTACATAATAGTGAATAGGAAGTTATAGATAAACCATTATTACTTGTGCACTGTATTGTGATTTGTAATTTAAATCCAGTAGGTAAATGAATTACTTTTACCAGCCTAATAGACATTTCCAGTTAATACTTAGGTATATTTCTGTTTTATTTTCCAAAACCAACCTATAGTGTATTAATTAGCTGCCAGCAACTTCTTCTGCTTAAAATAAGGTATTTCCACGACAAAAAATTGGGACAACATCGTCCATCATCTTATTTCCTTGGAGAAATACGTGATCATTGATCATTTCTGTTTTATTTTCCAAAACTAACCTATAGTGTATTAATTAGCTGCCAGCAACTTCTTCTGCCTAAAATAAGTACTTAGGTATTTCCACGACAAATAATTGAGACAACATCATCCATCATCTTATTTCGTATTTCCTTGGAGAAATACGTGATCATTGATCATGATCAACATTACAGTAGCTGTAACAATTATAATCTTTCAATTGTCACCAAAGCGAAGTCAAGCAGACTTTTAGCACTAAATAATGTAAACTAGAGCCAATATTTGATACGCTTGCCGTGGCCCGTGAGCCCATACGCCTGGCACTGGCACCGACATCACACAAGCAATATGTCTTGTGCGCCGCTTTCACTCGCCGCCGATTTCTAGACCGCCATCAATAACATTTGATCGATAAAGTGCTAAGACTCACGCAACGTGAATATTAGGACGCTTGGTTAATTCCAATGGATTTCCATAACGCTAAGTGTGAATCAAGTATTTGGGTCGTTCCAAGCAAAAAGTCCCACTTTGTCGCTTGCCATAAGGGCGGGAGGAAGGGGTTATTCGTATGAAGATACAGAGAAAATCTCGTCCTTATGGTAAGTGACAAAGTGGGACCTTTGACTAGACTTCGACACATTTCTTGTTGTGTTTTTGTCCCGTCAGCCAGGTGACAATAGTAGTACAGTTAGTTAAATTACTCTTGCACCAAATCATGCATATCGCGTTCGCGTGCTTGGTAGATGGCTAGATGGCCCATTGTGGAAATAATTGCCACAAAGTTAATGTAGGTATGTTCAGGTAGGTAGTTTAAATGCCATAAAACCTTATATGATTTACCAGTGACCCAGGCGACCGTAACCGTGGTAACGAGTGAAAAGAAAAAGTGTATTTAAACTACAAAGATGCCGGGATATATTATATAAGTAGGTACACCCGCCCCGGCTTCACACGGGTTACACAAAACCATAAAAAATTATACACCTAAACCTTCCTCGAAAATCACTCTTTTGGTAGGTGAAAACCGAAGATTTCCATAACGCTAAGTGTGAATCAAGTATTTGGGTCGTTCCAAGCAAAAAGTCCCACTTTGTCGCTTGCCATAAGGGCGGAAGGAAGGGGTTATTCGTATGAAGATACAGAGAAAATCTCGTCCTTATGGTAAGTGACAAAGTGGGACCTTTGACTAGACTTCGACACATTTCTTGTTGTGTTTTTGTCCCGTCAGCCAGGTGACAATAGTAGTACAGTTAGTTAAATTACTCTTGCACCAAATCATGCATATCGCGTTCGCGTGCTTGGTAGATGGCTAGATGGCCCATTGTGGAAATAATTGCCACAAAGTTAATGTAGGTATGTTCAGGTAGGTAGTTTAAATGCCATAAAACCTTATATGATTTACCAGTGACCCAGGCGACCGTAACCGTGGTAACGAGTGAAAAGAAAAAGTGTATTTAAACTACAAAGATGCCGGGATATATTATATAAGTAGGTACACCCGCCCCGGCTTCACACGGGTTACACAAAACCATAAAAAATTATACACCTAAACCTTCCTCGAAAATCACTCTTTTGGTAGGTGAAAACCGAATGAAAATCCGTTCATTAGTTTCTGAGTTATCGCGAACATACACAAACAGACAAAGGCGGTGGGGGACTTTTTAGGGTTCCGTAGCCAAATGGCAAAAAACGGAACCCTTATAGATTCGTCATGTCTGTCTGTCTGTCTGTCTGTCTGTCTGTCTGTCCGTCTGTCCGTCTGTCCGTCTGTCCGTCTGTCTGTCCGTCCGTATGTCACAGCCACTTTTCTCCGAAACTATAAGAACTATACTGTTGAAACTTGGTAAGTAGATGTATTCTGTGAACCGCATTAAGATTTTCACACAAAAATAGAAAAAAAACAATAAATTTTTGGGGTTCCCCATACTTCGAACTGAAACTCAAAAAATTTTTTTTCATCAAACCCATACGTGTGGGGTATCTGTGGATAGGTCTTCAAAAATGATATTGAGGTTTCTAATATCATTTTTTTCTAAACTGAATAGTTTGCGCGAGAGACACTTCCAAAGTGGTAAAATGTGTGTCCCCCCCCATGTAACTTCTAAAATAAGAGAATGATAATACTAAAAAAAATATATGATGTACATTACCATGTAAACTTCCACCGAAAATTGGTTTGAACGAGATCTAGTAAGTAGTTTTTTTTTATACGTCATAAATCGCCTAAATACGGAACCCTTCATGGGCGAGTCCGACTCGCACTTGGCCGCTTTTTTTTTATAAGATGTAGCGATACTACTTAAGTCATGCTTATCTAGGTGACATCGAAACAAAGCTTCAGACTAATAAATATGTAATTCCATGACGATAGACGTTAACCAATAGGTCACCTCCGGAAGGAAGTTTTCGGAAAATATAGGTAGATTGCCGTGAAGAAAACTCTCCGTGATAGCTAGACAGTTGAAATTTTCACAGATGATGTATTTCTGTTGCCGCTATAACAACAAATACTAAAAACAGAATAAAATAAAGATTTAAGTGGGGCTCCCATACAACAAACGTGATTTTTGACCGAAGTTAAGCAACGTCGGGCGGGGTCAGTACTTGGATGGGTGACCGTTTTTTTGCTTGTTTTGCTCTATTTTTTGTTGATGGTGCGGAACCCTCCGTGCGCGAGTCCGACTCGCACTTGGCCGGTTTTTTGATATTTGATTTGCGAAGTAGGTACCTATTGAGTGATCTGCAGCGCAGCTTGACCCATGTTTGACCTCCAAGGAGTAGGAAATGTCAAAGATTCGATATAAAAAAGGCACTGGTTAACCTTCGATAAAAACTTGCGAAGAGAACTGAAACACGCGAAGATCGAGGGCTATGACTAGAAGCAAATGTTTTTAATGTTTCTTCTTTGTCGGTCCCTTATCGGTCATCACTGAGACTAATTATAATATTCTTCATGAGGCGCGGTCTAAAGCCAAACATTTTTAACGGAACAGCACTGAACCAGACCAGAAACCAATTGAAGAGAATTTAGTATTTGAAGTATTTAAGTACCTGTGTCTTCTCTCTTTCAGCATTAAAATTAATAAGTAACTTTTGTATACTATGTAGGTATAAGAAAATGAAGCAATAACGGTTTGAGTCTACAGAAGAAGATACAAATTCTAAAAATTCTTGAATTATCGACAAGCAAAGTCATATATTCTGGAGCATACCGTTCCACGCTGGATCGAAAAAAGACTAAATCCGGCCCCACGAACGTCGTAATTTCTGCTAAGTATTTCTATCGATCAGAATAAAATTCCAAGCCGCTTTAGAATTTGAATTTCGAATTCTAAGGTTTCCAAGCGGCGCGGGTGTGATAACGATCGGAGCCGAAACCCAACGGTCAGTGGCGATAAATAAACAGAAAAAACTCGAAGGGTCGGGGGGTCCGCCGCGCCGAGTGCCCTATTTGCATAACCACTAAATAACGGCTCGGAATTAGGTAGTATCGACGTTTATGTATACCAATACGAACTAGCATTAAGGACGAAATTTCATTAGGTAATTAATTTTATTATTCTGGTGTTCTTAAATGATGCGAAGGGGCGAAGAGTACATTGCCAAGAAAGCTCTGAAAGAAAAGAGAAAGGGAGAGGCCAGGGACGCCCGCCGACAACATGGTGGAGTAGCATGACCCATTACTTAAGAAAAAAACCGGCCAAGTGCGAGTCGGACTCGCGCACGGAGGGTTCCGCACCATCAACAAAAAATAGAGGAAAACAAGCAAAAAAACGGTCACCCATCCAAGTACTGACCCCGCCCGACGTTGCTTAACTTCGGTCAAAAATCACGTTTGTTGTATGGGAGCCCCACTTAAATCTTTATTTTATTCTGATTTTAGTATTTGTTGTTATAGCGGCAACAGAAATACATCATCTGTGAAAATTTCAACTGTCTAGCTATCACGGTTCGTCTGTCACGTCACGGTCACGGTTAGCCTGGTGACAGACGGACGGACGGACGGACGGACGGACGGACGGACGGACGGACGGACGGACGGACGGACGGACGGACGGACAGCGGAGTCTTAGTAATAGGGTCCCGTTTTTACCCTTTGGGTACGGAACCCTAAAAACGATTTACCCGACCCGACAACCCTGGACAGAATCTCGTGGCGCAAAATAATTAGGAGAGCCGACCCCACTTAAAGTAGGATGGAGCAAGGAAGAAGATTCTTGTGTTCTTAAAAATGTATATATTTTTGTTTTAAACTTTAAACTGTGTAGCAACTGTCTTAAAAGAAAATCTCTGAAAGAGTTTTAAGATAATACTACATGTCACGAGCGTAATTTAAACACACAACCGTAACTTCAAGTGATAGGTAGGTATATCAAATGAAAATAATTAGAGTTAAGTATGTGTTATAATTATGTACATACGCTACTTTTCCTATGATAGTTGGCCTGCGTAATAGGTTACTAGCGACCCGCCCCGGCTTAGCACCAGTTAACAAATTATACATAAACCTTCCTCTTAAATCAATAATATCTCATTCTTACTCTATCTAGCTAGCTTATCTATTTAAAAAAATGCATCAAAATCCGTTGCGTAGTTTTAAAGATCTAAGCATACATAGGGACAGACAGCGGGAAGCGACTTTGTTTCATACTATGTATGTAGTGATTTAATCGCCATAGTACCTATTATTTTTTACAAGCCAATATTTTGTTAATAGGCTCTCACGGGTTTCCTCACTCGCGTTTGCTACGCAATGAGGTAAATACAGTGTTTAAAACCCAAAGGCAATTATCGAATCAATCCACCATTGCTATCGTCGGAGTATCCTATAGACGCCAGTCCATTCAAATATAATATTATCATTTTTAGGGTTCCGTACCCAAAGGGTAAAAAACGGGACCCTTTTACTAAGACTTCGCTGTCCGTCCGTCCGTCCGTCTATCACCAGGCTGTATCTCATGAAACGCGATAGCTAGACAGTTTAAATTTTCACAAATGATGTATCTCTGTTGCCGCTGTAACAACAAATACTAAAAATAAAATAAAATAAATTTAAGGGGGGCTCCCATACAACAAACACGATTTTTTTGCTCTATTTTTTGTTGATGGTGCGGAACCCTCCGTGCGCGAGTCCGACTCGCACTGGTCGGTTTTAATTACCTACCAATACCTACTTATGGCATTATTCATAAACGCGTTACAACCCTCAATAAGCTAATTAATCGTTTGTCCTAATCTGTCATTTTGACTTATGTAGAGTCTGTGCGGAAAGAGAAGATTCGTGGAATGTAATATGGGGCCCAATACATTCCACGACTCTACGCACAGACGTTCTACCTATTTGTAAGAAAGGGATAAAGAATAAATAAATAATTGAGGCTTGTAAATTTTAGAGGTTAATGTCTTGGCAACACCGGATTGGCTTGGTTATACCAACCTCGTCTATACGCATCACGGAGTGCTATTATTAAAATTAATATCTGGGTGACCGAGCTTCGCTCGGAAAACATATAATAACTCGAAAATGCGCGTTTTTCCAGAGGTAAGACCTAGCTAGATCGATTTTTCGCCCCCAAAAACCCCCATATAGTAAATTTCATCGAAATCGTTAGAGCCGTTTCCGAGATCCCCGAAATATATATATATTTATATAAATAAATAAATATATAAATAAACAAGAATTGCTCGTTTAAAGGTATTAGATTTCATCCCTCTCATTTGAATCATATACTTGGTCAACCAGATCTTGACAGTAGAAAAAGGCGGCAAATTTGAAAAATGTAGGCGCGAAGGGATATCGTCCCATAGAAAATTTGAATTTCGCGTCTTTTTTTACTGACTAGATTTGGTTGACCAGCTATAAATGAGCCATTGAAATGGATAGAAATTCTTCAGAATTAGGCTACAATAGTATCTTAAACCGGATCCAGACGGGTGTATATAACGTGTATAATGTAAGAATATCTGGGAGACCGAGCTTTGCTCGGAAAACATATAAAAACTCAAAAAATCCGCGTTTTCCCAGAGATAAGACTAGATCGATTTTCGCCCCCCGAAACCCCCATACAGCAAACTTTATCGAAATCGTTAAAACCGTTTCCGAGATCCCCCGATCCCCGTAATTAATATATATAAATATATATATATAAATAAATAAATACCTATACAAGAATTGCTCGTTTAAAGGTACCTTTAAACGAGCAATTCTTGTATTGTACCTATATAAGAGTTTACGATGTAATATAGCGTCAACGTGTGGACACTGTGTGGACGCCGCGCGCTAAGAACCAGGGATGTTCCGAATATCCGCAGCCGCATCCGCAATCGCGGAACTTCCGCATTATTTTCAACATCCGCATCTACATCCGCATCCGCATAAAATCGATGCGGAGTTTATGCGGATGCGGATGTCGAACAAGTCGGTACAGGAACGCCTTAGCGGCGGCGTAAGTGCTAGGTAATTTCGTCATTATCCTATAACGAAATCGTCTAGATCCAGAAAAGTCGGCCACTGTTACTGTTTATTAAATACTAGCGACCCGCCCCGGCTTCACACGGGTTAACAAATTATACATAAACCTTCCTCGTGAATCACTATTATCTATTAAAAAAAACCGCATCAAAATCCGTTGCGTACCTACTTTTAAGCATACAGACAGACAGACAGACAGACAGACAGCGGGAAGCGACTTTCTTTTATACTATGTAGTGATAACGCACCCTGTCTATATTCTTGCTCAAATACTAAACGATTAGTTTTTTTTTATACTAAAAATGACGATGACTTGACGTTTTCTAAGTACCTAATCTTGACATCCGCAACCGCATCCGCATCCGCGGATGTGAGCCTTTACTTAAATATCCGCATCCGCATCCGCGGATGTCAAAAAATCTGCATCCGCAACATCCCTGCTAAGAACCGACAGGCGATGGATCTGGCACGAGCGTTACATGTAATGCTCGTAGTGCCGTCCACAGCTCCACACGCAGAATTCGTGTTACATTATACAATTACACGATGGATTACATTACACGTTACAGCCGTCTGGACCCGGCTTAACCGTGATGCGACTAGTGTGGCTACCACCAGTTTGACACTGACATAAACACCATCGAGAACATAATTTACCTACTTACTTAAATTTCCATGCATCTCGCTCGTACTCGCTTGATATATATAACGTTCTCGATAGCGTATGACAGTTTTGACACTGTCAATGACTCATGGTACGGGCTGAGTTGACGATTCGAAACCGTTCGGGTGTCATCAACCCCTGACCTCTCAGCATCGAGAAAACCTATATACATAATATAAAACATATTGTGCTGTTCAAAACATAGAATGCTTAAATATCATAATAAGTATTGCTTACATAAATACAATGCTGTGAAGCCGATAAATTTGCCGTTGTTTACAAAAAAGGCCGCCTGAGCGGCGCCGTTTACGTCATTGCAATGCTTAGGTAAGCGATATAGAACGCGACACGGTAAACCGTCTAAGGAAAAGAGGACATTTGATTTGAAACAACATTAAGTAGATTTGTAGGAATTTACTATTCATTGTCATTTATATTAAATAAATATATTAAAAACGGGTCACTCACGCAACGCCTGTGTCTCACGGAAGTTTTGTTATTATAATTGTCATCTATGTTATGGACTTCCTTCTCTGTCGTTCACTTTTACCCATGGTCGTGGTCACGCATTATGGTGGTCGTTCTCGTGGTAGGTATAGAGGAACTCGACCCTTTTGAGTCTAAATTTGAAGAACTCGACTAGTTTGTACGCGACTCTGCGCGTGTCAAGTCCTTAATTAAGTATTTTAAGCGCAATTGCCGTATACAGCCACGAACGTAGGTAAGTGTCGACACCGGGATCAGGCGTGTCTCACTCCGCGATTTCCTACAGGTAGCTTAAAGTACATCCGTTCCGGCCCCAATTTTGGGGAAAGCCATAAGCCGCGCGTGGCGCTGTCGCCACCTAGCGGCCATATCTGTGCTAATCGAAAAACAGACGCGTTTTGTTAGAGAGTGAGTCTTCTGTACTTAGTACTATTATTTGTTTTGTGCCGGGATGCTGCTTGAAACATCTTATTACACGGATAAGAAGGCCTATTATTAAAAGGACTAGGTATATAGGACAGAGCCTTCGGATAAAGACTTCGTCAAAATTGTTGGGGGTTTTATAATTTTTGTATGTTTAAGGAAAATAGGTACCTATTATTGAATGATGTGTAGGTACCTAATCTAGTAATAGGTAGGTACATGAATTTAATGTTGAGACACTGCGTTTTAAGAAAACTTTTGTAATATGAGAGTTATGGACTCGAGTCTTCACAAAAACTGAGTTAAGTCTTAAAGCAGAGGACTCAAATGACTTGAGTCTTAACCAATACTAGAAGCGGCTTTTTTATAAGTCGGTTTAGCTGGTTGGTGTAGCCTTCCATCCTACTATGATACCGGGAACTATGAAACATGGCCATGAAGAAACCTGAGCGAAAGCGGCAAGATGTAATCGTACATTATAGAGATTAAGAGATGAAATGACCGTGGTATATGCTGGATGTTCGGAGTAAAGCGAAATAACCGCATAATCCCGCAACTCTCGGATCCAGGCGGCCTAGCCAAGGTGACGATCGCTTGCGCATCGCCATCGAATCGCTTTGTGTCTCTCTATCAAACTTCCATATTCGTTATCGTCACCTTGGCTAGGCCGCCAGGTCAGCCTTCATGTGCATGACTGCAGTTATCTTCGTCGCCTCTGCGTTGGTGCATGTTAGATATGAGCGCCGCGCCGGCGCGCCGCCGCCGCCGACAAAATTTTCGCGCCGCCGCCGCCGACGCTGCGCTATCGGCGTGGCATCGGCGTGACCTTGGTAGTTACTACTACTTTCGGAATCAGATAATATATTTTTAATCGAGTTTAGATCATTAACGGCGCCACTTCGAATAGTTTATAGGCATTCAAAAGGTATTATAGGCCCATATAATTAAAAAATATCGAAGGCAAATGCAAACTTATATGTCTAGTAACCGCGCTAGTAGTCTTGGGGAAACGAAATTATTTAATATCAATTTTAACATCAATATGCTTGTAATAAACATACTGATTTCCTTCAATTTTTATTGTGGAACGTTCCACATTACAATTTATATTGTATATATACGAGTACACTAGACATATGTCAATCACAATGAAAAAAATAACTGTGATCAACTCTGGCTAACGTGAGACTCGAACCCATCTTTGGATTACCGATCCAATGCATAACTAATTTTGCCAGCTAACCATCCGTCATTTACCGCGAATTTAACCATTGCAAGCATGGTTAAACGTCTTTAAAAGGTATTAAATGGGGTTAATTTTGAGATATTAAGCGTTTCCACGTCCAAATGTCCGGCCGTTGGCTTCGCACGGAAAGGCGTCGGAATCGGGTCTCAAATATACTTGGCCACTGTTCAAATTTCAAGCTTTGCTCTCTCGCAGCTCAATCTTTGGCCTTGCATCGTTCGCATGGAATTAAGCCGCTATCTGAACCTGCAAGTTTTTGGCCCTGTTTGGAGCTCAACTTTCGGCCTGTTTTAAAACGCTTGAGCATTGGTCCTTATGCGATCTTAGCTCCATTGTAGCTCGGCCTTTGGCGTCGCACGAATGCGCCCGCAGGAAAGCTCCAGATCTTTAACACTATGGCTTCAGTCTTTATCGGCCTGCGCCCTCGCTCTGCTCTCTTGCAGCTCGGCCTCGCACAGAAGCGCGCCGCAATCAGCGCTCTAGGCGTTCGGCCGTCAGCCAAGCTTACACTTGGCGTTCGATTCTTAGCTGTATGCTTACCTGCAGCTCATCCTCTGGCCTCGCATTGGGAGGCGTCGAAATCAAGTCTTCGGTGTTACATGGAGCTCGGCGTTGGGCCTCACTTTTTGACATAAATTGGTTTTGATGAATCGATATTGGTTAATGACGGAGCTCGATTTTCTTTGGACTGTCGACAAGACGTTTCCCTGATACAGTCAATCTGCAATTTTTAACTTAGCACAAAAGATAAGGGCCTCGCTAAGATCTTCCGGCCAGAGCCTCGCCAAGATTAAGACCGCCTCTGATGCCGCGCGATACCGCTTATCCACAGTTTATACGATATCAATTTTTTTCGTACCATTATTCAATAAATTATCCTTGAAAATAAAAAATGCATTTATTTCATAACTTTCTTACAGCAAATACATGTTTTTTCGGTAAAATTTTGGTTTGAATTCTTTTTTCATTAATCGAAGGTGTTTCAAGGCCACGCCGCCGATTCGCCGCCGCCGCCGACCAATTTTGACCGGCGCGCCGCCGCCGGCTATATGCCTATCGGCGCTCATATCTAGTGCATGTACACTACATCGTGCGAAAACCGGCGAGTTACATAGTTAACAAATGTACATTCTGCCTGGACCTGGCCTCTGCCTGGACCCGGTAAAGGAGGAAAGCCCTGACGGTGCTGACTTGTCACTACGAGGGATGCCAATGGACTCACAAAAGAGTCGCAAGAAGCGCTTTGCTTCTTCTTTTCTTATGCGCACTGCCAAGGAATGGAATTCGTTACCGGCGTCTATATTTCCGAGCTCATATAACCCGGCAACCTTCAAATCAAGGGTGAACAGGCACCTTCTGGGCGAGCTCCATCGTAGGCCACGTCTTCGCCTCGGCTAGTCTGTGGCCATGAGTAAGCCTATTTATAATAATAGAAAAAAGTAGGCAGGTGGCGATAATAGTGCAAAGCGGTGGAGGAAAAGATTGGAAATGTAGGAATGCGGCCCTTTTCTTTTTACGTACGTTGGAAAAATGCTTTTACGCATCCCGTCTCGAGTGTCCCGTTGGACCTAATCTTTCGAAGACTCAATATGGCTTTAGGGCCGGTCGATCTACAGTCGATGACCTTACCCAACTAAAAGACCTAACAAAAAGTACGGTTGACTAAGAAGAAATGACCGTGGCAGTATCCCACAATACTAGGTACATGTTATTGGATGGCGTCAGATAGAGAGTTTAGGTTCTGAGACCGTTATGAACCTAATCCAGTGTTTAGTTCTATTAAAGTCACGTGCGCAGAAGTCGTTTATATCTTTGTGTAGACCCGTTATATCGCGATTATATCGCGGTAGACCCGTTTGTGTAATTAAATATGTGTACAAAACGCGAGAGTTTAAAGTGTTATATCGTTGTGTAGGTTGGAGACAAAGACAGTAAGACGAAGATCGTACCGACAAACACATATTCTGATATTTCTGATACGTGTCAAGGATGTCTCTTCTAGTTTCTACAGAAACCGGCGGTTCTAACTATTTTTACGCTCCACATTTAGAATTCTAATTCTAAGAATAGAGACTTATTGTTATTACACATCTACCTACTTAATTACCTATCTATTTATTTCTAGTTCCTAATGTAGTTCATCTAATATGTAGGTACCTATGATAAATGAAACGAAAATTAACAGGAATCTAGTAGAGATTGCTTTAATTTTAGGAAAAAACGATTGTAAAATACATGTGCCACGGAGTACAAGAATATGAAGTGACATTGACATGAGAACCGTCAAGTGTGAGACGGATTCAAATAAGGCGCGAAATTCGAATTTTAAAATAAACATTTAACACTCCCTTTGAATTCGAGCCTTTTCAAAATAAAATAAGATAACAATAGCACAATATAGTTGCTTAACAGAAATGCAACATAAGACACATTTCAAAGAAATAACAATCATATAGATCCAAGTGAACACATTCCAAGTTTGAATCTAAGAGAATTGAATTTATCTTTTGACAAAGCTTTGGTAAAAATATCAGCATATTGATTTTTACTGGTAACAAATTTTAAAGAGATAATCTTTTGCTGATACTTTTCTTTAATAAAGAAGTATTTCACTTCAATATGTTTACATCTTTTATGAAAGTTCACATTTTTAATAACACTAATGGCACTTTGATTGTCTAAGTGAAGACACAAAGTGTCTTGTTGATATTCACCAATGTCGGTGAGAAATTGTTTAATCCACATTGCTTCCTTAGTAGCTGCGCATGCAGCCATAAATTCGGCCTCAGTTGTCGAGAGAGCCACGGTTTGCTGTCTTTGACTGGACCAAGTTATTGCTGCTCCACTCTTTAGGAAAACATAACCGGTCACAGAACGACGTGAGTCTGGGTCATTGGCATAGTCAGCATCACTGTAACCAGTCACTTCTGAGGACTGATTAGTGTTTTTGTAATATAAACCATAGTCTTTCGTTTCTTTTAAATATTTGAAAATTCTTTTCACTGCATTCCAATGTGTTTGGTTGTAACAATTAAGAAATCGACTCACCAGGTTGACCGCAAACGTTATATCTGGTCGACTCACAGTTGCCAGGTGCATGAGAGATCCCACTGCTTCTCTGTATGGCAGATTCCTCTCAGGCTCTTCTTCTCCCTTTTGCAACTTCATGTGAGGGTCGACAGGAACACTGTTGGGATTAGCATCATGCATATTAAATTTATTCAACATTTGCTCTATGTATTTTGTCTGGTGAATAAATATATAGTCATTACACCTTTCAATTTGCATCCCAACAAAATTGCTAGGCTTATCCATAACTTTAATTCGAAATACTTTATTCAGTTCCTTAGTTACTGTTTTTAAAGCTAATTCATCAGTTGAGAATAATAGTCCATCATCAACATACAGACATAGATAACATTTCTTGTTATGAACTTGACCAATATAAACACTTTGGTCAGCTTTACTACTGACAAAGCCAAACTTTTTCAACACCGAATCAAATTTGCTGTTCCAACATCGTGGCGCTTGTTTTAAACCATATAATGATTTGTTAAGTTTACATACCATATTTTCTCCATGAGGAAGTCCTTCTGGTGGAGCCATGTATATGGTCTCTTCAAGCTCGCCATAGAGAAAAGCTGTCTCGACATCTAGTTGGACCATCTTGAGATTTTGTTGAACGGCTAGAGAGAGTAATAACCGAATTGAATCATACCTTACAGTTGGTGCGAAGGTTTCTTGGTAATCAATACCTGCTGTCTGTGAAAATCCTTTCGCGCACAAGCGTGATTTGTAACGCTGACCAGTTGGTTCTTCTTTGATGCGGAACACCCATTTGCATCCTATAACTTTTGCATTTGGGGGTTTTTCTACCAATGTCCAGGTATTGTGTTCATCATGGGAATCTAATTCTTCTTTTATAGATTTTCTCCACTTTTCTGCAGCAAGTGATTTAATTGCTTGTTTATATGTTTCAGGAACATTTTCCGTAGGTTCTTCGTCATAGCACAGGTAAGTATTTTCTTCTAACTTGTTTGTACCCATATTCTTTCTAGGTCTCAGCTCCATCTTATTGACTGCAGTTATATCCAGAGTTGTATCAGGTGCATAATCACTTTCTGAGGTAGACCTGTTCTCACATACTGTATCATATGAGCTGTCTAGACTTGTGACATCGGTGTCACTGACACTTTCATTTGATTCTTCCTGGATATTATTATTTTCTGTCGGGTCACTTGAAGATAGTTCTAAAACAACGTAATATCTTTTCACAGTAGATTCTAGAAATATAGCATCTCTGCTCTTTATTACTGTAGTCGTATCTGGTACTATAAATCGGTAGCCCTTGGTATGATCACAATATCCAATAAAGATCATCTTGAGTGCTTTGGGGTCCCACTTCTTACGTTTCTCCTTGGGCAGGTGGACCATAGCTTCACAGCCAAATATGCGCAAGTGTTTCACATTCGGCTTTTGTCCAGACCACATTTCTTCAGGAGTTTTGAATGATAAAGACTTAGTTGGAGAGCGGTTGATCACATAAGCAGCGGTGTGTACTGCATCAGCCCAATATTTCTTTGGTAAATTGGCATTCTGAAGCATACATCTTGCTCGTTCCACAAGGCTTCTATTCATCCTCTCTGATAATCCATTGCTTTGTGGGCTATACGGTGTGGTTGTTTGGTGTATGATACCTGCACCTTTTAAGTAGTCAGAGAAGTTTTTGTTAACATATTCGGTTCCACCATCGGTACGAATCACCTTGATCCTGACATTGAGCTGGTTCTCAACTTCGTTTCTAAATTCTTTAAATTTTTCTAGAGCTTCTGACTTGTTCCTGAGAAAGTACACATACACTTTCTTTGAGTAGTCATCAATAAATGTAATAAAATATTTTGCTCCGCCAAGCGTCTGAGTTTCCATAGGTCCACATAGATCAGAGTGAACCACTTCAAGCAAACTTTTAGCTTTTGGCCCTTCACTTTTAAAAGGTAATCGAGTCTGTTTACCTTCTTGGCATGTTATGCATGTCACATTTTCTGTTTTCGCCGAGAAAATTACATGATCAGTATTTTCTGTCATTTTCTTTAGACTCTGAAAGTTGAGATGCCCCATTCTCTGGTGCCACAAGTAAGTATCTTCTTGTTCTGCAACGTCAGACATGCATGCATAGCCTTTTCCAGGCATATCTAGCCTGTACATGTTGTTGATATGGGTGCCTGTTGCTACTATCTGACCTCTATTGTTTATAATAGTACACCCGTTGTTATCAAAATTTACTTTGCCACCAGTTTTTGCAATTTCACTCACTGACAGGAGATTGTTAGCAAGATCAGGAGTATAGAGCACATTTGTAAAAAGCACCTTGTTTGCTTTACCTTTATCATCATATGTGTCTAAAGTTAATTGCCCTGCGCCCTGCACGGATAACACTTCCTTGTTGGCAACCTTTATATTATTTATCGGAGGAGCAACTACATTACAACTACTAAATCTATGTTGGACGACATGCTGTTGGACGAAATACGTGTTGACGTAATACGCGTTGGACAAAATGCTGTTGGACGAAATGCATGTTGGACCAAATACGTGTTGGACGAAATGCGAATTGAAATATCATTTGGACGAACTGCGTATTGGACGTCCAGCTAACAAATCGCTATAAGTACTAGCTATAGGTATATAGAATAAGCCTATATATAAAAAAAAAGAAATCATTTGTATTAAGTACATTATGATTTTATGGACATCTTTATTTAGTTCTCATCAACCTCGCTACGACAACTAATAATAAAACACAATACATAATTCGCGTCCTTTGTGTCGCAAGCTGTAAGTATATTTATCGCTCGTATCTCCGCCGAGCTGACAACAATGCCCTCAATGTGCGGCCCGCATCCGGACCCCTCGCTATAATCCAAAATGTCCGTTTATTTTTCTACATGAGCAGCGTACAAAAAACAAAGTTGAAAATCGAACTAGAGAGAGAGGCAAACACGCAACTGCCGAGCCGCGTCGGGCGGGGCACTGCGTCGCGTGTTCTTATTGGTCGCCTCGGCTTCTCGCCCGCCGCCCGCGTCGAGCGGCCAATCAGGCGTGCGTTCGTATCTCCTCTCCCGCACCCCGCAGCCACGAAACGACGACGGCTCACGAATACCGACCCGATTCGACACGACTGTGAGTGCCTTAGTTACTTCACACGCGTTCTGATAGCCGGTCGCTTTCGCTGACGTTTTCAGTGAAATTTAAATAAGCTGGACCACTTTCGCGACCGAGTCTTTGTTGTCTTTCGACGTAGTCAATTCGTTCGTCATCGGAGCTGTGTTGTGCCGCTACTAAACAGGTATAATTTAAAACAAACTCGTCACATTGTTCCTAAAGTCATACTAAACCTAATACTTTTTACAGAATTAAAATATCTCTTCAAAATCCCGTGATAAACAAGTAATTTCGCGCCGGATGATCGAACGTAAAAGCGGTGTCCTCGTAATCAACGTAGGCCGTTCGGCGCGGCAACGTCGCGCGTAAATAATAGGGTAGCGCCGTGTTTCTCTCGCAGCCGGCGCGGGCTGGCAACGCCGCGTGGCTCCGCGGGAAGCGCCCGGCGCATTCACCGACAACCGAATATACCTACCTAGCCGCGACCGCGCGCAATCACAACAACTGCTTTCCTTTTGCAAATTATAACTTGTACTAAGATGCCAACTCATTCGGAGTATATCTTTGATGGTTTGTCTATCACCTAGGATCTTATCTTTATATACCTATTAATCTAATTATAGTACACACTTATATACACATTAATTATGTGTTATATACAATTACCTATCTTATATATGAAAAAGACAATTTATATTCACGATAATACTAATTTTAACATCTTAACTGCATCTATAAAACTTGAAAGTATTATAAACTGAAAATAAGGCACGATGTTGATGAAAATAAAACTTGTTTACAGATATCGAGCGGTTGTTTGGAGACCGGTAGCGCGCTCTGTCGGTGCGGCGAGGAGTGACGCGAGCGGGGCGCGCGGGGCGAGGACGGCCTCCCCCTACTTCAGTTTCTGCCGAGAGATCATACGAGGAGGCCGCGTCGCGTAACTCCAAAATCAAGGGACGTTCGCGCGGCAACTTTAAACTGTGACAGTGTGTGTTGACAAGAGCAGTGTACTGGATTGCGGTGCCTAACCATTTGGATGCAGTGATCGGATCACACTAACTGGATTGCAGTGTTCTTGTTGGATCTGTTGAACGAATTTTGCCGGCAAACTGGGGATGCACAAGATGGGCCTGGGCGACAGCGTGTACGCCGCCGAGCGTATCATGAAGAAGAGAATTAAAAAGGTGAGCTTTCATTATTTTTACGCACGTAAAAGTTTACGCAATTCGTTTAAGCATGATCATATACCGGCTTTGGCTTGTTTCATAATAACAGCTTGTTTTCGGTTGCGAATTAAAACACGCTTTGTGTAGTTAGTGCCCGATGCATGGTCTGATTATAATTTAGATTCTGGTGCATTAATCCTGGCATTGTGGCGGCAGCAGCTGGTAAGGGTTCAGGCTCCTTTCACGCGTGTTTAACGTTGCTTATTATTATCAAGGCTCCCCTTACACGGCCCACAGAAACCGGGGCCCACTGAGAAATTGAATGGCCCATTATGCCCGTCTTGAGATTACATTAAGTTTTTGATAGTAAACAAGTTTCTCGTGAGGGTAGCCTTGTGACATTGTGACATCTATTTATGTGTCTTTTGGTTCTGTTACTAACCCTGAGTTTGAATAAAAGTTTGAATGGTTCCTGTTTGTTTTCTTGTGTGTCCGGTTTTTGTGGGCTGCACGGGTAAGGTCACACACGGGGAAGCTCGGCGTGTGGGAGGCGAGTGTTAACTCGATACGCCCACTGCGGTAAGTACTCTTTGAAGTCCTAATAGACGTTTCATGCATAACACTGTATTTTCAGACATTATAGTATAATTGAGTAGTGTCCATTTGTTCCATGGAACGTTACAAACAATGCAACAAAATGGGGATTATTTCTTAAGAGATAATTGGGATTTTTTTGCTATACCAAGGGAATTAATGGGAATAACTCCTCAAATTTACTGCAGCTCTCTTTGTGGGGCTGACATATGTTTTATAATGAAACAAAGCTCTTAAAAGTTCAGGTTTAATTTTTTGCCGGTATAATGTCAATGCGTCACGTGACACTGGGCGTACACGTCAGTTTCCGGCGTTGCAATCACATGCGCAGGGGTAACTGCGTACACTTTTATTTACACAATTAGGTATCGCGATACTTGCGCGTGTAGTTATTTACTGCTCTACAAATTTATCTTCTCGCTATATTTATTAGTTAGTTTTGAAGCATGTTAAAAAAAACAATATTGTTTTTACTTTTAACTTTAGGATGCTCCAAGAATTGACCCATATTTATTAGAATCACTGTGTTTATGTTTAATATTACTACCTACTTTAAGTAAATTTTTAATTATTTCATACTGTCTCCTCTTTTCCTAGCCTTTTTACTTTTAGGATTTACCAAAATAGTTTTTTCTTTAATGCGCTGATTAATTTTATTTAAACATTTTGTCGTCTAGGTAATTTTATAAAATGGTCTGAGCCGTATTTTACACACAGAAAGCTATGCCTAGATTTATCATATAGTAATTATTAAAACTTAAAAAAAATCATGAACGTAACTTTATTTGCGTAGCTATTAGAAGAAATCGAAAAGTCGTTAAATTACTTAACACTCCAATGAGATTTTTTTTAATACTTTGCCAACAAATAACTGCTTTCAGTAACACGTTATAACTAATAGGTATTGAAATATATTTTCTATTAAAAGCCGAGTATAGTTCTAAATTCATGAACCATATCATCCTGATACGCTCTAATAGGAAATGAATCCCGAAATAGGCTCCATAGCTGGAATATCAATATGGAACCGTCACAGAATGCCTTAATTAATCCTATTCCTGGAGCTGCCCAGTCTGCCGTGCGTTCATTGCGCGGGGGTGGCTCTGAAATATGTCATAGCCATATTTGCAAGGGGTTATTCAGAAATTTAGCTGGGTTAGTGGGAAACTTGGAAACTGCAGGTAATCTATTTATTGTTATACCTACTCTCCCATTTTGAAGCTCATTTTAGGCATAGGTATTTAAGGCAAATAATAAATTAGATAACCAATTTATTGCGAAACCAATAAATTTTAGGTACGGCTAAGCTTTGGCAGAAAGAAATGAAAGAATAGAAAATGTGAAAACATCTGTTTCACAGTTTTTGCGTAGCCTTGTTTTTTGTGTTGAAGTTGTAAAAAAATTGGAATATCAAAACAATAGAAAAATTGCCACAGTTATTTTGATTTGGATCTCCACCACATCCTAAAAAATGTATATTCTTAGGTCTGAATCAGTTTTCATATAGAAAGTGGTCTTTAAGCTTTAGATAAATGATGTGATCCTTATTCATCGCTTTACCGTTATTTTAAACATGCTCTTTATCACATTTTAGTTATAGAACTGTTCTCATTAGTCAAAGCTAATACCCAACCCGTCCCGACTTCACAAAGCTAAATTGGAACAGATTTAGCGAACACGTGACTCGTGACTAGCAGTTAACGACACATATTGTTTTGTACACACGCAGTGCTGGAGCAAACGTAATGCATTGCAGCTATGAGAGTTATACTATGACAGTAGGTACTTATTATTACACTGATTTAAACTTTCACGATTTTTACACATTATTAAATTGTACAACGGGACTTAATCGCGTATCTAAGTAGGAGAAGACCCGAGACCACGGCGACAACGCCGTCCTCGAAACGTCGGAGGTAAATCTTAAAACTTAGATAAGTACTTAGGTACGCAATTAAGTCCCGTGTTACAATTTAATAGTACTTATATTACCTATAACACTCTCAAAATGTGCGAAGTTTCTTACTGTTGTATTGATCTCATATCTGTGGTGGTCCTTTTTGCTGTACGTATATATGCTACATTAAGGACTTAACTTCATTCCTTCATATATTTTTCAATAGCTTAAAGTGTCTAATCACTACATACTAGGGCTTCCAAATACCGGACTTCTCACAATACCGGTATTAATACCGAAACTCTTCATCAATACCGGGATCCCGGTATTGGATATGAATCGCTTAAAAATATATAGTTTTATTAAAAAGGGGAATTAGAAAGGCTCACTGGAATACCAGATATGTCCTAAAAGCTATTACAACAATAAACAATCAATGCTGCCATCTGCAATAATTTTATTTCACACTCCAGGTTGGCAATAATTTTATCCAATTTATTGACTTCACCTCACCAGTCACATTTGTAGTCCAACTTAACCAACCAGACAACATATTTTCAAATTTCCGTCAAAATTGGTTTGCCATTATTACAGTTATCCTTGCTCTTTCGTTTTATTTTTTGATAAAATTATAAGAACTAATTATGTTAATGTTAATGTCACGTGATATCATCATATTCATCACTCACATAACTTCAGGATTCATCCACCACCAACCACCAAATATTTATCTACCGCATTAGGCAACGATCTTGTTTCAATAATAAAATGCGGGCTAGAGACCAGTTAGAATTAGACCAAGTAAAGTCTGCAACGATTTTGATAGCATACGCAGTGCAAGTATTATTTGTACGTCATCATTTCATGGAAGTTTGACGTTTAATATAACACTGCGCGTGCTATCAAAATCGTGGCAGACTTTTCTTGGTCTAACTCTAGATGCGTCTGACCTTTAGTAAGCTTTTTGATACAGCCGAATATAATGGATTTAAAGGGTTTATACTGCGCATTTCCCTCATTTTTTTAAATACCGGGATCCCGGTATTGCCTTTAAAAATACCGGTATTGAAAAATGCGTTTAAAAAGACGGGATCCCGAAATACCGGGATCCCGGTATTGGAAGCCCTACTACATACCTAATATAAAACAGTCGCTTCCCGCAGTCTGTCTGTCCCTATGCATGCTTAGATCTTTAAAACTAAGCAACGGATTAAGATGCCGTTTTTTTTTAAATGATAGAGTGATTCAAGAGGAAAGTTTATTTATAATTTGTTAACCCGTGCGAAGCCGGGGCGGGTCGCTAGTCTTATTTAAATTGGCAATATCAAGCTAATAAGCTAGACACACTGGGCTTTAACTATCTGCAAAGGTTAGTCGAGCTCAGTTAACGACACATACCTATTGTTTTGGACACACGTATTGCTGAATCAAAAGTACCTACCTTGGTCTAGTCTTATCTAACGTTTAACTCTAAGTTGGGCGGTATAGTTTTTGATCAAAACCTGCTAAATTTCGTTCTGTTTGTTACTGTGTTATGAGTCCTATGCCCAGGCTTCATTTTGCTCTGGGTAAGGCCTTCACAGTTTCTAATGCCTTCATACATTTTAGAGTCTGTGCAGAAAGAGAGGAGTCTGGGGCCCAATACATTCCACGACTCTTTCCGCACAGACTCTACATAGCTGCAATATCGAGAATTTAAACCCAACAAGGGGCTTTTCTTTAAATATCCGCAAAGGTCTTCCGTTACAATACTTCCGCGTACAGAAATAAAGTAGGTAGGTACCTACATATTTACTGGGTAGAAGAAAAAGCTTGGAATAATATGGACTAACCTAAAATTCATAACTGCAATATACACAAATTCACACTACATTTCAACGTGAAACGTACCCTTTATTAAACTTCATTCATTATGACAAGCTGCAGCCGAAGTTAGCCTCTACGGCACGGCCGCGTCAAAAGGAAACTACTTAATACCAATATAAATAAACCTATACCAGTGGGATTTAAACCATCTCGTTAGTCAAATAAAGGCTATTTCAATCTGATATCTCCTTGGCTTCTTATCTGTCGGCATATTCTAACGTCGAGCTAACGTACCAAGTTGTACGAATTTCAACTCTGCGTCACAGTCATACAGCGCAAAACGTATAAACAGCGGATAATTCATAAAGTAACTCCTACAGAGCGCTGTGGCCCTGGTATCTCGGAGCGAACGCGCCAGTATTCGGCTACGACCGAACGGACGTCGAGTGCGCATGCTCCCCGCCGGTTCCGCCGACCAATCAGCGCCAAGCACTCGGTCGCTAGCGACTAATGCATTCCGCACGTCTTATTCCAGGAAAACTAACTCAATTGTGTTTGATGGATGCATCTTAACTTTTTGCTTTCTTCACAAGAAATGCCGCCATATAGTAAATCTTACCGTAATAGCCGTAATTCGCGTTAGAATATGTTGTTTTTGCGAGCAGATAGATGCCACTTTTCCACTACACTTTTGCTAGCAACATCCGTTGTAGTTCAGGGGTTGACGGTGAGATGGCGTTGTTATAAATTAGTAGAAAAGTAAGGCAAACCCTGTTGATTGCTTGTCTGTTAAAGAAAGTTTCGAGAAGGGTGGTTTAGGGTAAGCTTTCGTATAAGTTTCTTGTATTAAAAAGAATATTTGAGTAGTGTGCTAATTCGTTTCCCATTTTTTTACTGTTGTTTATTCAATTGTTTCTGTAATCAATACAATCATAACCTTGCATTTACATAACCTTGGAGTTATCTGATTGCAAATTGAATTTATTCACGTGTAACCGTAGGTACCTTAATTAATATTATGACTTTACGAAAGAGTACAGAGTATAAGTTTCATAATTACACACCAAAATACACAAAATAAAATCTACTCTAAAATGTATTATGGTGACCTATTTTTCAGTTATTAGATACCTACTTAATCGACATACAGAATGATTTGCAAGTGTTGTGAAAACCATGACGTTTTATAGATATTAATAATAGGTAGGTATAATAAGAATATCACTGCATAAATTTTAACTGTTTTGAAAAAAAAAGTGTATTTCAAATTATAACGGCCCTTATATTCATAAAGGTCAAAGTAGGTACAAATTAACAAAAAAAGACACCGTTATCCACGGGTCACGATCTCACCCGAAGCCTTCGAGAGCGCCAAGAAGGAGCCAAGAAGCGTCCCGGGGCGACACAAAGCGGCCAAATTTTCTATAAATAATCGCCTGACAATGCCGATCTGTAATTTTATCCGGCCCTACCTATATCGGAATGAAATAAAAAACGCGAAGAGAACAGGGCAAGGTGTGGAGAGGACGTTTTTTAATTTATTATTTTCGCAACGATTTTATTTGTTATATCTTTTTAACCTTCACCTACAGGCAATAAGTATATAAATCCGGCATTAAATCCGCCATTTGTACATTTTTTTGTGTATTGTGCAATAAAGTTTAAATAAATAAATAAATTGAAAACATTGTAAAATGAATGTCTGTGGCAAGGTTAGGTATTATATGTATAAAAACATAAAAATAAATATCAACGGATACGAACATGACATGTTGCATAGGTTTTAGGTTATCATAATATGTATTCATTTATGATCGCCTAGAAAAAAATCCGTGTAACACGAAGTCAATGCATTTCAAAAAATATTTTTTACTTATTTTAATTAACCATGTATTTTTTAACATTTTTAAGACCGAGATGTTATGACCGAAATCTGTTATTAATAAGTTTGAATAGTGTGATGGGTACAGGCCAACATGATAGACACCGGATTAGTTATATATTGGTAACTTTAATCGAATCAATGTAGACATTCTAAATAGAGTTAGTTCACTTAGTAGTTTTATAAACACAAGTTACTTTGTAGTACAAACTTAATAAAATAAATAAATTAAAAGCCGCAACTACATCCACTGCTCTCGATGTTCCAATTCTTCCTTTCATTATAACTACACTCTTATATACCCGTTGCGTAGGTACCGGGCCGCCACCCTTCAAAAAACTATGTGAAGGGTCCCCCTATATTTAGAAAGCATACTTAATCGGGTACACGTTCGCTCCGAATATTAAAGCAGTGAATGGGGAAACGTCATATGGGAACGGACCCCTCGCAATTAGAGAGAACGCATTGTCTGCCACTTGCGTGGCATTCCGTTACACGCGGCGCGACGGGAACCACAATGCGAAATCGAGTTCTCACAGTATTCGGAGCCTGGTTCTTAAACGTCTTTGAATGAGTGTTTTGGTTGATGACTGCTGGCTTCGTCTTCTGTAATGATTTTGAATGAACAAAAGATACTGTAGTCTGTAGTACAGTAATCAGGCTAATAATGTACTTTATTGAGACTCCTGTTGCAATTTTCATTAAACAATACTATCTTTTGTGCAAGGAATGTATCTAGAAGTGTTTGTTTACCTTTTTTTATCCTGACATAACATTTAGAGCCACCTTCACAACCATTACAAAAATTATAATATCTATGTCATCACAAAAGACTATTTTTTTGTTTCGTCACAACTGAACTTAACGATATACCATTGTCGATCCATGTTCAGTTGGCATATTCTGTCGATTTAGGCCTGAAACAAAATCCCACCATCAATCCCACTTCCACATACGAAATAGGAAACGACATCAAAGAACATGGACACCGTTACGAACATAAAAACGAGAGACAAGTTGACACTCAGTCATTATAAACGCCTTTAAAGATGAAAGGTAGTATAAAAGCATAAAGCCCATACAGCGGCTGCTTTTTTAATGCAGTATTATAATGCGCCCGCCGATCGGTCGTTATGCCCCACGCATTATTATGTAGATGTGATGTGAAACGAAAAGGAAATGTTTTTTTGTGCCTTTATCTGATGTAGATAAAGCCATAAAGGGACAGTAATTAGTGAAGGATATTGCAGGTGAGATGTTCCCACATGATGCGAACTAAATTATATTATACAGGAAACTAAATAATTTTTGATGCATCTGCTGTGGACGATGTAATTTTGCCCCTACAGAACCGCATTGCTCAATCTAACTACAAACACTTTGATAATTACTAAGCTGAACCGTGCCCCCACATCGTCCCGTTGTCGGACCTCACCCTTCTTTATAACTCTTCTAAATCATCAGCAGCACATAATTCCATATTCCTATAATGGAATGTAATCAGTAACGCCGCCTGCGAAGGGCCGCGAGGGTCAGCGCTGGAAAATATTTGGTGTATCTGCGTCCCTCCATTATTGTGTTTTTCTTATCGGTCCCGCAGGGAATGATGACTCTTAATTGAGTTATTATTTGCATTCATATTTGGGTCCAAGGGTTATTTGTTCAACAGATTCAGAAGTTAGCAGAATTCTTATATCAAGTTTGAATCTGCTTTGTCTGATAAATGGGTGTAATCTAAAAACAGGAATAATCTCTTAGCGCTTGTTCATGAATCTCATTCTTTTTCCGTTTACGCTTAAGCCATACGATGCATAAGTACCCCACCTTGGATAGGTATTTTGTCTGTTAATCAGAAAGAACCATCCGATAATTTACCGTATTCACCTATAGATTCCAATACAACAGTACCTTTCTAACAATGAAGAAACGCGGCGTCTGCAAATCAAATCAGGACGGTCATGTCCTCCACAAGTGTTTGTGCAGCGACTTAGACACGAGTGCGGAAGGGTCGCCCCCTGCCCGAGCCTGCAGCCCTACATCGCCCTTTTGCTTAATTTGCCCAATACAAGCATTCGTTATCGCAAGAATTTTACCTATCAAATGGTTCAGGTCCTTTTGTGACAGATTAATTATGAATTTAGATTTGAATGGCGCTGTTTATTGAGAAAGTTACCGGTCGTTGTCAATGTCACCCTCTCCTTAATTATAACATATTAGTCGTTATAATTTGAAACCATGTGTACCTGCTTGTCATGCAGAGCTGTTCTAATGAAATACACATACTCGTATGACATCAACCTTAATGTCAAAATAGATCACCAACTTTGCATTCCTATTGCATTCAAAATGAGGTTAATGTAAACTAACATATGCAAAACAGACCCCAAAACTAAACAGATAAAATCAAAATCTATCTAAATACCAAGGCCGATTAGATAATTATGACCCGTCTGACAGCGCAGCGTGTTCGTTGATTTTATAACACTATTGCCAAATCCATTTATGTTTAATGATCGATATAATATTAACTGTTACGGATTCGAATTATTCGTGAACTATGAATTCTTTATTGCATATTACAAAATAGTTTTGTTGAAAGATTTCACGTCGTTGTTTGATATTCACTTAAATGTAGGTTATTCATAGGAAGAATTGTTAAGGAAATGTCTGTATTTGTACAACAAACCCCTATTCAAGTGATATAAGAATCCTTTTTTTGTGGGGATTATGGTGCTGATCTTTGCCTGAAGGTATTGCGTTGCGTCTCGCTGGCATCCTTTGAGCTATTTTCTACATTTCTATTGGCATGATTATTAAGCTTCTTATGTGTTTGTAGACCGGTTGATAAACATTAAACATGAATAGTCCTTCCTTATAGTGGTCGTTTGATTTTCTAGATATTTTCTCATTACCTTGCTAATGAGAATACATTCAATAGAAGAGCTTCTGTTTACGACATCCGCGCCCGCAAAAGAGGAAATCCTACCTGGTTTTGCCGGTTTGTTTTAGATACATTACCAAGTTTAAATTCAATTCTTGTTAGTATACATATTTATATGTATAATCTAATTTAGTAGGTCTATTTTAGTACCTATCAGTAAATTAAGTCCAATAGCGCTACAACCGCAAACATTCTCGTCTTTCCCACTCATATTTCGATGCGTGACGGGTGACAGTGCATCGATTTAAGTCGAGTCGATGACCACGAGTGCCGTTATCGGTACTGTTTTACAAGGCCCTCCAAGGCTATATAGGTTCATTTCCACTGTCGTTTTGGGTAGCAACGATACGATTTGTAGGATTAGTAACGACATTAACCGTTACATTGACATAATTAATTTCAAAATGTATCGGTTTTGTTAAATCTTATCTTTACTTCTTTCTTCAAATCTTTCGTAATTTAATACACACAATACTTTGCCTTCACCTTCACGAAGTAAAAACCTAATTAATTCATAAAACATATCGATATTATGAAGACGACACGTCCGTGCGGCATCGTGGCAGCAGAGCAACTGGCGGCCGCCGGCAGCCCGGCCCAGCCCCGTTCCCAGACTTGCTCGCCTTGTCTGGCGTATCAGTTTTCTCGGCTCGAACCACCACAGCGCGCCGCTGCGCTCCTGGTATTTGAGTTACGAAAGAATACGCGCGAGACTGCGTCGGCTGATAAAAAACCGGCCTTGTTCTTGTTGTTGTTTAAGAGTACCTTTATTATTAAAAATTCTCACTGCAAAGTGACTGATACGTCTTTTTTCTTTCACATCGCCCTTAGCAACCGTCACGTGTGAGGTCGTCTGTGTTGTGAGGTCCGTACGTGGCCGGAATAATCACGCTCGCTCGGTGCGAGCTTGTCCTCGGACACTTGTGATGCTGCCCGCGTTCTGCTGGCTGCGAACTTAACTTGATTACGTGAATAATTTACGAAGTCTAGAGACTTTATTATGCAAAAATGCATGGAGAGCCACTGAGATCTTTCGAAATGTATGTTCCACACGTACACTCAAATTACACACATGGGTTATTACACAATGTATCAAACTATCAACACATAACTAGGCATTAACGAAATTATCTTCACTTTACAATCGATATTATCACAAGTTGTGTATAAACAATGTGGAATAACTCGCACCCAAGTCGAGTGAATTTCATTTCTAAACATCTCGGTTCACGCGTTCGGTGTAATTTAATTATCATAGCTGCAGTGTTGCCCTTATTAGGCGTTGTTACGACTCTCGTGCGAAGTTGTAATTCACAAACTAGGTTCTGTTTGGCTAGCTACCGAGAGCTGATAGTAATTTCAGGGAAACCCGTATAAAAGAATTCTCTAAATCTGTACAATATTCTTGCTCAAATACTAAACGTTTGGTTTTTTTTTTTGATAAAAAAATCCTAAAAATTTAATATTTGACGTTTTCTATGTACCTAATCTTGACATCCGCATCCGCGGATGTGAGCCTTTAAAAATCCGCGTCCGCGGATGTCAAAAAATCTGCATCCGCAACATCCCTGATCTAAACGAACGAGAGATAAGCAAACCAAAAATGTGGGCAATAAATACGACAAAATTCTTATTCGCTGAAGCTGATATCTTAATACGCTTTAAATGCTATAGTAATTATTTACGTCAATTTGACATCTGATAGTCGTTTAAGCTTGGTGCTAAGGTGCAGCTAAAAGCATACAAATTCAATAAAGCGCGGGGTCTAGCCAGTCACTGTCGTTCCACTTTAGATAAATGAATTTTAAATATGGAGGCCATTTTTGGGGGGTAAATGAGAAAATTAAAAAATAAAGTTTTTCAAACTATATCGTGTTATAATCAAATGAAAGAGCTCATTGTAAGAATCTCAAATATATATTTTTTTATAATTTTAGGATTAATAGTTTAGCAGTTATTCAAGAAAATAAGCAAAAAATTACCATTCCCTCCCTTATCTCCGAAACTACTGGGTCTAACATTTTGAAAAAAATACACAAAATAGTTCTTTACCTATAGATGACAGGAACACCTATTAGAAATGTGTAGTCAAGCGTGAGTCGGACTTAATGTACCCTTGGAACGCGAGTCCGACTCGCACTTGGCCGGTTTTTTTTAAAAACATCGCATTGTGACTACCTAGCTCTTATCGTAATAAAAGCATTGAAATATTTCATTTTATACCAATACCTTTACATCTCCGGTCTCGATATTGCGGCCGGACACCCGAGGGGGGTGGGGGGTAGGGGGATTAATAGCCTGCCCCCGGGACCACTGAGCTTGGCGGCTGTCAAATGCTCCACTTTACCAAGTTTACCTCAGTTACGCTTAGTTAAATACCTGCATGTACCTACCTAATAGCGATTGTGGATTCAAACTTCAACTGTATAAGCTATGTGTGAAAAACAGGGTATTCATACTTTAAGTATTTCAAACAAGATTAAGCCCAAAATTACTTTAAGACATCATTAGACCTCTGGCCTTTTCAGGTGTTTTTTTTATAATCTGGATTGGCTACTATTATTTTAATTCAGTACCTACTAAATATTTGATAAAATTTTAAGTTTATGTTTATAATTGATGAAAATCTGAAATATCACTAGGTTATATACCTAACGAACCTAACCTAACCTAATTGATTCCACTTCGTAGCAAGAAATTCCTTTGTAAAGTAAAAAAGTAGGTAGTGAAGAAACGAAAAAAAGTAGTGAAGTAACGAAAAAAGCAATGAATATTATAGTTGAAATCTTTTAAGCTTACCGTTTAAGACTATGAAAGCTTATGTTCTAAACGGTCAGCTTAAAAAAATTCAACTATAAGTATATAGTTCGTTTTTTTTTAGCATTAGAAATAAGGTAAACAATCTTGACGTGTCTTTTTATTGAAAAACACGTTTTAAAAATACATAATGGCAAATATGTAACAATTATGAATCTAATATGATCATTTATATTCTTCTGCTTTCATAAGTAATAGTTACTGATTTTTAAAAAGCGTTTTTCAATTAAAAGACATGTCAAGATCGCTTACCTTCTTTCTAATGCTAAAAAAAAACGAACTATAGATGTTTTCTTTTATCCATTTAGGTTTTTATGTAGGTAGGTAGGTAAATACCTATACTCGTAGTTATGCCAAGCTCTCAGTAGTCTTAGTATATTTCCAACCTCTAGTAGGATACCTATCTGCTATGCTATTCTGCTGTTTCATACTTAAGGCACACCGCCTTAATAAATTTTGTGAGCAATATTACTCCGTCTGAACTAGCAGCAGGCATTTTTTCTCCATTCCGCTCCGCTATTTAACTGGTGTATTTATTCGAAATGTATCTCTCAAAAAATTCTTAGAAATCATACAGCAAATAAAAGTCGAATTCATTCAATAGAACAAATTAGGATGTTTTGTACCTTTTGTGCCTTCCTATCCAAGTAAGTACCTACATACCTATATCTTCTATCTTCCCAGTTCCCTGAGACATCGTTAATATTAAGGTACTCTGCTCTGGCAATCTTCCGTTTCGAGCCTAACAGCAGCCAGCAGCTGCTTTTCAATCGGATTTCAACTTTGTGTGCAACACATAGAGTATCTTCTCAAAATGACCAGTAACTCAGCGTAACTTTGGAAAGCGTGACGCTGACTGTCCTACCCATTAACGTCCTTTGAGGAATGCGTCTCTTTATCGTCTAAAGCTATTGAATAAGTCAATTTTCGTAGCTATTATGCCAAACGCCCAAGACCTCACCACATTACATTTTCATATTTGTCTCATTACGAGTATTTAACAACAGCACAACAAGAAACTATTTTTATTGAACCTATAAAATATAGGTAAATAAACTGTCATTCAATAGAACTTGCTAACTATGTAAACAAAAGTTACTAGTAAATTGACATTCAGTGTCAATTTTAGTATGGCGGTTTATTTACATAGTTAGCAAGTTCTATTGAATGACAGTTTAGGGGAGCATAGGTTACTGTAATTGAAATAAATTACATATTTGAATAAAGTGAAAACTCAAGTTTTTCTGCACTTTTAATCTTAAAAAAATCTAATAAAAAGGAGTTTGATTCCTCCAACGCGTGATGTCATGTTTGAAAATTATACAAACTTCATGGCGAATCGTTTTGAGTAGGTAACTCCTTTGACTATAGCCATTCCGATCCCCTATTCTTCCCCTGACTGAAAAGCAAAAAATAATTATAACACCCGCGATAAACCATCACAAGCTCATGTCGATATATTTTCTAAAAATTACTGTCATTTTAACTCCGACAAAATTTGATTTAAGAACACTCCGTAAATTGCTCTCCCGGCAAGATATAACGAGCTCAATCCCCAATGCCCCAGGGTGTAAATTTGAATGTAATCCGATTGTAGCATTTAATTTCGCGACCCTCCGCGCTAAAAGGGTGGGTAGAGGGTGAGGCCCACAATTGGCGTGCCTAATAAGCTGCCGTGATTAATTTTTCAATGGAACTTTATGAAAAATGGCACTTCGCATGTCTTACTTTCGGAAGCTCTAATCTTTCTTGATTGTTTTGTTACTATTACGACTGTATCTAGTCTGAATAAAGTCCAGATTTGTAGAAAACCAGAGAAGTTTAAGAGTTTCTGTAGATTGTTCAAGGACTTGTTGATTGGGTGTGACGACTGACAATTCAATTCTTGAGTACGGAAAGGGTTTTGATAGATGCCCGCTTCAGATTTGAGGCCCGATTTCACCGCTAATTGAACAAGAAACTGTCGCGGCTCTTTTATAAAATCAGACTCTTCATTTTTCAAGTAAGATTAATGAGGGAGATCGGATGAGAAAAGTATTTTGTTTGTCATTTTATACAGTTTAATGGGGCCCACTGATTAACAGTTCCGGACGATATTATCGGCCTGTCAGTTAGAACAAAAAGTTGACAGTTCCGAACAACTGACAGGCCGATATCGTCCGGCGGACTGGTAATCAGTGGGCCCCTTAATAGGTACGTCAGTAAATACAGGTGCGGGATATATTTATCAAATGAAAACTATGTTTTTAATTTTCTTCTATACCTAGTAGGTACCTTAGTTTGATCATATCCACATCTATGAGTTATCTTTATCTACAGCAAATAATCTACTTATAATCAAAATCGTTTGGAAACTATTAGCACACATTAGATGGATTATTTCTGTCCTCATGGAGCCCAGATACCTTTGTAAAGAACAAATTCCCACTTTTATCTTTTAACTTTTATTAAACATATTCTTCCAAATTCTAAAATATAAAACTTGTGGGGTCCAGGAGGAACTAAAAATTATCATAAGTATACCTAGAGGTAATTTTGAAGTCAACATTTTATTTTGTTCTGCAAATAGATCGAGGCCCCAGGGACTCTTTAAAATGGGGTAGGCAACTGTCAAAGGTTTTGCATAGATGGCGCCATCATAGCTTGCCCCTTTTTCTATGAAATTTAGCTTAAAGGACTTGCATCCAAGGCATAAAAAAAAAATTACACAGTTTTAAGGATTGTCAGGGCTTGCTATGCTGGCGCCATCTGCTAAATATTTCGACAGGGCAACCCCATTCTGGAAAGGAAAGAAACGTCATCAAAAAATAACCGACTAGTTTTCCCTTCTCGTTATCTCATATATCTTATCTTGTAAGACAAGCATTAACCCTACCAACGCCACAGAAGGGGCACACCAGTTAACCCCACTCGCGCCGAGGCGGGCGAAGTCGCGGGATGATGCGGGCGATCTGTGCGCTCGTTAATATTCAGATTTAGCCATTTAAAATACTCGCTCCAATGGTTATTTATCGTGTGTCGTTTAAAATATGCAACCACTTGACGAGTCTTGTGATAAAAATTCTACGATTTAAGATATTATTATTCGACTGTTCGTCGTTGAAGATATTCCTCATATTTCTGTGCCACTTATGTCCAGTACCTAGTATAATCTAGACACCAAGCACAATCGGAGACCAAAATCTCAAGAATAGAACGAATCTAATGAGTTTTTAACTATAAATAAAAACTAATACAGTTTTTAACTATAAAGGCTCTGACATAGGTAGGTACTTCAGTATTAAAATTATTGTATACTGGTTACTTACTCGCGCTCGATCGTTAGAGTATCGTGAGCTAGAGACGGTCGAGTCGGTGCTCCAGTCGACGAAGATCTCCAAAAACGGATCTAAACATGGGAGTCGAGAGTATATTCGGCTTGACTGATTAAAATATTTTTAAATATGTATCTTTGATCCCGAAGAAAGGCGGATCCATAACTTCCATAGTAGATACATAAGTACCTATCTATTTAAAAACTCCCATACCTATTATTGATCCAGTAATTTTATACATTTTGCTTTTGCGTCAAATCCGGTATAGTTCTGATTTTTTGCAGACTTGTTTATGATGTTGGCCCAATGAATAATCCAAGTTTGTGACCTCGAGCGCCGAACGCAACTTTTTCAAAAATCGAAAAAAACGCGAAAATTTCGTTTTTTTTTTAAGTTTTGGGCGATTCTAACCCTATAGGACTAGTTTTTGATAGTACCTTCCTTAGACGTTTTTTGACAAAGTCGCGTTCGGCGCTCGAGGTCACAAACCAGCGGGCTCAGCACGGTTCCATTTTTATCCACTATCACTAAGCCCGTCACTTTCGCACTTACATACTTGTTAGAACGTGACAGGCATGGTGATAAATGATAAAAATGCGACCGTGCTACTAGGGCTGGATTATTAATTGGACCAACATCATAAATAAGTCTGCAAAAAATCAGAACTACCGGATTTGACGCAGAAGAGCCACGTTACAAAATTCTACAATTTCACTGGATTATATTAGGTAGGTACTGTAATCACATAGCAATCTTATAACGTTGCGTATCTGCTCTTCTAACGTAGCGTTTATGTCAGGCGCTGCAGTAATGTAATTGGCATCACAGTTTTCATATTACAATCCTATAAGTACCTAGAGTCCAGACGTGCTGGGCAAATCGACCGATTTTACCTATCAGGAAAATATTTGGCGCCAATCTCATCTAGCGTCCACGCGTACACAATTTAATCACCAATTTTCATTCCATAGATACTAACTTCGAAAATTGGCATTTTTGTCCGCACCTGCTGATTTGATCATGGAATGAAATTGGCGTTTGCGTCCGCATCGCACAGCCTGATTCGATCGGAGAATTTCATCAGATTGGCGAGAAATTGTCTCGTCTAGACTCCACTACCTTTACCTACCAGTGGCGGCGCGTCAAACATATATCCATAGGCAAATTTGGCTTACATATTTCGTTTACAATTCTGCTCAAACGTCCAAAAACAGGCCAGCTGGTGGAAATCGGCTTTTATGGACGCGCCGCCACTAAGCTGTCATCTACGGAAATTGGCACATATTTTGCTTACCGAAGTTACCTACGTACAAGAGCTCAACTATAATAGGTATATGGGGCTACACGTGGCTAATAGAACCTTTAAACTGATTATAAAACGCTTGTGCGGACATTTCTGTGGCTTCCTTCCGTGTCCGGACAAGCGAAGCATATGCAGCCTTGTGCCTTGTGGCTCACTTAACTTGTAGGACCTGCCTAAGTAATTTATTTGTTAGATTGTAAATAGGTAAATTTAGCACTAACTTCAGGCGGACTCTATCGCTGCGTCTTACTTAAGCCATAGAGAAAAAAATACATAGAGTGCTCACTCCATACATCAGTTCAGACTATTAATTTCAGTGTCTACATCTAGCATCGAGTAGCGGAACTATCAGTACTGCTACTTGACAATAGATGTAGCACCGACCGGAAAGTCTTATGCCGTTGAGATAAGACTTTCCGGTCGGTGGCGACATCTATTGTCAAGTAGCAGTACTGATAGTTCCGCTACTCGATGCTAGATGCTAATAGTCTTTTTGGTACTAAAACTGATGTATGGAGTGAGCACTCTATGTATTTTTTTCTCTATGCTTAAGCGAACAACTCGCGAACGCGGGGGTTGTTGAATCAATCAATTGGCAGTTCAGCAATTTTGGAGCCCCAAGATTAAAAACGGGCCCTTGGCAGACATGACAGTGCCTACACCGTTCAGGTAGGTAGGTAACACGTTGTAATCAATAATCCTTTGATGATTCCATAACTTCCCATTAACTGCCAGTGCCATCAGCATAAACGTCAATTAAGCCCTAGGTATTATCTCATCGACCGCATTGCGGCTGACTTTAATTACTCGCACTAATTACCACGCGTTCTGTTCCGTCCTAATTGGCGTCGTCCGACCAGACGCGGTCCGCCCATGGCGCGATTACTACCATCAAATCTACCATCTTAGCCACACCCACCGAACAAACAAGACTCAACCTTAACGGCTTACATACAAGGGCTATAGTACTGGCATTAGTAACGTGGTAGGTCGAGCCGGACGTGCGCGGGGGTGGGGTGCGACGCGGAGGAGGCGGGGCCCTCCCTTCGCCCCGCCCGGGCCGTCTCTCGGCCAATGGCGGCGCGCCAGCCGAACGAGTTCACCTTGCCCATACGTCCCGGTGGGTCCTTTTATTCTTTGAAGGATTGCATTCGTTTATGGTTTTGAGTTTTGCTGCGGCGAATACTTGATGTCTTTTGTTTGGGTTTATTGGTCTGACCAGGTAAAGAATTTGAATTGTCTTTTTGTTTAAGTTTTTTACCTGTTTCTTGTCATTATTTATCTAAGGTACTTAATTATAAATTCGTTTAAAAGCAATCTAGAATGCATAGGTACCTACAATAAAATCATTATGTATTTACTGCTTTTGTCAAAACAAAGTTTTAATATTCCGGTTTCATGCTAATTTTAGTCAAACAGCTAAAGAAATGAAACTAAGTACCTATATTGAATTTATTTATACTACATCCCGACGTTTTGAACCCTTCGTTTCGTCAGGCGTGGCTCACTCCGCGATTTCGTCGCTTTGCTACAGGTAGCTAAAAGTACATCCGTTCCACACCAATTTTGGTGGCTAGCCATAAGCCGCGCGTGGCGCTGTCGCCACACTTAGCGGCCATATCTGTCCTGATCGTAACAGACGCGTTTTGTTAGAGAGTGAGTCTCCTGTACACTAGCACTATTAGGTATTTAGGTATTCTGTGGTTTCGTTTCGTTGTCGGGATGTAGTATAAATTCAATATACGCGATATAATCCGTTTTATTTCCAGAGATGCGATTTATTTGAAATACTTCTATTTAAAATGCAAATACAAAATGCAAAATACCTATTTTGTATTTTGCATTTAAATGCCTTTTAGTAAAAAACATTTTGTATTTTATTTGAAATACTTTTCGAGATGTATTTTGCATTTTTAATATTCATTTCAAAATGCAAAATACTTTGTGATTAAGTTTAGCCAACATTACCAGTCAAACAAAATGAAATGAACGAATGACGCTTGTATTGCCGAATTTGACCGATAGAGGCGTCTGCTAGCCATGCGCGCCCTTTTTTTAGGGTTCCGTACCCAAAGGGTAAAAACGGGACCCTATTACTAAGACTCCGCTGTCCGTCCGTCCGTCCGTCTGTCACCAGGCTGTATCTCAAAGAGTAGTATAATATATATATGAGAACCGTGATAGCTAGACAGTTGAAATTTTCACAGATGATGTATTTCTGTTGCCGCTATAACAACAAATACTAAAAACAGAATAAAATCAAGATTTAAGTGGGGCTCCCATACAACAAACGTGATTTTTGACCGAAGTTAAGCAACGTCGGGCGGGGTCAGTACTTGGATGGGTGACCGTTTTTTTGCTTGTTTTGCTCTATTTTTTGTTGATGGTGCGGAACCCTCCGTGCGCGAGTCCGACTCGCACTTGGCCGGTTTTTCTTTGGTCAGAGTGCGCGCCTTATAGCCGTTTAGACTCGCGGCTCGGCTCGCGGCGCGTCTCGTGGCTCGCCTCGACACACTCGCATTCGGCTTGTCATTCGGTTATAAATCTTATGCCGTGCCGTTAGTGTTTAAATTATATTAGCTCGATGAGCTTGCGAGCCACGAGAGTCTAAACTGGCTATTATGTCTGACTAGTGTCAATGTGAAACGAAAATGACGAACATTATCTATTCTATGGCTATTCTCATGATAAATACCTAAAATAAATAAAAATATCTGAGATTTGGTCAAAAGGTATTTTATTTTGAAAAAGTATTTTGAAAATACCTATTTTGCATTTAGCATTTAAAATACAAAACGCAAAACTATTTGGTATTTTGCATTTGAAATAGTAAATCTGAAAAGTATTTTGCATTTTGTATTTAAATGCTTTTTTTAAACCATTTTGTACATCTCTGTTTATTTCATAAGTACTTAGTATCGCGGTAACCGAAGACAATATTAATATGGCTGAAGTCGTTTACATATAACGTAACGCCATACCTAAGTGATTAAGTATGAGGCACTTATTGGTTAAGGCGAGGAATTCTCGTCTTAATCATTTGAGATAGGTACCCACCTACGTATTAAATATGAATGTTATATTTGAGATTTTAACCTCTATCTCTCGGGTACCGGTTAGGTATACCTACCTAATAAAATAAATTTATTTTTATTCGATCGTATAAATTATGGGCTGGTACTCAGGTCGTTTCACTCCCGGACATACCTAGGCCTTATTCTTATAAGGCGTTTGAAGATGCTCGCCGTTAGTGGTACATAGACTTACATAGTATAGTCGTTGAAGGTTCAGGCTATTCTCAAATCGTGTTGATCTCTTGGTACCTATTTAGGTAAAATTAGGTATCTACCTATAGAGTTTTCGTATAAGCCGTAAACATTTATTTTCAATACAATGGTAGGTATTTCTTATTTATGTAGGTACTAGATACCAACATAGATACACACTTATAGGTCTCTATGCAATTTTGTGCAAGGCATAATAGTACTGCTAAAGTTAGGTAATTCCCACAGATCTGAGTTTTAACCGGTTTCGTGATTCCTATGAATTTTAGTTAGAGATTTAGAATATGTAAATATACCTAAAACGGTACAATTTGTCCTTGCTAGTTATTAATTTCTCCTTGCATCAACATATGTGTCCCTGTTTTATTTCACCCAATGGTTAACTGGTAGAGAATGCCTTTTGGCATTAAGTCTGCCATTTGTAGATACGTTTTTCTTTATTTATGCAATAAAGTCGAAATAAATAAAAACCTAATAAATAAATAAAAACCGAACGCCCCTACAAAGTCACATCGCGCGTACCGCGTTCTTACTCACCCTCCGTCACTAAAACCAATAAGAGGCGAGGGTTCCCGAGATCCCGCCCAGTACCGAAACGGCCTATGTACATAATGACCAATAGAATTGAAGCCTTATGTAACAAAGTTTAGAGTTGGTTTTTCTATGTATTAGCAATGGAATTAAGAGTGAAAGGTAATAAAATGTAGGGTTTTATTTTTGGTTCCGTGTCGCGTTCGAGTAATTGCGAAGTCCACAGATGGTCGATACTGTTAACATTTGGAAAGGAATTTTATTGAACGTACTTTATTAAATTTTCTTTCATATTTCTTACTGCAGTACACAGATCATCGTACCAAACCAATAAATATAAGATCGTGTATACCTATACTAATGACATTAGTACCCTATTTAGGTAATGACATGACCTAATGACAATTCAACTAAGTACCTACACATACCTATTTGCAGGTAGGTAAGTTGATAGGTATCTACTACCTACTTCTACCTAGCATGTAGCTCAATTAGTAGATAGGTATTAGGTAACTATAGGTACCTAATTAAATAAAATGTCCTAGTTATAGGACATTAGATTAAAAAAAAAGTTTTTTTTTAATAAAGCCTATAATGTCCTACATTTAAGTAGTTCAGCATCAGCCATTTGACCACTCATAGCATGACATTAAAATACAACTGTTTAACACATGTCCGTCATAAAGTTCCTCCTACGAGTACCTACCGGCTGGCAAAAAAAAGAGTAGAAATTAAAAAGTGGCAACACTGTAGTTTCGTCCCTTTCAAATCAATCTAAGTAAAACGGGACGACGCTGCAGTGTTGCCACTTTTTGATTTCTACTTTTTTAGGGTTCCGTACCCAAAGGGTAAAAACGGGACCCTATTACTAAGACTCCGCTGTCCGTCCGTCCGTCCGTCCGTCCGTCCGTCCGTCTGTCACCAGGCTGTATCTCACGAACCGTGATAGCTAGACAGTTGAAATTTTCACAGATGATGTATTTCTGTTGCCGCTATAACAACAAATACTAAAAACAGAATAAAATAAAGATTTAAGTGGGGCTCCCATACAAAAAACGTGATTTTTGACCGAAGTTAAGCAACGTCGGGCGGGGTCAGTACTTGGATGGGTGACCGTTTTTTTGCTTGTTTTTTGTTGACGGTGCGGAACCCTCCGTGCGCGAGTCCGACTCGCACTTGGCCGGTTTTTTCCCATGCTGTACTGGCGTGACGATGTCAGATTATTAGGTACAAATATCTGGGAGACAGAGTTTTACCGAGAAACATAAAAAACTCAAAAATGCGCGTTTTCCCAGGAATAAGACCTAGCTAGATCGATTTATCGCCCCCGAGAACCCCCCCCCCCCCCCCCCAAACAGCAAATTTCATCGAAATCGTTACAGCCGTTTCAGAGCTCCCCGAAATATACATATAAATAAATAAATATGCAAGAATTGCTCGTTTAAAGGTAGGTATTAGATAGATAGATATATGTATTAATTAGGTAATACAAACATATCATCATAGTCCGCAAGTTCATGTCCTTTATGAAGAACAACAATATTCAATAATATTATTAATCTGTCCTTATATTGCATTGCCTGTCCTTTATGTAGTACAACAATAACTTTATTAATCTCTCGTATGGCATGACAGGTTTGCATGGGTATTCAATAAAGCCTGTTATTATATTTTTTACCGACCGATCGCGTAACAAAACCAGCATAAGTCACTAATTCTTTTAAACCGAGTTTCTGTATCTATCTCGGTCACTTCAATAAGGTAAGATAGAGACGGGAAAAAACGAAACTATAGCGGATACTTTTACTGGTTTTGCTTTTTATTTATACTCGGTAAGTGTTGACAATAGCCGAGTGCGCGAGGGTTCTCGGTTCGATTCCCGGGGAGATAGTCGCCAGCTGGCCCGGCAGGTGCGCTGTCTTTTGGCAATTATTTTTTAATACTTTAGGGCTCCGTGTTCTTTTTTGAAAACGGAACTAGTTTTGTTTACCTCATGTGGTATTTTTTTTTACTTTACAAGCCGTGCATAATACCTACATGATGCATGTAGATATACATTAAAAAAATAGTACACCTATTTATTTAAATCCGGCATGCCGCAACGCAACGCAATTTAATAATGAGTCAGTAACTTAATTGAAGTAAGTAGGTAATAGATACCATTATCTAGGTATGTATTTAGTCGAAAGTCGAAACTAATAATTATTTTCCGCGTATTATCTTAATTAAGTATCTAATTTTGTGCAACGACTGACTAATTCATTAAAAAAAATAAGATAAGAGCCGTCAATAGAGAACATGCAAGTTTAACGAGCCACGATAATGACTGAACCCGCGCTCTCACGCGAGTGAACAGTCGTTAGGGCTCCTGTAGGTAGCCTGCAATTCCCGCAATATGCCTTATCGCCTAGGTACAATCAACACGTACTTTAGGTACTGTGCTAACGTGACATCTACATCACAGAATTTGCAACCCTAAACAGTGCAACCTAAGATAAAAATTCGCAAACGCTAATTAGACCAGTTAAGTTTTTGAATTGTTTGAAACAGACCCACGCCAGTCGCGGCACGAACGCCTTCCGAGCATGACTTAACGTACCGGTCTCTTGTTACAGGGCAAGGTGGAATACTACGTGAAATGGAAAGGCTGGAAACCGAAGCACAACACCTGGGAGCCGGAGGAGAACATTTTAGATCCCAGGCTGATCCAAAGCTTCGAGAGGGGAGAGGATTCAAAGAGGCCAGGCAGGGAGAGGAAACGCGAGCGCGAGCACTCACCCGAGAGAGCCCGGAGCGGGTCCGACGAGAGGGGACCGCTGCCCGGCAAGCGCAAGGCGCAGGTCTTGTCCCAGGAGTCGGGAAAGATCGGAGTGACTATAACTATGAGCCCGCAGAGGAATCGCGCGCCGCCAGTGCAGCCTCCGCCAGCCGCGCCGGCCGGAGGCGCCGCCGCCCCCGCCTCGCCCGCCGCCGAAGCGGCAGCCCCCAAAACAGGCCAGCGACGAGTACCCCATTCTCCCGAAGAAGCCGACGCTCACACGCCTCCTGAACGCGAAAGGCGCACACAGACCCAGCCTGAAGCAAAAGCCCCCGCGGAGCCTAAAGGCGCGCGGCCACCTCCACCCGCGCCTCAGGAAGACGAGGACTCCTGGAGCGAACCCCCAGTGGCTGCAGCAGCGGCCCCCCAACCGCGCCGCAGCGCCGCCTTCTGGCTGGCGCGATCCCCTGTAGCAGACCAGATCTTCATTACCGACGTCACGGTCAACCTTCAGACCGTCACGATCCGCGAGTGCCGCACGGAGCGAGGGTTTTTTCGTGCCCGAGAATCTCGCCCCCTCGACGTCACGTAAATCCTGTATTCATTTATTAGTGATGGACAATGTACAGTAGCTAGTTATTTAGTGATTACTACCGGAATCTCGGCTCCCATAGACCGTACAACTGTCTAATGTCAAGCTAGGTTTGTCTTGATGCGTCAGAATATGATGAGCTTGTGGGTCACGGAACAATCTTTAGCTTGATCAATTGCCGACGGAGTACGTAGACTGTCCCCAAAGTTTATTGAAAGCCTAATGGACAAAGTGATTGTCAATTGTTAACTTAGATTATTTAGTTGTTGTTCAATTGGTTCGGCTGTGGGCATTATAAAGGACGTTAAATACAAATGTGAGGAGAATTGTTGGAAAATTTATGCAATAATAAATGTATTTAATATAAATTTGCTAACGAGCCTTTATATGTAAATCCCATTTAGAAAAATCAAATATCGGTTTGTATGATAAATGTACAAATGTCAGGACCTGCGACTAAATGCCAAGTGACTACATGATACCTACCTAAAATTATCGTGATTTGTGTGTTTGTAAACGTACGCACGCTTATAAATAAGTACCTATGTATCACATAAAACACGTTTTATGATACCCATTGATTTCATAATCATTTAATTCATATTATGAACATGGCAACTATTTGTATATGAGCTGGATAATGCGCAGATGCACTGAGAGTGACTGAAATCGTTTTCGAGAACATACTATGAGAACGGATTGTTCACATCTGTATTTAATGTACCTACTTGTAGGTATATGTAGATACATTTCTTAATCAGTTTTGTCCTAAATTTAGGACATTGGGCCTACTTAGTATGAAAAAATATGACAAATGATCTGCAAATAGCTGTTCATGTATTTTAAATATCTATTAATACTGGAAAAATCATGCAAAACATTATTATTAAATTAGTACTTATGTCACTTGTGTTGTGTCTAACAAATTTATTCAACGACGAATTAATTTACAGTTGTTTTATTTTAATAATTGTTGTTGTTATTTATGTAGTCTTGATTTAATTGAATGATTAGTATAAGTTATTTATGCAATTCTTTGAATTCTCAATACTGCCGAGGAGCAAGTTTAGTTTTAATACTTTTAATTGATCTAATCATTGAATATACCTACCGGTTGAAAGAAATGTAATTTAATTAGGTTTGAATAACACAATCGATATAAAATATATTTCTTCAAACATACCTATTAAAAAGGAACGCTGAAAAAGTGTAATTAGTGGCTGTTTATTTAAATGTGACATTTTGAACCAATAGGGTACTTATTTTCGGTTGTCAATTACGCGCTATTTCCATTAAGCTTTAATTTGAAATCACCTAATCGACCACCGACAATGTGGTACCTTTTACTTGAAAACGTCACAAATGATATATACTTGGTCAACCAGATCTTGACAGTAGAAAAAGGCGGGAAATTCAATTTTTTTATGGGACGATATCCCTTCGCGCCTAAGGTGAGTTCGACTAAGATCGGACACCGGGTAAGATCGTATGATTCAAATTTCTGCCTGTTGCGGGGCTTTTTTTCAATGCTGGCAAGGTGATGCAATGCGCTGTTTTGTCCCGGGCATTGCATCACCTTGCCAGCATTCAAAAAAAGCCCCGCAACAGGCAGAAATTTGAATCATACGATCTTACCCGGTGTCCGATCTTAGTCGAACTCACCTTACATTTTTCAAATTTGCCGCCTTTTTCTACTGTCAAGATCTGGTTGACCAAGTATAGCTGGTCAAGCAGAGCTTGTCAGTAGAAAAAGGTGGCAAATTTTAAAAAAATAGTCGCGTAGGGCTATCGTTCCATAGAAAATTTGAATTTCGCGCCTTTTTTTACTGACAGGATTTGCTTGACCAGCTATATGATACCTACGCATTTATTTCTTTTAAAAATGTCAACTTGTCTTGATAATGATAATGCACACCATGCAGTAGCGTAGACGATTGCGTTTGCGGGCCCTACAATTTTTACCCTGGCCGCACACGCACAGAATTTTTATTCGGTTTCCGTACGGAATGACAGGTGGAAACGGGACGTCGCCCTACAAATGCATAGCGCTCTCTCGCTTGCACATGTCATTCCGTACGGAGAATTCCGTGCGTGTGCGTGCGGCCAGGGTAACCGCGGCTACACACGTTAACTTTAATTATAAATGTGCAGTCCGATTTGCGCAGTTTTATCTACCGTGTGGTGTGTATGACAAACCGTTACGATAATCGACAACGATTTGTCATACACACGGTAGATAAAACTGCGCAAATCGGACTGCACAGATTAATCGCTACGATTTATAGTTACGGTAGCCGGCATTAGAAGCTGTAGTTGTCGCCATGCTGCATACGCATATACTTGGTCAACCAGATCTTGACAGTAGAAAAAGGCGGCAAATTTGAATAATGTAGGCGCGAAGGGATATCGTCCCATAGAAAATTTGAATTTCGCGCCTTTTTTTACTGACAAGATTTGGTTGACCAGCTATATATACGCATGCGATGTGGTCTGGCCATTAGTCATTATTGGTCTATCTATGGTAGCATCTCTGTGGTTTACAGAATGAACTATTTGTTGTACCTATGTCATAAATATAATTTTGTTCTGTGGTAATAAGTTATTTTAGTTATTACATTTTAAGATTGTATAGCATTGAACGCTAGTATTGTGTTCCTTTAAACTTTTATTGTTATTTTGGTTCCTCTTTATCAATAAGGAATTGTAATTACCTGTATTCGTGGATGGATTGAGTTGAGTATTGACTTGACAAGTATTTCGCGGCACTGAGCCTTGTAAATAGTGTAAATATAATATAAACCCTGTTTTATAATGTGATAGTTTCGCATTGTAGTCTGTAAATAAATGAGAATGAATTAGACTACGTTGTATTAATTCCCTCTTGATCCTAGAACTTCTACATGAAAACATAAAAGACACATGCGATTTAACAAATATGAAATACGTAGTTAATAATGTTCCCCGTGTTCTACGAGTTCTATGACAGTAAATTTTGTCTAAAAGAAATACCTACACTTGTATATTGTATTAGCTTTTATATTTTCTGTACTCATTTCATTCTGTATTAATCCAGGCTTGACAATGTAACACCCTAATATTATATCTAGTATTTCTTAATAAACTGGATGATTAATACAGTGTACCAACATTAGGTTATGGTAATAATGACAGTTCGCGTAAGCCCGCCGAAACATCAGTTTTGGCGCGTAGAACGTATATATGTTGTCTGTGGTAATATATTTTTCTGGCTGTCAAGCATTTTTGTAACACGAAGAGAGAAACGTTTGTAAAAGTTACCGATTAAAACCACTGAAGAAGTACTACGTTTTCATATTTCAAGCATCTTACGAAACCCCAGAAGAGGCTCACGAGGTGAGCTTTCAGTTCAGAAGCCGGGATGAATTGGAGAAGCTGGCTCTTTGAAACCGACGCCCGCCTAGCTGTACAGGACAAGAATTCTATGAATCGGAAGATAAGGTCAGAGAATTCCATTTATTTGCATCTGTATTCACCGTGTGTTGGCAATTAACGGAGTGATAACTTACTAACTGAGCTCAGAGACAAAAAGGGGGATGTTTGAATAACGAAAACTAACCTATATGAACGAACAATTTTACATAATCTAACCAAGCTTTCCTATAAGACGACGTGGTGTGTTTGTGTCGTGATCGTACTTACAAAAGCATGTTTAGTGGAGTTGGGCGTTTGTGAGTGTGCGTTTTTTTTTTGGGATCTGGACGCCTACAGTAACTATAACCATAATAGCTGAAATACTGCTGAGTGAATAGAAATATCTTTTTAGCTGCTGGTCTGCATTTTAATGGTGAAAATATGTTTAAGATAATTCTGAAAACAATCGACTACAAGGAAGAAGTGAAATTGTTATTTAGTTAGGTAGCCTATCATAAATAGCTGTAGTAATTTATTTTAATTTTATCCAGAGACTGTCAGTTAAATAATTGTTTACTTTAAACTTCACTCTGAGTTACTGGTATTAATTTTCATTCTATTTGAGTTGCGACAGGGAAATTGTAAAATGGGAAGATCTCGTAGTCGTAGTAGGGAGTGTGATAGGAAAAGGAAGAGAAGGTCAAGTACTAGTACAGATACACACTATAGGTGTATGAGTAGGTCGCATGATAGGGCACACAAACGTAAACGTAAGAGTAGAGAGCGTCGTAAGGATCATTCATCTCACTCACATAGTTATCGCCAAAGGCCGAACTATTGGACAAGCTCGGAGTCAGACCGCAATAAGACTCGAACACCACCAATACCATTTTCTTTTGGTTCTAATAATTTTCCAGTCTCGCACAGTGTCGTTCCAGAATTTGATCCTAATGATAATAGCCAAACTATACTTACCTGGTTGACCAAAGTAAATGAATGTGCCCAGATATACCATTGGGATGACCGACATATTTGTCATTATGCCATACCAAAGTTAAGCGGCTTAGCCAAGAAATGGTACCAAGGACTGCCATCAGTACTGTTTTCATGGGCTGAATGGACAGAAAAGTTAAAGACAGCTTTTCTAATTAATGAGAATTATGGAGACCTCTTAACAAATATGTTGAAACTTCGTTGTAGGATCGGACAGCCCTTAGAAAATTATTACTATGACAAAATGGCTTTAGTAAATAAGTGTGAAATATCCGGCCGAAAGGCTGTTGGATGCGTAATCCATGGTATTGATGACAAATTTGTACGGATGAGTGCCGGTGCATGTATGTTTGAAAAACCAGAACAACTACTAAACTATCTACGTACTGTTTCTTTAACCGATACAAATAATCTTATGCGTAGTAAGAACATGCCATTAAACAAAGCTGTACACAGTCAAAATAAAACCAACGATTCAAACACACAGCCGCTGAGATGTTTTAATTGTAATGAGGCAGGGCATATTAGTATTAGGTGTACTAAACCACTAAAAAAATGCACTTACTGTTACAAATTAGGTCACGAAACAAAAGACTGCCGTAAAAAGGCCGATTCAGGTAGTAGTAGCAATAATAAGGAACGGCAGAATTTAAACGGAGAAAAAACTATATTATGTATTGATAATTTTGATAACTCTACAGATGGAAATGAGAAATATTTTAAGTCCATTCATGTTAACGGGGTACAGAGCCAGGCATATGTTGATTTTGGGAGCCGGTGCACTCTGATGAGAGAAACTAATGCTCGAAATTTGCTTATGGATTGGGACCTTAGCGACTTACCTTTATTGAAGGGATTTGGCAATTCTGTTAGAGGTTTCATATCTGTAGAATAGTAACCTACTTATTGTAATCCTGGCCGACGGCATATGACATATGTGATTGACGTGCTTGTTATTCTTTCTATTCTTGTTCTTGTTTTTACTCTTGTGCTGAATATACTCTGCTTACATATTTTACAATAATATGTGTTTAAATTAACCCATACATCAGGTGAAGTTAAACATATGCTAGGCATTAAAGTAGATCGCACTAGTAGTGAGTTGAAGCTGAGTCAGAAAAACTATATCGAAAAGATGCTCGAACGGTTCGGTATGAAAGACTGTAAAGTCGCAAAGACGCCCTTAGACTTAGGTCTGAAGTTTTCTGATAATGTTACCCACGATAGTAATCTACCATATCAGGAGTTAATAGGTTGCCTGATGTACTTGTCTGTGACCACTAGACCTGACATTTCATTTGCTGCCAGTTTTCTTAGTCAGTTTAATAATCGTTTCACAGCTGAACATTTTTCTGCGGCCAAACGTGTATTACGTTATTTGAAAGGTACAATGAATTTAGGTCTTGTGTACAGGAAAAGTGATGTTAATGATAAATTTCGTGTTTTTGGATTTACTGACGCTGATTGGGCTAACGGGGCGGATCGTAAATCATACACGGGGTATTTATTTAAGCTAGGTAAGAATGTCATTTCCTGGGGTTGTTACAAGCAATCTTGTGTCTCACAGTCGTCTACCGAGGCGGAGTATATAGCTTTGTCTGAAGCTGCTAAAGAGGCGGTATACGTCCGTGCGATTCTTGCTGAGTTGACAGGTCGTAGTAATACTGTTACTTTGTATAGTGACAACCAGTCTGCTGCTAAGCTGGCTACTAATCCAGTTTTCCACAAACGATCTAAACATGTGGACGTTAGATATCACTATATTCGTGAGACTATTGAGAATAACGTCATAGAGTTGTCTTATATGCCTACTGAGCAGATGACTGCTGATATACTTACGAAGGCATTGCCATATTGTAAACACGAGTCTTTTGTTCAGGACTTGATGGAAGTCGTCCAAGATTAATGTTTTTACTCTTGTGCTGAATATACTCTGCTTACATATTTTATAATAATATGTGTTTAAATTAACCCATACATCAAATTCGTTAGTTAAGCCTTTGGGCAGGAAAGCAGTGACTCTAGAAATAGACAATGTGAGAGGGGAGGTTAAAATTTTGATTGTACCCGATCAGTATTTGCTAGCACCTATATTAGTTGGACAGACATTTACTGAACAGCCGCATGTCATGGCCTTTAAAACAAACGATGAGTTGATATTTTTGCAAAAACCTGAGGCTGTGGGAGAGAATGAAAAATTGCAACTATTCATTCAGGATAATATTGCTATCTTGCCTCGTTCCACCTCTCCAATGGATGTCAAAGTGGAAGGTGATTATTCAGGTGGACTGTTTGTACAATATGGCCATAGACAGAAAGTAGGTAATACTGATTACATGGTTCTTCCAGGAATTTATAAATTTGAAAATGGTAAAGGATATGTAATGATAAGTAACTTATCAAATAATACCTTAAACTTTAAAGTTGATGAGTTACTTACTCGAGGTTATCGGTACAAAGAAGTATCCAATGAATATGTAGGCACATGTACCACTAGTCAAACTGGTGATTACCAACCATTGCCAATAGATCAAGTGAAATTAGGTATAGAGCTAACTGAAACTGACAAACGTGCATTCTATAATTTACTAGACAGGTATAGGGATTGTTTTGCGTTGAATCTCAAGGAACTAGGAAGGACCGACTTATCAAAAATGCACATAACTTTAAATGACAATGTACCAGTAGTACATAATCCTTATAGAATGTCACAACTTGAACGCGAACAGTTGTCGAAAATAATCGAAGATCTGTTGTCAAACGATATTATACGGGAAAGTACGTCTTCCTATTCAAGCCCGGTAATATTGGTGAAAAAGAAAAATGGTGAGAAACGCTTGTGTATTGACTACAGAGCTTTGAATAGGAAAACTCTAAAGGACAAATATCCGTTGCCTCGAATTGAAGACCAGTTAGACAGTTTAGGAGGCAACGCTTATTTTTGTAGTCTCGACTTGGCGTCGGGATATTATCAGGTGCCAATGGATGAGGAAAGTAGGCATCTCACAGCGTTCGTTACACCTGACGGATTGTATGAGTTTAATCGCATGCCGTTTGGGTTGGCGAACGCTCCGAGTGTTTTTCAGAGAACTATTAATGCTATGCTGAGAGGTTTTGGTCGGAATTTGGCTTTGGCCTACATGGATGACTTATTAGTTGCTTCCAAAACCGTAAGCGAAGGTCTAGATAAATTGGAAAAGGTGTTTCAATTAATACGATCCGCTAAACTCACGTTAAATTTGAATAAGTGCCACTTTTTCCAGACCCGTATCGACTATCTGGGGTATGAGATTAGCTCAGAGGGGGTACGACCGGGTTTAGGCAAAATCCAAGCTGTACACGACTTTCCGGTACCGACAAACGTACATGAGGTTCGTCAATTTATTGGGCTCACGAGCTACTTCAGGCGCTTCATCAAAAACTTTTCAGTCATAGCGAGGCCATTGACGTCCCTTACAAAAAAAGACACGGTTTGGAATTTTGGTGAATCTCAAATTAACGCTTTTACGGAGCTTAAACAAAAGTTGACTAGTCGCCCAGTATTAGCATTGTACGATCCAAGTGCTGAATTAGAAATTCATACAGATGCTAGTAAGTTAGGCCTTGCAGCTATACTTATGCAACGTCACCCTACAGCGGGGCTGCAACCTATATCGTATTACAGCCGCCAGACCACTCCTGATGAGAGCAAATTACACTCCTATGAGTTAGAAATGCTGGCAGTGGTCTGTGCTTTGGATCGGTTTAGGGTATATGTACTCGGTAAGGCCTTTAAAGTAGTTACAGACTGTATTGCCATTCGTAGCACAATGACCAAACGTGATTTGATACCGAGAGTGGCGCGATGGTATATTCTTATGCAAGAGTACGACCTGGTTATAGAGCATAGGGAGGGTACTAAGATGCTTCATGTAGACGCTTTATCCCGAAACCCAATACAGTCCGAATCAAATGAAATTACGGAAGTAGTAGATATTTTATCAATTGACGATGATACATGGCTTCAAACAGTACAGCAACAGGACTCTGAAATACAACGTATTATGAACATACTGAGCGATCCAAATACTAAAGAGATTGTTGAGGTCCATAAAAATTTTACTCTGAAAAACGGACGTTTATATCGAATAATAAACAAGAACGAGGAAATAAATCTCAAATGGGTAGTCCCAAAAACAGTTCGATGGCAAATAGTTCGTATGAACCACGATGATTTAGGTCACGTAGGATTCGACAAAACTTACGAAAAAGTCAGTCGCGTGTATTGGTTCCCAAAAATGAGACGCTTCATCAAAAAGTATTGTAAGGCGTGTCTTAACTGTGCGCATAATAAAGTACCAGCTGGGCCCAAGGAAGGGTATCTTCATCCGATACCCAAAGTAAATAAACCGTTCGATACTTTGCATACAGACCACTGTGGCCCATTCCCCATGAGTACATCCAAAAATTGTTACATACTTTGTATAATTGACGCATTCACAAAGTTTATTTACATTAAAGCTGTGAAAAACACTAAAACTAGTACTACCATAAAAGTGTTCAATGAATATTTTTCTCTCTATGCCGTACCGCGACGAATTATCTCAGACCGTGGAACTAGTTTTACCAGTAAAGAATTTGCCGAGTTCCTGAAACAAAGAGGTGTCATGGAACATGTGTTAAATGCTGTCGCCAGTCCTCGCGCGAATGGACAAATCGAGAGATATAATCGTACAATTGTAGACTCGTTAACAGCCGTTAATCATGATAAACCGGATAACTTATGGGATTTAGCTGTACCTCAAGTTCAATGGGCAATAAATAACACGGTTAACAAGACGACAGGTCGCACGCCTGCTGAAGTGTTATTTAGTTTGAGGCCTACTGGGTGTTCAGATGGGGTCATGAATACTGTAGTATCAGAGTTTGAGCAACCTCAAGACATCGACAAGATAAGAGAAGAAGTTGCCCAAAATATAGAAGAAAGTCAAAAACAGCAGAAGGAACATTTTGACAAATCCCGGAAAAAACCTGAAATATACAAAGTAGGCGATTTAGTACGCGTTCAGAGAGAAGCTCGTGGTGAACCAGGGCAAAGTAAAAAGTTAGTTCAAAAATGCGCTGGTCCGTATAGGATCAGTAAAGTATTAGGTAACGACCGGTACGAAGTGGAGGATACTCCCATCACACGTAAACAAGGTGCTAAAGCGTACAAGGGAACTTATGCGGTAGATAAGTTGCACCCTTGGTTAGTTTTCAGTAATGATGTTATTTCTAGTGATTCAGAGTGAAGACAAAGGTTAAATTTAGAGCAATTGATGTTGAGTGAATTAATAGTTAATAAAAAAAAGAGAAAAAAAACCACGAATGTGAAAACTTATTAGTTTCAGAGCTATTGTAAAGTTTTAATGTTTAGTAAACATAATTAATTACAGTTGTGATAATAACTTGGGAAACAAGAGACTGGTGTGAATAGTATATTATATTGCTAAGAATACTATCTGATTACTTTTGTGATGTGTGAATAGATTAGAGAAAGTCAATGTGTGATATATAATTAAAACGTTAAAATGTATGTTACTACAACAGATGCGTAGTTGTAACAATTTAATATTCAGCGAATAAGAGAGTTTTGTGATACTATTATAAACATGATAATGTCTAAAATGAGCCAGAGAATTTAGTGAATAAAAAAAAAAAAGAGAAGTTTATTTTATAATTGTTTATAATACTGAAACCTAAGTGAATTTATATTGAAAAGTGTATTTTTGAATGTCTTTGATTATTTGATAAAAGAGCGAATCATTACAAAAGTCATGTAATGATGTGCCAGAGAATTTAGTGATAAGAAAAAAAAAGTATAAATATAAATGTAATTCAGAAGTCTAAGTGACATGTGAATCAATATTGAAAAGTGAAAACTTCTGAATATCCTTGATTATTTGATATGAAAGAGCGAATCATTACAGAAGTCATGTAATGATGAAAATTAAGAGTGAGTTATGTATAAGTTATAAAGTGAGTCATTGTAGATGCAATGATGTAAGATAACAGTGAGTCAATGACATGAATGACATGCATTGATGTAGTCGTTAAGAGTGAGTCGTTACAGGTATTGGAGATATGCCTGTAGTGATGTAGTTGAGTTTTTTATTTTTTATGGTTTTCTATTGTTCATTATTTGGTTGTGCAGTATGCGTAATGTAGATTATTTCTGTTTAACTTTAAAAAAAAACGCAGAGTCGCGTTTTATGTCAGGATTAGCCGAGTATTAGCTTTTATATTTTCTGTACTCATTTCATTCTGTATTAATCCAGGCTTGACAATGTAACACCCTAATATTATATCTAGTATTTCTTAATAAACTGGATGATTAATACAGTGTACCAACATTAGGTTATGGTAATAATGACAGTTCGCGTAAGCCCGCCGAAACATCAGTTTTGGCGCGTAGAACGTATATATGTTGTCTGTGGTAATATATTTTTCTGGCTGTCAAGCATTTTTGTAACACGAAGAGAGAAACGTTTGTAAAAGTTACCGATTAAAACCACTGAAGAAGTACTACGTTTTCATATTTCAAGCATCTTACGAAACCCCAGAAGAGGCTCACGAGGTGAGCTTTCAATTGGTAGGTATGGGTATGGGTGAGCGAGTTAAGGTAGGTATGTGTTTTTATGATTTCAAGTCTCTTCAACCCTTCATTCAAGGATTCAAACCTTAGAATATATGAGGACTATCGGTATAAATCTAGAACAAAGGGAATCAAATCTATTTTGAAAAATAATACATTTACCCAATCGATATTTAGCTAAATTTATTTAAAAATGGCGCTAAATAAAAGTACGCTCAAATACCATTAGCAACAGATGTCTCGGTGGTAAAAAGCGCAAGAAAAAAAATGAGCACAAATGGTCAACCAAACTTGTCAGTAGAGAAAGGCGCGAAATTCAAATTTTCTATTACACGATATCCCTTCGCGCCTACATTTTTCAAATTTGCCGCCTTTTTCTACTGACAAGATCTGGTTGACCAAGTATATATATTATTTTCTTGCATAAAACTGTTTATTATAGGTATAGGTATAGTCCGTCAACCAAATCTTGTCAGTAGCAATGTAAAGCAAACTAAAGTAGGGCAACACTCAAAGAGCAGTATTGCGCTAAGAAAAGCAGCAATGTACATCGAACCAAAATATTTTTTTTTCCGCTGAGCGCGCCCTGCGTACGTCAATTCAAATTGTCACTCGCGGTTTATTGAAAAAATTTGAAACATGGACGGACAATTTAAAAGCGATGTTAAAACAATGTTAATCAAAATGATGAACAAATTTGAAGATATCAAAAAACAACGCCCTATCTTAGTGCTTATATTCTCTTTGTTCCCTATCTATGTCTTCTAAAGTTTACTAAAATAAAATCATATCAAAATGCAGATAATTAGATAGTGCATATATTTGTTATTTACAATATAATATGCCACTTGTTAATGAAAATTAGTGTACTCTTCTGGATGAATATGACATACCTGTGTAATTTTTTTGATTGGTATATATTGTACAATAGGATTACATATTAAAAATAAAACAACTGATATTTGGGTGTTTATTTAATTGAAAGGTAAATAAGATAAGGGTCACTTTAGCTTACACTATAATTCAGGTCATTAATTGAAAAAATATAATGAAGTTACCAATGTTACCGGGTCACTTTAACCAAGCATAATACTCTGTAGTATTCTATTGCATCTTTGTAAATAGTCACAACTGATCGCTGAAAATATTAGACATGTGGGCCTATGGACGGTTTCCAGGACACAATTTATGGTCTTGTTGGATAGATTTAGGCATACGTTTTAATTTTATTTATGCCTTTTAACCCTAAAACAAAAAAACTGAACATAATCTTAAAAGTTCGAAAGAGTTCTTCCAGTATGTACTTGTCATAACCTCAATTTTTAGTAATGTTTACCATCAACGAGCATGATTGTACATTATAGGCCCCTTAGCTTTGCTTATTCTTATTTAATGTATTGGTATTTAATGGTGACAGCAGAAATATCTCTTGAAACAGAAACGATTCAGAATGAAAACCAAATGAAAACAAATAAGGTGACGGCTGTCATTCACGGTCCACATTCCACAGATAAAACACAGATGACACGCATTTTGGAATTATTCGAACACAGTGTTGCTAACCCGCGATTTTTCAAATTTGCCGCCTTTTACTACTGACAAGATTTGGTTGACGGACTTTAGTTGGTGATATCTGAACGTAATCAAAATATGACAACACTGGCTGGATCGGTCTGACAACAAATGTATCGATCCGCGCGTCGACGTTTGACAGTTCGCTCCGGCAACCAAATTATCGAACAACAATCCGCGCAGTCTAGCAAACAATCCGGTGATCTGTCTTCAAATTATTACCTAAGTAACATTGCAATTCCAATGTTTACGTTTTGCTGTGCCGACTTGTGAGACGATGGAGTGGTCAAAAGAGAAGACTTTGAAGTTAATCGAGTTGTTACAAGTTAGTGCTAGCCTATGGAACCCCTCTTTGTGTGATACGCGAAGGGATAAACAGAAAAGAAAGGAAGAATTGCGTGGTATTTCTGCAATACTAGGTATTTCTGTGTCGGACACTACGAAGAAAATACAGCATTTGCGTACGCAATATAACCGGGAAGCCGCTAGAGAGGCCAGGGCTAACGAGGAGGACCCTGAGGACAGATTTTTGAGTAACTGGTACGCGTTTGAATACTTGCACTTCATGAAGGACTCAAGTAAACCTTACAGGATTTTGCAAATAGTAAGTGACTTCAATTTTGGCAATTTTAATATTTGTTGCGCAAAACGATTTCAAAAATTATATTATAATTATATCAACAATTCTCTGGAAAAAAATATTGCAATATTATTATTTAAGCATGTAAAAAAAATGTTATTTTGATCTGCTCCTGTATCAAAAGTGTGTAATATCATTGTATGAGGTAACTACAACTACTACAACTATTATGAATTAAATTTCAGGACACCCATTCAGAAGTCAACAGTAGTCTTCCCTCAAACTCAGATGGCTTTGTTGAATCACTCCAAAACAAACTAGAAAACCATTCTCCGCCCCACAAAGTTCCGCGGACAGACAACTTGCACTTAGTCAAATCTGAGCTGGTGTACTCGTCTCCACAATCAAGAGATGAGTTCTCAGTGTTCGGAGAATACATTGCTAATGAGTTAAGGTCCTTGAAGGGTGAGAAGAACTTACTTGTACTAAAGAAGAAGATACAGGATGCTATATTTGAAGTTAAAATGGGGATGATCCATGAGCCAAAGACTGAAGAGAGTGCATGCACGGTGTACGTCCACACCAGTCAACCACAAAATGTTACTCCTATACACAGTAAGCTGTACACTACACCGGTAATGACGACGACGGCCCACATAGACCCGCTCACATCACAAACACCCACTTCAGGCATCAGTGAGATCATCATTAATGGTGCTTGCCATTATTCCAACTTTAAGGTGGATAGCCAATAGCAGTGACATCCACTTCCCAGCGGGGAAGTGGATAAAAATGAGACTTATACTATTAGGAATTAATATAAGATACTCATAGTTTATAAGTTTATGCTGTGCTATTCTGGTGTTATGTTTAGTTTTAATAAGTATGAGAATTGGCTACACATAGACAGTAAGTTAAGTATTTCTCTGAGGTCTTTGACCACACTAAGCTAGTACTACTCATAGAGTCTGTTCGGAAAGAGAAGAGTCGTGGCATGTATTGGGCCCCATACATTCCACGACTCTTCTCTTTCCGCACAAACTCTACTCACACTGTTTACATAAGTAAATTGTTCACAGGTTCAATGATTAAGAATTAAGTCATTGCTAGTTTATACCAATGTAAGTTACTTGACCTGTTTCAATCATTGATGACTTTGCAACACATAAATTATTATTACTTAATATTATGGAGAAGTAATAAATGAAATATTTTTTTGTGAATGGTACAAAGTATACTAAAGCTGCTAATTGAAGAATAAATAAATAATGAAATGTCTAATACCGAGAAGTATTTGTTATGGTCATAATTTGTACCAAACTAATTTAATAGCTTACCTATGTCAAATAATGCGTGTGAATTTACCATCTGTGTCAGTATTTCTGATATTGTACATATCTAGTCATCTTCTCCTTATGTGTACCTTAGTCAATTGCAGAGATACCTGGCACACAAATTTTTATAAAGTGTCATTCAATAGAACTTGCTAACTATGTAAACAAAAGTTACTAGTAATTTGACATTCAGTGTCAATTTTAGTATGGCGGTTTGTTTACATAGTTAGCAAGTTCTATTGAATGACACTTTACTTACAAATGCCTCTGCAGCTAAGTTGACGTACTTGCCATTAATTACTTTAATTAGCATTCAAATGTATCAACTTTACTAGTAACGCTCAGAGGGCCTACCGCGAACCACGTTCGATGTGTTGTCTCCCTGTCACACTTACGTACGAATTTACAAGTGCGACAGAGAGCCAACACGTCGAACGTGGTTCGCGGTAGGCCCTCAGGATACATATAAATATAATGATACAAAAAGTACATCTCTGTAGCTTTATTTTACTCCCTATTACATACTATAGCGGTAAATCTAAACCTATCATAGGTATAATTTATTTTTTTGATATACACATTATTAGCAAAGTTATTACTACCTAATACATAACATAACACTAAAATTGTGTATTGTACCATTCTTTTATAAAACGTCCACTCTAACATAACTTATAAAATCTTTGATTTGAGGAGTTAATCCTCGAAGGTCAAAACACATTTTTAATAGGTAAGTACCCATTTTGTCACTAAAGTCAGTCCATGAGTCCATGAAAAGTCTGCAGCGGATTTGATAGCCCACGCAGTGCACGTGTTATTTTAAACGTCAAACTTCTATGAAATTATGACGTATAAATGACACTTGCACTGCGTGGGCTATCAAATCCGCTGCAGACTTTTCTTGGTCCGACTCTAGAAAAAGATACAAAACTTAAATGTATGGAATATCAGCGCTTCGTGCCTACATTTTTCAAATTTTCCGTCTTCTTTTCTGACGGAAATGGCTTGCCAAACTATACCTGGTCAAGCAGATCTTGTCAGTAGAAAAAGGCGGCAAATTTGAAAAATGTAGGCGCAAAGGGATATCGTCTCATAAAAAATTTGAATTTCGCGCCTTTTTTTACTGACACGATTTGCTTGACCAGCTATATCAAATTTAAAAGTGTTAACACACTATCGCACCGCACCGCGACTTTCGTGCGTCGCACTCATAAGTGAGAGCGAGAAACAGATATAGCTGGCCAACCAAATCTTGTCAGTAAAAAAAGGCGCGAAATTCAAATTTTCTATGGGACGGTATCCCTTCGCCGCCTAAATTTGCCGCCTTTTTCTACTGTCAAGATCTGGTTGACCAAGTATAATACCAAATATCTCTTTTTTGCTCTCCCTTATGGGTGCGACACTCCAAGGTAGGTGCAATAGTGTGTTAACACTTTATGCCTTTTGTCGCAAGGTCTTTAGAAGCCTTTTGGTAACTGGCAACTCAAAACATTTGTTTTTAATTTTTTATAAGTAACTTCCTTCCGTTACCCTGTCAGTTGATTGGTCGAGGATTTGGACTCGATATTTGAATCGATGTTTGATTTGTTTGGCTGTAGTGTCAAATGTCATAATCATAAACACTATAATCAGGTTTTGGTTCAAGCCGGCCGGTCGTCCCGTCAGTTGCGATTCGTAAAGTTGTTTTGAACTTGCAAAGTGATAACAACTAACGGTAAAGATAACAGTTAATAGTCTTTGTGTTCTATATTTATATTATAACGAGTAATGCTAAGAAAATATCTAAAATGAAAAGTGTGTTGCTGTTTTTTCTGCTCCCCTTTACAAGTGCAAAAATTCGTAATGAAAATTATTTCAATGTGGAAAACTTCGATGTGTCGCGACGTTACAGTCCTAACTGGGATGATTTGGATACTCGTCCTCTGCCCCAGTGGTACGATAACGCTAAGATAGGTATTTTCCTTCACTGGGGTGTATTCTCTGTCCCGAGTTATGGTTCTGAATGGTTTTGGAGTAATTGGCAAGGTGAGTGGACTTTTTGTAACTTACTTAATATCAACTCTCTTTACTATGCGCCTGAACTAAATCAAATGCTTCGTAAGTACTTTACTGTATTAGGCTTAAGTTCATTATAAATGTGCCATGCCTAGCTTAAAAATATTGTACCTACCTACTTAATAAAAAAAAATTAAAACTTCTGTCTGATTATCTGTCTTTTGTAGGGAAAAATGATAACTACACAAACTTCATGAAGAAGAACTACCCGCCAAACTTCACTTACCAGGAGTTTGCTCCTATGTTCACTGCTGAGTTCTTTGACCCGGCAGAGTGGGCTGCCCTGTTCACTAAAGCTGGAGCCAAGTAAGTACCAGCATTGTTAACTCCGTTATACATGAAGATATTTAATTGGTGATCAAGAACCAATTTTCTAATTCTGTCATTGATGTCATCACATTTAAGTATAGGACCAACTCTGAAATCGCAATAAAAAATTGGCTCTCTCATTACTCTCATAGAAAATAATCAACATCGGACCAGCCTAAATGTATGAAACAGCCAAATATTTTTTGTGATCTTGAGGTTGGTCCCATAGTTAAAGGTGATCACCATCAATGACTGAATTAGAAAAATTGGTTCCTGATCACCAATAAAATTTCTTGATGTAGTGTCATGTCATGGGGCCCTGCAGGCAAGTTTTTGTTCTTATTCCACCATGTTCATGTGTTTTGAATTTGGAATGAGATATGGGGCATTATCTATGAAAAGGGACCTTATTGTCGATGGCGCTTACACCGCACAGTGTCGCGAGGCAATGTATTTATATCGGAGCATGGTTAATAATGGCGTAACCACCATCGACAATAAGGTCCCTTTTCATAGATAACGACACATATAGTTCCAAATTCTAAAACACAACAAGAGCTTTAGGGTCTTAGGAGATTCAAAATGTAATAATATGTCCTAATGTCCAAATCCTATATATAGGGATACTACATTTGTGGTTTCCTATGGTTTCTCTTTTTAGGGTTCCGTACCTCAAAAGGAAAAAACAGAACCCTTATAGGATCACTCGTGCGTCTGTCTGTCCGTCTGTCACAGCCTATTTTCTCCGAAACTACTGGACCAACTAAGTTGAAATTTGGCACACATATGTAAGTTTGTGACCCAAAGACGGATGTGTAACGTAAATGAATGAATTTTAAATATGGAGGCCATGTTTGGGGGGAATGAGAAAATAAAAAAATAAAGTTTTTCAAACTATATCCTGTTACATAACAAATGAAAGAGCTATATATTTTTTATAATTTTAGGATAAATAGTTTAGCAGTTATTCAAGAAAATAGGCAAAAAATTACCATTCTCCCCTCCCCCCCCCCCCCTCTTTATCTTTAAGATTTAAGATTTTTATTGAACATAAGAAAATAAATGGGTCTAAAATTTTGAAAAAAATACACAAACAATCGTTTTTTACCTATAGATGACAGCAAAACCTATTAGAAATGTGCAGTCAAGCGTGAGTCGGACTTAATGTACGGAAGCCTTGGAGCGCGAGTCCGACTCGCACTTGGCCGGTTTTTTTCATTTAGTTTTTACTTTTAGCTTCTGGAATTTAATTTTGGTTTAGGGGCATTCCTTCACAGTATGAAGTGTGTGGCCTAGGGCACCAAATTGAGACACTTGCTTTTTACTGGGGTATAGCGAGCGTAACAAGCGTAGCTTAGCAGCATCCCTATGTTTTATTTTTGGGCCAGTCATTTCCATTACCTATGGAGGTGAAAATTGGATAAACCTTCCATGCCTTCCTTCAAATATGCCGCTTTTTTAAGTAATGCATATATTTGGCCAGATTAAAGGTCTAAATTGAAATGTTTTACAGGTATGTAGTCCTCACAAGCAAGCACCACGAAGGTTTCACTCTGTTCCCGTCCAAGCGCTCATATAGCTGGAACGCTGTCGACGTCGGCCCACATCGCGATTTGGTCGGCGACTTAGCGGAAAGCGTGCGCGATGCAGGTAGGTTTACGGCATCGATGGACCAAGGATCTAAATATCTGGGCAAAATATATAAATGTGCGCTGTGCCAAGGAATGGAATTCCTTGCCGGAGTCTATATTTCCGCAACCTTCAAATCAAGGGTGAACAGGCACCTTCTGGGCGAGCTCGCTCCATAGTAGGCCACGTCTTCGCCTCTGCTAGTCTGTGGCCATAAGTAAGCCCATTTATAATAAAAAAAAGTCGAGATTTAAAGGGGCCCACTGATTAACAGTCCGCCGGACGATATCGGCCTGTCAGTTAGAACAAAAAGTTGACAGTTCCGAACAACTGACAGGCCAATATCGTCCGGCGGACTGGTAATCAGTGGGCCACTTTAAGATTTATGTCGCGAGATACACAGATTTTTTTCAACTTTCCCTCAAATTTTCCTTTCTCCCACGTATGCAGGACTCAAGTTCGGCGTCTACCACTCCCTCTACGAGTGGTACAACCCCATCTACCTAGAAGACAGGGAAACTAACTTCACTACACGAACTTACGTCATCAACAAGCTATGGCCGGACTTGAAACAGCTGATTAACGACTACCACCCCTCAGTTCTCTGGGTCGATGGGGACTGGGAGGCCTACGACCGTTACTGGCATTCGCAGGAGTTCCTAGCCTGGCTGTACAGCGACAGTCCGGTTGCTGATGAGATTGTGACTAACGACAGATGGGGGATCGGCTGCTATGGCAAACATGGAGATTTTTATAATTATGCTGATAGATATAACCCAGGTTAGTACTTAGATAAATATCTGTGACGGACTTGAAACAGCTAATCAACGACTACCACACCTCAGTTCTCTGAGTCGATGGGGACTGGGAGGCCTACGACCGTTACTGGCATTCGCAGGAGTTCCTAGCCTGGCTGTACAGCGACAGTCCGGTTGCTGATGAGATTGTGACTAACGACAGATGGGGGATCGGCTGCTATGGCAAACATGGAGATTTTTATAATTATGCTGATAGATATAACCCAGGTTAGTACTTAGATAAATATCTGTGACGGACTTGAAACAGCTAATCAACGACTACCACACCTCAGTTCTCTGAGTCGATGGGGACTGGGAGGCCTACGACCGTTACTGGCATTCGCAGGAGTTCCTAGCCTGGCTGTACAGCGACAGTCCGGTTGCTGATGAGATTGTGACTAACGACAGATGGGGGATCGGCTGCTATGGCAAACATGGAGATTTTTATAATTATGCTGATAGATATAACCCAGGTTAGTACTTAGATAAATATCTGTGACGGACTTGAAACAGCTGGCCAACAACTACCACCCCTCAAGTCAGTTCTCTGGGTCGATGGGGACTGGGAGGCCTACGACCGTTACTGGCATTCGCAGGAGTTCCTAGCCTGGCTGTCAGGGATCGGAACCGGTTTTTTGCAAAAACTTAGAAATAACCATATTTTTCGAATTATTTTATACTCGAAATGTAGGACTCAGTTGTGTTTTTAGGTTACGACTTCGTATTATTAGATTGCCCAATTAGAAATGAAGTAATTAGCAAAGAACGAAAGTATACCGTTTCCGTTCCCATACAAAAAATACCGGTATCCGATCCCTGCTGGCTGTACAGCGACAGTCCGGTTGCTGATGAGATTGTGACTAACGACAGATGGGGGATCGGCTGCTATGGCAAACATGGAGATTTTTATAATTATGCTGATAGATATAACCCAGGTTAGTACTTAGATACCTATCTATGGCCAGACTTGAAACAGCTATCAACGACTACCACCCCTCAGTTCTCTGGGTCGATGGGGACTGGGAGGCCTACGACCGTTACTGGCATTCGCAGGAGTTCCTAGCCTGGCTGTACAGCGACAGTCCGGTTGCTGATGAGATTGTGACTAACGACAGATGGGGGATCGGCTGCTATGGCAAACATGGAGATTTTTATAATTATGCTGATAGATATAACCCAGGTTAGTACTTAGATACCTATCTATGGCCAGACTTGAAACAGCTATCAACGACTACCGCCCCTCAGTTCTCTGGGTCGATGGGGACTGGGAGGCCTACGACCGTTACTGGCATTCGCAGGAGTTCCTAGCCTGGCTGTCAGGGATCGGAACCGGTTTTTTGCAAAAACTTAGAAATAACCATATTTTTCGAATTATTTTATACTCGAAATGTAGGACTCAGTTGTGTTTTTAGGTTACGACTTCGTATTATTAGATTGCCCAATTAGAAATGAAGTAATTAGCAAAGAACGAAAAAAATTCCGTTCCCATACAAAAAATACCGGTATCCGATCCCTGGCTGTACAGCGACAGTCCGGTTGCTGATGAGATTGTGACTAACGACAGATGGGGGATCGGCTGCTATGGCAAACATGGAGATTTTTATAATTATGCTGACAGATATAACCCAGGTATAGTAGTTTGCCTAATTTACTTTTGGTAAGTGTCCGCGCGCGTTCTATTAGGATTGAGCCATTTAGCGGTTATGGAAAAGGGCAATAAAAACATATTATTTCAGACAAAAGTCCATATAAAAATTAAAGCAGCGGATTTCCGATTGCTTGATTTATAAATTGTTAACGATAAAGCTTCTGTTCATTACTTGCATGGCATACCTACTCATAATTAACAGGAAAAAACAATATTTTGTTAAGGAGTGCCTATAGATATTATGAATTTATTGTTATTTGTTATTGTCGTATTGTTTATGCATTACCTATAATATAGGTGTCACAATGGTATTATGAAACTACGTCCATATCTGTTAGATGTAGGTTATCTATAATTTTTTCGCAATTGAAAACATACTTATTTCAAAATCCACATTAACCTAAATAAGTTGATTTCAAAACCACTAAAGATATAAGCTCTGATATGTAATCGAGGTTGACAAACAACGTTTTTTCACTGCAAAATTACTTAGTTATTTCAGGCAGATATTTGATTGACCTAAATATTTGATTTGAGAAAAGCGGTTTTAGGTAAGTAGATACTTTTTGTGTTTTGGCGCTCTGGTGTGTAACTGAGGGACTAAAGCTGGTTTTAGTGTCACGCGGACCGTCCGTGCGGATCGCTCCGCACCGGACCAATATGTATTAAGTTCAGGGAGCGTTTTAGAGTGGTCCGCGCAGACAGCTTTCTCATAGAATTTGGCAATCCTCACGGACGGTCCGCGTGACACTAAAACCAGCCTAAAACCATGTATGCTCTACATATCATACTCTTTGATACTACAAGACGCACCACCACTTCGCTAATGGCATTATTCATAAACGGCTGCTAACTTCAGATAATGATGATCATCGTTTGTCCCTATCTGTCGTTATGCCATAGAGGGACAAACGATGATCATCAGCTGATTAACGCTTGTGTATACCTACAGGTAAACTGTTGGCCCACAAATGGGAGAACGCGTTCACGGTGGACTTCAAGTCGTGGGGCTACAGGAGGAACGTCAAACTGAGCGAGGTGCTGAGTTTCGACGACTTGTTGTACCAGGTCGTGTCGTCCGTCAGTTGTGGAGGTAACCTTGTTATAGGGATTTGTAGGTAAACTCTAGGCCGACAAAAAAAAAAAAAAAAAAAAAAGGGAGTACGCGTTCACGGTGGACTTCAAGTCGTGGGGCTACAGGAGGAACGTCAAACTGAGCGAGGTGCTCAGCTTCGACGACTTGTTGTACCAGGTCGTGTCGTCCGTCAGTTGTGGAGGTAACCTTGTTATAGGGACTTATAGGTAAACTCTAGGCCGACAAAAAAAAAAAAAGACAAATGGGAGAACGCGTTCACGGTGGACTTCAAGTCGTGGGGCTACAGGAGGAACGTCAAACTGAGCGAGGTGTTCAGCTTCGACGACCTGCTGTATCAGGTCGTGTCGTCTGTCAGTTGTGGAGGCAACATTTATTATGGGGACTTATAGGTAAACTCTAGGCCCACAAATGGGAGAACGTGTTCACGGTGGACTCCAAGTCGTGGGGCTACAGGAGGAATGTCAAACTGAGCGAGGTGTTCAGCTTCGACGACCTGCTGTATCAGGTCGTGTCGTCCGTCAGTTGTGGAGGTAACATTTATTATGGGGACTTATATTATAGGTAAACTCTAGGCCGACAAATGGGAGAACGCGTTCACGGTGGACTCCAAGTCGTGGTGCTAGAGGAGGAACGTCAAGCTGAGCGAGGTGCTGAGTTTCGACGACTTGTTGTACCAGGTCGTGTCGTCTGTCAGTTGTGGAGGTAACATTTATTATGGGGACTTATATTATAGGTAAACTCTAGGCCCACAAATGGGAGCACACGTTCACGGTGGACTCCAAGTCGTGGGGCTACAGGAGGAACGTCAAACTGAGCGAGGTGCTGAGTTTCGACGACTTGTTGTACCAGGTCGTGTCGTCCGTCAGTTGTGGAGGTAACATTTATTATGGGGACTTATAGGTAAACTCTAGGCCCACAAATGGGAAAACGCGTTCACGGTGGACTCCAAGCCGTGGGGCTACAGGAGGAACGTCAAGCTGAGCGAGGTGCTGAGTTTCGACGACTTGTTGTACCAGGTCGTGTCGTCCGTCAGTTGTGGAGGTAATAACATTTATTATAGGGACCTTTTATGCTGCAGTATACAAATACATGACATATCTGCTTATAGTAGGTACGGGAAAAGTAGCATATTTAGGCGGCAAAATAAATATGTACATTCATGAAACTTTGTATATGACCATTATTTTGGCACTATAAGTAAGGATCTGCCGAGTCCTATCACTTAAATCTTAGCTCCCAGGTTGTAAGTACTTAATTTCTTAAAACGTTAATAAGACAGGTTTGTTGGCTGACAGTAAGGTCTCTTACAAGTTGTGTTGTCACTTGTAAGAGACCTTACGCATTTAACCTTTTGGGCGCCAATGACCGATATATCCGCACCGTAGGTTCAACGCAAAAGACCGATCAATCGGTCACAGACCACAGAGCAACATAGACCTACGTGCATATGCATAAAGTTCAATATCAGTTTTGACACTTCGGTGACGTGGCGTCAGCGTGGCAGCTTTTGTGTTTGACACGGCGTCGAAAAGGTTAAACTTAAATAACTTTAACCATTGTTTTTTGTTCTCGCTGGCCGACGTTTCTGAATTGTGATTACGCGTTTCACTCAATTGTTTCGATTAGAGAATTCCCTGACTGAAGATAGACTCAGTTAAAATATACAAACACAAGAAAACGCGCCCAACGGCTTCATAGGCAATTTAAATAATCCACTAAGGGCCAGTTGCACCAACCACATTTGACAGATTTGTATGTATGAAACTTTCCATACATACAAATTTTACGAACTCTTTAACGATACACAGACAGACAGAGTGTTCTTGCTACAGAAAAGGGCTGTTAGAATGTTGGCTGGGGTGCCGCCATTTACTCCGACTAAACAGTACTTCCGCGAATTAAGAATTCTAACGGTCCCCTCTTTATATATCCTGGGTGGCAAAGTACATGTATAAACACAAAAGTGAATATGTGATGCGTCGACCTGAACAAAGGAAAACTGATATGGACATTAAGCCTGTTTTTGTCAGGCTTGCGAAAACATCCAACTCGTTGGGGGTTGTTGGCATTAAAATCTTTAATAGCCTGAGCCGTGCGATTAAAGAAGCGGCATCTTATGACCTGTTTGTTGAAAAGTTGAAAGCCTATTTGTTAGATAAGGCATTTTTTACTATTAGAGAATTTTACAGTAAATTTAATGTTAAATAATTTGCATAATATTGACATTTGTGATATCTTATATGATTGTTTATTGTCCTTAATTATTATTATTTTGAACCAGGGACCGGAAAACCCCTTTTAAAGATTAATCGTATCGATAAAGTAACCCTATTAAATGCTTACCCAGAGGTCATGGTTACCCTATCGTTTGGCTTACCCTATCGTTATGGAAACCATTTAGAATATGATTAATCATATTAGATGTGGTTACCAAATCAAATAGGGTGTAGATAAGGTAGTTAAGCCTATAATATTTACCTCTTACCCCTTCATAGGGTAACCCTTTTCCCGTCTCTTTTCTACGTAGGCGGCGATTCTACCTTTCTCATTGAACAGAACAGGATAGATAGAGATAGGTAGGCGGGGGGCGGGGGGGCGGCAGCCGCAAAAGCGAAACAAGTGGAGTGAATTGGAGCAGTCACATCACATTCTGGAGTCCTCTCTAATTTCTCGTGTTACTCGCGTCCTGAGTTTGGTGACACGACGTCATGGAATATACAGGATGGATTTTCTTTTTGGGTCAGTGAGGGCAGCTACCAGATCCCGTGCTGCTACGAGAAAACGGTCTAAGAAGACCTTCCCTCGATTTCAAATTAATGAAGATTGGCTTTTACAGGTTTTGGAAAAAACATACAGGGTGGGAGGAAAAGGTCATTTTTGACAAACTTTTTTTTTGATGCCAATCGATCCAATTCCCAAAGCTTGTATGGAACATTCTCGTAGCAGGACGGGATCTGGTAGCTGCCCTGACTGACCCAAAAAGAAAATCCACCCTGTATAAATGCAAGTGTCCGGACGGACTGACTGATTCATCAACGCAGAGCCGAAACTACAAAAGATAGAAAGTTGAAAATTACACACCAGATTACATTTATAAAGTGTACAAGAGATAAGAAGCGATTTTGAGAAATTCAACCCCTAAGGGGGTTAAAAAGGGGAGGAAAGTTTGTATGGGGTTCAAGTTTTATTTTAAGCTAAGAATTTGAAACTTCGTAAAAAGATATATTATTATAATACAAGAAAACTAATTTCAGCGGTTTTGAAAATTTATCCCCTAAGGTGGTGAAAAAGGGGTTGAGAGTTTGTATGGATATCAAACATTTTTTCGAACGCGGAACTTGAATCTTTGTATTTGGGGATATTATTAAAAGACAGGAAAAGCAATTTCAGCGTTTTGTAAAATTCATCCCCTAACAGGGTTAAAAAGGGGTTGAAAGTTTGAATCCATTACAAATGCTTTGAAACTTCTTAGAAAGGCATAATTGCCGATTACAAAAAAAAGTAATTGCAACGGTTTTGGAAATTCAACCCCTAAGGGGGTTAAAAGGGGATGAAAATTCGTCTTGGGGTGCGAATTTTATTTTTAGCTAGGAACTTGAAACTTCGCAAAAAGGTATTAAATTAAAATACAAGAAAACTTGTTTCAGCGGTTTGAAAATTCATCCCCTAAGGTGGTGAGAAAGGGGTTGAAAATTTGTATGGATATCAAACATTTGTTTGAGTGCGGGACTTGAACCTTTGTATTGGGGATATTATTAGAAGACAGGAAAAGTAATTTCAACGTTTTGTAAAATTCATCCCCTAACAGGGTTAAAAAGGTTTTGAAAGTTTGTATGGGGTTTAAATTTTATTTTAAGCGAGGAACTTGAAACTTCCTAAAAGGGTATTATTTCAAAACGGCAAAAAACGCATTTCAGCGTTTTTGAAAATTCATCCCCTAAGGTGGTGGAAAAGGGGTTGAAAGTTTGTATGAAGATCAAACATTTTTGTGAGTGCGGGGCTTGAATCTTTGTACAGAGGCATATTATTAGAGTAAAAGAAAAGTAATTTCAGCGTTTTTAAAAAATTCTTCCTTTATAAGGGTTAAAAAGGGGTTGAAAGTTTACAAGATACAAGATATTTATTCATAAACAATGTCAATTGTGTTTGAATACATGCAGTAGAAGCATAACATTAAATAAATTCATGAAATACAATGTCCATTTAACTAAAACAAAAAAAACATTAATAAAATAAAGGAAAGAATTTGCCATTATAAATATACCGAAGATAAAAACATAAAAAAAAATAGATAAAGTCTAGAGTGCAATTAAAATTGAACCAATAAAACATTAATAAAAATAAAAGGAAAGAATTTGTAATTTCAAAAATCGTCAATATTATATAAACATTTGTCGAGCAAGTATTTTTTTAACCTATAGCTAAAGATCTTATGATTAACGAGTCCCTTCAGCTCGATTGGCATTTTGTTAAATAGTCGCACGGCTTGAACTCTGGTAGTATGCTCTACCACCACAAGATGGGGTGTAATAATAGGAGTAATATTTTTTGTCCTCGATTTTAATCTTAAAGCCATTTGCTCATCCGATTCGAAGCGATATCTATGCTTGATTGCATCCGTCAATAGGACTAAAATATAAAGGGCGGGGACTGTTAGTATCTCCAACTTTTTAAAATGCTCTCTACAGCTATCCCATGATGGAATTCGAACGATCGTTCGTATTGCTCTTTTTTGTGAGACAAAAGCACGTTGAATGTTATATTTATAACTATTGCCCCAGAGCTTGATGCTGTATCTTAACTTAGATTCGACAAGGGCAAAGTATACCATCTTTAGTTGCTCCAACGTCAGTTCATCCCTTAATTTTGTTTGGAGTTTGTATGGAGATCAAACATTTTTGTGACTGCGGGGCTTGAATCCTTGTATAAAGGCATATTATTAGATAACAAGAAAAGCAATTTCAGCGTTTTTAAAAATTCATCCTTTAAAAACTTTTTACAAAAAAAAAAAAACCGACTTCAAAAAGGATGAAATAAAATATTATCCTTTTTGAAGTCTATGCGTTACCAACTGATATGTTTGAAGTCGGTGCCAAGCCAAGTAGTAACAATACCAGTCAAAAATGGGATTTATAGCCGTAAAGCTGATTATTTTTGACTGGTATGGTATTGTTACTACTTGGCTTGGCACCGACTTCAAACATATCAGTTGGTAACGCATATACTTCAAAAAGGATAATATTTTATTTCATCCTTTTTGAAGTCGGTTTTATTTTTTTTGTAAAAAGTTTTTATTTTTCCATTTTTAGTTTTAACGCATTGTTAATAGCGCGACACATGAATGAAAAAAATCGGACTACTCTGTAAAAAGTTATGCGTGGTCATACGTTACAATCGGTGAGTGAAAAATCAATCATCCCCTATTTTCCTACCCTTAAGGTTGGATTTTTTTTCCAAATTTATATGGGACCAACTTCGGGGTATACCAAATCCAATAAAAAAATAATTATCAAAATCGAACTACTCTGTAAAAAAAAATATGTGATCATACATAAAAAAAAATACGCGTCGACTTGAGAACCTCCTCCGTTTTTTCGTCGGTTAAAAAGGGTTAAAAAGGCCGGGGTTGAAAGTTTGTTTGGGGTTCAAATTTTATTTTAAGCTATGAATTTGTAACTTCGTAAAAAGTTATTTCATTAAAAAAGAAGAAACCTATCTCAGCGTTTTTCTAAAATTCATCCTTTAAGTTAAGGTGATGAAAAAGGGGTTGAAGATTTGTATGGAAGTCAGACATTTTTTTAAGTGCGCGACTTGAATCTTTGTAAAATGGCATATTATTAAAATACGAGAAAAGTCATGTCAGCGTTTTTAAAAATTCGTCTCTTAAAGGGTCGAAGGGGGGTTGAAAATTTTATAGGGTTCCAATTTTATTTAAAGCTACAAAGTTGAAATTTCGTAAAAAGGTATTTTATCAATATAAAAGTAATTTCAGAGTTTTTGATAATTCATCCCCCGAGGTGGTGAAAAAGGGGTTGAAATTTTGTTTTTTGTTTTTCGTGTTTTTTAAATATTACTTACGGGTTTCAAAGGGGAACGAAAATTTGATTATTTTTGACTACGATAAAGTTTTTTTTTTGTTTTTTTTTTATTTCTCTTTTGTGTTTTTTTTTTAATATTTATTAGGGGCTTCTTACAGAGGAATGAACATTTATTATTTTTGCGCTACGACGCACGGTTTAGGAGATACAACCCATAAACATTTTTCTTTCTTTTTTTAATTTTTTTTTTGTTTTTCGTGTTTTTTAAATATTACTTACGGGACTCAAAGGGGAACGAAAATTTGATTATTTTTGCGCTACGACGCACGGTTTAGGAGATACAGCATTATAAAGTTTTTTTTTGTTTTTTATTATTTCTTTTTTGTTTTTTTTTTTTTATATTAATTAGGGGTTTCTTACAGAGGAATGAACATTTTATTATTTTTGCGCTACGACGCACGGTTTAGGAGATACAACCTATAAACATTTTTCTTTCTTTTTTTTTATTTTTTTTTAGTTTTTTGTGTTTTTTAAATGTTACTTACGGGTTTCAAAGGGGAACGAAAATTTGATTATTTTTGCGCTACGACGCACGGTTTAGGAGATACAGCCCTATAAAGATGAAAACTGATGATGATGATGATGATTAACCAAAACATGTCTATGGTTCACTCATCTGTCAGAAATGACAATTAAAATTAGGTTGGCAACAATGTATTCCATACAATATTTTTTAAGTGGTGATTACACGAAGTATCGTAAAAGTGCCAAAAAGATACTGCGTGTATGCACAAATACTTTTTTGGGGAATAGACTAAAGACTTGTCTTGACAACTATAAGAGAGGGGTTTAAAGGTGTGTGCACGACCCTTTAAATGACAAATAAAAGTACGGGAGTAGAAAAAACATTTTTTTTTAATTTTGGCCATATGAAACGTAGAAATGTAGGTATATTATTATTTACCAAGTCCAGCCCCCTACTAAATAACTATGATTTTTAAGCCGGGACAATTTCCTTATCGGCCGGGACGCCGGGACACCGTGCTTCAAACCGGGACATGTCCCGGCGAACCGGGACGTATGGCAACCCTACCTTAGGGGCTTGAAACTTCGTAGGTTGTGAATAGGGTTGCCAACTATTTTTTGGTAGAATATAGTATTTTCCAGAATAGGGCATCAAAAATATAGTACATTTCAAAAAAATATGGTACTTTTAGATAAAATACTAAACATAAGTGTAACATACGTTTAATCGGAAATATAGTATTATAGCGTACTATATATTTTTCCAAAAGTATATAGTACAGAGAGCCAAAATATAGTACAATACTATATAATATAGTACGGTTGGCAACCCTAGTTGTGAAAGAGAAGTCTCATGCGTTGTATAATATTAATAATTAACAACTGATTAACCGTCCCGTCCTACTGCAATCTTTTGCTGCATAATGTTCTAAGCTAACGTAGAATATATATATATATAACCACCAAGTGAAGTAAGTATTCACAATATTTTGCAATTTAAAATTCCGCCGACCGCAACGCACTATTACGAGCTCCGTCCGAACAATTCTATAAACACAAACAGCAAGCTCGGACTTGTTCGCCACCGCCGCCCGGCAAATCACAACGATATTTTCGCGCACGGACAAGCAATAATAGCATCTTGATCAAAGGCGTAAGCGCTACGGCTAATGCATAAAGTCTGTTTATTTGTGTGTGTAGGCTCGCTCGTGCCGCCATACTTGTACCTATTGTCAACCATGCGCTTGTATGTTGCTGCAATAATCAGCCGAAAGCCTTGGTCACAGAGATTAAAATAGCTTGATCGCATTTGAAACCCGCTTCATAGGGAAACTTTAATAAAGGGTTTTTGGTTTTGGTAAGCGCTTACCCGAGTTAACTGTATTCAATTTGGTAATTTTTTCGTTTGGGTAAGTCAATGATGTGCTTTCCGAATTGATAGGGTTTTTAAAAACCACTCTATCATTAACCCGGGGTAAAACCCTCTTCAGGGTAAGCGGTTCCGGTCCCTGTTTTGAACCAGTTATATTTTTAATTTAGTGTTGTTTATTTTGTATTTTTATTCTGGAAATGTCTCTGTAATTTAGTGTTAGTTGATTATTTTGTGTTGTTATTTTTATTTTATTGTAATTTTTGACACGTGTTGTTTTAACATTAAAGATTTTTGAAATTGAAATTGAAAATACGAACAGTTTGGTACAACCGACCCTAATTCACGTAATATTCCAGGTAACGCCCTAATCAACGTCGGCCCGACCAAAGAAGGCACCATCGCCCCAATCTACCAAGAACGCCTCCTGTCTTTAGGCGCCTGGCTCGACACCAACGGGGAAGCTATCTACGCCTCCTCGCCCTGGCTTCACCAGAACGACTCCGCCAACACCCACGTCTGGTACACTTGCCACAGAGCCGAGTACAATGCGCAGTCGCCCACATCGAAGCCTTTGGTCACTGATAGTTTGACAGCAATCTATGCGATAGTGCTGAAATGGCCGCAGGAAAGCGTGCTGGCGGTGAAGGATATAACGATGACGCTACACAGTGGAAATTATAAGATTCAGATGTTGGGTAACCCGGATGTTAATATACAGGTATGTTTGTGACTAGAATTACCAGTAATAGTGATACAGAAAGCGTAGCGCAAAGGATTAGCACATTAGCATCCTAGCTAGACCCCCAGTTCCCCTACCACCTAAAAAAAACATGTTTTTTTTTCATTAACCGGCACAAATGTATTAACATTAACATACACGATAATGATTCATACTTACACATATAAGTATCATATATATTTTAGATTTTATGATATTTATACGAAACGTACTATTACTTACTTGATATTGTACATTTTTTTTTTCAGTGGACGATAAAAGATGGGCGAGCTTTGATCTTGTTGCCGAATAAAGCTGTGGTCAAGTCTACCAATGCATGGGTACTGAAATTTACTTTGAAATAAATGTTTTTGATTAACTCTATGGATTTTTTTACAACTAACCTATATAATACAATGATAATCGCCTCATTTTAACCTGGTATGTACCTACGAGCGGAAAAGAAAATGTATGTCAACTCATGTAATAATAATAAAGATTTTGCTACTGGCGTAAATAATGATACGAATTAGCTCTACAGCCGTGCGTGGCGCTAGTACCTACAGTCAGCATCAAATAGAAAGTGGCTACTTATTACAACCCACCTACTAATAGGAGTAAATGTGACAGTCCATTTCCAACCGCAGCTGCAATACTGTTCATTTTACTATGGATATTGACAGTAACGGCGACGCGTTCAGTACCAGTAGTGCAGCTGCGGTCAGAAACGGAATGTTACCCAAAGATGTCATGCGATGTTTTGTCAGTAACCATGTTACTCTTTTATGCTTGTGAATAACTCCACACGATAACGTGTGCAATGGTGTGACACGAGTAGTTAGCATGTAGATATCATAGGTATGTAGGTTATATATGATACCTGCATGTTTAAGTAATTTTAGTTTAGGTACTAGCTTTATGCCCGCGACTTATAACATATAACACCCCTGTTTTTGCGTCGGGGGTCATAAATATGAGTGCAGCTTTCATATTGATTGAGATAAGGATAAACTAATTTAACAGCATTTTGACTAAAAGCGTTTATGAAGGCACAAGTGTACACGCTCGTGTATTATTTTTGTTTATTACAAAGAAATAAAACCCAATAGATAACGTCAAACAAGTGTATTCATGTATAGGTACAATCCTTCGTATAACAGAATAATCGGGTAAACCGTTGGAATACATAGTCAGATAACCCCAAATTGTGCATAGATTACATTAGGAATGAATTCTACATGAAGATTCTTATAGGATCGAAAACTTTATAGACAGTTTAAATTTTAAATAACATAGGTCTGGATGAATGCTTGAAATAATTATGCCAGTTAAAGCAATGTTCAATTGTTCAGTGCTTAGACAAAATTTAAGTAATAAGTACTAATAAAACATAATTTCTTTAATAGTCTTTTGAGATAAGATTTGTTAATTACATGATACTGTATAATACAAAACTAGACTCTACAGGGCTAAACATACTTCATACATTTTTTTTTATAAATAATCGGACTTATTCTTATTTAAGAAGCATAATTACAATATTGTCTGGTACCGGGGCGTACCTAATTTCTGTAGAGGCTCCTGGTATGATTACTGGTTAACATACAAGCTTATAAAAATATACTTCTACATATTTCGATAATATAGCTATAAAGAAAAAAATAAGTATTGTATCGTAAAGACAGTTACATAGATTTCACCATAGACAAAATGATCATAAGATACGTTTGACGGTTAATGGGGTAACATGGGTCGTAAGGAAAATACTGGCCAATTATTATTAATACAGACACAGAAATATACTACTTATAATCCTTGCATCCTGAACGGTAACTTGATCAATATTGTGTACTGCTTTAACTAATTCTTCTCTTAGGCCCCTCAAGTCCCAAGTTACCGAATTTATGGTAGATCGTTAAGCTGTTTTGACAGTGTTAAGTACCGTAATACTATGTAATATATATAACAACCGTGGCATGTAGTTCATCAGTCATAACCGCTACAAGATCTGTCTACTAGAGTTTTTCTGTCTATGGTTTTAGTAAATGATTTAAGGTTCTTAAGAATATCTTGCTCACGCTCAGATTTTGCGTGGATACCTACACAAAAAAGCGTGGAAAAACAGTATAGGAACACCAAGGGCCAGAAAAACGCCCGTCATTTTGAAAATATAACCCTGTTCCGTACAACAGACTCCTTATACCAATGCCAACGATTAAATATGCCCCAATGACGTCCGTAGACTGTGAACGAACATTTTCGACTCATAAATGGGTCTTAACCTTTTGGACGCCAATGACCGATATATCCGCACCGTAGGTTCAACGCCAAAGACCGATTAATCGGTCACAGACCACAGAGCAACATCGACCTACGTGCATAATACATAAAGTTCAACTTCGATTTTGACATTTCAATTACCTGGCGTCTGAGTGACAGCTTTTGTGTTTGACACGGCGTCGAAAAGGTTAAATTATGGTTATGTTTTCAAAATGACGGGCGTTTTTCCGAGCCTTGATGAACACTTTAGTTCATTGGCTTTCACAGTCCAATCTTAGTTATTGCACTACATCCTCAAACACGGCGTATTATATTAGCGAAGCACCATTATTTTACATATGAAGCATGTGCAAGCTATGAAATATGCAACCCCTCCGTACTTTCCTAAAAAATATTTAGCTTAAAAAATAAAATACGATTAATACAACTATAATTAATATGGCTACTTTATAAATTCATTTAAAAATAAACCTTGGGACTTTTCAAAGTGCCTATCTATAACAACATTTTTTGTTGATTTTAAAATGTAGGAAAAAAAAAGTTTAATCGAACTGGTAATTTCATTGGAAGAACTCCTTCAATATCTTGTGACAGGCATGAAAAGTTTCAAATAATTATTGGCATAAGATTAAAATAAACCTGATGTTAGTGTAGTAATGAACTAGTGTACAGTCAGCAGCAGAAGTTGCTAAGCGGGCGGGGTGTTCAAAATTACCTTGACGCGCTCTTATTCTCTTAACAATAAAGTCGCGTCAAGATCACCTCATCATCATTTTGAACACCTCGCCCGCTTAGCAACTATTTCTGCTGACTGTACATTGTAGACAACTAATTTGTTACTTTGCATGTTCAAAATTAACTGAAGTTTTTTTATTCTCTTCTATTTTCTTAAAAAAAAATCTCGTTCCTATTTTTGGCAATTCATATTATTATAATGACTACAATCATTCAATACTCACTACCTTTTACTAAAATTCATGGTAATACATAAGGAAAAAGACCCATTTTTACCTTAATATAAAAAAAGTATTAAATATAGGTAATAAGTAACGATATAAAATTTGGAATGTTATTTTTTATCGCTTATCATGCGAATATTGCGAATGTTTCAATGATAAAAAAAATTCAAAGCAATAAATTTACACGGCCATAAATTTCATATCATACCTGTATAATTTTGACCTAAAAACACAGTGCATTCGGTGGTTATGTGATTTTTTTAATGAAAAGTAGTAGTATTCAAAGCTAGGCGTTTTTAAGTTCCAATATTTCACTCTTGATTTTATTAGCATTTTGTTAACAAGAAAAACAAATTGTAGGTAGTTTTCTTCTTAAAGAATTAAAGATAATGTTACACTAATAAGTAAAATAAACGATTATTCGCACGTATGTTAGTTACTAACAGAAGTAACAGATCAATACAGTAGGAGTTCGCCATAAAACGCCTACTCTTCAAAATAGAGATCGTTTCGGACACAATACCATTACCAAAGATTCACTGATTGTATACGATGTGAAAAGCCAAAGAAAAAAATCGTGCCTTCGAGCGTGACAGGTAAAGAGTATAGCGCTGTACATCGCCAGTTGTTTTGGGTGTGCATTAACAATAGTAGTCAAACAACAACCGAGCGTTTCTTTTATTTTTTGACATTTTTATACAGTATGGTTGTATATGTCACCGTAAAATTGTAAACACTCGTCATATTATAATCTCGCTAGTTACATTATAAACTGACGGTAGGGAGATTATAATCTAACCTAACCTAACCTACGTTAGATTATAAACTAACGGGTTCACAATCTTACGGTGTCATATACATATCGTCGCTATACTTACTCAACCTCATATCTGCAACAATCATTTGACGGAAATGTCGCTTTTCTTTCATTCGGAATACGGGTGTTTTTGTCATCAAATGAGTGTTGCAGATACGAGGTTGAGTAAGTATAGCGGCGATATTGTGACCTTTATTGCCATTTTTGTGTCATTTCTACTCAAAATCACGAGCCGAAAGAGCTCCTATCCTAATGGGATAAAAAAATATCACAGTTTTTTTCCTATTGTGTTATCATTTCCCCATATACTTTGTATGGCGGTAACAAAAAGGATTTTTTTTTAAATATATGGAAATTTTAGGACACTTCTCTCCTATAAGGATGAAAAGGGCTCGCGATCCTGACTAGAAATAACACAAAAGTGGCAAAAAGGTATCAAAATATAAAAATGGCAAAAAATAAAAGAAACGCTCACCCAACTACAGTTACTGCATAATGTACCTACGGAGTCGTACAGCGCTCTCTACATAAGCTTTTAAACTCGAAGCACGAATTTGTCTGACACTTTGAACATCTAATACAATCGATGTAGGTATCATTGCTATTTTATTACGAAATAAAGTACATACTACTGATAAACTGATAGGTACCGAAATAAAAGTAGGTACATTGTGTTAGCGATTCTAGTCGCTAAAGGTTTGGTTTCCTCCGAAAGCGGTGCCGTCATATAGCGGCCGTCTCCATACAAATACTACGACATCCATATTTAGCCGTATTATTTGGTATGGAGACGGCCGCTATATGACGGCACCGCTATCCTAGGAAAACCGATCTTAAGGGTGGTATACCATCTGTCCAATATGTTTGTCCAATCTCAAGGCGTCTCACTCTCTCTCAAGCAAAATGAGAGACAAAACACACATTGGACAAAGAAATTGAACAGGTGGAATACCACCCTTAAACCCTTTGCTTGGTCAATGGGTTCATATTATTATTACTTGTCATACGTATAACAACAAAAACTATAACCGGTCTAACACGACGCAGCAAATTTACAATGCATATATTGCGCAAAAGGCCTCATTAAATCTCTTTTATAATTAGAAAAACGCATTTATAATTTACAAAAATACCTTCAAGACATCGACTGAAGCCTGTCTCTTTGTTTCAAGGCTTCTAAATCAGGTAGTATGGATACTTTCTCGTTGAAGAATGCCTCTAGAGGTTCCTGTGAGAGCATTGTGGCGAGGAACTGCTCGAGGGAAATGGACCATTCGTCGTCCACCGAAGGTTCGGTTTCCTTTGACGGGGATGGCGCAGTGTCTTGGTCGGTTGTGTTGCCGTTGGGATCCATCTGTATAAAACAATCATTTTAATATTTAAATACAGTGATAATTCAAACATGTCCAAAAAAAACAATAATTAAATGCCTTAAAAACTACTACATTCAATAATACATCACTTAACATGAAACTTGTAGGACTAATAGGTAACTATTTAACTAATCAAATAACCCACCACGAGTCATTCCAGGCGCAAAAGTTCCCAACACGCGCGCTGCGTTTCCGCGTTGAATCCATCCAACCACCCATTTTAATTATATGTTATACTTATGTGTGATAAATAATAAATAAATAAATAAATAAAATATTTTTTTTGACAATAACAAGTTACAAAGTAGGTTTTTAAGTCCCTGTCCCTTTAAGTAAATAAAATATTTTTTTTGACAATAACAAGTTACAAAGTAGGTTTTTAAGTCCCTGGCTTCTGAGCTAGGTAAAGACCTGTGTTACAGAAGTCAGTGTCCTCTCCTAGACAATAGAAACTATATAAGGAACATCGAATCTAGTATGGCTTATTTACTACATTTCCCATTGAAGATTAGTATTGCATATGATTTATGTAAAGCAAGAACTTTATCTAGATTTAAATCCTAAACGGCTAGTAAGTTTAATGTAAATGGTGAACAACAGTATCGGGTTATTCCCACTAGTTACCACCAAGTTCTTACCACCAACCAGTGTTGGCCGAAAGTTAATGCGAATTGAAAATGTTGGCCATTAACCATTATAAATTGAACCTTAAACCGTATCGGACGATTATAGTTTACGATTCAATTTATAATGGTTAATGGCCAGCATTTTCAATTTGCATTAACTTTCGGCCAACACTGCCACCAACTCGGTTTGGTGGTAACTACTAACTAGTGGGAATTTTTATTCCCAGTAGTTACCACCAAAATTTTGTTAGAGTTAAATACTAATAAATACAGTATAAAAAAATAAATATAGAGTGATTTAATAAATCATTATTAAGTCGATTAGTGTTTTAGTAAACTGCCTTAAAAGTGACGAAAAAATATTGAAAGAGTTTAACCGGTACTAGTACAAAAACTATAATATATGCAAGGATAAATTAAATAATCCATTTAGATTATTTTTAAGTGATTTTATTCGGTAATTCAAAATCACTCTATATTTATACTATACTATTTTATACTGTTTTTATTAGTATTTAACTCTAACAAAATTTTGGTGGTAACTACTGGGAATAATTTTTCCCAGTAGTTACCAGTGGTAAAAGGTGGGAAAAAAAATCCCAGTAGTTACCACTGGTAAGAACTTGGTGGTAACTAGTGGGAATAACCCACAGTATCTTACCTGTCGCATTGTGGACTGCTTTTCGGCGGCTGCTAAGTACAAGCTGTCCTGTGATATCTCGCGGTCCAGGCTCCGTCGCCGGTGGTTCCATTCACCCATCTTCAACAGGAGCGTGCCTAGAAAAAGAAATACTAAAATTATAAAGGTGAAGGTAGTCGTTTCCATAGGAGGAATAATAGGAAGTCTGAATGAGATTACGATTCATGATTTTATTATGCCTAGTCTTGGCCACACTACGGGAAACGCCGTAGATTATTGCAAAAATCCCAGTGTGGCCGTATGAAAAAGGTCCATTATTGCGATAAACGTGTGGCCACGACATCACAAATAATGTCGCGGCAAAGCTATAATAAAATTCAAAGTAAATATGACGTGATATGCCAACCAGGCAGGACGTAAAGGGCTAGCATCCGTCCAGGTTTATTTGGATTTATTTTAGTTTGGTACGCGGTAAAAACCAGACTATTTTGAGTCGGGGTAAACATCTGCAACCAATATTATTTTTGAAATAAGTTTATTTTCAGCCTGGAACCGACTTTAGTAAATTCGGCGTCCGTATCCTAGGTAAAGGCAGCCTTAGAAAGGAGAGGGTGCAGATTGGGACTCACATATAAAAAAAAACGTACCAGCTTGCACGGCCGGCCCTTACAACTGGTCTTTATGTAGCGTGAGTCGGCCAGGGGGCCGATTTTTGAATTACGATCGCTCGATTTCGTCACTCGAAAATCGGTGGAAAACGGTGAAATGCTAATTTTTGAAATACGAGCGATCGAAATTTGGAATCTATTGGTATTGACCACTCGATTTCAATTCTATTAGTAGAATTTAAATGCCTAGTCGTGGAGATATTATTTAACGAAATACACGAAATCGAGTGGTCGAAATTCAAAAATCGGCCGCCAGTAGTTGGAGAATGTGAGCTCGAGCTAGGTAGGTACTTGGGAGCGGCGGTGCCGCACCAGGCGCGAATGGGATTTATTTAGCGCCTGGAGTGTACATTCCTGTCAGTTACATACCAGCTTGTGCCGCCGCCTTATACAGCTGGTCCTTAAGCCCTTGCTACACGGTCGCCGACAAGCCTACTAACCGTCTGACCTTGGTCAGTTTTGGTCAAATTTTGTTGGAAACAACTGTCTACACGGTCCGGGACGGACCAAGGCCACGCGGTCTGGGGGCTTGTCGGCGACCGTGTAGCAAGGGCTTTATACAGCGTAAGTGCATGGCGGCCAACAGTTGAAGAAACTGAAGAAAGTGAGCTTTAGGGCCCTCCCTAAAGCGAAGCGAAGCCGTGGTCGGGGCAGACCTGGGTGTTGATGCACCGGACCCGGACCCGGTGCCCCGTCAGGCGCGAATGGATTCTATTTAGCGTCTGGTGTGAATATTCCTGTCTCACTTGCACCATCCCATTAACCCAGTGTCAAATTGGACTGGCAACCATGTTAACTCCAGTGTGATGAATCAAAATCCTTGGTACAACCAATAACTTTTATTTTACTCCAACTTCTTACTTCAACACTCTTAAACAATCTTAAGTTAACAAGCAGGCACCTTCATGCCAAATGTTACTGGTTTAAGCGCCAAGCGAGAATGAATCTTCCACCTCATGTTACGTTATCTGTATACTTTTTTATAATTAGAATACGCGGGTAGCAGAGAAGGGTCCTTTTCGCGAGTACCGACAGATTAATTAACAAATATTCGGGTAAACACTGATCATATTTTCAATCCCTACCCACTGAATGCCATTAGTTAAACCTAACTTACACTAAATAATTATAATTTACTCTCGAAATCTTATGAAATATCACACCAGGTTTAACCGGTTAACTCCGGGTTAGTGGAATGGTGCAAGTGGGTCTTAAGCTTTGGATTCCTCCGAAAACGGTGCCGTCATATTACGGCCGCTATATAGCGTTGACTGACGTCACTAGAACGTTGTCTATGTAAACAAGATGACGCGGTTTCCTAGACGGCGTTACGTTACGTTGATTGTCAACGTAACGTAAGATGACGGCCGTCATGACGGTGTCGATAGTTTCGTGAACGTTTTATTAGATAGCGGTGACGCCATTTTGAATAAATGACACGAGATTTGAATAAATGATTCCGTACTACGATTATTTTCCTCTTCTGATGATATTTCATCCTCCAAGTAAACTATAGATGATCAAGCAAATCTTGTCAGTAGGAAAAGGCGCGAAATTCAAATTTTCTATGGGACGTTATCCCATCGGGCCTACATTTTTCAAATTTGCCGCTTTGGCCTTGGTGGATGACGGTGTGTTATGACGCCGTGGTACTTTCCACATGTCGCCACCGTAAAGACGGCCGTCTTTTGCTGCCGCTATATGACGGCCGTCATATGACGGCACCGTTTTCGGAGGAATCCAAAGCTTTAGGCCCCCGTTAACCCAGTGTCAAATCGTACTGGTAACCATGTTAACTCCAGGTTTAACCGGTTAACTCAGGGTTAGTGGAATGGTGCAAGTGCTTAGAGTTACATACCGGCTTGTGCCGCCGCCTCATACAGCTGGTCTTTATGTAGCGTGAGCGAGTGTATGGCGGCGAGGAGCTGCAAGAAGTGGGCGCGGGGCAGTGTCAAACCCCGGAGTTAACCCAGTGTCAAATCGTACTGGTAACCATGTTAACTCCAGGTTAAACCGGTTAACTCCGGGTTAGTGGAATGGTGCAAGTGCTTAGAGTTACATACCGGCTTGTGCCGCCGCCTCATACAGCTGGTCTTTATGCAGCGTGAGCGAGTGTATGGCGGCGAGGAGCTGCAGGAAATGGGCGCGGGGCAGCGGCGGCGCGGCGGCCGGGGCGCTGGTGCCGGGCGTGGAGGCGCCGGACCCGGACCCCACGCCCGACCAGGCGCAGGCGCGGATGGACTCCGCTATGGGGTCCACGCTGGACGCTGGAAAACAACGTGGTATACTTTAAAAGTTTGGAAAATCCATAGATACACTTAACCTGTCAGCTCCCAAGGGCTCAAATTTGAGCCAGAACGCTTATGGTGACGTCACACACGTGGGAACTCACGGGTTAATCATCCATTGTTTTGATGTTTCGAGGGAATTTGTCAGAAAAGCGAACTCGGGAACCAAAATAATCTTGTTCTATGCGTTTTTAAAAGGAATTTCCTCTAACGCCTCGAAAAATTGACTGAATGCTGTAGAATTAACTTTAAAAAAGAACTAAAATGTGACGTCCCACGGATAAAGATACCTTATGGCCGTTGGCGCTTACGCTATTATTAACGCCGCTCCGCCGCCGCGCGCTATTGTTATTGCGGCGCTATGCGACGTAAGCGCCAAGTGCCATAAGGTACCTTTTGCCGTGGAACGTCACAAATATTCTGAACGTCCAGCAAGGCACATGTGACACCTCTGAATTTCCAAGCTAACATATCTATACCGTAACTGCTAACCATCAGACAGGCTATATGCTAGTATGATAAATCATTGAATACTGCTGGAAGATAAAACCAACTTGGTCTACAGCTAAGTAAAATATTCATGTACAGCAAGCTGCAAAGACAACCGTTCCCCTCTGCATATAAACTTGTTTGCAGAAAGGGGTGTAACGTCGCACTCTCAGTGTACGCGTTAACATAATATTTAATACGGAACCACGGTATTTACTTAAAGCGCTTAAGGTTTTAATCGCCGCACGCCGCGGTACGCGGACAAGAGCGGATCCCTAACGCTAACGAGCTTCTCCGAAGATGCGCGAGCGCCGCCTGCGAGCGGCATTCGGTTTTCTCTGCCTTCACACCGCTCCGAGACATCGAACGGGGAGCGCGTGTTACTTTTTATCAAAATTCCGTTATTCGACACGTCGCATGTCGTGTCGTGCATAATATTAATATCATTAGTTTTAGTGTCGAGTGTTTCCCGCTGGGGTGAGTTCACATTATGTAGCTTCTGTGCTTAATTGTATATTAGAGCTGTGCTAAATACTGTTATAAGGTTTTAAAGTTGCCGGTTGAGCTAGGTAATTGCGCTTCCCTTCAATCCTTAACACTGGACCTTGACCGGCACAAACAGATGACATGGCCTGCACCCTAACGCTTATCTCTGGGACTTCCAGGATCATTTACTCGACGCCTAAGTACCGGCGTAAGGGCTGGAGTTGCCGTACTACAAGCGGTCACGGAACTCACTGGAGCCACGCCTAGCTGACGTGGAGCTGCCTAGTCCCTACAACATCCACCTTGGAGTCTCCGCTACCGGACCCTAGTCAGGCCAGTGTTATTTTCAGTGCGCTCATCTACCCAGTGCTGTTAGGAACGGACAATATAGTTATTTTTTAAGTAACCTGAGGTTTCATTGACCCGCGACCCTACCCTAGCGTGACCAAGCGTTACAGGGGGGTGATCAGTTATCTCTGCATACTGTACCTGATTGGCTGTTGGAGCTGTCGCTGGATTTGTCCATGTAGCCAGCGTCACCCGAGTCGCTTATAGACCGCTGCAGCTCTTGAGGCACGGGTTCAGATCCGGACGGGTTCTCTACACTGTAACAATACAATATATCATATCATAGTGTTGCATTTACATTAAAAGTAAAAACGTTAACTTCCAATGAAATATTGTTAAGTAGTGTAAGAAATATGGAACGTCGCGAGAAAAGACAAGAAATAGTAAATAGGGTTTTACCGGTTTTCTTCACTCACTGGGAAAAAAGTACTGCCGTTTAAGATTTCGCTTGTGACGTCGTTCGGCTACATCACTATACATTTTATTTATACTATGTAATTATACTGCTACGGTATGCAAATGAAAATTAGACATTTTGTAGTACGTTGGGCTTAGCCGATAACAGAATAAATCCTTACTAATATTATAAATGCCAAAGTGTGTCTGTCTGTCTGTTACCTCTTCACGCTTAAACTGCTGAACCGATTTAGTTCAAAGGGTATAGCCGGGTACGCATGGCCAAACTGCCCTTAGCGTAAAAAAACAATTTCCTTTTACTGGATTATTAACCTATGTATATGTAGTGCTTTCACCAAATATTAAGCCTCAAATGCTTCAGATTAAAAAAAAAAAATGCAAAAAAGAAAAATCATTTTTATTTTATTACAGTCAAAGTACTAATCCGATTTCTTTGTAATTTGGGTATGTTGTATATACAATTAAGGTCGCTTTCTGAAAAAAATAATATTGAATTATCTCTTAAAATAATAGTAAAAAATTGAGATGAAAATTTTCAGAAAAATAAAAAAAATACGTGCGAAATAGCGACAGTTACCAAATTTACATATTTTATGTAGAATTTAATAATGTTTACATATATTTTTTTCAAAACTTAAAATCGGGATTAACAGTGTGAAAAACTCGAATTTGTAACATCCCATAATCTCTCTCTTCATACAAAGCAAAGCTAAGCTAAGTAGTCATAAACGAATGAAGTATATTGTGAACGCAGTCTTTACGAATTTGAATTTAGAATGTGACGTATTTTATTCATCAAAGGAACAGACATTTTTCAATCGTTAACGCTCTGTATAAAATTCGTGCCTATTTTCCTGTTCCCGCGCTTTTTTTAGGGTTCCGTAGCCAAATGGCAAAAAACGGAACCCTTATAGATTCGTCATGTCTGTCTGTCTGTCCGTCTGTCTGTCCGTCCGTATGTCACAGCCACTTTTCTCCGAAACTATAAGAACTATACTGTTGAAACTTGGTAAGTAGATGTATTCTGTGAACCGCATTAAGATTTTCACACAAAAATAGAAAAAAAAAACAATATATTTTTGGGGTTCCCCATACTTCGAACTGAAACTCAAAAATTTTTTTTTCATCAAACCCATACGTGTGGAGTATCTATAGATAGGTCTTCAAAAATGATATTGAGGTTTCTAATATCATTTTTTTCTAAACTGAATAGTTTGCGCGAGAGACACTTCCAAAGTGGTAAAATGTGTGTCCCCCTCCCCCTGTAACTTCTAAAATAAGAGAATGATAAAACTAAAAAAAATATATGATGTACATTACCATGTAAACTTCCACCGAAAATTGGTTTGAACGAGATCTAGTAAGTAGTTTTTTTTTATACGTCATAAATCGCCTAAATACGGAACCCTTCATGGGCGAGTCCGACTCGCACTTGGCCGCTTTTTAAATCTCTGAATGCCGTTCGCCCTAGCCGCATACAGCCACGGAGTTTAAGGTCCGCGCTCAGCGAAATAAGTCGCGTTCTAAATTCAAATTGCGTTGGGAATATAACTTTCTAGTATAACGTACAAGTTATTTTGTATGAAGAGAAGGTATTATGGGATGTTACAAATTCGAGTTTTTAACACTGTTAATCCCGATTTTAATTTTTGAAAAAAATATATGTTAAACATTATTAAATTCTACATGAAATATGTAAATTTGATAACTGTCGCTATCTCGCATATATTTTTTTTATTTTTCTGAAAATTTTCATCTAAATTTTTTACTATTATTTTAAGAGATAATTCAATATTAATTTTTTCAGAAAGCGACCTTAATTGTATATACAACATACCCAAATTACAAAGAAATCGGATTTGTACTTTGGCTGTAATAAAATAAAAATGATTTTTCTTTTTTTGCATTTTTTTTTTAAATCTGGAGCATTTGAGGCTTAATATTTGGTGAAAGCACTACATCCAATAAAATAATAATCCAGTAAAAGGAAATTGTTTTTTTCGCTAAGGGCAGTTTGGCCATGCTTACCCGGCTATACCCTTTGGTATGGAGATAGTTCGAGTCTTGGGGAAGGACGTAGGGTAGTTTTTATCCCACAAATCACACTTCAAGGGGGTGGATGTTTGTATGGGAAATCGTTAAAAAGCGGATTGGGTAAAAATAAGCTACCCAAATTAATAACTCCACGCAGACGAACTCGCGGGCAAAAGTAGTAAGAAAAAAAAAAACGTTTATTCAGAAATCTTGCTTACAACTAATTACATATATTTATCTGCCAAACCACAGAGTGGTTTGTTGGCAGACGAGGCTCCTTTATGCTTATAAATGCAAGCTAGGTAGTTGACAGGTAACTTAAACTTAGGTATCTACTTAACCCTTTACCGCATGCGCAGCCCTATATAGCAACTATTAAAGTTCATTTTTAAACAATAGTTATTTGTACAACAAGAGATCAAAGTTTGATATTTCTTCGAGTGCTTATTTTGAGTCCCGTGCAAGCGAAAGATTCTATACTAGATTCACGAGCGTGGCGAGTGAATCTAATTTAGAATCTTGAGCGTAGTAAGGGACTCAAAAGTGCACGAGATGTAAATCACTTTGATCTCGTGTAGTTCACAAAAGTTTTCACCTCAGCAGTGAGAACATATTAGAGAACCCGAAAAATGTATTTCTTCTTCATTACTTACCTCTATTCACTCATGTTTTCTTAAGATATACCAACAATTAAGTTTTCACCTCAGAAGCTCGAACAAGGGTACTTTGCTACTTAAAAACAGTGAGCAAAACCGCATTTTGCTCACTGAGTGAGGAAAGTTGCATTTTGCTAATTTTGTCTCACTCAGTGAGCAAAATGCGATTTTTCTCACTGTTTTTAAGTAGCAAAGTACCCTTGTTCGAGCTGCTGAGGTGAAAATACTTTTTACTTATGACATGAAGTAAGGGGTTAACTCTATAATAAACCGACCTGTCGAAGAAGGAGATAGCGTCAGTGGCGAGTTCGGCACCAGCTTGCGCGGCCCTTGCGTCGCGCAGTTCCTCGTGCGACAGCAGCGGCGGCGCGTGCGCGCAGTACAGCACGCGCAGCCGCCGCGCCGCCTCCGCGCGCGCGCTCACGCCGAGCGCGAGCGACAGCCCGCGGGCAGACACGAACCCGTCGCTGTCGTTGTCCATTAGCTGGAATAATAGTTGAGCGTTTTCCAAAAAAAGTGTACATTTCATTCATGTCTTCAAAATATTGACTTCTTGGGCTCATTTTACTCAGAATCATTTGTACATTCACGCCTCATACATGAAAAAATGTGTCCCAAAATTTTGTATGAAAAAAATTTTTTCCAGTGCGTCACGTTCATACAAATAAAAAAAATTCATACAAGAATGTGACGATCTGGAAAGGAATTTTTTGGACACATTTTTTTATGTATGAGGCGTGAATGTACTAATGATTCTGAGTAAAATGAGCCCAAGAAGTCAATATTTTGAAGACATGAATGAAATGTACACTTTTTTTGGAAAACGCTCAGTTATTTGTTTTACAAGTGGGCAAAGTTGTTGTTCAACCGCTCGTGCTAATATTGATACCCGAGCAAGCGAAAGATTCCAAAATTGAACTACGAGCGTAGCGAGTGGTTCGAAATTTGGAATCATGAGCGCTGCGAGGGTTTCAAAGCACTAGGGTTAAACAGAATTTGCCCCCTAGTGTAACACAAAATTTTTCACCACACCAACCCGAAGCAAATATTAAATGTAAACTTTCCTTGGTTAAAGTACTTACTTAAATTATTACAACGAAATTAAATTTACCGCACTATGTAAATACTGATGAACTGTATAACTGTTGACATGTAAAATATTACTTTTTACCAATAAACGCTATCTATCTATCTATCTATCTATATCAAACAAAATCAAATTCAAATGAATGTTATTAAATATTTATCATCCAAAATCATCATTTAAAAGTCAATTCTACCAGCAAACATAAGTAAGAAAAAAACTCAAAATTTGCATTTGATTACATGTGAATTACTGATAGCAAAGTGCACGTTTTTGAAGTGCAAAGTAAGCCTTTCCGAGCTGGTGTGGTGAAAACAATTATAGTATACTCGTACCTACATTATTATCGACGCGGGGAATGGAGCAATACGGCTGACAAGGCGGCCTAGCCAAGGTGCCAATCGCTATCGCTTCGCGATCGAATCGCTTTGTGTCTCTCCATCACTCTACCATATTAGTGTTGACATCAGGGATGTTGCGGATGCAGATTTTTGCGGATGCGGATGCGGATTTTTAAAGGCTCACATCCGCGGATGCGGATGCGGATGTCAAGATTAGGTACTTAGAAAACGTCAAATATTACATTTTTAGTATTTTTTTATTAAAAAAACCAAACGTTTAGTATTTGAGCAAGAATATAGGTGCGTTATATTTAATAAACAGTAACTTCGCCGACTTTTCTGGATCTAGACGATTTCGTTATAGGCAATGACGAAATTACCTAGCACTTACGCCGCCGCTAAGACGTTCCTGTACCGACTTGTTCAACATCCGCATCCGCATAAGCTCCGCATCGATTTTATGCGGATGCGGATGTTGAAAATAATGCGGATGTTCCGCGGTTGCGGATGCGGATGCGGATGTTCGCAATATCCCTGGTTGACATTGACAGTTGCGTTTCGTTCGCTACGGAGCGTTAGCGATTGGCATGTTGCCTACGAAACTTGAGTTGTAATTTTGAACGAAATACCTTGAAAGTCTGTTTAATTTAATATGATGCCATTCTCCAAGTCTATCCTCTCTTTCCCTCCCCACGACAGAGCAATGAAATAAAGAGGTTTTTGAACTGCGTGTAGTCAAATCCATAAACTTCATATGCGTCTTCTAATCGTTGCCCCAGCCCACATTTGACCCGGAGACTTCATTTTTATAAGAAAAAGATTATTTGTCCCTAATTTTATATTAAAGGAAAAAATGGAAAAATTACGCTTCCGGCAGGACTTGAACCCGCAACCTCCGCAAGTCCTGCCGGAAGCGTAATTTTTCCATTTTTTCCTTTAATATAAAATTTGGAATATCGCTCGCAGACGTAATCTGCATGTTAAAAATTGATTTATTTGTCCCTGTTCTCAAACACTTCTATCAAATATCCTTCCATTGGAAACCAATAATTTGTTTTACCCTAAAACATCCTAGCAGTGATGGCCTCGGCGCACTCCCCCTTCCCCCACGGCGACAGAGCAGTGAACAGGTTCTTGAACTGAGTATAGTCCAGTCTATACGCTTCATATGGGGCTTCTAGTCATTGCCCCAGCCCACATTTGACTCAGACACTTTATTTTTATAAGAAAAAAATAATTTATCCCTGTTCAAACACTTACTATCAAACATTCTACCATTGTAAACCAATAATGCTACCTTAAACATCCTAGCAGTGATGGCCTCGGCGCACTCCCCCTTCCCCCACGGCGACAGAGCAGTGAACAGGTTCTTGAACTGGGTGTAATCGAGTCTGTACGCTTCGTATGGGGCTTCTAGTCGTTTCCCCAGCCCACATTTGACACGGAGACTTCATTTTTATAAGAAAAAAATAATTTATCCCTGTTCAAACACTTACTATCAAACATTCTAGCACTGTAAACCAATAATGTTACCTTAAACATCCTAGCAGTGATGGCCTCGGCGCACTCCCCCTTCCCCCACGGCGACAGAGCAGTGTACAGGTTCTTGAACTGGGTATAGTCCAGTCTATACGCTTCGTATGGGGCTTCTAGTCGCTCGCACGGCACGCGTTTAGCCCACAGCAGCTCTTCACGGATTATACTTAACAGTTCCTGTAAGCAAGAAAAAAATATAGGTTTACAACGTGTGCGTCCAGGGTAATCTACTCATTAGCTGGGACCAAACGAGCTATGTCAGTTTGCATACCAGTTGCATACTATACTTTGGCAGGAGTCATTTGCCAATTCAGTGGAGCATAGGCAGAGAGAATATCTAATTAGTCTTATTACCTCAAAAAGAGGGATGAGTAGAATTTCGTTCTTCTACAAAACTGATAAAACTTGTTTGCCAGATTATAATTTCTTAGATGGAATGGAATTGGGAAGTATAAACGCTGAAATCGGTGCCCATGCTACTAAACAATGACCTCTCACTAAAATACCACGATACTTTTCTTACAGAGGGGTTATAGGGGTAGCTAGGTAGGTAGGGGTAGGGGTAGGAACCCCAGAAGACACTAATAAGAGTATAACCAGCAGTTCCTGGGGCTCCAGAAGCCGGTCCATCTGCAGCGCCCGCAGCGTGTTCCTCTCGAGGCTGTCTTCTAACTGCCGCACCACTCGGAGTCTGTGTTTCAGACGGAGATGTTCTATGCATTCTGGTGTCACGCTCTGCCCGTATGAGCGGTAGGACTGGTAGATGATCTCTTGGATTTTCACACTCTGAAAATGAGAAGAAACATTATACAAATCGTGAAAGTTTAAATCAGGGACCGGAAAACCCATTTTAAAGATTAATCGTATCGATAAAGTAACCCTATTAAATGCTTACCCAGAGGTCATGGTTACCCTATCGTTTGGCTTACCGTATCGTTATGGAAACCATTTTCAATATGATTAATCATATTAGATGTGGTTTCCAAATCAAATAGGGTGTAGATAAGGTAGTTAAGTCTATAATATTTACCGCTTACCCCTTAATAGGGTAACCCTTTTCCCGTCTCTTTTCTACGTAGGCAGCGATTCTACCTTTCTCATTTTAAATTGAACAGGACAGAATAGGCGATGGAAGCGGAACAAATGGAGTAAATGGTTGCTGTTATGTAGGTATTTATTCTGGAGTAGTGATCAAAAATAGTCGGGTTTTGACCGATTTGTTTGTTCGATCGTATAATTGTGACGCTATTATTCAGTGTTTAACATTATGCCATTGTAAAAAAGTTGATTAAATCTCTGAAAAAACTTTTGAGTCATTTGTTTTCGATGTGTTTTAGTCTTCTCACGATACGTACTGACGTTGGTTGTGTGCAGCTAGCACTTCGACCTTGGTCCAGTCGCGTTCAGTGCTTGTCTAAAAGCGCATGCAGATTCGATAACATTAGTATGCACGACTAACGCCAGGACTGGAATGACTTCCAACTTCGATGACCCGTAATTTCTTACGGGGATTCTTTTAAAAAACCCATATGTTTTAAATACTACAGCCAGCGAGTTTTACGACGGTCGGGGTTAACGACCTGATAGAGCAAATATCACTTTTTAAAATTAGATCCGCTGGGTCATAACCTTGTAACAAAATGTTAGTATGTCCTGTATAGTCGACACGACTTAAGGCCCGTCTCCATATTGCGCGGCAAACTATCGAACATTGGCTCGCGAGGCAGCCGCGCGCAATGGATACCGGGTTGGCTCGCGAGCCAACTCGATCAGATCGCGTTGGCTTGCGAGCCAACTCGATCAGATCGCGTTGGCTTGCGAGCCAACCCGGTATCCATTGCGCGCGGCTGCCTCGCAAACCAATGTTCGATAGTTTGCCGCGCAATATGGAGACAGGCCTTTAGTCTCACCTTCTCAGCGGTCCTCGGTTCAGTAGATAACGCCATGGCTTCATCATTGTAGATGCCCTTCAGGTAGTCGTTAAACACCTGCACAGCCTGCCCGTCTTCTGTACATTTGAGCAGTTTGTCCCGGTTGATGTCCAGAATCTTTAGCGTCACCTGGAAGCATAAAGATAGTTATGTTGCTTCGAAACTGACCACTCCTTTCTATAAAGGATGAACCAACAAGTCACCCCAATGGTTTTCAAAGACTGATCAGATCATCATCAATAGTTTTAGCCCAAGTACTGCTAGAAACGACCTCCCCAAATCTTCAATAGTCTTTCGTTACCCTCTTCCATAAAAATCACTAGGTCATCCACAAAACATACGTCCATCAGACATGAGATTATAACCAAGGTCAGTGGCGGATTTCCCATAAGGCACAGTAGGCTCGAGCCTAGGGCGGCGAGATATTAGGGGCGGCAAATTGTGACAAAAAATTCGCTGATTATAACAAGAAATAATTCAAAATTAGGCAACGAATTCTCAAAAAAAGGTACCCATAGAGGGAAATGCTTGGAAGTCTTGGAACACAATTTTGGACTTCGTAACTTTGTTTGAACTATACTTGGTCAACCAGATCTTGACAGTAGAAAAAGGCGGCAAATTTGAAAAATGTAGGCGCGAAGGGATATCGTCGCATAGAAAATTTAATTTTCCCGGCTTTTTTACTGACAAGATTTGGTTGACCAGCTATATATGAGTGTTTAGAGGTGAATTTTGGCAAAAAAATAAGATTTTTTTATGTTTCTTTTTAGATTTTTTGAATATTTTTGTACATAAAAAGTAAGTGTTATTGGTAAAACTGTCACTTAAAATGAATAAGTATTTGCTTTTTTCGTAAAATCAATTTTTTTTTGCAAGGCGTTACTACTTTCTGACATTTATCAATAAGGATAATATGTAGACTACGTCGCATAGTGGCTATATCGCCACCGTAAATGCATTTTAGATGTTTTGTTTTTAATTGGTAATAATTCTGAAACTAGGCGAGTTCCAGAAAAGTTTATAGGACATTTTAGTCTTTAAATTAAATATGATCAGCGGCGATATCATGGTCGCATTTTTATCACTTGTCATGTTATGTGTCACTTTCGCACTTACATACTTGTTAAAACGTGACAGGCATGATATTGTTTTTTTTATGTTAAACTGATCGGCGATTGGCTCTAGACACACCTGATGGAAAGTGAAGACAGAGCCTAAGATGGAACTCACCGGTTCAGTAATAGCCTATTCACTCTAGCTTTAAAGAGACCGAGGTCATATTTCTCAGGGAATACGGATGACGGGAGCGCATTCCATTCCTTAGCCGTCCTTACCAAAAAAGACGAGGCAAATCGTTTTGTGCGGACAAATGGGATGTTAACCACGAACGGGTGCATTCGCTCCCCGCGCCTGGACGTCCGATGATGGAAAGGGGAAGGTGGAATCAGGTCATGCAGCTCTTGTGCGCATTCTCCAGAATGTATCCGATAGAACACCGATAGACATGCGACTCGTCGGCGATGATCGAGGCTCTGTAACTTTGATTTGACAGCTGGGTCATCGCCTAAAAGTCTATGAGCCCGGCGCTCTATTGAGTCTAGGGCCGCCAGCTGATACTTGGCGGAACCGTCCCAAAGGTGGCAGCAGTATTCCATGCACGAGCGGACCTGTGCTTGGTATAGGGAGAGAAGCTGATTCGGCGTGAAGTACCGCCTCACCTTAAATAGGACACCAAGTTTCTTGGCAGCAGTTTAGCCCTGGACTCAATAGTCGACCCGAAGTTTAGGTTGGGTTTTAGACTTAGACGGCTTAGATCAAGAAGCTCAAGATGGTTGGTCACGGGAAGGGACACATTCTGGAAAGTGGGAGCCAAGGTGAACTGGCTCCGTTTTGCGGTGAATAGGCACGCCTGTGTTTTTGTGGCGTTGAATCTAACCAAGTTGGCCGCGCCCCATTCGGACACGGTATCCAAGGAAAAATTCAACCGCTCCACCATGGTCTCTCTAAGGGTTTCGGTGTCACCTACACTGGCTCTGGCGTTAGAAAAGTATCTCTCTGTAACCGTGCTGTCATCCGCATACCCAAAGATACCGGGCTTGAGCAGATCGTTGATGTGCAGCAGAAAGAGGGTTGCAGAGAGGACTGAGCCTTGAGGCACCCCGGCCTCAAGATATCATAAAAAACCGACCATCTTAGCCCTACAGGAATACACTGTTAAAATCTTATAGGTTGTACGTAGTTGTACCGTAAATATTTACATATTATGTATTGAAGGAAATTTAATGCAAAATTACAGAGAGCGGATTTCTCAAAAACTAAACAAAATACCTATCGAAAAACTCGACTGATTCGACTGTATAAAACTTGTAGCAAATTTAATTAGCTTTGATTTTGTATAATGAATTTGTCACAAGGACGCATAGTTACTGAGATATAATAAGCAAAAAGCCGAAAAATGGGACCTTCAACCAAACCTCCTACCCCCGCTCAAGGGGACTTTTGATATGTTCACCTCCTAACGAGTCCAAATAGAGTTACTAAGTTAAAAATGTGTCCCAAGCATTTCCCTCTACACCTTTTCGTCGCCTGACCTAAATGTAGTCAATATGATGGGTGCTGATGCTGAGAAAGGGGCGGCTACAAGGCCTGGAGCCTAGGGCGGCAAAGACTGCAAATCCGCCACTGACCAAGGTCTTCCAACAGTTTCCTAAGATCTTGAGCAGATTCTTGGTTTGTTGAGGGCTTTCCGAAGGATCTTAAAAACTGTCGGAAGAATGTTCTTCTTCGAAGCTAAATATACTGAAATTCATAAGACACACTTTTGAATAGAATAGTTCTTTCGGGAGAACTTTACTGACCTGGAAGATGACCTTAGCTCCGTCGTAGAAGAAACAATCCATGACGTTGACGGCGCACTCGTACGGCATGACGCTGATGAACAGCGTGAGGAACCAGGACAGGGAGATCATGTTCATCATGCCGAGCTCGTCTAATTTCGCGTGGAGCTCGGGCAGGTGGGCTTCCGTTAGCTCTTCTAGGACCCCTTGGTCGACCTGGAAATGAACATTGAATGTTTATTGGTATGTGCAATGATGGCGGTTAATAAAAAAAAAGTATTGTTATGGAGCGTTTACAAGGGTCTGTTCCGTACAAACGCATGTTTTGTTCTCTATTGGCGTTTTTCTGAGCATTATGAAATTGATGACGCATTGATGATGAAGCAATTTTGGAGTATATGTCACCGAAAAACACCTGAGATCGCCATAAAATCGCGTTAACACTGGACATGCGATGGAATACGTGGTACTTATGCTACTTCATTTTATGACTAACTAGCGACCCGCCCCGGCTTCGCACGGGTTAACAAATTATACATAAACCTTCCTCTTGAATCACTCTATCTATTAAAAAAAACCGCATCAAAATCCGTTGCGTAGTTTTAAAGATCTAAGCATACAGACAGACAGACAGACAGCGGAAGCGACTTTGTTTTATACTATGTAGTGATGTGTACTGAAATACGGTAAAACCCACCACGTCTCATTATAGTTTTTACGAATCCTCCACACTTACAATTAGTAGTAAGAAATGCAACACGAATAATGAAATACGGTGAAGTTGTGGACATTTCATACTCACCAAAGCGCCAACGACCCTCGTGTTATAGTAATCCGGCAGTAGCGTCTCACAGATAGTGGCCAGTAGCCAGAACGCTTGCTCTTCAGGGCAGTATATGAGAAGCACTGAAGCCACGATGTTCATGGCTTGGCAGTAGCCGATGGTCGGGTTCTTGAGTGCGTATGCGCAGAGGACGCGACGGAGTGCGGAAATGCCTGGAAAGGTCGCATTGAAAGGACCATGGGCAACTTTGTATAGAGCCTGGACCCAACGCCAACAGAAATGAGAGTAAGGTAATAGATAGGTATTTCTATGTACTTCATTTTTTTCTATGGGCACTAATCGGAATTCCATTGCAGAACTGAGATATTGGTATTTTAGCCAAAATGACGTCACCCTTATTACCTAGGCAATAAAGTCCAAGTAAGTAAATTAATTGCTGCAGGGTAGATGTTCGCGCACCGCCGGGAGAGCACACCGAATGATTTGCCGCGCTCATCCGGCGGTGGACTCTATTGCCTAGGTAATAAGGGTAACGACATTTTGATTAAAATACCAAATTCTCAGTTCTGAAATGGAATTCCGCTTGGTGCCCATAGAACGAAATGAACTACAGAAAAATACCTATCTAATGACCTAACTCTCAACTCTGTTGGTTTTGGGGCAATTTTGACGCATAGTTCTTTAGAATACAGTAATCCCACCAAAAACATTTTCATGTAAAATGTTGCCAAGACGAAACCATAAGGCTCGCACTGACAAAAAGTTATCAGATCTCTTGTAGAGCCAAGCTTCTAACTCTACAAGCCCTAACTTCACATACTCTACACCTTAGTCAAAATATGTGGCTTGACCGTTTCGCTACTGTCACATGGACGTAAGGTGAAAAATGTATTCACTATTCATTATTTTTTATAATGAGTAACGTTTCGTCTTGGCAACATTTTACATGAAAATGTTTTTGGTGGGATTTCACTTCTTTTTGTAAGTTGCTTCCAACCCCTAATTTAAAGGGTTGCGCGTGTGATTTAAGGTACTATTAAAAATCCTAAAATACGTACCTCGGGGCATCTTTTATACAATCTGCTTTTTACTGATTCCCCATACAAACTTCAACCCTCCTTCTCCCCTAACGCCCTTTTCCACCCCCTTTTCACCCTTACGGGGTGATTTTGGGGTTGAAAACTATTCAATGCCATTCCACATTATAAAAACTATCTACATACCAAATTTCAACTAAATCGGTTCAGCGGTTATTGATTTCCCATACAAAATTCCACCCCCCTTTCCCCCCCTTAGGGGCAAAAAATTTCAAGTTTTTGAATTATTTTGTTGTTTGTGTACTAATACTATCTTACATACCAAATTTCAGCTTCCTAGGACTTCAGGAAGTACCCTAGAGGTTTTGATGATCAACAGTGAGTGAGTGAGTCAGTGACGAAATTGGGGTTTTTTAGATATGAATAAAATCTTAAGTATAAGAGCTATGCAATTGAATTTTTTTATGTTTAATAAGTCCACTATTGACATCATATCCCGAGAATTTTGTTTATCTGGTATAATCCAAACCCAAGTTATGAGGGTTCAAAAAAACGACGAAGCGCTTCGAGAAAAGGTAGGTAGTGCCCTTGCGCTTCGCTTTGCGTCTTGGCGGGGGCACTGCCGTGCCCCCAGATTATAGTTTCATTAAAATTGCAACAAACGCCGGGGTATTATACTCGTAGTCCTAGAATGGGTTTTGGAGGAAAGGGCTTTAAAGGATAGCCTATAACAATATGGACGGCTGGCCTCGTAAAGGTCGCTGGGATGCCGTAGTATGTTGTAACTCCGTACTTGGAGGATAATATAATAAGGATAATATCTCATACACCAGCCGTAAGTAGCTGCTTGCTTTTTAGACTCTTAGTATGATATTGATATAGAAAAACTTACCAACATTATTCTGAGTGTTCTGTAGTATCTAGCCTGAGAAGACCCTTCACAGCTCGCCTTTTAGACTCTAGTATGAATCGAAATGTTCAAAAGAAACTCACCAACATTATTCTGAAAAGCCGGATGCTCGGGCAGCGACCGATGCAGATCCCTTTCAATTTCATCATTTGCCTGATTCTTCGAAGATAACGTCTCATTCACGAGCTGTTCATACAGACCTTTATTCTGAGTGTTCTGTATTAGTATCTAGCCTGAGAAGACCCTTCACAGCTCGCCTTTTAGACTCTAGTATGAATCGAAATGTTCAAAAGAAACTCACTAACGTTATTCTGAAAAGCCGGATGCTCGGGCAGCGACCGATGCAAATCCCTTTCAATTTCATCATTCGCCTGGTTTTTCGAAGACAACGCTTCATTCACCAGCCGTTCATACAGCCCTTTATTCTGAGTGTTCTGTATTAGTATCTAGCCTGAGAACACCCTTCATAGCTGGCCTTTTAGACTCTAGTATGAATCGAAATATTTAAAAGGAACTCACCAACATTATTCTGAAAAGCAGGATGCTCGGGCAGCGACCGATGCAGATCTCTTTCAATTTCATCATTCGCCTGATTCTTCAAAGATAACGTCTCATTCACGAGCTGTTCATACAGACCTTTATTCTGAGTGTTCTGTATTAGTATCTAGCCTGAGAAGACCCTTCATAGCTCGCCTTTTAGACTCTAGTATGAATCGAAATGTTCAAAAGAAACTCACCAACATTATTCTGAAAAGCCGGATGCTCGGGCAGCGACCGATGCAAATCCCTTTCAATTTCATCATTCGCCTGGTTTTTCGAAGACAACGCTTCATTCACGAGCCGTTCATACAGTCCTTTGTTCTGTGTCTTCTGTAGTATGGATCCAGAGAAGACGCTCCATAGTTCGCCTCGGAGGGACTCTGGTATGCCGTTGATGACCAGCTCGCTGCCGGCGGTGGTTTGGTACATGCTTATACCGCGGCCGACGTCGGTCATGTGGTCTTCCCATTGTTTCTCCTGAAAGAATAGAAGATATCGTATTTTCTTATTTCCAGCTCGTTGATAACAAATGTAATTGGATGTAGACAAAGGCATAGAGAAATATAGTAAGACAAGAGTGACATCCATCAGTTTTGGTACCAAAAAGACTTTTATTTTCAGTGTCGACATCTAGCATCGAGTAGCGGAATTATCAGTACTGCTACTTGACAATAGATGTCGACACTGAAAATAATAGTCTTCTTGGTACCAAAACGGATGTATATAGTAAGCAATCTATGTATTTTTTTCTCTATGACAAGGGTTAGTGGGGATAGTCTTCGTTATTCGGGAAGTTACCTACTAATAGAAACACTGACAAAAATGCGTGTTTAAAAAGAGGTCTTCGTAAAATCTGTATAAAATTCAGTCTGCGCGTAGCCTATGGCGATACCATTCCGCTGCTTGTATAATAGTTAATTATCGAGCCTAAAGGCCATGCCATTCCGCTGCTTGCTTGTCTAAATATTATCGTTTGCTCACTCCAATATTTTACGACTCTGGTTATGTATATCGTACAATAGCCATTACAATTACCCATTTCTAAACCTTATTACAAAGACATATGTTCCATGAATGATCAGTTAAGTATTGATAACCGATTTTTTGGTATGCTCGAGTGCAGCCCTATACGGTCGGTGTCGATGGGAATACTTACGATTGGCGCGGCCCTGACTGTGATTTACCTAAGCTAGGGCTGTTATCCATGTTTTTATGTATTAAATCCTTTATTTAATGATGTATGGTGTTTTCTCCTTTAACAGTATGTTGCTGTTAGTATGAAACCCCGTCTCGATATCGCGCGGCAAACCATCGAACATTGGCTCGCGCGGCAGCCGCGTTATGGATACCGGACGCATCGAGTTGGCTCGCGCGGCAGCCCGGTATCCATTGCGCGCGGCTGCCGCGCGAGCCAATGTTCGATGGTTTGCCGCGCGATATGGAGACGGGGCTTGATATAGAGTTGAACGCACCTTTTTCTGCTGTATCTGCTTGATGGGCGAAGTCTGCTGTGTCAGGAACAGCGTCATCAGCGGCGGCTGCGGCACCCACGACGGTTCCTCGGTCTTCTTATGTGGCTTCTCCCTGTACACATCACTGACATTCAACAGATTGAGAATTGGTTTACGAAAAGGGGGCACCCTTTTGTTAGTAGACCATACGCGTAGCAGGGGTAAAATTGTTGCAGAAACCCATACTGAAAATTATTGGAAATGATACGTAAGTTGAAAGATACGTTTCAAACTTTTTTTTTGAAATCGTTGAATGTAACTGGCATGAACTTGAGAAGAGTTAGAGATCATACGTTTTGATAGTTTATTTACGATCTTGTTTACATGTTCTTGAAAAAAGTTTGATAATGTATCCTCAACTTGAATAACCCCAATAGTCGTCCTGGCTGCATTCGAGTTAATAGCTGAAATGAAACTGAAAAATTAGATGATAGAGCCCAAAGATGAACATGTATAAAAAAAATCTCATGCAATTTTTTTTTTTATAATTCAATAGGATCAGCATCTTTGATAATATTGCTGATCCAAAGTACCCCGTGGAAGGTAAAAAAAAGTTGTACAATTGTTAGTGGTGGGGAGGTAGAATATTATGTTAGGTTCAACTGGGTATAAGATTTTATTAGGTATGTTCATGTGTAAAGTAGTGTAAGATATTGTAGTCACATAATAATATGTTGAAGTAGATGGCGCTTTACGGCCCCTTGTATGTTGATAAATAGGGTGTCAAACATTAACTACTAGCAATAGTAAATACGACAAAAAATTACGGTAAAATGTTACATAGTGCGCGATTACGTTGCGTCGATTCTGGCTCGTTCGCCGATTCAAACAATGTCGGATATCTGGCAAGTGGCAACCCCATTGATTCAGCGTTCGCATAAGGTGAACGAGTAACAAGCTTAGAATCATTCACTCACTTGGGCAGCTTCGCGAGCAGCTCCGAGATCTTGTGCACCAGGAACTCGCGGTCGGAGATGTTGCCGAAGAGGAAGCTGATGTTAGCATAAGGTGAACGAGTAACAAGCTTAGAATCATTCACTCACTTGGGCAGCTTCGCGAGCAGCTCCGAGATCTTGTACACCAGGAACTCGCGGTCGGAGATGTTGCCGAAGAGGAAGCTGATGTTAGCATAAGGTGAACTACTAACAAGCTTAGAATCATTCACTCACTTGGGCAGCTTCGCGAGCAGCTCCGAGATCTTGTACACCAGGAACTCGCGGTCGGAGATGTTGCCGAAGAGGAAGCTGATGTTAGCATAAGGTGAACTACTAACAAGCTTAGAATCATTCACTCACTTGGGCAGCTTCGCGAGCAGCTCCGAGATCTTGTACACCAGGAACTCGCGGTCGGAGATGTTGCCGAAGAGGAAGCTGATGTTAGCATAAGGTGAACTACTAACAAGCTTAGAATCATTCACTCACTTGGGCAGCTTCGCGAGCAGCTCCGAGATCTTGTGCACCAGGAACTCGCGGTCGGAGATGTTGCCGAAGAGGAAGCTGATGTTAGCATAAGGTGAACTACTAACAAGCTTAGAATCATTCACTCACTTGGGCAGCTTCGCGAGCAGCTCCGAGATCTTGTGCACCAGGAACTCGCGGTCGCAGATGTTCCCGAAGAGGAAGCTGGTGTTCGCATAAGGTGAACGAGCAACAAGCTTAGAATCATTCACTCACTTGGGCAGCTTCGCGAGCAGCTCCGAGATCTTGTGCACCAGGAACTCGCGGTCGGAGATGTTCCCGAAGAGGAAGCTGATGTTAGCATAAGGTGAACTACTAACAAGCTTAGAATCATTCACTCACTTGGGCAGCTTCGCGAGCAGCTCCGAGATCTTGTGCACCAGGAACTCGCGGTCGGAGATGTTCCCGAAGAGGAAGCTGATGTTAGCATAAGGTGAACTACTAACAAGCTTAGAATCATTCACTCACTTGGGCAGCTTCGCGAGCAGCTCCGAGATCTTGTGCACCAGGAACTCGCGGTCGGAGATGTTCCCGAAGAGGAAGCTGATGTTAGCATAAGGTGAACTACTAACAAGCTTAGAATCATTCACTCACTTGGGCAGCTTCGCGAGCAGCTCCGAGATCTTGTGCACCAGGAACTCGCGGTCGGAGATGTTCCCGAAGAGGAAGCTGATGTTAGCATAAGGTGAACTACTAACAAGCTTAGAATCATTCACTCACTTGGGCAGCTTCGCGAGCAGCTCCGAGATCTTGTGCACCAGGAACTCGCGGTCGGAGATGTTCCCGAAGAGGAAGCTGATGTTAGCATAAGGTGAACTACTAACAAGCTTAGAATCATTCACTCACTTGGGCAGCTTCGCGAGCAGCTCCGAGATCTTGTGCACCAGGAACTCGCGGTCGGAGATGTTGCCGAAGAGGAAGCTGGTGTGGTGCGCGGTTGTGATGAGGATGCTGCCCGAGTCCGCGCTGCCCGTGCCGCCCGAGTCCGCGCGCTCCACTTGGTGCACGGTCCGCAAGGGGATGGTGAGACGGACCAGGTTACGCACCTAGAATTAAGTATAGCCTCCTAAGTCCCCGCGTACAAATTTTTGTACATATTCCAAAAAATATTTTGAACTTTAATTGAGTAACTAAGGGTTCCAAATTCAAAAACAAAACAAATGCTTCTGGGTCTTAGGAGGCTAGATAAGACTAGCGACCCGCCCCGGGTTCTTCGCACGGGTTAACAAATTATACATAAACCTTCCTCTTGAATCACTCTACCTATTTAAAAAAAACCGCATCAAAATCCGTTGCGTAGATCTAAGCATATTAGGGACATACAGACAGCGGGAATCGTAGTTGTTTTATTTACTATATGTAGTGATTAGGTGTGTCTAGATCCAGTAATCGCGCCGCGAATGCACTTGATATCAATATACTATGCTATGCATGTCCAAAATAAGAAATTATCCTGATATTTGCGAGTGTGTTTCATAAGATTACCACATTATGGTGCAAACTTAAAACATTTTATCAATTGATGTTCGAATCATATTTATACGTAATGTTAATCTACACTACATAAACCCCTCGCAGATGGCTGAACGTTGAAAAACAACCCCGTCCCTGAGTAATGTACTTAAAATAAATTAGGTACATTTTGGACTCGACATTATCATTAGCTATATTAGCTCTTGCTGTAACTAATTAAATAGTAACATCGCGTGCCACGATGCGATAACCTATTCGGCAAACAAACTCCATATGTCAACATGCAGTCTTACTATCATAACATAACTTGTTATATCCTCCGCCCGTATACGTCAAACCTTGCCAAGCAAAATGAAATTTTATTTTGTCAACACAAAGTTCAAATTAGAATGGAACAGGAGACCTTTTTATAGGTCTCTGGGCGGCTAGACGATAATGTAACGCCCTGTTTAGTCTGGGTAACTATGTGAATATGCAAACGGACCTAATTAACACTATTCTATGAGCTATATGCATTTACCTATTATTACAATTATGTGCCTCATTGTTTATCGCCAATTTTCAAATAAGTAATTTCGGAATTGACGTAAATTACGATTATGGAAGCGTTCCACGAAATTTCGCTTTGCTTACGAAATGCCATTCTTCTAATCTTTCTGAAAATACTGAGTACCTAAGCTATATTTGGTTAATAGTGGGTAATATTTTCCTGACTTGGCTACCTAAGCAATCGGCCGTATATTCCCGAGCGTTACGCATTTGATTGAATTAGCTGAAATAACTAAGCAAAAGCATCTCGTAAGCGACATTCTAGGGAAATTTTACTGTGACAAGTGTTACGGCTTTAATCCATTTTAATTCCTGCCTTGACAATAATCAAAATAAAGTTGTTACATATTTAAATCACGCTGGCGCTGCCGTAATTTTACTTTACGATTGCCGTAATTTTACGATTATTACAACAAGATAGAAAACCAAATGTATAAAAACCATCCGTCAACCACAAACTAAAGATAAAAGCGTAATCATAAGCAAATAATTTTCTCATTTACTTACCCGACTATCAAAACAAATGAAATTCTGCGATAAGTACAGCCGCCCCCAATTATGCCTTTTATTATAAGGCGTCCACAGGGAACACTCTTCGGACCCGTCCAACTTTTCCGTCTGCGGCAATCTGAACCTTAGCGTGTAGAGATTAGACTGCTTTCTCGCGTCCAGGTCTCGTTTTAAGAAAGAGGGTTTCTTCGGTACGTTTTTGCTGAGTTTCGTTAGAAGGTCCTTGTCTATATTGAAGCTGCCCGATTTGTCGTCGATCAACCTTGAATCAGATAAAGATAAAAGATAGTTTATTCAAGTAGGCATAATTTTATTACAATGCGCTTATGAACGTCAAATAAAGCTACAGCGGCAGAATAAGGTAGAATAGATAGAATAAGGTAATAGGATAAACCATTTTACAACGCCAGTTAATTGACATTGTAATAACATGCTATGGTTTGCTAATCGACCGAGTGAAGGCGAAGGTCTCCGTTTCAGGTTGGGCAATAATACTTTTGTTCGGATGTTCTCCTCTGGTCGCATTTCTCAAACGATTCTTGTGAAATTTAGTGAGCTGGTTCGATAATTATTCATATATAAATTTTTACCCGATTCTCTTTTTGGGTTTTTTTTTTAATCCGGAAGCAGGGGGTTTCGCGAGATGTACACCTCACTGAGCTAAAAAATCTCCCAAGTATGACAATTGGCGCGCGGAGGATTCCATACCATACCAAATACCTAACTAAATTAAATTGGACAGCTAGGAGTGTTTTGACTATTTGGATCAATTATTTCGTCATTTTTATATAATTCAGAGAAACTTCTATCAAGTATTTTTCTACATCTGTCTATATTAAAGGAGTGAGAGTTTGATAGTTTATTAGTAAAATTCAAATCAACACAATTAATAAACTACACTTATCAGTAACTTGATATGCTCCACAAACTATTGATAAAGTTCTATGACACACCAAAACCGCGGTGATACGTTGAACTAACCACATTTCAATTTAAAAATGAACTACATATAATATTTTCCCTATGCTGTACTTGTTAGGATGTCTACTGCACTTTATTATAAAAAATAAAAAGCAGTAATTGATTGGGTTCTCAATTATTTTAGAGGTGCAATACAATAGAAATAATTGAAAGTAAAAAAACATCTCAGCTAACAATTGAAGGGATGTTTACAAAAACAACATAACTGCTTAGAGCGGTTGACACTTTTTTAAGAACATTGTTAATCGTTTCAGGTGTCAACCAGTGTAGTCAGTTATGTTGTTTTTGTAAACATCCCTTCAATTAAACTCAACCTTTGGATAATGGATTGAGATTAAGGTTAAAGACTCATTTACACAGTATTATACATTTCAATACTTGCTATTGAGTACAAAAAATTCAGCCGTTTGACCAAATACCGCATGTAACGAAAATTGTATGCAAGTTCTTGATCAGTCTAAATAGGGCCTGACAGTTGATTATTTCATTGTTTCAATATTGTGGTTTGTTTGTATGATGTAGGTAAAATATTGTATTGCTAAATTGGTAAGCACACATCATAATTAACACATTCACTGCCAGGGACCATAATCATAATAATAATCATAATCAACCCACCTGGTGGGCGCTCGTGAACTTTGTTCAGATGCCAGACAACCTGCTGGGCGGGTTGTTTTATACACAGCTATAGACGACCGGTTTCTGGGGTAAAGCGCCGTTTTTTGTCTGGCAGTGAATGGTAATGTAATGGAAGTGGTAATGGTGCTTTAACACATGTGAGAGACGTTTGATGAGGAACTTACATTAAGACCTCTCCTTAAACAGGATATCACAAAAATACTCACTGTTTCATTGCAATGTTAGCTAACTGCTGCATAAGCGCATACGTCTCATTTTTTTTCAAAAACAGAGTAAAGTAATGCTCCGCGTCTCTCGTCACCACTTTGATAGAGTCTGGAAACAGTAAACTGTTGGTCTTGGCTAGCTCCGTCACATCGGCCCATCGGATCTTGATCGTGGTCTTGTGTCCGAATATGTTGGAGTAGAAGCACATGTAGTGGACGGACAGGTACATCCAGCCTTGTCTCGGCATTTTGCTTTTCCAGTAACTGTCAAATGAGAAATACTTCAGAATCAAAAGCAACTTACTATTCAATTAACACATTCCGCGCCAGGCCACAAAAACTTCTTCATATAAAGGAGTAGTACCATGATCCCGACTATCGGGTTGTCCGGCCTGGAAACGGAATCATAAAATACCCGAAAGTCGGGTTTTGCGGCACTGAATGTGTTAAACTACACTAAATAAATGACACATAAATGGTGTACATGATAGTTGATATTGTTTAAAATCCTAAATTATCAAAAAACTTAATTGGGCCTATATGCTACATACACATAGGGTACTAGTCATCAGGAGACCAAAACAATTATCACAAACCCTCATTAAATTACAAATCTAACCTACACAAGGGCTATTTATTTTGTATAATTTTGCTCATAGCAAATAAATATTCAAACATACATACACTCTCACTCTTGAGTCACTATGTTATCAAATCACATTTAAAATTAAGTGGTACCCAGACCTCTATCAGATTTAGAACAAACATGATTCATGATTGAAATGTCAAGACTTGTATGAACAAAGACATCGACTCACCTACAGGAGTAATAACACACCAATTTTTCATCTTTCGGCATTCCAAACCTTTGGTGGAACTCATACACAACATTTTTGTATGTTATTGTATCCTCATCTAAAAAAATAATATTTTTATTAACATTCTTCAAGCAAAATATACATTATTCAATAATCTAACCCAATTGTATGATTTCTTTGTATAAGAAATGTAGAAGAAAATTACTATGGTGTTGGAGGGGCATAAAGAAAATAGAAAAAATTCAACCTTCTGTAAAGTTTTCTTGTTCCGTAGCAATGATCGAGTTAATTTTACAACAAACAAACTCGGTGATCTCCTCCTCAGTATCAAAGGAATGTAGTGTGGGGCAAACATTGTCTAGCAGCCACTGCCAATCTTGACGAATATCTTGTTCCGTTAGGGCTGATGATATAACTGCAAAAGTCAGAAACTCATGTATGTGAGGGGAACTTTTTTAGATCATAATAAAAACTTTTATGGTGTATACCTGTGGTGTATAGATCACAAATATCACAATGGTATGAACTACTAGTACTGCTGAAGTAACTTAAATTTGACCAAATTCTTCTAGTTCTAAAATAGTCAAAATCAAACTACCTCCTGACTAATTTGATTAAATAGGCAATTTGAAAGTTAAATCAAAGAATTCTTATAGTAAATTGTTACCGTAATATATTTCCGAATTCGGAGTTTGGTGGAGTATCCTGTATGGAGCAGGCTTTGTGTCTCGGACACTATCGAAAGTACTAACGAGCAACGAAGACAGCCCCGCCGACTTGCCATGTCCTTTCCGTCTCTGAAGTACGAAATATAGCGTCGTTTCATCACTATCCCTGTAAAATATTACTCCATTTCAACTTCCAGATCATCGTTACTGCATATGTACAAAATAGATAAGCCACAGCTTGAATATACATTACCACAACGCAGTTTTTATAAACACTTCCTGCGGCTTAACCCACATGATAACAATTTACGATAACCTTGACAATGAATCTTCACCGGCCATCAAACAATATTAGCATTTTAAAACAATTAAGAGTTTTCTGTGGACAAAATTAAAGATATTATGGTACAAAATGGCACAATACAAAACAACGGCAACTTGACAGAACCAAGACAGAACTTGACAATCGTTTTGACGTTTCACGGTGAACGCAATATGTTGGCGTTTATAAAGGCCGTTGAGAATATATAGCTGGTCAAGCAAATCTTGTAAGTAAAAAAAGCGCGAAATTCAAATTTTCTATGGGACGATATCCCTTCGCGCCTACATTTTTAAAATTTGCCGCCTTTATCTACTGACAATATCTGCTTGACCAGCTATAAGGCAAAGAGTAGTATAATATGAAAAAAAAACTTACTTTATAGCCACAACACACTACCGCACCGCACCGCGACCTTGGTGTGGTGTAGTAGTGTGATAAGGCTTTTAAATAAAATTTACTTTCTATAGTTTGTCAAAGGACTGTCTCATTTCAAACATAGTCAGAGAGAATCATACTATAGCTTGTCAACCAAATCTTGTCAGTAAATAGGAACCAAAAAAACCATACTCATCCTTTTCTTTTGGGTGCTAGTACTAGTGTAATTAGCTGGTCAACCAAATCTTGTCAGTAAATAGGAACCCAAAAACTATACTCATCCTTTTCTTTTGGGTGCTAGTACTAGTGTAAGACAAAGATAGTATGAATCTCTCTGTCTATGTTTGAAATGGTACAGTCCTTTGACACACTATATCTTTATATATACTTGGTCAACCAGATCTTGACAGTAGAAAAAGACGGCAAATTTGAAAAATGTAAGCGCGAAGGGATATCGTCCCATACAAAATTTGAATTTCGCGCCTTTTTTTACTGACAAGATTTGGTTGACCAGCTATAGTTTTTTTTGTTCTTATTTACTGTCAATTTGGTTTTACCAACTATATAACCTGCCAGTTGTTGATTTGTTATAGCTGGTCAAGCAATACTTGTCAGTAAAAAAAGGCGCGAAATTCAAATTTTCTATGGGACGATATCCCTTCGCGCCTACATTTTTCAAATTTGCCGCCTTTTTCTACTGACAAGATCTGCTTGACCAACTATATAAAATGACAAGGTAAATTTATTACATTTATAGGAGTTCTTAGCTTTGTGTGGTTCTTTAAAGCACTAATAATCATACATTGTACATGTAAAACTAGAAAGAATCACCTTTTGCTGTATATACCTATAAACACTGACAATCCAACCTCGAGGTTGGATTGTCTGTGCCTATAAATAACTGGAATGTAACATTTGAATGAAGGAAAAGTTAGGGTCGTCACCCTACATACGTAGTATCTTCTTAATAGTTTGTGGTGACCACTGACCACTGACCATTCAGCCTCTAGACATAGCATAGTCGCGCTACCCCCTCTGCCACACATACGGTAGCGTTACTCCATCTTCGAGTCACGCCTACACCGCTTACTTCAGTCGGCGGACCGGGCTCGGTCTAGAAACTTCGGTAGCTCGAAGAAGTTTTTGCTATCAAAAATGCATTATTGTTGTGTCAAATTGTGTGGCAAGAACACTAAAAACTCTGGTGTACAAAAAAATGGCATTTCATTTCACAGGTAAGCCGATTTTTTAGAGATTTGGATAAAAAAATATTTTAATTTAAGCGTCTCATCAAATTTGACAGCGCTTGAAACTCGATGACGTCTTTTAAGAAAGTCTCTTTCTATCGCGCTGCATCCGTATACATCCTTTCTTGTCTTTTATTACGTGACATTCCTAAGCCCAAACTAGTGATGTCCATATCCATAGAATGTGATTGTTTACTATTGATAAGGTAATTCAATTCAAATCGCATAGGTATTTGCGAAAAATTCACTATAAAACAAATAAATAATATGAGAATTACACTTACGGTCAGGTACCAATTTTCCCTTGAACATAACCGATATTGTCAATTCAGCACTACATAGGTACTCGTATTACTTTTAGCGATTATAAAAACATTGCAAAAATTAATCACAAGCCCAATTTTATACAAAAACACACGGTTGCAATTTAAAATGCATTATATTGATTCCATTTTTGTTGAGAATAGTGGGCGCCGGTTTAACTTTTTAATGTTTGCTTTTTTTCTGTGTACGACTGCCAACATGGCAATGATACTTGAACATTCGGCCAAATAATTTAAACCTCATTTAGTTAGATTGTGTTAAATAACATTTCATTTACATAATAACAAATCAATATTTGATTTAAACCATGTAATAACTCTTAATAGAATTATACAGGCTGTTTTTAATGGGTGGGTATAGTAGGATACCGCGAATACAGGGTGGATTTTCTTTTTGGCTCAGTGAGGGCAGCTACCAGATCCCGTACTGCTACGAGAAAACGGTCTTAAGAGACCTTCCCTCGATTTTAAATTAATGAAGATTGGCATTTACAGATTTTGGAAAAAACATACAGGATACGAGAAAAAGGTCATTTTTGACAAACTTTTTTTATGCCAATCGATCCCATTCCTATTGAGGATCAAAAGCTTGTATGGGAGCAAAAAAATATTTCATGCTAGAAAAGCCACAAATCGAGGAAAACTTTTCCCATAATATTTGAATGAAAATGAAAACTTTTATTTTTACATGCTACTTTTGTATGCCAATCGATTCCATTCCTATCCAGTATCAATAGTTTCCTAGGGGTCGACTTACGGTAATGTACTAAAAAGCCACAAATTGAAGAAAACTTATCCATACATTTACTATGGAGAAAACGTGAAATTTAATTCACAGTTTTCTATCTGGCCAATCAGTCCTGTCCTGTTACATTTAAGAACCATAATACTGTATGAAGACATTGCTGTACGAATGATGGGCGAGGTAAAAAATTGTGAATAAAATTTCACATTTTCTCCATAGTAAATGTATGGAAAAAGTTTTTATTAATTTGTGGCTTTTTAGTACATTGCCGTAAGTCGACCCCTAGGAAACTATTGATACTGGATAGGAATGGAATCGATTGGCATACAAAAGTAGCATGTGAAAAATAAAAGTTTTCATTTTCGTTCAAATATTATGGGAAAAGTTTTCCTCGATTTGTGGCTTTTCTAGCCGGATTTTTTTTTTGCTTCCATACAAGCTTTTGATCCTCAATAGGAATGGGATCTAATTTGAAATCGAGGGAAGGTCTCCTAAGACCGTTTTCTCGTAGCAGTACGGGATCGGGTAGCTGCCCTCACTGAGCCAAAAAGAAAATCCACCCTGTATATAAAGCCGCAACCCGACTGATTAATTGACATAATTGCTCTCCCAGAAGGGGGTTCCTGGGGTATTTGACTTTGATACGGTCGTATAGAGGGGGTGGTTTGGTGACTTCCAGAAAAATCCGACTTTTGGTCTACCGGATTATCCGACTTTTGGTCACTAAACGGTGACAGATACGGATACGGGGAGATGCTCGACCAAATGTCATAGAGGGACGCTGACAGTTTCTGAAGCCGCCATTATTTTTTTAAAATGGCGGATTCAAAATGGCGATCATTTTTCAAAATGCTCCCAGCGCGCTAAAATTTTGGTCACGAAAACTCGGGGTCACCTAGCTGTATTCCTATGGATTTTTTTTTAATAAAACCAATATGGCGGTAAAAATGGCCACTTATTTTTTATGAAAAGCTTCAAAGGTGAGAGATAGGTGGGGGGTGCTCGACCAAATGCCATAGAGGGCCCGAGACAACACAAATTGCATTTAAAAAGTTTCAAAATGTACTAACTAACATAAAAACACCTTGTAATACCATGGGTGCAATAAAGAATTATGATTATGATTATGATTATGAAAATGGCCGTCTTTTTTTTTTCAAGTTGGTCTGAGCGCGTTGAGATTTGGCATGCGGCGAGCTTGGGGGCCCAAGATTAGTAAGTGAATTATTTTTTGAAAACACTCAAAATGGCGGCGGACACGGGCAAAGGAAAATTTCCAAGTAGGTTAAGCGAACCCGAAGGGCGAATATCAGGCTGGGAGGCCGAAGGCTGACCCGCCGAAGGCCCGAAGCCTTCACCCCGACTCCCAAGCGTGCAACCCTCAGTAATTTAAAGCGAGGCCGAAGGGCGAGCTGCGTGAAGAAGTGCTTCCAAGCAGGGATGTTGCGAATATCCGCATCCGCATCTCGTCTCGTCTCGCGCTTCTCTAAATCCCATAAGACGCCTTTTTACCAATAGTTTATTTTTAAATTAATTATATAAAGCAGATACACCTGCTAACGAAACCACAACGTTATGGGTTAATGTTTTCGAACGAACGAATCAACATAGCATTCAAAACATGCTTGCATATTATTACTGTTATTACATTATTGACCGTGATTGACCATGTTATTATTCAACGTGTCACATCACTAGCGCCCGGCAGATATTACTGTCTGACGCCCACGTGTGTTTGAACGGACCAATCACGGCACGGGACTCGCTCACCTCGTCCCCCGCACCCCTGTATTTTTGGCAGCATCGGTTTCATGAAAGAATTGGCCTAAGTTGAGTCTAGAGGCTGGATGGTCAGTGCCACTGACCGTCTGAGGGCCTACCGCGAACCACGTTCGACGTGTTGCCTCCCTGTCACACTTACGTGCGAATTTACAAGAGCGACAGAGAGGCAATACGTCGAACGTGGTTCGCGGTAGGCCCTCTGTTTTAACAGCGGGCGCCGGCGGTGTTTTAAAGAATGCGTTAAGTGCGTCATCGCTGACATAAAGAATCGGGGGTTTAAATAAAATTAAACTTCGGTCGTGCTTTATACAGTCGAGTTGAACAAATCGTTCTCGAAAAAAAGCAAAAAGTGGACTAAAAATTCGGCCAAGATCCGACTTCACCCTTCAAGGAAAAGTAGGTATGTAGTTTTAGAAAGTAATTTTGCAATTTATCAGTAGTTTTATTGAAAGATAATAATGGTAACAATATGTTCTTAATGATGTGCTTCTTTTTCAGCTATTTTTCTCTGGGATTCTGCCCAGCTTGCTTTATTCGCGTCAGAATTTACCACTGCGTGAATCTTTGCAAACGCATAAAATCCTACAACGCAGCCTAATGGATAATACATCCAGATGTTGTTATATTTCATATAGTGAAACATAGGAAACTGCGCTATTTTTGCAGATAAAGTGTAAGGAAATTTCATGTGCCTTCCGGATTTCCTGAAATTTTTTAAATTAATATGATTAGTAAGTATTTTAACAACAAAACTGGCGCCAAAACTAAGTTCGCATAATAAGGACAGTCAATTCGTGTCCGTGTCTTATAATTACAATTTATAACTGAAAGAAGGGGAAGGCGCTTCAAAGAAAGGGAATTATGTATATAGTATATAGTAACTTTTGAGAAAATAATAATTATTATGTACCCGGCAAGGAAGCCCATTTCGCGCAGAGTTTTCTCAAGTGCTATATAAAAGACTTGCATGGCCTTGGGAGAAACCATATTGGCGCTTGTATTAAATGAAAGAATCTCTGAAATCTACTGTATACTTGTGAATCTTTCTGCCAAATCTACGGATTTACAAATTTATTTGGCAAAACAAATTGACATTCATTCGTTCGAGGTTTGACCGTTTAGAGATTGTCATTTTAGTTTTTTTTTTTACTATTTTATGTCCAGATTGTAGGCCTCTACAAACCTCACCGATATCGTTTGCAATTTTAGATATAGTCTGTCAAACAACTTTGTCAGTAAAAAAGGCGCGTAATTAAAATTTTCTATGGAAGATTAACCCACCGCACCTACATTTTAAAATTTGCCGCCTTTTTCTACCGACAACGTGGCTGTGCCAGAGTATAAAATTCGTTGTTTACCTATATGTAAATAATTTTCGGGCTCTACCGCTAAAATCGGACGCACAAGTGGGGGCTTTAAGTCCCCTCCACGTGCGCGAATCACGGCGCGAAGCCGCGAACGTGAGTGTAGAGCCCCCTCCAGGGCTATAACCGCGAAAATCGAAGTTCGTCAATTGTAGGCATTTTTCTCTGTCGCTCTAATTACGCCTTCGTTGGAGTAAAAGAGAAAAATCCCCGTAATTTGCGAATTTCGGTTTTCGCGGTAGCCCCCCAGACTATGCACATAATGCTGGCTACACACGTAACTGTTAATAATATAATGTATATTTACATTGGCAACAATCGATTTTTCAATGTTCGTTCCGGACGTCTGTAAACAGCCTTAATTTCATTATTGAATTGTTTCTGAACGTCTATTTATCCCAACTTCTCCCCCACTACCTTCACTGACATCTGTCTATCACGTCAATTGGCGAAATTACTTCACGTGAACCATCGGAAGGAAATTATTAAAAATTTACAGACGGCTATTCAGTTCGCCAAAATTCTATTGCAATGAGCGATAACGAAAAGGAAGAGGCTGCCAATTTGGTAAAATACAAATCTACAGTTGACAAAAACATAATTATCTAATGACATTTTGTTTAGAGCGCTATCCTAACAATCTAACGTTTGTGGTTTTTGTGTTTTTTAGAAAGAAGAATTCGAATGGGTTCTTCGAGAGGAGGTTCACTCGATCTTGCATCAACTACACTCGGTTTTAGTCGTAAGTTTATTTTTAATTTAATGAATTAATGTACTGTGGCATAGTTAGTATATGGATATGTATTGCAGGGTTGCGCTCACAGATTTCCTGTCCCTCTGTATGGGAATGAGGGCCAGAAACAAGACAAATTCATATTGACCTCGCAGCCTGAACAGCTGAAATGCATTGTAACCCTAACTGGCGACAGCATAACTCATGCCGTGAGTATTATATTACTTGTTAATCCTCACTCATTGGAATACAAATGAGTGGCCTTACACGGTTGAAATCGCTAACAGATGTTTGTGGTGAGCTTGTTAATAATACTTTAGTACAAATGTATTGGTGTATGTTATGAAAAGATTTTTTATTTTATAGTAAATTTAACATAATACATTCTAGGTTTCTCAGGTAAAATAATGCTTAAGTTTTACTAGGTACTAATTAATAGCTTTCTAACATTTATGAAGCTTTCTATTACAGTAATAAGGGCATAATGTGGTGGTAATCAAAATTATATGCCTTCAATATTACTAAGGTTTGTTAATAACCATGGCAAGGCAACACTATAGATTTAATAACATTTGTTTTCGAAACTGTTTATCTTCAATAAACAGTCTTGTTTCTCCCACCAGGACATAAGTTTCAAAGTGCTCCGGCAAATGCACACAATATGCCGCACTTCAATCAACCAGGACGGGCCGTGGAAGCTTCAGCAGATCCAGGATGCAGCCAACCACTTGCAGCAAGCCATCGGCTACATTGACAATGTAGACAAACATTATATATTCAGGTTAGCAATATCTTGATGACACTATTTTACAAGGGCGTTATAGAAATAACATAACCTTATTGTTTCTGTAAATATATGATAGCAATGACATAAGCCTAGTTACATATTTTTGGCCTCAAAATATAATTCTTTTCAGTAGAACTGTGCATGTCTAATACACCTGTGTGGCTTAATGTAAACCTAACTGACAGTATTTTAACTTAAAAACATGGTACTTGACTTAGTATCAGGCAAAAAGGGTGGAATGTCGTAAAAATAATACTCTTCAGTTATTTCTATAATTAATGAAAACTCATTTAGGTGCAATTACTGCACCTATGCTCAAACGATTTTATCATGAAAACAACACCTGGATATAACAAATCTCAAGATGTTTAATCAGATTCACTACTGTGAATACTGCATACTGCTACTGCATTTTATCACTTTTATTTTATCAATTCAATTACTCATATAATCAGTGATTAAATTAAATCAGATAATTGACTAAGTTGAGCCTTAGTTAGCAATAAATTCATCTTTTTTTAAAATAATGGTTTAGCATTAGCACCTATCAGACCTTTTTGAGTTACAATAAGTAGCTGCGTAGAGAAAAGGTACTGTTATAGGGCAGCCTCCGTCGGAGTTTTGAAGAAAACTCTTGAATTCAACCCAGTTTATTCAACTAAAATACACTGCACAAACTTACACACTAAAAGATTTAGAATATTGTTAGATCTATGTTAAAGAGTAAATTACGAGTGACGATGTTTTTAATATTATTCGAATTTTATACAGTAATATTGCTGTCAATGCTTCACCTACAATTTAGTTTTACCTGGTAAGCAAAATAATTATGAGTGTATATAACAGTACCACCCCTGCATACAAACTTCTATGCAGGGGTAGTACCTTTTCTCTGCAGCTGACTGTATTTGTCTTCATTGCAGGTCATCGGATGAAGTACTACATATAATACAATGCCTGATTGGTTCCCTCCAAAGAGCGCGCACAGCTTTAGTTCTGCCAAAAAAGAAAGCCATTGATGAACTAATGAAAAGTCGAAATATGGTAAGTTCATACCCCATTCATGAAACTTTATAAGCCTCAAATACATAGTTAATTTATGCCTTTCTTACAAATAAATAACTCAAAATGACAAATAAAGACAAACAATTAATTTCGCTAATTGAGGTTTGTAGCATGTTAATGAACAACGCTAATGGTGTTTGACTATCAAGTCAACAGTGATATATATTTGGCAACACCACCATAAACATCTTTTAAAAAAATGTAACAGTGTAAGGCCTGAGCGGACGCTCGAGTTGGGCGTGCAGCGGGGCGGGGCGTACGGCGTGCATGTTAAACAAATGCAAACGTATAGGAGCGGACTTAGTGCACGCTGCTCAAATCACTTGGGAGCTCGACGCCACGCTGCACGCCCCGCCGCACGCTCCGCTTCGAGCGTTCACTCAGGCCTTACACTTATGGCGGCGATGTTAACAACCACTTTGCTTACAACAGAAAACTACTGAGGGAATGAGTTTTTTTGTATATTTCCAACAATACCTAACAAATATATCAAATTTTAAGTAAAATATGTATTATTTTAATCTGACAGCTGCAGTGCCTGCAGTTGAGTGACAATAAGATAAAAGTCAATTAGACATCGTACTGATTATTTCATGTATCGATATCGGTTATCTGCAGAGGTTCTCAAAATGATTAAATAAAGAAATAATAAATAAATAATAAAATTATTATACCCGGACGACCTGGATGATGTCCAGGTTCTCATTATGGAGTCAGGAGTTGGTCACCGAACTCCTAATCTACTCATCATAACTCATCGTGTTTGGGCTCAATAGATTTGCCTTGACGAGCACCATCGATCTAGATGAGGTCCAGGTTGGATAATACAATTTTTATCAGAGGCGGCATTGAAAATAAACTACCAATTCTGCCTGTCTTTATCTGGATTTGGTTAAGTTTAATTGTTGTTATTATGATGCATTCAACTTGTAAGGCTTTACCATATCAGTACCTATCTCCTGTAATCTTTTATCAATCAAGTCATTGTCTAATATTTATCTGGTGTACCTAATCTTCAATACCTACTAGTAGTTTGGTACAACTACATGCACAACAAATAAGATGGATTCTTGTTGAAAAACTGTGTCTAATCTTGATTAAATTATTAGTATGACCACAGAATAGATAATAGTACTAGGTACAGAAGATTCGCTCTCTAACAAAACGCGTCCATTACGACAGATATGACCGCTAGGTGGCGCAAGTGCGAGCAAGCGTCCGTTCCGTAGCGGAGCGCAGCAACTACTATGGCTAGACACCAAAATTGGTGTGGGCCGCATGTACTTGTAGCGACGCGACGAATATGACTAAAACAAGTAAAACTCTTGAAAAACTATAATTGTTCAATGTTTTGTTCAAGGTTTTGAAGTCAGTTAAAAACTAAATCGATTGACACATTTATCAAAATCGGCTCAGTAGTTTTGACGTTACGATTGAACTCACGACACAAATACCTACTGCTAAAATAATCATTCTTCCCGTAGTCATATAAAAATAACTACTTAAAAATCAAGTAATTACAACATAAAACTTTTTTAATCGACGTTGTGTAACTGTAATATTCCCATGTCCTTGACTGTCAGGAAAGTAAATAAGAACTCAAATCAGCGTACGACTCATTTCCTCAGACAATGTGTTCATGTGTATTTTTTATTTTGTTCCTAACCTTAAAAGCATTACAGTTGAAAATCCATTGCCTTACCGCTTTTGACCTTCTGTGGGATAAGAATGACATAACATGAACGCTCATAAATTCATGTTATCGCACGAAGAGCGTTGTATAGAAAGAAACCCATTTATTGTCTCGGCACATTCATTATACCTACACAAAGACTTATTTACTTTTGTAAAAAAGATGGAAAGTCTAAGAAAATTAAATTGCCGTCAAGTTTCACAGCCGAAATAGATGGCTCTATACGAACTACGAACTGAATTGTCAACCGTCAACTTTTGATAACCAAAGTTAATGCATCAATTTCTCGAGGCACCTCTTCTACTATTAAGAACTCTTTGCTTAATACTTGTCTCTTTTATCGTCGTGAATAAATATTGTACATATAATATACAATACTGTGTCCGTTGTCCGGTTCACCATTATATTATACGGTATCTAACATCTCTAATGTCGTACTAACGAAATGTCGTGAATGTGTGTGCTGTTGATGCTCCCAAGGGGGTATTACACTGCGCGTTCTCTCACGCCCTGTTTCTAGAGTGCCTCGTCTTATTATATTACGCTAGAAATTGTTTACTGACTGTTTTATTCTCAGACCTGAGCCACAGAATAAGTAATAGTATTATCATACAGAACGGCCACGCACCGCCCCGCCCCGACTCGCATTACCTCGCCCCGCGACTGGCTCGACATGTATCTGGCGGACTTCTGGCGTCCTCTCAGTAAAGCGACATACCCACACATACACAATGACGCGTGTACAGACGTGCCGCGCACACATATAAACGCAAATCATTTTTGATGTATGGCGTGTCCGCCCTGTGCCTGTCCATTGCCCTGTCCAGGCACCCTGTTTCTTATTACATTACGCTATTCCTTTCAGCATGGGGCCCGGCAAAACGTGTCCCTTATACGCTAATTTCTAAAGCCAAGTATATATTTTCTCTTTCCAGAAAGCCCTATCACCAAACCTACCCGAAGACCTCGCAATATCGTTCTACATCCAGTCGCACAAGCTGATATTCGTGGCCTACCAGCTCAGCTCGGTCCACGGAACCATGCGTATCGACTCGTGCCAGGCGGACTGCGCTGTCCCATGGCTTAGTGATGTCTTGTTCATGCTGACGGCCTCGCTACACATGTGTCAGCAGCTTAAGGATAAGGTGAGGATGGATGGTAGTCCCGATTTTACGGATTGGCCTGATCTTGGAAGCTTTGTTTGTGCTACTGTTGATTATGATGACATTGATGACTAATTCTTAAAATATAATGTCGATTAATAATTTCTAACTATGTATGTAACTGTTGTAAGTCAAACAAGATAATTGCGTCCATGGTGGAAATCACTGGTCACTTTCTCTAGAATTACAAATGCATAGAATTTGTTGTAATTTTACTGTGAACGCAGTAACCCCGGGAGGTATTCGCATTTGGTCGCTACGTGAAATAAAAAATACTGCATTGGTTCTTATGTACCTACGCAATTATCCTGGTTGACCTTAATTTAACGATATTTTATATTTATATTTTATATTTATACACACACTAGTTTATAGTTGTTTACTTTTATTTTATTGTGACAATAAAGTATAACCAATAATTTATAATAGTTCTGTGATGTTTTGTTTTGTGATGTTGTTTTTTACGTTATACTAAACCAAAATAGTAACATAACCTAACCCTGCTTAATTATACCTAATCAATTTATTTCTCTACATAGTGTGCATGCTTACTTACCCGGCAATATACATAACTAAATATGTCAAAATTTTAGACAGAAGAGAATTACGTACAATACAAACGTACTTGAATTCATTTCTCCTAAAATAGCTAGCGAATACTCAAACTCAATTTGGTAGATACCTACGTGTTTCGCCTCCCAAATCGACCACTTAATTTCGCCAACTCGTATTATTGCTTCGACATCGGCCTAAATATGAACTCTTTTTCTATTATAACTGAGTCGATTTTGCAGTGGGAGAGTTGAGTAAAATACGAGTTTGCTTTTGCATTTCGAAGTGGGTGGTTTTTATCTAGACGTGACCTAGCACAAGCCTTGATAACGTTGTAAACGATAATAATCGAATAAATAGGTAAACGTAGTTTTTTTATCGTTTGATTATTAATATCGATTTATCGAATCGTTTTGTTTGTTTTTTAATCTGTGCTAAAACGGATTACTGTCTATGGATTCTATAGTCATATTATTTATGTTAAAAAAAACTACGGCCATAAATTCTCTATTTACCTAGACAACATTTTTAAAATTTCCTGTAGATACGATACCGATCGATGTATGTAGAATGGCGAATAAAGTCAACAAAATTAGCAAATTCTTTAGGTGCTTTCAGGGCTTACGAACCATGTTATTAAAAGTACAGTCGCCATCAGATATGTCGGAGCGGCCTCAAAAATATCTGAACACGCACTCTAACGCCTTGACAATAGAGTCGTGTTCAGAAATTTTAGAGCGCCTTGGCCGCTCCTATATATCTAATGGTGATGACTGCACCTACAGTTGGCGATAAAAGATTGTACCTGGGCCATTTTATTTTTTAAAGTTGTCTCCTACACTTTATTTTATTTGTGAATTTATATCTTATTTCTACTCAGAATCACGAGCTCTTTCTATCCTAATAGGAGAAAAAAAGTGTCCCAAGGGTTTTTTCCCATTCCGTTACCATTTTTTCATAGACTTTGTATGGCGATTTCGGAATGGAAAGTTCGAAAAATGTATGGAAATCTTGGGACACTTTTTTCTCCTATTAGGATCAAAAGAGCTCATGATTCTGAGTAGAAATAACATAAAAAATCCCAATTTTGAAAAAAAAGTGTAGGGGACAACTTTAAATAAAATGGCCCACCTATCTTTTTTAGGGTTCCGTACCCAAAGGGTAAAAACGGGACCCTATTACTAAGACTCCGCTGTCCGTCCGTCCGTCTGTCACCAGGCTGTATCTCACGAACCGTGATAGCTAGACAGTTGAAATTTTCACAGATGATGTATTTCTGTTGCCGCTATAACAACAAATATTAAAAACAGAATAAAATAAAGATTTAAGTGGGGCTCCCATACAACAAACGTGATTTTTGACCGAAGTTAAGCAACGTCTGGCGGGGTCAGTACTTGGATGGGTGACCGTTTTTTTGTTTGTTTTTTTTTTGCTTGTTTTGCTCTATTTTTTTGGTGATGATGCGGAACCCTCCGTGCGCGAGTCCGACTCGCACTTGGCCGGTTTTATTTACTTATCTAAACTTTTTCGTTACAGCTGTGCGTGTTCTCGCAGTACAAAGACTTCACGGTAGGCTCCCGGTCCGCATCCATGGTGTTCAATTGATTCCATTCTTCACGTGATTCTCAATGTACGTATGATTAACGAATGGGGTTGGCCAATCGAAGCTTTACAGATGGCGCCATTATAGATTCCCATATCAATCCTACCAATCCTATCAAATTCTGTTTTTTTTATGACTGGATGTTGATTTTACCGTATTCTTGACGACTTTTCTGCCCTCCTAAGGTAAAAGGCCGTATTTTCAAAGAACACTATATGAAAATACGGCCTTTTACCTTAGGAGGGCAGTTTTGACCACTGGTCTGGCCTAGTGGGTTGACCCTGACTGTGAAGCCGCGGTCCTGGGTTCGAATTCCGGTAAGGGCATTCATTTGTGTGATGAGCACAGATATTTGTTCCTGAGTCTTGGGTGTTTTCTATGTATTTGTATATTATATATATCGTTGTCTGAGTACCCACAACACAAACCATCTTGAGCTTACTGTGGGACTTAGTCAATCTGTTTAAGAATGTCCTATGACATTTGTATTCAACCTGCGGCCTGCCGGCAGCTTGTTATGTGACCCCCCAGATGATCCTGGTCACCTTTAAGCAAATGTATCATACGGCCCGGGGCTACAAGGCAAAACCATCTTTGTGGCCCTCATAAAAAGGTTGAGTATATGGCTGCTTTAAGCCAAATCCCAGAGCAAAACTAGAAACGGGAAACCTATGCTGGCGCCATCTGTGAAAACCTTCGAAAGTCGCTATCCCCGTTGTATGTATGTGTATTTATTTTATAGTTAACGAGTCCATTGTTGATATTCTTGTTGAATATGTTGTAACATAATGTATATGCGTAATAACTAACATTAATTGTGACGTTATCTATGAAAAGCGACCTTATCGTCGATGGCGCTTACGGCATTATTAACGATGCTCCGATATAAATATAATGCCGCGCGACGCTGTGAGGCGTAAGCGCCATCGACAATAAGGTCCCTTTTCATAGATAATGCCCTAATTTATTTAGGTATTGTTAAGGGAGGTTTGCACATGTTAGAAGGATAACGGATGGTAGCTGTTGAAATTAATATTATGGCGCACTACAAAGCTGTTTCCACATTTTTATTTAGCCTATCTATCCCAACGTTAATTAAACTGATTATAAAGTCCAACGGAAGAATAAACAAAATAAATAAATGAATAAAAACAAAAACACATTATTATAAGCGTCTCAAACGCTGACACAAAATTTTCAGTTGGCATATTGAGGTGTTTTCATAATCATAATGAGGAATCGGACTTATATGCCTCGCATCAACATAAACTATGACAACATGTCAAACTGGATTCTATCGGGAAGGAATTGGCAGTGTTCATACATATATGATTACGAGACAAAATTTTCATGAGAGTAAATATACCAAAGACATTCCTTAAATAATTCAAGTTGGGTATTAGATTTGTAAAATCAATGTGGACACAGCTTTTTACACAAAAGCAATATAGCACAGGGATACCGATACCGCTGCCGATAAACTTAATGTTATATCACAATTGTATAGAGTTGTAACTTCACAGACTATTTTGACATACAAACATGTTGGTAGAAATTATTTAGTCTTGTAATAACTAAATAGAACAGTCTCGTATAAGTTAGGCTAAAGGCTTATTTCTTGTAAAATGGGTGTTTTACAATTTTAAGTTTAGCGTACTACAGACTTAATTATATGTTTATCACAAAAAGTGTAAAGGATGCAACTTGAGTTAAAATGATAAATTACCTCTCATTCTAACGCCTTGATCAATGATCACGAAACACTAATAAAAAAAAAACAATATACATAGCAGTCGGCAGTTGGTAAAAGACTTTCACTTCGCAAGACTAATGTTAAATGGTTATTAGTTGTTATACACTAAACTGCAATATTCGGTGCTATGGATTCTTTGTTACAGAAACATGTCAAGTACACTGGATATATTATAATTTTCTATGCTATTTTTTAATCAATCCAATCAGATTTTGATATGACAGTTAGAATGCGTTTTTAGGACAAAAACTTTTACTTATATTAGTTACTTTTTTTTTCAATCAAAATAGAAATAACTACTTAAATATTACCAAAATATGGAAAATTGTTATTTTGTTCTAAAATCAATTAACTATCCGTATTTTATTTTATTATAATTATTATATCTATTTCCAATAGTAAAAACTAACGCACTGTAAGCAACGCTTTTATAGAACCACGATAAAATCACAATGCTTAAAAATGTACTAAAAGGCAAGTTTTGAAATTGTATTCGGATAGATCTGAACGAAATGATAGGTTGTTGGCTAGTAATGTAATTTCGAAGCAATAACGCTTCTTTTAATTTAATCGTATTAGTCGCGAGAATAAACGTAACCCTCGAATGCATCGTAGCTAATTAAGTTTGTAGAAATAAATATGAATAATGTCTCTTCCTAGAATTCAGATGTCAAATTTTATTTTATATTACATTATACTGCCCGCGTTTTATAGTAAAATACTTACCTTTAGTACCATTACATTAGAATTTAGATAGAGACGAGTAGAAAATTAAGAGCCTTATCACACTGGCGATTTGCAAGAGTTGAAAGTGAGACGGCGAGTTCGCCGCGGGCGCGCAATGATTTCGCCGCGAGCGCGCTAGTGTGATGAGGCTCTAAGTTTCCTGATCTAAGTATGTGGAAAGTTTCATCTCTGCCCGATGGCGATGGCGCCACTTCAGACCGCTATAGACAGCCCTGGTGTCATCAATTACTTAGAAAAAGCACGAGAAACACCATTGTTACATCGATTAGTAGTCGATATTATTTACTGGTCTCTCAATTAGCCTAGAATTGACTTTGTCACTGTCCAGAATTGTGCAATTAAGATATGTTTATAGGTATATGAAATTATAAATTCATGAAATCATGCTGTAAATTCGAATATCAAAAACCCATTCATAACGGTTTCCATTTGCCATAAAAGGCGGTCGCTGATGAAAATAGTGGAGGTTTACAGAGGTAGGCTGCGGTCGTACTGCAGACGCCGCACGCAGCCGACAACGTCACGTCGCACGCAGCGTCTGAATGGTGTGTTCGAGAATGCTCGGGAGTGGTCGTTTTCGCTCGCTGCGTGCGGCGTCCCCCCGCCAACACCATTCAGACGCTGCGTGCGACGTGACGTTGTCGGCTGCGTGCGGCGTCTGCAGTACGACCGCAGCCGTAGCCATTTTGTGTCAGCATCGAATAGCTGTTGACGTTGCAAGCGGCAGCGTCAACTGCAGCGGATTTGCTCGGAGCGTTCATTTTGGCTATATTTCCACTGGGGAGACTTTCCACGTGCAAGAATCAACCAATAGCACGTCTACACCTAACATCTCATCCTAAGTGAAATGGCATTCTTAGGCCTGTTTGGCCTACTACATTGTAGGCCATCATAGGCCAACACATTCAACGAATAGATACTGGTGACATAATTGTTACATATCTGTAGATCTCATATTATGTTTTAGGATCTGATCATAAATGCATATTTCCGTAATAGTTCAAAAGTTTTTGCTGATATAATATCAAAATTATAAAATAACAAAAAAAGACCTGTAACTTAAAAATCAGTCATTAGTTACATTACTTATGTTGCAGAAAACGTCATCTGTCCATTTTAAGTAGAATTTACTACTTATCTTTTAATTTAAAGATCTATTATGATATTTATGATGTAAAAAGATATATTGTGATAATAAATCAAACAACGGAATTGGGAAATAAATAATGTTAAAATTGTATTTTTATGCACACAATAATAATTATAGTTAATATTGTTAACGCACTTTCTATTGTAACTTATAACCGTTTGAGAAGTACACGTAGGTACCTACTTTATTTAGTCCTTGTAATTAAAGAAATGTATTATTGTATTTTTAAGTTATTTAATCAGTACAAACGGTACCTAAAGTCATACTTAACTCCACTAGTTTTCTGGTATCGGCTTAGAAAATATGCAGGCCATGCACGACTCGTGTAATAATAATACTGTTTATTTTTATGTTAGCATCCCTATAGCGAAGAGTTAATTATTGTAGAAGAATTATATTATAGTCTGAAAAATTGATGCTTCGAACTTGACAGCTGAAGCAGATGGCGCTGTACGGCCTCCGTACATGCCATTTATGCGACCCCAAAACTAATATCAAACTCAGGCCACAGTTTTTTCTTAAACTTCACAACTCTTCTATAATCAATAGTTTTTTGCTTATAGTATAAGAGGTCCCTAATATTTGGTAGATTTCCAATAATAAATGTATCCAAAAACTGCATTTATAATTAACATTTTCTTTTTATATGACCTCTTAAGTACCACCTGTGTAATTTTTTTGACATGTTTGACAATAAAATTATTATACTATACTAGTATTATTAGGTAGTCGCGGACTATTTAAATCTGTAATATATGATAAATAAACAGTTCTTGTGATTGTGTTGTATTTCAGTAAACCAAAATGATGTTATGTGTTTGTAGTTTTATTTATGTTTATTTCCATTACTATTTGCAGATCTTTAACATGCCCAAAAGATATCTTCGTAGGTAGGTAGTTTCAACATAGGTATATAAGCTCACATATTAACTCACACCAGTTAAATGAATTTATAAATGAGCTTTCGCTAGCCTTCTAATGCCTACAATTTTATCTGTCCAGTTAAATTAGAATAAATTGAATTTTTTTGGGCGGACCACATTACACACGATCGAAGAGGCCTCGGACCGGATCAAGGTCACGATCCGGTACGCCCGTCTGTAATAGCTATTACAGCCAGTGTGGGATCACCTTTACTTGTTTCTATTGCCACGCTTTTGCCACGGATGTTAGAGTTAGACCAAGAAAAGTCTGCAGCGATTTTGATAGCCCACGCAGTGCAAGTGTTATTTACACGTCATAAATTCATAGAAGTTTGGCGTTTAAAATGACACTTGCACTGCGTGGGCTATCAAAATCGCTGCAGACTTTCCCCGTCTGACTCTTGTGTTTAAATGTTTACAGACGACCGCACCGGACCGCGATCTAGGCGACCAAAACTGTAGAATGCAATACTGATTTCATGTTTTGGCCATTCTCAATTTAATGGACGTATTGCAACCTATCTCCGTAAACGCCATTAACCTTTGGCTGCGTTGACGTCTATCAATAGACGCTTTTGTTTTGAATACTTTTGTTGACGAAAACGTCGCCCTATTTTCACAAAATGTTGTAAGTTGTGAAACAAAACATATCGTTATTACATGTAGTTAAAGCTTAGAATCGTTTACGATGATTCAATCAATATTGATAAAAACAACGTTGCAGTTTTATTGACATTTGGAAATTGTAGTGTTTTAGGGACGTAGTGTTAAGTTGATTTCACTGATATTTTCAATTATTTATATTTTTCTTCGTTCTAATGCCATTAAATTAAGGTCCTGCAACTGTAGAATCTCCAAAGCACAATGGCATTAAGAATTGGTGGGTGGTTTGGTTTAATTTCCGTGATAGTGATTGGGTTGTTTGGATTCGGATGGTATTTAACAATTCTTTCGTTTTTGGTCTCCTTTCTGGCAGGGTAAGTATGTTTATTTCAACTGAAAATACTGTTTTTTCATTGAAAATATCCAAGAATCTAGTTTCGACCTTTCATTGACTGAAATTTGTCAATAATTTTATTTTACAGGATATTAACGATCCTTTATTTAAATTATGACGACAAGAAGATCTTCAATGTAGACATAAATTGCCTGGATGACCCACTGCAGCGAACAAATTATTCCATTCAGTCCCCAAAGGTGAGCTTAGCAGAATTTCTATGGTTTTGGTTATGGTGTCTTACCGTTAACCTTATAAGGCTTTATGACCTATTATCGGTTGTAAATTTATGCTGGTGGTAAATTGTGCTTCAAATTACCCAATCAATGCCCCTTTTGTATAGATTTAAACAATAACTGTTTTTATAACTCCAGTGGACTCATTCACATCATCAATGTTCATATGTTAAATTATATTAGAAGTACTACATATAAATCTTTGCCCCTGATAATAATAATATTGTGGTGTTAAAGCTTTTTTTCTGCTCTATATTTTTTATACTTTGTGAATTTTCCTAATGTAGTGACTTCTAATATAATTGATTAGAAAATATTCAGTTAAAATTTTAAGTTTCATTAACTAATGTAATGTATGTTTCAGATTCTAGAACTATTCAATTCCAACCAACCTTTGCCAAAATTTGACCAGCGCATTACTGGCAGTGATACAGTTGACTCGTTCCTGAATGAAATCATCACTATCATCATAAATGACTATGTGACCACATGGTATGGCATCTTGACTGATGATGAAGAGTTCACAAGTCGTTCAATCAAAAAATTGGTGATTTCTACTAGCGCTAATGTAGCCAATAGGTGAGTTTTGCTTTAATCCATTTACATCCTGTTTATTAACTTCCTGACTCACACAGTTAAACTTTGGAATAAAATGTAGCCCGCAGTAATTCCAGACTTATTTTAAACCTTTAAGAAAAGATCATGATCCTCATCTTAATGCTTTAAAATTTGCTTACCATCAGGCAAATTGTCTACCAGTTTGCCTTGGTTTGAAAGACATTGCTTTAATGTATGCTTTAATATTACACAGTAAAAAAGGAATCTAACTTATTTATTTGTATTATGGAGTTGTTTAATAGTAGTAGTAACTTCAGTATCGACGACATCATAGCAATTGCAGGAAAGACTTGGGAGAATAATGCTACAGACAAAGAGAAATGGAAAAAGATGGAGGAGGCTTTTACAAGGGATCACACATCGGGAAAATATAATAAAGAAGAAGTAAATTTTAAATTTTATAACGGATGTGCGAGAAACAAAGCCATTATACAACTTGTTTACATTACATTTTTTCACGGTTTATATGCTTTCCCGCCTAAGAAGCTATGGCATAGATATAGCAAAAATATGTCCAAAAGTGTACACCTTCATTTTGATTTTGTCAGAGTTGTACAAAAAACCTCTGTTTATGACAGACTAACAAGAATAATGTTCCTTGTGAATAAATCGCAAATGCTCCTACATATTAATATTTGTTTTGAACATAACATTGTATATAAATAATGTAATTAAAAAGAGGTTAATGTCCGCTGGGAAACATAATTAATGCTTATCTAATGAACTCTTTGCTAATTATGATAATGCTCTCAAGAAAGGTCTGTTACGATTACTTTAGACCTTGATGAATGATTATTTTTTAAATATTTGGTATCTTAGCATTTGGTATTCTTCATTGCTGCAATTTCGCAGTAAATGTTTAAATTCATAAAACTATTACACAATATATATTAGCGGGTTGCGGGTGCTTCTATACATATATTTCATATGTTTAAACGCAAGTCATGTGCCGCGCGCCCTCGTTTGACTATTGGCGCTACTTTAGTATCTACTGTGTAAACATATATAGGAGGTTCAAATTCATTTGACACAAGTGAGACGTGTCCCTACATAAAATGTTACCTTTTCCAGAGTAAAAAGCGTAGACTGGATCCACCTCCTCTCAACAAAATTTCCCGAGGAGCTAACAATGCACCTAAAACTGTTCAAACAGTCGAGAGTGAGGTTGAAGCACATAGATCTAGTAGCTGCTAAAGAGGTCAATGGCAACGGCAAACCTAGCCCAAAGAAGGAGGAAAAGAAGACGCATAGAAGGAATAAGAGTGACACAGATTTGTCCTGGCCCCCAGGTACCTATGATTTAATCTGATTATCTAACCTTGAATCCGGAATGTGAAACTGCAATGTGAAGGTTGCGAGCGTGTATTTCAAGAGATTACAAAAAAAAACAACCTTGCTTCGTTACTGGTACGATTGGCTCTGAACTTGTAGTAGTAATTAGTGATTTTTGCTGTCACCATGGAGCCGATGTAAAGTTAACTTAAATGGACTCACAGATAGACAGCGTATTCGTCAGATCAGATCAGGTGCCAAGACATAGACAAACAATAATAAACTTAGCCAGCGGCGATTTTTTTCAGATACTCAAACATTTGGAAAGTCCAAGTTTTACGATAGCTCCGAAGATTTAAGTGGGAAATCATTGACCGACCTGTTTTTCGACTTGGAAACCTCAATAGAGAACAGACAGCTCTGCCGCGACGCATTTTGCACCGATCCTAAAAAGGAATATGGTGAGAAATAGTAAATCATGAAGACAATTCTTATCTATGTGTTACTATACATTCTACAATTTATTCGATTGTGTACAGTAGGTATTCTCATCCAAAAAAGCACATATTTCAACTGACTTTCCAATGTCACATAAGAGTGTTATAAGAAGCAGAATCAGAAAATACAACAGCAGGAGTAGAAATTATGTCTATATCAATATAGTAAAACAATACTTGTGTCGGGAGAGGCCGCTCTTCCATTAGGAAAGACAGTGTGTTGTTTTTTTTTTTTAATTCTATTTTTTTTTTTTTTTATTTAATCCAAAACAAAATTAAAGTGTATTTATTGCACTTATCTGCCAAACTGCAGAACAGTTGTTAAGTAAACTTTAGCTTAACTTAAGGGCAATCCTGCTTTAAAAATTGAAATGAAATTTCTATAATAAACCCTTATTTTTTTTTTCAGCATTACTATGCGAAGTGTCAGAAGCCGTGATCTACCTAGTAGCTCCTGAGGAAGTGTGGAAATGTCACGCCTTGAAGCTGTTACTCATTGATCTACTGTCGTCGGTGGTTCTGCGACCTGTGGTGGCGCTGCTTAGCGATCCGGACAACATCAACAGAGCCATTATTAGGACGGTGAGTGTGAAACAAAGTTAATAAATGGTTGGTGTAACATAATATAACACAAGGCCGCTGCGTCGCCAGTTCACTTCTTTTGAACTTGGCTTGACACGCTGCCGTGTGTCTAGCTTTCGGTGGTTGCACCGTTTAGCTGATAGCACTGCAGTGTGGAAATACCTTGAAGTTGCTACATAATCTACTATCCTCGGTGGTTCTGTGGCCTGTGGTGGCACTGCTTATTGCTTAGCAATCCGGACAACAACGACAGAGCCATTATTAAGGTTCCGTCACTCAGGCGCGTTTTCCGGGTGGGGCGTAAGCGGGGCGCGCCGCTTTTACATATAAAACGCTCACGTCCCGCCCGGAAAACGCGCTTGTGTGACGGAACCTTTAGAACGGGAGTCTGACCCTATAGAGTTAAGTATTTCGGTTGTTGCACCGTTTACCTGATGGCCCCTGAAGTGTGGTTTATTATAATTACTGTTTATTCTAGTGTTGTCGCGACGCGGTTCTGCCGTCAGAGCAGTTCCTCACAGTAATACGGTGCTGCGGCGACGCCGAGGAACTAGATGCCACGTTGGAAATGGTGCAGAAAGACATACAGAAACTAGTAAGAATTCTTAACCTGACATTTTAAATGACATTTTATTGGTAACAGTGGTCTACAGCGACTAGCGACCAATTATTTTCTTGCATAACAAACGTATCATCGTCGTTCACACTGTTGACTGACAATTCGTTAACTTTATTACAAAGATAAGGTCGCTCTAAATTAACTTTTCCAAGAGAAAATACTCGTTCACGAGGAAAAAACTTGTTTATCGCCCTATTTGGACGATAATGTTCAAGGTATTTCTGTAATTTTACTGTAACATAATATATTGTAATTATAGCATTCGAGAGACAGTGCTGGAGAGTGGGAACTGCAAGATCGGCAGAAGCTGTCTTCACTGCAATACCTTACTAGGATTATACAAGCCCGGAAAGCCACTTTAGGTCCTCAAGGTAAATTTAGAAGCGTGTTTGCATTTTTTTCTGTAATTTTTCATATGTAATTTGACCTTTGTATGCGTAATTTTCACCTCTGTAAAAATGACCACAATTTATTTTATGTGTGGGATTGGCAACGAGTTTCTCAACCCGCCAACGGAGCATCGGCTGACGTTTATTAACCTTCCTTTTTAGGAACCAGCAGCGCCACAGAAGTGAAATTGTCAGAAGAAGTGATTAGATCCGAGAAATTTCTGCGGGCACAAGAAAACTGGAGGTCTCAAGCGCAGTACACACTAGACATAGAACTCAATGAAACAGGTTGGTACCGTTTCTTTCTACTTATAACGTAGCATAAATTATTACACAAAATAACTTAAAATCATGATTTGCTGTAATTATTTTGAATTTATCAGTAAATTCATGTTATTGTAACGAAAAACACAAATATACCTAATGTTATTTTACTTGTTAAGGTCATAAAACTGCACTTTACACAAAGAAGTTTATACTAATAACTAAAAATATTAGTAATATTAGTTTTTAGTTATAATTACAAATAGACCTAGAAAAAAGGGATGAGTTCTAGTTAATTCATGGTGGTTTTTATGCTCGTAAATTCTTGCAATAGTAAACAGTAATACTTGTTTTATATTTTAAAGTGACTCTATTTCGGAGGATGTCAACATTATCAAACAGAGGTAGGCCTATTCTGCAAGATAGGCATTCTAGATTAGCCTGTACTGCTTGCTAGTAGGAGTAGTAGTTAATCATTAGATATAGTACGGTAAAAAGTTATTTTAATAGTGGAGGAGTAGAGTCGTCTATGAAAAAATTGAGCCTCGAATTTGGCAGCTGAAATATGTTACTGTGCAGTCGATCACGTCGTACATGGCGCAACTTTCATTTTCAAACAAAGTCAATTCAGTTAATGTCCATTTTAATTTTTAACAAGCAGAAACGTTAAATTTAAAAGTGGTAAAATTACTTAGGTCTTACGGACCTTACGGTAGATGTCGCTCGGGTCGGGTCTTATGGGTCAAGGGACCCATATGGTGCAAAGATTTGCTGGCTATCGATGAGGTCTTGGTGGGTCAGATGGCAGAGCGCTGGAGTATCGATCCAGAGGCCGTGAGTTCAAGTCTCACCCAAAACAGTATTTTTTCCACTTTTAATTTTATTCTTAGCTTTATTGACAATTGCCAATCAAAACCCCGGGGCACAATTTTTTTCAGTCTACATCTCTTCTATATTAAACAACTCTTATATCTCATTAGAAAAACATTAATTATGCTTATATCCGATAACAGTCTAGTGTCATTTTCCAGTCCATGTTTAGTCTCATTGGATCAACTTTGACATAAAATAGACGCTGGTTACCTTATGCTTAATTCAACGCGCAACGCAACCTAAATACACAAACATAAGGTTCAATTTCCAACTTCCAGATTCGATACAGTCTTCTAAACTAGTGATCGACAAGCTTCGGTCATCCGCCTTGGAAGTTTGCGACACGTACCTGTCTCCGAGCCGAGTGGGCGTGCTAGGGCTCCCTGAGAACACTTACGCGGAACTGGTCCGGAAGATCAATACGGAAGGGGAGGAGTTTACGAACAACCCCGTTATATGCTTCGATGACGTGTATAAATGTGTTTGGGATGCCCTTCAGGTGAGTTTTTCATTGATTTACTTTGTATACACTGATTTCAAGCTTTAAAACTACCTCGACGCCATTATCCCCGTGGTCTCAGAGAAAGACTGCTAAAGTTGACATCAACTTTCTAGCTGCGCGAGTTTTTCAAACTACCCGCATTCGGTCTTGTTTATGAACTTGAACGATGAACTGGAATAACTTCTAGTGGAATACTATGAATTTTCTATTTATTTATGTGCTAAGAACAATAATATCGTTTTAAACATTGTGACGAATATAAATTAATACTTCCGTCTGATTGATCGCCGCCGGTGGGACGACTATGTAGACCTAATCATAGAGAAATATAGTAAGACAAGGGTGCACTCCACACATCAGTTTTGGTACCGAAAAGACTATTAATTTCGGTGTCTACATCTAGTATCGAGTAGCGGAACTATCAGTACTGGTTCTACTATGAGTCTTATGCTCAACAACATAAGACTTTCCGGTCGGTGCTACTTCTATTGCCAAGTAGCAGTACTGATAGTTCCGGTACTCGATGCTAGATGTAGACACTGAAATTAATAGTCTTTTTGGTACCAAAACTGATGTATGGAGTGAGCAGTCTATGTATTTTTTCTCTATGACCTAATTAAGTTTGTTATCAACTGGATATGAGTATTCATAAATATAATTTATTTCGTTTTAGGACGATTATTCGTGGCAATTGTATTGCATGACGAACGGAGAACAGGACTCAGCTGCTAACAGGTACTACTGAATCTGGATATTTGAACCAAAAGCGAAGAAACATATGTTTATTTATTCTAAAATCTTGATGACGTATTGAACTTTTCTTTTCAGTGAAATCAAAAAAGATGACAAAGACGCCAAGAAATATACCGGTAAGATATTTGTTAAAACATCTAATAGCTATAATACAGTAGCTTTAGGGATCGTGTGCGTTGGAGTCTGCCATCTTGTAGCCTAAAAAGAAAACTTAAACTTAACATTGAAACTGTCACTGACAGCGGGTGCTACGCCATACAGTTCAATGAGTTGGATAGTCGCCCACTTTGTAGTCTCAATCGGAAAACTAAACTTAAAATTAATAGTTCGCGCGAATCTATTGGACACTCCTACAATTCATACACCCTCCCTATTGGTAGGAATTCACTAATAAAATTGGGTACAATAACATTTTAACTTTTTGGTTAAGTGACTAAGGCGTGACGTCACACCCTTGTGTCATTTACTCTCATTTCTTATTGTTACGTGGCATCAATGCAGGTCCAATATAGGGATCTATATCTGAATCCCTAAAGTCTTTTCTCCTATCTTTAAATTCCCTAATATTGTTTGTCATAATGATCAGTTGTCCTAACACTAAAAACCTTAATTTTGGTTTCCCTAATTATTGATTATTTATCCTAATGTTATTAAGCATATTTTCTTTTTTGCGAGGGTCGCAGTTCTAACCCTAACCTAACTTACTTTTGTGGCAGCAAGTTCTAAAACCTAACCATTTTTCAGAACCTTACATGGAAAATAATCGTTATGACAATTGGTCGTTAGGGCATGTGCCCATTAGGACAAACCAGTTAGGGCAAGTGACTTTAGGACAAACGTTGTTAGGGATTCAGAATGACACACATGTAATCGTCATCAAAATAGTATATATCGACGATATAAAACCATTTAGTCAACATGCGGCTTACATTAATAGTATTTGTCACCAAGCCAACCCAGGCAAATGCAAGAGACTATTGAAGTCGTGCCTCAGCACGTTTCCCAAGTTGTTCCACAAGAGTGACAAGCCCCAGTGGACGAACAAGGCGTCCACTTTCCCACGCAACGTCACTAGGAGACCGCCGTGCGACAGGAGCCATACGCTGCCTAAATGCAAATTTGGTATTTCGTTGCCGTTTTGTAGTACAACACCATCATAGTGCCAGTGGAGTTATACATAATAGAAAAAAAAAAAATAAAAAAAATCGCGACAAGTAGGTAACTATAGCTCGTCTTTTGGATTAGAAAAATAACCGTCTATATTTATTCCAGCCATCTTAAAAGAATATTTTTCAGTTTTAATATGGTTTTCTTAGAAAATACACATTTTCTTAATCTAAAAAAACGAAGTATACATTTCGATCTCACACATACCTACGTTAGTATTGTGATAGCTATATTCTGCCGGCACGGTGTTTTCTTACTGTAATATGTATCTTTAGTGTCAGTTAGTACTTAGATTATAAATGTACTTACATTGGAGTAGCATTTGGTTAGTTCGATTAAATGTAGGTAAGTACCTACGCTCTGGATGAATATATTTCTGTATTGAAACGTATTATTGATTACCGAATTGGCTAGATTTTATAAATGTATATAGTAGAGAGTTTTCATCATTGCTTCCCTGCTGGTGGATATGACTTGAACGCTAGTAACAATTCTTTAAATTACATAAATATCTAATAGTACTGTGGAACATTCTTTATATCTTAGTATGTATTTTAAGTTTTAAGCGTGAAATGGCACAAATAGTAAGCTGATTCTTTTTTTCACTTAAGTAAAATAGTATTAACTATTGTCTATGTTCATCGTCAGTAATAATTTTATGTTGTCTTCATGACAGGAGTAGACACGTTACCAGTGCCCGGTGCAAGACACAACCGATCACGGTCTGATATTGTGGGGAATTTGGCACAAAAAATGATCAGTGAAAGTGCAGGTTAGTTTCACTCTCGCTCTCTTATTTGTGCAAATTATTACAATTATAAGTTGAAAACATTATATTGAAAAAGATTCCGTTGAATAAGTTGAACTAGTAATTAGAAATTTTGAAGCTTATATGTTACTCTAAGTGACATGGTTCGCAGTTTCTCAGGGGTCCTCTGACTCAGGTCCTCAGAGACCACTCATTGAGATGATATGTAGAGTTAATGGTCACGGCGGCCACTTGTGGACCCTGAGTTAGAGCATTTTACCCTGTGGTTTTGAATACTGCAATATTATGTAGGTACCTACTGTATTTCCACGCACGTGAAGAAAAAAAAATTGTAAAATTTCAGGACCGTCAAATTTGACTTCTCCCAACACAAGCAATATGTCGCTGTCTCACTCAAACATCAGCCAAAACGCAAGGAATCTCACCTCTCCATTGCAAGCGTCAATCATTGAAACAGGTAATCATTTATATCAATCATGTGTAGAAAAGTATTTCATTAAAGAAAGAAGAAATTTTAGCACGCTCCGTGGTCTCGTTTCATTTTCATTGAAGTCAAATGTTTATTATGTTAATCGTGTAGAAAATGTTTTTATATGGTGGCGGCAATAACCTGATACCTTCCTTGTAGCTCTGATGCAAGACAAAGGGAAGACAATTGGAATCTACGCAATAGCAGTGACTAGAGTGTCAGATAACGAGAAATGGCACATTTATAGGAGATACAGCGACTTTTATGACTTACATTCATCGATTAAAGATAAGGTAAATGAGCTGAATTTTACCCTTATTCATTATCTATATTATATACTTAATATACTAATAACAATTCTTTTAAATGTGGACCTTATGTCTCGGCATTAAGGTTTACGAAATGTAAGTTATACTTGGTCAACCAGATCTTGACAGTAGAAAAAGGCGGCAAATTTGAAAAAATGTAGGCGCGAAAGGATATCGTCCCATAGAAAATTTGAATTTCACGCCTTTTTTTACTGACAAGATTTGGTTGACCAGCTATAATAATGTGACGCGTGTCCGGGCTGTTTGAAATGTATGCATTTTAATAAAGTTTATGAATTAATTATTAAACAATTAATTCTTCTCTATTTTTCTGGACTTGAGGTTAAAATATCAATACCTTATGAAATATCACATATCAGTAAGGGACTCTTTGACAAAAGAGTGAGCCGCTTACTAATGCGCCGGCGGCAAATTATATGGACCAGAAACAAATATTAGTACTTAGTAGATTTTTATTTAATTCTTCGAGTTATCTTTCATGTTCCAGTGGCCTGAATTAGGCCACCTCCCTTTTCCTGCGAAGAAGACATTTCAAAACACCTCCCGCGCCGTTTTAGAAACCAGAAAACGAATGCTGAATAACTACCTGCTGAATTTAGGGAACCTCGCAAGGGAGGCGCGGTATATGGCGCTCTGGTCACCAGATTACCTAGGAGGATTCCTTAGCCAGGAGATACAGACAGGGAAGACTAGCAATATGGTAAGTACGATTCTACATGCAATTAGAAAGCGAATGCTGAACTAGTACCTGATGAACTTGGCGAACCACGCACTATTGCGCGGTACACCGTACACGGCGCTCTGGAAACCAGATTATCTAGCAGGGTTCCTGAGTCAAGATATACCTACAGACTGGATAGACTAGCAACACGGTAAGTACGAGTACAAAAATTATAAAATACTTCTGTTTGTAAGCCAGGTTTTCTTCGGAAGCTTCGTATCCTACCGACTGCGCCAAATAACATGTATTTATAGGTCCGTACAAAAAATACTGTAGCATGACAAATACGAAGGTTTCCGAGAAAATACGATGGCAAAGGATTATGTACTAAAGATGAACTATTCCAGCTTTTAAAAACATTCTACGACTTGCACATCTGTACTACTTACTACTTTACATTTTGCAAGGATTTTAAAATGCCTAATCTCTTCTATTCCCCAGTTCGATGCCCTGTTTGTGAATTCAATAAAGGCTGGTGTGAGGACATTAAAGAACATGCCTGACCAGTTTGCTAATACAGTCGATGGAGTTATGGATGGTAAGGAGCCAATGATTACAGTTTTTTGATGCTGTATGAGGAGGAGCTGCAACGGGACATAGAGGCGGTCTATCGTTGGAGTGTTGAAAATGAACTCTATTTCAATGCAAGTAAATGCGAAATGATGTCTTTCACCCGGTCCCATACACCTCAAATATTTCGTTACAATATTGGCGGCGCCGACATATCACGCTCGGAACAGGTACGTGACTTAGGAGTTCTCTTTGACTCAAATATAACGTTTCGCGAACATGTCCAGGCCGTGGCTAAGACTGCATACAAAAGACTGGGTTTCGTTCTGCGCAATTCAGCGCCCCTGACTGTGGAAGCCACACGCGTGTTGTATGCGGCACTCGTGCGCAGCGTTCTCGAAACGAACGCTGTGGTGTGGAGTCCGCATGAAAGCAAATATATACTTATGCTGGAGCAAGTCCAAAAGTCGTATCTTAGGGCATTATACAAGAAAATACACACATCCGTATATGTACCCTACTCTGTTTCTGCAGGGACATCTAGGGTACGACTCGCTTCAGCTACGGAGGTTGCTCTCTTTGGCGAAATTCACGATCGGTATTATTAGAAACTTAATAGATAGCGTAGCCCTTGTCGAGGCCTTCATGCGATTATTTGTGCCTAACCAGTACACTCGCGCGCGGCGCCACCCGCTGCTGGCGGAGGGCACCGCGCGCACGCGGGCGCACGCGCAGGCGCCGGTCGTGCGCGCGCACGCTCTGCTCAACTCCGTGCTCGAGGCACACCCGGAATGTGATTTGTTTGCGAGTGCAATTGGACGACTGATGATTGAGTGTAAGAGAGTGATAGAGCGAGAGATGCCTGTAAGTAGTATTATATAATGTTGTTATGTATGTAAATACTTTCTCCCAATTTGTGCCGCTGTGGCTTTAGCTGTTAAGGTACAATTGTCAACTTAATAAACAATAAACAATAATAAACAATGAGCATACAGTTTGACAATATACATGTACATAAATTCTAATATTCACTTCCATGAAAATTTGACATTTCACAAAAGAGTACAGCATATTCGCTAGCAAACTAATGTTAACCTTAATTTGATCAGTTAGTCAAGTATTACTATTTTACAGGTATTTCAAAGGTGTTCCAAAGCAAAGGAAGTGACAGTTGCGAGGACCTTAGATACGCAAATTCCTCGGATAGTCAAGATGTAAGTATTATTTATTTAATTTTAATGTCTGCTAGTTTCAAACTTGAATAAGATCATTCTTAGTTCCAAAAGCACTTATGGCGGGTTGCAATCCGGAAAAAATCAACGAAATGATTAACAGGAAATAAATATCGCCGGTGCCTACGGCTATTGCTATTGCGCATGATATGGCACAGTGCTTTATTTAGAAATGAGAGCGGGCGTATAATGTACGCGGTTTCCGCATAATAACCACATAATATGCAATAGTAGATTGTTAACCAACGGATGAAAGGATAAAAATCGTTATTTATGGAATGGTGAGTTAAATATCAGAATGAAAATTGTATAACAAATAAATTTAAACCCAAATTTCAGTTGCTTATCGTAAATAAAATCATTAAATCGTACTTGGAACGTACAATGCTCCAGTTTCTGCGTATCATTTTCTGCACACCTTTTAGGACAACAATGACCCTCTCTTAGAGCATGAGAAATGAAAAGTCTAGTAACGTTATGTCCTGGTAATTGACCGAAGCGTAGCGAAGGTCTACGTTTTGACTCGGGCATTTTGCTTTTGTATGTCCGGATGTTCTCCTCTACAGGTCACAATTCTCAACCGATTCTTGTGAAATTTTGTGACCAGATTCTATGAGTAAATAATTTTTTTTGTCGATCCCGTTTTTGGAAATTTTCAAAAATGGAGGAGTTGTGATACCTCGCGTTTAAACAAATAGTTGTATCGATATCATAAGAGTATTTTCTTTTCGAGACATATTTACATAGTAAATGGAAATAAATGCAGAAAAATTGTATTGCTGGTTTAGGCGGTATTTAGATATTTAGTTTGTACTCGAGAATGAGTAGCCGAATTTCGTCAGCTTAGCTAAGAACTATCATGGCGCATTTTGTAAACAATCGCTTTTTTTGTTTGCACACAGAAAGTCTGGGTTCGATCCCCAGTAAGACATCACTTTTTGTATTTCTTTTTCACTTAAACTTCGTATTTTTTTTAATAAATTAAAATCTTTGTATTGTTGATTGATCAAACCGCTGTGTGGCGCTGTCATCGTGCACGGTCCCAATAAGCTATGCTCGCGAGGTCTACAGCTCACAGAGCCACTAGATATTATAAACGATTGTATTATGTACGCAGGAGGGCGACGAAAGCGCAGCGCTGCGTCTGCTGGAAGAGGTGTTAGGCATTCGGGGGCTGTGGCTGCGGAGGAAACTGCTAGCGCCGTTGCGCACACTTATTGCAGACCGGGTCAACAAGTAAGTTCGGTACAACTATAGCCACAGACCACCTCAACTACTCACCAGAGGTCACCACATATAAGCACTCCCGGGCAAATAGAGTATGCGAGGGAAACTTATTTCAGTTGCGCCTACAATTACGAGCAATACTCGTGAAAGTTAAAAATACATACAAAAATTTAGCTTTAGGGATGAGCAAATATTTCTCTTATTTTTACAGAAAGGTGTTTGATTTAGTATCTTCGCTGACTTCGCCCCGGAACGTCGTTCAATATCTTAAGACATTTAAGTAAGTTGAATACTACTTTATTTTTTATTGGTTGCACCATGGTCTTCAAATTAGGTAGGTATACAGCCATCGCATATAATTATGTTGGGGGTGTATTATAATACCCAATGTACCTACTCGTAATTTTGACACCAAAAATGATTACGCAAGCCATTTAAAAACGCACAGGAGAGTAGAGCAACAACACAACTATTTAATTTGTCATAATCTTAATTCTGTCTTCTTGTAGGACCTAGGTCTATATGGATCCCGACCTAACAATATTTCTGTTTCAGACAATGGCTCACGAGCCGCAACAACCCGCAGGGCGGTAACCGCGATGCGGCCACTAAGGCTAGGACCAGAGTTGCTGCCAAAGTTGCCCTATTAGCTGCTTCATCAGGTTTAAAACCAAACAAATATTACAAGCTTTTTATCTTAAATACCTAAAAAGCAAACTACATATAGTTCGTTTTTTAGCATTAAAAACAAGGTAAACAATCTTGAAACACGCTTTAAAAATAGTTTATATTACTTATGAAAGCAAAAGAATGTAAAAGATAGTATATATGATTTATAATTCTAACATATTTGCTGTAACTTATTTTTCAATGGTGATTTTTAAAAAGACATGTCAAGATAGCTTACCTTCTTTCTAATGCAAAAAAAAAACGAACTATAGTTATTGGCCTTTTAACTTGAACAAGGATACTGCCAGTGTATAATTTTAGCTGTTAAGATCGGTTTTCCTAGGATAGCGGTGCCGTCATATAGCGGCCGTCTCCATACTAAATAATACGGCTAAATATGGATGTCGTAGTATTTGTATGGAGACGGCCGCTATATGACGGCACCGCTTTCGGAGGAAACCAAAGCTTTACCTCAGTCTGATTTACTTATGGTCTGCCAGTTTATATAATGTATTTACTGCCTCTACAGACAGTCCACGCACGATCCCTATGAATGTCTTATTTAATTCTCGGAAAAGTGTAGATGTGAAGTTGTGAAACATAAATAATCGGTTATGTTATGTTTGTATTCTACCTACTACGAGTATATATCAGTTTTAAAAGTACATATGTATTATGTGTGTGTGGAACTAGATACTTTAATCGTATACCTAATAGTATATTTTGTTACTTTTGCCTGTTAATGCTTTAGGAGTTGAATTATTGTAGAATAAAGGTTTCAACGGTGTTTAGGTTATGCGTTGTCTGTTAGTGTTATCTATCTATATATATAAATGCAAGTGTCCTGACTGACTGACTGACTGACTGACTGACTGACTGATTCATCAACGCAGAGCCGAAACTACAAAAGCTAGAAAGTTGAAATTTGCACACTAGGTTGAATTTGTAAAGTGTACAAGAGATAAGAAGCGATTTTGAAAAATTCAACCCCTAAGGGGGTTAAAAAGGGGATGAAAGGTTGTATGGGGTGCAAGTTTTATTTCAAGCGAGGAATTTGAAACTTTGTAAAAATGTACTATATTAAAAAACAAGAAAATTAATTTCTGCGTTTTCGAAAATTCATCCCCCAAGGTGGTGAAAAAGGGGTTGAAAGTTTGTATGGAGATCAAATATTTTTGTGAGTGTTGGACTTGAAACTTTGTATATGGGGATATTATTATAAGACGGGAAAAGTAATTTCAGCGTTTTTGAAAATTCATCCCCTAACAGGGTTAAAAAGGGGTTGAAAGTTTGAATCCATTACAAATGCTTTGAAACTTCTTAGAAAGGCATAATAGCCGATGACAAAAAAAAGTAATTGCGACGTTTTAGGTAATTCAACCTCTAAGGGGGTAAAAAAGGGGATGAAACTTTGTCCTGGGGTGCAAATTTTATTTTAAGCTAGGACATTGAAACTTCGTAAAAATGTACTATATTAAAAAACAAGAAAATTAATTTCTGCGTTTTCGAAAATTCATCCCCCAAGGTGGTGAAAAAGGGGTTGAAAGTTTGTATGGAGATCAAATATTTTTGTGAGTGTTGGACTTGAAACTTTGTATATGGGGATATTATTATAAGACGGGAAAAGTAATTTCAGCGTTTTTGAAAATTCATCCCCTAACAGGGTTAAAAAGGGGTTGAAAGTTTGAATCCATTACAAATGCTTTGAAACTTCTTAGAAAGGCATAATAGCCGATGACAAAAAAAAGTAATTGCGACGTTTTAGGTAATTCAACCTCTAAGGGGGTAAAAAAGGGGATGAAACTTTGTCCTGGGGTGCAAATTTTATTTTAAGCTAGGACATTGAAACTTCGTAAAAATGTACTATATTAAAAAACAAGAAAATTAATTTCTGCGTTTTCGAAAATTCATCCCCCAAGGTGGTGAAAAAGGGGTTGAAAGTTTGTATGGAGATCAAATATTTTTGTGAGTGTTGGACTTGAAACTTTGTATACGGGGATATTATTATAAGACTGGAAAAGTAATTTCAGCGTTTTTGAAAATTCATCCCCTAACAGGGTTAAAAAGGGGTTGAAAGTTTGAATCCATTACAAATGCTTTGAAACTTCTTAGAAAGGCATAATAGCCGATGACAAAAAAAAAGTAATTGCGACGTTTTAGGTAATTCAACCTCTAAGGGGGTAAAAAAGGGGATGAAACTTTGTCCTGGCGTGCAAATTTTATTTTAAGCTAGGACCTTGAAACTTCGTAGAAATGTACTATATTAAAAAACAAGAAAATTAATTTCTGCGTTTTCGAAAATTCATCCCCCAAGGTGGTGAAAAAGGGGTTGAAAGTTTGTATGGAGATCAAATATTTTTGTGAGTGTTAGACTTGAAACTTTGTATATGGGGATATTATTATAAGACGGGAAAAGTAATTTCAGCGTTTTTGAAAATTCATCCCCTAACAGGGTTAAAAAGGGGTTGAAAGTTTGAATCCATTACAAATGCTTTGAAACTTCTTAGAAAGGCATAATAGCCGATGACAAAAAAAAAGTAATTGCGACGTTTTAGGTAATTCAACCTCTAAGGGGGTAAAAAAGGGGATGAAACTTTGTCCTGGGGTGCAAATTTTATTTTAAGCTAGGACCTTGAAACTTCGTAAAAATGTACTATATTAAAAAACAAGAAAATTAATTTCTGCCTTTTCGAAAATTCATCCCCCAAGGTGGAGAAAAAGGGGTTGAAAGTTTGTATGGAGATCAAATATTTTTGTGAGTGTTACACTTGAAACTTTGTATATGGGGATATTATTATAAGACGGGAAAAGTAATTTCAGTGTTTTTGAAAATTCATCCCCTAACAGGGTTAAAAAGGGGTTGAAAGTTTGAATCCAATACAAATGCTTTGAAACTTCTTAGAAAGGCGTAATAGCCGATTACAAAAAAAAGTAATTGCGACGTTTTAGGTAATTCAACCTCTAAGGGGGTAAAAAAGGGGATGAAACTTTGTCCTGGGGTGCAAATTTTATTTGAAGCTAGGACCTTGAAACTTCGTAAAAAGGTATTAAATTAAAAAACAAGAAAACTAATTTCAGCGTTTTTAAAAATTCATCCCCCAAGGTGGTAAAAAAGGGGTTGAAAATTTGTACGGAGATTTTTTGAGAGTACGGGACTTGAATCTTTGTATTTGGGGATATTATTAAAATACAGGAAAAGTAATTTCAGCGTTTTGTAAAATTCATCCCCTAACAGGGTTAAACAGGGGTTGAAAGTTTGAATCCATTACAAATGCTTTAAAACTTCTTAGAAAGGCATAATAGCCGATAACAAAAAAAAGTAATTGCAACGTTTTTGGAAATTCAACCCCTAAGGGGGTTAAAAAGGGGATGAAAGTTCGTCTTAGGGTGCAAATTTTATTTTAAGCTAGGAACTTGAAACTTTGCAAATAGGTATTAAATTAAGATGCAAGAAAACAAATTTCAGCGTTTTTAAAAATTCATCCCCCAAGGTGGTAAAACATGAGGTTAAAAATTTGTACGGATATCAAATATTTTTGAGAGTGCGGGACTTGACTCTTTGTATTTCGGGATATTATTAGAAGACAGGAAAAGTTATTTCAGCTTTTGGTAAAATTCATCCCCTAACAGGGTTAAACAGGGGTTGAAAGTTTGAATCCATTACAAATGCTTTGAAACTTCTTAGAAAGGCATAATAGCCGATTACAAAAAAAAGTAATTGCAACGTTTTTGGAAATTCAACCCCTAAAGGGGTTAAAAAGGGGTTGAAAGTTCGTCTTAGGGTGCAAATTTTATTTTAAGCTAGGAACTTGAAACTTTGCAAAAAGGTATTGAATTAAGATACAAGAAAACAAATTTCAGCGTTTTTAAAAATTCATTCCACAAGGTGGTAAAACATGAGGTTAAAAATTTGTACGGATATCAAATATTTTTGAGAGTGTGGGACTTGAATCTTTGTATTTCGGGATATTATTAAAATACAGGAAAAGTTATTTCAGCTTTTGGTAAAATTCATCCCCTAACAGGGTTAAACAGGGGTTGAAAGTTTGAATCCATTACAAATGCTTTAAAACTTCTTAGAAAGGCATAATAGCCGATAACAAAAAAAAGTAATTGCAACGTTTTTGGAAATTCAACCCCTAAGGGGGTTAAAAAGGGGATGAAAGTTCGTCTTAGGGTGCAAATTTTATTTTAAGCTAGGAACTTGAAACTTTGCAAATAGGTATTGAATTAAGATACAAGAAAACAAATTTCAGCGTTTTTAAAAATTCATCCCCCAAGGTGATAAAACATGGGGTTGAAAATTTGTACGGATATCAAATATTTTTGAGAGTGCGGGACTTGAATCTTTGTATTTGGGAATATTATTAGAAGAAAGGAAAAGTTATTTCAGCGTCTGGTAAAATTCATCCCCTAACAGGGTTAAAAAGGGGTTGAAAATTTGTATGGCGTTCAAATTTTATTTTAAGCTAGGAACATGAAACTTCAAAAAAATATATGTTATTAAAATACAAGAAAACTAATTTCAGCGTTTTTGAATATTCATCCCCTAAAGTGGTGAAAAAGGGGTTGAAAATGTGTATGGATATCAAACATTTTTTCGAACGCGGGACTTGAATCTTTGTATTTCGGGATATTATTAAAATACAGGAAAAGTAATTTCAGCGTTTTGTAAAATTCATCCACTAACAGGGTTAAACAGGGGTTGAAAGTTTGAATCCATTACAAATGCTTTGAAACTTCTTAGAAAGGCATAATAGCCGATTACAAAAAAAAGTAATTGCAACGTGTTTGGAAATTCAACCCCTAAGGGGGTTAAAAAGGGGATGAAAGTTCGACTTAGGGTGCAAATTTTATTTTAAGCTAGGAACTTGAAACTTTGCAAAAAGGTATTGAATTAAGATACAAGAAAACAAATTTCAGCGTTTTTAAAAATTCATCCCCCAAGGTGGTAAAACATGGGGTTGAAAATTTGTACGGATATCAAATATTTTTGAGAGTGTGGGACTTGAATCTTTGTATTTTGGGATATTATTAGAAGACAGGGAAAGTTATTTCAGCGTTTTGTAAAATTCATCCCCTAACAGGGTTAAAAAGGGGTTGAAAGTTTGTATGGAGTTCAAATTTTATTTTAAGCTAGGAACTTGAAACTTCGTAAAAATATATGTTATTAAAATACAAGAAAAGTAATTTTAGCGTTTTTAATATTCATCCCCTAAAGTGGTGAAAAAGGGGTTGAAAGTTTGTATGGATATCAAACATTTTTTCGAACGCGGGACTTGAATCTTTGTATTTCGGGATATTATTAAAATACAGGAAAAGTAATTTCAGCGTTTTGTATAATTCATCCCCTAACAGGGTTAAACAGGGGTTGAAAGTTTGAATCCATTACAAATCCTTTGAAACTTCTTAGAAAGGCATAATAGCCGATTACAAAAAAAAGTAATTGCAACGCTTTTGGAAATTCAACCCCTAAGGGGGTTAAAAAGGCGATGAAATTTCGTTTTAAGGTACAAATTTTATTTTAAGTTAGGAACTTGTAACTTTGCAAAAAGGTATTGAATTAAGATACAAGAAAACAAATTTCAGCGTTTTTAAAAATTCATTCCCCAAGGTGGTAAAACATGGGGTTGAAAATTTGTACGGATATCAAATATTTTTGAAAGTGCAGGACTTGAATCTTTGTATTTGGGGATATTATTAGAAGACAGGAAAAGTTATTTCAGCGTTTTGTAAATCCCCTAACAGGGTTAAAAAGGGGTTGAAAATTTGTATGGATATCAAACATTTTTTCGAACGCGGGACTTGAATCTTTGTATTTCGGGATATTATTAAAATACAGGAAAAGTAATTTCAGCGTTTTGTAAAATTCATCCACTAACAGGGTTAAACAGGGGTTGAAAGTTTGAATCCATTACAAATGCTTTGAAACTTCTTAGAAAGGCATAATAGCCGATTACAAAAAAAAGTAATTGCAACGTGTTTGGAAATTCAACCCCTAAGGGGGTTAAAAAGGGGATGAAAGTTCGTCTTAAGGTGCAAATTTTATTTTAAGCTAGGAACTTGAAACTTTGCAAAAAGGTATTGAATTAAGATACAAGAAAACAAATTTCAGCGTTTTTAAAAATTCATCCCCCAAGGTGGTAAAACATGGGGTTGAAAATTTGTACGTATATCAAATATTTTTGAAAGTGCGGGACTTGAATCTTTGTATTTGGGGATATTATTAGAAGACAGGGAAAGTTATTTCAGCGTTTTGTAAATCCCCTAACAGGGTTAAAAAGGGGTTGAAATTTTGTATGGAGTTCAAATTTTATTTTAAGCTAGGAACTTGAAACTTCGTAAATATATATGTTATTAAAATACAAGAAAACTAATTTCAGCGTTATTGAATATTCATCCCCTAAAGTGGTGAAAAAGGGGTTGAAAGTTTGTATGGATATCAAACATTTTTTCGAACGCGGGACTTGAATCTTTGTTTTTCGGGATATTATTAAAATACAGGAAAAGAAATTTCAGCGTTTTGTATAATTCATCCCCTAACAGGGTTAAACAGGGGTTGAATGTTTGAATCCATTACAAATGCTTTGAAACTTCTTAGAAAGGCATAATAGCCGATTACAAAAAAAGTAATTGCAACGTTTTTGGAAATTCAACCCCTAAGGGGGTTAAAAAGGGGATGAAAGTTCGTCTTAGGGTGCAAATTGTATTTAAAGCTAGGAACTTGAAACTTCGTAAATAGGTAGTTAGGTAGTAGGTTTTATTACTGAAAATCTTCTAAGGGGGTTTAGAGGGATTATATCGAGGACAATTTTATTCAGTTAGGGGCTTGAAACTTAGTAGGTTGTGAAAGACAAGTCTCATGCATTGTATAATATTAATAATTAAGAAATGATTAACCGTCCTACCGCAATCTCTTGCTGCATAATGTTCTAAGCTAATGTAGAATATATAACCACCAATATACAAATCCACGCGTACGAAGTCGCGGGCAACAGCTAGTTTAATTATACATATGTAAGTAGGTAATGTTGTAAGTACAGTCGCCATCAGACATATCGGAGCGAACAAGATGTTCACAATATCTGAACACGCACTCTAACGCCCTGATAATAGAGGCGTGTTCAGATATTTGTGAGAGCCTTAGCCGCTCTGATATATCTGATGGCGACTGTCCATAAATGTAGGTAGGTAAGATCCACTTCGGGTTACTGCGCCACAGCAGTAAGGTAATGTTGTTGTTGTTGTTGTTGTCAACATTATTGTTATTGTTTGTCAGATGAGCTGAAACACATTGTCGGGTCGGACGCGGCCAGACGGGGCCTACTTACAGTCTTCGATCTATTCCAAAATGAAGAGATCAACAAGAGGCTTATCTTAGTGCTACTTGAAGGTGAGTTCTTATTTATCTCGAACTATTGGATGAATTATGTATATTCATACATTGTGTAAATAATCAATCACTTGTGTGACATTTTGAAAAAAAAAAACGCATTAAACCGATTCGCAAGACCGAAGTGATCCCCCAGTGTAACAGTGAAACAAACTATAGTGGAATTATTCTTATTAGCGTCATTTGACACATTATAACTGACGTATATAGAGATGTAACTAACCCAAATCGATTGTCACAGCAAGCGATTACGATTGGATGGCACCTAGACTGAGGTATCGAATTGTGACGTTTAATGAATTTTTATTTGAGATTTAAATAAAGCTAGAATTATATGGTTAATAAATAATAATAAGAAGATATAATAAATTTAATAATACTTTGTTATAAATATCTAATAACTATTGTAATATGAATGATTTATAAAAAAAATACCTAAATTTAATAATGTTTAAAAAATTTACGTGTAAAATGTATATTTTATGAATAAAACATTGAATTGAATTGTTGCGACCTAAAATGAAAAATTTATATCGATTTACTTAGACGACTACCGATTTATAACGGTAGTGTCCGGCCAACCCTAAATAAAAAAAAAAGACGTAGAACGTAAACGTTCGTAATGCAATTGTCTTCCTTTGTAATTTCGATGTGCAAGATATTTTACGTTCTATTGCTGTTGTCAGTGTCATGTGTCAAATGACGCAAATACGAGTGCACAAGGTATAATGTGAACTTTGAGTGCCGATTTATTTTATGAGAAAACATATGAAAGTATGTTTATACACCGTGTTTTTTTTTATTTCCGTTAATTTAAAGGGTGCATTCCTGAGCTTAAATCAACTAACTTTCTCAAAGACGCCGATATTCTAATTAACTCCATTTCGGAGATAATCAATAATTTTTTTTTCCTATAAGGCCTCTACAAGCGTGTAAACTTGCCGGTTTACATATTGATTAGTGTTTAGAATGAGTTCATACATTTGCTACTAAACTTAAGTACAATCTCGGTCAATCAATGTTCGAAATGACATTGATATGTCACAGATTTCAATTGTTTGGTTGAGTTAAATGTAATGCCCGTGTTACAACAACGCTACATGCTACATTTAATTACTTTTGAAACTTAATTTTTTTTTGTAAAAAAGCAAAAAACATTTTTTTTTTTTAAATTAACTATGCCATTTAGTTATCTTAAACGTACTTAACCATACCCCGAAGTTAACGGAATTCAATAAAAACACGGTGTATAGTAGTAGGGGAAGCTGTTTTACCTCGGACAGTTTTTTCTTTTATGAATTTTAGAAAAAAAACTAATGGCTGTAGAATTATTGTTTATCCGAATCTTATAAGATACATTAATAAATTATCTATTACGATATAAAATTTAAAGATCAGTTTATTTATTTTGATGGGATACGTTGACGAAAAAAAAAGGGAAGTGTTCAAGGAACAACACCCCTGATGTACCTTGGTCATTTCCCGTTGTACCTCGGACATGAAAATTTTAATTAATTTATTTATAATTTAATCATAGAAAAAATATTTATATATGAAATCACAGATATTTTTAGCATATTTACGCCATTGAATAGATTTTTCTACTACAATTACCTTCGAAAAATATACTTAGCAATGGTAATTTTTTTATTTTTGCCTAAAACATTTTATGCATTGTTTCTAAAATTGATTACTTGGTAACTTATAACGCATATAACTAATAATTATAAACACGGCAAATATGAAACCTTAAGTTAAAATAGTTATTTTCGATACAAGTGCGGAAAAGAGGAAATTCGAAACGAGTGGCGATAAATTAAAACACGACCGAAGGGAGTGTTTTAAATCGACACGAGTGGCGAATTACCTATTCGCACGTGTATCGAACAACGTTTTACAGTACATATGGCACTTTAAAGTTTCGACATACGCACGAAAAGTGCTATTTTACGCACTAGTGCGGAAAAGTAGCCCCATATGTACTGTAAAAAATATTTTCAGTAAGTAGCAAGTACGGGCCAAGGTACAACCTATTTTCGTTGTCCGAGGTACAACAAAGAAACTTTTTGGACAAGTAAGCTTGGTAATTATCACTTCCAATTGAGAATAGGCTGAAATGATCCTACCAACCTAATTAACTTAAGTTTAACTTATTATATTCAGTTTTACTATCTATTAGCAAAACATGAAATAATCATCCTTGATGTAAAGTTCGAAATACTGACTTTTTTCTTGAGTTACCAGCCGCTCTCAAGTTTCGTTGATGGCTTGTTTTTTATACTTAATAATAACGTTTCAAATAATATAAATGAAATATTTCAATAACCGTGGCAATGTGGAAATATTGCCATCTGTCCGAGGTAAAACCATGTCCAAGGTACAACAGTTTCCCCTAACTAACCGTAGATTTTATTCATACAAAAATACAATAGTATTTTTTTTTGTTTTTTATAAAAAAAAATTGTAAGTTCGGGGACTTATTAAATCTCTAAATTCATCGTTTGGTATTGTTACAGCTACTCTGGCGAACTTGTTCCCTGACAACGAATTCCCAGAACTGTTCAAGAAACTATACTCCAATTCGCCGAGAGTGCCTGCGTCTAAGAAAAATGTTAGTACTTAGATTAAATTGTTCAAGGGATCAGCTGGTCTGATCTGTTCAAAATGCCGCGTGCCAAGTTATTGACTGAAATTGATGCGTTATTTAAATTGGCAGTATGTTGTGCCCTAAAATATTCAAAATGATTAGAGAAGCTATTTTGTACTGTATGTATACATGTACAGCGAGCTACAAAATTGCACATTATTAATGAAATTAATTCATAAAGTGGCCATGCACTGCAGCTGAGTGCAGGTACATTGTACAGTCCGAAGTGGCCAAATATATCGTAACACACCTTTGTTATCATAGAAATAAGGATGTGTTCCATTATATTTGGCCACTGTGCCCGGCACTATCTATTTGATGCTGATTATACCTATAGTAATAGCACGATAAAAACCATACTACAGCGAAACATGTTAATTTCTAAGCGTCAAGTATACACCACGACGATGATATAGGATCTTAAAAGAAATTGTGAAATCACTATACTTAATTTAAGAAAATATAAATTCAACTTCATTATATTCGTTTACAGCGCATGGTCTTCGTTGGACAGTTGTGTTTAAGATCTCCTGTCTGAACTTAAAAAAAATTAAAGACGCTAAAATAAAAATTTAAAAACCGTTTTTATAATCGATAGAACTGTGAATCTACCGCATGTTTTTTTCACACAAAATCATATTTCATTTAGTCAAAAAATTCCATCCTTTATGTATGGACTAGTAATATAAAAAGTTTAAGTATACATATTTAACTAAAGGACTACATTGCACCGTGATTAAAGTATTATTCATATTTAATGAAAAATTAAACAATTAGGGTATTGGAAATTATAATGTGATAAATTAGAAAAATTTACATACCTAAATACTTGTACAAAAAAGCTTTTTACTATTGTTGTAATATTTACATATTGTAGCAAAGTTTTGAGATTACTTCGCAATTAATATACTATAATTGTATACAATTTAGGTTGTCTTGGTAAAAATAACAAACTTTTGTTTTGTATTGTGAAAAACTATGAAATTGCTTGAATAGTCCGAGAAGTCCGAGAGCCAATCTTGTGGAATTTAAATAAAAAAAAACATTAAACGATATTATTAATTTACCATTGAGCAATTTCACGCTTATTTTAAAACATACTGATTACTGACAGTGACAGTTTGCGTGAAATTTTGTTAAAAATTATTATGATAATGTACTTTATTGACATAAAGCATTATTGAAGCAAATATACTCTAATTGGGAGGAATTTGCTGCGAGCGCTTGGTTTTTAAATACTAGTTCTTGGAAAACATTGTATACACGCACTTCATGTTTAACTTTTATCACAGACAACTGAATAGACGTACAAAGTAAAAATGGTAAAAATAAATCGTTTCATCGTCATACGTTTTGAAGGCTTTTGTCAGAGTTATTTCGATAGCACACAAATTCTCTTCTTAGCAGTACTATTTTTTGGGGTTTTCTGTGTTTTTATAAGCTTTACATTATAAGCAATAGGGATGATGACACATGTTGAATTTTATAACAAAATCTAGTAAAATTGATAGCAAACGAGCAATTTATCACAATAATGTGGATATTAAAATAAAACATTGAAAAATTACAAAATTACAGGACCTGAAAGTTTCAAAATTTAAGTTTTTTTTAACTTCCAAAAACGATAAAAGTAAGGGTACCATTTGATTCTTTACCTTTCATCCAAAAAAATATTGTATAGCAACTATATACATAAACGCAATATTTCACCGACAAACACGCAATTTTCTTGTTTTTTCCATACTATAAGATGGGCGATGACGTCACGGCCTCTGGCCGTTTTGTATAGGGCGTTTCGCGAGTGAAGTGCGACTGTCGGACTTTGACTACAATTTCTGACTTTTGTGTTACTTTAATGCAATGGGTCCCATATACTCGTAGACATTTGATCCTAAAAACAAACCCGATCGATTGATACCATAAAAAGAAATAGTCATGTAGCCTATTATTAGTCTGGAGGGGTGCCATGTGACGGTAAAAATCTTATAATTTTACTTTTATTTTAAGTTTTTGTTTCTTTTACTCATGTATGTTATAAAAGAGGTTATACAGGTTTTATGGTTGCTGGTCTGATAAAATACTTTTAGTTCAATTTAAAGCAATATAATAATCAACACATATCATGTAAGGTTAAGTAGTTTCCGCGTTGTCCTCGTTACTATAATGTTAATAGTATTATATTTTTTATAGCTGGATACATTCCACTTGTTTAACTTATTTAAATTTTATAAAATAGCCGAATGTTAGTGTAATATAGTTACGTGCCTATTTATTGATTTTAAATAAAATATTTCAACTTGAAGGAGACATATGTTTTATTGATATTAAAAACAATTATTTTTTGTTACTCGCCTCCTAAAACTATTACTCATTAGATAATCCTTAACTTTCCGTAAAGTGCCTTTCATTACTTAGATTTAAAACATGTTTAACATCAATTAAACAGCGATTTTACGATTCAGTGTACTTTGGAAAACTGGTTTTAGTACGATAATTTCTCCATCTATGTAGGTTATTGCATTAACCAAACTACCAAAAGCAAGTAGCCCAGATTTATAAAAATGCGCTTAGCATTTTACAGGCATGTTTACTATAGGTAGGTTCTAGTACATGCTTGTAAAATTCTCCCAAATCTGCAAATTCTGCCGAAACTAGACCATTAAACCGCCTCGTTTGCATACAATTCATCGTTAACCAGAAGCTTTTCTCATTATAACAGCAATTAAAACAGTGCAAGACGTTCAAACGTAGACACTTTCTTGGTTTTCTCACAAAACTTTGTGAAATGGCTCTTGATTTCTTGGGTCGGCTAAAGTCGGTCACGAAGGCTTATGCTTGAACATGACTTAAGAACTAACCCCTCATTTGACCGACTGGCAGAAGCCTCTGTCGAGTTTAACCTAATGAGAACTGTACTGCAGTTCTGTAAAAAATATGCCCATTGAGATGGCATCTATTAAATTAAAATTAGATAATTATTAATTAGGTAGTGCGCCATGCAGTGACGTAATTTATAGTATGATACAAATTTACAAACTAACGCGTTTCCCATTCAATGTCAATAAGTTAGTAGGTCATATATTTAGGTAGTCCCTTTATTGTTAAGACTACGTCAACCGTCCAGTGGCGCCATCATTGGGGGAATTGTTTTTTTCTAATAAACCAATTAATTTCTGTATAAATCAGTATATTACTGTGGTTGTCCTACTGATTCCCCAACTGTACGTAGTAGTCATAGCAACAAATCGTAAAAGTATCTAAACTATACACCAACATTTCACAATTTCCAAAAAAGTCCACTCGCTTCCCAGATTAAAACCGCACCGCGTGGCCAAAAGCTAACTCACCGTAAACCGACTTAACCTTCCTTAAATTATTCAAAAGGAATAATAGTGTAACATGAATTGAATGCATATTACTATGCAGTGAAAGATTGCCAAATGAAGGCGGTAAACGTTGCGACCACTTTGTGTCTGGGGGTTGGGCGGCCGCCAGAGGCCCCGATGCCAAGTTGCACTCGCACTCGTTAATGTGAATGGATTTGGACTTCAAATCTGCACGTCCGATGTGTTTTAATGAGATGTAATCAACGCATGTTTCTTGCTCATTGCTTTTAGTTTCATGTTTTGCAAATTTTTGCGTGATTTAATTCTGTATATGAGCACTTACAAATAAACACCCAAGCGAAACGTTAGATTTTTTTTAACTCTACCTTTTTTTTTCATATAAAAATGCTTCTCCTATTTATAGCCTATGTCATGTGCATCATGAAAACATTATATTTACTTTCTCTTTGATGAAAACGTATCGATTGTCATCTTATAAGTATGTACCTACGTATACATAAAAATCGGCTCAAAAGTTAAGTATGCGCTAGGGTGAACATATGATACAAAACCTATCCGTGTAATCCGTGTATGTATATGCAGTATGCAAGTACTCATGCACAGACTGCTGTTCCTATAGTCGAGTAATTGTAAAGTGTTTTTAAAGTTTATTTTCATATTTTGTTACCATTTGCAACCTATTAATGTTGATATTGTTGATACGAGAGTCAGCATTCCTATTTTTTCGCTGCACATGACATGGTCTTCGCATATCATCAAATTCAGTTCTCTATAACTACATCATAATTCCTTAAGTTTTAGGTTTTTCAGTGGATCGTTGATAAGTTGGTGGCTGGCTACGTGACTTGCTTGAGAGCCTTTTTATGTTGATGTTGTAGTGAGCTTTTCAACTTGCTGAGCATGCTGTTAAAAATGAAGCTCATATTTGCATCTTTAACATATTGTCCACAATGTTTATTTGCTGAAAATTGTGACTCGGTTGTCTATTAATTAAGGCTTTGTTTGTTTGTGTGTTGTTCATAATGAATATTTCAAATCAACTCCATTGCAGTACCTAGGTATCGTTCCTTTACGCATTACGAATCGAATATACGATTATGAATCGAAATAGCGAAAGAGGTCCAATAGGTGGTTATTAGGTATCGAAATAGAGATAATTGCACATTGCCTTTACCTACCAGGTATTTAACAAGTTGGCCCGGTTAATTTACCTTATATTCTTAGACTTTGATCTTATTATTATCTATTATATTATAATTATATACCTATTAGTATAAGCGAAATGTGCTGGCTGTGCTGCGAGTATGTTAAATACTTAACTATAGTGTCAAATCATGACTAAAATGAGATTAAGTTCGAATAAGTTTAGCCAACGAAAATGAAGGGCTTAATTTGGCTTGATGGTTTTCCATTAATTACATTCTAATGATAGGTAGGTACAACGGTTAAGCAATTAGGCAATATTGAACTCTTTTCTTAATGTTTTACAAGAGTAAGCCTTGAATTGGACGTCGTCCAGAGTTCAAAGCTGCTGACGCGACCCGCGGTGTCAGGGACCTCCGGTACGCTCGTCGCTTGATGAATAGCGGAAGTTACTTGACAACAGTTTAAACTTTCAGGTAAAATCGTTTTTAACAGATTTGTCGCAGATAAATGGCCCGGGATCTGTTTTCGTTGTGGTGGCAGATTATTTGCAGATATAAATCCATGATGAATGTTGCAGTCGACGTTCTGACGTTGGGATAGGTACGTATAGGATAGGTAGGTATGTATTTGTATCTTCATGCGTATCTACTTCCAATTGTATACCGCTGAGAGCGCTATTCTCTCGAACCGAACGTGCTTATTACTTATTTAGGTTAAAATAGGATAGGGACATATATAGAAACACTCTTGCTAATTACTGGGTACCTACTGGTTTTAGATATATTATGCATGTTATTTAGGCCGTAGGCGTTAACTCAGTAACTCTATAGATGAACGCGTTCATAAGTAAAGTAGGTACCTATCGGTTAAGCCGATCATTTATTTTATTGAAAATTTGAGCTTGGGTAGAAAACAGACCCTTATTTATTAACCCCAAATGAAGGAATATAATTATTGTTCTAACATATGTTTTAATAGCATCTATCTTGAACTGTTCATTTAAACATAGGTAACTCTCGCTCATAAATAAACCTTCTATTCAGTAGGTCACAAAGACGGATATTTATCTTGGGGTGAACAACTGTTGTATTCCCAAAATTCTTTCTCACAACGACCATCGGGATTTCTCCAATATAACTTTCGTCTAATCCGCAAATTAGGCGCTTCGTATACTCCGGGGGAACACCGAAAAGACTCACCTCAAACGGTAAACAATTTCACGGACAGTGCTTCGATTTAATTGGTCGATTATCTTTTTTTACGCTCGGGTTGTGTAGAACCGTCGTCAAGTGTGTGACAGACAATAAATGATGCATCGGGCATCGCTAACTAAAGGGTTCCGTTAGCGACCGAACCTGGGGTTCTATTGACTTGTCGGTTTTTGAGTGATTGGTGGCCAGCGGCGAAAGGTCACGTCCTTAACTGTCTTTGATTTGTGCTCTTTTGTGACGGAACCGTTTAAAATCTCATTGATGTTGCCTTGTAAGGGTTTTAAGTACTTTAAGGAAGCGCGGGTTTGAAGCGTTCACCCCAATAATAACGAGTCGCTATTAAATACTTGCTATTGTTTTTGAAGTAGCAAATTAGTATTGCGCGAGGGGTGTTGACGGTAGTACACACTTTCAATCTCTTAAGTCACGCTCTTTGATTTGATCAATCAGATTAGGATCGTCTGTAATATCTTGCCCTAATAATGGAGTGCCTATATTAAAATTTCATTCTTGAATTTTACTTGACAACAACCCGATATCTTTCACGTCGTAATGTAAACATAATAGGTACCTTATAGGTAATGGTAAGTAGATGGGTGGAGACATTTAACCTCCGGGGAGAAGAATATGTAGGTTTTACTATAATATAATTACTTTAAAATAACAATTTTTCTTCATAGATACATACCTCTGTTTAATCAAATACAATAAAACTACATAACTTGCAAACTGCCACGGCGAACTATTGGAAACAGGTAGGTACCTACTTTTACTGCGTATTTTCGCGTTTAGTTGCCATTGGACGCTAACGAAAACTTATGAGCAGAACCCGAACAGCAATAAACCATTGCACGGCTAGATGTCACAGCGAATAAAATTATCTGAAAGTATTTTCTCTCCTAGCACTCAAACTGCCAAACTGTAGGTAATAAACTTGCAAAGAAAATTAAGAATGTGAAAAGCAGTGAACGTTTTTTGGCAATCTCCCCAGGAGGCGGCCGACGGCCGACCTTGCGAACACATCTAGAGAAAGTCCAGGATATTGCAATTCTCTTCGCACTACATAAATCGAGGGTCCCTTTGAAACAACTCGAACGGCGCGGGGTCTGCAGGGCCATTTGCAAACAAAATGCCCTACACGATTTTAAAAGGCAAAATTGTTTCCTCTGCTACTGCTACGGTCTTCGGCGGCAATAATGTAGGGGTATTTAGCAGACTATTTACTGCGCGACACTGCGCTCGGCGACTCCTCTAATACTCTTAATTATTTTTGCCAGTGTAAGCTGTTTTTCTGACGGGGAAATGCAATTGCAACATTTTGCATCCCCCTGCCGGCGGGCGCTCTCATTACGTACCCCGCATCCGTCCGCCACGGCTGAGATCGCAGAATAATTAGACTTTAAATCAGGAGTAGCAAAGCGGTCAACCTCTCCAATGTGGTATGAATAGTCAATCGTCATTAAATTGTTCAGCTTTGGTAGTCTAATGCGTTCGAGGGCGGATGGAGAGCCCGTGCTCACGTATACCTACGTATGAGGAGAATTTATAATGAACGTCAACCTAGCTACGGCGAACTACGGATTTATTTACGTAAATTAATTTGTTGAACTTTCATTTCACCTGCGCTTTCCAACTTGCCGTTCCGGCTCGTATGTGCGCTGCGCTATCTAAGTGCTGCATAATTATTTTATAACAAAAAGTTACCGTATAATAAAATTCTCATTAGCGATTAAAATTAAATTAATACAGTCCGGGTGGAGTTCGCTCAAATTTAAGCAGTGCAAGATTTAAACGACAGCTCACATTTCGTACGTAATTATACCGTGGGTCGCCCGCTCGTGGCGCAATGTGCCAAATCGCTTACTCGCGGCTCTGACGAGCTACCATCGTTGCTCATCGAGTCATTGCATATTGCGATGTTACGTAGTGTGAACTCACAGCGAGCTCGCTTAGTTCCGCCGCGATCCTGAGTCCGCCGCCCTCCGCTGACCGCTTCCTGTCGCTATATGCTGTAAAAGAGGTCCAAGGGAAGAGTCGAGGAATGTATAGGGCCCCATACATCCCACGACTCTTCTCTTTCCGCACAGCCGGCCTAGCCAAGCTGACAATCGTTATCGCTTCGACAACGAAACGCTGTGTCTCTCTATCGCTCTCCCATATTAGTGCGACAGTGACAGTTGCATTTCGATCGTTATTACGGAGCGTAAGCGATTGGCACGTGGCTACGCGGCCAGAGGGCCTACCGCGAACCACGTTCGACGTGTTACCTCCCTGTCACACTTACGTACGAATTTACAAGTGTGACAGAGAGGCAACGCGACGAATGTGGTTCGCGGTAGGCGCTCAGACTCTACAACACAATGTGATGTGAGTGATGTGACGTCACCTCACGCTGAACTCGCGCCGAGCTCGCGTAGTACCGCCGCAGCGATCCTGATTCAGCGCCACTCGGCGCGCTCCGCTGCCCGCTTCCTGTCGCTGCATGCTGTAAAAGAGTTAACCATCAGTTCATAGGTCACTTATATTCACATGTGAGTGATGTGACGTCACCTCACGCTGAACTCGCGCCGAGCTCGCGTAGTACCGCCGCAGCGATCCTGACTCAGCGCCGCTCGCCGCGCTCCGCTGCACCCCGCTTCCTGTCGCCGCCCTATGCTACAAACTTTCAGTTCATTTCATCGGTTACGTTTATTGTACGCAAAATGACAGAGTTGGGCTTGTTGTTATCTGTTCACTTGACTTGTTCGGTGAAATGGCGATAGGAATTATTATTTACAAACCGATTAGATTTTATTAGTTGTTATTATTTTTGTAAATACTTAATAATATAGCCTTTATTTACTAACAAAATTGGCCGAAGCATATAATTGTAAATAGTGTGCCACATACTTATAGTTTGGTAAAGTAATTTGTCAGTAGAAAAGGGCGCAAAGGATCGATCTCAAATAGGTACAAATTCTGAATTTCGCGCCTTTCTCTACTGACAAATTTGCCTTGCCAGAACATAATATGTATACCTACCTACCTACAATTTGGTAAACTAATTTGTCAGTAGAAAAATTCAAAATTACAAAAATTAAGACTTTATTATTTACCCAGGTATAATATATTTATTAAATCGCATAACATAATTGAAACAGAATCGGTAATAACTATAAGGTAATAAGTAAGAAGTTACCGATGACCTCTACTATATAACAATATCTATACTTGACACCTCTTTTAAAAATGGGTAGCGAGTGTAGCGACATATAAATCTTCCCAAAGCCGGGGTAATTAAAAGAACGGCGTTTTACATTAGAGCTTAATCAGCACTCGCCCGCATGGAGCACGTGAAACGCTTGCTTCCATTTCCAATGCAAAACATAATAAAGAATTTTCATCCACTCCAAATAAAGAAATTTCTAGAATATACACAGGTATTTATGGATGCTAGGTACTACTGGCTTTTGTTAACGGCCTTAGACTGCGTGGAATGATAACATGGGCTCAAACTTGGCTTAAACAGCAAATTACATCTAGAGCACAGAAAAAGTAATGGACTAATGGTACTACAGCGAAGTTTGACAGCGATTCAGGGTCGAATCATGATATGCCTTTCTAACTTATGGCACTATCCCTTGCTGTGACTGTGACTGGTCGTGCACTCAAAGGGACGTCAAGTTGTGTCCACCCTAAAGCCCCCTCCACACTCGTGCGCGAATCGCGGAGCGAAGCCGCGAACGCGAGTGTGGAGTCGATTTTCGCAAACAGCGAAATCCCCCACTAGGAAACAGTAGGACGTACGTACACGTAGTACGGGAAGCCATTGAAATCGAAAAACAGTAATTTCAATCGGGACGAGGGTTTCAAGATCTCATCCACATGGAATCCAGTCATTAGTAAATGTAAGCGTAAACGAATATCGACCATCGATAAATCGAATATCATTAGTGTTTTGTGTCGACAGACTGATATCCCTAGTGCGCAAAACGTTCAAGCTGATAAACAAGACCAAGTGCGGGTAGTTCGAAAAACTCGCGTGGTTAGAAGATGCTGATGTCAACTTTAGCCAGTCTTTTCCGAGACCACGGGGACAACGCCGTCCTCCTCGAAACGTCGGATGTAAATCCTTAAACTTAGATACGCGAAGATTAAGTCCCGTTGTACAATTTAATAAACTCAAGAATTTGCTCAAGAAACATCTATAGGTATATGGTCTCTTATTTCCGTTTGCGTGACGGCTGCCATGGCGGCGTCCATGAATTTTTCGCGTTGTGACATAAGTATATATATAGGTATATTAATTTAGAAATAAGTGCTAATTTAGTGAAGTTCATGTGTGTGTAAATAAATATGTATTTGTAGTTTTTCAAGTGATATGTGGAGTGAAACATTTGCTGCCTTCAAAGCAAAGAGACGATTACATTGCAAGTTATCCAATCCTGGTGAGGAGCTGAGGATACCCCAAGGCAGCAGATTGCTCGAAGCGTAGCTGCAGAATAACTCAGATGTTATTGAGGTAGGTACGATAATCGTGTGATTATTAAAAACTATTATTTTAACTTGCTTGTTCGCTGTCTGTTAGTATTTAAATCGGTACGGTGCGTTTGGGCGTTACACAAAGTCTGATGACAATTAATGTTGTAGGTTGTTTAATACTCCACTCCAGTCACTCCAGCGCTTATTACATCTAAGGTAAACGTACTAGTGCTCGACTTGCTAATGCCCAATAGATGACATCCTACTGTCACCTCTATTGACAATGACTTAAGTTTCAAGATAACATGTACTGGGAGCGCGTCGAGCACCAGTACGTTTACCTTACACGCTCGCCGGGCATTTTTTGTAGGAAGGTGGATAATTTTTTTTGTGTTGTTATTCTGTCCCGTTAGCCCCTTGGCTAACAACCGTTGGCCCCTGCCAATAGTAGCATAGTTTGATAGAAGAAATGTTATGCTTTCTAGCCTTTTTCATAATGGGTCACTAAGGTCACTTAGCATAATAAATATTTGAGCAGGAGTAAAAAAAAACAAAATGTACAATTTTGTCGCTGACTGTAGGTACATTTATTGCAAAATCTGTAGATGCCAATTTTAATTGTTTTATAAAGTTACGGGAGATCTCCTAAGACTATTTTTACATAATCCATCGAATCCTTTATACAGCGGTTCACATATCCACACACAATAATTTGAATTTTATTTGAATACCTTCCGCTAGCAACTATTGCAGGTGTGGTACAGAAGCTAAGCGCACAAATTGCAACACAACTTTGCTGCACATTGACAACGCTCCACTTTGATTAGACGGCTTCAGACCCCTTTAATAAGCATACCGGGCTTAAACTAATAAATCAACGTGATTTGATTAGCGGTATTTACTGCCGCGGCTCACGTGTTTGCGGGGCTTGCGGGATTACGTCAGATTCCCGGCATTACTGCGTTACGGCTGCAGATGTACTGCACACGTGATCATTAACTTTGCTCTTACAATACAATACATTTTCGAAAGCGTTCTGCGTTACATACTGTGCTGCGCTTTATGGTCATTAACTGGGTTGTTACAATACATGCTTCTCGCGGCGTTGGTATGCTTCCGCAATTTGTGCATAAGATTTTTAAGTACCTTCAGCAGCGACCGATTTAATACATTCAAATGCAACGAAAATGGTTCTGTCTATCAATATTTTCTTAAAAGTGTAGGCATACATTACTTTGATGTTCGAAAGATAATGAAAAATCTTGAAAACAGCTATTATTCTTAGCTGTTTGTCTGTTTTTACTAATATAAAGCTTCTTGTGGAAGCAGAAGTCTCCCTTTATACTCATTTTAGAAATGGGACTTTGGCTAAAAATTATGAAACATATTGCACATGATCGATATTAAACTTTCGTGAGATATATTTTAAACTGTTTAGACGACTGTTTTGTGTTTTGTTCAGACGACTGTTGTTTTGTTGTTTGATATTGCACATGTGATGCACTAGCATATATTTTAACTACAATACGACTACATCTTATAGGGCAACTTCAAACCCTTTAATAAGCATACTGGGCTTAAACCAATAAATCAACGTGATTTGATTAGCGGTATTTACTGCCGCGGCTCACGTGTTTGCGGGGCTTGCGGGATTACGTCTGTTGAGGGGCTATCCTGGTGTCTGGATGCTGAATATGAACTCCAATGTAGTTACTATGAGTTTAATTATAAAAAATATACAAAAATGTAATGCAGCCGAGTCATTGCCGCGGTGGCTAGTAAGTAAGTCACGTGATCACTTGGCTGCCCCCCGCTCGAACCTCACCCCGCGGTCGCCCTGCTGGAGTGGTACGCGACATGCCGGCGGACCTTGAAGTATCGTCTTCAACTGCAGTGTCCACAGGTAAGGGGCAGATTTTGGTGAAGTCTCTGCGCAGCAGTCCAGTGGCGGTTTGAATTTCGGCGACTCTGGTAACACCGTCGCGCCCTGGGAAGACTCGTTGTATTCTCCCTAGGAGCCATTTTATTGGAGGCTGTTGCTTATCTTTAATAACGACGAGGGTCCCAATCTTTAGTTGCCCGTTCGTCGATTGCCTCCATTTAGTTCGGATCTGAAGCTCGCTTATGTACTCCAGTTGCCAGCGTGCCCAGAAGTGCTGGCGTAGCTGCTGGATCTTCTGGTATCTGTCCACTAATCTGGTACGTGAAGTGAGATCTGCCTCTGGGATCGCTGTCATACTTCGCCCGATTATGAAGTGGCCAGGTGTGAGTGGCAATAAATCATTCTGGTCCGAGCTAAGTGGGGTCAAGGGTCGAGAATTTAAAAGTGCCTCTATATAAGTCAGTGTAGAATACAAATCCTCATAAGTTAGATTAGCCGAACCTAATACGCGGCGCAAATGATGCTTTATAGATCGTACACCGGCTTCATGTAGGCCACCAAAGTGTGGCGCATGTGGAGGCAAAAAATGAAAATTGATTGATTCCGAAGTTGTAGCGCCTAATATGTCAGAAGCGTTTTGTGCAATAAAAGATTTGAGCTCGTTAGCCGCTCCTACAAAATTCGAGCCATTATCGCAAAATATGTCTAAAGGTTTTCCTCTGCGAGCAATAAACCTCTTGAGAGCGGCAATAAAGTTAGCTGTGCTCAAATCGCCCACCAGCTCGATATGTATGGCCTTGGTTTTGCAGCACACAAAGATACAAATGTAGGCCTTTATGAGACGACAACCACGTCCCCTACGATTAGCCATCATTATGGGCCCAGCGTAGTCTACATTTACTTCCAAAAACGGAGAGCCTGGTTGAAGTCTTTGTTTGGGTAGATTGCCCATGATTGGAGTTACGGTACGACCACCAAAACGACGACAAGTTACACATTGGTGTGAAATGGATCTCGCTATACCGCGTCCCCCAATAGGCCAATACCGTTCCCTTATTGAATAGAGCAAGTGCTGAGGACCGGCGTGCATGAGAGCTTTGTGTTGACATTCGAATAACAATTTAGTTATACGATGACCCTTGCTTAATAGAATCGGATGAACCTTGTCATAATCATAATCCGAATTCGACAATCTGCCACCTACCCTAATTAAATTAAAATCATTTGTGTCTATGTACGGGTTCAGTGACGAAATTGTAGATTTTTTGATGGACGTTCCCGATTTTAACTTAGTATATTCCGTGGGAAACGATTCCTTTTGTGAAATTAATATTAAATGTTTTAACGCGTTGTCTAATTCCTCGGCACTGAGTGGGCCACTTCTTTTGTTGGACCTAAAGCGCGTGTTGTGAATGAATCGTGTAATATAAGCAAACGTGCGTTGCATGCGCTTTAGGTCCGAGAACTTGTTAAAAGGAAATGGCTCATCATTGCCGGAACTCACTGCCAGACATGTATTTTGGGTTTTAACTTCAGGTAAGTTACTAGTATTTAGTTTTAATTTTAATTGAGGCCATGAGTGCTCTGGCTGGGACAAAAATTGTGGACCGTTCCACCATAACTGGTTGTGCACTATTTCGTTGGCTGTCAATCCACGTGAAATGTGGTCTGCGGGATTTTCGTTGGTTGGAACATGTCTCCAAGTATGGTTGGCGCAAGTGGACTGTATCTCGGCAATTCTGTTACGAATGAATGTTTGCAACTTACTTGGATGCATGCTCAACCAACCCAATACGATAGTTGAGTCAGACCACAGAAAGCAACTGTCAAATTGTAGTCTCATGGATGTCAAAATCTTGTCTAGCAACCGAGAACCTAGTAGGGCTGCGCATAATTCCAGACGGGGAGTGGTCAACGGTTTAAGTGGGGCCACCTTCCCCTTTGAGCACAGCAAGTTGACAGTCACTTCGTTATTTTCGTTTGTTGAACGCACGTATGCACAAGCACCGTAGGCTACTTCGGACGCGTCCACGAAGATATGTAATTGTAAATTGACAGGACTGTGACATATCGCGTGTCTAGGGATTTGTACTTCGTTGAGATTGTGCAACGTGAGCACAAAGGCTTGCCACACATCTTTGATGTCATCAGGAACAGCTGAGTCCCACGATAACTGGTGCAACCACAACTTCTGCATCATGACCTTGGCTTCTAAAATAGTTGGTGCGACCAAACCTAAAGGGTCAAATATCTTAGAGATAGTTGACAATATACTGCGCTTAGTGACAGAGCCCTTAAGGTCTACATTGGTTGTAATGCACAAGCTATCGGAGATGCTGTTCCAGGTAATGCCTAAAACCTTGGAACTATGCTCGGGGCATAGGTCCAGGTTTCCTTCGGCGTCTACAGTCTTGTCATTAGCTATATTTTGAAGTACGCTAGTGTCGTTTGATCTCCATTTTCTCAGTGGAAAACAAGCACTATTCAAGACTTCTGTAAGTTTTGTATATATACTAGTGGCGCCCTCTGCAGAGGAGTACCCGGTGATAAGGTCATCGACATAAAAATCCCTAGCTATGATTTCTTTAACAATAGGATCATCACACTCGATTGATAATTGTCGTAGACAGCGGATGGCTAGAAAAGCCGCCGACGACGTACCATAGGTCAAGGTATTTAATTGAAATGTTTTTATAGGTTGGGAGGGGTCGTCCCTCCACAATATTTGTTGCAATGGTCGTTGCGACTCAACGACGCCGCACTGGCGATACATTTTTGCGACATCCGCAGTCAATGCCACGTCATGTTGTCTAAAACGCATTAAAATTGAAAACAAATCGTCTTGTATAGTCGGACCGACTTGCTGCAAATCATTGAACGAGTAGCCAGATGACGATTTAGCCGAACAGTCAAAAACGACTCTTAATTTGCTAGTGAGACTGTCGCTTAAAACAGCATGATGTGGCGCAAAGTAGGTAATTTGCGACCTATCGTTATGTGATTCACTCATGTGACCTAATTGTATATATTCATGAATGAACTTTGTATAGGATTCTTTTAAGCTAGGATTTTTTTGTAGTTTATTTTCTAAAGAAAGAAACCTTTGTTTTGCTAAGCCATAGCTATCACCTAATAAGCTAGGCGATTCTTTGAGTGGAATGGTAAGTAAAAATCGACCGTCAGGTAAACGTGTCGTGTTTTGTACAAAGCTTTGTTCACATTCCATCTCCTCGACACTCAAAGACGTAGAATCATTTGTTATGGAATCTAGTTCCCAAAACCTTGCTAATTGTTTTTGTATTGTGCAATTTTCTATGTTATTTTTGTTTTGTAATTGTGTACTTGTCATATTTTGTGCATGTGCGAACGCGCATATGTCCGTCATGCCTGGTTCTGAGCCTCCTAGGACCCAACCGAATTTTGTTTCATGCAAAATTAAATTTGTATTATCTAAGTCGATTTGCTCTGAGCCTAATAAACCCCAAAATACCTTGTTCCCTAGTAGGATGTCAATATTGGACTTTTCATAAAAAGTAGGATCAGCCAATTTGATGTTTTTGGGTATATTGAATGATTCAATATTCATTGGTTCACATGGCCACGGCCTACTAATTACAGGTATGACAGTACAGCGTATTTCAATGGAATAGTCACTATATTTTGATTTTAAATTAACGATACAAGTTTTATTTAGAATTGATTCATGTTCGTTTATTCCTGTTATCGAAATTAAAGCTTCTTTCGTTTCCAGATTCAACTCTGTGCACAATCGCTCACTTATAAAATTTATAGTACTACCACAATCTAGCATAATACGTACTGGATAAGCGTTAGTGTCAGCAGCGCGCACGTCGACTATAGCGGTTGTCAATACCCCTTCTTGCGGCTCGGCGCAAACCAGGCTAATAGGCGCAGGTGCGGTGGTCGCGCCGTCCGCCCGGTCAGCAGGCGCAGACGCGGCCGGTTCGGCCGGCGCGGGCGCAGGTGGCGCTACCGCGACGGGCAGCGCGAGACCGCTTGTGCTAGGTACCGAGGTACTCGGCGCGTTGTTATCCCGCGCAGTCGGTTTAGTCGAGTGCAAAATAGTGTTATGTTTTTTCCTACAAACTCTGCACGGGCTTAAACGACACTTATTGGTAGGATGCCCATGGCGGAGACAATTGAGACACAGATTCAAACCTAGGGCCTTGTTTTCCCTATCCTTAGCATTCAAATCTAGAAATGTTTTGCAATTGTAAATGTTGTGAACGCTCGAATTGCATACAGGACATGATTTGGTATTATTATTGGTAATATTAGTTTTAGTAGGTGAATCGTAAGTGACTAAGGCTCGCGGCTTCTCTTGCCTAACATTTCTTTGCTCGAGAGTTTCTAGTAAATCGGCCCGCATCCTAACAAATTTGACCAAATCGTCAAATGTGTTAGAATCGCCTTCTAATGTTAATTTGTATTTTTCCCACTCAAATAATGTTTGGGTGTCTAGCTTGGTACACACAATATAAGTCAATAATGTGTCCCACTTATCAACTGGTTCCTTTAATATTTGCAATGACTTTAGGTTTTTTACGAAAGTATCAATTAACCTGCGTAGCTGAAAGGCTGTATCTTTTTGCACTGCAAATACGTTAAATAAGGCTTTAACGTGATTAGATATAAGCAAGCGTTTATTATTGTATCTGTCACACACGAGCTCCCATGCAATTTGGTAGTTCGATGCACTAAATTCGATTGATTTAATCACGAGCGATGCACTGCCCTCTAAGTAAGATCGTAAGTAATGAAACTTCGTAATATCGGATAAGCTAGTATCGTTATGAATCATAGATTCATACATGTCACGAAACTCCAACCATTGACTGTACGTACCGTCAAACTTAGTAAGGTTTATTTCAGGCAATTTTACCTTTGTGTGCTTCACATCCGTCACCTTCATATCGGCTGGTGATGATTTAGCATTACTGACCGCAGGTCCCTCCGCCTCGCTCAGCAGGAGCTGGGCGCGGGCGATGCTGCAGTAGTACGTTGCCTCGAAAGCCTTTCGCTGGCTGTACTGCTCGGCAGCATCCTCATGGGCACATTCGATCTGTAATTGTACGTCATGGAAGTCATTAAACACTAATTCCAACCTCGAAATGCGCAGCTCGAGCTCAAACCTTTGATGAGGAGTTAATTTTTCTGGTAATTCACTCAAATAGGTATTGAAATTAGTTAACTGAGCCTTACAAGTACCACGACGTTTAACATTTTCTTTCAAAATGGCTTCAGTCATTTTTCACCTCCAAAAACGACACTGCAATGCTAAAACAATCAACAGGAAACGAATGTAAACAACACTTACTCGTAATTAGTAATTTTAGGTTAAGATTATTTGCACTATATTCTTTGTAGGTACTAATATCTTTGAACACTAGTTGTATTGATCGAAAATATATGTAATGTTCTTGTTTTATGCACTAGAAGTTAAAATAACTGCACTTTAATCACAATAGGCAAGTATTTTAGTTAATTTAGTTGTAATTTCTATGAGCCGGCAACTAGTACTGACGGCGTAAACATGTGATTTTTACCGTTAGCTGCAACAAGATAACGATGGCTAAGTAGATATCTATAGTTGCACTTTATGAGGATTCGTATTTAATTCACTGTTTATTATGTAAGTAAGGTATGTTTTACGTTGTAATCTAGTTTTTAATATGATTTCTGACGCTAGTAATTTTGAAATGATTACCTAAGTAGGCACTTATAAGAAAGGGAGTGGATGGGAACTTAGCTGGTTTCTAGTAATCCTGGGCTTCTGGTTCCTTAAATCCGTCCATAAAGGCTTGTAGATCCCTTCTTGAAGTATTTTTAGTGGACTTAGCTTGTTTCTTGCGGCGAACTCGACGTAACTTAGCTTGTAATTTCGAATAGTTAACTGCGCTGTGACAATGGCGGTGCACGGACACGTTGGCTGGACAGTTAATTCGTAGTTACTCGCTGGTTCTTGATTTGTAGGCTCGAAGACCAATGTTGAGGGGCTATCCTGGTGTCTGGATGCTGAATATGAACTCCAATGTAGTTACTATGAGTTTAATTATAAAAAATATACAAAAATGTAATGCAGCCGAGTCATTGCCGCGGTGGCTAGTAAGTAAGTCACGTGATCACTTGGCTGCCCCCCGCTCGAACCTCACCCCGCGGTCGCCCTGCTGGAGTGGTACGCGACAACGTCAGATTCCCGGCATTACTGCGTTACGGCTGCAGATGTACTGCACATGTGATCATTAAATAAATAATTACAGATAATTACCAATCGAACCTGCTGACAAATTTTCAGAATCATTTGAAAAACGCAACATGTAGAGAAGAAAAGCCGGACATACAAAATATTTTTCCAAGGTTAAACGGAGAGGCTTCGCTCGCCCTTCGCGCTCGCTTGTTCAACCAAAATACCTATTGATAAATAAATACCAAAATACTCACTGAAAAATTTAGTGTGGTGTGGGTTCAGATACTGACGCATGAAGATTGATATCAAACCAATATCAAATTTTAAAAGTCTAAACACGCCTCCTGTCTCGTCACAGAATGCACCCCGCAACTCCTGATGCCAGTTTAATTGCTCCCGACTGTTCTAATGCCCAATGTTTGCAAATCTCTCGCACGATCAACTTACTTGATAACAATGTTGTGTGAAGTTTAGCCGCGATTGCCGTAACGTAACTTCGGTGCGGGATTAAAACAAGCGTAAGTGTTTCTTTAAGGATTTGAATACGGGTTGAGGGTTACATTTGAATTCTGTTTGTAATTACGCTTTTAGACTGACTTTTTTATGTATTTTTATTATTTATTTAATTATGATCATCATCTTCCTCGCGTTGTTCCGGCATTTTGCCACGGCTCATCGGAGCCTGGGGTCCGCTTGGCAACTAATCCCAGTAATTGGCGTGGGCACTAGTTTTTACGAAAGCGACTGCCATCTGACCTTCCAACCCTCTGGGTTAACTAGGCCTGTATTGGGATTAGTCCGGTTTCCTCACGATGTTTTCCTTCACCGAAAAGCGATTGGTAAATATCAAATGATATTTCGTACATAAGTTCCGAAAAACTCATTGGTACGAGCCGGGGTTCGAACCCGCGACGCGACCTCCGGATTGCAAGTCGCACGCTCTTACCGCTAGGCCACCAGCGCATTATTTAATTATGATATCACTACTGTTTACCAAAATTGAAACTTAAGGTCAAGGCGGGGAAGACCTTCTATAAGGAAAAGCCGTATACAAGCTCTGTTGTCGCTTTCAACTCCTGCGTACACATACTCCGCTATGTATTATCTGCAATACATTGTATATGCCGGTTTTCTCCGCAGTTTTTCTGTTCAAAATAAAGAAAATTTGGATGCCATTTTTAACACATAACCAAAAAGATATCAGTCCTACATTTAGGTAGATTTGTGTAATATTCAATAAAACATGAGTGACCTGGAGCAATGTTAATCTGAAGCAAGTCTAGTTAGTGGCGCTTCGCTTCGCGTTCGCGCGTTGTTCGCCTACGTAGTACGCGGCGTTATTTGTTCTTCAGATATTTAATCAGACTGTCTTTTCGTATTTAGTTTGTCGACAAACAAGATATCGATACTTTTTTAACACAACAGATGTCAGTGCCTATTGTTAGGTATGTGCTGTGCAAGAATTCGTTTCAACAGCACATGAGTGACCTGAAGCAAAGTTATTCGGACGTGAGTCTAGTTAGTGGCGCCGCAGGTCCAGCCGCGCTCGCCACAACTGAACAGTTTCCAACTAGCCGCGTTACCTGACTTAATGAACTGAATTAACACTGTATTTAGGCAATTTATTTATTACTTTAATCTTTAATCAGATTGTCTTTGGATCAGTTCAGTTGAGCACAATAAAAGTAGACATGATTTTTAAAATATTTAACTCATCGTAAGTATTGGCTAAAGATGGCTAGCTCATTTCCAATGAAATTAATATAGGTTTTCAGGGCGGCCATACCGGATGCCTGTGCGTAGACTTGCACGTAGAAACGCGAGTATCACTATCACTGCATTTTCAAATATAGTAGGTAATTTTAACCCTAATCCTAAAATTAAAAACAATAGGTAATAACAATAATGCTTCTCATCAGAAAGTTTTTACTGAGTCTGTACCTAACACGTATATTGTTTTATATTTAAAATTGATATTTCAAGGCATAATTCACTTTCGAATAAAGACCTGTGGCCCGTTTATCAAAAGCTTGTAACTTGTAATACAAGTGGAAGTCCCTTTCTAACCAAAGCTGTCAAAAAGGGACTTCCACCTTGTATTACAAGTTACAAGCTTTTGATAAACAGGGCACAGCACACAAGTTTTTACGGCCACCATTATCTATAATGATTGCGCATCAGATCAGTAAATGTGACTATACCAAAGCACGAATTCGAATCAAATAGCATTTTTACAGCCGCGATACTGACAAACGACCATAAGATACCTTTTCCTTTAAAACGACACAAATATCAAACCTTAGTTATAAACGAAACTAAAACTTTTACTTATTTTGAAGAATTTTGTAACAAATTGAAGGCGGACAACTTATCAAAACAATCGCTGATAACTTATAAAGCAAGTCAGAATCAGAACTCGCAGTACAATTTAGACTTTTCAAGATACACATTGAAATGAATGATAGCTTCCACCTAATAAATTTGATGATTAAAACTGGAAGTTTGGACGTTAATAAAATGCTCGCGGCGTCAGTGGAAAGTTTCATTTATAGATTACTAACTCAATAGATGGAGCATATAAGACTAATCAAATTGAAACTTACAGTACGCGGCGCGCGGTCATCGTGAACTGGTGGTTAGCACAATTAATGCTTGAAAATGGAGACCTCTCCGAAATACGTTAAACTCTAAAAGACTGACAATACATTAATCGTAAAATTTGCTATACCTACATAAAAATAGTTCGAACTTTTGAATTCGATTGATTGACAGTGACACCTAGCTGTACTTACCTGTAGTCAATACGTCTAGCTTGCACTCAAATATTGCGAGGAATTTTGAGTCAAATAACTCAGAGTAATGTCAAAATTCTATCGTTAACAGATTTTGAAAGTTCGAAAGCTATTCATGAGATCAGTGATAATGAATAAAATATGCAAAGTTCAGTTACACCGACGTAAACACCTTGAAGCGGCATTCGAAATTGTAATAAATCGACTTGCTTTGATTTTGATTTGTTATTATATTACTCACACACTGCATATCGCTCAATACTAATATATTTTTATGACATCAAATCATCTACCTACCTATTACTGTTTATTCTATAAATTCCATTCCTAAATGTGCATAAAAATTAGTAAATTTATACATACTTTTAACTTGGACTGAACAACTTGGAATAACAAAACAATGTAAGATGTACCTAATTACTTGTTGGGTACTTAATGTACTTATATGTACGAGTATATAATTATATGTATATGTTGAGACCGAGTTTTTGTATAATCTTTATAACGCGAAATCTAGGGGAGGTAATCTGTGGTTGGGCTAGACAAAGCTCGACGGTCAAAGGGTTCATTACTTTATTGTAAATTACTTCGCAATAAATTCCAACACAGATGTTTAATTTATCGATGCCAAGTATCGCAATCGGGGTTTTTATGAAGCTTGCCCGTAACGTTAACAAAAAAGTTAAGTAGTTTAGAGACTATTAAAACATCTTTTAATTGTTCTTTTGAATAAAATACTATTCTTTTTAAGGGCAAAACGCTTTCGTAACGACGAGTTTCTCTATAGTGATTATTTATACAATGTTATACTTAGCATTATTTTTGTCTAGTTTAATTTTTTTGTGGCAAATGAAAATAAGTGGGATTAGGATTCAGTATTTTTTTTTGAGTATTCTATCCTTTATTATAAACATAATACAATTTATATGTCAGGTTTACAGATTTACACAACAAAGTAATCTAAAAAAAACATGCGATCTAAACTAACTAACATCTTTAATAAAACAAACAAAAAAACATAGGTATAAGATTTGAATTTTCATATCCCAGTTTTCACAGTTCTAAAAACCTAGTTCTCTGTCAGGACGCTAGCCCCCGGGCGCAGGTTCGACTCCCGATGCTAGGCGATAAAGCGTGTGAAAGATTCATCACGGCTCCCCCGGGGGCGATTCCTCTTCAAAGTTGTTGCCGACCCTCCCTCTCGCTCCGTTAAATATCATATTTTTCAAAATTTCCCGCAACTTCGAAATTTCACCGGCTATATGATGAGAACTTTTAACATTGAATAGGATCGACGATCCGATATTATCCTTGTTTGCTATCTGTTTAATTACGTTTAACTCAGCTTGATCTAGTTCTGTTGCTTAGTTTGTGGTTTGTAATAAAAGTTTAAATTGTTGGAAATTTTTGGCCGTGTTTCGGATTGTTTTAGAGGGAGAATCTTGGATTTTAATTAGAGCTTAAAGTAAGTCGGTCCTGAGTTTGCTTATTTACGCAATTAGATGCCTGAAATAGCAGGTGCGTGGTTAATTGAAATCACAATTAAACGATTATTGTTCACGCGATGTATAAAATAAAGTTTGGAAATAAATTTTGTACTTTAAGTAGGTTATTAAAATTCATTTCCATTGTTTTTTGCAGTGTGATGTCATTCAGGATTTGATATCAGTTTATTAAAAAAAGAGAACTAAGAACGCACATAATCGTGATATTGATGACACGACTGACTTTTGATGACTTTTAGATACTTTTAGATAATATTTTTACCTTAACTGTTTTCAGAGCTTTTACTGGATATCTTTGGATACTATTTATGGTTTTCGGTAAGGAGCCCTGTCGGTCTCGATACTAACCACTTTTTGTCCAGATTTTATAATTAGTTAGCTAAGCCCGAGGTCACAAACTTGGAGTGTTCATTAGGCTAACATTATAAACAACTTCGCAAAACTCAGAACTAATAACAAATTTGGCGTAAAACTCAAATGTTTAAGTTCAGTTTAGATTATTGTGCTAGATTGGGGGCAAGATAAACATATTTAAAATATGGCACTCAGCAGCTAGTTATATGGAGAAATATCCAAATATGATTGATTAACAGGCTTACCACACAAGTAACAAAACCTACGGATGGAAGGACTTACTATTTTAAGGCCCACTTGCACCATCCTACTAACCCAGGTTTAAGCGGTTAAACCGTTAACCTAGTGTCAAATTGTACTGGTTACCATGGTAACTCCAGGTTTAACCGGTTAACCCCGGGTTAGTGGAATGGTGCAAGTGGGCCTTAGTTGTGTCTTTCTCCTATATGTTACATGTCTTTTTTTGCAAATGATTGACTTCTTTCAGATTTGCACTGCATCAAATCGGGATTCTTCCGACGGTTTTCTATCCGAACTATACCGTGATTATTGGCAAGAGGAAACTAGGCGCTGTACGGGTATGTGTGATTTTATCTTGTACCTTGTCCTGTCTTCCTATCATATAAGGTAACCATATTTCATCGAATACCACATGTAATGGTACCACATGTGTTATGTAAGGGTAAAAAACGGGCTATATGTTTTCAAATTTCCATACAACATAATCCGTTTTTAATTCCATTCACTGATTACACTAGTACCTAATGAAATAATATTAATTATTAAGGTATATATCGACTTCACAATGTACGTCCTTAAAAAAAAGGAGGTATGAGTAGGTTAAGTGATTAATAAATTACGAAACTTATTGTTATCTAAAGGGGCCCACTTATTAACAGTCCGCTGGACGGTATCGGCCTGTCAGTTGTTCGGAACTGTCAACTTTTTGTTCTAATTGACAGGCCGATACCGTCCGGCGGACTGGTAATCAGTGGGCCCCTTAAATGGTTTTCACCTGAGGATTAGTTAAGCATGAGCGTAAATCAAACTCCAACAGAACAAGACACTAGGCTAGGCACTTGAGCCTAAACGCACCAAATAGCAGCAATAACCGATTTGAGAGGCATAACTTGATAGCTCTCAATAGTTATGGCGCGGTATCGCGTACTAACGAGACATTAGTCTGCCGGTCGGTCAAATTGCATATCATCTTGATTATAATTAACTGGCAAGTTATAGCCGGCAGCCACTCCCAGCCGTTAGGGCTGGTACACACCTACAGAAGCGTTGTTCCAATCGTTTGTCTAACGCAGGCGAGTTGGTTCCTAATAAGAATCAGCGTATGACAGCTATCTGATTCCGTATAGTCGTTACAGACCTCGGGGTCAAGTAACATTAGTCATCTTTAGAACTCGAGTTTGCTCACGCTCGCTCATGCGTAGTGAATACAAAGAAAGGCTATATGTGTAATTGTGTATCGTCTTGTTCGTTCTCTCGATGCTTGTGCGAGACGGTGCTCTTATAACGTAGCTCAAACGCAAGTTTGTTTATGTTGTTAGTATTAGGAACTGATTATCAATTAGATGCAACCTGAAAATTGGTTTTGAATTATCGAGATTTTTGAATTATTAGTACCAATAAAAAAAACTAGAATTGTCGCTACCTACTTCATTCAAACACCATAAATAAAATCGAATTTATTTTTAATGTTTTTTGTTGTATGATAGCTATTAGAAGGAATGCGTGTATAAACGCAAAACTAATTACAAAACTTGAAACTAATATCGCAACAGTACGGTCTATTAAAACATTTAAAACTATCTTCCCTGTTACAATTTCTGGGGCGTTTCCTGATAGTTAAGTACTTACACAAATCTCTGTTTGACAATTTGCTGGAACATCAGATATCCGTGACCACGACCTCGACGAGTGTACTCGTAACCTATGTCTAAACGTTGGAAATAATAATATGTATTTAAAATTTCTATTACACCTTATGTGTATAATTGCATGAATTCTATAGTAATTTAAATTGTATTTTTTTCCTTATTTTCTCGTAATGCATGTTAATGATGTAATGCACGAAAGATGTAATTTTTAGATGTGCCCCGCCGAGTTTGTTGCCGGTCCCATATATTGGGATACCCTCCTCCATCCAATTGGGGGGGGGGGGATTTAAATCTTCTCGGGGCAGAGGTGCGGTGGTGTAGGGTTGGAGCCGGTGTAGCTTTATTTAACGTTCATAAGCGCATTGTAATTATGCATACAACTACATGAATAAACCATCTTTTATCTTTATCTTTATAAATTGCGACAGATCCAGTATAATTTCCAGATTTTTTAAGATTCAGAACATTTTTATATTATGTTCTTTGTCATATTGGTGAGCAATAAAGAATATTTGTATTGTATTGTATTTGAATGTGTTCAAAATGCAAAAGTTTTAAATGTTATAATGGTTATAAAAATATAGGTACCTACTATTGAAAAAACAAGCAACGGGTTGCACTCCGGGAGTGCCGGCAGAAGTGAAAACTCAATGACATTGTAACCGATAACTACAAAAATATCTACATTTCACCCGAGCGAAGCCGGGTTTTCATCTAGTATATTTATAAATTACTTACTCATTTTCTTTCGCTATTTTACACAGACGGTCAAGCCATCATCAGTGACAGTCGCAGTCGTGTGAATAAATACACATGTATCTTTATATATTTGTATCATTCAAACGCTTTTTTAACGCGCGTTGAAAAAGCTGCCATGCGAATAGGGCCTTACGCTTGTTTAAAATTCGAAATTCAAATTTGTAGCGTTAATTGTTTAAAATTCGAATAGACATTGTAAAGTTACCTTGCAGACCTCGCATCTAAATATATAATGGTCATGGTATTTTGAGTTTTATTCACCAGTACTAGAGTTCACTTTTATTAGCGATTTCATCAAGATGTAGCTTTAATTGTTTAAAATTCGAATAGAAATTGTAAAGTTACCTTGCAGACCTCGCATCTAAATATATTTGGTCATGGTATTTTGAGTTTTATTCACCAGTACTAGAGTTCACTTTTATTAGCGATTTCATCAAGATGTAGCTTTATTGAATTATGTCATTGAGTGGTCCTTATGGTCCTTACGGTCCTTACGCTCTCGAGTTTATAATTTTTTCCCCACCTCAAAATGTGCCCAGCGCCGCTAAGGAAGTTTTCACTTCAAAAATTGTTGATGCATAGCGTAATGGCTTCAACTCAACGTTTTGCATCACTTGTATTTTATAGGTCACAAAAGTGTTATCTTTACAAACAAATAAAAAAAGAATAAATGGAATAAAATATCTTATTCAGCAAAGTTGGCTGGGAGGGATCGGTACGTTACTTTCCCGGGGTATGCCTCCCGAGTAACTGCAATAAATGTCGGGAAACTTTTGCAAAACATCCTTTAGTTGTGCTCGTTCGACATGTTTGGTTTTTAGATTTTCACTTGAGCGAGTTTCGCTATTTCGGTTCTTAGTTATAGTACTGGTCTTACCGGTTCGCGTGTATCTGATATGTATAGTCCCCGCATGGTTTTGTTTTGACGAGGATTTACGTATGAGAAGATTGTCATGTGGACATGTCTCGAGTCATGTCGATTGGAAGTTAGTGTCATATGTTGTGAAGAAATGGTAGCCGTGGGCGATTCCTTTTATCTTATATATATATTATACATACCTTTAAACGAGCAATTCTTGTATATTTATTTATTTATTTATTTCGGGGATCTCGGAAACGGCTCTAACGATTTCGATGAAATTTGGTATGTGGGGATTTTTGGGGACGAAAAATCGATCTAGCTAGGTTTTATCTTTGTAAAAACGCGCATTTTTGAGTTTTTATATGTTTTCCGAGCAAAGCTCGGTCTCCCAAATATTGAATATGTAATGCATGAGTAAAACACATACATATTTTAATGATGTGCATCCTCTTTTGTAGTGACGATATATTTTGCCTCGAATATTAAATTAACATTAAGTACATACAAATTTACGTAGATTTTACAGAATGCTGAAACGACTGGTGTTTTTTTTAACACATGTAGTCGGTGTTCGAACATAAATAGGATCCACTTTTCTATACAATTAGTATGGTGACGTGTGTCTGTGTACTTAAGTTGGGGCACCGACCGTAGATCAAATATTAATAACAAAAAAATAACAAAATAAAATAAAATATTTTTTTAAAGAAATGACGATAATATGTTATGTTATGTATTAAACATATAATTAACTAAATAAATAACTATGTAAAATGTAGTTTAATAGAGCATCTTCTTTACTTGTAGTGAGTTAAATAAGAACCAACTCAGACAAACAAATAAAGAGAACAAGACATAAATAGCAATGTGTATGAAGGTCGATCGATACGAAACAGAAGTTGAAACCTAACGCCGTAAAATAACCGGGATAAAGCGGTATCAATAGTTTACTAAGTAAATACAGGGTGGGTCATAAATTTGTGCCCGTTTTAAACATGTCATCTTGGAAATGTTCTTCTAGCAAAATTATGTATATTTTTCTATTTGAGTAAAAACAGTGTCTTGCTCGCTCTATCTCGTCAATGCTACCATCTACAAGTGGTAGGTAACCACTTGTAGACGATTCTATGACAGACACGGAACGAGACCGATGACTACGGTTGGCACCGTAATTTCAGTAATAGGGCTTTTTGTCGCTGAATGGCATTGGTAATAATTCTTAAGTCACATAGTCATATCGTTCATAGTTAAATTTATAGTGTGATCGCTGGAACAAGGAACAAATGTTAGCTTTTATTTTTTTTCTTATTTTAATTACTGTAGATTATGCTCACTCAATACCAATAATACCATTTGATCATCCATCGAACGTCTAAAACTCATTTTCTTTAAAACTTAAATGTTTTTACTCCTAACATACATACTTAATTGTGACTATAAATGCATAAGATTATCCGTTTCCTTTTACTTCTCATAAATAATACACTGGAGTAATTTTTAGAACGCACCATTATGTCCAGGCGTATTATAAAGCCCTCCTGTATATACCGACAAATAAAAAGTATCTCTCTTAATAATAACAGTTAAGATAATACGCGTATGAGATCCAGAAACAGTAAGTAGTTTCCTTCTTCTTTGGTTATTGTTCAATAACGTTAAATCGAGTTGTATAGGAGCAAACTGGGTTACTAACTTCTGCAAGTCGCTGCTGCTTCCAGCAAAATTGATATCTTACTAATTTTTTTCGATAGTTTCAACTGATTACGTATAGTTGTTTATTGTTTAGCTGGACACTCGAGAGATATGAGAACGAGTCACTGTGTTTGGAAATTTATTTAATGTAGAGCCTCTTTTATTTTTTAAGTGTAATTGCGGTTATTGACTAGATTATTTGCATTTATATTCGTTTATTTTAAATTTTCCAATGTTTAAGTATTTATTTCTTGCGGCACATTATAAAATAACGTAAGTCTAAGTGATAGTAGAATAAAATAACCATTACTGAGAAAGTCTAAGTGCTGGTACAAATAACACGAGCTTGCTCAGCTTGAAGTAATTAAGATTCTTTGTCCAGACAGTCGGTGAGTTCGTTGATATTTCAGTAAATTTAACCGTCTTTCACTCAATAGTGTTTAAATGTTTCAAATGTTTGGGACTATTTGGTTTATTAACGGCTGTGTATATAGGTGGTAGTTGGTACTGAAATCGAAGCGAAGCTTGAATCCTAAATGCGTAATACCATAGTTTGTTCATATAACACTTAACACATCAAAATAACATAATCTGATCGTTTTTCGGGATGCATCCTGTAGGAATTTGATTTGGCAGCCAAAGGAAGTGGACCTTTTTGGAATTAATCCGGTTTGTACTGTTAAACATATATTTACAGTTCTTAGATTTTCAAGAAATTAATTGATACCCGCCTGAGATCGGGCGGGCGGCTTCTCGACATGACTACGAAACTTTTTGCTAAATTCAGCCTTTAAAAGTGCTGTACCATCGACCAACTTTTTATCTGCGCTTAGAAGTTTTTTAAACGTGTATACATACGTCAAACTCTAGGAGCGGCTTGTACGTTTTTAATACGTACAAGCCGCTCTTGGAGTTTGACGTATCACATTTAAGCGGCATTTACCTTTTTCACATATGATAAAATGAAACCCATAACGTGTATCTAACTGAGGAAGATGCGCGCTCATGTCTACGATTTATCTCAGTCCGTATTTATTCCATTTATTATTTACAGGCACCGAGAATACGTTCTTCAAATATGTCACGAGCACACAAATCCAAAGTTGCCCTAAATAATGTGTGCATTTCGTGGAATTGTCACACGTCGCCGGCTTAACACGTGCAAGACAAAGACATAGCTAGCACACCACGGCCTCTAGCACCTCGCTAACTTACCTGGCGTTCCTGTTTAACTTTTTGGCACTTTCGACTAACACAAATATTCTGAAGAAACAGTCGAGTGAAATGGCGCTGACATTTCTAGCTGTTAGAAATTTTCAACGTGTGACTTAGAGCTGTTTGTTAAGATTTTACGGGTTACGTCTAACAGTTTTGCAGTTTTCTAGTAACAAATATAACGAATGAAATAACGAGAGAATCCAAGTCGTAGTACGTAAATAATCAGCCAGTTTTAAAACCACATTGACCGGATAGTAGATTAGGCCGATTGACCGGATAGGGGTTTAACATAAAAAAAAATCTGTAATTGTTGTGAGGAGAATAAGTAAATTTACACCATACATCGCCTAAGCTTTGTAGAACTGTGATAAAGAAGAGTTATTCACCAACAATATTTACGTTTGTGTCTAGTTTTCACCACATATTTAAATATTTTATACCAGCGACCCGCCCCGGCTTTGCATGGGTTAACAAATTATACATAAACCTTCCTCTTGAATCGCTCTATCGATTAAAAAAAAACGCATCCGTTGCCTAGTTTTAAAGATCTAAGCATACAGACAGACAGACAGACAGACAGGGAAGCGACTTTGTTTTATACTATGTAGTGATGAAGAAGTCGTGGCAAGTAAACGTATCCTGCAGATACATAGAATAGAATAGAATAGAATAGAATAGAATAGAATAGAATAGAATAGAATAGAATAGAATAGAATAGAATAGAATAGAATAGAATAGAATTTCTTTATTTGCCAGAATACGTATACGTATTTATTAAAGCTAAGACAATTCTTATTAAATTTATATTGCATTGACGGAAGATATCAACGGAGAGAGAGAGAGGGATTTCAACTGAGTAAAATAATCGATAAATCATAAAATACCACTTTAATAAAATTACGTATCGCTAACGATCAGTTCCGTCTAATACAATATTCATTACTGCTCTCCGTCAAGTAGTCTTTGATCAGTGCGTAATACCGGGCTATTATATCGAGCATCCTCACAAGGACCTAAAAACGTGCTATGACAAAGAGTGTCGGGGCCTCGCCTCGGAGGGCCTCGGCCGGCCTCGCCCCGCGAAGGGCCCTCCGCTTTTGTTCGAGTTGCAACAATGCCTCTGTAAGGGCACTTGAGCGCACTTCAATCCGATGTGATATTCGCTACTGGATTAGGGTTTCCAACTTTTCCAAGTAATTGTATGTTAAAAAGTGCCTTTGTGTTTGTCCATAAATTGTAGCATTTCTTAAAATAGGAGCGCTAAGTAGTTGTTAATGTATTCTGGGAAGGCGATACGCCTGCAACTGAAGGAGCCGCATCTCCTCTTGCTGATCTAAGTTTCAAGGAATACTCACTGTTCTTGTTTATTAAAATTTGCAAGATCTTAGTCTTCAGCTGGAGAAAAAAATATTGTCGGAATATAAGAAAACATGAAACAGGCTACAAACCAGTGAGACCAAATATATATTTTATGTGTAGAAAAATCCGTCTAAGGTAACTTTGCACCCCTTACGCCGCGTGGTCCGATCGGCTTGTCCGATCAATCGGACTACGAATATTTTTTTTTCCTGTTGGCTCGATTGATCGGACGATAAGTACTTATTGAAGTCTTGTAGTCCTACTATCGGACTAACGGGATTTTAAAAGTTCATCTAGTTCGATCGATCGAGCCACGAGACTTTGTAAAATCCTCTTAATACGATTACACAAATTTTATTCTTCCTGGTGGTTCGACCGATCCTTTCGTGGTGAATTTTGTGTTCTGTTCATATGTCGAAAGTGTTATTTACTTACAATTAGTTAAGTAATCAATGTACTGTATTAGTTATTTTATGGCACGGACGTAGACCGACTGGGACACCATGGATTATCTTGTCAAAAAAGTGCAGGCCGTTTTTCGAGACATGCGTCGCTTAATGACATAATCCGTCGGTCTCTTGCCACCATCAATGTGCCTGCTCTTCATGAACTAACGTCGTATCGGAGACAATATACCTAGAAAAGATTATCTCATGCCAGTTTCTAGTACCTAAGCTAAGATAAGCCTTCATGTATTTTTAGCTGGACTTAACAAAACAGTTTCTATAAAAATAGTCCGATCAATCGCTTTAACGGGAAAAAAAATATTCGTAGTCCGATTGATCGGACAAGCCGATCGGACCACGCGGCGTAAGGGGTAAATGTGCTCTCTTTATTTTTCAAAAACTGATTTAACTACGTAAATTTGGATTTGATTTGTAATGTTAGTATTTTCCTCGCTTCGATTTGTTGATTTTTTTGGGTTTTACTCGGTACCAAAGTTTGTTTAACCCTCGCCTCGTGTCTTGAAACCCTCGCAACGCGAAAGATTCAACTTTTCGAACGACTCACTACTCTGGTGGTTCAATTTTGGAATCTTTCGCTTGCTCGGGTTTCTATAGCACGAGGGGTTAAACAAAAATTATATCATAGCGCCCTTGTAAACCAAATAACTATTTGCAATAAAGTCTGAGGCCTAATAATCTTCGGTTATTTATGTAAACCCATACAAAAGACGAAAGCAAAAGTGCGTGAGTAGAAAGTCTCAGTAAACGCCGGAACTGAGAGCACTCAGCATTGTTACAGTTTCCATGCTTCAACAAAATGCCATCTCTCACTATCAAATACATGGTACTTACGATCTTCTGTAGACCTAACGCAAAGTTGTATAACAATGGTAAGGAAGCCGTCTCGCTCGCTCGCATTCAACAAATTAGACTTATTATAATTGTGGATGCAAACTTGTTATTATTACGCAGTTGACAGAGAGTCTTTCCGGCAAAGTTGCCCTAATCCTCCGTTGTTTAACACGGCTGTGTGTGTATGCTGATGAAAACGCAACAGAGAAGTAACAATGCTTATTTATGAGAAATTATGATTTGTAGCTTTAAACAATTCAAATAAACATTGTAATAAATTGCGCTCCCTATTGTCATAACAAGCCAAATAAATTTATTTATTTTTCATATACTAGAGAGGTAAATCAACCATTGGTGTAGGAAAAATCCGTGAGAAAACCGGTCTAAATGTAACAAATCTAATAGGCAACCGTTTCATTACCATACAAAAATATTAATAATTTTAAATATAATAATTTGAACCTATACAATACACGTCCCACTGATGGGCACAGGCCTCCTCTCATGCGCGAGAGGGCTTGGGCTATAGTCCCCACGCTAGCCCAATACCAATGCGGATTGCCATTATTAAAATACTGTACGCATTTTTTTACATTTTTTTTTACATAAAAAGCTTAATCTATACCAATCAGGATAAAAACTCCGGGATTTACGTGGATTCAAACTGGCTTGAATAAATTGCGAATTTTATAGAAGTCATCTCGCAAAATGTTTCCAAAATCATAGCGCACAATAAAAGTTTTATTGGCTCGGTATTGTCTCGCGGGAGCTCGGCTCCGCTTGGGGCCCCACCCGCACTTTATTTTCATTGATTAAACTGTTTGTTTAATTGAACATTTCGTTTAAAATCGAATGGGTTTGTTTGCAGTTACAATGACCTTTTCCAGCACAGATAAATACGTGTGTTGTGTTTAACATAAAATATTAGTAAGTAAGTTTTGTACCGAAGTTAGCGTATACTTCACTGATGGTTTGAAAACTACTTAGTTCAAATAATGTAATTACTTACTAGAAACTTTTCAAGTTCAAAACGTACTTAAGCGTAATTTTAGAACGCGTTTTATTGTCATCGATGCTCAAGTCTTTTGACATTAAAATTGTACTTACCACTAAACGAAAACGGACGTCGACGCGAATGCTAAGTAAAAAACCTATGTAGGTACAACATTTTAAACTGGGAAGTTATTACTTCAATTTTGTCCTGTGTGTGTCCATAAAGGATAAAGGTTATTTGCCCCCGAATCGTCTTTGTTAATAATATTATGTACTGTACAAACTTGTAACTACGGCTTTGAAAAAAGTTCATTATTTGAATTTGATGAAAAAAATACACTTACAATCCCTATATATGTAGAGTTTTGTACAAACTAGTTAACTAGCGAACCTAACTGCCTGATTCGAACTTTAAGATACGTAAATTAATACTCTTTTTTTTAATCAAATACTATTACATTTATTTATATAAAGAATAATTAATTATATGTCAATACAAATCTTACAATCTACAATACAATACAAATCTAAAAATTACAAATGTCTTAACCTAAACTAGCAACTAACAGAACAAAAATTAATAGATTAAATTAATAGATCTAGAAACGATATGGATTATACGTGTCAGTGTCAAAAGTGACGTTTTTGTTTGAAAATACTTCAGATTTGACACTGACATATCTAATCCGTATCGTTTCTAGATCTATTAATTGTCGTATCTTAGAGTTTGAATCGGGCCGAGCCTCCTTAAACATGCAACGGAAGTCGCTTAGATGACGACTCTCGACGCTTAGATTACGGTCGTTAGGTTGCGTTTAGGGTTTGCACGACGGATCCGAAATGTATGGGAATATCCGCGGATCCAGATCCGGATATTTTCATACATTTCGGATCCCGGATTGCAAACCCTAGTTGCGTTAGGTAGATCTAAGTAGAATGCACCCAGCGGCGTGGGCGCGACTGTGAGCGGAGCGGGAAGCGGAAGCGAGTTGACATGACGTCCAGCAACTTCACCGGACGGGAACTTGTGTAATTTTTACAAACGTGAAACTTCAGCGTGACGCAAGGTGACTTGTTTCTCGATACTTTGCAACCGGTGTCCAGAAGAACAAAACCGGCCAAGTGCGAGTCGGACTCGCGCACGGAGGGTTCCGCACCATCAACAAAAAATAGAGCAAAACAAGCAAAAAAAAACAAGCAAAAAAACGGTCACCCATCCAAGTACTGATGACCCCGCCCGACGTTGCTTAACTTCGGTCAAAAATCACGTTTGTTGTATGGGAGCACCACTTAAATCTTTATTTTATTCTGTTTTTAGTATTTGTTGTTATAGCGGCAACAGAAATACATCATCTGTGAAAATTTCAACTGTCTAGCTATCACGGTTCGTGAGATACAGCCTGGTGACAGACGGACGGACGGACGGACGGACAGCGGAGTCTTAGTAATAGGGTCCCGTTTTTACCCTTTGGGTACGGAACCCTAAAAACGTTCTCAATTCGACTTTGTTGCTAACTCTGTCCTTGACTGTTCTGTAATTCAGAAACCGATGTAATATATTTTTGACCTCTTAGCGCCAGTTGCACCATCCCGCTAACCCGGGGTTTACCTGTTAAACCTGGAGTTATCATGGTTACCAGTACAAACTGTGTTAACGGTTTCACGGGTTAACCCCGGGTTAGTGGGATGGTGCAAGTTGCGCTGAAAACATCCACGAGAAATCGTCGAGACTCTTAGGAGAGAGGAGCTTCTGAAATGTTTCCATACATATTTAATTTAGTAACCGTTTTGATAAAATGAAATTTTTTATAAAGACACTTTACGTGAGCGATGAATGGATAAATCGCGTTTCAAAGTGCTTGTATTACTTACAAGCACTTTGAATATACCTTACATAGGAAAGCTCCCGAGGATGCACTGAAATGTCGACCAGCCATATGTTTTTGTTTAACCTGTCAAATCCCACGATATGACGTCACCATAATGCGAAAAACATAAAAAATTATTTGGGGATCTACATCTTCATCTTCCTCGCGTTGTCCCACCATTTTGCCACGGCTTTTGGGAGCTTGGGGTCCGCTTGGCAACTAATCCCAAGAATTGGCGTAGGCACTAGTTTTTACGAAAGCGACTGCCATCTGACCTTCCAACCCAGAGGAATAATCTGACAAAAATCAACTTAGCCCCAAACTAAACTAAACTATGGGTAGGTGCCGATATTCATACCTGTCTAGATAAATACAAACTTACATAGATACACATAAACACACAAATAAATGCCCTTACCGGGATTCGAACCGATGCATTGCAGGTAGGGTCACTACCGACTGAGCTAGGAGGCCGTTAAAGAATACTAATACAAATAATTTATTGAGAAAAGTATAGTACAGTGGTTGCTCTTAAAGACTAAAAATTTATAAAGACAAGTGATTTACAAATGCCTGAACTAGGATTCCCTGTGTTTCAGGCAGCGAAGGACAATATTAATTATTTATTGTTATGAATACTGTGAAGGGACGGCAACGCTCATGTGACATTTTTGGAGTCGCAGTTTTCTTTGGTATCAGTGCCGTAGGTACTTTCATTTGCCATAATTGGTTCTATAAGCTTTGATGAAAATATTACCCTCCCACTTACGACTCTATCGAGTATTTTGTTGGCTGAACGTAGAGATTTGAATTCCCTAAAGATTGGTTTTCCAGCCACCGGTGTAAAACGAATTCTAAAATGGTTTAATCCTTTTTCTCCGTGAGAGAAAGAATATCGTCCACGACCGTCGTACGATGAACCTGTGGTCATCGTCATCATCCTATTATGTGCTGTTGACCATGATCTTTGAATCTCAGATTGTTTAGGATTGATGCTTGGCAAAATAAGTTTTATACCAAGTGAGATTTCCTACATATTCCAAGCAAAACTACTGTAACAGCTACAAGCTACAAAGTAACTTCATACAAATGCCATTTTAAGGAACTCGTTTTACTTTTGCAAAGTTGAACAAATTCAAACTAGTCGAAGTGCGTCATTTCAATACGGAGCCAGTGTGCCCCCCACCTTAATCTATGCGGCGGATCTTAGAAACAATCCCGCCAGATCTTTCCAACAATTGAAATGAATTCATTATTCGAAAGAAAACACAACATGGCCAACTTCGAATTAAGTACTGCACTTTTAAATTGTTAGTAAAGTGAACTGGAGAATTGCATCGATTTCTATATTTCTCGCAATAAAGGAGAATCTAAATTCATCGAATACAAATAAAACGAACTGTGAAGTCCTACCGTGCAATTAAACCGCACTTTACTGCTACAATCCCTTCAGTTAAATAGAGAACTTTAAAGGCGTGTCCTTTTGTCCGAGTTCCTTTATTTCTTGCCGGGAAATAATGTGGGTGCGAGCGATGTACCTGCACTGCATGCGACGTCCGACCTCAAATGGCGATGCATTTTGTTTCTTTTCGGGAAGAGGATTAACCGTATTTTGGAATCATTTGCATAGGTACGAGTACGCTTGAGTGCTGGACTCTTTTGTTTAAACGGTAAAATAAAATCATTGGAACGAAATGTGTTTACATAGACACGAGATTAAACAACGCCTTGCCTTAGATAAAAAGACATCGCCTTGGGCTGGGCGTTCTGTACCGTACATTATGGAGTTTAGTTTTCCCGTCGGTGGTTTACTGTTGGATTTTCAATAATTGTCATTGCCAGAACCACGTTATCTACGAAAAAAGCGAGCTATCGTTATTTCGAATTTATGTCTCTGTCGAAACTGTGTCCGACTAATACGATAAGTTGTGATACGGCCATTGAGCAAGGACTATTTTTAATAAAACAGTACGTAACGTAAAAAAAATGACTACGTTTTTTACTCGTCCTAAAGCCGTTTCTTTTCTCACATAAAACTATTAATCTATACTAAGCAGGGATGTTGCGGATGCCGATTTTTTGACATCCGCGGATGCGGATGCGGATGCGGATTTTTAAAGGCTCACATCCGCGGATGCGGATGCGGATGCGGATGTCAAGATATTACCATAAAAAAAGTCAAATATTACATTTTAGTAATTTTTATTTCAAAAAACCGGCCAAGTGCGAGTCGGACTCGCGTTACAAGGGTTCCGTACATTAAGTCCCACTCACGCTTGACTGCTCATTTCTAATAGGTTTTTTTGGTTAATGACTAAATTACTTAGCAGTCTAGCACTTACGCCGATGCTAAGACGTTCCTGTACCAACCTGTTCCACATCCGCATCCGCATTAAATCCGCATTGATTTTATGCGAATGCGGATGCGGATGTTGAAAATAATGCGGAAGTTCCGCGGTTGCGGATGCGGATGCGGATATTCGCGACATCCCTGATACTAAGTAAAAATTGTTTTGACCCATATTAATTTAACACTGTAAATGAAAAATAGTTCCCAAAAGGCAGTTTTTCTTCCACGAGCACGGGTTGTTATCTGTGTATATTTAGACGCGGGTAGTAAGAGTGGGGGCGAGATAGCAATCAAATAGATGTTGTTTCACTGCAGTCCCCGTATGCACACGTGCCGACAAGTGGTCTCGACGTCTTGACACTTGCGCTTATATACTGCGATGTAGATTATGACAACGGACCAAGGCCGTTTGTAGGACAAGAGTATATTTTCACATGACATTCGTGTGCATTGTGACTTGAACATGTTTCGAAGGATGGTTACGATCGATCGCTACTCACGAAAAGTTTCTGTGCAAATGTAGGTTACAATATGAAATCGTTTTCATTGTTTTAGTTCCCAACTTGTCTGAATAATGCAGGATTTTTTAAATTCTGCTAGTTTTTCTCTTAAACTCTTTATTGTACAAAAACACTATATTAAAAGTAACATACAATTAGGAGAAGCGAAGTACAAAGGCGAACTTAATCCCTTTGATCCGATCTCTTCCAGTTAATCTTTAAGTAGATAAGTTAGTACAAAAAATATAAATAATTTAAATATTTATGTAGGTAGGTAATTGCCGAATATCCTACAGAACGGAACCAAAGTAAAAATTATTTGGATTTTTCATTCGATATCCTATTCATAACATGATTCATTTGCCGGCCTTGCATGGCAAATGAGAGCCGATGACGAAGCGTTTTGTCCAACTATCCGTGGCATAAATATTAAAATGCAACCGATACAGCTGATAATTTTATTCTATCGTTTCGAAATTTTCGACAAAATATGCAAAAACAGCGAACGTTACATTTTTCGAGCGAAATACAACGGTGAAAACCGATGTTTTGTGGAAGTGTAAATTATAAATTGGTCCAGTGGCAACGTTGCACCGCATTTCAGAGGTAACATTTGAAATCGGCGCTACAATTAAAATATTTTGAAATACATTTAATTTAGGTCAGAAACATATTTTAAAATCGTATTAAACGGTGTAAATTTCCACGAAATGCACGGGACAAGAGCAATGGGCCCATAGCGACATAAAATATTTCTGGTAATATCGCGGTCGCTGGCGACAAGCAATTGCGGTAGGTATTTGTGAAGAGATTGTTTTAAATAATATTGCGTTTTGTGTTGCAGCCGCTTCTGTGTTTCCAAGGAAACTCACTAAATGCATTTCATAGTCGCTAACAATGTAATTTTTGTAGAGTCCGCAAATAATATCCTGGAACAAAAGAGGCGAGAAAAATGCAATTTTACGCGCTAAATCACATTTCCCTGCTTTACAAAATAGTGCACACTGCCCTTTTATCTTTCTGATTTTACATTCCTTCTTATGCTTACAAGCACCATATAACTGTACCTACCACTATTTACCAACTAATATTAAACAAAGAAGAATAACAAACTATCAAAACTTCAGCTTCCACGTACATTTTTCACCTGAAGTATGTTTCGGCTGACGTAACGGTCATGAAACGTATTTTGGAAGAGCGATAAGGAAATGACACAAAGAAAACAAACTACAGTCCTCCTCGGTTGAAAATTTGTCGAGGCGGGCGGAGGCGGGACGGCAGCGGGCGCGGGCGCGGGCGCGGGAGCGGGCGAGATAGTAGCAAATGTCAAAGTTATCGAAACGATGTCAGCGATCGCTCGCAACGGATATCTATCGACTTTTACGACGTTATTGCAATCTTTCGACGCTTTTAGACATATTCCCGTTGCCAATAAATTGGCGAGTTCCTAGGTAAGCTGCATTTAATAAAGTATGTACGTTATGTTGTTCGCGGAGCTTTGTCGTAAAATTATTTTGTGACATTTACGAACGAGCAGTTTGCGCGAAATTGAATAATGGTGATCCCACCTCCTGAAAATTGTGCTTTTCATCTGCAGCAGGCTTTTACTTGCTGCAAAATAAATCTATATTTTTACTAGAGATGATTAGACCAATGATAAAAGAAGTTTGTTACTCAGTACATTCGTTATTTTATTTACGTAAGCAGTAAATATGAGTACACTAGGAAGTTATTCCTGGAAGCTAGACATGACAAATCGATAGGCATTGTAAATTCAGTCCAGATTAGAATTGTATGCCGCACGCGAGCGATTGACGTGTCATCATATTGTCTTTGAAAATGGCCTTCCAAGAAATGATTTCTATAGCCGGCCAGTAAACATTACAGCAGCGATTTGTCAAAGGGAATGGATTTCAACAAAAGGGTCCCAATTTGAATGGCAACTTGTTGTACGGCCGTTTTAATTTCATAAGTCGTTTATCATAATCAAGGCGTCGGGGTGATTTCACAACCCATGTCAATGTCTCGCCGTCGCCGATGAAGGAAATGTCACATACCTGCTTGGGCAGATGTGTGGACAAGGCCCAGACAAATAATCCACATGCTTGATAAAACCAAACATACTTTCAGGAGTCGGCCCGCTTGCGTTGATCCGCCAACTCGTGCTCCCGTTGAAGCTCCTCGATGTGGAGCGAAACATGTTGAGCAATCTTCGACTTAAAATACGCGAGTGACCCGTTTTGAGTTGTGTACCTATCCTAATTAAAGAATATCTAGATTTTTTGGAATTGTATAAGTAATTTCTAATGAAAACTTCATATAAAAACAATCACTTAAAAAAAAAAACATGAAACGAAAGTAACAATACATCTTAATACAATGTAACAAAAACTAATGCTGGAAAACCGAAAGCCGTCTCCTCTTATCCGAGCAGGAGACATTACGACAGATTCAGGTAGCTAAATAGTTCGCGCGGACCGATATCCCTAATCTAATATGCTCCGTCCGGGGTCCGATGTCCGTGCCGGCTGTAATCTTCACTCTGTTGCGGTAACAGTGTCCTTTTCACCCACTATTACTTGGACATTTTGTCCAGCGCTGACGCTACTTTTGACCAGTGGTTTTCGGACGCTTTTCGAATATTCGGAAGTGTAAAATACTTCGTATATTATACTCTTTAAAATTCTATTGTTATTAAACTAAACTATTAAGGGGCCCACTGATTAACAGTCCGCCGGACGATATGCTGATATCGTCCGGCGGACTGTTAATCAGTGACAGGCTGCTGTCAGTTGTTCGGAACTGTCAACTTTTTGTTTTAACTGACAGGCCGATATCGTCCGGCGGACTGTTAATCAGTGGGCCCCGTTAGACTTACAGGCCAATGCGAACGCGCACTGCCATCAGATTGATATTAGAATGATATTGGAATCATATCAGTTAGCTGTCATTATGTAAGTATGTCGGTAAGTTGGGCGTCTCGCTCGCACTTATACTTGTGCGGATAAGCGGACGTGCGGGTGTCTTCCTGTACGTAAGCCAATACATTGAGGTTAGTACAAGAAACTACAGTTTTTGTATCAACTAATCGTTTCAGATAGTCAAGTCAGTACCTAAGTCCATCATAAAATCAATTTTGTTTATTATCTATTCTATGAAAACAATTAAGGTTATTTAAACTCACTAAATGGCAAAATTAGGTAAATAAATTACAAATTTACAAATGTGTGGTCAAAAATTAAATCTAGTTTTTGTTCCTTTAGTTATAGTGTTACAAAATAAAAATCGTGTTCACTCTGATTTTACGGTACGGTACAGTACAGTAACATATGTAAAAAAATTACTCGGTAATTCCCCACTTAAAATCTGTAAATATAAGTTTATTTTAATTATAAAATAGATTTTTCAAAAATTTAATTAACGCTGTGATTTGCTTAGTGAAAAATTATCTACTGTTTCGCTAATTGCTACCCCGTACGGTGACCGCGCATTCGAAATGTTCTACGAGTAATCCTGTATTAGTTGAATTAAAATTAACCTTCCTAGCTGTGCTTATGTACCTACAATCGCACACGTAGGTGTGAATACATAGTTACTGGAGCATTGTCGTGTTCGAGTGAATTGAATTGAGAGGATTGGTCCAGAATAGAATCCTAGTTTTAAGAAATAACTACTTAGAGAAAATGGGTTTCTACTTATTTGTTGTAAACTAATGATACTTTTGAGAGTATTTGTCTACGGTCGAGTGGCTGAAAATCTGTTCAAATGTTGTTTTTTTTTATTTATTTAAAGCTAAAATGTCAGCTAACTGCTAGCTTTACCTACATGTCCATCTAAAATACAGTCTGGCTGCGAAACATTCCAACAACAATTGTAATGTGACTCAAGTGTTTGGTTTCAATTGACCGTGTCCGTCACTCCAAGTCGATACCGACTGTCAGAAATATTCCGCAATGCTCAAAACAATTCTATTCCTAGAAACAGACCGACATTTGTTTTAAAAATAGCTATCAGAACCCAAATCTAAGTACGAGTATACGTATACGTGTAACTGAAGAACTCTTTATTTCTTTAGCTTCACAGTCGATACTCGCCGGCTTTATTGCGAAACTTTCGGCAAGCATTCCTCTTTTATTACTCCAATTTTGTACGACTAAGCCTACGGAACAGAGGGGCCGCGCGCGATCTTTATTATTTAGATTTCGATTGTTTGAGCTTACACACAAAAATACACGGTAACGCGTCATATATATTCAGCGTTTCTGATTCGGAATCAATTGCGGATTTATTGTCTCGCGGCATCAATGCTTTATCTCCTTCATTGAGATTTTATACTCAGTTTTGTTGAGCGTATACCTACTGCCAATGCAAAACAGAAAACCTGTTAGACATTTAAAAATTAACTTGTTAATTATTGATAGAGTATCAGGCAACAATTGAGATCGTACCAATAAGAAATTAAGTTGAGATTTTAAAATTTTAATGTCGCTACAGTTTTCTTACATTCAGTCATAGAGAAATAAGTAAGACAAGAGTGCTCACTCCATACATCAGTTCAGACTATTAATTTCAGTGTCTAGATGCTAATAGTCTTTTTGGCACTAAAACGGATGTATGGAGTGAGCACTCTATGTATTTTTTTCTCTATCATTCAGTTTAATCAATATAAATTATTGATTTAATATCAACATCTGCACGTTCGACTTGCACCTGTGTGCGAGTAATTTATCATTACTCGACCTCCACCTTACTGCAACTTAAGTATGTACAATTGTACATAATATATCAATTGCAGTAATAATTGTTCCAACTTTTACAGTGTCTAAAACAAACATTGCCCCCCGCCTTAATTGCACTTTGAGACAACTAATTGCTATTGTATTAAGTGCACCGAAAACAAAAGGAATGTGATAGACAAATTAAACCGTTACCAAAATGAAGCGGGTCGTTTCGCGCTTAGCGTTTTTCGAGTGGTTTGAACATACACCCCCATACGTACCCCTATATAACGCGGTAAATAATTATCTACGTGCTAGCCGTGACGTATGCGCGCTATTTAAGCCAGGCGTCCTTATTTCCAAAGCGTTCGGGAAAGTTCCGATAAAATACCTGGAGGAATTCTACATTTAAATTGGTGATGGATTTGTAACTATGACCATAGAGAAAAAAATACATAGATTGCTCACTCCAGACATCAGTTTTGGTACCAAAAAGACTATTATTTTTATAGTCTACATCTAGCATCGAGTAGGTAGCGGAATTATCTGTACTGCTACTTGACAATAGATGTAGCACCGACCGGAAAGTCTTATGTTGTTGAGCATAGTTGAAATAATAGTCTTTTTGGTACCAAAACTGATGTATGGAGTGAGCACTCTTGTCTTACTATATTTCTCTATGCTATGACATGTAAATGTAACAAAGTTCCTTTAAAAACAAGGTTGTACATAGTTACTGCTGTTTAATATATAACTTGTATAAGGAGTTTTCAGAAAAAAAGTGGTCCTTTGATTTTATTCCAAAAACTAAAAAAACTTAGTAGAAATAATCTAATAGTTGATAAATAGTTATTCGAAAAAAAAGTATTTGTTCTGAAAATGCACTTATACCCGTCATACAGATCATGTGTCAAATATATTATATGTATAACTCGGTCTACACTGCGCCCAACCGGATATAACCTGCCAATTGTTTACGTTGGAAGGCATCCGCGGAAAAGGTCCAGTTTGACAGCATCATGTCCCTATAATTGTGTCAAATTCTTGTGCTTTATTTTTATTATTTTATGGCCCTTTAAGCCTTATCTCATAGCATAGAACAAAAGTAGAGAAAGGGGCAAGCTATGATGGCGCCATCTATGCAAACCTTTGACAGTTGCCTACCCCATTTAAGCTCACCTTCGAGACAGTCTTAAATATGTTTTTAACGCTCAGCTGTTTTCTTACGTTAGACCTATGAGCTTGTAAGTACTTTCTGCAATGTGTTTTTATATTCCAACCACATTTCGCTAATAATCTCGCAGGTGTCGGAATAGGCTCCCAGCGAGAGTGATGGCGGCGATAAGTACTAGCAATTAAAGCATTGCTACGCGACGCACGCGTTTCTTTGCGCCTCCCTTAATGGAGATTTGTGGTTGGCTGTTCCGCGTGGATTGGAGTCCGCGGTACCTACTGTGAGATGCCTGGTTAAAAAAGCAACAACGGTTGCATTCCGGGAGTGCCGATAGAAGTGAAAACTCACCTCACTATGTTACCGACGCCCGGTAACACGATACATACGTTTAGCGGAGGTATTCTATTTATTTATTATATAATTATTATTATCATTCTCAAATAATATCACACTTTTTCATTGACATGTTTATTTACATACTACCATGACAACGTCAAATTATTTGAAAATAGGTAAAGACTCTTGAAAAGGAGTCCGCAACATAAATGTCAAATACCTCACATTGAGTTTTTCTTTATTGATTTAAATGCCATTTAAATTATGAGCCTTACGCCCCTTACGGTCACGTGATCGCCTTACGCTGTCTCGAGTTTATCATTTTTTCCCCCCCTCAAAAAGTGCTCAGTGCCGCTAAAGAAGTTTTCACTTCAAAATAAAAAAACTAACAAGAGTGTAAAAAAGTACACTGGACTTTCAGGCTCCGTACCAAATTTGGCTGAAACAGGATGGATAATGGGATCACTTCCGAGTCTGCCTGACCGTTTTTAGCTGGAGTTATTATTATAGAAACTGTTGAGCCAATTACAAAATTACAAACTTAATGACAATATCTACCTATCCAGCGGGCCCTTAGATCAGCTGGTGTGCCATCGGTACTTGAGCCACCAGGTCTTAGTCGTACCGACGGTAAACGGCCTGATGGCCTGACTTTGGTACCATGGGAAAGGGGGCGGTGTTTGGTATGGAACGCTACGTGCGTCAGTACCTTCGCCGCTCCCATGTCAGCCGTACCTCACGCGTGGCCGGAGCGGCAGCGGAAACATAAGCGGATGTGAAGCGTCGAAAGTATGATCCTCTCTCCCCTGCCAACATAATCGTCCCTTTCGCAGTTGAAACGGCGCGCGGCGGGTTGCTGGGGAGCCGATGCGAAGCGCTTCACACGCGACTTAGGACGTCGACTCAGACAGAAAGGGGAAGGCCCCCGCTCCGAGTCCTTCCTCGTGCAAAGGCTGTCCGTGGTGATCCAGCGTGGCAATGCTGCGAGCATCATGGGCACCTTTGCGCCAGGAACGACTAGAAGCGTTTTGTCTTTTTTAAATTTATAATTTTAATTTTAATTTGTAATTTTAACTAATAAAACTTAAATCGTGATATATTAGCACGATAATATCTACCTATTTAAAAGATAATTATATATCTGTAATACCATGGATGAGACTAATAAATGAGGGGTCATCCATTAATTACATCACACGTTTAGGAGGAGGGAGGGGGTCAAGAAAATGTGACATATTGTGACATGGGGGAGGGGGGAGACATAAACTTTGTGATAACCGAAAATTGATTCAAATTATTTTATTCGCTGTACATTTAAATAACAAGTTTTTAAAACGATAATCGTTGTTATTCGTTTAATTTTCTTTCCTAAGCAGTTTTGGGTTATAAAATTACTAATAGTTATATCGACAAAAATATTTTGATAAAACATTAATAATACTTAGGGACTTACTTAATTCGATTTGGCAATTTCGTAGAAAAAATGTGACGTCACACTAGGGGGGAGGGGTTAGCCAAATGTGACCAAGTGTGACAAGGAGGGTGGGAGGGGTCAAAAAACCTAGAAATTCGTGTGACGTAATTAATGGATGACCCCTGATTATGATTATGTCAAACTTGAGTGGTTTTCGAGGGGGATACATATATATGTACTTATGTCAGGACACCGATTGTACTGTGCTAACGATTTATTTGATGGTTATAAAATATTATTTCTCAAGTGTGATTAAGAAAATCAGCAGGCATTCTATATTTTTACGAAATCAAATAATGATTAATATTTTAAAGCAGGTAGCAACTTAAAACGGAGTCGTGTTATATACAAATAGGTAACAATTTCACGGCGAGTATTAAATGCTCAACTTTCCGCCCGTTTGGCCGGTTATTTCAGCTTTTTCAGATCAATTACGGCTTTCTGACTTTAATCCGCACTTGCTGCGGCACTGAGCCGGTTTCAATTCTAGTTAATAACTCTCGCGCGACTTATAGTACTTCTCAACTATTGTATTAGTCTGCTGATATGTATGTTAAAGTATACGGGGTCCCGTTGTTTCCCATAAAGTTTTAAGTCATAATGTATTGTTCGTCATATTATCATTATTCATAAAACTGAAACCGTTAACTTTTCAGGATTTTCGTAAGGTTATCCTATATACAGGGTGCTTCCTGTAACAGGAGCAATAAATTAAACTGTAGGCTGTACTCCTCAAACTGACCAACATTTGTTCAGCAACTTTTAAAAATTATGAATCCTTTAGACTTCCTCTTTTTCATACAAAATAAATATTGCCTTCAATGTACGCTGACATCAGTGTGTTTGACGTTGCTTGTCACGCTTTAAACATAACAAAATTTGCAATACATTGCGTCTTAGAATAAACTTTAAAGTGTAATGAAAATCAAAACATGAGTTATTTTCAAAAGTTGCTGAACAAATGTTGGTCAGTTTGAGGAGTAAAGCCTACAGTTTAATTTATTGCTCCTGTTACAGGAAGCACTCTGTATAGATAGGTTAGGTTAGGTTTGTTTTATGGCAAGTGACGCGTTTCTGTACCAAATGAATTATGACTAACGAAAATGCGGGCAAACAATACATTATGACTTAAAACTATTTGGGAAACAATAGAGGCCCAAAGCATACACATAACTAGTGTGGTTAGTTATACACGAAAAACATTTTGTAAGGCTCGTTTTATTTAATAATAATGTTTTCAAAATTATACCTTTTATTTATTTTGGCCTAAAGATGTGTTTATAATCTTACTTACATACATACATAATTAATCATGTAACCCTAAAAATAATTCCAAAGTATGAAAAATTGTTTGAATTAAATTGTACAAGGTAGATTTCTTACGTAGTTAAGTCCAGGAGCCACATTTGAATAAATCATCAATATCAGTTGTAGCACTTGTAGCGAATCAATACTTAATACTTAATTGTTTTACAAGGGAATAAAGTTGTTGTTTAACCGCTCGTGCTAATTATGATACCCAAACAAGCTAAGACTCCAAAATTGAATCACTAGCGTAGCGAGTAATTCGAAAAGTGGAATCTTGAGCGTTGTGAGGCTTTGGTCCAGTGAAACACAAAAAATTTCACCACACCAATGCGAGGAAAATACTGTAAAACATAAAACAAAATCAAATCCAAATGAACGTTATTAAATATTTATCATTCAAAATAAACTTTTTAAAGCCATTTCTACCAGACAACATAAGGAAACAACTCAACATTTGCAACAAATTACTTTGCCAGTCTTGTGGATAAAATAAAACTTTCTCATCAGTTTTTGAACAATCAAGAGAGCCTTTAAAAACTGATGTGTTGAAACATTATGCCTATTAAATGTTGAGTGCTTAGGGTTCAGTGTAGTAGTGTTAAAAGATTATCGCTTTGAATGCTCATAAAATCCGGTTTAATGACTGATAAGCCATTTATGATGACGTGACATAATAATTTAACTACGTGGATTATGAATCGTAGTTTTAATAACAAAATAAGGTAATTATTTGGGAACATAACCATGTATATAATATCTCATACGGAAAACTCAACTCATCTGTCTTATGTATTTTCGTGTAATGAAATTCAAATTCGCTGGTTCATCATTGTAATACATGGCTGCTATTTTTGCTTGGTACAGTAGAAGTATTGAAGAATAGTTTGAGAAATTTTGTTAAAAATTTGTAAAGAATTAGAGAATGCGTGAAACAAAAACAAGACAAATATAGTCTACTCTTTATCCACTTAATCAGTGTTTATTTTAAAGCTAATATGCGATCTAAAAAAATAAACGGTGATTTGGTTATAACTGGCTAGATGTGTAGTGTATATTGTATATAATTGTAATTGTATTGTTGTGTATTGTTGTTGTGTTGTATAATTGTATTGTATTGTATATGTGTTTATTGTATACGCTCGAATATTTATTATCATTTATGCAAGCCGTTATTATCTATTATATTTTGATTCATATTCATTTCTTTTTAATTTCAATTAATTTATTTATATTTTGTTACAAAATGACATTGTATAGTTTATAGATCATAATACTAACAATATTTTATAAGGCATAGTCGTAAGTACTAACAAAAATGATCCCTGATGGTCCTTAAATAAATGAATTTATTATTTATTAATTATATTTTCCAATTAGGATTTTAGTCGTAGGAGTAGTAGAAAGCAGAGTCGAAGAAAGAAAGTAAGAAGATGTTTTACTATTTGAATTATTAAAAGCATTTATGTATATTATGTATATAGGTTAGGTACATAGCCTTAAGCCTTCATTACATGATAACATATTTATTTCACTACATTGCTTCCCTACTTTCCTTGTAAAATGATGTATGACGTTCCGATTCATGCGAGGCTTAAAGATTTTCCCATCAGGATTTATATTCTTGATCCAAGCATGTTCGTAAAAACCCTTTCCAAATATCCTCAACTACGATAAATCACACTAAACGTAATCAGTACATTTCCATTGGGAATTTTATTTCTAAATCGGGAAACCCTCTAGGTATAATTTAACAACGAGAAAATCAGGAAACTTAGTAATACTCGGTTCTCGCTAGCTTACAATTTGCGAAGTTCACTTCAGTACCCGTAACTAGAATTTGGTAGTTTGTAGCAAACCTACTTGAAACTGAAAAGTTTCAATGGATGCTGGTGCATAGGGAAATTAAACGTGGATTAGCAATGTATAGACTCACGGTTAACTTTGATTACGGTGCGCAAAACAGATCTCTTCGCTCCTTGACTACCTTTGGATGGTCAGAGTCCGCATTATTAATATTTGGAAGATGTATACTTTTTGACTGAGCCCCGATTTTACCAAACTATGCAGAAGTGAAAGTTATATGTCCTACGGGCTCAGCACGGTTCCATTTTTATCGATTATCACTATGCCCGTCACTTTCGCACTTATGTAAGTGGTATGTACCTACTAGTTAGAACGTGATAGGCATGGTGACAAACGATAAAAATGCGACCGTGTTACTATAGGGCTGATCCGGTTTAGTTATCTTCGGGGATAAACTGTTGTCTTGTTTATTCGTATTAATAACATTCAAAATTATTGGATTATAGGGCTACTAATTATTAGCTTATAACTATCATGCATCAAACTGGCTTACTTAGGTACCACTAGTTTGTCATTGACAGGTGATTTTTATACAATTAATTTGTACATTATCTCAATTCTCATGATGCTCAAGAATTATATATCAAAAGTCGTATCAGTTCTTAAAATATACATTTTATTCTGTTTGTAATAAGGTAGAAAAGTTTAAATTATTTGTCAATCATAAACTAGATAATGCACCTGAACAATTGTTATGCTAATGATCTTTTACCTACTTCGTACTGCTGGTACATCGTAAATTAGGTGTGAAAATACATCTAAATAAGATAAGATGGAGACTAAATATTATGACTATTCTTTTGGAAATACATAAATGAATTGACAGCGCATTGCATAGGTCAGGATATCCGCACGACAATTAGCACAAGTGCGTCAATGATGAACCACTAATCCGGCACGGAATAAATTTGCATCCGTAACGGCGCATTAAACTTAGGCGCATTCAAACTATATATTCCACACTATTTCCCAATATTCAGAATAATACCTGTGCGACTATGGACTGCCCCAGAGGCAAGATGCTTGTTTCCAATTTGAGACCTGGAGGCCTAGCCAAGATTGTGCATCGACAAACGCCAAATGAAAAGATAAAATGTATCGGGATGACAGATGCTACGAAAAATCACGTGACTATTTGTAGCATCTGTTGTCATGCACTTACATTATTTAAGTTTCGACTGGAGTTTCTATCAGCGATTGTTTTTGCGTGATTAGGTTTTATAATTTTCGCAAGCTAACTTTGCACAAGCTTGGCGGTATAAATGCATAAATATCCCCCTATAAAGTCCATACTTGACGTAGCACTGGACATGAAGACTTAGCGTTCCGACGGTATTTACCTATACGTGAACATGAAGTTCTAACATTTCTTTGACCTATATAATAGACCCCTTGATGGCTTGATAGGCCTATGTTAGGTATGTGCATAATTAGACTACCCGCATTGTTCTAAACTATTTATTTTAAAATTAAATTGGACGTACAATAAACCATCCGTTTCAATGTAAGTTTCTTCAAAACTACAAAATAAACCTGAATACAGCTACAATAATACAGTCGCTTCATGCATTAAAACAATGTTTATCTGTAAATGCAGGGAAAACTGGAGAAAGATTGCATCATTTGCATTGCACCAATTCGTTTGCCTCAAAATACAGCGAAATAATCCACCTGCATCATACGAAACCCGCCGCTATTACAGGGTTCCGCGGCAACCTTAATAGAGAAATTGGTCTCATTGTAATGCGTTTATTAGTCATACCGCGGTATTCGGAAAACAAGATCCGTTCTAGAGAAGAGAACGATACGATATGTACTAGATACCTGGTAATTTAGATTTCAACTAGATATCTTTTGCAGCTCAATTCGGGCAATCAATGTCACTTTTACGTTAAATTATCGTAGTAGGATCGTTTCAAAATCGTTTAGAGATCTAAAAATAAATAACGAGACGTTTTAGACATTGTGGAAATCGTTCAAGAGTATCACCAGAATCGCGGAAATCTCAAATTTGACAGGCTAGATCTTAAAAATATCGTTGTCGTATCTTGGTGATGTCTAATAGATATCTAGTTCGAAATCCGAATTGGGCCCTTAGTCAATTTAATATGTGGGACATGAACTATGCGACTATATACTAATATGTAAAGGTCTGTTACATTCTGCGTCAAAATCTTAGGAGAGTGAACTTCTCCACCGTCATTCATTATTGTTTTTTGCGTTTAACGGCGCGATTCGGGAAATGATTTAGAGATTAACTAGATATGAAATAGTAAAGATATGTGAAGTTCCACTGCAAAAGGTACCATTGCCCCGGGTGAATATTGGAGCGGCGTTAATAATAGCGTAAGCGCCAGCCGCCATAAGGTACCTTTTGCGTGGAACGTCACTTATCTTTACCATTTCATATCTAGTGAATCTCTAATTCATTTCCCGAATCGCGCCGTAAGTCATGTTTTTAACTTCGTGTAGCAATTGACAAGACAAAATAAGACAAAATAAAACGTCTTCCCAGCAACCGGATTCCAAGATTTATTTTTCTGGACTTGTACTTAGATTTGAAAATAGCTCTGTTTTTATCTTCTATAACTCACGAATGCACATCGCCATTCAAACATTCTTTAGGAACTCTACAACGTTTGTGTATCGCATCATTAAAATCGGCTTATCTGGGATACCAGAGTCCATATAACGTTGACTGGGGTGGGTAAACATAATTACGCTTGTTTTATAGCAAAATTTTGTGTAATATTTAGTTTCTTATTAAAATTTGGTCCCACGTAACTCGTGTAGTTTTCGAATATACTCGTAAGTATCATCATCAAATATATGAATAACACTTAATACACAGGAGTTGGTATCCTAAACGAACTAAGTACATTATCATTGTCTTTGTTAGATGTATCTCGTATATCAAATATATTAAAATCATAAATTGAATGTATGTATTGAAGCATCCACTTGACAATAGTTACTTCTGCTTTTTTCTTGCCTACCTACATATACTACATGCATGATAAGTTTCTTACTTTCTCCCGGGTTGAACTGTTGAGCTTACGAGTCTGACTAACATAGTTGTTTTAGGTGAAAACGTTCTATTCCCCTAGCTTTAAGGTTTTAGACATTTGCTCGTTTTTCGATCCTCCCCTAATTATAACAGCCGTATAATACTATCGTATGTTATAGGAATTACTGACAGAAATATAGTACCCACCTGTATAAGACGTAAGGCCTCATTTATAGAGGAAAAATGCCGCCGGTTAGTGCAAATGGAGCACCATATATCATGTGTTACTGACCGCTTGCTATAGTAAAAGGTTTATTGGTAGGGCAGTCGGTAATGTAGTATTCGTGTGACTATTGAACGCTGAATGTTAATGTTCCTATCGATATATTTCTGAAATAATAAAACCTAAATAATACTGTTTATAGTTAAACGGTGAAGGAAAATCTTAAATTATGAGAAATAAGTCTATTTATCGTAGCAATCACGAAGCCGAATTTAGAAGTGAGAAACTTTCCTGGATTTATACTATGTAATTAATTTTCATTGCCTTTAAGTACTTCACCCGTGACTTTACAGACAGCCGTTGAAATAATTAACTTGTATTCGCGGTACACATACTACATTAGGTCGAAATGAGGTAATTTTGAAAATCAAAAATATCTATTAAACTACCACTTTAGACCATACTTATAAAGCAACACACAAATAGCCATATTGCAATGTTGCACCAATAGGTGCAGAGACCTAGGAAAGTATGTATACAGTGTGTGGCCTATAACGCGGGCGAAAAATTAACGTAGATTCTACTCCTCAAACAATAAAACTTTTGTTCAACAACTTTTTGAAATTATGTAGTCCTAAAATTGTCCCTTTTTCAAACAAACTAAATAATATTTTCAATGTACTTTAAATTCCGTCTAATTGACATTGCCCGTCAGTTTTGTCACCGTACAGGCATAATCAATTTGTAATACATTGCGTGTTAGATTAAATTTTAAAGTGTTTTAAAATACAAACCACAAGTTATTTTTAAAAGTCGCTGAACAAACATTGTCTAGTTTGAGGAGTAGAATCTACGTTTTAATTTTTCGCCCGCGTTATAGGCCACACACTGTATATTGCCAAAATATTAAGTGCTTCTAGTTAATCAAGTTTGTAGATGTTCTATAAGATATCCTAACTAATATATCTTACGACTTTATTAAACTGCGTCTATATCTAAAGTTTATGACTAAGGTTGAAAGTACGCAAAGTCTACACTTACAAACCATTAAATAAAACAAACTCAACGTTAACAATATTCTTTCAGACCCTCACTATTCAGTTTTATCTCCCTTTGCAGGTCCTTAATAGCGTAAAACATTCTATTACAGAGTTTTACCGTGGCCGTAGCCGATTTAACTGCAGTCCGCTTCGATTTAACCTTTCACGTGGCGAATCATAAACTGCGCCGGTTATGGAGCTCAAATTACGAAGAATGGCAGTATGCCTCCCTCATTGTCTGCCCTTTAAGGGCCTGAGTGTACAAAGGAATACACCGAAAATGCCCAATCGTATAACATTTCTGTGACCTTTAAATTTGGGTCAGGAGAAAAATTGAATTGGTTAGGGATTATGATGGCGCTTTTATGACTGAGCTTGTAATGTATGGCATCGAATGGCTTGTTAAAAGGCAGGTCGTTTCGTTGCGTAATGATTTGCTATGAGATTTTGTAGGTTTGAAGCTTACCTGATAGGGCGTGTATACATATATATGTAACATATACATTCTGAATTCTCTCTAGAATGTTTTAAACGCACGTTGTTGAAACATGTTGTGGATCAAAATAAAAAATATATATGTGATAATTTCCTTTTAGTGGATAATAATGAACAATCGAATGAAAGATTTTTAACAGTCTGATGTTTTAAAGTGAACCGTCATATTTTTGCCCTCCCGTTACTACTCCGAAATAAGAAAATACAGTCATCAATCAGCAACAAGCACGAACAAAAACTGCAAATTAATCGCGAGCGATACAGACTGACAATAAAGTGGAGACGTCCCAAATTGCGGGCCACTTCGAGGCGTAAATAAAAATCGTGGGTCGTCGAAATTAAGGTTCCTACGAGCGTTGTCATTAGGGCCCGAATAGGGTTGTATCTCGGTGGTTGTAATAAGTCATGTCTGCCGCAGGACCCGACGCCCTCGCCCCTGCCCCCCGCGCCGTGCTGCCCCCTCCCCTGCGACGCCCGGAGAACATTATCGCTCGCTAAGTATCGCCAACAGTCAATTTAATGGACAAATAGCCCGACTGACCGAATGAAATAAGTTTCTGGTTTCACCCAAATCTATCACTCATGTTAGTGCTTAGGTTTCCTTTCTTAGTTATGTCACAGAATAAATAATAGATTAGATTAGATTAGATATATTTATTTCTTAAAGAAAAAGACACAGTATTTTACACAACAGGATAAAACAAAGGCTTTCATTAAAAGATCGTCAATTTAACATTAAAAACAGAAAGAAAAAAAAATATAAGAATATAAAATTTACAAATAAAACAATGTCATAATAAAAAGAAATGTTAATGTATACATAGCTAGGGCCAACCTAGGTATTGTCGAATGTCAAGAACAAAATAGTACCAGATCTTAGATCCCGTTTTCTAAGGGGACCTTGCATTTTGGAGACAAAGCAAACCGCTTGGAACAGGTGTTCCTGGGGGTGATCTGAGCTGATTTCGCCCGGTTGCCGAGAGCTCCCCCATAGCAGGTGGGCAGGGGAGGGGGGGGGAAAAGTGCCTCCGGCGCGCCTCACTCTAAATTTTATATCTGCATACATCTAGCAACTATATCAAGTTTGGTGTCTTTTTCGTGTAATTCGAGGATAAGGAATTCATTTCTGTGACTAAATTTTCACTCACCCATACAAAAAATACGAAAAATTCAAAATTCAAAAAAAAATCTTTACACTTTTTTTTTCGAAAATCCTCTACAGAATTAAAAGTATGAGGATTTGCTCTAGAAAAAAAATACCTGTGAATAGCCCAGTTATCCTTCTATATAGAGTAATAAACTTGTCAGACATTTTTCTTTTATAACTCTCGTTAAAATAAATGTTTTGTGTCGCGCGGCGTACCTGCATTGTAAGAGCGGTATGCAGCTTTAGGATTTTTAAGCAGATTTCTGATAAGTTGTTATTGTTCTGGTTGTAGATTAAATTAATAAATTACTTTTGGACGTGATAAATTAAATATATAAATAAAGATGTTGGGAAAACTTTCGAGCGTAGAGTTATTATAAATGTGATAAAATTTTAACATATTTTTAGTTACCTAGGAGATTTTTTTAAACTTTATTGCACAAATTTACACAAAAAAGTACAAATGGCGGACTTAACGTCTTGAGGCATTCTCTACCAGTCAACCATTGGGCTAAACAGAGACAATATTGGCAACGCCTGCTCAATATTTCCTTGTTTGCCTTATTTAAATCCCTCCGTTACAGCAGGATATGCGCTCCAAGCTTGAAATACGATTTTTTTCCCTTTCCACACAAAAAAGAAACAGTGTCGCAACCTGAAAAGGCGTGGAAGAATGGCAAAACTTCTGTCCTTTCTGGTCCTGTAAAATTAATTATAATATCTAGGAGACCGAGCTTTGCTCGGAAAACATAAAAACTCAAAAATGCGCGTTTTCACAGAGATAAGACCTAGCTAGATCGATTTATCGCCCCCGAAAACCCCCATATAGCCAATTTCATCGAAATCGTTAGAGCCGTTTCCGAGATCCCCGAAATATATATATAAATAAATATACATATACATAAATAAATAAACACAAATTGCTCGTTTAAGGGTATTATATTATTATAATATATTATAGATACCTATCTATGCGTTACAAATAAAATCATATTATATTTAAAGAAAGTTTGCAGCACGTGACCAATTGCCCAGATGACCTGTTTCGTACTGCGGTGACATATTTATTTTATTTACAATTAATGGAGGAACTACAAAAGTTACCTACCTAAAGAAGCTGCAATAGCATGGCACAAGAGAAACTGGCAATTCTTTCCTGTGCCAATATGTACCCATAACTCCTGGAGCTCCGGCAATTGTGATAAACATGTAATCAACAGTAGCAGAGATAAACAAAAACGAGATCTAAGTAGCCACGAGGAAGCAGACATGCGCATGATGGTCCATGTCGCTGATGCTGTAGCCCAAGGTCACACAAAAAATATGTTACGCTCAGTGGATACTGATGTCGTTGTTCTCGCAGTTGCATTGCATGTACATCACACTTGCCGGAGCTCCAGGAGTTATGGGTACATATTGGTACAGGAAAGAATCACCAGTTCCTCCCGTGCCATGCTATTGCAGCTTCTTTGGGTAACTTATGTAGTTCATAGATATATAATTTATTTTAAAGGACCAAAAAGGACAGAAGTCATGCCGTTCTTCCTCGCCTTTTCAGGTTGTGACACTGTTTTCTTTTGCGTGGAAAGGGGAAAAAAGCGTATTTCAAGCTTGGAGCGCATATCCTGCTGTAACTGAGGTATTTAAATACAGCAAACAAGGCAATATTGAGCAGGCGTTGCCAATAATGGAAACAATTGTTATTGTCTTGTATGACAAGTAAGAGTCTTACAATATTAGTCTGAACAGATTTGAATTACGAGGTGTGGATTGGTCCCTAGACATTATTTTAACACTATGCATTTTGTTACTGATTTCAGATCAGGTATAAGTATAAATGAGTGCCGTTAAGTACTTTTTACAAAAATAAATCTCCAGTAAGAGAATCTGTCTCCAATGGAAGATGCGCTACGTAAACATATTCTCCGTGCAGTTTACCAAAGAGGCTATTTTTGGGGACAGATGATAGCCCCTCAGCAACAGCTACCATGCCCTGCTGACTGGGGCTCGTCCAAACAAAATGGTTATTGAGAGTATTTGAGAGCCCATATGGACAAGCCTACCTGCGCGCGGCGGCTGCTGCTTGTTTAGAGCTTATTCGTTGCCGCTGCAAAACAAAATGCACAGGGAGGAGCAACTGCATTAAAAAACCGGCCAAGTGCGAGTTGGACTCGCGTTCCAAGGGTTCCGTCCATTAAGTCCGACTCCCGCTTGACTGCACATTTGCACGGACCTATGTGCATTTTTTGTCAGACATATCCTAACTAAATATGTTAATTTTATCACAATTATAATAACTCTACTGGCGAAAGTGTTCCCAACATCTTTATTTATATGAATTAAAAAATGGAAAAATTACTGTCTTTGGTGAGACCTGAACTCACGGCGTATTTTTTAGTATTTTTCCCAATTTTTAATTTATTCTGAGCATAATAGCATCGGTCGCAGACATTTCTGCTTCTTAAAAAAAATTAAATTGTATATATCAAGTCCAGAAGTAATTTATTAATGTTATCTACAACCAGAAGCATAACAAACTTCTAAACATACTTAAAAATCCTAAAAGCTGCTTACCGCTCTTACAATGCCGGTACGCCGCGCGACACAAAACATTTTTTTTAACAGGGTTATAAAAGAAAAATGTTTAACAAGTTTACTATTATATATAGTAGAATAACTGGGCTATTCACAGGTATTTTTTTTCTAGGGCAAATCCTCATACTTTTAATTATGTAGAGAATTTTCGAAAAAAAAAATGTAAAGATTTTTTTTGAATTTTGAATTTCTCGTATTTTTTGTATGGGTGAGTGAAAATTTAGTTACATAAATGAATTCCTTATCCTCGAATTACACGAAAAAGACACCAAACTTGATATAGTTGCTAGATGTATGCAGATATAAAATTTAGAGTGAGGCGCGCCGGAGGCACTTTTCCCCCCCCCCTCCCCTGTCCACCTGCTAGGGGGGACCCCTCGGCAACCGGGCTAAATCAGCTCAGATCGACCCCAGGAACACCTGTTCCAAGCGGTTTGCTTTGTCTCCAAAATGCAAGGTGGTGGACCTTAGATCTCTTGCTAAAAGAAAAACAAAAATATTACAAAAAAAAACACTCAGTTGTAAATAACTTTATCAGATTATTTAAATAAAATAAAAATATATTAAATGTCAACGATCTTAATTAGGTAACGAAAAAATAATAATAATAATATTTAGTCATTTCTCACCTTCTGTACATGGATGACCTCAAATTATTTGCACCAAATAACCAAGACTTGAAGGAGCTACTGAACACCACCGAAGTCTTCAGTAGTGCCATCAACATGGAGTTTGGTGTCGATAAATGTGCGGTTATGCATGTACAGCGGGGGAGGGTTGTAAATTCAACAAATTTACAACCTTCTGAGACAATGTCTTTCAGATCTATCTCTGAATCAGAAACCTACAAATACCTTGGTATGTCACAGTCGTTGGGTATTGAGGACGAGGGTATTAGACGGTCGGTGAAGGAGCGCTTTTTCAGTCGGCTCACAAAAGTCCTTAACAGTCTTTTGTCAGGAGGCAACAAAGTGCGCGCCTTCAACGCCTGGGTAATGCCCCTACTCACATACTCCTTTGGCATACTAAGGTGGACTCAGACCGAGCTGGACGCCCTGGATCGGAGGGTCCGATCACTGCTCACCGCACATCGCATGCTACACCCACGCTCGTCGGTTATGAGATTGTACATCCCACGGAAATGTGGAGGCCGAGGCTTCCTAAACGCCAAGGATCTCCACAACCGCGAGGTGTACAATCTCAGGAATTATTTCCTTAACAACGAGTGTGGGATGCATCGTGATGTGGTGGCAGTAGACAGGAACCTCACGCCGCTCTCCTTGGCAAACGAGAACTGGCGCAAACCTGTGGTACTAAGTACTGCGGATCGCAAGGCGGCATGGGAGAGTAAGGTGCTACACGGGCGGTTCTACAAGGCCCTCACGGGACCCGATGTGGACCTGCTCGCGTCGGTGAACTGGTTACGATTCGGGGACCTCTTCGGAGAAACCGAGGGTTTTGCCTGTGCAATTGCGGACGAAGTAATGATGACGAACAACTATCGGAAATATATCCTGAGGGACGGTACGGTCGACATTTGTCGGGCATGCCGCCGTCCCGGAGAGTCACTCAGGCATATCATTTCCGGTTGTTCTCATCTTGCTAACGGCGAGTACTTGCACAGACATAATCTCGTAGCCAGGATTATTCACCAGCAGCTTGCTCTTCTATACGGTCTTGTGGACCGCGAAGTACCGTACTACAAGTATTCACCTGTGCCGGTTCTCGAGAATGGCCGTGCCACGCTCTATTGGGATCGATCTATTATCACTGACAGGACTATTGTAGCCAATAAGCCTGACATTGTGATAATAGATCGAGCGCAACGCCGGGCCGTGCTCGTTGACATCACCATCCCCCATGATGAGAATCTCGTGAAAGCCGAGAAGGATAAGTCCAGTAAGTACCTAGACTTGGCTCACGAGATAACCGCCATGTGGGATGTTGATTCGACGATCATTGTCCCGATAGTTGTATCAGCGAACGGTCTAATAGCGAAGAGTCTCGACCAACATCTTGAGAGACTCTCGCTAGGTGGTTGGATCAAGGGTCAGATGCAGAAGGCGGTGATCTTGGACACGGCGCGGATAGTCCGTCGGTTCCTCTCTCTGCAGCCCTGACCACCGGCAGCTTGGGCCTTGCCCCGCTGCTGGCGGCACCCTAGGTTAGGTTTTTTTATAATATGTTTATAAGTATTTTGTATTGTTTTTGTAAGTGTTTTTGTATTTTATTTTTATATCCATATTATAAATTAACCTAACTTAAGATGATAAATAAATGAAGAGAATAATAATATTAATGGAAATGTCAAAATTCATATAAAATTAAATTAAATGTTACAATAATAAAGTAGGTATAAAATCAATATAAAATTATTTCATAATAAATTATTTTTCGCTATATTCTTTAACTGAATATAGCGACATTTCTATTAAAAGTTCTTTCAGTTTATGTGCAAACTTGTCATTCGAGGATTCGTTTTTGAGGTTGGCGGGTAGTCGCTCATACAGCGACGGGCCGATCACTCGCGGAGACTTATCTAACAATGCGAGCCGCCGCGGCACTGGTAGTAATCTCCCCGTCTGGCGGGTAATTCTACCGGGCATATTTGCACGTTTAAACGAGTTTATATTTAGACGCGTGAACATAATTACCTCGTATATGTAAAGCGAGTAATACGTCAATAGATGGTACTTTTTGAACAACTCTCGACATGAGTACCTCGGATTCACACCTGCCAGGATACGTACGGCTCGTTTTTGAAGTTTAAATACACTGTCTGAATTTGTTGAGTTACCATACAAAATTATACCGTACGACATTATTTAGTAAAAATATGCATAATAAATCTGAAGTAATGCATCACTAGAAACAATTTAATTAAAATTTAATTAATAGTACTAGGTACAGAAGACTCACTCTCTAACAAAACGCGTCTGTTACGATCAGCACAGATATGGCCGCTAGGTGGCGACGGCGCCACGCGCGGCTTATGGCTAGCCACCAAAATTGGTGTGGAACGTACTTTTAGCTACCTGTAGCAAAGCGACGAAATCGCGGAGTGAGCCACGAGGTTATGTTTCGGCGTGATTCATAAATAATCAGCTTAGGTGTTTGAGGAAATTTTACGAAGCCGCAGTGCGAACTTGCTTAGTTAATTGTACACTTAAGAACATTATAGTAATTATTCATTACCACTCTGCTTTGTAATATTTGTATTTAGTAGGATTTTCCGATAAAAATTAAATTGGACCAAGTGGGTTGAAACGAAAACCGTTTCCCGTTTATCTTGAGTTAGTAATTTGGAGGTGCACTTATTCCCCGTTCGTACTTATCCATGTAAATACCTCACACACACAAATCCTGAGCGTAAGCTTGGGGCACTTTCCTGGGTCCCCGGTATCAGTTCGGTCCATAAACTACGTGCCCCTCCCGTGCCGCACTTTTCCCCCGATGTGTTCCTCTTTGCACCTCCTTCCCCCATCCGTTCTTTCGCTCGTGAACATAAGCCCGGCCATTTTTTTAAATGCGTGCTTCGGACCACGCCGTTACATGCTATATCGACTCTTTGAAGTGTTCAACTTTTATTTCTTCCGTAGGTGTGCTAGGATTCTTTTGTTTCCCACGCTGCGAGTGATATATCGAATGGCGCACATGTTAGTGCTGTTAGAACGTATATAGAGCATTGAAACGTTTTCGGTCCTAACGCGTATCTTTTTCCTTGTTTGTTATAGTTTTTCATTTCGAACAAAAAATTGATCTCTGTTTCGAAAATACATTACTAGTAAAAGTAACAAGGTTGAAGAAAAAACATAGTAAACACCGGGTAAAAATATTTATTCTTTAGTTCTAGGTCCATTCCTTATATTTTTCGAAATGTAAATATTTTACCTAACGCAGAAGATAAATGTATTAATAATATGAGTACGTATTACATATAATATTCTATGCATAAACTACACATTATCTGCCGTAAATGTTAATCGTAAACAGATTAGAACAAGCGAATCTGCCATGATACCAGTTTAACCAACATTAAATTAATTTTGGCAGCGTCATGTAACGTATGAGGCAAATAATTGCAGCGATTAAGTGGGTTCAGATAGGATGTCTGAACATTTGAAAAGTTACTATAGCTTCAGACTGTGTAATGTAAGCTAAATGTAATCTACATGAGAGTAAATATTGTAGTTATAATAATATATTTACATTTCATTTATTTTTTTGGTCGCATTACATTATACAGATACAATTATAAATCTAGTTCCAGAGAATTAATCCACTTGATAGCTTCGTCGTTTAGTTTTATCAGGTCTTGCGGGGGGCCTCCAGTATGTCGATAAGTAAAATTTATTAATAGAATCTTGTTGTAACCGTATTATCATACAAATTCGCACTATTCGTTTTCCGTGCGTGGTTAGGAAATCCTGTTCAAACGTTAATATTGTAGATATAGAAGGATTCCTATCCATACCTTCATTTAAGTACCTTAGACATATTTTTAAGGATAGTTAAAGTGCGCTCTTTTTAATAGTAAAGATACTCTTCTAAGCACTACTTGCTCCATCACACTAACCCGGGGTTAACCCGTTAAACCTTTTACCCAGTGTCCGAATGCCCTAATAGTCTAGGTGCGAATCTCTAGATTCTCTAGGTTCGTAATCGAAGGAATTACAAGAATGAACCCGTAACGCTGCCTACTTATGCATTCTGCGTGAAAGCTACCAAGTAACGGGATGGAAACTACCACTCTCCGCCGCTTGGTAGTTTTTGCGAGAGGTTGTCACCGGCATGACGGGTCGTGGCCTCTCGTGACGCAGGAGTGACGCGGAGTGTGGCAATTAAAACTTGCGAATGTCAAGTGCCTGCGAGGTCGCATTATAGTTTTATAATTGTAAACGTTGGGATTTGTGGGGCGTTTATGTACTGTGGGTCGCGTAATTGCTGTGGGGCATTGTTTTTAAAAAGAAATGTCGGTGTGATTATGAATTTAAGTATCCACACTTCGTTATACAAACTGGGCCGTTAGTTCATTGCAACTTTATTCAACTAGGGAACAAATGAGATTATTTTGTTACATGTTTTTTATTTGTATTTTTAAACAGTCACACTGCAATATATTATTATGAACTATACACTGAAATAGATGTCAAATACTAAAGAAAGAGTAACCAAAAATATTTAATGGAATAATTTGTTTTGTAACGAAAAAGTATACATATTTGATATCAGTAAAAATCGCACATATATATTATTTCCGTTCACTTAAATTGGTGGTATTTAATTTTTAACTCAAATACGAGTATCCCAACATAACTAATAAAACATTGAACATTTTAATCGTAAGTGCAGATACAGATTACTCCCGCATTCGCATATGATTTTTATGTTTGCACTACGTTAAAAAGCAATCGCATCGCAAATATCAGCACATTTTAATCCAGAAAAGCCTTTGTGCAACATGAATACGACTGAGCTTAATGGTAGGTACCTTCTTGCAATTGACACGCCAAAATAAATTAAACGTACACAGTGTCACAAAAAGTTATTATCATGCAGATTTTCAGGAATTGGGTTGAATGTTTATTATTCTTTTTTGTTCATAAAGCTTGCTTTTGTTTCTCGTTTCTTTTTCACGTAGGCATACTCAGGATTTTTTTATCTACTCTCCATTTGATATAATGATGAAGCACGCTTGTATCATATATAGTTCGTTTTTTTTAGCATTAGAAATAAGGTAAACAATCTTGTGACTTTTAATTGAAAAACACATTTTAAAAATAAGTTACGGCAAATATGTAACAATTATGAATCTAATACGATCATTTATATTCTTCTGCTTTCATAAGTAATAGTTTTTGATTTTTAAAAAGCGTTTTTCAATTAAAAGACATGTCAAGATCGCTTACCTTCTTGCAGGTTCTTTCTAATGCTAAAAAAAACGAACTATAGTTGTTATAAACCCATAACATCATTAAAATCATGTGTCAGGAGCTAATGGCTCAATGATCTAATCTAATATTTAAGGATGTAACCAAATGTAGCAGACTTTCTATCCATTCCTACCTAAATTTAAAAAACAAAGGTAAGTAAATTGACTTAATTTAAAGCAACCTGGAAAAAAATCCGATGTTTCATTTTGTCGAAGGTTTATTTTTACCGAAAGGTCTTTTCTAAACCCGTATTATTGTTTTATTTACTCTCAATACTTTAACCAACGAGGCCACAAGGTTTGGTTAAATTTGTTATCATTCTTAAAATCGAAATTTTGAAAAAAAAAAAAAAACGCGTTCAGTTAAATCTAACTAATGAAATAAAACATGAATTGACAAACAATGTTTCGAGGTTGCGAATGGTAACCCCCTTTTGTGACTATATGCACCATTTTGATATCCCATTCACATTGATCATTTATGCATTTGTCGATTTTCAGTTTCCTCTTCCCTCCGTACGTCGCAGTTTCTTTTTTAGCTCGCTTCATTCTTCCATTTAAATTCGAGAGCTGCTCGGTCAACTTAGTACAAAAGCCATAATCGCATAACGATTCTTTGTATTTACCATCCAATGCGGAATCAAAAGAGAAATTCGCTATAAGCGCAGGTTAATAGTACTTGCAATTGACACAGTAAAATACGATAATATTCAAAAGTGGGGTTTTATCTAAGGGAATCCGCGACTGGGAGTGGCAAGAATCAATTGTTCGGCTAACGGCCGCGGCGATAAGCTAAACTTACGACGCCTTTTGTACCGCCGATTCTTTATTGTGAGTGTTGTTGGGGAGCGCTGCGGAAATAATTGGAATAGGATAATTAAGTGAGTTTTATTGAGTAATTTACAACTTTCCAAGAACGAAAATGATGACTGAAATTATAAAGTAATGGTACAATAACTATTTACGCATTCATGAAGCAAACCAACATTAAATTTAACTTATTTTTATTCGTTGTACAGTTTGTTTAGTAAACAACAGTTTCATACATTTTACAGCGGTAACAAAGACGTTAAATGACACGAAGCTCTTGATAATAAATAAAGGTTTCATTTCTGAATGTTGAATACAGTAAATTAACATATCAACCGTCCATTTAAGTACTAGCATTTTATTTCGCAACTTTTTAACTGCTGGCATTAGGCGGCCAAAAATGGTAACCTTTTGCACCCGCGGGTATCTCAGGAAGCCTCGCCGCTCGACGGGTCATTAGGCAAAAATAAACGATTATAACCATTTCAGAAAAATGGTGAAAAAAATCTTTTTGGCCAATTTAAACTCTCGTGGATACGGATTACGCTTTACAGCTAAATGAGAGTTTTAGACAAAGTTAGTCGATAGGCAACTCGTGCGCGTAAATGTTTCAAACTGGTTGAACTTCTGACCCAATTTTAAAGTGAGTACATACACATGCTCATCATAATAATTCCAGTTATTAGGTAAACTGACTCAGTGCTAGCAGATCCGTCGTGCTCTAGTTTCGTGGCAGCATATAATTTGATAAAGTCATCCTTGAAAACCGTAGCATTGATTTAATATCTATTATACTGAGGAAGTCTTAGTTGGGAATAATATAATTTGGTTATTTTATTTAGGTATTCCGCTGCTTATTAGGAATTAACTATGCATAAGAAATTAAATATAAAAATAAAAGATAAGAGCATAGTGGCGAAGATGGAAAATAACGCTTAGATGCCCTAGTAGTTTCAGGACTTTCAGGGCCTATTCAATATTCGCTCGCGACCCACCAGTGGGCCGCGACCCATAGTTTGGGAAATGCAGCTACAGATAATCAAAGAACCTAATAATATGATCATAAAAAAATATTGATATTATAAATAAATATTTAAAGGGTATAGCCGGGTAAGCATGGCCAAACTGCCCTTAGCGAAAAAAATAATTTCCTTTTACTGGATTATTAACCTATATATATGTAGTGATTTCACCAAAAATTAAGCCTCAAATGCTTCAGGTTTTTAAAAAAAATGCAAAAAAAGAAAATACATTTTTATTTTATTACAGCCAAAGTACTAATCCGATTTCTTTGTAATTTGGGTATGTTGTGTATACAACTAAGGTCGCTTTCTGAAAAAATAAGTATTGAATTATCTCTTGAAAAAACAGTAAAAAACTGAGTTGAAAATTTTCAGAAAAATAAAAAAAATACTTTCGAGATTGCGACAGTTATCAAATTTACATATTTTATGTATAATTTAATAATGTTTAACATATATTTTTTTCAAAAATTAAAATCGGGATTAACAGTGTGAAAAACTCGAATTTGTAACATCCCATATTACTTTCTCTTCATACAAAATAACTTGTACGTTACACTAGAAAGTTATATAACTTCAACGCAATTTGAATTTAGAACGCGACCACAGAATAAATAATAGTATAAATAATAGTACTAGGTACAGAAGACTCACTCTCTAACAAAACGCGTCTGTTACGATCAGCACAGATATGGCCGCTAGGTGGCGACAGCGCCACGCGCGGCTTATGGCTAGCCACCTAGGGCGTACGGCATTCAGAGAATTAAAAAAAAGGGCGGGAACAGGAAAATAGGCACTAATTTTGTACTGAGCGTTAACTATTGAAAGATGTCTGTTCCTTTGATGAATAAATACGAAGCATTGAAAAAAATATTTTCGAAGCAACACCGCCCGAAATCGTTGTATGTTCACGCTTATGATTTGATGTATGTGAGCGTTTTCCAAAAAAAGTGTACATTTCATTCATGTCTTCAAAATATTGACTTCTTGGGCTCATTTTACTCAAAATCATTTGTACATTCACGCCTCATACATAAAAAAATGTGTCCAAAAAATTCCTTTCCAGATCGTCACATTCTTGTATGAAATTATTTTTTATTTGTATGAACGTGATGCACTGGAAAAAAATTTTTTCATACTAAATTTTGGGACACATTTTTTTCATGTATGAGGCGTGAATGTACAAATGATTCTGAGTAAAATGAGCCCAAGAAGTCAATATTTTGAAGACATGAATGAAATGTACACTTTTTTTGGAAAACGCTCATGTATGGTATATTCAAAAATGCGTACGCCGTAGCCATATCGCCGCCCAGCCGTGTCGCCGCCCGCGAGCCTCCCGCGCGCGCGCCCTCCCCCCGCCTCCTTTCTTACAATATACTTCATTTGTTTATTGTCTACTTTGCTTGTATGAAGAGAAAGTATTATGGGATGATACAAATTCGGGTTTTTCACACTGTTAATCCCGATTTTAATTTTTCAAAAAAATATATGTTAAACATTATTAAATTCTACATGAAATATGGAAATTTGATAACTGTCGCAATCTCGCACGTAATTTTTTTATTTTTCTGAAAATTTTCAACTCAAGTTTTTACTATTTTTTCAAGAGATAATTCAATACTTATTTTTTCAGAAAGCGACCTTAATTGTATTTACAACATACCCAAATTACAAAGAAATCGGATTAGTACTTTGGCTGTAATAAAATAAAAATGTATTTTCTTTTTTTGCATTTTTTTTAAAAACCTGAAGCATTTGAGGCTTAATTTTTGGTGAAATCACTACATATATATATAGGTTAATAATCCAGTTAAAGGAAATTATTTTTTTCGCTAAGGGCAGTTTGGCCATGCTTACCCGGCTATACCCTTTAATCTAGTCATTAATTTAGTTTAGTATTTAGTAGTAAAATGACATTCAATAGAACTTGCTAACTATGTAAGCAAACCGCCATACTAAAATTGACACTAAATGTCAATTTACTAGTAACTTTTGTTTACATAGTTAGCAAGTTCTATTGAATGACACTTTAGTGTATCTATTATTTCAAATTCTAACATCAAAAATATCCACGAAATTTTCATTCTCTGTCGTGGGATTACCCATTACTATTATTTTAAACAATAAAAAATAATTGTATACTTACCCTAATTCATTATCAATACACACTGCATAAGCATACATTGGCTACATAATCTTTGTCCTATTCTCTAACCCAAACCCACTTTTAGTTCCTTGGAGCCTAACATGCATCTCATCTCCACTTGTTTTTATAAATATTATGTGTTGAATGTTATTACGTTATTAATTATTAACCTATTCAATTTGTTACGTGATTACGGTTAATTAGAACTGTCATTAATATAAATGTTATTTATTGCATTTAACGGAATGTTTATAGGAAATGAGTCAAAGCACGTTATTTGACATAAGTACGATGGTTTACTCACTGCAGAGCGGTCGTGGTATAGTTCAAGAGCAAGGTAAACAACTTATGAGTAAAACTACTTGTTCTACGATAAATTTGAACACTGTGTGAATGTATTGTAGGCAGTTCGAATTGTATGAAATATAGTTACGAATTGTATGAAATATAGTTAGAAAGTCTCCACTTCTTTTGATTCTTAGATCATATTCTGGGTATACTAGGAAGTGAGAATGGCCTGATTAATCAATATTAAAAGAAATTGTATACTTAGTAAGTTGTGATAATGTAGCTACACATATATAAAAAGTAGGTACATGTTTTTAGCAAGTTACTAATATATCGCATGGATGTGTTACGTAGTTAATGACAACTAATGATCTGTTACCTCTAGTTACATAATATCACAAGTGCATAGTACGCATACAATGTTAGTAATAACAAACATAGACTATTAGCGCAGGGTTATAAAGACTAATAACCGACTTCAAAATGAAGGTACCGGTAAATTGTGGTTTCCTTCATCATCAATTTTTAAAAATTAATAATTTGTTTTTGCACGATATCATCATATATTTCTGTTAAGGTTCCTAAGAACACATCATACAATTACTTTGATAAATGTTAACCCGCGAATCAAAGTCACCCCAGTTTAGAAATATCAACAAGTTTTAAGGGATGATGTTTATGGTTAATGTAGTTTTGTATACTTATGAACAAAATTGTTTTTTTTTTAATGTTATACGCCTACTGATTTATCTAGGCCTTTCGATATATTTACGTTAGATACTTACCCACCTGCAAAACAATGTTCAAAACCCACTTTTCCTCAGAAACATGGTCGCGTGTGCAACGACATTAGCTCTTGGTGTATCAGTGCGCAAGCCAATCGAGCCATTAGCGATATTGCACCGTTTGTTATAATCCTATCAACTAAAAGTGGACTGCATCAAATGCTGCCGCGTTGTTGATTGAAATCGAGGGATTTAGTTTGTTAACTGCTTGGGTATAACAAATTTTGTTGAGCCTCGTATTTATTACACAACGATTTCTTAAACACGGTGTCAGTTATAGTTATATTTTATTTAAATGGAAGGTGCTAAAGGTTTTTTTCTAAGTCAGACTGACAGCAACCAACTGATGGTTCTGTTAATAAAGTGACTGATAGAGTATGTGCGTAAAGTCGTAGAATGAATGGGTTCCCATATATTCCACGACTCTTCTCTTTCCGCACAGACTCTAGCAGAATGAAAACAATATACTTATTTTGATTTTTTAATACAAATATAGTGGTTTCAGTGGTTAGCTTTGCCTTAATACCACATTATTCATTATTATTTATGATTGTCATAATAAAGTACATACATATATATTTATGGCATTTAGGTCACATTTTGTATGTACATTAGTTAAAATTGTCTTCGATTACATTACAGTACACATTAGTTGTACATAAGTATATTAGTTATTTTTTTATCTACGAGCGTTTGTTGCCTAAAAATAAATTTATTTCATTAATCGTTTCATCATAAATTTATTTTTAAATAATAATTATTATTCCCATTTAAAAATGAAAATGCAAAGGAAAAATATTTTATTTGGGTTACAATTTACATTTCAATAGCAATAAGGTTGGAACCTTCTTTAAAGTATAAAATATACTTGTGGCAGAAGGCCCCGCTCTTCCATAATTTGAAAGGGTACACAGTCCAGAATATAATTTAGTAGGCATGGTACATTATTTTAGAGTAAATGCGTATGTAGAAGAAGTATCAATGCCTTTTCCTTTGGGGCTTGAGGGATCCTAATCTGCTCAATTTTCATAAACTATGCTTATTTTCCCTACTAATCGAGTTCTAGGAACGCGTCGCCATCAATAATTATTATTATTGGCTTGTGTTAAATTTATGAGTTCGAAACACCGAACGCGCGGAAAGGGATTAACTCTTTCTAATAAAGCTAGTGTAGGAAAACGCTCGCAATTTGGAGTGCGGCGTGAAAATAAAAGTGGTGTCCGTCGCGGGATATATTTCATTTTTTATCGCGAACGCGGCCAGCCGCTAACTCACGCCGCTACTGCACACGCGGCCGAATCGTGCGCAACCATTTGTTCTAGATCCCACTAGAATCTACTATACTCGTACAGTACTATACTTGACAATTAAGATTAATGTGAATTATCTAAGTAAGTAGTTAAGTAAGTGCAGATTAATTAACCTAACCTACAAAAATGTCATCCAGCGAAGGGAATAATAGGTAACTAAGTGACTAAGCCTCGAGGGACTGTTAGCTGAGTTATAGTTCATTTTTTTTAGCATTAGAAAAAAGGTAAACAATTAAAAAGCGTTTTTCAATTAAAAGACATGTCAAGATCGCTTACCTTCTTTCTAATGCAAAAAAAAACGAACTATAGTATTTAAACTGCACTGTGCGCCACAAGAATGTTTGTACTTGTACCGCACACTGGTGGAACGCCTTAAGTGTAACAGAAATGACAATAGTAGGATAATAATAATATGCGTTGACCAATTTAATACATTTATTAAAATTACTTTAACTGAGCGAGTGGAATTTCCAGTGGCTAGTGTTTAAATGAAGAGTATTGCAATTTATAAAGGCAATAAATATTACTCCTATTTACTCAAAACAAGTGGTTTATAACTTGTGAGGTACAAATTAATTTACACTTAAAATTCGGAATTGCTAAAAGTTATATTATTTTCCTTTATGTTATAAATTATCTCCTTTGGACGTATGGATCACACATATCGAAGTGCTACAACAGATTATCTATTACCCGTGCATTTGTGTGTGCTACGCGCTACGTCGTAAATGTCGTCGTCAAACAAGTGTCAAAAGTGACGCGTTTGTTTGAAGAAACGTCACTTTTGACACTTGTTTGACACTGACATATCCATTCCATATCGTTTCAATCTCTAGTATTTGTTGTATCTTAAAGTTCGAATATGGCCGAACGTCTTATACTGCCGTATTCGAACTTCAAGATATTCACAAGAGACGACACGTACTAGATCCATTCTTGATACGTTATAGTTTAGATTTCAACTAGTTCTCTTTTGCAGCGCAATTCGGGCAACCAATGTCACTTTTACGATAGATCGTGTTAGATATCTATTAGATGTGAATTAGTTCTCTAAGTAATATCTTGTGGAAATCGTTCAAGAGTATCCCCAGAATCGCGGAAATGTCAAATTTGACAGGTTAGATCTTAAACATATCGTTATCGTATCTTGGCGATGTCTAAAAGATATCTAATAAATGTCTATTACAAAATCCGAATCGGGCCCAACGTCTTATAAATCGATGAACACCGGTAGCATGCACGAAAAAGTGTCACGTTGTGGACAGATCTCCATGGTAACGTTGTGGATAGATCTCCATGGTAACGTATAAAAGTAGGTATGCAATTTTTCATCAATGTTTTCTTAATGACGTTATCTCGCAAAATGATCGTCCGTAAACCGACTTTACAGACAACATTTTTTTTTAAATTATAAGATTGAAATGAGATTTTTAATCAAAACATGTATGTAAATCTTTTACAGATCCTAAAACAGAGTAAACAAAAAATTGCATTTTATTTAGAACACCCATAGTACTGCGACTAATGCCGCGGCAATCGCACGGTTTGGTGGCGACATAGTTTTTCAGAAACAGTCCATATAAAGTTAACTTTATACGAACGTTTAAGCAAGGAAAAGGATTTATGTTAAACTTGAAGTTACTTTACGGACTACTTCACTTTAAGGATTGTAAAAACAAAGCCGTATACTATACCGGCGGTTAAATGCTTTTTACTACTTGCGGTTACCTGCACAGTTCATTAAAATAATCGCTGTGTACAGCTTTCCTTACTTATGAACATTTTTCGCAATAAAAATATACTTATTTAAGGGATTCCTAGAAAACGCCCATGACCTATATCTCTTTGTAAATAGTTGCCATATTTAAATCTTGTTTAAACATGTATAAAACGGTATCCTTGCGTGACACATACCCTTTTGCTCTAAATACCACCGCACTACGTTATCCGGTCGAGTCAGAGCACTAGTAGCATTATCCGTAAACACCAGAAATAACATTTCAAACATAAAACATTCGTGAAATTCTACCGCAAATTCTGTGGTATTCCCACTTAGCGTACACATGCGCGGTCGAGTCCAAAACGTAAACTATTTAATCAACTCATGCAATATGCATTCGCCGAAATTCTGTCTCGTCCAGTCCATCAACTGAAGTCCTTATCGACGACGGCTTATCATCAACAGGTCCGCTGCCGGCTCGTGCGCTGTTATCTCCTGCTACAAATACTCACTGACTTAGCAGGCTAAAAAGCTTCTAACACCATTTTAGACACATTCTAATTTCGACCGCAATGCGCGTTCGTAGAGCTCAAAATTTGAACGAGAACCTACGATGCTTGTATAACCGTAGATAAACATACCCTATAGCGTATGTGTGACGGGGCCAGTCGCCTAATGCGCTCAATTCACGACAATGTAGACAGGTCTTTAGTAAATTAGTACTAAAGTCTATTGATATTGCAATAAAACAGCCATAAAGTGAGTTGCTTTAAGTGTATTGCATATTACTAACATTCAATAGCTCTCCTAGTTATTATTAAAATAATATCAATATTAAAAAAAATTACGTTTCGCGGTAATATTTGCTTTGCTTTAGCACTTTGTTGTATACGTGTCGATTGCGTTTAGATACAGTTTATATTGATATTACTTTGCGCTCGGCTAATACTAGCCATTAATCTCACAACATGTTAAAATTAATGGCTGCATCCGCTAATTGATTTTGTGTTAACAGAGACATAGTACTTAAATACAATGTAAAATGTCCACCTTGTTACTGGTTTATGTTCATTTAATTGCCCTACAGCATGGGACGTTCATTACACCGGTTTACGAGAGTGCTGTTTGACAAACGACCGCGCAATATTGCGTATATATTACACAAATGCCAATAATATTCGATTATATTATAATGGATTCTGATGTTTCATGTGACTGGAACCTAAATCATATCCCAGGCCAAACTATTTGAATAACTAGATTACACTACAATGGAATTTAAGTAGTAAAAGTGGCTTGTGAAGCAAATACATACCTATAATATTTTGGTAAATAAAATGTAATGTATTTTGAAATGACATGACTAATAACTGATTAGATTAATAATTAATCTGCTTATATTTAGGTGGTCTAAATATACGAAAAATAAAATACAGGTCATTAATTAAACATTACATTATAAATAAACTTACAAATTGTATCTAGAAAACGTGATTATATAAACAGCATTGCATACTTAGTTAGGGATATTAGTCCTTTTATATAAAAGAGAATCAAAAAGTACAAAATTTACTTTGATGTGTTTGCCTATTCATATGTCTATTTTAAGTATTTAGGAACATGATTTTCAATATTAAACAAATTTTATAGTTTATTCGCGTATTAAAAAAAAAAAAGATTGACTCAACACAGTTGACATTTTTCAATATTGTTCATTTGGGTAAGTACTTTACTAAAATGATATCTGCTCATCTATCTGAACATTAAATACATCTCTGTAGGTACAACGTGTTTCAGCGACATTAATCGCTGCCAATTGCACCTCAAGATAACCACCATAAGGGCTGATTTAGACGGCGCGCGAACTCGCATGCGATTTTAGTTATATTGCGGACTGTATAATGTTGGTTACGTCAAATTCAACCGACCGATCAAAACCCGCAATGCAATGAAACTCGCATGCGAGTTCTCGCATCGTCTAAATAAGCCCTAACTTCGGACCACTTAGCAAACAATGTAAGGGAATTGAAGAGTCGCCGGTGCCAGACATTGCTTTTAATTACGCTCCTTGCTCTGGCGAAACTGCACTATGGCGGATACGCTAGATTAAAAGGAACAATTAAAAATATATTTCTAGTATTTTAATCACTACATAGTATAAAACAAAGTCGCTTCCCGCTGTCTGTCTGTCCCTATGTATGCTTAGATCTTTAAAACTACGCAAAGGAATTTGATGCGTTTTTTTTTAATAGATAGAGTAATTTCAAGAGGAAGGTTTATGTATAATTTGTTAACCCGTGCGGATCCAGGGCGGGTCGCTAGTACTATAATATTACAAGTTTTCTTAGTATCTAGAAAATAAACTAGAATCACGCACAAGTTGCATTGGAAGAAACCAATAAAAATACTCCCATTGTATTTGTTTTTAGGGTTTCGTACTCATATGATTAAATTTTTTCATTTAAAAAGTAAAAAAAGACATGTTTTTTATGAATTTATTCATTTTGGGGGATACATCAGAAAATTTGACACCCATCTCGCTAAATTCATTAGAAGGTAACGCGTGCGTCGATTTTCCGAAAAAAAAAATTAAAACTTTAAAATAAAGTGTTTCTAAGACCATTTTTGCGTATCAGCACAGGATCTGGTAGCTGCCCTCAGTGCCCTATTTGAGAAATCGACCTGTATATTTGACAATAATATTACAAATGTGTGTAGATGAATTTAGAGAACCATTTACTACCTTTCAAAGACCCCCGGTGTTTACCTGTGGATTATAAATCGCATTTCATCCAGTCTATATCGTGCAGTATCACTAGTTGTCGCACGCCTTTGAACCCGTGTCCTGGCACGCTAATCGACCTACTGTCAAACGCACTTGCTCCTTCCGAGCGATCGTCCAAACTGACCCGACCAGGACTTGACACATAAACAAACAAAATACATTCTTATCACAAAGGCTTAAGAAGCAGCAGGCCTGCAGCTTTTACGTTGGCTTAGCTGTCACGCTCGCTGCAGTTGATACGGCCAAAAATCGACTTAAAGTCAACATTATTACGAGGTTACAAAGTGCTTGATAAGTTGGTTAGGTGTCTCAAAATGAATGTAATGTCCACTACATTGCGTATCGATTTCAGTACCACGAAGGGTACTTGTATGGTGGCATTTGTAAAAAAGTTGGTGATTTTGTTTCATTGTAGGTATATGGTGATAGGTAGATGGTGATTGATATGCAAGATTTGTGTAGAATTTGTGTTATTCTCTTCTTATACATGTATGAAGTGTAGGTAAAATTATGGTTTATGTTCTGTATTTTTTCTGTTGTGCATTTTGTATGTAAATAATTTTAATAAATTGGGATGAACAAGATTTCCTTGATGCACATATTTGAACATTACGACATGTAATGGTATTCTGGCCCTATAGAGTGAAGCTTGGACAAACAATAACCTTGGCCACACACCTCAGAACCACTTCCTCACAGAAAGAGCCTGAACCACTATAATTCGTGTTCGTCTGGGACGAAAGTAATTAATTCTCGACCGGTGTTGCGTCCAACGCCGGAGAGGCGCGGAACAGTTTTTCCTAAGCGTAAGTGAACTGTACTGAACAAGGCAGCTTCTGAGGTACCAAAACTTCTAGAACTGTTTCGTCAGCTACCCACGTAGAGCCTGTGTCTAATAAGTGTGTAAGCTAGCTAGCGTTATCGTATGGAGGGTTAGCAGGTGCACAAGTGCACTATATGATGTTGGATTGTAATAGTAATTGATGTTAACTGGTATACCTTTATTATTACTTGTGAGTGGCCACTATAAGCTAACCCTCGGCGCCTCGTATAGGTAGACACAGGTTGTTCTACGCAAATCATATAACCGTGATGTGTACTAGTAGCTCGTCTAATCCCTAGGCCTTGCTTGACGTATGGACGTCCAAACCCACCTGTATGCTGATAGTAGTTATACTTGCTAATATGATGGCAATAATGGAGGTTCTAAACAAAAGGAAACCCAAAAAATAGCGTCCTCAGAGGTTATCCCCATCCGGTTGGACTCCCTCCAATTCCGCGTCAAAACTACCAATACACATCAGAGCTTTACCTGAAATCGGTTCTAGTCGTTTATTAAAGCCAGGTATGTAAGGTATAAGTGGATATTAACTCGGTATCTAACAAAATACCCTCTTGTCTGTCCAAACTAACTGTAAGGTAACTATGAAGGCTTAGGTCCTAAGACAAGTATGGAAGTAGTATGAGAGGAAACACTAAATTAAAAGCAGATCAATTTATAGGTGTTTATTACCCGCGATTCGGAAAGGTGGACACTGCAAAGAGGAAGAATCGCTGAAGAAACCCCTTCAGATTATTCTTTTGGTCTCTTTTCAAATAAAAGTTAACATGTTGCTTACAACAAACCAAATCTGATCTACTACCAATATAACCTAACCACTAGCTTACGCATACAAAAATATAGCCCCTTTATTATAATATTATAACCATGGAGACAAATTATCTATATATTCCCAAACTGGCCTAGTTACGCTATCTTTATTAAAGGTTGAACGAGAGTAGCGAAATTTACAAGACAAATACACAATCAGAATATAATAGCCTAGTATTGGTTGATAAGTTTCAGGAAATAACAAGGGAATGATGTGAAGTGATACCGAAATCACCGCGGCGCGGTTTAAGGAGAAGAATATAATTAATATTTTATTTCTTCTCAACCAATACCTCAGCCCAACACAGTCAAATACACACGATGGGGTCAATTTTCAGTGACTAATCGGATAATTTTATTATGGCACTAAATCGACAAAGCCCTACGGCCTTGCCCTACAACGCTATGAAAATATGATGAAATAAATTGATCAGTATATCTGATTTGTCACCTCACATTAACAGAGTACTTAGCTTTGGATTAGCTGCTCGTCTGCCACTCGACACTGGCTTTACAACTCTCTATTTGGAACAATATTGAGATACTTGTTGTTCGTGAAAATGGTGAATTAAGTCAGACGACCTATCTCTTCCGCGTCTTTCAAATAAGTGTCCTCAACTTCTCTCTACTAACTTAACCAAACTTAATTACTACAACTTTATTATTTACATATTATCTTAACCTAAATACAATGTAACAGGGATGATTTTCGCTCGTCTCTGGTCCGGCGTCTTTGCAGCCCCTCCCAGCAAGTGCTCCGTCTCGTTCCTTCGTACTGGGCCCCGCGCTGTCGCGTTCGCACCTCCGGCGGCGCTGGAGTCGCATGGGAAGTTATCTCGAGTGTCAGCCCGTTGTGTTGCACATGTCGACTTATTCTGCAAAGATTTGAAGGAACCAGAGTAGTGCCTGCATTGCATAATCACTCGTATATGTCAGCGATAGACTTCATATTAGGTTGTATTCAACTTTAAGAGTTAATACATTTCTTTATTCTTTTCCTTGGACTGTCTTATCGCACACTTGTCTATATTGCATTTCTTTTACTTCCTTAGACCCTAACTAGAAACATAAATTGTATTGTTTTTATATTTCTTTGTTTTATTAATTTATTACTTTCGAGCGTTTGGTTTTCTCGTTCTCAGAATACATTCGTTTAAATTTATCACTCTCCCGTCGTTTTTAGTTTCGTCTCAAATTACTTAACAATGTCTTTAAGCCGAATAATATTTATGATGCAATCCTATGTTACCATCTCACCCCCCTCTCTTGTAGTCGATCAAAACGTATAACCCACCTTTTGGTCGTCTACAACAAAATAATACGGTTAACTAATTACCTAACCTACTCCCGTAACCCTACTCTTACTTATACAAAGCCTAACACAAAAAAACTCAAACTATTCTTTCTTATACAATAGCTTCAAGCACCCCATTTACTGCGGTCCTACCATGATAAGTGGGTCATAAACCCGAAGAATGTCTACCTAGCGCCGGCGCCTTCTATTCCCTTCTCCATATCTACCTGTTTTGACTCACTGACCCGAAACTATCCCTGTGCTCGCGGGTTGATTAATTCCCGACGTTCCCTGGCCTGACACACTACTATTAACACTATCGCAACTAATATTCTGGTCGTAATCGAATAAGAAATCCGTCGCTGTCCGTACGCTAACTTTCCCTACCCGTGTATGTGTGTACCACATTTGTTGTACATCCCTCGGGTAGTGACGCATAATATACCCCACTAAGTCACTCTCCTCTAACGGTATAGTTAACGCACTAACCGTATCTACCTGTTCTGCGAAGTGCTCCCCCATACTCAGTTTCCCTTTGCCATCAAACTTTCCTGTAATAAGTCTAATTTTCGCGACCTCTTGATGTTGTTTGGTCCAGTACCTATTCTTAAAATACATCTCAAAATCTTCGAAATTCTGCCAATTTTTATTATTTAAACTCAAGACGGTACGCGCGGACCCCGTCAGACACTCGACCACTACATCTAAGGCCCTATCTTGCGCGTTAATCGAATTAACGTATCTACGTAGTTTCTCAATGAATTTCATCGGGTTCGGGTCGTCTTTTCCGTTAAAGCTAGGCTTCGCGAACGGCGGCATCACATAAACGCTAGCCCTCTTACTACTGCACGCGTTCCCGTCCGTCTCTATGCTCTGCGCCGCCTCGGATTCGGTCCGAGAAACTGCACTCTCACCACTCCCACTTACGGTTGACGACATAGAGTCCACACGCTTTACTAGCTCGTCAAATCTAGTTAAAAGAGACTCAAACTACGCTGCTGTAAAGCAAACAAATCTTCACTAGCCTGCTGTCCCTCGTCATTGTCGATTTCAATTCGTCGTTGTTTACTTGGTTCGCTTCTATTCGTTAACACTGCGCTACGTTTTGCGCCACGAACTTTACTACCACGTCCTGACATCCTGCTACGATTAGACGGTTCAAGGAACGAAAAACCAACCGCTATATTAAAATTAATAATTATCTGGAGCTGCAATTATAAAGATGTACACTCGTTCAACCTTTTAAATCTGAATCAAGGAAACTGTATTGTAAATACCCCTCTCCAATCTTTAGACTAAAGTTGCTGGTATAAATGACTCGCCTCAATCGAAATATCTATTCTTAATGTAATTATTCTAAATTGAATTTTGTTTTAAAAGTGATCGTCAATTTTAAATTAGATGCCTACGTTGTGTTTATTCATTTTAAAGTAAATTTGAGTAACAGATTAAGTCCTTCTAGTTGTGTCTATTTATTTTATTTTTATTTTATTGACACAAAGTCTAGAATCCTGGTCACGCAGCACCACGTGTAATGGTATTCTGGCCCTATAGAGTGAAGCTTGGACAAACAATAACCTTGGCCACACACCTCAGAACCACTTCCTCACAGAAAGAGCCTGAACCACTATAATTCGTGTTCGTCTGGGACGAAAGTAATTAATTCTCGACCGGTGTTGCGTCCAACGCCGGAGAGGCGCGGAACAGTTTTTCCTAAGCGTAAGTGAACTGTACTGAACAAGGCAGCTTCTGAGGTACCAAAACTTCTAGAACTGTTTCGTCAGCTACCCACGTAGAGCCTGTGTCTAATAAGTGTGTAAGCTAGCTAGCGTTATCGTATGGAGGGTTAGCAGGTGCACAAGTGCACTATATGATGTTGGATTGTAATAGTAATTGATGTTAACTGGTATACCTTTATTATTACTTGTGAGTGGCCACTATAAGCTAACCCTCGGCGCCTCGTATAGGTAGACACAGGTTGTTCTACGCAAATCATATAACCGTGATGTGTACTAGTAGCTCGTCTAATCCCTAGGCCTTGCTTGACGTATGGACGTCCAAACCCACCTGTATGCTGATAGTAGTTATACTTGCTAATATGATGGCAATAATGGAGGTTCTAAACAAAAGGAAACCCAAAAAATAGCGTCCTCAGAGGTTATCCCCATCCGGTTGGACTCCCTCCAATTCCGCGTCAAAACTACCAATACACATCAGAGCTTTACCTGAAATCGGTTCTAGTCGTTTATTAAAGCCAGGTATGTAAGGTATAAGTGGATATTAACTCGGTATCTAACAAAATACCCTCTTGTCTGTCCAAACTAACTGTAAGGTAACTATGAAGGCTTAGGTCCTAAGACAAGTATGGAAGTAGTATGAGAGGAAACACTAAATTAAAAGCAGATCAATTTATAGGTGTTTATTACCCGCGATTCGGAAAGGTGGACACTGCAAAGAGGAAGAATCGCTGAAGAAACCCCTTCAGATTATTCTTTTGGTCTCTTTTCAAATAAAAGTTAACATGTTGCTTACAACAAACCAAATCTGATCTACTACCAATATAACCTAACCACTAGCTTACGCATACAAAAATATAGCCCCTTTATTATAATATTATAACCATGGAGACAAATTATCTATATATTCCCAAACTGGCCTAGTTACGCTATCTTTATTAAAGGTTGAACGAGAGTAGCGAAATTTACAAGACAAATACACAATCAGAATATAATAGCCTAGTATTGGTTGATAAGTTTCAGGAAATAACAAGGGAATGATGTGAAGTGATACCGAAATCACCGCGGCGCGGTTTAAGGAGAAGAATATAATTAATATTTTATTTCTTCTCAACCAATACCTCAGCCCAACACAGTCAAATACACACGATGGGGTCAATTTTCAGTGACTAATCGGATAATTTTATTATGGCACTAAATCGACAAAGCCCTACGGCCTTGCCCTACAACGCTATGAAAATATGATGAAATAAATTGATCAGTATATCCGATTTGTCACCTCACATTAACAGAGTACTTAGCTTTGGATTAGCTGCTCGTCTGCCACTCGACACTGGCTTTACAACTCTCTATTTGGAACAATATTGAGATACTTGTTGTTCGTGAAAATGGTGAATTAAGTCAGACGACCTATCTCTTCCGCGTCTTTCAAATAAGTGTCCTCAACTTCTCTCTACTAACTTAACCAAACTTAATTACTACAACTTTATTATTTACATATTATCTTAACCTAAATACAATGTAACAGGGATGATTTTCGCTCGTCTCTGGTCCGGCGTCTTTGCAGCCCCTCCCAGCAAGTGCTCCGTCTCGTTCCTTCGTACTGGGCCCCGCGCTGTCGCGTTCGCACCTCCGGCGGCGCTGGAGTCGCATGGGAAGTTATCTCGAGTGTCAGCCCGTTGTGTTGCACATGTCGACTTATTCTGCAAAGATTTGAAGGAACCAGAGTAGTGCCTGCATTGCATAATCACTCGTATATGTCAGCGATAGACTTCATATTAGGTTGTATTCAACTTTAAGAGTTAATACATTTCTTTATTCTTTTCCTTGGACTGTCTTATCGCACACTTGTCTATATTGCATTTCTTTTACTTCCTTAGACCCTAACTAGAAACATAAATTGTATTGTTTTTATATTTCTTTGTTTTATTAATTTATTACTTTCGAGCGTTTGGTTTTCTCGTTCTCAGAATACATTCGTTTAAATTTATCACTCTCCCGTCGTTTTTAGTTTCGTCTCAAATTACTTAACAATGTCTTTAAGCCGAATAATATTTATGATGCAATCCTATGTTACCATCTCAGACAGTGATATAACTCGTAGGTTCGTCTATCTCTCACTGTAGCCAATACCGGCTCGTCACCGAGGCCAATACAAACGTTTTTTTTACATCAAAATTATATATAAATAATGTAATGACATTATAAGTTGAAAATGAAAATGAAAAATGAAAATTGTTTATTTTGGAGTTGTGTTCAAAATATATAATTTTCTTACGCTCAGCAGTTTACACTCATTGTATAGTTCAGCTGTTGGGTATCTATAAAAGTATAAATACAGGGTGACATTTGAGTCGTGATCAGTAATATGTTTTTCTAACTCCATAAACAACGAGCAATTTAATGCAAAAATTAGACAAGATTTTTTTTATTTTTTTGTTTATTTTTTGTCATTTATTTTACTTTTACAAGTGGCAATGTGGTATTTAAACAGCTTTGTAAGATATTTCAAGTGAAAAATTAAGTAAATTATATTTCTAACTGGGACAAATGACAAAATTGATGTCAATGACAGTTCCGATTCAAAGAGGCGATTCAATTTACTAATTTAAATATCTTAATAAGCCGTTGTAATATTCTAAATCCACTTATAAAAGTAAAATAAATGACAAAAAATAAAAAAAATCTTGTCTGATTTTAGTAAGAGTAGGGGCATTAAATTGCTCCTTGTTAATGGAGTTAGAAAAACATATTACTAATCACGACTCAAATGTCACCCTGTATAGTTATCATTCGTGAGTGCATTTCGCTCGCAGTATTCCGTACATGTACTATTGGCGCGAGCGTCACGCACGGGCGACTGATGACAAAATGACATAATTTTGATATAATTTAGATGTCAAAATGTAAATTTAAATAGGAATAGTGCATACTTAGCCCGTACCATGAGTCACTGACAGTGTCAAAACTGATATTTATCGAGAACGTAATTTACTTTCTATACATCTCGTTTGCACTAATATGCGAGTACGAGCGAGATGTATAGAAAGTAAATTACGTTCTCGACGGCGTTTATGTCAGTGCTAAACTGATGGTAGCCGTATATGCACTTAACGTTTTGCAGCAGGTAAGTACCGGCCCGTGATAATATCACTTATTTGTTTTAAGTTTTTCCTGTTTTTAGGGTTCCGTAGCCAAATGGTAAAAAACGGAACCCTTATAGATTCGTCATGTCTGTCTGTCTGTCTGTCTGTCTGTCTGTCTGTCTGTCTGTCTGTCTGTCTGTCCGTCTGTCTGTCCGTCCGTATGTCACAGCCACTTTTCTCCGAAACTATAAGAACTATACTGTTGAAACTTGGTAAGTAGATGTATTCTGTGAACCGCATTAAGATTTTCACACAAAAATAGAAAAAAAACAATAAATTTTTGGGGTTCCCCATACTTCGAACTGAAACTCAAAATTTTTTTTTTCATCAAACCCATACGTGTGGGGTATCTATGGATAGGTCTTCAAAAATGATATTGAGGTTTCTAATATCATTTTTTTCTAAACTGAATAGTTTGCGCGAGAGACACTTCCAAAGTGGTAAAATGTGTGTCCCCTCCCCTGTAACTTCTAAAATAAGAGAATGATAAAACTAAAAAAAATATATGATGTACATTACCATGTAAACTTCCACCGAAAATTGGTTTGAACGAGATCTAGCAAGTAGTTTTTTTTAATACGTCATAAATCGCCTAAATACGGAACCCTTCATGGGCGAGTCCGACTCGCACTTGGCCGCTTTTTTTTATATTATGTGTGAATCTGGCTGACTTCAAGACATTTTGATCACTTAATCAAAATTAATAATATATTTTAGCCGGTATTGTAAAAAAAAAACATCATAATTAATAACAAATTATATAACCCTAATTGATCGAAGACTGAATTTACCGACAGTTTAGTTTACCGGCGTTAAGCATTAGTAGGAATAGGGTGAGATGTAACCAGGAGATACTCGAACCCGCGATAAGTGTCTATAACACTAATTAATCCATCTAACGTCGTCCAAAGCCGGAAACGTGGCTGGGATTATTGATATACATCATGACGTCAATCAACAATATCAACACTCACTGATTACAATCCATCACCATCTTCGGAAATGGAATGTCATATATTAACAAGTATTTGTATATATTTATGTTGGTATAAGGTATTGCTCCCAGTAACATCATATTTTATTATAAGTACGAATATAGTAGCAACGCAAGGTGAGCAATAAATATAGCAAAGAGCGCGTAGGATACAATAAAAGTGAATTATTTCCGCAAAACATAAGCGCATTCTTATTTTTTGCGGTGCAAATATTACCTTTCCTTTCGGATGTTGGCGAGAATTTTGGCCCCGAGGTCGCGTATGAAATTTTAATCGTCACATAGTTTCTAAATTTCAAGAGGCATCCTTAGTGTAAGGCCTGAGTGGACGCTCGAGTTGGGCGTGCAGCGGGGCGGGGCGCGCGGCGTGCATGTTAAACAAATGCAAACGTATAGGAGCGGCCTTAGTGCACGCTGCTCAAATTACTCCTGACCCCGACGCCACTCAGGCCTTAAGGTGCAGTGGTTTTCTTTTCTTCCATAAAGAATTCGTAGAATTAAGCATTACAAAGATTAAGGTGCAGTGGGTTCAACCAGTAGAGTTTTTGAAAAATCGTAGCACTTTTTAAGATCATAATACGGTTGCCGAGAATAATAAAATAATCTTGGCCTTTCTCAAGTAGCTCAATCATGAAATTTATCAGATAAAAGCAACTAAATATGTACTTATAATGAATGATATTTTTAACGTTTAATATTCTTTTGTTCCTTAATTTATTATAATTTATTACACAACTTCTGATATCTTAAACCGCTGAAAAGTGCACTGTTGTATTTAATGTTCACTAGTTCTGAATCGTTATTCCTATCGACCAGCGCATCGCCTCTGGAGAATCTGATTACTTACAGTTGTTGCGGAAGTCCGTGTTTGAGACTTATCTATCTCTATCCCTGCCACTCCAATATTGCAATATTGCGTCTTCGTCTCGTTCGGTTCTAGACTTCTGTCATATGTGTAGTGCTGCGAGGAATGCCTTCGCAAGTCACTCGGATCGGATGTGTAAAGACATAAAAATCAAATTCTCAGATTGTTACTAGTGAATTCTCGATATAACTTGGGATTCTTGGCCCGTTACGATAGAACATTCTTACGGTAAATGACGCTATGTGCCTTCTTAAACAAAAAAGGAAGGAATGAGAAGATTCACACGCTTCTGGTATGCTTCTGTAGCTCAATTTCTTAAGAGTGATCGCAAGTTCGAGTCTTGCCGAAGCGGTGGTTTTTCGTTTTTCCTTTAATATTAAAAATGTAGTGTCTCTCGCAGTATACAAGAAAAATGTTCGTTTTCCGGAACATTTTTGACCCATATATACAGCCTAATTCTAACTTCAATACACGTCATAAATTAACTCTATATACGTTATGGATCGGATAGTTAAGTGAGGTATTTTCCATAATAAGTTTTTGGCAAAAATTTCATTTTTGGTACAAGCTTTTATCGCTGATTGTACTTTTCTTACGACAGACAACTAATACGTCATCGAGACAATTCTAAAAACCCCTAACACAATTAGGTTGCGTTGTTTCATCACAGAGTTCCTATGGCCACCTCCTGTCTCCATCATCAGATCAGCTCGATGGTACCATAATATTGCATTGTCACCCGATTTACATGTGTTTGCAAAATTTAAGCTCAATCGGCAACCGGGAAGTGGATCAAATTTAACTTGCAAGATTCCGTTACATAATTACAGTGCCAACCACTTAAATAGCCTCACCTATATATTGTGAGTATTATAATTATACGTGATAATTTTTATCAATATATCTTAAATTTGGATTGTACGCCCTGACGTTTATCCAACGACACATTAACAAGTCCGAACTTATCTGCGCGCGAAACGTCCTGGACGCAAGAGCTAATACGGGCCGTTCACATGAATAGCCTCAGTGTAACGTAATCGTCCAAACCGTGCATTTAAGTTTCGCTTTCAAATTTATTTTATTATGGTAAGATAATACAGATGGCATTCTATTAAGTACCTGCAGTAACGTGATAAACCCAGTGTTTTTGTGACTATGGGACGTGGTAAAAAACTTACAAGTTTAGAAATTGAAAATGTTAATTTTTATTTAACTCTAAAAGTATCCCATCGTGAGATAGCTAAAAAAATAGGTCGCAGCCCTAAAGTTATTAATAATTATGTTAAAAATAAGGAAAATTACGGCCACCAGTATAAAGAACGCACAAAATTTGCCACTACGGATCGTGAACGTCGACTTATTTTACGCTCTGCTTCAAATTCTACCAAGACCGCGAGGCAAATAGCTAGTGAAATAAATACTAGAGCATCTCTCTCTACAAATCGACAGAATTATTAGAACATCATCCCACCTCAAACGAAAAAAAATCATGAGTAAACCTCCTTTGCGCGAACAACATGTGGCGGGTCGACTGTCTTTTGCTAAAAAGTACATGTGCTGGAAAACTGAGTGGCGAAATGTGATTTTAGTGATGAGAAAAAGTTTAATCTAGATGGTCCAGATGGATTTAAATATTATTTTCATGACCTAAGGAAAGAACCGAAAGTACTATCACGTCATCATTCAACTCTCGGATCGGTGGTGGTTTGGGGAGCAATTTCTTACTATGGTACTGTTGATTTAATTGTGGTAGACGGAAGACTAAATGCTGAAAAGTATTTAAATTTATTAATAGAAACAAAAAGTAAGATCAGAAAAGTAATAGGTAGAAAAAAAATGTTTTTAGCATGATAATGCTCCTATACACACGTCAGCGATAGTTACAAAGTGGTTTGAAAAAAAAACCAGATTGATGTTCTAGATTGGCCATCCTTGTCCCCTGATCTGAACATCATGGAAAATGCCTGGGATTGGCTGTCTCGGCAAATTTATTACAACGGAAGACAGTTTAGTAATAAAGAAGAACTGATTCAAGCTATTTACACTGTTTGGGATTCTGTGGACGTTAATTACATACATTCTTTATATGAATCACTACCTAATCGTATTTTCGAATTAATAAGGTGTAATGGAAGGTATACAAAATATTTAACGAAAGAGTTTGAATAACTAAACAGTATACTTTAGCATGTGAGGCTATTCAAGTGGAAGGGCCAATTATTTATTTGACGTTATTTCTTAAAACTTTGATTAGATAACAATAAATATTTTATTTACTATTACAAGGCTTCTTGTTTTATTTCATATTTAATGTTTAATGTATATCTCCTTTTTATATTACTATGAGAAATATTAATTTTGGTGAGTGAGGCTATTCAAGTGGCTGGCACTGTACATACAGGTCGACCTAATAAAAGCTTGTTAAAAATCGTCACTAATGACACTGTCATATAAGATAGTCCCCGTATACATAGTTGTTACGAATCTCAATGCTAGTTATCCCGAGTCGAACGCTCCTGACCATTGTGAACACGACTCCTGAACTCAGGCCGCAAGACGGCTATATCTGGAGCCCGCGTCAGCCAATCTTAACCTAGCTATTAACATGTAAATCAAGAAGCTCCACGAACACGCTACATTGCCACGTAATCGCTCTTGACATACTACAGACGCATCGAGTTTTATCTACTCTTTTTAGGGTTCCGTACCCAAAGGGTAAAAAACGGGACCCTATTACCAAGACTTCGCTGTCCGTCCGTCCGTCCGTCTGTCACCAGGCTGTATCTCATGAACCGCGATAGCTAGACAGTTGAAATTTTCACAAAATGATGTATCTCTGTTGCCGCTATAACAACAAATACAAAAAATAAAATAAAATAAATATTTAAGGGGGGCTCCCATACAACAAACACGATTTTTTTGCTCTATTTTTTGTTGATGGTGCGGAACCCTCCGTGCGTGAGTCCGACTCGCACTTGGCCGGTTTTTTTTTTACTTAAGTATATGAAAAATCAGTTGATGCACGATGGCACTGACTAACGATGTATGTTTCCCAACTGTTTTGTGTACATTGAACACATTCTAATGTCACTAATGCAAAAAAGCGTGCATTATGGTTATAATATATCCTGGGCGTAGTGGGTGTTTGGAGTATTTGTATGTAATGCAAGATTTTACGTTGAGCAACTAAGGTAATTCACGGTTGTTATACATAGTGGGGCAGTATTGCTGTTTATATTACAACATGCTACGCACTACGACGTAGCACCGCTGGAGCCGATGCGTCACACTTAGAGCGCCATTCGAACGAATTAATTAGATGGTACTGTCAGTGTATTTTACTTTGATGTATAGGTACCTAATGTAATGCTAAATCAAGATCCTATTTGTATAGCTCTATGCCAATCATTATTGTAACGCACCAGCAAACGTGGTAACGAAATCAATAAACATCAATTGAATAGCATCTTTAACTGAAAATACGCACTTGCATTTTTTTGCAGCAGCACACCGCTATTCTACAGTCCCTTGCGTAACGAGGCGAGGCGGCGACCGTTACAGTCACACTGCCGTATTCGAACTTCAAGATATTCACAAGAGACGACACGTACTAGATCCATTCTAGATACGTTATAGTTTAGATTTTAACTAGTTCTCTTTTGCAGCGCAATTCGGACAACCAATGTCACTTTTACGTTAGATAGTGTTAGATATCTATTAGATGTGAATTGGATCTCTAAGTCATATCTTGTGGAAATCGTTCAAGAGTATCTCCAGAATTGCGGAAATGTCAAATTTGACAGGTTAGATCTTAAAAATATCGTTATCGCATCTTGGTGATGTCTAAAAGATATCTATTAGATGTCTATTTCAAAATCCGAATCGGGCCCACAGTGATTGCGATTTAGGTGTCTCTGGGAAGTGTAAGGCCTGAGTGGACGCTCGTGTTGGGCGTGCAGCGGGGCGGGGAGCGCGGCGTGCATGTTAAACAAATGCAAACGTATAGTAGCGGCCTTAGTGCACGCTGCTCAAATTACTTGTGAGCCCGATGCCACGCTGCACGCCCCGCCGAACGCTCCGCTTGCGTCGGGCTCACAAGTGATTTGAGCAGCGAGCACTAAGGCCGCTCCTATATGTTTGCTTTTGTTTAACCTGCACGCCGCACGCCCCGCCCCGCTGCACGCCCAACACGAGCGTCCACTCAGGCCTTACACTTACACGAAGTCTTGCAACTTTGCTATTCTCGGGCCCAGATATCGATTCCAGTGAACTTTCGACCGACTTAACAACTACCTGTGAGGACGATTGATTTGTTTATAGTGGAAGATCTCGAGTGTTTTGTAATACTACGATATTTACTTACGTGGAACAGTGGGTCTGCGAGCTATAGACCTCACGCACCACTATCCGCCATGGTGATGATGATGAATTGTAAGTTTTTTGTGAGCCATAATTATACTATAAAAGATGTATTTAAGCCTCACCAAGCAAAACTTCAATAAACCTAATTAATTGTAACTGATATAAGAATATGAAAACATGACAATATAAAAAGCTGTTTAAGGCCAATATGAATATAAAATACTGTAGGTATTATAACCATTTTCCAAGAGAATATTATACGAGTTTCAAAAAGATTGAATTGACTTGTCTACTTCAGCGCATGTCATTTTAAGTAGGTACCACGTCATAGTTGCCACTAGACACGTGTAATGAATAAAACCTCGCTCATCGTGGTATTCTAAATTTTTTTATATTAAACAACACCGCGCATTTGCGTCGTAGATGAAGAACAGCGTTTCCGGAGGATCAACTGCTATCAGTGAGATTGGTCGACTTGCGAACTTGGGAGAGTTATATAAGCAGCTTCTATCCTACTAAAAGTTCGTGTGTCATTTTAATAATCGCTCTTATATATCCTTTGAGTAATATAACTGCGACGCGGTAAACGTTAATGTGGCGTCTGACTTAGACCGACATGTTTGTCTAGTCTACTTAATTGCTGCATGTTCATTGGAATAGATTTCTCTTAGGGATAATGTGGTCTTAATAAAATGTTCTTGACTTGTTTTTAATTTTGTCGTAGGTTTATTTAGTTTCCTAGTAATCTAGTTATTAGTGTTAAATCACATTATTTTGGGCTACATTTATACTGAGGGATTTATCATGCAAATAAATCTTTTGTAACGATGTTGAAAGAAATTTAATGAATCTTTTTGTTCACATCGAAAAAAGCTTAAAGTCATACAATTATATAAAAAAATACCCGTTAAAAATCGTAATACATTATTTAACGTGGCACATCTAATTTTTATAAATAGAACATCCAGCGAATGGAAATTAGTGTTAATTAGTTTTTAAATATTCATACAAAATATTTCTTTTTATTGCTTCACGAGGTTGTCCATATTATATACATACTTACTTCATTTTAAGTACCTAATACTGAATGCGTAATTCATATTTTTATTTCTCTTGACCACTATTATTCAAACATGATGTTATGCAGATTTATTTATGGTTAAAAACGTTCCCTATTCACAATAAATCATGTGAACATTCCTAGGATATTATTTGAAACGTTCCCTGTGTATTGACTCGTAACAAATGGTTCAAGTTTGCTCATTTATTTATAATAATTACTCTATGGTATTTGGCGACAATGCTCCGTTGCTGGGCAATATTAATTAATATTAGGGAGATATTGTATCGGTCTACCTTTAACATTAATTACGTTAAATATTATTTAGAAACGAAATTTATGACGTCACAATAAATATTACCATTATTAACAGCTTGGTGTAAAAGTATTTTATCTATCTATCTATCTATCTATCTATCGCATACCTTTAAACGAGCAATTCTTGTATATTTATTTATTTATATATATATTTCGGGGATCACAGAAACGGCTCTAAAGATTTCGATGAAATTTGGTATATAGGGGTTTTCGGGGGCGAAAAATCGATCTAGCTAGGTCTTATCTCTGGGAAAACGCTAATTTTTGAGATTTTATATGTTTTCCGAGCAAAGCTCGGTCTCCCAGATATTCGTATATTAAACCAAAGGCTCTAAAGCGATTTCGGGTTCTAAGTATATACGGTGAACTAAATATATATAACTAATATGTATATGTTTTATCCTTTTCATACAGTTACTATAACTAATGGAGGCTTGTAGTGCGTTTATAAGTCTGTAAATGTCATGCTTCTGATTCGCACCAGACTTGTCCAACGATTACATTCAAAGAAGCCGACAGTGGATGTGGGCACTGTAGTTACGTTTTGATAACACGATACCTTCACTTCATTGGAGATAACAAATGACAGGGTACTCGTTGGATTCTGTAGTTTCTCCGTTAGTTTTACGAAGCTGACATGTGAATAGAGCAAAAAAAGTAATCTAAAACAGTTCTTCGATAATTCAAAGACTCGACTTTATCGGATACTACTACTAAGTAATTATAGTAAGCTCCTCGTCTAAGAAGTTGTTGTTGTAAGTACTGTTCCTTGTCATTTAGTTTGTAGCTTATAACATTACATTTGTTATTAAATTGTACAACGGGACTTAATCGCGTATCTAAGTTTTAAGATTTACCTCCGACGTTTCGAGGACGGCGTTGTCCCCGTGGTCTCGGAGAATACTGGCTTAAGTTGACATCAGCATCTTCTAACCGCGCGAGTTTTTCGAACTACCCGCGCACTTGGTCTTGTTTATCAGCTTGAACGTTTTGCGCACATTGCATTTGCTTGTTTAGAAGTAACAATTCGGGGCTTTATTCTACACCCGTTTCATAATAAACCACTTAAGTTTAAGCACGATATAAGCGAGCACCCCGTGTGGCTTCTTGCGAGATATTGCGATCAAAGTTTACAACATTATTGGTACGTTAACAACAGCTGGATCTACACGCATTAAAGAATTATTATTTAAAGAAGCGGCACTCATTTATTAACAAGATTTTATTAGGTCGACCTGTATGTAACTATGTAATGGAATCTTGCAAGTTAAATTTGATCCACTTCCCGGTTTCCGATTGAGCTGAAATTTTGCATACACATGTAAGTCGGGTGACAATGCAATATTATGGTAATGGTACCATGGAGACAGGAGGTGGCCATAGGAACTCTGTGATGAAACAACGCAACCTAACTGTGTTAGGGGTTTTTAGAATTGTCTCTCTCCTTCTTCCTCGCGTTATCCCGGCATTTTTGCCACGGCTCATGGGAGCCTGGGGTCCGCTTGACAACTAATCCCATGATTTGACGTAGGCACTAGTTTTTACGAAAGCGACTGCCATCTGACCTTCCAACCCAGAGGGGAAAAGGCCTAGGCCTTATTGGGATTAGTCCGGTTTCCTCACGATGTTTTCCTTCACCGAAAAGCAACTGGTAAATATCAAATGATATTTCGTACATAAGTTCCAAAAAACTCATTGGTACGAGCCGGGGTTTGAACCCGCGACCTCCGGATTGAAAGTCGCACGCTCTTACCGCTAGGCCACCAGCGCTTCGTCGTTTTTAGAATTGTCTCTATGAGTATTATAGTTGTCTGTCGTAGGAAAAGTACAGTCAACGATAAAAGCTCGTACCAAAAATGAAATTTTTGCCAAAAACTTATATTCCTGTTGAAATTTATGCATTAAGTTCTCAGTCAATTCTGAGTATTTGCTGACATTTTTGATGATAAACTTCCAAGATTTTTACATATTATTAAATTAACTAATATGGGACTTGATCTCGTATAAAGAAGCTTGAAAATAACCTCCTATGTTTCGAAGGCATTGCCTTCTTGGCCCCGGTGAGTGACTGGTGAAATTAAGTAAAGTATTGTACTCGTAGTATTAGCGGCTTTATTTGCTAGTAGGTAATACTTAAATAGTGGTTAAAAGCATAGAAAGTATTTTAATGATAACATGCCTATGGTGTAGTATCGGTTACTTACCTATCTTTTGAAAGAAATATAATATATCATCACCGTTGTACTTTTCTAAAAAAATTGACTTGACGTGCCTATGAGACTTGCGATCGCGCTCGTAGCAAATGTAGTGTGTGTTTTGCATTCTCCGCACTGAATAGTCTTTACGATCTGAACATTCGCAACTAACAAAATACAATTACAGATTACTCATTAACAAATAGGTATATCAAGTTAATGGGCACATAAACAGCAGCCTGTAGGGGCCGACGAACATTTATCAACGAAAAGTGGTAATTTTGTCGAACACATTTCTCGCCCTGCCAGTTACGACTACCGTAGGTACTCTACTAGGTTGCTTTAATAACTTTTACGAGAAACCTAATGTTAAGTTGTTTGGTCAACAGTTTCATTAGGGGGAAATTATCATGATGGCAGCTTTCATTCATGACATTTGCTAATTATGTTATGTCGTATTTTAGGTTGCACTACGTTTTTAGGGTTCCGTACCCAAAGGGTAAAAACGGGACCCTATTACTAAGACTCCGCTGTCCGTCCGTCCGTCCGTCCGTCTGTCACCAGGCTGTATCTCACGAACCGTGATAGCTAGACAGTTGAAATTTTCACAGATGATGTATTTCTGTTGCCGCTATAACAACAAATACTAAAAACAGAATAAAATATAGATTTAAGTGGGGCTCCCATACAACAAACGTGATTTTTGACCGAAGTTAAGCAATGTCGGGCGGGGTCAGTACTTGGATGGGTGACCGTTTTTTTGCTTGTTTTGCTCTATTTTTTGTTGATGGTGCGGAACCCTCCGTGTGCGAGTCCGACTCGCACTTGGCCGGTTTTTTTCATTTATGAATGTATGAGAATGAAATTAATGATGATAAAATTAAAGTGGTAACATGTTTAATCATTCTTAGTAGGGTGTCAAATACTAAGCTTAGAAGGTATTCGAATTGTTGTAAAGTTGGCAATTTACTTGGAGGTACCCCATAAATATCGCAAAGAGTCAATAATTTAGGTCTGTAGAGTGCGACATGGAAGGAAACAATGCGCATATTAATCAGACAATCTCAATGGCGGGTCTAATTAGGTCTGACAGTGACAGAGCAGAGCGGGCGGGAACACTGTTTGCGTGTTGCAGCCGCATTCATTGTTTTCGCGGCATTGTCCCGCCCGCTTTGTCCTCTGTACACACTGTTTATTACTATTGACTATCTAGTTGGATATTTAATATAAAACGTGGGTTTTATAATTTTTAGGGTTGCGTACCCAAAGGGTAAAAACGGGACCCTATTACTAAGACTCCGCTGTCCGTCCGTCCCGTCGGGCGGGGTCAGTACTTGGATGGGTGACCGTTTTTTTGCTTGTTTTGCTCTATTTTTTGTTGATGGTGCGGAACCCTCCATGCACGAGTCCGACTCGCACTTGGCCGATTTTTTCAACACACTCGCTCGTAACGTGGAACTTATTAAACCGCTTTTAGGCTCATATTCCTAGATATTAAATCCGCGTCCTGTTTTCATTATAATTATCGAATGGTAGGTACGTCAGCGTGTGATAATTAGATTGTAATTTATTTAAGGGCCTACTGCAGCCGCGTCTGGCGCTTCGTAAACCACGCCCGCTAGTTCTTCCCTCCCCGCTAACACGCACACATGGAAACGCTTCGCGCCGCACGTGAAGTTTGTGTGACCTTTTAGCACCATCTAGCGTTACAGAAGTTAACTACCATTATACGCGGTCGCTGCGGTCGGCCAGAAACTTAAATTCGGAAAAAATTAAAACAGATGGCGTTGTTACTTGTACATAATAGCAAACAATAAAATAATTAATTAATAAACCTGAATATTTATTGTTGTTTTGGAAGATGTTAACAGCATAGAAGCAGCAGCGTATATAGCATATAAGTTAAGAGTATTGATAATAAGAAAATAGCACAAGAACAGAAAAGAGATTATTTTTGATAAAATATGATGAAAACAGATTTACTTGATTACGCTCACCTGACTTTGCGGTCACTAAATGCAAATTTCAACCTTATTGTTATGGGGTTACAATACCCCTAGGGTTGCAGGCGTCCATAGTCGTTATTATTATAAATGCTTTGGTTGAAATGCTTTTTAACCCTCGAATTTTTCATAGGTACAGTCACCTGCAATAATATGTTACTCTTCGACGGCCGCAAAAATATGTGACACGCTCTTATGGCTCTACAAATAAGATCTAACATGATCTACCGCAAAACGGCCTTCGGTGTGTAACATATTATTGCAGCTGACTGTACTCGTATTCATTGTTGTATAGGTAGGTATTAATATCTTTTATCCGATCGATTTGCATTTATTTGAAATAAATCACAGTGTTTAGTAATTATATGTTTTATTGAATAAGAGATTATTTAGGTATGTAATGGATACAGGGTGCCTTTTTGAAACACTCATTTTTAGGGTTCCGTAGCCAAATGGCAAAAAACGGAACCCTTATAGATTCGTCATGTCTGTCTGTCTGTCTGTCCGTCTGTCCGTCCGTATGTCACAGCCACTTTTTTCCGAAACTATAAGAACTATACTGTTGAAACTTGGTAAGTAGATGTATTCTGTGAACCGCATTAAGATTTTCACACAAAAATAGAAAAAAAAAATTTTTTTGGGGGTTCCCCATACTTAGAACTGAAACTCAAAAAAATTTTTTTCATCAAACCCATACGTGTGGGTAGGGCATGCAGTACCGGTCCCGGTACCAAGAATTTCATTTCCCGGTTCTGGGCATGACCGGAACCGGGATTTCCGGTTCTTTCCGGTTCTCAAGGTATCTTATGATTTTTTATTGTATTGTTTGTGTTAGCGTTGAATCTTTATGAATGACTTATTTTCATATAAATAATTGCATAATGTATTAATAAATGACTTATTTTATTTAAAAAAAAAACCGTTTAATTGGCGTTCCAACATATTTTACGAAATTAACCGGCACACTTTGCTTCCGCCTATACTCGTACACGGCCGTAGCGAAGTCGATGCACTCAGCACTATGAACGGCACGATATACAGAAGTTAAAAATTCGACCCGAGAACGGAATTATTTTCATATATAAAACCAACTTCCTAGAAGAAGCTTATTCGAATATAATATCCTACTTGAGATTTAAAAGTTGATTAAAGAATAGCTCAAGTCACCTGGGTCAAAATGTATAATTTAGTAGCTTTATGGCTCCATCGGGACATACGACAAAAACATACATAGATTACTAATATCATAGTCCTTTACGCAACCAGCTTAAAAGTACTGAGCGATGTTTCAGATAAAAACAAAATTTAAATAGATAATTGGGCGAATTTTTACAATTTACCATTATCCGTAATATCGATTGGAAATATTGGAATGCCTACTTTACTAGGTTAGTTTGTCGGGTTATTATTTGGGTCCCCTGTTTCATAGCACCATTATTAAAATGTTATTTAATGTCCCGAGATAAAGTACTAAAACATTACTACTATTGAAATGGGAATTAAATAGTCATATGATGAGAACCGGGAAGTACCGGTACCGGGTCTTCAGTACCGGTTCTTTTGACACTATAAAATTCCCGGGAATTCCCGGGAATTTGAGAACCGGGAATTCCCGGGAGCATGCCCTACGTGTGGGGTATCTATGGATAGGTCTTCAAAAATGATATTGAGGTTTCTAACATCATTTTTTTCTAAACTGAATAGTTTGCGCGAGAGACACTTCTAAAGTGGTAAAATGTGTCCCCCCCCTGTAACTTCTAAAATAAGAGAATGATAAAACTAAAAAAAAATATATGATGTACATTACCATGCAAACTTCCACCGAAAATTGGTTTGAACAAGATCTAGTAAGTAGTTTTTTTTTAATACGTCATAAATCCCCTAAATACGGAACCCTTCATGGGCGAGTCCGACTCGCACTTGGCCGCTTTTTCTGGATAATTTTGAATTTCAATTGTCAGGGGTGCCTACATTATTTTTTAATACATTTTACAACGACAACAAACAAAAGTTCAAATTCGCCGTATTTTTATTACCCGGGTCGATCGCAACAAAATAGAAAATCATGTTTTTCAAATCTAAGCGTTATTGTAATTTATCTCAAATAACCAAAAAGTCAATCTGACTAGAACTTAAAAACGAACTGAATTATTTTAATATGTCGATTTTTCTTGGTGACCCAGGAGAATTTTTTTTTGTATCCCATACAAAAAGAGCGTATCCCAATCGCGTATCGGTTTTGGTTTTTACTTAAAAGTGTGAAAAATATATTCTACCATATACGAAGGATGTGTGTTTTTTCATGTTTTATGTGTCTTTTTGTACAATAAAGTGTTTTACTGCTACTAATATATCATATTAACGATTAACTAAAAAGGTATTTACATCTAATTTAACTGGTAAATTATTAAAGTCCGCTAAAATTAATATATACCTATTCAAAAAAATATTTGTTAATATGTCCCAAAATCATGGCTCATTTTTTAAGTCTCCTGACTTACCAAACATATCGCAACGAAGGCAAGGGTACAACGCGGCATCGTGAACCTAATAACGTAACGTTTCAGTTACTTTTTTAGTCGCCGACCATTTTATCCGGGGTACGAAAAGAGGTATTAGATCTATCCTGGGTCTAATATGTTATAAAAACATAGTTTTTTGAAAAATGTTCGTAGGTAGTACACAAAATTTACATTTTCTTTTAAATGTGATTTGGGTCATCGTTCTCCCTGGTGATTTTTCTGGTGACCCAAGAGACATCAATTTTATTATGACTCAGGAGACTTTTTTTCTATGCACTTTGATTTTTTTGATGCGCTAATTTTGTAATCTAAAATAACTTTAAACTGCTGATATACTTATATCACTTTGCTGATGAGTGGAACTGGAATTGAAACTTAATTTATTGTTCTCTCCCTTGACATTTTGGCATACATTTGACATGCTGCAGTGCACTCCTAACGTTAATAAAGACATAATTTTTAGAAAAAGCTTTAGGAAAACTCACTCTTGAGCTTAAAACGATTAAGTCCTTATCATATTATGTTAGATTTTTAGTACAGACCCCAAATCAGTGAAAATGTCTCTTAGCCAACTAAATTTGTCTCTGGGAAAAGTACGATATTCCTAAAAATTGTACGTACATTTCGCATTTTTCTGAAGGAACGGAATTCATAAATTGGGTTATTATTATTTTTTCAGATTATTTGATTGCATTGACATATCACCAAGATAGATAGAACATTTAAGTTACCAGAAGAAAAGCATTTGTGTTCTTTTATACAGTGTGGAAAAAGTAGGTTCGATTCCCGGGCGCGACTAAGCGAATTTAAAAAAAACAACGTGTTGCATTCCGGGAGTGCCGACAGAAGTGAAAACTCAATGACTAGTCCAAAATGTCTGCAGCACTATGTATAATTGACCCATCCTCCTTTCTATTCAAAACTTTTGGTTCTGAAATTGCTGGTCAGTGAGCTTGTTTAAAATTCGAAATTCAAATTTATAGCGTTAATTGTTTAAAATTCGAATAGAAATTGTAAAGTTACCTTGCAGACCTCGCATCTAAATATATTTGGTCATGATATTTTGAGTTTTATTCACCTGTACTAGAGTTCACTTTTATTAGCGATTTCATCAAGATGTAGCTTTATTGAATTATATTTGAGTGATATAAAGTTATAATACTGTGAGATCCTCGTATTTCAGCCCGTACAAGATTATAACCTTTTTCATGTAATGTCATTGAGTTTTTCTTTATTGATTTAAATGCCATCTAAATGATAGGCCATCTAAACCTTACGGTCACATGATCGCCTTACGCTGTCTCGAGTTTATCATTTTTTCCCCACCTCAAAAAATGCCTAGCGCCGCTAAAGAAGTTTTCACTTCAAAAATCTTTGAATGCAGTTGTTTCTTTAAAAAACAATAATGTTTCATTTAAGTAAAATGAGCAAACTTAAGGTTTTAAGGCACTTTCCCTCCAGGGCCCATAATTTTTTTCCACCCGGTAGTAGACAACTATTTTTTTCGACTAAATGAAGTTTTATTAGATAAATCGTTGATCACATGGTTCGTTTCACACATCACATCAAATCGTTTGTCATCACAATCAAAATTTGTCAAAAGTAATGAAATTTATGCCAAAAAAACATAAATAAAACATATAAATTCAACACATTTTTTTAATAAAAATCTTTCTCAATGATATAAAAAAGAACATCTACAAATTATGTTCAAAGAATTAATATCAAAACAGATGTCATAATTAGGATTGGCTACTTTAAGAAAGGGACAGAGAGATTTAATCCTCTCGCTCTGCACGTTTTTCTCATTCCTCCTTGTCAAGCCAAAATAAACTATAAAATGATAGTAACACAGTACATTGTAATATTCACTTTTTCCACGGTATCATGTCATTGTAAATTACTTATGTGAAATTGTAGTGGCGTGCGACTTTCAAACCGGAGGTCACGGGTTCGAACCCCGGCCCGTGCAAGAGAGTTTTTGTAAGTAGGGACCTTTTTTTAGTGGTACTTAAATATAATAACTTTTCGTATTATTGAAATAAAATATTTTATTCAAACAAACTTAATAATATAATAATTCAGATCTATCTCTGAATCAGAAACCTATAAATACCTTGGTATGTCACAGTCGTTGGGTATTGAGGACGAGGGTATTAGACGGTCGGTGAAGGAGCGCTTTTTTAGTCGGCTCACAAAAGTCCTTAACAGTCTTTTGTCAGGAGGCAACAAAGTGCGCGCCTTCAACGCCTGGGTAATGCCCCTACTCACATACTCCTTTGGCATACTAAGGTGGACTCAGACCGAGCTGGACGCCCTGGATCGGAGGGTCCGATCATTGCTCACCGCACATCGTATGCTACACCCACGCTCGTCAGTCATGAGATTGTACATCCCACGGAAATGTGGAGGCCGAGGCTTCCTAAACGCCAAGGATCTCCACAACCGCGAGGTGTACAATCTCAGGAATTATTTCCTTAACAACGAGTGTGGGATGCATCGTGATGTGGTGGCAGTAGACAGGAACCTCACGCCGCTCTCCTTGGCAAACGAGAACTGGCGCAAACCTGTGGTACTAAGTACTGCGGATCGCAAGGCGGCATGGGAGAGTAAGGTGCTACACGGGCGGTTCTACAAGGCCCTCACGGGACCCGATGTGGACCTGCTCGCGTCGGTGAACTGGTTACGATTCGGGGACCTCTTCGGAGAAACCGAGGGTTTTGCCTGTGCAATTGCGGACGAAGTAATGATGACGAACAACTATCGGAAATATATCCTGAAGGACGGTACGGTCGACATTTGTCGGGCATGCCGCCGTCCCGGAGAGTCACTCAGGCATATCATTTCCGGTTGCTCTCATCTTGCTAACGGCGAGTACTTGCACAGACATAATCTCGTAGCCAGGATTATTCACCAGCAGCTTGCTCTTCTATACGGCCTTGTGGACCGCGAAGTACCGTACTACAAGTACTTACCTGCGCCTGTTCTCGAGAATGGTCGTGCCACGCTCTATTGGGATCGATCTATCATCACTGACAGGACTATTGTAGCCAATAAGCCTGACATTGTGATAATAGATCGAGCGCAACGCCGGGCCGTGCTCGTTGACATCACCATCCCCCATGATGAGAATCTCGTGAAAGCCGAGAAGGACAAGTCCAGTAAGTACCTAGACTTGGCTCACGAGATAACCGCCATGTGGGATGTTGATTCGACGATCATTGTCCCGATAGTTGTTTCAGCGAACGGTCTAATAGCGAAGAGTCTCGACCAACATCTTGAGAGACTCTCGCTAGGTGGTTGGATCAAGGGCCAGATGCAGAAGGCGGTGATCTTGGACACGGCGCGGATAGTCCGCCGGTTCCTCTCTCTGCGGCCCTGACCACCGGCAGCTTGGGCCTTGCCCCGCTGCTGGCGGCACCCTAGGTTAGGTTTTTTATAATGTGTTTATATGTATTTTTTATTGTTTTGTAAGTGTTTTTATATTTTACTTTTATATTCATATTATAAATCACCTAGCCTAGAGAGTTCAAGTAAATAAAGAGAATAATAATTAAGACCAAAAATAAATAAAGAAAGTTTAATAATTAAAACGAATAATATCAATTAGTTTTTAATATTTATTCAATTATTTTAAATTATTTGAGCATGAAACATACTAGATTTATTTTTATCATTACAATAGAAAAAAAGCAAAAAATATATTCTTATAGATATTTTATTTTCAAACAAAAATAAAGCAAAAAGTTACGGTTAGATTCTGATGGCTAAATACCAAACAGCTACCGATTCATTTCAATATCTGTCGAAATTTCCTAACCCGTTGTAACTGACAAAGAGTATAGATTTCGACGTAGCATGACGTAGCCTAGCAAACACGTACACATGCGTAACGTATAGGCCTGTAAGAAGGCACCATCATAGGTTTACCTCCGGTTCCGTTACTACTCAATGGAGTTACGACTCAACGTTTATTGGATATTAAAATTTTACGTAATTCGGAGCGCTGTCTTACCTCTTTGAGGCACGACGGCCATCTAATATTACTGGCATAAAGGATGCATTTATGACTTTGACGCATGACAGAAAGAGAAACCGAACTGCGTAGAATGGGCGTTTGCTGTTGAATTCATAAAATCAAAAATCGATAATAAATCCATCGGTAATGGATAATATGTTAATATTTAGTTCTTTGAAAGTTAAGACGAGATGAAAACCTTTGCTGTAAGGTGGGTTGTGCTGGATATGGATGTGTTTTCTAGTTGCACGAAGCTAAAACCGAAAAATGAACACGTAAGTTTGGATTTATTTTCTATCGAGAACATTTTAAGCATTCGTGTTTCGACTACTACGAAATCTCTTATCATATAGTCAAGAAACATATATCCGAAAATCACTACTGTTTGTTTCCGGGGCTAGCCACTGCCACCTTTCTAAGATCCTGTTATTTTTCGATGCACGGCCTTAATGTACATTTACTACCTAACTGTTTTATTTCAACAATTAAACTTCGATTACCCAATAAGTTTTATTGTTTTACTCGCAAGCGTATTGAAAAATGCCGTATGAAACACGTGTACGATTAAAACAAGACTAATCTAAATGTATAGTCATCGAAAGGATTGCCGATCTGACGTTAATACACGTCAAAATCAGACAATATTGTGCTTAATTACCGAAAATGTAGTGATAGAAGCACCTGCGTGAAACGCGCTTAGCGATCGCATCGCAAGCCCACAATGGATTGCCGAACCAATCCACCGCTGCTTGCGACAGACGTATAAAACCATTGTTGTAACCCAACATTGAGTTAAAGCTAATGACAATGAGTGTTACCTATACGACGACCGGTCTGGCCTAGTGGGTAGTGACCCTGCCTGTGAAGCCGCGGTCCTGGGTTCGAATCCCAGTAAGGCCATTGATTTGTGTGATGAGCACAGATATTTGTTCCTGAGTCATGGTTGTTTTCTATGTATTTAAGTATTTGTATATTACATATATCGTTGTCTGAGTACCCACAACACAAGCTTTCTTGAGCTTACCGTGGGGCTTAGTCAATTTTTCTACTCCAGCACTTAAATGTGTCAATTAAATGACTGACAGTGATATCTAAAGCAATGTCATTTGAATGATTTGTCTATAGGCTCATAAGATGACTGCTAGCAGTCATCTTATGAGTATAATACAACTGCTTTATTTTTTTTAAAGATACAAGTTCCGATCATCTTGATTGAAAGAGGTATGTTTTCATTTACAATAATAACTCTTTTTTTTTTTAAATAATAACTCAATTTTTTTTAAATAATAACTCTTTTTTTTAATAATAACTCTTTTTTTTTTTTTTTTTTTTGCTGCAGCTGTCATAGAAAAAGTAATGTATGCAACAGCTCATAATTGGTTCTTAAAATTCTCGGGTCTTTTTTTACAAAACTCGACTACGTCTCGTTTTGTAACTTCGACCCTTGAATTTTAAGAACCCTTATTATATCACTGTTGCATAAACTACTATTGTGTAATAATGTCCTATAATATTTATTTATTTATTTTATTTATACAGGTAGGAACATACAATAACCCAGGATAAAGTGGCTAGTTATCATCTATCTTCTATTCTACATATCTCTTAGTATTTTTAACCGCCTTCAAAAAAAAAGGAGGTTCTCAGTTTGACCCGTATGTATGTATGTATGTATGTATGTATGTATGTATATTTGTTCGCGATTATCTCGCGTTTGGCTGAACCGATTTTGGTGCGGTTTTCAGAAAAGTGTTTCTTACATTCTGGAGAAGGTTTTAGTATACATAGATCTGAGCTGATGCTGAACCCTGGCTGTACCCAGTGGAACTCAGGTTTGATGCAACATAGGCTCACGCTGTTTTGGTCATCCGACACGCCTTGATGAGCACTTGGGAGAGCAGTACCCAAGATAGAGCTGATGCTGAACCCTGGCAGTACCTAGTGGAACTCAGGTTTGGTGCAACATAGGCCCACGCGATTTTGGTCATACGTCACATCTTGATGAGCACTTGGGAGAGCAGTACCCAAGATAGAGCTGATGCTGAACCCTGGCTGTACCTAGTGGAACTCAGGTTTGGTGCAACATAGGCCCACGCGATTTTGGTCATCCGTCACATCTTGATGAGCACTTGGGAGAGCAGTATCCAAGACAGAGCTGATGCTGAACCCTTGCTGTACCCAGTGGAACTCAGGTTTGGTGCACCATAGGCCCACGCTATTTTGGCCATCCGTCACATCTTGATGAGCACTTGGGAGAGCAGTACACGAAATAGAGCTGATGCTGAACCCTGGCTGTACCTAGTGGAACTCAGGTTTGGTGGACATAGGCCCACGCTATTTTGGTCCTGCGTCACATCTTGATCAGCACTTGGGAGAGCAGCACCCAAGATAGAGCTGATGCTGAACCCTGGCTGTACCCAGTGGAACTCAGGTTTGCTACAACATAGGCCCACGCAATTTTGGTCATCCGTCATATCTTGATGAGCACTTGGGAGAGCAGTACCCAAGATAGAGCTGATGCTGAACCCTGGCTGTACCCAGTGGAACTCAGGTTTGGTGCAACATAGGCCCACGCTATTTAGGTCATCCGTCACATCTTGATGAGCACTTGGGAGAGCAGTACCCGAAATAGAGCTGATGCTGAACCCTGGCTGTACCTAGTGGAACTCAGGTTTGGTGCAACATAGGCCCACGCTATTTTGGTCATCCGTCACATCTTGATGAGCACTTGGGAGAGCAGTACCCAAGATAGAGCTGATGCTAAACCCTTGCTGTACCTAGTGGAACTCAGGTTTGGTGCAACATAGGCCCACGCTATTTTGGTCATCCGTCACATCTTGATGAGCACTTGGGAGAGCAGTACCCAAGATAAAGCTGACGCTGAACCCTTGCTGTACCTAGTGGAACTCAGGTTTGGTGCATCATAGGCACACTTTGTTTTGGTTAACCGACTTGTCGTCGTGTGCCTATGTTGCAGAGTTCCACTAGGTGGGTCGATAAACTTTTTTCTAACTGCCTTTAAAAAAAGGACGTTCTCAGTTTGACCCGTATGTATGTATGTATGTATGTTTGTTCGTGATTATCTTGCGTTTGGCTGAACCGATTTTGATGCGGTTTTCAGAAAAGTGTTACATTCTGCAGAAGGTTTTAGTGTACAGTACATGGATGGTTTGAAAAACCAATTGGACCCCGTAGGTGGCCATGCTATCCGTATACCTACCAACAAATTTAAGTTGCTGAAACCGATTTAGATAAAATAGTGGGAGTGGGAGGCGGACTCGGACTGGGACTGGGAATGGGAGTGGGAGGAATATACATACAAATCGTTTAGCACCAAAACGTCATATTATGTTGTGTCGCGATTATCGTCGAGTTAGGCCATCACCAACATTAGTAGGTAGTTACGAGCCCAATATTAAATGGAGAGCCTAACAAACATATTTTAGCCCAAAACCTAAAATAAATGAAGTACCTACCTATCACTAAAAAGTAAAAAATAAAATAAAATAAATAAAAAAGAATTAAAAAATTAAAAATAAACAAAAATAAAACCAAAATAAAATAACTTAATATAATATCTTTTTTAAAAAAAGGGAACCGCCTTCAAAAAACCAACCCACTGAAAAGTACAAAATAATTTTTATATGGCACCCCTTTACGTGTCCAGTCCCTATCCCGTCGTAAAGCAAATTTTTGCCAAAAAGTAATTAATACCTAATAATAAGAAAAATGATAATCATCCGGGTAATTACTTAGTTTTTGAAGGCGGTGCCAAACCAACAAAAACATTCTTTACTACCAATCAGAAAAAAAATACGAGTACGTAGTACCTACAAAAACTAAATTAATGAGTAAACTAAGTATGTCTTTATAATGCAAGTAAGTGCAGCATTCTTCGTTGTCTAAAATATCGGTTCTCAAAAATTTTGGTTTGGCACCGACTTCAAAAACTAAGTAATTACCCGGATGATTATTAATTTTCTTATTATTAGATATTAATTACTTTTTGGCAAAAATTTGCTTTACGACGGGATAGGGACTGAACACGTAAAGGGGTGCCATATAAAAATTATTTTGTACTTTTTAGTGGGTTGGTTTTTCCATACGAATATTAATATTTACTAATATATTAACTTTGAAGAAAGATACTTTATAATTCGTATGTAAAAAATTAAAACTTATGTGTCAACATTTTTTGAAATTCCTGATATTCATTATGTAAGCCAAAATACATTCATTGCTGTGCACAAGCCTCCAAGGATTATTAACCAGTCGTCGGTCGAGCTCATTTGCAACCACCTACGTTTTCTGGTGCATTTCCGACACTTAAGAACCTTTTTGCCCCAGCGGTCATCGGTTTTACGACCAATATGCTACTTCCACTGCAACTTGAGCCTGGCAAACCTTTGCTATCTATTTTAGTCTCAAAACTATAACAAAATATAAGTACTATATAGTTAGCATTTTTTTAAATTCCATTATTTATGTTACACATGTAACGGACATCCGTTTTTAGGTCACCGACATGTGTGTACCGAATTTCAATTCAATCGGTTCAGTACCTAGTTTTTGAGCAAATTGAGTGTAACAGACGTATGAACAGAGATACACTTGAGTTGTACAGCCCGTTTACTTAAGCCAACACTACATCAACTTTGACGTGACAACGTGTGGAATTACCATTATAAACGCCTTATTTTCATACTAAATTTGACGTTTATGACGACACTTGCACACTGTCCCTGCAAAGTTGGCTTGCTCCAACTCTACAGAGTTCAATTTTCCTCTTTCGAGTTACGGAACCTTAAAAATAATGGACAAGGGTCGATCAAGCATTACCTGTTAAAAAGCGTGCTCATACTTTTGAATCGGAGCCATGTTTGTAATTGATCTTATTTCTTTCACAAATTGAAACTGCCACGATTTCCTTCGTCACTGCGAAAAAGTATTAAGAGATCCAGCATTTTTCAGATTGCATGAATCAAAATATGATTGTAAGACGTGTGGGTCTAAAAAGAACTTCAAAGCACATTTCGACGCTATGCTTGTACCTCTAATTCAGTTACAATAATCACCCATTAGACTATCGATAGGTGCTATCAGTGATGTCCATTAATTCATGTAAATTATGGCTTCAGAACATCATTTCTTTCCCTTATCGGTGAATCAACAGCCAGTGCGTTGAGATATGACACATAATCACCTAATATACATAATTCACAGCATCCACAATAGAGCATCGGCATAGACCACGGCATTGCGCATATTAATCAGCCTATTTCAATGGCTCTAATTAGGGCTGACACTGACAGAGTTACACTAAGCGGTGAACATTATACACACCACCTCCATTAGACACCGGCGAATAGAACCAACACACCATTTTCCACCTTAAAGCCACGTGGTAAAAGTTATTACATTCAAAGTACGTGTAAGGTATGTTGGCACAAATTACAAGATACCTTTGTGTGGTGCGCTGCCTATAAATTCGACCGTCAGGTGTTTCTCAGGTGTCAACAATTTTAGTTACTAAGAAAGCTCCAAGGTTGGAAGTTAGGGCTGTTTCAAATTCCGTGTAAGGTGGCGATCAATTGAATCGGTTAAACTGTAAATAAATAAACGAATAATTCGTAATATTTCATAATATTGTGCGGCGGGTACATTGTAAATATCCACTTGTGTGTCTTATGTTTCGGAAACCACTTCTCCAAAAGAGACTATTCCTGGCGCCTATTTCACCAACTTGACAACTGACACTTGACACTGACAATTTCTTGTACATTTCTGGGTCGGTATGTAACGGCGGTAGAGCTCTTTCCCACTGAGGTCCAGGTTTTTGCTGGAACGGTTTTGTGCAAGATCCCGTTTTAGTAGTACCGTTTCAGAATGCTGCACGCATACTATTAAAAACGGGATCCTGCAGAAAACCGTAGACCTCAGTGGGAAAGAGCTCGTACAAATCGTACATATTAGCTTACTTCTTGGCCCAGCAATGTACGAAAAATTTACAATGTCGGACAACAATTGTCAGCGTGGTGAAACAGGGACTCCATGTTTTATACAAATAATTATAAATATAACGATGTCAACGAGATATTATATGTCCGTCTGGTGCATTAAAAAAAGCCTTTATATGAGTAGGTTTTTTTGAATTAATTATTAAAAATTTTAAGGTTCAATAATTGTATAATTATGTTAACATCCTCTCTATTCTTGATAGCTCTTTACCCGTCCGGTCCGCGACTTTCTTACTAAGAAAAGCCAATTAGCAATGGTACTTTTTATTTTTCAAATAATTAACAATTCTTAGATACTTCAAAGAATTTAATCTCAGTTCATTCAGTCCTAATAAAAGAAAACGTAGAACCATTTTCTGATTCGTTATTTGAGTTTATAATTGAGCATATATATACTTATCTTAATCCACCGGCTTTTGCTTTTAGTATATTATTTTCTTGTGCAGCTATGACAAATGGTTTTGAACTTATGACATTAGAACTAGACATGAGTCTATTTCATCCTCTATTTGACCTCGCAGATTTACAAAACAGGCTAACTTTCATGATGTTTCATTTGCAATGAAACGGGCCCCGCTTACTTGAACAACTAATCAAACTTCAAAATGCGGCCATTAACAATTAAAGAGCTCTTCTGAACTAATTAAAAATGAGCATCGTCATTAAAACGGGCGCTTCTTCGACACAATTTGGACTATTTAAGTGCTTACGCGACCCGCTTCTGTCCAACTGCCGTATTCGAACTTCAAGATATTCACAAGAGACGACACGTACTAGATCCATTCTAGATACGTTATAGTTTAGATTTCAACTAGTTCTCTTTTGCAGCGCAATTCGGGCAACCATGTCACTTTTACGATAGATCGTGTTAGATATCTATTAGATCTCTAAGTAATATCTTGTGGAAATCGTTCAAGAGTATCTCCAGAATCGCGGAAATGTCAAATTTGACAGGTTATCTTAAACATATCGTTATCGTATTTTGGCGATGTCTAAAAGATGATAGATGATGATGATAGATGTCTATTACAAAATCCGAATCGGGCCCCAAGTCTGAGTTCAGAATAAAGAATTAATTATGAAGTGGAGAAGGCCAAGTTGGCGAGGACGGGCGACTTGCGAGTTGGAACCGGTTACAATTTGTGGGAAAGTCGCAGGTGTGACTCGGGCCTGAAAACTTGGACTCCCGTACACACGCTTTGTTGCCTTCGCGGATGATAAAGTTGATTTGAATCACAGATTGTAGGTGTATTATAAACTTGCTTTGTCACACGCTTTAGTTGAAACTTATTGTCGCTGGGAGTAGTTGTTTGCTTTATCTACCTACTGTCTCTATCTATCGTGACTAGTAGAGGGTACATTTAGTCACGACACGTTTACATACGCATGGCTTTACTCTCTTGCAAGGTAGTCAGAGATAAGTAGGCACTGTCGTGCTGTGAATAATGCTACATCTGCAGCGTTTTGTACGGAATAGTACACGGCGGGCGGGTTGTTCGCCAGACCCATTCCCTGGGGACTATGATAGTGATTAAAAATGCTTACTATTGTTTTTGCAGAGTTCTCCTAGAGCTTTACACTCAAATCATTTGGATATCATAAACATGTTGGTACAAATACGGATAGGCAAGCAAAGATTCGATAATTTTTTTGAATTATAGATACATATAAGTCACCACCAGATGAAACTTTTTTCCTGGGAGCTTTATTTAACAAATAATAATACTAAAATATAAAGCAATACATTCGCTCTTTAGCGATAAGACTGCCTGTTGTCTGCTTCTATCTTTAATCAACTATTTTTCCTTAATACATTCACCACTGCGCTACGGTATGGATTTCCCGGTATGTAGCGAGAATGCTTCGTAGAGGCAACACGACAACGTGTCGTGTTTAGCGCTGAAAGGGTTAAGTTGTATCTAAGGCATGGCAATAAAGAGTATTCTATCTATCTATCTACATTTAAATATAAATAATTGAAATCGCTTTAAAAGGTGACAGTTTATTTAATATAATTAAATATTAATTCAACAAATCCTTGACTCAACTTGTAAGAAGACCATTATCAATTTAATTTTAAATTAGTACCTAAACGTGTATCTTGAGAGGACTAGCCACCCAATAGTGAGAAACTGAATTCTTTATAAGTATCTATGGTGTAAGTAAATCTGTATATTTATTTCACCTAAAATTGATGACTTCAACGTGTCCGTCCGGTGGTGAATCTGTCGCGGTCCCCAGAGCGGCCTACGTTCCCGTCGGTATAATGTAATAAAACGTCATCTTGTGGAATGCACTGGAGATCGGGATGTGATAAGGATTCACTGGAGGGTTCGGTCATTTGCGTCGGGCCCAACCGTTGGGGTAATTAATTCGATTAATTGCTTGTCATCTGTTGATTGTACTATGCAGACATTAGTCAAAACAAGCCTTGAGCTATGGCGCAATTGATTGTGGCTAATAAGTATCTGTCAAAAATGGAGGGTTGACCATGCTAGCACAGAATAAATAATAGTACTAAGTACAGAAGACTCACTCTCTAACAAAACGCGTCTGTTACGATCAGCACAGATATGGCCGCTAGGTGGCGACAGCGCCACGCGCGGCTTATGGCTTTCCCCAAAATTGGGGCCGAACGGATGTACTTTTAGCTACCTGTAGCAAAGCGAAAAATCGCGGAGTGAGACACGCCTGATGCTAGTATGCCAAGGTAATTTATGTAATAATGTCTTGTTTCCGTCTAGTTCCAGGCTCAGCTTTCTTATTCAATCTTCTTCACTTTGCCCGGTCTTCGGCATCCTCAGATGTGAGATTACGCTGTATGCCTACAAAATCCATTTTATGCCAAAAATGCCTTACATCATTTTGGAAAAGAGCTGATACTCCTCAAACTGCTTGATCGATTTCTATGAAACATAGCTAAGAACCACTGCAAGAAAACCTGCTTTCACATAAAAAACCGCATCGAAATCGGCCCATCCTTTGGAGCGCTACGATGCCACAGATAGACAGACATACAGACATTGGCGTCAAACATATAACACCCCTCTTTTTGCGTCGGGGATTAAAAATGGCAGTTAAATGCATGCATCTGATTACTTACAATCATGTCGAACGTCCACAAAGACATTGCTCGAAAGTGGTTTTACAGAGTTATTATTAGACAAAGTGATCTAGGCGTTTCCAAAACAGGAGTGAAGGAATTAACTATTATTATTTTTATCAGTGGAATTAATTTTGTCTCTCCCCATCCGTTGAAATTTGGCTCAACCAATGGCCACTTAGTAAGTAGAACACGCAAAGAATCTTTAACCGATTATCATTTCGACAGTCAGTTTTCAGATTTATTTCAAATATTCCCGTAGCCGCCCTAGCACATGATCGGCGCGACAGTATCTCGCGGCGAGATAGACTACCCGTCTTTTTCTATGTTAATAAAAGAGGGTCGGAGGGAGGAAGGGATGTCGCGCTAACGATATACTATAGCCCGGCAGAGTTGGTACCGTGATAAGGTGAATCTTTAAATGGATAACAGAATGAAACAAGCATTCAGGTGTCATATATTATACTAAATAAGCTTTTTGAACAATAGGTACTTACCAAGACGCCTTGATAAGCTTTTCGAAAAATAAAGTATATTTTATTGAAAACAAATTTGCGATCTTCAAAATTACCCCGGTCTGCGAATTTGCTTCGATGCACTCTCCATATTGCCATATGCGTATTGAAATTCGTATTATATTGCTATGGAATACTTATTTCAGAATGTGACTGCTGTAAAAATCCATGAAATATGATTGTATAAATATTCTTACGAATGGCAATTATCTACAGGAAGTATCCCGTAGATAGGGCATGCTGGCGCGGGACAACGAGCGAAGGACACACGATTACAGCTGACAGGGCAATTAATAAGGGCAGATGGCGATTGAACACGCGTCACCCACTCGACCGGTATTAATCATAGGTGCTGGGGTTTATTCCGTGTCGATATTGCTATCATACTGCGGTATTCGGAAAACAAGATCCGTTCTAGAGAAGAGAACGATACGATATGTACTAGATACCTGGTAGTTTAGATTTCAACTAGATATATTTTGCAGCTCAATTCGGGCAACCAATATCATTTTTACGTTAAATTATCGTAGTAAGATCATTTCAAAATTTTGAGATCTAAAAATACATAACGAAACGTTTTAGACATTGTGGAAATCGTTCAAGAGTATCTCCAGAATCGCGGAAATGTCAAATTTGACAGGCTAGATCTTAAAAATATCGTTGTCGTATCTTCGTGATGTCTAATACATCTCTAGATAGAATCTTGGAGTTGAAACTCTAGGTCCATGGGGTCCCAGCACGCATAAGTTGTTCGCAGAAATCGCGAAGCGTCTGGTTGACGTAACTGGTGACCGAAGCATATCTTATCCAGATCGAATTATTAACCTGTTATTAAAATCAGAGTATGCCCGTTAGTTTTATATTCTACGCAACAGCGATGATCTTAAATGTTGTGCTTGAACTTAACCGTTTGATATTTAAGTCCATTGAGAAGGCAAGTGTATTATGTAATTAAGCGTCAAAGATCAGTCTTCATAATATTACATTTTGTGTGCGACGTTCCGTTATCGACTTACCTTTTATTATTTATTGCTGATATTTGCCATAGTTAAGGTACCTACTCTATTTTAACGACAACAAAAAACTTTGTGTCTTTTTATGCAGCTCTTCCGATCTAGGTGAGATACAAAAAATATAATGCTTCCGTGTGATAGTTCCATACAATGTTGTAGGTACCTCCTACGTATTTCACCCCCTTAAAGGCTAAAGACGCGTAAATGCGTAAATATATATTTATAAAGAGTGAACTCATTATCACCTAATTTAACTTAATCTAACTACTCTGAAGTCTGCAGTCAACACATCCGAATACAGAGAATGTTGACAGTCTGTGAAAATTAAGTTACCAAGCGCCCAGTCGGAGTTCAGTGTCCATTTGATCTTCCATTGGCGCTTTAAACTTTGTAATTGAACCGTAAGTGAAATGGAACAGAAAATGGACAATACTGTTGCTTAAATTTAACACTAATAAGTAATTGAACTCCAGGCGCCGAGTTGCCGTGATTATGAGGGACGTTTTGTTACGGTTATGGTATAACCATTAACTATCTTTTTAAGCAGGATCCAGTTGAATACAAATTACTAAAAGTTATTGTATTTATAAAGGAATCTATATTCCTTTTTTGTGCCATCGACATTTCGCCAGTAGGTAACATGTAAAGTTTACAAGTAGGAACGTTGACCGCGAAAGGCGGGGTCGGGTAGAAATACGGTGGGCTCCTCGTGGATGCAGAGGGCCTACCGCGAACCACGTTCGACGTGTTACCTCCCTGTCACACTTACGTACGAATTTACAAGTGCGATAGAGAGGCAACACGTCGAACGTGGTTCGCGGTAGGCCCTCAGATCACTGGTTCGGTTTGATTAAGTACAGTCGAGTGCAGTACACAGTTGGCTATAGTCTAATGCTTTCGACGTGTTTGTGTTTTAGCATCTACCATCGAGTGGTCGCACATTCGCTGCCAATGTGGCATAAGCCGATCCGATTCGGCCGGGTTAGCTACCGCCGGATGCTCGCGCAGTCGCTACGATGCGGCGGCAAACGAGCCGCCCTGGTACGAAACAAAATTATATTATTTTAATTAGAAGCAACGTTTTCACTGAAAGTTCAATACTCAATATAAGTATTACATTTTTATATTATTGTCCTATCTATGTTTGACAGCGAGGTACCTACACAAAAATATTACTTATAGCGTCTTGCTTAAGAATCTTGCGTGCCTGCCTTGTTTTTATGCCTTTAAGTGCAAATATGCAATTTGCGAAAAAAGGTATGCATTAACATAACGGTTAGCATTGATATATTTTTTTAACTTAAATTGAATTAAAACAATATTTTTATTCTTATAACATCAAGCAAAATATATGACAAAATTTAACAATATAAATAATGCTGTTTGAGACAAATGCAGGTACATAACAAAAAGCATATCGAGTAAGTACTTACACAAATGTAGTGCAGCGTGCACCAAGACGGTAATTCCATCAACCGAGTGGCAGTGATCTCCGCGCTTATCGGGCACCTGTGGACTTGAATAAAGCCGTCCATTTTGAGAAATGGACCACTCTCTGTCAACCATTTGCAGATTGTAACTAGATTGCTTCCGTTACATTGCTCTGGCTCGGCATTGCACACCATTCGTGATCGAGGGCTCTATTTCAGGTTTTAGTTATTAAAATTATTACAAGTAAGGACGGGTCACTGAGGCTTTTTATTTGTTGTTATTTTGGCATGTGATCAGCATTATCAATATTTAAGTTAAAGTATGTAATAGAACAAGTTTACAAATTAAATACATAATATATATTATATACTATCCGGAAAATACTTTAGGCAGGTATTATACAATTTTAATCAAACTTGCGCTCTGAAATTCCTTCAACCATTTATTCCTAAATAGCCGCTCGTATGTTACTGCTAAAATATACAATTTCGCGAACAAAGACTAGGCTACCAGCAACATACAGGTGTTACCAACTGCGTCTCAATTCCGAGCTTTACAAGACCGCAAAATCTGTCCCCGTCGAGCGCCGCTGCCCAGCTGCACTTCAAACTAATAGACGGCTCTGCTAGCCTGGTTTTAATTTCGGTACGTTTTGATTTACGGTGTCCATATGAAAGTGCGAGCTGTGCGTACATCTTTTAAAGTTTGGTCTGCGAAGTAACAAACGTCAACCCCTTGGAGATAGGTTATGAGACGAAGTGCGGGCGGCAGGGAAACTCAACCGGTGATGGTGCTATAACTACGCCGCCTTTTCAGGTCCATAACGTAGAATTAGTTCAGCTATTCATTACACGGCGGCACGCGGTGCGATGTTGATTGCTTATTGAACTTGTTGATAGTTGACGGGAATTGCTGTGAAGGCGGAAATCGCAAATTGAGGTTAATTTAGAATTCATAGAATGCAGCAGTTTTGTTCCACGTCGCTATTTTAATGCTTCGAAGTTCTAAGGCTTATCGTTTATTTGTTACGTAAAAATACCTAATTCAACTGGATCCATTTCTTTTAAAACAAAGTATGCCTTATCGTCTTGCCGGTCACGCAGGCTTTTCGAAAGGTATGTTATCACGGAGAAAACAAATGTTCTGCATGGTATGCTGTTTATCTTCTTAGAAAATGGCGTAGTTCAGGTATTGGTGCTATTTATTGTGATACAGTGGTCTGTTGCATGAATAAAATCAATTTCTCAGTAATCATTAAAGCAAGTTAGTCAAAGATTCAAATTAAGCTTCCACTGAGTGACTAAGGGCTCGATTCGGATTTTGTAATAGACATCTATTAGATATCTTTTAGACATCGCCAAGATACGATAACGATATGTTTAAGATCTAACCTGTCAAATTTGACATTTCCGCGATTCTGGAGATACTCTTGAACGATTTCCACAAAATATTACTTAGAGATCTAATTCACATCTAATAGATATCTAACACGATCTATCGTAAAAGTGACATTGGTTGCCCGAATTGCGCTGCAAAAGAGAACTAGTTGAAATCTAAACTATAAGGTATCTAGAATGGATCTAGTACGTGTCGTCTCTTGTGAATATCTTGAAGTTCGAATACGGCAGTAATTGTCTGTTACATACCGGCAAATTATTTGTAACTGAATTATTGTTAATATTAATAATACGCTACGAAGTGATGTAAATACTGTTAAATTTTAATCTACTCTACGGAAATTGTATTGTATGCTATTACTGTTCTGAGTTAAATTAACGGTTTTGCAATATTTAAGGGCCGGTTACACCAACTAAAGTTGACGGACTGATCAACGTTACTCAGTGAACTATAAAACTTCCCATAAAATAAAATTTAGCGACCCCGACGACTGCCAGCGTTAAAGCTTTCGCTAAATATTATTGTATGGGAAGTTTCACAGATCTCTACTGACTTATATTGCACTAACTGTGGTTGGTGCAACTGGCCCTAAGTCCGTAATTCATCTAACAATTACTTTATTTGTTATAAACAGTTTGAGAAGTAATTGATGAGCGAGGATATGTTTCATGGTCATTGGTAGTATTTCACGGTACTCGCTAAAAAATGCATAATGCTTATAGTTAAAATTGCGCCCACTCAATGAAAACTGTAATTAAAGCGGGGAATCTAACGCTTAGTTGCATAAAATACTTGTTCGAAGTGAATATAGCATTCAGCTGCATAATAGAAGATGCAGGTTGAAACAAGAATAGAACCCTTGGCACAGTGGTAACAACGTCAGCATATTTCGATATTGGCTTGCCAAGTTTAACCTGACCATAGACTAGGAATCCTCTAGACTGAGTTTAGAGCAATTATTTCATGAAACCGATGCTGCCAAAAATACGGGGGTGCGGGGGGACGAGGTGAGCGAATCCCGTGCCGTGATTGGTCCGTTCAAAGACACGGACCAATCACGGCACGGGATTGACTCGAAGATGGAGTAAAACTACCGTATAAGTGGCGGAGGGGGTAGCGTTACTATGCTCAGTCTAGAGGATGTCTTGTCTGTGAACCTGACATCTTATTCTGGGCGCTCACAAACCTACTAGTGTGCAATAATACTGAAGATTGAGGTCTATTTGCTTTGCAGTTTTATTTAACGAGTAATCGATAATTTTAAAAGTAACATAAATTATATACCTATATGAACGCTGCCTGCGTATTGGGCACCCTCCCGAGGGCACCAAATTTTGATAGGTATTTTTAATTTTAGTTATTTTAATTGTAGTTAGTTTTAGTTTTATATTCTTGTCTATGTCTTTTAGTAATTTATATTAATAAATTGTTTTACCTATAGCATGATATTAATAGTTAATTTCTTGAAAGAAGAGGAGTTTTATTACGAAAATACCATATTCGGGTTAGTTAAAGCGTTCGCGTTCTATCTTGAAACGGTTGAGCGTATGAATACATGTTTGGTGCCGCAAGTTTTAAGCTTTACAATGTTTACCTTGACGTAAACATCAATGGAGCAAAAGAAACTTCAATATTCGCAAAACCCCGAATAACTTTCGACGCGCACACGACTTTCAGGTACAGTCGTCATCAGATATATCAGGCGGTCTAGCATGAGTTGCGTTCTCGTACGCGACTCCATACTTGAAGTCGCGCCAGATGTATGGAGTCGCGCGCGAGAACGCAACTCATGCTAGACCACCAGAGCGGCCAAGGTGTTCACAATAATCTGAACACGCACTCTAACGCCTTGACAATAGCGGCGTGTTCAGATATTTGTGAGCGCCTTGATCGCTCCGATATATCTGATGGCGCCAATACTACGACTTTTAAGACAACTTACAGAACGCCATAATAAAGGTGTTTACGAGTTTCCAGGTTATATATGTCACCGTAAAATTGTAAACACTCGTCATATTATAATCTCGCTAGTTACATTATAAACTGACGGTAGGGAGATTATAAGCTAACCTAACCTAACCTACGTTAGATTATAAACTAACGGGTTCACAATCTTACGGTGTCATATATATTATTCTCATTCCGAGGTAAAACCCTTTATTTGACTGTTGTTGTTGAAAAAAAAAAACAATATAAAAAAACAGTCCGTGTGTTTTAATTGTCGTCTTCGATTTTAATATTAACGCGGTCCTTATCTTTGCCTGAATCATGTAATTATACTAAGTGGATTCAATTTTCTTTGGCACGTTCGATCTAAAAGGGTTTAAATGACATTGATATAATTATACTCTTTATAATAGGGGGCGACGCGAAATGCTACGTTGCACTTTACAATTATGTATGGGGATATTAAATTGTTGTTAGGTGAATTATAAGGTAGGATTACTTCTATTATTATCTTCCGTCGTCCTTTGATAGATAAACTTACAAAGTAAACTAACTTTGACACAAATCTACTAGCAATCCTTTGGAAGCCGTAGCACATCTTCGTACAGTTTGAATGTTTGCGCGCCTGTAGCTAGTATAACCTTAAGCTTAGAAATAAATTAAAAGTGGTAAAAATTTCCTGTCTCAGGCGGGATTCGAACCCGCGCCACTGGAACACTAGTCCATGCTCTGCCAACTGAGCTACTGGGACCACACCCGAGGACAGCGAATATTTCCACCATATGCCTTAGTGAGGGCCTAGCGACATCTACCGTAAGGATGTTACACTTCTTAAACGGCTACCGGAGTTCCAAATCATATTGGAAATTCACCAGTAACGATGCGCTAATACATACAAAATTGGCAGGGCATGGACTAGTTAGTGATCCAGAGACAGTGATATTTTTTTCTAAGGTTCATATCAACGTTTGCAGACGTTTCTGCTTAATACAAAATTCATTAATTAGTAACCTTCATCAAAGATCTAAGAGAAGAAAAAGGAGTTAATAAGATTGACAGGCCAATTCGAGTTTTAGTTATTAGATCTGTTTCCAATACAATACTGCTATGTCAGTGTCAACAGTGGCATTTCTTCTATCAAACACGTCACTTTTGAAATTGACAGATCAGTATGATATTGTCAACAGATCTAATAACTAAAACTCGAATTAGCCTGTATGTTTGTCATGCAAATTGATAACAAGGGATGATGCTTTCTCTTTCACTATTGCTAAAGGTGCAATCAAAACTCTAAATTAAAGTCTTTTGGTTCATTAATTCATACCAAACTCCGAGAATCCAAGAATCTCATTAAAAATAATCCTAGAGGCCCACTTCTATTAAAATAATTAAAAATTTACAACAAATTAATTTTTACCTGACTTTCAGAGTTTATAAAACTAAAAACGGTTTTCAAATACGATATCAAAAGCACCGAACAAAACATAAAACCTGCAGCATTTTAACTCGGAGTTCGGGAAATCTATTACGGCAACCACTAATTTTGGCGTGATCCCTGTAAACGTGGTCGTACCGTAAGCCCACCAAGTCCCGGTACATCATACCGCCCTGACACACGGCTTTGCTATTTGATAAAGTACCTGTTCACATATTTTATAGTACAAACATGGGTTAAAATTTATTATAAGGTGAAGCTATATAGCGGCACGTGTTGGAACTATTTGTTTGTTCAGTGGATTGTAGCGTTTTTTTTAAGAATTAGAGGTATCTAATATTACGTGTGTTTACGCATTTTTACCAAAAACATTGATTAAATTAAATATGTAAATAAATATTAGACAATCCTACTTTACCAAGCAGAAACGTCTGCGAACGATGCTATTAAGCTTAGAATAAATTTAAAAGTGGAAAAATTACTGTCTTGGGTGAGACATGAACTCACGGCCTCTGGATCGATACTCCAGCGCTCTGCCATCCGAGCCACCAAGACCTCATCCATAGCCAGCAAATCTTTCCACCATATGGGTCAAGGGGACCCGAGCGACATCTACCGTAAGACAGTAATTTTTCCACTCTTAAATTTATTATAAGTTTAATCCTACATACATCGACCTACTTAGTCCCACAGTAAGGTCAATAAGGCTTGCGTTGGCTAGACGACGATACATAATAGCACAGAATAAATAATAGTATTAAATACAGACGACTCACTCTCTAACAAAACGCGTCTGTTACGATCAGCACAGATATGGCCGCTAGGTGGCGACAGCGCCACGCGCGGCTTATGGCTTTCCCCAATATTGGGGCCGTACTTTTAGCTACCTGTAGCATAGCGACGAAATCGCGGAGTGAGACACGCCCGATAATAGAGAGATTCATATTCGTTCGATTTAAATTCGAGGCAATTAAAAATCGAATCAAAACTATTCTCTTAGTTATCGATTATGAATTTCATTCAAATATATTTGTATGTGTAATTTTATCTTATGAATATGTGTAAGTTTACTGTATTTATTCAATAACTATTATATCTTAATGATAATGATACATTTATTGTATAGTCACGGGATTTGAAGGTTAGTCAAATAGTCACTTTTCTACTCTATGTAATGGCATTAAGGATGAAAAATGACAAACCTTCAAACTCCGTGACTGTACTTTTAAAATACCTACAAAAGTATAATTATGTCAGTTTGAATTTCCACTTTGAAACAAATTTGCTCAAGATTGAAATAAACGTAATTCGCCAACCCAATTCTTTATTCAACAATAGAAAATTATCAAATCATACTGGCGCCTCATAATCCCTACCTAATCAACCTGGCTCGCTAAAGGGAATAACTTATTCGATTTATCCGCTAATAGAGCTACGAATAAGCAAACAAGATTAAGTTGAAGTAAGCGGGCTTTATAAATTTATGAAGGAAATCCTTTAATTCCCGAAACTGATGTTAGCATTTTAAGTTCGCCTCACGGGAAGATTGTAGGAAGTTCGTTAATCCAGCTCGGTGCTTGCGCAGCGCTGGACTGGCTTTTCTATGTGAGAAAAATTCCTTATCTAATATTCCTCGGATTGCCAATGAAATTCCATTTGCAAAATACAAAAGCCGTAGTCATCAAATTAACCGTCTAGTTAAACCGTTTCGCTACGACTGTAGCTGTTACTTAGCAGTTTTACATATTGTAACAAATAGTTTGCAGTTTTACATTTTTTATTAGTAGTTTACTACTAATTATTACCTACAACCTAATAAACACTTCTAAATTATTTCCACGTATCTGTATACAACAACGAATTCATTTCGGTCCTTGATGTGAATTATGATATTTCCATGCAAAACCAAGCATGGAATAGAACGTAATTTAATCCAGAAGTTGTATTTCGCAGAGAATGTTTAACTTTTTGAATTATTTAACTAAATTTGGGACAAAACAACAATGATGCAATTATAAAAGTTTGAATATTAATTATTTATTTCCTCGCTGTCACACTCATAGTCTTCTTCTTTCTCCCGTTGTCCCGGCATTTTGGCCACGGCTCATGGGAGCCTGGGGTTCGCTTGGCAACTAATCCCAGGAATTGGTGTAGGCACTAGTTTTTACGAAAGCGACTTCCATCTGACCTTCCAACCCAGAGGGTAAACTAGACCTTATTGGGATTAGTCCGGTTTCCTCACGATGTTTTCCTTCACTGAAAAGCGACTGGTAAATATCAAATGATATTTCGTACATACGTTCCGAAAAACTCATTGGTACGAGCCGGGGTTTGAACCCGCGACCTCCGGATTGCAAGTCGCACGCTCTAACCGCTAGGCCACCAGCGCTTCCTGTCACACTCATAGTACGGTATGACTTACCTAATGATGGAGAGCCGGAAGGAAGCGTATTCAGATTGTAACAACAGGTTACGAATTTAATCTGTAAACCAACGGCGCGATTCGGGAAATGAATTAGAGATTCACTTGATATGAAATAGTAAAGATATGTGACGTTCCACGGCAAAAGGTACCATTGCCCCGGCTGAATATTGGACCAGTGACGAGCATCATCGCGATCGTTCGCAGAGTCATTACAATACTTAGGTTTTAATTTCATATTTAGGTTTTAATTTCATATTTCTGGAAGTGATGAACTTTGTTGAAACAATTGCCCGTAATTTTCGTGTAACCCCAAAGTTCGTCGGAAGCATATTTGACAAATATACGTCAACACCCCAAAGGCTTTCAGGAACGGAAGATGAAACGTTTATTTTTCTGCGTGTGTATATAATTATGTTACCGTAAAAACTCGTTTCCAGTGAAAACGAGTTTTTCCTAGTTAAAACTATTAGTTTTCCGTACAGTATCATACCTATATCCAATCCACCCATCCAGCTAATAGTTATCTATAGATACGTGACTGTAATGATGGTTTTGTGTTAGAGGTTTTTTTTAAAATTACATATATCGATAAATGTAATATGTATAAAGAAACCCAAAAGGACTATCGCTTCTGTCAGTATTGAAAGTGAGCAGGTAAGGTACTCAAATGCAAGTTCAGTTATTTTTATTATAGTGTCGTTTTATTTAAACCGGATAATAGCGCGCGGGCGATACACGGCAGAAAGGAGATTATCTTGGATTTAGCAATACAATTCCACCAGTCCAATACATAAAAGCGCAATCCATTAAATACTGGGCTACATTGTTTCGTAACTTTGTTTTTGTAGAATTGGAGTTTGTACGAGGATGCAATCGAGTCGAGCAATCTGTATTACATCAAATTTGATTATGGTCAATATTTTTTGTATGTGTTGGTTTTTAAACAATCAATTTCATTATGCGCTATTTCAACTTAAATACGATTCGTACAGTTACATATGTAGATACACTTTTATCACCATCATCATTCGCTTTGATGTAGGTATCCTATTTAATTAGATTCGTCGAATCATGTCTTTTTCATCTATACCTCTCTGTCACGTCATCTCAAAATTCGAATAGTAAAGTAAAGTAAATACACTTTATTGCACCACAAAGAAAAATACAATAACAGATTTACAGTGTAAATAAAGGTAGCAACAGGCGGTCTTATCGCTGTAAGCGATCTCTTCCAGACAACCTTGGGGTGGGAATAGTTTATCCCTTCTTCTGTAAGGGCCCTTTCTTTTGCGTGTTCCTCCATATTCATTGTTAATATCTTTCTATTCATCTGACTTTGAACGTTTTACATCACATGACCGGAGTGCCACGCAATGCGAATTAATATCCCCAAGAAAATCATAGGTGAATTAAGTGTTATATTTAGTTTAGTTATAATTAACTACCCACCCAGCACACCCACAATCACACAACAGACACAACAGAGTCAACTACAGGGATTTTTCTCCAACGATCAGACACTGTAGACACTGTAAAAACCATTATGATCCAGAGCTAAACAATTATAGCTGCACTAACTCTATTACACGGCTCCCCGACGCAGACAACCCAGTATTTTAAAGTTATATCTAGGTATATATGCATAATAAGCTGGCTCCTAATAGGGTTGACTGGATTAGGTACCTAATGCGTTATTATTATTTGAGGCCAATTTATGCCCCTCGTTATGGTTTAGATGATCCTATTGTACGATACATGCCGTAATGGGTTATTGGTATTATATTTATAATACAATCACTTTGCTTTTTGTACTAAATGAAAATAGTATGTTTACAGAGGTTTTGTTATTGCTTGCGCATTACATATGTACGAAGTAAACGTTAGTAGATCTCCTAATACTTTTTATAATATGATTAAAAATGTGATGTTACATTTGACCATTAACATCTATTTAGTACAGTCGGCAGCAGAAGTTGCTAAGCGGGCGAGATGTACTAAATGATCTTGACGCGACTTTACTGTTAAGAGATTTTATTATTTCAATCAACTTCACAAATAATATAGCCTCCTAAGTCTCTGCGTACAAATTTTGGTACATATTCCAAAAAATATTTTGAACTTTCATTGAGTAACTAAGGGTTCCAAATTCAAAAACAAAACAAATGCTTCTGGGTCTCAGGAGGTTAAAATAAATGTTAGGTATTAAATCTTTAATATTATTAACCAATTATGAATACGAATGAAGCACGAATTATACAGTTCTATAAGGCTAAATACAGTGTTTATAAATATTACCTTTCTTTAAAATTAAATTCATAATGTGAAGTAATTACACTTTGAATACACTATATTATTCCGTTGAATCCGTTATATTATTCCGTTCCGTTCCGTTAAGTATTCAATGTTAGTATTTTAAATTCGATTATATTATTCCGTATTAATTTAGCTAATAAACCTCTTGTCGGTTTTTCAAATATTATGGTCCAAATCTATAAAACAAAACGTAAATTAAAAAATGAAGCTTTAACGAAACAACTACAAATATACAATATTACTTTTAAGAGATAGACAAAATAAGAATCAAAGTTTTGCGTCTCAGATTATCAACTCAGTACCGTCCGCACAGAGTTAACATTGGCAAATAGCTCGCGTAGTGAGATCAATATGCCTTAAGCCCACTACATATGCGTATATTGTAGTGTAATTGCCAACTTATGTTGTTGATGTAATCACGTTAATTATCCTCACCCAGTGGGGTGTGAACATTATTTCGACTGCCAAACGCAGAGGTCGGTCATAGAGCTGGGACATTTAGACTGCTAATTGGAATAAAAAAACGTATATTGGTCGTTTATGAATGACTATATGAATGATGACAAGTACGAATACGATGATCGTATTTGTCTACGTGACAGCGTGATAATATCCTGTTATTTTATCACGTGGATAAAGCCATAATAAACCTGCTGATTGTCAACGGAATTGACATGTCGTTGAACTAACTATAATAATGTACATTTGTGATAACATAATTATGTTTGATTTTAAAAGCCAAGCAGCACTTACTCGTATTTCGATTTAGAGCATATAAGTACAATATAAACGTGTTTTTCTATAAATAATGAAAAATGATAAACTTTAAAGTAGACGCATGACAAACGATATATAGGTATGTACATATAGACCTATCTACATTAAAGCTAACATTTAATTTCGCATAAATACCCGTGGTCCCGCAAACATCCCGATTTGATAACGGTGGAGATCGTTAGTATAATTTCACTGAGCTCTGAGAAATTTCATGCAGTTTGCGTCTGGATTCAAGTGTGTTTACTTAGAATTACCATATCGACCACTTCGCACTGCTCATTTTCAATTTACGAGAATCAGTTTTCGATTTATATGTACTTATCGTTTATTTTTTTCTATCTCCCTCACACTTATCTGCATGCTGTACAGTATGTAATTAACTTTATGTACCCACGGATACTTATGTTTGTGTACTGACTGTTATTACTGTTATTAACATGGCATACAAGTTAACTTATTAACTTCCTTTTTCTCTTGTGTAGGTATTCTCTTACATTAATAATCGCATATAATTTGAAGAAAAGGATATGTTTTCTATTTGAATATCACTGTTGTCTACAACAGTTTAAGTTATCTGACTTCTGGCCGAAAGGTGTCGTGTTTCGGAGGTTCCGGGGCAAACTGCCGAATCCGACACAGGAGCAGCCGATGCAACGGAGCCACGCCGTTTTATCGACTAAATAACTAGGGTTTAGTTTTAAGTTTATAAAATACAAAAGGTGTCGTGTTTCGGAGGTTCCGGGGCAAACTGCCGAATCCGACACAGGAGCAGCCGATGCAACGGAGCCACGCCGTTTTATCGACTAAATAACTAGGGTTTAGTTTTAAGTTTATAAAATACATATGTATGTTAGTCTGTAAGGTATTTGTAATATGGGCCTTGCTGCCTGAATTAAATTTCTAAATAAATAAATAAAAAATAAATATGCTTAATTTGTATAGTGATGATGAATGAATGAATTCCTCAATGTGATTTGATGTATCGACACCGTTTATAAAATGCAAGTTTTTTTTACAGTAGATCACTATAAGAGCCTCCCTATTAACATCAACAAAAATAAACTGTTTAAATTAGGTATTCACGGAACAGATGCGAAGTTTGACATTAAATACTGACGCCAAAACCCATAGGTGAGTAAATACAATCCCTGACGTCAATCCGCTCAAAAGCGAATAAATCCCATTGACACCGCAGACGATTTTATCAATTTCATTCGTAATACGTTCGGGTGGAATTGAGCGAAGTAGCTAATCTGATTTCGGAAATCATTGTCGGGCAGCGTGAACCGGCGAAAGCATAAATTGTGATAAAATATGCAGATATAATAATAATAATTCAGCCTTTATACGTCCCACTGCTGGGCACAGGCCTCCTCTCATGTGCGAGAGGGCTTGGGCTATAGTCCCCACGCTAGCCCAATGCGGATTGGGGACTTCACATACACCTTTGAATTTCTTCGCAGATGTATGCAGGTTTCCTCACGATGTTTTCCTTCACCGAAAAGCTAGTGGTAAATATCAAATGATATTTCGTACATAAGTTACGAAAAACTCATTGGTACGAGCCAGGATTTGAACCCACGACCTCCGGATTTAAATTCAGGCGTCATATCCACTCGGCCACAACCGCTTCATCGCAGATATGTTTTTGCATAATTATACATGTAAGTAGTCAATCAAAACGGTTACGGGTTTTGTGGGGTTTGATTTTGTACTAATGTGATTCCTATAACTAGAATTTTTTCCGGCAAACGAGGGATTGATAAAACGAAACGTCGACAAACCTGTAATCGATGAGCAATGCAAGTCAAAGATAAAATGTATAAAAGTAACACGACTAATATTTACCCTATTTATAGAACCTGACTATAAAAACGAAAACTAAAGTATATAAAAGGTACCCTAAAGTAATTAAAAATGAGGTGATTAAAGTAGATAGGCTACTATTTCGCGGTAGATATTTTCTTAAATAATGTTAGTTATTCTCTATACGAGTAGAGTTGAGGTACCTGCGTATCGATAACAGTTATGTCGATATTTAATTTAAATTTTGTCAATCTCTCGTTTTTTTGCTAGTCCTAACAAAGTTATATATTTTAATTAAACGGCGAAAAAATTAAAATGTGTTACTTGAAGCGTTGTCGACTCTGATACCAACTAAACTAACGAACTCCACTTGAAGCCGATGAATGTTTCAAACACTTTTTTATGCCACAGGGAGCCATAATAGTAGTTTGTGTTACAAGGGATCAAAATCATATATTTCCGTCAAGGGCGTACATTGAATCCTGAGCATAATGAGGGGTTCAAGTGTTAACGCCCAAGACGAAATTTTGATACCGTGTGACACATACTGCTTTCCACATCAACTATGAGGAAAGTAAAAAAATCTTAGTGTTGACACAATCTGATGCTTAAACAGATTATTTAAGCTAAAAAAATTATGTGCAAAAAAATGAAAAAATAGTGTGATAGAACAGAAAAGTGTTACTTTGATCCCTCCTAGCAGGGAGGAAAAGTGCCACTTTGATCCCTCCTAGCAGGAAAGAAAAAGCTCTTTTCCGAATAGGTGGTGTGAAAAAATATTTGCCGTAAAAATCGATTTTCTTGTTTGAAATTCTTATCATAACGCCATAGGACAGTTACCGTAGTTGTTTTAAACTTTAATAACATATGAATTCAATAATTTCTTTAAAAAAAGGTAGGGAGTATCGTCCTCTTCTCTCAAAACAACAGTCATCGGCACAATAACTCAAACTACTTGACTTTAAAAGCATTTTTCGCTAACATTCCCATCTATTACACGAATGCTATTACGAAGTCGGTATACTCGTAGTTCAGGCAAATAGAAAACCAGTAGCAAAGGCAAATGAGGCTATTTTGGAGAGGGGAGTAATTTGATCCCCGCTGTATTAATGTGTCAGTTCATTTGTGCCTAGTGCCCAGATAGCTGGCTTTATAACCACTCCGCCATAAGTACTTTGACCTACAGTGAATAGGGAGATTATGTTATCTCGTTAGTTAATTCCTAGGTGATTGTGTCAATTACATATGACCGAAATTGTGGCGCGCTGTTACACCAGAGCGAATAGGAGAATCACAGAGCGAACAAGAACTAAACATTTAAATGTTAAGTAGTATTTGCAGATATTATGATGGAAATGAAAATTGAATCTATAGGGCAATTCGATGTATAGAAATCTCTTTTTTAATCTGTTAATTACACGTTTACATGTCGCACGTACCAATATATGTAGGTATAAGAGCCTATTTTAGATTTAAGCTAGTTTTTATTTCTTTTAGTAATACCACTGTATAATATCTTGTTTGTAAATAAATTATCGGTATAACAATATCAAAATTTTGATAGGCATTTTAAATATTTTGTTTTAGTTGTTTTAATTTTAGTTACTTTTATTTTTATACCACTTATATTACATAATTAATGAGTTCTTAAGTGAGCTCAGCTTAGGTGAACTTGTATGAATAATTGCAATAAGTCGATACTCGTATAAAACAATAGGTTTTATGGTGCTCTTCAGTAGTTCCACTTTACCAAATAATGCTTTTCGAGAGCAAGTCGTCGCGTTGCGGATTATATCTTAGGTAAGGTAATGCCCACTAGATGACACCCTGCTTTCACCTCTATTGACAATGACTTAAGTTTCAAGATGACATGTACTCGGACCGCGTCGAGCACCAGTACGTTTACCTTATTATCTAAAGGAAAATACTCACCTGATTTTTATATATCATAGTGTAAATTTCCAACTCTGTTAGCTGTACGTTCCGTAACTCGTTCAGTCGTTAAAACTGTCACACAACTAGTTTACATGCTTTTATTGAACTTCACTCCCGTGTTAGTTTAGTACACTGTGGTAACATTTTTGAAGACGATTTTCATCCACTTGCGTTTTAGTTTACGTACGTATGTTAAGAAACATTTACAAAACTTTGCGGACCTGATTTAGTTAAAATATGTTTTATTCCTTTCTTACAAATACATAAGTCAAAATGACTGATAAGGATAACCGATTATTAGCTAATTGAGGTTTGTAGCGCGTTTATAAATAAGGGGGTTAATCTGAATTTGTTTATTATCCATAACAGAATGAAGAGTTAAAGAGTTAGGTATATTCCCATAATAATAATTTATGCTAAGAATCAACAACAGATTGCCACCACAGCTTTAATAATATAATCTAACCAGCCTTAATAACAACAAGCATCTTATGCCAAATAAATATTTACATTCCGAACTAACCGGTAAATATGTAAGTTATTTTAATAATACTAAAAGCAATGCTCTAAACTAGGGATGTAACGATACCGATACCGATACGATATATCGTCCGATATAATCGGCAGGCCGATATATCGACATCGCCGATTTAAATACACCCGATATCATAACAAAATGTAAACAACCCACAGTAAGGTACTTATTTTATTGGGCAAGAATATTCTTCACCTCAATTTTAACTTGATGTGTCAAAACTTACGTAAGTTTTACTACGATATATTACTTACTCAACGAAACAGTGAAGCTGCTATAATCGTGTTATTTTGCTAATAGAAATATATTTTTCTTTATTTTTATTTGTCAGTTTTTCACACTTCTTAAAATCGAGTGTCTATTAAACATAAGTATGTATTATGCATGTAAAGGATATAATTCTTTATTTATTTGATTTATTAACTAACTACCAGGCTATCGATATCGGTATCGGTATCGCCGATTATTTACTTACTTTAAATATCGGAATCGGTATCGTATCGACAAAATCATGTATCGTTACATACCTACTCTAAACTGACATACGTGGGCTTTATTTACCTATCGCAACTTAAAAACATTATTAAATTTGTCCGATGTTTCATTAGCCAAATTTAAATTTTCCCCGGCGCGTTTTTTTTTAGTTGAATTTTTAGAAGGGTGGCCAACCTAACCTAACCAAACCCAATGGCTTGACTAGTCTAGAGGATGCCTTCTCAAAAGTTTAGAAAAAGTAACAGCTGCTGCAATTAGATACCGGACTTATATCTATGTAATAAGGTTTAAGACTTGTCAGTTAACAGTGTAAAATGATGGTACCCGATAGTCAAATATTTGGATTTAAAACGCGTATACACTAACAAACAGTATTCGAACAATGCTTATGAGATGTGGCAACGATACGATACCGATCTGTCAGTGTCAAAAGTGACATTTCTTAAATCAAAAACGTCTGACATCTTATAAGCAATTATGCATTTTTCAAATACGGCCGCTATTTACTTCTAATCTTACAGCCACTTTGAAACATACTTATAATCCATGTTAAAGGAAGTAATGTACATAATGTATGTAATGTATGTGTTGTATGTATGTAATTGTACTGCTCAATAGGATATCCTGTTTAATTGAGTTACGATGTCACTCCGGTTTACAAGTAGGTATGTACTACATATATATAATATACATGTATATTGGTACAGTCAGGTTCTTGACGTACCTCGAGATTTCCTTGGCGGCTGAATTGTATAGATGGCTATAGACTAGTACCTATTTTATTTGACCTGATTGTTACAAATAGTGCTAATTAGCATTGATTACTTCATATGAGCACTTTAACCGCCTTGAATATCTATATTTACATCTAGATATAGTCAAGGCACTAACGGTTTACGTTTAAAAAAAATTGACTTAGGGCCAGATGCACCAACCACATTTGACAGACTGATCATTCCCGCCCGCGCGCCCCAGCGCACTTACTATGAAACTTTCCATACATATAAATTTAGCGAACTCTTTAACGATACGAACAGTTTGGTGCAACCGACCCTTAGTGATGTAGTTAAAAAGCTCGCTTTGAATATCGTAGGTAAATTGGCTAGCTGTTGTTGACTCATTACCGTTGTAATTAGACCGTTCAGTCTGTCACTTGTTTTATCAAGGAGATTGATAAGTACCTACATTACCTGTTTGCCACTCCTGCAACGCTGCATCGCCAATGCTGCTGCTGTCGGCGAGTGTTACCTTAAACCGTCATGACATTAACAGTCCAAATTATATTTATTATACCAATGCTCATGCATTGTCAGACCCAATTTGACGCCTCATATTCGTATGATTAGGTTCTTAAACTACGCAACCATTTGGGGTGCTATTATTTTATTTTACGACAGTACCCTTATATACCCCATACAACTTAGCAAACCTCTCATTTATCAGACATAAGTGTAAATATTACAGATAGAGTGCGTCTAACTAAGCTAACCCTGCTGCACAGACTTTGAAATGTAAAAGTCTGTAATTGCAACTATAAACTAATAAACGGCTGCTAACTTAATCAGTTGATGATCGTCGTTTGTTTTGATCTGTCGTAATGCCATAGAGAGGGACAAACGACGATCATCAGCTGATTAACTTAGCAGACGTTTAGGAATAACGCCGTATGTTTTCATAGGAATTATTCTGTCGCTGGCGACACTGGAAAGTCTGTGCAGAGTTAGCTCGGTTGGATTCTAAGGGACAAAGTATTTTCGATGGCATTTTTGAGTTGACAGGCGTTTATGAATAGTGACACATATAATTAGGTATATATAATTGTATATATGTACCTACTCCTTTGGTGTTTAACCTATAAAATTTTCAAGCTTTTCTTGATACAGATCAAATGCATATTTGTCTTTGTTCGATGTACTCCTAAATTAAGCTCTTCGACAGTAAATGAAGGAACTCCAGGATAGTACTAATCTTCTTTTATTTTCTTAACAACTAGATATAAGTACATATAATCGTTTAGGTTTTTTGGAAATCTATACAAGATATGTGCAGCCGCTTCGGCTGTACGGTGCAGTCTAAATGTAGGTACGCGGAACGGGGAGCCGTGACGTATGTGTGTGACGTCATGTGTCGTCAACTGGTCTTCGGCCGAGTAGGTACTTATGTTGCGCCAACAGTCTTCATACAAGACCAACTTTATTTGGTCAGATAAATTAAGTCAAATTACATTTTGGTCTGATGAGCCTATTCCGGTTTTTTACCCGCATACTTACCACAATTTCATCAACAAGATGCAATCTAATTCTGTTCGTGCTCCTAATTTCACCAGCACCGAAGTGCGCGCGATTCTCACTTTGACAGCAATAGCAGTGAATATTATTTGCACATTATAAATGATATCAATTGTGAATTTTGAATAGATCCCTCTATAGCGAAGCATGCGGTTTTATAACTGTATTTTTGGGTTCGAAACCCAGATCATACGAGTGATGTGTACTCGCCTCATGTATGGAGGAGGTCACATGGGATATAATTTATTAATGTGCACAGAGACAGTTTTAGGTAAGGTCAATGTGGCTAATTCCGTCATAGGGACTATTCTGTCTACAAGCGTCGAACAACGAACAAAATTGATAATTTCATCGACAAAGCAGCGTTTGCTTGTAGTCTCAGCAATCAAAAGCAGATGGTATTTTTCCTACGATTGAAAAATCAAAGAAATAGAGGCTCGTAGACGGAATAGTCCCTATGACGAAATTAGCCGCTTTGACCTTATAAGTAACTAATAGGTAGGTAGGTTTTGTTTCTGTTGTTCATAATCTCTTCACTTTTTCACTTTTCAAACATTAGGTAGACTAAAGCTACGTTTTCGTAATGTCTAATTTGTGATTGTCAGACGGCTTTTATACATTGAATTATCCCTATTATCATAATAATATATGCTTAAATCAAGTTAAAATCACCATATTAGGTATCGGGTTTAATTTAAGAAAATCAAATACATAAAAACCATCATCTGACCATCACAAACAAGAAGTAATTTACTTTGTCGCTGATGTAACAATATTGGGGTAAAATAAATAATGAAACAACTGGTTATTGTTTGAACAATGTCCATATTATATTTATTACCACATACACACGGCACGATGTGAACCTTGTCTTAAATCATTGTATCATAATAGGTATATGTACATTGCACAATGTGTATACATACATCGCCATACACGCGCGCCCCGAGAGGCTGTATGATTATATATCTCATAGTATTATGTACGTTATATAATGTAATATTCCCATAAGTTAAAGTGCACTGGTGCACGGAATCGGGGCGGCGGACATACCGACCGCTTTTTACAAAATGTTTTGATATCATTATTTTAGTAAAGAGATGACGTAAAAACTAATTTATTTATTTTATTCAATCATTATGATTTATATCCATATTGTATACAGATTCATGTAACATATAATACACGAAGAAATGACGAAAATATTGCGTCGACGTCGCGACCAACAGTCGCGACCCGTTCGCCTATCGTTATCCTTCTTTCTCTAATATTTTAAATGTACATGACACCAAATTCGAACGTATATAAATCCAAATTTATTTTAATGTAAAATCTTAGGTAATTGATTTTTATTGCTATAGAAAATCAGTCAGCACGCGAAGCACGCAATCGAGAAGTAACCGCGAGAACGAAACCAAGCGGGCGGCGTTGCGCGGGGGGCGGGGGTGCCGGGTGAAGAGGGGTGGGGGGGGGGGGACACAGGCGCGAGCGCCGGCGGCGGCGGCGACGACCGTCACCGCGCGGTCGCCGCCCGGCGTGCTGCGTGCGCGTCGCGTGCGCCGCGAGCGGCCGGCTGGCGGTGCCGCCGCGGCCGCCACTGCCCGCTGCTTAAGTGACTTCTCATCATATTCTATACCCATAGACACGCTCTGATGGTGCAATGAAACAACCGATCGGCTGGGGTCGGTTCGTGCGGAGCCAATGCGCGTCCGGTTCTACGCGAATAAGTATACCTTTGGTCCTTGAAACATTAAGTTGGCCATCGCCGAATATGCAAAGCTACTTGATCTAAGGCCGCCACGGCGACTCTACGAACTTTACCAGTCTGTCACGTTATTAGATTAAAATTAATTATTATCTTTAATAACAATATAAAGTAGGTCGAGTGTAAAATAATGTAGAATGTTATTATACAAAATATAATAAATTATCTTTTCAATTTTATATATAAGATAAGTCGCAATATTAGGATCACATAACGAATTTTTTAAAATAAATTTGAGATCTCGCTTATTATTACGTAGTCTTTATCGTGATATAGATCACATTTCTAAAAATGATGACTGAATTAAATCAACTAACGCATTACGAGGAAGCGAGAAAGCGGTGCAGCAGCGGCAGAACGCCGGGGCACATGCATAGAGGCGGCGGTTCACGGCGCCGAACTATCGAACTGATATATACTTATTATAGGTTAGAAAGTTCGATGCCATCGTATTCGTGTCTATGTTTGTACCTCTAGGGCATCTCCCGCGCCTTTCCGCGGCAACTAGGGTCACACTAAAGAAACAACCTCACATACCGTATCAACAAACCATTTCAACAACAATGAAACTAATCCATCGTCAAGCTAATCCTGATTGCAGCTCGAATGAGTCTAATTTCGATCAGATGGTATCGGCTAACGTCTTTTTACATGCGGCTAACTATGTAACTATATACAATAGTAAGTATCATCGTCTCGATGCATCGCGGCGAACCGATGGCTTCTCACGAACGCGGCGAAACGAACGTCTCTCACTAAAATGTTTGTTTGTTTGTACTCGTTCTCGCACGGGGACAAGCGGCCGTGTGCGCTTCTCCTACATTAAAAAGGTCGGTAAGAAAATATAATTAGAGTGAGGATGTGAGAGTGAGAATGAGTCGGCCGACGGCGGAGGGGAGCGCGGCCGCGCCGCCGCCGGCCCGGCCTAACAAGTATAACATCTCATCGTAATAATTAAATATCCTAAGAAAAAATGTCTTAATTACCTATAACACCGTAAATATAAAACAAATAATTACGTTAATTTGTTAGGTATGATATCGATTTTCCGACCGTCCTACAGACTCACACCTTTCGATTTCATTATCAATTTCCTAGCTAACGTTTAACAACATAATCGCGGTCGCGTCTCCTGCGGTGCGGTGTGCGCGGCTCGGCGCGGCGCGGCGCGGCGCGGCACGGACGCGGCGCGGCGCGCTCGAGCGCGCTCGGCGCCGCTCGGCCGGCAGGCGCGGCGCCGTCACCGTCGCGTCAGCGAACCGACTCTCGGCACGAACGAAAAAACGCAAGCGAGCGCGCCGCCCGGCGACGAGCGCACTCCGTCTAACACTCCATTATTCAATTAACTACATACTCATAAGTAATAAATCACCTTTAAAAAGAATATTGATTTATTTCGTATGATTTTCAATATTTTTTTTTGTAACAGGAAACATTTATATTTATAACGTATTTATATAATAATAGCATTTAAAAGATTGTTTATTATAATACCTAAAATTTAATACCTAGATTTATAATATTAATGTTTAATTGATGTAGATAATGTGTAATAATAGTAATTAATAGTAAATAACGAACGAATGAATGCAACCGAATGCATGTGTGTAGCGAGCAGGCGGCTGCGCAGGTGCGGCTGCGTAGCGGCTCGTAGCGCGTCTACGGCGTAGCGGGCTACGACGCCAGCTACGCGCCTCTCTGCAGCAAACTAGATAAAAGTGGCCGATAAAAATGTCTCCAGTACCTAACGAATATGATTAATGAATTGACTTCATATTTAATCTATTACCTCGAACCTGCGCCTTTGGCTAAGTTACTTTTTGTGATATCCCTGTCTTTATTTTATTGAAATGCTTGTGTCGTGTGACTTTATTATCTGTACGAAAATTTATTGTTTATTAATAATTTGATTAAAATTGTAAATACAACTAAGTACGGTGTGACGTCACAATCTAGCGACGCCTCGTTACTCATTAACAGTGGTCTTACATTACGGTAAATACAATCGTAAGAAACAATGAAATATGTATTACGTAATGCACAAAATTGTCATTTATTATAATTACAATACCTAATTTTAAAGGTACAAGATAGAAACGAATTATTATCTTAACGCGATGAGAGATATTGTGAAATGTTCCGACTTAGCTTCCCGACCGTCCTTATGAACCGTCTGTGATCATTATTATCCTTAGGATAAAATTTTATATCATAATACATAAATATTAGAAAGTATGTATACGTAGTATTTTATCATAACTAACATAGTCTTATACAGAAGTAATCGAGAAACTGTTGTTAACTACATGAAACGGAACAGCGGTTCAAAGACGTGATTTTATACAATTCGAATTAGGCGAAAAATAATTACATTCATAGGTAAAATATGCGTAATATATAGTAGTATAATAATTATGTTAATATTTGACATTAATATTAAAAATAGAATAAAATATGTGTTGGTGGACGAGCTAGGAGCGTGGTGCGCGTGCGTCGAGCCGGCGCGCCTCGCTTATTGTCACGTGGCCGTCCGGGCTGCGGACCCGCTGCGCCGACGCACGCCGCCGCCATGCTTGCGACACGTTAGAACCTCCATACATAACTGCTCTTCATTTTCAAACTCCTACTCATTACAAAAGCTTGTTCCTAAAAAATTGTGACCCGTGAAACGCGCTCGGTGGGCGACGTTATATAGTACATGCCAAGTAATTCTGTATCTAGAAACGAAGGTCCCGCGCGCGTGGAGGGACATTAAGTTACATCTTAAAACTGTAATTTAACTATGAACAATAAAATAGTGAAGATATATCTCCCTGCGATTTAACTGTCTAGATGCATGTTTATATAATTATGAAATGTATTTTTTTGTAGTTTAATCCTTTAATATTCTGACAACACATCTACGGTACAGTTGAAAGCGAGAAAAGTTTGAAAAAATACCTGTTTAAGTAATAGACTATCTCTCGTTCACACGATAAAAAGTAGATTATTATTATTTACAATAGACAGGGTCTCCTCGGGGTCTTCTCGGGATAGGGGGTGGATTTAAGGAAGGAGGAAAGAGGGGGGGTAGTGATGTTTGCGGTTGACGGATCGGTCCGCGCGGTGGTCGGACGGATGAGACGACCGTCGCCGGCGCACGCGGGGGGGGGGGGGGGGGGGGGCGCCCGGTTGGCGCGCGGGGGGAGGGGCGGGTGCCGGTCGAGGAGACGTGTCGTGCGGCGGCTGCCGCGGGACGTTACGCGACGCCACACCGCTCGCCACCTACAAATACGACACACTCCGTTTCACATACTCTAAATTTACACAATATTTTTATAGGTACTGTAAAAGTAACCAAGAAAACCAACATAGATATTAAAAATTCAAAGAAAGTAATCTGGTTTCTTGAAAGTCGAATCCACTTGCGTTTTACAATGTCCCCACTAATTAGGAAATACTTAACACTTGTAAATATTAGATTATAATTAGATAATGGCAATCAATTAGTCTATTGTACAAGTTATTTGAGAATAAAAAATAAGTGTAAGAATAGGAGGACGATGAGTTTAAAATTACACTTACGTAAAATATTACTGCTGAGACACTTTCAATGGTATCCATTGGTAAAAGCCGCAGGAATCAGGGGTCCCTGAAATGAGGAGAAAATGCCATCAAGTACTTTGTTTTAATCCAATTTTATTTTAATCTGAAAGGATGATTATTCGACATTGCACTTAATGTCCTATCCGTTTTGATCCAGTTTTAAAAAAATAAAGCCGAACTGCAAGCCATAATTGAATGGAAGTATAAAGCGTTCAGTCGAACATTATCCTCTCGGGGGACAGATTTAAAGGTAGTAAGTTTGGTGTTCGCAGTCGATAGAGCGGTAGAGGCTTGGTGGCCAACAAAATAAAAACAGTGAGCGGATGAGTTAGAGCTGCGCGCGACCGCTCGCCAACGGTAATTACACCGCTTGTTCTCCTTGATTTACTGTTATTGCCCGGGGGGCACTCCCGTTACCTAATAAGACCGTTTTACACCCGGGAACCACATGCGCCGCGGCCCGCCCGACGCCTGGACCGTTCATTCTCTCATTAGCGACATATTTGTTTTACCCCGGCGATTACGGACGATTGAGTTAATATCCCATTTGATATATAACGCGCCTGCAACGGAAGGGTAGCTTATAGCCTCCGACCACTCGAATTAAGCGTCGAAAAACATTAGCTCGTAAGTCTACGTCTACTCAAGTCAGTAACTGTCCATCATTAGCACTAGGCCGTTTTTGGTTTAAGTATCCAGCAAATGAAAGGAGCTTCCGCTCTTGAAAAATGTGTTCGAGATACGACGACGTGAGGAGTTAAGATCTCGCCGGCGGCCGCGCTGGCGGGCGCCGACAAGCAATGAAGACTGATGGCGTCTCAGAGAAGCAGTTATGGAGCGTGGTCGCAGTTTTAAAAAGCCATTACCCGCGGCACTGCACCGCGTAGATTGCCGCCCCGCCCGCTCGTCCCGCTCATATTTCGGAACACTTTATAATCGCATCTCTCACGCTTCACTCGCTCGCTAACTTATGGTGATTATGCTTTAAGAGCGACAAGGAAGATCGGTTCCATAATGAGATTGGACCGTCTCGCTTAAATTTTAGAGTGCCGTCGGCTGCTAATTGCGTCTGCGGTGCTCGGCGCGCAGCTCGTGGCGCGCGCGGCGCGTGTCCCTGTCCCGCTCATCAACACGTCACTAACTAACTGCTAACCGAATTTTTGTTTTTTTTTCACAACGCCTTGAGCTGTAAAACCCGCTCGGCATTTTCCTGGACTCTGCAACTGATTGTGGCTAATAAAGAAAATGCAAAACTGATTTCAACATCTCGAAGCGCGAATCGAAAGCCCCGAAGAAAAACAAAACAGAACAAGCATTAATTTGAGTTCCTTGACAGTTGAAACTTCCCAAACGAGGACAATTTTAGGGATTGCTGTCGTTTGAATCGGCATTGGAATAGGCATTTTTGAACTTGACGTAATAAATTAAAAAAGTTAATAAATAAGTTAACAAGTTTTAACATTTGTCCGTGATGAAAATACTAAATTGTTAATTTGTTTACTACCCTATCCTTTTGTTGTGTAGTACCTATCTATCTATCTAATATAATATAAGAGTAGATACTTAATATTATATGATATCATAACTTTAAAATATTTAAATCGTTCCATACAGTACAGTACCCTTCAATAAACATTAATTATATTCATTAATACCATAATTAGAAATGAAAGAGTAATAAAACTGTACAAAGTTAATGTAGTTAACGTAGTAATAAGACTAATAAGTGACATATCCTAATACAGTTTTAGCGTCAGAACAATTTCAGTTCAAAGATTTTCGAAGTTTAATGATTTTTGAAGCACATGTTGCACTAATGTCAATCTACAATATTATTATATTATATTATTAATACATATAAAGGAAGCCACATAAGAGAGTTTGTGTAAATTAGTATAGGTATAAGATTTGTAAGTTATCATGAACAAGTTGCAAGTTATTATAAAGGAAGACATTCCGTACGATTTTCCAGCTTAACCTGTTAATATGTTTGTGCCCCGATCAAAACGAATGCACCAGGCTCTTACCGGGGTGTAATTGAGGGGCGCGCGGCTGACTGCGATCGCGGGGAATCCAGAGGGCTGGGGGCTGGCCGCCTGTACGTAGCCGACGCTATCCGCGGCCGAGCCGTACACGTCCAGCGCGGGCCCGGGCGAGCTGGCGGCGGGGAAGCCGGCGCGGCCGCTGGCGGCGTGGGGGGAGGCTGGCGGCCCGAACCCGGCGGCTGCCGCTTGATAGTTGTTCATCACTGTGGATGCAGAAGCACACAATGAAGGCCTAGTTGAAGGATGTGTAATTCGAAAATAGTTCATTTGGCCTCATGATAACTAAGAACAATTTTCTGTATATCGGTTTTCCCTTGAATTCTCGATTTGAATTGCTCGCGTTATTTTGATAAGTGATAAGAGCGCATTCATGCATTTACAGCATAATGTATGAAATTGAACTGATCACCGATTAAAATGATGATGATTGCAGTGGTCCTATGATTGGTATCCAATCGGTGTGGTAAGTCTTAAGAGGATAGTGGACGAGCGCTTTTTCCTGGTTATTGACATTATGGAAAATATATGTACACCTCTTCGTTTTTTTTATCATTATTATAAGAATTAGGAGCGTAAAACTAATTCCATACAAATATTTAAAAACTCCTAACTCCTTAAACTTCGTTTAATAATTGATTGTGCAAACGAGGGCGTAAATCCAATCCTTTTTAAATGATGACAAAAAGGACACAATGGATATACATTATTTATGCAAGATCTTTGATGGATTCTGGTTTTATAAATAAGTACTTATAAATGCAAGGAAGATAAATTCAAATGTCATTAGTTGTCATTTTATAATAATCTGCACTAATTGGCCAATTATAAGAGCATCGAATGTTTTGAAATACGGCCAACTGTTGCTCCAAACGGGGTCCCTTTTTTACCATAAAGTTTTAAGTCATAATGTATTGTTTGTCATATTATCATTAGTCATAAAACTGAAACCGTTAAGTTTTCGGGATTTTCGTTAGGTTATCCTATAGATAGGTTAGGTTAGGTTAGGTTTGTTTTATGGCAATCCTGAAAAGTGACGCGTTTCTGAACCAAATGAATTATGACTAACCAAAATGCGGGCAAACAATACATTATGACTTAAAACTATTTGGGAAACAATAGAGACCCGCTTCAAATATATATTATACATATTAACCCTACAAGGGCCATTTGCACCATCACATTAACCCGAGGTTAAGCGGTTAAACGTCAAATTGTACTGGTAACAGTGGTAACCATGGTAACTCCAGATTTTACCAGTTAACCCCGGTTGCAAGTGGGCTTTATAGGGTTAAATCGGACAACTTTGTACATAATTTAACCTCTTGAGACCCAGAAGCATTTGTTTTGTTTTTAAATTTGGAACCCTTAGTTACTCAATGAAAGTTCAAAATATTTTTTGGAATATGTACAAAAAATTGTACGCGGGGACTTAGGAGGATAAAGCATACTATGTTTCTGATTCAAGTTTGTATTTAGAAGTTATGATAGAAGATTGCCATTTGTTGCTAAACAAACCGAAGTAATGACAATATATTCCATTTAGTTTAATAGTAGTTTATGCAACAGTGATATAATAAGGGTTCTTAAAATTCAAGGGTCGAAGTTACAAAACGAGACGTAGTCGAGTTTTGTAAAAAAAGACCCGAGAATTTTAAGAACCAATTATGAGCTGTTGCATACATTACTTTTTCTATGACAGCCAGCAAACATACCTCTTTCAATCAAGATGATCGGAACTTGTATCTTTAAAAAAAATAAAGCAGTTGTATTATACTCATAAGATGACTGCTAGCAGTCATCTTATGAGCCTATAGACAAATCATTCAAATGACATTGCTTTAGATATCACTGTCAGTCATTTAATTGACACATTTAAGTGCTGGAGTAGAAAAACATAATTATGTACTCATATTACCCGGTACACGATAATCTTATAATGGGACAGCAATCTTTTTACCCCAGCGTAATTATTATTTCACTACTAAGTATACAGGGTGTTTCCTGAACAAGAGCAATAAATTAATCTGTAGATTGTACTCCCCAAACTGACTAACATTTGTTCAGCAACTTTTAAAAATAACTTATGTTTTGATTTTTATTACACTTTAAAGTTTATTCTAAGACGCAATGTATTGCAAATGTTGTTATGTTTAAAGCGTGACAAGCAACGTCAAACACACTGATGTCAGCGTACATTAAAGGCAATATTTATTTTGTGTGAAAAAGAGGAAGTCTAGAGGATTCATATTTTTTAAAAGCTGTTTAACAAAAGTTTTATAGTTTGAGGTGTATAAAATATATTTTAATTATTTGCTCGTGTTACAGGCAACAGCCTGTATATATTATGCAGGCAATTGCACTAACCACCATTAAGCGTAAGTTCGTTAGCTAGAAATGACTTGCTTTTAGATCAACTTCTTATTATGATTTAAAATAATGTTTATCGTAAATTGAAGAGTTGGATTATATAGTTTGGAGTTTATAGGTATACTTACCTAAAATATTTTCTAGCATAAACGAGGAATTGACGAAATGTTGTGTCATTATTTTATTTTATTAATCTATCGTTTTTGTAAGAAAATGTTCTAGGTGCCTATACCTAGTAAGTAAGTTTATAGGTTAGGACGAAAATTTATTAATTTAGATTAAAAATTCTACAAAACTGTATTATTATCTAGTTTCATAGTCTACTTGCATGGCCATTTCTAGCGTGTTTCCGTGTAAGTTTTGTGTTACATTGAGATATATAGTGTGTAATAGCCCCTACAGACTTACGCCCAGAAAATTCTGCAAGGTATACTGATAATTGTGGAGAATTTAGTGAATCATCAACATTCACGGCTTGTTCTCATTTATATTCTCGTCACCATCCAGAATGCATGTGTGTATATAGGTGTAAGTGCGCCAGTATAACTATCGTAGTTTCATAATGACCTGAGCATTCTCTTGCTCGTGAAATCCCTTTAATCCTTTACCAGGCTAAGACATATATTTCCCACATACGGCACTTCGAACAGAGTGTGAATGTGTGTGTGTGTGTGTTTTATTTTCCATCAGAAAGACTGACATTAGATTGTCATTTTTGAACTGTCAGCCTGGTAAAGGGTTAAAGTGGGAAAAAGATAGTGCCTGGAGGCCCCAAAATGAAAAGACATGGGATTCATCACATACTTGTTTTGAGTCTTCTCGCCGTGAGTGTATAAAAGAGGTAAATGAGTTCTGGATTAACAGTAAAGCTGTTCATTTAACTACCGACTAAATGTTCTTACCTTCTTACCATGTACCTATCTAAAAATAATCAAAACTCTACAAGCAAAAAATAATTCATGATATGAAAATAAATAAAATGGTTTCCATGTCAAAAGGTACCTTATGGGTAATGCTTAAGACCATGAACTTTACAACAAATCTTTTTTTTTTATTAAACCATTAAGGGGGTAAAAAGGGTTCAAAACTATTTAACGCTTACAACGCGGGTGAATACGCGGGCAGAAGAGGCTAGTATTATAATAAAAATGGTGTAATATTTTATATATTAAGTACCTGAAATAATTACACGTACAAACAGAAGAAAAAGAAAAAGTATTTCCACAAAAAGAAAAGAAAAAAGAAAGACAAGGAAAGTAGTCGTTACACTGTTTCCGTTCTGATAAAGTTCGACGTAAGTAGGTATTAACTAGTACAGAACATCTAATGTGACAAAGCAAACAGAAATGTAGTTGACAACGACTAACACAACATTTAAAGACACAAATACAACACTGAGATCTCAAGCGACCAACGTCGTGTTATTAATGACCGTAGTGAAATTTTCTGTTATTTCGTGTAAATTGTTAAACCTGTAGGTACAAAATGAGTTACTGCTTTAAGCGACTAGTCAAATTTTGCGTGTTTTGAGAGCGTTTTATTCTATTGTTGCGACAATGCGTTGCGTTAGTACAAAAGCAAAGTTGAAAAAGTGTGTTCGTGTGGTTATTGAAGTACATGCGCAGGATTGGTGGCGGAGGGAGCGGGTGCTCACCTGAGAGCGCCTGCGCGAGCAGCGGTGTGTTGTTGTTCGGTGTCAGTTGGCCGTTGGTCAGGTCAACTGCAAACATACACACAGTTCGCATTCGCTCCACGTTCGAGTGACGCGCACTCTCGTTAGTGACACACACATCCATGACTGAACCATCGCATTTTTGAATTTCAAAAACTTGCCACCTCGCTCGCAACACCTCATCTTTTCTCAATTTAGCATATTGAACGGTAAAGTGACTATCGATGTAATCCCAACTCAATATTAAAGTTCTCCAGAGCGGATAAAGTTGGAGCGCGTAAATGCATGAATAATTTAGCCGTTGGAGACAGATGCCGTGCTGACGAATGAGGACAAGGAAGACTCCCCGGACTCAGATTATGTCGGAACAAAAAATATCACGTATGTCACGTGCATTCAAATGAAAAAGAGTACTCCGAGTTTCGCGGGTATAAATCACAGAGGGCGAAAAAACTTTTACAAACTATCCAGTAAATTATCCGACGTGAGTTCTCGCTGGCACGCGGCGGTGTGCTTATTGAATAGGGAAGGCATTAGCATACGGGGCACGTCGCAGCGTCTTGACGCCGCGCCCGCGCGGCTTACGCATTCCGCGGGGGTAACTTTGATACAGCTTGCCGGACTACGGCGGCGGGTGCATAGCGATTGCGTCGGGCTGCGGACGCAATATGTCCACGTACCAGTGATTTATTCTCCGTCTGAGACCAACTTGTTATTCAGATTACTAAATTTGCAGTGAATTCAAGTAATGAAAAGTAGTCGTTATAAAATATGTATTATGAAAAAGAGTGAATGTTTATTTTGACAGGAAATCTTACTTATCAAGTAACCGATTAATATTCGCTTGTCGTTTTTTGCTTGCTCATAGTGTTACCATTAGCCCTATCGGCTTGTACGACAAATTTAATTTTTGTCAGATGCGCGAGTTATCATTTGGTGTGAAAAATGAAGGTCCGCGGTCGCACCAGGTGATTACCGGCCTGCGAGTGACTTTGCGAAAAAAGTACAATATAAGTAATGGAGGATGAATGATAGATGGCGTCGCGAGCCGGGACGGCGTGCGTCCCGTTCGTGCCCGCTGCGGCGCCCGCTTCCGTTCTCGCTCGCGCTCTGCTCGGCGCGCCTCTGCTCGTACTAAAATGCTGACACGTTTTAATAACATTACTTTGCGTTGCGAGAGGCTATTTATTTTAGGGTTGCTGTGTACCTACCAAATATGAAGTGGAGTGTTAGTTCAGACACGTTCTTTGGTCGTTAGCGCGCCGATCCGTCAAACTTCATTTATTTCCCATTACTATAGGAAATAGGCTTTCTATTTAAGTAGCACTATTTATAACGAATACCAATATTTTTGCGGATATAATATTTCTTTCGTAGGTATGTTAAACCGGGAGGGCTCAAGGGATGATAAGCCGTTGAGCCGGTGAAACGTTTGTTGAAAATGTTTAGTTACACACTGAATTAAAAATAATTAATGAATTAGGCGATTGATCCACTATTTCTTATTGCATGCTCTCTGTAGATTAGTTTATATTTTGGCTCTCAATCCCGGACGCTAGTTATATAGCTATATAACGTTCAGCCATAATAATCGGGCTGCAAAAATGGCAGGCAAGTGCCATAAATCTTTATTTATCCGTCTCAATCATAGCCCATGGGTCAGTGGCGATCAAAGTCACCGTCAGGATCCGAGTCCGCCGACCTCAAATAATTTACGACTCAGTTTACAAGTACGGAGAAGCAACTCTGTTGTTAGTTCTAACGCCGGTCATATCTGCGTCCGACGTTAACTTCCAACTGGAAACTTGTGGGAATTACGATAAAATTGCCATCTGTCTTGGAATTGCCTACCACGAGCAAGAAAAACAACAAATAAACAGCGAAAAGTGCACGCATGAGTCAAAAAGTGCTTGTCTTATAGCAGTAGCAATCTATATACTTACTTTGAAATTTGGTATGAAATGTTAAGAAAATATTAATATACAAACTTTGATGAATCATTTTTGTTATACAACTTTACTATATAGGATAGGACCGATCATATCCATCCCGTCATACAATCAGACTACGCCTCCGGTTTACTCGTATCCTGTGTACTTAGTTAACCGTACCTATTACCTATCTCTAAGATTCAAATTTAGGATATCGCTATCTGTCAAACGGCCGTTAATGAAAATGTAGGCTGTCTCAACTCCGCACACTTGGGTCAGCGCGTTAACAGCATGAGTGATGTGCTAATATTCGCCAAGTATGTTCTACCTTCCAGGTGAGCATACATCTATAAATTCAGGAGCCGTCCTGCGAGAGCTATTCGAACTTTCATAATTGCGAAGTTCGGGGGAAACTTAATAATTCTTCTTCAGAAGTGGGATGACGGTCGAACGGGAATATTCACAGGGCGTACTCGCGTAACACCCGCCCTTCAAGCTACTATATTACTTACAAGTGCCAGCTTTTTATATCCTCCACGCAATATAAAAAGTTTTACATGAAAATATTTGGATGGTGTGTTGTGGAGTTTTTGAGTTAAATGGTGTGTGGGAAAGTTTTACTTTGAGTTAGACTTACAAATTCTTATTACGGCGTATCTTTATGCTTTCAAACTGCGGAGTTAATACGTATAAAATATATATAATGTGCCGTACATCGCTTCATACATTAAACATATTGTTACACAATGTATAAAATAACCGCATTCTACATTTCTAAGGAGCATTAATAAAACAAAGGTATCTGGAGTAAAAATGCAGTTGCAACAAAGCAGCGTAAGTTAACGCTCCCACAGCGACGCTCGTAATCGCGGAGGGCATCACTCGTCGATAACATATGCGCATCTACCGACATTCGCAACCGGCGGATTGAAATGTTTTATATGAGCGGTTACGGGAGGCTCATCCGCACACGTCTTGCCGGAAACGTATATTTAATAGACGCCATCAATAACTCCTAGAGATGATACGCTTTGCGGGTTCTCGCGATGGTTTAGCCGTTGGGACTTATCTCAATTGCAAATTAATCGAATTTCTATGCTGGGTGGCCGAGGAGTGGCCATCGCGCACGCGCCAACGCCCGGATTTGTAATTCAAAGAAGCATGCGTCCTTCCTTTAAATCTCTCCCCGGACTATATTTTAGTGCGGCTCGCCGCTAATTCAATAAGCTGTTTACTTTGGGATTATTACATAAGTGCGATCCCAAGTGTGCGATGCACGATTGTGCGACATATTTTTTTTAACGACACTGCAATTCTGCGAAGTGATATTGTGTGACATGTCACTATTCGACCAAACTATAGTCCGGCAGTATTTTTGATCGAAGTTAAATTGTGCGACATATTACGGCTCGACAATACTTCTAGTGCACGACAGTAGGTATTTGTGGGTCTACGGGTAATTTATTTTTAACATGGTCTCAGCTCAGCACTTACACTGTTTCTTCTCAAAAAACACTTCCTTTACAACTAAACTAGACGGAGCCCCGCTTTTGGGCGCTTTGCCCTTCGGGCATTTGAAGCTACCTAACGAACCTAACCTACCTATTGATTTATATTTCGCACACACGATGATTCGCTCAAACGGCACATCGTATAGTCGTGCATCGCCTAATAATGTTTCGCACGAACAATAGTTCCCACAAATGACATGTCGTACAATCGTACATCGCCTAATCATACGTCGCACTAACAATACTTCGCACAAGCGTGTGTCGCACTCCCGTAGTAAAGCCGTTTACTTTGGTGCGGTCATGCGCACCTACGTCATCCTGGTTCAGTCATGGACACGAATGTTAATCAGTACAAGTAAAGCGACATTAAAGAAGCAAAATGAAACATAGACAAACATTTTTAGTTAAAAACCCTTTAACACACGCTTCAAGTGCTCAAAAAATGCTACATAATTACTATCTATAATATTTGTTAAAAAAATTCTACATAAGTTTAATACAATTTTTAACGTTACTAATATCCATCAATTTGGATTTACCACTACATACATTTTAAACTACAATAGTAAAATAACGCAGAATTATTCTAGACTAGTTTTATAAAAATAATTTGTCTATTCTAGTTGCAATTTGTGAATATCTGTTAACATTGTAATAAATTTACCTAAGGTACAACAGTGTTCAAATTACAGTCTAAGTCTATGTATCTTAAAACTAAACAATAATATTCAACACGCTATAAAGAGTTTGCACCACCAATCACAAATTATGTTGACCATTTTTCTATCTAGTCATTTACAAAGAATAGCTACCAACTGTATCAATTACTGATAAAAGCAAAGTTTTGCCATCCTTTTATTTAGCACAAAATACATGGGGCCCTTAATACTGACACTAGTTTTGAAGCTTTGCTAAATTACATAAAATCAAATAGTCCACCATTATTTTAAAACAATCTAGACTATTATACCGATGGAAAATCCACTAGTTTAAAATTGGTTAATAACGATAACAGATCTACAGACTTTTGATTACTTTGACACGCTTAAAAAAATCTATTTCTTAGTCTATTCTAGTTTCTATCAGAATTCACTAAAAACTAATTCAGCATAATGTTTATCTATTGAAAATCTACCACACTTGGATTTTAACGTATGAAACTTTAACAACAATATATCCAACGGTATAATCAAACTATTCTATATTTTCAAAATGGTATAGTACCTTACTGATCAACTCGATAATGTTCAAATAGAAAATTACTCGCCCTAGTTTCGTCGTCGTCACACTCCATCCACCAAACTGCTGTTTCTCTTGTTATTCTCTTCACAGATTTTTTTGTTTATGCTCACTCATATACTTGACTATTTGTGCTATTTATAGCGTTCGTAAATCCTTTATCCCTTGCAGGGATATGAAGGGTTTTATTGCTTACGTTGTAAAGCAGCAGTGTGGAGTGTAGAGAAAGCTACGTCGACGAGTGTTATTACGACACAGAACGTCAAGCCTTTGGCTGGTGTATTGGTGTTACCAGAAACCTGACGCAAGGAGACGAGTGGCTAACGCGCATGAGAGCGCTACCGGACCGTCCATGCAGGGGAGAAAGGATTTACTACGCAAACATCCCGGGTTTCTGCGCCGAATTCGTGCGCTCAACTGAACACTAACTAGAAGAGATTAGTATGCTAATAGTCACCATTATGGTCCCACGGACACACTTCCATTCGGTGAAACACTACATTAAAGTTTATAGGCGATGGAGCTCGCTAGACTAGCGTGTTTATAGTCAAAATCTATAGACATCCATAAAATAAAATAATCATCTAAAACAACAAACTAAATAATCAATTCTGACCCATCCAAACACAGCACTCGTGATCTAAGACAGCGATGGATGGTCGCCGGTCGCTATGAACGACAGCTATGTCTATATATGTACATGATGGACTAAGATTGGTCAAAAGTAGCCGGCGTCTCGAGCCACGTTCCGACCAAGCAACAAGCACTAAACGTAACAGTTACTAACACAATTAACGGTCAAATATCTTAAATTACAAATGGAGTTGGCACAGTTTGCGACACGCGGCCACTCGCCGCCTCGCCAGCTAATTATTTGGATTCAACCCTCGACGGCTGTGTGACCCTTTAAGGGATTTTATTTTAATGCGCTTATTTTGCTGAGGCATTGAATTAAAACTTCTTAAAACGAATCGAGAATTTAATCCGCTGTCTTAGTAGGTACAATATGGGCAATATTTTATCGGAAAGGCGAAGCTGAATAATTCAGATTCGAGTTGAAAGCATTAAAGTGGCCGAATTAGGTAGTGTAGGCGTGTTCGGTACCTAGATAGTGCATTCTGGGGGTGAACGTGTAGAATGCGAGGAATGCGAGTTACGCGTGCGAGGCGGCGGCGGCGGCGGTCACCGGGCGTCCCCGGCGGTGACTAGTGCATGCACTCGGATTGCAAGTTGCACGCTTACCGGCCGGTTGCGCAGCGGCGCGTCGCGGACACCACGCTGCTAGTGCCGCATTGGATGAGTCAGAAAACGAAAGCCACCGTTAGAACACATCGAAATTACGGCTGCGGTGCGCTTTCCTGGACCCATGTAAGGAGCATTCTAACTTCACCACTCGCTAGCCAACTCCTCGCTAACACACTATCTCTTCCAGTTATTTTGGTCGCAATCGATATGCGAACGAACGGTAAATAAGTGAGGCCGCGATTGACCTCGATTACAAAACGATTGGACAATAAGCGATAAACGTTTTGCTTATACAACGGCAATTTCCTTTATTTTAAAATATAGCGACTTCACAATATGACAAACTTACGGATAATGATATATATAAGACGATATGTTAGAACAGCGATAAGAACATTCTTCTATTGACTTATTATTAAGAAATAGACTTACTTATTGAAATATGAATTTGACAAGTGTTTACATTACAATGTTAAATGTATTGCGCCGTTGACGACGCTATTTATTATAATATAGGTGCCTAATTATTTATATTAATGGTAATGACTTCCTGAGGGAGACCGCAATTTCCTGATTAAATTCGAAGTGAATTTGCTCAAGTGACTTGCAACGGGCTATATGGGCGAACCTAGTCGGGCGATCATCGGCACACATCTGCGAATCCGGGCGGGCTCAAAGTTATTTATAAACCCTTAGTTTTTGCGACATTGCATTCCTGGACCGCGGATCGGGGTAGCGGAGGGCATAATACCAAAGAGATATTCGTTCGATAAAAGATTTATTTATGTTCTTAGATGTATCCGGGAGCCGTTAACGGGTGGTGGTGGAAATAGGGAGTGGTATAGCGACGTGGAGGGCTCCCCGGGAGTACGACCGCCGCGGCGCTACGAGCCCTGCCCGAGCACCACAGGGCTAACGTACTCGGCGCCGACCAAGAGCCGACTTTCCGCCGGGATAACTCCTACTACACCTGCGGCAACAAAACATACAGCTACAAAGATGGCCACGCAGCCACTGACCGCTCAAACCGACTCACGTCTGTGCAAATAAATCAACATTTAAAAAAAAAACTGACAAAAACGAAATGTGTTTTGCAACTTATGCGGTGATCTTCCTACTTAAAAAATGAACATTAAAAAACCAACCTTTCCAAAATATATAATTACTCATAGAATAGTATAAAAAACGGAGTATATCGCCCGGGGCTCCACTCATCGAATCTTTATGGGGAAACTTGGAATTGATAGTTTCCTGTTTACTGTTTTCGGGGTATTTAAAATTGTTTGCACGCACAGACACGGAACGATAGACTTGGCTTTATTGGGTTTTTGTACCCGTACTCAAACTATCTGCATCACGCACTGCCACGATGCGGGGAGGGGGCATTTCGTGTTACACTTATTGATTCAATCAAACTATCACAAACATACGGTTATTTACTAATATTTCATTTGGCGTTAGTACATCTAGACACGCACTGGGAACTCAAACGGAGTAAATATTATGTAGTCCAGTTGCCCGAGTTTGATATTTTTGGAGGACGGTTTGGTACATAATAATGGTTAGGTAGTGCTCCAATGATACTTCCGAGCATGACTGGCGCGAACAAATGCAACAGATGCATGTTAAATAACATTGCTCTATCCTAAATAGGAGTACCTTATTTTCTCTTATTGTAATATAACCTTATTGTTATTTATGACTAGTTTAGAGGATGGCGATAAGGACGGTCGCTCACTTCGGTGATAGCGATTTAATGATCAAACATTAACTTATAGTTATGTAGTAATTTTGATATCACACTTTAAATTTTGACAAAACGTAATTGCGAGGTTTGGTAAGCGATGGCCAATGAAGCACATACTTGCCACAAAAAATTGACAATTAGATATATCGTAATAGAGCGGTACACAAGGCCGAACCAAATCGGATGCGTTTGCATACTCCGAATGTGGTTCGGTCTGTACTGCCTTTGAAATTCGTTGCACCGTTAAATACATGAATACAATGAACCACTCCATAACAACAATAACACGAAGAAGAGCATAAAATAGTAGCATTCAAAAATAGCATACAACAATAACAATAAATTTTATAATTAAGTACTTCATTTTATATAGAGCCGTGTAAATATAATTATAATAGACAAATAACTTTTCGAACAAAAATACACAATAGTTATTAATGTAGGTATTATAGTTAATACAAGATAAAAATTTAGTAATAAATTATATTATCAAGCTCGATAAAGTTTTTATTATTTATATACGATTGGCATAGGAAGTGAGAAACTATCTAAACTAGTCTAGCTACGGGAAGCTAAATAACAAAACTGCTAAATGTACATTGGTTAGTAGTACTCATCCTCTAAACTTAGTAATTTGAAATTAAAGGCTAAGAGTAAGTAACCTTCTACTATACCTATCCCTTAACTATCTAGGTCAGATTATTTTACTTATCTAACTTTAAAATCTTAGATAAAGGCAAATCTAAATTCAGACTGACAATAATAATACTACGCGTATATCCAACGTCAATTTAAACTCAATCATCGGATTAAAAAAGAGCATAAGAATCAATTCCACATCAATATGAGAACGTTATGAACTTTCATTTGGTACAAAACGCTAAGAACTTTCTTTTGGTACAGAACGCGTCTTGTAGTAAGTATTATTGTTGGATAATATATGAAACAACGTAGACAATGACAAATGACTTTTATTCATTTTATTGTACGAAAGTACGGCGCGGGCATATGCCCGTCATTTCGTATGCATGCACTGGGACATAGAAGCCCCTACCACGAGCTACTACAAGCAGTCAAATATAGCCAAAAATAAGAACTAAGAAGCATACTTTTTTTATGCTTAGCTCAAAAAAATATCTAAAAATATAGCCCTGCCAGAGTGCCTTAGAAGAAGGCCTCGTGTAGGTAAGGTACCTGATGTTTAAAATTTAATAGCAGTATTATTATCGTCAGCCAAGTCTAGTTTCTATAATGAATTCGAAACTATCGTCTACGAAGCTAAATTGAAGATTTCCTGAACTATTAAAAACACTACAAAGTGCCTAATGCTTCTAGTTATTATAATAACTATTATATGTATTACCTATTATAGAGAAGTAAATTGATACTAAATTTAAATCTATTATTATATATGTATGTCTACGTGTATTAAGTAGGTACATATCTAAGAAATCCTGAAAAGCTATGATTAATTTTTTTTAATGCAAAAGTGATCACTGCATAGTTTTAGCGTTGACAGTGGCTTTTATTATAATGTATATTAGAAAAAATATTGTTTATTGTCACGCCTGATGTTCAGAGCTATAAAAACCAACAAATTGTTTCTGGTAAACTTGTATGATTAGTTCTACAAGTTTCAAATACTGGAATTAACTACTTAGGTAAATATGTATCATTAAATGTGACTGTCTTATATGTTTGGTGCACTTTAGAAGCTGATCAATACAAATATTCAACCACTTTTTTACTTCTCGATAACAGCAGTACCGCGCTCGTAGTAACACACAATAATTTCACGGAGTTATTTGCCATCGTAGTGCGAACTATGTGTAAACTATGCCCTTGCGACTCGCATCTTTTCTGGCAACTGAGGCGATGTATTAAAATGTAAGAGCTGCGGAAATTTCTTATTATTTTTCGAAGTAGGTTTAAATCTAAAATATGTTTTAGTAAAAATATTGGTATTTATTATTTTCTTCATTATTCCAGTACATATATTCGTACGTATTGCAGCTTAAAATGTAAATATTCCTGTGTCAATGTATGCTACACTCTAATTATTGATGGTAGGTAAATAGTGGGAACGCATGCCATCGATCTCATTATGATTTCAGCAGCGTAATGTAGGTATGTCTGGGGGTGTAATTAATTTATTATGTAGGTACTTAAATATCGCTGTAGATGACGTTACCAATAAGCCGGCGCGTCGGCGGAGGAATGCTAATGGCCGTAATGGACGTACATTAATTGCGAGCGGTTGCGCGGCATACGCGCGTTGCGGTCGCGGGCCCGTGCCGGTCGCCGACTACGGTTCACAGTTACCGCTTCCAAGAAAATAATTTTTCTCCTTGTCGAAACGCCTACCATATATATACTACGCGCTCTTTAAATTTCACCCTCAATAAATAATCTTCTACTCAAATGTACCAGTGTTTTATCTAATTTTGTGTTTGTAATAAGTAGCTCTTTCTGGATTATACCGTGATCGAGCGGCTAAATGGCTTCCGTAAGACCATTAAATAAAAGGTTCCTATGGGACACTGTAATTATTGGGCCGGTTCTATTGTTAAATTATATTTACAACTAAACGAACGCCTACAATCAGTGTCATTTTGTGAGCCAGCCTGTAGAAACGTCTGTCTCGCGTGCCGTAAAACGCTCACTCGTAATTAACGCGGAACGATTTGTACGACTAATACGAAAGAAAAACTACCCTAAGCGCGGTCACCGGCTTTGCTGCGATAGCATCGACTACCGCCAAGTTCTCTAAACAGACCGCAATCCAATACAAACTGAACCACGGTTTACGCGCGATTCTCTCAGTTAGAATTCTCAATTGCCTTCGCGTTTCCGAATTCTGTATGCTGGGCGGTGTTGGGACCAAAAAAACTGTGAAGTCAAAGCTTAGTGGCGCAATTATGGTGGAGCGAAGGCGGCTCAAGCACGGAGTGTGGACAAATAACGAGGAGAGTATTTGTACAGCTGTGCTCTGCTACGGCACTTTTTAGGGAACCCACGCCCTATATCGAATCGCCTTTCGATGCAACTCACTGACCTCAAAAGTATTGTTAGATTCAAGCAAAAATTAATATTCTGGCTTCATTCGAGAGGCTCTACTACCGACCTCAGGAGGACTACGTTTAATTAGTGAAAAATATTTTTCGTCTGTTCGAGATTTACATAGAAGTTACCGCAAAAAGGACGTCACTTTTCAGTACTTTTGTTTGAATCTGTTTAAATCTCTTTTAAAAGCTTTTGCTGTTAATGAGGGCCGGCGATTGTGCGATACTAGTCCGGCGCGAGCGCGGGGGCAGACTTGCGGGCGGGGGTGTGTGGAGCGAGGGCAAACACGGTATTTGCGCTAGAGTGTTTGCACGACGCGTAGCATTTGAGAATCGTTAGGGCGACTCGTCGGTAAACATCGAGCGAGGCGCTCACGATTGGCCGGATTTTCTAGACAAAATTCTGGAGATAAACAATAAACATCATTTCTCAAAACATGGACGTTTTGTAATTGACAGCTTGGCAGATTTATCTAGATGGCTCAGTCGTTGTTAAGGGTGTTAAATTGTTAGTAAAGTTGTTAGTGAAAGTTTACACGAATGAAAGTTTTGTTTTAGAACAAGTTAGTTGAAATCACAAGTTATAAGTAGTCACCACAGTTACGAAAATCAGTGCAATGCGATTTTAAGTTGGGTGCCTAGTTTTAATGACGGGATAGAAGAAAATAAAATAAATCTACGACAACGATTCGAAATACGTATCCAACTATAGGTATCTTGTATCGTTTGACAAGTGGTCCGTTTAATCCGATATCTGACGCACTTCTCGTTGATCGAGTTACAAAACGGTCGAGATATCGAATGAAACGGGGCCGAGTGTAGCGCGACAAATGGAAGCGAATCGTTGCCGCCGGAAGTTAGCGGTTAGTGGAATGCATTGTCGCAGGCGCGAGTTCACAGATGCATGGCGTGTACATTGTAGACGCCGCTCAACTCGAGCGGGTGGTAAGGCAAGAGTGTCGCCAAGTGGTGGTAGTGATTGCCGGACAGTTGGTGGTGCAAGCTCGTCAAGGGATTACCTGCAGGGTATGGCAGCCCGAAGCTAGGATAGCCCGAATAGCTCCGTCCTGCCGCGTAGGCGGCGTATGCTGCGGGGAAACCTGTACAACAAACGAAAGACATTAAACAACCGCTTCGTAAAGCTCCGCCGTGAGAAGCAAAGGTTAATTGTCAGGTTGCATGCTTTCTTTGAAACTTTTGAATCGATTGTACAAATGTGTCGACGACTCTCTTGGCCGTGATATTAAAAACTTGTTCTATGTTCCTAAAACTTGTCCTGATGGCCCAATTCTAAAATAGAGCTGTCTCAACGAAAACATAGGTAAGTGTATCGTACATAGTTCATCGTACGACATCGTTTTGGACAATGTCCAGCGGAATATATTTTGTAAACATCGTTTCATGTTGCGCACTGTAAGTGGAGTGACGACGGCTTTATTAAACAGCTACAGCGATGCCTAATACTGCATGTCATTAACAATCTATCTATGCGTAACGTTTTGCTAAACAAAAGGTAATTACACTATTTCAAAACATGACATTAATACTAAAACAACTAGTTATAACAATGGTATCATGGTTTCATTAACATGTAGGTACTAAAAAATCTACTGGTTCATCACATTTCCGATATCAACAAAGTCCGGCAAATATAAAATGTAAAATGAATGATGGCCGGACCCGTCCACAGCGGCTGATATGATTACTACACCGGATCGTTTATCATATTATTGCCAATCAAAATAGTGTATCTGTCAGGCTCCGCGATCCATCATGCGGTAGATGGACGTACAGCGCGACAGGCTGATGTTCGATAATTCATTAATTAAATGTACTAACACCTACTAACACTTAAACCGACTCGCCGAGTTAATTATTACTGCCATAATCCATTTCCATAACCCCAATTAGGACAAGTTCATTAATTGACATCGAAAAGTTTATCGAGAGACATAGGACGCGTTCATTCCAATGAGAAATGATCTGAGAGATGCAGGATAGCAGAATGAAGTGACATTGGTAAAAAAATATGCAGTAAACTTACCGTCAGGAAGAGCACCCAATGACCACATGAAATCTAGAAATGTAAAAACATTTACATAAATCGATCGATTCTTACACTTATAAATGTGTCAAATGTATAAAATAAGACTTATTTGACATTCATGTGCCGGGAGACACTATTTTGCTTGGCGAAAAGTTTTGCTAATTACTAGGTAATATCAATACTGATTGTATAAAGAGCGTGGAGTAATAATTAATAATGAATGTTTTGAAAAGCATTCATTGAAAAGTGTTTTGCCACCGACTGTATGAGCGGTGGCTCAGGGGGTAAGTTAGTTATGTCATCAATGATGATAATAGTAGCTAATTTAACATGTTAATCTAATCTACACATTGTTAGTCTAACGCTAAACATGTTAAACAAACAGACGTTTTCAAATATTTTGGAAATGATATTTATTAAACTAGACTACCGATTACCTACTTTAAACGTTAATACAATTATTTCTATTAGTCGACGAGAACTACGATTATAATACAAATTACAGAGTATCATTATAATTTTACTGCTTTAAAAACAGAAGGGTTTAAAAAATCTACACAACTAAATCAAACAAATGATGAACATCTGTTTATTCTTAAATTGGTATATAGCATATAATAAATAATAAGAATACTAAATAGTAAATAGTGAACATCTATGGTATTCAATATTTATCTAAAATTAGGTGACTATAAATACACACAAAGATGCTTTTAAGTACGTATACTAAGTTTGAAAATCATATCATTATTATGACACAAGTTAGAACAGGTAGTTCCTAATCGTCTAAGTGATAACACAAAACGCATAACATTCACTGATAATACCTCTTGTTTCCACTCATATAAATTTTTCAAAAGCCGACATCAAACTGTAAAGCTATTTATAGTTAAAAGCTAAATAATAATAATATCAGTTAGGAAAATATGTTTTATAAGTGACTTCACCAAGTATCCATAATTACTGGCGCGACTAGATTCTGTGGCTAGCTAGAAGATAAGTTAATATGGATGGACATGTGGCATGGCAAGCTGGTCGAACCAAAAGGCTCTCTCCAAAATGTATATCATATTAAAAACTACATAAAAATTTAAAAATACCAGGCTTAGTATTTGTAAAATCTATATGTAAATCAAATTGAATTAAGCGCCTACTACCTGGTAGAAAAATATTGCTGTCTATCTCCCTAAAATTAAAATCGATCCTGCTGTTTCTACTCTATATTTAGCACGATGATAATATTATTTTGTATTAATTGAATGTCCGAACTCCTTTCAATGGCTCTTCTATTCTGATTAGTACACAATTCGAAAATCTGCTAACTAACTGATTTACTAATGGCATTACTAAAATAAGACACTTTAAGATATTATCAGTTTCCTTAGAATTATAAACTTTGTCGGTCGGAGAGAAAGTCGCAGGAATGTAATATATACTAGGAATACATAGGAAGTTTGCCGCAAAGGAGAAAACAAGCGGAGTGATATCATCGATGTGATTATTTTTCCCAGAATTTTCAAAAGGGATGGTGCGGATGTTGCTGGAAAAGGATCGCGGATCAGAGGGGCAGAGCGGTGGGCAAGGTTGCGTGTGTCAGGGGGGAGTAGAGCGCCGGGATGTCCAGGGCATGGGCTCCCAGCAGTTCAGAGATGGAGTACGTCAGGGGAGGGATAGCGAGCGGCGCGAGCGCAGGGCGCGGAGGCCGCGGGGCGGGGCGGAGCGCAGCGAGCGCGCGGCGGTAGGCGGCCGCGTGCGCAGAACCTCCGCCGCCCGCGCCCCCGCCCGCCACCAGCAGCTGGGCGGGCGCTGGGATTGGGTAAGGAGCGTACCGGATTCCGCTGGCACCGGCCACCGCCGCACCGCCTAGCAACTCACCGTACGCGCCGCGACCGGCGGCTCTCGTCTTCGCCAGATTCGCTGGTAGCATAACTTCTTTAGGTTGTGCTTTCTTGCATTCCACCTGAAACAAGTATACATATGTTGTAAATTTACCAGAGTAAATAGAACCATTAATTGCTTTTAGACGGAGGTTAGGTTGCTTAACAATTGACTTTACAGAATAGCGAAAATGCTTCCTTGGAGCGGGAGTTCGTAGAATTATGGAAGAAAAGGGGCGACGAAGCCGGTCGACAATCCGTTATGCTTCACGGTTCGACTCACAAATTGAATTTTAATTTGCTTTATCAAGTCAAGAAGCTTATCATTAAGTGTTTATTATACACTACGACAAATTTTACGAAATTGATGCAATTGTTAAAAATTATGTTCAGATTGTACGAACTGGTGTTTATATGTATGTATTATGAATATTACAAAACATTTACCTCTCAAACAAAAGTTAAAGTAAATAAATATATAAAATACAAATGCAAAAAAGCTTACTTTTTTTGTTTATAAATCGTAAATATTCAACATTAATATTTATTTGTTAAGTAGTTACAGTCAAAACAGTTTATAACGACTTCGCATGTATTATAACGATCAACTGGGTACAACGACGAAACTTTGAGGTCCTGTCTTATACTGTCTACAATATGAATATATATTTAATCTTGGTTATAGCGACTTCCGGTTGTTTGTTGATAGTTCATCTTTGAACATTACATAAACATAAATAGCTGTATGTAGTGTGGACCTTTGTAGTAAACTACATTTTAATATCTACAAAATAATTAAATTCAACGCTTAATCGATCCATTAGGTAATTTTAACGAACAAGATAACTCTCTGCAGTGCTTGTATCTCCCCCTCCCGGGGTGGAGGGCAGGAGGCAAGTATAAATTACCCAATCTACGCTAACCCAAACCTTTAGCAATAGAATTTTCGCTACCAAGTAGCATCGTTACAGAAAAGTACATAGGCTTAAATAATGTTAAAGCCAGTAGGATAAATCACTTACTTAACTCTCCCCCGATCCTGTTCCCAAGTTACGTTCCATTCAAATGCGAGTTTCTACTTGATGAATAGTTATCGCACAACGCTTGACAGACAAGTAAAAACTTTTCAGTTTCATTTTTCATAGCGGTGCATAATCGCGGTCGACTATATGTGTGTAGATGTAGCTAGGGCAGAGGCGGTGTAGGTAAGTCGCGTCCACATTTGTCACGCGGACGTCACGAGTCGACAAATGAAGGCTTTGCCACGGCGTTCGCACACTTTGTGCACTTTGCACAACTTTCTGCGCCGACATGGAACTACGTGCTCTTGCATTAACGCGGCGAAGTGAGTGCGACGCCGCCGCTATGAGTGTCTTTCCACCAAGTTTTATGCCTAGATAAAGCTGATTAATCAAAACGTAAAATTAAAGTTTGTAACAACCTCGGCTTTAGGTAATAAAACGCGTACATATACGTACCGTACCGCAATGCTATCTTAAAAGTTTTTAGATATTCGTGGCTTTCAGAAGTTGTATTACTTAATTATGTATTAGCTTGCATTAAAGTTGCAACATGAAAAAAGTTGAACAATACGAAACAGAGCTAAATCGTTCCGCAACATGAACGGTATTCTTCGATCGTCCACGACATAAAAATAGTAAGTGTCGCCATTTGTCAGGTCCGATAAAGCTTTACAAATGAACCGGCGCCTACGCCAGTGGCGGCCGCCAGCGCCGGGCCCACCCTCCATTTGTTCCCCAACACGCAACCTAGGGGACATGCCAGATAAATGCCACTCCACTTTAAAACTAAGACAACACGACTTTTGAGATTTGTTAAAATTTAACGATTCTACTTTGTTTCGTGACCTCGGAACCGAAGTTAAGCCTGGAGAATTTGAGCCCAGTGACATAACGGAACTCCCGCAGGTACGCAGCATTATTCAGCGGAAAATGATTTAATTTTAAATCTATCTACAATTCGCCAGTATAGCCACGAAGAAAATTCAGCCGGGGATCCGACGTTAATTGATGTCGCGTCGCTGGCGGGCGAGCGAGAAACAAAAGCTCACAAACAATTCGCATTGGAGTTCGCAATCCCGATCAAGCGTTCCGAGATCGCGACGCAGTTAAATGACACGAAAAATAACAAAGGTAAATTGTATTTAGCCCCCGCTAGGTACGCGACGTATCGATCCGACACGGATCGAGTAGTCCTCGACGCTGCCGATGCCGACGCAAAGATGTCGGTTTAACCGAGCGGACTTAAGATCCGCTCCGACGCGCCCTAGCTTAATGCGCCCAACCAGGGTCTTTCGCCCAGAAACTCCGCGCTTCTAATCCCAACGATGTATGAGAAATTTAATTGTTTCGCAGGAAAACGCCGCGCTTCATGCTCTACCACACTCACTGAACATACACGTATGAAGGTGAATTAATACGAATCTGAAAGCAGTCATTAAATTTTCGCTCGATTGGTTCTGGTTGAAAGCCTTTTAAGGTAAAACAGTAATGTCAATAAGGTGGGTTGCAAATGATTTGGCCTACCTTTTTGTGCACGTCATTACATACGTGAATTTGAGTAAATACCAGCATAATGGGGCAGCGTTTTTCGACTTGTTTCGTTAGCATTAAGGGATTACGTGAGAGCTTGCGGAAGCAATCGGGCCCCGGTTGATGTTTTTTTCATTCACCTTTATGGACCTACCATTGAACATAAAAAAGCGTCGAAATAAAAACGGCGAAATAAAATACTCAGGAGTTTTGCGAATAAAAAGCCCTGGGGTGTGTTTAAGTAGATGCAGGACGGAGTCGAATTTTATTAATTCGCGTATTGGCTGATGTATATAGCGGGGACCGATGAGTTATTGCCGACCCTGCTCCTAACGGGGACCTTAGGAACAAAAGACACTGAGATTAAGTCATTCACTGCGAGCAACCCGCTAGGCGGGCTCTCTGCTCGTGCGAATGGCGATTTTAATGTGAAAACCGGCCAAGTGCGAGTCGGACTCGCGCACGGAGGGTTCCGCACCATCAACAAAAAATAGAGCAAAACAAGCAAAAAAAACAAGCAAATAACGGTCACCCATCCAAGTACTGACCCCGCCCGATGTTGCTTAACTTCGGTCAAAAATCACGTTTGTTGTATGGGAGTCCCACTTAAATCTTTATTTTATTCTGTTTTTAGTATTTGTTGTTATAGCGGCAACAGAAATACATCAACTGTGAAAATTCCAACTGTCTAGCTATCACGGTTCGTGAGATACAGCCTGGTGACAGACGGACGGACAGCGGAGTCTTAGTAATAGGGTCCCGTTTTTACCCTTTCGGTACGGAACCCTAAAAACTGTGTTATCGGCTATGCTCGTAGCGCGTAGCTTGCACTGGCAGTTAGTGATCGAAGATGTCGTAAAGTGGGATTAGGAGCCAAAGCAAAGTAGTAGTAGTAACTACTCTATCTATGTAACAATCAATACTGAAATAGTAGTAACTAATAGTTAGATCCATTGCGTCGTGTGCTCTGAGTACCTAGGGGATATACCGAGTACTACTAATGAAACAAACTGCCGTATTCGAACTTCAAGATATTCACAAGAGACGACACGTACTAGATCCATTCTAGATACGTTATAGTTTAGATTTCAACTAGTTCTCTTTTGCAGCGCAATTCGGGCAACCAATGTCACTTTTACGATAGATCGTGTTAGATATCTATTAGATGTGAATTAGATCTCTATGTAATATCTTGTGGAAATCGTTCAAGAGTATCTCCAGAATCGCGGAAATGACAAATTTGACAGGTTAGATCTTAAACATATCGTTATCGTATCTTTGCGATGTCTAAAAGATATCTAATAGGTGTCCGAATCGAGCCCCAAAGCAAAGTAGTAGTAGTAACTACTCTAAGAGTATGTAACAATCAATATTGAAGTAGTAGTAACTAATAGTTAGATCCATTGCGTCGTGTACTCTGAGTACCTAGGGGATTATGCAGAGTACTACTAATGAAACAAAGTCCTCTGGCTGTGGACATTACGAGGGGCGTTCAAAATATTCTCGGTATTGATATCTTACGACCTCTTCTAAAATTTCTTTCGTTACTGGCCGCTAAGGTTTATTCATTGACATTAAAAAAAAGTATAATTCGAACCGAGATAGTCTTTTGTTTTTCTGCAATTGCTGAACAAACATGAACATCATGTGCGAATTGACAATGTTAACTAAATTAGAACATCGATGCGTGATAAAATTCTTGACAAAATAGGGTAAAAATCAAAAAACCATAAAAGAGGAAATGGATTGTGTTTACCGTGAGTCTGCTCCTTCTTTATCTACCATTCAAAAGTGGTCAAGCGAGTTTAAACGCGGAAGGGAGAGTATTGAAGATGACCCTAGACCTGGCCGGCCTGTAGTAGCTACTTCACAAGAAAATATTGATAAAGTGGAAAAACTTATATTGGAAGATGGTCGAGTGAAGGTAAAATCTATAGCACAAGTAACCAATCTCTCTATTGGTACCGTACATGATATTATACATGACCATCTTAATATGTCAAAAGTAAGTGCAAGATGGGTTCCGCGAATGCTGACTCGGCTTCAAAAAGACATGCGTGTAGCTTGTTGTTCCGATTTTATTGACCTGTGCGGTGAAAATCCTGATGAGGTGCTGCAAAGAATAGTTACTGGAGATGAAACCTGGGTTCATCATTATGACCCAGAGAGTAAACAAGAGTCCATGCAGTGGCACATTAAGGGTTCAGCTCATCCCAAGAAGTTCAAGGTCATCCCTTCAGCTGGCAAGGTCATGGCCACGATATTTTGGGATTGTGAAGGAGTATTACTAATCGATTATAAAGAAAAAGGTGTAAATATCACAGGACAGTACTACGCTAACATTCTACGTCAATTAAAGGATGTAATTAAAGAAAAGAGGCGAGGAAAGTTAACCAAAGGTATTCTGCTTCTGCATGACAACGCCCCCGTCCATACTGCTCATATTGCCAAGGCAGCTATTGTTGAATGTGGGTTTAAAACTGTTACTCACCCACCGTATAGTCCGGACTTAGCCCCCAGCGACTTCTTTTTGCTCCCCAATCTTAAAAAGGATCTGCGTGGAAATAAATTTTCTGACGATGAAGCATTGAAGGCGGCAGTGGAGGAGCATTTTTACACGAAAGATAAAAAATATTTTTACGAGGGATTAAAAAAAATAATTGATCGATCTTTTAAGTGTATGAACATAGGGGGGGAGTATATTGAAAAATAAAAATATCAAACTTTTCGTACTTGTTTGTTTTCATTCTCATACCGAGAATATTTTGAATACCCCTCGTAGGTAGGTATTACTTGAGATATGTAGTTAGCTACCTAGCGTAGCGCAAAGTAAGAACTTGTAGAATAAAGCAACTTCACCAACTTGGGTACAAGCTCACCGAACCAGTCGGCATGTGTGTTGACGTTAACTGCATTTTATAAGATTTCGTGTTTGTTTTCTTTTACTAAAATTTCTGTTTCCTTTGAAATTCTTGCGGCGGTCCTCGGGCAACCAGCCAAATAGACAACTTTTATAAAAGGATAAAATATTATGGCCATTCTTAAACGAATATGAATTGGTACACGATGAAGTGACATTTGATAACTTCTGAGTATACATTTAAGTGAATACTGTAGGTTGTCTTTATAAACTGAAATATGTGATTTTATACTTTATTTGTTGTCGTCTGAAACATTATAGTTAGAACTTTTTGATTGTTACATAGAGTCGACGCACTGATAAAAAGTCAAGGAGCCAGCGTCACATTCTAGGAGAGTAATGTGGTGCGGGCGAAGCGTTGGGAACATACGTGAGATAAACGTAGTCGACGGGGGAGGTGCGGGGTACCGGGGAGGAGAGGGCGCTAGATAAGTTTATCAAGGAAACCTCTCGCCTTCGTATTGACAGAGCGCGTCGCAAGCGCGCCCTGATTGCCGCTAAACGGAAGCCCGAACGTGGGAACCGGGAGGTTTTTCCCAAAATACTCGATAAAAATACTAAATATCGTCGATAATTTTGGAAGATGTTTAAGAAAACGCCTATTCGTATATAGTATATAGTTATTATTTAGAATTAATAGTGTTTTAAGCGATGGGAAAACAAAATAAGCATCTTCTTAAGAGCGTAAGTATAGGTACCTACTTGTTTTAGTTCTTGTGATACGCAAGCATTCAGTCGCTAAACTACAAAGATACTTTTTTTTTCATATTTACACGCACGTTTTTAAGAGCACACTGGAGAGTGGTGCAGCTACACTCAAAAATAGCAAAATATTTCAATATAGAGTCTGTTCGGAAAGAGAAGAGTCGTGGAATGTATGGAGCCCAATACATTCCGCGACTCTTCTCTTTCCGAACAGTGTAGCTGCTCCACTCTCCAGTGCGCTCTAATACTTACGTGTAAAAAGGTCTACTATTTAAGACAAAGTATTATATGAACTTCATTATTTCCTAGAAATCGACGAGTCAAAGGGCTTGTATTTAGGTACAATGTACCGGATACATTTAAGCTACAGGAAAGGTTACGTAAGAGATGACTCACAAATCTTGCGCTCAACAGGTCACAGCACAGATAATGAAATAGTCAGCCGCACCCCAGGAGCTCTTTCCATATTTATCTAACCGTTGTCGGATAAAATAAGACAAGCGCGACTCGTGAATTTCAGCTCTCAACTCTGTGTTTACGGAGTGGGGACGGGGGCCCGATGGGCTGTAATGCGAAATTCAAATCAGATATAAGCGATCGACGCTCGGCGCCGATAAGCGGTAACGTTACCTGCAATGCTTCGCTGATAGCCCTCCAGCCAGTCTTATATTGAAGACGTTTTATATGGAAACGTTAAAAATAAATTTAAAATACGATAAGCAGATTTTACGCGCTTAGGTGACTTTAAACGTTTACTAAAATATATTAGATACGTATTTTTAAGCTTGATTGGGGATATGAATTTGAAATCTTTAGTCTTTTATTCATAATGATAGGTATGCAGTTTTAGGGGAGAAAAGCCTAAAGCGGGTATGCGCAGTTTGATTGAAAATATTAGTTATAAGTAGTTTATAAATAAAATAAGTTACTTGCTTATGTATAACATTTCTTATAAGTAATAACAAGACTGTTTAGTTATGGAGGAGCGGGGCACCCTGATACAGGTTCACTCACCTAAAAGGAAGTTATAACCACTGATGGCAATTTGTAGAAGCTTAATAAGGAAATAAATAATTTTTCATTTTCATTGCGAGGTTAAGTGCGAATGACAAATATATGTAGTGATATACTTACTCAGAACTTCTTGTAAGCTCTGATCGGGCAACAAATTTATTTATTTTATCATACTTAAGTACAAAATGACAGTCCTTTGTTGAAGTACCTTGCCTACTTATGTACCACAGGCCTTGAAGTACGTTATTTTTCATTTGAATGTAATAAAATTTATTAATAAAATCAAATATGAATCTAAAAAAAAATTAATGCCTCGGAGGCCTAAAGCGCGTAAGCACGCGCTTTAGGCCTCCCTCCCTCTTAGGTACAGTTATATTATAATGCTTATTGCGTTACAAATTATATGGTGTTAAAAATCTTCCTTTTTTATTTTAATAAAACCGACCTCAAAAATAATAAATTAAAATATTACCCCTATCGTAACGAGAAAGTAGGTGTTGTGGCGTTAAACCGTGAGTAGGTATAACTTTAGTTTCCTGTTTGGAACTAATAACACCTGAGGCTCGGCTATCCCTAACTTCCCCTCTGGCCATGCAATGGTTGTATTGCCTGTTAAATTATGTAGTATTCTTATAAAATCCCTATAGTGAATCATATCAGATTATTCTAGCGGCCTCCTAACCTATTTTCATAGTGACCCTGCCTACGAAGCAGGAGGTCCCGGTTTCGAATCCTGGTAAGGGCATTACATTGTGTCTTTATCACCTTTCTTGAGTTATGGATGTTTTATGTAAATACTTATATTTATTTATTTATTTATGTTAAGGAGAACCAACAGCTACAAACTTTCAATAGATAATAAGATTAAAAACAGGAAGCCAATTACAGGAACTCACAGGTAGTTACAAAGTATTAAATTTTAAACTAATGCTAGCACCTACGCACACACATGCGTACAAAAAGAGAGGAAAAAAAAAGAGAAAAAAAAACATAATTGAAAATGGCAATAGAAGCCTTACAATAGATCCTAAGTTTAATAAGTTTAATACTTAGTACATTAGCGCCTGGAATGTCAGAGGTCTCAGAATTCGAGCGATGAAAACAAAATAAAGTAAAATTATCATAATGGTAATACAGTTAAATAACATAATTATGTAATGTCGATATCAAGGCGCCAATAAACTTAGTTGAATAAATTAATTTTTAATGCATTTTGCTCGAAATGAAAAAAAAAAAAAAAACAAAAAGTATACATGAATTAAATACATTGGTAGGAAGGTCGCTCACATAAAACACCGCTCAACCAAACTATGCCTCACATTGGGAACTTTACAATTAAATATATCGATATCAAGTTCCTTCGACAACTCATTTAGTCTTCGACTCGCGCGAACTAAGAAGCTATTCTGTCTATACTTGGAGGATGCAGTCTTAACAGATAATGGGGGATAGTACCTTAGATGTAATTACTGTTATAAATATGTAATATATCTATTATATATCGTCTAATACCCATAACACAAACCCTATTTGAGCGTACTGTGGCAAACATATCAAAAATAAACAAAAAAATCGCCAATGAATTTGGGTACACTAAGGGCCACTTGTATGATCCCACCGTTAACCCAGTGTCAAATTGTACTGGTAGTTCTATGGTAACTCAAGGTTTAAACGTTTAACCCCGGGTTAGTGGGATGGTGCAAGTGGCGCTAAGTAAGTACATATATTATCATTAGGAATTCTACATAAACTGATTCGACACTTTTCTACAAATCGCCCAACGACAGCCGCGGAAATATCCAGTGGTTAAAAACAAATTGAATAAAATCACTTCAAATATTCAACAAATAGTCGGCAATCACTTACGGCTTCAACATCACAAATTTAGCTCGTGTCACATTAATGTTGAATTTCAAATTACAGTGGCATACTTGCCTTGCGATTCGCCGTCATAGAAATGTTAGTTAGGCATTAAATATGGAGGGTGGTGTAGAACGGGGCTTGCAACATTCTGAGCAAGTGTAGCACCCGCGGCTATTTCTGAGACATCGATCGCAATCGATAGCAATCGCTGCGAGCCGCGGAGCCCTCGGCCTGACGCGGCGCGGCCGCTTCGACGCTCACTGATTTATTTATTTTTACATTTTACTTGCACTTTTCGAGTTATGGAGCGAAAAGTAGAATAATGTTATTAAAAAGCAATGAAAATTAAGTACCTAACAAGAAAAATATAACTGGTAACCACTCAACAATATTAGCCGTTTGCAAGTGAGCATGATAAACCGCGGTCTCGTTGCTTAACTAATTCTTGTAAGAGGATACTTGGATGAATAAGAATGGGATAAAATAACGATGCGGAATGATCCGACACTTTTACAACGATTGTTCGTTTCAAATGTATAAGTAAGTAAGTATTTTTTGTAAGTATTAGCAGCAGACCTTTATTGACGGGTGTAAAAGTATTTCCATGTATTCAATTGAAATGCCCCAGGAATGAATTCTTCGAAGAGATTCAAATAAAATAGCTTGAATTGGTTGCAGAAACTGCATTAGCCAATAAAAGGTAGTCGTTCATGAATGCAGCAATGCTTAATTGATACATATTGGTGCAAGATGGTGGTGGTTGGTGATACATATAGTGGTGATTGAATTTAAATTACAGTTATTTGTTTTCCTTTGGTGTGGCTCTTGAAGTATAATGTGCAGGTGACGTGAGATTTTAATGAAGGTGATATTCCAGGAGCCCGCAATAAGGTGAAGTTTATGCCGTACGTACATATCAGCTGCAGCAATTAGTTGGCAGTAATTAAGTAGGTTAGAGCAGGCGCCGCCGGCACGGCTTGTCAGCCGGTGCCGACTAGATTAAGGTCTGTGGCACGTGGTCTCACCGCTCGTAACTTGTTTTGCATGAATCTGTACGCGACTTTCATATGACTCCCGTAAGGAGTCTCCGCTCAGCACCTCTAATGTAAATGAAATTGTGCGCAAGAACCAAGAAACAAAGCAGGGCTTCTTGCCCGCTATTTATCGCCGCTCGCGTCTCCTAACTCCCACGTAATGGGGATGTGGAGACGCCGAGCGCAGTAATGAACCGGCCTGCCCTAACGTATGGCCTTTATTGATGACGCCCGCGCCCTCAACACTCTCGCTACTTTATTGTCTCGCTACGCAGCGACACCGTTTCAATTACGCGCGGCTTCTTACAATACTTTATGGTGATTGAATAATTTGTCGCAAGCTCCCGTTCGAACGATTCAGTTACTTACCATAATACTGAGTAATTTGGGTAGTGCGCGATTGTTAAAAGTTCCAGCTGTGTCAGCCGTCCTTTACACCAGGGGTAGGTATGCAAGTGTATGCGTATAGGATAGGTATGGCAGGTTCGTGTGCGCGATGCCGTGCACCACCTGTGATTAATTAATTTTCTTTCACGCTTCGAATTTAAGTCGCAATCGTTAACGGCAGGAAAGGCCTGTTGAGCCATAATTTACGTCTTCGCGTTCGACTGGAGTTGGTCGCGTCATTTGGAAATTGCGTGCCGGTTGCCTTATAACCATTAAATTTATATTGTACGTACATAGGAAATTAGGCAGTTGTTCAAATAGACTGCCGTGAGATTAGAATCGAACTTGTAAACTTTCGTTAAAAAGGTTCGAATATATACAGATCAATAATGTAACCCAACTTTCAATTCATCGATGTAACTATTTTTTGGATTAATTTTAAGTACGTATTTTTGGATCAATTTATATCATAATGTTATAGTGCAGGATAAAGCGGTTCTCGGATCTCATTAGCGGGAAGGTATTGCGCACTGCTAATCCGACAGGGGATTCATGGTAACGTAACGCCTCTATTATTAATGATACAGATATGCTCTGGGACAATTCCCAGCCCAACTTTAACAAATGCACATATACATATATATATAAGTATATGAGTATCCAAATATTTTGCGGCCAAATATATTTGTAGACCAACGATACATTCGTAACCCTTTAAAAATTGGTAGGAGCATTACGCGTACTTTTCACTCGTTAAAATTGTATGTTGGTATTATTAAGTACCTATACAGCTAGAGATATTTTTTAATTACATGATAAGTAACCATGAAACTCGTTACTAAAATATATTTTATGACAACGTTATCAGTGATCACTAGAATAACGTCAATATAGTCTTATTGACGTTATTCTCAAGATAATCGAAAATAATATTTTTGATTTAAGTGATAATTAGGTATAACTGATGCTCAAAAGTAGGTAACTTTTACAAGTAATCAAACTTTAAAAGCAGATCAATAAACAAAAAAGTGTCTACCTAGTTCAGTCGCGGCAATAGTAAGTTCATAGAAAAGGGGACTGTCACAAAAACTCTTAGTATAGGTATAGAAAGCGTAAAAATGGCCGAATCGATAAGTAAAGCTTAGAAGAAGCGATCCGGGTCGTGCTAAAACGGAAAGTTTATGGTAATCACGGAGCAGAGGAACCCGTGATTGATTGTTCGACGGGCCACAATGGCGGGAGAGACTGCTGAGTCGTGATAGACGTGTCTCTCCAACACGCATATCCAGCGGCCGGCCTAACAATGGAGCACTCAGAACAAGTTAAGCTTCATTTAAGTGAGTCTTTTAATCAAAAGTTAAGCTCGGATTGGCTTGTGACAACGGCCGTATCTCCATCTTAATTTAAAGGGTTAAAGGTCGTGAGGCGTAATCCTTATCGAGGGCTATCAGCGCCGCTTAGGTATGTAGGACATTCTTTAATGCGCAGTAACGACAAGGGTGCGCCCGGGCCGGCCCCGCACCAGTTAAGACACTAAGAGAAATGGCGATCGAGGATCCCAAGATTTAAGTGGCAGTTTCAAATGTGCCTACTTTTAGTGTTATTTCCTAAACGGAAACCATTTGTTTGCCTCATGCTCGATCGAGGAGAAAAATATACGCAATACCCAAGATCTTCCCCTAGAGCGTTTACGCGAGGATGGCCTAAAAAAATGCATATATGTATGTATGTGCCACGCAGAACTTGGTTTGGAAAGTGTTAATGAATATGGAGCTCCAAAAATATTAAAAATAGTAGATTTATATGTATCGTGTGAGGCGTATCTGCCATAAAAAAACTTGCCTATGAATCATCCAGTCCTGTCACGTTGTTTTGGGAAACCATTAGTTAAACGTCCAATAAAACGCAACGCGTATAGCGAACGAAAAATACAATTTACGGTATTATTTTATATCGCTAGAGTTATAAAAGTTTCTTATGCTCACAAGTTTTAAATTATAAAACTCGTTTTAAACGTATCCAGCTACGAAGGTAAAATAGAATCAATTTAGCTGAAAACTGAAAAACAAATTCATGAACTCGTGAAACATATTCGTCTGGCTCTGAAAGTGTCATCAGAAACAAACGAGTCTTTCCCCTAGTATTTATGTTTGGCGTCGAATGTTTACAAAGTTGATGCGATAGTATTCCCGCAGAGGTGGAGTTGGCGTGTTTTCATTTGTACAGCAGCGCAGGTGCGACTTCATGAGGCGAACACCTACATATGCATAAGGCGTGTCGACAGTGCTTCTGCCGTTGTTGCATTGATTGCTTATCGACTACCTACTCGCGCAATATGAGAACAAGAATTTTATGTCATATCGGGAAATATTTTAACATGCTATTGTATAGGACTCAGGGTTTACTAACCAATGTAACACGTGCTTAGTAATACAACAATAATTTCATAAAACACGCATTTTTACTGCCGCAAGAAAGTCACGTGGTATCACCCTATCACTCTCGTGCGAGGAGGCGGTGCCGCTATTAGCTTAACGACCATTTTAATATAAGAGATGACATATTAAATTTACGAGGCCAGCTACCCGTAACGCAAACCTCGCGTTGACGTGCCATGACCCCTCTGTCTCCTTTATTGCTGGAAATATAACTATCGGATGTGTTTATGATACGAAAAAGTGATTGTTTGCATTCATAGGTACTATTTTCTGTTTCTCCTTGTATGTATGCGTCACATCTATTACCTATAGCTCATACTTTACTTGAGAAATACTTTGTCAAAATAAATTATTTCATTAACAACTTTATTCGATGTACAAATTATATGAAAACACAAACACAGAAAGGAACACATTACTATTAATGGTATTTTAGCAAACATTGTCCACATACACAAAATACTTTGTTACTTAGCAAGTTTGTACATTTTATTGGAACACGGATCGGTTATAAAAATACCTTTGTACTATCAATATTGAACTTTTACAATTCACTAGATAAAGTATTTTATAAGTAGTATAGTATTCAATAATAGTATCAATATGCAGGGAAGTATTCATCTCAAATTACAAGGATTGAATACGATTATGGCAGCACTTGCAAGCTAAATAAATATAGTGCTGCTTGCCGCAAGAATTTAATTATTCAAAAAAATCTAGATTTATATTATGTATAAATATAAATGACATAAGGGTAATCTTAGATAATGCGACCAAGTTTCACACTAAGTTCATTACGGCTTATGTTTATCTACATGCATGTGTATATCGCAATACTATTGGCCTAAACCTACTTAAAACATATCCGAGCTCATCACATAAATAATTGCCTTTGGGCCGCTATTGTCCGTGTTAGGTGACGATGTCTTCTTGGGGTTGTAGCAGTTGGTAACCACATACAAAACGCGCGCGAAACTCGTCCCGTTTTCCGATGAAAACAACGGACGTATACAGGCGGCTTTACAGTTGTGGCCAACTATAGGAACACCTCTCGTAATAGAAGAAATAGTTAAAGGTGGGGTAAATCATATCCCATCAAAATCATAAATGTGATATGAGAGCCAAGTTCAATATTAAGAATATGCGTCGTTGTTGACTTTGCCGGCAAAAGAATTGAGAATAGGGGTAAGTTCTAGTTCGTTTAGGATGTAATTAAAGTTCAGGATTTGACTTGGCTAGTTTTTTACGTAGGCTATATTATAAGTATTTGTCTATGTAACTTTTCTAAAATTTAGTTTGTTGGTAATTTAGTGCATACAGACTGCTCTATGCAATGTTAGGAGAGACATTATTCGATAAATTTTCGCTGTGGCTGCGTGTGTAGGTACATTACGCGTCGCGAAAAGAGCCCGATTCATGCACACCTCACGTTTCGCGGAAGCGAACCGTAATTGCTCTAAAACGCCGCCCATTTGTTTGATGTCTTTGTTCCTTGTTTGCACCAAGGGTACATCACGCGGTACTGTACTCTGACGAATTCAGACCCGCGAGTTTCTACACCCATTATGGCGGAGACAATGGGTGACACAAAAAACAAGCATTAATAATCAGGAATATGCATCGGCTGGGGGCGGGTGCTGAGACTTTACAGCGACAGTGAAAGATGATCTCGGTGAAAACTTTTAGTGACAATGAAGGTGGGGGTCTGAATTGCGGGTGCGTTTTAATGAGTGTTCGCGGATTTTCCCCGTGAAGAGTGAAAATGTGTGGTATTGTTAACGGCTAATGCTTCCATACAATCTCCTGTTTATGATTATGAGTACCTGCCCCGAGTTTTTTGTTTAAAATAACACTTATACTAGCAGCAGCTGGCTGTACGAGTACGATAATATTTTACATTTTATACAGTAGCCTGTTTAGTAGTTAGTATATAAACATCTCACATAAGTAATATATAATGCCGAGAAAAGATATGCACTGCCTTTTGCCCTTTGTCTCGTCTTGGCGGGGGCACGGCCGTGCCCCCAGATTATACGTTTCTACAAAGTAATTCGTGGAACTTACTCGTAATTGTGTAAGGTCAACCAAAGCTTAGATGACTGAAGTAAATGCAACTATCAGGCCAATTCAAACGTACGCTGACATCAGAATGATATCTAAATGATGTCATTTAGTTACCTATCGTGCGTGTCGCTCCCGCCAATACATATACGGACAAGTACGAGCGAAATGAACAATAACTAAATGACATCATTTCGATATCATTCCGATGTCTGTGTACGTTCTGTTAAATACACTCATAATTATTTTGCTTACCAGGTAAAACTAAAATGTAGGTGAAGCATTGACAGCAATATTACTGTATAAAAATTCGAATAATAGTAAAAACATTGTGATTCGTAATTTACTCTTTAACGTAGATCTAATAATATTCTAAATATTTTAGTGTGTAAGTTTGTGCAGTATATTTTGGTTGAATAAACTGTTTGGGTTGAATTCAAGAGTTTTCTTTAAAACTCCGACGGAGGCTGCCCTATAACAGTTCGAATTCGCCTGTATGACATTATTTCGTCTTTTTCGTTATTTCGCTATACGATTGGTCGGAACGCCCTCTATGTTGCGTTTGATTCTCCAAGCTCAGGCTTTTATTACTAAACGACAGGAGCGAAGCTCTTGTTATTCACGATGTTTAAAAAATAACTCAATTAGACGCAAATCTCCATAGTCACATTTAACCCGGTCGACCTTACCTTTTTAATAGTATTTTATGCAACCGTTGTTTAAGAGAGGTCAAAAAAGGCGAGTGGCGTGAGTAACAATTTGAGGCGAAGCCGAAAATTGTTAATAAAGACGCCACGAGTATTTTTTGACTCAGTTAAACAACGTTGCATACAATACTTTTTCTACGACCAAGCACTTACTTTTGATAGATATTTGCTTAAACTTGTTTCTATTAGTAATGTAGACTGGTGTGGTTGCAGGCTTGACAGCTTAGGAGACCCACTAAAGTAGTAGAGTGAGATGGATATATAATAAGCTCTCTGACACTGATCAGGTCTGCAATGCGCCTAAAGGGATTATTTGATGTTATGGTATTGTTATTATAATAGATGTTTTATAAAGTGTCATTAATATTGTTAAAATGTAATAGTTGATTAATGTTAGTAAATATCAAAAGTATTATATAATGTCATAGTTAAGACAGTTGACTAAAACGAAACGCCGATGGACATGTACAATAACAAAACGCTAATGTCTAGAACTACGGATTTTGATATAACCTAACAACCTAAGAGAACGCTTTTGTTAAATATGCATTAAACTACGTGTTTTTCAGCAGATAAATGTGGTTTTAATTGATGATTCCACATGCTGCTTTTATCAGAAGTGGAAAAGAAAAAAAAAAAATTTTTACGTCCACCATATATTCTGGATTGGCGAAAAAGCCGTGGATTGCTCGCTTATTGTTGACGGATCACCGGATGAACGCCACCGGTCCAAGTGATTTTGCTGTAGTGTTCGCACCATTCATCATTGAATAATAATTATGGCAAATCTTTGGTGAAGCCTTATGAAGGCGGATGTGTTGTTTATGACTGTTTGCATGGCTTTCGTTCATGGCGTCATACCAATCTTGCCCAATACGAGAAGTTAGTTGGAATAAGACATTTGGTAAGCTATATCGTATCGTTTCAATTGTTGGAGTGAGGTACAAGCCACCTAAGTTATAATATAATTGTAAGCAGATCAAGAACTTGAGTGCCATAGTGTCAAATCTTGAATAGTATTACATACTTAATCAAGGAAAACCTGTGAAAGGTTGTGTTATAGACTATTGCACTTGTTGTAGGATAGTATTGCATGTATGCAAACATTTTCCAGCCTAAAATCTTAGATCTAATGGTACAATGGCAATGACCCTCAGTTATGAGTAATCGAGGAAGAAGAAGAATGTTAAAATGATCCCTTTGAGAATGTTTTGGGAAGTGTAGCATGATCACATTATGGAAAGAGATGTTAATAATTGTCATTTCAGATAAAGTTGTCGCTTCATTTATATTTTCACAGAATAAATGTGTTTTCCTGTTGGAGGTATTGTTTACCAGAACAAGCTTTATGTCTGCATAAGCGCAGAGGCGTTGCAGAATAATTACACACAAATGAGTAAAAGGATTTGGAGGTATATAAAATATAATCAGCCATACAAGATTGAACGAGGTAAGCCAAATTATACAAAGTTTTATGGTGTTATGTGAGCAGAATTCACATAATTTGTAAGTAAAAGTACTAGTAGGTATAGCATGGTAAAATTTTAAATAAAATATTTACAATTGAAATTGAAATTGTCTTCTACATTGAATAATTGTTATTTATTAACATGTTTCAAATGAAGACTGCCTGAACATGTTGCAAAAACAGAGAAGACTATAAAGCTTTAGAGGGTTTTTGTCGGAGACCCCGACAACCTGACTAGTGAAAATGTAAAATCAATGATAAAGAAATATAACAAAACTATAACTGAGTCAGTGATTGAAGGCTAATTGTATTGTATTGTTTCAAATAAAATAGAACAGGCCAGCATAGATACTAAAAGCATGTGATGTCCAAATGGAAAGGTTGAAGTGACATGTGCCATGAGCACGGACATGTACTCGAAGGATATGGTTGTTGACTGTACCATATCAGACAGTTCAGAAGTGAATTAATAAAAATGTTATGTTATGAATTATGATACTTGTAAAAGTGCTAATTAATTTAAATTATTAATGAAGTCTTGGTTAGTCATGGAAACCATAGTCAATACTACTATAATATAACACAAGAATGATTAGAATGATGACTCAATGCCTTGTTTCAAGGATAATAATATTTCTGAATGTGTTTGTTCCTAAGTTAAGCTTCAATCTAATTGTCAAATAAATAAAAAAAAAAATGCGGAATAAGATGTGACAGAAGCAGATCACATATTTTTGTTGTTTGTTAAATGTTGCATGTTGTGTGTTGTTAGAATGTTCGAATGTCTTCACAAAGGGCCACTGCAGCTGCTTGATGGGAGTCCTCACCGAACTGGATGGTGCAAGAAATTATTTGCAGTAAAAGAAATCTGTCGGTGAGAGATGACTCCGTAGTATGTCAAAAGTTACCAAGTTGAATGCTGCATGCACCACTATGAGAGAAGTTAAGTATTCTCAACACAAGTTCTTTTGTTTCATTAAGTTGAAGTATTTGGCTGTTTCATGCCAATTTTTATTGAAAATTTGACAGTGTCATAGTATAATGGTAATAATATAATGGCACTACATATGTGTTATAAAAGGTAAAATATAATAAATTTATTGGTGTTTTGACACGAAGGTGGTAAACCTTATGTGGGTATGTGAAGAATTAACATTGAAAGATGGCTAGCTATAGAATAGAATAAAATTACTTTTTAACAAACTGGGTACAGAAGATGACATTTATACAAGAACATTGTCCCAACAGTACCCAATATAGGCGTGCAATGTTTACTTACATCTACTTAATATCTATATTTACTATGCTAGCATCGTGCAAAGTATGCCTTAAACTAATTAGTTAGGTACCCAGAACCCAGAACTAATAGTTAAGTTATTACCTGACGTAACTAATTTTGTGACTTAAAAGCTTGGCGTTATATAATATTATCCCTATCATATTCAAAATATTCCTTAATATTGTTAAATGATTTCTGCATTAGCCAATGTTTTAGTTTACATCTAAACTGATTGCCCTCTAGATATTTTAGTAGATCGGGGAGGTTATTAAATATATCCTTTGCATTTATATATTTTACGTTTTTTTTAAATTGAGGGTTTGACTCTAGGACGAACTAAATCATGCTTATATTGGTTACGAAAGTTACTTTTAACTATCCATTTCTTAACAAAATATTAACGTTATGTCGTACAACAGTACATATTTCTAGAATATAAATTCCATTTAGCGTAAGAAATTCTTCCCTCTCAAAGTAGGCTCTATGGGATTTCCAGTTTAGATGTGGGTCAATGGTTATTCCTGTTTCACTAATATTAAAATCATCGGGATTGTAACTGCTGAGCTGCATAACATTTGTTTTGGTAAAATTTACATTTAGGTTTATTTTTCCTAGCCTTTCGATCGTTTTTCTTAATGTGCAATTATAGGCTACTTGCCTACTAGTCAAATTAGCTTCTTTGTTAACTGTCAAAACGATTTACTAGTGTGGAATTTACATTAAAACGAGTATAGTGACATCACGGTCAACTCACCTACTTTTCATATTTTTACCCGATTTATTAAATAGTACGTAATTGTGATTAAAAATAACTTTCATCTGTGTTTTATAATGATTATCACGCTTGAGACACGCCTGTATTTACTATCACGTATTCCGATTGATTTATTTCTATTGTTTTGGAATTATTACAATATTTTGAAATAACTGTACGTTGTCTATAAAAAAAGGTAGTTTTCAAACAGATTTAAAGCATGACTTCTTACGCCTGTGTTTTTTTAATTGCCGTAATAAAACACTGTGAATGACACAGACGAAAGTCTCGTACATATCGATAAATAAGGCTACACATTCATATGACAAATTTTATCCCATATGTCTTTGAAAATTCTATGCTCATACAATATGGACAGTATACAGATACACCTTAGGTCAATATTGTGATCACATGTTTTGTTGACATTATAATTTTTTTTATAAAATCTATTTTTAATACGAGAATCTCGAGAGAGTATGTGACTTGTTATATAAGTGTACATTCTGATACATGTTGATGTAATTGAAGCCATCATCATTCTTACCAGTTGACGTCCCACGGCTGGGCATATGCTTTCCCTGATTGGTCATATATAATTCATTCTGATCAAACATTTGGATAAATTATTAGAAAATATTTAGAAAGCAAGGATGGTTCAACCGTAATTTCAAATGTTGAATCCAAACGTGTTATGACTTATGTTATGTATGACGAACAAAATTATTGCCCTGACGTATGGTTACAGAATGTACTGGCAAAAGTCTGCGTGGGTCTGCATACCTGAGCATTGGTGCGAGTCTGGCGGGCCTAAGTGGCGCGCAGTCATCGCGGACATTGGAGTTGCTGAGCACCAGTCAGCTGCGTCACAAGTCCCCTGATGTGACTTGGAAGGCGTATGAGGCTCAAAAGTTAAGTGTTATAGAAGCAAGAAAAAAAAAAACTGCCGACTTTCAGGGCTAACCTAACTGTTAACCGATTATGAGTTATATAGTCATGTTTATTTTTGTTAAAAGAAAGTATTGCCGATTTTGCTGTTATTTGTTGATAAATATGATTGAGATTGAGTGATCATGTTCGCACGGCTACACTGGTGTCAGTGGTGACTGGTGGGGTACGGAGCGAAATGTCTCAACGTAATTGAGATTAATGAAACAATATTTTTAATGACATATTAGAGAATGTGTGATAAGTAAAATGTTACAAATAATAATTTTGAAATGTAAGTAATCTGGCTTGTGTGTATTTATGGCTTTCAGGTGAAGTCCATGGTGCAGTTGCGGCTGTAAGCGTTGGGTGGCCAGATCAATTGTGAACTGGTGAAGTCCACGGTGCAGCTGGGGCTGGAAGTTGTGGGTGGCCAGATCAATTGTGAACTGGTGAAGTCCACTGTGTAGCTGGAAGTCGTGGGTGGCCAGATCAATTGTGAACTGGTGAAGTCCACGGTGCAGCTTGAAGTTGTGGGTGGCCGGATCAATTGTGAACCGGTGAAGTCCACTGTGCAGCTGGAAGCCGTGGGTGGCCGGATCAATTGTGAACCGGTGAAGTCCACGGTGCAGCTTGAAGTTGTGGGTGGCCGGATCAATGGTGAACCGGTGAAGTCCACTGTGCAGCTGGAAGCCGTGGGTGGCCAGATCAATTGTGAACTGGTGAAGTCCACGGTGCAGCTTGAAGTTGTGGGTGGCCGGATCAATTGTGAACCGGTGAAGTCCACTGTGCAGCTGGAAGTCGTGGGTGGCCGGATCAATTGTGAACCGGTGAAGTCCACGGTGCAGCTGGAAGCCGTGAATGGCCAGATCAATTGTGAACTGGTGAAATTCACGGTGTGTTGTTATAAGTCGTCTGTATCCTGATGTAGACGGAGTCAATCGTGTCGCCGATGTAATCACAAATCGAGGAACAACAAGAAGAGCCATCAACAAGATGTGTATTATCCCAACTACAGACGTTGTCGAAGGGAAGAATGGTTTACCTACCCATTAAAGGGCAACAAACTCTGAATTCTGTAGAAGGGACTTTGCTACATTTCTAAACCGACCTATAAGAAGATATAGTTTAAGAACAAGCTACTGTTCAAGCACCTTTCATCTTCAAGCGAAAGCAATCAAGCTAAACATATTGCAGGATTTGCAGGTTGTCGAAGGGTTGACTAGACCTCCATTCTAGACCCGTGAAAGGCAACATAAAGAATTTCTGCAATTTTTTTTGGACCTAGCTATACGCGTTGCAGGTTGTCGAAGGGTTGACTAGACCTCCATTCTAGACCCGTGAAAGGCAACATAAAGAATTTCTGCAATTTTTTTTTTGGACCTAGCTATACGCGTTGCAGGTTGTCGAAGGGTTGACTAGACCTCCATTCTAGACCCATGAAAGGCAACATAAAGAATTTCTGCAATTTTTTTTTTTGGACCTAGCTATACGCGTTGCAGGTTGTCGAAGGGTTGACTAGATCGCCATTCTAGACCTGTGAAAGGCAACTTAAAGAATTGCAACTGTTTAGTTGAAAGCCAGGCTTTCAACGCCGGGAGGATGTACGAGCACCCGACGGCCACGAAGGGATGCGGGGTGCGGGACGCAGCCCACACGGTAGAAGAGCGCGGCCGATCGGTCGCTCCCACCAGTCGGCGAGTCACCTCTGAAGCACGCACACGTCACTTAGAGTCAATTTTTATAATTTTCGTAATTTAACTTTGATATTGTGAACTTAGTAATAAATAGCTGGAGTTCTTATTGTCCGCCTGGACAATAGTGGCAATTTTATGTAGAGAATGGAAAATGTGACTAACTTCAACTGGGTCCTCGTATTTCATGTTTTAATTAATGTTAGAATTGTTTCACATTTTTGATAACTAAAATCACAAATTAAACATTGTAATTTTATGTTTGTTTAGGGACAAACAAATTTTTATCAGGAAGGCCGACTGATAGATATTTGCTTAAACTTGTTTCTATTAGTAATGTAGACTGGTGTGGTTGCAGGCTTGACAGCTTAGGAGACCCACTAAAGTAGTAGAGTGAGATGGATATATAATAAGCTCTCTGACACTGATCAGGTCTGCAATGCGCCTAAAGGGATTATTTGATGTTATGGTATTGTTATTATAATAGATGTTTTATAAAGTGTCATTAATATTGTTAAAATGTAATAGTTGATTAATGTTAGTAAATATCAAAAGTATTATATAATGTCATAGTTAAGACAGTTGACTAAAACGAAACGCCGATGGACATGTACAATAACAAAACGCTAATGTCTAGAACTACGGATTTTGATATAACCTAACAACCTAAGAGAACGCTTTTGTTAAATATGCATTAAACTACGTGTTTTTCAGCAGATAAATGTGGTTTTAATTGATGATTCCACATGCTGCTTTTACTTTGAAATAAAATTGTAAATTTAACAAATATTTTTCATTCAAGAAGTAGCAAAGAATACGGTACGGGTGGGAAAAGAATGAATGAAATAAAAAAAACCGGTCAAGTGCGAGTCGGACTCGCGCACGGAGGGTTCCGCACCATCAACAAAAAATTGAGCAAAACAAGCAAAAAAACGGTCACCCATCCAAGTACTGACCCCGCCCGACGTTGCTTAACTTCGGTCAAAAATCACGTTTGTTGTATGGGAGCCCCACTTAAATCTTTATTTTACTCTGTTTTTAGTATTTGTTGTTATAGCGGCAACAGAAATACATCATCTGTGAAAATTTCAACTGTCTAGCTATCACAGTTCGTGAGATACAGCCTGGTGACAGACGGACGGACGGACGGACGGACGGACGGACAGCGGAGTCTTAGTAATAGGGTCCCGTTTTTACCCTTTGGGTACGGAACCCTAAAAAACATGTCTATGGTTCACTCATCTGTCAGAGAATGGTCAGAGATGACAATTAAAATTAGGTTGGCAACAATGTATTTCATACAATATTTTTTAAGTGGTGATTACACGAAGTATCGTAAAAGTGCCAAAAAGATACTGCGTGTATGCACAAATACTTTTTTGGGGAATAGACAAGACTTCTCTTGACAACTATAAGATAGGGGTTTAAAGGTGTGTGCACGACCCTTTAAATGACAAATAAAAGTACGGGAGTAGAAAAAATTTGGTAAAACTATCTGAGTCTCGTAAATTTACATAAGACCAATTGAATTATCTGAGGCATAACACAAATGTCGAAAATTTACTATATACTGGACAACGGTTGCGTGTTGTTACAAGTTAATCGAGGGCGAGGTTTACTGCGTCACATGATTGTAATGGTCTTGTAAAGGGTGAATGTAATGTATTGCGGACGGTTGTAGACGACAAAGTACTAGTAAACATTAGGCAAAAGGTTTGGCAAATGTGCGGACGTGTTCTTTCGTAGAGATAACTTGATTAAACCAAGGATTTTGGTTTGAATTAAAGCATTCATTTGAATTTTGAATTATCTTAATGGTAAGAACAAATTAAATTACTTTGTATGAAAATATTTTAATTTATGTTTTTCAAGTAGACACAATACTATTTAAACTATAAACCGAAATAAATGTCATATAGTAAGGAGAAAATGACCAAAGCCTCCAGTGGAGTGGTTCAGGCACCTGTCAGGTAAACGGGGATAGTTAGTACAATACTTAGTAGATACTAACGTCCTAAAGTATAATTCAAGAAGACGTATTTAGTTGTGGTGACATCTCGAATACACACATCGCGGCCCTCCCCGGGAAAAATCTAAACACAGTAAAAGCTGAGTTTACTGGTGTTTGATGGCTCCTCTACACGATGAGCCAACGCCGGCCACTCCAAGGGACGTATGCGTTAGAGGGAGCAAGTGATATTGCTATCTCATTCTACCGCATGGCTGCGTCGCCTGCGTCCCTTGGAGTGGTCGGCGTTGGCACATCATGTAGAGGTGCCATTGTTGGCTCCACTTGGATCCGCGCCAGCGCTCTTCTTCGCTCCTAATTGATATCTGACAGACAATGTTAAACACTGGGATTGACTTGCGCTGCGCAGACGATTTCATGTTTGTGTTACGATTTACGATTCATGAATTTAAAAAAAGTTCATGATCGTTGAAAATATGTAAATTCTAAGAAAAAATTACTTGACCTTGAGTTTGACAGCTGTATTGGATGGCCCAGTAAGGCGCCATATAGTTTGTGGTAAGGACACTAAGCACGCAATCAGAAATATTTATATATATATATATATAAATTTAGTTGTTTTAAGTTTTTTTAAGGACTGTATAATGTACCATTAACGAAATTTACTTTTGACAACCGTTTAGGTAAAAAATGCACAGAGCTGTAGGTACGTTAATTTTCCAGCAATTTTGGTGCAGCATTGTTGGTTAAAAGCATCTGTATACCTTACTCTCTTAGGTGGAATAGATAATTAGGGTTAATAACAGTAATATTAACCTTAACCAATCCTCTCCTTAGAAAAAAAATGAAGAAAATCCTTTTGTTTTACTATGCTGCACCAAAATTGCTGGAAAATTAACGATCACTGAATAACACATCTAATTCACTTTCAGTTTGAAGTTGAAGAGCAATACGCAATTTTACATACAAGTTATTTATCATATCAAGTTGTAATTAAGTAGTTGTAAAAATGACTTACCATTTTGTTGTTGATTTCGTGAAAATGTATTTCGCACACTTTATCTACTATGTCTTCACTTTGAAACGTGACGAAACCGAAACCTGAAACAAAACAATAAAATGTTAGAACTCGGTATTATAAACTTTTACAGCAGTTATTGCGAGATACGTTCTAACTGCGAATATAAACTACACTCGTACTAGTAGTAAAGGTAAGTTTGCGCTTCGAACATTTCACGATTCGACAAGTCTCGCTATTACTGGCTAATATCCCGGAAAATAAGTTATAAAACTTTAAGTTACCTGTGAGCACCGACAATGTTTAAGTTAAAATTGTCTTATCTTTGGGATAGTTTTAATTAAAGGAAATTTGTGTCGGACTAGTTTAAAAGAAGCGCGTCAGTCAGTTTTCGACAACATCAGCTATCCGGTATCGTGCGGCGCGTGGCGCGAGCAGGCACGGCCGTGTTCGTACCTACTACCGATTTCATAAAACATAAACTCACCAACTACTTTCATAAGTGTCGTCATCGACAAACCATACAATATTCCTTCCTTTAAACGTTCCCATATTCGCTGAGCCGCAGCGCCGAACAACTTCGGCGATACGTTCCGCATTCGACGCATAAGATCGCTCAAGTTCGCTCCCCTATGGGATTCATGAATTACAAATTGCGATTTCGAGTTTCGCGCTCAACATCCGAATTGCTTTCCGATATTTACTCTATACTCTTAGATAACTTACTTCAGAGATTGAAATGTGTCACCTGAATTACTAATAATTACCTGACACGGGCAAGTTTCCGCTTAAAGTGTCAACCAAAACACGATGATGAACCGGCGTGTTTCGGTCAGTTAACGATGAAGACACACACACGCAGACGTGACGTGACGCCTCCACTACGACAAATAGCATTAGCGAGCCGCTCGACAAACAGGAGGTGGCGCCGCGATTATGCTGACACGTAGGTGCCGAGGGCGCGACTCCCCTGTCTCGCGCAAAAACTTTCTAGTTCGTCCCATGTCCACATGTTGATATGAGCACGTGTGAACAAGTCGCCCGCACTATACATGATGCGGGATCAGCGTCTCGCTGTATAAGAAGGGGATAAGTAATTTTGAAACCGAGTCACATTCTATAAACAAACTATGAACCGCTATTTTGAGCCTCGCTAATCAATACCCGTCCAATGCTACTTTTAGAGGAGGCAACTATATGACAATTTTATAGTCGATAATTCGGGCTTTCACGACTGTTCTGCCCTAAACAAACAACGCGAACTCTGCGATCGGCGAAACTAGGACGCATTTGGTATTTCGCGCGCGAACGGATGGCTTTACGTTGGAATTGAGGCAAAGATAATAACACCCCGAAACACAAATAAGGGTTCCCGACAAGTTCCATAGATGATGGTGTTTTCTTAATCTATCGGGCATATAAATGCATCAGAAAAAGTTGAGTACCTACAAATTATTTTACTGACAACCTTTTCGCAATTCTTCAGCTTGTATTTACGGCTTTTTAATATTATTCATATTCATTATTTTATTAGTCATTATTATATTTTATTTAACTATAAAATATTTTGAGTACTCACTGCAGTACATAGCGGATGCCACATTGAAAAATGAAAAGAGTTGGCAAAATCGGCAAGCAAAGAATCGCGGGGCGCTACGATGCCCTTATTTATGCGGGTTCGCAAACCGAATAAAGTAGGAAGCAAGCAACAACGGTCCGTCTGAACTTATCTGCGGGCCAATGGCTAAGCAAATATGAAATAGGATCTCCGGATGAAACTAAATGAAGTTCCTCTAAACACGCGAGTTAAATTCGTCAATGTCAGTTATCGCATACCTAAAAAGTTTTGGATTTCGTTTTTCTTTTGTGTGGCCGCTCTAGATAAATGGGCAGTTTTCTAGAAATTCGTCCGCGTCACTTCTGGTAACAATGGGGAAGATAAATATCACTGCGTAAGAAAAGGATTCTGTAAACATAATTATTTGAACTTGTAATTGTAGCCGTGAAACGCTAATGAAAGTTCTCGAGCGGCGTCGCTCCAGGAATTAACTTTATTTTTTCCGGCTTCAATTAAACTGCCTTTATTTTTTAGGAGGAATACTTTAATTAAATCCGGAAGCTTACAGGTGATTTGCGAGCAGTGCTTTGGACGTTCGGTGAGATAAATTGAGTTTGCATCACGGATCGAGAAGTTCCTACTTATATTAATAGCGGGCTCGCACCTGTGCGGGTGGTATTTCCTATTTTAATATGTAAGAAGTGGGGGGGTTGTAAGGCGAAGATTATGAAAGTGTCTTCCGATATCGGGTATCTCGACACATCTGTCGGGCGGCACGTGGCGCTGACAGTGGGCGGGCCGCCCGCCCCGCGCCCTCGCCCCCTATCGGGGCCACCGGCAGTATAATCTGCCCCGGCACTGTATGAAACACCGGCCGGTGGCGTTTATGGTGCTATAATAACCGTATAAAGTGCGACTTATTGTAGGCGTCGATAACGGACGTTATATACAAGCTTAGGCCTCTAGTTCGTGCCCCCTGTGCTGACGTTTTCGTCGTCAAAGCTTTGTATTTTTTTATGGTACCTTACTTTCTTTTCTACGATACCTTACTAATACAGTTATGATTTTTCGAAGTTTAGTTTAGTCGTGTTTCAGGTTACATTTTGAATAGCCATTTATTTAAATAATTTCAATTGACCTCATACAATATATAAGTGTTATAATTAGCTAATAAATAAGTACATGACCCCCCAGAATACAAAAATGTGTGATGAATTCTTTTAGAAAGAAGTATCAAAGTCTGTTAGGGGCCGAAGGGGTATTAGACAACAGCGTAAGGTCAGTCAGGACAATTGTAACTATGTGGCAAATGCAACTACCTACTCTAAAAATAAAAGGAGTCTAGCTAGAGCCACTTCTATCCATGGCACACTTTCGCCAGTCATAATATAATGGTATAAGTGGCTCTAGCTCTAGACTTACTTCTTGTAGTTTTAGAGTAGTTGTATTTGTCCCATAGGGGCATTTGCTGACCATACCTATATGAAAATTTAAGAATGAATTGCAAATATATATGGGAAATGTTATTTTGATGTTGATACGCAGTCTATGCAAAGTGATCAAAGTATATTAGAGCGCAAGTCATTGACGACAGTGGACTGCGCGCGAAAAATAAAAGTAGCATTCGATGTTCGCGGTAACTAACAAGTTTTCATTAGGAGCGCGCAGAACAGCACTCAAATGAGCAGCAAACTTGCCCAGCCGCGCTCCGACGTCCAAACTTTTGTTATTGTTTCGCTTCATTATTGTAATACGAAATACGCAGCAGTATAATTAAGAGATGCCCTAGAATTGTCCTCGCCGACGGAATAGTTGGCCAAAACTTTTATCTACGAGCTCTCATCGTGACAGAATGTTTGCTGCGTAAATAATTGCCATTTTTCTTCTGCGTCCAGCTAATAATAACAAGTTAATCGTAATAGTTATTAGGAATGAGAGACCGTTAGGAGAAAATTGGCCACGCTATGTCTAAACGTCGTGGCGAATTCGGGTCTTATTATTAGATATCGGCTGATTGTTGGCGGTTGATTAATTAATGGCTTACGCATAGCTGCGGGGGAGTCGTACTGTTTGTCGCCAAGTCACTATTACTTGCTAAAGTATTCATAAGCAAATACAGAAACAAACTATAATAATGATGAGTTAAAAGTTCTAATTAAGTTAACAGTAACTTTTCTATTTTGTATATTTCATCATTGTACCTCTAAACAAATTAAATATTCGTAAGTTGTGGATGTTCGAATTTTATTTGAGTGTGTTTTAGTTCAAACAAAGATGGAAAGAAGCAGACAATACATTGTTATGGAAACAAACAGTTTATCAAAATTGGAAGTTTTAAGGTAGTAGCTGATTCCAAGACAAATATGTACAGAGATTCTAATGCATTCTCGGCGAAGTGAAAACTGTGCGCAAACTTTCGGCTGAGCGAAGAGATTCAGCAGATAAAAGCTGTTGTAAAAAGAATTGGCTCCTCTTCATTTTCTCTATTGTGAAGTTGAATGGAACACGAACAATCAACTTTCCCGTCTAGCTGATTGTGTGGAGACACCCTTATTGTCTACCTTCAGGTAAATAAAATAGAAACACAATTGGCCCGGTACTCGGTGCGTCGAGATGCTGAACTTTTAAATTCCCAAACTTGACTAAGTTATTTTTATTTACTTTCATTTATTTTGTTCGTTTCAGTGTACAGTTGCCGGTACGATTTTTCGATACTTCGATTCTTCACCAGTGTACAAATAAATTTTCTGAAAACTTGTCTAAAGATATGAAAGAAACTGTGTCATATATCAAGCACACATAAAATTCTTTGGAGCGATACGTTAATACACGAGAATTTATTTGGTACGTTACATCGAGAGTGACCGTTAGGCCGCAGCTAGCGGAACAATTTATCAAAGGCGACGGAACCCTCGTCCAATCAGTTGATAGCAGTGCCATAAATATTTACTTTAATAAGATTCTGTCCTTTCTTTCGCGACCCTATTGTTTTACAGCACACTTTGCCCTATGGCTTTGACTTGCAGTAGCCAATATTAGAAACAAATACCATTCAATTTTCATGTAACTATTTCAATAAAATGTGAAATTTTTGGACTAAACAATGTCATATTTGATCTCATAGGTATTTCAAAATGAGAGAACGTCAGAATGACACCCGACAATATGTTACTTCCTTCTTGAAGACGGCTCAAATAAAGCATTACTCAAGTTTTCGTAGTATTACTGAAATGCCAGAAAGACATCATTAATGCTATCCTTAAGCCGCTAAGACGCCAGCATTACTAGAAGCGTATGGACGACCAGATAGTCGAGTATGATTGTTGTGGTCACCCGGGATCGCGTCTAGATCGCGCAAAGCGCGTAATCCCGCGGAGAATACGTGCCTGCAACTCAAGGGATGGGATTTGCGGGATCATCAGGCAAGACGGGAATTCCCCCGTTGGCCTCGACGTTGCTACGAGTCTGATCTGCGTGTTCAGTTGCAAGATAAACTGGATAGTGTAATCCTTACATCAAACTATCGCCCTGTTTGTCCTCTCATATGCAGCCGGAAGAAAACCGATGTATGCATAAGGTTTACTTTGTAGTTGTAAGTATGCTATTTCATTTACTAATGAGTAACGTATGTGTAATTTATTTAACTTCACACCAGAAAAGTCCTTGACTGCATAAAAATGATTGTCACGTCACTGCGTAAATCAAATAAGATTCATAAAGCTGGGGCGAAAAGTTAAAACTTATGATTATGGCACAGACCCACATATTCTAATATTAATAACGGCTCACACGAATCCCACAAAGATCGGGCGTTCAACGTTCATATGTACATTTATAATTCAAGCACTGCCAAAGAGAAGTGCATGATTCTGATAATATCCTTTTAATTGCGTAGCCAGCGTGGGAGCATTGTGATGCCACGAGCGTACGCTCGGGGAGGCAAGGCGCTCACTTGTTAGTGAGACTACGGCGCGGCGGTAAAACCAAATATTAACAATTGAGGAAATGTAGTCTGATTAAGATTTAGAAGGAAACAGTAATATGTTTTATAAATTTATTACGCTTATAGGAAATGAATTTTGTTTAGTGACTGTCGTAATACGAGAAGATAACATTCTCTGGTAGTCTTTCATGATTTCAATTATAACTTTTCTTTTTAACATATTAAATGACAGCAAATTAACATAGGGAGGTTACTCGTACTTTGTTGTAAAAACACAAAATCCATATATATTTTAAATTTATTTTAGGTGGAAAAAAAAGTTGAGAACTGAACGTAGACAATTTAACCCATAGCGATACGTATCTCTAAAAACTTTGCACTTGAAAAAGAGTCGTCCGAAAGTTGTAGGACGGGTCGTATTTCGAGTTGTCCTCGGTCGAGTTCTCGAGTGACCGGCCCGGGTCAGCCGTTATTGCGAGAACGCTTATTTGCAGAACACTAGAGAACAGTTTTCGTGCTGATTTTGGCAATATACGACTAACGGTAGTGGCCGGTGTGTGGTGTGGAAACTTTTTCGGATTGTGTTTCGAACGGTTTACAAAACCGCCTATTTTGTGATGAGTCTTTTATGCAACCATATTGTGTGTCCAGGTTTTCTACGAGACATAACTATTAAGTAGGATAGGGTAAACTACCCAGCAGCAGCACTCGGCAGGGTTGAGTGATAGTAAGTTTCTACAAAAATAAATGTCAATGACTGGTATTATTATTTAAGTGCCTTTCATTGTGTAGTTAACCCTAACTGGCACAACGTTATGCTAAGCCACTTGAATTTCAGGCGTGTATAAGTAAGGCATGAGTGCAATTTTTTGGCCACTTAATGAAAACATAAAAATGTATATAATCATCTTCCTCGCGTTGTCCCGGCATTTTGCCACGGCTCATGGGAGCCTGGGGTCCGCTTGGCAACTAATCCCAGTAATTGGCGTGGAACTAGTTTTCACGAAAGCGACTGCCATCTGACCTTCCAACCCAGAGGGTAAACTAGGCCCGTATTGGGATTAGTCCGGTTTCCTCACGATGTTTTCCTTCACCGAAAAGCGACTGCTAAAGACAGAAACTAACTAATAAAAAGTAGTAGCAATTAAAAACATTGTATTATGTATAGAGTTATAGGTGACACAGCTCAGGTAAGCAGGAAAGCACATCAAATATTATATGTTGGTAATTAATAATAATCAATCAGATTTATATAATATGTTTTCCCATTTCTTTTAATAACTTTATTTTCTTTTCCTTTTGTAAGAATTTGATATGTTTTCTGAAAGAGCTACGATTTTGTATGATTCCATGTACATATGTATATTTTCTAAATCAAATTTCTATTACACCTTATGTGTATAATTGCATGAATTCTATAGTAATTTAAATTGTATTTTTTCCCTTATTTTCTCGTAATGCATGTTAATTATAAGATGTAATTATTTTTGAAAAGATGTGTCCCGCCGAGTTTGTTGCCGGTCCCATATTGGGATACCCTCCTCCAATTGAGGGGGGATTTAAATCTTCTCGGGGCAGAGGTGTAGGGTTGGAGCCGGTCTACCTAGCTTTATTTGACGTTCATAAGCGCATTGTAATTATGCCTACTTGAATAAACTATCTTTTATCTTTATCTTTAAATATGAAATGATATTTCGTACATAAGTTCCGAAAACTCATTGGTACGAGCCGGGGTTCGAACCCGCGACCTCCGTATTGCAAGTCGCATGCTCTTACCGCTAGGCCACCAGCGCTTCTTCGCTTCGCATAAAAATGTATATAATGTCTGCATATTTTTGCCGAAGTCTCCTACGAAATGAAACAACTCGCAAACAATAATGCACGTGACTAGAAGTATGTTACACCACGTGTCTCCTCTCCACATCACGGTAAGAAACTCCGGGCGTATGTGGACACCCTGATTTCTGTAAGTACCTACATCATATCAGCTCGACATTAACCAAAGAGCCACTTGTGAAACCACCCTTATACTTAAAAGTCGATACATTGAACGCTTTGATCCACGCTTTGTTCCGGTAAGGGCCTGCACACACGGAGGCATAAGTGCAGAGCGTATTTGCGTGCCGCGATTACGGTGGTGCAGCTGTGTTTACAGTGGAATATTAAACGAACGTTAATGAATGCTTAGGGTTTTAACTTTCTTTAATTTTAAAGTGATTTTGAAAAACTTCAATGGTGTTTTAAGGATTACATCCCGTATAAAAATCAACCGACTGTTCGATCTCGATGTTTAGTATAGGTACAGTCAGCAGCAGAACTTGCTAAGCGAGCGAGGTGTTCAAAATTACCTTGATACGTTCTTATTCTCTTAATAATAATATAGCGTCAAGATTATTTTGAACATCTGGCCTGCTTAGCAACTTCTGCTGCTGAGTACGTTGTACGTTATTTTAGTGTGTCATGTCAATAAATGGCTGTAACATACGGACGGATAGACGGACATGAAGAAACTACGATAAATATATCTACTACTATCAAAACAAACTCCACATTCAACAAATAAATTACTTTCGGGGTACTAAATTAAACAATTAATAAACCTATAACGAGAAACAATACACTTTTCCTGGTAATAAATAATTCAAATGCATTAATAATAATAACAAATGATCCTGTGATCGTGACGTAAAACTTTTGGGATTATATAATTGAACGATGCTCGTCCATTGTGTTAAAATATTTGTGGTGAAATATCGAAATTACTTACAAAATAACTGGCTCGTTTAAACTTCGAAAAAATATATTTATTTGTTTCCGTTCCTATTAAGAGAGGGCTAACGCAAAATTGTAGTTTTTTTATTGAATTATTACACTTTTTAATCAAGGGCCAATGCCATGAACAAATTTAATCGAAAACTAGACTATATTTGCAAGGGAAAACTATAAGAAAACCTTAAAAAGTGGCTGTGGCTTGAGGAAAAAAAAACATTTTATACTTACTAATATTATACTCGGGTACTTTTCTTTCCACAGGCAACTAGTACTCATCGAGACAAATCTAAACAACCCCAAACAAAATTACTTTACAGTACCTACATATGGGGCTACTTTTCCGCACTAGTGCGTAAAATAGCACTTTTCGTGCGTATGTCGAAACTTTAAAGTGCCATATGTACTGTAAAACGTTGTTCGATACACGTGCGAATAGGTAATTCACAACTCGTGTCGATTTAAAACACTCCCTTCGGTCGTGTTTTAATTGATCGCCACTCGTTTCGAATTTCCTCTTTTTCGCACTTGTATCGAAAATAACTATTTCCTTGTTTTATCACAGTGTTCTCATGACCACCTCCTGTCTCCATCATCAGATTAGCTTGTCATCATAATATTGCATTGTCATCCGATTTACACTTGAATGCAAGGTTAGCTCGATCGAAAATCAGCAGGTGGGTCAAATTTAGCTTCCAAGATTTGACAAATCAAATCCAATTTCATAATATTCCATTCTAATCCTGTTATTTAGGATTAAATTAGCGTAGTCAGAGTTGTAATGACGGAATCGGATAGGAAATTTACAGGTAGGTCGCAATAAAGACGCGCATAAGAGAGAGTTAACTGCGCAAAGTAATCGCGGCCGACCGTTGTTTTACGGTCCAATTTTGCATATCCCAACATCTGTGAGAACAATAAACCCGAAAGAGACGCCGGGGTGTTGTGCGGAGTTGTTACTTGTTATTCCGTCCAAATCTATCCTTTTAAAAGCTTAGAAACGTGTTTTTATAAAATGCGTTTGATCTACATTAATGTGTAACCTAAAACGTTGTGCTGGATTCAAAATATTTTAGAACGGTGATGAACGGTGTCCACATAAAATTAAATTTTACTGTATATTCCAAGAGTACTTCAATGTTTCCCTATAATTTATATGTCTATATTAAAACTAATACACGTGTATTGTATAAGGCAATACCTACTCATAATCTAAAAATCATTTATGTAACTAAGTAATTTAGAACGAGTTGTTGTTGTTGTTTTTGAATAATTCCGATTGATTTAAAAACCATTGAGTCATATAGTCATATCTTTCATTACCTTCTTACTCAACCATGCATCTTTCTCCTAGCAGTTACCTTGGGACTGGGAGGGAAAGGATAAGTTACAAACTTGAAAAATGTACCTACCTTAAGTTGAACGAAACATTAATTTGATCAAAAGTAATTAAATTTATGCAATTATAAATTTACCCACCCTGCTACTTTTATTAGAAAGCCAAAACAACCTCATATTTAAAACGATATGGCTTATGGCTATGCAAATGCTTATGAAACTGACAGGCATATTCGGATTTGAATAACAGGTTATGAATTAGATATGGATCGGATTTATCAGTGTCAAAAGTGAGGTTTCGTTGAAGAATTGTCACTTTTGACACTGACAGATCAGATCCATAACTGATCCAAATCTAAGACATAACCTGTTATTAAAATCCGAAGAAGCCTGTGATTCTGCTAGTATAAAATATCGATGCGACATATTCGTTATAACATACCAATTATAAAACGCGCTATGAATTACATAATACAAAATAGTTTTAGCATGATCGCATCAAATTATTTTTTCTACTCCCGTACTTTTATTTGTCATTTAAAGGGTCGTGCACACACCTTTAAAACCCTACTTTATAGGTGTCAAGACAAGTCTTTAGTCTATTCCCCAAAAAAGAATTTGTGCATACACGCAGTATCTTTTTGGCGATTTTACGATACTTCGTGTAATAACCACTTAAAAAATGTTGAATTAAATACAGTGTTGCCAACCCTATTTTAAAGGTCATCTCTGACAAATAAGTGAACCATAGACATGTATTTTTTTAAAATTTCATTCATCATTCATTCTTTTCCTGCCAGTACCCTCCATTTTTGCTACTTCTTCAATTAAAAATATTTGTTAAATTTACAATTTTATTTCAAAGTAAGTGCTTGGTCGTAGAAAAAGTATTGTATACAACGTTGTTTAACTGAGTCAAAAAATACTCGTGGCGTCTTTATTAACAATTTTCGGCTTCGTCTCAAATTGTTACTCACGCCACTCGCCTTTTTTGACCTCTCTTAAACAACGGTTGCATAAAATACTATAATCGTATGACATAATATGTTAAGCGTATTGACTAAATAATTATTATTTAGTCAATACGCTTAACAATGTGGATGCACGCTATTTTATAGCGATCGTAAATAATAACGATACTCCTGTTTGCCGTTCTTTGAAAGTACAAGCAAGCCCTCGTTAGTAATGCTGCGATAAACATTGTCTTCAATTAAATATTATTGAAAGGATCCTAAAGTACATAGCTTTTTTACACACTTTTTTATTTACTATAAACGCCTAAAGGAGTTTAGCTCGGAAGAAATTTAAAATAGGGGCCCGATTCCGATTTTGTAATATACATCTATTAGATATCTTGTAGGCATCGCCAAGATACGATAACGATATGTTTAAACCTGTCAGATCCCAAGGGCTCAAAGAGCCAGAACGCTTATGGTGACGTCACACACGTGGGAATTGACGGGTTAAGACTTAACCTGTCAAATTTGACATTTCCGCGATTCTGGAGATACTCTTGAACGATTTCCACAAGATATTACTTAGAGATCTAATCCGCATCTATCGTAAAAGTGACATTGGTTGCCCGAATTGCGCTGCAAAAGAGAACTAGTTGAAATCTAAACTACATATAACGTATCTAGAATGGATCTAGTACGTGTCGTCTCTTGTGAATATCTTGAAGTTCGAATACGGCAGTAGATGTTTTTAAAAATTGCAAACTCTCTCGCATTTAAATTTGAAAAGTTGGCCGGGACCGTTCGGCTCGGTAACGGTAAAAGGGTATTACTTATGAATCAATAGTTAATGAGTATCAATGGGAGGCTTTTGAAACTCGCCGGCCTCTCTGTGTGCATTCTCGGCGCATCATTAATATTGAAACTTACTCTCCCGTCCATTGTCTCTCGAGTGGGCCTCTTTGTATAACTATACAGCAACTTCCTTGCCCAAATGAAACTACTCATTTCCTTTGCAAAGTGCTTTTCTCTCAAAAATTATAATCGGACTGGCGTTCAGCGAGTCCATTTTACAGTTTATATCTAGTTTTAAGAATGTCATTCGAATGTGGAGATTGGAAAGGGAGAGGGGAGGCCTTTGCCCAGCAGTGGGACACAAAATAGGCTAAAAAACGAATGTGGCTAAATCTCTGTTTGATGATTCTTTTTTAAAAATGTTTTCTTTAGACGACTTCGAACGTACACTGACATCAGAATGATATTTGAATAATCTCATTTAGTTATCGTACTTGTCCGTACATGTATTGGCGCGGGCGAGACGCATAATAACTAAATAACATGATTCAAATATCATTCTGATTTTTGTTCTATACTCAATAACAATTTTACCACGTATTTTTTTAGTTAAAACGACCCCGTTACTCAGATACATTATATCATTATACTGAATAACAAAAGCATCGTTTTGTTTGTAAACTAAAGGGAATGAAAACACTGCAATAGAAAAATAAATACAGTGTGTAAGTCAAATAGTGGCAATAAATTAAACCAGATATAGAATTTACCCGTCTTATCATTAATTAAGATGTTTTTTTAAGTTACACTTAATTATGACCGAGCAGCAATGTACTGTAAACATTAAGAAACAAGATGATAATGACATTACGATATATGAGCTTTTCATAGTAACTGCCAACAAGCGTTGACAGTTACTTTAAAAAGCTCGTATCCCGTAACGTGTGTGGTATATTACATTGCGGGCCGAATTATTTTGTATGGTTATAATTTTCAATGCATTTCTAAGTAAAATCTATCTCAATATACTTTTTAGGTCCTATGCTAACCACCGTTTAAATATTCGCCCGTATTGGATTTACACACTGTATATTTGCTCATTTTTCTATGAAATTGTAGTTACTACTGCACGCAAAACGCGGGAAATGTTGGAAATAGAAAGCTTTTTTCATAACACAAAAATGGCTATATGGCATAAAATATACTATTTTTCCCATGGAAACTATTTTAATTAAACCCGTTCGGTTGGAAGGAGTTTATAGAGGGACAGAATCGAACGGGAGCCGATAGATTGGGAATGTTCAATTTGGGGGCCTCTCGATGAAGCTTGGTGGCAGTAATTGTCGTAGTCATTAACATTTACGATAATGACCCGGCTGGGATTGACGCCGCTATCGCCGATATCGTGCGCCGGAGATATCGTCAATCCCTGTGCGCGCAAACGACCGCGACGGATTGATATGTCATAAGTGACGCCAACGCCGACGCCGACCCATTTCTGACGAAATTAACTCTAATTATGAGAATCCAATTTCCCAGTAACGACGAAAAGATAACTAAACGTATTTGAGGCTTATCTAAACTTCACTGAGTGATCACATTTTGTCATTGCTCACAGAGAATGTTACTATATCAACGAGATGGACAGTCAGCATCAGAAGTTGTTAGCAACTTCAACGGGCGAGGTGTTCAAAATTACCTTGATACACTCTTATTCTCTTAACAATAAAGTCGCGTCAAGATCATTTTGAACACCTGGCCCGCTTAGCAACTTCTGCTACTGACTGTACTACGAGTAAAATTTAAATAAGATCACGTAGAAAAGTTTAATAGCCCTCCTGCATGCTTAATTCAAAACTGGAATCATAATGTACTTAAATAATTAACCCTGTATCCTTGATTTTTCAATTAACGTCTTGAAAATTGAAAATACATTTGAAGAATTTGAATTACAACTAGTAACAGCAAATTTTCTTATCTGTTATTTTAAAAGTCTGTCCTAGAAAAACAATTTATTAAGAAACTTTCACCGCATTTCCAAGAAATGTTTATCTCTTGCACAATCACTTTATTGGAATTCTATTTTTATTAGCTAATGAGTAGCCATTAAGATTTACAATTTAATTGGAAGTTTAGCATTAAAGAAATAAATTCGCCTTTGTACCTACTAATGATGTGAGCTTTTTTCTATCTTGTTTTTCTTTTATGTACAAGTGTTTTACTACTACTAACTACAAGTTAGTAACCGTTAAAACGTTTACATTTCTTCTTCAAATTAAAGGTCTGTAAAAAAAAGAAAGTTAAATATCATAGTCATACCAATATAGGTCATTTATTTCAGGCGGTTGGTAAAGAAGTTGCGTGGTGATATTCTAGTAGATACATCTGAGTTTTGGAATTAAAATTAGTTTATATATATATATATATGATATTTTTTAATCAATAATGTGATAGACAAATAATAATGCGTTGCTTTATATGAAACGTAAAGAAACGACATTTAATGTCTATTCGTCCATTGTATGTACACTAAATCACTATTTAATAAGTTATCTTAAATAAACATTTTATTTACTGCATTTCATACTTTCTCATGACATATGTGACATTATCGACAGCCACACATCCATAGAGTAGGCGGCGGCCAAGTAGGAAACATAATAAAGTATAAATACTTTATACATACGAGTATATAACATTTTTAGTTGCTTAACATTAAAAAAATCAGCATTATACAGCCAAATTCCGTATCTGACCATGCCTATACCTACCGCCGCAGTTAAGCGGAAGATCTTTTAAGGTTTCATAATTTTCTCATCGCCAGTTTTAGCTGATTACTAGTCGTATGAGTATTGGTAAGTCATTAAGGCGGAGACATCTGGCGAGGCCTGCATATGCATGATTCGCGCATATTAATATCGGGCTCACGGCATCGATGCTCGTTGCATAAGACGCCGCAGTTATGAACTCTGCATATAGACATTACAATATTCAACACTAATTAGACGAGTCTTTTTATGTTTTGAAATATAATCTACATATTAACGAATACTGTATACAGGTCATGCTGAAAGTTTCTATAATCCTAAAAACTGTAGTACATATGCAACAATAGGTTTCATAATCGTTTTATCCTAACTCTTTCTTACAATGCATACAAATTATTTTTACGATGGGATCAACCTAAAAAGTACAGGGCTCATTTTACTAAGGCACTTTTTGTCTGAAAATCTGGGTCCCTAATTGACAATATACCTACTTGTAATATAAGTTTGAATTCGCCTCCGTGAAATGAAGTATCTAAGTAGATTTAAATAGTTATGCCTTTATGCCTTATATATGCCTTTTTTAACAGTGCTGTCAGCCCACTCACTGCTATCGTGCAAAAGTGCTACGCCGTAGCATTTCGTAGTTTGTAGCACGTTTATCACATTCAGTAACAGCGAGTGCTTCGCGCTACGAGCGTAGCTGATAACAAGTGAAAATCCGTATGTAGCGAAAAGCGACTACGGACTGAGCGCCCGCCTGGCGGGTTGCTGGCATCCGCCAGCATGAGCTATTATAATCGGATCTATTTCTTATTATATCAGTGCCTTAGGCAATAAAAAAAATATCAATGCTATTTTAGTTATTAAACTAAAATAATAATGAGTTTGTGTTTTTTTTCATCATTAAAGTGCCACAAACTTGCACAAATACAAAGCATCTAATCAACCACAAAAGTCCACTAAAGAAAGAGGAGTAATCTTAGTCTTAAAAAACTTTTTAAAAAACTTGATGGCAAGATGGTTTTCTGTTTGAGCGTCAGAGATGCGGATCCACGTCGAGTACACCATGTAAACACAGCACCCTCAAATGAGGCTTTTGGCTGTGTACACAGTGCGCTAGCGAGCGGGTAACGCGTAAGTAGAAAATAAAGATAGGTTGTCGCGTACGTACACATGTTAGAGTTTTATTTAGCGCTCCTCCTTATGATATCTATTTATTAGGATTCCTATCTTAAGAATCTTCAAAAAAAGAGTTTACACAAAAAATCACACAATTCCCTTCCAAATTAAAATTAAATATAGGCGTCTGATATTCTATTACTTTATTCAGCAGTGATACCGGCCATCTCAATCAGGCCGTATAGGCTATAACGATAGCTGTAGAAAAAATATTGTCTGTCGTGGACAATTTGTCTGTGGTACTTTTTAAATTACCTACTTTAGTACTTAAATTTTAAGGTGAAATGATATGGACTATCTGTTAACTTCTTCTTCTTATCGTGTGAAGGAATCATAACTAGATACTGTGGGCCCGATTCGGATTTTGAAATAGACATCTACTACATATCTTTTAGACATCACCAAGATACCATAACGATATGTTTAAGATTCAACCTGTCAAATTTGACATATCCGCGATTCTGGAGATACTCTTGAACGATTTCCATAAGACATGACTTAGAGATCCAATTCACATCTAATAGATTTCTAACTCTATCTAACGTAAAAGTGACATTGGTTGCCCGAATTGCGCTGCAAAAGAGAACTAGTTGATATCTAAACTATAACGTATCTAGAATGGATCTAGTACGTGTCGTCTCTTGTGAATATCTTGAAGTTCGAATACGGCAGTACTTATCTGTTAACTAAGATATCAAGTTCATAATATACATTATTTTAATAGTATTACTTTCTAATTTATATTTCACAAAACTGGGCGTCGATAAACTAATGTAAAAAAACGCATTCCGCTCCGCTCACCGCTTCCTCTTTCCCAGAGTCACCTGCCCGCCGCCCTCGGCGCCGCATCACCCCGTAATGATACGTCTCGAGAGATGCAACTCGAGGCAGCCTCGCGAATTTTAATTACGTCACGCACGCATTTATGAACTGTGCTTTATTCTTCTTTACCAGCGGGCTCAGCACGGTTCCATTTTTATCGACTATCACTATGCACGTCACTTTCGCACTTACATACTTGTTAGAACGTGACAGGCATGGTGACAAACGATAAAAATGCGACCGTGCTACTAGGGCAGGCTTTAATATGACATCGGGAAGTCGAGAGGAAAAAATGAGGATTGTTGTAAATTACGAGGGCTAGTCCGAAAGTTGAAAGCTGCTCGAGCACTCAGCGCTCTTGAACTATACACTTTACAATTTCAAATAAGACTACCGATACAAAATTAAGCACCTAGGCTTAACACGAACGATACGTCAGTCATTTCAACCCGCAAACTTTTCTTCAGCTAATAAATGAGTCAGTTCAACGGAATTGTGAATCGATACAGCCCATTATTACTTCACAAACTACACATATACGTTATATTAGTTTAGGCACCGTAATTACATCAGAACACATAATTTTAGCTTTATAAATGGGGTTGTACATAATTTAAATGTGAATTAATCTTATTAAGTGACCTACGTATGTACCTATTTTACGTAACCGTCTATTGTATATAAGTTGGCGATTTATGGAAAGTTTCTAACTTCATAATTCTAGCAACCGTTATTACGCGGCTGTATCATTATTATTATAATACTTGTGAGCCAAATCATATTATTTGGTCACTGGCTCAAAGTTGTCGGTTTTCCTCGTCCATTTTATTTGATTTCCTCGAGCATGCCTAAGCTCTAAGGAAAAATTTTATTCGTAGAAATAACAATGTGTACAAAGTCAGTTAGCCACCTGACTTCGTGTATGGCTTCGTGTATTGATGTAGGTTGTAGGCCCATATATTTATTTAGTAATAGTTACTTACATTATAGATATACGTATCACACACATTTTTTCTTTAGATACGCTACGTAAAGTGTAAAAAACTATTAATTTTACACCAAAGCTAACCATGGCCTAAAATATATTCAGTGTATACAAGGTTATCACGCTTTATAATTAATAGTAATTTATATCCTTCTTAACCATACCTAATTATTGCGAAAATAGGATTATATAAAACAGTCCGTGTTTTGCGTCTCTTATAAGTACGTAAATAATCGGGTGTAGAAATTGTCCAATATAATATCCATAAATATATTTCTGGAGATAAATAAAAATGTTCAAGGGGTATGCAGGTGTGTTGAATCCAACTGATCCCCTCACCCTGGGGAGTCAGAAAGAAATATCGTAAAAACTCGCGAATATCGCAAACAATTCGTGAAGTTGTAAGTACCTTAACATTTTTCTCTTTCAAGTATTCGCGTGCTGGAGTTTTGGGGCTACATTTTGTAGCTAAATGCGAGATAAGGGCGTACTTCAGAGCGTGATGCACTAACGAAGGAAAAAATGAAGCTCTCCCGGCCTCTCCACTTGAAAGAGGGCACCGTCTCTCAATAGCTCCAAATAAAGATATTTGAAAAATATACATGTTTCTTTTGCGAATATGTTTTAAACAGAATGTGGAATTAAATCTATGTTAATGTGTTTTTGACTGCATAAATACCAAGTTTAAATATTAAAACAGCATTATATTAAAAAAAACTGCATTTAATGTAAGTCACTTTCATCCCTTCTCATTAACACTATGTAGTAAACAACGGTGTCAATAATTAACGTGATCTTAACTCTACTACGTAAATTTGATGTCTCGGACTATTTCATGCAATAAAATAGTCAGCTTTACCATGTGATAGATAACTATATGATGTACAGGACATATGTAATTTAATTTGTTAACTAAGTACTTACTCGATTTTAATTATAAATTCCTGTTCATACCAAAGCTCAAACTAACAGCAATTATGAACGTTACTTACACCCACGACCCACATACTCTTTCGTGCGCGCATCAAAACATAAAAATAATCAAATTAATATTATGTAACAATACCTAGAAAAAACAAATAAGCTCAAGAGCAATGAAAACGGGCCGCTTTGTATGAATATTTCCACAATATAGGTGACCTGTTTTTACTGCAATTAAAAAAACAAAAAAAAAACGGTCATACTTATGTGATTTTAAGTCAAACAAGAGGTTATACAGAGAGATCATTTTGAAGTACTTAACTAAGTAACATATTTGTTACTCCATACATGTTTCAGAAACATATGTGTGTCCTCAACAGGTTTCCAGTTTTTTTCATAGTCACTATTTACGGACATTCAGGAAGGCAAATATCACTAACCTATTTTGTAAAGGATAAAGATCCAGAGTGTCGTAAACTTTAATGCAGTGCATAACATCGCAGTTCTGTAAAAGAATTTCCACAGATGTCGCTGGTGTCACCGGCGTCATAAAGGAGGAATATGTTTACAAGCCGGTAGCTCGTCAGCAAATCCACCGTTGCGAAGGCGTCTTACAAATTGTCGCACCCGCGGCTACGCTGTGTTATGAAAACTTGCCACAGGTAAAGAGAGCTCCGGCAAACAATTTGTGCGCCGTTTACACACTGAATAAATATACTTGCTTTTTTGCTTGCGTGTTTACCATAGCACAAAGTTATTCTCTGTCGAGGGCGATGTCTGTACTGCTAATGTGAACAATAGATCATTTCAAGACAGTCAATATTTTCATCTAAACCACATGATATATATGTCGGCGGCAGATCGTAACATCGGGCATATCGAGATATTCCTAGGCATATCATGAAACGCCGCCATTTCATGATCTGACTAAGATTAACCCAGGCATATCATGATCTGCCTTATAAAAGAGGCGGCAGTTCGGTCAGACCAATGTATTCGTTGATATTCCTAGCTTCATACCGGGCGCATCGTAAAATAATATATGACACCGTAAGATTGTGAACCGGTTAGTTTATAATCTAACGTAGGTTAGGTTAGGTTAGATTATAATCTCCCTACCGTCAGTTTATAATTTAACTAGCGAGATTATAATATGACGAGTGTTTACAATTTTACGGTGACATATATATATTACAGTCGTCGAATATTATATATGTAAGATAATTAGTAAAGGTTTCATAATGTTGGCTAAATTAAAATCTTGAATATATTCTAATATTCGACACAGACAATAAATCAAGTCACTAAATTCCTACAACCATTTTCAACAACACGCAAACCTAGATAATGTGGAAAATTTATACATTCGCGGTCCCAGCACGGTTATTATTTATCTTTATTGTATTGTAATAGCTTTTTACAAATAAAGCGGAACGTCGTACACGCATACGTCTATTTTAATCGGCCCCCGAGGAGCCGTAATGACGACTCAATTAAAAGCAATCCACCGTAAAGCGTTTACTGTAATAGACCGTTTAATACAAATGGCGTCTTCAGTAAATATTATAAACAGTTATTGGCGAGTTCTTGTATTTATGTAAATAATTATTTTCTCCATAATTGCTTAGTCGAGATAGCGGCTCGCATTTCACTATTAATGAACACAAATGTAATGGATATTTCTATAAGGTACCATAGAGGAGAAAAGATGCTGTGTCCGACCAAACGAAGCCAATTTTGATCTATTATGGACCCGAAGCGTAATAGTAGGCTTAATTTTCATTTAGCGGAAGAATGGAAAGTTGAATAATTACTCGTAATTGCTATGAACGAAAACGTAAGGATAAATGTCGATTTATGCCTGCTTTATAATTATGGCAATTATTTCAGCAATCCAAGGACTGGCTGAAATTGCGTGGAAGCTTTTTCCGGAGCAAATGTGTACCTATTTACCTTATAGTTGGCGGTAATATTTGTTCCTTTGAAAATACAGTAGCTTTAAGTCGCATTCCTTCTAGAGGCCTGTTAACGTCTAATTATTAATAGTAGCCTTATCAGCTAATAAAATACAGAAAAACACTGGAGTTTATGGCGGACAGAAGAAGGGCTATAATTGCAGGTTGAGGTGGTGATACCTGATACGTCGGCGTCAGTGATTTGTTGAAACTTTAATTACAGTGGTTGTAAGTAAATAATTAATGGGGTCGGGCGTTTTATCGTTGATCAGGAGTTGCGTCTTGAGGCGGCGGTGCGTAATGCTGTCACGTATTCGATGGATTCAAGCTGAACGAAGATTGCTCTGAACTTTAGTTAATAAAATGCGGTCAGCTTCAAATGTCTGTGTAATTTTTATTATAGTATTTTAACCGACTGGAATCAATTATTTAGTCATACGTTTAAACAACATAACTTAATTATTTAAGTTTGCTGATTAGATGCAATATGATCCAATTTCATTAAATTGTTTATAGGTATTTGTATTTCAATTTCAATTTCAATTTCAAAAACTTTAATGTCTAAACAACACATGTCAAAATTACAATAACATAAAAATAAAATCACAAAATATACAACTAACACTAAAATAGACACATTTCCAGAATAAAAATACAACATAAACAACACTAAATTAAAAATATAACTAGTTCAAAATAATAATAATTATTGTTAGCCCGCAGGGCAGCTTGTGGCGAGCTGTTGGGGAGTAACGACCCCACGGACCCGAGTGCTCCAGAGAGTCGGTCAGGGTCTCCGTCTCCAGCGTGTCTTCGTCGGTCGGAGTGGAACCCCAAGGGGACCCGCAGGACTCTCGGCTCTGGCTTGCCTTCATTGGCCGTCCAGAGAGGAGTCGTTAGAGCTATATGCTCCAGGGGTGGAAGTGACATTTGCGTAAGCGCGAGTTGGCACAGTGGCTGTTTAAGTCACTGGGTAGAAAGCGGTGTACAGCTCTCGACACCCCTGAGCCGCTCACACCGATGTTGCCCCTGGTCGTCTTCGCGACGGCAGTTTCAGGGGCCCATCTAGTGCGCGGCAAGTCACCACCTGCCTCGATAACTTGTGTAAACCTTGTTATGGCAGGTGCCCGTAAGTCTTTGCAATAGCCCAGTCTCATTGTCCAACCAAACTTCAATCCATAGACCGATATTCTGTTCACTTTTTTCTACAATAGTCCCAATGCCTGCTGAGACCGGTTCATGAGTGTCTATTGTTGCACCTGTAAAGGGGTCCCAGCAGGCGTTCTACATGACATTAAAACTCTCCAAAGGGCCTCTACGTGTTGGATCTATATCCCCACGCAAGCCTATCAAAAGACCAAGATTTATAGGCCCGTGATCCCAAAAAAGGAGATACAAATAATTATTGTTAATTTTGTTACTTATAGTGATTCGCTTATTATGATAGGCGTAATGACTTATCATTTACCTACATAATTACAAATAGGTACATCAATCACAACAAATTAAACAAAGCTTGAATCAGAATCTAAATTAACAAATTAATACATTCAATTGGTTAAGCGACTTGTAAAACAGAACCAGACTTATTTTGGTGCATTGTAATTTAAATTAATTTAACTTCATTCGCTATAATAACTATTTCGCTACATTTAAAACGTAACCTTATAAGTAAGCGGGCGGTCGATGGTTTGCGTTATGACTGTGAAGCACGCTGTAGATAATTACCGCAAGCCGAGTGGCGGAAACAGATCAAATATATACACGCACACCGCGATCCTGTCTAAAAACAGAAACAATATTTTCAAAAACCGGACTCCATTTAGACCGGGCAGATATCTGCAGTTATTGTAATACATAAAAGGGCATAAATAAATTAAAAATGAGATTTCAAATTTCGAGCAGTGATTTTTTCAAATTAGGGTAACATTCCATTTCTGACCGCAACTGCACTACTGGTACTGAACGCGACGCTGTTACTGTCAATTTCCATAGTAAAATGAACAGTAGTGCAGCTGCGGTTGGAAATGGACTGTCACCTTTACATTAGTACATACCTGATTATTTATTCCCCCTTTAAATTTATGGGATATCTAATTGTGTTCCATTAATAAATATATATTTTTCTTATCGAAATTGTGGAGTGCACAATAACACTTAGATGTAGGTACATATACGATATCTACAACCTACATCTAAAATACTTACGGAGATATCTTAGCTGCGATCAATATGGACCAGCTTGATCAAACGCGCAATAGCCAATGTCTATTGTCTGCCCCCAATTGTATTTCAAATTAAACCTTTCCTACGGTTACATTACTTTTACCTAATAAAAATGGATTATCGACCCTTGCTTTAGTTTGATTAAATATGTAGACTTACTAAGTATGTCGTGGTCTAGTTATATCAAACGATAGACCATGCTAACTCTCAGCTTAGTTTTATCAAACGTGCGTCCAAAACAGCTGCACTTCCTAGTTAAACTTTGTAAATGCTAAGGCTAAGTCCTTTTATCTTTGAATTTATTCAGCCTTTAAAACTTTTCTAAGACTCGAAAGCGATTAAGGAACTGGCAGTCGCGCGCAAGATCCTGATTATTCTAAAGTGTGAGTCGTAGAATTTTTAAAAAGCTCACGGTGCGCCGCGTTGGGTAAATAGTTCTGTTGTAATCTTGCACTGCTGTTCTTAAGCTCAAGTATACAATATACAAGGTTAAAAAAGTTTTAGTACGACATATGTTACAAATTGAAGGTGAAAAAAGTTGATAAAGTACCCAGTTACTTATAAACCCGATAGGTACGAAAAGTTTAAGTCAAAGTTAAAGAAATAGCAAAGTTTCAAGGTGCTTGTTTTTGTTGACGCGTCAAAATTTAAATCAATAACGGCTATAAATGCAACGTGCCGCGAATCTTTCTGGAGATCGTTTCCTTAACTCCACGACGCAATGGAATCTAAGCTGTCACACCGCGCGCCACCTTTACACAACTTTTGAACTCCTAATGGTTGTAACATTGTGGGAGTTCAAAAAAGCAATTTCGTGCTTGCCGGTCTAAGGTTTATGTTAATGCCGTTGTGTCCCGTCTATAGCTTTGTTTAAAATTGTGCAATATTTGTTTGGAAACTGCGCCCGTGGTTTTCAGGTGCCTTACACAATGGCCGTGGAAGTTAGTTCCAGAATCTTTGTTTGGATAACGGATACAGCTTGAAATAGTGGCCGGTGTATTTTAAAAAGTGGTAACTGATTTTCACTAGCGTATTTTTATTTACGTGTAGGTAACTGTATATTGTAGTGGTGTAGTTTAAGTTTTGCGGCACGTCGAACGTGGTAAACGCGCGAGTCGGAATGATGTTGTACAAGTGAGCAAGCTGTAACAATAATGTAATACTCGTACAGATATAGCCTGCGGGAACGTTGGGCGGACGACGGCGGATTCCGGCCCCGCTCGGCTTATCATCGCTGATAACGCGCACCACATATCTAACTTTCTACCTACACTACGGTATACATACCTAACTTTCCCTAACTTTCTACCTACACTACACTACGTTATTTATCTTGTGCATTTTCTATCATAATTGCGAAAAAAATAATTCAAGTTAATAATTAAGTTTTCATATTTAAAATCATTTTGTTTAATGACCGTACCAAGTTATAATAAAAAATATTAATATAAGTTTGATAACATAGACACTATAATATTGCGTGTTAATCACAGAACAAGTAGAATGGCGATGCGTGTAGGTTACGTAACGTGTCTCCGCGGGGTTTTGAGCAAACGCTCGCATGCTACTCGCCCGCGCTTACCGAAAATGAAGTAAACATGCCTTTTTGCGCCACAATAACGTTCAGATTAAGAAGCCAGACGTCAATTCTGTTTAAAGGAGGCGTATCCATTCACCACGCACACAAGGCGCTAGCTAGTTTTTACTACCGTTGCGCGAGTGTTAGTAAATGTGGAGAGGAACGAGCGGCGACACCGGTTCCGATACTAATTGTGCGCGATAGCCATTCTAACCTCTTTAATATGTTCTGTGGTGTTAATCAAATAATTAAGTGAACGCAGTAATTAGTGATGTTTATACATATAATTGCAGCTCTGTGTCGAAGATGAAATTAAGAGATTTTGTGTATACAACAACAAAACTACTTTATATTGATAGCAAGTAAAGTTAAAATTCTTCACTTTTTCATAGGATCACAATGGGTACGGCTTTATCAAAACTAGCGTTTCTTGAGATAAAACAAAGCCTGAATGTATCGGCAAGCAACTTGAATGTAGCATCATTAACCGTACCTAATACTCGTCCGTGCATTGTTATCTTCGTAATAACAGCCCTTATAAGACCACTCAGCGTGAACCCCTACATTCGCCATAGCTTATCGTCTCATCTTATTACGAACTGATCCCCTTTTTATATACCACAAACCAGGAATACCCGCTTATTTCCGAAATTAGTTCCCAACTACAGTGTTATCGAAACTTGTACACGGCTCGATTGGTCCAATTTGTGTAATATTACATAAGTTCTTGATTAAATTTAATAAAACCAAGACGGTTAGCTAATTGCGCGCGCGAAGTTTGGTTAACGATGGTTCGATTCCGGCGCGATCGCGGTATTTCCGATTCTTGATTTGACGAAATTCAAGGAGGATCAGTGGCAGAAACATATATATATCGGCGGCCGATCGTCAGATCAGGCATATCGTGAAATTCCTAGGCATATCGTGAGACGTGAAAATATTTGACTCGTTCCCTGAGCCGAAGGAGCCCCGCTACGCGGACATCTACGCGGGGCTCCTATTTCTGGGCAGTTTGCCCTTCGGGCATCTAAAGCAACCTAACGAACCTATCCTACCTATATATTGGTTTAATGTCACTATCGTCCAAACATTACACAGGAACATTACGATCTGCCTGATCTTACGATCGGGCGCCGACATATAGAAGACATTCACGCTAATGCTTCAACTTTAAAGTCATTTAATTCTTTTCATATTTTTTATCTTAATTAAAAATATATTATGAACCTAATAGATTTGTTTCTGATTGTATTTTATTTGACGTGCTTATTACACGTTTAAAGTAGGAAGATGGATTGTTTTCATACAATCGCGGGTACGTTTATTTTGATAATTAATGAGGTATCACAGTGATGTGTCACGTAACACGTAAATATTTAACACTTTACATCGCTAAATTGCTAGTGATATTGCATTTTTCACGTTATTAGGATTATAGTCACAAAGCCAGGCATTATCATTACCTATATGTCAAGTTTAACACTCCCTTAAACTAAATCAAGAAGCAAAACGATAACATAATAACAATGTAAATCTCATAATAGGATTAATTTTTGAGGTATATATCGTTCGTCTGTAATTTTGGCAGGATTGCTGGCATTTTGTAAATTGTATGTCGTGCGGTAAATAAAAAAGTGTCGTTAAAATAAAGAGAGACGGGCTAATTAGGACTACAGTTTTCCCTATTCTAAACACTTTTAGTATGTAGCTATAATATTTTTTTTTAATTGAGCCCTAGAATTTGAGGCAGTATAGACCAATAAACAATTTAATACAACCGACACAATCCTTGTTTTCACACAGTTTCAAAGTAACCAACTGCCAGAAATTATTATGTATTATATAATAGATATGAAACCAAAGAGTCATGATTATTTGCTCTAGGTTAAAATATAAACTTTCTTGCTTGAGGATAAGCCAAAGGCGTTATGATTATGCAGATTAAGCTGCGCCGCGTGCTTTCAGTTTTGTCACTGAACCAAAATTGGGAGAGAAAATGATTTAAATAATGCTCTGAACACTTAAGAAGATAGCTAATAAAAAAACTGTTATTTTTAAATATGAATTAGAGCTAAAGTTGAAAATTCTAGTTACATTTTTTTACAAACAGCTTATTCATTGATGCATATCAAACATTCCACAATATTCAAAATTATCAGCATCAAACCTCGCGAAATAGGTACCGATCTCACCCTCTTTTAATTAAAACAATGAAAAAATTATTCTACAATCGACCAACCCGATTCCGACAATTCCATTCGCGCGAGTCACCTAAGCCCAACAAAAGATCCGTTTTCCATTTTAATTCTATGTCACGTTTGCGATTGAATCATTTGGGAAATGTGGGACCGAAAATGAGAAAGCCCAGCGAGTGGATGAAATGGTACTTGCGTAAATGAGATTTATCAACGCGGTAGATTTGGCAGACGATTGCCCGTTTTAATTGCCGCCCGACGCTCTCAGCAACCTTGGGAGTTCGCAAACTTGTTACACTGCAATAAGGTTGCTACGATTGCATCATTATATTTTGTGTTTCATAAACTGCCAGTTACTATAAAGTGTATTTAATATTCTCCGACTGAAGCAATTAAATCACTTCATACTGGCGCCTGGGGATCAGAGCACTATCATGTTAATATCAGTTTAAAACACGGCAACATTTCGCCTCGTACCTACACGTAAGTCTGAAACTAACACGGATAGCAACACCGGTGCGGTTGTTGCTTATTAAACTTCGCTCTACCTTCTACTAGTAATAATCTACATGCGTTTATTCTATGTACATCCACGCGCTCCGATACTATTAAACAATTAATTAAATTGCTCGTTGTCTTACTTGTACGGATATACACGTATACAGGATCTGTATTGTTGATATTACCAGTTAAGAAGTCAGTTTATTTACTATGTTTGATTGAAAAAGTTCCAAATACATAGAAGTAATATTTAAAAAAAAACATAAAAACCTTCTCATTTTGGGGCTGTTTCACATTTGACGACAACATTTATTTTATTGATATAATTTATGGAAACTTTATTTCTTTTACTTATTGTTACATAAGAACAAATTAAACGTACAATCGCAGCTTCAAATAAGACTGAACTTATCAAGTTAATCAGTACATCACGTTAAGCGACAGCGCATATAAATAGTTCTCTTACTGATGTTCATTAAAGCAGTTAAACTGTAGGTTCTAGAAGCTGAACAAATTCCACAAGCAAGTCAGCTCTGACTCCTGTCTAGACTACTACAACTTAGAGCACTGCAGAAACAAAGTGAAGCAAACTTTAACTAAGACAACTACTTTTACATACAATATTCTCGGGGACATACTGACTTTTGACTTTGCAAGTTTAGTAAACAAATCATACAGAGCAAAGAATATCGGAAACTTTGTATCCGTTGTCAGATTGGAATCGCAGACGAAAACACCTTTAGACTTTAATCAAAAATTCGTGGCCAATAATCAAAGAACGAAGAAAATGAAAAATCAAATCGTCGTCTTTTTTAGTTCATACAAAGGCCTACTGAAACCGGCAGACTGTGAACAAAATCAGTAATGGATTCGAACTTATGAAGCATAATTTTATCAATTAACGTTTGGGGAGCATAGAACGGGCCGTCGAAAAACCTCTCACCTCGAAAGGCAAAAGCAGAACGGAAATAAAACCGATATTAATTTAATTGAAACTCCTCTTCATTAGTTTCAGTCGTGCAGTTGAGTGGGCAAACAAATAAAAATGTTTGATCTCACCAGTTATGCAATTGGAACGATATTCGAATCGTAACAAACGGCCGAGCGCTTCGATGGTTATGGTTTTGCGGCGGGGCGCATAGACTAGGAATCCTCTAGACGGAGTTTAGAGCAATTATTTCATGAAACCGATGCTGCCAAAAATGCGGGGGGACGAGGTGATCGAATCCCGTGCCGTGATTGGTCAGTTCAAAGACATGGACCAATCACGGCACGGGATTCTGACACTTTGACTCGAAGATGGAGTAAAACTACCGTATATAGTGGCAGATACTATGCTCAGTCTAGAGGATGTCTTGTCTGTGGCGGGGAGCTACTACGAGTACCAGCTGCTGCTTTCATTATGCATCTAACTTTTTCTGCGTCATTTGCTTATCGGTAATAAATAAGCAATCTGGAGGTACGCGGTACGCTATATCAGTGACATCGAGTAACTGTCCAGAAATGGCGTGCCCTGAAGATTTGATAAATTAAAGTATTGTATGTATGCAAAACGTAATACGCAACTTGACATTCCAAACGTTAGTTCATCGTTGACATGAAATTACTTAAAAGTTTTACGGAAAACAATAGGATTTAGATAGCATAACTCCGTCTTCATAATTTATTGTTAAAGTTGTTAAATTTATAAAACTATAAACATCAAATTTCAATCATGGATAAATTCCGGTGAACTATTTGGAATAAATTAAGTGAAAATATAAGAATTTTGATTTTATTATCTAATTTATAGCGTAGGGTATATAATTCGAAGATATCATTTTACATACCTACAAATAATAAAATCGTTTTATTTATTATCGAAAAATCTTATGAAAAACAACAGGAAAAAGTAAGTAATTACCTTTTATACTCTAAACAAAACATTCGTTGGCCAATATTCATCCAACATGTTTATCGCGATCGCTCGCAGTGAATAGGCAGTTCTACCCCCGTACGTTCTATCCGTGTTCGATTTTATGCCACTGTTATTGTTTTCATACAAACACCTATTAAAGCTTTTGACCGACTACAAAAGCTGGCCTCCGCAAAAAAGGGGAAACGTATTTAGGTATTTTCGTGAAATGTAAAACGGTTTTCTCGATTTGGGCTAAGCGGTATATTCGACGGCTTTTAAAAATGCGTGTAAATTTTGAACTTTTATGAAGGGTAAATTTAATTGTGAAACGGTAGACAATGGGGTTAAAGCGTTAAGCGGTGTTTGTTTTAATTACCACTAAAAGGCTAAAAGCGTCTGAGATATTATGCGCAATTTAATGGCTAGTGAACAAATCCTAGTTGTAGGAAAGTTTGTGCTTAAATCATGAAAGCATTGTGAATTCTGGATTAAAATATCTTTCAGTGTGTAACGAGTTCCTAGTAAACCGAAAATTTAGTTTTATTCTCATTGAAAAATGTCGGTGTGTGCGGTTCCTGAGGCTCATCAATAGCTAACAATGTATTCTCTAATAAGCCGAGATCCGAAGAAGCGCTGGCATCCGTCAAGCGAACACTCGACTCCGTCGAGAGGCCTACTGCGTTCGTTAGCGGCAGCGTGACGAACTGCTGTCCCACTCTGTCCCACTCCTCGGCTCTTTTCATTAGGAAGTAATTCAGAGTGGGCACTCTTCCGCTTCATTCCTCCACGTTTGTGTCTCGCAAGAGTGCCTCGTGGCCTCGCTGATTCAGGTGAGGCTTTTGTGACGAGATTAAAGAGAACACATTTCCTTAGTGGTGCAGCCGTGTTCTCGGAGCTATATTTGGAATTAAGGTTGCCTCGTTGTTAGTGTAGTTGGGAAGTTGATAACTTGGTCGTACGTCTCCGGTGTCATAGTCGCGAGACGCGCTCGACTTTCTTACTTGTTTTGGAGTCGTCTTAATTCAATAGTTTTACCACAAAAAAATATACAGTAGAAAAGCAACATTAACTAATATTATGATGAAAGCAAATTTAACGCAAGGATTATATATATAGAAATGTTGCTAAATAATGTGGAGTGCACCTGTTTGTATGCACTCAATACTAAATGCGTGCAAGTGCGACGAAATCATAATATAATGCCATATTGAAATGCTTAAGGTTAGTAAATGTCAGTCGAACAATTTATTTTTACACAAGAATCAATACAATCGTCTATTTGTTGTTTCATTTACTCCAATCTTAAGGTTAACATTTATCAATGACGTTATTAAGAATGTTCTTCTTGAAGATCAAGTGAGGTGCGTATTATACAAACCTAACGTATCTATAACAAATACTTCTTGTGTTGTACTCGTAGATCAAGCGTAATAAAAATGCAGCTAAACTACAGAATAAATAATAGTACTAAGTACAGAAAACTCACTCTCTAACAAAACGCGTCTGTTACGATCGGCACAGATATGGCCGCTAAGTGGCGACAGCGCCACGCGCGGCTTATGGCTTTCCCCAAAATTGGGGTCGAACGGATATACTTTTAGCTACCTGGAGCAAAGCTACGAAATCGCGAAGTGAGACACGCCTGGCTAAACTGTAAATAAACGGCCTTACAAGAAATTCTATGAAGTGGGAAACGGCAGTCTCGCACGTTTCGCACTGAAATTACTGAGCGAGCCGTCACTTCAGTGAAATTACTCGCTAAAGCGGCGTGTGAAGCAATTCGGTAATGCACTTTTATCCCGACTGCGGACATGTATGTAAGGCGGTTAGAAACCAGCAATACCTCTAAACGACACTGCCATTACGTGTATAACATTAAAAAGTCCAAAGGATCAAAGAAACGTGGAATACTTTGATTTACTTTGATGACGAATTCAAATTTAATATTATTTAAAGTAAATACGTCATCTTATTTTACCGATACTCATATCTTCATGGTTCTGATATGATCCTTCCGGCCGATTTCGGCTCCTAGTTTGCTCGGCGCTCGTGCGCCCGAAGATGGCTGACGTGGCCGATCTTCGAGGTGAACCCCCGCGCACATTGAGGGCACGTGAGGACACCAGCCACGTAGTGGCAGTGAATCGGAGCAGGCTGGCGCGTTTTCAGCTCATCGCGCTTAGTGTCGAGGCATGTATGTAAGGCGGTTAGAAACCAGCAATACCTCTAAACGACACTGCCATTACGTGTGTAACAAAGTCAGATTTATACCGCATATGTCGAATGACATTAAAAAGTCCAAAGGATCAAAGAAACGTGGAATACTTTGATTCCAGACCAGCTATCATGGTCGCATTTTTATCATCTGTCATGCTATGCGTCACTTTCGCACTTACATATTTGTTAGAACATAACAGCCATGGTGACAAATGATAAAGAGCCGGCCATCTTAGCCCTACAGGGGTTACTTTGATGACAAATTAAAATTTAATATTATTTAAAGTAAATACGTCATCTTATTTTACCGATACTCATATATCTTCACGGTTCTGATACCATAAATGCTAGTAGGTATTTGCGCTACATCAGTTAATTAAATATTATCAGTGGCTTGGTAGGTTATTAAAACATTTTTATGATACGTCTAAACACAAATAAATCACATACTAGTCTCTAAAATATCTTTCCATCCAAAAATCCATCCAAGTGACCCAACAACAGAATAAACTTGATGAGTGTCTTTTTTTAAAGATATAGATATAATAATACAATATTACTTATTGATGATTTGGTGATTCACAATAGTGGAGCCAAAACGGATAATGAATGGCATTTTTTCTCTTTCTTTTTTTAATTCATATTTGGAGAGATCTACAGTTTTACATTTTGAAATTGAACAAGGTAACCCCATTTTACAGCAGTACCTTAATTAGGTTAAAAACAGAACTCTCGACATAAAGTTGATACAAAAAGCAAAGATATAGTTTTAACTGCACTAAAATTACTACTATATTTGATAGCAAGTTGAGGCATATTGATATAATAACACATTACAAACTTTAGCTACCTTACTTTTACTTTAATCAATGGATCTTTACTGAAAATCATGTTTTGAATTAATCTGATAGTAAGGAAATTTTTCTTTCAGTAGCTTCCATTTAGATACTAGAGATAACGAATGACCCAGTAAATACAAAGTTTCAGTGTTAATAGGGCTGCATTAAAAGTAGCATAGTATTTTACGCAAGAGGCGTATCGTAGGGATCAATCGGCGGTTATCGAGGAAGTGATCTCAGCGCGTGTGTAGGGCATGTAGCGCACTATCGCGCGGCGATCGCGCGCGATATTAGCGCCATTCGTCTTTGTCGTACCGTTACCTAATTTGAATAATCGTCGGCGACTAAGGTGAGAATACCGAGTGAATTGCCTCACACCGTACGAACCCTCCTGGCAACCTGCAAGGAGCAATATGTCTTCCAGATTGGAACTTGTTTTTCTCCAGTCAACAAAGCATAAATTCCTTATTTATATGCCAGCAATAGAACCCCTATAACTTCGAGTTCAGCAGTAACAACAGGAAAATAAGACGCGTAAAAAATACAAAAGAGAAATGACAAAAATTCGAAGTGAGAATTTTCTCATTACACCACAAATCAACTGTTAAAACAAATATTTAAAAAGAGAAAAGAATTTGCAGACAAAATGCTCCTCATCCCTGGCTACTGCGAAACGCGAAATCCGATTTAATTTATTTTTATCGCGAGGCTTTATAATTTCATTTTCGCACTTTCCATTTCGAGAGCGCCGGCACCGCGGACCGCTGCTCTATCCGAATGAGATCTCTACGAAATCAGGTACAAAAGAACGATAATGAACGCTCACAGCTCGCTACGTAATCTAAATTATTATACGAGTCGAAATTCTTACTTGGCAGCGAAAGAAATCAACTTTATCTCGGTACCGGGAGATGTTTAATAAAATTAAAACGTCGGAATAGGGCTCTGTAACAGTATTCCGATTCTAATTTTCTCTCATCTCTCCAAAAACGCGTTTTATCTTCTGCTACATACAGTCAGTTGATTTCGGGTGAGCAAGAAACTCTGGTGTTTTTGTTAGATACCGCCAACGTAAAGGTGGGATTCCACCAGTGTGCGGCACAAGCATATTCAGTACAAAAATGTTCGTATTATTAAATTGCACAATGGGACTTATTCGCGTATCTAAGTTTAACAAACAAACCACAAACAAGGCCAAGTGCGGGTAGTTCGAAAAACTCGCGCGGTTAGAAGATGCTGATGCCAACTTATGTCAGTCTTCTCCGAGACCACGGGGACAACGCCGTCCTCGAAACGTCGGAGGTAAATCTTAAAAACTTAGATACGCGATTAAGTCCCGTTGTACAATTTAATAATGTGTAAAAATCGTGAAAGTTTAAATCAGTGAAAAATGTTCGTGCCGCACACTGGTGGAATCCCGCCTTTACATGCCCACCTTTTTTAAATATCGCTTGTATCTACGGAATACCTACGTAGTTCAACAGAAAGAAACAAATTGTGCGTCGTTCTGTTTAGTTCTCAAGTTCAAAGACAGTTTTTCAAAAACAAGCGCAGGAGTCGACAGCGCGGCAGGACTTTGAAAGTGTGAAATTCACCTGTTGAAAATTATCCAAATAGGGTAACAGCACCAGTGGCCAGCCAGGTACCAGTAGTCAGCCTTTTGAGACGTTTATTGGTCATAAATATCTGGTATATTCGTTTAAACAAATCACGAGTACTCAAATAGGAGCTTTGATTCCTTATTGGTTAATACGTCACACGACAGGTGCGGTGAGGGAACGGGGGGAAGAAATATACTCGTTCAAACAGGTGCTGTTTGTCGACGAGTGCAATAGTGTCATGTCCGCCATATTTTTTACTGCACGTGGTGTTCTCTTAACAGGCAAGAAAAACTATGTTTTAATGTTAAAAGTTATTGTATTCGTTAATGATTGGTTTATTTATTAGTTTATCTATTAAATTGCATTATATTTGAATGAAAATATAAATATTTCATTTATAAATTGAGGGGGCTGGCCACTGGATAACACTTTTTTCCAAAGAATCCAGTGCCCAGCCCCCCACGGCTGACCTTTGGGTTATTCGTTTATTTTATTATTTTCGAGCCAATGCGACCGTTAGGACCGTTAAATTTACATTTTCAAATTTAGTTAGGCATGCCCTAGTCAATTTAAAGTAAAACCCAGTAGTCAGCCCCATTTGAAATAACGTTTTAATGAGGCTGACCACTCGGTTTCGCTGATCCAGTACTCAGCCATTGACCTTGCTTGGTACGTCGCCGCCAAAAATATGTCCACATTTTTAAACCCTATCTCATTGAAATAAGGTTCAAAAGTGTATACATATTTTTGACATTAACAATACATAACTATCATTTTGCTTTTTCCTGGTCTGTATAATATGACTTTGTTTATTAATGATAAAATGATAATTAGATCTGAATAGACTCGTTTAATAATTTTTTACAGAATACCTACTAGGAACATAATTATATATTAGGCTTTACCTCGTTAATTTTTGACGGATTAATTATTAGAAAATAAATATTGCGATTCTTAGTTTGCAAGAATAGTGTTAGTTAAGTATAATTATACCTATGGCCAACAAATTTCGTGTCATAAGAATTGTATGTACCTATAAGATTTTTTAATTAAATAAGTAAACAAGTAGGTAAGTAATACATATAAGCAAAAAAATAATAAACTACAACTAACTACAATAACAATAACTAAAATTATAATTAAAAAAAATATTATAACATCGTTGATTTTGATATATGCAAAAAATTATAAACTAAAATTAAAAACTACAACTAACTAGGTACAATAACAATAACAAAAATTATAAAGAAAAAATAAATATTATAATATCGTTGATTTTGATATAAATATTAGTGATCTTGATTTAATTATTATGAGTAGTTTATATAGGCTGAGTACTGGGTACATAGAGGCTGCTTACTGGATTTTGGAGGCTGACTACTGGAGAAAAGTGCCACTTTTCGTTTAAACTTATTTAGAGATATTATAAAGAGGATTGTTATTTTTTTTAATATTTTGGTTTAAAACTATGATAAACAATTGATCTAACCATGTCATTTGTTTAATTATCTAACTAATCCTGTAGAAATGCCGAACGTTCAAACTTAAAAAAGTCGTTATAAGGCTGACTACTGGTGCCTTTACCCTACGCCTTTATTGTTCGGGGAGTAAGAGCGTGTGCAAAACATATTGAGCTTGCATTTTTGCAGCTTTTTCTGTGAATAACTTCATAACTTTTTAAATTAATAATGTAACGAAATACGATATAAGAAAGTAAGACCTTGATATAGAGTTTTAAAAGTAATACTGACATTAATTTACATCCAGTAGACACTTTGTTGTTACCTTTTGTACTCTAATTGCGTTTCATATTACTGAAGACGAGCTAAGTTCAGTATTTCACACCCTAAATAATAAGATTCCATCGGGATGCGACCAGATGATGTCTGAGCTGAACTCGAATTTTGTAGAATATAATCGGGCTGAGTAACGTAGACGTCTCCCGAAATAACCGTTTCGGTAATCACGAATTGTCACACCAGTGAACTGAGCTGTAATTAGGCAAATGCACCATGTAACGTGAAGTGTACGGGGCGGGCGCGGCCCGCGCTCCCGTCGCAGCTCGCTCGCTTCGCAGCCGTATTGTTCCCGTAATGATTATATAACCGTACTTTTACTACGCAATTAAAATTTAAGCGTTCCTAAAATTGTACGGAAGATTGTACAGTGCCTACCTACTCTATTTCATCTCAACCGACCGTAGCGGGCACGAAAGGATGTACCCGAAATCAGACTTTAATGTTAAATTCAAATATTAAGAAAATCGTTAGCGAATTTTTAAAATATGATCCAAAGACATTGTAAACCTAGCTATCATGCCATTAGCAGATGCAACTTAAGACGCAGTAGCGAAGCGAGTGGATTATTGTCAAGGTAGCGAAATATGAAAAAGCAGCATTCTGCTGAGGGGCGACAAATCCAACAGAAAAGGTTAAAATGTTCTCGGCGGTAAGTTCGTCAGCAGTACACTCGGAGTTTATAAAGCACCTTATTCGAAATAACAACGCGAAACGCTGCGGATGTCTAACTTAAATAAGATTTAATATTCCTATCCGACAGGAAGTTTCTTGAAGGAGCGTGTGTAATCAAAATCTGCACTGGGAAAGTTTGAGCGGGAATCTCCCAGCAATTGCAGAACCAAGTTGCCGGTAAAAAACTGAAATGAACTTGTCGCTTGAAACTAATTTCATTCCCAACTTTGTGTTAGAATAGTTTTTTTATGTTTTGCAGCTTTTTTCATCCCAACTTGTTCACAGCTTAAAAATCAATTTCTTGAAAGTTAAGGAAAGGGCAAGTTGTGAGGTGTTTACTCCGGCCCGCGACACTGCTGTGTGAAAGAAAACTTTAACTTACTTACTCTACGTACAACGGATTTTTCTTTCCTAAATTAACCAACTTTAAGAAAATATTTGCGAATAAGTTGCGTCGACTTTAAAGCGGATCACCACTAGAGAAAAAGTAAAAAGTCATAAAAAATTAATAATTGTAGAAAAAAGCTCATATGGAAGTAAATTTACTGTAGGTTATTTTTTTATTAATATCTCGTTATCTGTCATATCTTTCTGTTGTTATCTCTATAAACAAGTCGAGGTTTCCTTGTAATAATCCCTACCAAGAAAGGTCGCAACAAAAACCTTAACTGTAGCCGCTGTATCACTGCAAGTTATAAAAGCAATCTTATAAAAAATATAAGCTGGAAAAAATTAATCCCGTTCTGTTGATTATCGGGGTAGGAGTGAGCCCTCGAGTCGGTGGAAATATTAAACGTGACTAAGTACGTTTACGACAGAGCGGTAGTGCCCCTTGTCCTTCAAGAGCGCAATTAGTCCGCTTTTTGCTGCACTCGGATGCTTTGAGTAATGATTGGACGCTGAGAGCTGCGGTTGTTTACGCTCGCAACAAACGCTGATTTATAGTTGTACTAGCGAACCATTTAGGCACATGACATCATCATTACATATAAGACCATCACGTTTAGAAAATTGTTATTTTTATTTCTTCAGCACTTACTAAAGAATTGCGTTTACCGCTAAAATGTGCTCCAGTATCAAACAATTCTATGAAATTGGTGTAGAACTCCAAGGAATAGCTTAAACTGTGACGGCCGAAAACAAAAAGACCCTAGACAAATTTCCTTCTGCGTACACAAATATTTATCCTGGCAAACTCGTGACGCCCCGCTGTGTAGACGGATAAACAAATCGTCAAGCAAATGGGTCACCCCATTGATTACCAGCTTATAATTTTCTAGTTAGTCACTATATTGTCGATGGCAAAAAAAATGGAATTAACGAAAAGGATAAAATAAAATATGAACGTCATAATGTTTTCGATAGTTATGGTTCTAAATTACTAGCGGCTTGGAAATGTTGATATACATATATTTACTATAAAAATGAGACGGAGACGCAAGCGTAAGATGCAAATCATATAACCGGACTTAAGGAACTTGGCAACGAACGTGTGGTGGTGGCGCTAGCAAATCTGTGCGACAGGCTTATCAGCTGATTCACATCCTCGCCGCATACAGGGCATCGGGGACAATGGTAACGACAGAAGCTAGACGACTATGCAACTTTGCATATTACGGTATGGTGACCGCGCGCTGCACTTTGTATCTATAACTCTCACTGTCCTAGATCATTGTTAATCATGATTGACTGTAATAGACGAGTAAATTATGATTGATAAAGGCGCATAAATATTGTTTAGGAAATGAAGCTTACATCGACAAGGCCCATAGCAAATTTGATTCTTATTTACTGGGATTTAATGAGACTAGACCAAAGTAGACGAAATTGAGCTGACAAGCCGACCTCGTTCAAAACACAGCACATCCAGTAAACAATACCTGCGAAGGTAATGCAACAGTTAAACAGGAAGAGTACGACGTTAACAACATTTTTTCACTTGTAGGTCGTTACAAAAATACAGATAACAGCGCACGTGCCGTTTATGGCTGGCAACGTTGAGGGAGACGCGAGCACAAAGCGGCTGAGATTTATTGGTCTGCCGTAAACGCACGTAAGAGGAAGTTTGTTTACTCGCGCTCGACGAATGGCAATATCTAACGTTCAACTATTTCCATCAATTTGTTCTACCAAGAAAGGAAAAACTTAAATTGAAGCGATTAAATCGCGCGCGGCTCGTGATTGATTCCTCGGGGCGTGCCGCGCCCGCGCCGATGGACCCGCGCTCGCGCCGTTGCCCCCATTGTACCCTTAGATTTATTTCTATTTCGCTGTTTTTATTGCGTACTCAGAACTTATAACGAAATAGTTACGGCTGTTAAAAGGTTTTATTGGTTAACCTTCGGCGTGTGTGGTCATAAAATAGATTCGTAACCAGAGAAGCGTACGCATAGCGATAGATTTATAACTGAATCACGTGTAAAAGAAACAAATTTGCCCTACAGAAGGATATAAAACTAGAGGTATAGAGGAAATTTATCGGAAAATTGTGCAAATCTCCGTATAATAAAATATTTTCTATTGAATATTGTATGGAAAGAGTTTTACGGGTCTCACTCATTTCACTCTATTTTACTACATTTTTATGCAGGACCTCTGTATCTTGGAATACAAAACAGCTTAAAGCTATATAGGGGTTTAGGATGTCGCTTGGGGCTCACTTACCTGAAACAAAAGAAGGGTTCAATTAGAAATATGTAGAAATAACAGTTATTACTTATAGGTACAGCTTCCAAAACATTGACATAATATTATTACACACCTGACACGATATACATACAAGTGCAACCATCATATTCGACCTGCTCACATCTTTTGTCACATATGTTTTATGTTGTTATTGCGGACCTCATATATATGCTTGTAAATAATTATTAAAGGAGGCGTATTATCCGGAACCGAAGTCCTAGTGGTTATTAAAATCATGAATGTCACTAGAGTGATCACGTTGCAAGCGGTGCCCCTAGAGCTTGCGAGAAAATTCACTTAATTTACCTCTCGCGTCGGCTTCGAGCCCTTCCGCTAAAACTTTACGCACTTAATAAACTCCGAAACGAATTAAAATTCCGCCGGTTTAGTAACAATCGTGTCGGAACTCTGCGCTCGAGTTATTAATAAGAAACACGCCTCGCCGCTGATTGCTGCCCGTTACATTTTGTACATCTTAATTATTGTCTATTTAGAGGTTTTTAACTACGTGAGGCTGTGCCATTTATTTATAAATATGGTAGTAGTATTAAATTTATTGTACCCGACACAATTTGCAGAAAAAGAGGTACAAATGCGAATTTATCCCCAAAAAGGGATCTCCTTCTTCGATTAGAGAGTTACAAATATTTGATTTGTAACTCCAAGCGCCACTTGCACTATTCTACTAACCCGAGTTACCATGGTTACCAGTAGAATTTGATAAACAGTTTAACGAGTTAACCCCGGGTTATTAGTGGAATGGTGCAAGTAGCGCTAAGAAACATAATATACATGGAAAATTCTAATTAGACCGACAAACATACGGAATGGACAAAATATTTGAAAAAGTTTACAACCATTGTGTCCTCAAATGAATAAAATACATAAATAACATTACCTATGTACTACTGATTATTACTACTTTGTTATTTTTACTACCTTCATTATTACCTTAGAAATCCGAAAACGAGGACTTGAATAGATAAATATTATAACCAATAGGCTAGCCTTAATAATGTATATTACATATTAAAGTTTACTGACCGTTAAAACGTGGGAAGGATTCTGTTTTTGTAATTTAAACAAGACGAAATTAATACTTGCGGTGCTGTGCGTTGTTTATATGCAAATCATTTTTGAGTGCACGTTAGTTCGGTTGCACTTGTTTAGCATAAGCAAATCGCACTCTCGTGTGGCCACTCTAGCGTAGTGCCACAGAATAAATAATAGTACTAAGTACAGAAGACTCACTCTCTAACAAAACGCGTCTGTTACGATGAGCACAGATATGGCCGCTAGGTGGCGACAGCGCCACGCGCGGCTTATGGCTTTCCTTTGGGGGCCGAACGGATGTACTTTTAGCTCCCTGTAGCAAAGCGACGAAATCGCGGAGTGAGACACGCCTGGTAGTGCCAAGATTGTTGACAATATTATTTTCACCTCAGCAGCTCGAACAAGGGTACTTTGATTCTTAAAAACAGTGAGCAAAATGAGATTTTGCTCACTGAGTGAGACAAAATGACATTCAAGTGACCTTTATAGTCAAATGTCATTTCAACATGCGGGGTCTAATAAAAGTTCGAAATACTTGGGTTCTATTATCTCTGTCCCTTTCACACTGTTAGCAAAAAGAAACAGACAAAAAAAAGTTAAAACGACATTCAACAGTATATTCACGGTTTATAACAGACCCCTGAAAAACTTCAGACCGCATCGTTCCAAACCACGTACGAGTATGAATTCTTAATAATTTATAAATAAAAATAAAGTTTAAGATTTGATAAAAACTGATAAAATACTATATTTTAGGTATTTTATTGTACAATTAAAATAACGAACTCAAAAAATACACAGATCATCACGCAAAATTAATTATTTTACTTTTAAGAATTTCTACCATAGTTGACAAATAGTACGTATCCGCAATTCGGACCGTATCTTACATAGATTTTTTTTACAAAAAAAAGTGTCAGTTAATGTTTGTTATTTCTATATTATTTTACTGGAATTTATTATTACGTTTTGTTTTTGTGTTCCATTGCGGTAATTAAACTTAATTGTTTGTATATCTTAAGAAAACATGAGTGCAGGTATTAAGTGATGAAGAAGGATTACATTTTTCAAGTTGTCTAATAGGTATGTTCTCACTGCGCTGAGGTGAAAAATGTTGTGTACTACACGAGATCAAAGTTATTTACATCTCGTGCGCTTTTGAGTCCCTTACTACGCTCAAGATTCTAAATTAGATTCACTCGCTACGCTCGTGAATCTATTATAGAATCTTTCGCTTGCACGGGACTCAAAATAAGCACTCGAAGAAATATCAAACTTTGATCACTTGTTGTACAAATAACTATATTACAGGGGCCTAATTTTACTCGAAAACTTGACTCAGTCACTCCCACGTATTTAGCATATCGATATTTCTGTTTGTCTGTGTTTTGTTTTTGTGTTCCATTGCGGTAATTAAACTTAATTGTTTGTATATCTTAAGAAAACATGAGTGCAGGTATTAAGTGATGAAGAAGGATTACATTTTTCAAGTTGTCTAATAGGTATGTTCTCACTGCGCTGAGGTGAAAAATGTTGTGTACTACACGAGATCAAAGTTATTTACATCTCGTGCGCTTTTGAGTCCCTTACTACGCTCAAGATTCTAAATTAGATTCACTCGCTACGCTCGTGAATCTATTATAGAATCTTTCGCTTGCACGGGACTCAAAATAAGCACTCGAAGAAATATCAAACTTTGATCACTTGTTGTACAAATAACTATATTACAGGGGCCTAATTTTACTCGAAAACTTGACTCAGTCACTCCCACGTATTTAGCATATCGATATTTCTGTGGCAGGCAATGTCAAACACGAACGGTTACGTTTTGAAAGAGTAAGTCGGTGTGTCTAATTACACAAATTGAGACTTTTCACATCATAGTATCGATATCATAATTATCGTGGCCACACGTCATGTAATATCATATTTACAAGTGGCTTCAGTCATCTTTTTTTGAGAAAACTATTACCTAAGCTTGATCTTTAGCGTTAATAAAATTTCCAATTTTTAAAAATATGTAGTTAGTACTGCCTTGTCGTATGAGTATTGTGACCGGAATGTTAGACCTCTGTTTAAATAATGCATGTTGTCCCTCCGACATGTGTACGAATTGAAATCCATCGAAGTTAACTATCTCCTAGACATTCTTGGCTATCCCAAAACATTATTTCGTCGCTATACTTACTCAACCTCATATCTGCAACAATCATTTGATGGAAATGTCGCTTTTCTTTCATTCGGAATACGGGTGTTTTTGTCATCAAATGAGTGTTGCAGATACGAGGTTGAGTAAGTATAGCGACGATTTGTATCTCCTTTTGGCTTTCACGGGCCTATAATCCCGGTCTTCTGATAGGCTTGCGTGGGGATATAGATCCAACACGTAGAGGCCCCTTGGAGAGCTTTTATGTCATGTAGAACGCCTGCTGGAACCCGTTCACAGAGGTGCAACAATAGACACCCGCCAAAACATTATTATTATTATTGTAAAAGTTTCAAAGTTTGTTAACCATGTAAACGGTTAAATGTATTTTATTAAAAATTTAGCTCATAGCGTATTTATATGTATGTATTTTCTATCCGGGAAGTATTCCATAAGGAGATTGGAAGGGTTCGCAGGTTTGTAGGAAAGTGCCATACGATTTCAAGCGGACGAACTCACGGGCACTTGGTGTAGCCATTATATAATTTGAACGTATATATAATAACCTATATGATCCAGTATAACATTACATATGCTGCACTCGAAACTGAATCCTCAAGTTATCTCACTTATCGCATTCGTTCAGCAGATAATATTGTTCCGCTGTTCTTCTAATGGACTGCGAGAGAATTAATTAAATAAACTTACGATACGGCGTGTTCGAAAGCAATATAACTTTGTTTTTAGTTTCGTGTCATATTGAGACGTTTACTGTAATACTTGTGGCGAAGTTGAGGTGGAATAAAAATTAAAACGTGGACGAGGAAAGTAATTTTTTTGGAAAATGATTTCATTTAGTAGAGGAGCATTAAGACTTGTAACATATTTCAGTTTCAGTATCATAAATACTTAAGGAGGCACGCGATACCTTGATCTTGAAACAAACTGATATCTATTTGATTTGTAGAACATATTTATACAAATTCTGAGACGCCTGTCATGTCATTTAGTCATTTATTTATTGCAACCATAGTGTAGTACAGATCTTATAACATTTAGAGTCATATGGGCCCTGGCAGGGCATTGATTAATTTTTTAATTTCTTGTCACATCAACACTAATGACTTCCATAACATTATACCGACAGAACTTCATATAGCAAGGTTTATTATACCTGAACTATTTAGGAATGTTAATTAATGAATTATATTGAAATTATACACTATCGTACACATTGACATCAAGTTAAGTATAAGTGTAAGGCCTGAGTGGACGCTCGAGTTGGGCGTGCAGCGGGGCGGGGCGTGCGTCGTGCATGTTAAACAAATGCAAGCGTATAGGAGCGGCCTTAGTGCACGCTGCTCAAATCACATGTGAGCCCGACGCCACGCTGCACGCCCCGCCGAACGCTCCGCTCCGAGCGTCCACTCAGGCCTTACACTAAGGAAGATTCGTTTTCAAATAAAGCCACTCTTAATATCTTCATTCATCAGAATATTCAAATAAAGCAATAACAAATTAGGTTGCAAACTGAAGCTTAAAAAAATGGTTGTAGCATTAACTAGTTTGGTACTCGAGTTTAACTCAAAATTTTCTTGTGTCAAGTTGTGCCTTATCTCTGCAGTAAAATTAAGTAAGTTGCCGCAACTAGTTAGAAAATATTCTTCGCCACTAACTTAGTGTCTATAAAAGTTAAAATAAGCGCCGCTGCGGACGACTCCAAATAATAAACGAGAGGATTAAAGATCGCTTAAATATTAAGATTACTTTAGTATAATTAGCTGTTAAAACGGAGTTGATCCCTATTAATTTACATACTTAGTTAACTTTTTAATAATAAAAAAAATACGAATTTTACGTTTTCATCTTCTCAATGGACTCAATGGTGGTATCGATTTGTTACAAGTACACTGTTAAATCTTACAGTTGGCCAAAGGTATCTAGTTTTAACAAAATTGCATATACAGACTGCCGTATTCGAACTTCAAGATATTCACAAGAGACGACACGTACTAGATCCATTCTAGATACGTTATAGTTTAGATTTCAACTAGTTCTTTCTTGCAGCGCAATTCGGGCAACCAATGTCACTTTTAAGATAGATCGTGTTAGATATCTATTAGATGTGAATTAGGTCTTTAAGTAATATCTTGTGGAAATCGTTCAAGAGTACCTCCAGAATGGCGGAAATGTCAAATTTGACAGGTTAGATCTTAAACATATCGTTATCGTATCTTGGCGATGTCTAAAAGATATCTAATAGATGTCTATTACAAAATCCGAATCGGGCCCTAAGTCGTGTCAATGTTACGACTTGGAGTACATTATGTAATTCATCACTCGCGCCACGCTCGATAATGAGATCAAATCGACTTGAATTCGAATTGGTCTCCATGTCCCGTTAAAACTCATATACTGATTAAATTAATAGTACGATTTGTTTGCCTTTCTTTTTTTAATCAATACCAAAATCTAAAAGTATTCCTAAAAGTAGGTATTGATATATATTGTAAAATCAGGAATATAAAAAGTACATATCATTATCATTAACGAGTTGTATGTATATCATAATAATACAATGTACTCAACAGAACAGAAGGATTACCTGAGGAGAGGATAAAAGACAGGCTTATTCGCGTCTCCACGGCACATTGCTTATATGGAGATTACAGGTAGGTATCTGAGACGTACGTAAATAAAATAATGCGCTGGCACATGGACTCTCCCACGAAGCCTCAACGTAAATTATAATTTTCTATTTAGGTACGATTTCTAGCTGGCATAAGCTATGATTAACAGGCCAATTCGAACGTACGCTGATATCAATATGACATCTAAATGTTGTCATTCAATCGTGGTACATTTTGCTTGTACTTCGCCGTACCTGTATTGGCGCGGGCGAGGCGGACGATAACCAAATGACGTCATTAATTGATCATTCTGTGTCAGTATATGTTCGAATTGGTCTGCAAGTCGATTTTGAGAACGAATTTTAATAACTTTCATGTAAAAAAAATTGTGAACTATGTTTCATTTGTAGAACTTGTTAAAGTTCTGAACTATTAAGTAATATTATTGTAACTATACGCTTAAAAAAAAACATACGGTACAATTATTGTACCGAATGATTTCTTATGTTCGATCGTATTATACGATGAGTGGTATTTTTTGAACCAAATTGTACCGATATTTTTGAAATGCTTTAAAGAATGTCTTAAAGCATATTATTACTTAATTAATACGTAGTATTAACATAATATATTGTAAGTATAGGTATGTTTCACATATTACAAAATGAAAATGTAATCTCTCATGGTATCAAATATATTCATTTACATTTGATTATACAAAACAAAACAATTTTCCCACAGGTATAAACGTCTTATTACGTATACCTACTTATTCGGACACACACGAGCTCAGAGCGCCTACCGCGAACCACGTTCGACGTGTTGCCTCTCTGTCGCACTTGTAAATTCGTACGTAAGTGTGACAGGGAGGTAACACGTTGACGTGGTTCGCGGTAGGTCCTCAGGTTGACACCCACGCTCGGCTACGTAAATGGGCGGAGAAAATTGCGTTTGCATAACGTTGATGTTTCCAGAATTAAATTAGTAAATTGTGAAGTCATTTGTAGGGTTCCGTACCCAAAGGGTAAAAACGGGACCCTATTACTAAGACTCCGCTGTCCGTCCGTCCGTCCGTCCGTCCGCCCGTCTGTCTGTCACCAGGCTGTATCTCACGAACCGTGATAGCTAGACAGTTGAAATTTTCACAGATGATGTATTTCTGTTGCCGCTATAACAACAAATACTAAAAACAGAATAAAATAAAGATTTAAGTGGGGCTCCCGTACAATAAACGTGATTTTTGACCGAAGTTAAGCAACGTCGGGCGGGGTCAGTACTTGGATGGGTGACCGTTTTTTTGGTTGTTTTGCTCTATTTTTTGTTGATGGTGCGGAACCCTCCGTGCGCGAGTCCGACTCGCACTTGGCCGGTTTTTCACGGTGGTCTGCCGTGCAAAGTTAGGCCTCTTTTAGGTAGTCTAAATTTAATAGGGCACCTACCCTTTAATCTTCATACAACCTATAATACGTATTTTATTATAATTATTTTTGATATGAACTGAAAGATATACAGTACGATTTCCAGAAATTCATGAATCTAAATTATCATAAATGAATTAAAAGTGAGGAAAGGTCTTCTGACGGTAGGTATGCGTATAATGTCACTGGTCGCAGTAGCTGCCTAATTTTTACTTATTAAATAATTAGCACCTTGTACAAATAGGTATTGAATCTGTCCTAAACACGTCTCTAATATGATTTCAATAAACGGCTAATTTATAAAACTTTTATTACAAATTGCATAAACGTTTACAGACATGAATAGCAGCATTTAGCTTAACTATATTATATCGAAGACTCAAAGTTGAATACTAAAGGTAAAGTTAAATAGTAAATCAGCAATTTACGATAATCAGTATGAAAATTTATTTTGACAAGCATTAAGAGTATTTTCACTGAAGTTATAAAGGATACTGGCAGGCGTGTCTCACTCCGCGATTTCGTCGCTTTGCTACAGGTAGCTAAAAGTACATCCGTTCGGCCCCAATTTTGGGGAAAGCCATAAGCCGCGCGTGGCGCTATCGCCACCTAGCGGCCATATCTGTGCTGATCGTAACAGACGGGTTTTGTTAGAGAGTGAGTCTTCTGTACTTAGTACTATTATTTATTCTGTGGTACTGGTTCAAATAAATGCAGGAAAACATTGACAACGCATCGATACGTACACGTACGCCTTAATACCGCGGAGGTTATAATTTGCAGCTCACCCTGCACTTATCAAGAACTACTAATAGTATGGTATTAAATGAATGACAGACATTATTAACAGAACATAATAGGAGCTAAATGGAAGATACATTGATTCTTCTTTACTGTTGATCTAAGTATTACCACTACTAACGTGCATTATTCACTAATTTTACGCATCACTACGTAGTATAAAACAAAGTCGCTTCCCGCGGTCTGTATGTCTGTATGTATGCTTAGATCTTTAAAACTACGCAACGGATTTTGATGCGGTTAAATAGATAGAGTGATTCAAGAGGAAGGTTTATGTATAATTTGTTAACCCGTGCGAAGCCGGGACGGGTAGCTAGTAAATTATAGAAATGAGAACAAGCGGAGAAAGTCGAACAAAACTTTTTTTATATATTGGACTGTACAATCGGTACGATAAACATTGAATATATTTTTACACTAGAGCTCGTTATCTCTGACTACTAATAGAAATTATCATTTGAAATAAGGTAAATGGCCTAGTTTATGACTTAAGTTTGAACATTTGTTTTCGTGTTATAAGGAAACGAGATGTAACACATTTGGTGTGCAACAAAATAATGATATAAGAAGCGCGTTTATGTTTAACCATTATTGGTTAAACATAAACGTGTATGCAATCTACATGTCAAAGTAGGACTCGGAACGAATCTACTGGCAACTCGTCTAAATTGATGATCTCTGTGAACTTGAAACCAGAGAAATAAGTAAATTAATAATTATATACTGAAACAACAATTTAGTAAGTTCCGCCAGCATAATGCAAACTGCCGACCTATTGGAATTGAAATTGGAAAGTTGTCTCTAATTAAAGATTCCCGGATAGGGTCGCGACGGAGGCCCGCCACGTGAACGCAATTTCTGCGATTAATGGTGCGAGCCTAATCCAACTAAGCAGGCGCACAGAATCTCGATTACAACAGTGATCTCATGGCTCCTCTACACGATGAGCCAACGCCGGCCACTCCAAGGGACGCAGCCATGTGGTAGAATGAGATAGCAATATCACTTGCTCCCTCTAACGCATAAATGCGTCCCTTGGAGTGGCTGGCGTTGGCCCATCGTGTAGAGGAGCCATCAAATAGAAAGCAGAATCTAGGCCTGACATAAAACACGGCCAACCTTAAATGCTTTTTGTATAGTAGTATTTATGACATATCTATCCGCCAAAAGATATTTATTGAGAAACAACCAGTCATTTTTTCAGTTTTATTTTGCCTTTCTTCATATTTCAAGTTGCATTGCGTAAAAGATGCGATTTCTCCACTGAAGAGTTAATAAGTACCACAACACACACTACAGCTTTAATAAACATGGCGTTAATGATAATCTTAACATGAACATTCATGACCGGTCCAGGTATTAGACGTATGTTTTCCTGACATATCGATGGCATTTTAATATAGTATATATTATCTTGTCACAGAAACATAATTTTTTTTGCACTCTTGTGGTATACTGTGCACATCACGTATACTGTGGCTGGAGATGAGGTACCTACGGAAATTCGAAACGTTTCTCACAAGTCTATCACCTCAATGTTCTCGAACTATTTCAACTTAACTCGATTTCAAATGAATTTGAGGTGTTTTTTCAATGGGAGTCCAACGATTTTATTGCTTTTTCCAATATGGAATGCGCAGGACAAGATTGGACAATAAGAATTAATTGATTGGACCTTTTCACGAGAAGCCTACCTACCTACGAAGGTAAATAATGATGAGAACGTTTCTTATTGTATTTTTTATGGAAATTAAAACTCCTTAGTATTACATTTATATTATGAAATGAACTCGTGGTAACGCTGGTGACGTTCTGCTCCGTTAGACCATATACATAAATGGATACTACATATTATTGCACTGAGCATTTGTATTGGTTCTCAAAATTGGTAGGGAACAAATTTCGGGAATGGCTTAGTTATCCATCAGTCCATTAATACTATTTACGAATTAACTTCTTATATAAAATTGATAACCGTACGCAGGGTTTCAACGAATAAAATTACATGAGCGGCTTAGGCGTTCGGGGATACAATGTTTAAAATAAACTTGGAGCTGTTTGCTAGTCTCATAAGTTCTATTGGTTATTTATTAAATGCTTAAAGCTCCATTTCTATAGCGTTTATTTTCCGGATACGATGGTTAGCCAAGTAGAAGCTTCGTTCGAGTGTTATGTGCTTAATCGATACGTGGTAATTAATCTTCTTTGAAATTAATTTCAACTTTGATCACGACGCTTATTAATTGCAAGGCACTTGCTAGAAATTATGTTCATGTAGGTAATCAAACATATAGTTCGAAATGATTAAATAAGGTTAGGTTACTACCATTTTTGTCCATATTTTATTTTATTTTAATTTGAAGAAGTCGTGGTCAATATTATTTTTTACTTATCGTGCAGAGCGGAAAGCAAATTATGAAAATGTGTTTATTCAACAAGTACTTAAAGCCTTTATTGTACTTATCAGCGAACTGTTCGCAGATTATTTGAAATTTGAAATAAGAATATCAGACGTAAGGTTAGACACATTGTCTACTTGGTTAAAAATGCGAATATCTTGTCCACTTATAATTAATAGAATACCACTAATAACAAACATTTGCCAATGCAATGCTAGAAAGACTTTACCTTAATTACTATATTCGTCTCGTTTTGTGTCTAATTTTTTTTCTTCATTTCTTTTCCTATGAATGCGGCTTAATCATTCCTTGTTGTATAATGTGCTTTTAAAGATATTTAAAAACATTCTCCAAGTATCTCTCATACGTTGCATGATGGCGGCATTGTGCAGACGTCAGCGATCAATCAACCGATTGCCTGGCTCATCTATCACGCCATGGACTTTGCACCAAATGGCGGCTAACTGACGAGAAATTAGAAAACAATTTCCACCTACTTTGCCGTGAAAAATATTTAAGTCTTTGCTTTTAGTGCCACTTCATCATCATCATCATCATCATCATTTTAGCCTTCGGTCGCCCACTGCTGAGCATAGGCCTCTCTTCTTGTACGCCACTTGTCCCGGTCCTGTGCTAGTTTCATCCAAAAGTGCCCCGCGATACTTCGAACCACATAGTGCCACTTATGTGTAACGAACAAATTGTTATCCTAACAAATATCTATATTAATTTCTAGAAAAGATAAAAACATGTTGATTTCATAAAGCAAAATAAGGCGAACCGTTCTTACCGAAAGTATCCATATTCTTAACAAATACGCATTATTAAATAATATTACAAATTGAATTGAATATATCGAGAATCCCTTCAAATTACACGTTTTGCCTGTAAATATTGAGGAAAATCAGGCTTTAGATGCCACATAATACCGTGGATCACATGACGTAATATAATTACAGTAGGTTTTAATAATCAACTCCGTATAGAGGTTTGTCTCACGATAATTTCAGTGACATGTTTTGAAGGTAAATGATAAAACGACGTTGTGTTTGCAGTTTTATAAAAGCCAAAGCAGCGAATCGATTCTACGGAAAAATACATTTGTTATGGCAATGATGTGTCACGTAAGCAATATAATACATTGTCCTTTGGATACATTGCCGAATAAAAAAAACAGTAATTTGTAGATAAATTTCACCGACTTTCTTAGTTTTACTATTTAATAGCAGAATTTGTAAAGAATTGAAATAAATGTAATCATGCTCCAGTACAATTGCAATTAGGTAACATAATCTACGTAGGGTTTTGCTAGAGAACATTCTTTACACTGATACAAAATAATTGTACCTACATTACATGAGAAAAATGTCTAGATGCTACTAGTGAATGACAATAGGTATTGTTTTATACCTACCATTTAGTAGCTTTATTGCAAAACGTTTTCGGGTCATAAATTTTACCCTTAAATCCTATTTGGATAAAATGCAAAAATGTTCGGAAAAAATTTAATCACGCGCGGTAATTTCCACGGGACGCGCCTAAATCGGACGCTTTTATGATGTCAGACACTTCGCGTTAAATACGAAGGCTTAAAAAGGGTTGACAGCGAGTAGCCTTGTCACCTGGCAACACTGGGACATCCCGCTACCTTCATCATACGGCGCGGCCGGACGTTCATTGATAATTAATGGGCGATGCCACTGTAACGAAAACAAACGACTGGCGGCACGCGCACGATAACGATTAATATCTTTGCGGGCGCAGCAAAAACAAACCTACTCCTGGCCTTGGTGTGATAAATCATATCTCATCGAGGCGCAAAAATAAATGAAGCCAATGATAAACGACGACGAATTCATGGAGTACCGCAATAGTCCATTTGAAAATTTTAACTCTCGAAGACACTTAAAAACGATATTACGCCATGGATAGAATATCTGACGTCAGGACAAAATTAAGGGTGAGTGATGAACCGAAAAATAATCTGGGCGGATATTATCACAAACACTTTACGTTTACCGTCAAATGTGCCTCCGCCAATTTAGCCCATGGGCTAATGGAATCCATTTATTCCTTGAAAAAGCGGCATTATAGCCGACGATTTTACAGCCAATAAGAAGGTGACGTTTTGCGTTACGAACGTTGCTGTTAATAAATGTTAATAGCGCAAGCGATGTTGTAAATTGCGAACAAAGTAAACATTTTGACATAATTCAACAAAGTAACATTTTTATCGAGGAATCGTCTCAATCACGTAATCTCAAAAGACTCTTATTTGATTTTACGATAATGGTCCCAGGAGCGAGCATCGGCCGTCCCCAGGTACCCCTACATCCAGCCTCGGAAATTGTGTTAGCCACGTTCGAGGACCAGGAAATTAGAAACGTTGAAGGATGTAATCGAATGTCCTTCTCTAGCTTCGGTAAACCTTTGTTACCTCTATCACTCTGATAATACAACAAGCTAATCAGTGAATGGAATACAAATTTCACATTTCAAAAGAAAACTGAATATATATCGAAAGCATATTAAAATTTGTTACGTTCTGGCCTATTGACGTATTGAAATTATTATATTTATTATAAGACTTTGTGCTCAATCTTAGAGCTTAAATATATATACTTTAAGAACAATTAATCATGAACAAAAATGGCGAACAAATTATTTTCATTGCGTTTTTTTAAAACAAGATGTCGGTTCTGATTCGACGAAAAAACCAAATGTTCGTCGTGCTAATTTCTGGAATACTTTGTGTTCGTTAGACCGACGTGACTCCGGTACGGTCGCCACCGACCGACTGTGCTAATTACGTTAGTGATCCCCACCCACCCCCCAAAGTAAACGACTCCGCTTTCAGTGTAAACAACCACTCAACTTTACCAAGAAAAATTCGCAAACCCACTTATTCACGTCTCTAAGGTATACAGCGACAAAACGTATACGATTGCTAGTTCTTTGGTGTGATAAGATAAATTTTATTTATTTTGTTTCAATGAGAAAACTACAAACTATTTTTTGATATTTACAGAACAAAAAGAATAGTTAACTTCTAAAATTTATCTAGTTTAGTGACGTCAATTAAGCAATTTTTTAAATAAATATCACGTTAATGCGCAATAAAAATATCGAATAAAAATATATACCTAGGTAATTAGTAACTGTTTATGAATCAAAAGAGGAGAGAAAATATAAGAAAAGTCAAAATCTGTAACAAGACCTGCTGTCCAGATATTATATTTTCCAATTTATTGATCCCCTAGGATATTGTGCTCGGTTTCGTTTCGGTATACCTAGAAGTTTTCAATCCCTCTGCGTTTTGGGAGTTGCACTCGACAATCTTATCAGGGAGGGAAGATTTTCCAGTGTCCGGTGCCCTCTCACCTTGAAGGATTTCCCTCGGCGCAGAGGGTACCGATACTATTTCAAATTATGCGTGTAGTTCGCCTTTGAGGGCTTTACTATTCGTAACGTTGTTTTGTTTCGCTTTATTAGAATTGTGCGTAGGTTTACTGGTGAGATTTTAGCAGCATCTCTTATTGAAGTTCAATATAAAAGGGTAGCGAAATTTGTTTCATAGAAATTCATTTTTCAAGTAGAATATATTATCATAAAATGTAACCAAATCAATAATAAAGATAACTTGAAATAATGAGAGCGGAGAAAAAGTTTTAAGCCGCAATCGCGTTAGAGACAGCGCGGCCCTCGCCGATGATAATGCCATTGCAATACTCGAGATGCGATTGTATTGGCAAATTGGATCAAATGCAGCGTTCGCCGCGCAAAAGATAAGGTACCCGTACAACCCGTGTAATACGGGCCGTAATATCAAGTCGTGCTATCGGGCCCTGACCACCGGCTCTAATCGCTACATACAATCGTTTTCTGGGTATTTCTTTTATCTTACGGGCAATTCATTTGTTCTTGATAATAAACTGCTTTATGAGTTTGTGTTCTTAGCTTTTTTTATGAAGTCTTTGCACTAAGCTTGTGTTGCGAACGCAACCTTTATATTTGTATAAAATCTCAATACCTATATTCCTAATGCAGTAGCTAAACGCGGCCGTCGGGCTCGGCTAGTATTCGGAAGCTTTTTCTTAAGCACCAATAGGAGCGCTCCACATACTTTGTATCGCGGCCAATTAGAGGCACCTAAATTTAAACCACCTTTTGTACTATTCAAATTATGCAAATCACTCTCTCATCAGCCTTCATACAATATCCACCACTTCTACATTTAACCGTTTTGGCAAGAACCCTTGTGAACCAGTACTTTGGAAAATTATATCAGTTCACTAAGAATTGAAGCTTTTTATTTGAGTCGTCGAGCTCCTGACCTGCACGGCGGCTACAGCTTGCAAATACTGTACATATTATGATTTTTGTAACTTGACTGTACCTACTACCTGTCTAGTCGTTAAAAGTCGCACGCCTCGCCACTAGGCTGCCAATGCTCATATTCAGATATGATATTTATAGTAAAATAAAAATGAATATTTTGTTGAAATACATTCGATTCAAAACAAACAATTGGAATGACAGGTTTAAAAACATCGCCTCAAAATGGTATGAACATGAATAAAACACAGATAAGACAAAATAACAATATCGCAAAACATTGCAACAATTCCCTAAATGTTTCGCATGTAACAAAAAAATATATGTAATATCGCGTCGTATCAAACACAAGCGCCGACGGCGCATTCGTGCCATTGTTTTTGTAACAACGAATATCATTCAAATAAACGAGAGCGCTGTTACGCAGATTATTACTGCGCTATGGAGGCTCGTTACTAAACATGATAAAAATATGAAAAAATCAAACATGCGCTCATTACATATTTCAATTCGAAATGAAATCAAAGTGAACGTATAATGAGTGAAGTGTCGATAAAAAGTATCTAAGTATTTGGCACGTAACATAACATAATTATGTTAGCATGTAATTGTCAGCTACTACATATTAGAAACGTACTTATCAAAACGTTTGGATGTAACTAGCTCAGGGTACCTAGCCAAGGTGACAATTGCTAGCGCTACGACAACGAAACGCTTTGTGTCTCTGCCACTCTTCCATGTGCGACAGTGACAGTTGCGTTTCGTTCGCTATGGAACGTAAACGATTTGAGCGGGATAAGTGGTGTTCATGTGGCAAGAGTCTAAAATGCTGTTGATGATAACGTTCAAAACATGAGGATCAATACAAAATAAAAACTTAAATTAGAACGTTCCAAAACCGGCTACCATTTCAAAACCCTGACTTGTAATATTCCCATTTTTTACATATTATAACAGTAATTGCGATCAAACACCGGTTCTCATTAGGGGGTGAATTTTAAATTTGCGAGGGTGTCCCACTCAACTATGTATGAAGAGGTCCTATCCTCGCACAGCGTTTGGTCGTAGCACGCATACTGGAAAACCTCATTGTGTTCAGGATTGCCAGGGAGGGCTGAACAGTAGAGTGGCTTCAGTCTATGCCTGAACAATAACTTGTACATAAAAGGTATTTATATAAAACTATCACTTAAAATGAGTCGGTACTGTGTTTTAGTAAAACTATGTAAAACCTAGTTTTTCCAAAGTGTTATTTGTCACTTTTTGATATCCGCCAATAAACATATTTAGACCAGCCCCCATCAAAAAGGCGTTTTGCACTAAGTAACAATAAAAATATGTTTTTTTTTCGTAAATTGGTATTAACTCTGAAACTGGGTAAATTCCAGAAAAGTTTATAAGACATTTTAGTCTCTAAATAAGATTAGGAATACACTGTTATAATCTTTCGGGTTCCTCGTGAGCATGTTGTAATTGAAGCATGAATGACTTTATTTTGCAATCTTGTGATGTAGGTATGTTTGAAGTAATAAAGGGAGGTAATTTTAGTATCAATGTTTATTATTTATTCAAAACGAGATTACTTTTTTACTTCTACGCAATCATAATGAAATATAACATATAATATTGCGTTATTTTATTACTATCAAAATTTTGGACTTCATACTTTTTCAATTAACACTAACATAAACTCATAAAAAAGTATAATCACAAAGAAAATTGGTATTAAGTATTTTTTTTATATACCTGAATTACGCAGATAGTACCGTTAAATTTTCATAAAGTTTTGATTTTTTATCAGTCCGTATTGCCTGAGAAGGGAATTATTTATTTATGTTGCACGAAGGCCATTTAGTTAAACACAACTAGTATTATACATAACTTTTCGCTTCATCTCCGCGATCTTTCCCACTCCGCGGGTGAAAACTCAAGGTAAACCGATTACGTGGTAAAAATTCATAACGCCAATGTTATCTTCATGTTGAGCACCTAATGTTTAGTAAGTGGGCTTGGCTATTACGCGAATATTTGCGTTTACGTAAATGACTGAAAACAATTTTTTCGCTGATAAAAATGCCGCGTGTTTCCCTGCTACGAAACGCTTTTGCTAAAAAGGTTAAAAATCGAAAACCGGTGAAAATTCTGTGCTTTGCTTCGAAGTTGTAATATAACTGTAATCTAGTACCTATCTTAATAAATATTAAAACATTTGAATAACTTAAGGTGACAGTCTATTTCCAATCGAAGCTGCACTACTGTTCATTTTACTATGGAAATTGACAGTAACAGCGACGCGTTCAGTACCAGTAGTGCAGCTGCGGTCAGAAATGGAATGTTACCCTTATGTAATCATCCAGTTGTACAAAGTTTTTATTAGAAACTGATGTAGGTACATAATATTATGTCTGAATTCAATAAAAACAAATACGAAAATTATAACAAATTTTTTACTAGGCGACCGGTCTGTTCGTGAAAAAGGCCCCGACGAATATCTCAAAAGACGTTACATGACTGGAAGGTGTCTGATACAGAAGGCACGGATGGTCTATACCCACCTCTTTCTTATTAGAACGTGATATTGTCGCGGCGTACTAAGGCCACGAGAGGACCGTCTATAACCAAGGCTATAACCGCGAAAATCGAAGTTCGTCAGGGCCACCCCACATCTAGCGTCTTTCGAGCGTCGGCGTCTGGTCAGCGCTATGGAAAATGACGTCGCTGCGCAGTTGCGTCGACGTTGCGTCGAGCAGCGGCCATAGAGTTGTAGACGCTGACACTCGAAAGACGCTAGATGTTGGGTGGCCCTTAATTTAGTAAGTAGTACCACTGTATATATCTTTTATGTAAACAAAGGCGTTATTCCCTACTAATTTCTTTTCAATAAATTCTTATACTTACACCATTAAATAAATAGGTTTTTAGAATAATCTCTTGGTACTCATTAATCGCAAAAGCAAATGACGCAAATAATGAAGCCCTCAAGCGCTCATTGAAAACAAAAATCTCAATAGAAACGTGGTAAACAATACGGCATCAGCTTAACCTTATCTCCCTCGCTGACTTATGATATCATTATTTCCCTTTTTGCAAAAATTTACGGAGCAAAAACAGGCGCATGGCGTGAATACTAATATTTCGGTCAATATATTGATATCGGCGCGCCTCGGGCCTAACGTAATTGCCCCCTCGAAGTCAAACTCTATTCGAAATAAAACAGATGCAAAAAGATTTGTGTATGTAAAGTTTGGCCTGTGAAAGTTATCATTTGAAAAACTTTCTTTTTTCACTATTACGTTACTTAAATTGTACAGCTAAGCTGCTAAATAAACTCCGCAACACATCCCTAATGTAACAAAACCTTGCTTAGTTATTAATGGAAAACCACGTTTCATTGTGGGTTTTAAGCCTTTTGCCGGTTTAGCATACGGTTTTTATTTTGTTGATGTTAATTCTATTTTATTATTCCATTTTAAATCACAGATTATTAAGTCCCGCTAGCTCAGAACATGTCTAGAATTATTAATGTCCATATCGTGTTTTGTGTTATGAAAGGGAAAATAATGCCCATTCGCTGTCACCCTCGCATAAAACTGGTGATTTAGTGGAAAATACCGCTTATTTGCATTGCCAATACGTCTCTCCGTGGGCATAAAACATGTGAACGTAAAACCGGATGAGCGAAATAAGATATAAACGGCCGCTTGCATATGGAATCTCAGATTTTACAGCCATCTTATATATCTTAAAGTGAAATATGGGACGATGTCATTTTAGTCAATCGCCTGAAGTCGACGGCCCAAGTATTTATTTGCGAGGCGGTTTGATGTGTTTTGACTACATAGCTTATGTTTAAAGCGAATTATACTTGCATAAATTTAAATGTCTCCTTTTATTTGCCTCATCAGTAGCTTTCAAAGTAATATCCACGGATGATTATCTTTCATAAATATTTCATTGTGAGAAATTTGCTTTTGAGCGCGTTACGTTGAAGAATTTAATAATTCATACGTACGAGCCATAAATTAAATCAAAACCTTGGGAATAGATAATGCGATCTCTTGAGGAAAACAGGATTGCCGAAATCTGTGCAAACAGGATAATGTAGACGCAATCGTGATGGACAAACAACGCGACAACTGAATAGCGCTCTTAAACGAACTGCTTTTAGCATTGTTTGTGTTTCGATTTGCAGAACGAGTATTCAAATAGGAATTCTATATCAGGTTTTGAGAAAATAAAGAGTTACTTTGATGACCTCGAGACACTGATTTAAACTTTCACGATTTTTTACACATTATTAAATTGTACAACGGGACTTATCGCGTATGTAAGTTTTAAGATTTACCTCCGACGTTTCGAGGACGGCGTTGTCCCCGTGGTCTCGGAGAAGACTGGCTTAAGTTGACATCAGCATCTACTAACCGCGCGAGTTTTTCGAACTACCCGCACTTGGTCTTGTTTATCAACTTGAACGTTTTGCGCACTAGGGATGTCACTCTGTCGACACACAACACTAACGATATTCGATTTATCGACTGTCGATATTCGTTTACGTTTACATTTACTAATGACTGGATTCCATGTGGATGAGATCTTGAAACCCTCGTCCCGATTGAAATTACTATGTTTTAACTCGAGACATCTATTATTTAGTATTTTTTGCTATGCTGGTATCATTAACGTTTATTTTATAGTAAATAATTACGGGTTGCGTGTTACGTTCGTTACTATATTACTTATTATTTGCACTCACCAACCGTTTATTTGCTTTTGTTATTTAGTTGAAACACAAAACCAGGAATGCGACTAATAAAATGTGATATGCAAACTCGAACATAAAACCTCAGTGGCAGTGGCAGGGATTGCTCATTGTGGATGCGCGCGCCGGAAACATAAGTTCAAATGGCGGGTTCCTGCCCTTCATACATACTTGAGTGAGCCCGCTTTAGTATCGTAAAAATTGTAATTAAAATTCACATCCAAGCGTCGTTGAGAGCCAGGGAGATAACTATCCTGTGTGTGCGTCGGCGTAATATATATACCTACACTACTTGTACTAAAGCACAGACAATATAAAAATGCAAACACTTTAAAGTACATATTATGGAAAGGAAAAGTGGACGCGTCCGTTTAAATTAAAATAGATAGATAGATAGAATACTCTTTATTGGCACACCTCAGTAAAAAAAAAGTAAAATAGAGAAGTATTATTAACCATAATTTTGTACAACGATTATTATATTATATACTTTTGGTCCTTTCAGGCCAAGTCGAACGTATACTTAGTTAGTGTCATTTAGTTGGGGATATACTATGCATTCAATTTATTTGAATAAGTAAGATAATTATTTCAAATCTACCCACTCTTACAAGATTATTTAAAATGCATACTTGTGTTTCATACTAAAAACATATAAGCTAATAAACATCTTCAGCCGGGCTAGCACATGATTGGCGCGACAGTATCTCGCGGCGAGATAGACTACCCGTCCCTCTTTTATTAACACAGTTAGAAAAAGACGGGTAGTATATCTCGCCGCGAGATACTGTCGCGCCAATCATGTGCTAGGGGTGCTGGAATATAATGAACTAATAAAAAGTATATTTGATAAAAAAAAAACAAGGTGCTACTTACTTGTAGCGCTCTTTGCTCGGAACGAGATGCACAAGCAAGTAATCTTAAAATGAGAAATTATTAACAACACTCTTAGCATCTCATATCTATCAAAATATGTGTATAAGTGGCAAAATTAAGATATTCATCTACTTTTATTTCCATGTATTGAGTATTGAACCGACTGCTGCGGGCAGGGACTGCAAAACTTATATATCCATGCTCTATTTCCCAAACGACTCAAATTACCTGTAGTATGTATAATAAAACGTTCCCATAAAAGCAAATGTAGTTTGCAATATGAAAATAATACTCAATGTAAATATTTTATAACAAATGCATGTCTGTCTGCTCAAAAACATTTGAATAAATAACTAAGACCCACTTGCACCATCCCACTAACCCGGGGTTAAGCGGTTAAACCGTTAACCTAGTGTCAAATTGTACTGATAGTTATGGTAACTCCCGGTTTAATCGGTTAACCCCGGGTTTGTGGAATGGTGCAAGTGGGCCTAAGTGAGGCAGTAAAAAATTGTGAGAATTAGTTTTTTATTTTAGGTTTTACTTAGTCATTGTAGAAACATTGAATACCTAGATAACAAAACCTGGACTGTGATGCATATATGCAAGTCGCACTCTTTAATTTACCATCACGTAGGTAAATTTATATAATGTTCTTATATATTATGCTAAGCCTACACCCTAATTAAAAGTGCGTTAAGCATTCATTTTGCTTGCTTACGCTCACACCATACATAATGCATTTAAGCCTTCAAGCGAACAATGAAACCGTCAGAACATCATTCCATTGTACCAGGCGTTATCTAAAGATACGTTCCTGAAATCAAAAGTTCATGAATAGAACGCAGATTACACGTAACGTGGGCACGCGAGGCATTTAATGAAACAATAGATAACGTTCAAAAACACAAGGCAAACAGTACAGCGCAGCGTAAAAATACACAGATATTTCATTTTACATAGCTGCAATCGGAAAAGACTGATATTTTTGTGAAACACCCTTTTTTAGACCCATGAAAACAAGCGTAAAAGTGACTGTTCAATTAAAGGCAGGTAGTAAGAGGCCAATTCGAACGTACACTTGACATAAAAACGATAGCGATTTCAAAATCTTTGCTTTTTAATTGAATCGGTAAATAATCATGTAAAAGTCATCATCATTCTCTTGCCCTTGTCCGATTTACTTGGGGTCGGCGCAGCATGTCTTTCTCTTCCATACCTCTCTGTCACCCGTCATCTCATCACTCACGTGCGTTCGTTTCATATCATCTCTCACACAGTCCATCCACCTTTTCCTCGGGTTTCCTCTCCTTGTACTTCCCTCCACATTCATTCTTAATACCTTTCTCGTCACATGAAATAATAATCACCCAAAAGTATGAAGTTTTAATTCTAAGCATATACAACCTAAACATGATGAAATCGATTAACAATTATTCGCTACGTTTACTAAAACCTCGGCAACCTACTTTACACATTTTAAGGTGTGGTGGAAATCATTTTTCACGCAAGAGTCGCTTGATAGCGGCTAATGCTTTGCCGCGGGCTCGACCACTCCGATAGATAGGAAATGAAGACAGATTATCGCGTGACTGCGCACGCCTGTAACTATGGATAAATACACTGAGTTTGGACATAGCAGAGAAATTAAATTTTATAAAATTGAGCCACAATTCGATTATTAAATATAAACATGTTAGGCCGTGCTATTTATTTTTATTATTAACTTGCATCTAAGACAATTCACACACTAGGTAACACTAGAATTTTCCATAATGAAAGGAGTGATAATATCAATCGTCACGCGCGCAGTCATGTCCTTAGTGTGTATAACTGGGGGCCCGATTCCGATTTTGAACTAGATATTTATCAGACATCACCAAGGTCCAAGATATGACAGTGTCAAACAAGTGTCAAAAGTGACGTGTTTGTTTCAAGAAACGTCACTATTGACACTTGTTTGACCCTGACATATCCAATCCACATCGTTTCAATATCTAGATTTGACGTATCTTATAGTTCGAATATGGCTGTATGTATGTTGTATTGTCAAACTGACATGAGATGAGCGTCACGACCAGTTTACCAAGAGTATACGGGAAGAAAAAGTTATTTTGCATAGATTGTTAAATCTGTCTCTAGAGCGCTAAGTAAGGAGGTATGTCAGTGTGGAGATCGCCTAAAAGTTTTAATTTTCTGTTTATGTTACACTAAAGTGTTATCTGTTAAACGTATTTGGTTTGATGCTATGGGTTACACTTTTTTAAATATTATACTCTGGATACAAAGCTATTGGAACTTAAAATTTGATTGTACATCAAATAAGTACCTAAGCACGAATGAGATATTATGAAAATAATGCCAAATAAAAATCAGGTTGAGATTTTTAAAGTTCAAATAAGGTTTATTCTGTTAAGGGTTATTGTGTTAAGGTGTATTCTGTTAAAAATACTTGTTATACTTTATACACCTTTAAAATAACAAAAATATAGCTAGTTTTCCGCTCAAAGCATAATATAGTACAGTTTTGTACAATTTACGACAACAGTTTGCTCTGTTTGTATGCGAGTTAATTAAAGCAGAAAAATTACGTCATGCGAGCTTAAAAAATAAAGCTCACATATTGTAGCTTTTTACACAAAGCTCCTGTACTTTTAACTAACTGAAGTACTTGTGCGGGCGTAGTAATAAAATATGTAGTTTTATTTTTCATAATTTTTAAACAGTATATACAAGAAGGTACCTACTATAAGTATCTGCAGGCGCACAAATGCTACGATGGGATTTTTAACTCACATTTTGCATTTTAACTATAAGGGATTGGTGAATGAACGAAGCATTTATACGTTACTTCTATAGTCATTGCCATGTAATATAGCAATGAAAGGAAACGAAAAATCTACCCGTTTGATTCAATTTTAATCTGAATATTCTTATTGAAACCCCGTTCTTTTAGCAATCACCTTTGTTAACTAGTGTTTTAACTGAACGTGAACTAGCTAAGCTTGCAAATCACAAGTGATTAATTAAAATAGAGTAAGCAGTCGCCGAGTCAGTGTGACACACGTGGTGCGTGCGCGAGCTCCGTGCGTGCCAACAATCACGCTTAAACCAGCCTGAATGTTTACACATAAACAAGACAATTATAATTTGTCGTCCCCTATCTACCGCTAACTTACCGCTCTATTAGCCGCTGTTTTACATATTTATTTACGTCATTCATGAAACATCGTTATTTGTATTTTATATTTTTAGGACATGTTATTATCATAAATTATCATTGCTTGGTATATTAGTTTTTAGGGTTCGGTACCCAAAGGGTAAAAACGGGACCCTATTACTAAGACTCCGCTGTCCGTCCGTCCGTCCGTCCGTCCGTCCGTCCGTCTGTCACCAGGCTGTATCTCACGAACCGTGATAGCTAGACAGTTGAAATTTTCACAGATGATGTATTTCTGTTACCGCTATAACAACAAATACTAAAAACAGAATAAAATAACGATTTAAGTGGGGCTCCCATACAACAAACGTGATTTTTGACCGAAGTTAAGCAACGTCGGACGGGGTCAGTATTTGGATGGGTAACCGTTTTTTTGCTTGTTTTTTTTTTGCTTTTTTTGCTCTATTTTTTGTTGATGGTGCGGAACCCTCCGTGCGCGAGCGAGTCCGACTCGCACTTGGCCGATTTTTTCATTGATTGTTCTATAATGTTAACAAGGCATAAAATATTTAATATATTCTCGTTCCTTCTTTAAACAAAGTGGAGTTTCCTTTATAATTTTGCTCTACTTTCGTTAGAAGCAATCATAATTAAATACCGTGCGTGTTGTTAAAAAAGGCATCGAATAAAAAGCATCGTAATGCCAAAAATTATAACGAAACGCAAAACTCTCGTTTACTTTTATTTTGGAATCATTTATTTTCGTCAAACAATTAGGCTGCGAGCGCTTCAAATGCCGCGGCAGCCCGGCGGAAGAAAAGTTCACGTCACATCGACTCTTGAAAAAAGGGTTATTTTAAAAGCACTTTTTTGTTACGTAATCCCAGGCCACGCGGTCCATTGTGCCTTCGGATAATGCGCATGGCTCGGTCGAGGCGTGAGTTTAAAAATGTCATTTGCAGGGCAAGTAAATCCAGATTTGTTTTTAGCGGGTGACTTTCTAATTCGGACGTCGGGGGAGAAGTTTCTGAAACGTATACCGTGTTCACGAGACCTGCGAGTGACCGCGGGTGGCCTCTAATCCGATCCGCGGCCGAGCCGAAACTTCTGCCGGCTCGCCTCTCACAGCGCCCGCTTTGTCACCGCTTTATAATCGCTACACACTATACAAAACTCTCTGATTAATTTATACCGCAGCCGGCATAAACTTTTGTATACTAAAACAGAACCGTTATTTCCCCGCTAATCCTTATAAATGCGACTGGCGTAAAGTTCATAGATACCTAATTTGTATTTGATATCTGATTATTTGGGAACGTTAATTTTTGATTAATAACATTAATCGTTCCTTTAAATAAGAGAATAATAACAATTAATTAATGTGGTAAATAAAAAATCGCAAACCTGGTATGCGTCTATGCCGACTGGTAGGTATTTCCAGCTAATATTGTAAATCCTTTTGTATGTAAAATTATATTGTAAACGTACACGAAGTAGGTAAGTGGAATATATTATACAATAAAATATAGAAACTGCGTCTCTAATTGGTAAATTTGAGATAAAGGTCGTCGTCCAAGTATGATATTTATTTAAATGCATTCAAAGTTTCTTCTGGCTTGTCTCAAAACTAATAGCGGTGATATGATTCGCAAAGTAATTGGCAGAATTCGGGCATATGGCAGAATGGGTAGCTTACCAGGCAATCAGCGGGCAGCAGGAGGCTTTATTAACCCGTCAGGGCACTGCGGGCCCGGCTAATCAATCGACGCTCGCGTGTCGACCGCGCTATCTGTCTTTGGCCGATTGGACCCAGATAACGCCGACGCAAGATTACCGACGTATACGGGAATAGCCCATTTATAAAATTAACTTCTTTTATCTTGCCGAATAGACAGCATTACGAAGAGTAAATAAGTCTAAAGTGCTCCTTAGGAAATGAATAGGCCGATATGAATGTAGTCACCGTTAGAATAGACGCGTGACTAGATAAGCATGTGTGTTTACTGAGATACAGCCACAGACACGAAGTTTACTTATCCCTATTAATATGATAAATGCCAACGTTACTCTGTCTTCTGTTACTTTTTTACGCTTAAACCGCTAAGCCGATATACTTCGATGCAATTTAATATGGAGATAGTTTGAGGATCGAGAAAGGACATACAATAGTTTTCATCCCGGAAATCTAAAGAGGGTGAAAAGGAGAGTGGAACTTACTTGGCTAGTGGTATACGGAAATATACTCATTCTACGCAGACGAAATCGCGGGCAGATGCTAGTTTAATAAACAAGTTTTGTGAATTTCTCTTTTTTTCTTTGAATTCGCTTAGGATCTTACTAAAACTAAAAACTTCCCACCTACATGATATTAATTTGTGTTCAAGAAAGTATGTAACAATCTACCATTACCTTAATCTAGCCCTTATTTCAATAAAACTAGTCTAGTTATATTTGCTTACAACAGGAAATTGCTAGAGTATGATTTTTCTGTTTGATTTGAAAACAAAGCTTCACTGCGCAATTAATACAAAAATAGCACAGTTACCAAACGAATGAATTCGCGAAATACAAATATTTTCACATACAAAACTTCCAAATAAATGCACGCGATTTGCACAGGATATATCATACACAAAGATTACCTATGAATCGAAGTGCATTATTTAGACACCACAACAAAGTTAGTTAACCACTGGAAACTGTTTTTTATTTCTCACAATGTTCGACTATTCATAAATCACTGCTCTGAATGCCAGAGGAACAACTTTAAAAGTAAAGTCCGATAAACTCTCCCTAGAACCTTTTATGATACTTAAGTCATACTTTCCTTGATTAGAAGACATTATGTTGTCAAATACGAAACTGAATCTACTTAATTTGTGAGAAAAAATACAAGGAGGAAACGTTCGCAAGAGGTGAATGATTATATCTAAAGGAGCATGCATTTCCAAAACGGCGTAAAGGACCGCTCGTTACCGTCAACGCGGATGCTGGACCACTTTACAGCGCCGATACCTTTAAGGTATTTACAGAACGGTTAAGCGGTCGCAATCTAGCTGAGCGCGAAAAAAAATCCCGCACCCAAGTAATCCTGGTGAAATGCCCTTTAAGAGCCTCACAATTTAATGCTAAGTATCGCAATTTCAAGACGACGGTGAGTCGGTCCTCGGGAGAGGGTTGAAAAAATGATACACGTGGGGTGAAGGGGGAGGGGGCAATCACGGTTAGTTAGCGGGGCAGCTGCTCCCGGGGCGCGATAACACTTAAGGTGGTTTACGGGGCGCTCCGACAGGCAGCTCGGCGCTTGAAACCAAGTTCTACCCACTGAGATATCGCTCGTTTACCCGCTAACCGCTTGACCGTTTACTAAAAATATATTAATACATGCACCCGATTCTACAATACAGCACTGAAAAAGTTTACTAATAGAACATTAAACATATATAATTATATATATTAAATAAATGTTCCCAATTTAATTTCGCCCACCCACGAGAAAAGTGGTAACCCCAATAAAGAGCATAAAAGCAAATTTCCTCTTGATACTTCGTTACAAATTTCAGCATTAACGCGGTGACAAATGACGTTTATAATCACGTAATAAACAAGTAAAATTAAAATTTACGCAGTGCTGTTAACATAATCAGTTTATTAATCAAAATGTGCATAGTTCGCTGCAATTTATTGGGCAGTCTGAACTCGTTAAGAGGATGAGCGCTAAAGCTCTCCGCTTAAATTATGCGTTTCATTTGATGTGTTTCACCGAGTGTAAACAAACAACTATCTAAATTTGAGTGGTTTCGTTATACGTTTACCTATAACTACTATGTTGCACATAAAAGTATAAATGACAAATGTTATAGGTACTTTTTTAACACATTGAATACAGTTAAATGCAATAATGCACGCTGATGGCATTACGTTGCTCCTATATGACATTACCTAATTAGCGAAACGTCTAAAAACAAATTGCAGCCGTACCGTTTAATGATTCTGTTTAGGAACATTACGCAGGGGTCGAAAGAGAAATAACAGTTGATTCAAACCCGCAGTTTAGGTTACGCGATAATCGCAGTATCGTATTCGTCGTAATGGCGGCTAGTTAATTCATTATCGGGTGCGGCAGGTGTGCGCGCGGCTTTACGGCGTCGTTACGTGCGCCCGCCCGATTGATGCGCCCCCACCCGCGCCTATTCAAACGTAAATGCTATAGCCAAAAAACAATACCCATTCGATGGTACGTAATATTACTTGATATTACGACATTAGGAATGTGTGGGCAATTAAACCGTAAACACCTACTTCACCAGTGGTGTTATACAATAGTATAGTATACCATAGTATAGTGGTGGTGGTTTTATTTTAGTATTAAATATACTAGGTAAATGAATACATTTACCTAGTATATTTAATACTTAGTCTAAATCCAAAACTTGTTTTTTAAATTACGATGTTGACATTAAAGTAATATATTTAGTAGTATTCGCTGTACCTAGTTGATTTACTTTCCGAAGAAATGGAGCGTAGACGAATCAATACAACGAATTCAATTTACAATTCTCCGTACATCACTGACGTATCAATTGTTCAATCTAAGCGAAGGCTGATAAACGCACAGATCTGGCGATCGCTTTCCGATGAAAAAGACTGAAGATCCATCGATAGGATGTCCCAAAGTGAAAAATGTACATTCGGATGGCGTTAATTCGTTTAATTTCCGGTGAGATGGAGGGGCGGGGGTGATAAGCGGGCGGGGGTGAGCGGGACGGGTCTCTCAGATTAATTCCGCGCCAACGCCGCTGCGATAAGGACACTGAAATAAATTGAAAATGTTCCGAGATTGATTTGAATACTCTCGAGGATATATCGACGGCGGTCGAGGCAAAATGACCACCGCACTCTTATCATATTTCTTCGAGACTTATCTGGAAAACTGCGGCTCCAATGAATAAATTAAACGCTTCACCGTCTAAAATAAGTGGAAGTTTAATTGTGTTATTTGAATATCATGGGCCACAATATTCAATTTATTAGTGACATACCAGGCTTTAATACTTAAATTAACTATTACCATTTTGCGTTGGATATAACCGTTTTCCGTCCGATTATAAATAGCAGAATCTGAAGATTGACTATTAAATGGTTTATAAAATGATAAAATTAATGTAATCGGTGCGAGTGAGCCGAGATGGGACATCGTTCTAGGATTCCGTGCGCCGAATGTCAAATGAACTCGGGGCCAGCCGACCCGGGGCCTACCATTTACATATTGCGATTTTGTAGCAATACCGATTACGAGATGGAAAACTCTGGAAAGGTAGACAACTTCAAGATCAGAAAATTCAGTGTTAAGTAACTACAAGCTTTTTATCATTTACATTTTGTGTTTGATTCAGCTGCGGTCATAAAGGTAAATAAGACAACGAAACAACATAAACTTGCAAATGAAGACATGCCACAACGAGCATCCAGTCAGTCTCGTGTTTCTGTGAAAATCAGAGAATCAAAACGTCCGAACATGAAACAAATTGATTGCTGTGCGGAGGCGCTCGACAAGCGCCGAGCTCGCCGGCAGATTGGTAATAGCGCATGCTAAACTTATTAGCCAAACGGAAAATGGCATTAGCAGACGTACAGCCGTCCAGTCTGCCGTGAAACTTCATTCTTATTTCAGAGTTGACACAGCCGCACGTAAATGATTGTTGCAACCAATCAAACACGAGCTAATCTGATTCTAGTCCCCTAGGGAACTGAATTAAGCTGACTGATTTAGAGTTTGGAAAATATTTTCCTAGAGAATTTTAAATGGGATAATGGAGTTTCGTTTCATAAAGATTATGGATGACGTCCGGTAAAATGGCCACTTCCAAACGCTAAAACAATTTATCCGGAGTAATCCCAAAGTGTCAGATGATAATAAGAATGACATTTGGAGCTGGCCGAGCGGTTAATTCTGCAGCGGCGGCCCATTGTGACACGCGCTAAACCCTGTTGCCAACGGTAAGCCCATCAGGTGTTCGTTGCGAGCCTTCGACCTCACACTTCGTTTGCAAATGCACTCATTTAAATGTGCTTGTTTTATAAGTGGAACAAGAACAATTTTAGTATCGTTTTGACAATTGACATTGTATTCGGGTGGAAAAAATATTTTAGAGTGTCTAAGAAATTTCTAAAGACGAGTTCTAAATCTAAAATTGTATTCAATTGTAATATTAGTTATTTCAATGGAAATATTAAATATTTCCACAACAGAGATGTCCGCTCATTTGAGGAAGCTATTAGCAAAGAACATAAAATGTACCATTCCATTAAAACTACACGATCCATATCTCGCAACGAAAGCAATTATTCGCATTCAGTCAACAAAGACGTAGCAGAGAACTGCACAAAGAGACCATTTCATAAGTTAAAGCGTCGCTGACGATACTTATCTGAGCGCAACTAGTGATGCGGTAAATCCTGAACGTATACTTCGGAACTATCCCTTGTTACGTTTCTGAAACCTACTACTTGTTCTATCCGACCGCCACTTTAATATTTCATTCTATATCCACTATTTTTGGGACAGAAATCTATTAATATTTTTGTCTAGAGCTGTTAAAATAACCTGTTAAAGTGGCCCTAAGTATTTAATCTATAGATCTACATAAACATCTTTAAAACAGATCACTACCTTGCCAGCTTGAAATTAAGGCTAATCGCCTTTAAACCCGCGGAGCCACGCGCCTGGGTTTACTGAATCACGCCGTGCCTGGTGCATGCTCAACCGCCTGAGAACAGGAAATAGCCACTGTACCCACCTTCGGAAAAATGGGAATGGAGCGACCAAGAATGCTGCGAATGCGGATATCCAAAGCAAACCGCTCGGCATATAGTTTTGGAGTGCCCACTAACAAAGTACGATGGCCCAGTGGAAGATTTTAAGACCATAACGAGAGCAGCCATTACTTACTTGGAAAAATGTAGATTTAAATTATAAACTGTGTAACTATGTACGAACAGTGTAAAATAAATGCCATACGATAAATAAATAAACCGCCTTTAAAACACGTTTTATGCTAACTTCCCTATCTTCTGAGCTAGAGTCTGGCTACTGAAATATTAACAAATGTTAATTATTTACTATTATTTAAGAAGTGTAGTACTCTTACGGTAGATGCCGCTATGAGCCTCCCTAGGGCTCATATATGGTGGAAATATTCACTGAATTGGGTACGGTCTTGGTAGCTCAGATGGAAGAGCACTGTACTAGTGATCCAGTGGTCGTGGGTTCAAGTCCCACCCAAGACTGAATTTTTCCACTTTTAATTTATTTCGAAGCTTAATAGCATCGTTCGTAGACGTTTCTGCTTAATACAAAATTAATTTAGTATGGGATAGCGCATCATTACTGGTGAATTTCCAATATGATTTGGAACTCTGGTAGCCGTTTAAGAAGTGTAGTACTCTTACGGTAGATGTCGCTATGAGCCTCCCTAGGGCTCATATATGGTGGAAATATTCACTGAATTGGGTACGGTCTGGGTAGCTCAGATGGAAGAGTACTGTACTAGTGATCCAGTGGTCGTGGGTTCAAGTCCCACCCAAGACAGTGAATTTTTCCACTTTTAATTTATTTCGAAGCTTAACGAAATATCTGTCAACAATTTTTGGTTAGCCAGACTCTACATTATATACTATATTATTTTCTTCGAAAGAAAACTCATCAGGTACCTAAACACAGAAGAATTTTAAAATATAACCTATGTTTACAAAAATCTCACAAAAAATGGATTGCTGTGACAAAACAACCTAGTGTTGCATTATGATACTTTTTAGTTCCGTTTATTTAATTTATAAAAATTGGAGGACTGTAAATGTGTATTCACGAGTTAATAAAGACGAAACTGAATTGTGACTATTACTAGTAGTGGTAGCGGTTTTAGTGGAAGATCTTGCCCACACAATTCCCTGCGAGGATTATGGCAGAGAGAAGAAAAGTAAGAAGATTAATCCCACAAGGTAGAGGAGCGGTGGAATTTATTATAAAACGGTTTCGTCGGAGGCTTTAGTGCGATCCCGGTTGGTGCATTCGCCTGGTTATCGATGTGGTTGTTGCTGCATGAAATGTTTATGTTTAGTCTTCGGTTATTTAGTTTGAAAAATGCGTTCGTGTTTTTATAACAATTTGCTCGAACTTATTTACGATATTGGAGTATTTGATAGTCTTTAATAGGGAAATTGTGAAAGGTTGCCTCAAAAATTGTACTTTATCTACTTTAGAACTGCTATTTTACTGAAAGAAGTTTTTCATTCAGTAAAATTTTAACAGGTTTTTTAAAATCTTTTAAATTAATTTTAGCTAGATTTTCATGCGAGTATATTATTGTATATTTTATAGTATTTTACAATCCGTGCATGTGCATGTACCTACAATAAAGTGTATATCAGATACTTTTGGCGTTGTTTCATCCGCTACTATGATGCTGAGTGTATCTTCAGATTATTAAATAAGGTGTTGCTTCAAAATTAGAAGTCAACAGGAAAGTGATGCACGGTTAAAGTTTATCGTGAATAGTTTTTATAGCTATCGCGTGCTTAGAAACCAATTCGGTTTAGGCAAGTGCCTGCGTAAAAGGTCATTATAGAACTAATCAATAGTTTCATGCTCTACAAAATGTAGTTCAGCCTAAATGCCATGTCCTCACCTGTGCAAATGTCAGTCAAGGAACTGTGGGCGGTGGTGTTCAAGGTGACTTTGGGTAAAGATGTTTATGTTGGGCCTTATTGAATTAAAGGCAATATTATTTGTCTCAATTTTATTCACACACACGTACTTAATGTTTTTGAGGGTATCAAATCAGTGTTGTGAATAACGCTTATTTTTAGGCTTAAAGACTCGAGCCCTCAAGACTCGTAAGTCTTGAAGACTCGACTATATTTGAGAATTGTTTTTATTTATTTTACGCATATGGATGTAAGAAGTCGTCTTTGCCGCGTTTGAGGCGTTAAGCCTAGAGAGTCTTAAGGGTTCGAGTCTTTAAGCCTCGAAATGAGCGTTATTCACAACATTATATCAAAGCCTTAAACATTTTACTTATAATAATTTTTATTTATATATAAAGAGATGAAAGATTTAATTTATAGTATCAGACCTCTTATATAGTAGGTATATGTTTAGTTTTTTTTTTACTAAAACAGTCGATAGGTCAGTGTATCAAAATATATTTTAATCTCAATCAATGCAAAGTGCGAAACCAAATTCCGACGCCGGCATGTTATTCTGTTCTAATCCTGTTGTCACTGTCACATTACAGACACTAAACCATAGGCATATCATCCGCAGTGACATTCCAAACATGAGGGGAACAAATGGATCTGACGTTCAGTAAGTAGGCACCTAAACTATAACGTAGAAAGCAGACGGGTTATCTCCAATTATTTACGGCTCTGACAGACGCAAAGAGTCTCTAAAGTGACAATAGACCTCTCTTCAGGGGAATAAAAGTTTGCTCGAATACATGAATAGAAATCAGGATATATACATTTTTGGCAGTTACGTATACTTATAAGTTTTTATCGGGTTCGCATTATTGAAATCTTACGGGATAATTAACTGAACAAAGTTTATTTAAAATCTTTTACACGGTTTCCGAAATACAATTTCCATGAAATAGGCACTTCTTTTATGATTTTACTATAGGATTCCCTGGTACAACAAATTCATCGGGGTTCTTACGAAATAGAATAAGTTAAACGGGAATAATTTACATTCTCAAACTATCTAGACTGAAGTAAGGGGGTTCAGTTCTAAGAGGAAGTGTTCGCAGATGTGAGGCAGTAGTAGCAAGGGAAGGGGAGGAGGGGTGCCGTCGGCCCTGACGGTGTAAATAATTGCTCTGTCGAACACACCTGCCGGGAAAGAAAATTAAGCAAAACGCAATTTGACTGAGTGATGAAGCACCTACAGCGCTGGATCAGTTTAATGAGTTACTGGCGAAAAATTACTTCTGATTAATACATTCATTATCTCAACTCCATTATAAACAGCTTAAATTCAATTGTAACTAATTAATTTCTACGGAGCGAGTGTAATTTTGACACCGTTAGCAATACATTTTCTATAGAAATATATATATTATATTACGTTAATAAACAATATTAGATATTAATTTTATAAAACCTTAACCGTTGGACTTGTACCTAAGTTTATAACCATATTATCCTTAAAAACAACTTTCAAAGAGTTATGTTTAAGAAAGTTGTCTCTGCACATGATAGTATGTACTTTGTTCCGAAGCAATGATCCGATAACATTTCGACGCGCGACACACGCTGCGCGATAGCGTTTATGTGCTCATTGCATGACAACCCCTCCTTAAGACTGCGATACTTACACCAATCAAGACCCTAGACCTCGTAAAATAGACTATTTTATCAAAATTACTTAGGGATTACTTTTATTTGGGCCAAATAGCCATTTCAGATAATTCGCTTTAGCGTTTTATAGTGCGCTAAAGTAAACTTTGTCGCCAATTTTGTGTTGGGTAAATTGCAGAGGTAACAGCCTTTCACTCGGGCGTTTATTGGCAAATTCATAAACATCGACTCGCAAATAAAACGGTTGCGAGTGTACTTTGGAATGTTAGCGAGCCAACACGTTCCATATTTTCATGGGATTCAAATAAAAATAAAGTGGATGACCACGGGCCGGGCGGTCTAATTTAATATAAGCGTTGCATGTTCTGTCATGCGGCTGATGTACCTGTTTTCATTTTATTGCTTAGGAGTGTAGCCAGAATACAAAAATGTTACACGGGGCGGCGCGTTTGACAGCTGTTAAACAGTTTTATTATTGCCGGACGAACATCGCAGCGCGTATTTGCATAATTGAACGGCCACTTGGACCAACTAGCTTTGTTATACTCTGCCGTGCCATTTGTCATATTCGCCGTATCATTTATGCATGTTGCTCGTAACGAGAGCTGCGCCGTTTTTCTGGACCATTCATTATTTCTTTTGTGTTGTTTGCTATCCCGACCAGTCTTGCCCTTACTCGGACGACATAGACACGAGTAACATATGTCGAGTTTCCTCCCTATTGACACAAGCAACCGCATTTTTGTAACATGAAGTTGAAAGGGCTTTAATCTGGAATTCAGTCAGGTAAAATAAACATTTGCTTTTTGTTGCGCTCCAACAAGTTAAAACGGACTGTGATAGCTTTTGTCGCTAGCGTTTAGGTAAAAAACAAAACTCTATTTTTGAACGAAATTGCTTTCGGAAAAGGTTGTGCGAAATAAAAATTATGTTCGGCTACCGCGGTGACAAAACATTGATTGAAATGTGACCCGTGAGTTTAAACGAATAAAACTGCCTGTAATTACCATTGAGAAGGACAATAAATCTTTATCTAGAAAATCTATAAATATTGGACTCAAACTAGACTGATACCTCTATTACATTGCTTAACATAGCATAACAAGCATCAAATTAATCCGTATCTTTCTTTGCGCAAGAACTTTGAAAGCCGCCGATCAGATCAGGGAATAATAAAAGAGCCATAAAATAGGTGTAGCCAACACAAAAAGCAGGCGTTATCTCGAACGCGTAAATGTTTAATGGCACGAGCCACTCGGAGCGTTCGTGCGCAGCTCGCGATCCGATTTTAAACTGATGACTTTTAGGAGCTGGTACGGAAATAGCTACTTAAGGTCGTGAACTGCTGAGCACTTAAAAGAAACACTATCAAGTCATACAGACAGGTATCGTTAATTAAAAAAGCTCTCGAGAATCATGCTTTAATTACAGTTATTTGTACATACATCTATAATGAAAATAATAAATCAAATCCTCTGAGCACGTTGTTTCGAACCCCCCGTTTTTTAGCTTCGTTGACTTTGTTTAACGTGATTCAAATAATTCCCAATCGTAAGGCCGATTCGTTGTTATTAAAAGAACCACTTTCTCTGTCATTTTGGCGACATTAATCACGAAGCTATGGACATCAAACAGCAATGTTCATTGTCAGAGAACAAAGATTACAAGACATTCATAGAACGAATGTGATTTTTATTATTCAAATGCTCGCACACGCTTATTGAGGTATTGTGGAAAGGAGCTTTGTTGCAGGGACTTTCCTTTGTTGATCCTCTTTAGCCAATATTCAGTTATATTTTTAGAGGTTTCATTATTACATTTATATAAATTTTACTAACCATCTTGTTGTGTGTCACAGTACTCGTGGTTGAGCTAAATATATAGGTGAAAAATAAAAATTATTCCATACGCAGATCTAAACTAAATGTTTAAGTTACACTCGTAGTTGCTACCGCGGTTAAATTACGGTTTCGTATTAAACAACCTTATTATAGTCCTGAGGGCACTGCGAGTGTGAACTGAAGTCTCAGAGGTGGCCGAGCTGTCGGAGCGAGACAGCCGGCCAGTCCTCGGGGCTCGCTACACGAAACCCCTGATAGTTCCGTGGTTTACTAGACAAGTTGCAAATTTGTTGCTAGCGATCAGAGAATTGAATATCAAATAAAGTTTGTCGACGTTCAACTGTCCATTGCATCTGCAGATTTGTAGTACTATTGCATAACTATTTATTATTTAATATGTTTATCGCAAAATAAATAATTATAAAAACGTAAAAAATACAGATTCAATACTTGGAACGTAATTCAGTTGCATAATTTAAATTTTTATAGCGAAGTTAAATAACAAGAATTGGTTATACTTTAAATGATAGAAACTATAGGTTTACCTATATACCTAGAAGCCCCTTTTCTTTGTTGTGTATGTAGGACACACGACTTCAAGTAACCCTGGGTTCCTAAGTGAAAAATTTGATGCGAAATTCGACAAGCGCACTATTAAAAATATTTCCGCTTCTGAAATGATATCTGGTGAGAATGTGTTTGAGTTTTGAGAATCAGAGAGTAATAAAATGAAAATGGTTTCATATTCGACTAAGCGTCGTACGACGTTTTGGTAGTTGTTCACTTGGTAGCAGTCAATTATAACCTTCTATTCGATTTGATGCTCGCTCGGTCCCTTGGGCGGTACGGCGCTCGGTTTGGCCAGCAAAGTTTAAATTAATTCAAGATTGACACATCGCACCTCGTCGATGCTCGTATTTTTAATCCTTTAATCATTTTTAGCAACTTTTACCTCGTTATTTGTCATCTATTTAAGGGGTTGTTCATTGGAAGGAAGGAATAACATATACATAGTTTGACTAGTAGGTATTAATACATTAAGTTACGTATAAAACATGTTATTAACATGCATTTTTATTATTTTTTGATCTAAAACTAACATTCCACAAACAATAATGTGTAAATGGTAAGCTATTATACTGTATCAACGGAGGCAGCTAACATTTTTCGGCGGTGAGCGTGCACTGGCATACAAGACAAACGAATAAATCTGCTCGTCGCACACATTCGTTGCGTGCTCCAGTCCGTCTCGGATTTATGGGCCCAACCTCTTACAGCTCCATCAAAGCTTGCAAAATATTTACCTGACTGAACCATCCCTAACTGAAACAGCAAACGGCAGACAGCGTTCATAAAATATCAAGCAGTTTTGTACTCGTCGCTAATACGAAAGTTAATATTCCATCCAAATAGTTGGCTATTGGCGTTGTTGTTTTCCAATTTTGTTGTCAGAAAATTGCGAGCCAAATTTACGTTTCCACCATTTTGTTGCGAAATATCTGTGTGTAGGTACTTTGCCAAAGTAATTTTCGTATTTATTTATAGAGCAAGTATTAGTTCATTATTATCCAAAGATTATTGTCCATGCTACAGTTTACGACAGTCAGTGTAACAGATTCCCTAAAGATTAATTTAAATTGTGTAAAAAAAGAAAATTATTGAAATGTGTTTCAGTTCAAATGAACTTAATCACAATGGTGGACATGGCGCGAAGCGCTCGGCTGTATGTTGAGAATGCGTTTTAATGCAAATTTCCATTTGGCCGGTTGATATGCGCGAGCGAGTGAGTAAATTCGCAACGAATCACGTGTGACATTCAATTGACAAGCGAACAAAATGTGTAAATGTAGTGATGTTGTCGGCGCCAGAAAGTTTCAGTCGCAGTGTTGTGACCCTCCACCCGCCGCCTGACGCACTCGCCAGCAGTCAATGACAACTCGAAATGTATTAAATTGATCACCTAAAGGGACCTGCACTCGTGGTCGTATCCAGCGACGTAGCCAATTAAATCGGTTTTATTCAGTAAATCACTGCGTCATTTAAAACGGGGCATTAATATTCTGCGGTTTTTGAATTAATGTTTTAATTAACTTGGATTGGCAGTTTCAGTAGGGTTTGCGCGCGTACCCGTTGCTGTTTTTCTTTTAGTTGAGCTTTAGACAGTAGAGAATAGGATAGCTAGCTAGTGATTATAATTATAAGTATGCAGAGGAGCTCGGATCGTCCCTCGCACCTGTTGCCGCACTAAGCATACGTACGAGTTGAAAGTCCGCCTCGTAGACTTTAGTAGATAGATAAGTATGTAGTTAGGTCTATATTTTGAACAACTTTTGTGAAGTTTGAATATATGAAGTGTAATGAATTAGCTTATTACTGTTTTTTCTATTAACACGCTAAGCAGTGGGACACATGAATAACTAAGTATGTCAATGGAGCTGAGTTCACAAAATAACGATCGTAATTTGGGGAGAAAGGTGACTTCTATATTACAAAAGTACTTGCTGCGTAAGTTTTGAAATCCATTAAAAGTTCAAGCAATGATTGACCTATTAATCCAAGCGAGCTGATGTGTTTAAAACATTTAAGACCCCTTTAACAATGGATAAGTTTTGATCGGTTTATTATTCAACGTATAAAATAGAGGGTGCGAGAAACTTGGGAATATATTTGTGAGTTTTGACATAAAATAAAATGTTTGCTCACTTCAAAGTCAAGTAACGCTTAGTGTGTTGGTTTAGAACCTTGTTCCGTGTATCGCTGTCGGTAGAATTTGTCTTACTCGCGGTGCATTGCGTTATACCCTGTTACACTTTACGGTGTTCGCTTATGGAACGGCGTGGCTAGAACAGTCGACAGTAAAACTTTCAGTGGATTGTTACATTGAAGCCAACTAAATAAAGGCGGGGGTAGGTTCTCGCCAGAGCCTTTTCACGGGCGTCGCCTTTATGCCGATTTTATGTTGCATGAGCAAAGTACAGCTGTAATTCCGACACGGGAAAATGTATATTACGGCGAATCCTTAGTAGAATCTGGCAGGCGAGTATAATGCGGGGATTTCTTGAGAGACCCCCGGGCTAGGTGAGGGTAGGCGCGACTCGAGTTTGTTACATAAAAATCCCGTTACCGCTACGGAGGTCGACAGATTACTTTCTTGTTAAGAGGATGAAAACAAGAGTTAGTTCACTTTCGACACGGAAATAAATAAGAAAGATTCTTTCTTTTAAAAGGCTCTTTTTCAGCGAATCCGATAAGTGTATCTGTGGGGCAGTTTCTGGAATGTATTCCATTAAATTGTCATTCAATAGAACTTGCTAACTATGTAAACAAACCGCCATACTAAAATTGACACTGAATGTCAAATTACTAGTAACTTTTGTTTACATAGTTAGCAAGTTCTATTGAAGTCATTCAATAGAACTTGCTAACTATGTAAACAAAAGTTACTAAGTTACTAGTAATTTGACATTCAGTGTCAATTTTGGTATGGAGGTTAAAGTGTCAACTTTAACTATTAAAGCCAATTCGAATTTTAGTTATTCGAGCTGTTTCCGATACGATACTGATCTGATGTCACTGTCTATAGTGACATTTCTTCAACAAAAACTTTTAATTTACGTTAATTTTGACACTTGCAGATCAGTATCACATCGAAAACTAATCGACGTTACTAAAACTTGAATTGGCGTAACTAATACTTAGTCACTATTTGTTTTAAAAAAATTGATACAAATAAAAATATTCAGGAACGTAAAGCCGTAAAGAACGTAAAGAACGTAACATCTAGATAAAAATACTACAAGTTTGGACGTGCTTTGCGATGTAATAACAACATTTTATTGTGTAATAACATTCACATTGCGGATATCTCTGAAAGACAAAGGAATTTTGATTTGACTTACATTATATCAGTCAAGATGACGTTTTATTCGTAATAAAATGTCTATTGTAAACAAAGTGTGGTCAATGCCGCAATTATGGTATCATACGGATCCTAATAGAGAGCTTATAATATGTGTGTAGATGAAGATTGACTCGTGTTTAAATGCATTTCATTATGTAGCAGTCACATAAAACATAGAGGAAACCGATGCTAGAATCTCGGCGGGGCTCATGTTTTCAAAAATACACGACAAATCCACTCATTAGATGCTGCACTGTCATGCTGCATGATCATTTTAAGATAAATGAAAATATAGACGGGTATTTATCACGTACCTAACTGAGACAGGCCAATAACTTACCAGCTATGGAAAAGCATAACTGATTCCGGAAAGAACGAGATTCAACGATAGAACTAGGGTTTGTACGACGGATCCGAAATGTATCCGCGGATCCGGATCCAGATCCGGATAATTTCATACATTCCGGATCCGTATTGCAAACCTTAGACAGAACAAATATACATAATTATATTATTACGCTACAAGAGTAATAATAGTGCATGTATTCCAAATTGTGCGAAAGTAATCAGTCGGTTTATTCTGTGTTCTGGAATGATCTCCCGGCTGCGGCGGCAAACACGCAATTTGTCCTCGGCGTTAAATCGACCGCAAACAAAACGGCGGCGCCGGCGCCGCGCCATCATTCACCTGTGGTCGCTCGTGATAATGAGATGGACCTACCGTTCAACATATTAGGCTGATTGCAATTGTGCATGCCGTACGTAAATCGACAGTACCCAGCGTTCTTGCTTATTGGAATAGATTTATACAGTCAACAACCCTATTGGACTTATGTGCTTATTGTGTCTTTTTTCTTTTTCCTTGTTTGTTTTATTTTGTTACTGTGTTTTGCGACAATAAATGACTTTTTATTTATTTATTTATTTTATTTATTTCCATTATCCAGACGCTATTCCGAGTTGCGTATGTGAAATAAATGTGTGTTAGTACACAGTATAAAAGCTAGTAAAGTTTTAGTGTTTACTTTTCAGAATAAATGTATGTTATACTATATGTAATCTATATACTTACAGTTAATATTACCTTATTATGTTGAAGCTGAATTAATAGTAATGACTATTAACCTTAGAAACTTGTTTTATATACAGAAATCGAATTTTCAACGAGATTTTCACCCTGCGCGATGTAAAAAATATATTAGAGGTCCTAAAATATGAGTAGCCTTAAATCATTCTAAGTATCAAAAGATTTCACCATAATTTTATTATGAAAAAAGTTTAGGGGAAGTTATTATTTTAAGGTGCAATTTGAAATCCTGAACTAACTTCGTCGATAACCACAAGCGTATGACATAAAGAGATTTTCGCGATCGCGACTTGTTACTAAGTTAACGGGATGACGCTCTTTAGGCGTTATTAAGTTTTACCGGGTGTAATTAACTTGGCCTTAGTAATTAAGATGGTTAATAAATGGCCGCGTAGTAAGTCGCTTTGAGATATGCCTGGAATCCTTTAATATAACCAAAACAAGCTCGAATAACTCGCGTTAAAGTGTTCGTGTTAATGTGACAGAAGGACTTGGGGTAATGCTTTAGTGGCTAAGTTGTCGCGGAGGTCGCTTAATTATGCGAGTGCGTGCGATTATCAACACCTTAGTTTTACAAAAGTTTTATTGAGGTGTCCCTTAATAGCAATATATTTCAGTAGCATTTATTTTCATGAAATTATTTTAACCAGCACTTTTACAGTTGAATAATTAGTTAATACTTACAGAAAAGTTTGTTGGACCAACTTGCTTGCTTAACATTTTTTTAGCTAAAAAATTTGTTCATTATATCAGGGTCTCGCTTCGGTTTTTAAAAAAATCATTAAGTACTTATTCATAACTAATAAGTCTTTTCTTAACATTTCGATACATCTACACAGTCATATACTAAAAGTACTAGTAGATATCCACATAAAACCGGTGGTAGTTACCGACGGAAAAACAAAACGGTTGATAAAAACACGTACGTACCTACGTGACGTACTTACGTCCTTTGTTAACAAAATTTAAGTCAGTATAGTAAATAAATTAAAAGTTTGTAATACATTTTGATACGTTACAAATTAATAATTGAGGGGTAATCGTATTTATTACTTGTTTAACCAGTGTTCCGTCTTTGTCCTTCGGCGTAACAATGTGAAGGTTACAGTCAATTTACCTCGGCCCAGAATGGATGACTTTTCAATTGCTGCCACTTTATTTACCTTGACTCGGTAAGGATGTCTACAATAGCTTTTCTACTGTGTCATTTCCCGCACTCACTATTTTTTTATCCATCCCTTTTCGGTAGGAAGTGATTTGCTAAAACATACTTCTAATGTACATTGTCGAAGCGTCGGGTCCTTAATGCTCCATTGACGACCAATTCGAGGTTTCGATTTATTGCTATCTATTCTTAAGGAGGTATTGTTGTACGATCCAAAAGAATTATTGGACGATAGAGTCCGAGCGCGTACGTGATTCCATTGGTCAGATTACACAAATATAATGGCAGTAATGTTCGCTACTAAGTATTAAAGAAGATTAATTTAGCTACTTAAAATTGTGTTCAATTAACACTATAAATATGCTCACCTCAATCACACTAAACAGCTATTTTCAGCGTTCAATATTACACGTAAAACCTAAATTATCGGCAAAGTTTTTACCACTAGACGTAAAATATACAAACCACCAACTAGTTGAATAAACCACTTATATATAACTACCGCCCGCTGAAAAACAGACCAACTAAATTCTCCAGTATTTTCCATACCACTACTCCCCGCAGGGATCTCAATCCTCCACTAACGTGTAAATGAACTTGTTACTTGTTGCAACAGGGAGATATAGCTGCCCATCGTTGAATGTATAACAGTCTAAGTGTGTAGTTGTGTTATTTGAGGTGAGTTGGAAGTGGTTTCAGGCTGAATTTGATTTCAGTTGAAGTGTGCGGTGGAAGATTGTAGTTTAATTTACCCACAGATAGAGGATTACCGCAAGCTGTCGCGATTCAAGATTATCAAGTATTAAAAAAACAAAATGTGTGCAGCGACCTGCATTAATTAAGTATCAACCAATATTTATCTTGGTTTTGTCTGAGTTTTATTCCAATGTATGTATAACAGATTCTACTTTTAAACTACGATTTTCAAATAATAGTTACATCTAAACTTATTTATGATAAGTAATTTAGGACTATATTTGGGAACTTTTTGAACTATATTTGGGTTCCTACTTCATGATTGAATCCCATTCATAAAGTGGGTATGCACTTTTGCAGCTGTGTGCGTATCGAACGAGATAAATAAAACATTAACAAAAAAATAATAAGAAGACATCATCAAGGTGTGTGTTTTATTTATGGACCTAAGACGCCAGACACCAAGTCAGCGAGAGATATCACTTTATTTTTTCAATTACTCAAAATAATTTTGAATAGGTATGTAAGTGGTATATAGGTTGTAAGTAGACTTTAACTAAATTGCTTTGTAAAAAAGGGTTTGTATATAGCTACATTTATCATTTATTTTGTCGCCTGGTTGTCACTTTAACAATAATATGCGTGTGTTTATCATCACCTTAACTATTATGTGCTGTGCTTCGTTTATTAACGTACAAAACCATGAAATGTTCATTGAATGAAACTTTTAAGTTTTCAGAAAAGAAAACATTCGATAAGAACTTAAATCCTTTCTACTCAGACTTGAAAATATACAAAGAGGCGCGGAGCAGGTGATTACGAAGCGGTCCCAGAGCTCGCGGGCCACATCCTCTCATATGCAATGCGACGGCATGCATTCTCACTCAACCGCGCCTTCTCTGGGGAGCCAGAGATTCGATACCGTATCAATATATCAACATTCTATTTAGAAAATGCAGAAACAAAAATGGTACGTAAATAAATGTAACGCCGATTCTTTTCCGCGAGTGAGTTGAAGCGATTGAGGTTATTGTAGCTATTTAGGGTTTGTTAGTCATTTCTTTATGACGGTTTTAGGCGTATTGTAGGTAAAGCGATCGCATATTTGTCGTTAAGTTGAAGCGGTTTTCGTGGTGTAGGTGTAAATTTAATATTGAGCAAACTTGATGTAATGGAGTTTAAATTGTTAAATTAGTTAGGTACTAGTATTTTATACAATCGTGATATAATGGAGAGCTTTTCAGTCGAGTACCGTGTTTAGGCAACGAAGCTTGCTGAGTTGCCTAAGTAAAGGTACGAGATTGAAAAGCTTGATTATATCACTATTGTATACAATACTTTTTCTACGAGTCAACAAAAAAGATACTTAAAACTAGTAGAAGAATCATATATGTAGGTAAAAAATCAAAAGTATACAGCTAAGATGCGCGAGCAGCCGCGATACCTTCATACTCGTACGCGACCCGGCCCCCGCGCCCCGCGCCCCCGGCCGGTTGGTCACCGACGCCTTCTCGTAACTCATGAGGCCCTGGTACTTGCTCCGCACTTTCGATTGATCAATTTCATTATAGTTGACTAAACTGTATCGAAATGAATATTATAGTTGACTAAACGGTACCGAAATGAATATTATAGTTGACTAAACTGTATCGAAATAAATATTATAGTTGACTAAACGGTATCGAAATGAATATTATAGTTGACTAAACTGTATCGAAATAAATATTATAGTTGAGTTGGGGTCCCATAGTGAAAAAAGTATGCGATTTCACTTTGGTATACGAAGCCTTAATTCAAGCATTGCAGTCGAAGAGTAGAAAAACTTCTTTATGCTTGTACAAAACCGTAGAGCTTGCTAACAACGCACACACGTGTGTTATTAAATTGATATTGTGTACGTAGGTATTGAATTCTTGTTTTTGAATAATCTATCGATATGTTATGAAAAAATACCTTTTGAGGGTAACATAAAGTATACTACATTAATATCGATAATAATAACGTTACCATGATATGGAGGCCGATCGAAACGTATACATTTTGATATCTAAATGATGTCATCTTCATCTTGTTATTATATTGTTCGCGCGTGCATTTCGCTCATACTTGTTATATCGGCATGAGCGAGAGTCATGGGCGAATGATATCAAAATTACATAATTTGGATGTCAAAATGGAAGTTTGAATTGCCCTCATGTTAATTTTCAATATGATATACATTAACAAGTGGCTTTGTTATTTTAAGCGGATATAATGGGTGACCTCACTGCCATGTTAATAACGCAATAATTATGATGACTCGCGGTGGAGTAATTTATGGCTATATCTAAATCGTCAAATTAGTTCAAAACATCGGTAGGTGTTTTAGTTATATGTATTTGTCTGAATGCGTGTGGTCGTTTTATTGATTAATATCTGGGTGACCGAAGCTCGGTAAACATATAATAACTCGGAAATGCGCGTTTTCCCAGAGATAAGACCTAGCTAGATCGATTTTTCGCTCCCGAAAACCCCTATATACAAAATTTCATCGAAATCGTTAGAGCCGTTTCCGAGATCCCCGAAATATATATATATATATATATAAATAAACAAGAATTGCTCGTTTAAAGGTATTAGATAGATTATGAGCGTTTGCTTTAGGGCTACTACGATAGTAATTTAGTTGGATATATGAGTTGCTACACTTACTTACATAAATAATAAAGAACATAATTTACTTATTATAACATCTACTTCTCAGTATTAGCGTAGAAACCGGTGTACTGATGTTGTAAAATAAATTAATTGTAATACACGTAATATTAACAGGGCGGTTTGGTTTGCCGCAAGATGCATCTAAGCTCGATGTGCTCGCTCCCCGGGGACGCTCCCACGTGCCGCCACTTAGCACTCGGCGAATACACGCTTACGAACTTTAAAGACAGCCCAAACAACTCTTATTGTTCGCTCATAAAGACCAAAACCGCATACTCTGATTCACGGACTAAGATGGCAAACTTTACAGAGTCTGAGAGCTCTACTCCAGAAGCTTACTCGTGTTGGAATTGCCTCGACGTGTACAAAAATAGCAAAAGTGTTCGGTGAATTGAATCCAATACAAAACAAATATCACATTTTAGTGTGTTGTTTGATTCGAATGCAATTTATGATTCGCAGCTACAAACACGTAACAGTCCGGATACGTATAAGTTATTTTGTTAAAAAAGAAGTGTAAACTATGAGAGTTTTAAAAGAAATATCACAAAAACACGACAAATAGCGAGTTGAAGCGCTCCGTTTGATACCCCTTTTTTGAGTGAATCGAAAACGATCGTCATCTATGATTCACGCGATAGGCGTCTTTACACACGGCGAACAGAGTCGAATGAAATATAGATAACACTACTCTTATGCAAAGTGAAAGGTGAAATTTTCCCGGTAGCAGGGCACGCATTCGACGAAATGTGTCCCATAGGTGCGTGTTCTTTACCAAAAACCGAGTGGAATCCGCCCCACTGAGATTGGTTCCGCTAGTTCCTTTCCCTTTAATATTTAACAACTTGGTGGCTCACACATCGCGTTCACCTTTTATAATAGCATTTGATTCGAGCGTCACAGCCACTAAGAGTCGTTGCCATAACGTGGTATGATAAAAAAAACGCCCAAGTGCGAGTCGGACTTTGTTGTATGGGAGCCCCCCTTAAATATTTATTTTATTCTGTTTTTAGTATTCGTTGTTATAGCGGCAACAAAGATACATCATTTGTGAAAATTTCAACTGTCTAGCTATCGCGGTTCATGAGATACAGCCTGGTGACAGACGGACGGACGGACGGACAGCGAAGTCTTAGTAATAGGGTCCCGTTTTTTACCCTTTGGGTACGGAACCCTAAAAACAATAATGCACGGCCTTGCAAAAATAAAAACAATAATACCTACCGACTTAATCACACCAGTTTAAAAGTTAGAAAATTAAATTATTAAAAAAGACAATGGAATATTTCCGTTAAGGGATGCCATTAATATTATTTTTTACCAACGAAGGTCGTAAATAAAAGTAAAGGGTGCTATTAAACGCATTATTCGCGCATATTTAACGTACTGTAAAGGTTAAAAGGATTTTATTTTTCGCATTTTCTACGAATTAAGTCCCTATTCAACACGTGATGTACAGGCAAAAAAGGGCACCAAGCAAACAATTGGAAATCCTAAATATAAGCTAGCAGTGTAATAATGATATTATAAGCAAATATTTGTTTTATGCAAAATCGTTTGGGAGCCTTTGTAAGTGAGACTATTTTGGTTACGCTCTCTAAATTATTGTATACGAGTATATAATATAAATGTAATACAATAACAATAATAATATATAAACCTACACTAGAAAAGTAATATAAACCGCCAATGTCCACTGAAACACCCCACAACAGACGATTTTACTTTCGCGATTCTTACATATTATTAAATTACTTATAAAACGGGAACACCCCTAGTGCGCAAAACGTTCAAGTTGATAAACAAGACCAAGTGCGGGTAGTTCGAAAAACTCGCGCGGCTAGATGTTGATGTCAACTTTAGCCAGTCTTCTCCGAAACCACGGGGACAACGCCGTCCTCGAAACGTCGGAGGTAAACCTTAAAACTTGATTATACGCGATTAAGTCCCGTTTTATAATATAAAATACTCCAAGCAAAGATATGAGGTATATCCAAAATATATTTTATTTAAATAGGTCCACAGTTTACCTGATCAAACTCATGCGGAACAGAGACCACGTGAGTCACCTATTACGCTTAGTCACAACCGTTGCAGGTCATTCCACTCGCTTCAAATCACTAGGCAAGCGTAAAGCTATTGTTGTGATTTATAATTCAGGCGGTGGGATATTTTGTCGTCTTGCGGTGCCTCCGCCCTGGTCCGGGCCTTCGGTACGAAAAAATAGATAATAAAATGTATTGAAATGGCTGCGGGCCGGCTTATCCGGTTGAAAGTCAATGAATATTTGATTTCAATTTTTTTCCCAATGTCGCCGTGAAGTATTCACGATATACCTAATTTGATTTTCGCCATTCCGCCCGTTCGTCGGGGCAGTTTGCATTCATATTCAGTTTGAATACGCGTTTGGGTTGCCTCTTGCCCGAGTTTGATACAAATAAACAGGGATATTTTTACATTTCTTGCTAGTATAACCCGACCCAACTGATTACGTTTCTGGGATAATAACCCATACTGTGTATGAGCCTATATGGAATATTTACATGAAAAAATTATACTCTTAAATTACATCATAATATTCGGATGACTCTTTACATAATGATATTTGTGTCTCACAATCTTGCGATGCGAGATAGGAGATAATGTCATTGCAAAGTAAATTGAATTTTATGACATATTATTAACCAAAATTTCCGTATAGATACGCACACACACGCAAAATATTCGTAAAATTTCCAATATAGGGAAGTACTTGCTCCATAAATTGAAAAGAGGGGTTTAAAAGTACAAGCGTAAGCTTTTTTAAAATAATTACCGAGTGAGGAGCTACAATTTTCATTAGGCCGTTACGCAAAAGGCGCTAAAGTTGGATCCAGAGAAAAATCGTACGTAAATCATTTTATGTCTTAGGACGACAAAAAAAGGTTCGTTTTCCCTGAGCTGGGAATGAACAGGATTGGTTTTTGCGAACTTGCACAAATGACGGCGCAACGATATTTTACCCAGGCTGAATATTTGGGTCAACCTGTTTTTGCGTAATAGGGATTACAAAAGCAAATTTAACATTGTGTTTGTTGTAACTGCTGCAAGGGAACCTTCGTTGGCAACAAAAGATGGCCGGCCTTGATACATTTTCCACGGATTTTAATTAAAATCTTACGCGTTGTGGGGATAATGAAACTGACTGAATATAAAGAGTCCCGGCGAGTAGAGTTTTTAGGATAAAATATAATTGACTCCGTTACACATTTAATTACATAAAATAACAGCTGCGTTGAATGGTAAACATTCTTACAATGATTCCATTATTTATTTTAAAAGTTTTTACGCCAATCCTGAAAACCGAATGTAATACTAATGGACCACGAGCAAGCAACATATTTTCAAGACCACCTGCCGTATTCGAACTTCAAGATATTTACAAGAGACGACACGTACTAAATCCATTCTAGATACGTTATAGTTTAGATTTCAACTAGTTCTCTTTTGCAGCTCAATTCGGGCAACCAATGTCACTTTTACGTTAGATAGTGTTAGATATCTATTAGATGTGAATTGGATCTCTAAGTCATATCTTGTGGAAATCGTTCAAGAGTATCGCAGAATCGCAGAAATGTCAAATTTGACAGGTTAGATCTTAAACATATCGTTATCGTATCTTGGTAACGTATAAAAGATATCTAGTAGATGTCTATTACAAAATCCGAATCGGGGCCCACTTCCCCTCAGGCGTAAGCTAAGTACGTGAAGCGGTATGTGCTGTTCACGAGGCTTCAATATATATTTTATCCTTGCTACCGAATATCGCCCGGAAAAAAAAAATACTGATAGAATTAATTGTAGGTAGGCTCGAGGTCTAAAAGCAGAAAACAAAATAAAATTACTGTTCGCTAAGATAAATGATTCAACGTTGCTGATACGGTTTTCAACCAATTTTTCCCTTTCACCCGCACTAGATACCTACAAAGAAATCTCCATAAGGAAGCCATACGTTTTATTCGGGCGTCGATTTGTTATTTATTAGCCGGGAATAGTTGCAATACGAGGGAGGGAACACAATACCGAAATCGGTGAGCCTATTTAGTTTCGATACCACCTCGAACCTCCGTTTCGCTTCGTCTGAGCTGTAACCTCTACCAGCGATCCTTGACCTCCCTTGCCTCTCTGGGACCCTTTGTATTGCGAGGTGAGGGTAGGCTATAATATGTCTTACTCCACTGGCCGTGCTTCATCGAGCGTTGGCGTCTGTATTTATCCGTAGCTAGGTTACCAACGACGACTTTGTGGCGAAGACGGCCAGTGAAATAAGGCGAGACGAGCACAAAAATGATATGTTTCCTTATGTGACATGCAAGCCTTTGGAAGTTGGCTGTTTTTCTAAGGAAAAGGAGGTGACATGACAGCTGAGCGCTTATGCGTAGTGATGTGCCGTCTCCGGATATATTTCCCCAATTGTGTGCGGAATGTTCTCGCTTAGTTAGCCATACAAATGAGGTGCTATATCCAGGGACGGTATATTATAACTTGTGCTCGCGCTACTAAGTATTAGATTGTATTTTAAGTTAAGCTTCTTTTACAACCCACAATCTTTATTTCGGCACCGTATGTAATTAAATTATAAATACTGTTACCCACTGCTGAACATTCAATGGTCGTTTGTTATACCGATTTTATATAAACTACCTGTTACTTATGAAATTATATGAGCAGCCCCATTATTTAAATGTACCTTCCATTTCGAATTGCTTGTACAGTTGCAGACGCAGGTCCACTCACACATGTGTAGGCAGGGTTGAAACGAAATTCAGTTGCGTGATTCTAATGGTCAATTAATTATTTGTAAGCGGAGTAGGTATAAGATGTTACAACACGCAAACATACAGTTTTTGACCGCGCACCATTGAAATTATAGGCTGACCCAATAAAGGTTGATCGCTTGAAATATTTTATGGAAGTTTGTATCGTTACTCACCTCTGTGCCTATTGGTTTGTTTGTCGAACATTAACATGGCGTCCTCGATCTGCAACAAGAAAAAAAAAGACATAAAATAAAGTTCAAATCCTGAAAAGATCGGGGGAATATAGCGAAAAACAAGGGCGTAGTACGCGATTTTAGCCCCGCCCCGGCAATAAAACACTCCGGCGCTGTAATAACGAATAAGCACCGGTACAGAGTAAACCACACGCTGCAAATAAACTTTGATAAGCGGGGGCGAGCAGGTAATAACGTATTCATAGAGAAATAAATGGAAAGTCGGCGGTTAGGACACGAACAATACACGCGAGGAGAGATGTGGTGTCAGCGGCGCGCGCGCCGCGCGGGTTGCTCGCGCTCACCAAACTCGCCCGCGAAGGAGCATTTTTAAATTCCCCATCCGGTTACAAAACAGCGATAAATCTCTGATGCTAGGTAGCGAAATAGCATCGTCAATATTCATGTTGAGCGTACGCATTCTACATTCATGTCGGCCGTTGTAAATTCTATGCTGTTCAACATTTTCGAGTACGTTACTTAGTCTATAAAAACCGTTTTTGTTGTAAAATTTTTTCCTCGCTGAAATTTACTGGATTATCGTAAAAAAAACTAAGCTGAAAAAGTAGCTTGATTTTGCTCTCCAAAAGCAAAAAAAAGTTTCTCAATAGGAGTTTACATACATTTTCGATTAATTTATTACCTTGGCTCCTCTACACGATGGGCCAACGCCGGCCACTCCAAGGGACGCATTTATGCGTTAGAGGGGGCAAGTGATATTGCTATCTCATTCTACCGCATGGCTGCGTTCGTTGGAGTGGCCGGCGTTGGCCCATCGTGTAGAGGAGCCATAAAAAAAAGTGTCCGTGGAACACGATTGGACAAGTTGAGTTTGACAAGCGAGTGGTGCGGGTGTATCTCGGCGCCGGCGTTGGCGGCGGTTCCCTCGGGCCACATTAGGCGGAAGGTCGACGCTACGCATTCCCGATGATCGATGCCGAGAACCCGTAACAGAGGGCCTACCGCGAACCACGTTCGACGTGTTGCCTCTCTGTCGCACTTGTGAATTCGTACGTAAGTGTGACAGGGAGGCAACACGTCGAACGTGGTTCGCGGTAGGCCCTCAGGTGACCTTTCGCTGAATTATTCTTACCTGTAGAAACGTTTGTTTAGCGGTGATTTGTTTGAGTGGGAATTGCGACGCTTTTTGTTTCACATGTGAAGTGGACAACCCTTTTTTGCACAGAAAGAGTTGTATTAAATTGTGCCGGTTTGAGTCGAGTTTTGTTCTGAGTTTTGCGGTAGTTTTTAGCTAATGTGAGTTATTACGAACCTTTGTGAGGGATTTCGTAGAAGATTTAATCCTTTACGCCGGTTTTACATAGGTGTGTCATAAAAGAGTATTAATCAACGGAGCCTAATTTGGTCGCAGAGATTCAACAGAGCTACAAAACAGAAATCGACTTAAATCTTTGTCTTTGAAAAATGAATTAATGGCCATTGAAACGTTTTATTAGAGAAGTTTGGCGTAAAGCAATCTTGTAGGAAAATGAGAGAATTTGTTTAGTAAGGCGTTTGCTCGCGATTCGACATCCAGTCCCTCGGGCGACATTATAAATAAAGCAGCCTATCCGACACGTCCATACTACCAAGTTTGTGGAATGCGTTCGATACAATAACGTATAACAAGTTTTTGTCAAAATCATAATTTTTTATCTAGACACGCGGTAGCGTGTCCAGCCAAGTTCAAAGAAAAAGGAATAAAAACTATTGTCACCAATTGCACTTTTCTTTAGCCATCTATGAGTTACTGACATGGTTCTTAAAATCCCAAACTGAATAGTGATGCGTTGTTTTTAGGGTTCTGTACCTCAAAAGGAAAGGAATCTTTATAGGATCACTTTGTTGTACGTCCATCCCTCTGTCTGTCATGACCCTTTATTTCAGCAACGCGTAGAGGTATCGAGTTAAAATTAAAAGCATAATATTCAGGCCTATAACCTCTTGAAATAAAATTAAACTTCTATGTTACCACAAAAAACGTAAAGTTCTACACTCTCAAGGGAATCAAGATTTATAGGGTACTTCCCGTTGACCTAGAACTATGAAAGGCAAGTCATCGTCTTACAAGGAAAAACCTAAAAAATGTTAAATTTGTACGGAACCCCCGGTGGGCGAGTCCAACTCGCACTTGGCCGGTTTTTTCAGAGTTAATACGGCTACCTTCGGTTACTGTCTTAATAATAAAAGACTAGCTACTTGGCAACTAAAATAAAGTAATGTTTTATTCTTAAAATCGATGAACAAATAACTAAGCGGTTTTTGTTAAAAGGCATAACATACTAGAGACTACCAAAAGAACCATTTCCTTGGTAAATTTCAATTCACCACTTTACTTCGCTACTAACTCAGCGTGTATTTATACGGCTTCGATAACTCTAAGAAGATTGTGATCTAATGCGGTATCGTAACGGGCAATTTGTAAGGTCTGGTACTGTTGTCGCGCTCTAGCTTGACGGTGTAGCGGGGGTGCGACAAGGACGGGTGACTGGCACGGCATGGGCCGCTCCCTTGGGTGACGTTAGAGAAATCGAACTTGGCTTGATCGACGCGGCCTCTGCAGTGTCTTTCGCGTTAATGATCTTTTGTTATCTGTCTAATTGATGGATTTGATTTTAAATCTTAACTTTATTCTGTGATATAACGTTAACGTAAGAGTTTTGTGGTCTTATTTAAAATTAATTTGATTAGTTAACTTATGTTTAGTCCCTTTTTACAATCGGTCTCAATCGGTCGTTAGTCTTACAAATACATATGTGACGCTATCTATGAAAAGGGACCTTATTGTCGATGGCGCTTACGCCTTCATTAACGATGCTCCGATGTAAATACAATGCCGCGCGAAGCTGTGCGGCGTAAGCGCCATCGACAATAAGGTCCCTTTTCATAGATAATGCCCCATATACATATTTGTAAGACTAACGACCGATTGAGACCATCGATTAATAGCAAATTGATGCTTGTAGAGGGTTTACAAATAACTGCATATGCTATGCTACATTGCGTTCGTAGGCGCTACACCGCGATACGCTGCGTAGCAAGTTGGATTCGTAGCAGAATGTTTTCGATTCGTAGCCAAAACTGCTCGTAACGCCAACCGTCAATTGAAATCATGAGCCACTTTAAGATTGCAGTGTTTGGGCCCGATGCGGATTTTGAAATAGACATCTGTTAGATATCTTTTAGACATCACCAAGATACGATAACGATATGTTTAAGATCTAACCTGTCAAATTTGACATTTGCGCGATTCTGGAGATATTCTTGAACGATTTCTACAGGATATGACTTAGAGATCCAATTCACATCTAATAGATATCTAACTCTATCTAACGTAAAAGTGACATTGGTTGCCCGAATTGCGCTGCAAAAGAGAACTAGTTGATATCTAAACTATAACGTATCTAGAATGGATCTAGTACGTGTCGTCTCTTGTGAATATCTTGAAGTTCGAATACGGCAGTTAGACATTCACTAGATATGAAATAATAACGATATGTGACGTTCCACGGCAAAAGGTACCTTATGGCCGCAAAAATATTGGAGCGGCGTTAATAATAGCGTAAGCGCCAACCGCCATAGGGTACCTTTTGTTGTGGAACGTCACATATCGTTACTATTTCATATCTAGTGAATGTCTAATTCATGTCCCGAATCGCGCCGCCACTTTCAGATTGCAGTGTTTCTCTTACGCGCTCCAATAACTGCGAACGAGATGTTATGATAGTCCTCGCGTGCAGTTTGATTTGAGCGCACCAAGAAACGCAAGGTCGATTCTGATTTAACACGTGTTCTGTGCTCAGTACTGAATGGTAGGCTAGTAAAAATGCTATAAATTCTTAGACGGCCATTATTTTCAAATAAATTACATAAGTCTGTACAAATTATATAATAAATATAATATGTGATCGCGGTCGTCGCGGAACGATTTTTTCGGCTAGTTTAGACTAAGAGTAATTTGTGTTTTATTTTTGTTTATTTTTTAAGATTTCTTTTGACATTACCATTAGTTAATTTATATCGTATGTTTTTTTTAATGTTTATTTTTTGTATAAAATGTAATTATGTACCTACTATCTTTTATAGCTGTAGCCGACGATTGCAGCCACAGGTGGAGAGGAGCGAAATAAGAACAACTAGGGATACTTTTTGAGGTAAGTGTTAGAGCGCATGGACATGCGTTTATCGCTCGGAAGCGTATAGGGAACTGACGTTGATTGGTCGATAGCCGAGGCTCGTTGCACACATAATGCATGCTCTCGCGCACACTTTATTAACTCATAGAAGACAACAGTGGTAAGCAAGGTAAGTACCTGCATATTATTTTTATAATATTTAACTAAAATGTATATTAATTACTAAGTTTTATGTTTCAGGTTACTCATTTCAGGTCCAGTACATTGCGTCGTCTTACATAAACCTTGCCATTCAAATTACGCAACAGCGTCTTCGCTAAACGGCCGTCACCGCCAAGCAAACTATTCACTTAGTGAAATTTTCGGATATCAATATACAATTAAACATGTAGCTGCTCGCAATAAAGCGCGCAATTTTGCTAAATGTCGCCGTCTCCCTAATACAAAGCTGCCGGCCCTATTATTATTTTACTTAGGGGGTAGGCTCCGTCGTCCCCTGAGATACCTGTCGCTGTAATTTACTACGTGTAGGTACTTGTTTTAAGAATACTCGCTTTAATTCTTCTCAGATTTCCCTGTGTTACCGCGATTTAATGTAATATGGCGAATTTGAGACGTTTTATCTCTGTTATTGTTGAGTTTGTGATGATTTAAGACTAAGCCTGGCTAAATAGCTTTGATACCTTTATTTTATTTAAAAGTACTGATGAGTTTTTTGTGCTGCCCATCTAAGTATAAAAGGTTTTCACAGCCATTCATTACTTCTTCTTCCTCGCGTTATCCCGGCATTTGCCACGGCTCAAGGGAGCCTGGGATCCGCTTGACAACTAATCCCAAGAATAGAAATAGTAATGACAGCCATTCATTACTATTTTATTTTATTTATTTAAGGTTTACCAACAGATACAACACTACAGAAATTACAGATAAAAGCATTACATTAATAAGTGTCTATCCAATTATAGGTAAACACGACATACGACTATTGATATATATATACCGCGGTATTCGGAAAACAAGATCCGTTCTAGAGAAGAGAACGATACGATATATGTACTAGATACCTGGTAGTTTAGATTTCAACTAGATATCTTGTCGTTGTCGTATCTTGGTGATGTCTAATAGATATCTAGTTCAAAATCCGAATCGGGTCCATATTCCGCTTAGGTATTATAAACTCAAAGAGTAATATTGACTGACTTCAGATACAATCAATCAAGTAACAGACAAGTTTGGCTTTGAGCAGCACACTGAACAGTCGACTTATTGCATTTCAAAAAAAATGGATAGGTATGTAAACAACAGAAGCTAAGTGAACGCGTGTTTGTGCCGCAGTCCATTAAAAGCTAGCATGCGATATCGCGAAGCGCCAACATTTTGTCAGTTGAACTAATATCAAATCAATCACGGGTGTGTTTGCACGCGTTTGTATCGGCACCGGTTTAACCCAGCACATGCAAGCGGATACCGGCCACAGCTTTAGCAAACACGTATCTCGAACAGTAGCACGAATTCAAAAGCGACCTTGCTCAAATCAAAATAGAGTTTAAAGTTTAAATTAAGTTGAAACTTAGACGTGAGATTATGTGATAAACGCGAATCCGTAAACAGAGTTAGTTATGTAAAATTTAATTGGTTTGTTTAATCACGATAATGGGTACTTTGTTAAAAGGATCAATCTGATATTCGATACGACACGAATCACAAGTAAAAACCGTTTTTTTAGTTTAGTAGTAATATTATTGAGAGTCTGTTCCGTTTCACTGTTGGGCAAAAGCCTCCCCCCGGTTTTTCCATCCCTCCCGATTATGTGCAATCTTCGATCGTTCTGTTAAAAAGAAGTCTTGCTTGTCTCGCCATAGTATTAAAGTGTTAGAGAAAGATCAGCACCGTAGTATGATAACAATAACTCTGTTTATAAAATATTTCACTTGACATTTTATGAAATATGTATTTTCTATCTTTCAGGCCATGCGAAATTGTAGTTGATTTATTTAAATTATTTTAAGTGGATTTTCACGTTTTTTTGTCGAATATAGCCCGATATGTTTCGATTCCTAACATGCTTGCTTATCTTTGCATCTCATATTTTTATATAATTTTGTTAAATGCCATAGTGAATCCCGCACTTCTAAAGGGGCCCACTGATTAACAGTCTGCCGTACGGTATCGGCCTGTCAGTTAGAACAAAAATTTGACAGTTCCGAACAATTGACATACCTACCGTCCGGCGGACTGTTAATCAGTGGGCCCCTTAACACGTCTTGTCAAAAGTACTACATCAAGCGTTACTTGACATGGATTCGCTCCAATCGCGGCAAGACGTGCTAGGCGTGCTTATACGCCACATAAAGCTCGGTAACATTTTCGTAAAAACTATTTAACCTTATCAAAACTGATACTACATATGACGCAAAGTATCCAATCGTCGGACGTAGTGCCAAGTCGTAAATAAGATAGATTTTCAAACGATGCGATGATGGCGGTCGTATTGCAACTACTTCGAACATAAATACCTACCTAAATGTAATTTATGAAACCTAAACATTTTATAGATATAATAATCAATTTTAAATGTTACGTTTAAAATTCATAAAGAAAAATGGTACTAGATAGTTCTATGAACCGGCACTTAATTGTGTTATCACTAATGGTATTACTGTATAACTAATTTAAAATGATATATATTTTTTATGTTAGAAGATTACAATATAATTATAGTTAACGAGTTGTATAAGTAGGTAGTGGTATATCGTTGTTATATTCTACAGTTCTACACGCTCCGTATTTAATGTGAAATATTATTTGATAATTCATATCCACGATTTAAATTCAAATTCAGAATCCCAAAACGCCAGCTCATAGATTTATGGTTCATAAATCAGCTTTTACATATTAATTTCCTAATATCCTGACATTTTTATAACGAAATGAGCTTCCATTATCCGGATATTACGCAATAATTCCTTATTATAATTTCAAACTGCTTTATTGCATTTCAACAGAATTTTGCACAGTCACTTTAATTTTACTTAAACACTCACAGAATCAATCACTCAACGGTAATATTGCAAATTAGTACCGCTTGTTGTCGAAAGGAACTTTCAAACTATGCAACCGTTTTCTCATGACGGTCAGTGGTTACTTTAGCAGTTTGGGGAACAATGGTCTAGTCGTAATGGTCAGGCTCGCGTCCATCAAAATACCAACAATGTTGGGCTAACAATGCTGCTTGTCTGTTATCTTGGTTTACACTGGACGTGGATCGTTCACATTTATTAAAGCTGGATTTTAGGAGCGCCGTTTTTTCGTGAAAATATTGTGAAAGGGTCTTTTTCACTCGTTAGTAGCAGTGAAACATACTTACTTTTTGTTATGATTATAGTTGTTATTTTTTTCATTTAACCCAAAAAATAAAAGTAGTGTATTTATTCAGCTATACAGCCTACGTTAAGTGTTGTAAGGCAAAGTTTTAATTTGTTTAAATATTTCCGCGGGGCGGCGTTCCCAGGGCGGTTCTCAAGTTTCACGCCTCGGCATTACAGAGCCCGCGGCGACCTAATGGGACAAGCCACCTGGTCTTAAAGGCGACATAACAATTAACTTGAAGAAGAAAATATTAGTTGAGTTAATAAAGCCACTCAGATACACTCCTGCCCCTGCCCTCTATAAATAACACCCTTTCCGGAAAGACGCTCTAGAATTTTGTCGTATTTACGTAATGATTCTCTAAGGAGACAACTCTCGGAGGAGGATAGCGGCATTTTATCCTGTGTTTTTATAGGCGAATTGATTGGGAGCCTTGCGAAAGAATCACGGGATGGGATTAGTTTTCTTAGGAAAGTTTAGGGACGCGCGTTTTCTTATTTAACACTAGTGGGCGACCACTTTGTTTAAAACTCTCTCGGTACCTTCGCTTTCTATTCAAAATAACTTATCGACTCAGGTAAGAGGCAAGTTTGAAGTGAAAATTTAAATATAATAGAAAATGAATTGAAGTAAGTCTAGTGAAGGAGGTAAATTCCTCCACACTTAAATAAATTGAATGGCGTAGGACAGGTATAATGGACTGTTCATTTAACAAAATGTAGGCAAACGTGAACTTATTAATTAAAAATGACAGGCAATGTTATCGTTTAATTATATCATTGGGATTCTACAATCTTTTGCTTTATTTACACAATGGATACTGCAGACTATTTTAATGGGTCATTCTATAATAACATTTATCATACGGAGAAAAATTACAGTCCTAAGTAATTATTATGTATTTACAAATAATAAACTTCATGTTAATAATTATGTTTAAGTACAAGCTACAAAGTGAACTTAGAAATCATAAAAAAACGGTAAAATGCGTGCAGTAAAACATTTATAAAGCTTTATTTTCTTGCCTGATTCTGTTTTTTACCATCTATGTTCCAAATTTCATTGATTTTTTTGTGATAACTGTATGTGACATGCAGACTGATGGACAGATGGACATGAAAAAACCGGCCAAGTGCGAGTCGGACTCGCGCACGGAGGGTTCCGCACCATTAACAAAAAATAGAGCAAAACAAGCAAAAAGACGGTCACCCATTCAAGTACTGACCCCGCCCGACGTTGCTTAACTTCGGGTAAAAATCACGTTTCTTGTATGGGAGCCCCACTTAAATCTTTATTTTATTCTGTTTTTAGTATTTGTTGTTATAGCGGCAACAGGAATACATCATCTGTGAAAATTTCAACTGTATAGCTATCACGGTTCGTGAGATACAGCCTGGTGACAGACGGACGGACGGACGGACAGCGGAGTCTTAGTAATAGGGTCCCGTTTTTACCCTTTGGGTACGGAACCCTAAAAACTATAATGTAAGGTGTCCGTTATTGCCATTTTGGCTACAGAACTCTAAAAATCAATCTTTAAATTAGTATCCAATGTAAAATGTGGCATAGAATGTTCACACACACGGGTCAATGTAAATCATCCGTTTCTTTTCTGTCAGCAAATAGCTGTGAAAATTCTAACAACAATTACGAATTCCTCAAACCGTGAAGAAATCAGTGAATAAAATATGAGAGAAGTTTAGGGAAAACCGAAAACGTTTTTCGTATTTGAATAATCACTTTAACAAACAAAACTCGGTCGAATCCGCTTCATTACTTATTAACCTGCGCTTGAGTACCGAGACAAGCGGGAGCGAACGGGACGACACCCCCGGGGAGCCCGATCGAACCCAAAGATGAACCCTTCGGTTTTCACCCATTCTGTTCAAACAACCGGGACTTATAATAAGACCCCTGAAATTTTTCATCCGTTGCAAGCGAAACATGATATTTTATTAGGTTTTAAGTTTCAATTAAGCTTTTTGACAATTTTGGTCATTTGTGTACTCTTCGCAGTTTTGCAAAACAATTTAACAACTTATTATTTATTAAGTAAGGAGGCTGGAGTACGGAGTTAGTCACTAATAAGCTAATGGTGGTACCATTAGCTTATTTAGCACACACATTAAAATCGAAAAGACATCCAATGTCAATAAAATTACTATTGCACACTCTAGACAAAATTTATGCACGGAAGCGGTTGTCATATTCGGTATTGATTTAATCTCAGCATTAGTAGAATGGAAGCAGAGTTGTAAGCACTTTCAAGTTTGTACCTTTTTAATTACAAAACTTCTCCTATCATGCGACCTGAATAAAAAAGTCATCGTTTTGAGCAAGCGACTCCCTGTTAATGATTAGGGCATTCTCCAAACTTTATGAACACTTCAAAAGTTAGGACGTGGTCTGCGACTCTCGCCCGATGTTAATTACCAACTTTTTAAAAACTGCAACTCATAATAGACAGGCCGGGTAAAAGATGAATGATGTGTAGGCCTTTTTGCTGGCTTTCTTTTTCCCTAAAAAAGTTAATGAATGATCAGGAAAAAATAAAGCAACGTGGATTTGACAGCAATTCTGGTATCCGAATATCCAAATTCATGGCAGTGCGGATTACAGAGAAAATTAATTACGTATTTAGTGAGGAGGTATGGTTAAAATCTATCAGACAAGCTCGGACGTTGATAAAGTGTAGCCACTCATTACACTTTGATATAATCTGCTAAAGCTTGTACTAAATAGTTGAATGGATTAAGTATATTGGTTGTTATTTATAAGCACTCCAGGGGGCTGATGGAGCGGAGTGAAAGAATGCAACAGACTATGGGCCCGATTCGGATTTTGTAATAGACATCTATTAGATATCTTTTAGACATCGCCAAGATACGATAACGATATGTTTAAGATCTAACCTGTCAAATTTGACATTTCCGCGATTCTGGAGAGACTCTTGAACGATTTCCACAAGATTTACTTAGAGATCTAATTCACATCTACTAGATATCTAACACGATCTATCGTAAAAGTGACACTGGTTGCCCGAATGGCGCTGCAAAAGAGAACTAGTTGAAATCTCAACTATAACGTATCTAGAATGGATCTAGTACGTGTCGTCTCTTGTGAATATCTTGAAGTTCGAATACGGCAGTGAGCATTCGACGGGCTGATACGATCGCTGAAACCATAATGACGCTGCTGAAGTTTCACTCGTTAGTGTGATGGAGACCGTTGCCAGTCATTACCTATGGGAAAAGCTACACTTTTATGTGCTTGCTTCCATTTTATAAATTACTTAATGTTGACAAAGCAGATCTCTTAAGAGCAAAACTGAACACAATATTTTACTGAATACGAGTAAGCCGTCGTGTGTGATTGAAACTGTTTAAAACTATATTTAGAATAATACCTATGAATTTTAAATATTAGAAATATATTAGCGTCCAAAATAAGCTATATTTAATTGAATACTAGAAGTATGAGTTAAACAAATGACGCCAACAGAGGCATTAAGGACTTTTGAACTTTAAGAAGCTCAAAACAATACTCAAACTGAATAATTTCCTTGTCAAGTGATTTCTCGGATTAGGTCGGTGACACTCTTCATCTCGCATACTTGCCATGAATAGAATCGACTACCATTGTGATATTTTATTATCACTGAGTAAAATGCAGTAAAGCGAGAGATATTGTTAAGCCCTTACAATAGAGCTTCTGTCGTCTTAGGGTCCAGTGCGCAAAACTTTAACAAGGATCTCAGTTCTGTTGAAAATGTCGGACGTTTATATACGAACTACAGTAAGCATCTATTATCTATATTACTTTCAAATTTTTACATAAAGATGGGAGACATTACGATAAGTAATAATATCGTAGCGGGTAGGTACCGTAGCTGTCAGACATGGCGGCATCGTGAGGACGTCGCCAGCTGTGACGTCACGCTACCACGGCCGCGCCCACGCTCCTTTACTACCAATCTGCATATAAATCGAATATCGATAATGACGTCACTATCGCATGAATCCCGAAATTCGTTCAGAATCCGATAAGCCTTGCCGGTGAAAACCCTAATCCACAGAAGTTTTGATGACCTCGATAGGGGATAGACCTACCGTCTTCTATTATGTAAATTATCTGCCACATGAAACTAAACTATTTAGCCGCTGTGGCTTCTAAGTTTGTGGGTAAAAGTTACGTTATTGACAAGCGGTCGTATCTTTTGATAGGTAATTTATAATTACGATTAAATTAGTAGTAGTATTAGTAATCACATTATTGTACACAACACAGGTTTACATCAAAACAGAAATAAAGGTACAAAGGCGAACTCATCCCTATAAGGGATCTCTTCCAGCTAACCTTCGAGTAGATGAGAGGAGAATTCAAATTGGATAGACAAACTTACGGAATCATCCACATAACATTTAACATACACACATAATAAGTAGGTACCAGTGGCGGCGCGTCCATAAAAGCCAATTCCCACCGGCTTGCCTGTTTTTGGACGTTTGGGCACACTCTAAAAAATGAAGACCAACTAAGAGCAGTTTTCTCTTAGTTGACGTTAAGTTAATTACAACAATAACGATCTTATATAAATCAAAGAAAGCTGATTACTTAAAACAATAAGTGTATCTGTGATTGAACTAATAAAGTAGGTATGTTATTAATCCTATCAATTGTATACTTTGCATCTATCATTAACTTATTGGCATAATTATGTAACGTAGGTTGATTCAATCCTTAACAGCCCTTAGTTGATCTTGCTAGGATCAATTAGTTAGCATAATTATTTTTCGTGTAAATATTGAACAAGATCTTAATTGGTTCAGTTACATAGATATAGTAATAGCAATCAGAATTACCTTATTTGTTGTGTCCAAGTTCTTGTTAGGCTCGTATGGAATCAAGATGCTTGATTACGACTATCAAGATATTGATAGGGCAAACCAAATTTTTTTTGGAGTGCAGAGTTGTAAAGGAAATATGTAAGCCAAACTAGCCCCGGCTTGCCTATGGATATGTTTGACGCGCCGCCACTGGTAGGTACTGTTTAATTATGTTTTATAAAATTGCTATGGGTTGCAGTTCTCGGCGCTATCAATGAGTTTACAACTGCTGGTAAACGGAAGTAATTAGTTTTGTTAATCAAATTTATTGTTACACATTAGTGCTTTTTATCATGTAAAATGTTATGCAAGCAATACTCTATTGGTATAGGTACTATAGTAAAATTTCCTATGAAAAGAAGAGGTCGTTGTGCCTGTGGCGACAGCAGCTGTTGGTAACGATGGGTGCAAACGAGTCGCGTAGAAACACGACCGCCGACCGGCAGCCACTGCCCGGCCCCGGCCGGCGCAAACTCTTGCCAATTACGGACAACGTATGACATTGCTTTAATTATTACTCGTGTGTGCTGTGGATAAGCTCCAATTTAGTTCTATATTATACATATTTTGAATGTAGTAAAATTGTAAAGACGAGGGAAAATTTATTGTATTTAACAAAACAATACTGTGAACTACAAATGTGGAACTTTTCGAAATGTTTTTGTTGTAGTTTGTAACCTTATTTGTGCTGACAAATGTTTTTTAAGTTTTCTTATTCTATTTTGATGCATATTTTAAATTTGCCTAGTTACCTTACTTCGAATAAAACACTCATGCCAGTTACATCTCTTTTAACTTTAATTTTTACAAATACCAAATTTGCAGATGAAGAGCCAACAGGTGTGGAAGAGGAATCTCTACCTGACCCGAGATACCCCTCAAGAGATAGGAAACCACCAGATTTCCTAACTTACAATGTGTCAAAACTAAGCTTTGCATTATTAATTATAGCATTCGTGCTGATAACGTGTTGTAAAATTTAGGTATTTGTAAAATTAAAGTTAAAACACTCATGTCAGTAACATCTCTTTAAACTTTAATTTTATAAATATGTACCTAATTTTTACAACAGTTGTAATTGAGCGTTTTCTATATAAAATTTACATATCTTCAAAATATTGACTTCTTGGGCTTATTTTACTCAGTATCATTTGTACATTCACGCCTCATACATGAAAAAATGTGTCCCAAAATTTTGTATGAAAAAATATTTTTCCAGTGTGTCACGTTCATACAAATAAAAAAATTATTTATACATGTAAAAATGTGACGATCACGAAAGGAAATCTTGGGACACATTTTTTCATGTATGAGGCGTGAATGTACAAATGATTCTGAGTAAAATGAGCCCAAGAAGTCAATATTTTGAAGACATGAATGAAATGTATTTTTTTTTGGATAACGCTCAATTATGCAAAAAAAGAATAATTATTCATTTGCTCGGCACAAATTGACGATATTGCCAAGTGGTGGGTTGCCTTTCCTAGTGGCGTTCTGGGAAAAGTTATACGGCCTTCTATTGAGTGCATGTAACTTTGCTTTTAGAAGTCAAGTACACTAGCTAAAAGTAATGCAAGTTAGTGTGATTGGCCGTTCCTTTCCACGGTTCCTGTTTTGTATAAAAATAATGTTATTAACAGTGCTACCTTTCGTTAGGTATAGATTAACTGGAAGATACACCTCTTAGGGATAAGTTCACCTTTGTACTACTCAAATATGTTCTGTGTGATGTAATCAATAATATATTTATTTCTATTCTCGTACAATAAGGTGTTTACTTACTTACTGGACCTTATTACTAATGTAAATTAATGTTTTATTTTTGGTTGTAATGTAAGTAAATAATAATCTTTATTGCACACTATACAGTTAAAATTACACAGAAAATTATATATAGTTAAAAGCTAGGTAACAATAGGCGATCTTATCCCTGAAAAGCGATCTCTTCCAGACAACCTATTTTTTTTTCACGAGATTTTAGTCTCATGACTACCCAGATATTTAGAAATACATCAATGAATGCCACAATATCACTGAAAATATGTGTAAATAAAAATTAAATATGGTAGGTACGTGGTTAAGACGTAACTTGGAGGTAGCTACCCACACGCTTTGTTTTCATAGGGTAGCTTTACCCTGACCCAGTTTCCTTTTAATCCATCTCTTACCTATAACTTTTTATTGGCAATGGCCTATTACGACCTACATTATCAACATCATCCGATTTTACTATTTCCAGTCACGTAATCTTGAACGACGAATATAAATCATACGGCTGGCACATTTCTATATGCTTAGAATAGGGACCCGATTCAATTCAAATGAACGGCGAAGTGAGAAGGAAATATATTTCCCTGAAACTTTTTCAATAACACTCCCGTCGTAAAATATCATGTCATTTTGCATAGCCTCCTTAGCCTTTTTAGATTTTTTGGCTTCAAAGCTCGCACCCAAGAATCAACCACTAAGACAAATATGAATAGGGAAATGAATTATATGGCAAGCTCCTTCGGTGTGACGTGTGAGAGATTGCGTCGCTTTGCGTCGACCTCTGAATTTAACCAGTCGTTTGTGCTCCGCGCAAAACTTGCCTCGAGGTCACATTAAGCGGATTGCCAGCGTCAATCAAAACCCGCCTTTTTTCGTATATAACAATCCTGCTACACTGGATACGTAAATATTTTTTGTCGGCCTGCTCTACAGAATACTTAGTTTGCGTAATGAACGTGCAAATTGCATTCATTACGCCAAGTACAAGCTATTTTATCAAGCATATTTATTTAGGTACCTAATTATCATGTTCGGTGTGTATTCGGTGCACTAGGACACAAAATAAATACGAAGCTTAAAAATGGAGCAACCAAATTCTAATGTTGAGCTTCAGACTTTATTTAGTATTAAAGCTGCGCTTAGGTGGATTTATTAAACGCTTCCCGCGTTAATGCATCCCGGTAAGCCTTGAAAAAAGACTAGCCTTTTTCCATGCGACTGACCATCGGTCCGACGGTCTATCGAGCCGTGGGATCCCTCGCTGATAAATTGCAAGTCTTAAAACCAGTGGCAGGTAATTCTGCACAAATTCCTGTCGCTAGCCCTCCGGCCTGCCTTGGAAAACTTTCAACGATTACTTTTACTTCTAATTTATGTCCGTGGGTACCGATAAAACGGTAGCACGGGAGCCGAGCACAGGTGAGACCCCGACCAAATTCCCCACTTTAATTTAAAAAGCGCCGCGCCGATGAGAGTCACTGCTGAAAGTTTTAAATATTTTCAACTTCATAAGTAGGAATGTAATTATGAACAACGATTTTTGTTGCACTTGGTTTTACTTACTTGAAGGTGGATTGGTGGGCTAAGTCGGAGGGCCTGAATGTGGGCTTACGTGAGGCTGATGAATTGGCACACATTTATCACGCGCGGCGCGGGCGTGGCACGCTCCGTTGGGACGTGAACTTGCGTGAGGAATCCCATTTAAAATCGAACGTCTTTGCTTCTTGAGACATAGGTATCTGCTATAAATTTTTCAAATATCGAAATAAAACATTCGCCCATACGGTTGTATTGGTATTTGGTTGCTTAAAACTTGCAAGAGTAACTAAAAACTAGTTTTAATTTGTCGCGTGTTAGCACTTAATAGAATGAGTTTCTCAATGGTTGTTAAGGCAGTGAGTAGTGGGGCAGAGAAAGCGAATATATCAATAAGAACACTGACAATATAAGTTATCACCTGGCTCGTAAATAACTTCTATTAATAAAATAGCACGACGAAATAAGACAGACACAAAAATAACTCATAATATGATCCAATCTAAGTGAACCGATTTACCTCATCAGGAAAACTATGACCGCAGCCGCCCTTTTCGTACGTGATGCTTCAATGTTTTATTCCAGATTGTCCCTTCCGTCGGATTGGTTTTATCGCAGGCCCGGATAACTCACGGTGATGCATCGGGGAAGTACACAATCACTGTAACTTGGGATTACAAGTGAACATACCCTTAAAAGATTTAACCAATTCTCCATATAAGTACCTGCCCTTCGAAACAAATCCCTGTCCAAACGTCAGTACGTTAGGATTTGTATTTGCGTAGCAGGTCATGTGTAATGTTGATTGGCATTTGAAGTTTTATTTTCCTTCTTTTTCCTTAAGCAGTACCTACCTATTCCCGTGTTTTGTGTTGCCGTTTTCGATTTATTTTCCTTGGCAGAAAGATGATTTACGATATGGGAACATTGAAATCTATTTTAAGACAAGAAAGTTGTATGAATAAAATAAAATGTTATTTTTTTTTTTGATTCTCAATGTTTAGTGTTAATATAATTTTGGTGACCAAATATTTTAGAAACCAGCCACACTTCTTATAGACTAATAGGTAGGAAGGTAGCTACTTATGTAAAATAGCTGTCTGGTAATATGGGGCTTGATTGATGTAAGGTCTGCTATATAAATATTTTAGCGGATATCATATGTAAAGTATGTCATTAATCTAAGGCAAATATTACATTATATAGTAAGAAAATACCGTAACGCATACTGCGAATACCGTAATCCATTTATCGCGAATGAAATAAAGATGGCGAGATTGGCTGGATCACAACGCTCTTACACAAATTTCGTTCTCGTGTCTTCGGCGATGAATAATAGATGTCGGCCGCACCGGCTCGAACTCTCCGATACGATGCGTACACTATTGATATTGGAGCGGTCGAGGCCAGTATCAATACCGCTTTTTCTATACTAATATATTTCTTACGGAAATACGAGTACGTGTAAGTATAAAATACAAATCCATGTGAGTAAAAATCAAGATTTACGTTACAACAATTTTAATAGTAAGATTTAAGTATTCATAGTGAATCTGTCGATTAAACATTAGGTACATAAATTAAAAAAAGCATAAGTGCATAAATTGAATTAATCAAGTTGTATGTATCCATTAATGCATGCAGATTCTATCGGTATTGTAACACGGAATGCGTGGATAGGAATTATTTGAACATTTGGGCTGGTACTATTGCGGTGCCATCGGCTACAGTCTGTTCCGAGAGGCGGAAGAGATTTATGTACGGTATTCAATACATCTTGTTTAAATAGAATCTACGCAATTCGCGTAAATCTTGTAGCTGTTCCATTAATCTGGACATGAAGTCGTTTTACAGACGTTCATAAAACAACAGAAATCGTACTCTTAATACTCAGGCACTTAGGTAATACATTTTCCATCTCATTAAAATGGTGCGAGTAATCTTTATATCTAGGAAAAAGAGATATTTTTTATAGAATGCAACAAATATAAAAAGAAATGGCCCTACATTTCGTTGAGTTACTTTATAAGCGAAACACATCGGGCCAGGCGCGGCAAGTGCAAATGGCGCGAAACGACAATTTTAAAGCACAACATTGAATATATCTGGTGTTCGCACGTGCGCGGCGATTACTCGGTTCCCGCTCGAACTGAGCAAGTTGTATGCCGGCGCTTTTAACGCATTACCATGAATAATATATACTCAAATTGAAATGTCGCATTCGTGTCGCTCGAGCTGCCTATCTGCCCTCGCCTCCCGGCTGCCGATGCCGCCGCCAACCTCTTCTGTATTCTGCCTCTCTCGATTTGCCAATAGGCTTTACCTTTTATTGAAATCCCGATTTTTCTCTTTCAATTGTTTTAGGACTTCTCTGTTATAGTAAACTTCTAATGATTCTCTATAAATCCTCCAAACTGCCCAATATTAATTTTATCAGTTGCGGAGATTAATACCCCAATAATAATTTTAAAATTAAATCGACACGTTTAACACAGCTTATAATAAAGCAGAAGCTCTATATACATCTCAATTTCCTACTTCAATTTAGGTTGTTAAAGTTAACCAAACATAATTATCAAGAGATCCAAAGGCGAAGTAACAATATAATTTTGAAAATTACTTTTGCTAAATAGCCCTCTCTTCTTTACACCGCACTGAGTGAAACGGAAACACCACAAATTGCCGCTTTAAATATTTAATCTGTGAAGAAAACGGATTAGCGAGTAATTGTGGTGAAATTAATACATACGGAATACAATACAGAGTAAATCGTACAGAGCTACTGCTCTGTTACTTACTAGTAGGAAGGAATTTATTACGGTCCCAATTATCAACCTTACCCACGATCCATGCCATTCATTTCGCCAATTAGGCAAAATTTCCTTAGAAACTATTAAAAGGGACCTTCCGACATCCACCCCTAAGAAACGTATAAAGCAAGGGTCATCTTCAGAAATCAAAGCCGGGCCGGCCTTATTTATGACCTGGACTCGTCTGTCCTATTTGGGCAAGATAAGTCCGTATATTATAATATAATAAAGTTTATACTGTTAAGGACGGCTACCTTACTCCATCTCGGGGTTAAGATAAGATCTCCATTAGTTGCAGATCTCATTCATCGTGTGCGTGGAGCTAGCTGAAGGAGCCTCGACCCGTAATTACACTTATAGGGGCGCGCGCAAACAACAGTCGAGCCGAACCGCCACCGAAACGCGATATGCGGCTTTATTCCTTAAGCCATTAATTCTTCGATCGTGCAGCCCAATAATTATTCCCTCTTTAGAATAAGTAAATAAATACTGTGAGGAAATAATATGTTTGCTACAAATATTATATATGGTTATGTTAGTGCTTTATTGAGCAACATTAAATTTCCATAAAGTAAAATTGCACGGAGCAGTCTAAGCTCAATGTCTAGTCGGTTTTTAAGCTCTCAAGGAAAAGTGTGATCAAAGAGAGTCTGATGTCTTGTGTGACTTTAGTGGATCTTGGGCGGGCTCGTGAGTGCTAATCTTGGGGGCGAGTGGGCTCTCTAATCCGGGTACTACTGGCTGCGCAGAGGCCGGTATAATGCGCAATAGGCATTAGTATTAGTACAGAGTGTTGCGGGCGCGCCCGTAATCAGATTAATTAGATGATTTTACGGGCGTTATTAAAAGTTGAGCCGACTAAAGCGCGGCTCTGTTACCTCTGCCAAGATAGCGGGCTTATGCGCTACATATACTACTTAGCGGATATTATACACACGCCGGGAATGCTCTTTAATGTTTTAGTATTTTCGACTGAGGTTGCGAACTCTGTGCCGTTTTGTTTGTGCGCCGCAGTGGGCGGCTAGAATAATTCACTTAAGCTTAACTGGGAAAGATAATTAGGATTCTACGTCGGTTGATGCAAAATGAACGCGAAAAACATGGTGGAGGATTCTTTTTTTGCACTCATTCAGAAATTGAATTTTATATTTGTAGACCAAAGTTTTAACGAGATGAATATTTTTTCTGCGTTTAGACATAAAATGAAACTGTCGGTTCTTTTTCATAATTAGATATAAAGTGCCTCTATTTCCCTTTGTAATAAAGTATTAATTTACAATGTAAACGAAGTTTATAGTGTTGAGGTAGACTCAATTAAAAACTCATTCTTAAGGTTAATAAAATAGATCTCCAGTAGTATATGTACACGGATCAAAATTATTAATACATATATCGCGCTCCATTTCCTGTTTTTCAAATTCGAACAAAAATTTAAATATAGTGGGATTAAGAGGGATTATGAGCATCAGAATGGTTAAAAATTGATAAAAGTGAGGTTTTTATTAGAAAGTTACATAAGTATGAAACATAAGAGACAGATGGCTGCTTGGAACATAACTAGTTTTGATATCGTAATAACCTCACGCACCGCGATTACCGTGTCACTCTATTAGGACAAGGCCTAAAAAAACTTACACGTCAAACTATCCATAGCTTTTTCGGTTGCAAAATTACGAATTCAGAGCTCACAGTGGTCTGTATTATGCAACACGTGACAATGTGCACAAACCGCCCAGCAGATAGGTCTCTTAACAGCGGATCACGGCCGGCTGGGCTGAACGCGCGACCGAGCACGGCCCGTGTGCTGTCAATCATAAAACAAAAAAAAAAACGGGTGACATTTCAGTTGCTAACTCTTTGTTTAGTATAGACGTGCGACCATAGGTACTAGCTGGCTTTTAACGCGGCCGCAAGCCGCAACCCCAGTTGCATAAAGCCACTAAAAATGACGGCCGTTCGGTGGATTTAATCAAATGTCACCATTTCTACTATGTAAAATAAAAAATAGTCAAGTGACGAACTGAGTGTTAGCTCGAACTGAGTAAGTTAGTAGCATATGAATGTTAGTACCTAGCAAATACTTTTTACTTCATAATCTCCATACGTTAAGTTATTAGTTTCTCCTAAGCTAGCATTTTATGAAATCGTTTTTGAACCCACTACATAATATTGTTATCAACTTTTAAGACCGTTAAATCTACTTAATGGATAAGAACGCGGTAAGTTAGGAAAATAGATACGTATATTAGAAATAGCTGCTTTGATTAATCACTTTATCTAAACGAATTACTACTAAACAATAAATATCGATAAAACGACTTTTCTTTGTAACCTTCTGTAAAGACCGGTGGACTTCACTCGCACGTGTACGTTTTGGCCTCATGTTCCAATCGCTTGCCGAGCTCAACGGACATTGGTTGCTGCTTAAAGTGTGATCTTGAGATTTGTAACAAGTATGCATAATCAGAGTTCATAATTACACTGGTTAATATGAAGCGAACTCTCGGCAAGCATTGGAAATATTTGGTCCAGTACGAGCCGATAATGCACCGTGCACCGATTCGTCCGGCCGGTCCATTCTTTTGTTATTTTCTCTTTGTTCCGCGAAAGGTGGCGGTATTGTTTACCCACCGGAATGGCTCTAGATTGCGCTAAGAGTTGAGATTAGCGACAACGTGACGTGTGTGTGTAAGCACCTTAATTTAGTTTCGATAATGCGGAACGAACGTAGAAAACGTTTTGTGTGAAGGTACTCTTATTGCCGTATGAAATTTTATCCTTGTATTTATTTTACAGTACATTTTGTAGATAAAGTACGTGGAGTATTTGTGTAAAGTTAAATTAATAGTAGGTAGCAAGTAAGCGAGAGAGGTAAGGAGGTTAAATCAAGGCTTTTTATGTGTAATTTAAATACAACATGCACTTAGGAACGTTTTTAACAACCACTCTCAGAGTAAATCAAAATGATAGCATTTACATATTTAACGATCGAATGGAACTTTATATAAATATTTTTGTAAAATCTTACTTCTGAAAATTGTTCGTTGTTAGTATAGCATTGGACACAATCATTGTTATTAGATTGTACAACGGGATTTAATCGCGTATCTAAGTTTTAAGATTTACCTCCGACGTTTCGAAGACGGCGTTGTCCCCGTGGTCTCAACAGACTCTCAGAGAAGTCTTCTCTGAGACCACGGGACAACGCCGTCCTCGAAACGTCGGAGGTAAATCTTGAAACTTAAATACGCGATTAAGTCCCGTTGTAACAATCATTGTTGAAACAAAGGAAAAGCCCTATTGCTTATAAAATCAAATAAATAAGTGAAATGGTATTCTGCATTCTACCTCGCTAAAGAAAATTATCGCTGGGAGTTATGTTTCCACCAATTTCAATTTGGTCACAAACTACTTAGCTTACACACTCATACACTAAACGTTCCATAATCTCCGTCGGCACACATGCATTCCCTCAAACTTAATAATCCCCACTATTAGTTCAATGCACTACAATTACATTGTGCTTCTAGGTGCGTACTGGGCAAGAATTATGCAAACCTTCAATTGGATTAGGTTCCCTGTTTCCTGCGTCTGGCGGCAGTGTGTGACTGGACTAAGGCTGTTACGATTACTAAGGCGATCATGACTTCAGTTACGTCTATTATCTCTCCGAGTGCTGGTATTTTATGAAGTAATATGAAATAACTGGCATATATGTGTTAGAACTTAAATAGATAAGAAATTATTTTATGTTAGCGATTTTAATACAATTTGCTTAAGAGAAAAATAATTATGCTACGAAAATCTTCCGTTTTAACTAAATTGGCGAATTGATTTGCAGGCCATTTAATTTGATAGCTTAACATTGTCATATCTGAATGATTCAATATTATATCTTCTTGCTTCGGTAGTCTGCTGTAATAAATCCCCAAGTTCTCAAGTACAAAATGTTTACGGGCAATACTATATCAAAATCTTAAGACGGCAGTTAGAAACTAAAATTGCAAGTTACAAAACAAACTTCGATAAACATTCAGTAAGTTAAAACAAAATACACGATGTGTTTTGGCGGTTATGTATGTTTAAATGGTAGGAAAGATTTATATTTTTTTATTACTTATTTAGCCTAGATATTTTAAAGGCCGGTAAGGTTATTTATGTCAGTTAACAGCAAGACCCGTAAATTATATTGGAATGAGTGTCGGAGAATTATATAAAAAGTTTGAAACTTGAATTTATAAACTCACTGCCAATTACTTGATTAAAGAAAACCAGTCTGATACTAATTTTTATGGATGCACTGTAAACGCTTATTTAATCGAAGCAATTGCCCGTGGGTATTTAATCCAAGTTTAAAATTAAATTCCATCCAAAGTCTCAGTGGAAAAAACACAAAAGGGTAGAGGATATATAATGGCTTATTTAATGTAGGTACCTATATCCTTTCCGCGTGCCATGCCGCATTATCGTCGGGTGAAATGGACAGTCCGGCCCCTTGAGAAGCCCAAAGGGTTCGGTTTTCGTAGGCACTCAATAATTGAAGTCGTTGAAATTCCGAGCGGATTGTTGCGGCGCCACCTGAGGGAGGGGCGGCGGGGCGTTTAACGGGAAACAATAACATTAATGTTTATTATAATGCCCGATTTATTGGCGATTCTCATTTACGGTCCACGCTCGGAGTTAAATTTGCGCGGGCTTATTAACGCGCCGCACGCGCTGCGTAGTCGATTTTACTGCGTGGTGCGGCTTAACGGCAGGCCTAGCTTAATTAAAACTAAAACGACACTGTAAATACGTTGATGCCCTTGTATTCATCTGCTTTAACCAACTAGACTGCTCCGTGCTCTAATGATCTTACAACCGAGATTGCGTAGAGGCCCAGCAAGACCGTGTGGCTCCACGATGTATAATAATTGAGCAAGCATTAAAATGATTGAGGTGAACCATTTCCCAGGTAGGTAATAGAACCGCGGTAAGCTCGCAATTATCGGAGTTCATTAGTAAGGGCTGTGTATTTTTCCCCTGTTAAAGTTTCTGTGCGTGGCTAAACTATTTTCAGGGGTCCGCGGTGAGACATTTTAATCCGATAATATCGCGCTATGTGTTGTGCACGAGTTTGTAATGAAGTTTTGTTGTTTAACTTTACTAAGGCTATTTGCGTAACGTTTATATGCGTCGAATCCGAGACAACTTAGTTAAGTCCCAGTTTTCGTGCAATTCAGATATCAAATTAGTTTCACATCGTCGCCTCTGTTCGTGACATTACACAGTGTGACCGGTAGAAATATAACTTAAAAGTAAAAAGAAAAATACATCTAGAAAGGGTATAATTTTCTTTTGCCGGTCAGTGAAACTTTTTTGGTGAAATTTCCTCGTACATAAATGCAGCAATCCACATCGAATTGACGGGCCGCTGGCTCCTTCGGGGTGCGGTTAGCTGAATTCACGTGCAAATACATCTCGGCGTAGCTCAATGTGCTAATGAAAGGCAATACATTATTCAACCTTTGAATTATACAGTGGCATGTAAATCGATATTTGCACCGCATAACCGCAATTAGCTGCTGAATGATTTGGTGAATGCCGATATAATTGAAAAGTACACTTATATGCTGGATTTGTTTCTGTGTTTTGTTGAATCAATTAATAGTAGCTGCGAATTGCTTATAATGTTATATTTGCCACCATGTTAAATGTTCTAGATAATTATTGGATTAATTTAATTTTAAATGAATTGGTTTATAGCGGTTGTGTGTTTTATTTTCGATTGTACGTATAAGATTTAGCAAAAATCTAGGTACGTTATAAGTAGTTAGCAAAGATCATACCAGTTAGCAAATTCCGTTTAAATCAGCAGTTATGAAATCATCGGCAATCAACATTTTTCGGAAACAGTCAAATAAGCGTGGGCAAGCATTATTAAAAAAAAGCGAATTGGAATTCCCGTTCCTCTGTTCGGGCGTTGATTAGTTCGGTAACAAAAACTATTCCCAAACGGTGTGCAACAAGCGATGTGGAAAAAATCGATATGAGAGGGAGGCCGTGCTATCTGATTGTGGGACGTAAGGTGCAATCGACGAGATGCGTTTCACAGTGAGTGCGCACCATTTTTAAATGATCATCATCCCGGGGTACAGGCAGCTCGAAACCTATAGGACTTGCGAGATCGAACATCATCATTGATGTACCTTTTGTAAATGTAGCTGAATCATTTTTTAATCAAGATTTAGTCAAATAATAAGTACCTATACTATATCAAAAATGTCAAGTGTGTAATTATATACTATATACTATACTAATGGTGCTACTTTCCCGAACTAGTGCGGGAAAGAACACTTTCCGTGCGTATGTCGAAAGTTTAATGTGCCATATGTACTGTAAAACGTTGCGTTACTGTAAAATGTACTGTAATACACGCGCGAATAGGTAATTCGCAACTCGTGTCAATTTAAAACACTCCCTTCGGTCGTGTTTTAATTTATCGCCACTCGTTTTGAATTTCCTCTTTTCCGCACTTGTATCGTAAATAACTATAGTCAAATCATCACTCCATAGTAATACATGTTAGACCTCCATAATACATTTTACATTTAAAGCACAATATTTTTAAAGGAAACCATTAATAAAAAAGCGATTTTCTTTTATTAAAAACTTGTTCTATACTAAAAGTTCAAAACCCATCGCCTAGCCAATACCTCTCGACTCATAACCATTGATTGCTCTACACAATTGGACCGAAGCTCGCACGCACTAGTCCGCTACAAAGAACTGTGAACCAATTACAAAAAAGAGAAAAACGACTTCGAAGATTTTCATTATGCCAATGGAATGCCAGTTTTTTTACTCTGGGCCGCTTCATAAAGCAATGGAGTTGGGTTTAGACAGGTAAAACCATATCTACAGCAAAGAGAATTTGTATTACACTCTATTTATTGATTCATTTGTTGATTTACACGCTATTCTCTTTGTCTACGGTCAGGTGTTAGTATTCGATATAGTTTTATTTTAATGATTCGATTTTACCCAATTGTAATAACTTAGCTTTAGTATTTATTACTTACGCTTTGATTTATCATGCCGTACATTACAATCAACAAAAACAGGAATCGACAGTGCAATAAACGTTGCCTATTTTTTTGCAGAAACGTGTCCAATACCAACAGAGAACCAAAATTCGTCACTTGCGAAAACGAATTCATTCGTCGGATATGTAAAATGCTAAAGCATTCATCTATGCCCGCTCCGCACACTGGAATTCATGAGAGAATATAGAGCACACAAAACTGCCACGACAGCAAACCTCACTGCATCAAACAACAACCGTCACATTTGATTAAAATAAATAAAAGGGAATCATATGGCACGAGCGACGTGCGTCCTTCCACCCCACCCGTACCGTGCACACACCGGCGCTCCACGAATGCACATACATCACAAATCTAGATAAAATTTTAAACTTTACATTGTGACTGCATATTATTTATGGCAAAAAAACATTTCAACAATTCTCATCTCCTATTTCAAAACAACCCAGCAATAAATTAAAATGCATGTACGCGATGTAACAAATCAAAATTGTATCATGCAAATACGTGAAGTGCAAACCGTCATAAATATCTCGAACGCACGTCGAATACAAGTAAGACGCAACACTCTAAAACGGCATATCTATTCTAAACGGAAGCTAGCGAAGTATCGAGTTTCAAATCGTACAGAAAATCTAGATGTTGGCCATGCTCCAATCGAGAAGTGATCATATCTGTCAATATTCTTTGAGTATAAGATCCGTTTAGACCGTTTTCTACTACAATGTAAGAAAAGGAAGGTATAGCTAAAATAAGCTGTTTTTGTGTGTAACAATAATGTGTAACATGTATTGCACATAATTATCTAGGTCGTCATATTATCGTACGTACCTAATGTCTTGAGATCTACCTATACCTAATAAGACATTTTTACCATAAATACTGTACATTTCAAAAAAATGAAACTTAAAACTTCATTTGAATGCAACATAAAACAACGACACTTTGTCCTCAATCTCCATCTAAATCCTAGCTGACTCCCAAGTCTCTTTTAATCTAATTATGTCAATTTACTGAGTTACCACTTCACAGGGCCTTGGCAATTTCTTTTAATAAGTTAAAATTTTGAGGGCGTCTAAAACAACTTTTTAATTAAAGATAATCAGGCTGAAATGTCAGCAATAACGCGGTGTCACGGAGGCAAACGCCAACTTCATAATTCTGATGCGACTCCCGTTGACGTGCCGACGGCAGGAACACGTTTTATTGGTAATTATGGCAAGTGGTGAAACATAACTTTGTAGCGGAGTACCTACTTCGCTCGAGAAATGCACATTTGCGGCGTTTGTAGGACTGTAATGGCTTCTCCGTAGTTTAAAACAAGGAGGATTCTCGACGCAGTTAGGTGATTGCTCTCGTTAGACTGCGTCGCAAGGACACTCGACGGTTCCTATGCGAATTCCAGTCTCCTTACGTGGATTATACGGTACAGCCGTACGGCAGTCGACTGTTTTGCATAGATACGTACAGTTAAGTAAGTACGTAGGGCACAATCTAAACAATTTACTGTCGTAAACTACAAACTCGCATGTTTTGGTACAGTCAGCGCAACGGCGCCCGTATATTTACTGTCGGTACTGTCGAGTTGTCAAGTTGCGCGGCAACATTTGGCCGACATTTACATACAATTTCATATTCATATCAGAATTAGGTGGCTGGCGTGTCTAGGCCGCACTCGATACGATGCGGAGACGAGTTGCGGAACTAGCCTGTAGCCTACTGACTCATTTTTATAGCATTGCTCAAGAATACTTTCTGCATATTATCTTTTTCAATTTTCTAATGTCGATATCATTTAATAATAAAATTATTACAACATTTTCTGTCTTATTTAATAATTTATGTTTTACTTTTCTTTATAACAAAAACAATGTCGAACTGACAGAGAAATACAAACGAATCCATACTAATATTATTATAAATGCGAAAGTGTGTCTGCCTGTCTGTCTGTTAGTTCTTCACGCTAAAACCGCTGAACCGATTTAGTTGAAATTTGGTATAGAGATAGTTTTGAGTCCCGGGAAAGGACATAGGGTAGTTTTGATGTCAGCAATCATCCTTTAAGGGGGTGAAAAGGGGGGTGTAAGTTTGTATAGGGAATCGTTAAAAAGCACATTGGATAAAAAATAAGCTACCCAAATTACTAACTCCACGCAGACGAAGTCGCGGGCAAAAGCTAGTAATTTATAAATATTATTAAGTACATTTATTAATTACGCCGTTAATATTTCTGGGTTCTAAACAGGCTGTTGAAGTGCTCATTCCTGATAATGTCTTAATTGAATAGTGAATATTTATTATTTAATTCAGAATCCAAAAATCCCTATAAAATATTAATTTATTTGCACTTCTTCTGTCAAAGGTTTTGGGCATTGCCTCCAATAATGACTTATTTCTATCACAGAATGACCTACAAAAGTACTTCCCTAGGTATATTTATTCAAAGTATAATTAATTTTTTGGCATCAAACTGACTAGGTAATTAAGGTAATTTTATATAAATCACGGTTGTACCTTACGGGGTTAAGCCCGTTCACGCGCCTAATAATAGGTACCTTCATCCGTGTGAAAGCAAACCTCTGATTACATCCATCATTCAACATTGTCTGACTTAATTAAACGTAGAAATATTAAATTAAAACGCAAACAAAACAAAACAAAGCGTGGCTTTCAATGGCTTTATTTAGCACGATAGGAAGTTACAATAACTTGTGCATTGCTGATGCGAATAAGAGAAACGGAAGATAAAACAGTGCAAGTTATATTGAATAAAAACTTTACTCTTGCATACTAATGCTAAAATTTGTATTCGACTGAGTTTGCTTGACTTTTCATTAACTTTCTCGGATCTCGCGGGCGAGAGATGAAAATCAAAATAATCATTAAGTCTGATTAAGCGTCTTGCAAATCGCAGTTGTGATGTTTTCTTTGTTAATATTAATTAGCGATCGTTTGGCTTTGTCGTATTGAATTAAAAGGAAATGGTTCATTTAAGATATGATTATGATTTCCTATTAACATAAATTGATATTTATTTCAGGTAACATTTCATCTCACAAAGTTATTTATCATAATACTTCATCCGGACGCCTTGGCGAACCTTTAACCAGCATCAATTTAGATATAAATTAAGACCATTCCTCTTCCTTTCTTGTTACTTAAACAAAAGATTTTTTCTCTTCGTTAATTGCTCTGAAATGTTGTAAAAAGTATTTTATTACTTGAAAGATCAACAAAAACAAAACTAAAAACTTACTGCCATAGAAAAAACAAGCTGCTAAAAATTCAACAGCCACCGAGTACTAAACGCGTTGACGCGAAGGCATACAAACTAGCATTGCACTTAAGAAATAGCGTACAAAACCAAAGACGAGGGATGTCGTGTCATGCATTAGGCGAATTAAAAAGTTTTCCTAGTACTAACAGAGCTGCCACTGAATGAAGGGGTGCAGGTGCGATCATTCTAAACGTTAATCACGGTGAAAGAGTTGTTGGAATCAAACGTTCTAAACGCGCCGGCTTCAAAGGGCGCGAAATGAGCATGTTCACAGTGGAACGAATTCGAATAAGTAGCAAGCGGGCGGGTCGTGAGCACGAGCAGGTAATCGCACCGACCGGTGCACAAATAAGTTTTAATGTGATGAGCATCGAACTGCGGGATACCACGTACCGATAACACCGCTCAGAATCCATTTCATACGAATAGCTTCTGTATTCAATTGGAATTAGCTGAATGTGAACTGAAATGTTATTGCTGTATGATATTGAACAATAAAGATAAGGTAACGGGGTTTGATCAGGTTTTATGATTTGAAACATTTATTAAGTACATAAATTGTAGGTAACTTTTGAATAACATAACATAGCAATTACGTATTCCTATATATTTCAAACCTCCATCGAATCACAAAAGGCTCGGAATCAAATCAATCCCCGGTACGCGCCTATAGTTTGTACACAAACTGTTTTGTACCTCATAAAATATTAAGTTCCGTGTAAAACCACAACGGACGAACGCGCCATACCTTTCAAAGCCGTAACTGCCTACACACATTTAGGTTAGAAAACCTCCGGCAAGAATTACTAAGGTCAAACGTAATAAATTTAGTTTTAGCCAGCAAACTATGCGGTCAGAGATTTTCGGGGAGCTCGGCCTTTGTTTTGTCGATGCCTACTTTATTCCATGTAATCCATTAAGACACATGACGAATAGTTGGAGGGGGGAAGGGCCATCGACAGCCCTCTTAACTGCCCGATTCCGTGGCAAAGATTTGTAATGTGTTTACGAACCCCTTTTTGTAGGACAGTTCAGGCCGGGATGCGGTTTCCTAAAAGGCTATTTGTTATGATTTCAAACAAAGTCCTGTCAGAGAAAATAGCTTTTGTGTTTTATTTTCTGAGCCGGATATTTTAAGACCCTTACACGCAAACTGAAACAAATGCTTAGTGCGGGTACAAGACGGCTTCGATTCAGGGTTTTGTTTGCGTATGTGGGGTATTAGGTTGGTACGATCGCTTTGTATTTACGCATGCTTACATATTGCGCGGAAATTAGGTATTTTGTTAAATATACATATAATATATCATGCGACTAATATATATACATACATACATACATACATAATTCTGTATTCTGGTTTAATTTGGAAAAAAATAAAAATTCAGAGAGATCAGAGTGGTAAGTCAGAGATGCGAATAAAGTAACATATGAAAATCATATCACGCCTAAAAGGCAAAACAAACCTAATACCACAAATCATTCAGAACCAAGTGAGCATGACATCAAAAAGGAGGAACACTCTTATTTTTTTGCGTAGAGTATTATAAGACCAAGAAAATTTTCAATTTTTGTACATTACATTAAATTTGTATAATGTTCCTTGAGTAGGTAAATTATTGAACAAGTATATATTTGTATTAAGATGTAATTTAATAAAACAGTACATCTGATCCATTACGACACCCTATGCTATAATGATCACATTACGTTACTTCGTCGAAAATTTAAAGGACCATATTATATACCTACTGTAAAACGTTGTATAGTTTATTCGCACTAGTATCGTGATGAGGTGTGCAATAAAGAGTATTTGTATTGTATTGTATTGTATCGTAAACAAATAAGTATGATTAAAAAATATCTGGATGTACTTAATAATCAAACTTATCTTTGTTTATATAAGGCAATAGACTTCACTACAACAGCTTTGGTAATAAAGTGTTAGATAGGTCTAATTTTTCTTAAACGAAAATTATTTTATGGAACGTCAGTCTGATATTTCTGATTTGCAAATCTGTTATTGATACGATACGATCGCTCACGCTGATTAGTTCGCGAGAAATGTACTGCGATATGAGGCATCTCGTTCTCAACTTTATCCTTTTTATCTTAATAATTTTTTAAGTTACTAGGCCAAGTTTGATATCGTTTTCGTAGGATGCAGATTTCATTTATGGTACCTATCTTTTTGACACCATTCCGAAATAAAAACATAAAATATAAAGAATATAAAACTTTTTTTAATCCTCTTAACGCTTAAACAGCTGAACCGATTAAGTTCCGGTCTATACCGGATCTCTCTCTCTATAGATAGTTTAAGTACCCCCAAAAAACATTTCTTCAGGGTGTGAAAAGGGGGGTGGAAATTTGTATGGTAAACTATAAACAGCTTTTGATTAAATGTTTGATTAAGTTGACTTTGGTTTAGAAGTTTTATATTCTTGCAACAATTACGCAGTAAATTATGATATAAAATACAAATTCATTTAAATTGTAACAACACCAAAGAAGAACAATTTGTACTTAGGAGTAGATAACTTAAAAGATGAGTACCCAAATAATCAAGACTTGTAATTTAAATTCTACTCAATGTTGTTTTTAAGTTCTGAAAAGACGTTTCCACGAATATAAATAAATCACTCTCAAGGAAGTTGTAAAATTGCTTTATGTTTTTCACGAAAAGAAACAGAAAAGTAATAACTTTTCAACCAATTACAACACTCTACTTACATTAATCCAGTGAACCCGGCCATTTTTCCCAAAAAGAAAAGTTTCAAAACAACTTACCCTCCGAAAGAATCCCGAAAAAAGCATAAATATCAATGGTGAGGAGGCTCAAAAGCGATTTAAGCCTTAAGTAAGTCAGTAGGACTGAGAGAGAGGCCTTATTAGAATTGACTGGGGCGCGAGGGAGACAAACTTGCCCGAGTGATACATGACATTCACGAAATACTGCCGTATTCGAACTTCAAGATATTCACAAGAGACGACACGTACTAGATCCATTCTAGATACATTATAATTTAGATTTCAACTAGTTCTCTTTTGCAGCGCAATTCGGGCAACCAATGTCACTTTTACTATAGATCGTGTTAGATATCTATTAGATGTGAATTAGATCTCTAAGTAATATCTTGTGGAAATCGTTCAAGAGTATCTCCAGAATCGCGGAAATGTCAAATTTGACAGGTTAGATCTTAAACATATCGTTATCGTATCTTGGCGATGTCTAAAAGATATCTAATAGATGTCTATTACAAAATCCGAATCGGGCCCATAATCAATATGTAATATGACTTCTCAGCGCAATGAAAACTTTTGTCCTTCATCAGGAAGTGGCCTTATGGAGAAAAATCAGTGGAGCGACGCTCCGATCATATATTCCGAGGGATCCGTAATTTCCGCAGGAGAGGGTTGTGTGATGAATAATAGTTATGTTGACTACCAAGAAATTATTCAAAAATATATAGCTTCATTTTTAGGTATGTTTTACCTGTATTTTTTGGGTATATTACGAAACAAATAAGTCATTATTCACATATTGCTCTCCAATAATTACACACACAATCATTTATACATAAATAACAACAAGTTGACAAAATACATAACAAAGCCATTATTTTGATATGATAATAAATAAACGTCATAAATACCACACCAAAATTAAATTAGCGGATTATTTGCGTACGCAAATGTTGAACAAATGATTAAGCGTTTCCAACACGCGCTTTCTCCCAAAAGACTAATACGTTGTGTGGCATAATTACTTTAGGCAAAAGGGGCGCCAGTTTAGGGCAAGATGAAGAAGAATCGCAGGTGTAAATGGCCGTCTATTGCGCTTTCCATTACCAGCACTGCGGGCCGCCCGAACCTCGGCAGGATCACCTCAAAAACAAGCTAAGCAACAAAGAGATGTGGTCGATTTTGGCACAGTTAGCGAGGAATGCCCGAGAGCGAATACGCGCGGCGCGTTTGCGGCGGAGCTACGTTCCGGACAGCGGAACATTTAGAGCCAATTCCCGGCTGGCTTGTTGTATGAACAATTAAGTGTGCCAACCTGCTCCCGCGTGGTAAGAAACGTAATGAATGTTTACTGCTTCTAAGTGGTATGTCTAATGCTTGTAACGTTAAACTGTAGTGAACTGTCCTGAACTGCCGCCACATGACACTCAGTTTGCGGTTGGGTAGACTTGATACATTTGGGGTTTTTAGACTTGTTGAATAATAATTAGATACTATTTTTTGAGCCTAGCAAACATACAATGTTGTTTAGCTAAATTTAGATATTTTAAAGTCAGTAATTTCTTGTTTTACCCTCGAAACTGTACATTTAAGGACTTGTCCTGATTAGGTCAATTATTATAAGAATACAAGTATATGCAACGATGACTCGCTTTAAGCTAAACTGAATTAAGACTAGGTAGTAAAAATATTGCTCGCCGGCTTTGTATCAAGCAACGAGCGAAATTTCGGCTTCTAGGCAATTCGCGCGTTACTCGAATGCCGTTCATGCCAACGCACGGTCTTACTTGTTTTTTTCTAGTGTGAACTTAAGTAAATAGCTGTCCTTGCATTTTATTTCCATTTAGTTCCAACCTATATCAAAGGAACACGTCTTAAAAACTTTCTCAATAATTCAAAGGAAAATTCTCACCCAAGCATAGCCATTAAACTGAAGCTCGAACAACTTACCTGAAATGATAAAAATAAACATATTATAGGGAAGATCCTGCTCCATCGGGTTTAGCAATATGTTTAAGTCGGAACAAAAGCCCGTTCGGCGTAATGAGCGTTGCGTGCGGCTCCGCGCGCGTCAAACATGTAAGCAAACAATTTAGGCACGGCTGAGTAAATACAACTGCGAAATATCTTTGCTCGGGGCCCGTCTGTGCAGACTTGCGCCTTGGCACAAACTCCGAGCGGATGCGTTTTAAAATATAAATCTGCAAAGTTTTATTTTAACGATTATTGAAATGCAGTCTGGATTTTATGTGGTAAGTATTTGCGCATAATATGGTAGTACCACCAAACTTATTTACTAATTTACTTATTTACTAAATACTTCGTTTTATCGTATAGTTGAGTACTTGTGAGTATATAGTCCGTGAGCTCTAAGGTATTCGGTTTTCAGGCCAAATAGGACGTAATAATGTAACAGAAAATGACTATGAAATAAATTTTATATTTAGCCTAAAATTATAAAGAAGCAGTTGTTTTCCTTAAAACATATTGATTGAGAAACTCATCGTATAAGGTGTCTTTAAGTGGTAATATGCTATGCCATGGGCTATTTTAATTAAAAAAATACAAATAGATGGAATGTTATGATGATAGTTGTAATTTGTTGAGTAAATACAATTATGACCAATAATTCCGTAATTGTCATTGACAATACCTTTAAGTAATCTCACTAAGCTGTAATTAAAGGGCCCAACGAAATTAATAAAGATAAAAGCTGTAGAGTAGTTTAACTGTTCCTGTACAAATAATCATCACTTATTTTCCGTATAATAAGAATTCTGATTATTTTGAAAATCCGTTTTATGGCAACACGACATGAGATTATGAATGTAGAAATGAAATGTAGTGAAATCGAGCATTTTGTGACTTGCGGGCTATTGTGTTGGAGGCTTAGTGCCGGTTCACCTTGAAATACGAGTAGTGCTTTTTAAACGGAACCTTTGCTAGTAATATTGCAATATTTAAATATTGTGCTGATGTCAAACCTGACAGAGCATTATTTGTTATGGAAAAGTGTAATCATAAACTGAAATAGATGTCATATATTAAAGAAAAAGTGACGAAGCCCTCCAGTGGTGAAGGCCGGATACTTAATAAAATAATTTGATTTGTTCCCAAAGTTGTGTAAAGTGTAATCAATTGTAGGGTCGTCAGCTTAATGTTGAGAACCTATTAAGCCATGTGGGAACAGACTTGAAGCGGCATTCCCAAATTTACCCATACTGTCATTTTGATCTAATTTTGATATCAATCACAGTGTGTGTCACTCGTACATATACATATATTGCTGCGAAAGAGATGCACTACGAGTAATGTCGGGTAAGATCGGTTCGTTAGACGACAGTGGATGTTCTCTTCTAATCTTCATACAAACGTAGCTCGTAGTCCCCATTTTCCTCTCTTTCCGCCTTAATAAAGCTTTTAACACTTAAACTGAAAACAAATGTCTTATACGAAATAAAAAGTGACTAAGGCCTCGAATTTCTCCTAACTCTTTCCTATAGTAATGAATTAGGAAAAAAAAAATAAACAAACCTAGCTAGCTGTTAATATAAATCTATCTATCTATCTAATACCTTTAAACGAGCAATTCTTGCTTATTTATTTATATGTCTATTTATTTATATATATATTTCGGGGATCTCAGAAACGGCTCTAACGATTTCGATGAAATTTGCTATATGGGGGTTTTCAGGGGCGATAAATCGATCTAGCTAGGTCTTATCTCTGGGAAAACGCGCATTTTTGAGTTTTTATATGTTTTCCGATCAAAGCTCTGTCTCCCAGAAATTCATTCGTTTGCACGAACAAGCAGTCACGTGACGTATCCGTTCCTCTTAAGTTCGAGTGCCGCTTTATTAATTACCATACTGCAGTTTTGCTTAGATGACATGAAATCATTAGATTTACAATTAAATTGAATAGGACGAGGCATATACGTTATTAAATTTGTATGTATGTTTGTCAGCTAAAGTAAACCTAATTAATAACGTTCCTTAAGTCTATTTCCGTTTCCGTGGTTACTGTAACAAAAATGATATAAAACAAATTTAAACTAATTAACTGAAGCAAACCTCAAAGCGCTCCGACTAAGTTCCGGATTGAGGCGGTTCTATTCAAGTACCTAACAAGGGAGAGATTTTGCGACAAAAGTGTACGCGTAAACAGATTATCTTTATAAGTTATTCGAGAGCACAGAAATTCAATCTGTGTAAAAGCTAGGTGCGTCAACCATTACATTCTCCTACCGTCAGTTACTGCATGCTTTTGTTTTTTGAAAATAATCTATCTATCTATCTATCTATCTAATACCTTTAAACGAGCAATTCTTGTTTATTTATATATATATATATATATATATTTCGGGGATCTCGGAAACGGCTCTAACGATTTCGATGAAATTTGCTATATGGGGGTTTTTGGGGGCGAAAAATCGATCTAGCTAGGTCTTGTCTCTGGGAAAACGCGTATTTTCGAGTTTTTTTATGTTTTCCGAGCGAAGCTCGGTCACCCAGATATTGGTGTTTATATGATGTCACAGTGTAGAGTTCACTGTTTGACGTTTTAAATACATTCGACTTTTTCAATTTGAAGGTTATTTCACGATACTTAGATAATATAAACTAGCGAAGTACCATTTTTATTATTTATGGTTATACAGTTTTTTTTTCTGTCATACGCAGTTCGAAATTTGTATATTTGACTGTTAAAGAAATCAAAATCAAATTTCGTCTAGAAATACACATGGATACGGAACCCTTAAAATAATATACACTTTTTAAAACAGTCGTCGCATTTTGATTAAAACTTAATATGATTTTGGTTTAATATTAGGTAAGTACCTACATATTTTCAAATCGGAATACCTGTGGTTTTCTCACAGTCTGTCTATATTATCTACGGTGAAATTTATGAATAACTTGATAATTATGCATATATTGGCTGTTAGTGCACGTGCTACGTCTATACGTGTATGTATATCATTTCACTTACTAGCTTATCATTTATAATGATTTATATAAATTATTACATGCCTGTAGCTTCAAAATGACTAAATTAATGTTTGTTTTAGCAGTTCACACTAAGCCGCATGTAATCTGCTAAACAAAACACTAACGCATTAACATACCTCAGCGCAGAATTTCACTAATAACAACCGGATTCACAAATCTGCAAGTTGGGGAGCGTAAATAGAAACAGTCGGCGAAACTTCGCTGCATTAGGCCACAATACGTGGGTTGCACGATTGCGCATATATTAGCGTCTTGTCCTTTGGCGAGATATCTCTGGAAGTTTGCCGTAGCCCGCGACGATTTACATTACTTCCGAAATAGTAAGGCGCGCTCGCCAAGCCGTACGACTAGTACCGAGAGCTTGCGTTGCTTCCGTGAGAGCAAACTAATTTGTCACTACAACGGAACGACGCTTCCTGGCCTTTGAATGACAAGTATGACTATAGTATACTATACTATTTTTCTGGCAGGAAGTCCGAGATAGCTTTGCCTCGGTCCTGCCCAAAAAAATCTAGATAGGTAGGTACCTACAGATTTTACTAATCTCATTCTGATGCGGAATGATGCCTTGATAAAGTGGTATAGTTTTGTGAGAATTCTAATCCATGATACTCTGCATTCTTCTCTCTTTTTAGCTACCTGCTACTACTATCTTAACTTCAGGGAATTATGTAGAAATGCGATTTTCTTAACTTAGTCAATATTTCAGTTTATTATAAACGTTTCAAATTTTTTTATCTGACTCAAAAAGTTTGTCTGAAATCGTTAAAAAAGAAATAGACGATAGGATTAAGTCGGAAAGCACCGCAAGCCAACCCCAAGACCGCGGCACACACAAGAGGCGCGCCGCAAACGTACACAGGTACTATTTTACGTCGCCAAAAGAATGCGGAAAACGGCCAGTAAACTTCTGTCTGTGCGACGCGGCCGGGAGATGGCGGCTGCGTCCGGGTCAGAAACTACGGATTATTTTACTGCGAGTTATTTGTCAACAAGGGTATTGAGGCTAAAGTCAGAGATGCTTGAAGATGTAACAAATAATATGTACTGAACATACAACTGTTAAACTACGCTTGTAGTGCTACGCCGTAGCACGTAGCTAGTTAATATTAATATGAAGCAAAACGGCGTCCATTCTGCGTCGAAATATATACTATAAGGCTCGTGAGGCGTAATAGCAATGTATTAGGATTTGCTCTCAATTATTTAATATCTTACAAGAAAGAGTCATAGCTTTTTAATATCTATAAAAAGTAGTCAATTATAAAAAAATATGATGTAAGGTAAGTTTTTTGTAAGTAGGTAATTTAGGAGAGGCTTTATAGTATTTAAGTAGGTACTTACATCATTGAACAGTCTGTCTGGTCGGTCTGGCTGTCCGTCGTGAACTGATCTTATTGTCGTGTCGTTGTCATGTCTAATTTTGAATTTAAATGTCAGTAGTTCCAAATATGTATGTCAGTCAGCCAGTGAGTCAGTTGGTCTATGTCAGGTCGCCACGGAGGTTGGAAGCCACGACAATCATAAATAATAGTGAGCCAATTCTTGACCAGACTGCCTGTTGAATATGAAGCTGGGATATATGATGTGCGGATATCTGAACATTTACAACTATTTTAGGCATCGTGAACTTTGACATTGCTTTTTGAAAAATATTCCTTGAGACTGACAATATTAAAAATTCTTGGAAGTCACAATAATTTGAATCTAAAATTATTTTAAGTAGCCGCACTAAACGGGGACTATTAGGTTCAGAATCAAATATGAACAAATGACATTAGTAATGAAATTTCAACAAAACAAACGCCATTTGTACGTATTTCAATAGTATTCGTACCACAAAATAAACACGGTTTCAGAAATTAATTAAACGCATTATTCAGTTAACCAATCTAAAGGCAGTTAACAAAATAGCTTATTTGAAACAAATCGGAAACAAAGATCATATTACTGTAGAAATTAAAGGTTAACAGAGCAATACTCATTTGTGTTAACGAGCCCAAAGCACTATCTAATCAGAAGGCCTACCGCGAACCACGTTCGAGGTGTTGCCTCTCTGTCGCACTTGTAAATTCGTACGTAAGTGTGACAGGGAGGCAACACGTCGAACGTGGTTCGCGGTAGGCCCTCAGAGCCGAGTTGCCAAATTACGTGGCTGGTATTAAATGTCGGTTTACTGTAAGCTCGCGATGTGCGATACTAATACGTATGTAGAACTGCGGTGTGTCTAAACCCAGCTCGCAATCCACTGCATTGAGTCGGTAATGTGACTCTCTTATACTTGTTTATTTATTTTTCTTCAGGTTTTAAGTTCTAGTGAACATTTGACATACTTTTATTGATGTAAAGGCGCCGCATAAGCGATCAATTACGTCAAATTGAGTATACAAATAATTACGCTTTCTATAATAGCCCTTGTTAAATTAAGATAATTCACAATAAAAAATATACAGCGAAGTGTTTTCAAGATAAAATGTGAATTAAATGCAGGAATGAAAGCGCGCTCATCGATGGAATCCAAGTCGAACTTTAATACCTAATCTCGTTTCAACTATTATTGAGATCAGAATCTACAGATTGCACCTATATAAGTGCTAGCGAAATATTCCGAGTAATGAAAGATTAAGTTAGTGATGAAAGACTTATAAAATACAATAGCAGCACCTTAAATGTTATATTCGGATGGCGACTACGACTACATGTGCTATACGTATATACGCACTGTTACATCGGTACTGCAGCAGCGTTGAAGATGGCGGTGTCGCTTTCAATTTATTTGATAAAATTAGTGGAACTTTCTATCGCGACAGCAATGTGGCAAGAACAGAAACGCCATTTGTCAATGAAATTGACAGTGATGTCGCCTGCGTTAACGCTGCGGCTGACGCTGCAACAGTAAAGCTGCTTCAGACAAAATTAGTCGTCTCGTTTCTGTGATATATTTTGTAGGGATAAATAATTCAATAATGATTGTTAAACTTCTTACTTAGTCAGTGCACGTTTTCATAGCACTTAAAACTTTCAATATTACCTTTCTTCCGATTAACGTATACGATCAAAACACTTTCTTTAGCAACTGTTGTAATCCGTCCGGTGATGTCATAAGTTTCGACCCGGACAGGCGGACAAGCCCGGCCCCGGCATTGGCGGCAGCTAACTTATCACTTAGTCACGAACAAATGAATCCAAGGAGGTTACCGAATTAATAGTACGGTGCTGTTTCGATAGCTTCTCGCCGTTTGTCCTTTATCGCTCCAGTCTCGATATGGCTGTAATTTATTCCGCAGAGAGCCAAATTAAATATAAAACGTCGTTGCGGTGTATCACTGTAAGTGACTGTGATAAATGAAGCCATTAGTAACGCGAGCTGTACTTTTTTCGGTTCATCCGGCGGCGTCAACGGGCCGGGGGTTGCGGCGAGCGGGAGTTTGTGGACAATTTCATTAGAAAACGTTATAAGTGTGTCGCCGGGTGACGGGGTGACGCGGGTGACATAGAGGGGGGCGGCGGAGGGGCGGAATTACAAGCGACGCGATAAATTTTGTCGCCTCGCGACATTAGGCTCACGGCGAGATAGGGACCGGGACACACCGCACGGCGGCGGCGACACAGCGAACGGAACGCGCTGATCCTTGAAAGAAATTAAAACAAGGAGCGCACTTGGCGAACAATAAAAACGTCCAATAAATCGCAGCTGCTGTCGACGTGTGTCCTGCAGGGCTTTATCAGAAACTCTTGTGCGTTTCGTGAGATTCAAAGGCTTAGCAAATTAACACTTATTTTTTAGTATGTACTATGACATATATGTAACAGCTAACAATTTCCTTTGTATTAAAATAGATAATAGTTATGAGTTTTTTTCTAAAGTATGAAATACAAATGAAAAATAATGCTAATTACGCTTTTTGTCGGTGCACGTTTAAAATAAGCGTTATTTATTCTTGCATAACGGCCCACGTTTTGAAAGACGTTACTTTCAGCTGTGGTCCACAACGACCAGCTATAAAGTTAGAAACAAAGTAGAAATAAATAAACATTAAACACAAGAACTTAGAGTATTTTCATTAAGGGGCTACAACGTTGCATGTTCGTACCGACAACGATTACCTACTTTGGAGGAAAAACTAATTACGGTTGACAGAGTCTGTAAAGAGGGTAGGTGCGCGCTCGCTCCTTATAGGGGAATGTCGATGATGTTGCAAAGATTTTGTTACTTGACGTTTTGTTTAATTTTTAAATTTGAAAACTTTTAAGTAATAAACTATGTAATCTTCTTTTGTTAAATAAGTGGGAATCTGAAGAAAAAAACTGTCAAAGTTTTGTAAAAATAAAAGGAGCTACTCCATTGAAGTAAAAAGGGATTCGCCTTCAATCAAACGAAGTCGTTACACAATATTGAGCGTTTCTAAAGTGGATGTCATCCAATTTGTTTTGTCTTGTTTACTTATTACACCTACATAATTTATATTTAAGCAATATTTTCCTCTACCCTCCTTTTGTTGTGTTATTACGAGTGAATAAAATTCTACCGTAAATCTCACCACTACATATTCAGTAAATAAAACAATCAAAAATATTTCCGAGTCCATTGCTGTTACATGGCGGCACTTTTTTGAAGGCAGGGAGGTCGATTCTAATTTAAAAAAAATTTAAGGTTTGAACCACTTGTGATACGACCTTGACGATTGTCTCGGTGATTAGCTCTCACGTCTCACGGACGATCGAAACCGTAACAAATTGATAAATATGAATCAGGCTCCAGGAAGTCGATTCTAACTTGCATTTTGATATCAAGATGATGTCATTTTGCTATCACTCGCGCGTGTATTTCTCTCGTACTTGTTCGTACATGTATTGGCGCTAGCGAGACGCACGGGGATAACAAAATGACACCAGAGTGTAAGTTTGAATTGACCTCCTATTTGAATTATTCATAGTAATTCGGGCAGAATGTGTAAATACATTTTTATTTGAGTATTTATTTTGTTTCGGTGCAAATAAGAAATATGTACTAAATTTGTTCACCATGCAATAAAATTTTGTTCCACTCATAAATAAAATAATAAATATTCAAATGTTTTCAAGATAATTAGGATAGACGTATATAGTCCACATCTATTTAGCACAAAAACCAATTTAACCACAAAGATAACTCTTGTCTTCTTTCCAATTGGTGGGGACTTGTATAAATACGTACGAATAGAACGTGTACAGAAAATGATTATGATTAATCAAATCCTGGAAATATATGATGATAAGGATTCGGGTCTGGAACCCAAGGAAATTGTAATGGTGTTATTGGCATGCATTACTGTACCCTCGCCCTATCGACATTCAGGGCTCGCCCGTCCTACTGCCAAATATATTTATCGCTTTCACCAATTAGATTTTTACTGCTTTAAACCTACCGAGAAAAAACTTTACCAAGATACATTATCTAATTCCATTGCCGAGGATAACAGTAAAGCAAGTTTTATTACACCGACGTTGATGAACGTAGGCCTTTTATTGAGTTTATAGGCGGCATTAGGAAGTATTCAAAGTTTCGTGTTTCACATAAAAATTCTAAGGGCCTGAAAGTTAATAGAAATATTTTTTTTATAGGGAGGAAATTAGATCCGTCAAATTGCCGTATTCGAACTTCAAGATATTCACAAGAGACGACACGTACTAGATCCATTCTAGATACGTTATAGTTTAGATTTCTACTAGTTCTCTTTTGCAGCTCAATACGGGCAACCAATGTCACTTTTACGTTAGATAGAGTTAGATATCTATTAGATGTGAATTGAATCTTGTGGAAATCGTTCAAGAGTATCTCCAGAATCGCGGAAATGTCAAATTTGACAGGTTAGATCCTAAAAATATCGTTATCGTATCTTGGTGATGTCTAAAACATATCTTATAGATATCTATTTCAAAATCCGAATCGGGCCCTAAGTATTCCAATTCGTTCCTAATGTCTACAGCGGCTGTAAAACTTCGCTGTGAATCGCATTTTGATACTTTTACTATTTTTTTTTACCTTTTAATATTAAATGTAATTGTAAATCTATAAAAAGATTAGAATTAAAGTTGTGTATAGAAATTCGTGCAGTCATGCTGACTGTATGGAACCATGCAAAAAAAACTCATAATGCCGCCAAAGAGTGACGTTACCGGCTTCTATAAGAGGTAAGAATGAAAATAATATGAAAAAAGGAAAAGGATAATAAGGTCTCTCTTTGCTTCTAAGATTTTTTTGAAAGCTAAGGTTTTTCTCATTGTTTTCCTACTCAACAAGTTTAAATTACAACATTCAATCACTATCCGTAATGCGTATACATAGTTGCTTACTGACATTATAAAATGTGAAAGTTCAATTCGAATTTAATATGTCTTCTGTATTCCGAAGCCACCCTATTTCTCCTGGAGGTATAGTTACCTACGTATAGAACTTGTGACGCATTCAATTTGAAATCACATTATGACTTTCCAACATGCAACTCAAGCTTTCTATTCCTTGCTTTTACATTGAATCTTTCTAAATCTACGTTTTCAATATGACGCACATACATGGCGTAGTATAAAATATGTATCGGGATGCTACTACTGTTACGAGATATATGTAGGAATGGAGAAGATGTATGCTGCATATTAATTCGACTTACGTCCAGGTTGTAACTGGTTGACTGTCCATTTAACTATGTACTTACTTGGATTTGAGTTCACAATACAATTGTACACATAACACTGAAATTTATGATTTGATTGAGGTGGTTATACAATTCATTAGGTACAAAGTAAATTTGCACTAAATTTCGATGCTTGCTCTGTAAGTGTAACTGATTATGGATGGTTTAGATGCATGCAAAAAAAAAAAACAAAAGTAAACAAAGGGAATAGTTGTTATTATTTTCAAGTGTACGGTGGGTTATTATTTAAATACATGTGTTACTCAATTATATACCTATAAATGAATGAATATTATTTTAAAACAGTCCTTTAAAGATACGACATCCACGAAATATACTGACGCTTTATAGTATAAGGCTGATGGCATGAACAATACTTAGTATTATATCACATAGATACATCCACCAAATGCCACTAAATTCTGCAAAACGAACACTTTATATTATAGCTTTAGCTAACAGATTATCCTGATAATTCTGTAAAGTACACATGATATGAAAGTACATGAACAAGGAGAGTTTTGCGGCCCTAGTGCCACAGAGCTGGAGTAATTCCATTAATCTTACAGTCATTAGCATAGAGGGGACAGGTCGGCGCCGTTTGATCTGTGATCTACGCGGCTTACATACCCTTAATACTACATATTAATTTTCATAATTAATTACCCGGTTTCAAGGATATACCTATACCTATTCTAAATGTCAGCCTAATTCAAAATACAAGGTTCTTTTTGATAACAACCTCCTCATCAACCTTTTCCTTCCCGTGTATTTGTTTTTAAGGATAATTTCTTCTATTGAGGTGTGCAGTAAAGAGCAAGTACCGATTTGTATTGTATTGTATTATACAACAAATAAATACATGCCCCTTACATGCGTCACTACACATTTACGTTTATCCAGGAACGAGTGAAAGTATTTTTTACTAAGAGGGGACAAATAGAAATTTAAATACTAACTTTTTATGTTCCTAATCTAATACCACTTTAAACGAGCAATTCTTGCTTATTTATTTATTTATATGTTTATTTATATATATCAAGGGATATTTACAAAAACAACATAACTGACTACACTGGTTGACACTTGAAACGATTAACAATGTTCTTAAAAAAGTGTCAACCGCTCTAAGCAGTTATGGGTTTATGCGTCGTTGGACTAAAAGTAAATATGGCGATGTATAAAAATGTCTAGATATAAAATAAAAATTGGTCCGAGTATTAGAAAGCCAATACTTCAAAATGTTTAAGTCTTATCAAGTCGGAATATAAAAATGACTACTTTCAAAGTATACAAATGTCTAAGTCTTATCAAGTCGGAATATAAAAATGACTACTTTCAAAGTATACAAATGTCTAAGTCTTATCAAGTCGGAATATTAAAATGACTACTTTCTTTACATAGGTCCAGGATTATAATAATACATATATGGAACAAATTCATCCCCTCGTAACATCTAGTTCTTAAATTAAAACGAATAATATTCAATAAATATGAACAAGCTAATAGATAAGCGATCAACAAACAAGCTGAATTCTAAACAGACAAACTTTTATCTATAAATTATAAAAAAAAAACTGAGAACATTTGAAAATATATTTATTAATTATCTTCAACAAAACTACTAAACCAAATTGCTCTGCTTACACTTAAAATAAAAATATTTTATTCATTGTTAGACTATTAAAATTATAAGTCTAAAAGTCGTCCCTTTTATTTATTTATTTAGCCATTTATTCCTTAATAAATTTTACATGCATACATTTTCATTTCTCATAATAAATATAACAAAGAGTAATTTTAAAATACATTGCCATATTTACTTTTAGTGTCGCAACATATTTATATTTGGTCTAATATACAGATGCACATTTTTATACTTCGTCGAAATTATATACGCACGAACTTATGCAAGTAGACATTTTTATACATCGCCATATTTACTTTTAGTCTAGTGCCGCAACATATTTGTATTTGGTCTAATATACAGATGCACATTTTTATACTTCGTCGAAATTATATACGCACGAACTTATGCAAGTAGGCATTTTTATACATCGCCATATTTACTTTTAGTCCAACGACGCATAAACCCAGTTATGTTGTTTTTGTAAACATCCCTTCATATATTTCGGGGATCTCGGAAACGGCTCTAACGACTTCGATGAAATTTTTCGGGGGCGAAAAATCGATCTAGCTAGGTCTTATCTTTGGGAAAACGCGCATTTTTGAGTTTTTATATGTTTTCCGAGCAAAGCTCGGTCTCCAGATATTAAGTTACTAAATTGTACTCAGTCAAGATTGCAATTTTCTCCTTACATACTCGTAAAGTCATGGGTCGTAGCAGTAAGGTACGCGAATCACGATACCGTCATTTATATACGAATTTAGTTGTACCCAAATACTCGAATATCCCATCGAGGGCCATTCTACGTTCTCGTTTGTTGAAACGCCAAATCGAGCCGCATTATTCTAATTCTCTTTCCCGATAGCTTTGGAAGAAGCTATTTATTTACGCCGGAAGTCCAATCTGCTCCCTCAGAGTTGAAGCAACTCTGCTTAAAACGTAAATAATATCTTATATTATGCTGGCGTGTTATAAGAGTATACATTGAGTATTAAAGACAAAAATATTTAAGAGATTTTAGTACATATCAGCCTTCGTGTCGAATATAGTGTATAAGAGAAAAGAGAACATGATAAAGATGACAACACAAATTTGGGCATGGGAAACAATAAAAAAATCATTAATAAACAGTCACTCTAAGTTTGAGCACAGATTGCTCTTACAATAAATCACAAGAATGAAAGGGTATAACTTTTCTTATAGGTATATCATGATAATGTAACATTGGAGCACATGTGGAATCCTTATTTCTCGCGGGCCGCAGAAGTGAAAGATATTCCAGATATAAAAACACGTGCCCAATGCTAATAAAGTTGGGCAATATCGAAAAGGTGTTTTGTATGAACGGTTTCCAAGGGAGGCCAAAAAAGGGACATAAAACGAAAAGACGAAAAGAAACGAATGTGGAAATATGGGCAGTATTTTATTTACTGCATACAATCGAACCTTTATCACAAAATGTATCGCTTTACAGTGTTTTGTAGTACGGCGTATTTGAGGAAGTTCGACATAAATGTTATTTTGTGTAGCATAATATTTGTATAAAAAAAAATATTTTTGTCATAGGTAATATTTTTATTGGTATGTCAATCTGCGTAAAATTGTCCTCTAATATCACGGAACAATGCGGATATTTCGGAGGCGTGTGCGGAGCCGAAGTCAACACGTAGAGGCTCTTTTGCATTCATGCCCGTGTCATGGGCACGCATGCAGAGGCAGACACATGTCAGTAATAATATTTATTTTTAATGATAAAATTAGCTGTGCGATGAATTAGTCGTTTTATATTACATATTTGTAGCAATAATTTATTTTATATAAACTTGAGAGCAAGTTATCAATTATTATAATATGCAACAAAACACCAATAAGCTGACCTAGAATTACCGAATCGCGTTTACGATATTACATAGTCCCTACACTCACTTTGCGTTAGTGCTTGCACAACAGCCTAATTTAGACAACCTCAGCTGAGCGAAATTGCACATCCCATGTATGAAATGTTCAGATATAAAATTATGGTAGGTACTAAATCATACAGGTATCATATATATTTTATACATGTTTATGATACCTGTTCATATTGCCTACTAAAATTTTGTTAGGTACTAGTTAGTATATAAAAGTAAAAATACGTCGAAAAACAAAATGATTACTTCCCAGTAGTTTCACAACAGTATACGTTAATAGCCAAGCATTAAAAGGGCGTAGTGGCCCTTTTATAGCAAACAATATTTGTGTGTTATTGCATATTTAAAGATACGGAACCCTAAAATTTTTTTGTGGCTCAATGAGAGCTCAGTTCATCTTTTAAGTAGTAATGAAATTTAGTATTTATTCATAGTTTGACGTCCATACATATCCCTAGACCCTATTGTAGCTAAATGATTTGGTAAACAAAAATACTTTAAATAAATCGAATCTGACATCAAAATGAAAAACAAACGTGTAGATTTTCAAGAAACTCAATTCGATTCCCTCGCGTTGTTCAGCCGATCATAATCAATTGTATATTAGCAACAAAGACGGCGAAGCGTTCTATCGGTAAGGCTCAATAATTGGATTCGAAGGAAAGGAATTTTAGAGAAAAAATGTTCGACAATTTGTCAGTCAGCTAGGCGGGGATCTCAGCGACATGATCGTGCTTCATCATCGTTTTTTCGTCAAAGTACCCGCCCCTCCTCGCGGTGATACCAGAGAATTCTTATTACGCGCTCTGGATACATTCTGTATATACTTTTCCTTAAAAATAACTTTAATTCTCTTCGCCGGTCCTAAATAGGGGAAATCGAGCAGCTTTATTACTTTGGGTACGCTTGTTTTTGTTTTCTTTTACGATAAAACACGACGTTACAACATTGTGCCGTAAGTGAGGGATGTGGAGCTGCTTCACGTCATGTCGAGATTTTTATAAAAATGTAGGTCGCGACGCTACAACTAACACTGATGAGAAGAATTTTTGTCATAAATATCGTAGTAGGCAATTTCTCCTGTAAGAAAAATGTACATAGGCTTTTGAATTCACCTCTACCTATGTCATAAAATGAGCATAGTGATAAAAACGTAGATATGATAACTAGACGCTGTTTGTTGCCCTAATACATATACAACATATTATTTAGCCAAGATTACGCTTATAATATAACACTTCTATGGTTAACGCTTATTATTATATTTGTATTATTTTATTATAGGTAAATATTATGTTTTGATGGCTCAATGCATTTATTAGATTGCAAGCGCTAGTACCTACGCGACGCGAAGCGCAGCGCTCCGTACCGCGCGTGAAAAATACCTTTTCATCCAGGGAATTCGTGCAGAGATGCCGAACTATTATAAAGCGAAACGAGAAATAAAGAAACCGAATGATGGAAAAAAGGAACAGACTGAGTGTAAGTGTAAGGCCTGAGTGGACGCTCGAGTTTGGCGTGCAGCAGGGCGGGGCGCGCGGCGTGCATGTTAAACAAATGCAACCGTATAGTAGCGGCCTTAGTGCACGCTGCTCAAATCACTTGGGAGCTCGACGCCACGCTGCACGCCCCGCCGAACGCTCCGCTTCGAGCGTCCACTCAGGCCTTACACTGAGACTTGCTCGCAGCGGCCGTAGATCTAGCTGATTGTGAGAAACGCCGTGCCGCACCTTGAATTATTTGACAGTTTGAATTGTCACCGCTCGCCCGCTCTGTTATTTTTCGCACTTTCCTGCCTCGCACGCCGAAAAGATAATGCGTAAGTTATAAAACATGCCGAAACTTGTTACAATACACCCGTCGCTTCGGTTTGTATTACCACTTCGGATGGTAAGAGAATAATATATTCCCGGTAGACGCGTGGTGCAAAATACTTGCGTTGACGTTTTCCTGGGCGGAATTTATGTTTTATTTATAAAATATCGTAATACAAAATGTTTTACTATCTATGATCAGTTCATACTCAATTACATAAGTAGGTATATACTTGTTAATTGTCACTTTGCTGAACAACAATTTAATCGAAGTGAAATATTTATTGGTTTTACCCGCCTTGTCTAATCAAGGCGTCTGGTCACACTAACGATTAAAGTAACTAAATGTGTTTAGTTGTTTACCTGGCTTTTAGTACGCAGACTGGGGGCCCGATTCGGATTTTGAACTATTAGATATCTAATAGATATCTATTAGACATCACCAAGATACGACAACGATATTTTTAAGATCTAGCCTGTCAAATTTGACATTTGGCGCGATTCTGGAGATACTCTTGAACGATTTCCACAATATCTAAAACGTCTCGTTATGTATTTTTAGATCTCAAAACGATTTTGAAACGATCTTACTACAATAATTAAACGTAAAAGTGACATTGGTTGCCCGAATTGAGCTTCAAAAGATATCTAGTTGAAATATAAACTACCAGGCGGTCTAGCATGGGTTGAGTTCTCGCGCGCGACTCCATATATCGTGCGCGACTTCAAGTATGGAGTCGCGAGCGAGAACGCAACTCATGCTAGACCGCCTCGTCTCTAGAACGGATCTTGTTTTCCGAATACCGCGGTGGTTCATTTTAATTTTCTTGAGACATGTGAAAGATAGTCCTTACGTTGTTCGGATAAATATATTGATATTCACGTAGTTAGGAATGTCATTTGCGTTAGCTTGGACGTTCTCGAAGTACCTATGTACCTACATAGAATCAGTGTGCAGTAGTAGGACGATCCTCCGAGAGCCACGCAGGATCCATTAATTACCAGAGCAGCCCGCCGCGTGAGACGTCAACCTTCGCCATGAGGCGCCTGCCCCACCCCACCTCCGACCGCTTAAACCAAACCTCCCACCTAAATCCCAACACTGATCTTTTCTCAAAGAATTTTTTTCACAAAGCCGTCATAAAATGAATGAATTAGCATACCTAATTGTCCCTTGAAATGGGAACAATAAATGAAGAGCCCCTCTGTAGAATCCGAGTGGATTTCTACGAGGCAATCAAAATTTAAGATTTATTTAACAGTTCCATCCACATGAAAATCCTGTATTTTTAAAAGGGAAAGTTAACGTGAGAACAAAAAAGTGATATAGGCCGAGATGATGAGTTTTGTGAAATTTCAACACTTTATTAACGTCAGATAGATAGAAAAAGAAGAAATAATTGAGCCGGTCGCATATCAGCTTTGCGAGCTTATAAAATCGAGTCCTTAAAGTCGACTTGGAGAATCTCCTCACACACGCGTGAAACGAACCTCTTTCGATTCTGAAAGAGCTTTGAATAAGACGTCTCGGGCGCTCTTTTGTGTGCTGATTCAAATGCCTACGTTGATTTTTTCATTTTAAAGGCGACCCTTTCTAAAGGCTTGCGGATAAGTTAAATGAAATTAATAAAACACGTATTTTATATTTATCGTCATTATTAATTTTGCTTAAATATAAATAAATTGTAACGGAACTTGAGTTATCAAATGTCTAAAAAGTTCAATTTGTATAAGAAACAAATTCCTATGCGTCCTCACCTTTCGATATGATGTAGCCTGTAGGTAGGTCAGAATCACTAAAACTTCTAGGTACGGAGTATTTATAAATCATGTTTAGGCAATGTTAACACAATATTTGTTAAGTAATGTGTTGCTCTTGGTTTTACATTTAATTCAAACTACATAGTGATGCGCGAATATTGAATAATTGAGTACCTTAAAATTGACCAACAAAAGATAATCGGGCACCATCACAGCAGCTTTTGGCGGGAGTGAATTCCGGGACCCATTTCGTATTTTAATTTATTTTGTTATTTTGCAAATGATCGGCTTATAATGTCCCATCGGGTTCGAGTATTGTAACAGGATGAACTAGTCGATGCGTGAACCGTATTTATTAAATTTCACTGGAAGATTTTTTATTGGGAAAACCTTTTAAAGGATTTTTTAACCAGTCGGATATTGCGATTCGATTAATGTTTTCCAAACAGTAAGCATTTGAGATACCTTTTTGTAACAAGTTTGCGGGAAAACATAATTAACATTTTTATATATTCAAAATTTTATGCTTTTTTATTTACTTCAGTTATGGAACATTATATTATTAACCTTACAGCATTAGGTTCATCTTTTGTATAGGTATATGTTAAGATTTCCTTGAGAACAATACATTTGTAAACGAGCGAAGTGAGGAGAAGAATGTTATGTTAACACCATGGCATGGAAGGCTAATTTATTTAAAAAATAATATTTTTGTTTATATTATTTTTCCTAGTCTAGTAAAATCGAATATAAAGAATGTTTAAAAATAATGCTTAACATCTTAAATAATTATGTCTACAGCATGAAACAAACAAACGACACGCAGCATGCACTCATGAATTTCTCACTATGCTCAGGATTCAATATACGCCCACGCCGTAAGTAAATATGTAATTTTGCTCCCTTGTTGTTAGTAGGTATACTTTTTTGTATAATTTGGTGTTGACAGTGTAACGGGAAAGCTACAGTAGATTAAACATAATCTACAAAAAAGTATACCTACTCAACAGATAGGTAAGTGGAAAATAAAAATAATGAAATATGCATTCTACCACAAAATAAATTGACATTGAAAAATTTTACGGTTTAGACTCACTTGTTTTAACACCAATACACCGCCGTCGTGAACGCTGCTCACACTGTTAGTGCTTGAGAAAGGAGACCTAGGCTCTCCGAAACATGTCGCGCAAGTGACTTAAAACAAGTGAGTCTAAACCGTAAAATTATTCAATGTTATTACGTCTCACAACAGTTTAAATTCGATAAATTGACATTATTTATCCGAAAACCCCAATAAAGTTTTTAGTTGCCGTGACCTGTTCTCGTCACGTTCTCGAGTGGCAGACGTATCGCGACGGAGCCCGGGGCGTCGACAATTACGAACAGGACGAGTACTAGACTTCTAATACAAATCGCTCGCCCCAGGGTTCGTTTATCCGTACCTCCCCACCCGACCCCTTCGGGTGCGGACGCACTTAGGACGAATCAAGAAAATGTAAGGCTTAAGCGCTCTTGTTCACTAAATTTAAGGCACGTTTTTAAAACGTGGAAATGTTTTTTAAGACTAGTTTTAGGGAGCTAAGTAATTATACGGCGGATTGTATTTTTTTTGTAGGAGATAAATACCATTCTGATAAATTTATTTATATTGATCTTATCATAATGTTTACAATCAAAATACATTTGAAAATATATCTCACTGGCTTCTGCTGGAAACGTCATCTCTGTGGAATTATGATGATTGATAAAAACTATCCTCCGGCGAGTTTTAAATTATCTTCATACCAAATTTCATCTTAATCGATTCAGCAGTTTAATTGTGTAATTGTGAAGAGGTAACAGACAGACATACAGAGTTACTTTAGCATTATAATAATAATATACTAGCTTCTGCCCGCAGATTGATTTAAACTAACACGATTCTAACTCATACTTCTATAACTAACACTGGACTTAATCGCGTAAGACTTAAGTACATCTATTTATGGCCTGACGTTTCTAACTTGACTTTACGTTCGTGGTCACAAGCAGACTTGCGAGGTATTGTGTCAACATCTTCTTGCTGCGCGGGTTTTGCGAACTACCCGCACTTGATCTTGATTCTGCCCGCAAATTCTTTAGTATATCCATATGTCAATTCAACCTCCCTTTTCACCCCTCAAGGAAGGTTTCCATGATGAAAATTATCCTATGTCATTTTTCAGGACTGAAAATATCTTCATGCGAAATTTCATCTAAATCAGTTTAGCAGTTCAAGTGCGAAGAGGTAACGGACAGACATATCTACTTTCGTATTTATAATACGAGAATAAATTAATATGAATTATTAAATAATCACATATTGTAGGTATATATTATAATAAAATAGGGATTACTTGTATTATCATACTGTATTAACTACTAAATATGTTATAATGCACAGCGAGGTTCTATTTTTCTATTTAATCTCTCCTAGTACTGCCACACCCCAATGCCGAGAAAACTATTACATCATTGTCCCACCACATTCCGATTTTATTTCTCTCGGCGAAAGCTCTTGTATCAACAAAATATACGACAATGTAAATGTTTCGCTTCGACTTTCCGAAACTCTTTGTTTTTAGGCAAATAGAGGAACAAGACGGATTTGAATGTAATAAAGGCACTTTCAGTGACTTGTTTTGGTTAAAATAGGTAATCCACGCCCGAAAACTATACTTAACAAATGAACTAAACCTTAACGACTGCAGCGAAAGAAACCATAGGAAAAAAAGAACTTAGAGAAAATTGTATCCTGAAGTTAAATAACTCTTTTAACACATAACGAGTACTTACACTAATGGTTACCTGCTCATGTGAACGATTTAAAAGAGTATTTCAGACAAGAAGGAGGAAATATTAAATTACACCCTATTGAACCATATTTTAAAAGAGAAGTTCCTTAAGGGGTCATTACGTGGTCCTGTAAAATCGTTCGGAGCGTAATTAGTTCGCCATTTGCTTAATATATTGGCACTCCTGCTACCCAACTCGCTTCAATGCCGATGCAAACGAAAAAGCAAAAAAAGTAAAGTCTATTTAGAAAAATGTGCTCGTAATCATTAGAGCCAGAGCTGTTTGAGTTCCTTTTAGCAAGTGCATTTTATTTCTGAATTTTAATTTAATCTGAATCATAATTTAAATTTTTGCTTACCATAAAAGAAATACAGTTGAATCAATCAGGGCTTGAACAGTCTGTCTGGTCTTGCTGTCCGTCGTGAAATGATCTTATTTTGTCGTGTCGTTGTCATGTCTAATTTTGAATTTAAATGTCCGTAGTTCCAAATATGTATGTCAGCCAGTCAGTCAGTTGGTCTATGTCAGGTCGCCACGGAGGTTGGAAGCCACGACAGGGCTGTTAACTTTCCCATTATTCACCTTTCACCCAAAATATAATATATCTATCTGTTATTATTGAGTTCGTTTCATTAGAATTAGTACCGTGCTTTCTATCATTATTGCAGTAACTTTGAAGTGGTATTGAAACAATTTATTCTACTGAAATTCAATGTTTTTGTTATCAAACACAAATTTATCTAAAGCGCACTGACTGCTGAAAGATTTTTAACTTATCCGTTTTGAGAAATCTAAACTTTGGTAATAACATGAAGTAGGTCGGTAATGTAGTAGCACTTAATTCCTACTTTATGGATTGTAGGAGTCATAAAAACCTCCAATTAGGTCGCCATTAAGTTAATATAATGCCATCGAAAAAATTCAAGTTTCTTTCTTAACGTAACTTTGAGGCAGTCCGATAAAACTTAAGTAGGTAGACTCAATTCTTATTAAAAAGTGTTATTAAGAAGTTTATAATGGTAGAAGCAAAGAATAATATTTCAGTTCTAGTATCTAACTCGACATGTGAACATAAAACAGTTATGCAAAAGCCTATACAAATTACATGCCACAACTCGAGTGTCGTTGGTGGCCAGGGCTTTAGCAGCCTTCGATCACCCGTCAGCGCATAACCAAATTAGAGCAATTTAAGTCAGGAAATTGGAAGCGCTATCGGCCGTTCGATGCACCGCCGTTGCAACGGGGTGCGCCTCTACCGCCACTGGCATTTCAGACATCCACCGTTTCAGCAACCGTGTCTAATGTCTGAACAATGCACGAATCTGGACAGACAGATCCGAACGGACCCGAAGATAAACTACAACCGTGGCGCGTTGTAACAACTGATTGATATACGGTTTGCGATGATATCGTACCTAGCTATAGAAGTAGGCTACAGCTAAGCCGAATTCCGGGCCCGCTTCAGTTACAGTTCGAGTGCTGTTGACAGTAAGCTATGTTTAGTTAGTGTTGTGAGCGATAAGAGACGAATAGGGATCCAGTTACATTTGTTTGTTTTGATAAACCTATCTGCTGAATCCGTTTACATTTTTCCCGGCAGTAGTTTTTAGTCTTTTAAAGTGCTAGTCTGTAAATGAAAGCGGAAATGACAGGATGTTATTGAATTTGCTTTTAGAATGCGTACAAATTAATAAATGAATAAACGACTAACAGCTATTAGACCCGACCCTTCTGCACAAACATTTTACTTACGGTAAGGTGGAGTAAATATAAGACACGGGTAAAAATAAGACATAAATACTTATCATTTTCAGCATTAACATACCTATATTAAATTTAACATTAAATACATCACGTTGTAAGGCAAATATTACGGGCTATATGAAATGCCAAAGCGGGTCGCCGTTGTTATAAATATTCATTATTATTTTTGATGAGATTGGCCGATATTTTCGCTGCATGTAAGTTTGTTACGTCATGAATATGGGTATCAAGCTGATAATAATCTGTTTGATGCGGAAAATTCCGCAAGTGGACCGGAACAGTTCGATTTGGGGAAGGGCATTGCGCGGTTGTAGCTAATCCGAATGAATGTACATATGTATAGGCTGTGTAAGTGTGTAGCCGTGAACATTTTTATGAAATGATTTAAATTTATTTTTAAATTGTGTGTACCTTTTTCCTAAGTATTCTTGAATGATTTAAATATTTTAACATACCGACATAATACAATTATCTGTAAGTATTTAGTAGCAAACTAAAAAAAAACATCGACTCGAGTAGTAATTTGCGACATAATGACATAACTTCATCAAGACAGTTGATCAGAGATATCTTGTTTTCTCACCTGAAACATTTCAAGTTTGTTCACACAGCTGAAAAGCACAAGGCAACTCGCACAAACACCTGGTACGCCATTTGCAACTGTGTACGGAATTCCGGCATGCAGTTGCAGTCAAGAGAACATGTCGATAGCCCATACAAAGTTAAGGAGCATAAGTTAAGATAATAACAAGTAATCGTGCAAGTTGGAGCACGATGCAACACTTGCGTACGAGCTCAGAGCGAGCCGGTCAGAGTTTGGACTCGCTCGACGGTAAAACAATGGCGAATCAAGCATGCAACGGAACTTTCTCAAAGACACCCTCTTGTGCGTGCGACGCTTAGCGAACGCTCGGTCGCTAACTTTATATTGGTTAGGAAACTTCATCGTTAGCCGAGCTTAGAACCAGGCGAGGCGCCCGATTTGCAAGAAAGCACATTTTGATAATTATTACCAAAGTCAAGAGTAAATAAATAACTTTTTCTTTGCTGTGATATTAATGCGCTAAGACATACTTAATATAGTTCAATGTAAAAGAATAACTCATTTATCTCGTGGCGCTAAATTAAAATATAATCATAATACAAACGGATACTCGAAAAAACAGTTACGGAGAAAGTATATTTTTATTTAAGCATCACAACCAAAATTGTTGAGAATAAAGTTGTCCGCTTAACATTAAATAAGATCGTTTTAGCGAAGCAGATAGACAGATAAAGACGGCATACATTTTCATGAGAACAGAAAAAATAAAATGTAAGCAATCTGCGGCAAACTTGTGAGGGCTAAGAGTCTGTCGAGATTGGCAGACGCGAACACTCGGGGAGCAATGACGCAAGCGACACGGGGTGTGCTTCAAGATGACACCTACACCCCGACCCCTGGGGTAAACATTACAAACAACAAACTCGGCTAGATAACACTTAATCGACGCAGTCTACAGAGATTACACCGGTCGTTCGGCTAATTAATTTTTAAGCATCTCGGAGCCGGTAACCGGCATTCGACTTTCAAATGAATTAGAACGCTAAGTAGGTTCTGCTTGAATGCTTAAAACGAGTATATTGAAAAACTTCTGCAAAACTAGTAAACCAATATAGAGCTAGTTATTTTATGCCTACAAGAATGTGACACATGTTGTAACAAGAGAAAACTATTTAATTTGTTAACAAAACAACTTAAAGTAAACTGTAATTAAGACGATCCTTTTCATAAGTGTAACAATTCACCCGAAATTAATTTATGAGACGAGGTTAGGGCGCGCGTACGTTATTAAATTACAGAAATTTATTTCCTTCAACGTTTTTCTTACACATATTCGTAATTTCTAACGGCTAGGAAAAAGCAACATGAAAAGCTACTCGTAATTAGCCTACGTACCTAATTAAAGCAATCAAGAACCCTAAAGTAGATAATGTTTTATTCTTTAGGTGCCGTTAAATTCAACCAGGGGAATCTATTTCTGTCTTCTTAATAAACCAATGAATGACCAAATATACAAAAGTCGTACACAAATTCGTGCCTCGAATTTGACAACTAATGTAGATTGCGTTGTATGGCTCCATAGATTATCCGGTGAAAAGTTGGCGCTTTAAAATTCATTAACTACAAAACATATGGTATTTGCCCGTTTAGCTGTCAAACGGGTGTTCACGTGTTCGTGACGATTTTTTCTTGCACTTCACATGTCTTCTTTTATATTTATGTGAGAATATAACCCTCTTTGTTTTTTGTATTATAGTGCTGAAACCGTCTTTATTTTACTGGACCACAGCTGTGCCGATTAAACCGAAGGCACGTTATCTCCATAACTCTTTAGCTTAACTCCTTAGTTCCACTTAAAAGTTCCAAATGGAGGGAATTTTATGGAAGAATGATGTCAAGGGAATATCTCTAGAAGCAACCGATAGTAAGCGTGCGATAACGAACACTATTGAAGCGAATGAAAGTTGCACCGACCGATCAGGCCATAAATACTACTAATACTTGAAAGGGCACTGCCAAGCAGCTTTCATCAGAAAATTCTCCATTATCTGGAGGAAATCGTTACCGGGGTTGAACCTCGCCCACCCTTCGGTCCCGACCCAACGTGCTCCTTTCATTTACGGCGGCGTTGCGTGCACGCGTGCCCGCGGCCTTTGCTTCAGGTGGGCGTAGTCATTGTGTTCGGTATTTAAGGGGCTCATTTGATATTCTGAGACAGTTTGCATTCGGAAAGCTCGCACGTGGGGTGGGCCGGGGCCGTATCGAGACATCGGAGCCACGGAGCACGCACACATCGCCAGTAGTGTCGGGAGCTGGCCGCACCGGGCCGGCTCACGGTGCCGCACGTGCCGCGTCGTGCCGCCGCCGGCACGCCACCTCGCCTCGTATCGTAGCTAGCTCCCACGCACACGCACGCACCTAGATTGCGCCGAGTTACTGAGCTCATTGCGCAATGTTTATCCACAAATACACTAATGAAGGCACCTACAAAAGCGACTGGATTGTTAATTAAACTTGCTCAAAATGTGACACCCTTACGAAATGATGCCGAGTTGGGAGCACAGTGCACGGCTTGAATGTTATTGAATTAATTTGTAATCAGAATTCTCCGTGTGCGTTCTTGGATGTAATAATGGTATTAATTTATTTTGCCGCGTTAGTAGTACATACCCTTTAGGCTTGCTAAGTAACGTTTTGTGTAATCGTTGGTTTTGATAATAAACACAGCATGTCAAGGTCGACCTAATTTACAAGTGACCTTAAAAGTCACATTTTTGCCCCGACAAAAAATAAAAGCAGTATTATCTAAAATACTTTCTTAACTATTTTGTAAATACAGTTTACAGAAGCCGGTTTATTAAAAAGCTACCTATGTACACCGTCCTGTTAAGTACACGTCAGCCGGTTTTCCTTCCTCCCGTTTAATTAGATTAATTGCGGTTACACAATATTTCGTAGACGCAAAAAGTAATTCAAAAGACCCCATCATTAGGCCTCTGACTAAAAGGAATAACCATTCCCTTAATCATTATTCTTAAAAGTCTTCATTAAATTCCTTTTATCTCTCTCAGGATATTTCCTTCGGTCGGCATCAATCACATCGAAAAACTCGTTGGCTCGTTATTCTAAACTCTCATAATAGGTAATGAAGGTCTTGATCGGCCGGCGCGGGCGACTGGCAGGCACCGATTACTTTGAGGGCCGGCACAATGACTCCCCGGCTGTAGCCAATGTTGAATTCTGAAAAGTCCCTTAGTCTGCATCCACGATGGATACGGGGCTAATTACTACGAAACTGCTATAGATACCTGCGCGGCCGCCAGACAAAGACCAACTTATCGCAGACTCCCAGGCAGGCAGGCGCGGAAAAGGCGTTAATGGAATATATACTTTAATGACAAATATCAGGGCTCGATTTTGCCCATCGCCGCGCCGCTTTAGCGCCGACCGATGGTGTTAAGACGGCAGCCTCATTCAATGTCGATCTAAGACAATAATGAGACAAGGCAAATTGTTCTTTGATCGACATCTTTGTATTGGTATTGACTTCAACATTAACAATACTGTGGAAATGTTATATTTTTGCTGGTAATGTAGGTACCTAGTTATGACAGTTTTAAATTTAAAAGGATTGTACGGCGTTAACTCTCAGTTTTGCATATTTTACTCAGTATTTCATTCATCATATATTCAATATTAACAAATTTTATTGGGTATCCAACAAAAACTATACAATACGCAAATGTTTTTAATCTGATCTGTTTATCTTCGGAACCGAAGTAAGCGAGCATGAAATAGTCATAACACAGTTTGCGACTTTGACAGACACGCCTTAATTCGCGGGTAACGTGTTTAATATTATGTGCACGAAATGATTTAGCTGCGGGCAAATTTAGGGTTGGCTAATAACAACTGAGACATGACAGCACCAATTCAGTACACTTTTCCAAAAAGTTCGATGTAAATTAAATTTCGCGAGTGAAGTTGGCATAAGTTCGCGCCTTCGACGCTGACATGTCTCACGCAACATGTCAGCATTCCTCCTGCGTCTTGCTAACAAATATAAGATACAGAAATAACTAGGTACTTATATCAAAAACTTTCAATGTAATAACTTAAACTAAATAAATGTCATCTTTGTTGCAATAAGTTGGCAGTACTCGCCTCCGGGAAATAGGAATCGCTATGAAACATTGCAAACTAAAATGTGCTCACTACTGTCTTCCATAGAGGCGCGGCCTATTAAAAAAAAGTGATTGTTTAAGAAAACGGGACGTAGTCGCAATGCCGTCATCGAAACGTCAGAGGTAATTTTAAAACTTAATTATACGCGATTAAGCCCCGCTTTCCGTATCACTGCTTGTCGCTTTCATATCCCATAGATAATATTCATATAGGTACTTTACATTTAAAAACCTATTCATTGAACCAGGACGTAATATAGAAAGAAAATGTACTTACCGGGCCAAACTGTTCGAAGTAATTCTTTACGTCTTCCAGCGTTGTGGGTGCTGATAATCCTCCTACGAAGATTTTCTTTGTCCTGGTCACCATCTGAAACAAAACATTTATATTCATTAAAAATATGTACCTGGCTGTCTATGCTGGCAGATTTCAAATTATTCACTAAAGCATCAAGATTAAGTACAAACAAGAAGTCTAGCAAATAAAGGGGTATTTTTAATCGTTTTTTGAAGGCGTCCACGAATTAAAATTTTACAGTAAGTATGTATGTTTGAGTTCAGTGGGTACTTTTTTCTGTTCCTGTTGACAGCTAGAGTAATTTAATATTTTTTAAGAAAATCATAATTATATAATGATGGGTTAAATAGTTGGTCCCATCTGGTCGCCATCTTCATTAAAACTCGGTATGTTTGAGGATTGCAAAGTTTCAAGACTGTGCGCCGTAACAAGCGGGCGGACTTGAATCTTGACCTTACTTTATAAAATTGCAGTACATTTTTATTCTTTATTCTGCTAGGGTTTCTTGTGAAGTGTAGTGTTGCCATGTAATAAAACTAGATCAAGAAAGTCTTATGTTAAACAAAATGAAACGTACACTTTCTTTGCTTACCTATTCCAATTAAATTTGTTATCATTAATTGTCTGCTCTATATATTTTTGGCATTATTTGAACCTCTATGCTCAGTACGAGATTTTTTCTCTAAATGCACATTTTGCAGACAAAGGAATCCATTAAAATCTAGTGATATTTCAATAAATATTTTTATAAATAAAAATGGATTTATGTGAATGGAAATGTGATATGAAAAATGGAAATGTGTTGCACGGTGAAAAATGTAGAAAAGCTTACGAAATAGCGGTTTGGTTTTTACATGTTTCACTTAATCTGTTTTTAAGTTCGATTTATGCTCTGTTTAAAATAAATATGTAACCGCAAAACCCGTTTTTAATGAAAACGCGTTTCCCTAGTTAAAATTAGTTTTCCGTGTCACCTCAGTGAAAACGCGTTTTCACTATTTAAAACTAGCATTACGTCTCCGTAAAATTAGTATTAGAAACCAGTTTTTACTAGACGATGCAAATATAATGCTGTATTATTATGGATTTATGCACAGCTATTTTACTTTTTGTCAGTTAAAAATGGTTTTAAGATTGTATAAAGTATATACTTTAAGAGTTAAAGCGTAGACGTTTATAGCGGATTTCATTATAACGTCAATATCGTTGGCTCGTTGTCAAAGGACGAGCCTGTTTCTTCTTGAATATTTATGCCAGTAATAACGAGCAAAAAAAGCATGCGACTAGCTAACAATGGGGATTTTAGGTATTCGGCGCCGGTGATAGAGCCGGCAGTGGAAAATGAAAACAAAACTGCACAGAAGCCAATTAATTTTACGAAACTTACAAAAGACCCGTCATTTTATATTATTTATGAATATTTAATTTAACTTGTAACATTGTTATATAACAACGAATATTTCAATTAGACTTTTGTGCTTCGGTAATGGTTTGTGTTTTGTGAATATCCGAAATAACGTCCTCATATATACTTAAGTACATATTTGTGCTGTTTTCGAAATTAGAAGATTTCAAATTATGTGTCTTTATTGACGTCGCATCAGTATTGACGTTGTTTTGACTACCGTTGAGGTACTGACTAATATTCCCGAATAGGTACCTACAAATGTTGTAAATTGTGACATACATCAGCATGTAAGGTTTAACGAATTCACATTAGATCTATGTAGATATGCTCAACATTAGAAACTAGACTTAATTAACAGGTGACTGTTAGTTGCACTCAAGATATGGTAAGGACATGCAACACTCGGGAAGTTTATTTAAATACCAATTGTAGATAAATAGGGTTTCTGAATAAATCGTGTTTTACTAGTTAATTTTTGCATTTTGTTTTAATAATTATAACGTAATATCTTCCGCCAGATATTTTTTCCGCATCGAAGTTGTTAAAAACTTCCGAAAGCCAGCAATTACCGTACAATCTAACCGGTAAAATCACTAAAGTCAAACAAAACAACCAACCGCGAGCTGTCAACGCGATACTTTCTCAATTCTACCACTTCAAACTCAAACTCTTTGTATTATAATATAGCATATATTTATATTGCAGTTACAAGGCAGTCATATATGTACATATCTATATTGTATAATGTTTTTCGTGATCATCATCTTCCTCGCGTTGTCCCGGCATTTTGCCACGGCTCATGGGAGCCTGAGGTCCGCTTGGCAACTAATCCCAGTAATTGGCGTGGGCACTAGTTTTTACGAAAGCGACTGCCAGTGCCATCTGACCTTCCAACCCAGAGGGTAAACTAGGCCCGTATTGGGATTAGTCCGGTTTCCTCACGATGTTTTCCTTCACCGAAAAGCAACTGGTAAATATCAAATGATATTTCGTACATAAGTTCCGAAAAACTCATTGGTACGAGCCAGGGTTCGAACCCGCGACCTCCGGATTGCAAGTCGCACGCTATTAGGCCACCAGCGCTTCATCATGTTTTTCGTGATATAAATTGAAAAATAAAGTTAGTCATTCTGTACCTGTGTACCAAAATTTATTACATTTTTAGCGCTAAAATTCTGTTGATAAAATATAATAGCTGTGTAGAAACTGAATATAACAAGATTCGGAAACATAATCTAACTAATATAAGTAAGTGAGGCGCTTCGGAGTTCTATGACGATCCCAAACGAAATCACACTCAAATATAAATGACAAGAAAGTGTCTCCGCCCGGTCCGCTACGTGTCCAAGTGGCGGTCCCCTCCCTAGCACCCCCGTCTCTCCCGTAAATCTCGAGTGTGACAACATATCCCGCTTCCCCCGTGTCGGTGTCTGTATAAACCATCGATTTTAATTTTTGTGAAATGATGCCATTTCTGATGTCCTTTGCAACTTACTACGAAGTTCAATTTCAATAGTGGCGCGTAAATGGGCGTTTTTTTTTTGTTGTCCCCTACACTTTTTTTTCAAATTTGGGATTTTTTTGTTATTTCTACTCAGAATAACGAGCTCTTTCTATTCTAATAGGAGAAAAAAAGTGTCCCAAAATTTCCATACATCTTTCCATTCCGCGACCGCCATACAAAGTCTATAAAAAATGGTGACGTAATGTAAATAAAAACCTTCGGACACTTTTTTTTTCCTATTAGGATAGAAAGAGCTCGTGATTCTGAGTAGAAATAACATAAAAAATCCCAAATTTGAAAAAAAAGTGTAGGGGACAACAAAAAAAAAACGCTTAAATCTAGATATATTTTTATTTAGACCATCGATCACTTAATTAATTTATACTAAATATCAATAGCATACCTACTTTCAAGAAATGGTCTTACATCATTAACGCATTACCTATTCGATTTTTTTACACTGAGTTTACCACTGTTTTCTTTCTCGCAAGAAAACGATTTTGCAGGATAGAACTCATTATTACATTAAATCACCCCACCGTAATCTCACGGATGAAATCGATGTGATATTCAAAATAAATAAACCAATGGGCGATAATATCGCGCGTGGGACCGATTTGTCCCGCATCGATAACTGGTCCGATCTTGAATGGATCACGTTTCGCTTCATTCATTCGTTCAATCGATATTTGCAATTTTAATCATCGATACACTAGCTGATACATTAAGGTTAATTAATAAAATACCTATTGGATAGAACTTTACTGTTAATTAATTGTCAAATCAACAAATGTCACTAAAATAACTTAAACACAATACTTTCCTTGTCAAACAAGTTTAACCAAACGTGAGCCTCAAAGAGCGACAAAGTGCAACTTTATTTTTTCGCTATATCTGTAAATTAGGTTAAATATTACTAAAACAATAAATAAAAATTTGATAAAGCGGCATTTATTAGTGGGATTGTAAAGGGCGGCCCCGCGGGAGCGAGTGTCAGGTTTACCGGCGGCCGTCAGCCGAAACTGTTGGCAATTACCTTAAATGTGGACAACGCAGTTTACTCCACTGGGAACATTATTATTCACCGCATATCCAATTTTTGGCCTACCCTAAATTGGGTCGCAACCTGTGATTGCCGGACGTAATCGCCTCCTGACTTGTTTCTACAAACCTGGTTCCTTGAGTAAACTTCATTGCTGATGGTTATCAATTAATTAAATAGGTATTTTTTTTTAATGAAAAAACTAAAGCTATGATTAAAATGGTTTCTAAAATTTGTCCACGTTCTAGCGTCATAATTCAAAATTTTCAAACATGTTTACGGCAGATACAAGAGCGCCGCTTGGCCAAACGACATTATCCACCCCCTCGTTAACAACAGTCGGTCACCGCAGTCGTTTCGTTGTGAAAAATACAACAATTTAATTTAGTCTAACTTGACCGGAGGCGGCGGCAAACACCGAACGGTCGTAGCACGACAAAAACATACACACATCAATTACAACACGACCACCCGAGCCACGCCACGAGCGTCCCTCGCGACTGCGGGATCGCGAGCGCGTCCGCGTGTCCACGTTCGCACGACATCCGTTTACAATATCCCGGGCCATTTCCAAATAATAATTTAATACAAAATGATTCAAATGCAAACTTTTAAGAACACGCATGTATAGTAGTTGCGATGCTTATTTCGATATTTAAAACTAAATTGTCACAGCGCAATGCATCAAAACACATTTAATTTGAATTTAATTCCAACCTGAGTCGCCAGTTGCTAATCATAAAAATTTAACATATTGGAATTATATTAGCATAGTATGAAAGTTATTTCTGACTCATTAAATAAAAATAAAATTTTACCCTCACGCTAATTTAACCCATTAGGATTTAAATTCAATTCGAATTGAATTGTTTGTAGAATACAGGCCTACAAGTATGTATTGGCAATACATTGTCGGTTGTTACGCATAAATTGCTGTCGCACTTCTGTTACTCATCGCTTGCTATTCATTCATAATTTTAGAGCTCTACTCTACCCAGTGGATGTAACAACGATGTAATTAAGAACATGTTTTGCATCCTTTATTATTATTATACTTGTCGTAACAGATATAAATGTGTCAATTATATATGTGACTACTGTACCTACCAGAAATTAAACATAGGCATGAATGACTTGAAATCATGCTGAACGGGGCTCTCTGACTGTATGATCTAATAATTATTAGCCTGATTATTTGTGCACCTATATGATTGAAATAGGTACAGTAGCAGGATTAGTGATCTATCTATCGAATATATCGGTCAGATTAAAACAGTCGTTATAGCAAATTTATTATATTTGTATTACACCAATACATTAGATACGTGGGTATTAAAATGGACGTTTCAATTCTTAATTATTAGTGTTTCAGTTGAAATACAGGGTAATAAATGCTAACATGGATTTCGGATATTATTCACCTGGAAACGCGTACAGACTCTAACTCAATTCATAATGTGCCATGCACGCTGCGTCGGTGAAATTTTTATGTTTCCACCTGTATCCCCCAACGCTCTGCATCTAAAGGTATGCACCCAACGTCAGCACTCACGCTATTACTTTGAATGTAAAACCATTTTAAACTGTGAAGGTTATTTGATTAATCTCTTTTTATGATGCTTTTGAAATTAGACTCTGTATACCTTTTATATTTATTATTATGATATGACAAAGTCCTGTTAGGAGGGTATTAATTAGTTTCCATCCAAAGACAATTTTGCGATCACCCGTCGCCACACAAAGGTCGCTCCAACGCTGACGTTGCGTTTTATTTTTATGTTTGCTCCCGGCGTCTGGTCTGCCTATCCGTTCTTTGTCTTCCTGAATAAATGCGTGCTTTGAGCTACACGCATCTACTACAAGACTTGTGACATAGAAATTGACCTTACTGAAATACATGTTTTTGTCATGGACCCTACCTTTATACATATATATTATGTATGTGTTATACCTACTAAAATGAAGTAGTATAATTCTGAGTAAAAAACTACGGCGCATACTAGAAATTAACTTTGTACCACTTAACAAATTTATAAGTTTGGTTTAAAGAGATTTTAAAGAATACTGGTTTAAAGAGATTTTAAAGAATACATCACAACTTCCGACGTTTGTTTGAATATATCGCAATATATTCACGATATTACGTAAGACGGGGAACACATTTACCTTGAGCGCAGTGAGCATTCCACATAGATAGCAGATGATCCCGTCTCGTCGTGTCGCACACCTTATCTGGTTCACAGCTCATTAGGTCCGCACGGAGCGGCTGCGAGCAGACCTGTGCCATTTGTAACAATTCAAGGACCGCAGGATGGCAAATGGTGATTCCCAGGGCTTACTGTGCCAGTCTCGTTACTTCAGTCGCAACTCGCAGTCTCCCTCCATGCGACGTGAAATAACTACGCGGCTAAGGCGTGCGACATCAACCGACGCAAGACACTAACCGCGTACGTTCTAAATGGCAGACATTAACAAAACGTTATTGCTTCTCGGCTTCACTAGCACTTGCACAGTATTAATCTCTATCTCGTTCTGATGTTCACTATCTGACGCTTTGTAGACTAGTTAATTCCTAGAATAGCTCGACTTGGCTCAGGCACGTATTGTTATTCGAAGGTGAGTCGATTTTGGTATAGATAATCGTGACTGTGAAGTGGATTAATGCAAGTGTTTGTACGTAAAGTACCCTTGTTTGCGTATAATAACTATTAGAAGATTACACCGAATATTTTTACAATATTTTATGCTCAGTTATTAACACATGCTGTGAATAAAATATATACTTAGGGGTTACGTTTCCTTTCAATATCTGAGAAAGCAAGCACAAACAAGTAAAATACGAAAGAAAAAGCGAATGCATGTAAATGAGCAAACTTCTTAGAATTACGTGAGCTGAATAAATAACGACTGATCGATGGGTTGATAAGCCCATGATTTTTTTAAGAAGATTCTATGCAACGGAGAAACATATGAAATTCGTATCTATTCTGAAGTTTAGACGTTATATTAGTCTTTTGGGATCTTTACACTAGTAGGTTTACAATGCCTTAACCCCGAAATCCAAAGGACTACTTGTTTCAATTTTGTAGCAAACGCACTAGTAGTTTAAATATTTCACTATATATATTTAGATATGAAGGCTAGCTAACATAAATATCGAAATGCCGTTGTGTAAAATCCTTTGATAGCGGTACACGCTCTTACACGAGGGTTACAAAACAAAAGGCACATTTTAGCCGTCTAAAACCGTCATCGAATCCCATTGAAACACATTGAAATGACTCCATTTCCTTGAATGTTCGGCGTTTATATCGTAGTAGGTGTGCATGTACTTGCCTTTCTTTTTGCAGTCTCGCCCAATGAGTGGATGAAAGCGAGACGTCAAGCCGCATTGCCGCTTACTCCCCCATCTTTGCTAAATGCAAAAAACCGGCCAAGTGCGAGTCGGACTCGCGCACGGAGGGTTCCGCACCATCAACCAAAAATAGAGCAAAATAAGCAAAAAACGGTCACCCATCCAAGTACTGACCCCGCCCGATGTTGCTTAACTTCGGTCAAAAATCACGTTTGTTGTATGGGAGCCCCACTTAAACCTTTATTTTATTCTGTTTTTAGTATTTGTTGTTATAGCGGCAACAGAAATACATCATCTGTGAAAATTTCAACTGTCTAGCTATCACGGTTCGTGCCTGGTGACAGACGGACGGACGGACGGACAGCGGAGTCTTAGTAATAGGGTCCCGTTTTTACCCTTTGGGTACGGAACCCTAAAAACCTACGCTCATGCTAACCCTAACCTATTGTTAAGACTCGCTGAGAATGTTTTATTTCGAATATGCAGACAGGAACGCTGAATATAATATCGACACGAGAATCAAAGACCGACATAACTGCGCTAGATTCCTGTAATTTGACGCAGTACTACGTAGTCTAAACTAAATTATGTCTGATCGAGTTTCAAATAAGTGAAATTCAAATAAACATTCAATGGTAGACTACTTAATTCGAGATATCTCTTGTGAATCGGAATTACATACCAAGGTGTGTGGTAATGTTTGAGCACGCAAAGCAATTTATGCAGAACTTTGTTGTAATAACAGCGCTCAAGATTTTCGGCTTTTATTATAAATGAATTCTTGAATATGGTTGATGAGAAGGTTTAGTAAATACCTAAAGCGCAAAGATTTTCGGCCTGATTCGGATTTTGTAATAGACATCTGTTAGATATATTTTAGACATCGCCAAGATATGATAACGATATGTTTAAGATCTAACCTGTCAAATTTGACATTTCCGCGATTCTGGAGATACTCTTGAACGATTTCCGCAAGATATTACTTAGAGATCTAATTCACATCTAATAGATATCTAACACGATCTATCGTAAAAGTGACATTGGTTGCCCGAATTGCGCTGCAAAAGAGAACTAGTTGAAATCTAAACTATAACGTATCTAGAATGGATCTAGTACGTGCCGTCTCTTGTGAATATCTTGAAGTTCGAATACGGCAGTTAATCTCCATTACGAGTAAAAGAGAAGGACATGAGGTATTTCGAGTTTATTTATTTATTTTTGCTACGCATAATCAAATAAAACTTGATTTTATGTTTCGAGTCAAATTATAAGCGGAGGGGAGAGTGAAATAAAAAAGTGAATAATGAATGCGGAGGCCAAAACCGGGACCGCGCGACCGGAGCAATTATTTTGTTTCGAGTGCCATCAACACGGTACGTTCTTTCAAATTTTCATACATTAAGCAAATGTCGAGAATTTGCAACAAGGTCCTAATTGTACTAAGCCTCTGCAGCTTCACATTAATACACAAGTAAGCCAGGAGATCACGGGTTCAATTAAAATTTTCACATTTTTGGCATACAACTGATATTACATACCAACCGATTCTATAGTCTACAGACCGATACTCAAATCAGTAAATGTATTAATGTGTGTGTAATGTGTGTGTTTGTGAACGACTGAACCATTTATTGTTCAAAGCAATAATAATACTCTGGGTGTAAAATAGTTGTGCAATTTTATCAAAGTTGCGGTTTCAACATTAATATCAAACAGTGGCAATATTACTGTTTACTCGCTCAACTTTATAGCGCTATTAAATTTTAGAGAAATTTGTAAAGTGTAGATACCATTTTCTTCTTTACTATACAAGAAGTAATGGCGTCGCGAAACAACTTCTTGCCGTTCTCGTTTCCACACAAAACGTGCTGGGAAATGTATGGCACACCATTCATAAGAGTGAGTAAATAAATACAAACTACAGAAACAAGTGTCATGTATGACGGAGGCTGCCTACAAAACATGCAATCCGTATGAATGATTGCCGTCTGACTGAACTCTATGTGCCTTGTAACCGTATTTTTTTCGAATCCCTAGTAAAAGAAAACGACGTTCCCGACAAAACGACTATGGATTCTGAGTCGTGTTATGTAGGTGTAAGAGTAGTATTCTGTATGACACATGAGGCATTGGGTTGAGCGTTTTCGTCTCCACATGGGTCGATAGTGTTGACGAACAAAATAAGCTCCCCTCGGGTGGGAGCGGTGTCAAGAGGCTATAGGATTAAACTTAAACTGGGTTTGCCCGCAGTTTAATTACATAAAAGGTAGGTAGGTATGTATTCACGTGCGACTTTCGCAAATGTACTGTTCCCTGACACTAAGTTAGAAATTAGTTAATTAAAGTGTACCTACGCGTGGTTTCAGCGCCAAAATTTAAATCTTGTTTCAATTTCACACTCAAACGAGACTAATGGTTCAATGGGTTGTAAAACAAAACGGTATAAAATAAGTTTTGTTACGATGAACTTAATACAATTCGAATTAACAAAGTTGTGTAATATACAAAAGCAGTATACGGAGTAATTTAATAATACAGTTCTGTTGTTTGCGTGCGTTGTAAAGTATAAAGGCCGCACACACACCACGACTATACTAAATTGTGCGTGGCACGGAAAACTTTTACAATTTTATGGCATGGCAAGAGCAGGTCAATAAATTCTTAGCGCTCCTCTCAAACCAAACTTCCTAGAATAAGACGCTGTATTTTAAGATTACGGTATCATAATCCCCATTGAAACTTAATAATGGGTCATAGGAGAAATTTCATTGTATGAGATATGCTTTGCTTTTGATAAGGCTTCGGGTGTTTGTTCTGATTTTATTTGTCAGTTGTAGAAAAAACTTGGTTCGAATAAGGTAGAAAAGCACGCTTACTTAATAATTTAATTATTTTCCTAGATAAAGTTTCTGCTTTTCGGTTTATCGCGTGTAAAGTTTGCAATACTGTCTCATATTGGCACTTGTATAGGAAGGTTTGAATTACAAGGTCTTTAAAAGTAAGGCAATTAAAAAAAACAAGGGGTTTTTATGAGCAGTTCCAACATTGCGAACATAAAAGTACCCGCTGTACTTGCGGCGCTGACGACGTTTCCGACCAGCTGACACGGGGCAATATGGCGGACTTCCGCGACCGCGAATAACGTCACGTACGCGACTTCTTGTTTGGGATTTTGAATATTTTTTTACCTTTCGTAAGGATTTCCATTGGAAAGTATCTTACCAGTGCAGGTAGCTACTGCAAACATAAGCGTTGGCTGCAAGTTGGCTTATTACATTTAACTCTAAGTATCATTTATTATGACATCTGTCCTGACCTGACTCTTTAATAAAATAAATGAATACATCATTCACGACCTCCAATTCATTGAATGAAAAGAGATTAATTAATTTAACTATGTCTACACTTGAAGGTTAAAACTAAATGTGGTACGCAATATAAAAATGACAATCAAATTGACGACCTTATTCGGATTAATTTTCTATTTAGCTTTTCGTAAACCAAAAAGATCACCGACTCCTAATATATAGCGCGGGGTAAGGCGAGACTCCGCGTGGCGGTAGGTTACGATAAATGCGTTAAGACCGTGGCTACATTTGGATTTAGCGTGCCATTAGACGAAACTCACGTCACGTAGGTAAAGCCTTGGTATTATTTAGCCAAGTCTTACCTATTTATTATGTGCTAATTGTGACAAAATTATTTTCAGTTTGTCTAAAAGAAGTCGCTGATTAGCTATTAAAGCTACCTACTTCGCTTCTACAGGTTAGAATAATTCCTTTCATCAAAATTAAATACATATTATTTTCTCTAAAAACTATGATGTCAAGTGAACTATATTTGATTATGTAAAATGTCTGACTGAGAGTAATAAATAACACTACGTTGGCACTTTGTAAAATTACTCCACAAATGAGATAGCGTCAAATATTTTTGCGCGCTCCGTTATGCAAGATAACTCGTATTGCAGGTAGTTTAAATACTACTGGTTGATTAAAATGTATTTTGTAGGGTTGTGTTTCCCATTTTAAATGTTTATTAAACATATTTGTTATGTACGCTCGGCTGATCTCTATGTATGCAATTCTTATCATCAACTTACTTTAACATTGAACCCATAAAAAAGAAAAGAAAAATATTAAGACGATCCGCGTTCACCAGCTGCCAAATTGAGGCTTAAGCAGTGTTGCAGTTAATTGTAATAAGCTTCGAGCTAGATTGAAGTCCGCTGGTGTGGGAGGGGGTGGGACGTGAACGGGGAAGGGGAAGAGTGTTGCGCAGGCGCATGGCAGCGGGTACTCGAGCACGCGTCGACACTCGAGCGCCCTCGAGCCGGTACTCGGCGCTCGCCGCGTCGAATTGAAAAGATACCTACGCCGACACCGCACTGAATATTCGCTCACGTATCAAAACCGTAAAATGCAAATCTATGCAGTGCGGTTGTCTAGAGTGCTCGCGGGCGCGATTCATCAAATACAATCTACCACGGATTATCACAAATCCAGCGTAGATATGTTTTGATAAAGAGTTTTTGCCTCTTTTAACTGACCAGTAGCAAAAACAGTAGTTTTTGCTACTGTTAAGAACTTCATAATATATATTATTTTAATTTTAAAACTAATTATTTTTACACTTCTCATATTTTTGTAAGCGAATCGAAACTATTTCGAAAATGAAAGCTTCCTTTGTTTCCTGTGAAATTTTCCTGAATTTTCCGAGAATTTATCAAACTGTTTGGAAACTTTCTTGCACAACTTGCACTCTAGCACATCTGTACTTATTAATAAACACGTACGCTGATACTGAATTATTATTAAAGTAAAATAAAAAGTTATACACCTACATAGTGGACAGATTCTTATACCTAGATCGTTGATTGTGTGTATATTACCAATTGCAATATTTGCATTATTTTCTCTTATGTGTATTATTTTCTCACAAAAAGTATAACAAAATCGGTGTCGGAAAAAACGTCTAATCCTGTTCTAATTTAATAAAATTAATTTTGTTAAAAAAAATTAAATCTTAATATTGCTCCTCTAAATTTCGTATTATGAATCTAAATATAAGTAACGGATTCCTTTGTATATTGTTGTGTGTTGTTTGTTTGGCGTATACATGAAATCAAATTACAACATCCATCTCGCTGGCCTAATAGTGTCCCGGACACGTTAATAGAAAACGCAAACGAATGCGGTGCGACATGAGATGGAAGCACAGGGTCACAGGACGCGTCGCCTGTGTTTGCACAGTACCTACCTATGTATCTACGCTACTCCAATTTATAATGCGGACAAGCCACACTGAAATGGATTTACAGCTGCAAACCTGCTTGCCTTTGATGAGGGTCTATTTTCAGATGCGGGCCGAGCGCACCGCAACGTTCCGATATTTCCAGCCGATATATTATTATTACGCTCGAATCCGAATCGATGGCATGTTATAAAATTTATTACGCACTCGTCTCCCCGACGTTTCTTATTTGTAAACAGAGGGCCTACCGCGAACCACGTTCGACGTGTTGCCTCTCTGTCGCACTTGTAAATTCGTACGTAAGTGTGACAGGGAGGCAACACGTCGAACGTGGTTCGCGGTAGGCTCTCAGCGCTTGGGTAACTTCTCGCGAGCCGTCGATGATGTTTGATGTTTCGTTAAAAATAAAGACGACCGTCAATTGACGCGAATAAATCCGTAACTAATTTGTCGAGTGACATGCCGAGGGACGTGGTAAAAATAATTTTTAGCTGGTTTCGACATGAGTTTGTATTAATAAACGTTCAAGAAACGAGGCTTAGAAATTGGTGATCCGATAATAAAAAATCACTAAGGATTAAGAGCGTTCACTGGAAGCCATTTGAAGTGGGGGCTTATACGAATTCAGTATGTCAGAATTCGGCTTGAGTCTGCAGCGTGGAGTTCGATGGCGTTGCAGTCAGATTCAGGTGGCATGTAAAGTTTCGTGTAATCCACTGTAGGTGAACTAAAGTCCGCAGTGTCTTTTAGGCACGCCTACTCTGTATGCAAGCGTTTTCCTGCACATCCGTTGTACGCGACCGCGGCAGGACTTCCGTACACAAAATACTATGTTTATGTTGAGTTCTTTTAGAATTCCTCGTCGCAGTTGACTCTTCGTGCCGACAGCGAACCGGAAATACACATACTTTTAACTTTTCGCTGGGATTATCAAATTCCGTACATTGTATTAAGTTAACGTTGTTTTGATACGAATGCGTACGATGCTGCCATATAGGTAAAGTTTACAATTCAAGGCTTGTAATGTAAGACGTTGTAATTATCTTATTACTAGTCACCGTTTCTTGTATGGTTCTTCTAAACATAAGCATGCGTACGACAGGTAGTGTATGGGTAACATTCCATTTCTGTCCGCAGCTGCACTACTGGTACTGAACGCATCGCTGTTACTGTCAATTTCCATAGTAAAATGAACAGCAGCTGCGGTTGGAAATGGACTGTCACCTTAAGTCCCCTAGTATCGTGAAAGGTAAACACAATAACGCCAGTCGCCTGGATTATCGTATGATGTTAGCCAAGCCGTATTCGACATGCCCAAATATATATTGCTTCACATAGAGCTGTACTGCATCTTGCTACTGTTTTCACGCAAGTGAGTAGGTACATACGCATAATATCCTTGTTTACTGACACGTAAGATTGAATTCCAAACAGAGTTGAAAGGATTAATAAATATGTATTATTGTGGCTAGGTGGTCTTCCAATTTACGAAAAGAGGATATCTCAAAATTGAGCTTGATTAGAGGACTAGCAGCCATATTCGAACTTTAAGATACGTCAAATACTAGAGATTGAAACGATATGGGTTGGTTATGTCAGTGTCAAACAAGTGTCAATCAATCAATCTTTGGGTGTTATGGCTCCATCGATATTGTCGATGATTCCGCCAACGTCAAGGTTTAGGAAGGCACGTGCTTTATGAAGACAATTGACCGGTGAATATCCACGACGCAGTTCACTCAGATGAGAATCGAATGTAGATCTACCTACAACCAGGACAAAACAAACATACATTATTAAAACTAACTACTACAAATACAAGTTATTGTTTTTTATGTGTTTAGCTAAGACGTTCACAAAAGGGGAGGTAACTAATGTAAGGAGGAAATTAATGTTAACCGGACGGGGAATTTTAGGGGGGAGGATGTCATATAAGGGGGTAACGAGACGATTACAATCCCAAAATACGTGTTCGAGAGTACCCTCCGCCAGACCACATTCACATAGAGAGTGGTCTCGAACACGCATCTTTTTTAAGCGAACGGGGGTGCAAACGTGGCCCAGTCGAAGGCGAATGATCGTTGATGTAATGTTCTTCGGCATTAAAAGTGACGCGTTTGTTTGAAGAAACGTCACTTTTGACACTTGTTTGACACTGACATATCCATTCCATATCGTTTCAATCTCTAGTATTTGACGTATCTTAAAGTTCGAATATGGCCGTAGGTCGATTTAGGTACATAAGATTATTTATTTTCCTATACTATTGTTTATTTTATAATTGTCATAAAAATAATCGATCGATATGTCGATAGTTAATAAGGCTTTGATTGCCAATCAGCAGTCACGCAGAAAAAATGATACTTAATTTTTAGTCTTCTAAACACCTCTAATTTTATTTTATTGTGAACCATATCAATAGTATGATATAAACCTGTAATTTTGTATGAATCTCATACTTAGTAACATCACCGCCTTTGCCGCTATACCTACGTATTGTTTTTACCCACTTAGTGTGGGAGTGGCTTAACAAACGAGTGAATAGCGTAGTTCGAGATATTTGCCACGCTAATCTCCATTTTAAGAACGGTCGTGCGATCCTCGAGCCTAGGATTACGGAACTTGCGTGACACTAATTAAGTTGGAATTAAGGCCGAGCCTGTATCAGGAGCCGCGGCGCGAGTTATAAATGAAAGGGTATTACGCGTGTTTACTTATTACACCGAGCTCATAGGAAACTGATAAAGCGTATTATTTTGTTACCGTTTTCTACCTGGACATAGTAGCTGCGACTGGGAGTGGCTGGTGGTGACCTTCATATAATTTTGATTCTAATTCGTTATGATTGAAATTTAATTATTGAAATATTTGCCTATGGTTTAATGAAAAAAAAAACGGGTTGCATTCCGGGAGTGCCGACAGAAGTGAAAGCTCAATGACATCTTACGTCTCGCGAGTTTAACATCTTTTCGCCATCACAAAAAGTGCACAGCGCCGCTAAAGAAGTTTTCACTTCAAAAAATGGACTTGATAGAAAAAGTAACAGAAGTTACACCAAAATCAGTCATCTGCCTGTTGATGAGATAAAAATTTAAAAATTCGTAACGTTAATATGAGTATTTAATGATAATAATTATAAATAAGTATATGCATATTGTTTGTTTGAAGCAGTTAATTCACACCAGCTTTAAAGTGACAGTCCATTTCCAACCGCAGCTGCACTACTGTCAATTTTACTATGGAAACACATTGGATAGTAACAGCGGCGCGTTCAGTACCAGTAGTGCAGCTGCGGTCAGAAATGGAATGTTACCCTTAGTCAATTGATCTATAAGTATAAATAATTTTAGCTGAGCGCCAGTTACGAATGTAAGGTATGTGATTGTATTTTTAGACGGCATCATATTTAATCGCTGATACCATTCAACAGATACACAAAATATCACGTGTTCTAAAATGTGGTTGTTCAAACTTCTAAGATGTTTACAAAATATATAACAATACATTTTTCTCAAAGACTTGTCAATATGATATTCCCATAATCCTTTTGAAGAAGCGTAAAAGTCAAACACAAATCCTACTTTACCGTCACTTGTGTTAAAGTAGGGTACTCACTTTGATGGCTTTTGGGAAACGACAAGTTTTGCAACTTCGGTATTTATCAACTTGCCTATTATGGACTTATTGAAGACATCGTTACGTTGTCGATTTAATTATCTGCGGTCATGTCGGTAGAATGAAAACGAGGATAAACGAAAGAAACGGAAAATAAAGGAATGAAAACAGAATAAGGCAAAGATCGGACATCGATTGAGCGTGGTATTGGGGCCTCGAGTATCCGATGTAAGCTGCGCCCGATCGCCTAATCCCTGTGCTCGGCTAACGGCAGCGGTTAGGCCCTCTACGTAAATTTGTGTAATTTGGAATCCAGGCCAAGTGCCAAGGGATCGGGCGGCTTGGCGGCAATGGTGATTGATATGACGCTGTAGTGAGCAGCGCCTTGCCCAGTCTCCGGGCCGCGGCCCTGTCAGTCTCAGACAGCGCGTTGCATTTGTAATAGGTTACTAGCTTCTAATAATACAATTAATAGGTGAATCATCTACCTTAGAAACGATACCTACATTCTTATAGTTTGTACACCCATAAAACTTTTTAGTAAAACATATTGTGCATTTCGCTGTAACTATGAATTTTTATCAAACAATATTGTCATAAAAGAACAGTTATATGTATTTCTTATCAATTACGAATGTCAATGGCCAATTTGTTATTGAACCCCGAGTATGATGGATCCCAATCTTTATTTGTGTTTATATCAAATGTTTGTGGGACATTTTGTAATAACGTCTAGGGAAACTACATTACACGTTAATGCGAAAGTAATGTCGATAACTAGAACAATATTGAATCCAGCATGTGTGCGCCACCGTCCAGTAGTTACAGGGCAAAAGTTTTGATGCGTCGAGATGCAAATTTCAAATTCTGGCTTCCACAACGCGTTTAAAAGCGATCCATCTCCATTTCATTCCATACAGAATTTATATTACTCGTACGGGTTCCACGGGCGATCGCTCCTCGTACCGCCACGCTACGAGAAACTGAATTTCAAATAGCTACGCAAAACCTGCGGTTGCTCCAGCGCGCTCTTCAATTTCTGCCATTAGTTGCCTTCCGCTTCCCGCAAAATGTACCTGCGCTTACCGTCGCCGTACATCGCCGGCCAAAAAATGGTCAGAGCTAGGGAGGCTGGCGATTTTATGGTACAAAGCTACTATAATCAACGATCGCATAAAAATGCATTAGAAAAATAAAACGGTAACTTGCTTATTTTTGTTTGTTTTGCTAAATTATATAAAGAAAATATTACTAAAATACTAGGGGTCATTAAAGTGCTTGTGACTTGTGACACCCACTGGTGTTGCCACCGCCCATAGGTCGCGGTGGTCGTTTACAAGTTGCACGTTTGCTTGCCACCGTCGTTGTATAAAATAAACAATTATATGTTTGGTTGACACATTTTTTTAAAATTAGTAATACACACAATATGTATACACACATTTAATTTACTAAGCGAGCATTTGTAAAACACGCAGCTGCGATAATAACAGTACACTAAGCCTAACCCTTGAGAAATGTAGTCGAGTCAGGAAACTAAATGGGAAACGAAATAATAGCAGCAAAACCACCTTCAGTTTTGTAAATTACAATAAACCGTGGAGAGATCGTGGGCAGAATTCATGATGGCGGTGCCGGCGACAATAGGCTTAGATTCGGTTGGGCGGCCCGATATCTAGTGCGGATGTGAGCTCTCGCCGGCCATTAACTTAACCCGTTTTACAATTACATCACACGACTAACTGTTTCAAATAAATGGGAATCAAAATAAAACTGACTTTACAGAAAATAATTGTTGTGAATAATTGTAAATAATTATTTGTGTTTCCATTGTACATTTATTCTGAGGTTGTGCAATAAAGAGGATTTGTATTGTATTGTATGCTCGAACCTGACCTTTACTAAAATTGCTTTGTTTGACCGTGTGACCAGCCTCACATAATATAATATATCCATTTTCGGAGTGGGTATTAAAAAATGTAATGCTTAAAACATTTATCCGATATGCTATGAAAATAAATAAACCGATATGATAAAATGTAATGTTACCTACAGAATCATTAATTTGAGTCCATTTCAATATAAACTTACCTAAGTACGGTCACAGACTTTAAATGTTGATCCATTTAGGGTTCAAGCTAATTTGGTTGTCAATACTAACGGTATGAAATGTCCAATGTAAAGTAAACATGGCTATAGAGAAATATAGTAAGACAAGAGTGCTCACTCCATACATCAGTTCAGACTATTAATTTCAGTGTCTACATCTAGCATCGAGTAGCGGAACTATCAGTACTGCTACTTGACAATAGATGTAGCACCGACCGGAAAGTCTTATCTCAACAGCATAAGACTTTCCGTTCAGTGCTACATCTATTGTCAAGTAGCAGTACTGATAGTTCCGCTACTCGACGCTAGATGCTAATAGTCTTTTTGGTACTAAAACTGATGTATGGAGTGAGCACTCTATGTATTTTTTTCTTTATGACATGGCTCAAAAATTTAATTGCGTGACTGTACATAGGTATATCTTGCTTTTGGACAAAATAAAGTATTATAAGTAGATATATGCTTATTATGGTTATTTTAAGGTAGGACACTCAATAAAATGCTAACGGAAAAATGTAAGCATTGTCTAAGCATTTTTTTTGAAGTTGCATGAATGAGGCAAGTTAAAACAACTTATTCCAGTATTTTTTGATCCATTTTCCTACCATTATATACATCAGTCGATAATCGATATTTATTGTCGATCATATGACAGTAATTGTACAATTCTTATTTTACTACATACTCGATACTTAACATTTACAAAAAGAATCGAAACAACAATGCCACATACTATCATAACATAACGTACAAAAGAGCGCCCTCAATTGTTACGGAATAGATTGGGCGGCGATATCGAAAGAACTACGGCTGAAAAGGACGACCTCGTTATTATTTGATAGACCTCATGATGAAAATCCACGCGACACGCAACTTCCCTGGCGTTCACTCGTCAGAATAAAAACAACAATGTATGGCATTCTGTAATCCACATCAAGCGACCTAGCCGAGCTTGGGCCATGAATACGAATAAAGAATGCTAACAGCCCGCCGAACGAGACAATTTCTTGACAAGCTATGAGGAATTGGCCTTCATCACGCACAAATTTTCGCAAAAAGCTTCGGGTATCAGCGTGAACGTACAAGCCCGCGGTAAACGGTGACGTCGAGTACCTTGCACTGGCGGTTAAAATCGAATTTCAACCTTTTACCGGTAAACGGTGCGAAACGTTGAAGATTTACGTACCTATAACGGTATCCTATTTACAGACTAGCAAATTGTATTTGCCTAAAGGTCGAATGGAGGCAATATCGTGGACGTCGCGACGGTGTGGGCGGGGGATGCAATAAGCGGAGCGGCCAGCGGCGGTGCCGTCGCCAATTTAAAGAAAGCCCATTGAACCGAAAGACAAGCGCATTGGCGGCTCACGAGCACCGTGCCCGCACCACCCGCTTTCTAAGGCTCCTCATATAATTTTCAATCCAGCGAGCTCTAAAATCGATTGCTCTTTGTAAGTGCAAAATAAAACAAAGGAGATAACCGCACGCCGCTAAATTAACTCTTTAATTTGCTAATTTTCTCAGCAAGTTTTTCTGCTATATATTATGAACAAACGATAGTAAATACATATAGAAACAGCACCGTACCTATAAGTGACTATTATTGAACTCTAATTTATTTTGACAGTCCTAGTAGCTAAGTAATAAGTCTAATTTCGTTGATAAATAGTCGATTGATGTGGTTTAATACCAGTCAAACCTCAACTTTTACCCATATCAGAGGGATATCGGTATTGATGGCAGAGGATTGGGTAGTTCCATTCGTAGCCATACCGTTTCGTGCGAAGACCGCACTTAGGGGGCGAGTGCGTAATGTTCGGGCTTATCTGTCTCCTTGATGCCACTTTAATGAAAGGGTTTGATCGTAAATCTACATGGCTAAACTTAATAGACTGTCCTATTGGGTTTTGCTCGGCAATGGTTAGTAATTAATGTGCCGTCATATACTAAGTTTTATAATTATAAGGTATCTATTGCAAAATCTCTATAATACCCACTCGTGTAATTCGAACATAAACCGTAAGACTATAAAAGCTTTTATGTCATAAAAAAGCTATCATGATTTAATGTGTTTAAAGAGATGACTTAATCATTTTCTATATTTAAGCTAAATGTAAACTTTTATTACATCACACATTGCCAGGACCGCACAATTATATCTCATCATCATCTTCCTCGCGTTGTCCCGGCATTTTGCCATGGCTCATGGCATGGGTTCCGCTTGGCAACTAATCACAGGAATTGTCGTGGGCACTAGTTTTTACGAAAGCGACTGCCATCTGACCTTCCAACCCAGAGGGTAAACTAGGCCCTTATTGGGATTAGTCCAGTTTCCTCGCGATGTTTTCCTTTACCGAAAAGCGACTGATAAAAATCAAATGATATTTCGTACATATTAAGTTCCGAAAAACTCATTGGTTCGAGCCGGGGTATGAACCCACGACCTCCGGATTGCAGGTCGCACGCTCTTACCGCTAGGCCACCAGCGCTTTTCACCGCACAATTATATCTACGTTAAAAGAAGATAATAATTATACATTATTGCATCAATGTTACACCACGAATCAAAGTAGTTTACAGTACTTATTCGTTTATGTTATATAATAAACACTTATTGCATATATCAAATAAATATTATTCAATAAAATGTCAGATAATTTGTACTGGGAGCGTTATTCAAAATTAAAAAGGTGTTATGGATTTGTCTTTTGTATGATACGATCGTTCACGTCTATTAGTGCGATAAATGCATCGTAGTGACGAGTCATATCAAGGTCATATTATAACACAGATCGTTAACAGTTATCATATATCATATTTTAGTACCTATTGAAACGTTACTCTTTGGCAGAAACCTTTTTTCTATGAGTTAATTCCCGATGTCTGGTTTGGCAACTGACAAAAAGGAAAATAAATGAAGTTGGTGTCAACGTGAGAAGATATTCACAAAATAGAATTAATTCTGCCTATATAGCCTAGATATCGATAACGAAAGTTTTAAACGTTAATTGAACATCGCTTTTGCAATTGGGAAAACCGCTTTTTATCGCGAACATCAGCCTGAGCGTGGGCAGGGCACCATAGGCCTAAGCCTATTCCCGACATCAGTCTGAGCGTGGGCAGTACACCAGAGGCCAGAGCCTGTTCCCTACGCAGCGCTATCCCACAACTCAAGTGTCCATCCTTTTTATAAATTCAACAAAATGTATAATTTAAAGCAAACGCAAAATTATTCAACAGCTTCCTTTGTGTATTAAAAAAAATATTGTTACAGTTTTATTGCTCGCAGCCTGTTCTTTACTGGTACCAATAAGGAACAAGAAAGACTTAGCCAGGTAGGTAGCCTTTTTGTTCATAAGATTGATTTCGGTGGCACATTCTTAAAAATTACCTTAATCTGAGTACTTAGCTGATTTCGGTGGCAGATACCTTTTTATACTATCTATGATTTTGTGTTGGCAAGGTGTTTACTTATTTATTTTAAACTGTAAATTACAAAGTCTATTATTTATAGTTTCCAAATAAAACGTTTATCTCATGTGGCAATCTTGTTATATTTATTTTTTACTAAATTTGCTACACTATTAAATAACTATATTCTAATTTTGCATAAAATTGGATTGCATTAGAAACTAACATGCATAAGTTTTAGTTGCATAGGGAACAATCGGTCAGTCACATCGTATAAAAATTGTATTTACAAATATAGCTAGGAGCCGCCAAATAATTGACGAAGCCCCGCTTAGCGGAGCTTCTTTTTCCAATCTGAGGGATAAGAGGTATTAACTAAAAAAAAAATCTACTTTGGTAAACCGATGTCCAGTTTTTTCTTGCAAATTATATGATTATGGCGTATTAAAACACATAGGTATAAAACTTTCACATTCATAATGTGAAAGTGACCCTTAATAACAGATACGTAGGTAGGTAGGTAACCGTTTCTGATATTTGAATTTTTTAATCTAATCCACCATAATTAGAAATATACGAAATTAAACCTTATTGCAAAGATATAAGGTTAACTCTTATAAGTTCATTAATCATTTTGGTGGTTATTTACAATAGTAGATTATTCACAATATTCACCAAGTGCATAAAGTGGCTTATTTTATTCTAGCCAAATTCTCGGTCCGAGCGGAAGCGAGTGCCGATTTAGGTCGAGGATAAAATGGTACGCCCGAGTTATAAACTCTGATTTTCACTTCGATTGAAAATATACAGAAATATCAAATACCTATTTAAGGTTATTTTACCGTAAGACTAGTACTAAAGAAGTGAGTACTAGGGCTCGCGCATGGCCGCGTGAAGAGCGCGCCGGTCACCATCCGCAGCAGTAACAGTTTTTATGGCAGGTTTTGGACTTTATTACGAATTCAATAAGGCTCGTAATAGATGATTTGACTTTGCGAGCATGAGAAGTGATAAAATATCATTGCTTGAGATTAAGCTACCATAATTAGCAAACACACAATAAAAACTTCAACAACTGTTGTATTTACCTAAAAGTAGACTTAATAGGTATGATAAAACTAAGAAACAAAATTTAATAGAGTACCTATACCATAATATTATTTTAGAGAAGAATTTAATGACAGCATATTTTATGTGAAAGTATTAGTACTTAATCTTTGTAAAAAAGGATTTTCTTTAAACGTTAAAGTAATAAAATGTCATAATAGCTTTATTTTTTTTATAAAATCTGCCTCTGGAAAATTGAAAGCGCCGTTATGGAAGCGTAGTCAAATTTTACGATCCGTTTAAAAAGTCTACATTTTAAGCGACAGTGCGGGAGATAGTTAAAAAATAAATGACATGAGGCGTAAAATCGCAATACAATTTTATACAATAAAATAATTTTTCTCTAATTGCAGCTTAAAACTCATTAAAACGTTGTTTTTTTTAGGTAAATGTATTTGTGAAATACCAACGCACTTCAATATTTTATTCATATTTTTCTTTACTAATTCTAATTGCCTCTCAATACATTTCGCCTTCACACTTTGACTCACAAGGGCTCAGCCTACGAGGGTCGGGCATAGCTAAAAGTATTGATAGGTAGCTGTAATAATCCCAATCCGGACGCATGAAGGTGAAAAGGCGAAGATATCGAGGTCTAAGCCGTGTAAACACCGAAAGTTGTGAATTAATAACGATAACCTCAGACCCTAGCCCCACGGGGAGCAGTGGGCTTGTAGTAATAAGAACAAACTACAAGTAATTATAACAAGAACAACTATTATTTATTTAAAAACAACAGGTTAAGGAGCTTGTTTCCTGTTTAATCTGCATGCAACGGTCAATTAAAAACGGCTTCTTGTTAGTTTTGTTGTTGACTTAAGCGCTTATATTGTACTCGCGATTTAATAATACGTTTCAATATTATTTTCGTTCTAGGAAATAGTGAAAAATATGGGTCTCTATTTGTTTCCCAAACTGTTTTAAGTCATAATGTATTGTTTGCCCGCATTTTCGTTAGTCATAGTTCATTTGGTTCAGAAACGTGTCACTTTTCAGGATTTCCATAAAACTAACCTAACCTAGGCTAATTTATCTATAGGATAACCTTACGAAAGTCCTGAAAAGTTAACGGTTTCAGTTTTATGACTAATGTCATATTAGACAAACAATACATTATGTTCGGTATGACTTAAAACTTTATGGGAAACAAGGGGACCCCGAAAAATATACTTATCGTTTTCATTGCCATGTTTTTATGTTTCAAAAGAATAAAATTAAAGTATCATCCACACACAGCATTTAAAACTTTAGGTAAAACAAAGTCTAGACTTATTATAGAAAAGTAACGAAAATAAAGTGATAGAATTATATGGATTAAGTTTTGTCATGAACTTTCTCCTTATCCTTTGACATTAATACCACTATAACCTGATATCTCACATCCTTCAGACCACTAAGTTAGGTGTGCGTCACATTTAAGTTTCATCTATCATCATTCCCTGCTCTTCAATCATTACTGTTTACTTATTACTGGAGACAAGAACACCAAATAGCTGTTAAGCTTCACTAAACTTCGTAACAGCCTATAATATTAGGTTAGTTACTCGATTCAAAGGGTTATTTGGATGATGTTATTGTTTTCCAAAATATCGATCATTCAGCCTAACTTTTATAAGAACTGAGAGACTGCGGAAAACAAGATCCGCTCTAGAGAAGAGAACAATACCATATGAACTAGATACCTGGTAGTTTAGATTTCAACTAGATATCTTTTGCAGCTCAATTCGGGCAACCAATGTCACTTTTACGTTAAATTATCATATTAAGATCGTTTCAAAATCATTTTGAGACCTAAAAATACATAACGAGACGTTTTAGTTAGACATTGTGAAAATCGTTCAAGAGTATCTATCCAGAATCGCGGAAATGTCAAATTTGACAGGCTAGATCTTAAAAATATCGTTGTCGTATCTTGGTGATGTCTAATAGATATCTAGTTCAAAATCCGAATCGAGCCCAGAGTATATGAGGTGACACTTGAATTTTACAAAGTAAAGTTACATTATTTATACATACTGCCATATTCGAACTTCAAGATATTCACAAGAGACGACACGTACTAGATCCATTCTAGATACGTTATAATTTAGATTTCAACTAGTTCTCTTTTGCAGCGCAATTCGGGCAACCAATGTCACTTTTACGTTAGATAGAGTTAGATATCTATTAGATGTGAATTGGATCTCTAAGTCATATCTTGTGGAAATCGTTCAAGAGTATCTTCAGAATCGCGCAAATGCCAAATTTGACAGGTTAGATCGTTATCGTATCTTGGTGACGTCTAAAAGATATCTAATAGATGTTTATTTCAGAATCCGAATCGGGCCCATAGTAATATTTTTACATTACGTTGCTAAAAGGTCAAATATGCATTTGCCTAGATCGAACTGGATAACGTTTTGTTTACAATAAATACATACAAAAACTATTACCAAACACGTAAACGTAATTTCAAACCATTACAAAGATTTATTTTCTTTTATGATATGACATAATGAGATTAACTCTGGTTATATCGTGTCCACAATGGAGCATAAATTCTTGTATGGAAAAAAATATAATTAATTATTATATTCTATTTTAATATGATATTTTTCGCAGGCTTTTAACCTGACAGGCAAATTTTATTCGCATGTATGTAGTACCATCACAATTTTTAGAAAAGCCAACAAACTCCGCTTCATTTTGGATAAAAGTGTAATTATCAATTTAAAGTTTAGTATCTCTTCAGTTATTATATGGTTTCGTGTTGATATACTTATATATCATGAAAAATCACCCATAGTACTTACCCTCGAGAGATCTCCATTTACCCAGACAGAGTTCAAGATCCGTTTAATGTTTATTATTGTAGTGTAGGTACAGTTGTGTGCAATATAACAGCAGTGATGAAGATTGTCATAGACTTTTTGAATCTACTTAAACAAGCAGTCAATAGTAAAATGAAAATTAGGGGAAAACTATAACTTTAGATCAATTATATGGGATCGTTTTTATTAAATAATATTGGAAGTAAAAAAGATCGTCTTATAGAAAAGTTTTTTTCTGGATGACATAGGTTTAGATGTAAAGCTTTGATTGGAAATAATAGGCAAAATACTAAGTTATAATAATAATATTACACAATTGTATTTTTTTCGTAGGTTGTTATGTTCTTATAAGAATATCTGCGAGGTAGTAAAGAAGGCGTTTTCATGTTTTTTTGTTTACTTTCAATATTATTTAAGTAAAGGCTACAGCTAATTTTGAAACAATATCAATTAATGCATAAGAATAAAAAAAATCACATATAACTGATCTAGTTTTCCCCTGATTTAGTAGATTAAAAAAGTCTATGACAATCTTCATCACAGCTAACTTAGTATTTTGCCTATTGGAAATGATAGGCAAAATACTAAGTTACAATAGTATTACACAATTGTATTTTTTTCGTAGATTGTTACGTTCTTATAAGAATTTCCGCAATAATGCAGAAAAACTATAAGAAAATATCCAATATAATTGATCTAAAGTTATAGTTTTCCCCTAATTTTCATTTTCCTATTGACTGCTATTATATTGCACACAACTGTACCTACTAAAAGCCTTAAGCTAAGGAATTTAAAGTTAGCGTCATTATCATCTAAAATCGTACTAGCTTCATGGTTATAATCCATCTCTAAAAATCAACAGGTATTTATATAGGTACAGGAAATATTTGTGATAATTTCTAATTTTTTTATCATTAAACCATGGTTGATTTTGTGAGCTTTTCTTTAATATAAAAAAAAAAGATTTAAATGTAACAACGGCAATATAAAAAAATGCTATTATGCATAAAAATACTAAGTGTAATAGTAAGTGTGTAGTGTAAACTGGTACAAAGATATAAGAACAGCCCTATCAATTTAAATCATAAAGTGATGCCTTCAAAATTGAAATCAAAATATATAATAACATACGTTTACAAAACAATTTGTCCTTCTTTTAAAATATCCATTTTCATAACATTCAAATTAACTATGAGCGTTACATAGCATTGTTACACAAATCACTTGTTACTATTACCCATCACTGTATAAAACAATTATTTTTATGTTCACGTATTCAGGGAAGCTCACGCAATAGGAATATTACGGGCAAAACTACGGTATCAAATAATATAAACTAGCAATATCGTAACTACGGGTCTCATACATTAAGAATTAACTGGTTATCAATAGGAAATAATGTACTTTTATGTAAGTAGATGAAATATTCATCAACTAATTTGACAACCTAAATTCAAACGTTTTAAGCACCACACAAAATCCCCATTCAATTAACTTTTTGTATAGAACTAGAAAAAGCGTGACATTAACTTTATATACAGCGGGGAAATGCTGCCAGCGTCTTCGGCACCATGCCAAAGGGGTCCAGTTTTATAGATTTATTTTAATTTTATTTAGTATTAGTTTTTAGTTTTAACTTGGTTTTATTTAGTTAAGTTAGTTTATTTCTTTATTAATGTACAATTACCTGTTAAATTAGCTGATTACTTAGTCTCGCTTGCACCACACAAAATATGTTGATTGGATTTAGTATGTCATTAATAAAACTCATACAAGATGTGGAACATTTCTCAACTGACGTTGATAAACTATCGCTGCGAAATAATTATATTTCATTGAAGATATTTAATGATCTGTGACAATACTGATGCCAGGCACTTTTATCTACGTTATATGTACCTACTTGAGTCCATTCAAGAATTTCACCAACCTATAGGTATATATATGTATGTACAATGTGTGGTTCATATCATAGCAATACTAACTGAATGTAATTATAGATATTTGTATGTAAATATAACTATGAAGATAAGTGAGAGCAGTTAATTAGGTTTTAACATGTTATTTGCTTTTAGACGAGAAAAGCAATGTATGTAGCTGTATTAAAACTAGTTACTTTCGTCAAGAAATAAACGTATCAAAACAGACGACGACTCTCGAATTTAGTTTACCATAAAATGGCCCACCGACGTAATTTGAGAAAATAGTAGGTAAACTTGAACTGTGAACAGTTAATATCACCATTGCATGCGATCGCACAATTTTATTTCGACCTAATAGTGTAGTTATTCTTTTTCTATCGTTACATTCGGGTATTACACAAAATGTTAGTTCATCAATTGAAATCCGTCGGTTGGATTAGCTCTTTTAAATCGTATCTGTCGAAAGTAACAGGTCGATTGATCTGTTTGTTGTTTTTAATCGAGGAGGGAAGCGTCTCCGCGGCGCCGCCCAGCAGATACGAACCACTTGCGGCTGGCAATGTGCAGCGGCGCGCACTTCAACTTTACAAAACTTTGCGCTCCCGAAATAAACTTTTTCCAAACGGTACCAATCGATCACTCGAACACCGGGATGTGAGTGTGGCGAGATGATGATGATACTAACCCTGATCGTCGCGCAGTTCGGGTTCTTGTGGATGGGTAGCACTGTAGTAGCGATAGGTAGCACTGACTTTAGCACTTTGGTCATGTAAAGTCGTAGGGGTGGTCACGTGTTTGCGCGGCGCGGGCCGGCGGCGCGTGTGGAGCGACGGTCGGGCGCGGGCGCGGATGGCGTGTGTCGAGCGACGCGGCCGCGGGTAGTGTGACGCCGCCGCCGCCGCCGGGCCGGCGCGCACGCGTCGCCGCCCAGCGCACGCCCCGCGCCCCCACCACCCCGCATCGACCGCCGACACCCTGCCCGCCTACCACCACCCGACCTAGGGTTGCCGATCAACCTAGCCGCACACGCTCAGCGCTCAACTTTCAAAAGTTACTACCACCAAAAAAAGTTATAATCCTACTACCTACGGTCAAATTACTTGCTCATTCAAAAAAGTTTATTAATCGTACTTTAACCATTATTTAAATGTTTCTAAATAGTATTTATAGATATATCACGCAAGATGACAAACGTAAGTTTGATCTAAGTGTCAGTGTGTCATCCAAGTGCAAGACGCCGGCGGCGATAACCCTACGCCCGACCGACTGTTTTTCTCTCGGCACCCGAGCGGGGGACGCACCTGATTTTTTCCGTGATATTTTTTCCTCCCTCCTCTTCGCGACGCGATCCGTTCGCTTTCATTACGGTTTCGAGTTTGATTTATCACCGCAGTAGGTCTGAAATATTCTTACAAATAAAACTGGGTGTCGATCGCTAGCCTCCCAATTAGCATCAATTGATCAAACGATCATTGATAGTGAAAGTAAAAAAAAAACCCTGATTATTTTTTTAATTATCAAATGTAATATTAAAGGCAAAGTAAAAGAAAAGTATTTACTCGATACGAAAAAAATATTTACTTATTTAGCTATAGAAATGAACCCATAAATAAATGAGCCTTAATTATGAGAACGACGTAATTACTGCAGAAACTCTCGAAGAAGTTTTTCGTATTTGATCAAACTTTTTCTTCAAGGGTTGTTCGTTTAACCGCGTTCCGATAGCTTTTCCGCAGCATGCTAAAGGCTGCGTAGCACATGCCACGGTCGTAGCACTGCAGACTACGGCGTAGCCGGGCGTAGCGAATCTCCCACATTATTTGACCAGTCCGTAGCCGATTGGTATTCGCCGACCACTCCGTTCCTACATCCCCTCACCGACTTAACATATTTGGCCACGATTCAATTTTAATGTTTTCATATTTGTGTCATAACTTGCGGTAAAGGGGAAAACAAAAATTACCTCCACCACAGACGTTATTTGTAAACGCTTGACGTCTCGGCATTTTTATGCAAAGTATGAGACACCCTTGTTACATTTTGAGAAATTGTTTAGGTGGCCGGTATGGGGCTTGTAAAACAATAGCCGGTATGAGTTTTGATATGAAAAGAGCCGCGGCGATGTTGCGCTGAGATTGTGAGGTTTCGTATACGCTGCAATAAAACTTGCGTGACACTGACGGATCTAATATGTAGTTCCACAAATCTTTTACATATTCGTTTGTGAAGTAGGACTTCGTGGTAGAGTGGAGTCAGTTTGGCGTATTTTTAATTTAGCTATAACATCTGATGGATGTTTCATAAAAAAAGGGGTAGGAATTAAAAGTAATCGCCGTCAGGCCATGGCAGCAGAGACATGAAAAATAATATGCATGAGTAACTGGCGGCGGATGTGGGGCGATACTGGGATTCGGATCTCGGAGACCGCGCTGAACGCTTATGATTTAGCCTCGCTGAAAATATTTAGCAACCGATAATCGTGGTTCTGCAAGTTTATTAATAATGCGTTATGATTAATGATATATTATTATAAACGTTTGTTACTTCGTCGCACAAAAACGTCGACATAGATTTGAGTCAAACTTTGGATTATGTTCGTCAAAAGACCAACATATATCTATAATTGAGCTTGTAAACTTAGATAAGCATTTACTTTATGCTTTTTATATTTTATTATAATACTTACCTAAAAAATATTTTCTTGTATTTAGTACTTACAAAATAAGAATCTATTCAACACTACTTAATACACTATTTTTCGTATTTATAACTAAAATAGCTTCTTTAATATACATATTAAAACTGCAAAACCCAAAAATCTAATACATCTAAGTTGAGCATCAATGTTAATTCTCAACTAGATTATTTTCGATGTTTTAACTCAATTGTCGCCTAGATTCTCTTAGGTAATACTGTTCTCAGAGTCTCTAAATAAATGCAAGCCACGAAATCTCCGGGGCCATCCTAAACGTCGGATGCATCATGCAATTTTTGACGCGCATAAGGCACTGAGTGTTTTTCAATTAAGTACACACAGAACACAAGGACACACAGAAGGTTAACTGGAAGAGATCCCATACAGGGATAAGTTCGCCTTTGTTGTATTTAATTGACTATGTAACTATTATGTTTCTCGTGTTTTTATTTCCATGTGCAATAAAGTATATACATACATACATAGATACATACATACACAGAAACTGTGCTCTAAAGTCTATTTTTTTATTCGGTAGACTAAAATGACATTTCATAGTATGAAGATCATGTGTCATTCATACTATGAACTGTCATTTTAGTCTACCGAATAAAAAATAGACTTTAGGGAGCCAAGTGTAGGATTGACACTGAACCATAAATACTCCTTAGATTTCTTAAATCAATTAAGTACCTAATTTTATATCACAATCAATTATCGTTATCAAACATAACACAATTTTTATTAATTTTGAACTACACCTATTACAATTATTTCTACTTTTCATTATTTAATATGCAATCCACGTTGGTAAAATAAATTAAAAGTCACAATGTCTACCTCCTATTTATCTAGTAACAATGCTACAGCAAGCTGGTATAGTAATACTACAATTTTTTCTATAATATGAATTAAAAGTATTGCTTTACTTATTTAAATAGATAACGAGATGGTAAAATTTCAGGCATAACTGACAGACTATAATAAAATCATGAGAGGTCTAGCAGGCTAATTCGAATGTACACTGACATCAGAATGATAACTGAATGATATCATTTAGTTTATCGTGCGTCTCACTCGCGCCATGTACGGACAATACAGGCACAAGAGCTGGCACGGAGACTGTGTACCGTATCATAGAGAAAAAAATACATAGAGTGCTCACTCCATACATCAGTTTTAGTACCAAAAAGACTATTAGCATCTAGCATCGAGTAGCGGAACTATCAGTACCGCTACTTGACAATAGATGAAGCGCCGACCGGAAAGTCTTATGCTGTTGAGATAGGACTTTCCGGTCGGTGGTACATCTATTGTCAAGTAGCAGTACTGATAGTTCCGCTACTCGATGCTAGATGTAGACACTGAAATTGAGTGAGCACTCTTGTCTTACTATATTTCTCTATGACCGTATGAAAGTTTCGTTCATTCTATTCTTGCCAGCTTTCATCAATCAAGTGCACAATATTTTTTCCGTGTAGGTCCTGTTTCATTTAAACATTTTCATATTTTGTTTTATTTTTCCTGCTAGCTATTTACTTCATTAAAGCAAAGATTTGATCATACGAGTTCATATTCAAATAACGTGACCCATTTTCTTTTTCAATACTATATTTTTATAGGTACTCTAATATTTTTTTCTTTCTTCTTCATATACCCTACTGGTACTTGTACTTTTGATGGTCTCAAAAAACTTTATACCTATACTTATAAACTCGAATTGGGTACATAGGTACATTTTTGAATGATCAAATAGCTAATTTGATTGATTAGTATCACTAACTACCCCAATCTTTAAAGCTCTCAGCCCTATAGGTCTGTCTCTCCGTAGCGCAGCACTCGTCGCAAAACGGTCAGTGTTCCGTCCACTTAAGTACGTAAGCGGGTGCACAGCCAGCCCTAATTGGATCACAATCGGTACCTGTTACGTCAGCCACGCTCCGTAGGGCAGAGTCCCTCGGGCGTCCCACTTGTCTTATGCCTTTTCTTCGGGTTAATTCGCTTTAGTAATTTTCGATTACATTAAGGATCTGATTTAGTAATTTCCTCAATTAATCTTCACAAACAGAATAACCATAACTAACTGCAAAGCCTGTAATTAACTGAGTAACAAAGTTAAATTGGCGCGGATTACCGCGATCGGAGGCTACGATAGTGCAAAACAGATAAAACTCTCATCAAATACAATCAGCCGGCGCCTGGACACGGCTTACAGCACTAGGCCTGGCCGCCATTTCCTCCGAGAATTTCATTACCACTAGCTCGTCCAGTAATCCCCATCAGGCAACTGCCTTAATCTCACTCTCACTTCGATTCCAACTCTAAAATACGCCACTTGTTTAATTTTTACGTATAATCCATTTTTAATTGTCTTCTCTCCTCACTTGGCCATGATTAAATTTTCGAAGAGAAATTGATTAGAAAGACAACTTTCAAAAGCCGTCGATGTGACAATAGATTGTATCGGTGTTAATTTATTAAATAAAGCCGAGTTTAGAAGACTTTTGTTTCTGATTGATGTAATTCGTGGATTAAGATTTCAGATAAGCGAAATTCTCTGGTATTGTGGGAGAGTGGAAGTCCAATCTGTGTTTCATCAAAGTTTGCTATTGCGTCGTCTACTTAATTTTAATGCTAAAGCACATTTCATAGTCATGAATGCAATTCGGTAACATCTGTAACTCTGAGGTTGTTAATTATTATCTGTAGAAGGATTAGAGTGGGAGTAACAGGTAATTTACCTCTCGCAGGTAGTAGGTTTGTCAAAGTGTCGGCAGATGATAGGAAGGGTGACACGTGCCGCCGATCGCGCAGTGCAGGCGAGGCGGCGTGAGCGGCCGCGAGCCGCGCGGTTTAATCGAAGACTGCAGTTACGATTAGTCGATGATTAATGCTCGTACGGCGACGCCATCTGCTGAATTAATTGCTTCATTTCCTCTCGACGGCACCAAATGGCATTTTGTATTTCGATTCGTAAAACGTTTGCCGTTTTTGTAGGACGTACTACAGTCGTTCAATTCGTTCATGTCTATTACGGAATTTGTGATTTATCTTTATTTTACACTGTAGATACTTGAATACTTGAATTTGCATTTTTTTTATAACAAGACCACCCTAATATTTACGATAATGTTGTTTGTAGGTAATTACTTATTAATTTACACGTTGTTGACTTTGATTCCATCTCGTATTATTAATTTACAGAAAAGGAAAACACAAACAAGTAAGTATAGGGGCAGTGAACAAATTTAACGCCTCAAGAACGAGTTGAACTCCTTTGTAGGCTTTGGAAGTTTTCACAAAAGAGGGCCCGCATGATTTGTGAATGCGTGTAATTTTTCAAACGTCATATTTTTTGCAACGGTTTTCCTAACGTTCATATAAAGTTTGCTTTTGTACCGAAACGACTTTTGGAAATGTTTCTTTCGTTTTTTCAGTATTTTTGGTTAGTCGAAGTTTCATAGTTTGTCTCAGGTGGCTTTGTTAGTTTGAGAAAGTTTTCAATGAAGATTAAATTATTACATTTGATCTTTATATTTTGTTATCTGAACACAAAATAATAATATTGAAAAGGTTTGTCAGTTCATAAAAAATACAATATGTTAAACAAAAAAAAAAACATAAAATTACCCATCGCAAAATATTTACTAATTCTATTCTATTTAAAATTCTGAAAAACGTTTTTAAACTTTATTAATGCAGTTAAGGGTACATTGTTGTTGCAGTGCTATTGCTGAAATCGCAATCAAAACTTAATAATGTCACGTCGATATGATATTAAGAAGAACCTATCTTATCCCATAACAAAATTAATCAAGAAGGAACGAACCTATTCTGTACACCTCGGCAATAATCCCAAGCGAACTTTTTTTTATTTTTTTAAGGTTTACCAACAGTTATTACATTGAGGCTTATATCAATACAAACTTAAATAACATGCCAAATGTATAACTAATTACTGGTAAACACCACATGCAAAAATTAAAAAAGCAAAGTCAACAACAAAGCCGACACATTTGAACACCTTATTTACTATAGAATAAGGAGCAAAGCGCAACCACGATGTAGACTGGTTAAGTAGGTATATAACTAAATATGGAATTAAAACTAAATATACTAACAACTAGTGAATAAATTTATAATTTTGGTTAGAGAGTCAAAGTGAATATCAAACCTGTTACTATATCTATTGAGTAACTTGATCAGTTTACCATGCGGCTTGTCCGTGTCCATTTCAAAGCGCAGGTGACGAAGTACCGAGATGAGTTATGACACAGAGGGGTATCTCTGAACGAGGTAATCCTATGACGTCACGAGCCGCAGAAAGGCTATCTGTTGATGGCTGTCGTTGGGTGATCGACGGACTCTACGCCCGCTGTAGACGGGCTAGCTAGATGAATTTTACTGTCTGTATCGTCGAGACAGATATTGCTGCGAAATTTAATGTCACATGAGGACATTTTTAAAAATATGATGTCATTTTAGTTGTATTGTACAAATTTTAGACAAAATGGGTTATAAGAAATAAGCTGAATATGACAATTAACCTTCTTATTCATAAAACTTATAAAGCCTTTAGATGAACATCAAAGAAGTGACTTATTTAAATAATAATATACTTGGGAGTGAGTCGCATGAAAGAGCGAGGAAAGGTCGCATCAGAAGTAAATTTTTAAATATAAAATACACTTGCTTCAATGTTTCAAAAATATGATTCTCGAAATTGCTAACGCTATTTTTGATGTTTATTTTTATATATTTTTATCTTTATTAATATACCTTTCGAACAAAATGGATTTCAGTGTAAAAATAAAGGTATTATGGATTTTTTCCATCGATTGTCGATTTTTTGTCCAATTATATAACAAGGACATAGATTAAGGCTTCAATTTTTAATATTTAATTAGGGACGTATTATCTCAAAATAAAACAATATAAACGACTACATTTGTTTTTATACTAGCTCTAAAAGAATTTTTTATTGATAAAGTGAAGGCCATATAATAGGAATATACTAACTTATTAAATAATTTTTAACCAATTATTTTCCAAAAAATAAATAATATAATCAGAAATAAAATATTAGATACGTTTCAAAGAACACTCTTATTAGAATGGCGCATTTCACTTGCGACAATATCACAATATTCATTGTCACTGAGCGATATTCTGATCGCATTAACCTCTAGACACAGAAACGACCTTGTTTGATAAAAACACTTTCACGGTTAGCGGCGATGCACTCATATTTCCGGATTTCATTCCCCCGCGCTCACTATATTACACACAGCAAATCCAAATGTCATCATAACGTAACCCTAGCGGTGCTCCCTGTAGATTGTATTAAACAAAAGGGAATTAAATAGCAGACAGCGCGGTGCGCCGAGCCGCGACCGGCCGGGTATATGAACCACTTTATTCCACCTTCTATGCTGTATGCGCTCCTAGTACTTACCCCACAAATGTCACACACCACCGCCGTTTTATTGAAGTGAAAACTTCTTTAGCGGCGCTGGGCACTTTTTGAGGTGGGATAAAAATGATAAACTCGAGACAGCGTAAGGCGATCAAGTGACCGTAAGGACCGTAAGGACCATAAGGACCGTAAGGGGCGTAAGGTTTAGATGGCCACTCATAATCGGCTCGCGGTGCTCGGGCCCGGCGCCCCGGCGCGGAGGCGGGCAGCCTCGCGCGCCGCAATAGGGTGCCGCGCTTCAATAGGATAGGTTTGGTTAGGTTAGGTTAATTTAGATGGCATTTAAATCAATAAAGAAAAACTCAATGTTATTTGACATTTATGTTGCGGACTCCTTTTCGGGACTCTTTACCTATGTTCAAATAATTTGACGTTGTCATGGCAGTATCTAAATAAACATGTCAATGAAAAAGTGTGAATTATTTGAGAATGATAATAATATATAATAAATAAATCGAATACCTCCGCTAAACGTATGTATCGTGTTACCGGGCGTCGGTAACATAGTGAGGTGAGTTTTCACTTCTATCGGCACTCCCGGAGTGCAACCGTTGTTGCTTGTTTTTTCATGTAAACGACAACTTTATCCCAACGTTTGATTACGTTAAAATCGCTCGAATGTCACACTGTGACTTACAAAACAAACTGATTAGGCGAATCAACACTAGCAGGCGTTTTTGATTACCATCCCGCCGTTGAAACAGCAGCTGATTAATTAGCATAATCTGGTTTGGAAATAAACAAAGTTAATTTTGTATAAACATTTGCCGTTTTAAATTCGGATCGTGAAGCGATCGGACAACGAGATTTTTTAAGCGTGTAGTTCCTACAATGATTTACACTTAATGATTGTTCGGGCGCGGTCAGTGCTCATTACCATTTGTAAATGAGAGAGAAAAAGCAACGGCCGGCCATTAATCAAGAGAATGGAGCAACAACACTGGCTAATACACTTATCAACTTTAATTCAATAATCCGGCGGCGCCCGCGCTGCCCTCGCTGCCCTCGCCACTGGACTTTTCGTAACGTGAAAAATAAGTGGGAAATGGAACGCACGACCTAACAGACTAATCCCAATTAATTGCGCAGTACTGTAGCACAGGAGAATTCACCGGACATTTAATATGCGTATTATGGTTAGGGCTCAGTACTCCAGGCCGAGTTCGTATTATCATTAGAATATGTTAGAACTGATAGGTACAGATGAAGTTCACGGCTTACTTGCTACATTTAGAAAATACTGATATCTGTGACGGCTGAGAAAAGTGAGGCCGCTTACTTTTGTTAATAGAAAAAATAGAAAACTAGAAAAAATTATAATAAAATTAAATCGATCGCAACGTCGGGCCGTGGTCGTTGACATCACCATCCCCCATGATGAGAATCTCGTGAAGGCCGAGAAGGACAAGTCCAGTGAGTACTTAGACTTGGCTCACGAGATAACCGCCATGTGGGATGTTGATTCGACGATCATTGTCCCGATAGTTGTTTTAGCGAACGGTGTAATAGCGAAGAGTCTCGACCAACATCTTGAGAGACTCTCGCTAGGTGGTTGGATCAAGGGCCAGATGCAGAAGGCGGTGATCTTGGACACGGCGCGCATAGTCCGCCGGTTCCTCTCTCTGCAGCCCTGACCACCGGCAGCTTGGGCCTTGCCCCGCTGCTGGCGGCACCCTAGGTTAGGTTTTTTTATAATGTGATTATATGTATTTTTTATTGTTTTGTAAGTGTTTTTATATTTTACTTTTATATTCATATTATAAATAACCTAAGTTAAGACGAAAAAAATAAAATAACTAAAATAAAAAAGATTTAATTTTTTTTTCAGATATGTAGACTGCGGCATATTTCACTACATATACGTTTTGTTAAAAAAAGGACGATACAGTTAAAAAGTGATTATAAATTTTACCTAAAATATTAAATCAACTATTTGTATACGGCAGTCTGTCTGTGTGCGCGAGAAGATCAGCAGAGAGGACATATATTATGTCTCTACATGTCTAAACTTAAGTTTCTCTAAACTGGTATGTCGATCGCTGGTTAAATTGTTAATATAAATAAGTTTTTGGCAAAAATTTCAGTTTTGGTACAAGCTTTTATCGCTGACTGTACTTTTCTTACGACAGATAACTAATACTCATCGAGACAATTCTAAAAACCCCTAACACAATTAGGTTGCGTTGTTTCATCACAGAGTTCCTATGGCCACCTCCTGTCTCCATCATCAGATCAGCTCGATGGTACCATAATATTGCATTGTCACCCGACTTACATGTGTTCGGTTGACAATGGAATGGGAAAGCTCAATTGGAAACCGGGAAGTGGATCAAATTTAACTTGCAAGATTCCATTACATAGTTACATACACGTCGACCTAATAAAAGCTTGTTAAAAACATGATCAGCGGTTGAATTGAAACTATTTTAAAAAACGTCTAGTGTATTAAGCCATGTAAAATAGTATTTTATGCAACCGTTGTTTAAGAGGGGTCAAAAAAGGCGAGTGGCGTGAGTAACAATTTGAGGCGAAGCCGAAAATTGTTAATAAAGACGCCACGAGTATTTTTTGACTCAGTTAAACAACGTTGAATACAATACTTTTTCTACGACCAAGCACTTACTTTGAAAAAAATTTGTAAATTTAACAAATATTTTTCATTCAACAAAAATAATACTTTAAACAAGTGGAATCATATAGGACATATATGTAGGTAAACAAACCAAACCCGGCCACCGCGCCCCGCGCCCCACGGCCGGTTGGTCAGCGACACCTTCTTGTAACTCATGAGGCCCTGGTACTTGCTCTTAGTTAAATTACAATTTTGGACAGTTTTTTTCTCGATTTTGGCCTCAGTAGCCTATGGAGACTAACAAGCAACGCTAAGCGGTGTTCGTAGTCTATGGATCTTGCTATATTACGTCACATGCGCGTTTCTGACTTCTGAAGCAATTTTATTGTTTCTACTAGTTAATACTCATCTGTCAGAGATGACAATTAAAATTAGGTTGGCAACAATGTATTTCACACAATATTTTTTAAGTGGTGATTACACGAAGTATCGTAAAAGTACCAAAAATATACTGCGTGTATGCACAAATACTTTTTTGGGGAATAGACTAAAGACTTGTCTTGACAACTATAACATATGGGTTTAAAGGTGTGTGTACGACCTTTTAAATGACAAATAAAAGTACGGGAGTAGAAAAAGAAGTTTATAAAGGCGACGTATACGGTTTCATGACTATAGTTAATTATATTAAGTATCCACGTATCCAGAAAATAAAACTGCTTTAAATTCGCTGAACAAGCTTAAAGGTGCTTCGCAACTGTGAAATTGTCCATAAATTAACTCACAAGTGATAAATACGCTAACAAAAACTATGCTAAATTATTACAAGGCATAAATAAGAAGCGTCTACGGCGTAGAGCGTAGCGCCGTAGCGCCGGTCTACGAGCGCACGTAGCGCCATTTAGGACACCGTGTACAGAAAATTTGGTACACTTAAACTCTTTAAAACTATTATCATAATTCTATAGTCGTATTACGTCAGCAGCAGGCTTTAGGGCCCGATTCGGATTTTGAAATAGACATCTATTAAATATCTTTTAGACATCACCAAGATACGATAACGATATGTTTAAGATCTAACCTGTCAAATTTTACATTTCCGCGATTCTGGAGATACTCTTGAACGATTTCCACAAGACATGACTTAGAGATCCAATTCACATCTAATAGATATCTAATTCTATGTAACGTAAAAGTGACATTGGTTGCCCAAAGTCTGCCGTATTCGAAATTCAAGATATTCACAAGAGACGACACGTACTAGATCCATTCTAGATACGTTATAGTTTAGATTTCTAATAGTTCTCTTTTGCAGCTCAATTCGGGCAACCAATGTCACTTTTACGTTTGATAGAGTTAGATATCTATTAGATGTGAATCGGATCTCTAAGTCATATTCTTGTGGAAATCGTTCAAGAGTATCTCCAGAATCGCGGAAATGTCAAATTTGACAGGTTAGATCTTAAACATATCGTTATCGTATCTTGGTGATGTCTAAAAGATATCTTATAGATATCTATTTCAAAATCCGAATCGGGCCCAGTGACTCCTCACTGCATTCCGCAGTTATTCTCTAGTGTTAGGTGCATTTTCGCCACAACCTGTAGTTTATGGGTTTCCTCCTGGCCTGTATAACCGCCAATAAGTGAATGGATTTTAAAAATAGCTATATACTGAAACGTGGGGAACAATACTAAAGTATTGAGCACAATAAACTAAATATTATTTGGGGTTCCCAACTAACAATTTGAGGAAAAATCTTGGTTTATACGACCAGATTCTGTGGTCGTATAATCGTCGTATATACTTTTATACGACGCGAATTGGGCGCACCTTATTCAACATAAAGTCGTAAAGAAGTTGAATAATGGTCGTTTTAATACCTATTTAGTTGCGTAGTCGTCGTATATGCGTCGCTGATTCGACACTTCGTCGTATAAAAGTAACTACTCCGACGCCTATTCGACTTAAGTAAGAGTAGTGGTGCGTAGTACGATATTTATACGACTTCAAGTTGTGTTATCACCGTTTAAAGGTTGTATAAATAACAATTTCAACGCAAGTTCAGTGTGTCAAATTGACCGGAATATTATTAAGCAAGTGGTGTGAAATTGTATCTTTGAAGGAAAGTTAGTAGCCATTTTTATTAAGTTGGTGGTCTATGAAATAGGAGACAAAAGTGTATTTTATATCTTTAAACTACTGCGCAGTCAAATTTACTGATGATTGCTATATACGTTTATAGCTAATTAGTAATGCGCTTTTAAAATTCTTACTTATTTAATTATTTTGATTAACAAATTATTAAGCAGTTCCCTTATAGGACAGTTATACAACTTAAGGTTCTATAATCTACATATTTGAATTGGAATGGCCGCCATAACTTTTCAAAATTTGTATAAAAGTTTATTTAACCACATCTATTCGACTATTGGTTACATAGCGGTAGTATGATAGCACTTTTGCTACCTAAATACGGATAGCGGTCGCCCCAGTAACAGTTAGTCGACTGTTCTATAAGGAACACTTTTACGACGTTTAAGCAACTATTGGTAGTTTAAAAGTCGCATAATGGGTATCCATACCACAAAATTGTCGCGACTACGACATTATTACGACCTTATGGTCGTAGAGGTTATCCTCTATGCGATCAACTGTCGTTTAAGAAAGTTATATAAAAGTCGTCGTAATACCTACTATACGACTGTCGTATAAAATGGTAGAATAAACGTTTATTCGACCTCGCTATACGACAATATGTTAACCGACTAATTAGTCGGATAAAATGGTAGAAAAAACGTTTATACGACCTTGCTATAAGACCATAAGTTTCACCGACTATTTAGTTGCATAAAATGATAGAATAGACGTTTATTCGACCTTGCTACACGACAATAAGTTTATCCGACTTTTAGTTGCATAATGCACCATTACTCGATGTACGGTCAAAATGACGACTGTTATACTACTTTTATAATACTTCGAGTCGTATAGCTCCTTGATATACGACTAAATTGTTTGTTGGGTTGAAATCAAAATCACAAGTTTTGTAATTGCGGCTGACGTCATAATTATGACATTTATCTATCATAAACGAGGTGAAAGAATTCCAAAAAACAAATGACAATATTTACTGAACATTATTATATGTAAACTTGAGTGGCAGACTTTAGCAATTTTTCCTTATTTTCTCGTAATGCATGTTAATTATAAGATGTCATTTTTTTGAAAAGATGTGTCCCGCCGAGTTTGTTGCCGGTCCCATATTGGGATACCCTCCTCCAATTGAGGGGGGATTTAAATCTTCTCGGGGCAGAGGTGTAGGGTTGGAGCCGGTAACTTTATTTGACGTTCATAAGCGCATTGTAATTATGCCTACTTGAATATACTATCTTTTATCTTATCTTTTGATCTTTTAATGATCACACTAGGTACCAAAAGTCCTTCTTCGATTTCTGCCCATAAACCAGTAAATTACCCTATTTTTAATCGAATCACACAGCCATTCTTAAATTTCGAAAATTCAGCAGTGCCCCAGTTCTAAGAATGGCGAGCTAAGGTTTCGCGATCCAATTTCATGCCTTCCTGAACTCATGCACCAATGGTCTACCCACTAGAGAAATTTCACTAACACAAAGTTATGATTAATTGAGGCAATAACATGAAGACTGCTACATTGTCCTGCCGAGATCCCGGAAGACAAAGAGGTTAAGGCGAAGTCGTAGCTGCGGCATTTATTCCGTTAAGTAGCCATTGGCTTGTTTTACGGCGAGCTTGCTTGTCCAATAATTAACAAAGCCGGTCAAGCAAATCTTGTCAATCAATCAAATTTCTTTTACACCTTATGTGTATAATTGTATGAATTCTATAGTAATTTAAATTGTATTTTTTTTACTTATTTTCTCGTAATACATGTTAATTATAAGATGTAATTTTTTTTTTAAATATGTGTCCCGCCGAGTTTGTTGCCGGTCCCATATTGGGATACCCTCCTCCAATTGAGGGGGATTTAAATCTTCTCGGGGCAGAGGTGTAGGGTTGGAGCCGGTCTACCTAGCTTTATTTGACGTTCATAAGCGCATTGTAATTATGCCTACTTGAATAAACTATCTTATCTTGTCAGTAAAAAAAGGCGCGTAATTAAAATTTTCTACATACGTTTTTCTAATTTGCCGCCTTTTTCTACTGACAAGATCTGCGAGACCAGCTATAGTTTAGTTTAATGTTTATTTTAGCTTATCGATCTTAAATGTTGTAGCTAGAGAGATCTCTCTCTAGCGGGCGCAGCATGGTTCCATTTTTATCGCTTGTCACTATGTCCGTCACTTTTGCACTTACAAACTTGTTAGGCATGGTGATTACATGTTAAATAAATACACAAAACCATTTGTAGAACAGTTCACATTTCTCAGCCTAGTTAAATAAACATTACGGCTATATTGAAATTACTCTGAAGCATAGTTACTCTGCGCTAAGGGTTAACCAAATAGTTGTAATCTACGTTCTAACTCCCATTCCAGCGCCATATATATTTGACTGTCGAGAGACTCAGTACCTAATTCATAACATTTTATGTGTGACCCTAGTTCTGTTAAACTGAGATTACTATAAAATAACAAAAGTTAATTACACCACTAAAATATGTAACAAGATAAGCTGTTTTAGTTGAGCGCGGAGGTTATGTCGGAACGAGTTTTTAATTAGTCAAGCAGGTTTCATTACTTAACGCCGTTGCCACGTGTTGCTCTCGCAGACGCAGACGAGCACAAAAGTTTAGATTTTTCTCAAAACAATAGATATACACGGCACTGCCGAGCGCTGGATATTCCTTACAGCAGTTCCGACTTTCATACCGAAGACAAAGGGACTTCCTACGTACCAACAAAAACTCATCCACGCCAGATGATGTGTCTATGGCGAGAAATTGCAAAAAAAGAAAAAGTAACTTCTACGTGCCGCTACGTACGCGTGGAAATTTTCAAACGAGTCGTTTTTTCCCTACTTTTCGTTGAAGAAAACTGTACCGGATGCGAGAAGATAGACAAAAGGAGGGCTCTCTATACTTTGTTAGATATCTGGCGCGAGTAAAAGCGAATGTAGATGAGCCTTGCCCCGCGTCCCCGCCGCGCCCCTGCTTAACTACAAACACAAAAGTCCTTACATAAATCTTGTCGTGCCGAGAACTCGCTCGGCGCCGACTCACCTCTCGCTGCCACTACGCAGTACGCACGCTCCCCTCGCCGATGAATTCGATAACACGACAAATTAGAACGTTGCTTCGCGCCCATGCGAATATAAAATAATAAAAAATGTGGATTTGCCGCCGTAAAGCTCTACAGTTTATTGGGTTTTACGTGAGTGGCTCCCTTATTTTTAAGACACGTTTTTCATAAAAAGAAGTCTAGTGAAAAATCTTCGCAAAATCGTGCGTAAATTTGCGTAACTACCAATTTAGAACACCTTTTATCTCAGAGGTATTTCAATTCGCGCCTAAATGTTATTGTATCATAAACGCTAAGTATGGCGATGAAACAAGACAACAATAAGTCATTAAACTAAACAAATGCGGTCCTGACAATATCAGTGATATATTTAATTATATTGTTATTTTTTATGTTCCAATCCTATTTTTATATCATTCTGTTTCACACCAATTACTACACTGTCAATAGTAATTGTAATTATTATAAATAGTGTCTGAACCGCAATATTATACTCATATAAGTAAAATTTGTCAGTTAATCACTAATAAATAACCCTAGTATAACTATTCCAACTCACAATAGCTAAGAAAGTGCTACTTATTTGGTCTTTCAAACATGCAAGTCATGATAAGAATATAAATACCTACCCCATACAGCAAGAAATAAGGTTGTAAATGGCTAAAATGCACCGCAGTTCCCGTATGTAGTTGGGTTGATTTTACACGTTCGTACTTGTGAAGTTTTATGACGGCAAACCTTACTACAAGTGATGCCCTGGTTTTAATTAACGATTTCCTTGGAACTCCCGTCACTCGTTCTGAGCAAATTGAGCGCGAGTAATGTATGTCCTCGTCTTATTAGGTTAATTTAGTTATTCACTATTCCTATATAGTATATACTATTCCTATGTAGTATGGTAACAAAATAACTGACTGCTGTGTGCGAATCGATCTCACGCAACCGGAGTTCTGTACCATTGCGCAATTGTTTTTAAGGATAATATTTATTCACGAGACTATACAGGGTGTCCCAAGAAGTAGTGATATACTGAAGCTGGGAGGTAGAGGACGTAGGGGGCTATCTGAATCACCCCCATGTATGTTCCGCGATTTTTCGTATTTTCGGAGTTATGATTTTTTTAAATTTTTCACCTATCGCCGAGTACGATGAGATTTTTATTTATGGTGACGTGAATTATTGCGGTAAATGCTTGATTTTTTTTGTGTGCTAAGCTGATAGATAGGCCAATTCAGTATGGTAACATTTACTATCGTTAGATCTTTGAATGGAATTAAAAAAAATTTAATGCCAAGAAAGATAAAATTACCCAGTATGTTTTATTTTTTTAAGCGCCCTTGAATTTGTGAACATACTGGGTAATTTTATCTTTCTTGGCATGAATTTTTTTTTAATTCCATTCAGAGATCTAACCTACTACCTCTACCTCCCAGCTTCAGTATATCACTACTTCTTGGGACACCCTGTATAATCATTTTTATATTTTTTTATTATACAGTATGATTTGCTTAGTCACCAAGTTTCATGTTTAGGAATGTGTATAGTTCTGAGAAACAACATTATACAAAAGAAAACACGTTACATGATTTTCGAAAATACTTTCTCTTAAAATATACCTATCAACGACAGAAAGCTAAGATGTGGTATGCGGTGTTTCTCACAAACGCGTATTTCTCAACAAGCAGCAAATAAATCTATAGGTCACGAAATAAAATAATGGAGAGAGGTAAATTTGACATTCAGTTGCGTTGATTAGTCAGTAAAGGAGCGCCGGAGATTGGCCGCTCAGCCCGTGCATCAAATATTCTACAAGTTTATTCCTACTAAACGCTCACAATGAAAATGAGACTATAAACTTTCCTTGCGACGCAGAGTGATTCTATTACGAATATGAAATGTTATTACCTCGGACGGATTATAAGCAGGAGCAGGTTTTCACAAATGAAATTGCTTCCCTCCTTTGGAATCCATTTTAGGGATAAATGGTATAATTCTTACGAGTAGACTTTGTCAAGCGGGGCGCGCATTTGTTATAATGAAACCATCTTATTCATCGAGCCTTCAAATGGTATATTAGGCAGTGTTTTACTTAAACACATGTGTCACTTTGATTTTATGAAATAAGTTATACAGTCAATCAGTTTAAATTACTTAACTACACACATTTAAGCCAGGGTGCATATAAATAAGTATAAAAAGCAAGTACTTGAAATGTTTCTGCATTTCTACTTATCTCTCATTTTTATTTTAATGACTGTTTCAGTGTACCAGAACTTTATAGAGTGAAAACATTGAATAACACTATTTATATTTCCTAAGACACATATTTAATATGCTTTAATACATCATTTAGGATCACGTAAACCTTATAAAATAACAACAACAAACAAGCTATCATGCACACTACATACCGTGTCGAACGAGACATCATTACACCTGCAACCTGACTTACCTGAAAATAAAAATGGTTTCATGTAAATAAATTCTAATTGCATAGAAGTCATAAATTGCACTTATGTAATCCCGTATTCACGACTTGCAAACTCGAACGCCAACCGGGCGTGATTAAAGGCATAATTCGAGTTTACGACGCAACGATATGTACTTAGTCGCACTTACGTGCGAGAACATAATTCCCTGTCACGGTTTTATTACAATTTAACTCCTCTTCACACCTGTAATGGCACGTAATGTCGGGCAGCCATTACTTCAAGGGTCGAAAATGATAAACACGTTAAGTTCCGGACGTTAAAGGCTCTCGTATAAGTGTGAAGCAGTTTTAACTGCCGCGTAGTGGGTAGGTTTTTTACTGAAGTCACATAAATGGCCTCATTGGTTTTTTAACGTAGATATTATGGCCATAAAATGTTTGTTTTGGACAATTTAATAAATATATTATTGTATATCCAGCAAAACTAGTTTTTTCTCACTAAAATGATAATTTTAAGAGATGAGACCAATTAAGTCAGTTACACGTCTCATATATTTGTAATAAGTTGCATTCTTCACAACTTTCAATAGTAAATTGCTGTGGCCTACTAAAAAATGGCATAATCTTTCAATACTGTTAACTCAACCCTAGTATTTATTTGCTTGGTGCAAAGTTCAGTGTTTACGTAAATAGGTCAGCATTTTATTTTGGGCATTGTATGGTGCCTATTTTTGAAGTTCACAAATCAATCATCTACTTACGTACAAAAATGTTCATGTCAACAAGTCAAATAGTAAACTCAAACTAATAAAACTTACTCGTCAAGTGTGAAGTGTATGATAAGCTTAAGTACCTTTAGAAGTTCATTATGTCATATACATACATGAGACGTATCTTTCTTTACATCGGTTCAGTGAAGCCCCAAAATATATTTCAAAGGCGAAGTGCTTACAACTTTCTCCACCTACTTAACCCATTAAGTTTAGTTTAAGCTGCGGTTTAAGTGATGTTCACAGGTATTGTTAATGTTCATTGTAATTTTAACTATTGTTATATTAAATTAAGTTTACCGTTGCTGCTGTGCTGCGTTTCATCTTCTGAATTATGCGCTTGTTTTTAAAATATTAATTGTTAATTTTATTGGCTACGGTTGTTGTATTATTTATTATAATATTTATAATTTCAATATTAAATGGAACTATGTTGATTTTATTGTAACCATTCATTGTGTAAGACTATTTCTTAGGTCAGTGTGTACTAATATGACAAGTATCACAGCGGACAGCGGTCATGAAATCAAGTTTATGGAAATACACTAAAAAAATAAGTTCAAACATAGGTATTTTGGTGCTGTCTGCTGTGTAATATTAAGTATTTTAAAATAAAATAAAATAAGACCCATCAAAGGTGTAAATCTTAAGTTCTATATAGGTAACACATCGGTTTGATTGCATACCTACCGACCATACCTATTTTCACATTACAAAGTTTGAGCGTAATTCTATGAGGCGCGCAACTCTAAAAAGCTTTTTTAATACACTGTTGTCTGCTTTCACCGTCATTAGATCATCATTAGAGCGATGATAAATCGCCTATCACTTCTACCATCAGCAGCTGATTACGGAACGGCCGGTGCAGCGGTGCGTGAGGAGCCTTGACGCGGCCCGCGCCCTGCGTGCCTCTGACAGCAAGAAACAAATCGCCTACAATACATATATTAGCCAGGCCCCATATCTGTAATCTCTAGTAAAACCCATTTTCTAAGCACGCAATACGCTGATACGCAACGAATGAAAATAAACCCCTTGAATAATAGGTTTAATCGGATAAAAATACGCTTGTGACTGATAAGTTTTATAATAAGCTGTTCTGATCACTTGTAAAGAGGATACCTATATCTAGTCGTAGCAAGTTCATGGCAGCCCTGATAACAGTGGTTGTATGTGTATTTGTTTTAGTGGTAACTGAAATAAGCAAAAAAACATAAAAAATTACAAAATATGAAGGAATTGAATCAAATAAATAATTCAAAGTTTCTTGAACCCCGTAACACTGCAACGATTAAAGCATTGTTTCTATTAGCTTTCTTATGTTCTTCAGAAGTTATGAAGTATTTTCGTAAGACGCTATTATTGGAAAATAATTTTCTTATAAGCTTTTGAATATAGGCATAATAATGTCATTTCATCCAATAATTCCGGAAGCCGCATCGTATACTCTTTGACAAATTAGATTTTTGCTGAGTATTGCTGGCTAAGACGAAATTACTGCTGACTTAGACTCAAGTGCAGGCTTTTAAACGTGAATTAGAGACCGCGTCGCTCAAGCGTTAATGGCATATTATGACGAAGCGGTTGCCGCTTGTGAAAATAATTAAGTCTTTTCCACTTTTTCGATGCAAAAATCGTTACAGACAAACCGCTTTACGTGCACCCTTTTTGCGATAAATTGGAAGAGAACAAATTTAATTTCTCGCATCACCGTTGTTACATCCTGGTTTGAAACTTTGTTTGTGAAATTATTTTCGTATTGAAAAAAAAACACAGGAAGTGTGTTGGGACGATGATACGTCCATGAATTTTAATGTATCTGCGCCGTACCCGCGCCGCGGCGGTTTAACAAACGAATGTTGAGCTTTTGTCTGTGGACATAGATAGCTAGGTATTAGCTGCTCGTGTTTAGCAAGGGTCATGTTATACATTGTAGGGTCCTGTGGCGCAGCACAACATAATCGGGTGCTCGCCCGCCATCTGCCGGAAGTTTTACAATGTTTATGAGCTCCATCGGGAAGCGTACATAAATTCCGACTATTGGACGTGTACAAACGATAACGCGATACAATGGTTTAACTGTATTAAGCCGGGTAATTGTTTATGTAAGCCTAATGTATTAATGACTGTTTGTTTTGCAATTAAGAGTGTTTTCATTTGTGTGGTAGCTGCCAGTTTGGTCAGTCATATGTTAGCTTGAAAGGCAAATGGTATGTATAAATTTAAAATTATAGGCTGATGTTTCCTTATTTTTATTCCACACTTGAACAAAGCTTAATGTTTCATGAATTCATTGGCCGTAGCATAAACTTGACATTTAGTTTATCGTTATCGCTCACGCTATAGGAACGCATGCTTGAAGCCCAGTTAAGTTTGTCATGCATGGTACGTAACAGGAAAATAATGGTACTTGCATTGGACTATAAATTTTCGCTTGCTTGTTTGAGGGAAATATTTTGACTACGTTAAAGGTGCAGCCACCTATAATAAATCTTGACACAGATACTACGTAGGATATTCTTTTAATGTTGCACCAATTAACAGGTGAACGACTTCTCATCATGCCATGTTCATCAAATTCTAGTCCAAAACGATTAACAAAACAGTTGCTTTCCATTTTTAGGGTTCCGTACCCAAAGGGTAAAAAAGGGGACCCTATTACTAAGACTCCGCTGTCCGTCCGTTCGTCCGTCCGTCCGTCTGTCACCAGGTTGTATCTCACGAACCGTGATAGCTAGACAGTTGAAATTTTCACAGATGATGTATTTCTGTTGCCGCTATAACAACAAATACTAAAATCAGAATAAAATAAAGATTTAAGTGGGGCTCCCATACAATAAACGTGATTTTTGACCGAAGTTAAGCAACGTCGGGCGGGATCAGTACTAGGATGGGTGACCGTTTTTTTGCTTGTTTTTTTACTTGTTTTGCTCTATTTTTTGTTGATAGTGCGGAACCATCCGTGCGCGAGTCCGACTCGCACTTGGCCGGTTTTTTTTATTAAATATTCAAACACGTGCGATGTACATTGTACACCGACTATTTCTCTGCAGTATAAGTATTTAACCGCAGGTTTTTCTCTCCTTTATTTTAAATCCTGAACAACCTTCAAGTCGCAACAAAGAAACAACTACCATACACAGCTGTACTACAAACTAAAGGTAAAACAACGGTCTCAATTTATGGACAACTCTTCAGAGACGACTCCCAAAATTATTTTATATTCAGTATTAATCCCGCAACCCGGTCTCGAGCACCGTTTCTTCCATACTTTGCGAGATTTCTGAAAGAAAGCTGCTTCGAGAAACTTCTATCCAAACTCCCGTGTAATCTTACTTATAAAAATAAACTTTTACATTAACTGATTCTGAATCAGGGGTGAGCAAGTTTGGAAGGTAGGCTGAGGCCGCGTCGGTCGGCAGAGGCTAGATCCAATCAGCTACAAAATAGAAACAAATAAATACGTGCTTAGTAAATAGTTTGACTCGATAAAAGTAAGATGCAGGGTCTCAAATTTATGGAAGAGTTCGGCAGATAATGTGAAAGTTCGCAGATAAGACAGGCTTTGCCGAGCTTGAGCGTGCACTCGGCACGGTAGAATATTCCCATTCTCAGGACTTCCTGCATACACAATAACAATCTGATGCATATTTTAAAAATAACTATTAGTTCATTCTGCGGGAATATGATAAATACCTTATTATTATGTAGGTAAATAATTAATATAGGTTCATTATGATCATTTTTCACGAAGTCTTCGTGTATAACTATTGTATATGGTTACTGGAATTAATAAAGTACAACAAAAATCGATTTTAAACTATCGTGAGACATACTACCATTTAGCTAATTTTACGGTTAAACTTACGTATTTTTATCTAATTGCAAAAATATAGATTTTATCCAAAACATCGCCAATCTGTCAATAGATAAAAAAAGTGAATAAGTGCTCATTTTCTATGTCAGATTTTTCCCTATCTTTGGCTGGCTATACGTCTAGTACTTGTGCTGAGGCCGGGTGTAATTAAGGTGCAAGGATATCCGAAGTCTGCCGACTAGAGAGGCTCGAGGACCCTTCAGTGGTTGGTTGTGTACTCAGAACCAGCAAGTGTTGCGTGGGCCGCCTTTATTCCTCTGTTTTGTGCGTTCAAAAGATTCCAAGCAAGCTTAATTGGGTTGTAGAAAGATTTTCTTTTAAAATTCTGCACAATGTTACTTTTAATGCACCATAAAATAAATCTGAAATAACGTGAGACAGTAAGTAACGATACTAAGTTTATTTCGCTTTGTCAACATAAGAGTCAACTTTATGAATAAGACAGATAAAGTTTAAAACCTAGAGCGTCTATAATACGAAACTCTGTCGTTAAAGCCAGAGCTAACTCTGCGCGGCGTTACATAGCGCTCCTAAATAAACTAGTGGATGGAACAGACAGAAACATAGAATCCAATCTTATTACGATTGCCCAACTTATATTCCACATTACATTAATTTCTCCGGAGACGTCTCGCAAACTAAGGAATAGCAGCTGCCCCGGTCGGTCGCATGTTTATTGAGAAATTGCCTAATCTCGAAGAGCTACAAAACAAAACCACATCGGAAATGTTGAACTAAAGTATTTCTTCTCTCCAAGGATGCTAGTTGTACCCTTGTCTGCGCCAACCGATCACACCCTTAAGGCTCCCGAATTACTGTCCGGGTTGATTACCGCCCCCGCCCCGCCGTCGCCTCGCGAGCCCTCGCGCCCCGGGCCCTGCGTCAACTAATATTTGTGTTCCCTACTTATAATTTGTGTGCTAGAAAAGTTCGACAAACACCAGACATTTTATTAAGTATAACAAAACTTTTCGTGAACTTCTGTAGTGCGCTCTGGGATTGTTTATTGACATTGCCTGATCGGATCGTTACCGATCTGCAATTGAATTAGGCAACTCTAATTACCTGAGCGCGATTAACATACATTAATTTGTGGGGTAGAACATAATAAGACGGTGTGCGTTTCAGAATAATAAATCTCATTTGAATAACTCGTAAAACCTCTTTAATGAATTGCTACCGACTTTAATAAGTAATAAATATTTATGTATGTGTACGCGTTCCTCGGCGAAAATAAATTTCAATTTATCGCCTCCTCTGCTTATTCTCATTAGAGTAAAAGATGTGAAAAACATTTTATCAGCAAACATCAACGAATATTTCTATCGTAAATATCCTCTTCACACGCCATAAAGGTACACAAAAAGGCACAAGGTTTTAATGCTCTTACCTACGTTCTTGATTTTTCACCAAAACGGAAAAATGTGTTCATTGGCGCGAAACGAAATCATCGTCCCAAATACGTCTGTGAACAACAAAGACCGCCTCGGTACGTGTTTTACATATTTTTCTTTAAACAGGACAGGATATTTACTGGCTCACACATATATGGGTTTAAGGGGTAAACAATGGAGCTGCAAATAGGTATGTGCCTGCTTCAGGCAAACAGTCCATTTGACAGCACAATACAACCAATTTAGAAAGTAGTATTGTCCTTATATTTGAAAAGGTTATTGATTTTCTTTTCATTAATAGGCATATCAAGCCAATATACCACTTATCTATGGGTATGTTCTTATGGGGGTAGGGGTCATGCATAACTGATATGAATACTATTGCGTGATTACATATTCTTGCAAAGCTGTTTTTTATAATTATGTAAATAAACAAATCTGTTTATTATGTTGGATTGATTGGTATATTGCACTACAAATGTCTGATATGTCAATATATTATAGGAGCCTGCTTGAAATTGGCGGAAGTGAAAAGTGTACAAATAAAAAACAACAGTTTTCGAATAATGAGTAACTATTTTGTAGCAGAATATATTCGATTTCTCGTTCTAACCTTCTCAGCGGCGGGTTACACAACAGGTTATCGTCCACATGCGACATCTTTGTGAGGTCTAATCCGAATTTAAACTTTATATACCTATAGGTAAAAAGGGGTGAAGGTAGATTATACCCGGAATATGTTAAAATTATGGTACGTCATTGATAATCTAAAAAACATAATTTTATATTACACATATGTTCAGAATTAAAGTGGTTGTAATATTGGTTTTTAGGGTTCCGTGTCTGAAGGGTCGAAATCTTATTACTATTACGCTACTATTACCAATTGTATAAACATAAAAGCACACTATTGTGAATGTAGCTTAACAACTACACCACCAATATCGCAGCGTCATGTCTGTGCGTCGAATAGAAGTTCTTATTATTAAGCAATGATTTATAACTCAAGATAGGTTATAGGCGTTCCAAAATTTAAGCGCTTACCTTGTGACAAATTGGACAAGTTGCCTTTAGTCGCGGCTGGACAAGCGTGAAATCAAGTGAAATGCACACCGAAAGAGACCAGCTTATGTTTAACAACGAGTGTGACAAAGATGGATGGAATGAGAAAATTAATCAAAAATAAATAACAGATTTCTTCGTAGGCACAGAAATAAATATGGAAGTATTTTTTGTGCTCCTCAAGTATGAGTATAACCTATCTATGGTTATATAATATCATTGATTATTAAGTATTCAAACATCCTTGAAGCCGAAATGTGTCACGTACCGAGCGGAGACTAGCGCGTTGTAAACTACGTCTTTGCCAACGTTTTTCCAATATAGTGTTAACACTTTGTGTACCAATCGACTTAGGTATCAACTGCAAGTGAACAGCAGCTCTGGCTCACAGTAGAGTTTAACGGCAGTAACCAGTTTTGATTAAGAATTGTAGAGATTCAATCTAAGCGTACAATGTGGATTGTGGAGTGAAGTGAAGGTTGCTCGTTTGTCTGCTGTTGATTGTGCTGAATAAGAATACTAAGTATAACCGATAATTGGATACGGATTCGCACGCCGTGAGATGGTTCTCACGGCGTGCGAATCCTATCCTATCAATGTAAAGACCGCCTAAGAAAGTTGCATTTAGTATTTTGCTAATGAAAAACCTTACCAACACACCGGTATGACGGCGATAGAAATATGTGGGTATACGTATATAAAATTTTTTCTTCGCGCTATCCCAGAATTTTGCCACGGCTCATGGGAGCCTGGGGTCCGCTTGACAATTAATCCCAAGAGTTGACGTAGGCACTAATTTTTACGAAAGCGACTACCATTTAACCTTCCAACCCGGAGGGGAATCTAGGCCCTATTGGGATTAGTCCGATTTCCTCACGATGTTTTCCTTCACCGAAAAGCGACAGGTAAATATTAAATGATGTTTCGTACAAGTTCTGAAAAACTCATTGGTACACGCCGGGGTTTGAACCCGCGACCTCCGAATTGAAAGTCGCGCGCTCTTACCGCCAGACCACTCCAGCGCTTACAAAAACATACGAATAGCATCAACATCTAGGCACCTTGCTCGCATATCGTTACGCGTGAGATGCACGACTACGAGTCGTGTCAAGGTGCAAGTCGACGACGGCGGCAGCGACAAGCATAGTGTGGGTCCGATCGCTGTGGCTCGCTCCAACTTATGGTCATCGCTGCCGCCGTCGCAAGTCGCGCAATGTCGTGGCAGAGCCGTGAGGGATCGTCAAAGTCGTATCGTAACCAGATCAAAACCTTAACGAATTTTAATACAGAATTGACCCCAAGGCCTTATTTAGTACTAAGTATTCTGTGTGCTGCGGATTCGGCGATGGGTGGAGCATGTCGGACGCATTAAGACGGATCGCTGTAGTAATCAGTTAATGCATTATGCGGTTTAAACTGCAACATGGAGAGTTTATACAAATATTACCGCAATGCTGAAGCGTTTTTTTTAGTCATCATGAAATTTATATACCTACTACTACTAGTACAGAAATTATAGTTAGCGTGAATACTTGGTATATTATTTTTTTGTATTAAACTAATTTTCACTTCTTTCTGGTTTTATTTTTCAGTCTTTGCTAAAATATATATCTGTAGAAAAATTACAACGTTTAGTAACAGTTTGATTACATTTTAAAATTTTGCTAAACAGTCTCTTTTTATAAGAAGTGTACCTAAAACATGTGTAGTTATTTTTCTTAATATCTATTATCTTTTTTCGCCTATATTTTGGTACGATGTTTCATGGTAAACTTTAAGTAGGTCCTGAACTAATATTGTTCAATTCAATTCAATTCAAATTCAATTTGTTGCCTAAATACATATTGACATAAAAAGCTGAGAAAATGATAAAAGGGAATCTTAGTCTATGTATATCAACACATGATCTAGCAGTTATCTACCCTTAACCTTTCTATTAACCTAACACGTTTGGTACGTAAGTATAAAATAAAGTATTAAATTTGTTTTTGTTAAACCCTGGCTTCGTAATGGTTGCCCCATCGCCATAGCGTCCAAAACTAAGGTGCACATTTAAGAGACAGATGGCGTCATTCGGATAATTCTGTTATCAGCCGCGAGAGGGCGCCCCTGCGCTCGTATACTCAGACGGCCGTTTCCTGCGACGTTAAATCCTTATAAAGGTAACTGTGCTACTGAAAAACTCCCTATTTCTGTGACAAAGTGCGCTTTTAACCGCCCAAGTGAAAATTCTACGAGATTTTGTTTTTATCCGACGAGATACCAATCTTGCCCTCGCAGCAAAAAAAGAAAGCCCGATTTCAAGACAGCCTTATTATTTTCCTATTACAATGTCAAAATATAATAAAGTTTCTGTAATAGTTTTGTTATTAAGTATATCGCGTCGCACGGCGCGCAATCAGCAGTTTGTGAACTATGTAGCTATCTGTAGCGACAGCGATATCGCATAAACATAGAAACATAAATAATTCCTCTCTTTAGATTTATCGGCTATTGCATGTGCGACTTGAATCTGTAGCTTTTACTTTTACGCACTAAATCATATTTATATGATTAACGACTGCTGACGTATGAAAACAAGGTGAGTGGAAGGTAGGGTGTGAGATAAGTAGACATTAAGAGCCAACAGGAGTGGTCATTTCTCCATACAAACGTACTCGACTGTTTCCTCCGTGGGTTTTGAAGCTAGAGCAATGATTTTTTCAACACAGATTAATATTGTCAATATCTGTGTCGGACCGTTTTGATTTTTTTGATATTTTTGTTTTTTAAGGCGCTAGAGCCCTTCAAAAATGGCCAAAATGGCCTAATTGACTATGCCGCAATGAGAGGCGTGCTATTCAAAACTGACATCAATTAGTCAAAAAAGCAAAACGGTCCGACACAGATAATGTCATAATCATTTAGATTTCCAAATTTGGTTACGATTGGTTAAGTTTTGGAGGAGGAAACAGTCGAGTACGAAACCTCGATTTTTGATATTTTTACGCAGGATTTTTCGCCTTGTCCTTATCGCACTAGTTTTAGGAGCCGCTTCCGTTAGCGAGACGGGTATATTTACCTAAAATATTTTAATCTTAGCTCCTGTTGGCTCTTAATAGTGCTACTTTTAGTAACAGAAACATTGTTATTAAAGATCGGTTTGTCATCAAAATTGTTCCACCGGAAAACGAACAAGATTATTTTCCACAGCATTGTAAATAATCGCATTACGCATTAAAATTCGAGTTCACATTTCGGCTGGAACTGACACACTCGTTACCAACAATGTGGACAATTTTATCGGTTCAGTTCCTCTATTCATTCCAGCATACAAAAAGTAATTTGAAGTACTGATCCGGATGAGCGCTTACTTAGGTATCTATTTTTGAGAGACGCACCGAGACTTAAAACGAGTGGAGCTGACTTCCGCGCATATGTGAGAAGGCACGCACCGTCTCACACGTCCATGTCGTGCTTACGAACACGGTAAACACTTACATTATTCTATTCAACAGATTCCACTCCCCTCTGTAAAGGCGGTATTCCTTTCTGTTGCATTTAAATCATTTCGCAACGACTCGACACTCTTCGGCACTTTAGTGCAATATTAATAAAGAATTTTCATCGTCGTATGAACCTGAAGAGGTTAGATTCAAGTGGATTAAGTAAATCGCCATGAAACCACTATGGAATATTGGAGTGGCAAGCAGGCTTCGTCCCGTGAGTGGCTAGTAACAATGACGACGCAGATAAAGAGGGTCGATAACGTGAAATAGCAACGTGAAAACGTGGCGAGAAAATAGCATTATTAACCTCCCGGGCATAATACGCGTGCCAGTGCGCCAGATATGGTAATGATTATGTAAATCCCCTCCTCACAGGTACATCTCGGGAACGTTATGTACTTATTAAAAGCAAGATTGCGAGACCGAGGGGATTGTCTCACAAAAAGTTTGTCCGACCTTCAAAAGACTCCAAGTGTTTACCGCCCTCTCAAATTTTACGACGTTAGTAATTCGAAATCTCAGGTTTCCTGAAATCGGACTATCGACGCTGCAGTTTTACTTGGCGACTCTCTTTTCAATTTTCTTAGTTTGCTGCCACTCGATGCAGGGAAGCATTATATGGCTAGATTCTTATCTCTCTCGAAAGCTATTTAGCTAAATGGAATTTACAGAGCCCGCACTGCAGTTCGACAAAGTACATTGCAATATTTAAAATCTTGAATTTTAAGTCTAAAACCGAGGCATTGTATTATGTGTCTAAGATTTCTCAAGAATCTTTTTACGAAACTCCTCCTGTGTCCCTTTTTCATAATGCACTTCGCAAAATTAAAAAGTATCCTCCGCTGTGAACATATTTTCAAGTGAAAACTTCTTTAGCGGCGCTGTGCAATTTTTGGGGTGGGGAAAAAATTATAAACTCGAGACAGCGTAAGGCGATCACGTGACCGTAAGCCCCATAAGGTGGCCACTCGTAATTTAAATGGCATTTAAATCAATAAAGAAAAACTCAATGTTATTTTACATTTATGTTGCGGACTCCTTTTCAAGACCCTTTACCTAGATGTTCAAATAATTTGACGTTGTCATGGCAGTATGTAAATAAACATGTCAATGAAAAAGTGTGATCTTATTTGAGAATGATAATAATATATAATAAATAAATAGAATACCTCCGCTAAACGTATTTATCGTGTTACCGGGCGTCGGTAACATAGTGAGGTGAGTTTTCACTTCTATCGGCACTCCCAGAGTGCAACCGTTGTTGCTTGTTTATTTAACTAAATAAAGAGCTTCAAAGAGATTTAAACGGAATTGAGAGTTCATGAAAGTTCTAAATTATCCATTTTATGTACGCTTTTGAAAAGTAGGTACATATCCGGTAAACATTCGTCAACAATTACACAAAGCAATGTTTAAGATGTTTAACTTGAAGCACCTAATTGAGCCCCGTTAATCAAGATTCAAGAGTACAAAGTTTTAACAAGTGCTTAAATTGTTTACCTCAAACAAAAAACATCGACATTCAAAGCATTTCTGAGATGTTGTTGCTTACACTGAAAGGGCTGAACACGAAGTGTATAATGCGAATATAAAATATTGAAAGCAGGCGCTGAGCGTCAAAAAACTGAACCCGAACCTCGTTAATGAACTTAATGAGTAAAGAAACTGAGTTGTATCACACGAATAAGTTTACGAAAGCATCTCGCAAGTTTCTATTCTGAATGCTGGTGCTACAAGCCGGAGTATTCGTTTAACTTGCACGGAGCAAAATTAAATGCATCATAAAATAAATACAGTCTTATTTCATGTTTCAAAATTTCCCAACTGTTTAACATGATATCCAAACTATTTTGCGCATTATTCGTTGATTATGCATTTGCCTGTAATGATTAAGAAGATTATCTACTCAAAGGTTAACTGGAAGAGATCCCTCAAAGGGATAATTTCGCCTTTGTACTTCTTACTAATTGTATGTTATTTTTAATATGTCTTTTTGTACAATAAAGAGTTTACTACTATTACTATTATCTGTGAAATCGGTAATTATGTGATTGAAGGAGACAATTATACACCTAAATGCAAAAAAAGGGTCATTTTGTATATATGTCGCAGTAAGATAGATAAAGCCGTTATATAGTTATAACCCTAGGGATATAATTATATGTCGTAACATAGTTATACGAAAGCGATTCATTACTATCTTACTAGGAATATAACTATAATACGTCTTTAGTTTAGTGATATAGTTATATTACTGGATTCAGTTTAGTGAAATAATTGTAGGTAGGAGTGCGGCGGTGCGGCGGAGGTATAGTTATATCCCTAGGGATTTAGTTATATGCCGTATAGTACGTATTATAATCATATTCCTAGTAAGATAGTAATTGTAGGTAGGAGTGCGGCGGAGGTCTAGTTATATCCCTAGGGATATAGTTATATGCTGTATAGTACGTATTATAATCATATTCCTAGTAAGATAGTAATAAGTAATATATTACTTTAGTAGTATATTACTTTTACGTAATATTGCTAAAAAGTATTACAACTAATTGCAACCAACAAAGTTGATTTTGTAATAAAAATAAAAACGAATATACTTACTGTTTTCATTGATTCCCTGGCAGATTTATAACCATTTAACCACATTAGTTTAGTCAAATACCGTATTATAATCATATTCCTAGTAAGATATTACTATTTTACTAGGAATATGATTATAATACGTACTATACGGCATATAACTGGGATCCCTTTGTTTCCCACATATTTATTGCTTCGAATTTCGATACTCAGAAATTGATATCCATATGATTTATGAACATAATCATCAATAGTCATAATTTTTGTTAAGTACAACGTTTCATAGTTCTAATATTAATGATCTATAATATTAAACACTATAATCACAATAGTTATAAAACTGATGAGTATAACATTCAAAGATCTATCAATAATTATTCAGAAATATTTTAAGGCATATATTTCATCGTACTAATGGTCGTTAATCATATCTTTTTAATGTCATCCCTTTGTTTCCCATAAACTTACTGTATGGAATTTCGATTGTCAGAAAATGATATCCTTACGATTTATGGACATAAACATCAATAGTCATAATTTTTGTCAAGTATAATGTTTAATATTTATAATATTAAAGAGCTATAATATTAAACACTATAATCACAAAGATTATAAAATTGATGAGTATAACATTCAAAGGTGTATGAATAATTATTAAGAAATACTTTAAGGCATATATTTTAAACGACTAATTGGTCGTTAATCATTATCGTTTTAATGACTAAGATGAATTACGTCTAAGAAACATCCTTCAGATTAGGTCATTATTACTCAGAAAAATTTAAAGGTATTTGAAAGTTCATTTCATTATACTTTCGATAATATGTCTTATTAAAGTTATGATGAAAAACTTTATAAAATGATAAAAGACTTCCGATTTTACCTAATGTAAATTACGTCTTAAGCGATCAGTATAGAAACGAATTAGAACAAAAGAAACATATTTCCCCAGGTATGTAGTTCGTTAGTTACCTTGTGTCCCTCAGAGCGCAAATAGCATTGCGGGGCTCCGTCGATTCGTTGGCGAGAGTAAATGGCTTAATAAGTTACATGAAAAATAAGAAATGGCGGGAAATCAGTAAGCCAAACAAAAAAACCCTGTTTCCTCAGGTAGGTTCGTTAGTTACCTTGTGTCCCTCAGAGCGGAAATAGGAGCCCCGCGCAGCAGGGCTCCGTCGACTCGTTGGCGGGACGAAATGGCTTAATAAGCTACATGAAAAATAAGAAATGCCAGGAAATCAGTAAACCAAAAAAAACAACCTGTTTCCTCAGGTAGGTTCGTTAGTTACCTTGTGTCCCTCAGAGCGGAAATAGGAGCCCCGCGCAGCAGGGCTCCGTCGACTCGTTGGCGGGACGAAATGGCTTAATAAGCTACATGAAAAATAAGAAATGCCAGGAAATCAGTAAACCAAAAAAAACAACCTGTTTCATCAGGTAGGTTCGTTAGTTACCTTGTGTCCCTTAGAGCGGAAATAGGAGCCCCGCATAGCGGGGCTCCGTAGACTCGTTAGCGGGACGAAATGGCTTAATAAGCTACATGAAAAATAAGAAATGGCGGGAAATCAGTAAGCCAAACAAAAAAAACCCTGTTTCCTCAGGTAGGTTCGTTAGTTACCTTGTGTCCCTCAGAGCGGAAATAGGAGCCCCGCGCAGCGAGGCTCCATCGACTCGTTGGCGGGACGAAATTGCTTAATAAGCTACATGAAAAATAAGAAATGGCGGGAAATCAGTAAGCCAAACAAAAAAAAACCCTGTTTCCTCAGGTAGGTTCGCTAGTTACCTTGTGTCCCTCAGAGCGGAAATAGGAGCCCCGGGCAGCGGGGCTCTGTCGACTCGTTGGCGGGACGAAATGGCTTAATAAATGGCGGGAAATCAGTAAGCCAAACAAAAAAAACCCTGTTTCTCAGGTAGGTTCGTTAGTTACCTTGTGTCCCTCAGAGCGGAAATAGGAGCCCCGCGCAGCAGGGCTCCGTCGACTCGTTGGCAGGACGAAATGGCTTAATAAGCTACATGAAAAATAAGAAATGGCGGGAAATCAGTAAGCCAAACAAAAAAAACCCTGTTTCCTCAGGTAGGTTCGTTAGTTACCTTGTGTCCCTCAGAGCGGAAATAGGAGCCCCGGGCAGCGGGGCTCTGTCGACTCGTTGGCGGAACGAAATGGCTTAATAAATGGCGGGAAATCAGTAAGCCAAACAAAAAAAACCCTGTTTCTCAGGTAGGTTCGTTAGTTACCTTGTGTCCCTCAGAGCGGAAATAGGAGCCCCGCGCAGCGGGGCTCCGTCGACTCGTTGGCGGGACGAAATGGCTTAATAAGCTACATGAAAAATAAGAAATGCCGGGAAATCAGTAAACCAAAAAAAAAACAACCTGTTTCCTCAGGTAGGTTCATTAGTTACCTTGTGTCCCTTAGACCGGAAATAGGAGCCCCGCGTAGCGGGGCTCCGTCGACTCGTTGGCGGGACGAAATGGCTTAATAAGCTACATGAAAAATAAGAAATGCCGGGAAATCAGTGAACCAAAAAAAACAACCTGTTTCCTCAGGTAGGTTCGTTAGTTACCTTGTGCCTGTACTATATGCCCAAGTTAACATATTAACAGTAACTATACGTTACTGCCTGCGACATAATTATGCGACGCACGTAATTGTATAAATAGCATGTAAGCAATAATAGCCTATAAATATGTGTTATGTTTAGATTTACTCTCTCTCTATACTTGGATACCGAGAATACAACACAACTTCGGTAATGTTTGGTTTTACTTAAACTCCATTTCGACCCTCCGACTACCAAGTCATCTCATGGCGACCCATACCAGAAGAGAACCAGGAAAGTGAAGAATACCACGGCGCACCGCATACGAGAATGAAGATAGAAGTCAAGGCAAGAAGATCACCCTAATGAAGATTCAAGTTGAAGAACCTATTTTTCAAGAAAGAAACTTCCTGCGCATTTTCAAGAAAGAACCTTCCTATTAGAACAGAACCCTCCCACACATTTTGGAAGCGAAAGAGAAGAAAGAAAAAGATGACCAAGAAACAAAACTCAAATTAAGAAGAGACGAAGAAGGAAGAAAGAAGAGCGTTGTCCAGGGTTATCCCGGCTCGCAATTCAAGAGGTGTCCAGGGTTATCCCGGCCCACATCAAGAGGTGTCCAGGGTTATCCCGGCCCATGCTCGAGGGAGTCCAGGGTTAGCCCGGCCCGTCATCGTCGTCGGAGCAGAGGCAGCCACATGCAGCGTCAGCGAGTGCCACATGGAGGTGCCAGCTCGCCAGCAGCGTCACGCGACCGCCCGCCCGTGCCAGCGCGGAATGCAGCGTCGACATAACCTACTTACGGGAGTACATTGCCCGCTACTAATGTAAGTTAGATATAACTTTATTATTATGTTTTATTATTTCGTCACGATATTTAGCGAATGATAGGTATCCTAATTTTAGCCATTGTATGTAATTAATTGTAGCCGCGAATTTATTATGCTAGCCGAATTACAGTCCATACGCGACAGATTAAATAAATTAAGAGAAGATATTGTAAAGTTAGGTCCAGAGAGGCGACGGAAAGAAATAGGTAGGAAGAAATTAGACGAATCGAACGAACTGCATAACCGTGCGGCGGATATTGTGTCTCAGTTACAGGAGCAAAAGGCAAACTTTGTGCCTTCGGAAATAGAGTTAGCTAATAAGCATATAAACGATATTATCGAGACTTACAGTAGGATAAAAATAGCATTACAATTTTTCGATACGGAATCTCAAACAGAGGTAAAAATGGCTAAGCCCAGTTTTGATGTCAAGACGGCCATCGCCTTGTTGCCCGTCATGACGGGGCAGGAGGATACCACTAAGCAGTTGATAGACGGCATTCTAATGTACAGTTCCATTATTAATAGCGAAACTCAACAGGTTTTAATAGAGTTCGTCCTGAAAACAAGACTCTCATCTAGCGCTAAGCTCAGATTAAAGACGTCATATACTAGCGTAGAATTACTTATCGCGGATATGCGTACATTCTTACTACCTAAAAAATCGTCCGAATCGATTCAGGCTCAACTGTACAGAGCTAGGCAAGGTAGGAGAACTATAGAGGCATTCGGAGCCGAGATCGAGGATCTTTTTATCAATCTGACCATATCCCAGGCCGACGGTAACGATAGCAGGTACGATATACTTCGTCCACTGAACGAGAAATCAGCTATTAAGCGTTTTGCAGACGGTTTAGCAGATCCCAAGTTAAGTACCATAATATCATCTAGGCAATTTACATCACTGCCCGAAGCGATCAGGACGGCCATTGACGAACACAGTTCATCACCACGACAGGATCAGGTCCTACATTATGGGAGCGGACATTCCCGTAATAATTACGGGAACCGGAATGCCCACACTGCGCGTTACAGTAGGAATAGGGGTAGAAATTTTAACGCAGGTAATAAGAATACATTCGGGACACGGTATTACTCTAGTAATAACCGTAACATAGGTATTTCGCAACACGTCCCGCCAAATAGAGTTAAACGACCTGACAATTTCGCTGACAGTGCAGCTACAGTTCGCCGACCTGCGCGCGCACCCGCTCGCCCGAATACGCGTGCGCAGCACATACAACCGTCACACGATGATGAAAAACCTAACAGGCAGTTTTTTCGTGACTAATATGAATAGCGCAATATTTAATTATAACACAGACAATTATAGCACAGTCACTTGTAGTGTAGGTAATGGATATAAGTTAAAGCTCCTGGCCGACAGCGGAGCAGCCCTGTGTGCTATTAGATACGAATATTTACAAAACAAACCCGATCTTTTTAAACAAATACAAGGATATAGCATTACCATTAATGGAGTATGTGGAGATTTAACTTCAGAGGGATATATATATTTAGAATTAGACTTTAACGGTTTCATTTGCGAAGAAAAGTTTCATGTTTTTAAGAATTTGCAATGCTCAGCCCAAGCAATTTTAGGAGAAGAATTTTTCAAACGTTACGATGCAGACATAAGTTATAAACGCAATGCATTAATTTTAGAGGACCGAGGTCAGTCCGTATCGATACCTATGCAAGTACATTCAAAGAATACGTATGTCCATAATATACCTCCGCGATGCGAAGTTATGACTCACATTACGTCACAACTAGACGATGATTGCGTAGTACTAGCCGAGGAAATGCAAGAAGGCGTTTTTGTAGCAGGTGTTATTTCAAGACCAGACAAAGGTCAAATACCCGTACGGATATTGAATACGACTGATAAGCCAGTTACTTTAGATTTATCAAAGTTAAAAGTAAACAGATTATGTAATTTTGATATTTGCAATTTTGACTCAAGGAAAATTAGCGTCAATAGAGTAAAAACCTTATTAGATCTTTTAAATTTACACACTTATTTAAACACAGAGGAACAGTTAAGTATAGAACAAATTTGCGCAAAATACGCAGATGTTTTCCATCTGCCAGGGGACAAGCTTACTACAACAAACTTGCTGGAGCACAAAATTAACTTAAAAGAAAATGCCAGCCCAGTATACGTAAAACCTTACAGGATACCACATGCCTTACGCAAAGAACTCCAAACTCAGATCCAAGATATGCTAGACAACGACATAATTGAAGAGACTACTTCCGAGTGGTCCAGTCCAGTTTTGCTTGTTCCCAAAAAGAGTGATAAGTTAGGAGAAAAGAAATGGAGATTGGTTGTCGACTATAGGCAACTAAATAATAAAATACAGGATGATAAATTCCCATTGCCCAACATAACAGAAATATTAGATTCCCTAGCAGGTAGCATATATTTTTCAAAGCTCGATCTTTCCCAAGGTTATTACCAACTAGCTTTAGACAAGGAATCCCGGAAATACACCGCGTTTACGACCGATAAAATGTATTCAATGAAGAGATGTCCCATGGGGCTCCGAACAAGCGGTAGTGTTTTCTCAAGGCTTATGACCATAGCCATGTCCGGATTAAATTACAAACAATGTTTTATATACTTAGACGATTGTATTGTCATAGGAAAATCCATGACGTCACATAACCATAACCTTACTCAAGTTTTAGAACGTTTGAGGAGCGCGAATCTTAAACTAAATCCATTAAAATGCGAATTTTTACGTAAAGAGATAATGTATTTAGGGCACAAAATAACTTCAAAAGGAGTAGAGCCCGACCCAGCGAAAGTAGATGCATTAACCAAATACCCAAGACCAACGAATACAGACGAGGTCAAAAGATTCGTAGCATTTGCCAATTACTATAGACGGTTTATTCCAAATTTCGCGAACATAGCTTATCCCTTAAATCAACTTTCCAAGAAAAACGCAGTTTTTAATTGGTCTACACAGTGTGAAGCAGCATTTTTAAAATTAAAAAATATTCTTACTAGTCCACAAGTCTTAGATTATCCAGATTTTTCGGAAAATAACACATTTACGTTACATACAGATGCATCAAAAATAGGATTAGGGGCAGTATTATCGAATGCTAGCGGGAAGGTAGTCGCGTACGCAAGTCGAAATCTTAAGCCAGCCGAAACGCGATACCCAATCATAGATTTGGAATTACTTGCCATAGTTTGGTCGACAAGACATTTTAGACCCTATCTCTTCGGGAAAAAGTTTAAAATTGTCACCGACCATAAACCATTGATTTATCTTTTTGGAATGACTGATCCTTCGAGTAGATTAACCAAATTTAGGTTGTATTTAGAAGAATTTAATTTTGATATCGAGTACATTCCGGGGCGAAACAATGCAGCTGCAGACGCATTGAGTCGCTTACCGATGAATAGTGAAGATTTAAAAAATATTAGAACAAACGTTGTATCAGTCATGACCAGAAACCAATCACGGAAACAGCGCGCGCAACAAACTTGCGATCAAGGTGACTTAGCGACAGATGTACCCGCAAACGATAGGCTTGATCAACCTAGAGTTGTAGAAATCATCAAAGCGCCAAAAAATTGTATTGAACTCATATTAAGTTCCAATTATAAGTTAAGTAAGACATGTCAAAATAAAATAATGAGTAGTAAAGGAAATTTTGAGTACGTACCAAGCAAATCATGCATATATCTAACATCCCGATCGTTATCTACCGTAGGCGTGTTAGCGAGGGAATTGGAAGAATTTTGCAAGAAGCAATGCATAAATGAAGTTATAATAATAAAAGATAAACGAAATGCGCAAGAAATAAATGAATTTTTAGCTAGCTACAAATGTGATATTCCTAGGATCCTTGTAACAAAAGGTGTTACGAAAGTATACGATAAAGAGGAAATAAGAGTTATTTTGAACGATTTCCATCTATTACCCACGAGTGGCCACGCGGGGGTTAATAGAATGTTAAACAATATAAGACGTCATTACTTCTGGCCAAGAATGAGCCACGATGTATACGAATACGTAAAGAAATGTGCACATTGTCAACACAATAAACACACTAATAGATACATTAAGGAGCCAATGGTTATAACTACAACACCAAGCTCATCCTTCGAAAGAGTTTCTTTAGATATTTTAGGACCTTTAGAAGTAGATAATTATAACTATAAGTACGTATTAACAATTCAGTGTGAACTGACTAAGTTCGTCGAAGCATACCCTTTAGAGAGGAAAGACACAGAGTCTGTAAGCAAAGCATTTGTAAATAATTTTATTTTAAGATATGGCGTACCAAGCGACATCATAACGGATCAAGGTACCGAATTTATGTCCAGTGTATTTAGCGATATTTGTAGATTATTAGGTATCAATAAACTACACTCGACTGCTTACCACCACGAAACTATAGGAGCACTCGAGAACACGCACAAGAACCTAGGAGCTTACCTTAGGATACAATGTAGTAATAACCGCACAGACTGGAGTACCTGGTTAAGCTATTGGTGTTTTTCGTATAATACCACCGTACATACCGAGACGCAATATACGCCATTCGAATTAGTTTTCGGCAAACACTGTCGTTTACCGAATAATTTAATTTCTTCTGTCGACCCTCTCTATAATTATGATAGTTATCCTAAAGAATTTAAGTATAGGTTACAAAGAGCTCAGTCAGAAGCTAGAAATAATTTAATGTCTAGTAAAGTAAATAGAAAATTAATGTATGATAAGAAAATGAATTCTGTACAATATAAACCAGGAGACTTAATACTTTTAAAAAATCAAGTAGGCGATAAATTAGACTCCATTTATAACGGACCTTACAAGGTCATAGAAGATATGTCACCGAATGTTAAGATATTAAAAAATAATCAGGTTTATATAACTCATAAAAATAACACTAAGATGTATTTTGAAACTAAGTAATAACTAGTAATTATTATATTCAATTATAATTAAAAAAAAAATGTAAATGCAACTGCGTGTGTCACATTTTTTTTCTCCTTTGTGGGGGTGAAGAGTAACTTTCCAGGGAGGTGTACTATATGCCCAAGTTAACATATTAACAGTAACTATACGTTACTGCCTGCGACATAATTATGCGACGCACGTAATTGTATAAATAGCATGTAAGCAATAATAGCCTATAAATATGTGTTATGTTTAGATTTACTCTCTCTCTATACTTGGATACCGAGAATACAACACAACTTCGGTAATGTTTGGTTTTACTTAAACTCCATTTCGACCCTCCGACTACCAAGTCATCTCATGCCCCTTAGAGCGGAAATAGGGCTCCTTCGACTCGTTAGCGGGACGAACTGGCTTAATAAGCTACATGAAAAATAAGAAATGGCGGGAAATCAGTAAGCCAAACAAAAAAAACCCTGTTTCCTCAGGTAGGTTCGTTAGTTACCTTGTGTCCCTCAGAGCGGAAATAGGAGCCCCGCGCAGCGAGGCTCCATCGACTCGTTGGCGGGACGAAATTGCTTAATAAGCTACATGAAAAATAAGAAATGGCGGGAAATCAGTAAGCCAAACAAAAAAAAACCCTGTTTCCTCAGGTAGGTTCGTTAGTTACCTTGTGTCCCTCAGAGCGGAAATAGGAGCCCCGCGCAGCGAGGCTCCATCGACTCGTTGGCGGGACGAAATTGCTTAATAAGCTACATGAAAAATAAGAAATGGCGGGAAATCAGTAAGCCAAACAAAAAAAAACCCTGTTTCCTCAGGTAGGTTCGTTAGTTACCTTGTGTCCCTCAGAGCGGAAATAGGAGCCTCGCGCAGCGGGGCTCCGTCGACTCGTTGGCGGGACGAAATGGCTTAATAAGCTACATGAAAAATAAGAAATGCCGGGAAATCAGTAAACCAAAAAAAACAACCTGTTTCCTCAGGTAGGTTCGTTAGTTACCTTGTGTCCCTTAGAGCGGAGCGGGGCTCCGTCGACTCGTTAGCGGGACGAAATGGCTTAATAAGCTACATGAAAAATAAGAAATGGCGGGAAATCAGTAAGCCAAACAAAAAAAACCCTGTTTCCTCGGGTAGGTTCGTTAGTTACCTTGTGTCCCTCAGAGCGGAAATAGGAGCCCCGCGTAGCGGGGCTCCGTCGACTCGTTAGCGGGACGAAATGGCTTAATAAACTACATGAAAAATAAGAATTGGCGGGGAAATCAGTAAGCCAACAAAAAAAACCTGTTTCCTCAGGTAGGTTCGTTAGTTACCTTGTGTCCCTCAGAGCGGAAATAGGAGCCCCGCGTAGCGGGGTTCCATCGACTCGTTGGCGGGACGGAATGGCTTAATAAGCTACGTGAAAAATAAAATTGGCGGGGAAACCAGTTGGCCAAACAAACGCGTGTATGTAAACAAGTATTAGGCATAAGGACAGTGACGGAATTTAAAGGTTTGTCACAAATTGTCATACTTTACATGTTCAAAAGTGACAAAACTTCAAATCCCGTGACTGTACAATTTTATTGTACGTCTTTCTTGAGTGCCTAATTTGCTTGCAGGGACACGTTTGTTTGCTTGATTGCCGCACCATGACTTTACACTTGACGTTTACATTAGCCACTGCGTGCATTAGAATTTAACGTCAGATGCAAATTTAATATTTTTGCCGTATAGCGTTTGATAGCCAAACTTTTGCACACGCCGGAAAATTATTTGCCCTAGATGAAAGAGACATCCCTTCATCGTAACATTATCGAATAATCTTTTAATGCTATTATGTGAGGCTTTTTCAAAATCTAAGACAACATATCTAGGTGAAAAATTCAAATTGTATGATTCACAACATTCCATAATAGTCGAAAAAAGCATGTCAGCTTTGCTTGTCTTTGTATGTACATAAAGCAAAAATTAAGGGAAATGTTTTCGATTCCATAATGCAGCCGTGAATACTGTATAGTACTTACGGGACGATTTCGAAGGTTCCATCCATTAGTAGAAATTTTGCTTTGCATAGATATGACAATAAAGTTTCAGTAGTATATATTATTATCCTTTTTTTGTCAAATTGTTTGTCCAATATTATAATATTTTCACTATTATCATCATTCTGTAATAAATCTTTCTGTTATTGAAAATCGATGTCTTGCGGCTCTGGTAGTGCAAATTCCTTTTTCCTTAATCGATAAATGCTTTGCCTTAAATTTGCCATAGTCGGTAAATGTGGTAATACTTCTGAAGACGTCGATGCAACACTTTCATTTAATAGTTGTGATGGTTTCACGGTTAAGTTTTTTTTGCATTATCTTTCAAACTATTTACTGACTTTGCTATTTCCAACTTTAAAGCATCAGATTCGTGATTGTGCTCATATTTCGATGATTTCAGGAATAAATTCTTACCATTTTTCGGATCTAATTGTGTTATACAACGTGATTGGCACTTGAAATCCTTATTACTGCGTAGCTCACACATCCAATAATATTTTTCATCTGACTGGTTGTTTTTTTCATAAGTAAACCCATCGATGTGTAATTTCAGGCCTCCTCTTTTAGTTTTGAATAACTCGCAGTACACTTTATCACTTTCACCTTCGTCCGACATAATTATTTGCAATCACGAGACAAACAAAACAGTGTTAACTATATCATGAGTTAGCGACATAGATGCGTTTAAACCAATCACTCTCTACCCTCTTTATTTTTCCTCAAGTACCCACTTTAATTATAAAGCGGTCTGGAAGAACGCGTTCACTAACATCTATTTTTGTTGTTAATATTTTATGAAATGTAAGTAATTATTTTAATTGAACAAGATTTTAATATAAGAGTATCTAACAAGAATTCTTATATATATTAAGAGTGTTTTTATTGATTGTGACATTATGAAGGCTGCCAACACCATGACAACAACACCGTTGAATGTTATAGCTAACTAATCACGTGACTACCTATGATTATAACCTGCGAAAAAAGTCCTTATAACAATTATTATAAGGAAGTTTATTTGCCTTCAACGTTATGTAATGGTAACATCTGGACTTTGAATATAATGAGTAACAAATTTTATGGCTAACAATAAAGATGACCTACAAAAATTGAAAATGCAATTTGTAATGTTTAATTTTATAACTAATGATAATTATGATGGAATACGTTATGGACTAAAAAAAATCGGTACATAATATTTATGGAAAACAACAGAGACCTCCTACTTATCATTATAACCTGCGATAAAAGACCTTACAACAATTATTATAATCAAGTTTATTGCCTTCAACATTATGTAATGGTATACCATCTGGACTTTGAATATTATGAGTAACACATTTTATGACTAACAATAATGATGACCTGCAAAAATCGGAACTCCAATTTTTATTGTTAAATTTTATGAATATTGACAATATGACTAATAAAAATTATGATGGAAAACGTTATGTACTGATAAAATCGGAACAAAAAAATTATGTGAACCAATAGAGACCCCATATAACTATATCCCTAGGGATATAACTATACCTCCGCCGCACCGCCGCACTCCTACCTACAATTATTTCACTAAACTGAATCTAGTAATATAACTATGTCACTAAACTAAAAACGTATTATAGTTATATTCCTAGTAAGATAGTAATGAATCGCTTTCGTGTAACTATGTTACGACATATAATTATATCCCTAGGGCTATAACTATATAACGGCTTTATCTATCTTACTGCGACATATACATGTATGCAAAACCTGTATAATTAAGGCTCAACTAGGCTATATTTATTTGTCTATTTAAACTTTATTGTACAATATTTATAACAAATAAAGTATAAATATTATATAATTTAATTATATCCATTAATGTACATGTACACAATAAATGACAAATAAACAAATATAGCGATAAATAATCCATACTAACGGTAATAAACTTACATAAATAATAATAAATATACCTACTATAATGAAATAGACTGACATATTATACTCGTCTATTACCTACTTTATGTACCCAGTACAAAATGTACTACTATGACTACGATCGATGGACAATTTAACCTGTAATTAATTAACCATTAATTAATTATACACGTGATGAATGAGAAAAAAATATGATGTCATGGTGAAATACTCAACAGGGCCGTCCGCCCCCTCTAGGAGGCCACAATTCAAACTTACATTTCGACATCAAAATGATCTCATTTTGTTCTCATTCCCCTGTGTGTCACGCTCGCACCAATACATGTACGGATCAGTAAGAGCGAAATGCACGCGCGAAGCTTAACTAAATGACATCATTTAGATATCATTTTGACGTCAAAGTGTACGTTCGACTTGGGGTCCACGTTTCCGGCATCCACGTTTCCTCAAACCGAAATTTCGTAATAAATACCGTGAACATAGATGGTAGGATCCTATAGATGTGTAATACGCGTGCGTCCATGAGATACAGAACATACGCAATGCAACATATGATTGGTCGAGTTTATTTGCTGCCCACCATAAACAATACTAATTTTTTTTTACGGAATTAAAAATATGAGACAAGTACCTATGTACAAACAATAATAGCGATTTCTCTGCTACTCCTACTGAAAGATACGTAAGACTATCCCGTTCGGTCATTTCCCCCCACCCCTCATGCCTGATCCAGTTATACTAGATTGATGACCGTAAAGTAATGTTTTCAAATCGTAACCTTTAGCCAATTACGGTGGATAACATCGTTAAAAAAACTGATTTTATATATATTTAGTTTTAGTATTGCTCGTTCCTTAAAAACCTTGTGGTCGGTATATGTATATGCCCACTTCCCGTTATCAGCGGCTTGAAATGGTACGTATGTGGCCACTACACTGCTAGAACCATACAACGATTTTCGATTTTTCAATGTTAACGGTAGGCCGTCAGGGTTACATTGGCCTCGTTAGCGGATAACTGATGTTTCAGTTAAATCTTTGAAAAAGTTGGGGTTAGATATCACAATTTCATACATAGACTAGGAATCCTCTAGACGGAGTTTAGAGCAATTATTTCATGAAACCGATACTGCCAAAAATACTGGGGTGCGGGGGACGAGGTGAGCGAGTCCCGTGCCGTGATTGGTCCGTTCAAAGACACGGACGTCACACAAAGACACTTTGACTCGAGGATGAAGTAAAACTACCGTATATTTGTGGCAGAGGGGGTAGCGCTACTATGCTCAGTCTAGAGGATGTCTTGTCTGTGATTTCATACCACCCACCAAAGTCGTATATTTCAACTTCTGGATCACTGATGGTTCCCAAGTCGAAAAGTATTAGGTAGGTAAACAAGTAGAAGTAAAATATAATGGTAAACAAATCTATAAACCCACTAAAAATATTTTATATATTCGTCTAAGATACGATAAGGTTTTCAAAGATGCGATAAGTTTATATTATTATGATATTAATTAAGTAGAGAAATGTTACGTCTAAAAATTAGTGGAAAAATCCTTTATACTTGATAAAACATTTCCTTTTATATTTTTTGTAACATCTTTTATCGGTTTTTATCAAAGAAACGCAACAAAGGCTTGACAGGAAAATTGACACTAGAAAATATTGGCGAATAACGCCAACAAAAACTCGGTCTGAAAAACTATGCGATACCTACGTACTCAGTAAAATGAAATACGTAGTCGGCACCGGCCTTCGAAAAATGGTTTAATATCGAAATGTGATCACTTAGCGCAATCTCTTACCAAAGAAAAAAAAACACAGAAAATTCCCGAATGTACTTAGCTTTTACCAGAAACCGAAATATGTTTCAATTTTCATGAAACACACAAAAACAGTTGGATAGGCGGCCCAATCCATTCCTTTTTTGTATTAGATGAATGAGTTTTGCGTTTTTTCCGCTACATGCGTTGTGCTCACGATTTTATAAAATATTGGAATATATTATTTAAATTACGAGTGTTGGCATACCATCAGTTTTATGATTGTATGACTGTTACCAAGTAACCCTTAATTCGTTTCTGTCTATTTTCTGGTCAAGTTTTAAGATATTGAAGGTATTGATTAACTAAATTTGAACGCATAGGTACATAGTAGTTTCCATCACCTCGATTTATCAAACCTAGAAATAGTTAAGTATTCATGGAGATACGGCTATAGAATTCTTCGACGTTGCAAAAGCACCCAAGAGGAAAATATTTACGCTTTTTCGAAATGCAGAAATCAAGTAAAAGGCTTGCGAATAAAACGAAAGTACCAACGGTGCAGTAATAATGCTTACCTTCTGAAATATGAGTGAGGCATCCAAGCGTGCCGCAATGCTGGCGAATCATCGGAAATGAGCAAGTAATTAGTGCAGTCTTGATATTTCGTAAGATTATTTTTTTAAGAGGCAACAGGAGTGGTCATTTCTCCATACAAACGCACTCGACTGTTTCCTCCGTGGGTTTTGAAGCTAGAGCAATGATTTTTTCAACACAGATTAATATTGTCAATATCTGTGTCGGACCGTTTTGATTTTTGAGATTTTTGAGATTTTTACGCAGGATTTTTCGCCTTGTACTTATCGCACTGGTTTTAGGAGCCGCTTCCGTTAGCGAGACGGGTATATTTACCTAAAATATTTAAATCTCAGCTCCTGTTTCGTCTTAACCATTTTATCGTGGGTTACTTTTGCGAGCTTGGTCAGACATGAAATATAGAGATGGCTTCACTTAAATTCTGATAAATAGCAACCGATTGCTTTCATGTTTTCACTAATAACTTTGTAAATATTCCAGTGTCTCTAATCTAACGTTTATTTGAACAATTAATACATATGTATTAAATAATATTATTTAACATTATATGAAAATGACTCTATGAATTTTACTTTATTAAATAAAATAATTATCATTTATTATTTATTTATTTCTTGACTAGCGCTAAGATAAAAATGCCAAACGTATATAGACAGCCACCTTACTCACAGATATGTAGACTAATGAATGATAATAAATTCAAAATACTTAATCATTATTATCCATAGTTGGTTGTTCTTGTATCAATAGGAACTAGTGCGCACTAAACGGTATAGTCTCATATGGCTAAGCATTTTGTTTATAACACTTGACTACTCTGATGCTCGTATGCCTGTCGCCTGTAAAGGGTTAGACATGTCGTGCAATCTTCGACTTAAAATACGTGAGTGACTCGTTTTGATTATGTCTGTCTCATTGTAGTTTTGGTTATTAAAATAATTTCCGTCCAATTGAAAATATTAACAACAAAAACAATAGGTTCATAATAATTAAAATAAAATTGTCTGCCTAAATAAATGTAGCATGAATTTCTCGAGGATATTATACGGTTAACTATAAGTTTGATTATAAGTGCTGCTTCATAAAGTGGTATCTTTGTTTTTATTAAGTCGCACGTTGTCGTCCCCGATCTAATCACGAACAGTCCCGTGCGTCATTTGCCTGCTCCTCTGGTACAAGTTTGATTTCCGTGTCGTGTAGTTTTATCAAAGCGTTAAAGGAAAAATATTTTTAAACGTCACTGAACCTAAAAAAAATATTGAATCTATGAATACTACTTAGTATATAAAAATTATAAAACAACATTGCCCTCTCCCTGGTTCCCGTTTCTACTATAGTCTCGGTTATGGGCCCGATTCGGATTTTGAACTGGAGATCTATTAGATATCTATTAGATATCACCAAGATACGACAACGATATTTTTAAGATCTAGCCTGTCAAATTTGACATTTACGCGATTCTGGACATACTCTTGAACGATTTCCACAAGATATGACTTGGAGATTCAATTCACGTCTAATAGATATCTAACACTATCTAACGTAAAAGTGACATTGGTTGCCCGAATTGAGCTGCAAAATAGAACTACTTGAAATCTAAACTATAACGTATCTAGTACGGTCGTCTCTTGTGAATATCTTTAAGTTCGAATACGGCAGTCTATTCTAACGGAATTAATGTAAACACACTACTGTCACTGTCAAAGTGACACTCGCAGTCAAGTCTATACAATGAATTCTTATATACCTATCGAAAGAAAGCAATGCACATGTGGCACCTCTGGAGTTGCAATCGTAGGTACATGATCTTACCATTAGGGTAACATTCAATTTCTGACCGCAGCTGCACTACTGGTACTGAACGCGGCGCTGTTACTGTCAATTCCATAGTAAAATGAACAGTAGTGCAGCTGCAGTTGGAAATGGACTGTCACCTTTAGGCGACGTTTGTTTACGACACGCAAACTCCAAATTAGATTGAACCAAATGCAAAGGATGTAAGCTCCAAAGAAACAACTTATTTATGCCAAAAGCAAGTAACAATAAGAAGCGAGATCGTGGAAAATCACCGGGTAGCGAGTTGCAATTAGCGGGCGAACACCCAGCGGAAATAAATAACGATATTTGCTTCCAGCCGCAGATCCGGGTAAAAAATAAGTTAAGTACAAGTACCGACACGAATATTGAGTGCTCGATAAAAATAATGCGGGTAGCATGGATTATGTGCTTGGTAAGTACAAATTGCACTGTATTTATAATCTAGTATTTTTATTAACTGTTGAAGTTTAGGGATTATATTTTTGTGTCGATACAATATGACGAAATTATACCACAACGAGCAATATTGGACATAAAAAAGGTGAGTTACCCGCTTAAATATAGTCAAAATATAATTAAGACATGCATGCATCTCAAATCAAGACCTGCGATGTTATTAGAAATCTCAATATCATTTTTGAAGACCTATCCTAGTTTTTTTTTCTATTTATGTGTGAAAATCTTAATGCGGTTCACAGAATACATCTACTTACCAAGTTTCAACAGTATAGTTCTTATAGTTTCGGAAAAAGTGGCTGTGACATAAAGACGGACAGGCAAACGGCCAGACAGACAGACATGACGAATCCATAAGGGTTCCGTTTTTTGCCATTTGGCTACGGAACCCTAAAAAGAGAGGCAGAGGAAGCCCGAGACGTGCGTTTTTGGACCAAGCCAAAGAGAAAATCAACCTAGTGACGTATCAGGAGCTCAAAACAGTGGCAGAGAGAAGAACAGAATGGCGATTACTCCACCGACAAGAGCCAGGCTCTTAAAATTGTGATGATGATGATGCATCTCAAATACCTACCTACACGGAACAAAACAATAATATCTAAATGGGTGAATTTAAAAAAAAATGTGTGCCTAGTTAAGGACCAGTTATTATTCTTAAGATAATTGATTCCATTGTGCTACGACAATTTCTATTTAAGGTAATTACATGCATTAAAGTGCGTTAGCGTATATTTATGAATTAAATACAATAAATGCTATATAATAAAATTTACATGGTTAATTTTCGTACGACAGTGGAAATATAAATTATTTAAATGAAGACTAATTACGGGTCCTTAAATAAGCCTAATTACGTACATATTTTTGCAATACACCGAACTACTCTCATTTAAGGACTGACAATATATCTAATTATTCAAAGGCAAGGTTACCGAGCGACCACGACTTAGGTCATGTTTGTATTTTGTAGGTTTTTAATTTATAAGTAATTCTACTGTATCGTTGTATTAATAAAATTACTCAAAATGCAAAAAAAAAAACTTTAGTTGTGTTGGGAATCTTGGAAACTTTATTACTTAGTAATAAAGATATAGTGTTGCAACATCATACGTATTTTATTTACTCTAAGCTGTCCTAAAATCCATAAAAAAGTAATAAATGTCCACTAACTACTGAAATGAACGAAGTAATGGTATTTAGAAGTACAATATCAATTAATATAAATTACAAGTAGGCACTCAATTGTGATACAATCTCTCCAAAATTAATTCACATCGAGCTTAGCAATCGGTAAGTTAATAACAATTTAGAGTAGGAAGCAAAAGCTTTATTACTCACGAAGATGGCTCCTATCTTGGTGCCCACCTAATAGACGCTTTAAATACACTTCGGCAGAATTTAATTTATAAATTCGATGCTGGGCAGTGAACGTTTGACGTGGCGGGAGATTCACTAATGGCGACTACAGAAATGCAAATAGAATTGATTGGCTGGTCCTCCGTACCTCACTTCCCTACCTGTCTTTACGCTCCGGATTTTCCCTACAATTCAATACATCGTTATTCAGGAGTGCTTTGAGCAATTCCGATGATCATACAATGCATGTGAAATGATATAGCGAGAAAGCGGTGGGCGAGTAAAGTGCGCCTTTAGAAAAAACAACGTCTCTGTTGAATATCATAGGTAGGGAAGCCGGGGGCTTAATGTAACAGGGGTAAGTAGTAACGCTCAATTTTGATGGGGAATTAAAAGCATTTTTTTTTTTGCTAAATGACTTTCTTAATACTCGAGGAATAACGTAAACACCGCCATTGCCCCGCCAGACATCGAAGCGAGTGGATGTGTATACGAGCTCTGTTTCGACCAGGTATTGAATAATTACGGGGTAAGTTGTAACAACTCCCAGTTTTTCAAAAAGTGTCTTTTTTTTTTAATCGGATTTTTAAATTATTTTGTAATCGGAATTAGTGCTTAGATAAATACTTTACAAACTGAAAATAATTCAAATTAAGTATTTATTAAGTGATTTAATATCGTACTGTTAATTGGTTAAATGTACCTACAAAATTTAGTAACGTACGTTTTTTTAACGAAAACTTGAAAATAAGGAAGCATTAACCAAATCATAAAACCTACATACGGGACGTAACTTAATCTGGCTTGTAATGATCGAAGCTAGCCTTCGAGATTTTTCCTCCTAAGGGACCTGCCAGCGATATCAAGTTACTTTATTATTTGAATTGGCAGAAATCGGCTAAGCTCAGAATGGAAATCATTACAAGAATAATTTACTAGCAATTTCATTGCCGAAAATGTTTCTGAGACCTACTAGCGTACCACCAGTTTAGTATTTCATGTTGCTGTGTTACATTTCACTGTTAAAACTATTTATTATACATATAAAAACTCGTAAACCTACCTCCCAGTCTGACATTCCAGTAACATAATATCTTCGCATAAATGAGCTGCTGGAGTTCCCTTTGGAAAGGTTTGAAAACTCTCTAGCGTTTAGTATTTCCACAACTGATAGCTTGCACTTATATCAAATGTGGACCCACTTCCATTATTGGCAGTTGCGTCTTCCTGTACAGAGACAAAACAACGAGTTGACAAACTACAATATTGCAGTAGGTATTTGGGGAGCTTACCAGTATAATACGCGATGACAAAGCGCCGTGAGCCGTGCCGCATTTCAAGCTCCAACTTATACGGCTAAATGCGAGTAAGTAGTGATGCAAGACAGGCTATGACAAATTGATTGAAAAGCTAGAAAGTCGCCTTAAAGTTGTCGTTCTTTTTTGGAAGTATTTTACTTATATTCATGCAAGCGACTGATCTGATCAGATCGAATTAGTTTATATTTACATCGGCCACGCAAGATTATTTCGGGATAAGATGTTGGGTTTGTTTTTATTTTATGTTTAATCAGTTTCAAAAGATTAAGCTTCTAAAAAAGGCCTGTATTTTCACCATAGCAACTGTTTGTAATGTTATTTGATTATTCAATAAAATTACGACTTTTTAACCAAGCTTAATACAATAACCTTTAACAGCGGCAAGTAAGCTTAACTATAAAAACAGCGCTATTTCATTGTATAAAGCATCATTTCTAAGTTATGGCATAAAGTTTGAAATATAATAGCGTGAAGAGAGTTTACGGTCAACGAGCGACTAGAAATTGGGTTTAAATAAACGAGGTGTATTCTCGGTATCGCAAAATCTTATTTAATTGAATGATAACAGCCGCAAGACAGTACTCTGTTTATGTAAATTTGACTCTGTTATTAGACACTCGTTGGAATGTTTCGATTAGCTCATACTAGAGCGGAGTGCCAATGTTTTAATTATAGTTTTAGCTGTCAATAATTTAAATATTTATAGCTCATTACCGCAATATTACAAAGCTTTTAATACATTTTGATTTTAATAATTAAGGGAAAAGTATTAAGTATGTAATAAATGTATGCAGTCATTTATCCGATTATTACAAATAAGTGAAGGACTATACCCCAGCCAGCCTGGAGAAACAACAAAATAAATGCTCTATGTTCTATGCTCGCAGCGCTACGCCGTAGTCTGCTTGTTGTTAACATAAAGGCAGAAAGTCTTATAAAACGGAACCAAATACTTGACGTCTATTCCATTTACATTTTCCCCTATTCGAAAATTTACTCTGACGAAATCCATCCTTCTTATTAACATTCTAAAAACAATTTCATCCTCACAAAGGGGGTAAAGTGTTTATATCACAACACCTATTCAAACGGCCGAGGAGAAAATTTGCATTAAATCCATTTACAGCGAAGATTATGGCCTCACGGAATAGTCTGCTCTGCGGCGCCGTATTCCGTAGGCAGTATTGCAACGCACAATACACGTCGATTCGGATTACGCTATCGGCCGCCTCGTAAGTGGCTACGTAGCCTCAAATAGGCACTTACTGACACCACAATGAGACACCTCACAGCTTCCTTAGCTAGATCGTGCCCAAGATTGTGCTATCATCACCGATACGAGACGCGCTTTTACGCTATAATTGAATTAGATATTACTTACGTTAAGGCGTTCACCATCAATATATTGCTTTAGACGGATATGTAAACTGATAATGTTGGGCGTGAATATTTGCATATGATTAGTGTGACGTGTTGAATACGAAATCTTACGCATTGTTTAAGGTTGATGATATATGTATACAGATGTCTACAGAGATTATAGATTAATATTCATATTTTAAAAAGACCAGGTAATTTTTGAAGTGAAAACTTCTTTAGCGGCGCTGTGCACTTTTTGTAATGGGGAAAAATGTTAAACTCGTAACAGGTGTCACGTGACCGTAAGACGTAAGACGGTCACGTGACCTGATCGAAAAAACTGTTACTTCAATGTCATTGACTGTTTCTTTATTGATTTAAATGCCATCTAGTGAGTTTCGATCTAACTGGTATTCATATAACTCGAGTACTAACAGTGATGTGCTTAGGGGTTTCAAGTAATGCGACGAAATAACGCTAGATGGCGTTAACCTCAATTATACATAGTGCTGCAGACATTTTGCAATAGTGATTGAGTTTTCACTTTTGCCGGCACTCCCCGAGTGCAACCCGTTGTTTTTTTTACGGGTAAGTATAGGTTAAAAATATAAATACATAATCCCATCAAAAACATTACATGTAAAAAGGTGCAAGTCTCGCAACGCTTTTACTACAAAAAAGTTTTGAGATGTAATGTGAAACCAAGTCGGTTATTTTAATCAGTGCCAGGGGGGTGTTAAAACCGTATCAATAAGATATCTTTAATACGTATATAATTTGTAATACGTATAATGACTTAGCCATCGCACGGCTGCATAATGACAAAAGGATCATCGTCACCTATTAAAAATAATTCTAATTGAACATAATAACGCTAGCGCTAATTGCATATTTACGAGTACGGTACGAGTAAAGCATTATGTGCGATTGCCAAGTCATTATATACTGTATTACAAATTAATGATATCTTATTGATACGGTTTTAACACCCCCTGGCACTGATTAAAATAACCGACTTGGTTTCACATTACATCTCAAAACTTTTTTGTAGTAAAAGCGTTGCGAGACTTGCACCTTTTTACATGTAATGTTTTTGATGGGATCTCATCTCTTTTTGTAGGCAGTCCTTCTTTTCGGGTACTCATACCCATACTATGTATACACATATCATAACTAAACATATCTTCATTCATACTCACATCGTACATCGTAGTGTACCTTTACTTTACCTACTATTTGTAGGAACTGCAACAGTAACTTTGTAATATCATATATTTATATGGGATTACAATCTTACTTATGCAGTTCTTATATCTTTAAAACGTGACTGATATTGCAATATTTTTAGGGTTTCCCTTTATGTGGCCATTAATCCCTAACTCTGTACCAAATTTCAGCTCTCTGAGTTTATGGGAAGTACTAGTTCCATTCTGATGATCATGAGTGAGTGAGTGAGTGTCATAAATGCGAAACTTTGCTTTCGCTTAACTTCGGAACTAAATGACCTACAGCCTTGAAATTTTGGATTTTAAGTATGTGATTATAGCTTACTGGATGTCGAAAATTTCTGCGTTCTGGTCTTATCCAGAGGTTCTCAAATAGGGGCCTGAAAATGCGGCGAAATGGTTCCAGTAAAGGATGGTACGGCAGTGTTTGCTTCGCTCTCGACTTGGCGGGGGCACTGCCGTGCCCCCAGATATTTTTCTCCCTTTTTGAGTTTATTGTATTATCAATAGTTTTAGCCTATTTCAGCCTTTCGATATATTCAAAGTACGTGCATTGAATAGTTATCTTTCGTTTGCGTTTTATTAAATTTCCTGACGACGCCGCTTTGAACGTTATTCCTGCGTCGACCGACCTAAACCTTTATAAACGCTCGTAACAATTTTCAGTTTTGAAATCGATACACGGCGAGCAGAATGCCAGGCGGTTAGCATCAAATTCTATGCACATTTTCAGGAATAGGGAAGCAATTTTCACTCAATCCCTCTCGACAACAAGTTCAAACTTACGCCGCGTACGTTCCTATCAATGGTATAACAAATAGGCTGGTATTTCGTCAGAAATAACCCGAATCAAGTTTCAGTGCGTGCTTTGTGTGTGGCAGGTGAAAAAGTGAGAGGCTTGATTTATTCGTCCCGGCGCCGCCTAACGCTGGATGATTGAACGGAGAACGTGTTTATACATCGGCCAAACCGTGAAATATGACAGATGAAATACGTTTGCAATCGTAACGTTTGTCTATTTTGAAAAGTCAAAGTCAGAGAACTCCTTATAGAAGTGACTGGTTCACTTTATCCGGACCTCTACAAATGTACACATGTGCATGAACTATATGGCGCATGTAGACACTATAAAAATTATTGGACATACTTAGTGGTATTCAGTTCTCAGCCTCGCACGTAGGTACTACTAGAATGCCAGCCCTGCTAGCACATGATTGGCGCGATAGTATCTCACGGCGAGATAGACTACCCGTCTTTTTCTAATTATGTTAATAAAAGAGGGACATGTAGTCTATCTCGCCGCAGATACTGTCGAGCCAATCATGTGCTAGCCCGGCAGTTACTATAAAATAATCTTGTTTGTTTTGGAATCGCACGTTAGATGGCGCTGTTACACGAAAACGTGATAATTCTGAATGGCGCTATTCCAAGTTTTTTGAAAACATGAATGAAACACGAATTACCAGTCGCTTTTCGGTGAAGGAAAACATCGTGAAGAAACTGGACTAATCCCGATAAGGTCTAGTTTCCTCTCTGGGTTGGAAGATCTGATGGCTGTCGTTTTCGTAAAAACTAGTCTACCTCAATTCTTAGGATTATTTGCCAAAGAGAGTTATGAGTTATGACAAGAAGCTCGGGTTTTTTGAATTTATATCTGCATACTTACTTGTGTGTCATTCATGCCATTTGCCTCTTATTAAATTGCGAAACCTATACAAATGTGAAATCGTAACGACTATTGAATTTTTGTTCGGAAACAAAGAAACACTTGTACATTTATTGCAGCTAGACAGATTATTTTGTTCTTTCAAACGCCTCCATTTTGCTTTGCTCGGATACATGTTACATATCGCTTAGGTCGTGCCTACGTCTTTTCAAATAATCGAATCTGGGTTAATTTTTGTGTTTATAGTACAACTAAAAGACAATTTGACGTGATAACAATTATCTGTGTAAATTAATTTAATCAAATGTCACAAACTGTCAAATAAATGTATTTTGATTTCTTCTAGATGATATACTTTGTTTTGCTTTCTTAAAATTAAATAGTGTACAGTAAAGTATCCAAAACAGGCAATCTATTACAATAAGGCAACGAATCGATCCATTTTTTTTGCCAAATTCTTCACTACAACCACAAGTTTAATAAGACTAAACTGTTTTTTCAACATGAAAGAAAATCTTAAGAAAAAGCTACGCCTACATACATCCAGCGCTAGGATACGAGTACGTCGTAAGTGAGTTAATAAGAACTGCTCAGTACATACGAATTCTTTTTTGGGGAATAGACTAAAGACTTGTCTTGACAACTATAAGGTAGGGTTTTAAAGGTGTGTGCACGACCCTTTAAATGACAAATAAAAGTACGGGAGTAGAAAAACACTTTAAAATATGTCTCACGAAAGTTTAATATCGAAATAAACACTTGTACACGTATTGCAGCTAGACAGATTATTTTGTTCTTTCAAACGCCTCCATTTCGCTTTGCTCGGATACATGTTACATATCGCTTAGGTCGTGCCTACGTCTTTTCAAATAATCGAATCTGGGTTAATTTTTGTGTTTATAGTACAACTAAAAGACAATTTGACGTGATAACAATTATCTGTGTAAATTAATTTAATTAAATGTCACAAACTGTCAAATAAATGTATTTTAATTTCTTTATTGTTATCTTAGATGATATATTTTGTTTTGCTTTCTTAAAATTAAATAGTGTACAGTAAAGTATCCAAAACAGGTAATTTCGATTACAATAAGGCAACGAATCGATCCATTTTTTTTGCCAAATTTTTCACTACAACCACAAGTTTAATAAGACTAAACTGTTTTTTCTTTCAGGAACATTAAAGAAAATCCTAAGAAAAGCTACGCCTACATACATCCAGCGCTAGGATACGAGTACGTCGTAAGTGAGTTAATAAGAACTGCTCAGTACATACGAATAAAAAAAACAACGGGTTGCACTCCGGGAGTGCCGACAGAAGTGAAAACTCAATTACTAGTCCAAAATGTCTGCAGCACTATGTATAATTGACCCATCCTCCTTTCCATTGAAAAACTTTAGTTCCGAAATTGCTGGCCAGTGAGCTTGTGTAAAATTCGAAATTCAAATTTGTAGCGTTAATTGTTTAAAATTCGAATAGAAATTGTAAAGCTACCTTGCAGACCTCGCATCTAAATATATTTGGTCATGATATTTTGAGTTTTATTCACCAGTATTAGTGTTCACTTTTATTTAGCGATTTCATCAAGATGTAGCTTTATTGAATTATGTCATTGAGTTTTTTTTATTGATTTAAATGCCATCTAAATGAGTGGCCATCTAAACCTTACGCTGTCTCGAGTTTATCATTTTTTCCCCACCTCAAAAAGTGCCCAGCGCCGCGAAAGAAGTTTTCACTTCAAAAATATATGTATACAAATTCCGACCCAGCTAATTTCTAACAGCGCCACACAATGAATTTCAGCTTACGAAATTCACGCGTGCAAGTAAGTAATAGATGCTCGCTATAATGTGTGTGGCTGAACGTCGACAGTCGATATTGACTTTGATAAATGAGCTAGTCAGTGTCGCCACAACCAGCCGCGTCACCTACTTTGGTGCATTGCGGTTCTTACTTCTTACCAACACAAGCGCTGCCCATGTTTACACTCCATCCTAGTAGGTTTTATGACTACTAACATAATATTACGTCCGACAGGAGTGCCTGTGGTAGTCCTTTATTTGTTTGATACAGTTTATCGATTGTAAGTAAGTAGAATGTTGTAAGCAACTTTCACGTTCGCTTCCTATTGCTATGTTGTTTTGATCTTTGTTTACGTTTAAGAACTATTACTTTATAGTATTTTATGCAACCGTTGTTTAAGAGAGGTCAAAAAAGGCGAGTGGCGTGAGTAACAATTTGACGCGAAGCCGAAAACTATTAATAAAGACGCCACGAGTATTTTTTGACTCAGTTAAACAACGTTGCATACAATACTTTTTCTATGACCAAGCACTTACTTTGAAATAAAACTGTAAATTTAACAAATATTTTTAATTCAAGAAGTAGCAGAAATGGAGGGTAAGTACGGGCGGGAAAAGTATGAATGAATGAATGAAATTTAAAAAAACATGTCTATGGCTCACTTATTTGTCAGAGATGACATTTAAAATAAGGTTGGCAACACTGTATTTCATTGAAGTGGTCATTACACGAAGTATCGTAAAATCGCCAAAAAGATACTGCGTGTATGCACAAATTCTTTTTTGGGGAATAGACTAAAGACTTGTCTTGACAACGTAGGGTTTTAAAGGTGTGTGCACGACTCTTTAAATGACAAATAAAAGTACGGGAGTAGAAAATTAACTTAATGTATTTGTTGCTTAGCTGTTAGTTTCCCAATCAAATTATACGATTAGGGAAGACTTTCAGACATATTTTTTATTCTAAACATAATGATTTATTTATTGCTCCGAACCCGTTAGTGAGTAGTTCTGAAAACTGGTATAATTTACTAAGAGAGTTGAATGAATTTAATGAATTTGCTTAAAGCCAATATTAGACGTAATTACGAGAATAATCGCTCTAGTAATGCAACTCACTAAAAGGTATAGCTGTATTTTGATACGATTAGTTTATCAACTGACACTTGCAGGCGTTTAAGTGTTATTTCTGCGTTTTGATAAAATAAAAATAACTATATTTTGCTATTAGATCATCAATACTGGTTTTTGTAATTTATCGAGAGCGCTATTAAAAATAATATGTACGTAATATTATTATAATGCATAATGAAAATGTTTTTTTAATGTCAAACGTTGTTACAAAACAGGTTGGGATCTTCTTATAAGCAACAATTATGCTTGTGACAGAAGACCCCGCTATAATCGAGAAGAATATGCTTATTTGATACTTTCTGGTACCAAAATATATTCTATTCGGCGAGTTTTCGTTATCGTTGCTTAACGGTATCAGAGACGACCACCGGAGGCTTTCAGCCAACTAACCGATAGCATTTGCATAATATTGAAGCGTTTCCAATACGGTGCCCTGGGTTCATTAGCCTCATTGATCGGATTACGATATCAACCATATGTAGTAGATATATATTTAATACTATTGATATTAGGTACATGTAGATAAATCATTTACACTATGCAATTGCTTTAACACTGATGCTATTTAGCAGCTTTTTACGTAAATTTCATACTAGTAATACCCTTATTCCCGATATAATTCTTCTGTGAATAGTCACCACTTGCCTTTCGAAACGATTCTAACGAACTCATGTTCATTAATGTTGCTTTACTTTTAAACAAAGTATATATCATTATTATTATTATTCTATGGCGTTTCGTCTTATGGCCATCAGCCCAGCTTGATGGCTTTCACTTTGTATTTGTACTAACATATGCTTACGGATATCGGAAACCCGGATATGTATTTATTTTTAACGATAGCAAGTAATCTAATAAACTTTACAATGTATTATTTCTACTTATTTTGTTTAACTACATGGTCATTTCTCACTTATTTCAGTTTCAGACTTAGAATAGATATTATGTGTAACTTTTGTTAAAGAAGTACGTACCTAAGGATAAAATAATTAATGTTGATTGGTAATGCTAGCGTCATGACTTGTATTGAAGAACGTAGATAAAAAAACTGGTTTAATTTATACCTACCTCATTTTACTATACTTAGTTGTTTTTTTTAGCATTAGAAAGGAGGTAATCAAAGGTAACAATTTTGGTGTATCTTTTTATTAAAAAATATTGAAAAACGCTTTTAAAAAAATTAGTTTATATTACATATGAAAGCACAGTAATGTAAAAGATCGTATTTGATTTATAATTCTAGCATATTTGCTGTGACTTTTTTCTCAATGGTGATTTTTAATGAAAAGAAAAGTCAAGATTGCTTACCTTCTTTCTAATGCAAAAAAAAAACTAAAGTTTAATTATCATCACTTATGCACAATGTAGGTGTATTTGACCAAACTAAATATATAATATATAAGTACATTATGGGTTTAAATAAAGCAATATTTCTAATATCTTTCTACCTTAAATATTATACTGTTAAGTATTTCAGGTACTTAAATTAAATGTTTGAAAAGTACAATTACAATTCATAATTTTACGCAAAAGCCGATTAGATTAAAAACTAGTCAGCATGTTATTTCAAATGCATCTTAAAAAATAATCGAGTAACCTGGTAACGAATAGGTACCGACAAGAAATATTCTGTACTGACAAATTTAAAAGAAGTAATATTTTTATTAGATGAACGCTGCAGTGTTGATCGTGCACAGATGCACATAGCTCAGTGGTCACTAGAAGGCTGATGGCGATTGGCTTTTACTCGGTAAATAAACGCAAGCTCCTGGCCGCATATTCTCACTGCTTATCGAACACAGGCGAGTTAAGAGCTCAACTAAACCACCATGTCGGTGACCTAGTAATCGATCACAATGATGTGCAGCCAAAGAGGGTGTTTGTAATGGACTTAGTGTAAGGCCTGAGTGGACGCTCGTGTTGGGCGTGCAGCGGGGCGGGGCGTGCGGCGTGCATGTTAAACAAATGCAAACGTATAGGAGCGGCCTTAGTGCACGCTGCTCAAATCACTTGTGCGCCCGACGCCACGCTGCACGCCCCGCCGAACGCTCCGCTTCGAGCGTCCCCTCAGGCCTTACACTTACTGTGCGTCCGATTCGTCAGCACTCGGTTAGCGAGTCGAATAACATCTCTGCATAATATTGAATCGTCAGCGATACGGATCCTGTGCTCATTAACGTAATTGATCGGCTTTCCGCTGGTCCAGAATCAATCGCACGTCCCGTCATTGATTTGCATTAATTACTGAACACCGAATGTCACATACCGTCAATGTATTCATAAAGTAAATGGTTTTGATGAACTACGCATTTGATTATAAATGAAAGTGGTATGTTTTTGGGCATATGCTATTACAATAAAGTCGTATTTTATTCGCATAGCTGATGTGACTTGACTATCAAAGTTGTTCTATCTATTAATCCTATAACAAATGCATAAATAATTATTGATTGTTCAAAATCTAATATCTCAGTTAAAATAATAGCCTCAGTAATTCAAGTAAGAAAACGAGTACGAAAATGTCATCATCAATATCGCGTGCGTTACGTTAAAACATGTAGTGAACCTAATACCTTCCGTCGCGAAACAAACAAGGCAAACAACAATGAGGCTCCGTTTCAAAACATACAACTTTGACATCTGCCAAACCAGAACAAACACAATCCAGCGGAAGGCGGTGGTACACACCCGGTTTAAATCAAATAACTGTATTGCTTTTAGCTTTGTAAAGCTTCAAGTGCAATAGCGTCAGTGGCGGATGTTCCCCTGTCTCTAGTCTGTAGTCTATGATATTGCTCTCCGCCCTTTACGTGTAGCAGGGGTCTGAAGACGGCAGGCGCGAGCACGCACGGCCCGCGCCCGCTTACCGCTCGCTCGCCGGAGATATCGCGAGCGTGACGCTCGACTTAACTGCTCCAGTTTATCCCTTTAATTGCCTTTTTTCTGGAGAGCCGAGAGAGCCGGTTCAAGCGCGCCCGCCATATCTCCTCACGTCGTAATTACGAAGACGTCTTATGATAAATCTGCCGTAATTTGCATGAGATAGCATACGCTCTCAACTTTCGCGCGGTCCTTCCTACTCTTGTCGTTTATTACATTAAGGAACGTTTCCAAGAATGAGAATGAGCTATTTAACTACTAACTAGATAGTGTTAACTACGTTTTGCGGTTTTAGTGCTGGTTGAGGATTTTTCTTGTACAATAACTGTGACATAACTGGGGTGAACAAAATTTGGTGTCGAAAATGGTAATATGTATTATGTAAAGTTTTGTTCCATGTTTTGATGAATAAATTATTTATGAATGACAACCACATTTATTGCTGTATGTACCTTATTATATATTGTTGTGATGTAAATAATCAAATTTTTGACAATTTTGTCTTGACACTTTGTCCTATCTTTTGAACTTTTGTATATTTCCGCGAGCCAATTTTGCAAGTGTTTCCAAGAGCAAGAATTTTATTAGCGCACTGTGCCTTCATACAATTTTGCTCCACGGAAATAAGACGGTAAGAGGCAAACAAAACAGACGGCACAATCTCCGTGTTGCAACGTAGCGGTCGAGCTGACACCCCAAGGCTCTTCGGCAATCTCGACATTTTTTCGCAGTTGCCAGTAGGTTGGTGAGCGGTGAAAATTGTAGAGTCAGCGTTGCCTGCCCGCCTTTCGCCGCCGCCTACCGCGCCGCGGCGCGCTGACCGCCGTACGCTGCGGATTGCGACGGCTATTTGTCGAACGATGCGCCAAAACATCGCTTCGCAATCGCAGGGAAAATTATTCCTCGCTAGATTGTAACTTTTTGAAGGAATTTACTTTGCAGGTTGGAGTTTTATGCTCCGCGAATTGGGCATTGAGATTGTCTTATCTTCTTGGCAACCGTTTCAATGCCATTTCACGTTTCGATAATGCGGATGGGCGAGTAAAAATAAAATGCCAACAATATTTAAAAAAATATTTTATGTTGCTTTTATTTATTTTTGTTACTTAGATACCTACTTCTTAGTTTGATCTTTTGATTTCTATTTTAATACAGCGTTACGAACCGTTTAACATCCAACCTTAAAATTTGCATCACACACAAAACTTTTTCCAATTTTCCACCCAACATTTTAAACATAGTAAAAACCGTCACACGAAGCGCACAGTAAAACCTCTGGTCGATAAACTTATCTTATTACAGTGGAGTGTTCAATGATCGTTCGAGCGGACGGGCGGGCTCTTACGATGACACGTCATTAGTACCGCTTAGCTTCTGGCCCGGGACTTACTAGGCAAATAAAGTGGAGGAATAAGACTGCTTGCAGCATATGACCTGACTACTAGTGTTTTGATTACAGAATTTGCAGTTATAAAGATGTCATCCACAGCTGCATTACTGTTCATTTTACTATGGAAATTGACAGTAACAGCGACGCGTTCAGTACCAGTAGTGCAGCTGCGGTCAGAAATGGAATGTTACCCTAAGAATGAAACATTTTTGTAACTTTGTGTTCTTTGTGTTTTGACCCATATCGCCGCTCTACTTACTCAACCTCGTATCTGCAACAATCATTTGATGACAAAAACACCCGTATTCCGAATGAAAGAAAAGCGACATTTCCATCAAATGATTGTTGCAGATATGAGGTTGAGTAAGTATAGCGACGATATGCATATTAATATGCAGGTTTTTACTGAAATTTCACAACAATTATGTTAGACAGGTAAGATGATATTGATAATGCAGTTTTATGCACTAAAATTGAGACAATATGTACAGACAGAGTACAAAAAGTTATTTAAATTACTGCTCGTAACTCACCGCGGGTAAGCCTACTTATATTCAGTAAAAGGAGTACCAATACTTAAGAGCGAGAGGTAGTCGTGAGCGGGTCGCTGATGAGTCTGTAACTGAGGAGCAAGCTACCCATCATCTGCGATGACACCCTATTAACCCAACGGACTGGGCTTGCTAACTTACTTTGCTAATATGTTTTGAGACGTACACCTCGTTACCATCTAGCTGTAGGCATGTTTAGCAAGTCAGTAGATTTATGTGGAACGGACATATAATGTCTCGCCGGGCCTTGTAAACTGAGAGGCGGTCTTATAGAGTTATTTATTCACTGACGCGTGTCCCTTTCTGTTAAATGCGTACATACGATGTCAGGAGTAAATTATTAAGTCTCTTCAAAATAAGCTGAATAAATTGGTAACAATTCATGAAAGTACTTTGCAAATATACTTAATTTTGTGATGCTATGCAGTAACAATTTTAATTCAATTAAAAGTCGTTAACGGCTAAAATGTTCGTTATGTATTAAGGACTCGTCGTAAATAATAATGTTGAATAAAAATGTTTAAGTGGCTTTGTCCCTTTCACATTTCGTCCTCGTCACTGGTGGCCAATTTAAGTATTAATAAGACGACAAAACGTGACCCGGGCACCGGCCGCCATCCATCAGGGCCACCCGTCAAGTGGCGGGCGAGCGATTAAAAAAGTGTACCTAACCGATGTACCTAGCGGCAGATAGGGAAAGGTATTTCGGGACGCACAGCCCGGCGGTAAATGTTTTAGACAAGGGTGAAATTAAATATTAAATTCGCGGTTAGGAATTTTGGGTTGAAAAGTAACGGCGTTGAGCATGCGCAAACCCTGATCCCCAGTCGTTTCAAAATCCAGTTACCATCGCTACTTCCGGACTATAAACAAAAGTATGTAATTTTTAACATGTTCTAGAACGGCCGGTAGACTGTAAATTAGGAAATGCTTTCCATGTGTGTTAACGAATTTAGTAGTTGGGTGAATTTTGAGCGCAAATAACCCAAACATGGGCCCCGAAGTTGGTAAAGGCACGTCGTGTGCCAACGCGATAACGTAACTAATGATTGATATACTCTTACGTCTCTGTTCAAACTAATGACAGGGCGAAGGGTGTTGACTTTCAAGTTATTAATTAATACAGCTATTATTTAGACAGAAATTATTACTTACACATTCGCTCCAGTTTGGCGTTGACGGGCCTAAAAATTTGGATGTCAATGACGTGGATAATTGGATTAATGTACTTGCAACATTAAAACCATCGATTCAAATTGAAAATATTTCTATTGATTTTAAGTACTGTTAGATTTAATTGGTTTCCTAAAACCACATTTTTCACGATTTCAAGCACAAGTCTAGTTCTATTTAAAAGATCTCAAACGACAGAAAACTCCGTGGAAATGTAATCCTGGCTTAAATACATGCGCGTTAATTAAAAGTTGCTGAAATATCACGCACGGAACAGAACTTAATCTACATAGGATGAATTAGAAACGTTGCTTAGTTGAGCTACGTAAGAGATGGTTTTATACAAATCCTCAATATAATCAGATTGCATTGAGAATACCTGGTCTACCTACTTGATATAGGTACTTCAAAATTTGATATTAATTGTGATATGACTATACTTATAAGATGCATATTTCTCGCACGTATCTATAAGTGCGCATGCAATACATAGAGAACAGCGATAGAGAAGTATTAACGTAAGTTTAAAATATAAACCGTAGGTCGTATCAAAGATGACAATTTTACGTGACAAACGAAAAGTGATCATTGCCATATATCTAAATGATTAAATAATGAAACGCAAGTTTTTGTGAAACTTACAAAATTATATCCGTCAGTTTCCGTCACAAAGGGGTGCGAGTAAAAACCTTATACAACGTTGAAAGTATTAAAGTAATAGGTTGACAAGAAGTATGTTAGGAATTCATAAAATATACGAGAGAAAGCCAAGTTATGAGAAGGTCTCAACATGATTAAATGCAATTTCTTTACAAAGTATGCTCCTTGCGCCCCGTACTGGAACTTTTGCTTTCTGCGGGCTGTGTCGAAGAAGCGATTGTTTAAGTATTAAACAGCATGTTCGCATGTTTGCGCGTGTGTTACATGTATGGAATTATTTCAGGCGTGCCTTTTTTTTGTTCCCAATGTGACGATGTAGGTAAATGTCTAAACATTTTAATGGTATTTTTTTAAATACCATTTAGATGGTATTAAAAAAAAACTTGTTTTGATTAATATCTCCCTGTCGTATCTTTTTCTTTGAAGCCTTACGTTATTTAAATAATGTTCAAGTAACACTTTGAATTTTATCATTAGTAGATAAAATTCCAAGTGTTTTGCACGCCGCAGTGCGCACGCGATATTAAGTTATAGTTTGTGTATGTAATTTGTTTTACTTAATTATATAGCACTCCGGGGCCCCAAGATATTAAATGTGCAGCACAGTTTCGGATCAGCATCAATGTACCTATATTACTGCATTACGTAGTGAATTATATCTTTTTTTGTTTTATGGAAAACTTGTATTTTTTTAATAACCGAACCTTGGCAAATTTATATACGCCATAAACCAATAAATTGTATCACGATCTGTTTATTTATTAGCTTTGCGGAGAATTCGTAGTTGCAAATGATATGCAGCGCTGGTTGCAGCTTCACTCTGCGGTCGCGGGACTTATGCCCCGCTGGCCGGTAGTTATGAGTCCCGCCTAGCCCGTAAGTCACTCGCCGCATCTGTCCCATTCAACAGGCTTACCTTTATTAACTGCAAGATTTTAGTACTAATTTGCTGTTTTAGATATAGTTCGGTCTTAGTTACTGTTTTAATCTTCTGTAATGGAGTTCTATAGATAAAGTTTCTCAGTAATTGCGTAGCCGGAAAGTAGTTTTACTTGACAAAATAAAAAAGTACCTACCTACTCAACTTATCAGGTTTTTATGTTAGCAAACATATGGTAGTATTTTGATTCTGCCGTGTATTTTATGTGTATGTATGATTATGTGCCACTTGGAAAAGGTTTAGTTCTTATCAACAATCATATATGTACAAGTTAAAGTCATATATAAGACTTCGTAAGACAATTATCTATAAAATAATGTGCTTGGCTGCTGTTTCTTCTTCATACCATCATACCTATTTATTTTTACGTTTAATATTCAATGGTAAGAAGTGGAAACAAAAAAAGTGCTTGCATGCGCTCAACCACACCCAATTTACCGATTCCGTGAAGCACTATCGCATAAAACCTTACAATTTCATTAAATCCTCCCTAAATAGTTCTAAAGAACTTTGTTATTTGGCTGTCAGTCAGCTTTTAAAAGCCCAACAACAAAGTTAAAACGAAGTAGTTAAAAAAGAAAACACAAAATGCTTACAAAGTCGGAAGCTCGGCTCTCTTCACTTAAATTACTTGCGATTACACCGACAAAACGTTTAATGAAACACGTTAAATCGCGCCAACTGGGCCCCGCCACACCGCGCTCGCGCCGCCTGCCGCGCCCACCGCGCCTCCGCCGCCGCCGCCGCGCCATTCGGCCGCGTCGTGAACCGCGCGTCGCCGTCTCGCGCCTCTACGCGAACCATACTTCTCCAACTTCGCCACTTACTGCGGTAGGTGCGGGTAGTTTTTCCTCAAATATCTTAGCCATAAGGAGAGTTGGAACTACTTCTGCAAAGTCCATTAAAGAGTATAAACTCACGCCACGGTGACTACAAATGCCACCGAATTTGGCGACCGTTTCGGGCTCGATTAAAGCTTTTTAATTGAAATGACGGTGGATAAACTTTGAATAAGCATTGATTGCTGAACAGAAACGCGATAAGTGGGTGTAGCCACGTAAAACGTGGCGTTGAGTGGACTAATTTAGAAAGCTTTATTTGATAACGGTACCTTTCTGCTTGAATAGAAAAAAATTCTAAAGATTTTTTTATAAAATTATTTTATTCAACAAGTTACTCAATGCACATTTTAGATGGATTGTTCTGGTACCTACCTAACCCTATTAAATGAAATATCATTATTATCACACCAAAATGATAATTTAATGAACGTTTAAATAAGTCTGCCAGTCAGAATATCCTTAGTACGTAAAAAATAAAATCTAGTTTAAATTTTAACCGAAGCTAACAATGTGCAGACCCTATTAAAATTAAACGAATAGATATTATTTTGTGGAACGCAAGTCAGCGCGTCGTATAAATATGTAAGCGAAGGAAACGCTGACGTCTGCGTTCCGCCGCGCCGGTGCGGAAACCGCGTCAATTAACTTGGCCGCGATGACATATTAGCCTTTGTTCCCGCTCCCTCTCCGCATTCTCCAGCTTGGAACCCCCGTATAATCCAGATACAGATATCGCCCACAAGTATGCAACACCCGCGATGCATCACAAATCTTGCCCTGCGTTATTTTATACGACCGGTCTGGCCTAGTGGGTAGTGACCCTGCCTGTGAAGCCGCGGTCCTGGGTTCGAATCCCAGTAAGGGCAAGGGGGTGTGTGATGAGCACAGATATTTGTTCCTGAGTCATGGTTGTTTTCTATGTATTTAAGTACTCGTATTTGTACATTATATATATCGTTGCTGAGTACCCACAACACAAGCTTTCTTGAGCTTACCGTGGGGCTTAGTCAATTTGTGTAATAATGTCCTATAATATTTTTTTATTATTTATTTATTTTTATATCCACTCGACCATGCACTTCCCCTTAAGCCCGAGGACGCAATAATTTTGCCAAAAAGTTTGCGATTATACAAGCAGTCACCTGCCAGATGCTAGACAAATTAAGTTTCACTGAATCAAATCTAAATTGAATAGACCCACTGTGAAAATACAAAGTTTAGTGACTGTCAATGTCAAACAAAGAAGATGAAAAAAGTTTTTTCTTCCAATTCCATTTTCCTTCACGATTCCTCTTTCAGTCTCTAAAAGTTTTTAAAATAAGAGGTTTTCGCAAGAGTCTCAATTATCGATAAAGACGATATTAAAAATTCGTTTGTTTTGTTCTCAGCTTCCGCTTGAGAGCGGTGTCCCCTTTTTTCCATTGTTTGCGCTAGAAGGGAAAGCAGAAGCGCCGACGATAATCAGAATTTTAAATTTTCAGCCCCCCTCAATTAATGACAACGTCATCCAATTTATGATATATGAGTATTAACCACCTAATTAGGCAAACATAGTTCCATTAAAATTAACATTTTGTGTAAGCAGCAACGTAACATACCAACGTACTATGAATTTGTTACTTTACAATAAGTACCAAATTTTTTATGAATGTTATCGTTGGTATTGTTAGATGGAACATAAAAATGTATTCAGATACAATTCAGATACCACCATTTACTCAGACAATAATTACATTGTACTGTATGAGTAGCTCATATCGGAATAATTTAATATCGTACGTCTCTTATAATTAGTTATTAGGGTTCCGTACCCAAAGGGTAAAAACGGGACCCTATTACTAAGACTCCGCTGCCCGTCCGTCCGTCCGTCCGTCCGTCCGTCCGTCCGTCCGTCCGTCCGTCCGTCCGTCTGTCACCAGGCTGTATCTCACGAACCGTGATAGCTAGACAGTTGAAATTTTCACAGATGATGTATTTCTGTTGCCGCTATAACAAAAAATACTAAAAACAGAATAAAATAAAGATTTAAGTGGGGCTCCCATACAACAAACGTGATTTTTGACCGAAGTTAAGCAACGTCGGGCGGGGTCAGTACTTGGATGGGTGACCGTTTTTATGCTTGTTTTGCTCTATTTTTTGTTGATGGTGCGGAACCCTCCGTGCACGAGTCCGACTCGCACTTGGCCGGTTTTTTATATTTATTGCAGAATGCAGTTTATAACGAGCGCCATAGATTGCTAAAGGCAGAGGGTTCACGGCACGAAAAGGCTGGCTAGTAGGTTCTAATTTCGACCGTCATTCCGAGACCCCTCGTTATCACGGACGATCTATACACCCCGTCGAATTTCCATACCTACATAGTTGCCGTTTGGTAGTGCTGTGATGAAGGAACATGCTCTAAATTTATTCGTGAGCATTACACTGTAACATGTACGAGGCAGTGCTCCCTTAATGTATTCATGTAATTCGCATAGCCGGCATCCCCTTTGACCGGCCACGCAACACCGCACTGGCTCGGATAGAGTAATACAACGTGATGTTTTAAAACCATCCATCACGTTTAATGTCTATATTATGAAAGAAGGAGCTAGCATGCTGGCGATCGTTTTTATATAATTTGCGGTCGCACTTGGCAAGAATGTATTTCCACTTTTTATTTTACACAATTTTGGAGTGATTGGATATAATTTAATCTATAGTTCACTTCTGTAACGGCAATTTGCTTAGAAGTTTTATGTGGCATTCCCTAAACCTGGTCCAAATTTTGTCATTTATAGAGAGTAAAAGAAGTTTTCGACAGAATACCTGCTTGATGATTTCACGTGCTCTTAATTGTTTTTGTGATTAGGTTTTCATATTGTAATAAATATTAAACAATCAATTTTAAATTGATATTTAGAATAAATTATAGCATTATAATACGAAAGTAACAAAACAAAATTATCAATTATCTACACTCAAACACACAACATCACTAATACAAAAGCGAAAGCCGCCCAACTACCCTTAGTGGGGACAAATAAAACCTCAAGTTTCAGCTACTTGAATGTAAAAACGCTGCGATGCGGCCGAGCTAGCGGCGGCGGTCGCCAATTTACATTAAATGCGGCCAGCCCCGACCAGTGATAACTCACACTTACTTACAGAAGCTACAAAACAAGTGTCCAACCAGCTCCATGGCGAATTGCCTTGCTATTGCCAATTGGGGTCGTGATTGGGCTGTTTTGGACCTAATGAGGACAACGTTTAATGGGCGGTTCGCTTTTCGTACTGTGAATTTAACTTGCCAAATTCAAAATTCACTAAATACTTATTTCAGTAGAATAAACTAGAACACTTCACTAGACTTTATATAATAAGTTTCATCTAATGTAATAATTATATAGCAATTCAGTTCTAAAATATTATTATCTATTCTTACCGACGTAATAGTAAACGTCGTTATTGAGTTACATTGCACAACATGAATTATAACCGACTGATGCGCCCGTACAGCTGTCATAACCTCTATACGAATAAATCTTCAAACATTCCGCAGCTGAATTCAAAATTACCTATTTTATGCGGTTTTTAACGTGGTCGCTTTGAGGAGCCCCATTTGCAACTATGTTGAACAAAACGGAATAATACTAGACGCCGTGAGCCTTTGATATTAAACTCAATTTCATGCATTTATTAATAAATAAACTAAAATTGAAATTCTGGAATGGATGTAAAATTTGGCACGAACGGAAATGGTTGTGTAAAGGGGTGGATGACATTGAGTAAGAAAGCTACCTAGCGCATGTAAGGTGCATAGGGTTAATTTAATAAAACCGGCCAAGGGCATGTCGGGCCATGCTGTGAGTAGGGTTCAGTTTATCTGGCCGTCACAATAGGCTGCCCTGAACGGGGGCTATTAGAGGGTATCATGTACATAAAAAGCAAAAGGAAGGACTTTCACATTATTTTTACTAAGAAAGGGAGACTTTTTGCGAAACCTCAAACACGGCTCACCCGATCACATATTTGCTATAGGTTTTATTGAAAGTCTTAGTAAGCTATAAACAGTAATAGATATCATACACTAAAGAAACATCTCCACTTCATCAAATGATACTTTTTTTGAATTCAGATGCTTGATATGTTAATGAAAATACAAACATCGCCTTTAACATTTCAGGAGTTCCCTGAATTCCTAATGGATTCCATCGTCAGCACTGGATTATCACAAAAATGGGACCAATCTGGAACTATATATTATTATATTGGAACTATATAACAAAAACAGATCTGAGGACAAATTCACAAAAAGAATACGGCCGATTTGATAACCTCCTCCCTTTTTTTGGAGTCGGTAAAAATTCCCTTATACCCGCTGCTGCTGCTACCTCATGCTGAGGTTCGCTCCTTTTTAGCATCATAATTTTAAAAGTTTTTATATTTACATGATTGTAAACATATTAATTTGTGCCTATTTAAGTTTAATTCTAAGGCTTGTAATGTTTTGTAGCATTGCCTGTAAATATTTTTCAATGTGGTGTTAAATAAAACTTTTCTACGTCTTATATTCACTAATGTCAATTCTTGACTGGTTTTTAATAGGTAATGGCACAAAATCAAATGTTATAAAACCATTTATAAATTCCAAATCATAGTAAGTCATTCAATCAATCAATTATTTTAACATCACACCAGTAAGTCTGCGTCGGTCCGCCAGCGCATGCTCCCTATGATGCTGCTCGGTATGAAGTAAAACATGTCGAGCAAATTCGACAAAAAATACGTGAGTGACCCGTTTTAATTTTTGTCTGAGTCTCACGGATTTTGTAATCAAATGTTTAAGATTAGTAATATCACCTTCCTTGCATCGTCAATTTGCCAAGTATATTATTGTATTAATATTACTATATTGGAACTATATAACAAAAACAGATCTGAGGACAAATTCACAAAAAGAATACGGCCGATTTGATAACCTCCTCCCTTTTTTGGAGTCGGTAAAAAATCCCTTATACCCGCTGCTGCAACACATGCTGAGGTTCGCTCCTTTTTAGCATCATAATATTAAAAGTTTTTATATCTACATGTAAACATATTAATTTGTACCTATTTAAGTTTAATTCTAAGGCTTGTAATGTTTTGTAGCATTTCCTGTAAACATTTTTCAATGTGGTGTTAAATAAAACTTTTTTACGTCTTATAATTTTTAGAAGATGACATGACATAAAACATTATAATTTTTTTTTTTAAATAACCAAAAACTATGTAGGTATATTTAGAAATGCAATCACATATACATTTAATTATCAACATTACAATCAAAAAACATTAAAGTAGGTACACACAATAAATAGACAAAATCACCAAAAATACTTAAAACTAAGAAATATACTAGAAATAACCTTAACTATAAATACAACTAAACCTACTCATAAAAACTAATCAAACAACCCACCCCGCATCGCCTCCGATGCAAAGGTGCCCATCACGCTTGCTGCGTTTCCGCGTTGAACCGCGATGGACAACCTCTGCGCCAGGAACGACCCGGAGCGGGGGTCGAGGCCTCTCTCCTGCAAGCGACGCCCCAGCTCCCCAAGAAAGGTTTTCGCCTCCGCGCACCAGCACCCAGATGTCTCCACAGCCAGAGGAACGAACAAGTAATTCGTTAGCCCCGAATACTTGTCCCTCTTTAGGGACGCCGCCTGCTCAGCGGCTGCTCCTGCCGACCGCACAGTGCGGCCAAGGTGACTGGCGGCAAATGTGCTGACGCAGGTGGCGTCCCACAAAAGGCACTTACCTTTCTCCCACGGCACCAGAGTTAAACCGTCCGGCCTTTTGCCATCTGACCGACTAAGGCCCGGCGGCTCCAGCACACACGGGACATTGGCTGACACCAACGCCCTTCGAACAATGTCGTTCAACGCGTGGTGGCGTGGGAACCTCCCCGCGCACCGGCAGCAGCTCAAAGCATGGTGCCCGCTGCTCTCCACCATGGACCCGCAGATACATAGATGTGGTTGACAAACATCGCAGCCCAGACGAAGAGCAACGGCCACCCGCAGCGAGTCATTGTCGAGCAGGGTGCCTAAGTTCGGGGAGGGAAGGGCGTGCAACCAAGCCCCAGATTCCGGTGCCGAAGCCGCGTTCAGCCTGGCTCTATCCGCGCCAGAAGCCTTCTCCAAAAGACGGTCAAACAGACGCTTAATGCCGACTTCGTCCCACAAACGCTGACGGAACGGCTGTTCAGGCATTGACACACCCGGGTTGAGAGCCCCCCAGGCATTATTATTTTCAATCAATCAATTTATTAATATATATATATATATATATATATTTTTTCTTGTATAAAATTAATTGACATCAAGTAGGTAATTCTCTAGTGTTTAATTTTAGTTAAACCTAGTACAATTGCATGATAATTACTTTAAATAATTTATTATACTATTATAATTAAGTAGTGTAATTGTGAATTGTATTTAGTTATTAAGTTTAGTTATATATATCCTATATTGTACGCCCTAGCAGGGTGTCATGCACCTACGAAGACTATTTAAATGTAAGACCTATTGTACTGATGAGCATGAGAACAATGGATTAAATGAATATGAATATGAATATGAATATGAATAATATATTCACTAATATCAATTCTTGACTGGTTTTTAATAGGTAATGGCACAAAATCAAATGTTATAAAACCATTTATAAATTCCAAATCATAGTAAGTCATTCAATCAATCAATTATTTTAACATCACACCAGTAAGTCTGCGTCGGTCCGCCAGCGCATGCTCCCTATGATGCTACTCGGTATGAAGTGAAACATGTCGAGCAAATTCGACAAAAAATACGTGAGTGACCCGTTTTAATTTTTGTCTGAGTCTCACGGATTTTGTAATTAAATGTTTAAAATTAGTAATATCACCTTCCTTGCATCGTCAATTTTCCAAGTATATTATTGTATTAATATATATAGGTAATTATTTTCATTTTCGTGAAAGATGTAGATAATTTGATATTTATTTTTGTGCACTTCGCATGAACTCATATTTTGGTGTAGCAATCAGATTACGTCACAACCTTATTATATTAATCAAATACCTATATTTTTAAAATGTTGAAAAGCTATTTACATGTAAATACGTTACATTCAAAATTACTTCTATTCTAACTTTCCTTAATGCATTTGGTTGTAATAACTACATCTAAATAGTAATAATATATGTGCAGAGATATCATGAGAAATAGAGTTGATACGTTATTACACGATTCAATCAGGGGTCGGCCTCTGATTGAATCGCATCCAGGATAAGGATGGCCTCAAGATCACAGCCCGCATACTAAATTGTTAGCCCTTAGTTATTTATGCATCGTAAGCCAACATCTTAATAGCGAGCGAGAGTTATGTCCAGCCTAAAATAATATTTTGTGTAAATGTTTGAAAATAAACAAGCAGAGCGTTCAAGCGGTATGCTTTACCCTCATAATATGTCGTAACTTTGCAGTACAAGGTTGCCATTTTGCGGCGATTTAATGTCGGAATGAGTTTATTTACTCTAATGGCAAGTTTAAGTTTCAATTTATTGCTAACCACAATGATATTATAAATCACTTACCTTTGGATGTGCTCTTCTGGGAAAGGCCACTTTAGGATCAATCTGGAAAGAAAATTCACCATTACATTTTATGAATATTATAGTCCTTATTATGTAAATTTGTTTCAGTATTAAGCGGAGTTGAAAATGAACGTGGAACGAAATTTTACGTCGAATCATAACATTTTACAGCGTAAAGGTTTATTCTAATTATTTAACTAGATTGTAAGCAGAGTGAATAAGGATGTGAGTCACGCAACACTATTTAATGAATGTGAACTAAAAAGCAGACTTTCTCCTGCCAACTAATCATAGACCACACGTCGAGCTCGGGAGAGCTCGATAAATTCGCATCGCTAGCGCGGCTGCATAGTCCAGACCCAAAATCCAGCTAGCAAAAAAGCATCGGGCTGAAAATCCTGCGCCGCGGTCCTGTCACTCGATTTCGGCCCTCGTCTTTTTCATGTAACCGAGCGCTAGTATTTCATACGTAGCACTGTTTAAGCCCTCAGATTTTCTCCGGCCGCGGCCGCAGGTCTTTTTACTCGTGCCGCTTCGCCGCTGACCGTTATAAACGCAAAATGTAAACCTAAAGAAGCTACCTTTGACATTTTTAGAGGTAAAATGCTTCGTTTCCACTCGCGTTGATCATTCTGTCGCTTCTGCGTAGGTACTTTGGATTGCAGCGGGTTTTATGTTTTAAAATTAGTTTTTAGATTTTTTTACTAACTTAACTACAGCGGAAAATATAGCAGGATAAATAATGAATCTCGCCGTCCTTGACAGAAAATACTCAAACGAACCAGAAATAATTATGAGAGGTACGAAAAAAATATTAGGTTAAGAAAATATAGTAATTATATACATAGGTACTATATTAGTCGTCAGTGATGTATTTTGTAACTACACCTCATTGTGTAATGTACTTAACTAGGTATAGGAATGTATGTTACCGCAGTTTGTAAAATATATAACTAAAAATGTATAAAAGAATTTCTGAAAAATCTTTTAAACGCTATACACAATAGATGCGCAGGCTGTAGGCATCCGCGTCCGCGTAATTACGAAGCAAGCGTAAGAGAATAATTTAAAAGATTTTGCCCAAGAGGACTGCATTATTACAATATCAGGGAAAACGGCTTTACAGCGTCATTCATACATTCTTAATTATTTAATTATCTTCTGAGTGCGCCACGGAACACCGCAACTGCAGAAAATCTACCTCACTTATTTGATTAAATTGGATTTTGAGAAGGAATTAAAATTTTCTGGTAATGTCATTATACATACAGGGTATTTAACTAGCTTATTTTTTGTTCTTTGCAATAATTATTATCATTTTCTGAGTACAGAATAGATAATAATAAGTGTCATCGTCATTTATTGAACATATGTTTAAACTGGGTTTGTTTCTAGTAAAAAAGAACATATTTTATTTCCAAACTCATATTACTTAGGAGTATCATATAAACGGTAAAATATTATTTCTGTAAATTTTAGGTTTGGAAAAATTATAATATGGAAAAAAATAGATACACAATGCAAGGTCCAAGAGAAATTCGAATTCGCCTAAAGATCAATCACTCTTAAATAGGTATATTATATATTAGAATTAAAAAAAAAACATTTGAACATATTAAAAGTAGGTACCTTTGTCATCGCTACTTATTATACTTAATAAATGTTTATTATTGTGGCCACAAAAACCCTACACACAAACAAAAAGAGGACTTGTAAAATGTAGCAAAGCTTTTAACCCCACGCAAGCAATTTTGTAAACGTTGTAAAATGACCACGAAAGTACACAGAGCAAGCAGAAAAATCATAAAACCCCAGATGGTGGCGTTAAAGCGATTAAGCGGGTCGATGATAAATTTTAACGAGTTATTTTAATGGAGGCGATCGCAGTCAGTGGCTATCCAGCAGCCTGCGTCGATAGAAAAATAAAAGGTAACATGCCAAAGGCTTTTTAATGTTTCGTTTTTAGCAATTTATTTTCGTGCGTAAATTTGGATAGTAATTTTAATCGCAAATAATAGCCTGTAAATATGGAAAGAAAAGCATGGTGGCCGAGTGCGACTTTGAACTTTGAATAACGAACGTGCGATGAACGACTGTGCGACCGATCGCTGTAGCAATAACCTGTTGGTCGACAGAACGTTTCCGTGACGAACTTTCGTTCGAAAGATCTTTCGTCTTCGTTTTCGAAAAACAGTTGCTCGACATAACGGATGGAACGTTTGTTCGAAAATCTATATCGCGATAAATTTGATGCTCAACGAAACTACCTATATGATCGGTGTTACGATGTTACGAGGAACGTTTATACAGAACAACTTTAAATGAGTGCGATAAATTATCAATCAACTTATCGGTTTTACGATGAACGATTGTTCCACACAACGTTAGCATGTAAAAAACAATCGAATGATCGGTATCATTAGTTTGACTTGAACCCATGACCACTGGATCGCTAGCCCATTGCACTGTCATCTGAGCAACCAATACTTTACCAAATACAGCGAATATTTCCATTTTTAATTTGTTTCTAAGCTTGATGCTAATTGTTCGCAGATGTTTCTGATTGATACAAATTTGAGGATAAATGTTTACGGTCAGTCAACGAAAACTAAAAGTACCTAAAAATACAGATAGAACTCAATTGTATAAAAAAATCAAGTGTATCATCGGACAGCAAACCCCAGCGAGTCCCGGTCATCCAACAAACGACTAAAGGAAGTTTCTAAAACAAATATCAAGACAGTCAAGGTACTCCTGCGCAAAAATGACAACGAAACATAGAAACGAATGTGACATTTTGATATGGAGCCATTTGCGTGATTACAATCGACGCAGTGGCGCACCCTCCTTAGCCACCTTCACCTCCCCCTTCCTACAACTTCCCTTTGCGATAAAGATTGACATCGCCGCTTTTAAATTTTAACTTATCCTATGTCAAACACCAGAAACCAAACCAAAGTATACCATAAAATCGACCTGCTAAGACAGAGATTCATTTTCGGTTCCATTGAATTTTTGCTTGTCATCGTAAGGAAAGATTGTAGGAGAAAGCACATTAGTAGGATACCACTAAGGTTGGAAAAGAGCATGTTAGCTTTATGTAGTCAGAGCGATGTCATCGACATAAAGTCGATTATGTTAAATTTTATATTAAGCAAACACAATATCGGTGTCTGACGCGGCGAACACGAACGCGAACGCCCGCAAAGTGAGTGTACAAAGCGTTTGCTCACTTTTTCACGGATAATGTGTGTGAATTCACTAAACACATAATCCTATTGTACTTCCAGCGAGGTCAAAGATTACAGTTTTATTGTTATATGAAATGCTACTTTGATGTTCTTTACTGTAAATATATATTTTGGTGTTTTGTCGTTTACAGACTTTATAAATACTTTCGACTTATCGTTTAGAAAGTTATTTATTCCTGTCATAGGAAAGACACCTGTTAGAAGTGAATGATTGTGAAGATATTATTAAATTTAGGGATCCATGTCCTACTTATTTACTTTGGAAATGTAGTCGTTTTTATATTTAATAGGTAGAAAAAAACGATACCTACTATGGAAATCCAAACTGAAGTTACAATTAATATAAGTACGAATATCTTTCTATAAAGTGTCCAATTATATTTCAGTGAGTGCGAATCAGGGTAGTTGTTTGAACTCACAATAATTAACAAGCATCCGGCGCTTCGGTCAAAATTAGGGAGCAGCTGTAGTGCACTTTAAGTTACACATGTAGCGCTTAATGACGCAGGTATACTGAGTGAAAATGTTTACTAAAATATACGTGCAGACGACACGTAAATGTCGCAGGGGCGGTATTAAGTGGGGACCGTATCATTCGGTGTTCAGTCAGCACCGCGCACTCTAACTCCGCCTAATTGGAACGAATTTGGCTCTAGGTGCAATACTCGAGTTGGCTCAAGATTAGGGCGGCGAGCTATTGCAAGTATATTCCGGACCGTTCCCTCTGAAATATTTGATGTGCAATGTGCGACTTGCAGAGTTGCGGCCCGTGAAGTGGCACCGCTTTGCTCGCGCCATCGCCCACGTGCGCTTCCACTAACTTGAATTAAATTAAGAACAATATTTACCCCCGCAGCCAAGATAAATGATATTGCACCGTTTAGCCAGAGTTTATGCTCAGTGACGACTTATTGTACCCACATTCTTAGAATAAGCTAGTGAAGTGCCTCCGCAGCGCCACGATGAATTAATATGAGCCTGGTTGAACAGAAAGAGAAATACGAGTCTGGGAACCACTTCCAGAGGTACGATTAAACGAGCCGCGACTTTACCGTGTAGACAAATTGCCGTGGTAAGAGGCGGCATTCAACTATGCCATTGTTGTAGATTTAGCAATTTTGAATTACGTATAATTTTATTCTTAGGGGATTCGTGAGATAAAATCAGAAAATACTTTACGCAGATGGTTAGCAAAATCGGCGTTGGTTTAACGCTACGAAACCAAGCCGTAGGTAATGACACCGCCAGGGAAGAGGCTCGACAAACGTCATTACTGGGGCACGCATAAATATGCAAGGCAGGTAACGCACATTTTCATGCGACGTCGCAAGAATTTTATCGCTCGTTTAATTCTGTAAGAAAAAAGTGGAATTCTTCCCGGTGTAACACGAGACAGGCGGCCGCGTGGGAACCGGGACACCGGCTCGAGCCTACTCCTCACACCTAAGTGCAACCGAAATATATTCTCTCCATTTTGTCAGATATTACTTTCTCTTAAATACCAACGTCGAAAGCGTAAGCGGCGGATGGGAAGAGACGTAATCTTATCCATCAGTCGAAAGCTCATTCGTCGGGCGCTAATGTGGGTGCTTCGCATACCTAGTTAGACGCACCTATTAACGTGTATTTTATTCATTGCCCTTTTCCTTCACTGTTTGTTTCACGTCGACCATTGTGAGCACAGTGACCGGGCTCTAACGACGCTCTTTTTTCGTAATACCTTTGTTAAACTTCCTTGCTATTTATTCAACAGTTGTAAGTTTGTTCATTAATAACGCGTCTAGACATTCCCAAAGACCCTCGTGCCTAACGCTGTAAGAGATTGAAATAATCTCTTTGTGGTTTTAGTGATAATAGTTTAGCAGCACAAGTTAGCTGTAGATATAGTTTATAGTCAAATATTGTCAGCAACAGCTGCATAAAGGCCAGTCACGACGTTAGCTAAGTCAATGTGATTTGAGGACTCTTGGGACTAAGACCACTCACTATTCCCTTCGAGTTACGAGAATGTCACCACAACGTTTAATTGTAATCGAAGTTACCTAGTAGGATTTAGGTGGTGGGTTGTTTATGATTTGTGCAATTAAAAAAGATAAACGTAATACTACTTACTATTACTAGGTAGTTACTTTCTGTCTTTGGAGCGTGGGAAAGTCGCTCGCTCTTGGAAACCAGAGGTCATTTAATATTTCATACGATGGTTTCGTAAAAACTGATGTTAGCAACCAATTTTCTTGCTCCTATAGTGTGCCATGGCAAAAATCAGGATAGCGCGTGGAAGATGGTGATTCTTATCATTTCGCGTGTTAAGGTTTAATTTTCACGAAGAATACTTTATCTACGTCACATTCAATGCAAACTGTTACAAGTCTCCGCAACGCAACAAATCAGAATGTCGCAAGAAATTAAACCTCGGCGAAAGCATTTACAAAGCTTAGTCCTTTGAGACTTAAAGAAAACTACGAGCTGACGATGAAAAAACATCGTCTAGTTGCGTGGTGGTGTTGGTCTATCTAGGACTGTGCGGGCCGACCGGTAGACATCCGGCGCAGATATTTGCAGTCAAAACAGACTTAGGGCGCTGGCTCCACTCTGCGCATGTCACTCCGCCTCTGTATTATTTAGTAACTCCAACGAGCTTCCGATGTTACTTTATTCTATTGTGCAACTGTATCTATGCCGGTTCCTGATGTCCGAGCTCGGGAAGTTTGCTCCGAACTGACACGACTCGGAGAAACTTTTCGTGCATAGAATGAATGCCTGTCAGCCAAACGTAAACAGAACTGAGATGCTTAGCCGGTGTGTATAGCGTTGCAGTTGGATTTGGATATAAAGTTATAAGCACAAATGGTTTAACCGTTTGTGGGGATGAATGATGTGAAAATATAAATTTGTAAATATATTTTTATTTATAAAAATTGACGCTATTAGATTTTCGAATGTACTTATATTGAATTATACTCCGACTTCAATATCGTGTAGTTTGTGTTGATACGAGTGTAGGTATGGCCGCGTAGGTGAAGTGGGGGATGTTATTCGGGGACCGGGTGCAAGTAAACGACTCTATATTAAGCATTCCAGAGCCCTGATCTCGTCAGGTGAGCGCGCCGCACGGTACATGAACTCAACTCAAACTTATTATTTCAAAGCCGCATACAACTCCTTTGTTTTTCGTCTACAACCCAAACATTTACGTATAATATCTACCAACAGTCTCTAATCCTCATATTACATTCTACAAACATTTTGTGATTCCAGGACTTGAAAGTACGTAGGTACTTACTGTCTGTCGACACTTTTATAATTACTTTAATTAACGCGTGGTTAAAATTTGTACCAAGAACAGTAAGAATATTATTTACGAAAAAAATCGTCCATTTTTGCATTTGGGACTACGTAACGTAGCAGCATTTTTTGTTTTACCCGGCGCTCTGTAAAAGCTGCCCGTTTTAAAACTGCCTTTAAATCGTCCATCATTAATGAACTCGTTATAACGTTAATTGTTGCCACAATCGTGCCGTGGCGGGGCATTAAAAATGTATGTACACTATTTAAAGATTCCCATTTCGCGGTACTCGCGTGTAGGCGATTTACGAACGCGACTGGCCCAGTGCCCATTAAGGCAGATTACGGACGAAAAAAAAACCTCAACGAGCTCTTGGCGTTATGAGTTAATTTTGGAAGAATAACGCGGGCGTCGGTTAGTGTTTCCCTTTATTTGGTGTTCCGGCCGCTCGGTTTGTTTAAACGGGTAATCCAGTGCAAAAACAAGCCGAGGCCGCGCTATACGTACGGCATGTGCTTGCGGTGCTACACCAAATGTATGTTGCTCGCAATTTTGGCCTAACGCTATCGCCAACGATAAAATCACTTAGCGCCTCAGAATAACCAGTCGAGTCTAGTGCTAACTGCTACTTAGTTTACTTACATAAAAAGCGTATTCTTACTTCACTTGTATAGACAGGAAAGATACAATTGCTACTTAAATAAGTTAAATATCAGAAAGCGACTCTATGTTAAGGCCTTCTGATATTTTTAATGATGCCTACAGACATCTAGAAACAATTTTAACTATTTTTACACTGGATCAAACAAATATGTCAGTCTCACATTTTTTTTATTCCCCATCATAAATTAGTATGGATTACGGTGGGCAACAAATAAATTCGACCAATCATAGCGTCCCATTGCCTATGTTTTGTCCCTCACGGACGCACTATACCATATCTATTAGGATCCTACCGTATATGTTGTCTACACTTATTGAACTCCAAATGAAACAAAGGATAAAGTTCTTAATTTACGAACCTATGTAAATAAAATGCAACTATTACTAATGTCTAGCGGGTGCTCCATATTTTTGCAGGTGTCGAAAGGAAAAAGGAAGCATGCGTTTTCCCTGAATCTGCTTACAAGTTATGCAATAATTCAAATCGCTTAATGTACTTATATCGCTGCAAAAAGCTACTTTATGGGCTGCATTGGAAAGTATTTTATTTCCATGGATGGCGGCGATTCTCTGCAACCACCCGGTGTCGTATTTTCGAATTCAACCAGAGAGCGCGGAACGTGGTGGTTGACAATATGAATTTATGATTATGGGAATGTAAAATCGTTAAAGGCGAACGTGATTCGACGTCGCAGTAATTGTAAACAGCAAAAATTGAAAAATTTTGGTACTTCGGCAAGCGTGAGAATTCTTGGGAGATTCCAACTGTCAAGTTCTGGCTTTTGATGGCAAAATAATAGTAGTAGTAATAGTATGGTATGGTATGGACCATACCATACTTACATCACAAAACTGATCAAATATTTTAGCAGTGTGTCTCTATGTGTGCGTGTATGTGCGCTGGACAAAGATTTCAAAAGTAAAGATAAGCCCGTTCATATCTGGGGGCACGGTAGTGCCCCCGCCAAGACGAGCAAAGCGAAGCGCGAGGGCACTACCTACCTTTTCTCGAAGCGCTTCGTCGTTTTTTTGAACCCTCATAACTTGGGTTTGGATTATACTAGATAAACAAATTTCTCGGGATATGATGTCAATAGTGGACTTATTAAACATAAAAAAATTCAATTGCATAGCTCTTATACTTAAGATTTTATTCATATCTAAAAAAACCCCGATTTCGTCACTGACTCACTTACTCACTGTTGATCATCAAAACCTCTAGGGTACTTCCTGAAGTCCTAGGAAGCTGAAATTTGGTATGTAAGATAGTATTAGTACACAAACAACAAAAAAATTCAAAAACTTGAAATTTTTTGCCCGTAAGGGGGGGAAAAGGGGGGTGGAATTTTGTATGGGAAATCAATAACCGCTGAACCGATTTAGTTGAAAGGGTGTAGCAGGATAAGCCTTCAAAAATTGCCCCCAAAGCTTTGAGTTCAAAACTACTACCAGTTGATGCCCCGTCAAATGAAAATAATCCACACCAATTTTTAACCCTCTACTGCCGCCTGGAACCCCGTGACATTCATTTAACCCTAAAAAGTTTTTATTTTTTTTCTCAAAAAGTATAAAACGGACAATTATGAAATTTTTCATAAATGTTGATGTCATCTATACAAACTATCAAAAAAAAAACTAACTCTCTACTTACTTATTTTCCTAGAAAAAAACCTAAATAAAAAAATAAAACACCCTGTATATCAGTTCAAGCTCGTCGTACTATCACCATTTTTGTACTAATTATTAACCAACTACCTATCTACATAATATATAAGTTTCATGTAAATAACAAAGGTGGAACAGTGTGAAAATATAAGTATTGTTCAGTACGTACCATGTATAGTGCGTCAAGCAAATCTTGTCAGTAGCAATGTACTGCAAATTAAAGTAGGGTAACACCATGTAACACTCAAAGAGCAGAATTGCGCTAAGAAAAGCAGCAATGTACATCGAACCAAAACGTGTTTATTTTTCCGCCCTTCATACGTCAGTTCGAGTGAATTATCATAACCTCAAATTTTAGTAATGTTTATCGTCAACGAGCATGATTGTACATTGTAGGCACCTTAGATTTGCTTGAGGTCATGCATAATCTTGGTATTTAATGGTGACAGCAGAAATTTCTCTTGAAATAGAAACGATTCAGAATGTAAACAATAAGATGATGGCTGTCATTCACGATCCACATTCCACAGATAACACACAGATGACACGCGATTTTGGAATTATTCGAACACAGTGTTGCTAACTCGCGATTTTTCAAATTTGCCGCCTTTTACTACTGACAAGATTTGGTTGATCTAGTATATGTAACACGCTTACCAAACGTTGACGACACTAGTAAAAGATATCGGCCCGCCAACCGGGAAGCCATCCGTAATCATTTTTTTTTTGTTAATTTGAAATTGAGGACAAATGAAACTCATTAATACTTATTCGAACAAGTGTTTCTGTTTATTTTACTTTATTGTTTTGTAAAAAGGTACTACGTAATTGAGTTACTTAGCATTTTATGTAAGTTCTTGAGTCCTGCAACCGAAATAAATTAAAAAAAATGGCCCTCGGCCGTGATGCTGGCCGTGTTCGATTTTCAAATATTTTTTTCGTAATTAACAAAAAAAAAATGATTACGGATGGCTTCCCGGTTGGCGGGCCGATATCTTTTACTAGTGTCGTCAACGTTTGGTAAGCGTGTTACATACATGGTACGTACTGAACAATACTTATATTTTCACACTGTTCCACCTTTGTTATTTACATGAAACTTATATATTATGTAGATAGGTAGTTGGTTAATAATTAGTACAAAAATGGTGATAGTACGACGAGCTTGAACTGATATACAGGGTGTTTTATTTTTTTATTTAGGTTTTTTCTAGGAAAATAAGTAAGTAGAGAGTTACTTTTTTTTTTGATAGTTTGTATAGATGACATCAACATTTATGAAAAATTTCATAATTGTCCGTTTTATACTTTTTGAGAAAAAAAATAAAAACTTTTTAGGGTTAAATGAATGTCACGGGGTTCCAGGCGGCAGTAGAGGGTTAAAAATTGGTGTGGATTATTTTCATTTGACGGGGCATCAACTGGTAGTAGTTTTGAACTCAAAGCTTTGGGGGCAATTTTTGAAGGCTTATCCTGCTACACCCTTTGGTATGTAGATAGTTTTTGTAATGGGGAATGGCATAGAATACTTTTCAACTCCAAAATCACCCCGTAAGGGTGAAAAGGGGGTGAAAAAGGGCGTCAGGGGAAAAAGAGGGTTGAAGTTTGTATGGGGAATCAGTAAAAAGCAGATTGTATAAAAGATTTATACAATCTGCTTTTTAATGAATATAGTGAATACATTTTTCACCTTACGTCCATGTGACAGTAGTGAAACGGTCAAGCCACATATTTTGACTAAGGTGTAGAGTTTGTGAAGTTAGGGCTTGTAGAGTTAGAAGCTTGGCTCTAAAAGAGATCTAATAACTTTTTGTCAGTGCGAGCCTTAAGGTTTCGTCTTGGCAAATTTTTACATGAAAATGTTTTTGGTGGGATCATACTTCCACCAAAGAACATGTGCAAACGCGATTTGTGCACCGACGAACTGGACCACTTTGTAGAGCCCGTAAATAAGGCTTAACTTTACGAAGTAATAAGTCAATGGTGCTGTGACGAGTACATTATGTCAATTAAGTTAAATGTGAAATCAATAAACAGATTAGGTTTTAGAACCCGGATATATCTAAATATAAAACTACATTTTTAACTGGCCTTGAAAGAGGAGGATTTTTTTATTTTTTATTTTTTTTTTATTTAGAAATTTAATTCAGACAACAAGGCCCATATTACAAATCCTTACAGACTAACATACATATGTATTTTATAAACTTAAAACTAAACCCTAGTTATTTAGTCGATAAAACGGCGTGGCTCCGTTGCATCAAGTCATAGTCAGTTTTAAGAAGTCATAGTCATAACCGTAGTCAAGCTTATGCTTTTAACACGTGTTGCTTATCCTAGGGACAATCTACAGTCATTAAACTACTTTTGACTATGTACTATGGTACCCTTATAAATTTTTGAAGATTTTGTAAGTAATGGGAAATTTTTATCACTATTTTTTTTTAGCCTATGTGTGTGTCCCACTGCTGGGCAAAGGCCTCCCCTCTCCTTTTCCAATCCTCCCTGTGCTGAGCAAGATCCCGACAATCCCGCTGGAATGCACTCACTAAATGTTGTATAAAATGTAACGTTCCTTAAGTATAATAGTTGCTCGTTGGAATATAAAACAAATAATGGGCGTTTTTTTTTTGTTGTCCCCTATACTTTTTTTTTCAAATTTGTGATTTTTTATGTTATTTCTACTCAGAATCACGAGCTCTTTCTATCCTAATAGGAGAAAAAAAGAGTCCCAAAATTTCCATACATTTTTCGATCTTTCCATTCTGCGACCGCCATACAAAGTCTATGAAAAATGGTGACGTAATGGAAATAAAAACCTTAGGACACTTTTTTTCTCCTATTAGGATAGAAAGAGCTCGTGATTTTGAGTAGAAATAACATAAAAAAGCGGCCAAGTGCGAGTCGGACTCGCCCAAGAAGGGTTCCGTATTTAGGCGATTTATGACGTATAAAAAAAAACTACTTACTAGATCTCGTTCAAACCAATTTTCGGTGGAAGTTTACATGGTAATGTACATCATATATTTTTTTTAGTTTTATCATTCTCTTATTTTAGAAGTTACAGGGGGGGGACACACATTTTACCACTTTGGAAGTGTCTCTCGCGCAAACTATTCAGTTTAGAAAAAAATGATATTAGAAACCTCAATATCATTTTTGAAGACCTATCCATAGATACCCCACACGTATGGGTTTGATGAAAAAAAAAATTTTGAGTTTCAGTTCGAAGTATGGGGAACCCCAAAAATGTATTGTTTTTTTTCTATTTTTGTGTGAAAATCTTAATGCGGTTCACAGAATACATCTACTTACCAAGTTTCAACAGTATAGTTCTTATAGTTTCGGAGAAAAGTGGCTGTGACATACGGACGGACAGACAGACGGACAGACGGACAGACAGACAGACAGACATGACGAATCTATAAGGGTTCCGTTTTTTGCCATTTGGCTACGGAACCCTAAAAATCCCAAATTTGAAAAAAAATGTAGGGGACAACAAAAAAAAACGCCCTAATACAATTCAACCTTTCTTGTCCTTTATAAGAGCACAATAATAATAATCCAAGCTATAAATAGGTGTAGCTAAGTTTAGTCTCGTTAAGGCTCACTAGGGCCCCACACAGTTCCGGCCGCGACAAAAGGGAACCCATCCGGACCCACCGACCGGCGGGAAGAGGAATTTTTAATTGGCCTCGAAATAAAAGCCTATCTTACCTATGACAGTCACGCTTTCATGGCGCAATTTGATGGCAATCTTTTAAATATACAATGAAAAGATTTATTTATTAGGTAAAAGGTAATCTTGGTCATTTTGGGAGATATCCAGTTGACTATTTACCTTTTATAGCAGTTGCATAATATTAAAATAACATAAAAATAACAGAACATTTCACATATGAGTTAGATAGGTATACATTTTTTGAAAGAAATACTCGTTTTACACTGTTCTCCGTAAATTTTCATCTACATATTTATTCCCGCTTAAGATGCGTTTTTGAAGTGGCCCTTTCAGAATCTTCTTAAGCGGGTTTCACTATAGGTACCTTCTAAAGATCGTATTTCAAAAGCCTCTATTTATCTACAACTTGACCAGTCACATACAACAGAATGTTCAGTTGTCCTGTGAATGTTTGTGTCATATGAAGCAAATGCAATCGGAAGTGTACTAAAGGTAGCTTCAGTTTTGGCATCTTGTTGCTTCCTGTGAAGTGTCTTGGGATGTTGACATTTGATCGTATCTACGAATGTCTTTGAGCTACAAAGCTGTATATCTTTTGCGGTTATATTTGCCTTTGAACAAGGTATCTCTTGATTGCCTATACCAGATCAATATAATAAAATCTATCTACGTACACAATAAAAAATAATTGTATCTAAAGATTGGCCATTTTGGACGGAATATGCACTGCCTCAGGCAAAACTTCAATTCATGACTACGGGACCAGCCCTCCGCTCTACCGAATAAGCTATGATGGAGACACCCTAGAGACGCAGCTACTAATTGTAACATTTATTTCGGGACATTAAGTAAGTTTTTGAATATTTAATGAATGAGATGTATTAATATGCTATTTGAATTAAACAGTAAAGGGTCAAGAGTGATATATTATTTTCCTAACGATATCGGTACTAATAATTTATCTACAAGAGCTGACACTTTGACTTGTGCTGTTTTACATAAAAAGTGGAAATAGTAATGAACGACGGATACTTAGAATAGAAAACATCGTGAAGTATACCTAAAGTGTACCTAAAGACGATATTCGATTAAATAAATAGCCCGCATTGAATTTATATCACCACCACATTTTAAACTCCGTTAAATTAGTTCGAAACGTCACATTGCGTTAACGCGCCGATCGTGCGAGTAACAAAGTGCATCATATTTTCGAACGGCGGTTATGAAGCCGCATAAAACATCGAACATTTCCCGCGTAAGTGAAAATTTTATTTTTACGCGAAATATTCTGACGGCGTAATTTAACCGTCCCGTGATTTAGAGCGTTACGCTGCGGCGCATCAAAACTCAGGAGTGGCATGCAGATTTAAAGAATTTAATATTGATAAGAAATTGCTCTCAGTGCATCTCGCTCGCGCTTATTCTTTGGTGCGAAGACAATGCATAGGTAGTCACATACATTTCAAATGCCTACAATTTAAAAAAATATTCAGATTTCGACTTCTGTAACTTTAAAATATTATATGTTTTACATTGTAAATGAGCAAGGTACTTTTCAACAAGCGTTTCTGTACAAAGTTAAATACCTACTATAGATACTAATTATCACTATTCACATTACAAAAAAAATCCCCCGCCACGTTTGTCTGTGTGTATGTATGTATGTTGTTCGCGATAAACTCGAAACCTGCTGAACGGTTATCATCCTGCGGTTATCACCTATCAATAGAGCTTGAGGAAGGTTTAGGTGTATGATTTGTTAAGGTTTTGTTTTGTGTAACCCGTGCGAAGCCAAGGCGGGTCGCTAACTCGCTAGTTCATAATAAGATAATACACAAAATGTTGGGACTTGACAGCATTAGTACTCGTACAAATTAAATACGGATTCAAATAACAAAATATTAGACACGATGGATGGGTGCCTACTTTAAAGCAAATCAGTTCACGTATAAAAATATTTTTACAAAATTTTGATCTATTTGAACGAGATGAGAGACATTTTTGTCCCGTAAGGAACCTACGTCAATGGTACTTTGATCATCGCATCAATTCTGATGTATTTTTATAACAAGGGATGAAAGATAAAATTGTTTAATTTTCGAAGGTTTTCCTCCTCCTGAGGGTTTGTAATGGTACGTGGAAATAAATATTGAAGTGCAGTTAACAAGTCAACAAGAGATAAGTAAATTTAAAAGTGGAAAAATTACTGTCTTGGGTGAGACTTGAACTCACGGCCTCTGGATCGATATTCCAGCGCTCTGCCATCTTGGCCACCAAGACCTCATCCATAGCCAGCAAATCTTTCCACCATATTATGGGTCTAGGGGACCCTTTGGGGGGGTCTTGGTGGCTCAGATGGCAGAGCGCTGGAATATCGAGCCAGAGGCTGTGAGTTCATGTCTCACCCAAGACAGTAATTTTTCCACTTTTAAATTTATTCTAAGCTTAATAGCATCGGTCGCAGACGTTTCTGCTTGTAATAAATTAAAAGAGATAAGTACTATTTATTTTTGACTATTTTAAATTACAAAAGTCACGTGACCTCTGGCTTGTGACATAAACGGAGGCACATGTGCACGCGTTGTTCAATCGTAAATATTGTATAAATATTGATGACACAGAAAGCAATAATGTTCAGGCATACTCCAGAAAAAATGCCCGACAATTTACGACCTAAAGACATGCGATTAAGTTTTCCGCTTGGAGACGGCATTTAGCCGACATTGAAACCGATTTTTATATCGATAGGTAACATTTTCGATTAGATATAGATTTTATAGATGTCGAAGAGACTCTGAATATAGCGTATGACTGTTACTTGAACAATACGTGGTATGAAATCCTAAAACTATTTTTTTTTTCTTAGCCTGTGGGCAAAGGCCTCTCCCCTTGATGTCCACAACTCCCGTTGTTGTGATTTTTCCAGCCAGTTACTGATGAAGGTGTTTAAGTCGTCCCGCTATCTCTGTCTGGGCCTGCCACGGCTGCGCTTCTTTTGCGGTATCCACTTGATGGCTAATACTAGCCCACCTATCTGGATGCATGCAGCAGACGTGACCCGTCCAGTCCCACTTCAGCCTGGCGGTGCGTGTTTTGGAGTAAAATGTAGTGTTTTGGAAATTAACAAATAAAAATGATAGAGTGTCGAGTGATACCGTATCGTGGATCATATTAACCTCAGTGTTGATATGAACGGTTATAACAGGTTAACTATTAACAACAAAATGATAACGATATTATATTATAAAACAAATTATCGAGTACGGCGCCGTGAATAATTTAATTAATACTGGTTTAGAGGGTGACGAAATATTATTTCTGCAAGGTTTTACCCAAACCACCTCGCTATCTCAAATGCTATAATCTTATCCTCTAGATCCAGTTGTAATTTCTTAAATACCGTATACTTATGCTTATTCTTTAACAGGTGTACTACCTACTTAATAACTGTTATAGAGATGGAACTACCATAATAACTTTTACCCAACTACCATTTTTAACGTGCTATTAACTAAAGGATCTGGTCTAGATAATGTACAAAAAAAAAAGATATTCTTAGTATATAACAATAGATATACCTACCACCTGACTAAGTTATATAGCGAAGCAATATATATTGTTGCTGGTTGTGACAAATATTGTTAATAGTCTCAGCAAAAGCTAAAAATACCAGTAGTAGGTACACAGCAACAGCATTATAAAGAATATGAAAACATTCATTGTAAACAAATACCTACTTAGAAATCCACTATTGCGATCTTCCGCGTTCGTTTTATGTAAATTGAGAAAACGCTCTCTCTTCTCGCTCGATTTGCGAGGCTTCGGCTAATCTTCCGCCAGTCGACTACAATTTAATCAAAGTAAACAACGACGGGCGCTGTAATTTATCTAGATTATTTCGTGGCGAGCGATAGTAATCGACTTTTTTCTCCATCCGTACACGGAATGGGAACTCGTAATGTGTCTCGAATCCCAAGATACAAAGATGATTATTATCTACATAAAAGGCTAGACGTTATATGTATAAATAGCAGTATTATATTTTTGCTGCGGGATTTGGCGCAACTATCTGGTTTTATCGAAATAGTTTGCCATAATAAAGCATTCGCAACAGTTGACCCATTCGTCTGTTTCAGGGACGCGAGTGAGTGCGTGATACATTTATCACGCATAATATTTAAAACCCCCCGCTTAAATAAAAATATTGTAACATTGAATTGAATAAATGTCACTGTTCGAGCTTCTCTTGCCTTAAAAAGCTGGAATAAACTAAAGGCATAATACATTTAGAACTCAATAATATATTCAATAAATAAAACTTTCTGTTAGCACTAACAATTTATGTCGTAAAGCTCTCCGCTGAAGAAGAGACACAAATGTATGTCACTTTGGGTATGTAAATAAAATCTCCCAAGAAATCATGACTGAAATCGCTATCAATAATATAACTCGCGTGGGAGTAATGATACTAATGATTCAATCGTTGTAGGTTCTAACATCCTATGTAATAAGACAGAAGCGCCTGGCGTCCGTTGACTCATTGGGTGGAAGACATCCGGAAGATTGCGGGTCACTTCTGGATGAGATTAGCTCAGGACCGGGACAAGTGGCGTACTAGAAGAGAGGCCTATGCTCAGCAGTGGGCGATAAAGGGCTGATATGATGATGATGATGATGAATTAGGTACTCAGCCGATCGTATGCTTGCTTAGGAAAGGAAGCTTTGTGTATAATAACTTATTCAAGTTTATTTTTGACACATTCATATAGATATTTCTAGAGTAGATTGCATATTAATTACATTGAATTCTTACTTAAGTATAACTCCTTATTAGAGCAGTAATAAATTACTTACCTTTTTGCCGTCTAATTCGTGTGTTCCTTGCGCTAATACTTTATCTACACTACCAGGGTCTCCGAATGTGATAAAGCCAAAACCCCTGTAACAATAGAAAAACAAAGGTTAATTCAGTCAAATGAAATAATAAAGACTTAGCTTAAAGGTCTTGTAACCAGGCCATAAAAAAAAGAAAAAAAAAACATCGGTGAACGAACATAGAAACACATACAATAACAGTAGTATCCTCTAGAGGCCCTTTCATAAAGAAAAATGGTTGTTATCAAATTTGAATCAACGATATTAGGAAGAAGAATTACATGTGCTTTGTTTTACAAATAAGAAGCAACTCTGTTGCATTTAATAATTGTATAAATTTAATTGTAGGTAATTAGTACTAGTATTAGGACGATGGGACGCTAGAGGTTAAAGTCATTATATTTACATAAAATAAATGTAGCGTTTGTAGACTCTTTAAACAAAAACAAAAACACAATGTGTGAATACAACTTTATATTTTTGAACAAGTACTTATAGTATGTGTTTCAATAAACCTTACAAGTTTTAGATATTATACGAATAATACTAATCGCATTCATATTTATGTGCACTAGACCAATAAAAATAGGTTGTATAGAAATGTTCACACTACATCAATTGGTTTTGAGTGTCTATTAAATAGACCAATTTTGTCCCGTCATTTATTGATAGGTTTTCCACAGACTGTCAGATTAGCTTCCTTAGGTTTATGGTATAAACCTAAGAACACATCGGATATCCCAGAATTGCACCTTATAGAACATGATTGTTCACAAATTCGTTCATCATAACCCAAACGAAACTACATATTTACTCAAAAGACAAGTCAATGCAGCATTTTACCAGCTCAACAAAATCTCTGTACGAAACTTAAACTAACGTAAAAGTACGTAACAGGTAGAGTACAAAATGAGAAATTTCTTCAGTGTGTACTGTCGTCGGAGAGGAGACGGACCGATAGGAGGTGTCTCTCTGATTGCGCCCCGCCCGACTGCTGGTTCACAGTAATCATTTTAAAAACAGTACTTGAACTAGTTGCATAAACGTTTTATTTTTGAAACCTGCAGGCCAAATCGAACTTACATTCCAATATTAAACTGCGAGCAAGACAAACTGGCGAATGAAAGCAAAATGGCATAATTTTTATATCGGAATGTAATTTCGAATCTGCCTCCTGTTTTAAGTAGTTCCGTCCAGTAAGAAAGAGAAAGGGAATGTTTTGCATGTGTGCGACACGTGTCATATATCAAAAACCCCGCTGTTAATTACATTATTACGTATACGATCTGTTGAGCATACTCAGCTTTTTCAAGGCTAATAAAAGAAAAATTACTTTGAAATAATACGGTACTGGTTTTGCTACTTTTACTGTGTAGACGGCGACACTAACGACGTTTGTATTTATTTTGTTCCGACATTCAAGTTTGTTTGCAAACTTTTATAAGTAATGAAATAAATTAAAATGATAACTTCTGCGTCTAGGACTGTATTTAGAAAGATAAATTTATAAAAAATATTTAGTACCTGTCGTTTAAGATGTTTTCGTATTTTTCATTAAAAATAAGCATAGGCAATCATAAACCAATTTGAAACATACGAATACAATTTATCAACCTTGTACTTTCCAAGCTGAAAACAACTGATATTTATGACGTCTTAGACAAATTTAGCTTCCATCCATTGCACAAAGAATAAATGATCTTTTAAGAACTTGATATCGTGATTTGCTAATAACCCTTGGAGTTGCAGGTTGCCAGAAAACGGTCAATTAAGTCATTCAAATTTGAAAAAACAATTAAGTTTTCCTCTTATTTCCCTTTTTGAACCAATCCCAATCGCCTTTTTAGTGCGTGGCATTCAAAATTGTCTCTACAAAATTAGCACGCATGCATTCCATTATTAAATTGAACAAGTTAACACAGCGTATTTTGGAATAAGCGGCCAGCGGCTCGCAAGCGATAAATAATAAAAAGCCTTCTCCACTTTAGGACTTGCAAAAATCACAATTTATAGAGCATTTTAATTTCACTTAGCCGATCCATATTTTACATGTGGCGGGCGCCCGACCGTGCCCGGACTCGAATTAATACTAAATTGAAATTGTAAAAATGGAAATACAATTTTCTTGTTGGACCTCGCCTACCTTCCGTTTATACGGAAGATGTGTTCTCCTCACCGAGTTAGTTTTAAATGGGTATAATTCAAGCGAGAAAGGGATGTGAACCATGTTATATTAGGTTTTTAGTTGTGGGGTGACAATATCATAAAATTATGACTAGCCTATATTGAATATAAAAGATAATCGTGCTGAAACGATTAAAAATATAATAAACCCCAATATGCAGATCAGTCAAATAAGTGAAATAACAAATAGGTAAAACAATGTAACTTGATTTTAAAATTATAGAAATGTTATTTGGGTAAGAAAGTAGTACATAGGTATAATAACTTCTTGACTAATATTACGCGACGACAATTTCACTTAGCAACGGCTAAAATTAATTTCAAATGTTTGTGGCAAACTTCATCCACTTTGGCTTTTGACTTATGCCTATCTCTATTCCATTAAGGTATATAAATTTTCAATCTAAAAAGTTAACCCAAATTGGGTTACGACCCTTTTTCAAAAATGCTCGCATCACAGTCGTATACACCCTCGAAACCGTATTAAATCAGGCAGGTCTTTATAAGATTCATTACTTAATACACTCGGCACTCATATTCGTATACAAAAACATCTAGAGAAGGGCGCTCGTGTTGGGAAATTGAAAATAACGAGAACCTCCGTTCGCACCGCGCATCATGCCGCCTATGTGCACTGCGACCAACAACTGGTGACCCACCGCCGGCCTTTCGATCTACCTTATCTCCTCTGATCTTCTCATCGATATAAGACACGTCGGGGCTCAGGGGTACATGGTAGCACTACGGTAGCTCCGAGTGGAGAGGCCTGTTACCGCATAGAGTTACGCCCTACTTATCTTTAAGGAGACGATGCCTTATTTTCATCCACTTGCTATAGGAACACCTCAATTCACTTGAATCTATCATTAAATCTTTTGAAGATTTTGCGGATCTGTTACTGTAACTTTGTGTCGAACTTTTTTTTTTTTATTTGATTATACATATCTAAATTATCATTACTATTAAGTGAATCACTAGCGTCAGTTCAGCGGGAGCTGTGTTGTGGTTTCCTGTCCCTCTTCGGTTATGCACAATGGAGCTTAAACGGCTCAGTCGGTAGCAAGCGTAACCGCGCCCTTAATTTATGGATGGCGAGATTTTGATACTGCAGCTCCACTAGTTATCTTGTTATAACTACGAGTCCGGTTGTGGCTACCCGTGCCTGTTGACGCAATTGCAAATAAATCACACATTTCTCTTTTTAATTTTTAGTACGTACACAATGTTTGACCTCTACATGAGGATTTTTCTAGGTTTTTTCTAGATTTGACTAGTGTAATATTTTGCCTATATCTCTTTTAGTCTACATCGCAAACGGTCTAGAACACAAAATGACCACATATAGGTAGGTTAGGTTCGTTAGGTATCTTCAAATGGCCGAAGGCCAAACCGCACAGACATAGGAGCCCCGCGGCAGCGGGGCTCCATCGACATCGCTAACGTAAAGATAAACCGACAAAATGTAGGTAAATAAAGGTCTAAATAATTGTAGTCATTTTGTGTTCTAGACAGTCCGAGACCAACCCTTTTCTAGTAGCAAAATAGCAATAGGGTGACTGCTATAGTTATTGGCTACTACATCGTAATTGGCCACTCCTCACAAATCAGAAAGAAACAAGCCAATTGAAGCCTTATTGTTAAGAATGGCCAAATATTATGTAGCAACTCTAGTAGCAAATTTTACTTCATATATATTTTTTAAGAATACGATAGTAGGTTAGGCATGTCAAATAATGATATACAGAGCAATATTTACTAACCATTGATTCATTTTCCGCCATTGCTAAATACAATTATTGGACAAAAGTTCATTAATACGCCCAACCCGCACTAGAGTTATTTCAAATGAGTCTATTGTTTTCCGCGGCGTTAGGTTAGGGCCGAACTATCGAAATGAGTCCGATAATCCAGTCGGCTATTGTGTTTGGACAAAACTCCAAGAAAATAAATATAGGACGGGGTAGAGGCAAAAGCCCAAACCGCAACGTCAGGAACAAATAGCGGTAACTCCCGTATTCATGGCTCACGGCTGCAGCTTCAGAGGGAGCCGATAGCAATTACCGGCGGAATTAATATCACGCCCCAAATGTTGCTCGCACATTTATACGTATCGAGTGCAATATTGTCTCCTTTATTAGTTGCCGGGACAAATGCCGCCGCTGTCGTAATTCCACCCTTATTTCGGTCTTCGATTGCCGCTTTTCTTATTTAATCTTGACGATAATTAATACTTCTTACGGCCTCTCCCGTTACAGTTCTGGGGTTGACGTGGTCACCTTTTCAATTTGTATTAGTTAGATGTAATTAACTCGCTATTGGATTACGCAGTTGAACGGAATATGATTTAATGCCGGTACAATTTGGGCAAACGGCGCGGCGCGTAAATGCTAGCAGTTTTCAAATGCATTCACCATTGTGAACGGTACTGTGCAAGTATTACCCACATAATCCGGAGCGAAATTAAGTAAGTAATCCAATAATTAATCTAAATGGACCGTACAGCCGAATGGTTCAAAACAATCAGCCCTGCCGCAAAATACGTGCATTAAATGAAACGAATCGCCGCCTCCGGGGATCCCTGATAAATTAAATTGATTAGAATCCGTTCGATGCCGGCCGGTGGTGTAGCTGTGTAAAAATAAGGCCCACTGAAAAACAGCCCATGATTCTTGATCGGCCCTCTTGCACCATTATGTTCTGAACTTCTAATTTTCAGTATTGGGTTATTTTGTATTTTTTTAAAGATTGCTTATTTCGAACGTTATCTAAGAGTGTTCTGTCTAATAAATGGAGAAAACTAATTAAAATAAAAAGTTATAACAGGGGCTATATTAACATTTAAACAGGTAATATGTATTATAGTCCTTTGTATTTGGTACGGGAAGCCAGATAGCCTACCTATAATTATAATGAAAATTTTATTTATTTATTTTAAACTTTATTGCACATCAAAAAAAGGTACCTACTTAAATGGTGGACTATGGAATGTAAACATGAAAAAAACCTGATTTTTTTAAATGTAAACAGATTTTTTTAAATATAATATAATTATAATTTAATAAAATACTTTGCAATATAAACATTCCGGGCTTATTTAAGAAACAGTGCGTTTGATTTTCATATAAGTTTTTCAGAGTTATAGTTTTTAAACTATTGAAAATTTACCATAATCATTGCGTACTTCATTTCTGTATTTGTTACGGGCAATTGGACGATTTTAGTCACAATGAGCAATAAATTGTCTGTACCTATACAAATATACATAAGTAAACAATGCCGGTATCAATAAAGAATATTTTTAAACTACATTTCAACACTGCAGTACCTAAATATGCTGGTTTTATAGGTTTTTTTTTCATAATATTAAAATTTTACCCGGTTCGTGTATGCTTCGACAAAATACTCTGAAGGGATGATAAACATTATTCTCTAACTCCACAGCAATTTACTCTTGCCCTTCAAACTCGCTCCAAATCTGCCTATCGCCTACTACCTAAGTATACCTGTCACGTACTCGCAAACATTTTAAGTATAGCACCAAAGTGTTCAATAAAGAGGAGCTTTTCACAAATTCCGTTCACGTAAGCTTTAACTGGCGATTAAAATTTAAGCTCGAATTTAGACGGCCTAATCTCAGCGCTGCACCGTTTCACTGCATTTTCGTATAATTTTATATAATGAACTCGTCTCAGTTATCTATCTAGGTTGGCCAAGATGGGAAGGGAGTGCAGCTTGTTGTCGTGTCGCTGCGACTGAGCTTATCTGTTGCGACACACGCCCTGTATCTATGTTTATTAGCAGCCTACTACCCTAGTATTAGGAGCACAGAACCCTCGCGTCTTATGCTTGTGTAGTTAACAAGTTTGGCTTCGCAGCTATTGCATTGTGCTTCAGGCTGGTGTCTGATAAACTACGACCTTTGTCGTCGTAGACGACGGATGATATATTATGTGACGTCATATAACTGCGGTAACTTGTCTGTAAGGTATGTCTTATTGTGATTGTGATGCACTCGAACTTGTGCCGTTGTTTGCGAGGATTTCGAACTAGGAATACACGTTAAGCACTTGAACCACATATCAAAATACCTATGATACGAAACTCCATACTACAGAAGCTGGTAGCTTTTGAAGTGTTGCAAAACACACTGTAAACGACTGTAACAGGTTTATAGATGACAAAGAGGTATGTTTCTATTTCTAACGTCATGACGTAGTTAAATTTCAGAATTTCAGGTTGCGCCTTCGGTGGATAAGGCTAAAAGGATACAGCCAAGATTAATTCCGAGATAAGGTTAATTCAAAGGACTTCAAAATATTCTTCTAATCACAAAGTTACTGTAATGTAGTAGTAGTAGTAGTAGTAGTAGTAGTAAACTCTTTATTGTACAAAAAGACATATTAAAAATAACATACAATTAGTAAGAAGTACAAAGGCGAACTTATCCCTTTGAGGGATCTCTTCCAGTTAACCTTTGAGTAATCAATAAAATAGAAAGCGCACGACTCATGACCTAGTGGTTGACACTAACAATGGTCAAGAAAATATAATCTAACTCACTTTCCTACTCTGTCTTAAAAACGGCGTAATACAAACGTATACACTCGTAGCAGTTCATGTAGCTATTGTAGCTCATCAAATAATTCATCCCTATATTTATTTGTTTGCAGTCTGCATCGAGCATTGTTTGTCGATTGTGTACAAGGATACCGCGATAGAGGCCATGTGTATACTTAGTTAATAATTACATTAGCCCGTCCATATTCCGGTTTATTGATTATGTATACAGTATTTGCGTGTACAACCATCGCTTGTGGCAGTAACTGAAGAGTGGCAACATTGAGTGTTAGATCAAGACACTTGATTGATTAACAGTTTGTAAACACAGTAATGTCGCAACTATCAGACACAAAGTCCAACATGTATATTGTGGCTTTATTTCATTTAGGTTTCTAAAATCTAAAATAGAACACAATGGTTGGCATTTTATTGGATATAAAAGTGACACCCTTCTACTTAAATCATTTGTTTATTTTGTATCTGATATCTAAATGATGTCAATCGCACGTACGTCTTGATCGTGCCAATACATATTACGGGCATAATACTATTATATGCACGCGCAACTGGCATAATTTGTATCATTTTGATGTCAAAATGTAAGTTTGAATTAACCTCCGTACGGCCCAATTCGAACAATGCTTAGGTATAAGATGTCACAGCGATACGATACTGATCTTTAATTTTTTTAACTGTTAGTTTACATTTGAATTGCGTGTCATTCTCGTGAAATTTTGGAGGCATGTTCGTAAAATTATTTATTATTATTATTACTTTTCTTGTTCTCTTGTTTTCTTGTTTCAAACTGACCAACATTTGTTCAGCGACTTTTAATAATAATGAAAACTTACCCATTGGCCTTGGCCTTTGCGTCTATTGCAGACGATTTATGGTGCAAATCGGAGAGACAATGACCTATCCAGACTATATCCGGACGGAATTAAGGAAACGCAGGGATGCCCAGCACCTGCATTACCCTCTCGGCTTCACTGTCTTAACCCACAGGAAAGGCGAGCCAATACATGTGGAGACAGGTCGGCTGCAGGAATCTGCCGCTTATTACAGGTTGGACCCTACTCGCGCCTTACGGTAACTCCATTCCGGGATTTAATTTTGGACTATCCTTCTCCTAGATGGATTGCAAGCCAATGCTAAGAGGTCCATCTCCCCTGTGACGAAACAGCTTTTTGCTTCGTTTGTGGACTTAGTCGCCTCGTACAACACCCTTATCCCATGTGAGGGTACTTAAGACTTCCTATTTTTCATACAAAATAAATATTATCTTCAATGTACGCCATTATCATTGTGATTGACGTTGCTTGTCACGCCTTAAACATAACAAAATTCGCGATACATTGCATCTCAGAAAAAACTTTAAAGTGTAATAAAAATCAAAACACAAGTTATTTTTGTTGGTCAGTTTGAGGAGTACACCCTACAGTTAATTTTTTTGCTCGTATTACCTGTAGGCTACACCCGGTATAGATATTATAGATGATGTTAATTACGTTTTCAAATACTTAGTCAACAAAAGAACATGTTTCGGTATGTTTTAGAGAAATCAGATAAAGTGTTGTATCGTATTTCTTATTCAACTCCCTCACATAATGGGTGAAATGAAACCACTGTTAATTCTGCACCACAAAATAAACATGTTCTGTATTAACAGGATATTTTAATTAATTGAAATACCATCAGTGGATTAAATAAATATTGATGTTTTGTTGCTTAATTATTTTATGACGTACATTCGGTGACAAATAATTTTGAAAATGTGATATTGCAATTGATATAAATTATTATGTTTTATGCCCGGGCACGAGAGAGATCGTTGTGGGGTTATCAACAATTTAAATTAGCTCATTGTGGTTTTATAATTAAACTTTAATTTTTAGATTGTCCCACTTAATAGGAACGAAAATATTGCCGTAATTAATGTGAATACAAATGGCATTCATAGTAATAAATTTCCACTAAAGCCCTACTTCAGCTTTGAATGTTTAGTTTTCAGACACTCAAAATCCAGTAGGCAATGTAATTAATTCGTGGTGGGTAGCGGAGGGCTCCCATCCTGGATTAATGGATAGGAATTACAAGCGCACACACAGAACATTATTCTTTACGTTTGAACTTGATTGCTTTCCCTTGTAGTAAGCTGTCACTAAAACTGCTGAACCATACTCGTATACACTGAAGAAGTTTCTGATGTCATTTTTTTAAGGTTGCAATGTCATCTTCTAGGGTGCTGCACTTTTGGAGTTACGGGGATTTATCCGCGACCGACACGAGCTTTGTTTTATAACTATGTATTTTACTTTTATAGTAAAATGTTTAAAAAAATGGGAGCTTGAGAAGTAAACTCGAGTTAAACCCCGATTATTACACCATATGACATAATTATACAAACAAAATTAACATCTACATTACAACCGTACTGCCTTGCCTGTTGCATGCCGTTTATGTAAAACACCTAACACAAAATTAACGCGTTTTAATAAACCGGAGAGGTAAAGCGAGCCAGACACCTCCGTGGCACCGACCCGCTCTTCGAGAGAGAAGGTCGAAACCTCAGCCGGGTTAACGCGAAGCCTGCGACGTTTCTCCGAAATACATTAGCAATAGCTACCCATTAGGACAGCATTATTTGACCGGCAGAGGTGGCGTGCTTGAGGGCCGTTTTGCTTCAACGAAATTTACACCAGTAGATATCCAACCTACCAGACAGTCAGATATTAAAACGTCTGCAGCTTTTGTGCAGGAAACTAACTGGAACCGTTTAAAACGAGAGCCTGAGCGTTGGCTGGAAAGATAAAAGTTTATGACTTATACATAAAACGATTTTCAAATCATATTTATGAGTGTCGTCCGAACATCTGCAATAGCTAGTTCGCGAGGAAATTGAAACCGTAGAGTGCATAACGCTTTCACGAACAATTTAAGTTGGTATTGTGCTGAACGCCGCGGACGATGCGCTTTTTGCGATGGTCAGCGGTTCCGGCCAACTTTATTGTTGTGTTTTGTGTATGCCACCCTCTGATATCTTTTGTTGGAATGTTTGTGCAATTTACCTTATACCTGATAAGCTCGAAGTTTTGCGAGATTAACAAATGGGATTCTTTTGTAAAGTAACATTGTATAGGTACACAAGTTTTGAAAGCATTTTGTAACAAGTATGGAGTATAGAATTTATTTAATCGTATGGCATTAAATACAAAAATAGGCAATTCTATACAAAAGAAAAAAATTAAAACGAAAATTTAAACGGAGTATAGAATTATTTAAATTATACTTGCATTCTGAATAAGTGAAATCCATAATGCCAAAAAATGAATTTATTATGTCTGTAAGAATTGTATTGAACAATATTGTAAATATTGTACAAATGTAATAGCATAGAGATTCGATTTTATTAGATGCAAACTACATACTTATATTAAACTAATCGTAAAAAATGCTTTTAGTTAACTCATAAAATAACGCCATACGGATAACAGTAGCTGCAGGCTAAGTGTGGCTGGCCTTCACATTGGGGTCTGTTTGTTTACACATTGATTAGTGTTTATATCTAGATCAGGCATTTGCCATTAAATGAAAAAAGCAAGGAACAAATGTATGAACTCTCAATAAAAACTAATAATAGATAAACTATGTGAAAGTCAGCCAAACTTGGGTACTCGTATCGCCACACTTAAAATCCGTATTGACCTCATAATAATATTATTTTATTTTACACGTAAAATTATTCGCTCTTACGCTCCCTTGTATTTTATAGACTCGTTCACCATTTAACTTTAAAAACGAAGTTTGGTTTACGTTCGACGTAGTAGAAGGCATAATCCTCGCAGCATCGCACTGCGCAGTCACGCTCCGCAAGTCAAAGTCTTCTATTGCAACTAAAACGTTCCTTAAAATGCATTAATCATAGTATTCCGCGCCAATCTTGCGAAAGAGTTTCAACTCTATCCCTATCTGTATAAAGTTTAAAATTCCTATTTTACATTTTGCGTGAACTTGAACGTACCGCACGCTATATCATGCTTCGGCTTCGTTCCTACCGGATATGTTTTGCATTTTCTTTGAGGGTGTTGCTTAAGTCACTCACAGTAAAGTACGTATTATATCATTCTTTACGAAATCTTTTCATTCAAAAGAGCGTATAGTATAATAGATTATGAGAAATCAGAAGCCGTCCAAATAAACATACGTACTTATTTAGCATTTCGTTTAGTTATATAAAAACATTCTTTTCTTGGGAATAAAAATTCGTGACAAATACGCAAGTAAATACTTTTACTGGCATTCGAACCTAGGTTGGTTAACAGAGTAATTATCTACTAGACTAACAGGCTGTTTTTGTTGTATTCCTAAAAACCTGTTCGGAGTTAGTTACTTGAGCTTTCGATATTTTTGCTCGCGTCATATTGTGTAATTTAAAATCATATGTAAAACGTTATTTTTATGATAGTCTGTCTGTCGTTTAAGATCGCTGTAGGCGTTTATTAACCTCTAAATAGTGCGACTCTTCGTTTTATCACAAGCTATATTATTATTTAACATTTCTCAACAAGATCACCTTCTTAAAGGAGCATCCACAATCATACTAATATTAACTGAAAAGGGCCATCGACGAAAATGAAACGGTCCTTTAATTTTCCCAAAATTACCCACGCGCGACTTTCGCTTTAATTCGACAAGGAGAAGAGAAGAGGCAGCAATCAAAAGAACTAACGGCGGTTCAAACGAGGCCTTTCCATACGCGAGGGGGGCTTCCCAAAGTGCAAACGACACGATATTAGTTCGCAACTGATTACATTCCTCGCCGCCTTCGCTACGAACGACTCACAATGAAGTAGCGACGAATAAACTTCATTACGCCGAGTTAAGTAATGGGAAATTATAAGGAGGAATTTTCGTTAAACGGCAGCGGTAGCACGTACAACACATGTTCAACAGAATACTTGGGGATTATGGCCCAGGGCACTTAGGGCCCGGCCACATGTCAGCGGTGCGGCGCCGCCGCCGCCGCGCGGCGCGGCACCGCAGAAATCTGCGGCGACGCCCGCCGCAACGCAAAATTTTGCGGTGCCGCGCTGCGGCGCCGCAAAGCGGTGCGCGGCGCCGCGCGCGGTGCCGCAAAGCGGTGCGTTTCGCCGCGCGCGGTGCCGCAAAGCGGTGAGTTTCGCCGCGCGCGGTGCCGCCAAGCGGCGTGCGGCGCCGCGTGCGATGCCACGCTGCATAGTAAAGAATAAAATTCGACTACCAGTTGTTTAATCAGACATGGATTCCTTCACACGTGTTCTGCTCTTGCTGTTGTTATAGCGATAGCGGTTCGCCAAAAAACGCTGCAAATGGTGTTAAAGGTATGAAAATCGGTACGATTGATCTTTAGGACATTTGAAACAATTTCACCAGAAGCACCAACAAATAAAAAAACGAGAGGAGTTATGACGTCATCTTTTCAGGGTTCCGTAGCCAAATGGCAAAAAACGGAACCCTTATAGATTCGTCATGTCTGTCTGTCTGTCCGTCTGTCCGTCCGTATGTCACAGCCACTTTTCTCCGAAACTATAAGAACTATACTGTTGAAACTTGGTAAGTAGATGTATTCTGTGAACCGCATTAAGATTTTCACACAAAAATAGAAAAAAAAAACAATAAATTTTTGGGGTTCCCCATACTTCGAACTGAAACTCAAAAATTTTTTTTTCATCAAACCCATACGTGTGGGTCTAGGTCTTCAAAAATGATATTGAGGTTTCTAATATAATTTTTTTCTAAACTGAATAGTTTGCGCGAGAGACACTTCCAAAGTTGTAAAATGTGTCCCCCCCCCCTGTAACTTCTAAAATAAGAGAATGATAAAACTAAAAAAAATATATGATGTACATTACCATGTATACTTCCACCGAAAATTGGTTTAAACGAGATCTAGTAAGTAGTTTTTTTTATACGTCATAAATCGCCTAAATACGGAACCCTTCATGGGCGAGTCCGACTCGCACTTGGCCGCTTTTTTTTGTATGAAATTAAAAAAAAAATGTTTAGAAACCTATCGTGTGTAGTATTAAACGAAAGGGCTTTCTGAGCCGATTCCAAAAATATATCACATCATTACACACAGTCATTTTTTTTTTAATTATAAAAAAAATATTTTTCAAAACATACCAAGTTTGGGTTTCTCCAGATACAATACCGTTAACATTTTTATCTAGACACATGTCATTAGTGCTCTATAATGCGTTCAGAAACCGTAGGAAATGACCAGCTTTATTACAACCAATTTTACTATGAGAACTTTCTTATCTGTGGTAGTAGGAAAATTTGTACTGTAATGTTATAAGTAGTTATAACGTTACAAATTTTTAGTATCGTTATGAGTTTAAATTTGGAACAGCAGTCAAAACTCAAGTGGGTCTCTATTCTAGTATCCATAGATATTAAAACAGTTATCGATATGAAACGTCAGTTTAGTATGTTTTTTTAATATTAACCGCACGATATTTGATCTCGAGTGACATGAGAATAGGAACTCTATTCTTTTGTCTAGGAATTAAAAAAAACTATGGATGCGTGACATGCGTGAAAAAAGTTTTCATTCACCGTCATTTGGCGTACAGTTTATCTTTTAATTAGTTTTAAGTATGTGTTTAGATAAAGTAGTGTATGTAACTGTACATAATTAGGCATTAAAACTCGTGTGATCCTATTAAGAAACTCACTAACGTTCGTTTCTTAAACCCACACTAGTATTTTGATGCCTCTCATTATGTAGCAGTCACATAAACTACTATTTTTGTTAAATATACCTCAAATTATACCTAATAATCCTCATATCTAATTCTAATAAAGCAATTTTGAAAATTTTTACATTTAGTATATTTGTTTTAATTTTTTCTACTCCCGTACCTTTATTTGTCATTTAAAAGGTCGTACACACACCTTTAAACCCCTATGTTATAGTTGTCAAGACAAGTCTTTAGTCTATTCCCCAAAAAAGTATTTGTAATATCTTTTTGGTACTTTTACGATACTTCGTGTAATCACCACTTAAAAAATATTGTATGAAATACATTGTTGCCAACCTAATTTTAATTGTCATCTCTGACAGATGAGTACTAAGTGCATTGCTGCCAATTTACAAAATTGGCAGCAATGCACTTAGTAAAAGGTGAGTTTTTTCAGTTAATTCTTACATAGATAATTTTTACTACGACTTATAGATTCCGAGATATAAGCGACTTTCTGGAAAAACCGTTATACTTATATTAATTTTATGCTTTCTATTTAAATATTTAATTGAGAGATTCATAGATCACACTTTGTAAAATTGAAAATTACAAAAAAACATATTTCATGTAATTATTTTCAAAATTGATTTCTTAGGGTTAGATATGAGGATATTAGGTATAATTTGAGGTATATATTACAAAAAAATATTGAACGGTATTGTATCTGGAGAAGCCCAAACTTGGTATGTTTTGAAAATTATTTTTATTATAATTTAAAAAAAATGACTGAAATGTAATGATATGATATTTTTGGAATCGGCTCAGAAAGCCCTTTCGTTTAATACCACACACGATAGGTTTCAAAACAGTTTTTTTCAAATTCCATACAAAAAAAGATAACTCATCTCGTTTTTTTTTATTTAATGGTGCTTCGGGTCAAATTGTTTCAAATGTCCTAAAGATCAATCGTACCGATTTTCATACCTTTAACATTTAACATCATTTGCAGCATTTTACTGAATTTCTCGGTGTACTGCCAGCGCTATTAAAAAGGCGCAGAAATAAAAAACAATTGAAAAGAAAATTTTGGGTGAACCCATATCTTCGTATAATGAATGAAGATGCAAATCATTACAAAAGAAAATACCGGCGCGGCACCGCAGAAATCTGCGGCGCCGCACGCCGCTCGGCGGCACCGCGCGCGGCGAAACTCACCGCTTTGCGGCACCGCGCGCGGCGCCGCGCACCGCTTTGCGACGCCGCAGCGCGGCACCGCAAAATTTTGCGTTGCGGCGGGCGTCGCCGCAGAGCGGTTTGCGGCGCCGCAGATTTCTGCGGTGCCGCGCCGCGCGGCGGCGGCGGCGCCGCACCGCTGACATGTGGCCGGGCCCTTATAGCGGACGCAACGCCACCGTTCACAATCGCAAAGGAGTTTACATTTGTCTATGTGAATGTTACACACCTGGAATGTTCTTCACGATCTTGTTGATTGATATTCCGGTAAAATTCAAAATTCGTAACGGAAGCCCTGGCGTAAGGCGCAAGCCGCTTTGAGCTGCTCGGCCGTCGACCGTTGCAGCAGTGGCAGTCCCTTGCGAAAAGTAAATAGTGGTCCGGCAGAGGGCTTTACCAGATAAGATCTAAATCAGTCTTTGTCTCGTGCTAAACGCTATCCTTTTGAGAGATTTTCCATCTTTGCGGCAGCTCTAGCGTATATTGTATTGGATGTCGAAATTGAAGGCTTCAACGCATTTTCTGAACCACTTTGTTCGGAAAATGATTGTGTGGAACGATTTGGCATGCAGTTCTAATGTGATCAGAATTTTTAAAATCGTGTTATATTTCACAACATTATGATATTATATTACTCAGCTTTAAAATCCTCAAAAAACATGTACCTACTTAAAATATATTTTTATAAAAAAAAAACTAAAGTAATGCTTTAACTATAATCACAGTTTAAGTGAATTTGCGACGAGGGATTTTGGCAGCAGTTCATTCAAACGGCAGTGTTCACGTTATGGTGATTTCACATGTGGTTCGGAATTAGGGTCTTTGTAGCGCGTATTAGGTACCGTCACAAATAAGTTTTAATTAATGGAGTGGCACTTAGAGACACGCGCTCCCCGGTCGCCTTCTATTACACGCATGTTCGCTCGTTGGCCCTTACACCAGACGATACATTTACTTTATATATTTATTTAATTAATTAACGTTCAGAAAGTTTGTAAATTGTTTAAATATTATTTTTAAAAACCGGCCAAGTGCGAGTCGAACTCGCGCACGGAGGGTTCCGCATCATCAACAAAATATAGAGCAAAACAAGCAAAAAAACGGTCACCCATCCAAGTACTGACCCCGCTCGACGTTGCTTAACTTCGGTCAAAAATCACGTTTGTTGTATGGGAGCCCCACTTAAATCTTTATTTTATTCTGTTTTTAGTATTTGTTGTTATAGCGGCAACAGAAATACATCATCTTTGAAAATTTCAATTGTATAGCTACACGGTTCGTGAGATACAGCCTGGTGACAGACTGACGGACGGACGGAAGGACGGACGGACGGTCGGACGGACGGACGGACGGACGGACGGACGGACGGACGGACGGACGGACAGCGGAGTCTTAGTAATAGGGTCCCGTTTTTACCCTTTGGGTACGGAACCCTAAAAATCGGGTTAGCAACAAGCATTGATCGATGAGGAAAATAACAAAGGATATTCCAATTAAAAAAAGTAGGATATAATATATTTATGTATAACTATCGTCGTAAATCCAATACTTGCCTGCCCGCTCGTCTTATTCCCGTCTATAATTGAAACCTGTTATCTGCGAGAAGCACAAAAGCGTAAGAAAAACAATTTTCCGACATAACTAATAACAGGAAGTCACCTCGTTACTCACAAGTGAATGGTACGTCGACAATCTCGCGAGCGCGCCCTCCACTTCTCAACTTAATGAATGAGAATAATTTTGCCAAAATACTTCGGAGAGATGGGACACACGCCCCGGGAATTTTTCAATTTGCAAACTGACATAATGTAATAAGAGTTACACCGTGAGCATGCCGACGCTGCGTAATTAATAACCTGTGAAATATTACCTGTTACAATAAATTTAGAGGATAAAAGTTGAGTGATAAATTTAAATAACAAGATAATGGCTCGTAGCCGGGACGAGGCCGAATACTTGGGAATAGTTCGCGTCGGTGATAAGTAGGTGTGTCAGGCGTTTTAGGGGATTCGCAAGTTTGTTCTCGTGCCTAATGAACGCGTGAAAGCGGAATAACTTCGCGAAAGCTTGAATAATGTATGCTTTAACGAGATGTTTTTCTTGAGGGAATCTCATTAACCCACTTTCTGATTGTGTGAATGTAAACTTTGGAAACTTCTTATTCTTAGTGTGAGGAGTCTTTTACGAGTTCCGTAAATTAAATCACCTTCAAATTAAACTAAGTGTGTTGTCTGTTAACACTCGCTGAATTCTAGTTGGTGCCGTTGATTTTCATTTCGATATCGTGTGAACGTAAACTTACAAATGCTGTTAAAATTATCTGTTTTTATTTAGATTTTAAATAAACGTAATTTCAATTTGGTCGTTAGATAACATCACAAAATGTTTTGAAGTAAATATAGATATGACAAGAAAGTCTCCTGTTCATCAACCAAAAATTACTGTAGGTCTTGCGCAGAAATAAAGGAAATGTGGGAAAATATCCAACAATTATCTCTTCACTACTGGTACCGAATCACAGCTATTAGTAAAAATGCTATGACTAATATATGAGAATTTCAATTGTATCTTTGCCGAAATAGAACCAATATAGCATTTTAAATATTCACATAAAATCCTTCGCCCGGCGTTGTTTAATCGGCGCGTTAAATTCGAGAAAAGTCGAGAACACATCAAATATTAACCCGGCTCGAGCGTTGTTTCGGTAAATGGGATGATATCGCGATCGTCCATCTAAATACGGTTATTTTTATATACAATTTAAAAAAACGTGCCAGAAAACGATTTGGTAATTCGTGTTTTATTGAAAGCCGGGCGACATAAAATCGTTTCTTTCCTTGGATCCCCTCGAATCACCATTAATCAAGTGGAACTGAAGTTTCGCGCTACCTCCCGAATCTAATTTCGCAAACAAAGAAAGCGAAAATCTATCTACCTTTATCAATCAAAACTGTTTGAAAATTCTATTCCGTTAGTTCGCAATGCAGCGGCGCGCCACGGAGACAATTGGAAAAATGTATCACGAATAAAAAGTCGAATCGGAATGTAATATCGAGGGGACGCGGCTCCGAATATTCTTGTCAAGTGAAAATAAAGGGTCAGGAAAATACAGTGACAGGTTGTGAGTGGACAGTGGTCGTCCGGAGCGGGCACAAGTTTCGAATAAATAAACCCGGGGCAAATAATGACGTCATCTTCACGTGCTCTGCTCGCTGTCACGGAAAAGAGCACCTGCTCTTATATGACACATTTGTGACAGCGAAGTCGGACTATTGTTAATTTCGAAGCCCGAGTGCTACTTTTTCGAGAAAGAAATTTTGTCATGTATAATATAATATTGTGCTATTTTGAGAGGTTGTCAGCCCTCACATAGTGATAGACCTGCGATTTATGATCATTTTGGATATTAAGGTTACGATGGGTGCATGAGATATTTTCTTCCGAGGTATCGAACATGAGTAGGGATTATATACCTACTCGTATATATGTCACCGTAAAATTGTAAACACTCGTCATATTATAATCTCGCTAGTTACATTATAAACTGACGGTAGGGAGATTATAATCTAACCTAACCTAACCTACGTTAGATTATAAACTAACGGGTTCACAATCTTACGGTGTCATATATAAAAGGTAAACCTTGTAATGTTGCATTTTAATTACACTCATATTACGTTAGTGAGAACCCAGAATATAATTGTGTAAAACTAATACCAGACATAGATGTATGTAAATGTCACGTAAATGTTCATGCAAGTTTCATGTAATTTAAGCATGACTGTCGTTTTAAAATGAAAGTGTAACCTCGATTGTACCAAAGCGATGGACATACATATACTGCCCTTATTTTTCGAAATCCTGGTGAGGGAGAGAGGGGCGGCGACACGCATAGTTAGTAGGTACTTAAAATTGTTATAAGTTTTTTTTTCAATCAGGGGTGTTTGAAAAATAACATTCCGTCTGTTCAAAACGACGAAAAGGTTTTATTTAACAAATTCAAAGAAGTGCTAAAACAGAGCACCCCGCGGGCTCATTTCCATAGCATTTGACTATCCAAACATATCAGACACCGCCCAGCTCCCACTATCTTCTGCTGCAGACTTCATTGACTTCTCACACTTGACAAAAAAGCAATTCAGCCGATTTTATACAGTGGATTGCTAGATTTGTTTAGTGGCCGGTGATAAGCCGGGCAAAAATGAACGAATAATAAAACTTTAAGATAAAGGAATTCGAGAAAACATGTGTATTTGAGTTTCCTTTTAGCATTCGTTGAAATAATAACAGAGTATTAGATATTTTTTTAACCAAGTCACTGGCAAACAAGTAAACAGCCTGTCTGATGGTAAGACGTTTAAAAAATACTTGGAAATTCCTGTGAACCGCACAGTGCATATCCATTTAGTTACCAGGGCATGAGGAAAAATATCCTACCGACGGCGAGTGGTGCGCGCGGTGGTAGAATGTAGCCGTGGGTAACAAATCAAATCATTCTTCTGACCACAACCCATTGCATAAGCAGGATAAGGAGCAGTGTCCTTAGACTTAATTAAAGGTTTAATATCGCTTATGAGTCAGGGATTAACGACGACTCTTACATCGTGCCTTTGGATCGACCCAAAGGGCTTCCTACTCGATATCAAGGTGTATACTCGTGAGGTTTATTCATGAATAACTAAATAACATGATATAGCTGCAGTGTTTTGGATTCCAGCGTGGTGTTTACTTCTGTAACGGAATTGAACACGAGAAAATGTCAACCTCGAAGATCCCAATACTCTCTGACATGGTAAGTTAATTGTGTGTAAGTATTAGGATTATATACTTATATTAAATCTATATCTATAACATCCGTTTTCTAAATCGTTGCAGAATTTTAATTTCCTTTTCAATTGTGTAAATATTAAATAACTAACGTAATAAATATAAGCAATTTTCATTATTGCAAACAACAAAACGTTAATAAAAAAGCCAACAACGCAATACTAGGTTTAATTAAGGACATTTGAAAGTTTACTTCATTGAATAGAGTTCTCATTATTAGGCACCGCAGTCCCGAACGCTAGGTATACAATATGTTACATAGTACCACAGTTGGAATGTTAAGGAAGCAATATTATGCAAATCCGCGTGGAAGCCGCAAATATAAAAAGCTCTCGTTCGCCTCACACTTTGCATATCAAGGCTTGCATCTGACTGATACCAAGATGCCCCTGGAGGAAAAAATGAAAACCCTATTTGAAATTTTATGCGTTTTTAGAAGCACCTGAAAGCCCCATGAATGGGAATTTAGGATAGTGGTAATCACATATTTGTAATATTAGAACTAGTTAAGTATATTTAGTATAGGTTTAATAACCATATATTAACTCTTACTATTACTAGGTATTTATCTAGTTATCCAAACACAATAGGGCCGAATTTCGAATCATTGCACTATATGTAGGTGAGTGGTTGTAACGTAATAGCATGCACTATATTATCTGCGTATGATCCGCTCAACGAACCACAGCTAATTGTTTGCAATACTTCATCAACTGCCTCATTTAATTAATCAATCAACCCAAGCAGCGTAAACGATACAGACTAGATACGAGGCAAGTTTGTAGTGTTTAAATCAATTATAGCCACTAACGTTCTAGGTAGAATTGATTTCAAGATAACAATCTTCCATGACGGACAATGGGACCATTATGTGACTAGAGACGTCTTGTTCCATATGAGGGGAACCATGAATGCGAAAGCCGAACTTGCAATAAGATGTTATTGTAGGTTGTGTAGGATGTATTTTGATCGACAATAGCCAATGTTACTGTGGCAGGGTCTTAAGATGATTAGCTTTGGGGCACACATTTGCCAGTTTGGACAATAGAGAGAGGCTTCATGTAGATTTATCACGGTCTAGATTAAATACGATGTCTCAGTTAGATTTATAACCCACGGCTTGACATGTAAAAGACTAATTACTGTAAGACAAAAGAAACCCCCTTTTACTTTATTCCAATTGTCACGTTGTGCAAAATGGTAGGTAGGTACCTACTTACAAAAGCTACTTAAAAAACGCGATAACAAATTAGTAGTTAAGTTTGAATTGGATGGCAACGGGTTGGTCCCTGATGGAATTCCTTTGTGTTATCAAAATGTTGTGTTGTATTGCTAGTTAATCTACAAATTAATCAAATTAATTACGTAGGTATTTTAAATGATTTCCAACGATCGCCCATTCGTATTGTGAACATAAAACGAGTCTTCATAATATGGCATAGTAAATGAAAGTAGCCCTCTCAAAAATCCGTATCAGACAGATTATGCATAGCCGATGCTTCGTATGTAGGCATCAGATTCGGAGCATTGTTATGCAAACTCCGTGGTTCGGTTTGCTAGCGTCAGTGTACAAGACAAAGCGCCGCTGACGACCGACGTCGACGTCGCGCGCTATCAGGGATCCTGTGGACGCAACTGCTCGAATTTCGTTCTTGTTACGTCACTATGTCATCGTTCGCCAATGGATGTTGTACAGACGTTTAACATGCCGGTAGCAATTTTGATTTTGCTGTGTCAACTGGATTGTTGATGGGATTCTACGTTTTTATTTTGTGTCTTCCGTTAGCTGACATGTTGTGGGTAGAGTTTTGAAAATTGAAATACAACTTGTGTTAGTCCTTTCGGGCGCAGCGAATTAGAACGCTGTCGAAGGAAATAACAATTTAAAATTAAATGTTGTTATTATTAATCTTGCGTGTGACAACATACCTATGCATAATAATCACTTAATTATTATTGTTCTTAAGAATCACTACATAGTATAAAACAAAGTCGCTTCCCGCTGTCTGTCCCTATGTATGCTTAGATCTTTAAAACTACGCAACGGATTTTGATGCGTTTTTTTTTAAATAGAGTGATTCAAGAGGAAGGGTTATGTATAATTTATTAACCCGTGCGAAGTCGCGGCGGGTCGCTAGCCCTAAATATAAGAAAGGAATATCACTTAGGTGTAACGAAACATTGCGCATCTGGAGTAGCGCTAACAATAGTACATTGTACAACATGGGGCGTAAGTTAAATATTGTAAACGAGAGTAAGTTAAATCGAGACGGCTTGCCGGAGCGATTTATAGACTCGAGTTTGCAATATTATTACGCCCCGAGTTACACACAATGTTTTTCATCACATCTAACAAAAATGAAGTATAAAGACAAAAAAAGCGTTCAAGCTTGGATGTCTTGAGTATTAAATAAAAGTCGCAGATACTTAAAAAGCTTCTAATTCTGGTTCCACAGAGGTACTTAAGATTACATTGTATGTAAAATATATTTTGCGTGTGTGACGCGCACATGAGCGTGTATCTCAGAGCCTAATGGCTCGCTAGGCGTCTATAGAGACGGCGGGGGGCGCGGCTGATGGGCCAACTGGTTTAGTGGTGTACGGTCCCCGCTTCCCCTTCGTTGGTAGGAGCCGCAACATCCTGGGGGCCCTTGGAGGCGTCAGCCTTCAAGGCTTCATGAGTGTCGTCCAGCAGTGGGCAGAGGTACTTCACACCTCGTTTATAAGTGCCCGTTACTGTGGCAACTTCGGCCACTCGCGAAATCCCGTCGGCGCCAGGAAACAATTTGGCGATTCGTCCAAGCCGCCAGTGTAGGGGAGGAGTATTCTCTTCCTTGATGAGGACCAGGTCACCCAGTTGAAGATCTCGTCCTGGAACACGCCACTTCGTCCGTTGTTGGAGCTCGCAGACGTATTCCAATTGCCAGCGCCGCCAGAAGTGCTGTCTTAATGCCTCGAGCCTCTGAAACCTATCTAAACGGTTTGGATTTATATCCGCGAGGTGGGGCGACGGCAACGAAGTGAGCGCGCGGCCGATGATGAAGTGACCTGGGGTTAAGGGTTGGAAATCGTTTGGTGAGGACGACAAAGGACATAAAGGACGACTGTTAAGGATAGATTCTACCTGACTAAAGAGAGTTGCCAATTCTTCATAGGTTAAATGAGCGTTACCTAATATACGATTGAGGTGAAATTTTGCCGATTTGACTCCTGCTTCCCACAAACCACCAAAGTGAGGAGCATATGCCGGTTGGAATTTAAATTGTATTCCCTCATTTGCTGCAAAATTGCAAACCGTGTCTGAGTTTGAAGTAAGGTAATCGCTAATTTCCTTGGCCGCTCCTACAAAATTACGTCCATTATCGCAGAATATTTCGCGAGGTCGCCCTCTACGAGAGATAAAACGTCGCAGCGAAAGTATGAACGAATCCGTCGACAGCGTGCTTACTGCCTCTAAATGCAAACATTTGTACCGGAAACAAACAAATATAGCTAAATAGCACTTTGTTATTTTGCAACCTCTGCCATGCCTGTCTGTAATCATAAAGGGCCCAGCGAAGTCTACGCCGACACTAATGAAAGGAAAATCAGGCGTTACGCGCTGAGAAGGCAGAGCGCCCATCAAAGGAGCAGAAGTGTTGCCAGCTGCACGGCGACAGGTCACGCATTGCTGCGATACGGTACGCGCAAGCGTGCGCCCCGATACGGGCCATACCGTCTCGCGAACGGCGGCTAGAAGCAGCTGAGGAGGAGCGTGCAGGAGACGGATGTGTTCCTGTTGAAACAGCAATCTAGTCAATCTATGTTTAGAGTGTAACAACATTGGGTGGCGTTTGTCAAATGGATAAAACGACGAGGACAGACGTCCACCAACTCTGAGAAGCTTGTCATCTTCATCGTAAAATGGGTTCAATGATAAAATAGGGCTTTTAGGGCCTAGAGGTTGCTTGTCACGAAACAAATTCAATTCAAGGGGGAAACTAGCCTGTTGTGACAAAGCGACCAGTTTTTTAAACGAAACCTCGAGCTCCTCAGGTTGTAGCACACCCGTAGTTTTATTGGATGAAGGGCGGCAGTTATGCGCAAACCTAAGCATATAAGCTACCGCACGTTGTAAATGTGTAAGTTTCGAATATCGATCGAAATCAATAACATTGGTTTTTTGCGAGTCGTCAGTAATCGCGACGTTAACCTTTAGCTCGGGTAAATCGAGTTCCGAGTTTGCGGAAAACTGAGGCCAGTTATTTTGTGGCTCGTATAAGAATGATGGCCCGGTCCACCACATGTGCAAATCAGGTAAGCGACGCGCTTCGACCCCTCTAGATGGGTAGTCAGCCGGATTTAACGCGGTTGGAACGTGACGAAACTCACTGCCATCGGTGAGTTCTAAAATATGAGCCACGCGATTGGCAACAAACGTTTTTAATTTGGTTTGATTAGTTTTAAGCCATGCGATTACAATTGACGAGTCAGTCCAATAAAATTTCTGCGCAATCTGGCAGCGCAACGTCTTAGAAACAGCTGACGCGAGCTGCGCGCCTAGAAGGCAAGCGCATAATTCCAATCGCGGAATAGTCGTAGCCTGGACCGGCGCGACCTTGGCCTTGGCGCACAGCAACCTGACTACAACATCGCCCTTCTCATTAGTGGACTTTAAATAAATACAGGCCGCGTATGCAACTGAGCTTGCATCACAAAAGACGTGCATCTCGATATGCGTCGGCGAGTCGCAAAGTACATTACGAGGTATTTGGAGCGAAGTTAAAGACGCTAACCCGTTAACAAAGTCCTGCCAAGACTCGTTTATGTAACTCGGCACGGGAACATCCCAGTCGATTTTTTCAATCCATAATTTTTGAATTAAAACCTTAGGTATAATCGTCAGCAAACACAAGAGGCCTAGGGGATCAAATATTTTACACGAGTCCGATAAAATTGAACGTTTCGTAGGGTGGCCGTCCTTGGCAGAGTATTGAGTAGGAAAATGAATGACATCTGCCTCAGAGTCCCAGCCCACTCCTAGCGTGTGCGACGACGAGCTAATGATCAAGCTGCCTTTATTTTCACCTACACTATCGTTTTGTGAGTCATGCAAAATTGACGGTAAATTTGTGCGATATTTGCGCAAGGGAAAACAACCAGCTGCCAGCGCACGCTCAACCGACTCTTTAATATAACGCAATTTCTCCTCTGTGTCTGATCCCGTTAATAAATCGTCAACTAAAAAATCATTTTGAATGATGGTCTTAATTTTTTCATCTGCACATTCCTCGCCCAACTGCCACAAACAGCGTGTACTCAAAAAACTAGCACTTGAAAATCCGTAAGTGACCGTGTTAAGCCTTAAAGTTTTTAAAGGCTCGTTCTCATTGGAGCGCCAGAGGATTAATTGTAAATCGCGGTCGCATTCCTGAACCAGGACCTGCCGATACATCTTAGCGACATCCCCAGTTAAAACATATTTGTAAGTACGAAACCTCAGAAGAATGTTAAACAACGAATCTTGGATCGTCGGCCCAACCATCTGTAGGTCGTTTATAGAATAGCCAGACGTAGTGGGGGCACTGCCATTGAAAACGACCCTTAATTTTGTAGATTCGCTGGAGGGCTTTTGCACAGAATGATGTGACACAAAAAAAGAAGGATCCGGAATGTCAGAATCGGACACAGAGAGATGGCCTAATTCGGCATATTCATTTATAAATTGCTGGTAAGCTGTTTTCAAATCAGGGTTGCGTTTGAATCGTTTCTCTAATGCAAAGAACCGTTTTTTAGCAAATCGATACGAATCCCCTAAACAATCGGGTTCCGTAACTAATGGCAAACGCACGTGAAACCTACCGTTATCGTCACGATAAGTGTGAGTGACAAAGTGTTGCTCACATTCCGCCTCTAAATCGGTAAACGGTTGACTAGGTTGGGGCACCTGCTCCAGCTGCCAGAATTTGGTAAGCGAGTCGTCAAGATTATCACTTGTGTACAAGTGATTGCATTGTAAAGAGGAATTGAACGACTTATCGTTTAACATTGAAAATGCATTGTACTTACTTACCACTAACCAACCTAGTTTCGATTTGCGCAAAACAAGCGAATCGTGCCCTATGTCAATTTGCTGACCTTCAACCAGACTCCAAAAAACGTCACCGCCAAGTAAAATATCTACAGGTCCGGGCTGATTAAAATTAGGATCAGCGAGCGTTTTATTACGTGGCCACTGGACGCTCGACACATCGACATACTCTAGTGGCAAAGTGCTATTAATTACAGGCAGCGCTAAACATGCGATATCGAATTTAGATTTTTTATCATGTTTAGACCGAATTTGCACAAAGCAGCGCTCCGGATTACTAGATATAGGAACGTCGGACAATCCGAAAAGCTTGGAATTACTGGGCAGCGGTGCGAGTTGCAATTTCTGTTTAAAACTGCTTGTAACAATAGAAGGCATGCTTCCGCAATCTAAAAACGCGCGCGCTGTTACATAATCATTAATAGCCGGGCTATATATGTCTATGTACGCGGTAGGCAAGAGTATTTGATTTGAGCGCGACACGGTCACATTCGACGACAGCCCGAGCTCGGGCTCCGAACGCGGCGGAGGCGCATCTACGGGCGCAGCGGCAACCTGAGGAGTCTCCCTATGCAACAAAGTATTATGGCGCTTCTTACAAGTGTGACACGGAGCTACTCTGCAGCGATGAGAAGTGTGCCCCTTCCGCAAACAGTTGAGACAAAGGCGTAACCTTGACGCTCCGGAGATCCGGTCTTCAACTGGCAGGGACAGGAATGACGAGCAATCGTAAATCCGGTGCTCGCCGCTGCAGAACACACAGGCAGGAGGAGAGGCCGAGGCCGAAGCAGCAGGAGTGGCTGAAACCGCAAAACATTTGGTGCTAGACTTCTCGCGTTTATTATGAGGCGAGGCAATAGGTTCGCGTTTATTATTATTATTAGTGATAGGCTTATCAGATTTATTACGCTGAACCGATTCCAAAACATCCGCACGTCCCTTTAAAAAGCGATTAAAATCGGCCAATGACGGCATAACGTCATTTGAAAATGAATTACTTTTAAATTCCTCCCATTTTAAACTCGTATTACTATCAAGTTTATTCGCGACCATATGTATAAGAAGCGTGTCCCACTTATCAGTGGGCTGGCCCAACGTATTTAAAGCCCGTAGGTTTTTGGACACATGATCCACTAAATAGCGCAAGGACTTTGCCGATTCGCGACCAATCTGTTGTAAGTTAAACAATGAGTTTAAATGGTTGCTAATCAGCTGTTTTTTGTTGTCATATCTCTCGCAGAGTAGACGCCATGCCTCAGCGTAATTATTGTCCGACACTTCTAAATTACTTATCACCTGAGCCGCTTCACCGTCCAAATAAGAATTTAGATAGTGAAATTTGTGAATCGGCTTGATGTGGTCGGAACTGTGAATGAGTGAATCAAATGTGTCTCTAAATTCGAGCCATTTAAAATACGAACCATCGAAACTAGCGATTTTAATCACAGGCAAACGAAAATTTAAACCGTTGCATACATTGTCATGACCACAGTTACTTTGAACTTCAGACTTTACGCTGGCGAAATCAGATCTTTCGGCTATCTTATCAATAATTTTCTGCGCCGTTGCAATAAGAGAAATAAAATCATTTTCCATCTCTTCTCTTATGTCAATTTCGGACTGCATATCAGATGTAGTCGCAATTTCTATTTGAGTTTGGATCTGGTCGAATTGTGTGAACATATTACGAAAACGATCCAACTTCAACGAAAGTTCGTCTACATCTTTCGAGGAAATATTTTCCTGAGCATTCAATTCCACAATGTAATTTTTAAATTTAGTAATACGCCCCTTAATGGACGTTCTAGTAGGAATCAACGTAGCCATTATATGAAAAAGATCCGATTTCAATTAAAAACAGCGAATGAGGAAATGAGAAATCAAAAATAAAATATTGGAATAAATACGTAAATTTTTCCGGCCTATGTTCACAGTCACAGTGGTTGGCTCGGTCGGCAACAGTGCTATGCGGAATGCAGGAGTCAGCGGAAAACGCACCGCAGCTGCAGCTGAGTAGTGGCTGTTGCCGGGAGCGATGCGACCGGTTCTTATCTGAAACACGGTGAACACTTGTGTTACTATGGAATGCAATGGAATTTTTTGCGTTGAGATTTAACTGTGCGTAATTAGTAAAATCGCTAGACAGTATTCTATATAGCACAAAGTGGGAGTATGCTTTATGAAATAACGGAATGTTTAAATTAAGTTGAAGAAATTAACTAATAAGAATGTCACTCAAATAAGCGTTCTGTTCTTTAATAGTTTTAAGTTCTTAAATTGTCGTGAAAGACTATAGGTTTTAAGTTTGGCTATAAAGCAGCGATCAGATTATTTCACTGACACTAGCTATTAAATGAGGATACGTGCTAAAAAATGTTTACGTCACTAGTGCAATAAAATGGCATACAATTAAACTTAAGCACGGCAAAGGGTGAAGATGGCAAAGCTAAATAGTCAAGTAGATGGAGGATAGTACGAGCAGAAAAATAGGAAATATGAAGGAATGGTGCACTTCCCTTGCTAAACCTTGGCTGCGGCGGCGTAGTTCTGACCGGCGGCGGGCTTGAAGTAAGGGTGTCTGCAGCTTCCAAAATGGCGTCGTAAATCTCCGAATATATATTTGTACAGTTCAACTGGCGTCGTAGATAGGAACAATAGGCGTCGTAAGTCCAGAATACTGCGTTGACGCCGGGATGTCCAATTTCTGCCACGTTGTAGCTGTCGTGACCTTTGCTCTCTTCACACGTAGAAATTCCGTTCGACTCGGGCAGAAGCAATCGTTGCGTATTAATCACGTCGATGGGTCACCATGTTCAAGCTTGGATGTCTTGAGTATTAAATAAAAGTCGCAGATACTTAAAAAGCTTCTAATTCTGGTTCCACAGAGGTACTTAAGATTACATTGTATGTAAAATATATTTTGCGTGTGTGACGCGCACATGAGCGTGTATCTCAGAGCCTAATGGCTCGCTAGGCGTCTATAGAGACGGCGGGGGGCGCGGCTGATGGGCCAACTGGTTTAGTGGTGTACGGTCCCCGCTTCCCCTTCGTTGGTAGGAGCCGCAACACTGTTAATTATGGTACTAGAAACTTCATTACTCCCTAGGGAAAACGCTTTTTCTATTACTCCCGCTAAGCCTGCGTGCAATTCCACATTTACTGAGCGAGTGTGATGAAAATACACTTTATGACCTTTTCCGGGATCAGCGGGCTCCAGCTCCTCACGATCGTGACTTACATCTGAACCCTATCCTCAAAATGAGTATCGGAAATTTACATCGGCCCGTAATCCCGTACCGACTGAGCCTTTATTGTAAACGGCGTAATTTGAATTTCGTCTTTGATATTTAAATGAACCTCTACTTGAGACACTGCCTTAGTTATTTGAGTTTTTGTAAAGCAATCAAGTTTGTTTATAAGAGTTCGTGTAATTGTAAGTCTGATTCTGTGAACTTAATTAATGCATAAAATCACTTGCCACTCTTTGATGAGACAGGCCCGTTTTAAACTGAACGGAATAAATAATGTTGAACGTTCAACCAATTAACTTTATGAGTTCACGTAACTGTTAAGTATTTCACATCTAGCGTTGTCAATTAGTGTTATTTATGTAGTGAAATTCCTAGTCTTATTCCAGTTCATTTTGTTTATTTTATAAATTTTCCGTGTTACAATTATAAATATTTTATTTTTAATCCCATGCACAGATTTTTTATGCAACTCATAGGCCCACATAATAGCAGCGCAACCTGTTTGACAACGTGCGTAACAACAATAGGCTAGATGACTCGTTTTCATTTATGGTATCAATCAATCAGGTTTGTTTTTAGGATCAAAGGTATATATGGGATTAAAGCATTAAAGCAATACAAATGTCAAATATGATAGTCAAAGTCCGACAGTCGTACTTCACTCGCGAAACGCCCCTAACAAATCGCTATGTGAACGACGACGTGACGTCAAGGTCACTGAGATCGCATCTTGAAGTATGAACAAAACAAGAAAATTGCATTTCTGTCGGTGAAATATTGCGTTTATGTATATAGTTGCTATACAATCTTTTTTTGGATAAAATGTGAGGAATCGAATGGTATCCTTACTTATTTCGTTTTTGAAAGTTAAAAAAAAAAACTTTAATTTTGAGGTGCTGTATTTTTTGTATTATTTCCATATATTTTTTTAATATCCACAATATTGTGATAAAATGCTCATTTGCTATTAATTTTACTAGACTTTGTTATAAAATTCAACATGTGTCATCATCCTTATTTCCCATGGCTATATCGAACGCACAATATCAAAGGCAAAGAGTTTTCTCGCAAAGCCAGCGTTCGATGTCATCCTGTATGTACTATTTATTGAATAAGAAGCTGTTTATCTTAAACTACAAGGAGTTTTGATACCATTTGCGGTAGAATCCCTGTTATTTGGGATCATATATAACACCTATAGCGCCCGATTTCCATGCTGATAACGGTTAGCGTGTTCGATGCCCTTCCGTGTTCGAAAGTTTTCAGCCGAACCGTCTGTCCTGAGATCGAATCGATATCGAATCACGAATGTTCCAACACGAATGAATCTAATATGATTTTGAGTTACTCATATTATGACATTGATTAGTACCTACATAGGACATACTTAATGTAAGTACAGTGCGTTTATACATTCAATTTTCTACATTGTTGTAATAATGACATGCACATTACAGCCCTAGGTCGAAATACCCTATTTTTTTAACTGGGTGCCAAGAGGACCCCAGGCACATAATTACGATTTATTACGAATTATACATTTTATCCATGTTCTGCGACACGTGAAAATAAACTACTAAATATTATATTACACTAAGCCAATTTTAATGACGTAATGAATACAACGGTTAATTACAAAACTGTCCACAAAGTCACGGTAATGAGACAATAAACGTGATTAATAAGCGGTCAATCGTCTCTTTAATTAGTGAACCACGTAATTTACTAAAACCATGCACTAAACGCGTCAAACCAACTATTGACGCGGCGAAACGCGTCATTACTGCGCCATCCACTTTACAGTGGCTGTATTTGATATATTAAATCTTTTTATTTTGACATGGAATGCAGTATGGTGATTATTTGAAAGCTATTATAGCAGCTGATATTCAAAATGTTATTTGATATTTTGTTAAAAGATCCGATTAAAAATAATTATACAGCAACCAATTAAAGGTAGTACGGTTTGTACCATCAGGCGTACTTAAAAGTGCATAGCAACTTTCTCAATGAATTAATTCATAATTTCTCCATGCGATTTCGCAGCTCACTGTACATGATTTAGAGTAGTACAATCAGCTACAAAAGTAGCAAATCGGACACTATTCTCTTATAACTTAACAAAAAGAGATATAATTATATCTATCTATATGTAGAACAATTAGACTGTCACAGAAACATTTAATGTGAACTGTAAAGATATATGAGCAGATAGTTTTGGCGAGTTGTTTCATCTGCTGCTATAAATGCTGACTGTTCACTCAACGCACAATACATCGAACTGTAAGTAATTAAAACCAAAATATTACTTTGCTTATCCGCGAAAAGATAACGTGCTAGTCAATCAATGCTAACCCGTTATAAATACTTATCTGCGTATTGTTACATGCAATTAATGTTCCTACCCTAATGTAATGGATTGTAAGTAATATGTATTTATTTCTATATTTGTGTATATAATTGATAGTTTATGTAGGTATTTACATGTAATAATTTTATGTTTTGTACAATCTTAACATCTTAATTTATAGGTATATTCTTAGTTACATTTTCTTACTATTTACAACTAACTCGACGCATTTCTGTTTTGGTGCAACTCGTTTTGTTAGCCAGAACCATTACTGCAAACGTATGGGAAGCTATTGCTACGCTTAAACTCTGGCTCCAAACAATGACATCTCGTATCTTTTGTATAATAAATGTGATATTTACTTACCAGTTGCTTTTTGGATCCCATAGGTATACCCTACCCTATATAATTTTCTATGAAATTCAAAGAACACAACTTTGAAGTTTCCGAGATCCGCATCGGCAAAGCGTTAGGCAAAAGTTCAACCCTCTTCTATAACGAGAGTAGGACAGTAGGTATAAAACTAATAATGATAATTTTCACAACTTTTCCTTTAAAATTTAGTGCGAAGTTTTGACATGTGACTCGATGCGATGTTGCTTTTTTTTATTTCACCAAACATTCAACAATAACACGCCTATTAAAACGTGTATTTATTTCAGAGACCATTAAAGCTCGTGTAATAGGCAACCAGGCAAGCAAATCGCTTAGGTACCTTAAGATAGCTTATAGCGCTCACGTCACGGCGCTATCAAAGCACCGCCGTGGCTCAACCCTCCCGCCGTCGCGGCGAATGTAAACAATCGCCGCTAAATCGTGTTATGATAGCCATCAGCCATTAACACCTCGCCGCGATGTTATCACTGCAGTGACATCACTATACGTGTCACTGCCGGTTCGCGCTTCACGTAATTGCAGAACAAATTGGATTTAGTTTAAAATGATAGTTAGTTTACAATTTTATGTTTCACACGTTTATATGTAAAGAGATGTTAAAGGTGTGTAATATGCATATTTTGTACTTTAATCGGTATTAACTCTACTTGGGTTAATTGATTGGCGTAAAATGTGTTCTTAAGTTATGGATGTTTTCAATTATAATCTAATTCAATAATAATATTGTAAATGTCAATGTTTCATGTTAGATTATTCTTTATTCAAACGCAGAGTTCTTATATGAGCATTGTTCATAAATAAATACACAGCAGGGTCTTTGATTCTCTAATTACAGAATTAATGCACGAACAGATAAAATTATATTAGTACCTGTATATTTTACTGAGAATACGTTCTGTAGGATAATCTTAGCATGTGCACTACGCCTTAAAAATGAATTCCCACTTATGCACTTGTTGCACTTTATACGACACACACTAATAAAGTTGACACAAAGTTACACATAACTCTGACGTTACGTTTTACTACTTTTACACTTAAGAGACGGAAAGTTGCAAGCACAGAGTATGTCGTAAAAGTTTTTTATTAATTTATAACCCGAAAATGCTGGAAAAAGTCGCCGAGTGAATATAAAAAAAAATGTAGATCTTTTTGTACCTATAAGATATTATTAGCTATAGATATTAATTAAAGAGTAGGTCCATGGGGTCCCAGCGCGCATATATGTTGTTCGCAGAAATCGCGAAGCGTCTGGTTGACGTAACTGGTGACCGAAGAGCTGGCAGCTACCTCGCACAACGTATCAGCATTGCGGTACAGCGAGGAAATGTCGCCAGCATCCTTGGTACAATGCCTCAAGGGCCTATTTTAGATTTAAGCTAGTTTTTAATTTCTTTTAGTAATACCACTGTATATATCTTGTTTGTAAATAAATGATTAAAGAGTTACAATTCTGAATTTATAGTCACTCGATGTAAATATAATGGCGTTGATAACTTTGACTGAGTTAATTCAGATTGAAAATTAGCTCTAAGCAGCAATTACATGGCAAGCGAAAATATTGCAAACACGACAACGTGTCGACAAGGCGTCGTGTTAACACGTTAGCGTGCATTCTTTCGCAGCGTTCATTAGCATAACAAGTAGTTTCGTTAATCAAATGTACGAAATTAATAGTGGAGTTTAGCGCCGGCATTCCGCCCTGCGATCACACGGCTATTACAAATTGCCAGCAATTACCTGCCCCTCACCTTTAGCATGCATGGCCGGATTTTTTGCCAGCACGGAACATAACTATAATAGTTTACACTCGGTACACGTGTAGTCGTTAATAAATATTTGTTTGTTTTTGAACAATTTAATTTTACAGTCCGGGGAACGGTTTATGCAAATACCTTAATATGTACCTATAATTGTTACGTTACGTATTATAGTTGTACAGTAAGGTTCTACGTAAATATGTTATTGATGCGGCTTTAACATATACTTAAATTATTATTTTTAACCATTTAATAAATTACATAAATATGTTTTAAATAATAATCTATTATTTACAAACAAGATATATACAGTGGTATTACTAAAAGAAATTAAAAACTAGCTTAAATCTAAAATAGGCCCTTGAGGCATAATATGTTATTATTTTATTTTATCACTATTACTATAATAATATAAACAAACAAAGAATGTAACAGGAGCCAGGTATCACGTATTATGTTCACTTACGAATGGAAATTGTTTAGGTAACGTAAACTCAGGGCAACTTCTTATCAAATTATATTTTGATACACAAATGGATTGGACTTTGTCGAAATCCAACACTACACCAACTTCAAGGAGTTACGCTTACATCTCCCCTGCTTCGGTATGTAGATCCGCAAATATTCATTTTTACTCACTCAAAGGCGTATAAAGCTCTCCATTCCTCATCCTTTGAATGATGTTATCGCGATTTCCCAAATGTTTCGCTCTTTTTGATCTAAATTCTTTATATTTGCTTCGCGTTTTGCCTTTTCCTACCACACATAGCGATTCTTTTGTAGTAGGTACGATAAGGGTTAATAAAAAAACCGGCCAAGTGCGAGTCGGACTCGCGCACGGAGGGTTCCGCACTATCAACAAAAAATAGAGCAAAACAAGCAAAAAAACGATAACCCATCCAAGTACTGACCCCGCCCGACGTTGCTTAACTTCGGTCAAAAATCACGTTTGTTGTATGGGAGCCCCACTTAAATCTTTATTTTATTCTGTTTTTAGTATTTGTTGTTATAGCGGCAACAGAAATACATCATCTGTGAAAATTTCAACTGTCTAGCTATCATCGGTTCGTGAGTACAGCCTGGTGACAGACGGACGGACGGACGGACGGACGGACAGCGGAGTCTTAGTAATAGGGTCCCGTTTTTACCTTTTAGGTACGGAACCCTAAAAATCGAATCTTATTCATAGCGCAATGCACTAAAAATAGCATGAGGTTTGTTGTTAGTCGACTGTCTGACGACCAATCAATACCCGGCGGTTACACAATCGTATCAACCTTATACTTACTCGTTAAGGAATATACAGTACCTATAGTAACAATACAATAGGCTACATGACTAATTTTTTTTATGGTATCAATCGATCGGGTTTGTTTTTAGGATCAAATGTCTATATGGGACCCATTGCATTAAAGTAACACAAAAGTCAGAAATTGTAGTCATAGGCCGACAGTCGCACTTCACTCGCGAAACGCCCTATACAAAACGGCCAAGGGCCGTGACGTCATCGCCCATCTTGTAGTATGGACAAAACAAGAAAATTGCGTTTTTGTCGGTGAAATATTGCGTTTATGTATATGTCGCAGTAAGATAGATAAAGCCGTTATATAGTTATAACCCTAGGGATATAATTATATGTCGTAACATAGTTATACGAAAGCGATTCATTACTATCTTACTAGGAATATAACTATAACACGTCTTTAGTTTAGTGATATAGTTATATTACTGGATTCAGTTTAGTGAAATAATTGTAGGTAGGAGTGCAGCGGTGCGGCGGAGGTATAGTATATCCCTAGGGATATAGTTATATAGACAGGTGGAAATCGGCCTGTTTCGAGAAAAGTCGTCGACATCTCTTCTAAATACCTAAAACTGGTATGGATGTGTTCCTCGTGATCTCTAGAATACGAAATGACCGGTTTTAGTTTATGGAGTGGGGGACGGGTCGAAAAAAAGGGGGGCAAAGATGGCGGCCGACCATTATTGATATTTGTTCACATCTTGAGTCCTATGAGACCGATCGGTTCGTGTGAGGTGTCGTTTGAAAGAGTATTAAACGTGCTATTATTGTTTCATAATAACCGTAGTCATAACTGTAGTAGTTTACAAAATATTTTAAAATATTTGATTTTATACCGTGCATGGATGGCATAAGTACTGATTAAATATGCGCCTAACTCAATAAATTACAACAATACCGCAATTATTTTATTACAAAATATACGAGACATTTCATTAGCTTACCAAAAACATAAGTTTTATTGGCGTATGATATTATATAACCAATTAATAACGAATTTTGTTCAGTATGGGTCACTACGCACCGTCACGTAAATGGCGGGCGACCGACGTAAACTTTTCATTATTTCTCGGGTTCTATTTTATTGATCAATTGCTGATAGGTACCATTTGAAAGGTTATTAAACGTACAATAAATGGTTTCTAATAGCCGTAGTCATAACTTTAGTAATTTACAAAATATTTTAAAATATTTGATTTTTTTACCGTGCATGGATGGCATAAGTACTGATAAAATATGCGTCTAACTCAATAAATTATAACTTTACTCCAATAATATTCTCACAAAATGTACGTGAAATTTCATTAGCTTTCCAAAAATATAAGTTTTATTGGTGTATGATATTATATAACCAAGTAATTACGAATTTTGTTCAACATGGGTCACTAAGCGCCGTCACGTAAATGGCAGGCGATCGGCGTCAACTTTTCATTATTTCTCGGGTTTTATTTTATTGATCAGTTCGTGATAGATACCATTTGAAAGAATATTAAACGTACTATAATTGGTTTTCAATAACTGTAGTCATAACTTTAGTCATTTTCAAAATAATTGAAAACATGATTTTTTACCGTGCATGCACATAAGTACTGCTAAAACATGGTTCTAACTTAATAAATTATAACTTTATCGCAATTAATGTATTTACAAAATATACGAGACATTTCATTATCTTTCCAAAAACATAAGATTTATTGGTGTAAGATATTATATAACCAAGTAATAATGAATTTTGTTCAGCATGGGTCACTGCGCACCGTCATATAAATCCCAACAAACAATTAGGCGACACTTAGCACCTATTTTCTTACCTAAAGACAGCCTGGCTCTAGAATAGCTACATCTATAGTCTTAGTTTACAGTTTACAGGCTCGGTGAGATAAAAGTGTTTAAAAGGTTCATCTAAAGATTTAAGATCTACAGTAGCTGTTTTGGGCGCTATATTGCATGTTAAGCTGCTAGTATTATAGCTTATAGCTCAAAGTGAATTGAACAACCTTAACATCTATATGAGTAATAATCTGCAATTTGCACTTAAGGTTCTAAACGTGTGATAAAGCCTTCTACTTAACTACTTAGCTACTTAACTCTCTTGTATGACTTACAGTCGAACAGAGAAGTTATGAGTCGCTATTATAGATCTAAGATCATGTAGTTACAGACGAGCGTTATTTAAATACCGTAGTACATCTTATAACTGTCAATAGAGTCATACTTACAAGCTAAAACTACAATGCCAAACGCCAATGAATCAATAGGTAAGCAAAAACTATAAATTAGACCGTAAAATAAAATAGTAAATAAATATAATATAGATAGTTTACTCAATATTGACCTTGTCTTACTATTACTATACTTAAAACCGGACTTCACGGATAGTTATTATGTGGACATACGCTGCTACTCAAATAGTAGTCACTTATTTTGCATCCTGGAGCGTGCGGCGACAAATATCTCTTTAACGCCACAAGCCTCAGATCTCACTAAAAAGGTGATTTTAAATTATTAACTACGGAGTGGGTTTGAAAACGTTTTACGTGTAGACGCGTGAGTCAAATAACAACACAGATATTAAGTACTTCATATGCAGTGGTTTTGCAATCATGAAAGCTACGAACTTAACGATGTTATGAACCTAGAACTGGGCTTTTGTCAAAAGAGTCAAAATATACTTACGTTTCCTGTGATAAAAAAACAAAACAAACAAACCATCATTTATATCGATATTTTATCATTTTGGATACCTACATTATAAAATGTACTGTCAAACAATAATAGACTGCTGCTGGTCTACCAGGCGCTCGCCGCGCCGTGTGTTTGCTTGCTTGGCGAAATTGGTCCTGGCATACCTACATATATGTTTATAGTTGTACGGTAACTAAACAATATTTTTGGAAAGTTAATAAATAGTTTGCTGATTTTACTCTAAAAATTTCACGCTATATTTACTACATTGTCTCTTTCTCAAATTATTTCAGTCACTAAGCAAACCTCTAAGGTAAAAATTAAACATTTTCTTTAATATTTTTAAAATGGTTATTTTGGGCCTCAGATTTCAAACAATCGAGTATTCACAGAAAATTTAATATGCTTGCAAATGGTATCCACCATGTATCAGAAAAATAGAACCTGAAATATAATGAAAACTCAACGATGGCCGGGCTCCATTTACGTGACGGTGCACAGTACCCATGCTGAACAAAATTCATGATTACTTAGTTATACAACATTATAAAGCAATAAAACTTATATTTTTGGATAGCTCATAAAATTTCCCGTATATTTTGAAAATATTTATTGCGGTAATGTTATAATCTATTGAGTTAGAAGCATGTTTTACCAGTACTTATGTCCATGCACGGTAAAAATCATATATTTTCAATTATTTTGTAAATGACTACAGTTATGACTACGGTTATTAGAAACCAATTATTGTACATTTAACATTCTTTCTAATGGTATCCATCACCAATTGATCAGTAAAATAGAACCCGAGAAACAATGAACAGTTGGGGTCGGTCGCCCGCCATTTACGTGACGGTGCGTAGTGACCCATGCTGAACAAAATTCATCATTACATGGTTATATAATACCATACACCAATAAACCTTATATTTTTAGAAAGCTAATGAAATTTCTCGTATATTTTGTAATAACATTAATTGCGGTAAAGTTATAATTTATTGAGTTAGACGCATGTTTTGTCAGTACTTATGCCATCCATGCACGGTAAAAAATCATATATTTTAAAATATTTTCTAAACGACTACAGTTATGACTACAGTTATTATGAAGCAATAATAGCACGTTTAATACTCCTTCAAACGACACCTGAAACGAACCGATCGGTCCCATAGGACTCAAGATGTGAACAAATATCAATGCTGGTCGGCCGCCCACATTCCCCCCCTTTTTATCGACACGTCCCCCACTCCATAAACTAAAACCGGTCAATTCGTATTCTAGAGACCACGAGGAACACATCCATACCAGTTTTAGGTATTTAGAAGAGATGTCTACGAAAATCGTGAAGGAGACGACTTGTGTTTAATTTAACTCCAGACTAATATGCCGTATAGTACGTATTATAATCATATTCCTAGTAAGATAGTAATTGTAGGTAGGAGTGCGGCGGTGCGGCGGAGGTCTAGTTATATCCCTGGGGATATAGTTATATGCCGTATAGTACGTATTATAATCATATTCCTAGTAAGATAGTAATATCTTACTAGGAATATAACTATAATACGTTTCTAGTTTAGTAATATAGAACTATATTACTGGATTATGTTCAACTAATTGCAACCAACAAAGTTGATTTTGTAATAAAAATAAAAACTAATATACTTACTGTTTTCTTTGATTCCCTGGGAGATTTATAACCATTTAATCACATACCTACATATAGTTTAGTCAAATACCGTATTATAATCATATTCCTAGTAAGATATTACTATCTTACTAGGAATATGATTATAATACGTATTATACGGCATATAACTATATCCCTAGGGATATAACTATACCTCCGCCGCACCGCCGCACTCCTACCTACAATTATTTCACTAAACTGAATCCGGTAATATAACTATATCACTAAACTAAAGCCGTATTATAGTTATATTCCTAGTAAGATAGTAATGAATCGCTTTCGTATAACTATGTTACGACATATAATTATATCCCTAGGGTTATAACTATATAACGGCTTTATCTATCTTACTGCGACATATATAGTTGCTATACAATATTTTATTGCATGAAATGTAAGGAATCGAATGGTACCCTTACTTTTATCGTTTTTGGAAGTTAAAAAAAACTTAAATTTTGAAACTTTCAGGTCCTGTATTTTTGTAATTTTTCAATATTTTATTTTAATATCCACATTATTGTGATAAATTGCTCGTTTGCTATCTATTTTACTAGATTTTGTTATAAAATTCAACATGTGTCATCATCCCTATTCTAGATAATTTGCCGGGGGTATATATATGCAGAATTTTCAGTGACATAAATACCTACATAATAATCATTTTCAACTTAACAGTGCTTATCAGGAAAATTGTTTTAGGACCGAGTTTAAAAAAGCTCGGTTTAAGAAGTCTTATCCCAGGATGAAATAATTAAGATATTCATGCGATTATAAAGTGAGGAAAGTGACAAAAAAGAAAACTTTAATTAAGCGCTCCAGAATCATTATCAGATAACATTATTCATTAATTTTTAATGGTCCCAAAGCCTGGGCCGATGCCTGATAATTTTTGCCGAGTTCCAGGCGACAGGAAATGACGTAAAATTTATCTCCAAACCAGAGGAATTACTTTGTGCCAACTTCGCGCAGATATGGAAATCTGTGCAGGTTTATAACTTTCGTGAAAATTGTTTTATTTTTCGATTTGTTATTTTATTAACTTTGGTAGCTAATTTAAGAAGTTTGTTTATTAGGCGTTATTAAATTGTGCAGACTTTGTGGGTGGAGGGTTTATGGAGAAATCATTAGTAAAGGTTGACAGCTTTAACAAACTGTCACTGGGCGCGCTAGTATTTATATGGGAGGGACGGTCGGCCATAAACGGAAAAGAATATAACGCATTCAAATATCAACGAAATTTTATCAACCTCCAAGCATCGGGTCCAATACGTTCGGGTCGTTTATGGGATATTACAGACGAAGACTCGTCAGCTCTCCGGCGGAAAAGTCAATTCGACGCAGATTACGGGACGACTGAGGAGATTCTTACTAAAACGTGAATGTTTGTAGACATTTCATTCGATATGAATAAAAAGGACGCGGCAATTGAATGTAATTTACGATTTGCATCTAAGTTTACGTTTTTGGATTTATCGATGTATTAACTTACTATAGTTAGGTACTTACACACTTAAATTACCTATCAGTTTTAGAATATTTGATAAAATGAGAAGAAGGAAAACGGATTAAAATGCATGAAATATATTTATTACAAAATAACAATTATTATTATATGAATTAATTGGGTTACGCGCCAGTTAGGTTTTATAATTTTAACTTTTAATTGTTTTTTTTTCAAATATGAATCTAATTCCCTTAGTCTATACAAAATAATATTGTTTAATAACTAACCTAACCTAACAATGTTCAATATACATAGAAAACGGTCCATCAATATCCCATAGTCAGTAGTTTACTAGGAAATATTACAAGCGTATTCGTTATCAAGCATTGTGTTCGTCCCTCGGATACACACACTGAGTAAGAATGTGATAATAGTTGCCTGCGGTTCATTTTATACACGCACTAAGGCTGCGATTCCATGGGATTACGATATTTTCATCTTGATATTCAGAGCAATATAATAATAACAGGTTTTGTTTATACAATAAAGTATATTGAACAAGTACCGGGAAAAATAGTTCTACACGCAATGGATACAATGCATGGGACTAAATTTAGTGTTACACAAAATATTATTTTTATTGAAACAATATATCATTTTTATCTATCTTTTAAATATTTACTGCAAGAGGCGTTTTTTTGTTGACCAATGACGTTCTTAAGGTAACTCTATTGGATACTATGTATAGTTAACAGAGGTTGATACCCAAAAGAAAATTAATCAATGTGCTAGGTATCTAGAAACATAGTTATTACTCACTTGTAATCTTTGAAAGTTGTTTTTTAATTTATTTGTTTTTCGATTTCTTTACATTTATGTTTTGTATAAAAAGCATAGTGAAAGTTGCGTATAGTTAAAAATATTTTAGTGAGTATAATACTTTTTCCCGTTTAAAGCAATACTAGCGACCCGCCCCGGCTTCGCACGGGTTAACAAATTATACATAAACCTTCCTCTTGAATCACTCTATTTATAAAAAAAACCGCATTAAAATCCGTTGCGTAGTTTTAAAGATCTAAGCATACAGACAGACAGACAGACAGCGGGAAGCGACTTTGTTTTATACTATGTAGTGATAGTGATAATGATAAACAAGATTATCCAAACATTTACTGTGGAGTCAAAAACACGCGGCAAGCTCCACGGTGATCGCGGCCTAAGCGTCCACTGAGTGGGCAGTGTAACTCCATGGGCGCGTTTCGCGACGATGTTCTATTACAAAAGGGAATTGGATCTTGATTCATTGGTTCGGAAAATCGGCAGCGTACCTTGATAATTTCATTTCTGTACAATTTGACCGCGTCCGTGGTCAGACGATTCTTGGGGCCCTCCGCGGACCCGAACACAATATACGGAGTCCCCTGCGGTACTCTCACACAATACTAAGCTTTTATTGCCTCCTTTTACAATCTCCCATTACCTCCAAGGCTCTGCTACTGGGAATTAGTTTTGTTACAGTTTTTTTTTATTTTTCCTTTTGAACGGTTTTCTATGGTTCGGACAGTTTTTTACCGTTATCGTTTGTAAATTTATAACACCCTTGCCAAGTTATGTAGACTTAGCACCATTTCATACATCATATAACACCATACATAACTACTGATTAATAAGTTTACAATACCTGTAGGAATTACTTCCTTCCGACTTGATTCTAAGAAAATAGTTGACTAACTGGTGAGAAATTCTTGATATTATGATATAATTAGGCTGGAAGAGATCGCTTATTGCGATAAGACCGCCTGTTGCTACCTTTAAACCGATTTTGTAAAACGGTGGACGACTTTTTTATGTAAAAACCGTATTCACGGTAAAATTTTCCAAATGTTTTGCATAGTAAGCATTTTTCCTACAATATTGTTTGAGAGAACAAACTACAATCGTCCGCAATGAAATCTAAGTCGTTACGATTGCAGCAAGAGCAATGCAATCGCCGGTGGCGGTATAGCATCAAAATATCACATTAGAGACCATTATACCTACTTTAGGGCGATCCGCGCACATACCCGGCTTTTACAGATATTGTGTAGGTGAAAATAAACGGAGGTATTGTAAATACACTTGCTGGCAGCACAAATTGAAAAATTTGTAAAATTCATGAATATGAATAAGTGTTCCGTAGACGTAAATGGGACATCAATTATGCAAAATGTACTGCATTGATCGTCGCTGCCGCTGCGGTGCGGGTTCGGTGCTCTGCGATGCGCTCAATCAATACTCATCATGTTCGTCAATTGCATACCCTGCCGCCAGGATTTTTATCGATATTTTACATTATTAATGTTTATTGTGGAACTGGTATTTTCATTTTAAGTTGCGCCGTTCAGCTTAACTTAAGTGATATTTAAATTATATATGGAATGCGTTTGATATTATTATTATTATACTTATTTTATGAGGTTAAATTAGGTGGATAAAAAAAGTGCTTTTATAATAATGGCGGAACCGGTAATGTTTTGTAAGTGTTTTATACGAGTATTTTAATATTATTTACATATTGTAAAATTCCTAACCTCAAAAGAAAAATGAATAAAGGGAATAAATCTTACACAAACTATATTTGCTAATCAAAATTATCCATCGGATAATATTTATACTTACTTACCGTACATTCAATTTTGTATATTTAAATTCAATTATTGATTTACCTACATATAAGCATTGACCTACCAATTTATGTATATAATTTACTTTAGACTAACAAATACTTCTAAACAAAAATGTTACAAAAAATAGGTGCACCTATTTGAAACCGCACTCCCTGCATCGACTGGCTATAACTACAGTATATTTTCTAATAACAGTACGAACTTTTTATGCCCAAAGATTTGGTCCTTGCAACAGAGTTTTATTTGAAGGGTCCAGTTAGCGGACCTCTCAGCATACTAAATGTATATAAAGTCCAATTAAAATAAATATTTATTAGAATCAAGCCTAAACACATCCTCAGGCAGTATGTCCGACCGACGGCGGTCAGCATGTAGATAGAAAGGTTTTTTCTTCGTCATTAAGGATTTTATCTTTAAAAAAAAAACATATTTTCCTTGAACAGCCAGCGATCAGCTATTTCAAGTATATGCATCTTTGATCCACAAAGTATTTACCTTTAAATAGTTGATCGCTACTTACAGAATATTATATGATTACGCCAAGATAATTAAGATTTTTAAAATATTTCAGTCCAGATTTTAATGGCCGCAGTTAAACAAAACACGCTTTAGGACAGTGGACAGAAATGTAAGTACAATCAATACCTATAATCCTGTTCCCCATCTTGTAATGGCTCCTCTACACGATGGGCCAGCGCCGGCGACTCCAAGGGACGCATTTATGCGTTAGAGGGAGCAAGTGATATTGCTATCTCATTCTACCGCATGGCTGCGTCCCTTGGAGTGGCCGGCGCTGGCCCATCGTGTAGAGGAGCCATAAGACAGCTACAGCTGTCGTACTGTTTGTCCCCTGTGCCTTGCGGCTAAAAGTCCTGACGCAGCGTTCGGTGAGCGATGTCAACTTCAAATTACAGGGCATGGGAATTCCGAGCACTTGCGCCCGCACTTCTCCTTCCACTCAAAGCTTTGTGCTGTGGTCGGTTTTTGCGCTTTGCTTGCAGTTCCGATAGCCAAAAACATGTATAGTGAATTCAACTACGACTGCAGAGAGAACACGGTATTACGTAATGAGCTAATGAGTAAATGTTAAGTTACTGAACTGCTCTATATTTACGTCAGATTTAAATCAGAATGAGATCTTCAAGCGCATTTGAATTTTAAAAAACAGTCTTGATTTTATCTTGCTTAGATTCAGTGCGGCAATATCTGAATGACAGCAGAAAGCACTGATCCTGAGGCTTGATGTATATGTTGCAGAATTGTTGCTACCACTTAGACGTAATATTATGTTATATTATAATACATAATACGAGTACCTACCCTAAACCGTTTAGAAGCACGTTTCTGTGGAAAACTTAAAATTTTATAAGTAAGTTGTATATTCAGATGACAATCACAATAAAAAAGAAATAAAACTTAACATTTAAATTTCAAACTTGTAAAATGTACAGCGAACAAAATTAGGTAAAAGCGGAAACTTAAAGTTTACTAGATATAGAATACAATTTCTGATACCTACTTGACACAGTATAGTAATGGCATAATTTGTGGAACTACGCAAACATGCATTTTACTCAGATAGTCAAGACAAGATTTCACGTTGTTCTTATTTCGTAATCTGTAGTATGGTGAACATACTTTATAAAATGTAGTTCATTAAATAAGAGAATGCTTCATGATTTAAAAATCACACTAATTTGTAATTCAACTTTATATCATCGTAATACAGTCGAGTTTTCAGTGACAATGAAAATGTAATCAGCATTACAAAGTATAAAGAAGTGAAGAGTTAAAACGTGAAAAGAAAATGTGCATTGGAATGAATTCTGCTACGCGGGTAGCTGCCACACGTATCTATGCCACAGTAGAAATAAAATCAGTAGTATTAAAGGTTGTTTAATTTAAAATCCATCACAAAATCAGGCAATACTTATATGACAAAAAAAAATCTGACCTCATTTATAATCATATTAATCACTTCCAGACGTGAGTACCCGATATCCTAAATATGTTGTTAATCAAAGGACACCATTTAAAAACCAGAAAGTACATTGGTCTATTGGGCATACTATGTTACAGTCAACCAACTTTAAATGTATATATAAATAATAAATATACTAGTATGCCGTTGTGAAAATGCTGCTTAAACAACAACCGGTTCGTTAAACTACGGCATAATTAGTCAGTATTTACGGGACCGCTGCCCCTGCAAGCTGTTACTTCAGAATGCAAAGTATGCAGGAGCGTTAACTATCTCACAAATTCTTAGACCACGCGTCACCTAGCACCTATACCATTCGGCTGTCCAGTGGAGAGAGGCAGTAACGACAAACTACATAGGCACATTCATTCATATATAATAATATGAATCATTGTTAAATATTATCCGTTAGTAGTCTATGTATTTAAGTTCCTACCGTCTGATTGGCTTCAGATCACTCCCAGTGCAACTTATATACCTATATATACTTAAGTAAAGTTATACCGTGCAATCCGTGTATCTTTAATGCAACAGTGTACTTGTACATAAGTACGAGCAAGACGTAACGCAACCCGAGTAATGTCAAATCAGTACCTATCAAATCAGGTTAACGATAAAATTAAGAAGCATTATTGTGATTTCTGCTACAAACATTAGATGTTTAAAATTCACAAGGTCACCACGGTTGCCAAACTGCCACTGCATCTACTGCGAATTCACCGTCTAGGCATTTACTTGAAGATTGCACATTGCACAAGCACATTTGTAATCTCACAAAAATGCACCTAGCGACGCGTGCATCCTACAAATAAAAGACCAGCGCCCTTATAATGTTGCCTGCAAACAAACGATGGAAATAATGTAGTCAGAGGAGATGCGAGCAAAAAGCCGAGTACTTTGATATTTTAAGGTTGATGCAAGATACCACTAACGTTGTGACTATAGATGGTCAAACCAATTTGTCAGTAAATAGGAACCAAAAAAACTATACTCATCCTTTTCTTTTGGGTGCTAGTACTAGTCTAAGACAAATATAGTATGATTCTCTCTGTCTATGTTTGAAATGGGACAGACCTTTGTCACACTATATATTAAAAGTTGATGGCTACCGGCTTACTTACTTTTATTCGTTTATTATTTGAGTAAGAGTAAAGTAAATACATCAAAGAAAAGCGTGTTAACGTTATAAGCGAAGTGTGAAAATTGACCCCGAGCGACTCGCGTCACCTTGAAATTGTGGAGTTTTATCTCTTTTTCTCTATCCAATTTAACTTGAATGTTGCAAAAACTCTGTAATTTTGCCATTTAATAAATGTAACAACTAATAACGAACGAAAAAGAACGATATTTTAATAGAATAAAATGTAATAACGTGATTTATAAGCGATGTTAATTAATTAAACTAAATTCCGAAGAAATACCCAGAGCCACGGATTTTTCTGACGAACATAAAAGCTAATACGTTTATCAGCCGGAGCTCATTTCCTCGCTGGAATTTTAATTCTCTTAACGCTTTGCCCGAATTAAAGTTACGGCGAACAATATAATTTTTATAGACCTTAAAATTTACTCCTTTAAATAACAGCCTTTTTTCTGAGACAGACTTTAAGGAGAATGGGCATTTGGAACGTAATATTCGGATGGCATTAAAAGCAATCGAATCGTTACAGGCGGTTCCAAAGGGCTTCTGCAATATCCCTTCTCCTGCGAGCCACTCTATACCGGCACGTTCCGTCAATAATTTTCTTTGAACATCACAGATCTCGTCCAAGTACAATCGACGCGCAGTAAACATCGAATAATACGCCATGTCTATATAATATCATTTTTAGCTGTTAGATTTTTTGTTTTTCGTTGAACCCCGTTCTACAAGTGGGCAATAATTGAAAACGAAACTGTTGTGTGGGGGCGGGAGCGTGAGACACAGTATAAAGGCGCTCAAAATAGATTGAACGTATAAAATTTTCAGTTGAAATTCGCACGAAGCGGCACCGGGGGAGGTGCTGTGTATCTTTTTACTTTGTGACCTCACTTTTTATTCCATTAGCGGGCGTGTGGGCCCCTCTAGCCCTGTAGCCAAATATCGTGGAATAATAAAAGCGATTAGTAATGATAACGCGTTGCGCAACACTCGCTACGGCAGCCTAACTGAATTAAACTTGCGCGCTATGAAATTCGCGAACGAACTCTTATTGCCGCAGTGCATTAGTTTGTTTTAAACTAGTCTAAATCGAGTCATAATTATGGAGAGTTCAAAAAACTTACTCAGAATCAGACGTTAAATATATTTGTACACAATTTACACTGAAAAGTAACTAATGCATCTTTGACGTCTGACCTGTAATACGTGTCCTAAGCTCTTAGGCAAACAGTATATCATAACAAAGTGTTGGTTAATATTTTTTCTTAGGTATCCTACGAAGTTTTAAAGATAAAAGATAAAAGATAGTTTATTCAAGTAGGCATAATTACAATGCGCTTATGAACGTCAAATAAAGCTAGGTAGACCGGCTCCAACCCTACACCTCTGCCCCGAGAAGATTTAAATCCCCCCTCAATTGGAGGAGGGTATCCCAATATGGGACCGGCAACAAACTCGGCGGGACACATCTTTTAATAAAAAAAATTACATCCTATAATTAACATGCATTACGAGAAAATAAGGAAAAAGAAATACAATTTAAATTACTATAGAATTCATGCAATTATACACATAAGGTGTAATAGAAATTGGATTTAAAAATATATACATATGTACATGGAACCATACAAATACGTAGCTCTTATAGAAAACATATCAAATTCTTACAAAAGGAAAAGAAAAAAAATCATAGAACTAAAATATAGGTACCTTATTTTTCTGTAACGCATTTTTTTTTATAATTTGCACCGAGGTTATTTCGGAAAGTCAAGATCATTTTATTAATGTGACCTCATCATCGATTTTCTATCTATAGGTATTACAGTTTTATGGCGTTATTCATAAACGGCTGCTAACTTAATCAGTTGATGATCGTCGTTTGTCCCTATCTGTCGTTATGCCATAGAGAAGGACAAACGATGATCATCAGCTGATTAACTTCGCAGACGTTTATGAATAACGCCGATAGCTAAAATAAGAACAAAATTTACCGTACCTATTGTAGGTATAATTAGGTAATTAATATTTATTTATTTTTTAAATAAATATTAATATATAAGAAACAAAATACATTTCACTTTGTAAAGAAAACAACTTTGTACAATAACAGAAGTCGTGTTCTATCATATGTTTGTGTTTACAAAGTTTCAAAAAAATAATTTGTATTGAGTAAGTTACATTTAGGTAACCAAACTCTTGAGATAAAATGTAAACCATTTTAACCAAAAAATCCACTTTTTTATCCTCTCATTGTATTTTATCTACACAATAATCCTCACATTGCATTGGTGGAACGAAGACTTTATGTTTAATCTTATTTTCCCTATGAGACACATTGCAGTTCGTTGGTTGCAGTCAGAGAGTAGCAACGAGATTTTCTGTGACTACAATACAATTCTTTAATACAGCAAAGCTCTGTTATCTCCCGCAAATAAACAACGTTATATTGATCGTCTTTTTTACTCATACATTTGGTATCCAGAAAATATCATATTGAAACACATGCGATCATTTGAAAATTAATGTAAATATTAATTTCACGAATGTCGAAACTGTTGCTAACTTGCTAGTAATGAGCTTGAAGCCTGTTAAGTATAAACCATCTTGGTAGCTAATCTGCAAATAACACGAGGAAACACGCTAAGCGTGCAATATATCCTAGTGGATCTAAATATTTTGATGTGTCCGTTAAAATGTGGTATATTTTTTAAATGTTCAGGTAAACAAAAAAAACATACATTACCTACTCTTAAATTGGTTACGGTACTCTAAATTTAAATTAATTTGTTTACTCTGTAAATAAATTATATATTATGCCAGGGAGATTCCTAATGACACGCCTCAAGAGCTATAGTCAAGGTGGAATCATACCAAGATCAAAACCTTAGCAAATTAATAAAACAGATTCGGCCTCTCGGAGCAAGGATAAATAGATGTTGTAATCAGGTACAACACAATTCCAGGATATTTATATTTATATACCCAGAGTACAACGCTATCGGTCTTACACAAAACTTTTTATTTCCGTCTATAGCAAGTCAATCGTCTGCAAAAATTTTTCAGGCAAACTTTAACAGTGGAGGCAATCGCTCCTGAAATTCGAAAATGAAATCGTACCAAGCGTCGCAAAGATTTATCGATGAACGTTCCCAACTTTTGGGGCATAAAACTTATGACATGTAATCATATTATATTCCATTCTAACCTAGCGGCGTGAGTGCCTTTTATTTTAACTTTCGTGAAACTATTTACAGAGGCTTTGTTTGCTCTCTGATTTATAAATGTGTGTGTTCAACCGAATACAGAGTGAGCTGCCGGATCAGCGTTTAAAACCATTTGAAGGATTACACTGCCCGTTTGAATGGTTGTTGATTAGCATATTTAATGAAATTATTTTATAATCTTTTTTTATACTTTTGTAAGTAGGAACTTATACTACTAGTAGGTCATCATCATCATTATTTTAGCCTTCGGTCGCCCACTGCTGAGCATAGGCCTCTCTTCTTGTACGCCACTTGTCCCGGTCCTGTGCTAGTCTCATCCAAAAGTGCCCCGCGATACTTCGAACGTCATCCACCCAACGAGCCAACGCTTCTTTCATCCGTAAGCGGCCACCAATCCGTCAACATTTTGGTCCACCTGCCATCACTCTGCCTAGCAACACGTTCCGCCCAACTCCACTTAAGCGTGGCAATGACGTCACCCACGTAGTCTACTTCGTCACTAGTGGGTAGTATCATAAAAAGTAAAATAAATCAAACTCACGGTAACTCGCGGAACTTGTACAACATTCACATGCGAACGTTGCAAACTTACACGAGGAGCGAGATTTTAACTTTCAATAAGAACAATATAACATAAATAGGTTTTTGTTATTGACTACAATTAATTGTCCCTCTATATACAAACCGACGTTAAAATAACAAGAAATTGGAAAACATTCTTTTAATAGGACATAAAAGTATATTAGCTGTTTCACTTTTGTTATAAAGTAGACCAATCTCTCGAATAGATTGTATTAAAAACTTAAAGTATCCGAAAAGAAAAAGAGAAAAAGGTATTGAAAATCGAAATGAACAAAAACTACAAGTTTCAATGCAAGCGCAAATGAACTCAATAATGTGTGGAGGGATAAAAATATCAGATACGGATAGAAATTCAATTAAAAGTAAGCATTTTAATTTGCTTATAACATTCCACATCGTTACACGATCTAGAGTTAGCACATATGCAAGGTGCACTTGTATTTGAATAGTTAAATATGATGTAATTAATGCATTTGTGAATTTAGCTATACAACATTTAAAAAGTAGATACGTAAAATTTAACTCAGTAAAATAATTAAACAAAAAATCAATCATTAAGTAAGAACCTCAACAGGCTAGATTACAAGGTGTTTTCAAAGGTATCCGTCGAGTCGGTTTGTTTTGAAGTTTAAATGAATTTGTGTCCCCATTTCAGTAAAACTACTAACAATGTATTAAACCCTTTTCAGGCTAATTACAAACTTTTTTCTAAATTCATTGAATCGTACAATATAGTCGCGATTAAACATGCAGCGTGTAGTGTTAAAATAAATGTGGCCTTTTAACCGTAACAACATCCTCCTGCTTCATTCTCAAGTATTCCAGAACATCTCCTGCGATGTTCGAATCTTATTCCAACAGATACATTTCTGCGTACATGCCGTCCGCGGCGCCGGGCGGATTAACCGATGCAATACGTGACGCAAACAAATAGACCACATTACGCGTGATTGATTCGCGTGTCAAAACGCTAGCGATTGTGCTTCCTGCTTTCCTGGCTTTACTTAGGAAATCAGATACCTTAGAGATGTAGCTCTGTGATTTTGTCAGGAATTACCTATTAGCAGAAGAACCGATAGCTTAAAATTTTAAGAAAAGTTCTTGTTACTCGTATAGACAGAAGCATAACTACTAATGTTATATCATTGTCAGCACATATCTAAATATATCAGTTGTTTGTCACATACAATACATACATAAGAGGGACTCCTTACATTGAGACCTATAAAAATAGTAAACCCCAGCTTTATACGTCCTATTTCTTTTGTGTGTCGAATATATGTATCGCGCTTTTGCTCATATATTTATTATTTACTTATTTATACTATGTAACTATACGTATTTCATCCATTTGAAATAGTAATAACATATTTAACTTTATTAGAAAAATAACCCTATTCAAGTCGAATTTAAACTAAATATAACAAATAAAACATTTTATCTTATAGATAGTCTTCGTTAACAATTCTTCTCATAATAAAAATACTTTACCAAAAAATTACAGTTGTTTTAGAAATTATGGTCACATTACAAAACACGCCAGATAATAATTATAATAATAATGAGTTAGTTATAATTCCATCACTCTAGTTTTGTTTTGTTTCTTTCCGTAAATAAAGGAATGTTTCTATTCTATCACTAACTCAATATTCAGTTTTCGAAGTGTGCTAATATTAAATGATCTAGATTCGATTAGCATTTAAGCGTCTATCCGACTAAAACCTTGGAAATAATGAGCACTTGTAACAAAGGCGCTATCTCTGCGTCTGTATTGATCTTAGCATTAGGTACTTAAGGTGCTTACCCAACTCCATCTTTACATTATTTCAACGGATCCGTGGACGAATGCCAATAACAACTTGTTAATTTCACTAGTGGTTCTCGCAAAATGAAGGCTCGGACTCGTATTTCCAACTCATGAAATATTTATAGCGGTATAAGCAATCCCACCATTGGAAGTCTAGACGCAGTGTGAATGAGATGAAATGAAATATTATCGACTCAGTACAAAACTGTCCTCGTGTTTATTGCCGTTTTAAAGTCAGATTTAGAGACATAATCCCTTAGTAATACTGAGTATTATGGTAAGACAGAACACTTCGTTGTATGTGAAATATCGTCAATATGAAAATGTACATACTAACATAATTGTGTTTGTTATGTATCACGAAACATATTTTTGTTATTAGGCGATCCTAGGTTTTTGTTACATTTGTTTCACAGCTTTGATTAAAAACCTGGCCAGCTGGTTTGGCCAGCAATATAATATTATCATTTTGCTGAGCAGAGAAATATATTTGGTTTAACATATAATTGATCAGTAAATTATGATATGGAGGCTTATTCTGATTTTAATTACAGGTCATGATATTGATCTGGATTTGTACTTTGTAGTAGTAATAGTAAACTCTTTATTGTACAAAAAGTTATATTAAAGATAACATAAAATTAGTAAGAAGTACGAAGGCGAACGTAACCGTTTTTGGGATCTCTTCCAGTTAACCTTTGAGATCTTTTATTTGTTATGAATATGATCTGTCTTTTCAACCAGAAAGGTCACTTTAACTTAATTATTGCTTTTGCCTTCGCTTGAAAAAACAAGAAAACTTTATTTTAACTTCTCTGACACTACTTGTACTGGAAGAGCCCTTCGCCCTTCGAAAACAGGGCAAAAAAATCAAATCATAACATTTTTTTAAATGTTAGAATTTTAAATATACTAATTAAGCTCTTATATTTTTTATTCCTTTGCGCTTTATGGCTTGCTTCGTTTGCGCACAACGCGATTTGACTCCAATGTTCTGGCCCACTTCGTATCGCCCGTATGGCCCGTCTTTACGAAGTAATATATTATTATATGTTGATGTACCTACATAAATGTATACACACCACAATGAATAATCTAGGTGGAGCAATGAAACCTAAAATTGCTAAAAAGAAAAACTTACGAGTATACATATTGACTGTTTTCTCTATTTAAACACTGTTATTGAGTCCGTTAGCTGATCTCGTATCTAAAGTTATCATCGAGGAGAGTAAACATTTGCAGCTGACGTTGCCGCGTGCAACACGATGTCGGACAAAGCATAAGTTCGGGTACATTTCGCCGATGGGAGAGCAATCTTCGTGAGTGGTAAGTAGTCGGGAGTGATCGCAGCGGACTGTGCAAAGCCACAGGGCATAAACATGCAAAGGTATCATTCAACGTACCGTAAAATGAGGTGTGTAGGGTTCGCGAGGAGAGTTGGGTTATGAATAGGGAGAGAAGGGATGAAAGGGGGGTGAGATGAATTTGTAAGGCTACTGCTACAAAAGTAATGTATTGGAATTTAAAATGGACCTATAGTAATACTCATAATTAAAAAAAATCGATCCAACAATCTTCCAAAATCACCTTTGTATGAAAACCCAACTCACCCCAAATACGAGGGACTACGGGGTGAGGTGGGATTTCCTGTTTATCGTCAAAGTTATGAAATGGAACTACCCAAAATAAAATAATAACTAATATACAAACTTCCGGAACACATTTTTATGCATATGTAAAAATAAAATGTTATCGAGGTTTGAATGTCAGTTTTGCACCTACTCACCCCATTTTACGGTACAATCGAACAATCTGATTTAGAACAATAGAACGTTTTCAAGGTGTCCTAATAATTTTAAGGATGACTCACGCTAGACCCGGCCAGGCCCGTGCCGATTTTCTATGACGGCTAATCGGTGATCACGTGGTACTTTACATAGAAATCGAAGCGCCGGAAGCTCCGGCCCGACCCCGGCCCGGTCTAGCGTGAGTCAACCTTTACTTTTAGAATGACGTAGTAAATGTGAAAAGGTTTCACAGTGGGTCAGGAATCAAGTTGTTCATTCCTACAACTAGTTTTACCATTTATTACGTAAATGAACGTGATTCACAGTGAAGTCGAATATAGTCGACTATTACACAACCTACCTATAACAACAGCGTTAACTGAATACAATGAAAGTTCTTTGCAATGTTAGAGCTGTAAATGTAATTTTTCCGTTATACGTTCTAACAAGTATGTAAGTGCGAAAGTGACAGGCGATAAAAATCCTACCATGCTACCGCCGAGGTTAGATTTTTTTTTGTCGATTCACTTTTAATCTTTAAAAAAATAATTAAACAATAAAAACAACCTTGCTTTATTACTAGTATACGGTTTATAATAGCTCTGAACTTGAGGTAGTAATTATTGAGTTTTGGTTTTCAACTGACTAATAATTATACAAAATAATAAACCCTCTACCTTGCTAATATTAGCGTGGAGTAAAAGTCATTTATTTAAAAAAAAGTTAATAAATTTGACTACGCTGCCCGTGTATGCTCTGTGGCGGCTAACAATTCCGTTCGTACCACGTCACCGCTCCCGATCGGATAAAGCCTCTGTGCGGACGAGCTCGATGCTTATACTAATATTGCAAAAAGATAACCTATTGTGAACCAATAACTGAACAGACTTAGTTCGATTGAGTATTGTTATTTGTGTTCCTATTTAATGTTATCGTTGACGGGAACCTTTTTTTTTATGATATAGGAGGCAAACTAGCAGACGGATCACCTGATGGTAAGCGATTACCGCCGCCCATGGACACCCGTAACACCAGAAGGGTTGCAAGCGCGCTGCCGGCCTTTAAGATGGGAGTACGCTCTTTTCTTGAAGGTTTGAAGGCTTTCACGGTAAACAAGCAAATATTTTGGACAATCTTATTTAATGAAGGGTTTGCCAGTGTTACTTGATTATTAATCAATTGCGTTTAGCATTTACCATAAAGTTATAACCTTTATTTTAACTTGCAAAAATTTATAAATTATATTAAATAAAAACTTTATTTGATAATTTACCCTAAAACGAAAAGGTTTATGATTTTATCAGTCTATTTGTGTATCTATGAAATATATGTTTATATCGGGTGGTCCGGCGTAGCGTCAAAACCAAAAGGCAGATTTAGATGAATGGAGGTGTTATTAGATTCGTTTTAATAATGTAATTTATTTATTTCTATAACAATAATAAATTGTGTTAAAAAACTTACGAACTAAAATCTATTTTTTTATTCGGTAGACTGAAATGACAGTTCATAGTATTAACGTAAAATGTCATTTCATACTAAGAAATGTCATTTTAGTCTACCGAATTAAAAAATAGACTTTAATTACTTATATGCTTAAATGCATTTACATGGGTATCATATGCTATAGTTTAACTGACTTCAATAGAGAAAGAGTTTTTGTTTATACAATAAAGTCGAATGAACAGAGACAGTTAATGTTAACCTAGAACTATCGCCATAAAATAGAAGATTATATTTATTTCTATGTATATAATATTACGCCTGGAGGCTTACTCTGATTGTAATACCGGCAGGCGTATGATATAAAATGAATGTCACTTTTTAACATTAAGTGACATGGTTACTGTCATTATCACGCTGTCTCATGGACAAATATGACCTGATGTTCCGTATTCGTTTTATTTCTGGCTGAAGAGAAGTCACTTTTAACAGCTGACAGATCATATCCATAACAAATCCAGATCAAATTCATAACCTATTATTGCAATCAGAATGAGGCTCCCGATTGAAATTAAATTCCTCCAATGTACGTCGATCAAAAGTGACGGCACTTTTTAGGCTTGAGCTCAAATAACAGGAAACTTGGTTTCAATTCTCAGAACTTTGAGCTTACCGAAATATATTTGTGTTTTGTGTTTTATACAATAAAGAGTTTATACATACATACATACATACATACATATAGCCGATGTGCCTACCGTCATATCATAACGATAGTGGATAGCCTCATACGATGGCCGATTAATGAAGCCAGCACTGTGGAGCACAACGTTCCTGTAATGGTTTTACGACGGAACGTTTGATTTATAAGCGGTAGCGGAAGAATAAGCGGCAACGGGGAGTAGAAAGACGGCTCTATAAGTGTAAGGCCTGAGTGGACGCTCGAGTTGGGCGTGCAGCGGGGCGGGGCGTGCGGCGTGCATGTTAAACAAATGCACGCGTATAGGAGCGGCCTTAGTGCACGCTGCTCAAATTACTTGTGAGCGCGACGCCACGCTGCACGCCCCGCCGAATGCTCCGCTCCGAGCGTCCACTCAGGCCTTACACTTGGGCTTGAACTCAAAAAAGAAGAATCATGATCTCAATTCTGAGAACGCGGGGCTTTAGCCGAAATATGGCCGGTCTGCCCACCGTCATAACGATAACGATAGCCTCATCCGATGGTCGAATAATGAAGCCAGCACTGTGGCCAAAGGTTTTTGTAATGGTTTTACGACGATACGTTTGAGTTATAAGAGGTAGCGAAACAATGAGTGGCAACAGGTATGTAGGCTCGTATTAAAAAAAGAAACATGAATCTAAATTTTTGAGAACGCGTAGCTTAGGCCAAATATGGTCGTATGCAAAGGATATCCTAATATGATGACCGAATAATGAAGCTAGCACAACGTTCCTGTAATGGTTTTACGAATATACGTTAGCGTTTATATTATAAGCAAGGCTCGGGAAAACGCCCGTCATTTTGAAAACATGATATCATTAAGGACCCATTTATGAGTGGAAAATGTTCGTTCACAGTCTACTGACGTCATTGGAGCATATAATTTAATCGTTGACATTGGTATGAGGCTGCAATTCCTGGGGCCCGTTTCTCAAAAGCTTGTAACTTGTAATGTAAGTGGAAGTCCCTTTCTAACAAAAGCTGTCAAAAAGTGACATCCACTTGTATTACAAGTTACAAGCTTTTGAGAGAAACTTTTAAAACGTTTCCGCATACGCTATTACTAGTGACTTGCTCCACACGCCAGTTCCTCTCTCCCCGCTAACTTCACCCCTTTAGCGCAGCAGACTCGACTACTTGATTATGCATCGCGCTACTTCCGACCGATTACCGAACTAGTAATGAACGTTACCGCATAGAAAGTTCAATATTTAATAACGGACTCTAGTTACTATTAATTAATAATGTTCATATAGTTATTGCCTAGTTTCTTCCTTGTACTGCAGAGGCTGTGAATTCGTTTGTACCCAGTATCCACATATTGTTGGTCTGTTCCTGCTCATGCTTTTGTTATACATTTACGACACAAGTATTACGATACAAGTGCTAAAAATAAGGAAACTTGCAACGAGTGGCGATATGTTGCGATAAGTAGGAAATGTGCGAATTACCTTTTCGCACGGGTATTGTACAACGTTTTACAGTACATATGGCCCTTAAAATTTTCGACATAGGCCCGTATTGTGCTAATTACCGCACTAGGGCGGTAAAGTAGCACCATATGTACTGTCTAATTAAAACATGACCGACGAAGTGCGTGTTTTAAATCGACACGAGATATGATAATATATAACACGTGTCGAAAAAAAAGGTAATCCTTAAAAGGTAATCCTTTTATCCATATCTTATCTAGACCTAATATTTGACGTATATTAAAGTTCGAATCAGGCCGGTTGGCAGTGAATAAGTTAAAATGTAACGCTTTTAAGGCCTTTACGCATGCACGTTAGCGTTACAACAAATACTTATACATCTGGTTCGCTACGCACTACGCAATGCTACGACGTAGCAGTGCTGTGCGCAAAATAACAATACACAATAGGTATTTACATTTCATAATTTCAGACATTTTCATACAAACTATTACACCTATTCGTTCATAAATCTATCACCCCAAAAGCATGATAAATTATCCGTTGTGAAATTAATTATTTCATCACTTTAAGACTCTAATCTTTTAAAATGAATGCAATAATTTCTACTAAAAATACAAATAATACCTATACTACATTTTATAAAATCTGACCAGTCATTTATATGTAGGTATAATAAGCAACTGCTTTTGTATCATCAAATATAGAGTAGGTACATTTTTATACGTATATTAGATGTATTAACTTGCAATCAATAACAACAACAAGCGCATATTTGATCTTTTTGTCTGGTGATTGTAGAAAAAAATAGGTACTTAATAAAATAAGTCCACTTTGAACCTCAATATAAACCCTCAAATCGCTTACACACGGCGTGCATTCGTTGATCTAATTGCTCGTAAATAGATTAAGGCGTCTATCAATTAGCAAAATTAATTTTGGACGCAACTATTCCCCAAACTTGGTGCCGAAGTGCCGTATAATCGAAGTGTTGTATAGACGTTTGTGACGTTTTGGTTAATCTGGCCGAGGCCGCACGTTCCGTACCCCATCACCCCATCAATATCGCAATACGGGTGTGCGATCGGTCAGAATAATGCTTCCTCGGTACTAGTAGCGTTATTATTTCGGATAATTATCTGTGTGAAAATTGGAAAAGGTTTTTTTTAAATATGCAGCGTGTGTTTTTGATACGACTACATAATAATATTTTAAGGGTAGTTAGTAGTTTATTTTATAATAAAATAATTCAATACGCAATGTGTTACCACTTCGTTTTTATTCAGAACGTCACACTTACTGACCACGACTATTTGTTTTTATGATGCAGATCATATAGGCTAGATTGTAAAGACTGACGAATATTCGTTTAAGGTTGCACTCGTCATCAAAGTGAGGACTCGTCTCAAGATTACCGCGACTTAAGTGCAGAGCGCGCGGCGGCGCGGGCGCCGAGCCGCAACCGGCAGAGGGGGGGTATTCCCAATCCCTCTCATTTAAACACCGCTCCATTCATCTGTAGGTATTTGCCCAAGCGATTTCGAGGAAGGATCTCCCTTTTATAGCGCTACTTACAGCCTCATAGTGATTCGCGGTTTTATTTCGGACGCCTCTTGTAATGGGGCGTACATTTTTCATGCCGCGCGAAAAGCGAACGAAGTAATCTTTGCATTTATGCCGTGATCCTTTATTGATTTTAGATTTTTAGTGGAAAGCGAAACGAATGAAACGGGCGTGAATGGAGACGCGCCCGCTCAAAGCCGCTGTAAGCCGCGCTATGATATAAATTCCCATTCAGTCGGGCGTATATCAGAAAACCCTAAAGTTGCCCGCATGTTTGCACGGGCCTAACTAGTTCGCCGATTTACGATTCCCGGCTAATTCAGAAATTTCAAGTCTCCAAATGAATTACGAAAATTTTGCCATTGCTAAATCATAATCATCTGTTCGGCCTCCCCAACAGGAAATAGGCGTCTTAACTACAGAAACTTGGACCATAAAATTATAATAAAGGGTTTTGTTTTTACGACTAGAATAATTTGCCAAAAGTTGATTTTCAGCGTTTTAATATCTGCCACTGATGAATATTGAACTAAATGCATTGTTGTATCTCTTTACATATAGGTACGACACATTCCTTCTCTTATACCTTCCCAAAAAAAAAACAAAGAAAGCGACTTATCATTAAAATAAATAAAAGGAAATAAAGCACCACCGCAAATTATTTCACTTACCCACCTACTTCTTTTATAAAAATGCGAACGACGCATTAAATTTTGGGGAGAAAGGAAACTCCCTTGTAAGCAATATCGAGCAGGCAAATTTTTCAGATATTGCCTTCAGGTAGCGCACATTTATTATGTACCCGAATATATTACTCTTGATTCATTGACTTTCGATATTGATTTACTTTGCTTGCATAAGCTGTAGTTGGGGAAACTCCGTGGCGAGCAAACTAAACGGCCTTTGATCTAAGGAATTAAGGGCGGGCTCGCGCGTGCGTGCCCTGAGACAAACACAATACGAATCCGCACACGAACCTTTCCGACTTGCTAAATCTGTGAGGTGTGACCGGAAAATGCCATAACCGTTTCCATAACACTTCAAGCTAACGTTTATTATATAACACACCACCATTAGCATTTTTTCGAAGCAAACATTCAATGATAATTTGCAAGATACAAGACCGCCATTAATATCTTTGTTTATGGCCGCAAGTTTGAAACTGTTATCACTTTGGGGCGCAGGACGACGGTACATCTCGGCCTTGCCCGATGTCCACTTGATTTACGGTAACGATAAGGTGTCGACCTGAAAACTTCCGTGCTTCCCTTGGACGCGGAACACTGTCGCAAAAGATTTAAAACCGAAAAAATAGCACCTCAGATATTACCTCTTTCCCCATTTTCATGATTCAACTTTATGGTATCTAAGTTAAAGATTTAAGATAGGTGTACGAGTTGAAAAGAATTTTCAAGTTTAAAAGTTTGCTGCAACTTTGGTTTTTGGCGCGACCCATTTTTTATAACAAACTGACAGCTCGTAAAGTTACTATCAGAATGCCAATAGTGGCTAGATTGCTTTATGTGAATTTATAGTTCCAGAAACACAATCCAAATGGGTACGTTATTCAGTTTATTGAAATAAAAAACTTAAATTTTTTCATAGCGTAGTCGTGGCCCAAGTCACAGCCCAAGTATAGGTACTTTACTTACTAGATATAATTTAATTTGAAATCTCTATTTGGTTATTAATCTAAACTGATTCCAAATATAAAATATCAAAATACTAAATGCAAGTTCCAACAAATGAAATACCTAGGTATAAATAAGGTAAAGCGTTTAATTAACAGGGATTTAACGTTTATCCCGAATATAGCAATAAGCATAAACAAAAGACGTTTATGTTACATTTGGCTGAGAGGCAGAGCCCCGTAATAGCTGGCAGGCTGCATTCTGATTCAGCTGAGCCGCTTCAATATCGGTTCTCTGGATATTATTTCAGGGAGGGGCGAGGGGTAATATTGAGTTGTGAAACCGACGATTTACCTAACAGGAGACGCCGTTTACCGACGAACTTTACCTCGACACTTTGACAACTTATTTCTTGTCTAGAGAGTTGCTAAGCCACTTGGTTTGTTTATACAGTGGCTTGATTGTTGTACGGCGCGATAGTGTTTGTAATAGCTGAACGAGATTGGTTTTATTCCGGAATTCATGAAGTTTGGACAAGTTAGTTTATAATGCGTACATACTCGTATTATAAGCGAATGATCCTGTTGTCAATTACACGCAGAATATCCCTATTTAATTTGTGTTATTTGGTTTAATAACACATATTAAATAGGGATTGGTTTTATTGCAGACTTCATGTTAATGAAGTTTGGACAAGTTAGTTTATAATGCGTACATACTCGTATTATAAGCGAATGGTCCTGTTGTCAATTACACGCAGAATAACCCTATTTAATTTGTGTTATTTGGTTTAATGCGTTTACATTACATTAAATTACATATTTATTTACAAATTAAAATTAATAATAGACTGATAGCGTTAAGTATAATCGAGGGTCAATGAGATAATTATGCAGCAAAATATTCGAGATATGCCCAAGGCAAGGCTTTTGTAGGAATTTAGTTTAGCAACTGTAGAGTGGATACTGAAATCCTCACTCATTGTACTCGTCCAAACGCTTAATTTAGTTGAAATAATTCGAGTTCTATTGTTAAGTTCCTAAATTTGAAGTCTAACATTTAACTACTTACAATTCAAAGGTAACCGCAAATTTTGGAACGAGCGTGCCTCTACATAGAACAAAACTTATTTGCAAACCGATAACTTTTGGCGGGAGAGTCGCCAGTTCACGCCGCTGCGCCAACTGAGTGACCGCCGCCATTCCAAAGTTGGCTGTGACAAAAATGAACTGCCCTGTGTTGTTTTAGAAGCAATACTCATAACAGATACCAGTATGTCACCATATTAAAGCCTTTTTTTCGTAGTTAAAGGAATTTTAGTAAGTACTTCGTACAAGAAATAATTTAAAAAACATAACTCCTAATGCAAATTCTACGTACATATCTATTTAAACTACACCAAAAACTAATTTTGACTATTCAATGTTAATCCTGTAAAATCTTTAAACATGAATGTTTCTGTTGCTGTGTGTATAATTATGTATAAATAGATATTGACTTGTACGTTCGCTTATTAGTATTATGAGTGTTATACCATATAGATAGGTTTATAACCTGATAAAAATCGTAAGGTCCTATTGTAGAACCAATCTTATCCTATCCTAGAACTTGGACTGTGTCACTGCGATTAACTAGTTCTAAGGCTAGTGTTACAAATATACATACTGCATTAAAATCATCTTATAAAAAACGTAAAATTTTGCATAAATAAATTAAATACTTTTTGTAAACCATACTTTCCTTATCCCGCTGGTGCCCAAGTTAAATCTTTATTTTCCGTTTTCGTGGAAATATCTGCTCAACGATTACAGTAAAATACCAAAATCCTAGTTGAGTATCCTTACAAATTGAATATATAAAGACGTACCTCGACCGTCTCGTTGTTGGATCTTTCATAACCATAACTTCTGTGATTTCGCCGAATTTGCTAAAGTAATCTCGAAGGCTTTCTGGAAAGGAAAGAAAAAATTGGTTAAACAATGTTCAGTAAACTTTTAATAGGAATCGGAAAGTTCAATAGTTAGATGAGAATGGAGACGCAGGCTATATTTATAGCCTTACTAAGTTACATATCAAAATAATTGTAGTTATAGGTATGCATGAAAAATATATGTTACTTTATGCGACGGAACATATTAAGATTATGCACGTAGAGTATCGACATCGAGTCCGGTGTGGCATTAACTTGGCATCCACGTAAAGAAGTCACTTAGCCAAATTGAATATGATTTTAATCCTGGCATATACCGCGTGCGTGGGTAAGGGAAATGGTAGTATGAAAAAAATAAAGTACACGAATGTATGTTGAATTTTATTATCAGAGGGTTAGCGTATTTTCCGAATACGAAAAGTTACGAAAAGTATTGGTACAGCGACAAAGAACGTTCATGGTACATTCACTCAACACTTCCACACAATAGAAGGGTCTCGTTTTGTAACGTCGAAGCCTTTTCGATTCGCAGTCCATAAAAGTAAGACGATAAGAGCCGTTCCCTTCAAATGACTGAAGGAGTCGTCAGGCAGAATGTTCGAGAGCGCACGCTCCGCAGAACCGTTCCGGTTGTTTATCGTGTCACGAGAGATTTGCTTCGACAAGGAGCTCGAGTATTTAGTATCGAGTTTCTCTATTTATGTTGGCTTGTTAAAACGTCTCGAATGTTTGCCTTAAATACATGCAAGGAGCATCCGCGAGATTTGTTTGCGGCCGCGCCGCCCTAAGTCTCACTCTAATGGATAGGGTTCCCTATAAAATGAATATTCTGATTTTCCACGTTCACGTTTTAGACCTGCTTTCCATAATTTCCGGTCAGTGACTAACGTGGTATTTTGTAATTTAATGAAAGTAAAAACATCACACATGTATGCGGTGCAGTGGGATTGTCAGTGTTCATTTAAATAAGTAAAAGCGAAATTTCAAAGTCATATGAGCCCTCAGGTTTGCTAATATATATTATGAATGTATGGAGCAACAAATTTTATGTTCATTAATTTATTGTATTAAAATTATAAACAGAAATTAAAACAGTAAATACTAAAATCCAAAAAGCGCAAAAATGGGCGAGTGAAGAAGAAGTTACCTCGTAATAAATTATTTCGAATTTATTGTCTGTACTTAGTAATTGAAGTATTTTATAATTTTTGCTGTGAAAAAAGTAATATATAGGTAGTTTTATAAGAAAGCTTAGCGACAACCCTGCCTGTGGTGCGTTGCAATTTATCGCGTGGTTAACTATAACTTTAACCACTTCCTAAAGTAAACATCCATACCTAGTCGTATGTATTTACTTCTATTTAACATCGAAATGACTGCGAGCGCTGCATTTGCTTGGCATACATACACACGATCACATTCAGTGTGTGAAACCATTTCGGTATAATTAAATGCGGGGTGTTATTGGAATGGAGAGGGCTTGAATGTATCCAAACACCATTCTTTTTCAGCTGCATCGTGTAAAACTTCCCGATTAATACCTAGTAGGTAATTAAGTACAAACAGGCCAATCACGAGAGGCTTATTGCGGGATACATTCCAATTTAAAGTTGCCTTCAATCCGACTGCCGAGGCGCTTGCAAAACCAAATGTTGGGCCATGCTTTTAAAGTCGATTTTCGACTTGTTTAGAAGTAAACTTTTCTAATCTGACCAGGCGGCCGCGGCTTTAGGGTCCGCACTTCGAAACAGTAATGAAAAGTAACGATTGCATGTTGACTGTACCATTAATCACCTAGGACATACTGGATACGGCGCATTTTACACTTTTTATTATTCTTTGTTGTGAGCAAAGTGAACGTCGGTAATGGAACGTGCATTGGTTTAATTCAATTATTACATTATTATGCAAATTGGGATATTGGAAATTCGTCAAAAGTTTTTAATCACATTTAAATTCAGAATGAATTGCATTCACTGCAGAAGTTCTGTAAATATTAAGTGAATAATTCAAATTTTCAGGTTGAAAAATAACTTGTTTTCTGACAAACAGTCACTTGGACTGCAGTAACAACTGGGGAAGAAGTTTATGGATTCAAAGCAATAATTTAATGCAAAATTTATGACGGATAAGACGTTGACAATTTGACTTATTTCAGCAATCATGTCGTGAGTTTAAATGACAAAGACTCTGACTCGTAATTACTAGTAGGTACTTAAATTAAGGCTCTGTGGCAAATTGGCACAAAAAAAAAATATATTTAATATTTTTATAAATACTTAAAGAAATGTTCTTAATGATATTTATTCAACTTCGATATTGTTAAGTCAAGGTTTATTTGATATTAATAAACGTATGCGAACCTAAAATTACACAGCATAAAAAAACGCCACTAAATACAGCTTAAAAAGGTTATACATAAATATCGTATCGTTCGTTTCGTTCATATAAATCAGCCTTACAAAGTGTATGTATATTTTATTTAGATGATGCCTACTAGGCAATACTGGGGAGCCAGTGCGAAGGACAGCGGGGTAGATTCGGCACAGTTGCTCAACCACCATAAAATTAGCATTTGGCTGGCGAGTAGCGTTTCCATCCGAACACAAGTTGTAGCGGTACCTGAATTATTCGACCGCACTTCTCGAGAGATTGGAGATTTGGTACGTCTAAGAACTACACGGACATTGGGGGCTGTCGCGGGTATTTTGTTTGCATTTTGTCCCTTTTTCCTTATTCTTGTTCATTCTTAGATAGTGCCAAAGGAAGCTGCTCCGCGGAGTTACATTGCAGCATAAACAAATCAATTTACAAACACACACACAATTTACAAATACAAACACTTTTTGAGCAACCGAGTAGTGAGGGCTTAGAACAAACTCCCTGAAGATGTAGTTTCAGCACATTTAAAAATAAACTAGACAAGCACACCTATACATCTACTCGTCAATGAGAACTGTCAATGATTACTGGATACAGGCAATATCAGTTGTCACAACTGCCTGCCTGGTTATAGAATAATAATTTAAGACAAGTTTTGTAAAAAAATCTTATTTAATTGAACTCAATTTGTTGTAAATGTAACCTGCTATCATAATATTGACAATATAGTTCGGTTTTTTTTTTGCATTAGAAAAAAGGTAAACAATCTTGACATGTTTTTATCGAAAAATGCTTTTTTTAAATCATTAACTAAGCAAAATATTGTAAATGATCGTATATGATTTATAATTGTCACATATTTGCCGTGACTTATTTTTCAAAAGTGTTTTTCAATATAAAGAGACACGTCAGGATCCCGTGGTCTTTTTCTAATGCAAAAAAAAGAACTAAAACACAACATTTCTACACATTTCACACTAATGTAATATTTCAAATCTTGCAAACAAATATTGTATTTTATATAGGTATGTATATTCTTAATTGCTCACGGTTCGCTAAAATCAAGACTAACTTTTTACATACTTGCACTCAAATATGACGGTAAAACTAATTTATCCTAGCAAGTCCAGACTAGCAAGTGTTCCATTTATTAAGTTTACTGCGTTTAACTTTGCCCCTTAAAACAACATTTGCTCGTCGGCTCACCTCCAAGTAAGCTTTAAGGGTGCATTAACATTTACTTTTGAAATGAAATGAAAAAGTTTAGTTTCAGGCAACTATATTACAAAAAAATATATTTTAAAACTAAAAACACATCATGGTTGCGATGTATTACGTAACCCCGCAGTGTCATGGAACCGGCCGCGGAACTGCCGGAACTTGACACAATGACACAGTTTGGCCGAAACTCCTCCTTGTTGAAGGTCGGTAGACGTTCAGCTTTTATCCAGCTATGTACCTGTTATATATTTTTAATATATGATAGAGAAATATCTACTGATTATGTCGACATCTCATCAGGTACTTGCGTCTAACATAAGAAGGCCCATCAATTTTTTTTATAATTATGAACTTCCGTCTTCAGTTAAGAACAAGGGCGCAAAATTTAAACCCGTTCACACTTCTAAGAGTATGAAATTATGAAGGTAGGCAAGCTTAAGAACAGGGCCTTTTTAGACGCATGTACCTTATTTAAGTCAAGTTAGAAAAAGGAAGTGACACTTCAAAACCAACTGATTATCCTCAGAAAGCCAGTCTATCAAATCAAAATCGGAACTACTATTTTGCAAAAATCATTGCCATAAAATCTTACTTACGGTAATGAAGCCCCAGCATCATTAAATTGCTACTTTCGCAGCACACGGAAGCCGCGTATCGCATATCGGTAATGACGTAGCCGTACCTATTATATATTTTATATCTTTTGTCGGTGCGCCACGCAGCAGTTGCTCAACCACCATTAAATTGGAAGTCACCATATTACTGGAACTAGCGCGCCGCTGATATACGTCTATATCGCAGAAGCACTTTAATTATTACCTCCGAGCTCGAGCGTAGGTGTCCAAACTTAGTCAGTTTAACAATAACGGATAGTTTGGTTTCAAGATTAATTTCTATTTAATAACGATCTTAAAAATTTTTTTTCGTCATTATATGAGGCCTACCTTAGTCTACCTATCTATTATTAAGTTGACATGTTAGCATATATTAGGAGGCATCAGTCAAGTTCAGATAAAAGCAGCAAGTTCAGATTACTTATTACATGTTACAAAGTTATAATCAATCAAATTTGTTACTAGAAGGGTTATTTGAACTTTAAATTTGAAAGATGAATACCACCACATGTTTTTTTTTTTCACATAATAAAGTCAATACTAGCGCGATGTAATGTCAAATCAAAAAGTGTGAAATGTAAATAGATTAAATTTCTAAAGCTCTAATGCCAGTCTAGGTATGAATCTTCGAAATCGATACTAGCTTAGTACAGTCGGCATCAAAAGTAACGTACCAGTATCGTATCGCATTCTCTAGTAGCTTGACAAAGAGAGATTTGGGTATGTTGTCTATATGTAGATTAATTAGACTGTGCCGAATAATTTGAACGCAAACTGTATATATATTCTAGTATTCGGAAAAATATTCGTGGGAATCGTGGGTGACAGATACTTTTGATTGACGCGTTGTTTCATCCACTACTTTTGATGCTAACAGTAAATACAACAGTTTCATTAAAGATACCATATCTCTCATGGCCGGCTACCTAGGTACTAGTTATAACAGTCTCAATGGGCATAGAGACATCAGTTTGAATTTGGAGTTTGTTGCGCGGCTTTTTGTACATTCATGAGACGAAGATGAGTACATTTGGAGCCTCATTACAGCTTTCCCACTTACGAGTCGTATAGACTCCTTAAATCAAAGTGAAATAAAAAACAAGGAAACATAGTGGATCTACAAGTATTATCGTAATTTCAGTTCTTAATAATATATTTTTACATCAGGATTATCCGACGGTTATCCTAGATTTTTCGCGAGCGAAGAGCTTGGAAGTCTTTTGAAAGTGAAAGTATTTTCTAGTCAGGAAAACGTTCAATGACTGAAGATTGTTCAGTGACCATAAAATCGAAATTCGGTCGGGCTCCGTTCAACCCCTCACACTACACGTAGATACGTACAGATAACATCAAAATTGTTTACAATAATTATTTATTCAGGACACGTTCTCGCAATATCTACAGCCTAAGTCAGTAGTATATCAAGGCTGGTTTAGATCTAAAAAATAGGGGTATCTTTTGGTGTTTTTTGTCCAAGATAAATGCCTGTGGTGTTGCAGTAGCTTTTATGTCCATTGACGTGCAAATTCGAGTTTTGCCCGATTAGTCGGAGCCGAACCCTACCAAGCACGGAAACGCATTTATTTTGAAAATCAGAACAATTGTTATCTCAGATAACGCATAGTAGCCACGGACCTTTAGGTCAATTTATACTGGTTTAGTTCTGAAATAAATCCTTGCCCTTGGCGGCTAGCGATGAGAATAGAGAACCAGCGCCTGAGTCAGGAACTCGTTCAATAAATAGTTGTTTGTCTTTGGTTTGGACACTGCACAGCCGTGTGTCCACATACATATATACAATTGTCTAAACAGTGTCGTGTGTTAGTTACTAGATACGAAACCTTAGTGTAGTGTAGCATAGTTTTTTAACTAGGAGAGATCGGGCTGGACTTTCCAACGATAGTGTTCCGACAATAATAACTTTGTACGGAAGAGGAATAGCTATATATTGTTTGCAGGCATTTTTGTTAAATTGAAATCGCAATTCACTTTCGTGTATAATTATAATATAAGTATTTTATACAAAATAAATAACCACCGCTTTGACGAACCGGACAATTACCCTAAGAAAGGGTTATTTGTGGATAGAATTGTCAAGTATCCATTCTCGTCAAGTCATCCAGGAATAATTATTATGCGAATTCTTTAACAACTTGGACTTGAAATGCCCCTAATTGGCAGGTTTAAATAATGTACTACTAACTTTTGTACGGAATTCGACAGAAGCAAGCAACAACTTGTCGTGGTTGGTAGCGGAACAAGGCGTTTCTCTAATTGAAAATTTTAAATTTATTCCGGTTAATTATACTAACATAGATGCTTATTCAGATTGTAATAACAGATTATGAATTTGATCTGAACTTATTATGAATAATATGATCTGTCAGCGTCAAAAGTGATATTTCTCAACCAGAAATCAAAACAAGATCAATGCCGTAACAGATTGTCAATTCAGAATCGGCTTGAAGATTGATTACTAAAATGTCATTCAATAGAACTTGCTATGTAAACAAAAGTTACTAGTAAATTGACATTCAGTTTCAATTTTAGTATAGCGGTTTGTTTACATAGTTAGCAAGTTCTATTGAATGACACTTTGCCCTTGCAACTACCGACGACTTACGTTGGATAGGGCCTACAGTGCCTATACCCATGACTACATAGTATAAAACAAAGTCGCTTCCCGCTGTCTGTCCCTATGTATGCTTAGATCTTTAAAACTACGCAACGGATTTTGATGCGGTTTTTTAATAGATAAGAGTGATTCAAGAGGAAGGTTTATGTATAATGTTAACCCGTGCGAAACCGCCGGGTTGCTCCTCGTAGTTTATGATAAAATTTTGAAAATTTGGTCAAACGCTAAATAGACCCTTAGATTTGTATATTTTTGTCATTATTTGCACAGAAAAAGCCTAGTACTTACCTATTTATTTATTTTTCGATTTATATTTGTCCGAATTCACCGGCGACTGAGTTGGAAATTTCGCACATTTCGAACGAGGGCACGATATCGATGCCGCTTGCCCAACCACCATAAAATTGGAAACTAGCCCGACAAATTCGGCCGAAATGACCCGTCGCATCCATCACATTGAAACAGTACGATATTAGCTAAGTGTAGTTGGCAGGAATTGCAATAAGTTGTAAAGAGTTAATTACACTTATTTAATTTTATTTCGATTTTTACACATTATTAAAATTGTACAACGGGACTTAATCGCGTATCTAAGTTTTAAGATTTACCTCCGACATTTCGAAGACGGCGTTGTCTCCGTGGTCTCGGAGAAGACTGGCTAAAGTTGACATCAACATCTTTTAACCACGCGAGTTTTTCGAACTACCCGCACTTGGTCTATATATACGCGATTAAGTCCCGTTGTACAATTTTAATAAGAGTTAATTATTCATGAAAATAATACATTTTAAATTATAAAGTGTAGTATGTTGATCTATGACTAATGATGCCTTTAAAGGGTTTTAGGGTTTAAAAATAATAAGTACCGCTTTTTTTTCTACGCTCGCAATACAGAAAAAAAAGCGGTACTTATCATTTTTTGTTATATCGGCCAAACTTCATGTTCACTATTCACAAAAATATTTTATATTGACAAAATAATCTACATTTAATGTTTGCTTCAGATAACAAGCCCTGAAAAACATAAATATTGTTATATACGTCTCCAAATGTTCGTAAAAAAACTCTACTAAATAAATGCCGAATAAAAAAAGGAATTAGTATGGCCAAAATTCTGATTATTTATGCCAATTTTGCTTAAACCTTCAATAAAGAAATTACTCGAGAAAAATAATGTTCGTTTCAGAACAGTTCGTCATAAAGGAATATCAATATCCGTTTGTCATAAATATCCATTACCTACCTCTTTATTTGCCATATCCTCCTAAGTACCAGAATCATTTTCGCATTTTTTATTAGGAAGCTTATGTTTAAAAATTAGGTACATCGGGACCTAAAAACCTAAAATGAACTGAAAGAGAATGTCAGTGGTATTTGAAGTCTGTAGTTTGTACATTTTTAACCAAAACAAATAAGTTTTTGGCAAAAATTTCATTTTTGGTACAATCTTTTATCACTGACTATACTTTTCTTACGACAGACAACTAATACTCATCGAAACAATTCTAAAAACCCCTAACACAATTAGGTTGCGTTTCATCACAGAGTTCACCACCAGTTTATATGGCCACCTCCTGTCTCCATCATCAGATCAGCTCGATGGTACCATAATATTGCATTGTCACCCGACTTACATGTGTATGCAAAATTTCAGCTCAATCGGAAACAAGTGGATCAAATTTAATTTGCAAGATTCGATTACAGACTGACAGACAACGGGACAGGTGAAAGTAAATGAAAGCTTGTAATTAATAATAAAATATCGTTACCTATCTTTGATTTTCGAACAGTCATTAAAATCATCTCACACACTTGAAAATGAAACAAAAAATGTTCTGTTGCTGAATTCGCAGTAGTAATGAAGCAATCAATCAAAATGTAAACGAAAACAATCCGCATCGCATATTTTATCTTTAACAATCCTTGCCCAACCGAACCAATTAGCGTAAAAACCTTTGGTAGTACAGTCCAATGTTATAAATTTGGCACTTAGCCTGACGCAAATTTTCACAGGTGTCAGCAAATAAAGTGTGCCGCAGTCATAGTTTTCAACTGAATGCATTAAATCTACAATATCTATAACATTTTTCAGAGCTTCTGTTGCCCATGCCGCTCTTGTCACATAGTGTTAATATGTACATATACTCGTAATATTTACTGCGATAAGCGTTCACCTATTTACAAAATGTAAATATATTTTCATTAGTTTATGACCAATCACTTTGTTTTTTTTCTAGCTTATTGCTTTACAAATGAAAATCATATTTTCATGTCGTAATCAATCCATATTATCTTTTAAACTATGTTAGAAATTGCGATTCAAAAATAAAATCAGAACAAAATAAAAATAACGAACCGGTACATTACTTACTATTACTTTTAACGTTTATAGACTACTTTAAAATTGTGTCCTGTGAATAAAAACTGCACGTTAAATGTGTATTCGACACATGAGAAGAAAAATGCCAAAATAATAGGTAGGTTTCCTAGACACTTAGGACTATTCTCGTTTGGGATTCTGTATTGCGGCTGGCAGAGAGCCAGCCACGTACGACACACGTTTGGGTCCGTGAAGCTCTCACTCGCTCCGATACCCGCGTATTTCGCCACACAAACACTGACCAAATTAACTTACCTAAATAGCAGTTTTCTAGAATGCCTAATACCAATGTCTTCTCAATTGTGTAACAACCATTATCCTTCGTTCTCCCAAAAAACAAAATGAACGTAAGTGCATCGCACAGACGTATTTATCACTGTACGTAGTTCCCAAATAGTGTTTCTCGGGGTATAATTGAATACCTTGTTTCATTTGTAAAATATTATTCGGGTTAGTCAAAGGATATTTAAATAACACGTTGTCAAATCAAATTAAATAAATAAGGACGTGTTTTGGAATAAAAAATACTACTGTAGGTAAGTCATTTTTAGGAACCTTCTTTCGTTACCACCACGTTACCAACTTACCACCGTCGGACCACCGACAAGCACTTGGTTATTTTATGCGTTTTTATAAAGTTTTAAAATATTGCAAGTTTCGTTAGAAAAAACTTTGTCCCGAAATAGGACATAGCGTAAAATTCCATACCATTCCCATCCAGGATTTGAGAGGAAAAAAATACCCCTAAATAATAAAAAAAAATCGTTAGGTAACTCTTATTCAAAATATTTGTTTCCGGGTCTTCACTACGCCAGAATTTCTATTTTGCCGTATTTTTCTTCCCAGTTACACAAACTCATTAATGGATGAGTACACGAAATAGACAAAGGCTTGTGGCGAGCCCTCGACGAACCTTCAAAATGATAAAACATGACTTATCAACCCCTAGCTTACACTCAAAACACAGACGCGGCGGCGCGAAAAAAATCCTGCTTACATCAAAGTAATTGCGAGCGAAAAACGCCACAGAGTCGAGGGGAATGTTGTAAAAATCACGACGACGTGTGAAGTGTCATCTGCTTCGTCTCAGTCGAGTGGCGATCGGTTGTTTTTCCCACTTTCGATGAGCGCCGCGGGCCGGCCTCGAGTCGAGGACTCTCGGATTTCAGCGGCCCTGCAACGGGCTCTGTGTTTTATGAGGTCAAGAGAGGGCCTCCACAAAAAACACGTTCCGCGATAAATTACGCACTGACACATTCAGATTCGCCCATAATATACACGATCGTTATATATTGCTTTTACGATTTCCTGCGGCTGTTCACGTTATATGTATTTGTGTTTTTACTCAACCGCCTGTTGTTGTACATTTAGAGAGCCGCAATTCTGAACAATAGACGCGTTTTACCTGAAATAAAACGCATATTAAAATACTTACCTCACTGGAAGCTTTATAATTGAGATAGCATATCTGTTTCCGTCGAATTATCACCAGTCTAGTGCTTTATTTGACTTCGGTTTCCGGCGACAGTGGCGACACCTGGCGGACCGCGCCATCTTTACACCAGGTAAAAGATGTCCGGTGAGCTGTTTGTCATTGGCTCAATTTCACCAGGCAGAAATGAAATGAAAGCTTCCAGTGAGGTAAGTATTTTAATATGCGTTTTATTTCAGGTAAAACGCGTCTATTAAATTACTTGACCGTCACTGGAAGCTTTATAATTGAGACCTGTTTGTTATCGCCTGGTGTCGCCCCTTATTAAATTAATTTTAATGTAATATAGCGCCAATGTGACTGATTAGTAGGTATCTGAATGAATGATGAATTAAAATACTGAAATATCGATTTCAATTATTTTATTATTTTAATAGATAATTTTACACTTAGTAAATAAGATTTAATGATTTATAGTTATTTACTATAATTTATTTATGTACTAATATTAATTGTACAATGTTGGCCGAATAATTAGCTACAATGATCACAACCAGGCACAGTGCCAGAAAAAACAATTTTAGTTTAAATCTATTTAATTATTATAATACCTATACAGGATTAAACAATCGTGTTACATTTGTAGAAGAAGTACTTGTTCTTGCTACCTCTCTCCTATAAAATCGTTGGAAAGTGTTAGCTGATTGCCAGTTTCCACGCGCCATAATATCATCGAGGGAATGATTTTCCCACCAACTTTTTGAAGCTACAGCTGACCTAATGCTACCTGGAGCGGCTGCTATGTTCGCTTCTTTAAACAAAGTTTTTATCCAATTAGCAATGACCGTCCGTGAGGCTGGCTGCGGCCGACCTTTAAGTGTCATGAACAAATTAAAAGACTTAGCAGTATTACGTCTGTCATTTAGAAGTGATATAGTTCGTTCTATCCAAAAAAGAGGATTTAGCTTACTATTACTGGTATTTGCTAATAGTTTCCAACCGGACTGCCTGTAATTACTAGAGTCTGTCTTTGAGCCAAACTGGGGCCAAAAAATTATACATTCATCTGATCTTATACAATTGTCATGGTCAATCGTAAGCAAAGTTAAATCATGTATACGCCTACCAGAGCAAAGAAGCAGTAAGGTGGCAGTATGACGCGTTGTTTGGAAAACATTGTTCTGATCTACTGTATAATCGGATAAAAATTTGATAAGTTGATCAACATCCCAAACTGGGGGTTTAACCGTTTTTGGACGTGTTAAGGAAATCGACTTAAGAATGTGTTTCACCAGAACATGTGAACTCAAACAACTTGATGTTTCAGTGTTACACAACGTAGAAACGACTGACTTGTGTAAAAGTATGGTATTATAAGATAATTTATTTATTAAATGTAAATCCGATAAAAACTGTGCTAGTTGAGCTCCTGTCGGATTTTTTGGGTTTATATTTTTTGTACTTGCCCAAGAAATCCAACGTTGCCAAGCTGTTTTGTACGTTCTTAAAGTCGATTTTCTCCAAGAATTTTTAAGCAATAATAATTGATCTGAACTCCACGATTCTAGCGCCTCAGACCACCCCCACACTTCCAAACCTCGAGAATCATTTCCTCGACTTGGGCAGGTGGTAGTCCTGTCGTCGTGTCGACGAGATTCTTCCGCAGGTTCCTCAGAGTAAGTGGCGCTGCTAGCGCTCGGGCTTTGAGATCTGCCCGCCAGAACACTTTGTCCCAGCGAGGCACCACTACCAGAAATATCCCGGTCGATTGGTTCAAGTGAGAGAGGACTTTGGGCATCAGAAAAGGTGGTGGGAACACCCACGCGAGCGGGTAGTTCCACGGAGTACTGAATGCGTCGTGGTACATCGCTTGAGGGTCTCTCAGGTCTCGTGATACATAATTGTGTACCACATGGGCTGTTGCCGAGGCAAATAGATCCACCACCGGTGTTCCCCACTTCGCAAAAACTGTCTCTACGCAAGCCGGTAGTAAGTGCCATTCCGGCGGTAAGCGACGACGCGATAGGTGATCGGCTTGACAATTGTACTTGCCTGGTAGGTAGTGTACGCTGAGGTGTATTTGATTTTGATCTAGAAGATCTAAAATCCGATGAGTTATGTTTACCAGGGCTAGCGATTTCGATCCCCCTTCTTTCCTGAGATGGGCTACGGCTGTCCTGTTGTCGCATTGTATCAGCATCGAACTGTGATGCAACAGGTGAGCGTAACCTTGAAGGACATGAAGGATGGCTAACATTTCCTTCTGATTGCAATGAAGGTTCTGTTCTTCTCGTGACCAAGCTCCTGACAGAGCTAGGTCGTTCAACTGCGCCCCCCAGGCTTGGTCTGACGCATCGGTTGTTAGAAAATTGGTGGGGGGAGGATGATGTAGAGCTGTTGACGCCTGGCAATTTTGTACCCACCAATTTAGTTCGCTCGACACACTTTGCGGTATCGGGAATGACGTGGTCGATGGGTTTGGCAGGGAGTTTAGAAACATTAGAAGTCGTCGATGATTGAGCCGACCCCTTGGAACGACAAAACTTGCGAAATTCAGAGATCCTACTATTCTCTGAGTGTTTTTCAAGGTCAGTTTTCCTTGAATAAGAACTTCTTCTAGTTTTTGACGCAATGAAGTTACTTTTTCTTCTGGTAAGGATTTTAAGTTGTCCCAAGTTCGCCAAAATATCCCTAAGTAAACTATACTTTTTTGTGGATACAGAATCGATTTTTCGAAATTCACCTTCCATCCGAGACTTATGAGGGTTCGAATAGTGATTTTGACACGATCTCGTAATATGGCTGCATTTTGATGGACAATTAGAAAATCGTCCAAGTAAACTACAATTCTGACGTTCCATTGTTGCCGCAAGGTTTGAGCTACCCAATTTGTTAGTATTGAGAACGTTTTCGGAGATGTGCTTAGCCCGAACGGCAGGCACGTCATTTCTAACAATTCTCCGTTGTAAACTAGGCGCAGGAAGCGTCTGTGTGCCTCGGCTACTTTCACGTGAAAGTACGCTTGACATATATCGACCTTGCACATCCAGTCGTTTGGTTGGAGGAAGTCTGGAATCCGATGCATGTTTATGAGGTGAAACGGTTCGGCCAGTATATAATCGTTTAGCGCTTTCAAGTTGAAAATTGGTCGAGCTGATCCGTCCGGTTTTGGCACAAGGAAAAGAGGAGAAATGAAGCTTGGTGACGGCTGTGCTACACTTAGAACACCTTGAGCTTTCATTTTGTGCACAATTGCAGACATTTCCTTTGACACAGGAGTGTGAAAGGGGCCCGATTTTAAATTGGGATACACCAGAGGAGGTTTTGCAAGGAATGGTATGCGATACCCTCGGATTAACTTTAATGCTATTTCTGGTGCTCCCATTTTCTTCCATTGTGTAAGGAAGTGCGCTAACTGGCCTGCTTGAAACGGTTCCGAGTCATGGTTTCTGCCGTTTCTGGTTACCTCTGTAACCTCTACCGGCATTCCCTCTTCCTCTGGTACCTCCACGATCGGGCCGCGAGCCTCGATTTTGAAACGACCCTCTTCCACTTGTGTGGTAAGCAGGATGATTGTTTGAAGGTTGAGTTACCCAAGGGTAATTCGGTTGTTGACAATTTTGACAATGACATACACCCCGCGAGGGTGCGTTGTTACAGGTTTGCATATGCATATTTTGCGAGGGAAAGTACCCTGAGCTAGCATTGCACTGAATTCCACGCGATGGAATTGTATGTTTTCGTATGCCTTGCCCCCGCGAGGGGCGGCTGTTAGGCTGATTCGCCTTGTTTAGAGCATTTTGTTTAAGAGGCCAAAATGTTTTTCGAACACCTCCTGCCTTTTCAAGAGCTGATGTAAAAGAATCAGCATCGAAAATGTTAGTTGTGGAAGGGGGAATTTTGTTTACAAATGCCTTGACAAGGGGTTCTTTAATTTGGCTGGTAATGGCCTCTCTACGCATTTCGATAGCTTCGGCGCGGTGCCCACAAACTAATTGTAAAAGATCAGAGGAAATCTTTTGTAAATCGCCTTTTTGGAAAAGCTCATCGACTTTAGTATTTAATTCGTCATAAGAAAAATTCATATTTTTAGCCCACGACAAAAGACTACGAATACTATCCTGAATAGCCTGTTTTTGTTTCAATATGCAGTAGGTAATAGCTGCATATGATTTATCAGCATAGGTTAGATGGCGCAAAGTATCATACATTTTTACCTCTTCGTTTGTTTCCAGGTCTACGAAACCTGGAGTATGATTGTAAAGTTTTTGTGTATCAGAGTATCTAACCTCTGACCATGCCGCGTTTCCCAAGCGCTGAACATCAAGAAGCATTTTCAGAAAATGTTCTGGAGTCTTAGGGACCGAAGGTTCCTTTAGTTTTGTTTCAATGTCAAAAGTGAACGGCAAATTTGAATTTGCTTCTTGACTCTCAGCGTTTGAGCACGGAGCATCATTCACATCGTTAACTTCATATAATTCACCACTAACCTCTGAGAGAATTGACTCGTTATCAGGGAAAGCAACGTTTGAATTTTCGAGGCAACGATTATTTTCAAAACAATTAGTATCGTGGCACACATTGTTGTCATTACCAGCTGTAATATGTTTGCGAAGCTCACCCATTTCTTTGAACAGTTTGTCCATCAAGCGTGCGGAGCGCCGTGATCGCTTGCTTTTCTTGTGACGGTGACGGCGCGACCGCTTTTGACCGCTTGAGGATGACGAGCTTGACGTGCTGCTGCTCGAACTGCTGCTCGATGAACTTCGACTTCTAGCTCGTTTATGTGACATCCCACTCGGACCAGGTTGCGGCTCTGTCGAGCCTTTTTGACCACTATCCATTCTGAAATAGTAATTATATTAATTCTAGTTCCAAAACTGCAAGCGATTGTATAATTTCTCACAAAAATTACAATCGGATAGAAAAGTCTGCAAATAAAACACTATAATAAACTGGTTACTTATTTAGCACAATAATTTAAAATGTAGGTAGTGGTCCGAACAGAAAAACTGTTAAAAATATATGACCACATACTTATTGTGAAATTATTAGAAATTGGGTACTTACGTGATCACTTTTTGTATTTAAAACACTCTATTACACTAACGTATTGGTTTAAGTAATCACGCGTAACAATTTCTATTTTTTAAAATAAATTTGTAACGGTTGCAGGGTCAGTGAACCTGACTCGCTGCGCACATGTTGCTTCGACGGGAAACTGAACGCCAATGACAAACAGCTCACCGGACATCTTTTACCTGGTGTAAAGATGGCGCGGTCCGCCAGGTGTCGCCACTGTCGCCGGAAACCGAAGTCAAATAAAGCACTAGACTGGTGATAATTCGACGGAAACAGATATGCTATCTCAATTATAAAGCTTCCAGTGACGGTCAAGTAATTTAATAGTTTGTCACGATAATATTTATAACCGTGAATAAACAATTTTAGATGTTAACCGTGTAATAATCCTCTCTTGTCATTGTTACCATTAATTAATTTGGGAAAGCTTAATTCAATTTTATAACTCCTCTATTGTGCGATTGAAACGTTAATTAGTTTAAAACGTTATCCGTTACATTAAGAATTAATTTGATTGCTAATTTGGATCAACATTACTTCGATGAGGGAATATAAATTTTGATTGCCCAATGTAAATTTTCCATGTTTTATTTGCACTTAATTTTCATATTATTATGTGATATTATTGAAACAAGCTAACTAAATCTATGCTGGTGTTTAATCCAATATGAATGCACCTGATATATATATATATATTGTATTATTGTAGATCATAATCATAATAGAGTCATATTAATTATAAAACATAAGTACATATTTTTTAAACACATACAAATAAACTCAGCCAGCAATCGAAACACCACCGATATGATGTTGAAATATCGTCTAATGTAATTTTTAGCAATAACTATCAAGCGAGTGCAGATGGTGTTCAGTTTCAATTTAAGGGCCCCGCCAGAAGTTGCCTACGAGGGAACTCCGACGAACTTTGTTACTCATGACAGTCATGACATTGTCAAGTAATCTCCGACCGCCGGCGTACCTAACAAACAATAATAGCTAGCTTGTTTATGGCTATATTAGTTAAACTTTAATCGTCGTACTTTTTGCTGCGTTGTTGTATAACCAATTATATTTTAGGTGCATTTATAGTTTGTTTGTTGTATGATATCACTGCAATTACAATAAAATGGTCCCGTTATCATATGTTTTAACTATAATTTTCTTTAGCAGGTACATATTGGTACAGTAAATTCTTTACTGGAAGCATTTACGTATTGAATACAAACAAAGTGGTTCCAAATATAAAACAATCTAGGTAAGTAATTTCATTTTTGTTAAAACATAATACAAAATTCATACTTAAAGTGTCATTCAATAGAACTTGCTAACTATGTAAACAAAAGTTACTATTCAGTGTCAATTTTAGTATGGCGGTTTGTTTACATAGTTAGCAAGTTCTATTGAATGACACTTTAGGCGTAAATATGAAAATCGTGTCTTAGAAGTATGAACTTATAACCACTGATATTTTCTTCCCTTCAAATGGCGCCAGCGAAAACGCGAAAAGTAGTCAAGTGGCGCCGCGGATTTGCGCAAAAGCAGTCACGTGGCTGGGCCCCGATGGGTGGTCAGCGCAGATTAAAAGAATTTTACAAAATCGTCGATTTAAATTTTTCTATGTTTGAAAGTATATTAAATCACATATCGTTAAAATCAGCGTTAAATACGCTATTTGAATATAGCAATTAAATTATTATAATGTTTATACATTTGGCCAGACCTAATCAAACTCCGGAAGAATGTCAATTTTCCAGTTTCCTTGTTAAAAATGAATACCACCATAAAACAAATCGATGATTGGAGTTGATTGATATTTATTTATCAAATTAAGACTTTTATTTTTAAGATTATATCATTAAAAGGGACCTAACATACAATTTATTTAACAAAACAATTTCTTATAAATCAAGACTTAGTTCGAACTCGGCGGTCGCTCCCGAATGAATGGTCCTTACCAACAAATTTTATACCAAGTGTATTTGTGTTTCTTACGGTATGCTATCCTTGTCTAACTCGCTACCTAATTTTGGGCGCTAGAAGAGCGTAACTATACTTAAATGCGTCCAATTTCACCTCTAAATACGGCAACACCTCATTAACCACTCACTGGTGGCCGACAGTTTACTGGTTTTCGCATCGACCCGTGAGTGGTAGCCCGCCAGTTTACTGCTTTTCGATCCGACTATTAACGGGTTGACCGCCACTTGAAGGGTTATACCGATTTAAACGTCACAAATGAGTGAATTTTCAATATAACCGGTTATATTTCATTTTTAAGTAGATACTTAAGTTAACAGAATAATAGTAACGGACCCGGACCAAAGATAGCCGTGATAGCTTTGTTCAGCAGTTAATAACAAAGCATCCAGATATTTTGGTACCCATTTCAATTTAAGGGCCTGGTAGAAACAGAAACTTATCTAACTCCTGCCTAAAGTTTGCGAGAAACTCTGGTCCTTAGCGGCATTGTCTGTAATCTGTAAGATACACTTACACAAACTAAAATATTTGCTGAATAATCTGTATATGACACATTGCGTTAGTTATAACTTTGCGTGGAGATATAAATTAGTTTCTAGTTAGTATTTATGTTAAAATGTCTTATCTAAAATTTTCGTTTGAGTATCTATTCATTTGCATCTTTTGTCACTGTTATGCTTTCATAAGCTCAGTTATTATAAACAAAAATTGGTATATTCGTCACAACTCCTTGGATTTGTTACTTACTTGAAAATAAGTTAGTAAAAAATATATTTTCGGTCAGATATAGCATATATGTACCTACCTTGTTATTATAAATATTTTATAAAAGCCTAGAAAAAAGACTGAACTACACCAATAAAACTCAGACTTGAAATAACACAAATCATAATAACATAAAATTAACATTCAAATTTTAGTTCTCTAAATATGTCTTGTTTATATACTTAAACCTCAGTAGTTCAACTAAGCCGAAGTTCCAATCGAGACGTTTCGGACTGTAGTGCCTCCGTGACAGCTTCAAGTAATCCCAGATGGCGTTGCTGGGGATGAATTAAAGTCACTCAGCCCAGACTGGGAGCTAGGAACTTAGCGGCCCGAAACTCCCGTTTTGGAGTCCGCAGATACTGTTTTATTTGTCTTTAGACGATACAAGTATAGAACTATATCTGTACATTTTACTGCTGATACAAGTTGAATCCAAAATCCTCATTTTTGTTTGAAAAGGTAATAAAAGTCAAGCACAATATAACGTTTGAATGTAATCCGTAAGACAATTTACTTCAAATGGTGTGAAAACATATTTTGGAGAAATATCCAACTTGTATTACACGTGGTTAGATAAAAAAATGTTGTTACTCTGTCCCATTGTCCAGGGGACAATAAGTAGTGGCACATTTTCTTAGGTGACATGTTATATTACATTCTACTAACAGATGGACCATTATGGCGAGGGTTTATTTATAACTACCACAACACGTTTATTTGGCACATTTCAATGCCAAAAATCGTAGTTTTAAGAGTTGTCCAGTGGAACGTAACCATGGCAACGAGCGAAAAGAAAAAGTTATACTTACTTCTTAAAAAATAATCCGTGCCACAAAAATTACACACCATGTTGTTGTTCGTGTATGGTGTTAAATCGTACCGTGAAATTCACTAAACAGGCAAGGCGTGAAAATGCTAACTATTGTTATCAATATAACAACCGTAGCTGTCAAAATAACTAACTGTATCATATGCCCGCGTGAGCGCAACGCAGAAACACAGGATGTCGGCTAAACAAACTACATATACTTCTTGCAGGGTTGCCTGTGGGGATTAAGGAAGGAATATTTTGTAGTTATTATGTCTATTGTATAATGATGTTTTTTTTTCTCATAAAAAGAAAGGCAGATTGAGATGATAAGTCACAAGATATAATACAAATATTAAGTAGGCCGCACATCTGAAGACAGATAAACAATAAGTGTTAAATACATCGTTGACCGTTACAGTAAGATATTTAAAAAAATACAAGTAGGTACATTACAAATAATTTATCGTCAATGTTACGGTTTACGTGTAGTAAAATATTTACTTGATAACCATAAAAAGGCTCCGCATTACCTGTTCAAGTAGGCACACATACCATAAAAACTCATTTGAAGTTCCGGTCCCGCAAAAACTCCCTATATTAAACTTGCCAAATTTGGCTTATCTCATTTTTCTCCGGGCAACCCTAAACATAACAACAGCATTTTCGGGGAGCAACATTATAAACAAGTAAACTTAATATTAGACCACAGTGACACAGTTTATTCATGTCACCAGGTGTGGAGACACGGCCTAACACCCCAAGTTACCGCCATATTATACGTTTATACGTAATACGATATTCAGACGCATTACACTCAACTTTACGACTCGAACTGAGGTGGAAAGCTTATGTTTATGAATCTTTAAACATCTTTTAAAATCCGTATTGCGGTGTATTTTATGTCGCCAGTCTACATTATAATGCCATCATTACTCGTGTGATACGAGTCGGCGTAAGACTGTTTTGAGTGGATCTGTAAACCGTGAAAAAATAATGATTCCCTCGTTAAAAACACGATTAATTTGCAAAAGTTATTGGCAAAATCAGGCTAAAATTTTTAGATTTTATGTAATAATTATATATATTTTCTCTTTGAGGAAAGTCTAATGTACTGAAAATCCTAATGATTCGTACGTATAGGTAATAGATACGAAAGAAATCTCCCTCGCGCACAATTTTTTAAACGCTAGGCGCGAATGCACACACAATAAGTTTCGGTATAATTGGAAACGTCAATGTATATTCGAGAATAAGTCATCTAATCATAATAATAACCCACCCCCACCTGTATTTTGATCAGCATTGTAGCCGAAACGCATTTATTATTTATTGTCTTGCATTTAATTGCCAGTTCTATTTTGAAATGTAATTTATACAATTTATGGCACCCGTTCATTCTACGCTTCCTACAATCGCTGTCTGTTCCCATTCACAGTGGTGATCGCTAAATGCGTCCCAAAATTAGCAACATATAGCTTGCCAGCTCATTTCTCATGCCGAAGACAGGGATGGATAAACTGGATATATGCGATTACACGATATTATCCAACTGATTATATAAATCATGGGACGCAACAATCGTCCACTTAATCACTGCCTACGGGAAGGCGAAATTACAGACCACGCAAATTGTTTATGTATCGATTTGCGCGCAGTGCAAATTATAACGATTTATGAACTTGTTAACTGATTTAGAAATGTCATTAATGATTGTTCATGATTTACACTGTCATATCTTTAAGGATGTTTGTTACCAGACCATATGAATATTCGGGAACGTGTACCATTAAAAAACCAACCAAGTACGAGACGAACTCGGGCCCGAAGGTTCCAACTAACGCTTGACAAGTTCCTATTATTTGTTGTTTTGCAGAGTTTTTTAAATTATTGCCTATACTATGAAGCTTTTTAAAGTTGTCCTGCACTCCAGCCAAACGCGTTATTATCTCATGTGATAATAATTATGTATGTATACCTAAAGTGCTAAGCAGACAATGCTCTTAATAATAATGCTCTTCGACAGAATGTAGGTAGATTAATATTAAGTGACGTCTGTGCAGAGACTGCACGGTGCAGTTCTAGGATGTTCACACATGTTGAATTTCCTGACTCGCAGCTCTGCAGGGACGCTCCAGCTAATGTCTTCAATAATTTTGGCAGATTTGCTTTAGTCTCAGGATGGAACATTGTGTGAATTAAATTGGCTCTGCATTAATCAAAAATTTCTAGTGTTTTCTCTTTTTTATTTACGATGCTGTGTTTAAGCCTCTTTATATGTTTATTTATTTCCGTCTATTATTAGGATAAACCAAACGATTCTAAAATGCTCCTAAAAACATTGATTTGAGTGAAGCTAGGACGCCAGATTGAAGAAATATCTTGTTTCCGAATAAATTCTTGTTTGTAAATTGCGATTTTTTTTACGAATGAAACATTGTTCAGCCAGTGATTAGGTGTAAGCGGGTCTACTCAAATATTTTGTACAATGAAAGCAAGACCAATACCGTGGCCACTCTTTCTGGTCGGGCTGAAGCATGGCCGGCCGTCACGCGATCTAACCGCTCCGCTTCCATGAGAAAAACCTTGGTAATATCCACTGGTTACTTTATAATCCTCGTATATTCATGTAAGTTATATTTCAAATATGGATTTTACACAATGCGATACAAGGTTGCTTTTAAATTAGCATGACTAAGCTTGATACGAGGTCAAGACATTAACTGATTGTATTATTAAGGATACCTACGTAAAATGAAGAAATGATATGTTGCTAAAAATATTTGTAATCTCATACTTGTTTGTAACTGAGGAAAATTTTTGAAGGTTGTTGACATTAAATAAGATTAAATGTTGATATTAAATATGCTTGATTACTTTTACTTTATGATCGCTTAGATCGTGTTGGTAGCAGTAAACATATTCTGATTTTCCTAATCATAATACATAATAACCCCATCCCTATTCACGCTAAATCCACTACCACATATTATTTTTATAAATAATGTTCCATTAAAAACGTACACCGAAGTGTGCTATGTATTATAAATATAGATACACCCTCTGTCCTCGAAATGAATAGAACTTGTCAGGAATTGATAAATTCAGGTCAGGCGTCTATTCTTGAAGCGCCAAAAAAGGTTTGCGCTCAGTTTTGCCGACGGATAGTGCGCTGTCCCCGACCACTGATTTTGTTACAATAATATACTTTGCCTCACCTATTGAACTTGGTTGTCATTGTTACTGTTTTATTTTCTTTTATTTAAGAAGTAGGAGAGGGTGGAATAAAAGTTTTTTTTACAAATGACGTACTTATGCCATTGTACTGTATAGGTATTCATATGTAGTCATTATTTATATTTCTAAAAGATCATAACTGATTGTGAATTTGTACTTACAGATGAAAGTTTATTAACACGCGCTATGACCGTTTCCATACGATTATGAAAAACGGCTTACCGTAAATCTATGTGATGCCTACACTATTAGCACATTTTTATTATTATTATTTATTTTAGTTCTTTATTACACAAAAGTTACACCTTTTTGTTAAGGACAAAGCTCCACAAAACTACATTTGTTTGACTGTTTAAGATTAAGATCTTTGAAAAGAAAATACATGTCAAACATTTGCTGGTAATTGGGGATAATCATACATAGATCGACCTAGACAATCGTACCAGGCGACGATATATGTACATACTTATATAGATAAATAAAAACTTAGATACATTGATATGATAACATACATAACTCGGAAACGGGCCCTCCTCGACTAGGCAATGAGGTCGTGAAAATGAATAAAAATGAAATGTATGTATTTCCCAGTAACACTGTATTTTTAAAAAGTATGTGCTCGCATGCAGGTACTGTAGATTCTGAAAATACAACACTACACAGACTAAATAATAACATTGATGTTAGCCATATTACAGAAAGCAATCTTGTCCAGTGAGCTTTGAATGTGGCAGTGAAATATAATTTCGATCGGACGGCAATCAGGGCCTGTTGAAGACGGCGCGTGAGACGACTTGCCAAAATATTAAACGTACTCCCGTCCCGTTGCCCATTCAACCCTCGGCCACTTTATTTTTGAAGGCATTTTAACACAGAGACACGCATCTTAAATATAATTTATAGTAAATTACCTATATAATTATGTAGTACTTTTGGGTTCTCTTTTATTTTGTTATTTTTTATAAAAAGTTTAGACTCAAAAATGTAGCTTAAAGATTAATACAATCGTTATTAACTTCCGTCATCAAATAATCCAACAAAGCCAATAGATTGTTATAGTAAGTCAACTCTCTTAGAAGTTACCTCTCAGGAAAATTCTAAAAAAGTTTAATTCTAATTACAGAACACTGGAAGCGAAAAGTCAATAGTAAGGATTTTTAAAATTGCATGGCTATTTACTTAGAAATTGCCAAGAAAATTTTATCTTGGCCCTCAAAACCTTTGAACGGTTAAGCGATCCAATTACTTCTGTTTATAACAACTTGAACTGCAGAAGTTTTTGAAATAGAAAAATCCTTGGAAGTGTAGCTGTATCATGGCGGGCAGAATAGATCACTCCCTGTAGGAAGGCGTCAATCGCAGGGTGATTTATAGAGAGCGGTGCGAGCGTCGACTAAACTGCTCGGCGTTTTGCTCGTGCTGCGCCGGCAAACAAGTCACTCACCTGCCCTGCCGCTCCCTCATCGAAAATGCGAACCCTATAAAATACCTTTATAAACGGATACATTTTAAATTCCGAATAGTCTACCGAAACATCGGCGGAACTTCCAGACATGACGTGCGTGTTAACGAAACGCTCGCATCATATTTCGCATGGAAATTTTACAACTTTATATGAGCAATTTTAATATTAACAAGTCATTTTGGTTGGTTTTTAAGTCGGACTGCTATTTTAATGAGAAATCGTGCCGATTTTCATGCCAATTCAGCTTTTACTTCTGTTTTTAAATATCGCTTGATGAAAATGTAAGTAGGTAGTGTGTGTCTACGTATTTGTCAGTACTTCAAAAAGACTATATCCATGTAGAGAGTTAATTTATTCTTTTGAATTTTTGGTGTTTATCATATTGATAGAAAAAACCCAGTGCCGAGTAAAACTCAGTTATAAAAAATTATTATTGGAAAATATATACGTTTTACGGTACTGTTAACTAACTTCTTAGAAATGTAACGGAATAGAAATGTTCTACGAGGAAATTAATAATTTGCAAGGCGTCTTTTATGCAAACTTTAAACGCAAACTTAACCTAAGAATTCAATTAGGATTGGGTTGGCAATAATTGCACGATCCGGAGCGCACTATTGCAAAACTTTACATCCCGTTGTTAACCTTCTATTGAAAACATCTTAACGTTATTCGCAGTTCTACACCGGGGTTATAAATTGTTACAATGCAAACTACTTACAATTGAACAAAGTTTAAATTTAATCTCCAAATGCAGACAACATTTTCAAATTACATCCCGCTTTAATTAAAGCCGAATTTCGCCCCTTTAATTAATACGACATCGATTCTACAAAGTGACAAGTTGTTCCAGCCATTTGTTAACATTTTTGTCATTGACCACCGACATCGAAAGATAATAAAACGAAATGACAATCACATTTAAATTAAATGCATCTAGATAAAATGTTTAAGATGTAGGTAATTGAAACATTTTGGAGCATTGAAGAAGTTTTTAGTTCAATTTAGCGGCAATCAGGACGGCCGCTGAAGGCGGCGCGTGAGCCGAATGGCTAAAATATTAAATGTGCTGGAGTGACGGGTGCTGCGCCCGGCACCGGTGAACGCCAGACGCACCGGACGACAGTTCAGACTAACAACCGCTTACAATCATCATACTGACAAATAAGTGATAGTCTCCTGTTGAGTAGATTGATTTCAAATCCAAATATATTCAAAAACAATGCGAAGACTTCCTTGAAAGGGTTTTTACTCGTCAAAGAGCTGATTTTCTTATGATTTTAGTCCAGTCAAATTTCAACGATTATTTGTAAGTCTAAACATTTTAGTTATTTACGTTTGAAAACTGCCACCGTACTGCTATTTATGTCAAAAGGTAAAATTGGACTTGACTGACCGCAGTTAAGCGGCTAAAGCTTTATAATACCGTAAAATGGGGTGAATAGGGTTCGCGGGGAGAGTTGGGTTATGAATGGGGAGAGCAGGGATGAAAGGGGGGTGAGATGGAATTTTAAGGCTACTGCTACAAAAATAATGTATTCCAATTTAAAATGGAGCTATAGTAATACTCATAATAAAAAAAATCGATCCAACAATCTTCCAAAATCACCTTTGTATGAAAACCTAACTCACCCCAAATACGAGGGACTACGGGGTGAGATGGGATTTCCTGTTTATCGTCAAAGTCATGAAATGGAACTACCCAAAATAAAATAAAAATAAACTAAAATATAAACGCCCGGAACACTTATTATATACAACTTTCAGTTTGTAAATGTAAAAATAAAATGTTATCGAGGTATGAATGTCAGTTATGCACTCACCCCATTTTACGGTATAGGCCTCGAATTAAAAGTCACTTTATATAGGCAAGTATAGGTACTTATACCTAAATGAAATTAAGACTTTTTCAAAAACTGCAGGTAAAATTATTTAAAAGTAATTTTAAGCACTTAAAGAATAAGAAAAATGCGAAAAAGACGTGAAGGAGCAATAACTAAAACAGGTAGAGATAAAATTTGTGACAGAGGGAAACGAGCCCAGCCGAGCGTATCTCACGAATGCAGCTCTGCTGATTTTAATTTAATTCAAGAAAATATCACGTTAATTAATTCGTTTAGGGAAATTTGCTGTTTATTTAAATGAGGGGTGACTCTTCACTCGCAGACAATATCACGATTCCATTACACTACTTAATGGAAGAGGTAAATGAATGGAAGTTTGTTGTTTTCAATTTATGTTGATGTTAATAGGTACTTTTCCATTTTTATTGTTATGATTCTAGAACAGAAATTAGAATTAAGTAAATTTAAGTTATAAAATTCAAAAGTTTCATCATAAAACTGTCTAATTCACTTAAGAATTCATCTGCGCTATTGATTTATTCAGCGATAAAAGTGACTGAATTGCGCTATGAAATATTCAATTTTTATTATTTAAATGAATAGATTGGAATCAACCATTCGTGATTGTGTCCAGTACGTTGTTTGGCTTGAATGTAGTGACATCATTAATAATGTGAAAAACTCATCCAAGGGACTCATTCGGAAACAAGAATTGAGTACCAAAACAATAATTTATTTTCATTTTTATAATCAACATATCGGTGTGTCACTTTCGAACACATGAACCTGTGCTCTGGAGAGAACAGGCGCGTGTAAACCGTTCGTTAAACATAACGTTAATTCATCAATAGACATTTGAGAATAAAAAGTTTGTAGGTATGTGTTACAGTCAACATACAGGAGTCTATGCAAACTACATATAAAAGTATGTTATGGATATTATTGCATCTGGCTTGCACCTTTACTACTCTTCTTGTTTATTCAAAAAACACATAAGTATGTTACAAAATAAATATCAATAATAGACACAGATGTTAATACGAGACTAGACGGACGAGGTTAGACGAGATTTTTTAAAGTTCAAATGGCCTCATTGTATATTTACGAATCGGTAAGTATGTGGAGCAACAAATTTCCCAAATAAACGTGCCGCAGCATATCACCGAAGATCAATGTAATACGCAAGGTAATACTTTCACGATCCGCGACAAAAACATTTTTTTTCATGTTACTTGAATTATACCGTATTGTGCAGCCTAGAACGATTATTTTCACTCACTAGACGATCGATTTCCCAAATCGTGCTACGTTTAGCTGTTCATAAATATGTATATTTTATTTTAAGGTTGAATTGATTAATAATCTATGAACGCCTAAATGGTATTAAAACTGCTCATCGCATTTGCGTTTTTGTAGAAGTAGGTAGTTATGTCCTATAGCATAGGTTGGTCCATTAGTTATATGTATATGTCCTGATTATATTCAGCGCTAGATTTTTGGTCCTACTATTAATAAACTAATCCGACCACGTGCGACTCGGGCTTTTTCATCTAGAGTTTCGTTTTAATTCTTCATCCGACATTTTGTTGTTTGTTGTTTTTCTAAGAAATATGTTGCAATTATTATTGAAAATATTTCGTTACCATTAATATTTAAAAATATTTTATAATCCTATTTATTATACTCGTAACATTAAATATAAAATGGTAACTTTCCACTTCTTACATTTCTAGTGGAAAGCTAGGCCGACGCAATCGCGAGCCCGCCGCGCCGTCTTCCTCTATTTGCTTCATTTTCAACAAGATTCGGATTGCCAAGAAGTTTTGCGTTCAATTTTTATAATATTACCTGCTTTTCTTGCGATGCACGGCTCGTTTCAGTAAACGGTTTTTCAGCTTAGTCGATTTGGCGAACGTCTTCATCATTCGTCAATCTTATTGTTTTATGCGAAAATTTCCCGAGCTCTTTCTGAATCTAAATAGGGGAACGTTGGCAGGATTTGAGCAGTATTCTCGAAACTATTTTGTTTCGGCAAGTTATTTTAGTAACGTTAACATTTTTTAAGTAACCTGATAAAAAAACAAAAAACAAATAAGATTTTAAGCGTATTTACAAGATGCCTAACTAGTTTAGTACAGTCCCTATCGCTAACACATTTTAAAATCATAGTCCCATGCATGTATGAAGCTTAGGTATTACATGCCCGTTTTGAGTTATTAAGTTTTTTTTTTATGTAAATGGCTTAAATAATTCGATTAATTAGTTGACCGGGTAAATACATGCCAATAAGTTATAAGAAAACTGTCAATTAGCAAGACATTCTTATTCTTTATACCTATCTCTAATATTATAACGACGAACCTAACCTCTGGAACCGATAACCAATCGCAGTGACCATCTCTCGTAACACCATCTGCAAGAACAGTTTCGCATGCAATCTGACACTTAAAACCACTTGGCTGCGATTTCTTGGAAAGTTAGTGCGCTCGGTATGATACCCGTCACACCCCGCTTCCGATGGACCCAAATCGATGAACTATAAATCCATTGTCTAAGTTTGCACAGACAGTGCTCCTCTCTGGACTCAGAAGATTAATTTTCTTAGTTTAGATTGTTTCGTGACCCTTTGTGCAAGCGATAATTGGATTTTCTCGACTATCTGTGATCTAGTTACCTACCTCTTGAGCTTGACTTAGTGTAAAATTCATCCGATTATTTCACCGCAATATGCATGACAATAGCGTGTATGTAAAATTTTCACCTAAACTTACTAAATAGTACATAAAACAAGCTCCAAATCGTTGAACAAAAACAACAAAGTAGGTAACCCGTAATCCAAATACGAAACGTAGTTAGTGCCGAAATAAAATGTTTCGTTGCGCACAACGCCCAAACCACGTCAAAATTCCAAACGATAATATTATTTTTATTGAAAGAACGTTGACTTAACATTGTTGGTATTTTATCCCTGCAACTTGGTTTCTACCTTTTCACGACAGGTGGGTAGCAACAGCAATAAAACAGTTCTGTTTTATGAGCTTCGTCGTCAAAGTCAGCTTAGCTGTGCGCGTTTCGTCGCGAGATTATTCTTTGCTCGAACATCATAACAGCTTTCAAGCGTGCAAACGTGGTTTTTTAATTTTATGAACCTTAAGTAATCTTGCACGCAATTAACAAAATTGCGTGTTAGCAATATGCAAAAGCGCTGCAACATCAACCGAGTCTCGAATAATCCGAAAGATGCTTCGCGCGAACTTAGCGGGTGTGATTTCGCTCTTATTACGCTAACTAGACATTGGTATGTTTCGCACTGCCAGACAACTGTCAAGTAGGTATAACCTCCTTTTCCGTATTAATAATGTTTATCCCATTTAATAATTATGAAATATGGGTATTTATTTTACTAATTAATGTAGGTAATACCTATGTACCTTGTACTTCTTTGTTCGATACTTCCACAAGTCCAGTTCGTTAAATAAACTTTTAATAAATACTTAATAAACTTTTTAGAACAGACGTTATATTAATAGCTAGTTTTTAGCCGTCCCCGTCGTACAAAACACCGCCCGTCCGTGGGTAATTGATACCTACGTGCTGAACGTACCTTTGAATAAATAAGACGATTGATATTGATCTTTTCTAATTGTGTTGCGGCTGTGAATGTCGACCGACGGCCCCTTCATTAAATATTACTTAAAAGGGATTGTAAGTAACTTGTTAGAAAGAATAGACGAGGCTTATTGGTGCCATCTCTTTTACGTTATTTTAAAATTCAGGAAAAGGTAAGTCGGCGTGTTGAATCGAGCGAGTTCAAATAAAAAGGTCAGGTTAATGTAGGTCGACTTTTGGTTTCTTAATTGAAAAGACTTGTCCTTACTAATTAATATATATCTATTTACTTTTACGTTATTCCTCAAGGTTCCATAGCCAGAATGTCATATGTCCAAAACACAATACCCAAAAAAGTCATATTTATGTGTATGTCATGTTAAAGGCATTTTATTCCACAAATATCGGGTGCAATTAATTTAATTTAAAACATACACTCAAGAGCACTAAAATCGGATGAGAATGAATGGCAATTGAACCAGAGTTCTTATGCTCTTAAAATTATAATTTGTGTGCCGCTACATATATAGTAATGTATCATAACATTAATGAAATATATTTTTACAGTACATATCCGCACTAGTGCATAAAATAGCACTTTTCGTGCGTATGTCGAAACTTTAATGTGCCATATGTACTGTAAAACGTTGTTCGATACACGTGCGAATAGGTAATTCGCAACTCGTGTCGATTTAAAACACTCCCTTCGGTCGTGTTTTAATTTATCGCTCGTTTCGAATTTCCTCTTTTTCGCACTTGTATCGAAAATAACTATTTTTTATATAAAAGGGACAGTATGAAGCTAAAGTTCAAACTAACACACGATAATAACAATGTATGTATGTCATATTCCGTTGATCGATAGATTGCAGGTCTTAACTTCATTATTATACAAATGATTTACGCAGATCATAATAGCATCGTTACTTAAACCCCGAGACATCCCGTTGTTATTAAAATAACTTTTAAACTTGTCATTTTAGCTGTCAACGACTAAATCATAAATAAAGTTCGAGGGATGAAGTTTTTAAGGGACTTAGTGGGGAGTTAAAAAGCGGTGCATTTCATGCGGCAGGTGACCGGAGCTTTATCAGCGCGGTGCAGCCCGCGGGTGACGGCATTACACCGGTCTGCAGTACCGCACGCTGCGCCGCCGGTCTATTAGTCCTTGCCCGTCCACGATATACTTTGGTCTCGCTAAGACTGAAAGATGAATGTATTTTGTTTTGGCAGACTACTAAATTTAAACGGTTTTACGAGGCTTCAGCTAAGCACTCTTGAAACGTGTATTTTTAGTTCTTCGTATTCTTGAGTGCTTCATTAGATAGATTAAGTATAATTGTTTCTGCTTAAAAATAGGAAATGGTAATGAGATAGAGATTTTCAAATATGTATGTATTAAACTCTTTTATTTCCTCTATAGTATAGTTATGACCATGACGTTTGATAAAGGTAGATAACCTTTAGTAGCATGTCGATATGAGCGTACGAGTATGGTTTAGTAGGTAAGGTTTATTCGGGTAATTCCGTTCATATTCCGTTGTAGTAAGAGTCAGCTTTATATTATCCGCCACTATTCGTCATTCGGAAATACCCGAATACACCTTAGATAATTTTTTTGCATTGTTAAAACAGTACGTAATTCTTTATTGACAACCGAATATTTTGCACGAAAACAGTACGAAATAAAGTTTCTATGTTATTTCGCTCATTAAGACGACTTTAAATGTTCTATTGCAATTATTACAGTAAATTAATTTTCGTTTCTTATTGATTCCCAAACAAACCATCTATGTTTAAATACATGGTAATTATAACAGCATTTATCATTCCAAGACCTAATTGTTAATAAAAATTAAACTTCTTTACACAAGCATGTTATACACATTCATGATGTCTTCTGTGTGCTATGTGCTTGACATTAGTAATATTACTTACCGCCTGTTTCATGTACATATCCAAAAAGAACATCCGCGAATGTTGTACAAAACTTTCTAGAAATGAAATAATGACTTACATTAAGTACTTTAATTGCTCGTATATGTATTCATTGGTCATTTGCTATGTGAGCGTCGTATAAAGATGAAGAAGAGCAGTGCAGTGGGCTAGCCTTACTGCAGTTCCGCGCACTGTGGCGGGTGGGCTGAGCCACAAGATGCGGGCTGGCACACCTATCGCCCAGGACCTCCGCGAGAGGATAATCGGCTCATTTATAAAGTTTAGCGGGACAAAGCTGTGCGAGTTTTTGATTGAAAACAAACTTAGAAGGGACGGCCTCATTTGAATAAGTATTCTGCGAATAAAGTGTGGCTTTATGTTTTCCTTTAGGTGTTTTTTTCTTTTGTAATGCAAAACAATGTTCCACCTTGTTTAGGTACAGCACGCTTTATTTTTGAGTGAAAGACTCTTTTGAAGTAAAGCTTTACGGTATAAATTATTTCATTTTCATTGCATTGTTCTTAAAATACTGTCTTTTGAAACTTTATGTGACTTTAGGCAGGGGGATCTCAGTTGATTATTTAGAGTACAACTTAATTAATTAAATTTATTAAAATAACTTCTTAATTAAAATATTGGTAATTCATTCATGCCTTTATGTGTACTTGCATAAAGTCAATTTTTTTATTCGGTAGACTGAAATGACATTTCATTTCAGTCTACCGAATAAAAAAATAGACTTTAGGTAAGGTCACTTCAAGTGGTTCAGTGTTCCTTCTTAGTCCAAATTCATTAAGTGCCCGTTGGTATTAAAGCAAAAGCGAATGGCGATGTACATTTTTCTCTAATTTCGGACATTTTTAGGTAAGGTTGTTTGTAAGCCTGTTATATTTATCTATCAGTTATTTGCCTATGTTATATAGGTAATATTTAAAATTTTCGCGTTTTGAGCACATATTAACTCACATTTATAGACGGGTCTAACGCGAACCCAGTTAGCCGCGACCATGACCAGTGAAACCTGTGTCAAACCTCGGTAAATAAAGGTACTTATGTGAATAAAATTCGCGTTAGACCCGTCTATAAATGTGAGTTAATATGTGCCTATGTTATATTTATTTGTTTAAACATGGTTGCACAAAACAGGAAATTACAAAATAAATTGCGGGCATAATGGCAGAAGGCATTCTCGGCCAGACAAACTGAAATATTTTTTCGGGTTCTGTAACAAAAATGAAACTAGGAAAGTCATCATGGCGTGTCTATCCGACCGTTTGTCACAACCACTTAACTGGACTTAACCGCTAGCCGACCATACACGAAAAAATGTCAGTCTGAATAAATGTTATTTGAAAATATAATTGCATTTGTTTCGTTTTATAATCAAACAAAACAAAACAAAAGCAACTCTGTTCTAATTAATAATAATGAATAATTATTAAATTAAATTTCAATACAGGGAATTTGTACTAGTATTAGGACTTGAAACCCCAAGAAGTTACAGTTAGCCCCGAAAAATTGACAATTATATACCTAGTTGTACTACATCCGGGCGCCAGGTAACTGTTCGTGCAGGCCACTTGTAGGATTCAAAATAGCCCCGAAAACTGGGACATTAATCTAATGTACCATTACCCCAGGGTGAACCCCTCTTATTTAGTAATATATTTTTGGTTTTCTCTTCGTTACTTTTTTTCTAAAAATTCTAAATTGTATGGAAATTTGAAAACATAATACATTGTTCGAAATCCAACTCTGGTGGCCGGTTTTTCTACATTTTAAAATGTTATGGAAACCGGTAATAGCCTATATCCTGAAAATAATAGACTTTATGGGGACTTATAATGCCCCGATACAAAAATTTAATAACAATACTCTTTGATTTTTTTCTTTTAATATTGTTTTAAGAAGAAACGGTTGCAAACGATACCACAGTGCTTAGAAAGTTGGAAAACTCACCGTTTTTGGACAGATTTCTGGATACCAGTCTACCGCTCGACCAACTCAGTTACCGAGACTTACCCGTTGACAGCGAATATTTCAACTATTTAATTACCTACTGTAAGAGTGAGTGAGTGATTCTTTATTTCTAAGCAATGTCCTTGTTTTTTGTCTCCAAATCAAAGTATCCAAGATAATCGTTAAGTAGTGGTAGCAAACACATTTACTCCCAATCCGGGCCGCTTAGTTCCGAATTAGCACGTACCGGCGGCGCAGTGATGTTGATTAGACAAATTTCGCGCGGTACAGCTAACTTGCTTTCAGATTAGCGGCTCACGTCCGTCAGTCGGTCCGGCTCGCAATTAGCGGCCTGATGCCGATGGGACGACAATTAACAACTTCGTACGAATTCCAACTGTTGGTGAGGCAAAGACATTTAAGGCTTTAAATGGTGGTGCGAGGAGTTTGTTGCTCCAGTCGGTTAAAGGTGATCAGCGGCTGACACGGAAAAGTGATACTTCGACAACGAGTAAATTTCCTAATATATTTTTTTTTTGCCAACACTTGTAAATCGTTTTTCTTAATAAATATAAATAACTTGACAGCTTGATGCCGATTACTTACATAAATATTTATAACAATATGTTATTACTATACAATTTCACAAGCTATTTAATAAGTTTAAGTAGCCTATCCTGGTGAATATCCGAAACACTTAGATTGTGAATCCTCTGACGTCATCGAGTTTACTTTACACACCATAGAAAAATAAACTCGAGTGATGAATGAAAGCACATTATTGAACTCATTTCTGTCCTATCATCAATCTTTGCGGTATTGAAATTAGGATAAAGTACCACACCTAAATTAACACAATTTATTTTCTTTGAGGATTAAAATAGTATAATACCTATATCTTATTATCTTCTAGATCAGATTTGACCTAGAACAAAATGAGTTAGATAATTGAAAGGGAAATTATGAATTAGGCTTGAAATGAATTAATTGTTCGATTAAATTGCGAAATAGAATATAGGTAAAGTGGGCTAAGAAAGTGGACTACCAGTTTTAACAAAAGTTTCTGCGAGATCTAACGATCGCTAAGGTTGACAATGACGTACAGTTGACGTACGTGTGTCGACCTTGTTGTCTCATGACGTTTAAACGAACCTCAACCGTAGACCACTTTCTTGGCCCACTGTACCTAAAATATACTATCAGTAAATGTAAAACATTATTTATGAAATTAAAAATTTCATATTGTTTTTTGATTGACCACTCATGCTTCATGCTTTAACTTTTGACTTTTACCAGAAAAAGGTGAAACTTTGATATTTTAATGTACATAATCGAAAACTCGCGAAATTAGGTAGGTATAAGTTCTGATTGACATAGTGATATGACAATATTTTCTGTCATGTCATAAGTAAGTAAATCTAATTCTGTTTCGTTCAGTTTTCCTGCAAACGAGGTACTATGAGTATGTTAAACTAAGAACCACGAAAACTTGGGTTAGTAATAATACAAACAGAGAAAGAGTACAATACGGAGCAACCATGCCTAGCAAGTAGGTACACTGCCTACGTCAAGATTAGCTGCAGGCTGCGGGCTGATTAAGTCGCCACGTATAAAGAGCCGAGATGAGCGCTGTACGTGGCTTTTCGAGAACTTTCTATGGATGACGTCGTGCATTCAATAACCAGCTTTTTTATGAAAAAAAAAGTTTATCAAATTATATGCATAATCGACGAAATGAATAGTAACAAGTAAATATTTCACTGAGTAATTTAATCAGTTAAAAATTGTTCATAAGCAACGGGCAGATGACTTTTTTCAAAATTCCTTGCATAATAAATGCGTGATGACTAACAGCCCGATTCGAACTTTAAGATATGTCAATTAATAGATCTAGAAACGATATGGATTAAATGTGTTAGTGTCAAATGTGACGTTTCTTAAAAACAAAAACGTCACTTTGACACTGACACATCTACTTAATCCATATTATTTTCTAGATCTATTAATTGACGTATCTTAAAGTTCGAATCGGGCAGTAAGATTGGGCCCAACATTCGAGTTATTTGGGCACTTTACTGCTTTTAAAAATGACCTAAAAACATCCCACTTTGTAACTATGAAAGCCTGTTGTGTACTCGTAACTATAAAACTACGTGCGTGAGTGCACTAAACGTACGCAACCAGATTTATTAAAATTCTCGCACCTATATATCGAAGCGAGCTTTTTATTGGGGCAATAAATCTATTTTTTGTAGCCTTACCTGCCAGCGCAATCGTACAAAAAATATTAAGTTAGTATCGGAATAACAAAATAAATGAAATAAAAGTGGCCAATCGCCTGTTCAAAATGAATTGCAAACAATATTACATTTTGGAAGCAATCTACGTTAAACCAAAGGGGAATGATGTGGCAGCTCTTTATATTGCAATTTTTGTGTCCAAACAAAACGAATTTGCCGCGCAATCAAAGCCGAATCCGATTGATGACATGGCGGAATAATTGTTTCGCGGAATTGAAAACATTGCGGCTGGTTTCCTCTGTAACACCTTGCGCGGCGCCGCGAGCTTCGTGGCCAATGTGATGCGTAGGTACTATGATAACGATAGAAACTTGTGTTCTATCGAAACGACGTTAGATATATGTCACCGTAAAATTGTAAACACTCGTCAGTTTATAATCTCGCTAGTTAAATTATAAACTAACGGTAGGGAGATTATAAACTAACCTAACCTAACCTACGTTAGATTGCAAACTAACGGGTTCACAATCTTACGGTGTCATTTATAAGAGCAATTTTAATTTGACCAATATGTCAACGCTGTAGTTACTATAACTGTTCAAATACTAAGGTATGTATACGTCGAGCGGTCTCTGAGAAAAATCCTATAACAGCATCGAAGTGATCTCATAAGAGCTCCTAGAATAAAGTTTTGTACTAAGCAACCACACTGTTCTATAGGTACTCGCATATTTAGTGCTGCTCATCAATTTACGTAAGTACCTATAGGTAATCAGGATTATTGCGACATGAAAAATTGAAAATCGCTGTCGCTGTACTCGGGTGCGGCGCCTTTGTTATAATTGTTATAACCACCACAGACTTACACTTCAATTATTGTTATTACTACGAATAGATAGTCATAATTATTAGTATGAATTTTACCTCATTATTGACATAATGGGTATAGTAAGTTAAAAGGCCAATTAGGAATTTTGTTCAGTTACACTTCCTGTTTAACGTGTAAGTACATTAGTACTTTTTTTCTAATCGCATTTTGATAATGCAGCTCCCACATCCTTCACCTCGTTCATCTATCATCATCATCACTGTCAATAATTTTCACACTGCAGTCAAACAAATAGATCAAACGGGCCGCATTAACATGCAGCTAACTCAGCGGCCATTACTGTGCATAAATCAATCATGCAACTACCATTCAACTCATTATTGGAGTTACCATTCATTGAGGATTAAACGCGATGGTCCATTGGCATGATGTTTGTGAGACGTGCGATATTGCGGAACAAGTGTTTTGACATTTAATGTGTCGTAAAGAAAGATGAAGAATGATGGATTTATTTCAAAATTGTAAGAACAATTTATTGGACCCGGACATAAATTTTCTTCTAGTGCATAATTGTCTGCATTAAGTTATTTTAAAATAAAATGAAAATGCTGTAGGTACAGTACAGTCATAATACTTTAATCTGGGGCCCATTTCTCGAACGGTATTAGACTAACATTATTAGTGTGTTGCCATGGTAACCCATACGACTTGACAGTTCATGGACTAAAAATATTAGTCTAAAACCGTTCGAGAGATGGGCCTCTGGACTACTTTGTACTTTGTCACAGTGAAAATGGATTAGGAAAAATTTTCCATACCTCTTAATTGTAATTGCGACACAATGGGTATTCACTTTTGCAGCTCGTTGTACAAAGTGGCCTAAAACTCTAATTAAGATAATATTTTTTTTAGATAAGATAAGATAATATTTATTCATTTAAAACTTATGCTAATTTGATTGATACAATGGTAATTATCCAATTTATGCTTAAATACTAGTACATTCATAGATTCAACTTAAAATAAGTAAAGGTCATGTTAAGAACTATAAATACCGGACAAATGTGTATTTTCTGTCGCTAATGGAAATTTGATAACAATACCTAAACTAAGTAAACATTTACTTGTGTCTTAGGTATGCACTTTTTGTAGGTCAATGTGTAAGTGGGGAAGTGCTTACCAACAAAAAGATTATTTACATAATAATAACAATAACTAATATACTATGACTATCTTCTACTCTTTAGAACACTAAGTGGTGGCATAGGTACTTAACAATTTTTTTTTTTTTTGTACATATAAATCTTTCCTATTTTTCTTAAGGTGACGGTAGAGGTGGGTAAATTTTCAGATTCTGTCAATTTACCCCATTTCACACACAAGCGCACTTCACGCACACTACCTCACTTTACTGGGACAGGTCATTGACCCATCAAGTTTTTTTAAGATTGCGTTTTGAGTTTAGTGTTAACCACTGACCTCTTTTGAGGAACAGAAACTGTAAAAACGTTCCATTGAAAAAAGAAAGAGAAACAATACATTAAATCTTGCTCTCCTTGTCTGTTCATGTCACACGTGACGTATTTAAATTCTAATTTAATTCATTTGATTGTTAACTATTTTCTGCATATTATGGCTTTGTCGAGATACGCGTTTTGTAAAGTTAAACCGAATAAACCCAGATGTCATTAAGTCAGATGTAAAATGTTATTTACTACTCTATACGGTTATTCATAAGGCGAAAAATCAATTCAATTAAAAATTTAAATAAATAAAGTTTCGGCAGGGTGGAAATTTTATTAAGGCCGACAAAATAAAATTTAATAATATATGTCGGCTGATGTACCCCTAAGATCTTTACAGATTTACTTGTACGAGTATCCTATATTCGCTATTTATTTTGCTATTAAATTTATAAAATTAAAATAAATAATTAAATATTATACTGGCATTCCACCGCTATTATTTCAGTGCTGAACTGATTATCTTCGATCGTAGCCTTGATGATGTAGTTGTACTTACACTTACGGCGGTAGGAGCGGCAATGAACCCCGCGCAGCGTAGAACGAGAGGTGCGTTGGGATAAGTGCATATACATATAATTCTTCGTGCGTCTGTCTGTCTGTCCGTCCGTCTGTCACAGTCTATTTTCTCCGAAACTACTGGACCAATTCAGTTGAAATTTGGCACACATATGTAAATTTGGCACACAAATGTAAATTTGTGACCCAAAGATGGACGTGTAACGTAAATAAAATGTATTTTAGAGAATTTGAAATACGGTAGCCATTTTTGGGGGGGGGGTAAATGAAAAAATTAAAAAATATGTTTTTTAAACTATATAGTGTTACATATCAAATAAAAGAGCTCATTGTAAGAATCTCAAACATAACTTTTTTTATAATTTTAGGATTAATAGTTCAGCAGTTATTCATGAAAATAGGCAAAAAATTATCATTCTCCGCCCACTTTCTCCGAAACAACTGGATCTAAAATTTTGAAAAAAATACACAAAGTAGTTCTTTACCTATATATGTCAGGAAAATCTATAAGAAATGTGCAGTCAAGCGTGAGACGGACTTAATATACGGAACCCTTAGAATGCGAGTCCGACTCGCACTTGTTTTTGTTTAGCTCTTATTAGGTTTAAGGAGTTTTATGAGTGAAAAAAGAAGTTTTTTGTTTTATGTGCCCGCGTTATTGCCGATCGATTGTGTTTTAAACGATAATTAGACAAAAAAACTTGTTTTTCACCCAACGAATATAGATCCCCATGACACATCTTCCAAGTCGCCTTTGGATAGGCTTAATTTTAAAAATAATTGAAATAATGTTCTATATCATTCATACTTGCAAAAAAAGACTAAAAATAATTTACGTGACCAATGCTTATTATTAGTAAATATCTTACAATTTAATATCTGATATATCACACGATACAAAAAAATGGCCGCAAAGTTAAAAGTTTATTTATTTACGTTACTAGTCCATCTTTGGATCACCGACTCTTTGTCATATGTGAAAAATGTGTACCAAATTTCAATTGAATTAGTCTATTAGGGGCAGACACACGAGTGATCTTAAAAGGGATTTTTTTCTTGAATGATTTGTATGTACTTACCCCAACGCACCTCACGTTCCACGCGGCGCAGCGTAATCAGTAAGTACCTAATAATTAGTGTCCGACCGAAACACAAATTTCTGTATATATAAATATTGTTGTCCTACTTGCTCGCCAACTTTTGGTCTTTGTCACATAGTTTAGTTTCATAATACGAAGTACTATTTCGTATGTTTCGGCCAGGCCGAAAGATTCGGCCGTTTTTTGGCCGAAACCGAAACTACGGCCGAAACATGATTTTATGGCCGAAACCGAAACCGAATCTTCGGTCGGACACTACGAATAATCACAATGGTCTTAAGTACCACAGACCCTACTGTCGCTTAAGTCCTTTATGACAATCTCTGCCTATTAGAACTTATAAAAAAAAAAGAAACCGAGTAATTATATCCAACTACCGAACCTGCTTACAAATTTTCTCGAGATATTTGAGAAATGTGATATGCAAAGGAGAACATTCGAACAAACGAAAGTATTTTTGCCCAAGCTGAAACGGAGACCTTCGCCTACGCTCGGTCAGTGATGGTTTAGGTACAGTCAGCTGCAGGTCACCCCTGCATAGAAGATTGTATGCAGGGGTGGTACCTTTTCTCTGCAGCTGACTGTACACCTATAAAAAATTGTTGTACCTGCTGCAATTTTATACCGGTACCGTACTTTATATTTCAACAGGTATAGTACCTTCAAAACGAAGCGGTATTGATAAATAATAACGGTACCGTACCGCCTATAAATAATAATAATAATTCAGCCTATATACAGGGTGGTCCAAACCTTGACGTCCAAAAATTTTTTTTTAGATTCCTCACGTCGTGGGCTATCAGAATATACCCCATGTATGTTAGCCGATTTTTCGTAGTTATCGAGTTATGATTTTTTTTTACTTTTAACTTTTCATATGAAATTCCGGGGTTCCCATACAGAGTGGCTAAAAAATAACTGCATTTCCGTTGCCAGGGAGGTTTTGGGATTATACTGAGCAACTTTTACAATGGGGCCAACCCCGAAACCGCGAAAAAAAATTACCCTTCCATAGAAAATGGACTAGCCAAAATGTATAATAAGCCAATTTTTTTTTCGCGATTTCGGGGTTGGTCCCATAATAAAAGTTGCTCAGTATAATCCCAAAACCTCCCTGGCAACGGAATGCAGTTATTTTTCAGCCACTCTGTATGGGAACCCCGGAATTTCATAGGAATAAGAATAAGAATAGAATAAGAATAAGAATTGTTTATTGCCACATACATGAACATAAAATAGAGTTAGAATTACTTACATAATAAAATAAAACAGTTGTTATCATATACAAAACAAAAGTGAGAAGATCTTTGTATTAGGCAAAGGGTTCCAGTCTCAGCGTGTGCCGGGCCTAGGTGCCCGGCGCTGGTTTTCAGACCGGTCCCAGACTAAGGACGGTCGGAGAATATTACCTACATAGGAAAAGTTAAAAGCTTAAAAAATCATAACTAAAAAAACTACGAAAAATCGGCTAACATACATATGGGGTACATTGATAGCCCACGATTTTTGGACGTCACGGTTTGGACCACCCTGTATAGACAATAATCTCAACGCTAGCCCAATGCGGATTGGGGACTTCACACACAGCTTTGAATTTCTTCGCAAATGTATGCAGGTTTCCTCACGATGTTTCCTCCTTCACCGAAAAGCTAGTGGTAAATATCAAATGATATTTCGTACATAAGTTCCGAAAAACTCATTGGTACGAGCCAGGATACCAATGAGTTTTTCCTTACCGCTTATACCGTAAAGAAATAATGCAGTCTCTGCTTTGCACGATTATTGTGTGGACATAATTCTTATAATCACCGAAACATACATACCTCTACGCACAGAATGTCATTGAAATAAAACATTGTTTTTTATAGTAAATTAATATAACATTCGATTTATACACATAACAATAAGCAGGCCAGGCCGCAGCGATATTGGCCTGTAAGCTTCATCTCGGTCTCCAAATCCGCAAAACTCGCTGGTACTAAATGCTGGTCTTGCCGTTATTAATTATCTTGATTCTTGAAGATTATCAGAACAGCACGTTACGTAATCGCATACATAGACGGAACGAACGTCAACAAAGTAGGTGTAGACACTGCAAGTCTTTAGGTATTAAACGAATTACGCTTCGTATTAATAGATGAGTAATATTTAAATGAACATATAATATTCTCTAACATAAATACAAGATTACAATTAATTGACATCAAAAGTCATTGACGTACAGAAGTCATATACATTTTTATAATGACGCAAAATTGATACCAGCATAATGAAAATCATTCCCAATCAGTAAAACGAGTCTTTAAACTTTTTTCATTTTAAGCGGGTTTTGAAGGAAGAAGTTACTTAAATTCGATTGTAATCGTATTGTTTTAGGATAATTTACTGCTGTTTTCGACCGTTACGACGCGTAAATAACAACAACTCACATTTAAAATTTGACTGGAGCTCGACGTGATTATATTTATTTACCCTATTTTATGAAATACAATTTATCTACTGGTATACATTTTCGTATGCGTATATGATGAAATGTCTTTATTAATGTCAAAAACGAGCTATGACGATGTACACGTCTGCTTCGATGCAAGGCCAACGGCCATCTGACTCGAAGAAGAGTTTTGAGTGATGTCGTCAATGTATGGAAATTATACGAAAGTTTACATTTGGGATTGAATTTCTGTGTTGTATTTGTGAGTAAAAATATTAGTAGATAATAATCTGGTAGTTTAGTTATCTAGCCTTCAAAATCCCACAACAACTCAATTACTGTCAAAGACAAAACTGTAATGCGTCTTGCTCAAACGGAACTCCATATTTTGATTTTTGGACACTTTTAGTGTCGATTTGTAGAGAATTACAGGAAATAAAAAAAAATATGGCGTGAAGAGCCGGTACACGGCTTCTTCGTGAACAGATTTGCGTATAATTTAATGCAGTTATTAATCATTCATTGAACAAATTGATTGCACAAAGTGAGGTCTAAATCGAAAACGTCATATACCGTCCCCTTAACTTCTAAGTAACTATTTCTAGTAGCCTTTCTGTGTCCTCGTACGACTTGCCAGTGAGTAACGTTTGTACCGCTTTTATGCAGACTTTACTGGGCATTGGGTAAATATTCAATAGCAGATTGAATTTATTGTAAAGGAAAGAGCCGAGGAAACAGAAAAACTTACGTGTGTTTGCGGAGCGGAATGAATCTTTGGTGCAAACGATGTCAGCACGTCGCTTGTCAGATAAAATCTGGGGGTTATAGGGTATGAGTAAATGTTTTTTTAATACTGTGTTCAAGACGAATAACTGTCGAACGCTGAGAACTTTACACTCGGACAACAATTGGGTCGTGGGATAGCGAAAGGGACGGAAAGTGCTAACTTTAAGGACTGCCCTCTGAGCTCTTTCTACGTCGATGATCATTGTCTTGTTTGCCCCTCCCCAGGACGTGATACAATATACTAGCAGTGATTGACAAAGTGCAAGATAAACGGATTTAATAAGAGTTCGATTTGCCGCATGTCTGAGGTTTTTAAAAAAATAAATTAATTTTCTAACTCTAGCTGTCAGAGACTCAATGTGTGCTTTAAAGTTAAGATGCTGATCGATAATTACGCCCAGGTACTTGATATTGTTAGTGCTACTGAGTTTTGGGCAGTTATTAGGGCTAAGGTTTACACACGATGTGTCGGGATCTGAACAGTTATGTGCTATTAAAGAGTGAAAGTTATCGGACGGTTGGGTAGATGTATTTAAGGAGAACGTGATATATTTTGTTTTATCGGTATTTAATGTTAGTGCGTTTGTTTTGAGCCAGCGGGTAACTAGGTTAAAACCTACTTGCGCGTTTTTGAATGCGTCACTCCATGTATCGCCGTTAAAGAGTAGGGCTGTATCGTCTGCGTAGGATATAACTCTACCGTTTGGGATATGGAGGGCACATAAGTCATTTATGTACGTCAGAAAAAGGGATGGGGCCAGGATACTTCCCTGAGGAACACCATAATCAATGGGGAGTTCGTCACTTACATGGTTTTCAATCGATACTCGTTGTTTTCGATCAGAAAGGTAATCTTTAAAAATTCTTAGAGGGTGACCTCTTATTCCTATGTACTCTAGCTTGTCAATAAGTGTTGGAATTGTCACAGTATCGAAAGCTTTAGCCAGGTCCAGGAATATGGCTATACACTTTTTTTGGGAGTCAAGCTGTCTAACAACATAGTCTGTAAGATCGTGAACTGCGTCGTTCGTTGATAGCCCTGATCTAAAGCCATATTGTGATGACGCAAGGAGTTTATACTTGTCTAAGAATTTGACAAATCGTTTTGATATTACACGTTCTAATATTTTTGATAAAGATGGCAAAATAGCGATTGGGCGATAGTTATTAATACACCTCTTATCACCACCTTTGTGGATTGGTTTAATGAGAGCTATTTTTAGAATTTTGGGAAAAACGCCTGTAGAAATGCACAAGTTGAAGAGATGGGTCAGAGGGGGGGTCAAGATTTTTTTATGTTGTTTTATAAAAGAACAAGGGATTTTGTCAATACCGGTAGCGCAGTCATTTCTGAGAGTCATTATAATGCTGTCAATTTCGGCTTCGTCTGTATCAGTTAATACAAAGGAGTTTGAATTTATCGCACGGTAAGGGGTCACATTCTGAGAGTTAGGCAATTGGGAATAACAATTTGTCTTTTCTGCGAGCGTTTTACCTATATTCGCAAAGAAACTGTTTGCTGTATTGACTGTCTGCCGAGCGTCTATAGCGTCAGCTATAAGCGCTTGAGACGTCGACCTCATATTACTCATACTTGTTACGTTTTTGATGACTTTCCATAATTTCTTTTTATTGTGTCCTGCTTTTAATATTTCTGTTTTGTCGTGTTGTCGTTTTAGCTTTTTCAACAGATTATTACAAAAATTTCGATAACGTTGGTATGTTGTTTTAAGTAAAGTAAGTTTTAAGTTATGACACAAGTCATTTGGAGTTTTTGCCAGTTTTTTATGCATTCTGTCACGGTTTCTAATGCATCGTAACAATCCAGGGGTTATCCATGGTTTAATAGTTTTCATTTTGCGGGACATTCTTTTAGTCACTGTGTTATTTTCTATGATTCGGGTTAAAGATGAGACTAAGTATTCCATAGCGTCATTGGCATCTGTCGCTTGGTAAATAGGAGTCATGTCAAGATTTTCTAAGTCACGGGTAACTGTTTTATTGTCCAGTTTAGATATGATAACTTGACTAGGGGCTCTTTGGTAGAACTGAGGTATACATAGTAATAATGAACTGTGGTCAGTTAAACTACTATTGAGCACTAAAGTTTTTAAGGCAAGCTTAGACTTAGCAAAGACATGATCAAGACAATTTTTTTCTCTAGTAGGTCGTAGGTGAGTAGGAAGATATCCAAGAAAAGCTAATTGAGTTAAGTATTCAAATGAGTTACGATCTTGGTTGCCGTTTTTGATATCAATGTTCAAATCTCCCATAACAAAGACATTTTTATACGTCGACAGCTGCGATAAAATTTTATTTAGGGAAAATAGAAAATTGTTAATGTTTTTATTCGAGGGAGAGCGATAAATGCCTACTAAGGCCGTATCAGTTCCTATTTTTGATATTAAGCAGTTTGCATCTAAAAATATATCAGGCTCTTCCACAGTTACATTATTAATATTTTCTTTAATGTAGAACACGACACCGTCATTTTGCAACACATTGGTTTTTAAACTTACGTAAGAATTATAGCCGTTTATTTGCGGGATCGTTTGGTTGGAGTTTATCCAGCACTCTGTCAATACAATGAAATCAACGTCAGAATTTATTAAGCTTAGTAAAGGCAAAAGTCCATTGAAATTACTGTTTATGCTCCTAATATTTTGTAAGACTATTTTTAAATTTGAGCCACAAGTATTGACAAGCGACGAGCATCTATCTGGGTCGCACACTAGTGATTCATACTCACACGAGGCATCAATTTCATCAAGTAAGGCGTTGGTTGCGTTATCCATTTTTGTTTATATGTGCAGCAGATGTCGTTAAAACGCGGCGCTCTAGGCGCCCTCATAATCTATAGAATCTAAGTACCTAATTTGCGCATTTTTCTTCGCTGGGCACTGGTCGTCTCCGGTTTTATGATTCGACGGTTTTTTAAAGCGTAGACACGTAGCGCATTTGGCGGGTTCGGCTCGTTTTGGACACTCCTTAAAACTATGGCCTGATGACCCGCAATGTCCACAAGTAGGTTCTGTGTCTTTGCAATATTTAGCCGAATGGCCGTATAAATGGCATAAGTAACAACGGGTCAGGAGAGTAAAATCTCGTACTGGGCAAGATGTCCAATTGATAAAAATGCGTTGTTGTTGTATGAGCATTCGTCGGACTTCAGCTGTGCATTCTAGGATGTAGTTGCAGGTGGATAAGTCCTTTTTTCCTGATTTATGACTAAGTTTTACTGAGCTCATAAATATATCCCTAGTGAGATTTGGTTGAAGGTCTGCAACGTTTTGTTCAAAAATACAATCGAACACTTCTTTTTCTGACATATTTGTCGGGACTCCTAGGATGATTATCTTCGGTCTCCTTTTGGTGGTGTCTTCCACTTTGAGTCCCGATTGCTGTAGCTGCTGTGATGCTTTAAGCTTTTCAAGGTCATCCTTTCTATCGGTGCTGATTATGACGCCACCGTTCTTTGTTTTTCTCATACCACGAACGTGAAGTTTCAGGGTCTCGGGCTTGATTAAATTTTGGATCAGGGTTTTGGTATCCTCACTGGATTTTTCTTTGTCGGCTGGGTAAATTACGATGCTACTATTTGACTTGGTAGGTACCACAGCAGAACTTTTCCCGGTCCTAACCATGTCGGCGAACGATTGTTTTTCTTCAGTTGTTACTTTTGCTTGCATGCACTGCTTGAGTTCATGAAGTTGAGTGCTGAGGTTGTTTTGGAGGGACAAGGTATTCACTTTGGCTTGGCTAAGTAATAAATTCTGCTTGACCGCCTGGTATTGTACAGCCATTTGCAAGATTCCTCCCAATACGCTCTTGCTAAGCGTGTTTATTCTCAGTTTTTGTTCTGAGTTTAATTTGCCATCATTTGCAATGTTACAAATTTCGCTAAGGCGCTTTTCAATTTCGGAAATCCATTTCTGGATTTCAGTGGTTGAGACTACATCAGGTGCCTCGGCTGGTGCTACGGCTACTGGAGTTCCTTGGACGGCTTCCATAACTGGTCTTCCTTCTGGAGGGGGGCTTCGCAGAGTCCGTGAACTTCTGTTAAAAGCGTCATTACCACTCATCACTGCGTTTTTAAAATTGTACCCATTACACAGTCGTTATGACTCACGCGTAGATTCACAGTTTTATGAGAAAGTGCTGACACTGATTTGACACAGTTACTACTTTATTGTTATGACTAAATAAATACACAATTCGCGATGGACACGACCGCCGATGACGGCAGTCAGAATGAAAAAAAAAAAAAAAAAATTGGTTGACTATTCAACATATACAGCTAGGTACATGTGCTTAATACTAAATGTACATGTAATAGGGTAACCAATATAGTAATTGGCCTTTTCTAACAAATCAGAAAGAAACAAGCCAATTGAAACCTCATTGCTAAGAGCGGCCAATTACTATGTAGTGGCCAATAACTATAGCAGTCACCCTATTTCCTTTCTTAATAGTTTTTGAAAAAAAAAATTAGGGTGTAGAGCTTTCACTTAAATAAATAACTTGATGAATTACGGAATTAAGAAACAAATTGAAACCTCGTCCTTTTTTGGTATTTAGTAAAAATACCAAAAAACATCATTAATTACACTATTCTATTTCGAACAAGATAGTCTACTAAACTACTTTTTACCATAAACACACATAACACACATGCTCAAAATATTGAAATTATAATATAATGTATGTGTAGGTTTATTTTAGTTTATCGTATCAACAATGATCATAAAGTTAAACATAAATATCAGTTCATACGAGCCCATTCAAACCACGGTACGGTGAATGTCGTGAATCCAAATACACATACATTATATATCCTTGAAACAAAAATCGCGCAATCCTATCAAACCGGTGACAAGCACAATAAAAGTTTACCTATAAGCAATATTTCATCCGTAAACCAATGTCACACTCGTCCTCAATCTCAAATGGTAATATTTTATGAAGCGATTTCCTACGTAAGAACGTAAGTCAGAAACGGAAATGAGTGTACGTAGAAGAATTTAGATTATATTAGATTATAACACTTTAAACTCTCGCGTTTTGTACACATATTTAATTACACAAACGGGTCTACCGCGATATAATTTCATTGTTTTTACCTTTAATTCCGACGTTTCAGCTGAGTTGCACCAGCTGTGGTCACGGAAAGACTGACGTCCCAACAAATGTCAACGGAGATATAAATAAAACACCACTAAACTGCCCGAAATTAGTTAATAAAAATGATCGGGGTAGACAACGACAAAAACAATGAAATTATATCGCGGTAGACCCGTTTGTGTAATTAAATATCCCTTAGATTCATTATATCGTTTTTCCATGCAAGTAATAGGTAGATTTATAATAATGTATTGTAATTTTAACGATTAAATTTAATGTATTTGTAAAATAATGTAATTTAAATAAAGAATAGCAATGTATTGTGATTATTATTATGAGTAAAATTTTGATTTTATTGATAAATGATTGAATTGAGTTGATAATTTTGCACTTCTTAACAAGTATCATTGCTTTGGCATTAATTAAGCCTATGGACAAATTACACAAAAAAGACCCTCAATGCCCTGCGTGTCCAATACAATAATGGTTTCCGCATGCTGATGGGACTGCCACGTTACTGTAGCGCCTCGGGGATGTTTGCGGAGGCTAGAGTGGACGCGTTCATTGCGATAATCCGTAAACGCACTGCCTCCCTCATGCGCCAGGTGCGTGACAGTTCCAACAGTCTGCTTCAGCTCATTCCTGGGGATCCTGCTGGTTCACTCTGGAGGCACTGGAATGACCTACATATGGGTTCTAGAGGCACGGTGTATGATTTAATGTAAATAGTTATTTGTAATTTTAATTTATTTTAATGTAATTGTACTTTTTAAATTTGTTGATATGTATTATTTTAATGTTAATGTGACTTTCGTATTTTTATTTTTTTTATGTTTTTATGTATGGGTATCATTGCCTGAAATAAAAGATTTGATTGATTGATTGATTGATTGATTAATGAAAATTCGTGGTTGTTAGAGAAATTTGCGCTACAAGTTAAAGATGCCTAAAAAATATTTTTTATAGGTAGCTCGAGCTAAAACTATATAATGTTTAGAAGTTTAGAGTATTTTATTCTAATTACCTGTTGGTATTCTGCTCCAGAATGAAAACAGTCGGTATATAAAGATAATTTTAATAGTATCGTGTCTTTTTTTCATAGCAGCAGAGCAGCTAAAATAATTTTAGTACTTAATGAAATTTATGAATTCTATAACTTCAACATTTTGAGCAGTTTGTCCCATAGATACAAATGTTTTCAGTGGGCAAGTATTACTATGCGCGGTCACGGCTCGCCTTACCGCAAGCTCGCTAACGTCACCTTGTGACAATGCGCTGAACTAAATCATGTCCCGGGAGAACGCTTGAAGTTACACTATTATTTTTTCTTAATAATTATTAAGTATTATTACTCATTACTTTTAAAATCAAAATCAAAAATGTATTTATTACAAGAAGAAAAATACACACAACCTGATTCGAATTTGATTTTGTACGCGATCTTTAACGATTTATTCAGATTAAAGATTTAATATAATTTCAATGATAAGTACTTAAAGCAGCCCAAAGATCATTCAATCAATCAGGCAATATTATTAAAATCTTAAATCATATTTTGTTCTTAAAATTACTGCATAAATTACGTAACGGAAAAATTCCGTCTTTTTTTTAAATTGCTTGCCATATAATAGCCTCGAATGGCAGTTAGTTTTATCCACATAAATGCAAGATAAATGTATTGATTAAAATCCGTGTATTTTAACATCACAACTTGTCAGTAATAAAAACCGACGTGTTGATGGTCACGCCATTGCCATTTAGCAGCTTATTCATCTCATAAACAATTGCCTAATGAAATTGCAAATTTGAATATTGTGCAACAAAATTCATCAAAACCAGTTGGTGTTACGTACTTCTGTTTCACGTGCATTGTACACGAGGTAAAGACACTAGTAGAGAAGGAAATTCCAATATTTATGTTTATAACACTTCTAAAACATACTTAGGTTTAGTGGTTCTTTCAAAAATATTGTAGGTAAAATATGTTTATGTTTTTTAGTTTATTATTAATTATTATGTTATATTTATTATTAATATTTAATATGTTAGTTCTAAAAATATAATCATTATAATCAGTTATTATACAGATCCTTAAAAACCGTAAAATATACTGTTTAGGGTTCCGTATCTCAAAAGGAAATAACGGAAACCATATAGGATCACTTTGTTGTCTGTCTATCTGTCAAAACCCTTTATCTCGGGAACGCGTGGAGGTATGCAGTTGGAAAAAAACATTTACTCATGTCTATGTCTGCAATCCCTTGAAGCTATGAAAAAATAAAACGTCAAAGTTAACATTAAAAAAAGATACGGCCGTTTATGCCGCAAAAGATGTATATTTCGACATTCTCAAGGGAATCAATATTATTAGGGTACTTTCCGTTGATCTAGAACTATGACGATATTTCGTCTTGCACTACACGTACAGAGAAAAATCTAAAAAGTATTTTTTTAAATAAGTTAAATTTGTACGGAACCGTCGGTTGGAGAGTCCGATTCGCACTTGTTCGGATTTTTTAAATTGTTTTTTGCCAGTTACCTATGTTATAATAAGTGTGATACGGCAAAAGTTACTGATGACGTTTTATTCATTTTAGATTAGCGACAAACGAGTCCAAAAGTTTCCCATATACAACTGTTCAAACTGGTTCATATTACTTCAATAAATATGCCACTGTAACACTAATACTTAATGTTTGTTGAGTTGGAGTTTGTTTTTTCGGTTATTATGCGAGTTTACTTTACCACTTACCATTCCTCGTGTACACCGGGATAAAGCGAATAGCCGATAATTAAATGATGACGTAGAGCGGTGCCACTGACGGACGCGTGGATTATTATGGTAATTTTGAGTTACATTTATGAGTTGATCACTTATGAAAATCTAAATGGTTTTGTTCGGTTTGTGCTTTTGTGACGGCACGTTTTATAAGCTTGGTTTTTAAATTAGTTGCCGTCATGCCAGTTTGTAGAGATCATCTTATAATTTTATTGATAAAAATAAATATTGATGCACATATGTGTAATTGTACATTCAGAAAAAAATAAACTAACTTATTTATAAAATAAAACTAAATTAAAACTAAAAACTAATACTAAATTACATTAAAGAAAATTAGAATAAAAAATTGAATAAATTAGTACCTACCTATAAATACTGTATAAAAAAAAAACCAATCATAAAAGAAATGCCCCGTCCATGCACATATTATGTTTCCGGGAATCCAACAAACTGTTTGAAAAAAAACCTACCTACTTTTTTTAACCAGGTCGCCTCACTAAAATAAACAAAATATTTTAAGTAAACTGTAAAATATGTTATTTACATGCCATAAACACATGCCTCAGTATGAAATTTGAAATACAGGATATTAACTAGGGATTAAAATTGACAATTATACGATTATCCGGATACATGATTACAGCTTACGAATATACGATTATATGGAATTAAATTTCTATGTAATTGCAATAAATATATAATAAGTTAATTATATCATGAAAACAATGAAACAGGAGTTCTATAAATTACCTTTGTTACTACATGTTTATATTTATTGCCTATAATATTACAGGAGTTATAATTTTAGATAGTATATGGTGTTTGTTATATTGGAGTAGAAAATTAGAACTTTTTTATTTTTACTGTTGTACCTACCTATGTTTAATAAATTAGTTCAGATTTTTATTTATTATTTCTCAGGAGTTATTATCTCTTAATTTTTGTTTACAGACACCTACCGTAATATCTGTGCTTAGGTATACCTGTTTAGCATAAAATATTATCTTTAATGAATGTCACTCTTTTTGCTTCTAATTACTTTCGACGTTAATAGTGCGGAAGTACATAAATCATTTATCATTTCAGGTGGTGTTACCGTAGCTACCGTACGGATTTATATATAAGAAGGAAAAACTTACGGTAAATCTACTTACAGCCTTTTCATCATTCAAGGATCTCTATTAGTTGAGGATCAACTAGACTATAGCCCCAAAGCCCGAACGTCAGCAGAATAGATGGCTTGATAACACCCGCGTCAAAATAGCAGACGTCGCGTTATCATATTCAGTCAACTTCGTGACAGGATAATCTGCCAGCCAAATCGAATTTCCAACTAATCGAGCTCTATTGTTCCACTAATCGTTGTAAAATTGCTGAAGAAAAATACCTCGAATTCTCGAGTACGCTTAATAGTAGCGCGGCGTTCATTATTTTGTTGTACATTGTATCGAATTACAATTTGTTAAATCCCTTAGGGATCTTAAACTGAGATCCGTAAAATTAATATAAATACTTAATAAGGGTTCGAGGTATTGGTTTAAACAACTACTAATTTATAGGCAAATGGACACTGGGTACCTAAATATTTATACCTTTTTTAATCCAATATTTTATATTTAGGATTCCGTGCCTAAAGGTTGACATATAAAACCTTATGAGTAAGCTTCCGCTCCGTCCATCTGTCTGCTCATATATTATCTTTATATCTAAGGGCTCTCTCTTCTCGGTATAACATTACAGTCATAATTATTATACTGGATCAACCAAATCTTGTCAGTAGTAAAAGGCGGCAAATTTGAAAAATCGCGGGTTAGCAACACTGTGTTCGAATAATTCTAAAATCGCGTGTCATCTGTGTGTTATCTGTGGAATGTGGATCCTGAATGACAGCCATCATCTTATTGTTTACATTCTGAATCGTTTCTATTTCAGGAGAAATTTCTGCTGCATTAAATACCAAGATTATGCATGACCTCAAGCAAAGCTAAGGTGCCTACAATGTACAATCATGCTCGTTGACGGTAAACATTACTAAAATTTGAGGTTATGATAATTCACTCGAACTGACGTATGAAGGGCGGAAAATAAACACGTTTTAGTTCGATGTACATTGCTTTCTTAGCGCAATTCTGCTCTTAGAGTGTTACATGGTGTTACCCTACTTTAATTTGCAGTACATTGCTACTAACAAGATTTGCTTGACGCACTATATAAATGTATGTTAACCAGAAATGGTCAATTTGTTCTCATATAAAAACTTAAAAAAAAAACAACTAACTGGCTCTGTGGACCACTAACGCCACAGAAAATTTTCCAAATATGATCCGACAATAAAAATCTATAATTATAGAACCTGCTCATCAAGTTTCACGAGTATCGGTTGAAAAATGCGACCGTAAGAGGCATACGAACATACGAAAGCATTTTTGTCCAAGCTGAAACGTGGACCTTCGCTCCGTCAATAAACCTAGCAATTAAATTTAAGTACTATAAATCAGTTTGTTTCTTAAAGTAAAATTAGAACCCTTTCTACACAATTAGCATAAATTATCTGTCGAAAGTATAGTGCTCAGGCCGCGTAGCCAACGTGCTTACGCTCCGCTCCGTAGCGATCGAAACGCAACTGTCACTGTCACACAAAGCGTTTCAATGGCGAAGCGATAGCGATTGTCACCTTGGCTAGGCCGCCAGCGCGGATGACAGCGTCGTCAATAATGCATGCGGCGGTCTCCGGCCTAATTGATTCCTGACGCGACGTGCGCGCATCACTGGCTCCTCGCGAGTGCTGCCCGGCGGGGCCCGCGCGCTTCATTACGCTCTTATAGGATCACGTGCATGCGGAGATAGTGAGTCGCGTACAACCGCTTTATCTCGTAACGAACGCAGTCTATACAGGATGATTCATGAGACGTGAGCAGGACTAAGCCTACACAATCAGTAAATGTAAAAGAATCGTTCACCACAATATTTAAATAAATCAATCACGCTTTTTTTCTGTTGTTATATTTTTGGTAAGGATAAATTTAATTATCTACAATCATGGACACCCTACAACATTAAATTAACAAAGATAAAACCTTTTTAACCGTTATGACAGTACTTTGAGTATGAAGAAATTAAAATGTTACACTTGAGTGAGATACGATTTTTGAAAAGTAACCAGACTCCGACGACAGTCAATTTGACACTTGTTATGGATAAAACAAAGAGGGTGACCATAAATGTCGTAAAATAAATTAAAACTTTTTTTTAAACAGTATAAACTAAATTAAAGTTAATCTCACAAATACTGGTACAAAACAGTTGATCTTGCTCACGTCTCCTGAATCACCCTGTATTATGTAAGTGCGTTTTTTTACTGATTTTTAAAACCATATTTTTGAGTAGTATGTGAATGTATTGCTTAATTAGCCCTGTTGGTAACTCCAACGACTTTATAACTGAAGTTTTCGATAAATTAGTTTAAAATTTAGAGAGTGATAATACATGAAAGTATTAGGTATTATTTGAATATCTACAAGGATTAACAATTACCAAAAATTCATATGTTGGGTAAAAAACTGCTATTGATATTTTATTACTCCTAGCAAACCCGCTTGTGCCATGTGAGTATGAGCAAGATGGCAAGGGCGAATGATATCAACATTTATATGAAATTGATATCAATTTGTCATTTTAACCCTTAAATGCATAGTGATGCATTTATACACACAACATAAACATCAAATGTTATGCATTATTAAACAAATTCTATTTGTTCTTGTATATTATTTCAATTGTAAAACTAATAAATTTTCCGAATTATTACATAAATTTACGCAGTATTTTAATTTATAAAAGTTACATTTGTTTATAGACGAAATGTCGGAAAACTTGGAAAAACCTGGAAGTTGATGATTTTTAGTATGTGATTTTGGGCAGATTTTTCGGGGTTTGTAATTATTTTATATTTACAAATTTTATCATAGGAACATCACAAATAGTGTACCATTCTGTTGGCAGTTAAGATTTTTCCTATACCCCTTACTAATAGCTATATATTTCCAAAAATATGATTTAGACTATGCAACTTTTAACACTGATTTCCCAGTGAAAATCGATGATATATTTTTTTACTATTTTTCCTAGAAACGGCAAACAATTATGTGATATATATATTAATTTCGGGCAAAACGAAAAAATCATGTATTTAAGGGTTAAATGGGCCTCCAAGTCAAATGTTAATTTTACAAATTTAACCTAAAATTAAACGTTTTCCTATCAAATTACATGCAATAATATGTACTTACCTAGTTGTCCAACCCTAAATTAGTGGCAGAAAGCAAGTACCCGGCCGCAGCTAATTGACATTCAGAATACATACCTCCGCAATCCCACTAGAGGCCATGATCTTGAATGGCGTGACACAGGACACAGCGAGCGGTCCACGCTACGTCGTTATTCCGAAAACTATTGAATAACGATTTCAGCGATAATCATTTTAGAACAACATTTTTCCAAATTGAAGGTTTTTGATAAGGTTGAAAAATGTTATTTATTACTACACATTGCAACACAAATGCTATTTTTTAATATTGATTCCATCAACCCATGAACCCTGACGTCATTTGGAAATAGCTAAATTGCTGTTACTCTTATTGAAATAAGTACCTATCATATTATTAAAATTTGAAACTTCTTTATGAAATTTAGTCTACTCGTAGACTTAAAAATGAGTACTCGTAGATCAGATCTCACAAGTTTAGTCTTAAAAACCACATTAATATTCAATTAATTACTATACTAGAAATGTCAAATGTAATTTTAGCTGGGTTCAGTAATTAGTTTGTGTAATATTGAAGTTAGTTCTAAACGTAACAGAGGTAAACACGACAGTATTTACCGGCCTATCCGTGACGTTCACCTGAGCACTTTAAAATCTGAATATTTTAATACTAAAAGTGATTAACATTGAAATGAAAAGGTCCTAGGTTTATTTAGATTGCAGATTATGCCGCAATCCGACTTGTTTACAAAGTTGTGGGGAGCAGAATAATTCCGGCGATCCCCGCTCGTAATGACAGACGTACGTGACTTATGTAAATAATGGCGACACCGAAGATCAGTGGCCGTTACACGTTCTTACAGCCGTAATCATATAGTTTGAATATGAAATTGCCTCGAATGAATGCATGTTAGTTTTGATGTGCAAATATTGTGCAGCAGGCAAGTTACGGATGGTTTTATAGACCTGATGAAATAAGTGTCACTTTTGAACCCGACGTGGTTTATAGAGACGGACACAGTCTTTATCATGCTGTCATGTAGACAAATACGATCTTCATATCCGTTGGTACAGGTCTCTATTGTTTTCCATAAAGTTTTAGGTCATAATGTATTGTTTGTCCGCATTTTCGTTAAGGTGACAGTCCATTTCCAACCGCAGCTGCACTACTGTTCATTTTACTATGGAAATTGACAGTAACAGCGACGCGTTCAGTACCAGTAGTGCAGCTGCGGTCAGAAATGGAATGTTACCCTTAGTCTTAATTTGTTTTTTTTTTCAGAAACTAACTTTTGAGGATTGCCATAAAATAAACCTAAACTATCTATAGGATAACCTTACGAAAATCCATAAAAGTTAACGGTTTCAGAATTCGTGTCCTTTATTTACTGGACAGACACATTATTTAGTGAAGTACTCTAGACTAACAAGTTACTTACGTGTTAATAATCAAGTTTCACGTTATAACATTACAAATACTTACGCCAAATCACTCATTATCACGAAATTGTCCATGTGTAGCTGTAATGCGTTTCTTTCTCAGAAAACGCGCGCCTGCGCTGTCCGTCTGTTGATTTGATCTTGTTTTAACTTTTCCGTCATAATTTAAATGTTGTATTATAATCAAAACATATTTTGACGTCGTTGTTACAAAATAAATGTTTTTCGGAGTATTCGGCTAGTCCCGAATGTACGAATGTAGGTAATTCCGAAAATTAATTTTGATACGGTTGAAATACGAGGGATTTACCCAATGTTCAGAAGTGATTCGCAATAACCCCAATACATGTAATTTCAAATGATTGTATTGACTATATTGGCTGCAAGATAAATGCTGAATGTTTGTAAGTTTTGGTGTTTTCAATTGTAATTGTAAAGTTTTCATTATAGGGTGGCCCGAAAATACGGTATATTTTTATTAGTTACTAGTACGTATTTTACAATAGTCATTAATATAAAACTACAGTCTTAAATTGAAACAAAACATTATCTTCAAATTATTCTCCTTTGACTTTGATACACAAATGCAAAGCATTGTTAAAATTATCAACAATATGCACATTTAAGAAATATTCACAAAATATTTTTGGGAAATCCTGTGGATTATTCAGTATCCAACCAATCAGCTCTAGCTAACCAATGGGACTGCTACAAAAGGCACAAACTGATAAATCAAAGTTCCCCACTGCAAATACGGTGCGTTTTGCCTCGTTGCCTTGCAAGTGACCGATAGTTTACCAGCACAATACAGATCTGAGCGATTCATATCATCGTCGGCATACCGGAATGTAAACAATTGACTGAGGTCCAGATCTATACCTATTTACGAACAAAGAGAGATATCCGAACAATTTAACGTTAGGTACGTATTGTATGTAATGACACTAATTACGGATATAGATAGCTCAATTTACTTGAAAATTCTTCAGTTTCGCTAAGATAAAAAATACAACATTTTATTTTAAATGTCATATAGAAGATTACTGATACACTGATACAAGTTTGACAAGTGCCATAAGTTTAGTAACTTAACTGATATTTGACATGGTAACTATATATGATAATTGATAAACAAATTTATTCTACCAACGTCATTCAGGGAGAATGTGTACGTTATATCAAAACTTTTGATACATTGAACATGTTTTGATATGACATATAATTATTGCTGAAACTTTCCTACTTAAAAACTTTACCCATAGTTTCAATCTTTATTATAACTTAGTAAATATCTTCATAGTTTATTTCTCTTTAGTCTTGATATTTTAAAGATTTCAGGGTGACGCGTTACAAAATGTAATCGAATACAGGCATACTGCCGTATTCGAACTTCAAGATATTCACAAGAGACGACACGTACTAGATCCATTCTAGATACGTTATAGTTTAGATTTCAACTAGTTCTCTTTTGCAGCTCAATTCGGGCAACCATTGTTACTTTTACGTTAAAATATCGTATGAACGAACGATTTCCATTAGATATCTATTAGATGTGACTTGGATGAGTATCTCCAGAATCGCGTAAATATCAAATTTGACAGGCTAGATCTTAAAAAAATCGTTGTCGTATCTTGGTGATATCTAGTTCAAAATCCGAATCGGGCCCCTAGACTTCGCCGACTAGAGCACCACAAGAACACGCCGACTGACACTAATGAGATGCAAGGACGACAATTTCTTTATGGCGGCCGCCTGAGGGCCTACCGCGAACCACGTTCGACGTGTTGCCTCCCTGTCACACTTACGTACGAATTTACAAGTGCGACAGAGAGACAACACGTCGAACGTGGTTCGCGGTAGGCCCTCTGCATACAATGCGGGGGATGATGACAAAAAACTACACTGTTGCATAGTTAAAGAGCCGAAATGCGTCGGGGAATTTTCGAAGACTGTCACGCTGGTGAATCGTGATGTAAAATGGATATTTCGATTTTATGCCGCGCGGTTGAGTAGATAGTATTGAATGTACTGTTATAAATATACCGTAAAACGGGGTGACTTTAGGAAATTTTGGGGATACTTTGATAGTTTTAAAACTGCCACTAAATTAGCATTATTCATTATTTTCCCGAACTGTTCGTGTAGCAAGTTAGATTATTATACATACTTGTATGCCTACTACTAAAAATACCAAATAAAAATATGTTACGGCTGAAAAACTAAAATAGCGAAGTCGCCCCTGCATTACCTAGAACTAATTTTGGCAAAAACGGATTGCCTTGCGGCCTTGGTCACTTTTTCTTAGTATATGACATTTATTTAAAGTTTTCAAAAACGGATTGTTATTATTTGTGTCGACGCAAATACTCGTAAGGTTTTATGTATATGTATAGTTGTATACTTGAACCAAAATATTACAGGTAGGTGTATAGAGTTATATTATGTATGATACGATAGTACAATCACGTCTTTAATTTTTTTTCTTATATATAAAATATGATTTGGTTGTTTATTTTTCTCCTTCTATTGCTCAAAGGTTAACTGAAACAGATCCCTTTATGGGAATAAGTTTACCTTTATATTTTGTACCTATGTCAAAGTGTTTGCATGGTTCAAGTCATAAGCAATGTGGTGAATTCATACCGAAAATAAAATTCTATGACCGCAATTCAAAATCACGATGAGATCAGAAACCCACTAAGAACGTGTCAGAATCAGTGATTGCATATGTTTCTTACACCACGACGCTGTTTAAGCGTTGAAATTCAAGTAAATACAGCCCTTGTGGACGTAGTTTGCATCGTAAATTGAAGCCTTTTAAACTCAAACGCATAGGTAGCTTGTTAGGAGCGAGTCGGGAATTTCTTCGACAGGTTTCGCACTAGGTGAGATTTCAAACGCAGTACCATACTCGAATGTGTAAAACGTCATTTGCCGTGAGTCAAGATGAATTATGCACTAGTTTTGATAATCCTTATTTCGGTTTTTTTTCGCGGGTTAGATAATATATAGAAGCCACGTTTTTCAAACAACATGTTAATACTTTCACTTGAAATTTTAACCTAGATGGATAATACCATCTATTATATACAGGGTGTCTAGTAAATAATGGAGAACCTTTTTACCACCTTTAGTTAAAGTTTCGTGGTGTTATCTGTAACCTGGTTTTGCCAGTCTTTCTAAATTTATTATAATATACATAATTACATATTATATTCGATATAGGTAGTATTTTTATTTTTTATCTCTCTTGCGAGAATTATTTGTATGACCAGCATTTTAGTTTTTTACCCTCTGATAAATGATTCCTGTTGATTATGCTTTTGATTTTTGATAACTTCACATCAACGTCGTGTTTGTACCTGAAACAAAAAAAAAACTTATAAGAAATTCATCATTCTGAACTTCATGTTAAAGTCATTTCTATTTACTCAGAAAATCCGACCCAAGTTAAGGGGCCCACTGATTACCAGTCCACCGGTCGATATCGGCCTGTCAGTTGTTCGGAGCTGTCAACTTTTTGTTCTAACTGACAGACCAATATCGTCCAGCGGCTGTTAATCAGTGGGCCCCTTTAGATGGTTCGACAAAAGGCACTTAGCAACTGATTGGCAATAAATGTCATGGCAGCATAATACTCTGTCCTGTATTTCTTATTTATCTTCGTCCACGCTATAAAAGTCGCGGCCCTGTATGTCGTACACAATAAATGCCCGTCGCGAAATCCAGTTACGTAGAGCGAGCCTCGGCAGTTGATAGAGAAACTGTGTGCAACGATGAAATTTAAAAAGTCATTTATTTCGAAATCCTTTTTCTCCGGTCGCTCGAGGCGGGGTGATATCAATTTTATTTTCTGTTGCGGCTTCTAGCGGGAGTACAAGCGAGCGGTTGTTTCCCGAGCGATAACACGCGTCGCGATGCGAGATACAATAACATTAATTACTAACTCTTGCCCGCGGCTTTATACGCGCGCTAAGACTGTTGCGTCGACTGGGGGAGACTGGAAATAAACCTTTCTTTTTAATCATTGTTATTAATTTCGAGTATTGTATGCATGAACACTGGAAATGTATGCAGTAATAAAAGCATAATACTGTTCTTATAATAATATCGTACCTATACAAAGTAAATATTATGTTTTTTTAATACTTACGGATAAGTAGGTACCTAACATGAGTTTAAAAATTTAAGTAATTTAAAATAATTATTATTTTACTTCGTTGAGGTAAATATTGTTCATAGGTACTTAAAAGGGCCAAAAAGAGAATCCACTTTAGTTACGTATTTTAACGATATTTAAAAAAATGGTTCTTTATAAGGGAAATGCTGGCTTCGATCTTTAGTAAATAACTTACTAATAATAACTTAAAGTAAAATAGTTAATAGTACATATTAACGCAAGTGTGGAAAGTGTGTTATTATTATTTACGAGTCCCCCCGAGATCAGAGCCCGTACCATGAGTCACTGACAGTGTCAAAACTGACATTTACGCTATCGAGAACGTAATTTACTTTCTATAATACATCTTGTTTGCACTAATATGCGAGTACGTACATCTCGCTATGTATAGAAAGTAAATTACGTTCTCGACGGCGTTTATGTCAGTGCCAAACTGATGGTAGCCGTATAGATCAAAAAAAGTATTTACTTTGATCTGTCAAAGGATAGGACACAAATCAAACTAAGTTAGCCATTTATGCCAAAAACAGAACTTCCTTCTAGCTTACGTATCAGTTTTAAAGGCATCCACTATTTTTATTTTTATCCATTTTCTTTGTTGGTCGACATCGGCGGATGTCCGCCACCGGAGCGCGGTCAATGCAATTAAGCTTTGATCACATGACGTCATATTTTCTAGACTTCCTCGCTCCACTGACGATAATTTAATGCTTGGTGGCAAAAAAAAAACATGAACTTCAATTGATATTATGAAATAAAATAACCCATCCAAAAAATGAGCTTCTTCCCGCAATTCTGCACTGCATAAAATAATTATTTCCGCGATAAACAATACCTATACGGCAACCATCAGTTTGGCACTGACATAAACGCCGTCGAGAACGTAATTTACTTTCTATACATCTCGCTCGTACTCGCATATTAGTGCAAACGAGATGTATAGAAAGTAAATTACGTTCTCCATAGCGTAAATGTCAGTTTTGACACTGTCAGTGACTCATGGTACGGGCTCTGATCAGACAGAGTTACTTTCGCATATAATATTAGTAGGTAGGTATCTGGTAACTATATTCATTATATCAGCAAATTTTGTTAGTGTGACTAATAAAATTACAATTTTTGATATTATAAAATTTTAGTAGAATGTTCTACGTAGCTATTTAGTTTAATACGATAATATATGAATGTTCTGGTATTAATTAATATTAAACAAAATTATTGTAATACTCGACGAATTACCACCTTGATTATAAATAAGTAGGCATATTTATGAAATTTGAGTATTGCTACAATGGGCACGATATCGATTATTCGGTAAATGTATTTATAAATAATTCATCCTTTAGGTAAAAGCGAGATAAGCTTCAAAGTAATCTGATATTCTTACTCCGCCAGCTGAAATATTTATTTAAGAATCTTTCGATTATTTTTCCTGAACGATCGCTCATCTTTATTCGGTATATTATAATTTCAAAACGACTGACGTCAATTGGCTTTAAGATTTAAATAGTGCTGTCTTTCACCGACTTGTTTGTGTTGAGGGGGATGGCGTTATATTCCGTTAACCTCTTGAGGGTCAGTCAGTAAGTCAGGGGTCGCAAGCGTTGTTTTATCAGCTTTTTGATCCGTTGGTAAACATATGTGGTGACTCGGATCAGGCATGTGTGCAAGGTCAAGTTATTTACTCCCAATATTACAGTTAGATCAGATTTAAAAGAGATGATAATGTGTCTGTGGCTGCCTGATGTGCCTGTCAGTACGCGACGAATACGTAAAGCGAATACAGTCTGGCCGATCGAAATTTAAATGATTGCCGCCGTTTTATTGAATACCAATATCGGATAACATTTTGCTTACTTCTCAGACCAAATTACAAAAACAATATACGAACGGCAAAGTTACCGGAACCTCAGCGCTCTGAATCCCAAGATTTTATCAAGATTCAAATAATTTGATATCGGTTTACTTCTTGTGTTTTTAAGCAAAACTTACCAAATATCTGACATTGTATGATTCTAATTTTCATGCTCAATCATATTTCGTTTTAAATCTTCTTCAAAAACCTACACAACAAATTATCCATTATGATTTCGTGGAACAATTTCCCTTTGAAAATGACGTTCAAACAAGAAATACTTTATATCTCTCGCCGAACAAAATGAAATCATCAGGCCTAAGAGCGTTGAGGGGCCGCGACTATAACATATTACCAGAAATTTACGTAATACTAACACCATTCAGACCCGCGGCGTCTATTACGAGATATGAAAAGTAAAACGTTTATAATACGAGCGAGAATGAAGTATGGGCGGAGAGAGAAAGAGAAAAGATAAGAAAATAATGCGCCCCCATATATCATGACAATCGCCATAATTCTAGTCGGCCGGGTTGGCCAGCCGCGACCCTCTTCAGCCGTGAATATCCTGAAAACATTTAACTAAGCAAGAATACCCGCCACGGCCGCTAACGTATTTACACACCTTCCAATTTATTTTCAATTCCATTTCATTTTGAACGATGTACAACATTATTATGTTTAATCTACATATTTATACAACGTTGTGAAAAAAAACAGATATCAACGCTAAGTCAAACGACCTAAGGTTGATAATAAAAATCTACCTCTAAGTAGTTGTAGTATAATTCTCGGTAAAAAAGTATACGTTATTTCGTTTGAATATTCTTTTTTTTTTCATTTTTGTTTTATTTATTAGAGAACTAGCGACCCGCCCCGGCTTTGCACGGATTAACAAATTATACATAAATCTTCCTCTTAAATCACTCTATCCATTAAAAACCCGGATCAAAATCTGTTGCGTAGTTTTAAAAACCTAAGCATACATAGGGACAGACAGACAGCGGGAAGCGACTTTGTTTTATACTATGTAGTGATAATGTTAAAAGTAAATAGTAGTAGGTAGTGTATTAAAAAAACTCGGCGTTGTGATCACTACACACAAAACTAAATATACTTGCGATATAGGTAATTTCGTTTTATGCCATGACCGAGGCTTGGCAAAACATAAACAGGTAAATATTACAATCACTAAATAAAGTCTTTAGTTTTTAATTTTAGTTTAAATTTTAGTTTTTAATTTTAGATAGTATATGGTGTTTGTTATGTTGCTGTATTTTTGAGAAATAAATACAATACACGTTAATTTAAAAAAAAAAGTCTTGCTGAAAGTTTTAGGAAAGGACGTGACTCCTATAAGTTATTTTAAAACTGATTAAATATAAACCTTTTTGATATTAACACTTGTTAGGAACAGATGATTTATTTATGTAGTATTAATCTTTGACCACCTTGTGTTACAGTGGATCGTAAATAGTAAAAGCAACCTTAGCCGATCGATACAGAATAAACTTAATATTTGGAAACGAGCTTGAGAGTGTAAACAGGCGATTTGTCAGGGTAAATAAATATAGTAGCCAATGCACTATTAATTCTGCAAAGTGATGGATGCCTACGCCAATAATTTTAGACGGATGCATCCATCAGGTGAATCGTGATTTAGTTCCGCTGAATACATTCTTAAAACTGCAAACCTCTGCATTATAACTGATATGTTTAGTTTAAAAATAAACTGTTATACCTAAGTACATATTCATAGTTAATCTGAAGAGTAAAATAGCGATTATCTACGACTATTGATATCACATCAGGGTGCAAGGCACTCGCCAGCATAAACTTCCGGTTTATTGGTGTGCATGAGACGTACATTGAGTCGTGTTAATACAAAATCATAATAAGATCAAAACCATAACAAATTGGTTAATCAGAACCGACCTCCAGGTCTGGTCTTTAAAGGGTACCTCAGACTAATAATGTATGAATTAGTGGGGATTTATCCGCACCTGTCCTGAGCGTTTTGATGGCACTTATAAATTTTACACAAGACTGTAAAAAGAGTTCATAAAAATCCGAGCCCGTTATGAGGAAATATGAGGAAGTTAGCGCAACGTTACTAAAATAAAATCCTCAATGAGCATATAATTATGTATAGGCAGGCGTGGCTCACTCCGCGATTTCGTCGCTTTGCTACAGGTAGCTAAAAGTACATCCGTTCCACACCATTTTTGGTGGCTAGCCATAAGCCGCGCGTGGCGCTGTCGCCACCTAGCGGCCATATCTGTGCTGATCGTAACAGGCGCGTTTTGTTAGAGAGTGAGTCTTCTGTACCTAGTACTATTATTTATACTATTATTTATTCTGTGGTATAGGTATACATACATGCAAGAGTGAACGTTGCAACATTTGGTCACGTAAAGAGGAAGCAACCTAACTACGTGTTGCAAATTTAGCAGTCCAACTTTCCAACGCCGGTCAAAAATGCAGAGGTAACATTATGATTGTCAACTATCTGAAGACCATTTTGAGAAAAAGGTGAAGTGAAAAATAAATAAAAAGACAGTCAACTGAAGTATATTTACTTTTTACAAGCTTTTATTTAGTTTCACCTGTCCCGTTGAATGTGTGTTAATCAAGTCTTGCAAGTTAAATTTGATCAACTTCCCGGTTTCTGATGAAGCTGGAAATTTGCATACATACGTAAGTCGGGTGACAATTCAATATTATGGTACCATCGAGCTGATCTAATGATGGAGACAGGAGGTGGCAATAGGAACTGTGATAAAACAAAGCAAACTAATTGTGGTTGGGGTTTTTAGACTTGTCTCGATGGGTTGTAGTTGCCTGTGGAAATAAAAGTAAAAGCAATAAAATCTTGTACCAAAAATTATTCATAAACTTATTCATTGTGTAGATATCCTAGGGCCTTCTAGTTTATTCGGTACCTAGTGATTCTGACTACAAAGCTGGATGTCCTGTATTCGAATCCCACTAAGGGCATTTAATCGTGTGATTATTTATCAATGACTTACGTAATGATTTGTGATCCACCATATAAATTTTTTGGTTGCACAGTTCACAGTAGATATATTTACAATACGAGTATGGTATACAAATGAATGCTCAGTAATAGGCTCCCGTTTGTAAGTGAAAAATTATCATTCTTATTGGAATAGTCATTTCGGACCGTCATCATTACCGTCGTCTATTTAACAAAACTAAGTATCTTTTTCATCGCAGTGCGGCGCCCTGAGTTCCCATTCATTGCGGTCAATTCGGCGTAATGTAATCAATTGTCGAACCAATAAAATAAATCAGTCGAGACAGTTTTAATTGATACCGTTCGGTATTAACTGCGTACAGTAACGGCACACTTGTGCCGCGTTATTATTGGCCAAGAACTGCCGGCAAAAGAAAAATGGTTGCTTTAATTATGAAGGTGTGTATGACAAGTTTTGAGCCCTTGTCGATGTATGGTTTTTCGATATACTTTTTGTATTTTTCAGACAAAACGTCCAAAAGATCCCTTTATTTCGGCATTTGTTCAAATGGTATCTTAACGGAGTAATTAAATATGTAAAGTTTTTTTTTTACAAAAAGTTAATATGTAAATGACTATGAAAAATAATAATTTAATATCTTCAGGCCATTCCAAATAGATTTCTGCAGTAAATAATCCCGAAAACTAACAGTAGTCATTTAATTATAATAGATCCAATAAATAACTTTTTTAAATTAATGGATCTAATATAATTTCATTAACGTCATAAATTTTCCTGAATAGAAACTTATAAACATACAAGATACTCATAGCATCTTGATATATTAGATAATTGTTACTTCCGTATAGTTGTATACCTACCAAGTATATTCCGGAGAAGAGATTGGCTTTGCTTGGCATGTTAGAGTGACGGCTGGATCGGATTGCGTAAATACTAGACTAGATATATCGGCGTCCTACTAGTGCTTTACTCAACTTACACTGGTCAAATATATTACGACATTTAGTAACAGGAATAATAAAAAAATAATGTATTATTAATAATTTCATTGCAATGGCGTTTAAGGAAAATGACGATGCTTCACACACAATTAATTATGCAATTAACGCATACTCGTAGTACGAGGGGAGGCTGAAATATTCGCGGCCTAAGCGAGAAAAAAAAGAAAAAAAAATATGGTACATTTTTACCCGTCTCTTTGGCAGTTTAAATATTGCCGCCATTACTAGCGATTATTAACGATTAAAATTAACATTTACTTTAATACTCTCTTTCATTTTTTTTTCTAAGGCTGCAAACTTTTCAGCCGCCCCTCGTACCTATATCTTTGTTAAATTTCTCATAGTGTTTCAGTGCACCTTATCCACCCTAAGGTAAGGCAAGGTCCAAACCAAAAAAGAGTACTGTATAAAGCGAATAAACAACAAATACACCCTTCCAACCCTTCAACATGTACGTACATAAAAATATATTTTTATTTGATTATTTATTATAAAATAAACACTCATGGAGGATTTACAATATAGCCGCATGGTATTTATTTTAACGGTAAATATTTATTATATGCACGACGGAAAACAGTATGTGAAAAACACATGTGAACTTTTATCGTGCAGTTAAACTGTGCCCAAAAAGTGTCAGAAATATCACATCGCATTTCACGCAGACTACCAAATCACACAACGAAATAAATAACATCTTTCGGTATTTAAATCTGAATCAAAATAGCTCTGCGTATTCCATTACCACGAAGTGAATGTAATGTGTGGACGAGTTCCTGTTGGAATATTTGACTCTCATTATTTTTTGCAACTTTAATTATTTAATGTTGATTTTATTCTCACGATGGGTCTTGATTAAAAAGATGAAGCGCCTATGATGGTGGCCTAGCGGTAAGAGCATGCGACTTGCAATCCGGAGGTCGCGGGTTCGAACCCCGGCTCGTACCAATGAGTTTTTCGGAACTTATGTACGAAATATCATTTGATATTTACCAGTCGCTTTTCAGTGAAGGAAAACATCGTGAGGAAACCGGACTAATCCCAATACGGGCCTAGTTTACCCTGGGTTGGAAGGTCAGATAGCTGTCGCTTTCGTAAAACTAGTGCCCAAGCCAATTACTGGGATTAGTTGCCAAGCGGACCCCAGGCTCCCATGAGCCGTGGCAAAATGCCGGGACAACGCGAGGAAGATGATGGGTCTTGATTAAAAAAACGATTATATGCAATAGACTTGAAAAGACATACCAAGTGGTACGGGTTCAAAAAAACGACGAAGCGCTTCGAGAAAAGGTAAGTAGTGCCCTTGCTCTTCGCTTGTGGCGGGAGCACGACATTGCCCTCAGATTCCGACTTTGAGTAATTTTCAGCGAGTGTTGTTGTTAGAGTGTTAGTTAGTTAATTACTTTCCTGAGAATTTTTCGAATTCGATTACAAATTATAACTTTTAACGGGTCTATCGCGAATTAGTTTTGTTTACCTGTACCTATTTCTAACTTACTTTATTTTGACTTATCGTCAACTTGGAGACCAAGTTATCAAGATGTCAAAGCCATAGGGTCTATCTTCGGATCTGTTCGCGGATGTTGTGAGTGTTGTGTGTCGTACTGATACTGATTTGTGATGTTTACCTTAATTTTTTTATAGACTTTCCGGGTAGTTACACAAATATACCTATAGTCTATAGTTCGGTAAGAGAAGAGTCATGGAATGTAGTGGGCCCCATACATTCCACAACTCTTCTCTGTCGGCATAAAGTCTATTTGTATCTCCATTTTGACATTTTTCTGGGACATCAGTCATCCGCAAACAATACCAGTGGTACCGGCATCGAAACGTCGAAAACAAAGGTAAACAAATTTATTAAGTGATTATGATTAAATGCGTGTTCAAAACGCGAAAGTTTTAAATGTCAATGAAACATATTTCCAAATAACCTGAAACAATTTTTAAAGCTATAGCTTAAAACGGACTATGTTTTTTTTACATTAGAAATGCAGTCTCACCAATGCACCTCAAAAGCAGTGGTAAGGTGCAGGCGGGCAATTTCGACTGCGGGTAAATTTCAACTAATCGAAATATCTTACATGTTTTACATTATTAACTAGAGTATGACAAAACCATCTTTTTCGCTATCTGGACATATATGGCACTCTATTTAATAATGTAATTCTACCTACATCTATTAGCCTTTTCTTATCCACGTGCAACTGGATACTTAGTTAATTTAATTTGCCAGTTGACTTATTTAAAGTCACACGATACATTAGGCCCGCAAACAACAGCAGGTAACAACAAAACAGTATTTGATCCTGCCATTGCATTGATTGAGTGAAGCGCGGGGATAGCTGTTTATTTACTTATCGGCTCAATTAACGAATACGCTCCAGCACATTATCGATTCAAATCGGAATCGGAGCTCTCCCACGTTCGCCGATTTCCCGTGAAAACTTCATAACAGTGTTGACTTTACGCTTGGAAACTGATCGCGTAATGGCCTTTGTCGAGCACAAAAAGCGACTGATCCGGTCCAGATCCGCTTTGTATAGTCCGTTTGCTTTAGTCAGTTGACAACATAATTATCGACTGTTGTGTTGCAGCCGGTCAACGCACCGCGTGGAAATAGACTCGACCGCGACCGTCGCGGGCCGTATTGACATGTTAGCAAAGCGACCAGCAAGAGCATGGCTTCTAATTGTGCCTCCTACAATCTGCTAACAGTCTGCTGCGGACTTGGTGTTACCAGATGCTAAACACGAAAATCCTGGCAAAATTTCAGATCTTTTAACAAAGTCATGCATGCCACGCAAATAAATTTATAAAACGAATTTTAACACTTTTAATTAACTAAACAGTATTATTAGATCACTCTTGTTGAAATAATGTGTGAAAATGATAAAAGTTCAAGTTAATAAGTTAATCTCATCTAATATTATTCCAAATTGGGTTTAGTGCTCTATTTACTTGTCTAATTTTCCTGAAACACTATCCGTTTCCGGTTGAAATCCTGACAATAAGTTACCAAAACTCTTGCATCTGGCAACCCCTCACGTATCAATGATAATTTGTTATCGAAGTCACTCATAAGACTCGTTCAATATTACTGAACTACTGGATAATAATGCAAATTAGTGACTATTTTATACTTAGCCGTTAAACGTCTTGTTATTTATTGCAGTAAACTGCAAAGATAACTGACCCCTGCTAACTATCTATCAGTTACTATCAGTTAATCTATAAAAAGAGTGTCAATAGAATTTATAGCGTGTTAAATTCATAAGTTTAATATCAAATAATAATTCCAAATTGCAATAAATGCTTCTCTCTAGTCAGATTTGGGGCGTTCTTGAAACTACCAAATCAAATCAAGCGAATCTATTCACTTACCAAAGTAGGTAATGCACTCGTCTCATCCCACTATACCGGCTTGCACTTTGCACTACGACCGCGCATTGTGAGTCCAGCCCATCGCTACTAGATGGCGTTAAAGAAAACATCCAAGCCTCAGGGAAACGTAAAATTCCGATACCAACCGTTCCTCTAGATGTCGCTCAGTCTCCTTCGGTCACTCCAATCAGGCAAATGGCTATGTCATGTAATTTTCAAGGCTGAGATTTAAAAGCAATCAACATAATAAAAGGATTTATTCCTCTTTCACTTTATAATGATGTCAGAGTCCATTATTATTTTACTCTGTTAGAATATTTATCAAGCGTCTTCTATTTTTTTGCTTATTATTTGTTCAACCTTGTATTGTTTCATAGAAAATATATTTTTGACAATAGCTTGTCAAAATTCCATTTCAGAATTAATCATATGTCCAACGTACCTACATGTGGTATACACGTGTGGTGTCTGGTTGTGCTTTTTTTGGGAATCATTGAGCTACGTTTATACTACCATTTTTAAACAATTTCTGGCATTTTTTTTAAGCAATATTTTAGTTAACTAATTACCTAATAGGGTCAAAATTTTGTTCGTTTTTGTTTATAAAAATATGATGTAGTACATTTATATCAGGGAAGTTCCACGTACAGTCGATTTCACGAACATCTATACAAGCAGTGTTCCAAAAATATATTTACAAGCCTCTAAGGCATTGTGAATAAGGTCGTCTATTATGTGGCGTTCCATGCCTAAAAAGTTTTTTTCGTCTTGTTTCAAAGGAGCAAGGTGCAAAAGTTTACACATATCTTTGACGTCGACTGTACATACTAGAATAAATATCTATTGTTACCATTTTATGCGTGTTCACACTACAAATTATAATTAGTATGTAACTGCGTCGAGAAAGAAATACAATACGACACTTTTTTTGTTTTCAACATGAATATATCGTTGCACAGTGGGCAAAAACAAAGTAGGTACGAACGTAAAATGAAAAAAGAAATATTTTAGTTTAGGCAAGCACCCATATATATATAATATAATACTGATCTAATAATTGCATTTAAGTTTTTTGTTACAAATGTTTTCAGAAATCCCTTCTGTTTGATTTAAATAAAGTTTCTAGCGAGCCCAAACATTAATATGTATAAATTGATAGCACTATCTATGTATTTAGTGCTCAAACAACTGGTACATAATATTATTGGAATATAATTATAATTGGAATATATGTATTATGTTTATTTATATGTGATGAAAAAAAAAAGAGTGGCCGCTGTAAAGTGTGAACACGTCTTTATAGGGATAACAAAAGACGACGTCGTTTCTAAAGGAGGACATTTTTGGATGGTTGTTGGAACATTTTTGTACTAGCGGTTCGTCATTCGACATGATAGCGCGCATGTTATTTTAGATGAAGTGACGGCTGACACATGTCAATTCGCGCGCGATTGATTATAATTAGACGAGCGTAGTCAATAGGTACCTGAGGCAATTTAATTTTAACCGCAGATCTAGGCATGCAACTATAGGTACATTCTTCTGTATAGGTTAACCCTTTTTACAGCACACTACATATGATTCATGCATATTTAATTATTTACCTACTTATTAAATATTTTTATTTACACTTAGAATATTTGCAACTAATCCCTAATACATTATAACAGAAAGAAAGAACAAAGTTTGTTCGACATTTAAAGATCTTCAGGTCTAAATAAATGAGTGGGATAGGATAGACCCTTTTGTTTCAATCTGTTTCACTTTGCAGTAATTACAAAGTTAATAAAAAATTACGATATTCCGCGCCTCCTTCCAATGTTGAAAATGAACATTTTATGAAACAAACCAGCCTAAGTAATAACCGCTTTAAGATGGATATTTTTCACATTTAAGCACGACTTGGCTTATAAAAAGTAACTTGCTATACCAATCTCGGTTCATCTATTATTTTTGTCCTCAATAAAACAAAACGACTAACTTGGTTATTGTTGATAACGTTTGGAATAACCTATAGAAAGAAGAAAGTATAGATTCTTGGAAATGCTTACTGCTCGCAGGAGTGAGCGTAATGTACTCGTTATTTAATGAGCAATTTTCATGCACAACTACTTCAATAATTCAAAAAGCATTTGTTTCTGACATCGTACGTGACTCAAGAAATTAGTGCCGTAAGTTCGTATTCACATAACTGTTCCGTAATACTGGCCACTCTATTTGGTCTGTATTTTTAATGAAAGAGTGACCTTTCACTTGGTAAAAAACACAAAGTGCATTCAATTACTTGAGCGACGTGGAAACGTTTTAAAATATCACTAAGTGATGTTGATATTTAGAGTTTGGGAATAGTTAAGATTCCAGAAGGGGAACTAATTAAGGGGAGGAACAGTTTGAAGACTACTTTTTAATCGTTGTTCGTTCCGGACAATTGTCAACAGAATTCGCCGTCGTGTTTTAGCTTGAATCTTAATTGAAAATTCAATCATTTATTCATCTGATCAGAGTCGTTAGGGCTCTTTAATGGATCGCGTGTTTTCTAACTTTATTTTTACTTGCACGTAGGTAATATTATTTGTGTTAGTGGTTAAACACTAACTTTTTGATCGTATTGAAATGGTGGAAGTAGGTACTATTTTCTTTTCAATCGCGAATTATTTAGCTAGTACCTACGCATGATCAAATAATCGAAGTTCTTAAGGCAGTGTCGGCAATAAGCACGTTCACCACACGCTAGTGATATTCTTTTATTGCCACCGCATCTACATGATGAAACCGTACTCAGCCGAGCGTGTTCGCAATATTTATTTTACCTTATAATAAAATAGGCAAACAATCTAGCAAAATAATATTCCCACCAGAGTTGTAGTCTGAGAAAAAACAAAAGGTGAGAAAAAGTGCATTTGAAGGGAGCTTATTGAGTTTCCAATAACGTGTGATAATGAAGTGGGTGAGTAATATTACGTTCGTGAGCCCACTGTGCTTCATCTCATATTTATAACTTTATTTCTATCGCCCTATAGCCGTGCACGTGCTCCAAGCAAAACTTATTTATTTATACGAAAAGGAAACCGTATATTCTAATATAGGTTTGGGTTGATGAACGACTTACAGATACCGATGTAATTTGTTTTATGCTTATTTATTAGAATCTGAAGAATGAAGTTAATAAAACGCTTGTAATGTAAACATTAGTTACTTAAATATTTCAATTCAGAATTACCTATATAGTTCATTTGTATATTTCCTTACTTCTATGGAACTAACAAAGCATTTTTGACACTGTGTTTGTTTATCTTCGTTTTTTACATCAGTTTCTACTCTAAAACAGTGTTTTTGTTTGTGTAAAGGGTTAATAATAATAATCCTAAATCTTGTTAACGAGCATTTGATACAGTACAAAATGCTTCTTTGAAGATACCTAATATAACATCATAAAAACTCTATAAAAGCAACAGGTAAATATTAAACGACAACGTTTAATACATAATTACTCAATAATTGTTTAATTTACGATGATGCTATAAAGCTCAATTTTGTGGAAAACTAATCAAAATCCGTTAGACGATAATTTAGTATGTACCCAACAAATAGTAGGGAGTGTCTAAACAAGCTCTGTGCTAGCAGATTTAGAAGTTAGTCGTTCATATTAGGTAGTGAGGACTGGGCTATAACCGCGAAAATCGAAGTTCGCAAATTGAGGGCATTTTTCTCTGTCACTCTAATTACGCCTTCATTGGAGTAAAAGAGAAAGATCCCCGCAATTTGCGAAAAACGGTTTTCGCGGTAGCCCCTCTAATATGGATAAAATTGCGTAGTGACCACGTAGTGTCAATAATTCGGAGTTCTAAAATTTTTCTTTTTTGTTTTATACAGGGTGTCCTTAGCCATTGGACACACGAAGGGTAACTTCTCAGGAATGCTCTAACACTAACAAATGATAAAAAAATACGTTTTCAAACATAAGTTATTTCCAATTACCTCAGGAGCTACTAACCCATGTATACAGGCTGCTCCAAAGTAAAAAATCTTAATTTGGTAATTTCTTCGCACCGCTAAAAATTAAGTAGGTACCTACATAATAAATAGGTAATGAAAATCAAAACGAAGTAAACATTGAAAAAAAGTGTGAATAGATATTCTCAACTAATTTTTGTGCTAAATATATATTTTATGGGCTATAATTATTTTTCAAAAAGAGCATCGTTGTGCCAAGAAGACATTGACCCAATATTTTCATACAGCGGCCGGCAAAGAAATTTAGAAAATAATTGCCGCATGCAAAACACGTCTAAGAAAACATTTTCACAAATGTGAAACAATAAGTGCTATCGCAGCTTTCAAGCGAAGCCAAGAACTCAACCTTTGTGAGAATTTATTTCATTCTTATGGCACTATTATGCCGTTCTCAGCTACACAACATAAATAATAATGCGGAGCGTTATAGGGTCATTACAGAGCGAACGGGCCTTGTGACGTAAAGACCTTCTCCACTACGGGCGCTATCCTACTGAAGAATTATAACAATAGTTATTAACTGCGTCGCGAATATAATGTTATAATAGCTATCATTGTGTTTCAGTAAAATAAATTAGCTTAGCCTTTAAATTCAACACGCTTGGCCTTTATTTCATTATGCCGTCTTATTTTATGATATTGTTTGTACATATGAATATTTTTCAGTATTTAATAATCTGATCTTTACAGTGGCAATGTTTTATTTTTTATTTGAATAAATTTCACCGATTACTGCACGGCTATTTGGACTATTAGGAGCTAAAACATTATAAGTTATAACAATAACAATTCTCTTTCCTATGTATCCCTCAAATATATACGTTTGTTTAATAAGTTATCATTGTTAAAATAAAACAGAAATGTCTTAAATGTAAGCCTGTTGAAGGTATAGAACGAACGATGTAATTACACCAATTGTATCATTCGAACCCCGACACTTAACACGACGTTCCCCACATGCAGCAGCACTTTAAACCTGCACTCATAGCTTTATCCATATCGGCAAGACGGCGAAGTGGGGTAAGCCCGCCTCAACACCCAGTATCTGCTCGCCTTTGCAGCCCATTGAGGGCGCGCTGAAAGCGGGGTCATTACCTAGAACAAAAGCACGAATGCCGCTCAAACTCTAGCATAAATCGGACCCTGTTTGCTCAACGTGGTAAAGAAAAAACGCAGCCATTTTGAAAGGGCCGTCTGAAAGGACGCGCGGACCTTATACGTTTACTACGTCGTTAGGAATATATTTATTACAGGCTTTTATTCGTATTGTTTAGTTACCTTTCAATATTTTTTACACTGAAAAAATGGTATTCGTATATCGTGACTTTCAATATTATAAGGTACAGTCAGCATCAAAAGCAGCATCGGTATCTAAAAGTACAATTATCTAATAGTTAACTTGAAAAACAGAGATATGTCTCTAATATTAAACGAGCAATTCTTTTATATTTATTTGTTTATATATATTAAGTATATTTCGGGGATCTCGGAAACGGCTCTAACGATTTCGATGAATTTTGCTATAAGTACCTAAGGGGGTTTTTGGGGGGAAAAATTGATCTAGCTAGGTCTTCCTCTGAGAAAACGCGCATTTTTGAGTTTTTATATGTTTTCCGAGCGTAGCTCTGTCTCCCAGATATTGTCTCTGATATGTAGAACAATTAGACTGTGACAGATACTTTTGAACTGCGTATATATGGCGAGTTGTTTAATCCGCTACTATTGATGCTGACTATACTAACTTCTCTCCTGCCCGCGACTTTGTCCGCCAGGAAATTATTAGAATGTACAGGTAGTACCTTAACTCACCCGATTAGTAGGTACCTAGAACAATTTTAATTAGAGATTAAAATTGTTCTTTAAAATGTATTTCTATCTCATAATCATTTTTGTATTTCACATTCGACAAAAAATTGGTAAAAACTGTAAAAACAGCATATTTTAATATTTCTAAGCAATTTAGAACTAACTATTTTTTTTTAAATAATAGTTTGGTAACAACATATTTTATAATGAACAAAGTTATAAATACACGAAATCATTCCCGCACACAATCTAGGTATTGTAGGCGTATGCTCATAATCTAAGTCTTAAGCCAAATTTTAGGTTTATCTAGTTTTTTTAGAACGAACATTCAATAAATACGCTTCAAATGAATATTCTTTAAACACTTATAAGCTATGCATAGAGATGGCGGGGTATCAAACTAATCCCCTATAAACCTTGGAATCCAAATAAATCGCAGAAGCCCTTTATCATCCCATCGGCGCCATTATAAAAGAATAACCGTATCACACTGCAAGCGATGCATCGCTACATCCATTTGGCGGTGTCAGGAGCAGTTGCAGTTGATACAAGATTTGCTAACAATTGAATATGGCAGTAAATCAGCCGATAGCGGGACCGCCTGACCCGGCATGTAAATCGCTGCTGCTGTGGCACCGGCTTAAGTACCGGCGTAAGGCAAGAGAGTTTGACATTCATGTTTTATCAGTCAGTGTCTGGTCTCTTTGGTTTTAACGGCCTTGCAATTACGATTATAATTATTCTTTATTTACAAATCTATATTTATATACTAACCATTTGCTTTGTCTACTGAATTATGTCTATGATAATTAATCACTTCTGATATTTATTATAGCCATGATTGGCTGCGAGTGCTGATCCTATAGAAACTATTTCGATAAGTAAATTTTTCATTTCCATGTAATATGAATGTAAACCACTACGTTTTTAAAATAGAATGACACGCAAAATTCATTCAAGAATAAGAAAGTGCCATTAAACAACCATACTTAAACGCAACTTCTTTCTTACTTTCTTCATAATCTAGATTTTTTTATAATGTACAACAAAGATTGAAATAAAGTTCATAAAATCTAACAATCACTTATGCCTTACATCATTACCTGAGACTGTTTTCCTATTCTGTACGTGATACTATATCTGTTTTTGTGTTTCAAATATGTTTCCTTTTAATTAGAACACCAATCAGTATAAGTGGGAATCGTCTTTCCTTACAAATTGCATCGCATCTCAAGCTTATCGCTTACACACAAAATGTCACAATACTTACTAGACAGTCTTGGAATTACAGACCAACCGAACATCCGCGCGTATTTTCCGTAATATGACGCGACTCTCGTTAAACTAGACTCGAACCGAGTATATCGCATTTCGCATTAGACATAATCGAGACACATGTTCCGGTGCTGGCGATCGCAGCCAGGCGAGCGTAGAATTTATGCTTGTTGAGCGTGGTTGAATAAAATTTTTCCATTGCTTTAAAGGGTTTTTTAAATGAACCGTGAAATGTTATACCGTAGGACTAAGGAACTGTCATCATGCTTAAATTTCAACTTACTTATTAGTCTAAATAATGCAGTTTAAATTGAAAAAGACTCCCAAATGTATTATTTATTCCAAGGCCTTATGAAAATGTAAATGTAGTGTATGTATTTATACTCTTTCTGTTCATTGAGATAAAATTGTAACTATCTAAATTAATAAAAAAATCGTTTAAATCAAACACTTCGCCACTTAAAATTGCTATTTTATTTTGATAATTCTAAAACAGTTCAATATTTTTAGCATCTGTTCTCTCGACATCAACGACAGCTCATAACGAATGAACGAATAGACAATTCAGAATCATACATCCATGTGCATAAAGCAGATTGCATCCGTCTTCACAGTCTGGAGAGAGACTGTTATGTTTATGGAACCGACGCGTTATCTGATGTTAGTGTATAAATCATCGACTCTGACATTTAAAGCAAACGTGATGACTCGTTGACAACGCAAAGGGCGGACCAATTAGTCATATCTTTTATTGTTCAGAATGGAATAGTTAATTTAATTCAGATTGTTTCAATTACAACTGTATTAACTAATAAATTACATCTAAGGAATAGATTTTGACATGCACATTGCGTTAATGCCACCGCGATGTACATATTTGTCAATATGTTCATAAAATGAGTGACGAATTCAAAGTCATGTTTCATCGCAGCAGTAGGTAATGCAATATCTCTCATTGCAGCAAGGAAATTGTCAGTGTCAGCTCCCGCGTCAAGGCCAATGCAATAATATCGCAACAGTAATACAGCTGCAGTTGACATCCGAATGTCACCTTCAATGGAAATAGAAATAAATGACAGCTAAAATCAGGTACATACATTAATGGTTACTGGTTACAGATTAACGAGCCCTTTCTCAGTCGAGTTAGCTCCATATAAACCGTCATTATAACAACGTCAACAGCACCTGTTGCCTCTAAAATACATAACCCTTATTGACTATGTTTAGAGTTGGTTCGCATCGTAAACATCTTGAGCACTTTTCACTGTAAGATCCTATTTGATGTGACGTAGGAACTGCCCGCGACTACAGTTGGTTGGGCATACGCCAGATTACTCTTTTTGCTCAGCACATGAGACGTATGCTTCCTTCGCGACAGTCTATGTATCGCACATTCTCTCTAGGAATGAGACTCTGAATGCGTGGCTGCGACGCGACGTCCACAAATCAGTAGCCACTTTGTTCTTTCACGGTCGCAAACCATTCTCTGCCGAGAAATCGTTATTGATCTATTTTAAAAGTGATTACTGTCCGTTTGTCTCCCATTGTTCGATTTGGTTTCTGACGACTGAATTTAGAATAGACATATTCATTGTAAGCTGAGACCGTAAGACTTCACGCTTAATGTGAAACTAAGTGGCGACCAATTATGTTGAACTTTTGTTCTGTTTTCTTTTTCCGTCGAGAGAATGGTTTAAATGATCAAGTTTTTCATAAAGTTGCAGGTGGAATTTATTTTGTTTGTTAAGAAAAGTTGTTTGCCATCTGCTTAAGAGGTAGTTTGTCATATTTTATAACGTTATTGTTTCAGTTGTTTTAGGGTTCCGTACCTTTGTTTTAGCCTATTTAGCCTTTGCTGTTCTACTGTTTCTCTTTCAGTGAACTGTTCTCTCATGAACCGTACTTGTAGACTGAAGAAATCTCAGAGTAAAAAAGTAGTAAAAAAAGGAAACATTGACGTGTTTTTGGCTTGGCAGGGAATATGACCTGGCAGATTGTTTTTCCATTAACTTATTAAATAGTATACTTACACAATAGTGTAAAAGAATATTGAACTCTTAAAGGTCTGCACAATGGTGCCTCCGACGGGGCCTGGCATTCCTGGACGCTGACTACTGCCTTATGCATCAGCGACGCACAATAAATCCCATTTATAGGTTCTGGGCGAGGGTCTAATTCAAATTCAGATTGACTACCTAAAAGCTTTCCTTTACATGGAAAAGGAAATGTCGTACGTGTTAGCGTCTGCTTACGATTGCGTACTTGAATTTATTGGTTTTTAGCGATTGTGTCTGAGAACTACAAGTTAGTAAAGTATGTAGGTACTGATTTATTGAGAAGGAATATATAAATATATATGATAAAGTCAATACTGGAATATTTATAAAGGTACTATGAATACGAATATATTCTATAACACTTAGCGGTAAGGACTATGTGACTTTCAATTCTGGTCGCAGGTTCAATTCCTGGCTTGTACCAATGAGTTATTCGTAACTTAGGAGAGAGTTGTTTAATTTCGTAAAAACTAGTGCCTACGCTTTCAATTCTTGGGATTAGTTGCTAATATGAGCCTAGGATCCGGCTGCCATGATCCGTGGCCGGTGGCAGAAAGCTGGGACAAGACAAGGATGTCGAGACATTATTAATTTATGTAGATAAATGTACAAAGTATTTAGTAATAAGCCACTTATTTAATGATACAACCTTTTTTTGTATCTACTACTGTTAATAAAAAAAAATATTTAAGCTGATATTATTCAATACGTTATATCAATAACCAGATACGATACTGTGTAAGGATCTATTACTGTGAGAAAATAACGTAACCCGATTTCTTCCATTATTCATTAAAGTCTATTCTCGCACAGATCAGTAATAAATCTGTCTTAATTAGATCTAAAAACAAAAAAAAACCGTGGTCAGTAACGATAGGTATTTTTATGGCGATCATTAAGTTCATTTGCTCTTGCCCTACAATAAATTCTGCTTCTAGATTTTGGTCTGACTCTCCTCACAGACTGACGGCCCAATTAGAATAATTCTTATAAGATGTCACGCCGATACGATACCGATCTGTCACTGTCAAAAGTTACTTTTCGTGGAATAAATGTCACTTCTGACACTGACAGATCAGTATCCTATCGGTGGTGACATCTAAGACATCTTATAAGCATTGTTCGAATGGGGCCGTGAGTATACCTACACCTATTTTCAGACACCAACTCAATTTCAAATTCCCTTCGATTCAAATAACATTATACGTACCTGCATTAAAGTTTTCAGTTTTTAGTGGCACTATTTACAGGGGGAGCACAGTTTGCAAGACATTCTAAAACTTGGAAAAGAAACTGTCTCAAAGAGCCGGCCTCCTTAGAACGGCACTGCTAGAAACTTGCGCAATTCTCAGACGCAATAAATGGTACGATCAATTGCTTGGCGTACGTGGCTACTTGGAAAAAAAGGAACGCTTCGCAACTGTTTCATACCATAAAGAATTATAAAAGTGCGGTGTAAAATTCGCGATAAATTCGCACTGGATCGCGGATTTAAGTTAAAGTTACTACTATATCAGTAACATGTTAATGGAAGATGTTTTGAATGAAATAATTCCTTGAAAAATGGCATAACCCTAAATGGCGTCGTTCAATGGTTGATGCATATTTATGTTAAGTTGTATTTATAAGTTGTTATATAATGAAATTTGTATCAAAAAAAATAACAAAATAAGATTCCTATACAAACATTGCCCCTTTCCGAAGTCTATTAAAACACTGTCCTCAACTTTCCCAAACCCGAAACATTAGCATTTGCACTTAAGGCACGTGTATGCAAAGTTTCAAGACTCCTTTATTTGTAAAAAGCCTTCGACATTACGCCGACTGCTTTCTTCTCATCCCAATCACGGCGGCGCGGCGCACTCTCTGCCGGCAACCGGGTTCTTTAAAAACGAGACAGCTCACTCCAATGCAACCACTACCACTGGTTTCTCGAATACACTTAATATTTTTCAGCAGTCCTTAAATATATATTCCTATCGAACCCGCAACATAAGCACAGATTATAATATAATAGACATAAGTTCAATTTAATTAACCACAGTTGACGGCATAATTTGAAGTTTTTTTAGCGTTATTAGTGTTACCTACTCAGCCCTAAAGAAGAAATCGGCTCAAAATATAATTATAACCACGTGCCTAAAAAAAAATGTCGTTGTAAACTAATCAAACGAATAAGTAAATGTATTATTAGTCTAATTTTAAGATTATATATTGCAATATTGGTTTGAATAACAGTTTCCAGTTACAGTTTCCATTTATTTTCCATCGGTACTTAAGGTTTACTACGTTAAAATATCATACATGGTTCGCTTACCGCATCGGGTTTTCGTTTCAGCTAGGACAATGGAAAATAAAAGAGGAAATTTTACATTTCTAATTCAGCTGCACGAACTCTCGCCGCAACTCTCACAGTACCCTAGTATGGGTTTTACAATACAAGTACTTACTCCAATATTGTTTGTATGGGTTTCTGCAACTCTCTGCTACTTTGAGGCCTCCGTTTTAAGCATTTCAGCGAACAAACAACCTTTCGGTTAATTAAAGCAGGACAACGTTGTTAAATGAAAATTAAATAGGCTTCTAATGACGCTACAAGGCTCGGGTTCATACGTACTGGCTTATAAACTAACTATGCCTACTCTCTGAGAAGTTAAACGTCATGTTTTCAAGTTAATTAATTGAATCTCTCGTTATTTCCTCAGTTCTATATTATGTAAATAAAAATATTACTCTGCTTATCCACTGAATAGCGTAAAGTTCAATTAGCGACAATAAGAGTAAAATATACAAGTTATAGTCGATAATGGGTCTGTCTGTATGTATATATGTGTATTTAGGAGGAAATCGCAAAAAGTTTTGTTCTTTTCACATATTATGTTATACCTTGCAGATATAAATACAAAGATGTAAATGCCTTCTACATTTGAATGTAGGTATATTTTTTTAGTAACGACCGCAAATACCCCTCATTTATGATGCAAACAGTGCGTAACATTTGACAGCCCATCTAAATCATGAACACACGAGTGACGTGCATGCGGCTGTCAAGTCAGTAGGCCATAATATCAGATTAGACCCGGTACAGTTGCATATAATAGCAGCTATTTACGATCGACCGCTTTATAATTATTTACTAAGTCAAATTTTATTATATTTCAAGACTTTTACTTACCTGAAATCATTTATTCAAGTACGCAAAATGTCATTTAAATTGTGACTAAGGATGTAAGGATAGACAATATACACGCCGTTGCATCCTACATAAATCCAAATTGTTCAACTTCGAACACATTAGAAATAGAGCGAGACGTTGATAAATATTAGGTATATTTAGGAACGTGACATTTGTTGCGCGTATTTTGAATAATGAAATACCTTCTAAAATGAAACAGTGTCACTGGTTTGCACAAACTAAAAGTACCTACCGACACATTTAATTTTGATTGTTTTAAAACAAAATGGTACCAAATTTAAATAAATAATGCACAACAGTTTTTGTGTTTTCACATAATTCATGAAATGAGATAGGTAGGTAATTTATTTAGGCATTATTGGATTAAATATGTATACCAAATATGCGGAAAATTACATATTTTTAATACAACTTAGTTAATCAGCATAAACTCCAATAATACTACCCATGATTTAATATTATTATAGGACGTATGTATTAAACATACAGACATATTTAAATATCTACTTTTTCATTATTGAAAAAAATGCTTAGATAACACGAAAACCGCACACAACGCCATCTATATCAATATCAGGTCACCAATATGCGATGCCCTCCTTGTGTCTCTGACAACTCCGCTCAAGGCGGCCATTGCAGCGACATTATAATATACACTTGACAAATACACTATACTCGCCAATTCGCCAAATCTTGTGCATTGTATGTACAGTCGACTACAAAGAGATGTATCCACTTTTTCACCTTACTGCCTTGTAATAAGGTGAAAAAATGGATACACCTCTTTGTAGTCGACCCTACATAGTTGATGAATAATGAATATTCACGCGACTCTTGCCAATATCAAGCAATACATATATGCCTTGAATGCCAACTCAAACTGTGACCTCAACATATTTTTAGCAATGTATTATAGTTTAAGAGGGAAAGTTATTTACTAAGAATGATTTCACTGCTCAATATTACTGCAGCAGTTTGAAAACGTAACTATTTCGAGTTTATGGGCTATGCTGTAATTAAGACGAATTTGTATTTACAAAACAACAAACCTCGACTGAAGGTAAATTCTGACGGTTACCTACCTATGCCGAAAATCCCGTCTGACATATAAGATCGCTTATCTAATGCAATGACAGAAAAATGAGTAATATAGTCGTCGAGAAATATATGCTGAAATAACAGGTCGTGTCGCGTTTTGGCGTGTTTTACGACGAAAAAGTTACCTTCAGAATGTACAAACAGGTGTGAAATAATTTGGCTATCTCCATGAACTCTTGATTTCACCAGTCGTAAAATTTTTACTCGAGAGATTTTATCGTTCGTCGGGTGGTCTAAAATAACCTAGTGTACTGTCGCTTACGTCTCTCGTCTGCGATGGCTATCACTGTAGTGCATGCTTTCAGACACCACCTGTTGGAGTCTTATTTATATCCTAGAACATAGATATAGAAACAGTATGATTATAATTTCAGTTTATTTTTCTTTTCAATTCTCCTTTCTTGAATATTATGAAAGTTAAAGTTATTTAACTCTTGATATTTATCCATGATAGATAATTTTTATTATGTCGCTTCGCAGTTATTTGTGAAATTATTTTATAAAATCATTCAATAAGCAATGCCTTAAAAAACGATCTTTGATGAAATGTATATATTTATGACTCTTTCATACTGAATCATACTGGCTCTGCACATTAATACTACGATGACGAAAGAGCACGGAAATAATTAGAGACGCTTTATCCAAGCAGATCGCATTCAGCATCGCATAATGAATGGAGCGTCACGGTACCGTCACAGGCGAAAGAATATAACGCCATAGACTCGCGGCCGCGCTGGTCACCCGTCAAAATACCGTACACTAGCATCGTTACTGCCAAATAATGCTTTGCAATATCCTTTCCCTAATTATAATCGTAGTCCAATAACACAATTAAAATATAGCAATTTCCACGATTTATATTCACAAACCTTAATGCAAAAATAAATCAAAACATCGCTTTAGGAAACAAATAAAAAAAATCTGATTCATTTGCCTACCTTGCGGAATCACTAAACACTCGCATCGCAATGAAACAAAAACGTGGCAAGTGTTTCCAACCACAACGGAAATCGATACGAGAAAAGTAAAAAACAAAATATTAAAAAATTTCAAACGATCCAAATCCTAGCTATCGGTATCAAAGCACGTCCAATCAAAACGAGGCATGACACTGAATGAGGACCTTTTCGATTTTGTGAATGGGCTCGCTAACTTATCGCCTCTTTATTTACTGATTGCTGTTTGACACCGGCGCGCTGCGGCGGGGTGGAGGCTCGCGCGGGGGCGGATTTGGTTGGCATTTTTATTTAATTAACTTTAACTGTTACGTTTGTGGCGCGGGAGGAGGTGGGAGGGAAACACAATGATGACTAATTTACGCGCGGTTCCAGTTGCGTTTTTATTTCCCGTCTCTATCGGAAGTGTTGCGCGGATTTTCATAACTCGGTTTAATTTGTTTTAGAGTTTCATAAAAATGTTATTTTGTTTGCTGCCTGCGAATATTTTCACTTTGCTAATGAAGCTGCATAAAGTTCGTGTCTAATTGAAAATGCAAGTGGATGAATACAGGCGCAAAGTTGTATACGCTTCTAGGGAAGTGAGCGAAAGATAAGGCTATAATAATTCTTCGTGAAATGCCATGAAAGTTCATAACTGATAAAAGTTGAGTCCCTTTTCAGAAATTTTAATAGAGATTTAATTTTCGCAAGTGCCCTAACTGTTGCTGATAACGGAACTAGTGCCGACGCCGCTGTCCCAGCACCCCTTAAACAATAGCCGAGATAACTTACGTTTAACGAAGCTCGCTAATACAACCAATCCGAACATCTAGATACTAATAAAGTACTTTTATGAAATTACGCTGCTGACTACTTTTAAGGAAAGTAATATATTTAATATTTATTTATTGATCCCTTTAACCACAGCTCTCCTGGCGTAAATTATTATTATTATCTAATGAGTCGTTGTACTTTTTTAATATCTTCGACAAGAAGGTTAACGTTTAGTAGGTTATGTATCTACTAAGAGTGCATAATAATCCCACTAACAAAATGTCCTTTTTGCAAAACGCCGTTTCTATAAAAGTCGCGTTAAAATGATGTCCCTCCCTTTTGCTACATCTTAGTTTTGTTGTAAAATTCCGAATTTTCAATTCGTTTCCATGTATACTAGCTTTCATTATTAAAAAATCTAGACTAAATTATAATTCTTCATCTTTTCATCTGTTCTTTTAGACATCTAAAACTAATATTTCGTGGACAGGACATATAACGAAAGGAGTACCTATTCTGTAAACTACTTTCGAGAAGGAACATTTTACGATAAGATGGATATTTTGTGAAAGGAGCTAAAATAAAACCAAAAGGGACGAGTTACTAAACCGACGACTTGCAAATGAATTTTAGATTTTTTTAAGGGATATTTTCAAATGAACCCGCGCGGGGGCACAGCTGGGATTGACGCCAGGATGATGATGATGATGATTTTCAAATGAAACATTATACCTTGTAAACTTCAACTAACACTGTAAAATTAGATATGAAACACTAATAATATTAACCGTGATAACAGTTCTATTTTAAGTTTAAGTATATTTCAATTAACTTTAACCACATTTGCCAGCAAGTGCGATATTTGATAGGTTCGATGGGCTATACTTACTTACCATCTTCGCGCGGCGCATGCAAGTTTGTAATTGAATAAGTTGGCGTCGTATTTCTGATAGCTTTTTTTATTTGCTTTTACTATTTTGTTTCATCAAACCGAAATCCAGCTGCTGCGGTTTTTCTAGTTGAAAAAAAAAACATTTTGTTAGAAATATTCCAGGTATTTTTTTACAAAAAAAACTTAAGCTACTTATACCTAGTGCACTTTCATAAATTAATATTTGAACAGTGAGTGCAGTGGATATAGGTACATACGAGTATATGTCGTAGTCACATTGTAAGATTCGGCATTTTAAAAACGGCGTCGTCATTTTACAAACGAGAAACTTTAGTGAAACATTAACTTTTATTGCGCTCAATAGTGTCAACGTAAACGTGATTGTTGTCTGTTGATGACCATGGTTTTCTGTTTTATCAATTTATACACTGTATTAACTTTTTACCGCACCAATAATCCTCACGGCCACCAAAATGTCAAGGTCACCCAAAACCGAAGAGCATCCCACTATCCACGTGGTCTTGTCTGGCCTACCCCAGCGGCGGTAGCACGGTCGCATTTTTATCGCTTGTCACCATACCTGTCACGTTCTAACAAGTATGTAAGTGCGAAAGTGACGGGCATAGTGACAGGCGATAAAAATTTTATTGAACAATGCTGCGCCCGCTGGAGCGAAATGGGAGGCGCTGAGGCTAGTAAGACGAAGCTGCGGAGCCGTGTGTACACCCCACTTGACCTAGTAACTTGACTTTGAAATTTTTTCGCCTCCTTCATACTAAACATATACCTACTTACCCTCATAAGGAATTTAAAAAAAAGAACACTTTCAATGCGTCAGGGTTAGTCTTGTTTAAATTTCAAATCGAAAGTGTATGTAAATAAGTAGTTGAGACGAACGGACAGAGTTTCACCATAAGGGTTCCTTTTTAGCTGAAGGGCATATCTGTGGTAAAAATAACCATCTAATGGCGTAAAATACTTTCTATAATCTTAATATCCAGAAAGGAAAATGGGGGCTACCTTTGCGGGGAGAAGCGGTCACGTGAGTTAGCCCCCTTTCCTCTTAAATATAGTGAACAAAACTTTCAGATTTATAATAAATCATCATCTTCCTCGCGTTGTCCCGGCATTTTGCCACGGCTCATGGGAGCCTGGAGTCCGCTTGGCAACTAATCCCAGTAATTGGCGTGGGCACTAGTTTTTACGAAAGCGACTGCCATCTGACCTTCCAACCCAGAGGGTAAACTAGGCCCGTATTGGGATTAGTCCGGTTTCCTCACGATGTTTTCCTTCAGCGAAAAGCGACTGGTAAATATCAAACGATATTTGGTACATAATAAGTTCCAACTCAGAGTAAAACTCATTAGTACGAGCCGGGGTTCGAACCCGCGACCTCTGGATTGCAAGTCGCACGCTCTTACCGCTAGGCCACCAGCGCTTTTCAGATTTATAATAAATAAGTAATATTATTACTAATAGATGTAGCAGAATATCGTAGAACTTCAGTTTTGTAAGAATAACTACCTATTCCACTACCTACAATGCTCCAGTTAACGTAAATTGAATTCTGTGATACTGTGAACGTAAAAAGCTTTTTGAATTACTTACACTTTAACAGAGATTTAAAACTAGACAGTTTTTTTAGGAGCTTAAAGTGTTAGCGAGAATACAGTGTGATCGTTTTTTAGAGTTTTTAGTGCTCCTGTAAAAAAGAAGAGATTTACTTTGCAGGAATGAAGGATTTAGATGTTTTAAATGGAATGTCAACGATATTGCAAAGCAAATTTAAATGTCATCATATTCTATTATTTTATTATATAAAAATCAAACTTAAAACGTTAATATTGCAAAGCAAATTTAAATGTCATCATATTCTATTATTTTATTATATAAAAATCAAACTTAAAACGTTAAAACTGTTGAAGTGTTAATAGGGATAATTCTCATGGATATACAAGCTTTACAATCTTGCTTAACACAACTCTGAATAAATTAACCGTTTTTTTACAAACGTTAATTCAATTTAAAAATTAATATGGCGCTTACACCATGTAATTGAAGTCGGAAAAAGCTTGATTTAGCATTATAAAATTCCAGTGCAATGTGTTTTACTCGCTAGAAAAACTATAGTTTTTCAATTTTCCTTCTTAACTGTGTGTGATAAGACTGAAATTTACTACGTCTCGCCTACTTGAAACGTGGGTCGTTTCATAGCCTGGCTTAGTGTGTAATTGAGTCATTAGTAGTAGGGGAACACGAGAGGTGAGAATACGTCAAAAGGTGCAGGCGATAAGTAAATGCAATTTCCTTCCAGACTGTGATGTTAAATAACTGCATTTATTACAGCTTGTCTTTGCCCCAGCGTATCGTCTTTGTGAAGCCGTTTGCATGTTTGGTGAACCAAGTAAATAACGAAGCTTTAGTTTAGGCCGTGGGAAAAGTACATAGCATCGTGGTACCGCCTTTACTCCATGTCCCGAAAAAAAATTTGGTACCCGTACCATGAGTAACTGACGGTGTCAAAACCTACATACGGTAACGTCTACGTAATTTACTTTCTATACATTTCGCTATATGCGATTACGAGCGAGATGCATAGAAAGTAAGTTACGTTCTCGATAACGTTTATGTCAGTGCCAAACTGGTGGTAGCCATCACATAGCTCAACCAAACAACAATGTGTTAGGTACTGTGAGAGCACTAAATTAGACTTACTAACACGAAGTTAGAATGTGTGACCACCAGAGCAACCAGAGTGTTACTATTTTATCATTTATGTCCAATGAAGTATGCAGGGTCATTATTAGGTCCGTGTGAAGTTAATAGTTAAATTTCACGTGAGGACACTTCACATTGAAATAGTGTATCCCATTTATTTTGAATGTCTATTATAACGTTACAGTAATCGTGCCACATCGCTTACACGGAAATAGAGACTTTTGATGCACACTAATAATATGTCTTTTGTATCATTATTTTGTTATGTTTAATACATAAGTATATATATGACCAGTGATCGTTAATTTTCCAGCAATTTTGGTGCAGCATAGTAAAAATAAAGGATTTTCTTAAAAAAAATTCTAGGGAGAGGATTGGTTAAGGTTAATATTACTATTATTAACCCTAATTATCTATTCCACCTAGAGTAGGGCATACAGATGCTTTTAACCAACAATGCTGCACCAAAATTGCTGGAAAATTAACGATCACTGTATATGACAAAACAGTTCAAAACAAAAGCCTAAATAAGTATTAAAATAAAAAAAAGTTAACTTTATTAGTACGATAAAAGCAACCAACCTTTCCTTTTTGTGTAATTTTTGAAGCAGCTGTGCATATCTTTTGGAACTATTCAATACCAGCATAGGACTAAAGGTAGGAATCAGCAAAAACGGCGTCAGCGAAATCAGCGAAATGCATTGTCCATCGACAGAGCGGAACGCGAGCGGCCGCGTCCAGCATGGGATAGCATTCGTTTTTGGTCCGAATAGCGGAGCCAGAACTTAATTGCTCTATTGTTAATTACGTAATGTTTCAACGTTCACCGCATCGCTTGGTGACCAATTCGGAAACCGCTATTTAACTTTTAATTTCAGAACATCAATATAATGACGTTTCGTTTGCGGTCGCGAATTACCCAAACGCTGAAATTTTCTATGAATTTGAATGATGTTGTTTCTCAACGTTTGAATAACTTTTGCTGTGTTAAATTATTTACGGGTTATTTCAAAGTGATCATTGTTGCCATTATTGAATTTAAGTTTGATTTGTACTTAGAAGGCCAACTAATTTAGCGAGTGTCAAAATTGATTGGCCACGGGCAGCTGTGGATTAAGAAATCAAAACCTTTACTTTTAAATGAAAGCAGGTCGTCATTAATCATTGTGAGGCAATCCAATTGGTAACGGTGAAGTGTTTGTATCTCTCAGTCAATTGTCACGTCGATTCGGTTTGATGGAAGTCTATTACAGTTCCTGTCGTAAAACACATGTTTTTAGACTAAATTTTTGCACAACATTAGTGGAACAACGTTATATTTTGTTAAATAGTATATAAATGACCCAAGTAGGTACAATTACTTGCTAATAACGATCGTGTCTTTAGACTAGGGATATGCTGTTAAAAACGTCCTTATACTTACTTGGCTGGCGCGATGACCCAAAATGGGTCTTGGCCTCCAACACAAGAGCACGCCACTTTGCTCGGTCCAGAGCGGTATCACGCCAGCTTTCGCCGACGCTGAGCTCACGGAGATCTGCCTCCACTCTGTCCCCCCAACGATATTTAGGTCGACACAAGTAGGCCCTTTTGGCTGCCCGATCTTCATCCATCCTTTCGAGATGGCCAAGCCACCGGAGACGATGCGCTTTGGTTTCACCTATTATGTTCGGCTCGGCTATTAGCTGTTATATTTCAGCATTCTTTCGGATCCTCCAACTGCCATCGTCTTATAATTGTCTAAATTACATATTTTTACCTATTTAAATTTCATGACATGGACGCTCACTAAGCAGGCTGTGCATAAAATACGAGTAGCACAAAGAGTGAGGAATGTCGAGATCCGACGCCGCACCAAGGTGCGGGACGTGGGTGACGTCATTGCCAAGCTTAAGTGGAGTTGGGCGGGACATGTTGCTAGGCAGAGTGATGGCAGGTGGACCAAAATGTTGACGGATTGGTGGCCGCTTACGGATGAAAGAAGCGCCTGGCGTCCGTTGGCTCGTTGGGTGGATGACGTTCGAAGTATCGCGGGGCACTTTTGGATGAAACTAGCACAGGACCGGGACAAGTGGCGTACAAGAAGAGAGGCCTATGCTCAGCAGTGGGCGACCGAAGGCTAAAATGATGATGATGATGATGATTTAAATTTCACTTTGATGTTATTGAGAAAAACTTAAGGGTTTATGAAATTCGAAGATTTACTTTAATGAATTATTAAACAGAGAAATATTAAATAGGTACTTGTTGTTGCGTAGTATCCAAATAAATAATTGTTTCAAATACTTCGGGTTTTTAGTTCAACCTTCACCAACCACTAAGCTAAACTAAAGATATCTTTCTTGTCACTCATAATTTGACAATTCTACATCAGACCTTAAAACTACACAAATACATTGATTGATTATGAAATTAGCGTAAGAACTAATAACACAAATAGTAATAAGTTTTATGGTAAAACGTGTGCACGGTGTGCATTTAGCATTGACCTTCAGTACCCTTACCACGAGTCACTGACGTTAGCGTATATGTCGGTGTTGACACTATCAGTGGTGGCCTTTAATCACCCCATAATGACATTAAATAAAAATGCTAGTAAGGCTGTAGAGATATAATCGGTTCGTCTCATTCGCACTAATATATAAGTGAAAGAAGGACGTTCCATGTTATTTAACTAATGTGACAATTACAGGGCAAAGTAGCAACGTTGTATATCTGGCGTCGCATGTTTACAAACCACTAGGATACGCCAATGTGACGACAGTTTGCGTAGATCTGATATTAACTCTATACATAGAAACAGGTGGACTAGACGTGTGCGTCAATAGTAGAAAGTTGTAACCGCAGATGAGAAGATACTATCAATGTAGGGTAAGTAATAATAAAATAAATAAATGCAACATTTCATTTTTAAGTATTTACTCGTACAGGCTGTATGGTACAGGAGATGTTTATATCAGGAAGTAAAGGTACCCAATAGATCTGACTGTAAAAAACCCACCATAATAGAAAGAAAATGAATATAATAGATACAAAAACCTTTAGGTATGGGTTACGGCGGTTACCTTAAAGTAAAAACATACCTTAAAGTTCGAATCGGGCAGTTAGTCAAGCAAGTTGTTTCCCATAAACTGAATTCCCTTAAACTGAAATCATATTTCATAGGCCTTTGATAGAGGTGGGCCTTGTTGAGTGTTATACAACACTTTGAGAAAAGTGATGTTAAAAACTCTTCATAAACATGACGATTTTCGGGATTTATAAAGCTAGCCATGTGCCAAATCTTATCCATAATTTTCAGCCCTTATTAACCTTAATAAGTAGGTAACAATAATCTAACAAACAAACGTTCAGATGAATACAGATACCTGCATTATTGTAAAAATGTAAATTGGTATTAATATTACAACTATGTGTTTCGTTAAATAACTGCAGCACTTGTTTGAATATACTTAATTGAATTAGCACGTTTACCCTCTATTGCACGATGCAATCATACATACAATCATATTTCAAACATCCACTACACCATCTGTAACTGATCATGCGGGATTTCACAAGCTATTTCATTTTAAATGGCTCGGCGTACCTAACTAGGTATTTACATGAAATCATAACACGATGCTGTGCCTGATTATTAACATATGCGCGCGTGCGCGACGTGCGTAACGATGATCTATTTTAAACAGTACCTCATTGAACGAAGTTATTGGACGATTATTTGCCCTATTGCCAAAGTTCAATTGGTACTACAGTCATGTTACGTTATAAAACAAAAGATATATAAATTTCTTTTAACAAATATTTGTAAATCAGATAAATACATTTATTTATGGAGGTAAGAAATATAAATTCGTTCTCGAATACATCTCGTCTCTAAAGATTCAGATAATATTTATAATGTAGGGGCGCTAAAAGACAGAAAACCCTAGTTTTCTTGTGACGAAGAAAACATTATTCATTTTAAATATTTAATATTAACTACAATAAAAAAACATTGTGCTCAAACTAATTTAGAAACGTACACATATTATTATACAATGTCTGGGAGACCGAGCATTGCTCGGAAAACATATGAAAACGCGCGTTTTCCCAGAGATAAAACATAGTTAGATCGATTTTTCGGCCCCGAAAACCCCCATATAGCAAATTTCATCGAAATCGTTAGAGCCGTTCCCGAGATCCCCGAAATATATATGTATACATATAAATAAATAAATATACAAGAATTGCTCGTTTAAAGGTATAAGATATTTCGTTTCTAACATTAATACACACATATGAATATGAAACAAGAACATAAAATAAATGAAAGTAAAATGAGCTTATAATTTTTTAGTCTCACACTTAATTCATTTTTTTTATTACAAGTACTTACGTTTAATTTTTGTATCCATTGAGGTTAAACCTTATTTTATTTATAAATAGGTGCCTACTTAGTTACACGTTCGCCATAAATTGGGAAAAGAAAACAGCGGGCAGGTGTGTGCCATTATTTATTTAGCTATTAGAGGAAATGATTTATTAGGCTTAGATCATATTCATATATCATCCTTGCACGTAATTAGCCGTTAATAAACAACCGGTCGACTCGCACTTTGAAGTCCGATACAAGGAAACAATTATACTGTCCTTATAGCAAAATAACATAAAGTGAAGATTTATATCAAAAACAGGCACCGTTTTGTCTGTATTTGCGCGCTCCTATGACATACACAAGGGTTAAAAAGAAGTAATGGTAAGTGAATTTACAAACACGTTTATTTTTCATGATATAGAATCTCTGACATTCGCTAACATAAGAGCACAGGGTTTTTAACTATTTATACTTTTTGCTACTAAAACAAAATACATACCAAAGTAAATAAATATACGTAAAGTTTGTTTTTAAATGAAAATGTTACTAAGCAGGTCCTAATTAGCGACTATCGTAGACATTCTTTTATTTTCAGCCGTCAAAAACTCAGAAACAATGCTGTATAATTTGGCCATAGTTTTTTTATAGCGTGCATAAAGAGCTCGTTTGCAGCGTTCCAGTAATCCGCTTAAACCGCCGTTTAACGTTAACCACCCATCCGTTTTGTGCAAGTTTTCGACTCTAACAAGACACTCTTGTTCTGGAGAAACTTCTTGCCGTGTCGCATCGTTTTACTCACCGTGTTCTACGAGTATTCAGACTATCTCGACAGATCTCTGCACTCCATTTTTAGGGTTCCATAGGCAAAATGGCAAAAACGGAACCCTTATAGTTTCGTCATTTCTGTCTGAGGGCCTACACCGAAGTTCACAAATTGCGGGCATCTTTCTCTTTTACCTTTCTTTACTCTAATTAAGGCGTGACAGATGAAGATGCCCGCAATTTGCAAACTTTGGTGTTCACGGTAGGCCCTCTGTCCGTCCGCCCGTCCGTCAGTCCTTTTGCCCATCAGTCCGCACGTCTGTCCGTCAGCCCGTCTCTCTGTCTGTCCCGATTATTTTAGATTTTACTTGTTTCTAAAAGAAGCCAAAGTTATTTATAATTGCACCAAATTTATATTTCGTCTACCATACGTTAAACAATAAACAAAATGGCGGATAGTACTGTAATTTAACTTCACTTTATGCACCTTGTACTATTGTGAGAAGTGTAAGATAGTAAGATATATATTATTTATTTAGATACTTATACTTAAATCCACTATTTTATTGCATGCCTCGATGCAACAAAAGTAAATTTCAATACAAACATTACGTTATTTTATATGCTCAACAGATGAGTTTAACCCCTACCAGCCCGACACAACAGGTATTTAAATCTGTCGCCGCGGAGTAGCGGACAATACTTGAGCATAGTTAACCATCCTAACGGCCCTCGTGAGAAGTGGGTCCGCGTCGAGAGTAACCTTTCAATACACCACCGACGTGCCTGAGATGCAAAACCGCAGACCAAAGATAGGTGTGCGTTACCTACGACATCTCATCATCATAAATAATGTATATGGTCCCGGCGACGCCTGAATTATTCAACGTTGACGTCCACTTTATTAAATTTGTCGTTTTATGAAAATATTAAGCAACTCTGTATCCACGAATACAAATTAATATGACGCCGAATTAACATTTTCAAATTAAAAGGTTTATAAAGCGCCGGTTGCTCTTTAATTGATACTGAATCGCAGCGTGCTTTAAATACTAATTATGTTTAAGCAAAACTAAATTAATCCAGCGATCAAATTTATAAATTTGATGACATTTGGTTCAGTGATTCAATAAATGCGACAGGTTTTACTGTCTGATTTCATGCAGCAATGAATTACCAATTTGACGTAATAACAACAATGTCGCTCGTAAGAGCATGTTGATCTCTTTTATCCAGATATATTACAATGCTAAATTAACAAAGAAACATCTAAAACAAGAATACATAAGAATAACTAGCGAAAAATCATTAGTGAAAAAGTCTAGAAGATATATTTTTTTAATTAATTTTACGGTTTAATTTACGTACTCTATAGGCACACGGGCGACATATTTCGCAGAACTATAGTTCGTTTTTTTTAGCATTAGAAATAAGGTAAACAATCTTGATGTGTCTTTTAATTGCAAAACACATTTTTAAAATAAGTTACGGTAAATATGTAACAATTATGAATCTAATACGATCTTTTATAGTCTTCTGCTTTCATAAGTTATAGTTATTGATTTTTGAAAAGTGTTTTTCAATTAAAAGATATGTCAAAATCGCTTACCTTCTTTCAAGTTCTTTCTAATGCTAAAAAAACGAACTATAGCGCTCCTTCTTAACCAATAACATTGCTGAGCATTGGTTTACCTTGCCTACGCGTCGCATAGCTGCATGGGCTTGAAAATAGAGACCTGGGCTGGGCTCTACGATATGTCGCGCGAGTGACTAAAAATATGTGAGTAGATCAGTAAAATATGTTTTATGTTTTTAATTTATTACCTACTTATTCCTAATAATCAAATAATGCAGTAAAAATGAGTTTTTTATTGAAAACACATTTTCCCTAGTTAAAACTAGTTTTACATATCGCCTCTGTGAAAACTAGCTTTCCGTAATTCTTCGGTGAAAATTCATTTTACCTAGGATTTTCAGTCAAAACTAGTTTTGACTAATTGTTTAAATTTTTTTGCTCGGCTTCTCATGCCATTTTTTCGCGGTTAACCTAACGCTATCTACCTAACCTAACCTAACGCTCTCCTCCCTTCTTGCTTCGCTCGTCGTCGCATCTATCTTTCGGCGCTGGCAATATACCGTGAAAACTAGTGGAAACGCGTTTTCACTACTCAGAATCAGTTGTAACTGAATGGTGGAGGGTAGAATAAGTTTTCTGCCAACAAACTGCTATGCAGTTTGGCAGATAAGTAACAATAATTACGTAACTTTTAATAAAAAAAAACTAAAATTAATTTTGAATAATTAGGAAAAACTAGTTTTCACTGAAGCCTTACGGAAAACTTAGTTATATCTAGTGAAAACGCGTTTTCACTGAGGCAATACGGAATATAGATATTACATTTACTTAGTCTAAATAAAGGTAATATTAATCATTTTAATTAAATATAGTCAAAAAGAGGTAGTCAAAAATCTCTTCGCAACGCGTTATTAAGACGATGTTCCCGAAATAGGCCAGATCCAAAGTGTTCAGTCCAGCGTACTTGACTGACTGGCCAACCGCGATTCATTCAAGGGTTGTTGACGACGAAGGATATTCACAGGAAACTGAGTCAAGTATCTATCCCGAGGGATATATTTTCATCGTTTCTCTTTGATGTGCGTATGTACCTCTAGTATTATGACGTCGTTACCAACAAGGATTTCCAGATATTCAACCTGAATCTAACCTTATAATAAAACTTATTTAAACGTTTGATTTTATTAGTCGATTTTATTAACGACTCACTCCGTGCGTCATTCGATTTATTATTTACCCATATAGTTCCACTCTTGTTTTACATACTTTCCAAAAACAACTGAGTAATATTTTAAAATTGCCTAATTCAATACCTATTGTATTGTTAAACATATGTGGCTGTGAGTGGCGCCTCTGTTATGATTAATACGGTTTATTAATTCTTCAAAAACATTCTGGAGTAGTAACATTTGCGGTAGATAGGTACTTACAACAAATTTTACTTTTATACTTGTCTTACGATGTCGACTATAGTCCGATAAAAAGTAAGGTGTGGCCGGTAAAATAAATTTTGACCGCTATGATTTGACCCTTATACGATGACAGCTAATTATCAGTTAAATGGTAGGTCTTAGCTTCGTAAATATAAGGGTCAATTCATAATTGTCAAAATTTACTTCTTAAATCACACCGACTATAGACTTAATGGCTCCTTTACACGATGGGCCAGCGCCAGTCACTCCAAGGGACGCAACCATGCGGTAGAATGAAATAGCAATATCACTTGCTCCCTCTAACGCATAAATGCGTCCCTTGGAGTGGCCGGCGCTGGCCCATCGTATAGTGGAGCCATAAGGTAATAGTCCATTTCCAACCGCAGCTGCACTACTGTTCATTTTACTATGGAAATTGACAGTAACAGCGACGCGTTCAGTACCAGTAGTGCAGCTGCGGTCAGAAATGGAATGTTACCCTTAAGTAGGTACATAATGCGAAAAATCATGCGAAAGAATACTACGTAACTCTTTCTTTACTGTAAATATACCTAGCTGCTAAAATTGGGGTAAAGCAAAAGTACCTAAATTATATTAGAGTATGGTCGTTCGATTGATGTGGTCGTGTCACGCTATTGCATCCTTATTGACTTTTATTGACTTTTCAAATTACGGTTGTTGGGTTAAGGTTAGATAATAACGGCAATTTCGCAATCGGCCACGTACGCTAAGTACCTATCTATCTGCTTATTACCTACGTACATGATTTTATAAAGCGCTGCTTGGCTTACTACTTACTTTAATACGAGTGCAAGATTAGGTACATAGCATAGCGTTAAGGACAACACAATACGATTTATTATTTTTACCCTAGAATGGTGGCTAACAAGCGGTCTGCCTGCTGCTGTCATCATACCCAATCTCCATCTGTTGCTTTAAACAGCTGGTTTGCTTTATTTTTTACTTAATGTTGACTGTACCAAATACTAAGTAGTAACTAATAAATGTGTGCAATATATTTTCCGAAACGTTCGGAACAATAGAAGGACCCTTTAAATCGACGATGGGCTCTCTTACAGTATAAATACGTTAGGCAAACATAGTCCTTTCGGGGCAAAAGGTCAAGAGCGACCCACATCTAGGCCCTATATTCCCACCATTATCCGAACACAGAGTAGTCGAACACTCCGTCAAACTGTAAGCTCACGGTCCTTAACAATAGTACGTAATGGAAAACTGTGGTTAAACCGGTTCGAGTTCGACTCGTTTACACTTGGTAAGTGATTGGAATACCAGCCCTGTACCGATTATTAAATAAAATGAGTGAGCTTGAGCCGAGGGTTGGCCTACGTAATTACGCCTATAAGAGATTGCTCTGTTACAGTTCCAAGATCTTATTGACCTTTGTGTCGTATTGTTGTTGGATTATGCGTTATGTTCCTATAGTCTACGTAAATCATGTCAACATCGCAACATTTCAAGTTTAACATCGCATTTTCTATTTTAATGCCACTTTTTCTACGTTATTTACCTACATTAAACTTGTACAATGTACATACCTAATTATGTTTATTGCAAACCATTACAGACCGAATCAACTTTTTTGTCACTTGTTGCCAAGGTTACAGTCGCTAAGGTCACTCTTAAAATCCTTGTTTTCTGGAAGGCATTCAAAATAACCTAACATACATTTTGAAGGCAGATAGAAGCCAGTTCCAATAACTATATATTCAGTTCTACATAGAAAATTTTAAGTAGTACTTATAACATTTCTAACAAACTACCTATGCTACTATTATCGCCTAGCTGACGCGAGAGAATAACGAGAAAAAAAAAGTTAATTCACCCTATAATGATATATTGTTGATCATGTACCTAATTTTTTACTTAAAAATACATTTTATTTCCAATAAAAGATATTATATAATCATTTAAATCTATAAAATAAGTAAGTAATCAACGATATGCATAAAAAAATATTTTCGTAACTTTTTTCAAAAAATTAAACCTTTCTAGCGAACGTCTTTGCCATCAAACAGCCACTTGTCACGCCAATGTGCCTCGAATGAAACTCGACCTTGAGAAACACTGGTAGCCCCGCTTTGTACCTGTCAAAGATTTTTTAAGTGCCATCGAACTGAATGGGTCCGCGGTGGCGGCCACTTACACACGGCCCGCTTCTACAGAAAGAGGGAGAATATTCTTTAAAAGGGACACTGGAGAAGTGCAATCTACAGAATCCTGTAGTAGTTAAGCACCTAGCAAATTATAACAATAAAGCTATATTTTCTCTAGACAAACGGTTTGTTTTGATATATTTAATTTTAATAATAGTTTAAAAATACTTTTAAAATTAAGAGCTTAATATTTTACTTATTGAGCATGCGAAAGCGAAGGTCTACGTTTCAGCTTGGGTAGTAAGGCTTTCGTATATCCGGCTATTTAATTCTCCTCTACAAATCGCATGTCTCAACCGATTCTCGTGAAATTTAGTGAGCATGTTCCATAACATTTCTTTGTCGTTCCGTTTTTTGGAAAATATTCAATATGGTGGAAATTGGCACAAAAGACTTAAACGCCGTTATTAAGGTCCCACCAAAGCGTGGTGGGCATCAAACACCCGACTAAATTACGTAATTTTTGGTATTTTGTCACTTGTCAGAAATGTTAAAACGTGTTTTGTTTTTGATTTCATCGGAGCGTGTGTGTCTCTCTAACTCTATGATAAGCTTGCTATTAGATCACAACATTATAATTCTACTGACACAGAGTTCTTAGCAACCGGGAATTGTATTGGCAACATTGCACTAGTGCTGTGCACTACCAAGAGAGTCACGAAATCAATCCTTGTAAATAAGGCGAGTCAGTAAAGTAGGTCGCACGATGGGGTCGGGCTCGAGGGTGACGATGCCGAGCCGAGCACATCTGCCCACTCCTCGATCACAAGCTTCTCCACCTCAGTGTTGCAGACTGCGGATAAAACTCAACTATGTCAATTGACTTGGAACTTGTGAGGATATTTCAAATAATTATGTAGCATGCTAGCTTCTGCCCGCTTCGTCTGCGTGAACTGATTATGATGATTGATAGAAATAAAAACTACCACATTATCCACATTGGTTCAACGGTTTAAGGTAACATACAGACAGAGTAAATTTCATATTTATAATATTAGTAGGAATATGAATAATAGTAGTATTATTTCAATTGATACGAGTATACAGTATGCGCTTCCTCTCTACCCTATATACGTAATTTCACCTGAGTTAAATCTAGTTAACAGCGTGCCCCGCTTACGCAAGTGAAACCATTCGTTCTAATCTGATCCGGACACATTAAGTTAAGCGAAATTCAGTGAAAATTTTAATTTTACTGATTACTTATACACTTAATTACTTATGATTCAGGGTTATACACTGAAAACGTATACCTGCTTCGTCCCAATCATGACATACCATCAGGCAAAATAGTTATCAAATACTTGCCAACTATATGTGACTTCTAGAAATGTGCAGTATATATTCACTTTATTTACAAAACAATTGGCAACATTCTAGTAGCGCACTTAAACTTCAAAATGTTGAGTCAGGAAATCATTCCGTGTAAATAAGAGGAGCCAGCAATCTGGGTCGCGCTATGCCTGGCGTACATCTGCCCAGTGCCCACTCTGAGTGGCATAATATAAAATTTTCACCTCAGTGTGTCAACGAGAGAGGATGAAAATATAATATGTGAAGAAAATAACTTCACTTTTACTAAAAAACAATATGCTCAATGGAAGTAACATGAATTTAAGTGTCATTCTATAGAACTTGCTAACTATCAGTGGCGGCGCGTCCATAAAAGCCGATTCCCACCGGCTTGTCCGTTTTTCGACATCTGAGCAGAGTTGTAAAGGAAATAAATAAATAAAAAAAATAAAAAAAAAGCCATTTATTCACACTAAGTTTGGTTTACATTTTTGTGTTTTAAATTTAGTTGTCCTGTACTTAGTGGTGAACCCCTCTTTGGGTGAAGGCCTCCTCCAACTCAATCCATTTGCTTCTGTCTAAAGCTATTGACATCCATTACATCTATCAAGCAATGGATGTAAAGGAAATATGTAAGCCAAATTAAACCCGGCTTGTCTATGGATATAATTGACGCGTCGCCACTGCTATGTAAACAAAAGTCACTAGTAAATTTACATTCAGAGACAATTTTAATATGGCGGTTTGTTTACATAGTTAGCAAGTTCCATAGAATGACATTTACGTAAAATTATGTTCTTATAGACTGGTTTGTACTCGAGTACATTGTTTAGCGATTTTTAACTGTTCGCCTGCGATATTTATGATTGTGGCCGTATAATTCTAGGTAACCCTTTAGGTATAAATAAGTGCACTAGCATATCGTGACAGGTTTAATTTCCACGACAGTATTATGAGTACCTCCCCTTATATATGGAGCTAACTGTACAAGAGAGCTCTGTCGATCATTTGCAGGAGCCTTGCGTCACGTCCAGGCCCGAGAGTCAAATCAACTAATTCAATGTGCTCGTACGTCAAAGCTATCACCTGTCCAAAAAAAACTGCTCAAAACGCGACTGAGACTAATTGTTTTTGTTGCCGATAGGTGACATTCCACGAGTTGGAATTTCATTTGATCTAGCTAGTGTACGAGTGTTTGTCTTTTCATTAGCTTTCAGCTCTCCAGATCAGTTAGCTATTTGTTTGATAGAGTAATATTTTGAGGAAATACTGACCAACTTTGAAGGCAAACAAGCAAATGCTAGCTGTGTTTATTTAGTTCGCGACTTTTGCATTGCTCCTAATTTAACTAAACCAGTATGGGAGTTCTAACCTATAGGTTATAACTTTTATATGAAAAATCCCAAAAGGTGCATTTCATATACATTCAAATAAATCATATGCAACAATTAAATTAGAACCGCCTGCTTTTACCGAACGTTTGGACACGCGCACATGTTGAATATTTTTTATATATTTCATCATAGATTTTTTATGGTAGAATCCATCTTTCAAGTTACGTGCCGCACGTTGATTACCTCTGAACATGATTAGCTTGATTGATCTGCTAGAACGTATTGACTGAAAACAATATGGCACCGGTACACCAATCTCCGATGGCAATTAAGACTATGCCGGTCCGTGCAGGCTGAAACGAATGGGGCTCTTCAATCAACGAATCAATCTACAATCGCGAATGGTCGCCACTTGCCAGCGACAGCTCTACAGATTTATTGCTTCAAATGGGTGGTAATTTTCAAATTTCGACGCCTGTTGATCGCTGTTCGACGGGACGCAACGCGCTACGTGACTGCACTACTTGCAAATCGGGTTCTTTGTTTACTACTATATGATTTCCATACGCAAATGAAGCTGCGGTAGTTGCGGTACAGACTGGGATTATAGGTACGTACAAAACGCGCGGTTACATTAAACAGTTTAGTCTAGTTCACACGGCCGTTACCGTGTTGTGAAATGTTAGTTTTGACTACGATCTTTAACTTTTTCTTTCACTGTTGTAAATAGTGGTGATAAATTAGGAGCAAAGTATCGTGACAGTGCGTTGGCATGCATCATCTGTTAGTAATAGGCCAATTAGTGGCCCTATCCTTCATTACCCAGTGACATTTTGAATGTATACTACACTACAAGCCAGTTAAAAATTTATAAAAGAAATTCATTTTAAAGGAAAACATAATTTTTTTTTTTTTGTGAAACGTACTTACATGTCGCGAAATAAAAACTCCCTAGAAGTTTAAATATTATTTATAAATAATTAGGCAATAGATGCTTACGTCTCAATATCAGTATCAGTAACCCGTCCGCAACCTTGTCTGCAAAAGTTGTTTAAGCATTTAAGTAACCCTTTTCATTAGGAACAGATTTTACAAACATGCTTGCTTGCTTATAAGCATTTGAAGAATACACATTTTGAAATTTTCTAAGGTGTTACCCTCCAATAGTTTAGTTAGACGGTGCATTGTCTGACTTTAAATTTCTAACACGACGCAAAATAATTAACTTCGTTTACTGGCAGGTTAGATCAGGAATCCAACAATGTACACTTGACCACTGGGACTTTTTGAATACTTCATCTTTGTGCTTTACGTACCTACTTAACATAAGTGTTTAACTGTTTTCAGCGACTTCTTTGAGAGCATTATTCTGACTCAGGCACTTGGTGAGTTAGTTAAACGTTTTTTTAGTAGAAAGTAGCTTATGGTGCTAAATCTTAATATTTAAAGCATTTATTGGTTATTTGTTATTACTTATACATCATTTGCTCACCATAGCCACACTCAATCAACTATAATACCTTTTCAGTAATCGTATAGGTTAAAACCCCATATAGCATTCTTGCATGCAGTATTCGATACATTGCTAACTACAGAGTTTTTACTCTGGAATTCAATCGTTTGACCAAATACCGCAATGTAACGAAAATTTCGTGCAAGTTCTTGAACCGTCTAAACGTTATTAATTATTATATTAAACTTCTAACAAATCCTGTATTACATAATTAAATTTATCACATAAATACTTACGAGTAGTTAACCTTTAAAAACGCGGAAATTACTCAAAAATGAATTCCACTATTTTTGAATAAAATAAAGTCTAAATCATGGTGATAAATATAACGAAGTATTTAACCTAATAAACCTGAAATTGTTTCGAAGTTTACTCATGCCAAATTCCTAAATCAAATAATAAAATAACTTAAAAGTAACAAAACCTCACATAAACATTACAAGTTTTAATCCACGCTCTGGCAAAACTACGCTTTAATATGAAAATTCAGCGAAGGCGAATCTCGCTATTAACAGTGCTTGAGCACGTAAAACGACGTTAAGGCGTGCTTAAGGCGTGCTCATCGGTTCCGACTCATTACGAGTTTTGCTCGACTCGTACTCGAGTTTAAGCCTGGTTAAGGTGCGCCGTGATTAAGCCAAGCACATGTCGGACGTTGCCAAAACCACTTCAGCCATCGGTGGTTCGGTGGCTGCTTGAGTAGACACCTTGTTAGCGAGACTTAATTTTAATACGTTGTTGGTACTGGTAGCTAAATTTGTCACGTTCTCACAAAACTTATCTATCCGGTATCCTATTTTACCTACTACACCTCTCGCGTCAAATGATGGCTATGACAGTTCCATCAAATGCTTTGTTTTTTGTTGGACTTAATTTTAAAAATAATTGAACAGTTATGCTGTTACTGTATCTTTATTACTAAGGTAAATGTTAGATTTCTAAATAAATTCATGCGCTAAACTTGCAAAAAATGTCTACAAACATTTTAAATATCAGCTACTCCATAAAAAAATTAACTATAAGGACAGTAAGGACCATCATTCGACGCGAGTGGTATTAACTCTTTTTAATGTATTATTTTTGAATTACCTTTTTCACCTACGCGATATTTACAACATTATGAATAAATAAATAAATGAAAAGGCTACACCTCAATACTTTTGTTTATTGTCCACGTATTGTCCTTATCACAATACATAAGCCGGCGTTGCCAATACATCTCAACATAATTATATTATTATTAACAACAAATGGCCAACTCCGTCACGTGCCTTAAAACAAGTCCGTCGAAAAGCTTCTTCTTCCAGATACGTCTTTCAGCGATTTACCTGAAAATAAGGAAAAAAGTTCACGTTAATTTATGGCGCTGGACACTAGCCAACCATTTCAACCACTCGTCTAATTTGGTCTTGTCGTAAATGAGCAGTGAGTCTTTTAGACAGTCGTTTGGTTCCTGATCAGTTATCTAAGAGACTTGAGAGATAGGCTTAGGTGCGAACAGACAATATAAAACTCATTTATATCCCGTCATCGTGACGTGCAGGGCGTGCCAAGGCGTTTTCCAATACGCTCGTTTATCACACGCTCCTCGACATAATGAGACGCATCTGAGCCGCTCGGCGCTCAACCGCTCAACCGCCTTACCGCTCAACTGACTCCCGCGTCCTTTTCCTAAACATTTATGTATTTTAATACAATTTAATATTCATTGTCAAATTTATGTCTCCGAGTTATACAGTAAAAAATATCTGTCTTATTGTACTTAAATCTAAATAATAAAAAAATAAAAAAAAATCTTCCGTTCACATTTAAACGCTACAATAAATTTATTTTGTATTTCATAAATCAAAAGAGACGGAAATATTTAGTGGGACAATACGAGAAAGAAAATAAATAACGGAGCAAGTGTTGGGTATCATCTAGCCGCCCAGAGGCCTATAAAAAGGTCTCCCGTTCCATTGAATTTTGAATCTTAAATTTGACAAATCAAAATTTAATTTGTCTTGGCAAGCTTTCATTCGTGGGCGCTAGAGGGATTTTCAGAATCGTCACGGCGATCCCTAGATGATAGCGTGTCAGTGGCAACAAGACAAATATATTCTGCTGCCTACTTAACCTGTGCTAACCTCGATTCAAAACAAGTATTTTGTTTTTATTTTCGTAGCCATTTAAAATCGTAGGTGATCTTCTCATCTTTAGAACTATAAATGAATATGAATAACATGTTTAACAAAAAAATAGACGATACCAAATCTAAATTGACAAGAGCAATTATTTTCCCTATATTTAAAAGAACGCTGGTGGCTGGTGGCCTACCGGTAAGAGCGTGCGACTTGCAATGCGGAGGTCGCGGGTTCAAAGCTTGTGAGCTTTTCGGAATGAGTTTTTATAGTTAGTAGAGGTATGAGTTTTTCGGAACTTACATATGTACGAAATATCATTTGATATTTACCAGTCGCTTTTCGGTGAAGAAAAACATTGTGAGGAAACCGGACTAATCCCAATAAGCTGGGTTGGAAGATCAGATGGCAGTCGCTTTCGTAAAAACTAGTGCCCACGTCAATTCCTGGAATTAGTTGCCAAGCGGATCTCAGGCTCCCATGAGCCGTGGCAAAATGCCAGGACAACGCGAGGATGACGATGATGATGATTTAAACGATAACAATAAAATGTAAACGCAACGGTTCCGACGATGCAACGGGTTGTTGTTGCTTACTTCTGTTGTTTCTCCAATAAAGAAAATAAATAAATAATAAATTCAAAATAAACACTATAATAACCCCGCGTAGTATTGCTGAAACTCTTAAGAATGTTGAAAAAAGATTTATTATTCTTTAACGTAAACCTGTGTCGAAACATCGGTAAATAAAGATAATAAAATAAATTTCGCGATATGTCTATAAATGTGAGTTAATATATTAAGGTATTTGACAAGTATTCTTAACCTTTTGACATACCCTAAGCGAACCAAAGGTGACAACCAAGCCGCAAATTTGAAATTTACACCACTGCCAATCAGCATGCATTATCTAAATTTAATCAAATTTCACACGTCTGTTGGAGTACGTCTGTCAGGCGTAACAAGCCGCGATATTTCTGTCCCGAGTAAAGGCAATCAGTTTTAGACATTAGGTACATTAGAGAATCAAGAAGCATTAGCAATCACATGACAGCCGACTTCGGCCAACTAGGCTAACGCCCGCCGACGCATGAGACCGACAAAACAAATTCTAGTAATATTTAAAACGAGTTTTCTATTTCAAAGACTGTTGTACCGTTACAAATTTTAATAACATTATTCTTTTCAATGGACCGCAAAGCTCGACGGAGAACTATTTCACATACCGCATGGAAAGTTTGTGTGGCTATTTACAAATTGTTGACGAACTCCGAAACGTTTGAAATGCCCCGACTAATTTACCACTATGCTTCGAATGATTGTTTTTCTTTTTTAGTTGTTGTTGTTTATTCCCACGAACGGGCGGAGTCAGCGCGCATTTCACATTTGTACGGCCTCAAGCCGGTCGGCTGCTCGCGGACGCGGACGGCTCCGGTCGGATTGCATCGCTTCTGTCATACATAATGTATAGTCACATTGTAAATGCGCTCCGGCGCGGCGCGGCCCGACTCCAGCCGGTCGTTAGGAATCGTACATAAGAAAAGAGCGAGCGAGCGAGCCTTGGCGTAAGACCCAAGTGCAGAGCGTGCATGGAAGAAGAGGAAACAACAAAACACATACTCCTAGACTGGTAGAAACATACAGGAACAAATACCTAGGGACTCCGAGCACACTAAAAGAGGCAGTCAGCAACCTGAAAACACTGCTAGGTTTCATGGAGGAGCTGGGGTGGTTAGAGTAGCGCCACCTCGTTTCACGCAAAATAGTGCCAATGATGTCGATTTGCGGAAAATGCCCAGAAGCACTAACTAACTAACTAAGACTTAGATTACTTGCTTTTTATTTAATAAAGCTAATTCGAAATTGCAATTATTTTATCATATTTACTTAGTTATTTTAATATTAATAGCAGATTTTAACGTTCGAATGCCGAATTCAGTTCTCCTAATTATTGACGTCAGCATACTGTTGGAGCGTGTCCGGTGCGTCGATCACGCGGTGGAGTATTGCGCGGGCGCGGTCCTCACGGCGTGCGCGCACTGTGACGCGCAGTGACGCACATGTGACGCGCTAATGCCAATCATAACCCACAAATTATTTTTACTACAGAGTACCCGTCACACACTACTCGTATCAGAGTGAGGTTACCAAGAGCACGTTTTTAGGGTTCCGTAGCCAAATGGCAAAAAACGGAACCCTTATAGATTCGTCATGTCTGTCTGTCTGTCTGTCCGTCTGTCCGTCTGTCTGTCCGTCCGGACACGCGTCCGTATGTCACAGCCACTTTTCTCCGAAACTATAAGAACTATACTGTTGAAACTTGGTAAGTAGATGTATTCTGTAAACCGCATTAAGATTTTCACACAAAAGTAGAAAAAAAACAATAAATCTTTGGGGTTCCCCATACTTCGAACTGAAACTCAAAAAATTTTTTTCATCAAACCCATACGTGTGGGGTATCTATGAATAGGTCTTCAAAAATGATATTGAGGTTTCTAATATCATTTTTTTCTAAACTGAATAGTTTGCGCGAGAGACACTTCCAAAGTGGCAAAATGTGTGTCCCCCCCCCTGTAACTTCTAAAATAAGAGAATGATAAAACTAAAAAAAATATATGATGTACATTACCATGTAAACTTCCACCGAAAATTGGTTTGAACGAGATCTAGTAAGTAGTTTTTTTTTATACGTCATAAATCGCCTAAATACGGAACCCTTCATGGGCGAGTCCGACTCGCACTTGGCCGCTTTTTTACACGACTGCCCAAAAAAAGGAGTGTATTGTTTTCAGCGTTCATGTTTGTGGGTATGTAAGTTTCTTTGTTCCACCCTAGCAGCTAAATGCCTGAACCGATTTAGATGTATGATGTATCATTAGAATCCTTACGTCATCCCGAGTGACATAGGCTATATGACGTCATTATAAAAACAATATGGCGGACTAAATACGCCATATTGCGAAACATTTATAAAAAAATATCTTGCAAACCCATCGAGTAGGGCATCAAAATGAAGCGCCGACGGTCCGAAGCGTAAGGCAGGTGCGTGCTTCCTGTAACTTCCCCAAGTATCTTAATTGCGAAGGCCGAAGGCCGAGCTTCGCGTAGGGCCGAAGGCCCGGAGCGTAAGAAAGGTGCACGGTTTTTGCAGCTTCCCCAAGATTCCCAATCGCGAAGGCCGAAGGCCCAGCTTCGCGTAGGGCCGAAGGCCCGGAGCGTAAGAAAGGTGCATGGCTTTTGCAGCTTCCCCAAGTTCCTCAATTGCGAAGGCCGAGCTTCACGTAGGGTCAAAGGCCCGGAGCGTAAGAAAGGTGCACGCTCTCTGTAGCTTCCCCAAGTATCTTAATTGCGAAGGCCGAAGGCCGAGTTTCGCGTAGGGCCGAAGACCCGGAGCGTAAGAAAGGTACATGCTTTACGTATCTTCCCCAAGTTTCTCAATCGCGAAGGCCGAAGGCCGAGCTTCTCGTAGGGCCGATGGCCCGGAGCGTAAGAAAGTTGCATGCTTTCTGCAGCTTCCCCAAGTATCTTAATTGCGAAGGGCGAAGGCCGAGCTTCGCGTAGGGCCGAAGGCCCGGAGCGTAAGAAAGGTGCACGCTCTTTGTAGCTTCCCCAAGTGTCCCAATCGAGAAGGCCGAGCTTCGCGTAGGGCCGAGGGCCCGGAGCGTAAGTAAGGTGCATGGTTTTTGCAGCTTCCCCAAGTTCCTTAATTGCGAAGGCTGAAGGCCGAGCTTCGCGTAGGGTCAAAGGCCCGGAGAGTAAGAAAGGTGCACGGTTTTTGCAGCTTTCCCAAGTTTCTCAATCGCGAAGGCCGAAGGCCGTGCTTCGCGTAGGGCCGAAGGCCCGGAGCGTAAGAAAGGTGCACCCTTTATGTAACTTCCCCAAGTTTCTCAATCGCGAAGGCCGAGCTTCGCGTAGGGCCGAAAGCCCGGATCGTAAGAAAGGTGCATGCTTTCTGCAACTTCCCCAAGTATCTTAATTGCGAAGGCCGAAGGCCGAGCTTCGCGTAGGGCCGAAGGCCCGGAGCGTAAGAAAGGTGCACGCATTCTGCAGCTTCCCCAAGTATCTTAATTGCGAAGGCCGAAAGCCAACTAATAGGAAATAATTATGTAGTTACAGAGATATTAAGCCATAGCACTTTTAAATACGTCTGGTTTTTGGGTCCGACCTATTTAGGTATTTAAGCACGTTTTATGCTAACATATCAAAGATCAACATGATGAAAGCTCCTTCAAGCAACTAAATTTCCTTAAATCATAAAAAATGTGGTTGGTTTGTATGGTCACTAAAATGTATAAAATAAAATAAATTAATTAAAAATTAAAAAACACGACTGCAGTTTAAAATCGAACTGAAAAGCTAAAAATAATTTTTAGTTATGTTAGGTACTCAACTTAATGAATGTAAAATACAATATAAGTGTTCAGTCCGGGTCATAAACAGCAAACGGAAAAGTTTAGGCTCATTTAGGATCGTGACTGTACCTGCATATTTTATTTCTATTGCAGTCGGGGACCTTGATATATTGAAATTTTCCCATTCACAGGTCCCCGACTGCAATAGAAATAAAATATGCAGGTACAGTCACGATCCTAAATGAGCCTAAACTTTTCCGTTTGCTGTTTATGACCCGGACTGAACACTTATATTGTATTTTACATTCATTAAGTTGAGTACCTAACATAACTAAAAATTATTTTTAGCTTTTCAGTTCGATTTTAAACTGCAGTCGTGTTTTTTAATTTTTAATTAATTTATTTTTTCTGTAAATATTAAAACGAATGCATCATAAAATAATAAATCATCAAGATAACGCACGTACGTAACGTTTAGCGAGCGATCTACAGAGTAATGTCATTACAGCTTAAATAAACTAAAAACAACGGACGTTATTAAAAAATCTCATCTCCGAAATCAATTCGCAAAAAAGGTCTGTTGGATTTTGCACACGCGGCGACATTGCGAAACAACAAAAATATTCAGTGGTAATCAAACACTGCCCGGCACACAAGCTAATATTTACTCAGAAAATTTGCGTTAATACTCGAACAAAAACTCTTCAATTATAAAGCTTCTCAAAGCTTTTTATAAAGGAATTATGTTGTTATATTTAGCTATGAATACCTACACCATTTTTTGATAAAATCATATATAAAAATACATCGCGTTTCTAAGAATTTCCTACTTTTTAAAATGATACATAAATAGCTTCATAACTTTTGGCCAAAAATTATTTTGCTGAGAGACCTATCTACGTCTTGCTGCTTTATTATCACCTCGAATAAATTTTACGCAACTTTGTCATTTTATTGAACGTTATGAAAAAACATAATTTCCTCAAATTTGACGCCTTTCATTCGCGTATCGCGCATTAAACGGCACTTAGCACATCGGTTGGTTGCTATTGCGATTTATTCGATTCCCTGTACCTTTGAAAAAAACATTAAATTTGTCAGTCATGATCGCTTAGAACGAAAATGGCCCCCGGAGGGCAGAGCGCAATCGGCTTACAGCCGTTCCTGGCAGGGATGGCAGCATATGACTAAGGACTTTATGCAAATTCATTCAAAGCTACATATTTTGCAACGGCAATTCAAATACGCATGTGAAGGCATGACTTGATACGCAAATAAAAATCTCGTTATTTACGTAAAACTATACAAATACCAATTTAATTCAGGAAAAAGCTGCTGAAATTTTAGATAATTTTATTCGTTTAGGCGTTTCACATTGATTTTGAGTAGAAGTTGACAACCCTGCTTTGGTGCCCCTCCCCCACTCCACTCTCTATGCAAACACATTAACGCCAATTTCTCCTGAACCACTTCCTCAATACAATATGACACACGACGGCTCGTATACATTACGCGTTTTAATAAAAATAAACATAATGACATTGAATTAGGAGCGTTTTATTGAAGTTTATATCGTAACTTAACTTCTACATTATACACTAATTCATATTAAAATAATAGTCAACCTGCCGACAATGCCGATTTTGAATATTTCAGTTATCTACATGTTGAAATCCTTGCTACTTCTAAAGTTAAAATGAAAATTCTTATGTTCAACAATAAAAAAAAATCATTGATGACTGAATTCAAACATAATTTTGTTTTGATATAAGGTAAGTACTCTCTTGTAACATGCTACGCTACAGTAATGATGTTTTACAAACGAGTAAACTAAAAAGCGAAATGCAAAGTATCCTTAGAACTAATAAGAAGAAAGATATTCAAATAAGATAACTAAAGTAGCTATAACAGTCAAATTTACTATAACGAGAAAAACTATATTGCAATAAATCTAACTTTCAAAATTGACCATTTTTGATTCCAGTTACACCGATCAGCGAGCCTCTAATAAAACTGCCCGTAAATTACATTAATCAACAGTTCGCCGTAGGTACATTACAAATACTTACTTAGGGCCCGATTCGGATTTTGTAATAGACATCTATTAGATATCTTTTAGACATCGCTAAGATACGATAACGATATGTTTAAGATCTAAACTGTCAAATTTGACATTTCCGCGATTCTGGAGATACTCTTGAACGATTTCCACAAGATATTACTTAGAGATCTAATTCACATCTAATAGATATCTAACACGATCTATCGTAAAAGTGACATTGATTGCCCGAATTGCGCTGCAATAGAGAACTAGTTGAAATCTAAACTATAACGTATCTAGAATGGATCTAGTACGTGTCGTCTCTTGTGAATATCTTGAAGTTCGAATACGGCAGTTAATCTTTTCTGGCAACGTAACAAAAAAAGATTGGTATATAATCCTATTCGAATATCCACAAATCCGGCAAAGGCTGCTAATATTTCGTTGAAAATATTTTGATACAATATCTATTACGTATTGATTGATTCAACGGGCGAACGTTCAGTTTGCATTCTAAATTGAATATTGCTTTTGTTTGATACTTTTTTAGGATTTTGCAGCGGTAGCAAGCCGCGTCAGGGATTTCCATACGATCTTTTAAGTCAGAATATTCTTTACATCTACATATTAACAAAGTTTGTGTAGGAAAATAACACAAAGATCGGCCACTACTTATTGCTTATTTATAATGTTATTTGGTTCGCAGATTAACCTTTTTTATGTTTTTAATCCCGAAAATCATTGTAAAATCACTCATATTCCGTTGTGGTAAGAGTCAGTTTTCGGAATTATCCGCCACTTTCGTTCATTCGGAAATACCCGAATACACTATAGAAATATGCGCTAGTAACTGATATGTTTGAAGTATATCGAGACCTTTCTAATATTTAAGCCTCTACTCGATCTTCAAGTTCCAACCATTTATCTCTTAATGCATGATAACTTTTGATAAATTCTGAGCATATCAACATTAACATGTTCGGTTACTATTATGGCATATGTTCCCAAGCAGCCAGAGGGCCTACCGCGAACCACGTTCGACGTGTTGCCTCCCTGTCACACTTACGTACGAATTTACAAGTCCGACAGAGAGGCAACACGTCGAACGTGGTTCGCGGTAGGCCACCAGCACGTGCGCGTCACGTGACCTCGCGCGGTCCCGACTCATGACACGAACACGCGCTAATTGAATAAACCATGTTACTTGTAGTTTTTTTTACATGATTGGCTCATTAAAGTTCCTAACTAAGTGAAGCTTAAACACCGACGTTTATTGTACGGTACTCGTAAACGTCAAAAATAATGAACGGGTGACATGCACAAGCCATGATCATGTGTCGTGTTTTATGTGGTTTTCCTGCCGCTTGGAAAATTCAAAGGCGGATAGTTTGTGAGGTATTGCGTGTCATTTATTACACGGTGTCAATATTAAAACATGGATAATTGAGGGTATAATTCACGTAATATTTAAATGACTTCAAAAAATGTTGTTTATTTTGTAGACCGTACCATATATATACGTTCAGTGCATTAAATACATAATTATTATTTAACAATACCTAAACTTCATTGAAGATTGTTTCAAAATCAGTTTATCTATACCACAGTTTTACTAATGTAAATAATAAAAGACGTAGCTATATTAATATAAGAAAAGTGTGGGTTAGGTTAAATAGATAAAGATCGAAAGGTCCCAGAATAAAGATCCCATACGGAAAGGTTCAAAGACTTCATCATCATCATCATCATATCAGCCTTTTATCGCCCACTGCTGAGTATAGGCCTTTCTTCGAGTACGCCACTTATCCCGGTCCTGAGCCAATCTCATCCAGACTTACCAGATCGGAATTTGACGGAGCTTTACCTTGCGAATGTTAAGTTTCAGCGCAACAGTTTCAATACGCCTGTATATTTCAACTAAATTCTGTTGCGTTTGATGTCCTAAATGAAGTCGTTGTGATACAGCAAAATTGGTGATATATTTCGAGCAAACACTTTTAGACTTCCTCGGTAACAAATAAAAATGATAGCCACGAGTGAGAAGCGACAATAAAACAAACGGAAATCGCTCCCGTATCTGAGTGCCTGAACTTACATAGATCCACGTTTAATAGTGTTTAAAAGTTGCAACAACTTAACTGTTAGCAAGATTTACTGGCGTTTTAATAGCCTCTTTTAACTTTGATGGCGGGAACTACTTCCGATACTAAACAAAATGCGCTTAGTTACTGCCAACTTGATGATAAATACGCAAGAGAAATCTAAAGACTCTCAATCTCACTGACTTTTCTTGTTAACTGTTCTTGTTGAAAACTAGTTTTCTATGCTATAAGGGGGGGGGGGGAGGGCTGCGGTTTCTGGCGTTCCAATGTTTTAGAAGAACAAGAGCGTAGTTTGTAAACAAGTACATAAAATACTCATTTTAAGCTGCATTAATTTAATAGAAACATGAAGCTCTGACATTTTAATACAAACAATTTTTTTTTTTGAATACTTTGATGCAGCAATCTTATATCTATTGACAGATCTCAATGAAAATACTTTGCTATCCTCGCATAGTGTTATTTTTTAAATAATAAAACGGATAAAATGTGAAGTTCATCATTTCAATCTATTTACCAGACCATTGAATTAGGTAGGTACCTAAAGCCAGTTGTTCCAGCTAATTATAATTACGACTTATGTTATAGACTACCAGTAGGTAATCTATTATAAAATCAGTAGTAATCTAGTAGATTATCAGTAATCTAAACAAATGCGCAACATCTGACAAAAAAGTATTGAATTTAAAAATAACTTCGCTAGCGGAAGATTGTGTCATTTCGGTATGTAGAAAAATGACTTATTACCGGGCGTTTGGTAACGAGGTTAGCAGATAGCGGCCAGCAATCAATCACGATAGTAATGAGTTGATCTCTCCTTGCGAGTAAGTGGTACCTACTGAAGCGCGTTATACCATGTGTGTTTAGTGATATCATAGGAGTTTTTTCAGGAAGGCATACGATTATTGAAAAAAAATGCCTAGAACAACTATTTAAATGTTGAACTAAGGGTAACATTCCATTTCTGACCGCAGCTGCACTACTGGTACTGAACGCGACGCTGTTACTGTCAATTTCCATAGTAAAATGAACAGTAGTGCAGCTGCGGTTGGAAATGGACTGTCACCTTAAGGGTAAAAGTGCTTTCATTGAACTTAAGTGAGAAAATAAATTATAGTTGTTTTTTTATGGCCGTTAGCTGACACTACCTACCTATTAAATTGTTGAGATATCACGACCGTTCGACTTGTTAAAATCCAGAGTAAATTAATAACCTGTTATTAAAAAAACAGAACAAGCCTCCGCCTCCGAGTTATACGATATCACGAAAAATTGTACCACTATTGTAGGTAACTATGACATTTCATTCCTTGTACCTCTAGGTATACCTTTTGAAATTCCTGCTAAAGAAACTGTTTTATTTTTGTTTCGGGCTATTTAGTAACTCTTATAAAGACCACTACATTTTAGAAAAACCCGAGTAATCTGCGTGTTACTTTGTAATTCTGCAGGCTTAAAAATAATTTCGTTATAAAAATAACTTGCAAAGTTAGATAAGGGGGTGGGTGGAAAACCTGAAACTACTGTGGGAATAAAATTCATAACGTGCTTCTAAGTTCACCTGTCTCGTCGCACTTTGGAATTTTTAAATTAAATTCTGAGTACCGCCGGCTGAACAAAGTTACGAATTCTTAAAATTTGGCATCGTAATTAATCTTTCGGTTTAATAAACATAAAAAAAGTACACTCAATGTTCTTAGTGACAGTCGGGTTCTTCCAATTTGTCGGGTGAACATTCTTAAATTTGGGTTAAGTAAGTTGGGATTAAGATTTGATTATACTTAGACTAGGGACAAAAAGAACCCCACAGTGTTTGCAATTTGCAATGCTTATTTATCACGAGTTTTTATTTAATGCCACCTCACCCATTTTCAGTTTTAATCAAATATAAAGTAAAAGGTATTTTTCACTTCGCCCGCGGTCGTGGTTTCATTAGTTACTTATCGAAAAAGTATTGTAGGTCCCTATAATGACCATGAAATGCAGAATGTGTATCTTAATATGCAGAATAGTCCTACTTATTATTTCAATTGGAAGTAGCAGCGAATTAAAAGGGTTCAGGCTTGGCGGGGCCCTAAAAACAGGAAGGAATGTAGAATGGGGCTTATGCCTTATTAATGGAAGGGATGACGCTAAATCTTGTAATTAATGCAGGTGCTCGCGTCGGCAAACTTACCGAAGGGATCTTCGGCAATTATCGGAAAATCGCTTTCTATAACACGTTGCGCACAAAATTATTCTACATTCATTTTACTAAAAGCTTTTCAGCGATTCTTAATGACTTTAAATAATTAGTATTAAGAAATCAATTACGAGAATGATGGCGAGACGTCCATTGCAATTATTCGTACAATATGGCGTTACGGAAGATTGTTAAACAATTAAAATAAATTTAATTACTTACTGAATACATCAAGTAATCTTACCTATTTTTAATGATGCGAATATAGTTTTTTACTGCTAAATAGTGACATGATTGTGTCTACCAAAATATATATCTACAATTGGCTAAATCTCTAGTGTAACTAAGAAACACAATAAAATTGGCTAAAACTCTAGTGTAACTAAGAAATAAAACACATGTGGAAGAGGGCAAAGATACTGTAAGTATATCTCAAAGCTTTTAACAACTATCCGATACAAACTTGCTCCAGTCCTTCTTCTTAGAGAGGTACTAATGCGTTTACAGCTTAGAAAAAAGATAAAAGGATATCAAACTTCATACTAAGTACTATTTGGTATATGTATTCCTACATATAGGAAAGAACTACACAGATGAATGTCAATATAATGATAAATTGAAATTTGTCAAAAAGTACCTAATTCTTAATATTTTTTATGACTTTGTTCCCGCAAACTTTACTTCTTAATAACTAGATTCAAAGTAAGAACGCTTAGAAATTTTAACTAAAGGTCTTCCAAGTCAGTATTAAATACCTATCAAGTTTTGTATTATAAAGATTTATGCCGACTTTTGAAACATTGTTTCGATGTCAGTCAAAAATTACAAAGTGCTTAAAATTGAAAAAGTTTAACGTACCGCGGACGTGATCTGAAAAATATTAAAATATTTCCATACGAGGTTCATGTTAATGAGGCACTGGATGCGACCCGCGCTCGAGGAGCGGGTATGTGGAGCCAGTACGAATGTCGGTGGAGCGACGTCAGCATGGTAGGACACCAAACGCACTTCTGGCGTATGTTATTGATTTTCACCGCCCGATGGGCGGGGCTAAATGTGCGCGAGAGGGATCACTAGATTGGCTCCTCATCAAATTAGAAGGGGATCCAGCATTTCTCTCAATAGCTATTCTAATAAAAGACGTACCATTAACCAACTATTTGAAATAGGTAAGGGCCCGTAGAAAAATATTCCTGCAAGAATTGTCTTCTGTACGTCAAAGTTGGAACATCTCAAGTTTTACTTTATTGATTGTCTTATTTTTGTTTCTAGATTGTTAAACATGGTTATTTATGTTAAATGTCTTAACGTAATGACAAGTTCGAAGCGTCAAGGCAAATAAACATGCATAAGTGTATGCGATTAGTCGACGTTTCATTAAAATAATTGTACCTAAATAATTCGTCACGCAATCAAGTGGTCGTGTTGTATATTGTAGAAACATTCTGTTATTCGTATTATCTTAATCCATAGGTACTATAAATAAACACTCAATTTCGTCAACCTAAGCAGTAAACCTAAGAGCTGGTTAGATTTCTAAAGTTAAATGAACAAGAAAAGAAGCTGCTTTATAAGTTAAAAACACTGAAGAAAACGAACAATGAGACAGAACACAGACGCCATTTGTGTCGCTCTTCTAGTTCTAAGAATGAAATTATAGCTAACTATTAGACATACTTTAGCAACCCATGTCAATGCACGGAGGCTGCTCACAGACTGCTACATAGGCTGTATGATAGCAAAAAATACCTTGCAAGATATTTTAATCCCCTCAAAGGTCCGTTGTGCTTGAAGCTGGGATTACGGAAATGTTCCCTTAATCACGTCGAAGTTTATTCATTAATAATCTAAACAAAAAATATTACGGTTAGATTAATCTTTCGTGTTTTTAATTTTAGACAACTTAAGCTTTCAGCTATAAGTTATAGCCTGATAGACAGTTACGAGTTGATTTCATAGTAAATATTCTGTGGTCATATTTTCATAGGATCTGACAATTTTGAATCAAGTTAAAATCATATTATATTCTCACATTTTTCTTTGTAGTACAGCGAATACAAATGTAGGTATGGCTAGATTGTGCACTTTTATTTCAATAATCAGAAATAATTAATTGACGCTAAGTGCAGATTCTGATGATAACACATGATGTCAATATTGTATTTCCATTTGAATGAGTGCTCCGGGACCGTTGAATCGGAAACCGCATATGTGTGTGTGTTTTTTTTATTTCAATATAATTCTTAATTCTTACCAGACTCCGCGAGCTAACAACGTGATTCGCTGAAGGTGAAACCACGCCAATGTACTAAAGATTTTCTAGTAAATCCTTGCATCTAGTTACAAATACCGTACCGGCGGGAAAGTAAAACTCAACACAAATGATCTTCGTCCCGTGACATTTCTCGGGAGTTCAGCGGGTCAGGGTTGCGGGATGAAACGTGATCGTAACTATCTCGGCGATCGTGGAAGGAATAAGAATTGTGCAGCGGATTTGAATCCCCTTCGCCTTGTTTGTACATAACAAGCGGAAAGGTTTGTAAACAAGCCATTAGGGCGGTGATTCCAGGAGTGCACGTGGCAGCGGAAGTGATCGCAAATAATAATTATAAAAATTGTGACATTAGTTGGGAGGCTGTTGCAATGTTTGATTAAAAACTTTAATACGAAAATAACGTGATATAAGTACCCACAAACGCATATAAAAAACTATTTGACAAAAGCGTTTTTAATAATTAAGATCAACTACTCAGAAATGCCTTATCCCTTGTCAAACGTCGTGGCAAGTTTCTGGAAGAAAAGCTTGAAAAATGATACTTGCTACGTTCTCTAATATAAGCCAGCTTAGCCAAAGTTTTAAAACATCATTAAATATACTTTAAAGCAGGTAAAAAGCAAGTAACCCTTATCATAATGACCTACGTAATACAAAATTCAGCAAAGTTTCGTCGTTCTTTCTTTTGAGCGACCCCTAGGTAAAAGTATTGTGAAGGTTTAAAAAACATGCCATCCTTTGAAATATAAGTCAGAGAAGAGGTTTCTGCTGTGCGAATACAAATTTACCAAAATCACAGGGGATCACTTAGATCACAGCTGTATTTGCATTGAAATTCAATTTTTGCTGCCAGCAAAACAAAAAAATAAATTGAAAGGATCGGCTCGCAAATTAAATAATAAACTTTTTTTCTGTCATCTACAATTTCAAGAGAGGATTTATCGACTTTAATCGTAGTTAAAAACCCTCCGACGACGTAAATGGGTTTCAAGTTTCAGCAGAACAATAGCAATTTGGGATTACAAAAAAAGTGAAAAAGCGGTCAAACTCAGCACAATCAAGACTCTCAAGTGCAGAAACATAAATGAAGCAATTAATTATCCGCGATCCCAATTATTCTTCCTGCCCTCTCTGCCGCTGCCTGCGCACTTATATTTTTCTCTTTTCCGTTAATTTGTCGAAAGTTAATTGAAGGGATACTGCTGTAAGCGCTGTATAGCTCGAACATGGGCCGTAATGACGCGCGTGAGGAAACTCAATGGCCAGCTTAAGCTATTTGTTGCAATCTTGAGCAAAGCTTTCAGAAACTATTCTCCCATTAAGTAATTCTTAACACGCAGATTTACTTATTACACAATTTGTATTTAGTTAACGTATGGTACGTTAAGATTATCAAAATGTAACTCGGAAACAATCGATTGGTGAATTGATTTGTTTAATTTTAAGTAGAAATACTGCTATATATACTTAAACTAAAGTAGATGTCATAGGTATACGAAAGAAAAAGTGATTAAGGCTTCCAATACCCTAGGCTGGGATCGAACCAGCGTCCTCTGCATTCGCGGCCGATGAGTAATCCATAGTGGAAACGGGCTAGAATATTCGAGCCATACCACCTTTCTCTTTCGTATACTATGACAAGTGTAACCAACTGCACCCCAAGTTTTCGCAAATCCATGGGCTCTTTATTACCGGCTGTCAATAAATGAAAGACTAGCGCTTAAATTCGTGTTTTTATTAGCGCATAGTCGTGCGTCGTAATCGTCATGTTTATTTTCACCGTTTCGATCAAACACCCCGTTACACACTCAAACTTCTAGCTACATATGTTATCAAATAATTATTAAAAACACAACAATACGGGGATACAAAACCGTAAAATTAATAACTGATTCGACGATGGAGAGATCCATTCATCACGTTCGTCAAATAAAAACGCGTTTGATGAATCCTTTGAAAATTTACGATTTTTTCACACGCTGCAGGATCTACTTATCTGAGCGGGTCAAATGTAAGTTGATTTGCTACATTGACATAAAGTGTATTATTGCTTGTGCGATGTTGAGTATAGGTTGTTTCGTAAAAGGGTCGTCACCTAGTAAGGCGAATAACTGGAAGGATTGACGGCGCGCCGCAGCATTGTGTACAAAAACAATGGCCGACCTCCGCGGAGTCATTAAGAGCGCTCCAACAAGAAAAGTCAAAATAATGCAAAATTGATGATATTCCTCGATGACATTCAGTACTTTAGGGTCATTATTAGAAACAATGAGTGCTTGTTACGATAAAAGCGTCTTCTTATCTTTAGGAATTACTTTTTAAATATTGGAAAAAGGGCTTATTAAATTAGTAATGATTTTTTTTCTGATGGTTGTTTCCGAAAAACCACGTGTAGTACTAAATTGTGAGCTCGTATTTGTAAATGTTGAGAAGTTTACTCTGGTAAAGCTGGCTATTTTGTATTACTAATACCCTGTACATTAGGAATTACTTTTGACATTTTTCCTAAATACCTTTGAGAAAGAGAAAATCGAAGAAAAACAAACTCAATTTTCTCTCCGAAACAAGTGTCAATTCCTACGAAATTCTACTTAATATCGAAGTCATTTTCATACTCAAGCAATCTGCAGCGTTTGCTTATACTGATGGTATACATTAGTGTTTATGAAATTCTACTATAATTTTTTGGCAATTTTTTGAAAACGACTCTAATATTACCGATGACGCGCGGTCGTGAGCTCAGTGCCGCGGCAGAGCTTGTAGAGGTAGGACGTGTGTCGGTCGGCTCCGCACGTTTTCAACGGCGACGACGAGGTTTTTTATCATTGTGTGCGGCAGGCGCCGTGTAAAATGCTATACTGTGTGCGTGTAAACGGCGACTGAGAAACTTTGATCCTAGTACTGTGCATTTGTTTTTATAGTATAGTATGTAACTACCGGACAGCATTAAAGATATTTGAAATGATCTGATATTTTATAGGTACTAAATAAAAAAATGGCTGAATACAAATGCTTTTGATGATATGTCAGAATCAGAATATATAGGTCTGATGATGGAGCTGGGAGGTGGTCACCGGTACCAATCAACCATGCAACTAAACCACTTCGTGTTTCGGCTCGTTTGATTCGTCTCAACAAGATCTTTGACACAAGATAGGACTCAGGGTCTGATGATGGAGCTGGAAGGTGGTCACCGGTACCAGTCAACCACGCAACTAAACCACTTCGTGTTTGGGCTCGTTTGATTCGTCTCAACAAGATCTTTGACACAAGATAGGACTCAGGGTCTGATGATGGAGCTGGAAGGTGGTCACCGGTACCAGTCAACCACGCAACTAAACCACTTCGTGTTTGGGCTCGTTTGATTCCTCTCAACGAGGTCTTTGACACAAGATAGTACTGAGGGTCTGATGATGAAGCTGGAAGGTGGTCAACGGTACCAGTCAACCATGCAACTAAACCACTTCGTGTTTCGGCTCGTTTGATTCGTCTCAACAAGATCTTTGACACAAGATAGTACTGAGGGTCTGATGATGGAGCTGGAAGGTTGGCACCGGTACCAGTCAACCACGCAACTAAACCACTTCGTGTTTGGGCTCGTTTTATTCCTCTCAGCGAGATCTTTGACACAAGATAGAACTCAGGGTCTGACGATGAAGCTGGAACGTGGTCAACGGTACCAGTCAACCATGCACCTAAACCACTTCGTGTTTGGGCTCGTTTGATTCGTCTCAACAAGATCTTTGACACAAGATAGTACTGAGGGTCTGATGATGGAGCTGGACGGTGGTCACCAGTACCAGTCAACCATGCAACTAAACCATTTCGTGTTTGGGCTCGTTTGATTCCTCTCAACGAGATCTTTGACACAAGATAGTACTGAGGGTCTGATGATGGAGCTGGAAGGTGGTCACTGGTACCAGTCAATCATGCAACTAAACCACTTCGTGTTTGGGCTCGTTTGATTTGTCTCAACAAGATCTTTGACACAACATAGTACTCACAGGGTCTGATGTGCAGCTGGAAGGTTGTCATCCCAGACACGAAGTGGTTTAGTTGCATGGTTGACTGGTACCGGTGACCACCATTCAGCTCCATCATCAGACCCTGAGTATCACCTAGTGTCCAAGATCTTGTTGAGACGAATCAAACGAGCACAAACACGAAGTGGTTTAGTTGCATGGTTGACTGGTACCGGTGACCACCTTCCAGCTCCATCATCAGACCCTGAGTATCACCTAGTGTCAAAGATCTTGTTGAGACGAATCAAACGAGCTCAAACACGAAGTGGATTAGTTGCATGGTTGACTGGTACCGGTGACCACCTTCCAGCTCCATCATCAGACCCTGAGTATCACCTAGTGCCAAAGATCTTGTTGAGACGAATCAAACGAGCTCAAACACAAAGTAGTTTAATTGCATAGTTGACTGGTACCAGTGGCCACCTTCCAGCTCCATTATCAGACCCTGAGTGTCACCTAGTGCCAAAGATCTTGTTGAGACGAATCAAACGAGCCTAATCATGTTACTACATGGTTGATTGGTATCCGTGACCACCTTCATCATCATCATCAGGCTTCATCATCAGATGCTTAGTATCACCTCGTTTCTAAACTTAAGATACAAATTAAAGGTTTTATTATATAGCTAAAATAGTTTCCGCGACCGCGACTCGGCAAACGTAGCGTAGGACGCCCTCCGACCAGGTGGGATGACGATCTGCGAAAGACTGCAGGCAGATGTTGGATGCGGCAAGCTGAGGACAGGGCGCTATGGCGCTCTTTAGGGGAGGACTATGTCCAGCAGTGGACTACTATAGCCTGATGATGATGATGATGAAAATAGTTTCACTATACAACCTATACCATATGCAATGACGAGAAATGAAAATAAGCGAGTACCTAAGTAAGTACGTATAATTTCTTTCTAGTAATAATGACCTACATAAGTATGTATATTTGCACTGGATTTAGTATTTTCGTACCAAATAACATTTTTAGGACTTTGATATTAAAGTACAGTTAGTGTTGTTATGATTGATTTAATGTGCTTCACGATCGGATCAAGAATGTTTAATCCATCATTGTAGTGCGACCGAGGGAAAATGCGGTGGAAGGGTTCGGCGACCTGAGATCGCGGGGCCTGCCGCAGCGCGTAAAATACCTAAACTCGCTCATCCCCGAAATGTAATAGCACTCTTAACCCACCTCCGATGTCAGAGCTTGCAGCGTGCATATCTCAAACGTTTTAAACTTTGCCGGTGAAACTTATTTAGGGTTTTATCGTTCATTTTAGTAAATTGTTAAAAATTTCATCTAAAACCATTAGTGTTCTTGATGGTTTTTCAAAAATGCCTTAAATATACTAACAGCAACTCACAAGCGTATTCAGATTTTAATAGCAGGTTATGAATTAAATCTGGTTTCCTCGTTTACGCATCACTACATATTTTCGATTAAATTGCGCAACGGTTCTACGCGGGTCTCTTCTCTAGGTCCCCGGCACGCGTCCCGATCAGGCGGCCAGCCGCGTGATCGCCCACGTGCTACATAAAGAACGAATGGGGTTCCTGATGATATTTCTCAATAGCTACCTAATCGACTATAGGCATATTGACCAAATTAAGGTAGAAATAGCATTGCAAGTGCTCAGTTACAGCCGATGTCCACGAATGTAAAAAAAGTAAACAATACAACGTATAAACATAATTCCCCGATTTAGAAACAATTTTTCAGGACGACATATCCAAAGAGCGAAGTAGAAAGTGGACTCCTTTAACATGCAACTAGCATATGCGTTATGATGAGGAATAATAGCTAGGTAGCTGCAAAGATAGTTATTGACACCCTCCACTGCAAACGCTAGCTAGCAGCTATCAGTACCTAGGTAATCAAACCTACTCATACTTTATAATACGAGCTCACTTATTTTCCTGTATCTGTAATGAAAATAAAGACTCAAAATAAACTGTTCAATAACAATACCACATAAACTTGCGAAAATTCAATCCCTAGTGTCAATTACGTACCGTATTCCCGACAAGTCTAGCGAATAGCTAGAACGCGTTGAAAGGGTAAACATAAAAGAGTAGAAAGGAACTTTTATCACGGCCTACCTATTCACCAGATTTTACAACATAATAAATTACTGCGGAAAAAGTACTATCATTTTTAAGGGATAATAGCCTAGTTGTATTGTAAAATTATCATCATCACACTGAAAGAAATGTTTGCATAACAGTAACAAAATATGATTAGGTATTTTAAGCTTCCCTGTCTGTGTAAAGATTGTACCCAAAAATATTCATTGGTACGCGTAAGATGCAGTACGAGTATTTAGTATCAATTTTGTTTTTAAGGTTTTTAAAGTTTGGAAGCCGCACGGCTCGCGTTTTACTAGTGCTTCATTGGTAGAACATAAGTTCAAGTAACGGTAAGCGTCTCATTCACTTGGTATTTAAGTCCAATTTCGTTGATTCTCTAAAAAAAACAAATAAAAAACCGTTCGTGTTAAGATAGTCCGTTTCGCTTGCTAAACCTCAACACGAAAAATATACCAAACGGTCGTTTTCATTCCTGTAATGAAAATTGTAACTCCGGAAAACGTCAAGCCAAAATCACTGACCCAGTTAAGTTCGGAACGCCATGCTGTGCATTTGTTTTCAACGGTTACTGAGCGGGCGCCGGATCGGTGTCACGTGACCACGCCGGCGGTGTCGGAAACGTCACGTGGGCAGAGCATCCGACGGCGATACCTGGCTGAATTAAATGTGCCGTCGAAAACGGTTTTGTTAATACCCAAGTTTTGCTAGTTGTATCTGAAGATAAATAAGATTTTAACGTTTATCCGACTATACATTTTAGTTACACAAAAAATATATAAACCTATATTCAAGATAAATACGAAATACTGTTTTATTTAATCTTGAAAATAAAAGACTAAATAATATGTATTTTGATTTTCACTCTTCAATACGACAGATGCTGATGCTGCGCGTTTCAGAGAAATAAGTAAAAATTCATAAAATTATTTAGGTTATTTCGTTTTAAAGTAACACAACTTTACGAATAAAAAATGTACTTACCTACGCCATTTTATAATAGGTATCTAATTCTCACTATAGAAAAAAGTGTCAGTAAATAAAGTCAGTAGGTACCTACATTAAATGACGGGTCTCACTAAAAATGTTTTGTTCCTGAAATTTTATCCTTAATTGTATGCTTTGTTCGTAGGTGTTTCTCTCGGTTCTAAACAAAAGTATCTTTTACAAATTTACACAAAGAAAAACATCGTAAGAAGCAAAGAATTTTTATGAGCATACTTTTGTCGGCGTGGTGGCGATATCGTTAATTCTCCACATTGTCAACCACCTAGGTATTTCCACGCTTCTTTAAATTACCACTTTTCTTTTAAAAGGAGGCAATTTTTCGTTGGACCTAGTCGTAAATATACTTACTGAGTTTTAACGAAAGCGACTGGCATCTTACCTTCCAAGCGAAAGTAGTGCTTATTGAAACTTAGTCCCATTTAAATTATTTATTATAAATGTCGCTTAACAGTTGCGTTTTTAAATAGTAAGATCAACATTTATTTAATTATGAGCAAAGCTGGCAAAAAGATTGATCGACCTCACTGGTGACCGAAGAGCTGGCAGCTTTCTCGCGCAGCGTATTAGCCTCGCTATACAGCGGGGAAATGCTGCCAGCGTCTTCGGCACCATGCCAAAGGGGTCCAACTTTTTAGATTTATTTTAATTTTATATAGTATTAGTTTTTAGTTTTAATTTAGTTTTATTTAGTTAAGTTAGTTTATTTATTGATGAATGTACATTTACCTGTTAAAAATTAAAAAATATTAAATGTTTAATTATTATTCCCAACCAAAATATTGTGCCATCTTCAACACAAATCCATAAATAGGTATGTCGTTTATTAAAAGAGCATTTTCAGCGCACATTGCGATGTAAAAAGCCATTTGAAAGAACCTTCAAAGATTATATGGGTTAAGTAGTGAGTCATTCATTACGCAAACAATGTGTCTCCGCGGAAAATTGCACATGAACGTTGCGTCATGCCTGTGAAGGCTATGCACATGCAGTGCGCACTGCACTGATAAACCTAGATAGGATAGGAACTCTCTAATATATAATAGTTTTAACTTTTTTACCCACTAGTTTACGATCACGATCACATGTGTAATCTATAAAACGTGATAAATACATTTACTCAAATCCCAAATATGTAGACTATGTAGTTACAAATCTGGTGGACCATTGGCGAATCTTGTCTTTGCAATAATGTTTACCAATTGTCATTTACCTTTGTGGGCGATGGTATGTGTGGGTAAGCTTTAACTACTTAATTATTTAACCAAATAACTTTGATTACTGATATCAATTTACAAATAATATAATAATGATGATATTTGAACCAATTTAACAGAACTGGAACAATTATTATCCACTTAATAGGCTAGAAGACAAATTTTCATTTATGGTATCAATCAATCAGGTTTGTTTTTAGAATCAAATGTCTATATGCGACCCATTGCATTAAAGTAATACAAAAGTCAGAAATGATAGTCGAAGTCCGACAGTTGTACTTCACTCGCGAAACGCTCCGAACAAAACGCTATGTGAACGTGTCGTCAAGGTCACTGAGATCGCATCTTGAAGTATGAACAAAACAAGAAAATTGCATTTTTGTCGGTGAAATATTGCGTTTATGTATATACAGTGAAACCTGGTTAAGTGGGACCTGGATAAGTGAGAAACCTCTATAGCTGGGACTCATGGTGCGGTCCCGACACTTTAGCACTGAATTACCTCTGTTAGTGAGATAAAAACTATATAACTATAACTGGGATTAGTTGTTGTGATTTTATAGTCACATTTACCTCTATAATTGAGACAGAGAGTGTATTTTACCTCTTTTACTGAGAGTATATTTATAAGATTACATTTTCCTAATTGTTTTTTTTTAATTTTATAGGAATTGACCTCTGTATCTGAGATAACGATCTATGACCTCTCTAACTTGGACTTTATTGATCAATTTCCGTATTCTTACTAACTCTTAGTCTATCCACAAATTCCGCATTTGCTTAATTGTGTCTAAACGACTTCAAGTTTCGTTTAGTTACTTTATGTAGTTAAAACTATAAAGCTGAAATTTTGATAAGTAACACGAATAAACAAATTTTAATTTAGTACATTTCTAAGACGCAATGAAGTCCGTATCAAATTTAATTGAAAAAATCTATTCAAAATAAATAAATAAATTCAAAGAAATATTTAAACGGACTTAAAAAATATTTAGGGACAAGGATTATTTTACCTTGTTTATTTTTAAAGATAATTACAAAATACCTTATTAACCACCTCTATAACTGAAATATATCCTCTATTCTCACCTCTATTAATGGGACCCTCTGTAAATGAGACAGAAATTTATTTTTACCTGGGTAAGTGGAATACCTCTTTAAGTGAGACAAATCTGCTCGTCCCTTGAAGTCTCACTTATTCAGGTTTCACTGTAGTTGCTATACAATACAATCTTTTTTGGATAAAATGTGAGGAATCGAATGGTATCCTTACTTATTTCGTTTTTGAAAGTAAAAAAAAAACTGAAATTTTGAAATTTTTAGGTGCTGTATTTTTGTATTATTTCCATATATATTTTTTAATATCCACAATATTGTGATAGATTGCTCATTTGCTATCTATTTTACTAGATTTTGTTATAAAATTCAACATGTGTCATCATCCCTATTGGCGCCTAAACAATAATTTAATGTGCAAATATTTTATATAAGTACATGACGTCTAACTCCGAATCAACAGAAGTTTTGCAAAATATTGCGTATCATGAAGCAAGCTTTTAGGCTGTTTGCTTAAATCTCTAAGTGCGCGTTACGACAGCATTTCTTTTAACCGCTTTTCATTTGCTTCAGTATATGGGGCATGTAGCATAACAACGGTTACTAGAGCAGGCTCACTTGGCAGCGGCGGCGCGGGCTCGCAGTATCATGTTATTCCTCGCCAGCCGACTCTGTGCCAGGACTTGGCATCCTCGACGCGGACAATTTGGGCCCAGGCCGAGCCACCTACCCGTTATTGGATTGTCATAATTTAACGTTGTATGTATCGGCGTTACTGCCAGGAGCTATGGATAAACTTGCCCGTAGCGAAGCCAGATATTTGATTAGTTTTTAGTTTCGAATTGAACGGGTATAGGTTGTTTTGATATGTCACCGTAAAATTGTAAACACTCGTCAGATTATAATCTCGCTAGTTACATTATAAACTGACGGTAGGGAGATTATAATCTAACCTAACCTAACTTACGTTACATTATAAACTAACGGGTTCAAAATCTTACGGTGACAGATATATACCAGAAGTGTAGTATATCCATATGCATTCAAGATAGTATGTATTAGGTTAATGTGAATATTCATGGAGTTAGCTTTTTTAGGTTTGATCACAGCAAGAAACAAGTTATAATTGAAAGGAAAGTTCAAGTAGCTGGCAATGACTGGACTAACGAAAGACATTTTTCGATAGGACGAAAGCCGCGATTTATTTAAGTCGATCTAATAACGTTGATACATTCATAGCAAGCAAATAGATAGGTACAAAAGCATTAATTTAGCGACTGGCGTGGGAATCGCGCTTTTATTCGCAGCGCACAATACTGACCGAGCTCACATAAAAATATGCCACAATGCAAGAGACTGCTCACCGTCCCAGTCCGTAGCTCGCAAATGAGGGCGACAGGCTTGCACAATTTAATATTTATGACCCAGTATTAGAGCTAATTTTGCTAAATTGTATTGTTTACTTCTGAACTGCTTATTTACATACCTAATATTTTATTAATGATTTAATTGAATCGCGGTCCTTACAATTTATTATAGAATCTTTCAAAAGTAAGTGTAAAGATTAATTTGTGCCACCTATGGATATTCAATTTTCACCTCTGCGGGGGTTAACATTGAAAAAAAAAACTGCTCTATAAGTTGGAATTTGCCATATAGGTTAAAACCGTGATTCAGCCAAAGCTAGTTACACATCTGGTTATCGTTCTATCCACCTGTGTGTGAAGAATGCCTATTTATATTTATTATAAATAATCGTACGATATATTATATATTTTAAATTAACTATGATACAATCATAAAAATAGACATTCACTATCGTAATCATCAAGATAAAAACCGAAGTCATATAAAAAAGACGTTATTCCCTTTATTGATATGTAAAAAAAATTGAGTCAATATCATGTTGTAAATGTTTCATCATTAATACACATTCGACAAACATGCGCGTCTTTTAATAGGTTGTTAGGTATTCTGCACGACACGCACTTAAAGTTTCGCGTAAAAACTGTCTAGGAAGCAGGAAATTCATAATTTCATTTCAACGCCGTCTAATTTCTGTCGGCAGTCAAGGAGCTCACGTGTTAAAAGCAATTTCCATACAAATGATGTCTCCGCAATCTGTCTGGGGTTTAAGCAAGTGCAGCGGCCATTAGGGGCTCGATGCCGCGCGCCCATTAATTTAATAGCAAGTTTTCTTTGCGGCAGCTATTAACCGACTGCTCTCGCAGACTAATTCTTGGGAAGTTTAACGGCAGATTTACGCGGCGCTCCCTGCGTCGCATTGAGCCTGAGGGCCCGATTCGGATTTTGAACTAGATATATATTATATATCTATTAGATATCACCAAGATTCGATAACGATATTTTTAAGATCTAGCCTGTCAAATTTGACATTACCGCGATTTTGGAGATACTCTTGAACGATTTTCACAATGTCTAAGACGTCTGGATATGTATTTTTAGATCTCTAAACGATCTAAAAAAATAATGTGACGTAAAAGTGACACTGGTTGCCCGAATTGTGCTACAAAGGATATCTAGTTGAAATCTAAACTAGTTGGTATCTAGTACATATCGTATCGTTATCTTCTCTAGAACGGATCTTGTTTTCCGAATACCGCGGTTAGTCTGGCTGTGATCATGTTATGTCACTGGCCCTTTACTGTTAACTCGATGTTCTTAAGCCGAGTTCTAATTTAAGTCGATTCAAACAAGGAGATTAGTTGTAACTATAACATTCGTTTTAGATAGTCATACTTAGAACAAGTCGAAATCGAAATCCTCTGTTGGACATACGAGTAGACCTTTCTAGAGAATTTTCAGAACGACAGGTCGCTCGCTGCCCTTATTCAAATATATATGTAACTAAAATAGTTTTATTAGGGAGTGCTTGTATATGCCCCTAAAACTGAACCTAAAATAATTTTTCATTTACAACAGCCATAAACTGTTCGTTACGCCAGTTTATAACTTTATAATGGGGTGCAATTACATACTCGTATTATATTAAGGGTCAATTAAAAGTTGTTATATAATATACCAACTAACCAAATTATAATCAATTATTTTTGATTAGATGAAATTATTTATTTGTTCTTAATTAAGTAATAATAAATTCTTAACGCTTGAGCACAAGAAAACGCTTCTAAGCCCTTATTTGCAAATTTAAATAGCAGGAATTACAAATTCTCGTGACTACTATTGCTACTTTGAGCATAAAACCAGGCTTTCTCTCCCCCACACTGCTAACCAACCCCTTATAAATCTTTGAAACTACGGATCTCATTTCAATAAAACCTTTACATTCACGTAATTAATTTCCTCGAAGCTTTATCTTGGTGTCTTCAGTATATTTACATAATTGCCAGCCTGCGAGCGAAACCGCAAGCAAAAGCTACCTTTTAATAATTAAATTTACACTTTAAGTCCGGTGAATTTGCATATAATTCCATTGAAAAGAGAAAATACATAGAACGCACGCTTACCTCAGAGCCGAAATGAAATTAAAAGTTATCTTACAGCGGTAGAAAGTTGAGAGCGTCGCGAGATCCAGTTGTGCTGAAGAGATTAGCGGCGCGGCACGGCGCGGCGGCGCGCGGGCAGCTCTGGTTACATTATCAATTTACAGGCTCTCATCTAGACTAGACTACCAGAGCCACAATAATATGGCCAGGAGGACTTTTCGCACCTTTTTGAATGAAAGTTAATAGTTTAGACTTTGTTTTTGTATATACCTTAGTTACCTATAATTTGTGATTGGCACATGTTTGCAGCTTAGCACACCTTTAATATTTCTAAATATATTATGCCTATAATAAATTATAGTATATTTAATTTAATTATCATAAGAATTATACGATTGTGCGCCCTATTTTAAATGTGGTGTTAGCATCCAGTTTGAATATAAGTACCACTATAAATGTACTAAATAAAATTACTAATACTTGTAATAGTTTTCAAGAAATTATATTTTTAAATTTCATTCTTACAAAATTCTAAACACAATATCCTAATATGAACTCGCCAACAACCTCGATTAACTTTGGAGTACTAAGTATCAAGCTATTTATAATACTGTATTCTTTTTTAACATACAGAATTGCAAAATTACCTTTGGTTCGTCTTATAAACCAGAGGACATGGGTTTGAACCCAAACAAGCTTCTAAAGCTCTTCTTATGAAGGTCCAAAACGAGTATGAGAGAAAGCAGTGTTTAGTGGCGGAATGTACAAATATAGACTGAACAGATTTCGCCCTTCCCCAGCCATAACAATATCAATATCACACTGGCCTGAATGCTACCAGTGTAAATATTAATGGCCACGAAATTATCAATTACCCGCTCGTTTACAATACCTAATAGACACTGATTATTATAATTAGGGCAACGACATATCTCTAGCTACAGGAAATGTGCTTAAGCGGCCTAAGGTACATTTTGTCACCGTCACAACAGCGTTAAATGAAGCAATTTCCGCTCCTTAAATTGACTCCTCTGTGAAATTGGTTTTGAGAAATGAGCTTTGGCATTATTTGAATTGTTTTACTGAATTGCCTTTGTTAAATGGGGAAACAAAAATGCGCTCTTGTAACACTTCTTAATCATAATGTGATAATTTCGCGTTTCGTTTTGTTCCTTAAAGAAGGTATTATTTGTGTCGTCATTTTGTTTGTATTGGTTCTAAAATTAAAAATTCATACAAACCGGCGATACGATCACTGCTCGCGGGGCGGATCTCACGTTTGATGTCGATAAAGAATGTTAACTAATACTCATTCATTAGTTAACTGGAGCTTTTCGTCATCTTAACGCATTCTTCGTCCGTTTTGAATTTGTGATCCGATATAAGAATGCTGCTGCGGGTAGCAGCGTCAGTAGACACTCCGGTCGCTGTGTGTTTGTCTCTAGTCCCATGCCTCCGTACCGTGAAATCATTCTTCGCACCTACTCTACCCGGCCTTGTCCTTACGCACCTCCGTCTTCACGCGTGCTGGTTTTTCAACTTGAGTGCGCGTGAACGAATGCACACAGTGCTTCCAAACCATCAGAATTAAAGAGGTTACCCGCAGGGAACGTCTTCCGACAATACCGCCGCGTCTCATACTCGGCTGGGTACCTATTCTAACAAGTGCTTCACGGTTTGTCTTGTTATGCTAAACAGTCTTGATTTGCTTCCCTCTGCTTTGTTTTCTTTGTGCGTAAGTTGCTTATTCAAACGTTCTTTTAGGTATATACTTAATTTTAAAATTAAACTGAGCCTCAAAGTTTCTCAGAAGGTAGAAAGCCATCTTACATTGTTAAACAATTGAAACCTACAGGGTTTTACTTCACGCTATTTTATTGTCGTTTTTCCTTTGTAACGACTGAGGGCCCGATTCTGATTTTAAAATAGACATCTATTAGATATCTTTTAGACATCACCAAGATACGATAACAATATGTTTAAGATCTAACCTGTCAAATTTGACATTCGCGCGATTCTGGAGATACTCTTGAACGATTTCCACAAGATATGACTTAGAGATCCAATTCACATCTAATAGATATCTAACTCTATCTAACGTAAAAGTGACATTGGTTGCCCGGATTACGCTGCAAAAGAGAACTAGTTGAAATCTAAACTATAACGTACTTATCTATAATGGATCTAGTACGTGTCGTCTCTTGTGAATATCTTGAAGTTCGAATACGGCAGTGAGTGTGAAGTAAATAATAAATATAAGTACGCCTTATTACAAAGATTGTGGAGTTTTCTCAAGAGCGAAAGGTTAAGCTACAAGCAAAAGCAAGCAAGGTAGGTGATTTACTGATGAGATAAGATAGACTATACATATGACGAATGTTATTTTTCCTGTTTTGTTCTGATTTTTGAACAATAAAGTGTTTTACTACTACTACTTACTACAACTACTCTTTGGAAAAAACTTTGAAATATACACCAGTTAGTTTACAATAACAAAAACTGCTTAACTTAAGCACCACACTAGGACAGTTACTAAATTTTAAAAGGTTTTAAAAGATTTACTTAAAAAAAAATATTTTTTATTTACTTAGGTATTTTGTCGTTATTCATTGCAAGATTTTCTTTGTCCAATACACATGGCAAAATACATTAATAACACAAATACATTAAAGTATTTATTGTATAATATTTGCATGGTAACTTTGAATAACAAAATGATTACTTCAAAAATCTAGCCCTAAACTTGCCTGGGGCATTGTACCCATTGTACACAAGTACACAAAATAAACGCTAGGGATAAAAATGTGAATTGACTTTCATCCGTAAGTTCGTTCTAATTTGAAATCATTTTTAACTAAAGTTAAGCGGTTATCACACTGGCGCTGCATCCAGAATCCATATCAGTGTGAAGGGTCGGTAAATGACATAAATTGGAAACGGAAACAACTGAGAGTAGGTACCTGTCTTGTCACAAAAATTTCAAGTTTTGATATGACATTTGTCCATGAGTAAGTACACTGTTGAATATTCATACCATACTGCTTTACAATTGACGTGACACCGCCAATTATGACGAAATCACCGATAACTCGTCTTTGAAGCTCGAAGGTAAATTGCCTTATCCAGGTTCACAAACGATTAGCCGAAAAAGGCTGTTAATACTAGTTTTTAGTGCGGTGGACGTATGAATGGAGTTAATTGTCGCCTAGGCGTATTGAGGCCACAGATCGTTCACCTACTAGATGGGGCATATAAGAAGACTCGCCGTCACGACACACAAGGTTAGGTAGGTACATTCGAATGGGGAATACTGTAGCAGTGTTACTCCTGCGTCATCTTTAGACGTTTCCATGCTTGATTTATCATGGGATCCCAAAGTCACAAGCGGTATTGAACCTTTAAATCTAAGAAGAGACTCTGCCTCTTTGTGTGTGTTCTACCGTTTGTACAATGGGCTGTGCTCTGGAGAATTGTTTGACATAATGCCAACGTCCGCTTTGCATCGCCGCATCGCTTCCCGTCAACGGGGTTTTCATCCTCACACCCTAGAACCTAAATGGTCGCGCATTGTGCGGTTTAAGAGTCTTCCTACTGCGGACTAAGCTCCATACCGAGGTGTTCTCGAGGGACTACATTATGGGATCCTTCATAAAATATATGTACAGGTTTTTATAGGGTTGGTAACGCGCATGGAATAGGTACCCCTGGAGTTACAGGCATCCAAAAGCTACGGTGACCGCTTACCACCAGGCGGGCCGTATGCTTGTTCGCCGTTGACGTGGTATAACAAAACAAAATAGCACTGTTGCTCAATCTATTTACGTCCACGTGTACACGACGTCACTGACGTAGGTAACAGTATTTATTAAATTCTATGGGGGTCATAGATGGAGGAGGGTGCAAATGCTACATATTCTTGCGGATCGCGGTAAAATTTTCCGGTAGGTGAGCACCTATTTATCGTAAACGGATTCAAGGTTGTAATCTCTTTTTAATACGGAGTCTGCTTGGGGCAGTCCACGGCTGAGGCGGACGTTTGGCCGGCGCGCGCGACGCGCGTGCCAGTTGGCGGGGCACCCCGCCGCTAATCAGTGGAAGGACTGCCGAAACCACGACATTGGAGCACTTACGACTTTTACTTTAACGACAAAACTATCATTTTTAGGGTTTCGTAACGGAACCATTATAGTTTCGTCATTCGTCATGTCCGTCTCTCGATCCGTCCATCTGTCTGTCCGTATGTCCCAGCCAACTCGAAAACTATAAGCCATTTTTAATGGAATTTTGAACATATTAACGCTATGTTGGCAGTTAAAATGAAATAAAAAGAATCTTTAGGGAAGGCACTCCATACATGTAGCTAAAAGGTAACAAAAAAAATGTGTAAATAACCAAGGTGTGGCTCACCATTCGATAGGTTTATATTTCTACCAGCAGCGCCACGTGGGCCGCCGGCGGGCCAAAAATATTTGAGTACCTACAGCAGCCCACTATATTTTTTGTGACTTTACAGTCAGGCCACATGGTACGCCAAGCATCCCGTACATCATCGTATTGTTATTACATATTGTTAATAAATTTTGATAGGTTTTTATTGTTCAATTATGCTTTTTACCTTAAATAAGTAAAATATGAGACTGTTTTTGAATGTTGATTTTTTCTAAGCTAACCTTTTTTCTCTTTGTCAAAGTAACCCCAAAGGCAATAAAATTCTTATAAATCCTAAACCTGCGAACGGATTTTTTTTGTAATGTTTTGAATTTTTAGTCCCTATAGGGGTTACTATCGAATTCCGTCGAAAAAAAGGGGGGTATCAAAGTAACCCCAAATTAAGTTTAAAGTTGATCACCACTTTAGAATTTTTTTCAAAGGACACATTAGTATTTAAAAAAATATTATTGGGTAAATCGATAGAGGAGCAAAAACCGATAGTGTCATTTTTTGATGGATTCCATATTCAGGGAGATAAATAAGTATTAATTTTGAAATTGATCAAAGTAACCCCATTCCACGGTAAGTACCCCTTCTTTTCTGTATTCTTTGTTTTTTTTTTCTGTAATGAGGTGTGCAATAAAGAGTAGGTATTTGTATTTGTATTGTATTGTAGAAATACATACAAGTACATGTATATCAAGATCCCTATTACGAGAATAACGTTGATTCACGCGTCTAGGTGCGGCGTAGGTAACTTATAAAGATCAGGGTCCAAAAATTAAGTAATCGATCGAAATTTTGTCTAGATATTAGACCCACGTTGCCTGCCGGTAAAGTTACTAAATATCCATATAGGTCGGCTGTAGGTACTCTTTTTAGGGTTCCGTACCCAAAGGGTACGGGACCCTATTATTAGGGTTCCGTACCCAAAGGGTAAAAACGGGACCCTATTACTAAGACTCCGCTGTCCGTCCGTCCGTCTGTGCGTCCGTCCGTCTGTCCGTCCGTCCGTCTGTCACCAGGCTGTATCTCACGAACCGTGATAGATAGACAGTTGAAATTTTCACAGATGATGTATTTTTGTTGCCGCTATAACAACAAATACTAAAAACAGAATAAAATAAAGATTTAAGTGGGGCTCCCATACAACAAACGTGATTTTTGACCGAAGTTAAGCAACGTCGGGCGGGGTCAGTACTTGGATGGGTGACCGTTTTTTTGTTTGTTTTGCTCTATTTTTTGTTGACGGTGCGGAACCCTCCGTGCGCTAGTCCGACTCGCACTTGGCTTTTTAAATATTCGGCTCAAAAGACGAAAATAACTGTTAAATGTACTGACTACAATAGTATTATTATAACATTATACTCGTATCAGCGTCATTGCGGTGTTAATTTTTGATACTAAACTAAACAAAAGCAATGCGAATAATATCAACAGTGAATAAAGCACTTTCGTAAAGTGGTGAAAATTATTCAAATGTGTTATCACGACGTGACATGCCCATTAACGAACGAACAGAATGCATTTCAATTAATAATCGTAAGCGACACAGCACAATACTAAAACACTTAAGGTCGTATGGACTCGCTTAATGTGCAGAACTTACGTCAAATAGCATACGTGACGTTGGACTACAATAAGCCAAAAGTCATTGTCAATACTTTTAATACAAATGAAGTCGTTATTCCAGTGCAATATGGTGCACTGTCGAGTACGACGCTCTGGTCGTTGCATATTCGCTATAATAGGCGATAATCGAGTGATACTCGAAATTGCAGCAGCCGATTTTCTGTAAACAGACTGGATCCGGCTGAAACTGCTACTGAATTGTCAAATTTAACCATTGACATTTGATCATTGACAGACAAGATATTTATTTTGTAAATAACAGTGAAGCTGATATACCGCAATTTTTAATAGATTCCGCATTAAAGAAATACTTAATGTTTTAATGTAATCTTAATGTTTCATAAATAATAGATATCTACTTTAAAGAGTCGTGTGTGTTTAAGTAAAACACTTTTTCATCACACTTGCTCGTAAAAGCTGTTATTACATGTAGGCGATGCGGTCCGTAAATCGTAAAATTCGACCTAGGGCTGTAATGTATTTTTTCACAATATGCATCTAAAAAGGTTTTAGATTGGTTTATCGAATATTGTTTAGACTTGTTTTTAAGGTGTTTTACTTTTATGTGAGGTAAGGTAAGTTCTAGTGCTTACGACTTTTGAACGAAAAAACTGATTTGAAATCAGATTTTACTTTAATCGTAGTTCCTAATTTATATAAGCAAAATAGACGTTACAATCTCACAAAAATCTAACTATCCCTACTCAGTACGACAGCTTCAGTGATACGTATAATGCACTTGAAGGGTCCACGGAAAGAACATGTCTAGTCACACGAGTTACATTACATTACATACAGTAATCGCGGTTTTAAAATTTGGAACAATGTCAAAACGTATGGTAGGTAATTCCGTGACCAGGTATTATTTAACTAAAAATAAAGTTGTGTTACATTTATTATACAGTGGTAGCAAAAGATATAACTAAAAGTTCATTAAGAGCTCTTCATTTTGAGATAAAAATCTCATTTTCCGAAATATGTGACTAGACATTTTCTTTCCGTGGGCCCTTCACTTGTTTGTTCTCGTTGTCAGTATTTAGATATCATTATGTCCTTACAATTCCGAAAACCCGACTCGGTGGGGAAAGTCGGACCTGTCTTAAATGGCGACCACTGAAACAGCAAAGGCCGTACAAAGAACACGACGTAATGCTTGCACGTCGTGGTGCTCGGGGCCTTAAGGGCCGTTTACATTTTTCACCGTACTAATTTTATATGACCCGCCCTGAATATATTATGTCCTATTATTACGCCCACCCTCCGCAAGCGTTTAATGCCAACAATGAGAAATTTTTCCTCCCTTAAATGTTAACATTAAATTCAGCTGAAAATGTTAAAAATCTGATATCATTACCTTTTATTGCTCATTAAGGTTTGCTTTTATTTTTCCTTTGCGCGTTAAACTGACACATTTACCAGGGCCACGGTGTCAATGGTTTTAAGCAGCGTTTTATGAAATTATACTAGGCTTTTAATAAATAAGACAATTAATTTTTCAAGTTAAAAGCTTAATCCGAGGTAAATATTAGCATTTATCCCGCTTTGTACTATCATTTCAACAGGATTATAATCTTCGGTACATATCCGTAATTTATTTTCATCGAGAGCCGGATAAAATCTGCCATTTCTTATATTCTACTCCAAAGTTGAGTGTCTCATAATAAGTTTTACCGTTATCGTTATAATAACACTTATTTAAATTTCAGAAAAGTTACCGGCCTATGAGATAAAATGATTCTTCTATGGGCCCGATTCGGATTTTGAACTAGACATCTATTAGATATCTATTAGACATCACCAATATACGACAACGATATTTTTAAGATCTAGCCTGTCAAATTTGACATTTCCGCGATTCCGGAGATACTCTTGAACGATTTCCACAATGTCTAAAACGTCTCTTTATGTATTTTTAGATCTCAAAACGATTTTGAAACGATCTTATTTAATACGATAATTTAACGTAATTAAAAGTGGGCCCGATTCGGATTTTGAAATAGACATCTATTAGATATCTTTTAGACATCACCAAGATACGATAACGATATGTTTAAGATCTAACCTGTCAAATTTGACATTTGCGCGATTCTGGAGATACTCTTGAACAATTTCCACAAGATATGACTTAGAGATCCAATTCACATCTAATAGATATCTAACTCTATCTAACGTAAAAGTGACATTGGTTGCCCGAATTGCGCTGCAAAAGAGAACTAGTTTAAATCTAAACTACCAGGTGGCTAGTACATATCGTATCGTGCTCTTCTCTAGAACGGATCTTGTTTTCCGAATACCGCGGTATGTATATAACAAGAGATTCTCTAAGTTAATTTAATGAAAGCTCGCTCCTTGGAATGTAGTTCGCACCTATTGGGAAGGTGCGAAGTCGGCGGAGGGGGAAGTGGCGCTGATCGTCACAAACACAGGTAAATTTATGGAATGTCCAACATTAGTACTAGCGGCAGCCGCTTGGACTAATTTTACTCCATAAGATTTAACGTAGAAAGTCCGACAAAATGAGCCCTCATGAGCACCAGTCGTGCACCTACCGAATAACCAAAAAAATTGCCACGGCGTAGCACTCGTAGCATTTCAAACCTTCGCGGTGATTTTGGTCATTTTTTACCTCATATAATTATATTATACGGTCATAATTCATATATGTAATTCGGTACACGGCGAGAAGAATTTGATAACTCGAGATATAAAATTGAAGAAATTTTAACTTAAAATATAATTACATGAAGTTCAAATTTCTTCAATATTATATCTCGAGTTATTAAATTCTTCCCTCCGTGTATGGAAGAAATTATCGGGTGGTTTCGTATACGGCGTAATTCCAAATGTTCAATTATCTTCTAATTTTATTATTTATCTCCTACTACCGCATATTTTAGAGCTGACTGTTATTTGATATTAAAAGGTTTTTATAATAAGTATCAGACTAATGTCTTTTTTACCTTAACTCCTCTACCTCTTACTTCCTACCTCTCTCTAATACTAATAACTTAAAGATATTTTTATTGGAACCGTAAAATTACTAAAATTATAATTACGAAACGGACAGAACTTACATCATGATTATTTCCATTGTAAAGAGCTGTGTAAAAGAATTTCTCGTGCGAAACGGTGCATAATTCTACCTGAAACAAGAAAAAATGTATTAGTGCTGTGTTTTTTATAAAAGTTAGGTATTTACAAAGACACACACTTCAGGAAGATCATGCAAGTTTTTTTTACATTTTCCTTAATAATAACGCACTTAGACATCATGAATAGAACTTCCTTATCCTTTAATTTAAGGTAACATTCCATTTCCGACCGCAGCTGCACTACTGCTCCGGCACTACTGCAGCGGCCAGAATGTGTCGGTTTTTGCCAAACTCCATAGTATGAATGACAAGCCGGACTGCACGTAGCATGGTGATGTTTGCGTATTTGGTGTACCTATTATTGCAACTGCAGCTGCAGACCGCACGTCCAATCTGTCACCTGCACTGAAATGTCTTTGGTTACAGATACTAGTCGTTTTAAGCAAAGAGGATATAACCACTACGTTCTAAGGAGTTTATTACACCCACGGATAAACAACCCCGATAGTTCCTAATGTTAATGGTCTTCTTTTTCGTGTAGCATTAGCATTATTGCAACTTGATTCTTCTCGTAAAATATACAAAAGTAAATTAGTATTTTTATTTATACATCTGACACTGACACATTATTCATAACTTGACATTGACAAGCAACTAACGAATGCTGCTGCGACTGCACGTCGCAACAGCAGCAATGGCCGTCGCTATCGCCGCTGCAATAATGTCGCACCAGTAACGTCGCAACGGTAGTGCAGCTGCGGTTGGAAATGGACTGTCACCTTTATGCTGTCAATGTAAAAAGATTTTGCTATGTATAACGTGATCCTCTGGGCTTCTCATTACGTGGCTGTACCACCTGAGCCACGTTACCCCTAATTCTATGCCTGGCTAATATTTAATGGGAATGAACGGTTACTGCGATCGGTGACGCCGGGCGGCTAACTGGCAATTAATCGCTAATCTAAGGCCACGTATTTGCAATGCCTACCGAGAAAAGGAGAGACAAACGCTCATCGAAACCAATTTAACTATGACCTCGAGACCTTTAACGAGTGTGTGTAATCAAAGAGCGCACTTAAACTGGTATGCCTGAGCGTTCTAAAGTTTGTGCCTGGAAAGCGACTGAAAGGACACCCAAGGAGGTGTCACATGCATGCGAGTCTCGGTCATCATCACCAATTTATGATATGAGGCCACTTACGCAAGGAATTGAATGGACATTAAACACGAATTTGAGGACTCCAGGGTGTTACTTATTTCGTCGAAGTTAAAATTTGCTACGTCTCACCCCATTAATGTAGTCTTACGGCCATATTCGAACTTTAAAATACGTCAAATCTTAAAGTTCGAATATGGCCGTAAGACTACATTAATGGGGTGAGACGTAGACGTATTAAAAACCAAATGTAGTTTTATTTTTATTTTCAGTAACATTTTAGAGGTCGCTGAAAATTTTAGCTTAGACGAAATAAGCAACACCCTAAACTAAAGGATTCCCCAAACATATTATTGCCTATAAACTGTACATTATTAATTATCCTCGTCACGACCTTCTTGTTTCAAGTTAGGCCAAGAGATATCTATATTACCGTGATATACGTAACTGCCATAAACTAACTGCCGTATTCGAACTTCGAGTTATTCACAAGAGACGACACGTACTAGATCCATTCTAGATACGTTATAGTTTAGATTTCAACTAGTTCTCTTTTGCAGCGCAATTCGGGCAACCAATGTCACTTTTACGATAGATCGTGTTAGATATCTATTAGATGTGAATTAGATCTCTAAGTAATATCTTGTGGAAATCGTTCAAAAGTATCTCCAGAATCGCGGAAATGTCAAATTTGACTGGTTAGATCTTAAACATATCGTTATCGTATCTTGGCGATGTCTAATAGATATCTATTACAAAATCCGAATCGGGCCTTAAAGCTTGTACAGTGAAACCTGGTTTAGTGGGACCTGGATAAGTGAGAAACCTCTATAGCTGGGACTCATGGTGCGGTCCCGACACTTTAGCGCTGAATTACCTCTGTTAGTGAGAAAAAACGAACCTCTATAACTGGGAATAGTTGTTGTGATTTTATAGTCACATTTACCTCTATAAATGAGACTGAGAGTATATTTTACCTCTTTTACTGAGACTATATTTATAAGATTACATTTTCTTAATTATTCTTTTAGAATTTTATAGGAATTGACCTCTGTATCTGAGATAACGTCAATCTATGACCTCTCTAACTTGGACTTTATTGATCAATTTCCGTATTCTTACTAACTCTTAGTCTATCCACAAATTCCGCATTTGCTTAACTGTGTCTAAACGACTTCAAGTTTCATTTAGTTACTTTATGTAGTTAAAACTATCGAAACGAAAGCTGAAATCTTGATAAGTAACAGTAGTAAGTTTTCGTTTAATAGATTTCTAAGACGCAATGAAGTCCGTATCAAATTTAATTGAAAAAATCTATCCTTTGGAGAATCATTCAAAATAAATTCAAATAAATATTTTTAACAGACTTAAAAAATATTTAGGGACAAGGATTATTTTACCTTATTTATTTTTAAAGATAATTACAAAATACCTTATTAACCACCTCTATAACTGAAATATATCCTTTATCTCACCTCTATTAATGGGACCCTCTGTAAATGAGACAGAAATTTATTTGTACCTGACTAACTGAGAACCTGGGTAAGTGGAATACCTCTTTAAGTGAGACAAATCTGCTCGTCCCTTGAAGTCTCACTTATCCAGGTTTCACTGTAAAATATAATGGAAGCATATTCAGACACACTCAGAAATAACGTTAACGTTTAAAAACTACCGGCCTGCAACAACACATACTAAAGCAACTCTACGTAATGAAAGTGTGACTGAAATCACGTCCAAAATAAATAAAAATAAATGGAACTTAATTAACAACGTATTAAGCATTCAAACAGGCTCATGTTTACACATGTTAAAACGGCAATCGCATTCGTCGGAAACTCGGGAGTTAATCCTGGTTTCAGTAAATCCAACATTACAATTGTTTTATCTAGTAATAAATAAATTACTCCCGATAATCTAGGGAAATTAAATAAACAGAGAGCGCATTTAATTACTTCGCATTTAATCAACGACCCGCTCGCACGGCATAATGACTCGGATAGGATAAGACAGCTGAAATTCGGAGGCACTCATTCGAACCAATCCAATAATAGCGTGCTTCGATCGTTCCAAGTATAACCGGCCGGGAAGCCTCGGTGCGGCTTGCAGCGCTAATGGACCCACTGTGACATTTGTTTTTAAATTTAAACCACTCGCTGACCCACTCTGCCAGACAGTTCCCAAATTATCATACCCTACTGCTTCGGATGATCAAACCTACAAAGGCTACAAATCGCTAATGGACATCATAGTCGATTTTAACTTATTTAACCTGCAAATGAACCATTTAGTTGTGATATATTCATGCGGTTTAAATAGAATATTAATAGTTTATACCGCATCAAATATAAAATTGCGGTCATGAAGCTTTTTAGATAATAGAACATCATTTTCTAGACTATTTCTTGCCGTCGCATTTTCGACACTTCATTTCCTCGTCGGCAACGGGCGTGACTCTGACGTCTTTCTAGTTTGGAATTGCTATTAAGAAAATAAAAGCGCACTTAGAGCGTCGGCATAAGCCATGTACTTAATACTAGGTAAATGACACGAGGAATGGGGAGCGGGCGTGCCGGTGCGGCGGCGAGGCGATAGCGCTGGCTTACCGGGCTCTATCGCCGGGCGCACCCGCCACAGCCTTAGCGCAAATACGCGCCGCCGCACTGCCTGCATTTTGCCTGCGATTGCACTCGACCTCGCTTACAATAAAATAGGACAACACTTAAACGCAGTCACTACGTTACTTTTACGAGGCGAAAATGAGAAATTCATTTTCCACTGGCTAGTCTCTATAGAACACTTAAACTTCATCTTGGAAATAAACAACGTATAATTTCCTTCGTATAAGGCTGAGCTGAGATTCATAAAGTCCGTTTTAAATAAACATCACTTGTAAACGCGAGCATCTCATCTAAAACGCGGCGCCGAGCTTGCGTTTCTTAAGATGCTCGCGTATAGTAAGTATACGTAAACAACGTCCGCGCTGTTTATTACGCGCGGCCGCGGCTACCCATCGGTTTACGAATGAATACTAACATTACCTACAATATGAAACGGTCACGCATTTTGTGCAATGCTTAGCAGAACGCGATTATGAAACATTCCTATTATTTAGTACGTATTTTCTTTGTATAAAACAGTGTATTTGACCTATCAAATTAGCTTCCGCTATTAGCTATAGTTGTCGGTTATAGATATGTGAGACTCCTAAACTCCACAAATAAATACATTTGAACTAGACGTCAAAGGATCTATTATCAAACCAAAATAATCGAGAGGAAAAATTCTAGAACGAAAAATCGATACCTATTTATATGAGGTTTGGCAGACAAAATAGTGTATACGAGAAATGACTGCACTGTATTGCGACGTGGCTGTCTTGTAAGGCTAAACAAAACAAACATCAGAGGGCCTACCGCGAACCACGTTCGACGTGTTGCCTCCCTGTCACACTTATGTACGAATTTACAAGTGCGACAGAGGCAACACGTCGAACGTGGTTCGCGGTAGGCCCTCAGTGCAGGGAGATACGGCTGAAAGCTCGACAGCCGCGGCTCCTGCCGACTCCCGCGAATGCCTCTTACGCCGCCTGAGCGCCTGTTTCTCTGTCAATTACCACCTCATTACCATGCTCGCAAAGCTCACCTGGAGGATTCACAATTGTTCATGGGTGTCATTCTGAATCCCTAACAACGTTTGTCCTAAAGTCACTTGCCCTAACTGGTTTGTCCTAATGGGCATATACCATAACGATCAATTTTCATAACGATTATTTTCCATAATGTAAAGTTCTGAAAAATGGTTAGGTTTTAGAACTTGCTGCCACAAAAGTGGGTTAGGTTAGGGTTCAACTGCGACCCTCGCAAAAAAGAAAATATGCATAATAACATTAGGATAAGTAATCAATATTAGGATAACCAAAATTAGGGTTTTTAGTGTTAGGACAACTGATCATTATGACACACAATATTAGGGAATGCATCGATAGGAGAAAAGACTTTAGGGATTTAGATATAGATCCGTAGTCTTTTTTAAGCACAAAAGTTTTTAACCATAATATTAATATTATCTTTTCCTATTCCTATGTCGAGAGAATTCGTTGGTGCCAAGGCAAGGGAGCGAATATCTTAACTACTACAAAACAAACAAGATAAGGTGCAAGTCTGGCACAGGGTTACACATGTATGCCGCTATCGGAGCATTTTATAGACACGACTTAGTGTTATTGTGTGCGTGAGCCACGAAATACGCTAAGCAGGTCAACGTTCTTCAGGCTGATGATAATATGCGTTGTTACCATACCACATATAGATATAATCATACACTGCGCTGACAGTGATCGATTGTTGAGAAGACCTCAGCTTGGGCAAACATCTCCATATTGAGTCTGAAGACAGAAAATCTCCTGCCGAGGAAACGATGTATGCGATGTATGTATGTAAGTCGGTGCGTGATAGATCGCGTAGTAAATGATCTAGACAATCTCGCGGCAATCGAAACGTTATTATAGGTACAAGCGAATACACAGACTTTTATTACTTACTATAGGAAAACTACTAATTCAGAGGTCACAACACAATAATATAGATTGGTATTATATAACACTGATTTAAACTTTCACGATTTTTACACATTATTAAATTGTACAACGGGACTTAATCGCGTATCTAAGTTTTAAGATTTACCTCCGACGTTTCGAGGACGGCGTTGTCCCCCTGGTCTCCGAGAAGACTCGGACTCGGACTCGTGGTCGGAGGTAAATCTTAAAACTTAGATACGCGATTAAGTCCCGTTGTACAATTTAATAAGGTATTATATAGGGTCAATTATTTCAAGAAGGCATTTATGAAAAAAGAAAGTATCCAAATAAATGCAACGTTTGCATATACATAATCAACAATCGTCGTCTAATCACCCATAATAAATCCTTCACTATCATCACTACATAGTATAAAACAAAGTCGCTTCCCTCTGTCTGTCTGTATGCTTACGTAGATCTTTAAAACTACGCAACGGATTTTGATGTGTTTTTTTTTATTAGATAGAGTGATTCAAGAGGAAGGCTTATGTATAATTTGTTAACCTGTGCGAAGCCGGGGCGGGTCGCTAGTTTTATATAAATAGATAGAAATGGTAAGAATGTATATATTGTCGCTCCGTTTTTGTAGCAGTGTATGTGCGAGAGCGTGACGCACAAATGGGTGATTATTAAATTGTGTCCAAAAAAATTTTTTTTTCAGAAAAGGTTTAATTTTTGACATATTGTTACATATATCAAAAGAACATACAAAAAGCAAAATTTTGATGCATATGGTCAAGCTTAATACCTTCAGGATTGGTAAATGAAATTAGTACATAAACACGGTTGTGACAAAGTGTCCCTCAGTCGTGACATTTCGGCATTTTGGCGGCCAACCCCACTATTTTGATTAATGTTATTATTTGAACATAGCCTAAGTGAATACCATGACTACGACAAACCTAATGACAGCTTATACGTTGAAATCCGTCAAACTATATAGGCCATAGAGCGTGACAAAGAAGTGGATACACATCATACATACATACATGCAAAAAACATTTTTCGGCTTTGGCATTCGGGCAATAATAGCAAATGATCTTTAAAGCTAATGAAAATCCATTTCTAAAGAGTACATATGCCTCTAAATTAATCAAACGAATTAATAATTTCACGACCACGTGTCTATATGTCACAAACGTGGACTCAAAAGTCCGTGGCGGTGACAGATTTTTGAGGCCACGGTCGTGACAATTTGGAACATGTTCGGTATTATTTAAAAAATACCTTTGAATTTGCAAATGTTAAATAATTAGCTTAATCTTCAATGTATGACGTATATCTTATGTTACAAACTATAACGTGAAACCGGTACTTATTTTTAAATTTCAAACACGGCGGTGACACGTTAAGGTTGACCATTTTTACAAATTAACACAAATAAACAATTTTCGACAAAACTTCTACCATCAGCCATTTCCAAATCTGACAACAACACAGTGTTGTCGTTCTTAAAAAACTTTAAAAAGGCTGCCAGTAGTAAAGATAATTTTCTACCGAGTACCGCATGCTTATATTACCACGCGCGGCGGTGACGCGAAAACTGATCACAAAATGTATGTTGTTTAAAATTATATAAAATCGTTATAAATCCATAAAATTTTTATACAGTGTTGTAGAACAAGGATTAGTGTTTTATATTTGATATAAATTATTGCAAAATCATTTCATAATAAAAAAAAATGAAATATCACAAAATCCGGGGAAGTCACACTACACGATCCGTGACATTTCGCACTTGTAAATTTTTTTTATATGTTTCTAATACTCTTTGGACAATACATTTAGGTTGACCTAAAACTAGAGGTCAATTGCTAAGTATATTGATAAAGAGTTTACTTATTTTCACAAAAATACATGCTATTCTTACGTGTTACACAAAAAATGCATAAGAATAAGAATTACCCAAATACATATTACAACACAGATTAGAATAATATGTTTCTTTCTTTCATTTATCACCTTGTAAGCGTTGTATTTTTGATTACTACACGAACCTGGATGGATACCTAATACCTCATTCTGGAGATTGCAACCGCTATACCTACATTACATGCCATATGTAACTAATGTCCTCTCGTCAATCTATTAATTTGTTGTTTATGACAAATTACTTTGATTTTACGACGCTCAAAAGCAATAAAATTATTATCTCCTAAACATTAAGATAGCTTGCTTAATTTATAAACTGCGATAGATAGCTACTTGTCGACAGTCGACACAACGTATAAATAATATCATAATTAAGATTTTTGCTACCATGTCGGGTCCTAAATGGAATCAAATATTAATTTAAGTATAACTATGAAGGTACTTACTTGTATTTATTTGTACTATTTTGTAGTTTATTTTTGAGTATATTACTACTTCCATTTCCACTTAAATAGTGCATTCTCAAATATTGTTAGCTCACAAAACTATACACTTGATGAATCACAAATATACTACAGACACGACTAACCTCTTGTCCAATAGACAACGGTCATAAAACAGCTGTAAAGATGATTAATAAGTAATGATTGGGCAATAAAATATTATAACATTAAACTAGGGTCTGGATAATATATTATGACGGTACAGATCAAAAATTGTACTTTTAAGCAGTTATCATTAAAGACCAGTTTCTCTTTGAATTTTTATGCCAACTATGCCTTATTCAACTGACACAAACGATTATTTTGCTCTGCACTCACATAATATTTCTGCTTTAATGCTTCCAACGACAGGGTTCCAGCTCCCGACGCAAAGTCATCTATTTATTTCGCTCCAGTGCTTTTTATTTAGTCAACTTATGAGAAGCGCAAGGCGAAATTACGGGTCTCAAATCTATGACTGATTGTAAGGACAATTTATGGGCTAATATATTACAATAGCGGTATCTGGCGGTGAAATGCGCCACAACGTGGAGCCACATTGTTGCTCCAACCGGCGAATTATGCAATAAATCCTCGGATGCGGACAACGGCTCACTACTAAGCCGATCGACGAGATTGTATACAAGATTTTTAATCGCAATTTATAGCGACTACATCCTTATCACATGGTAATAAGCGCGAGAACCCAGCCTTTACCATCCTACTGCACCGTATCGTCTTTCATTATTGGCAACTATCGACCGCGAGTTTCCGAACACGTGCTAAATGAAAAATCATGTGTTTCACTGCCCACATAAAACCGTGACGACACATTTAACACTCAAACTCGGTTAGTAACAGTACCTTACGTTACAAAATGTATGTGTGTATGAAAAATAGGAATAATCCTGTTTGGCTTTGCGTAACATTTGTTTAGTCGGTTGCAGCTAAGCGTTTGTCAAGAAAGTCGTGCCTCTCTGATCAGGCCAACATCTGATACTTCTCCGAAGAGCCGACCAGGAGTGAAGTGCTAACGGAAACAAATGAACTGTTGCTGAAGGCTATCTCGAGCCATATTGCGGCGTGAGCAAGAAACAACCTTATCAGCCTGTGATAAAGTTGCATTTGGAATAGAAATGCAAAATAAGCAAACAGGTCTAGTTGCTTTCAACGCACTGCATTGCATTCTATTGCATAGCCGCAACGAAGCGGTTGGAAAGACATTTGACACGTCCCCGTGACAATAATATGTGTATGTAAAGCAGAGCAAAATAGAAGTAAATAGGTGTACGACCTACACAACACGTCCACGCACCTTAAAAGACCTCTGGCCATGCTAATTTTTCTGGTATATAGTAACAATCATAAGTATACATATTATAATATGTGAGAATATTCCAGTTAAGTATTACATAATCTAGTATCCAATTCCGTCTATTCTGACAATTGCTATTAAATTATAGTACAGTCAGCGTCAAAAGTAATGGATCAAACTACGCGTCAAAAGTATCTACAATAGCTTAAGGCCCCGTAGGTTCAGGTTTTTTTCTCACTCTCACTGAGCGTATGCATGAGCGAGATGGCTGTGCGTGCCCGGGACAGCGGATGTCATGTTTTTTAAATTTAATTTTTTTGTAAGTTTTAATTTATAAAAAGGAATCGATGAGTTCCATCAAAATATAATCTTGCTCATATTTAGAAGCAATTTTCATATTTTTTGCTTTAATGCAAAAATTGTTACAAATTTTTAAGGTGCGTTTTAGACCTATGTTCGTGATATTTTTCTATCAGATCAATCGTTTTAGTTACTAGAGAAAGGCCACATGATTGCTGATAAAATTTTTGGCAACCGTACGTATTGCGAGCCAAAAATTCAGTACAACTTAACAAAAATATATAATGTCTCTATACCTACATAGAACAATTAGATTTTGACGGATACTTTAAAACGCGAACCGTAGAAATAAACCACTTTATGCAAAATAATTCCAGGATGGTAGATACTTTTGGAGCGTTTGTTTCATCCGCTACTAGGTATTGATGCTGACTGTAGGACATTGTTCAGAAAAGGCCACTAAATAATGACAATTGTTAACGAGCGACAAATTAAAAGAATCTTTAAGTGTTCAAATAATTTTCATTCATAATCTGAATAATTATGAATCTTATGATATTCATGTAGTGCGTGAAACGATAAACAGTGTAGCAAAATCATCAGAGCCATTCGAATATACTCTTTTGCTTCGTTTATTAATTACACGGGTGAATCGGTTCTTCCCCCCTCAATTCCGGGTCTCCTTCACCCCCTCAATAAGCCAATAACTTGTTTATCGCACGACTGCGGAAACTAGGGGCCCAATTCGGATTTTGTAATAGACATCTAATAGATATCTTTTAGACATCGCCAAGATACGATAACGATATGTTTAAGATCTAACCTGTCAAATTTGACATCTCCGCGATTCTGGAGATATTCTTGAACGATTTCCACAAGATATTACTTAGAGATCTAATTCACATCTAATAGATATCTAACACGATCTATCGTAAAAGTGACATTGGTTGCCCGAATTGCGCTGCAAAAGAGAACTAGTTCAAATCTAAACTATAACGTATCTAGAATGGATCTAGTACGTGTCGTCTCTTGTGAATATCTTGAAGTTCGAATACGGCAGAATATCCCTAACTCCGATCGGAAAATATCCTCCGAATTTCCGTCGCACGTTTAACACGTTAATTCATACGACGTAAACTGACAAAGTTTCCACGGGAAAAATAATTAAGGATATCCTTTAAGGAAAGGTCTATACATTTATTATCAAGATTTACTTATGAAACCCAACATACTTATATTTTATCCTAAATCAATAATAATATATTTTTGAGAACGCTCTTCTTTTCACAAAACCTCCTCGGTTAAGTATAAGAGAGAAAATGTCCCGATTTGTCCGCTCCAATGCGTTACGTTTTAATATATTTTATCACTTTATTATACATTTTTAATTAATGTACAATGGCGTTCAAAAGTGCATGGATAGATATAGACCGTAATGCCTTAATATTACGGTTGAAACATGTATATGCACTTTTGAACGCCAGTGTACCTAAACATGAAGCAGAGGAAAAAAAGTTTTCATACCTATAAAAACTGCTATCGATTTTACATGAAAATTACTCTAAATTTTAGAGTCTAAAAGCTACGACTCATAAATATGTATGTACCTAATATGGTATGTCCCTTAAATATTTAAAGTTGTATTAAAGTCGATCATACAACGAAAGTAAATGCCTGTGCTTGCAATAATGATGCAAATACACGACCGATATTAATGTACAGCCTAAACTGCGTCATAACTTCGCTCGATGTAGAAATGATTCGATGCACCGCAATGTCGCGTTGCTTGAGAACTAGGGCAAAGACCTATCATAAAGTTTGATATCTAGACTTTGATTTTTTCTGATAAAACGTTAATAGTAATTCCTTATCTCGTGTTCCAGTTGATTGTGGGTGCACCGCGAGGTCGGGTGACAGTGCATCGGAGGGAAGGGTGCGGTCAGGGATGACACTTGCTCGTTTACGCACTGATAAATCTCTTCAACTATAATAATGTTACATCGGAAAAATTTTACCGAACCCGATTTGACTAAGAAATTAAAATTAAAGTCGTTTTTAATATATGTACCTAATAAAAAAAAAACTAAACACAAATTAAACATATGATTTGATTTTCTATCTATGTTAATAATAGTTTTCTGACATTCCTACATAAGTATTAAAATGTCACCATTATTTTTCTGAATTTAACACATATACATACACGAACGAGAAACTTTTGTGAACGTTTAAGAAATTTTGTGGAGTAGGTACTAATTTTTATTGAGCGAAAATTTGAAAACGAATATATTATGTCGGTTAATTATTAACCTAATTAAATCACGCGATAAATACTCGTATTCACCTAGAAACATTCATATTTCGCGTATAAATACTATAGTATTTATACCTTATAAGGTAAGAAATACCTATAATAATATTTGTGGTAATATTTGAGTAAATCTGTCAACCCTAAGGGGTAGGCACGGCGCGGGCAGCGGGGAGAGCTTCCGCGCCGGCACCGGAGATTGCGTCCCAGCCTCCCGCGCAACCGTCTAACTCAATCATCTGCGTGAAAATATCGAATAAAACTTGCTCCCAGCGTCACTTTTAACTGAACGCATGGAACGAACCGTGGACTACAGGTTCATAAGAGCTGGCGCTAGGTTTTGTTCTAAGCTGTCAGTGTTTCCATAGAAATACCGCGTCTGCTATCGTGAGTCAATTTGTAGGTCCTCACCGCAATATTTTCATGTTCAATAAATTTTAAGTTGTTTGAGCTCCAATTACATAGGTATCAAATACTAATACATGTCTACACTTGCCTAATTGCAAATAATCCCACTGCTGGGCACAGGCCTCCTCTCATGCGCGAAAATGTTTGGGCTACAGTCCCCACGCTAGCCCAAACCCTTTAATTATTAAATATAATTTTAATTTCCGTCTTTCAATCATACTGTTTTTAGTATGTATTTTTACAGTGAAAAGTATTGTATTGTCATCCGTATTATTTATACGAGTACTTACTTGCAATGCTTTTCAAATCGATACGACTTAGATGTACCTTTGTAGAATCGACTTGGTTGGTATCATAACTAACATTGTTAGTTTGTCAGTTACTTAATTAGTTACTTACAAGTACAATACAATAAAATACTCTTTATTGCACACCTCACATACACGTAGTTTACAATAAATGTACAATAACACAAACAAAGACAATAGAGGTAACAACAGTAACAGTAAAGTTAATATAAATGTTAAAATGTATAAACGAGATTAAATATTGAAAGCGGCGTCGGAAGCTACTGTAATAATAAAATTTATGAAATAACGATGACTTTGCGTTTACTGGCGGTGTTCCATTGCAAAGTTTAGACAAAACATCCGCAGTTCGCTCCTTTTTCTTGACAGCGACGTCAAAAACAAGCGTGCGTGAAGGTGAACATCAATCAAGTGGGATGCTCTATTTTTGAACGGTCGATGACTACTTTGTAACATTTTTATAACTGCCGGAATAGTATTTAAGTGCATATCTTAGAGTGGCGCCTGTTCTGTTCATTTTTTTTACAATTTATCTATGTATGCTGAGTTTTTGAACTTATATGAAACTTATTTTGTTACACTACTATGTTAGTTTTACTTGCAGGGTATTTATTTTTGGTTCCAATATAATTTATAAATTATACTTCTCTATAATAGAAATAGTTATCGTTTCATCGAAGTTAAACCGCCTCTCCCTTTGGCAACTGATTGAGAAAAGTTTTTATAGATGTTAATGTAACTGGTCACATGAATGCCTGTTTATAATAGTACTTGTGTTTTATTTTCATTCGGTGTTAAAATCCAGGACTAAAATAAGGTACCTATAGGTATCCGGATAAGATCGGATGGAGGGTAAGATCGTATGATATTAAATATATATTATATATATATTTATAGCAATACAATGGGTGACGCCATTTCATGCCGTCCCTCGTGCCACATTGTAGTAACCGTTCAGTCGTGTGTTACGAACGTTTAGAAAAAAAGTGTGAGAAATTTAATGGAAAATTATTTTTTTCCATTTTTTTTTCCTTGCTTTAGAGTTCCAATTAGCATTTAGTCCGATCTTAGTCCAAGAAGGTTTTTCGGTTTGGTGTCTTGAAAAAAGTAATTCAACTTTGAGTGTAGATTACTCCTAAACTATTCTATTATAAGGGGCATTAAGTGAATTCATAATAAAAAAAAAACTTTTTTATCATTTGCAATAAACATTCGTAGGTAGAAGTTAGTGAGAAATGAGTAATATATTTTTTGTGACACCCTTCCAACTCGCCGAAAAATAGTCCGGTCTTACCCGGGTATAAGTGTCGCTAGCACTGCGGATGATTCTTAAATTGTGTCCAGAAAATATTTTTTTTCATAAAAGTTATTATTTTTCACATATTGTTACATATATCAAAAGTACATACAAAAAGCAAATTTTTGATGCATATGCATTTTTGACCATATGGTCAAGCTTAATAACTTGAGGAGAGGTAAATAAAATTAGTACACAAACACGGTTGTGACAAAGTGTCCCTCAGTCGTGGCAGTTCGGCATTTTGGTGGCCAATTCCACTGTTTTGATTTATAATATAATTATTTTAACATTAGCCTAAGGTACTACCATGACTACGACAAACCTAATGACAGCTACGTTGACAGCTTATACGGTGACACAAAAACTGATCACATAATGTATGTTGTTTAAATTTATATAAAGCCATTATATATCCATACAATTTTTAAACAGTGTTGTAGAACAGGGATTAGTGTTTTGTATTTGATATAAATTCTTGCAAAATCGCATCATATTTTTCAAAAAAAACACAAAATTCGGGGAAGTCACACTACACGGTCCGTCACATTTCGAACTTGTAATTTTTTAAACATGTTTTAATACTCTTAGGACAATAAATTTAGGTTGACATAAAACTAGAGGTAAATTGCTAAGTATGTATATTGATATAGAGTTTACTTATTTTCTGAAAAATATATGCTATTCTTACGTGTAACACAAAAAATACATAAGAATAAGAATTACCCTGCTGTCAACAGCAAATTGTTTAACGATGGACAAGTTATTATTAGTTTTTCGTCGAGATAACGAGCCGCGTATGACAACGCGTAAGCCGCGAAACACGAAAATCATGCTTTTAAATTCTCAGTGAACATGTAAATTGTGTCTTTAAAATATTAGACATTGTTACAACTGAATAATCTCGTTTCGAAAATTTATTGGACGCGTTTAGTATTCAACGGTTGTTATTTTAAATATGACATTTTTTTTGGCTTTCACGTGCCTATCTATAATCCCGGTCTTTTGATAGGCTTGCGTGGGGATGGAGAGCTTTTATGTCATGTAGAACGCCTGCTGGAATCCGTTCATAGGTGCAACAATAGACACCCGTGAACCGGTCTCAGCAGGCATTGGGACTATTGTAGAAAAAGAGGACAGTATCGGGTCTATGGATTGAAGTTTGGGTGGACAATGAGACTGGGCTATTGCAATATGACATCATTATTATCCTTCGTGTGGAATAAGAAAGTGCGTTATGCATAATATATAAGTAATACCTACGACTGGTTCCAAAATAAATTATTAACGGATTATATTTGGAAGGGATAAACTGAAAATGAAGGAAATTGATAAATAAATACTTATATCAACAGCCTTAATCAAAGTGTAAAAGTGTTGGGCTGGCATTCACTGAGTCAGACTATAGGTATATAAATGGACAAGATAAGTAGAAATGATCTTCAGACTTTGGTGCTTATCCTTTCTGCAAAGACGACCAACAATATTTGAGGTTTGGAATGTTGCCAAAATTTGATTTTAATGTCAGTTCATACGCACATATACGACTGTTGCTTTAGAATTTTTCGTTAAAGACGGAGACAAATAGTTACCTACGTCTTCTTTGTGTATAAATGTATGTACTTATATATAAAAAATAACTTAGTTAAGTTATATTTTATTTAAAGTGTGACTGAAAGATATGACTTTATGCATAAAAAGGTCATAGTTGCACCGCGCTCTCCTTCTGAATCAAGAAAATAAGTGAAATAAGTATAATGATTTTTTTATTAATTACATTCCAAATGAATATTACAATGGAAGTGTCTTTTACACAATTAAAGAAAAACTATTTCCATAAAAGATGTATGACAAATAATAATGACATTATTTTTCCAGTCATAAATATCCTGGCCGGTTTGGCGAACCGCACAAATCGTCGGTCGAATATTTATAAATACGGTAGCGGAGTTGGTAATGCGGCTCGACAGACAGTTGCTAAATTTCAATGTGCTCTATTTCGAATTTCTAGCTTCGGCTTTCATAGCGTCAGAGAATAGCTCAGCGGTGACTGTTCGCTGTCGAGGGACACCGGTTCCGCCTCAAGATTCCGATATGGCGGCTTTGCTATAGCATCCTATTCTTTTATTAAACTACTTATTACTATAGGCAAATACAAAAGAAATAGGACGTACAAATTGAACGCAAAAATCCTCTTAGCTCTGAGATTGACTTCACAATTCCATAGACGAGGTGCCCGATTCACTCGGTGGCTTTCGACGCAGCAAAACGCGCCAGTGTGTGACCTGCAGCCGTATAAAGTTCGCGGAGCTTCCAAAATATCCTAAAGCCGACATACATTGTGGACCATATTATTCTGCGCACTTCCATTTGGGTTCAGTAAGAACTACTCAGCCAAATTTTTGAGTTATATTCACATGAAGTGAAGACAGTTTATGTTATCGTCTGCTATTTTCTATGTAGATGCGATTTCGCAAACCCCCTATAATATAATATTCTGCAAGACGGCAAGAACTGTTGTCGTATTACGCAGTATGACTTTTAGTGTTATTAATGAGCACCGATTTTTTTATTTAATGCTATTAAAGGATGTTTTATTAGCCCAAAAAATATAATGAATGAACAGAGCAAACTACTTATATTTAGGGTGTCGTATTTCTATAAATATTATACTAATATAATGAAAAAATTAAGTGTGTGCAGTATTTAAGAAAGAAATGTTTAGTTGCTGGGGTTTAGTTGTTGGGGTCCAATTGAGGGGGGACTTAAATCTTCTCGGGGCAGAGGTGTAGGGTTGGAGCCGGTCTACCTAGCTTTATTTGACGTTCATAAGCGCATTGTAATTATGCCTACTTGAATAAACTATCTTTTATCTTTATCTTATCTTAACACAATTTATTATGTATATTAACTATTTATATTTTTACCTTAATGGAAATAGGTAACAAATAGGGGACGGACTGAAAATCAGTGCTGCGCAGGCAAATTGTAATGAAATGACTGACGCAGCGTATGCTGAGCCCGTTCCTTTTGCCGCACAATTATTATTATTTTTTAAATCTTATGTTTTGTCACCTGTATGCTTTTTGTGTTGCAATAAATGGTTTCTTATTCTTATTCTTATTCTAAAGCCTTAGAGGGGCCTTACAAATCTTAAAAATTAAATCAAAACTGCCAAAAAGTTTGAAGGGTCATGTATTGGGCAATAAAGGCAGTGGCTGACGTTTAATAGCTGGAATGTTCGTGAGAGCATGCTTGGGGACGTAATTGCGTTTCTAGACGCAGTGACATCGTTCCGCGTCTTTATAGGGCAATTACTGCCGTTATCTGGCATTGATATTGCATCTAATTTATTCATGCTCGCATTGGAATAAATACATGCCAGCTGCACTGACCTCCCATATCCATTTCACTCTTAGACTTTTCGCATCTTATACGAGCCGCGCGAGACGTACGATTACCATATAGCAACTATTATTCCCTAAGCAAGCCAAGAACGGTTTAAAATGGAACGTGAACCCAGCACATCGAATGAAGCCGCGGCTCTGGTTTTAATTAAATGCAAGGTTTTTGAACACGTGATCCCGGATTCGGGGCACGCGTGTGTCGTCTACCCAAAGTTAAATTCTGAGGGAGTAGGTAGATTATGTTTGAATATTTTATAGGAAAGCGGCAGTAGATAGTGAGATATGCAAATTTTGAGGTCATGCCTTGTTGAAATCCAATTTTGACGTTTTGCGTCTCAGTTTCGAGTCACAGTTTTACTTCCTACTGTTTCGTTCCCGATTATACCGTGCTCGCAGCGTGACCTACGGCAATTTTCAAATTGACTAACAAGATAATTCTAATACCCATTACTTGTTCAGATATTTCTGCAACGTCATAAAGATTAAATTGTTATAAAACTTGAATTTCCCTAGTCAATCGCGACGACACTCAAAATTTAACAAAGTTATTCAGAACTAAGTTAATGTATATGGTTACAGGCCGCATAGTAATTATATGTATTACTACATCGTATCATAGGTAACGATCGGGATGGTGGGCAAAATTAGACATTTTCATGCCCCATATGATAAATATTTCTCATACCAAACATTCTCAAATATCATATCTGTTGGGTGGAATGTGGTTTAACAGCGAATTAATTTAATGCAGTGATTTGCAATATAAAAAAAACTGTGTTTGTCCACCCTACCAATATACCTATCTGAATAGACTCAAACTTCAAAATCATGTGATTAAATGGTGATTAATATAAGATTCAGTGCTAAAAGCACTTGTCTGAATTTACTGCATTGTATAGACCAGTTAGATTTGTAAAAGCAAAATGATGTGGTACGCTATTCAAACTAAGGAGAGGCTCATAAGCCGGTGGGGCTTGCCAACTTCGATTCTTGGTTGTTTCTTTAACCAGAAACTATTTATCCTCCACAAAATATGGCAATACAGCTTGAACTTTATAGGGTCGGCACACGTATTCCTAAATACCATACCATTTCCTACCTACTTATTTTTACAACTTTTTTCTGAAAGTTAATATATGTTCCTACAACAATGTAAATGTACACGGTTTTCAGTTATCCTGCCAAAAACATTTAATTTTAAAACGGTAAATATATTATTAGTTTTAATAGTTTTATTTATTGTTAATCGAATTATTTACCTACATCAAAATGTCACAGATTCATAATAAAGATAAACTTAGACAAATATTAAAGTCAACGCGGCTCGATAAGCTGTCTAACGAGGGCATGGCATGAGTGGTGGGGATAACTGACAGAACGGGATAGTCTTATGTATCTTTCACTAGGAGTAGCAGAGAAAGCGCTATTATTGTTTGTCTTTGTCACAGTCTCATATTTTTTTATTCCCCACCGTAGTTTATGGTGGGATACAAACAATGCGTAAACGTCAAATTGGTGTGAAACATATGAACAGTGCAAAGATTATCAGGAAAAACATTGAAATCAGTGTTTCGTGTGCATGTGGTAGTACTTAACAATTCAACAAATATGGTGAATTGCTCAGTTTTCCGCTGTACAAGTGACTGCCGGCAAAAACAGGACAACGTAACATTTCACAGGTAAATACAGTATTTTATACTTCGGTCACATTATCATGCTTAGTAACAGCATCCTACAATCTATATAAATTAAAATCTGAGTAGAAAAAGCATTTACAGTAAATAATAACTCGGGTAAAAAAATTAACCTATAAATATTTCCTGATAAATTAACCGACCAAATTACGTACGCATATTGACAGTAAGCCGTCACCCTTTTAATAACGTGTATTCAATTTAGTCGCATTGCTATTAATCGAGGGATACCAGCCCGTGATGCATACAATTACCCCAAAATTCGGGTATTTTGTATTTTAATAACATTTTTATAAATAATTTTGCTGTAGAACTTGACATATACGAACAATAAAATTGAACTGTGTTTAAATTAGAATGTAAATTATATAATTATATTATGTAATTATATTATGTATTTAAGCATTACGGATTCTTTCTAACGTTATAGGGGGTTTTGCCACGACTCAGAGAATCTAATTGATATGCTGCAGGCACTAATTCTTAATTTTGCAATAAGAGTGACAGATTACAAAATGAATATTTCGTTTATTACCTCCAGATTTCCACAAGATGCAGGCACGCGTGCTAAATGGATTTTAGCAACCGGAAGGAGAAACTGGGCACCGACGCAAAACTGCCGGATATGCTCAAAGCATATTTACGAAAACCTACCTTTTCTATTTCTTCCTGTGGTACACAGTATGCTAAAAATTCTTTCTTTAGGCGTACTTGTAATATGTATAATGAATCGCTTAATGATATAGACATTTTTGTTCATAGTTTGTCCGTTTTCAAGAACAAAGTTCGGCATATTTTGTTTACTAGTAATTGAAAAATTGTTTGAAGTAAATATTTTGCATTGTTTTCTTACTTTATTTGCGTGTTGTACTCACAACTATTGAACAATACCTACGGGTAATTTAAGTAACCTATTTACTTTTCATTGTAATAGTCAACTTAGTAACGTATGAAACTTTAGGCCTATTTTTAGTCATTTTTGTAAGACTTATTTGTAAAAGGCTGTTTGTTTTCTAAATAAATAAAAAAAAAATTGGCCCATTGATATTTTATTTATCGCTGCGTCTTACGTAGGAGAACAACTCGCGAACGTGATTAAAATTACCCCAATATTTGATAATATTGGGGTAATTTTTACCTATATGGTATCCCCGGGTTTGTGACGTCATCTATGTCTATCCCTTACGGGGGCACGCGGTAGGCCACATCTATAGAAATACTACCATCTATGCTGTCTAATATCATTAAAGATTATTATGTTGCTTGAATAATTTGAATATAGCTTGCCTGAATAGTGAGTGATGTTGTGACATCAATAAAAATGTCATCGTTAATTTTATTGGCTTTATAATATCCACTCACACTTGTTAGCGAGATATGAATAATAGTGTACCTCTGAAACTGGGTTCATATTATCATTTGTTTCTTAATGGTGTGGCGGTTGGCAGCGCATCTATTGAGATCGAAAAATAATTTGAGAATACAATATAGGTATATTTAATGCACCAGTGGTATGTTTCTAATTGACTATTTACAAAAAAATCGAGCTCAGATTACTTGTAGATTTAATATTGTGGGTCATAGACATATCCAAAAGTTGGACACTGGAGCTAATCTTCTGCTAATGAATTACATCGCTCAAAAATATACCCGACGTAATTAATGGTTGAATGGAGGTAACGCATTGGAAATTAGAAGGGTCACTTTGTCTCCTATTAGAATCAATACTGCTCGTGGTTACTAAGAGCTCATGAACTTTTACAGCAATAAAAAAAAAAAATTAGGCAAAAATTACATTTTTGGTACAGGTTTTTATCGCTAACTGTACTTTTCTTTCCACAGGCAACTAATACTCATAAGTATGTATTAAAATTTTCAGCTTCATCGGAAACCAGGAAGTGGGTCAAATTTAACCTGCAAGATTTGATTACAGACCCACACACAGACAGACAACGGGACAAGTGAAACTAAATAAAAGATTTTAAAAATCGCCCGAATTCAATGTATGACCCGATTCATGATCGATTCATTTACCTTCGCGTACAAAATAATATAAGTTAAACATTTTCAAAATTACTGTAATGTTAAATGTATCTTCTGCTAGTTTAATAAATAAAAATAGTTCTTATCGCGTCATCCTCGCACTAACTTAGATTTTGACGCAAGAGTCAACAGTGCTTATCTGTAACGAAAAAGCAAATTCGGTTTATCAAAATGATAAAACCGCATTTTAAACAACGGCATTGACAAAATCTGGTGACTCTAGGCTGTGGGAATATTTTGTTACCAGCGTCTTAAGCATACATTTTTAGATACCAATCTTTTTTCCCTTCCGACTGTTTATAAGATTAATAGATAAGTATACAAGTCTCATATTTGCCAAGTATGTCTACTATACAGTGTGGAAAGATAAGTCGGGCCCTGGAGGGAAACTACCTTAAATCCTTAAGCTGGCTCATTTTACTTAATGGAGACATTCCTTTATTTTTAAAAAGAAACAAAACTGCATTCAAAGTATTTTTCTTCAATTTGGCTTCTTCTTCTTGAGAGAGAAAAATCTTGAGTACTATTAAATTTTATGGATATTTTTTACGACAGACGAGTTTAAGACCTAATGTTTCTTGGAGAAATGTTATCATTAACATTAACTGTATCAACTAGTAGAATAAAATTGCGAGTTTTTATATTTCGGAATTTTTAGTCGGTTCGAGTCCCGGGCGAGGCAAGCGAGTTTTAGAAAATCTTTGAATGCAGTTTTGTTTCTTTTTAAAAATAAAGGAATGTCTCCTTTAAGTAAAATGAGCCAGCTTAAGGATTTAAGGTGGTTTCCCTCCAGGGCCCGACTTATCTTTCCACACTCTATAATAATGAAGTAACATGAGAAGGGCGTTACTGGAATGATATTCTTGGACGCCATCCTTGTTCAATGCAACAAATTGCCGTGTAAAATACAACAATAAACTTAAGTACCCTTCATTAATATCCCTCCGTGCTCATTAGTAGGCTGCACTCTGATGTAGTAATGACACTTCCGCATGTATGCCAGAGAGTATTGATGAATGTCAGCGGCTGCAGTAATCCCCTGTGATTGGACTGACATCTGATTCGCCCTGACGCGAATGAACTTGCAGGATTCGATTATTTGCTTTTAATACCAGCTCTACGAAGGATTACGCCCTTTGAGGTGAATGAAACCGCGGTGAAGTCATGTAAGCCGGTTGAACGCCGCGGCTTTTACCGACGTTATTTAAGCATTTTGTACATTTTCATCTAGCATCGATTGATAATAACCACACTTCACCTGAATTCATTAATTCAAACAAATAACTTTCTAGGATACCTCATATAAATAAAAGCTTGAATATTAATCACAATTCACTTGACTGCTGAAAGCGCTGGAGGATATTAAAGTATATTTGCTATGACTCCGAATCGTCCCATTGTAGGACACATCGTTCTAATTGTCAATCAAGTGACTGTGGCCGAGTACCCTGATTGATTGAATAAAAAATGTTAACGTATGTTTTATGGGCAAGTTAATATTACAATATCCTTTATTATATTTTATTCTTATGCTTATTTACATAGCTTTTTTTATACAGCGTGTATTTTTGTTTTGATCACTTATTCCACGGTTAGTATAATGTTTTAAACTAACAAAATTTCAGGATTGTTCAAGAGACTTAAACCTTTATCGCAATTTTTTGTGTAGGATCTGAATATAAGTACCTGTATGTAGTTAGTTAGACGTTACAATATAATTTTCATTGTCAGTTTAATGACTACAATTTTAATAATTGTTAAGTATAGCTTGGTATGGTTTAAAAGTTTCAATTCAAATTCAGACAAAAACTCTACAAATACATTAAGTCTGACTTAATTACAAATACAAATCATTTATTTTCATTATTTTTTATATTCAACGTGGGTCTTATTAGTTATATTATGACTTGAGACAAGTATATTAAGCCAATTTTGCAATTTACTAATTCCGCGGTAGATTAATGTAATTTAGAATTCTATCTCATGGTGTGGCAAACCGCAGTAGGCGGCTTAACTCGACATTACCCATATCAACACGGTAGTTAGCCTACAGACTACCTTAAACATAAAATGACTTTCAAACCTGGCAGAATATGAGAATATTATTGATGATTAACTTTCTAACAAATAATTTATCAAATAAAAAAATATTTTTTTACCAAGTACCTCCTAATACGTTACTTTTACCGTTATACCGTTCTAGCGTGACTCATCCTACTTATAAGCGTCCAAGGTTTTTTTCGCTGATTTTTTTTTCTTTTTTCTGCATGTTATGTCGTTAAAAAAATGTTTCTTTTTTTCTTCTTTCTATCAAACTCTGGTCACTTTGTATATTAATCCGGCAAATTAAAGTAGAGTGGTATTCAAGACATTATGTTTCAATCCTTTATTAATAATAAATAGCCGAAGGCTGTGCCGTATGCATTAATGAGGGTCGTCGACCTAATGTCATTATTACTCATTACATATTTACCGATTTAGATATTAAATTATTGTAGCAATTCTTCAATCAAGGAATTCTTTGCATATTTGACTTCAATGGGCGAACAAAAGACGCCGTAGCGTTCAAGACCTAAATAGGAACTGTGTTGTAGCCTAGAAGCGTCTAGGTAGTGACGCACGCGCTAGGAGCTCGGCGACCTAAGTGTTTCTTTCCTGCCACGGAAACACGTTCGTTAATTTAGTCGGTACCGGTTTAACTCCGACTCTTTGGGGCTATTTAGAGCTGGCAAGAACTGATTTTTACTGCCCAAACGGAAGATGCTTTAACATGTTAAATTAGTTTACCGAGATGAGTAGTTAAGTCGTGAAACGTTTTCAGGTCTTTGGTCAAGTTAGGTCAAGTACACAAGCTGTATTTCAACTTTGAACATTTTATAAATGCATGGATTACTATTTGAAAACAACATTAATAACTGAACAGTAATAACTCAGCTTGCGGTATCTTTATGTTGTCGATGACACTGAATTGCTGTTATTGGAAGTTACGTTGTAATAACATGCTGAATGTTTGATTATTATCGAACGTTTCTTTTGAGTATGAAGCTTTGTAAAAAATAGTCTAGCAAACAACCGCGCGCTCGACCGCGTAAACATTGGTTTAACTTGACGTCTCGACAGTTCCAATAGCAGCTCTTTTATTTTACTAGCTAATGTTCGATATGAACTTCTATTTATTATTCTGAGAGGTCTATAAATTGACTGTAGTTTATTTTTCATGACTTAAGTACATATTCATTTAGAATTCTCCATTCACTGTTAGTATCTTCCAAATTATGAAAGTAAGAAGCCGGTCAAGTTTTTTTAGAATTATTTGACTTGGTTAATAGATTATTTTATAAATTTTATAATGACAGCTTTTTGGAGTAATGCAACATTTTTGTTTTAATAAACCTGCCTCTCGCCTAAGTTAAGTATAATAAAGTTAATATTATTTGTAGCATAATTATTTGATAAATAAAGTTTGATGTACAAAAAAAAAGTTAATATCTGATGATAGATTGCTAATCAATTATTAACCCTAACCAAAACTAATTTATTTCATAAATGAAATTTTAAAAACTATCACAAACATTAATACTCAAACGCAACTTATTAAACGTGAAACGTTGACATAAATATGTTCCTAATCTGGGTTGCCAGTTGCAAGGTTAGAAGATCCCTCAGCCAACTACAATTGGGGTCCGTATTTGCTATTTAAAACTTCAATTAGTTGGTATATCCGGGGAAGTTTCGCGCTAAAAACTATCTAACTGGCTTCAAGTAATTTGGCACTGGACACAAAGTGGGCAGTGCGCAAGAATTGGACAGCTGACCACAGCATTAGCACATGCTGTCTCGTACTTCTCCATTGCTGCTACTTCCAACTTAATTAGTTCATTTGGACTAAACAGATTTTACATGAGAAACGTCGCAAAGAACGCGAACGCGAGTTGCGAACGCTGTAAAGGGTTCGAAACGTCGGGATGTAAGTAGTATAAATTCTATTATACGCCGTATTAATAGTTTTATTGCATGAGAAACTTTGTCGAGCATTACACATACAAAAGGTATACAAAAAGTTTTTTTTTTCAATAAGTTTATCGAATAACGGATATGCTGTGCAAGACCACGCCTAATGAACTCGGTGCCTTCATAAATGATGTAAGAAAACGCGGAGAATTTGACGACGAGTCCTGTATGATGTCCCCGTAAGTAGGTAATTATATAATACTTTTTTTGTTTATAGTGGCAGAAAAAATGCATACCCATATTGTAGAAATGTCACTACGATTATTTAGCCGGAATATACCTCGATCCGAACGCGAAAGCCTAATTTTGTATAAACTTTTTTTGTATAAATTTATGTATTGTTCATACGTTTCGAACCATCTGGTAAACTCACGTCAAAGACATTATTCTGTCCTTGGCCTTCCATTCCATGTTTTATTTAACGATATTGCTGTATTCGTAACTACACGAAGGTTACAGTTGATATGTTGCATGCGCTATTTATATGTTTGGGTAGGTACCGATTTATAGTGTAGTAATGTGTCCGACATTTTTGAAATTGTAGTCAGTTAAATCGTTATGTCTTCAGTTAGATCGTGAAATATAGACCTAAAATATACTACTTAAGTTGAGATTGGTATGTTATTAATGTTATGGTTAAAATCCGGCTAAGTGCGTGTCGAGTCACGCATAATGGAGGGTTCCGTACCTTCATACGATAAAAAAGGCAATCGGGCCAAATAACGTATCTTCCCGGCACTTGCGTCCTTTTAATAAGAAGAGTGTTTAAAATTATTTTCGTGGAAAGTTTTTATAAAGGTGCAGTGCATTCAGCCAGCAGAATTTTAGAAAAATCGTAGCGCTTTTTTACATCATAATATGGTTACCAAAAAATATGGCAATATGAGACTCGAGGGATTTTTGTAGTGACTTCATCAATTCGAAACCTATTTAAGCAACTTTTGTAATCGTACAACCGTTTTGTCCATCGGGACAAAATCACAAACATAGGTCTAACACACCATTAAAATTTTGTTACTTATTTTATTTCAGCACAATAAGTATCAAGTATCAAGCTCTAATTAAATGGGTACCTAATTTTATTTTTGAACTAAGTAACTCATCGATTACTTTTATTTTGTTAAAGGTAACAATTCAAGAAAATATATATCCGCGCGAGCTGCATTTTAAAAAGGACCTGAACTCACTGCACCTTAAGCTATATTTTCTTAATATTTTTAATTTGAGGTTTAACTTAGAAGAGGGAAAGCGCGACATCCTATTTACGACTTTCGTTGCGATTATTTTATAAATTATTTACTTGAACAATAAACTTTTTTACAAATTTTAACCTTATTTTCAGGTCATTGAATCCAATCCAATAATGTGTCTTGTGTAAAATGCAGCATATTGTCACGATGAACACGAAAATAGATAATAACTAATCAGCATTCTGAAAATCTTATTTTACCATCGTTTGAAGAGCTCATGCTGCTAGTAGTCACTGTTAACTAAGAATGTAACATTTCTATCGACCCCACGCATTATCATGCCAACTTGTAAAATGTATTATGTAATACAAGGTGAATTGCATAGCACAGATTGGAAACGCAGTTTAGCTCAGATTACTGCAATCTCTTATTATTCAAACATCGATAAAGTACATCTCCAGCTCGAAGAGCACAAAATGCTGGCGGTGGCGAGTGTCTGGGAGCGTAGCATTTTGTTACATGTACCTAATCCGATTAACGCGGCGACGTCTGCGCCCTATGCGCCTTGCACGTCTTCCGCATATAAATACGGTTCTAGTACTAGAGACTGCTCAACTAGATTATATTTTTTTATTAAGTTCAGATTCGATATTAACAATTTTCAAATTGTTTATTAAATTGTACGACATTTTATTCCTATTTTATTTTTGAAAAGCCCAAATTCGACTACATTTAGAGAATTTAATACAGGCTCTAGTTTATGGTCTTTTTTCAGAAGGAAAACTAGATTATACTTCAGCCCAAGCGTGTGGAGAACTAGACTGTTGTGAATCTGCCCAGAGGTCTTTAATATGGCTTGATGACTACGACTGCTGTCACAAAGGAATTAATATCTACTATTTACCAGTAAAACATCGAACCGCAAAAGGCAGTAACAACTGGAAATGGTCTACGCTCAAACTGTTTATCTTTGTCTACTACTAATATTCCGGTTTTTTATCAATGTATGACGAAGGACCTACTCGTGAGTATTGGCTGTATTAAATAAGTATCCACATGTTCAAATGGAGATGCTACCATAGGGATAGAGCCACAGTAGGTGGTGCGCCGAATTTGCAGACTTCTATTACACGGCTCAGTTGGCTCGGCGGCAGATTCAGTGTACCCATAATAAGCCAGCTATCGACAGGTAAACCAGTATAACTGTGGCCTTAAAGTCTGTAGAACTGTGCGCAATCCGAGATCTCAAAAATGCTGGTTCACCTATAAATAAAGATCGTTGGCGTTTGATAAACGATGGGAATATGGAGCCTGGCCCTGCAGCGATTACGCTGATAGCTGTTCACACCAATAATACCAGCCGATATCTTAAAGTCATAACTTAGCCTCGTATTCCAAACGATTTCTCGTAAATATTTTTATGACGCGGCCTTCATTCTGAAAATACACTGACATTTAGAAAACAATATAAGACAATATAGGAACATGAAAAAATGTGCAATAAACACCAAAATACATCACAATAGGTACATAAATGTAACAACAATAATAATCGTGCTCTTATCGTAATCATGCATAGCGTGACATCGACTGTTAGACGCTCTCTAAGTGTATCTACTAAGCTCTGTACTCAAGCGCTACTCTACTGTGTAAGAATGCGTCCGGTGGTTCCCGGGAAAGAGCTATTTATGCGTGATGTTCCGCGGTGTCAAGAAGCTTGCGACAGGGCATCAGCGGTACAATCGACAAAATATTTCTCTCCGGAATCACGACGGGCAGACTGTATAAATGGAGTGCCTCACTTACCAAACTTCGGAGGATGGCAACTAAGGTGCTCCACCACAATTACCGCTTGCGTAACCCTGGGGAAAATATTTTCTCCGTGAATCTAACGTGTAAGTTATTCTAAGTACAACGGTTGGTCTTATAGATAGATAGGGCAACTTTACTGGATTCAAATAATACTCCGTGACTGGGTGTGACTCTTAACTCTAACATGCTGGTCTGTTACTGCTGGAGCATAGATTAAGGATTGCCTTTGCATTAGGATTTTATACTCTAACGTGGTATACTCTGCTTTTTGTAAGTATTTGAAATAAATTGACACATAATCTACTTGACTTTAAATAACAAAATAAATAATTGTACTAATAACCGCTAACCGGTTCGTACTAGAAACTGATTCTATAAACTACAATATTTATTCTCTAGGAGTAAATAGGTACGGTTTTCTAACACACAATTACAGCAATTTAATGAGTAAGTAGGTAGGTAATTTAATATTGCTCGGCGGTAGTACAATAAACAGACTACGACAATAGTGGAGATAAATAGAAGTACATATTCAATTATAGACTACAATGGAATAGGTTTTACAAAGAAATAAAGTGAATGATTATTTTTATTTTCCAATGGGAATATTACCATTTATTTAAACGAATTGTAAGTTCACCTGGAAAAGATGGTAATTATTAAAATACATACATTAAACACTTCGCAAATAAATTAATTTATATTCCTGTCGATAAAATTATGTTTCAACCAGATCAATTAAATATGTATTTAATTCAATAGTAAATCATAATGGTGTGGACCTTGAAACCTTTTCAGTTAGGTCGGCGAGCGCGCACTAAAGTCGCTTAAAGCACATTGTGAGTCAAACAAACAAGCATTGTAGGGGCAACGCAACGGCGGCGCGGGCGCGGCGTCCGACAGAGGCCGTGGTCCGCTCATTGAGCGCTCGCCAATTGAGATAATGGCCTCGAATGCAGATGATTACTGACCCATTCATTGGAAACTAGCTGTTAGTAGCTCGCTGCGTTAGCGATTTATATCATTACCTACGCAACGATAGGGCACTTCTATTAAATTAAGTTAACGCTGAACACTCGTACCGCTCCCGGTGAAATGTGTGTTTACCTAAGCCCGATATATTAGTTTGTACCTACCATTTGTTTTAATGGTTTGCCAACGGAAATAATATATGTTGAATAATTTGTGGTTAAATAACCAATAAATAGATTAACAGACTGTGATAAATGCATTACACGTGCTTAGATTAGGTAGGTAAGACAATCAACCGAAGACGTTAGTATAGGTTATATGTGTTATGACACCCTAGAGACTATAATATCTTAGTAGTCATGAAGGTATTGCTTTTCGATAGTCCCTAGCTCCCAGTGGTTATATTAGCATATTAATGACAACAATATATCGAATGCAAAGCCGGCTACGATCCCGCGGACGGAACGCAGCTTGTAATTTGCAGGAAATGCAAATTTTCTCACTAAACTATGTTCTGTGTCAGAACGCTAGTTAGCAGTTAATAAATAAAGTTAAATATTATGTATATGATTATGATTATTATGATTATAACTTACACTATAATTTCGAACAAATTTTAAAAAGTTTTTATGTTAAGTTAACAGTTTTAGCGCTGATTGTGATTGTATAACCCACACTGAAGTCGCACCCGCTCGGTATTTTCAATTTAAGCTTCGTTGAGTTTATTACTGCCAAATACATTTGTGTTTAATTGCATTTATGACAAATTTCATATGTCATTAGAGTGTGTAATATAATAACATTCAGTCAGCGTCACATCCTAATGATTTACGCGCTAACTTTAGTCTTAACCGAGATTTACAGTGTCATACAAACAGCTATTTTTGAATCGGACCGGCTCTCTTCGCACTTTAATAATAGACGCGAAATGTTAGAGATATTTCAATGGCTAGGTCCAGTTCCTAAAAAATACTATTATTTGAGCTAAATATAAACTTCGTGGTATTTTGCTAGGTGCTTTTAATAGGTGTACGCTTACGCTGATTTTGACGATAGTAATAAAATTTTAATCTTGTAGTAACTACTAATAAAATATCAGGCACAATGCAATTATGAAGCAACAGTTTGCTTAAATTGACTAACACAGTTCCATGAGTACAGTATCTATCGAAGCTTTAATTCCTATAAATATTGGCACGACCGCACAGCCGTACAAATGTCAGCACAGAGTGAATGGACTCAAGTGTGTCTTTTTTTATTTCTGCATACGTCCGCATGCACGTGCCAACTGCCAACAAACCATAGAACCGCTAAACTCCTAACAATAAAATATTCCGAACTCCCGAAATGACATATTATACGAGTATTACCTACAGCTTGTTAGGGCCACTTGCACCATTCACTAACCCGGGGTTAACCGGTTAAACCTGGAGTTACCATGGTTACCAGTACAATTTAACAAAGGGTAACGGTTTAACCGCTTAACCTTGGGTTAGTGGGATGGTGCAAGTGGCCCTTAGGATTAGGACAGAAATAAACTAAACCTATGAAACATTCGTTAAGATTACATGCGATCGTTTTGGAACGACGTTTTCTACGGTTGTAGCATTTCCGGAGAGCCATTAGGTTCGCGTAAACATGTGTTAAGTACGTAATGAAGTTCAATGACGTGACACGCAGTTGCCTTGATCTGGCCGAGTATCGTAAGTGGATTAGTGCGGCGGGCTATCGCAGGGCACGCTGCGTTGCTCGCTGCACTTCATGCGCCCGGCGGAGGTCGCGCGCGCAGATCTAATTGCACTAGGCATAACCGCCTTAAACGTATTTGAAAAGTCATTGAATTGTGAACCTTGTTACCAGACAAGAAGTTCCACAATTTAACGTGTAATCAAATGCAGATACAACGGTATTGCCATAGGTACGCGACACGGGCGCAGGCGGGAATATGACGTGCTAAGGTCGTTTCACACTACATCTACAATGCCTATGCGATAATACATATAATGTTAATTAGTATTTTTTGTGCATTTCCTGATAACGTTACTAATGCGAACTATTGCGGCTATTTACCACACTACACGGTTACGTTCCATTATACTAATGCTACGGATAGAGCTTTTTGAAGCGTATATAGTTACAGGATACAGGTAGTATTGGTAGTACCTATTGTATGGACGTCATATTCAATACAAAGGATACACGTACTACAATTTGAACTGTGGTTTTTTAACGAATACTCATATGATTTATAATTAAACTATACATATGGAGTAAGTAGATAGGTAATGATAAAGATATGCTATCGCCAACTGTACTAGAACGAATAGAGATTAATTGAACACTTGAACAGCTTAAGAAAATAATAACGGATAGTACAAAGACGATGAGAAAACTAATATAGTTTCAATATTGAAAAGGCATGTTGATCTAGTTAGATAGATTAAGATTAAAAACATTGAGAAGATATTATATATCGATGAAGCTTACTCAACAAGGTTTCGCTTGTTACAGTTATAGAGATAGCAACATGCAGTATCACGACTAGCCGAGTCATGACATTTTCGAAAAAATTTAATTACCTATCGAATTAGTTTATAAATATTATGTTTAACACGGTACCGTAACCACCAATATAAGTTTATTGGTACAAACTCGTAGGTAAATAATTTACTATAGCGAGCGAACTGTCGGCGAAGTGGAAAATACAATTATTTATATACAAACGCTGGAGACGTCATAAACCACTGAGTTACTTAGGTAGTCAGATATTAAACAAACTCTTTTCAACAAAAAGAAAGAGATGGCGACAAATTATTAAAGCTATTTTGTACCATAATATGTATATCTAGTACTGATCTCTGTAGAGAAGACCACGATCCTTGGTCATAAAAAAACAATGAAAGGAGGATGTCGCTTTTTCTGTCAGCGTGCTATAATATTTTAATGCACAATTAACTTGGACGGCAACTCTCTGAACGAAGTAACGAGCTTCAAATATCTTGGTTCGAACATCCAAAACGACGGATCTATAGGTGCAGATATCGTCAACCGCATCAACACTGGATGGATGATTCTCTGCGATAAACGAATGCCAGTTCGTATTAAGGGCAAAGTTTACAAGGCAGCTGTGCACCCGGCAATGACATACGGCTCTGACTGTTGGCCACTCAAAAAAGACCAAAACGCTAAACTGCATGCTGCGGAGATGAGGATGCTGAGATGGGCTGGCGGAGTAACGTTGTTGGATCATGTTAAGAATATCCACGTTAGAGGCAGTTTCAGAGTAAGGCCAATCGAAGATAAACTCACCGAAAATCGACTCCGATGGTATGGCCACGTCATGAGGCGCCCACCAGACCACATGACGAGAAAGGTGCTAGAGATGATTGAGAAGCCTAGGGGTCGCGGGAGGCCCAAGACAACATGGTTAGGTATTGTAAAAAAGAATCTCGAAGAAAAAAGAATACCACCAGAGACGACCCAGGACAGACGCTCCTGGCGACGCCATGAGAGAGCCGACCCCAAGTAAATGGGACAAGGCTAGGAAGAAGAAGAAGATGCAATATATTAAAGCGAGGGCCAAGTATTCCAAAATATGCATTTTGCTTTCAAATTCTGTCTACGTTCAGCTAAAAATTTTAATGGCCTACGACGCTGCTTTGACATGCGTCGAGTGCGTGCGATGTATGCGCACTGAGTGACGGCGCTGTGAGATGTACCTACATGAATGGGTGGATTGTACCTAACCTACTCACATTGCATCGACCCCTAATGCATTACAGTCTGTAACTGATAGTGATAGCTAGAGAAAATCTAAGCGTTTTATCGTTATGACCTGACTGACTTTAGATAGGTACCTATTTTGCCTAAGTTATAAAACGTACCTACATCAAAGTGGAAGATAGCTGTACTTGCGTACATCTCGATATCATGCATATCCATTAAAAATAAATCTGAAATTTTATGGATGTTACGTGTTTGTTTCTTAATCATACAAAAGCGGCTGAATGGAATGGATCTTAATGGAAGTTCAACCACTTCAATTAGTTTCTCGCTATATCGCTACTTGCATAGTGACGTTGACGACTTTGTATTGGAAATATTAAAAAAAAACATTAATATGTATAAGATGATTTCACTTTTGTTGATATGAATTGGACGAAAGAATAACTTCATGTGTTGCTCTGTAAACAAAGTTTTATTTTTTATACTACAAGATTTAATGTTAACCTACAATGTATGTACTATTACAAAAAATACCGACCTGTAAACAAAGAAACGACATTTAAAGTTTATTCCTGCTTTAGTCACTCCTTTCTCAATAACAAATAACAATTATAACGACGATTATTTAAAGCGGCATTGCAATCTCTCTAACCTCACTTTCCACCTTTGACGTATGACATGACATTGACAAGTCAAAGCAAAGTGTGGCCACATTTAAAAAGGTAAACGATATCGTTTATTTTTTTACATCTCCCCCCCTAGAAGGAGAAATTTTTTTATATAAAATTTTCGCTACTAAACTACTCCTCTTCTTCTTGTATCCTATGACATGGAATTAATTTTGTAATATGAAAGAAGTTGGATTCTGTTTTTCTGTGTCCTGTATCTACCTTAAATATTGAATTTGAGATTTTTTCAATGATCACATATGGTCCAATTCTCAGTTCATCCAATTTCCTCCTGTTCAGTTTATTTCCATTTTCAACATACACCATGTCACCTGCACTCAATTCAAAGAGTTTTCTATCTTTGTCAAATAACTTCTTATTGTAGTTATGTGATCTTCTTGTGTTTTCTAATGCTGTTTCCCTGTCCTTGATCCAGTCACTAAGCGATTTTTCCTCCTTTAGTTCCTTTGGTAATAATGTGACATCTGTACCGTTTAGAAGATAACTAGGAGAGAAACGGGTCACTGAATGGTTGGTCTGATTATAGTTCTTTACACATTCGTGAGCTACTGTTGTCCAAGCTCTTTTGTTGCCTTTCTCATTCATTCTGCACCTTATTTTATTCACCAAAGTCTGATTCAGTCTCTCGTTCAATCCATTTGAGAAAGGTGAGTCTACTGCTGTAAATATCAAAGGTATATTGTTGCTTCTCAAAAAATCTTTAAACTCCTTCGAATTGATTCCTGGATACTGGTCTGTAAGAATCATACCAATATCCTCTGTATCTGATATAGTTTTAATTAGCTTTATGAAGTCATTGGCATTTTGGGTTTTTGAAGTAGAAATGAATGCGTATCTAGAGAAGTGGTCGACTAACAGGTGCAGATATTTCTTTGAAGATCTTGAACCACCAAAACCTCCAATAGTGTCTATAGACATGATTTCGAATGGTTTGGTAGCTGGGCCCAGCTGTGACATAAATCCATATTTATTGTGTCCTCTCGACTTATTTTTAATGCAAACTTCACAGTCGGTGCACACTGATTTTATGTTTTGTATCAAGTTTTTAGCTGCATAAAACGGGCCAATCGTCTTCTGCATTTGTCCTATTCCAATATGACCTAGGTCAGCATGTATAGATTTCATAAGTTTTACACTAAATTCCTCTGATAAAATAATTTTTCCTCTTCTTCTACCCATTTTTAAGTATACATTGTGTCTTTCAATTAATTTTCCTCTTTTATTCTGTACTTCTGGATTTTCCTTCTGATCCCTTACAATGTCGTTGAGACTTATTAAATTTACTATCTTCAATTGTTCCTCAGTATTTTCATTAGGTTCTAATACAGGATTTCTGCTTAAGCAGTCGGCTTCTAAGTTTTCCTTCCCCGGAGAATATTTTATTTTAAAATCATACTGTGACAGGTAATAAGTTAAATCACCTAGTTCCTCATCGGTTCTTGATTTCAAATTCATGTTTTCTAGTGGTTTGTGGTCTGAATATACTGTAAATGATTTACCTATTAACCAGTATTGCCAATATCGTACCGCTTCCTTGATGGCTAAACATTCTAAATATATTGCTTTTTTCTTCTTCTGAGCTTGATTTAATTTCTTTGAAAAATAGGCTACGGGTTTTTCTTTACCATCAGGCTGTATTTGTTTTAAAATTGCACCAACGCCTTCTAATGAAGCATCTGTGTAAATTTGTATCGGCAAATTTTCATCGAATATTTCCAAAACTGGTTGAGAACATAAGAGATTCTTTATCTTTTCAAATGCATCTTGGCATTCAGCGGTCCATATGAATTTCTGGTTCTTTCTTAATAGATTATGCAATGGGTCTAGTATTATTGCACTCTTCGGAATATACTCATGGTAAAAGTTAATTTTCCCTAGGAACAGTCTTATATTTTTCTGCGTTCTAGGAATAGGGAAATTCTTTATTGAGGTCAAGTTATCTTTCAATGGCTTAACTGAATTGTTTTGTATTATATGACCCAAATATTTTACTAAGTCAGATGCAAATGTGCACTTCGTAAATTTTAATCTGAAGCCCTCCGTCTTGATTGCTTCCAGCAACTTTGTTAAATGTTCAATGTGTTCGGTGAACGTTCTGGAAAATATAAGGATATCATCAATGTAATTAACTGCAAAGTCCGTAAGCTTATATTTCCTCAATATGTTGCTTAAAATTCTTTGGAAGATTGCTGGCGAGGTCTTCAACCCAAAAGGCAGGCAGGTCCATTGAAAGTGTCCATCCTGGGTTACAAATCCTGTTTTCTTTCTGTCCTCAATCCGTAAAGGAATAGACCAAAACGCTGAGTTGATATCAAGTGTCGAAAAAAATCTACAATTCCTAGTCTTCGTCATAAGGTCTTCGATCAGTGGGAAGGGCTGAGCTTGTGGTACTACTATTTTATTTAAGTCCCTAAAGTCAATACATAATCTTGATTTTTTATTCTCCTCTCTTTTAAATGCCAATGTGACCGGTGCAGCAAATGGACTATAGGATTCCTCTATTAACTTATTATCTAGTAACTTTCCAATTTGCTCTTCTATCTCTTTTTTATCTTCCATGGTACATCTGTATGGCCTCTTGCTGCAATATTTATCCACCAACAAGTCTATTCTGGCTTCATACCCATTGACAGTCCCAACATCATATTTATGCCTTGCAAACACTGAGTTATATTTATTGATCAATGTATTTATTTCAGACTGTTGCTCCTTGTTCAAATGATCAATTTTTATCTTAAAATCCTCCTCCTTTATATGCTCATTAAAATTGACATAATATTCTTTTGTTGTGTTCTCATCATTCCCAGGAACTTTTGATTGGTTATGATTTATTTCTTCATTTGAGACTTCCACTTTCTCATTATCTTTTATGTTTGTACCCAGTACCTGATGTATATCCAAATTCTCATCTTGAGTTAATCGGAATATTTTTATTAGGTCCAAGCCAATCAGAAAATCATGCTTGAAATATTGTTCATCCACAATGGATATATCAACATTCTCTTCTTTGTTAAAGATTTTTATTTTTAGGTTGGTCAAACCGTCAGTTTTTTTAACACCACCAACTGTTACTAAATTTTCTTCATTTAATTCGTTTCCTCTCCCTTTTAGGCTTAAGAGCTTAGAATTTATAATGGAAACAACTGAGCCTGGGTCATAGACTGCATTTATCAGATGTTTATCATTAATTAGTAATTTGACCTTTATCAGTGGTGTTAGTATTCGTTTTTTGGAACTGATTCATTTAACTCTGCTTCTATCAATGCATTATTAACATGTTTAATGAAGTTTTTCTTCACTTTGTCATCTTCTTTTGTACGAAACCAACATGCAGTCTCAGCGTGATAGCGGGTGCCTTTGTTTAACCCTTCACAAATTTTGCATGGCTTTAGTTCCTCATTCCTGAAATTTGTTCTTGAGGGTCCATATTTCTTCTTAAATATGTAGCTTTTTTTGGTAACCATATGCTCATACTTGCTTACTTCATTGAACAACTCAACTGTGTCCTTCAACGCTTCTCTATCAATTTTGTTTAATATGTACTCCGGCAAACCCACTGCGATAAGATCCACCAATGTACCAGAATCAATTGACTTCCTCATATCGAGTAAAAGCTTTTCCTTTTTTATAGCATAATCCAACAGTGAGCCATCCTTATATTTATACAGTAATGCATATGTAACTGGGCTCCACCCTTTGTTGACAAATGATTCACAAAATTTTTTCCTCCACTCAGACCATTCTGCATTCATAGTCAGTTTTACAATCATGGAACTGTACCAATCTGCACAACTTTTATCCATAAAGAGCCTAAGAACTTCTATCTTTTTTTCATCCGATATCTGGTAACGCTCACATTCCTTTTCAAAAATGTCCATCCATTGAGCTGCATTCGAATGTTTGCTAGTAAACTTCTCGATCACAAACTTATCCGCAATATTCTTCAAGCTCTGTTGTTTACTTTCCTGTGTACTTTCTATTAACTTTGCTAATAAGTTTTCTAAGGTATTGGCCCCTTTTGTGCCGGCAGCAGTGGGTACGGTAGAAGCACATTGGTCCTGATTCAATTCTTCCAGGTATCTGTCTGCAAACTGCACATTACCGTCCTCATCCATATAAATTTGCTCTAGTTCCTCGGTTAGCGAGATCCAGATTCTCCTTGTCTGGTACCTTTTTGATAAACTATTCTTTACTTTACTATATGCCGCTGTTTTTATCAATTCTTTGTGATGACCAACTGACTGTAGTCCGTCCGGTAATGCATAACTCTTGTTGTCCTCGGTGGTTATTGAGGTTATACAACAGACATTTGTTTTTTCGTCACTTCCAGGTAGTATTGTGAATTCAAAACGAAGCTTCGTCATCTTTCTTCGAAACCCGTAACTAGAAATGTCGTTTTATAAGATGATTTCACTTTTGTTGATATGAATTGGACGAAAGAATAACTTCATGTGTTGCTCTGTAAACAAAGTTTTATTTTTTATACTACAAGATTTAATGTTAACCTACAATGTATGTACTATTACAAAAAATACCGACCTGTAAACAAAGAAACGACATTTAAAGTTTATTCCTGCTTTAGTCACTCCTTTCTCAATAACAAATAACAATTATAACGACGATTATTTAAAGCGGCATTGCAATCTCTCTAACCTCACTTTCCACCTTTGACGTATGACATGACATTGACAAGTCAAAGCAAAGTGTGGCCACATTTAAAAAGGTAAACGATATCGTTTATTTTTTTACATATGTAGTTGCAAATATGTAAAAAAAATCAACCACAAAAAGTTGTTTTAATGTGGAAATAATAGCCCTATGCCACCTTAAATAAGATTCAAAGTGCATTTTACATTTATTTTTTGACTTCATGATGAATACTAGTTCTTTCATTGCACTCTTCCGCGACCTCCCAGCTGCCTTGTTATAGTTTGTTTTTTTAGCATTAGAAAAAAGGTAAACAATCTTGATGTGTCTTTTAATTGAAAAACACGTTTTAAAAATAGGTCACGGCAAATATGTAACAATTATTAATCTAATACGATCATTTATATTCTTCAGCTTTCATAAACAATAGTTACTGATTTTCAAAAAGCGTTTTTCAAATAAAAGACATGTCAAGATCGCTTACCTTCTTTCTAATGCTAAAAAAAAAACGAACTATAAACTAATAAAACTACACATAACTAACTATAAAACTGACATTGTTATGCTAGTTATCTTAAAGTTTAATATACCTATTTAGAATTTCTTGATGCATTTTAAGTACCTATGTGTTTATTAACTCATGTACTTTAACCTGCCCTAGTAGCACGGTCGCATTTTTATCGTTTATCACCATGCCTGTCACGATCTAACAAGTATGTAAGTGCGAAAGTGACGGGCATAGTGATAGTCGATAAAAATGGAACCGTGCTGAGCCCGGATATACATAGGTATTTTTTAACTAAATTATATGGATTAAAGAGACATTTACTCGTACTTGGAGACCGAGATAGATCACTTTTTTTTATTTAACTTTTAATCTAGTTCTAAAGAGAGAGTTTTCTTTCTTACTTGTCTCTGAATAGAATCGTTAGACTTTTAATTAGAGATGCCACGAATATTCGGCAACTATTCGGTATTCGGCCTATTCGGCCACTTTGCCGAATATTCGGTATTCGGCCGAATGTTGCCTACTATTCGGCCGAATGCCGAATATCTGTTGCACCTACTTAAAAAGAAAAATTGCACAATTAAAATAACCAAAAACTATTTAGGTAATATTTAGAATGTGTTCTTGGAAAGTTGAATACGAAGACCCTTTTTTGAGCATTTGTTGATTAAAAAACATTTTATTTTTATCATGAGTCTGTTTTGTTGGACTCTATTGATTAATGCTGTTCAACAAAAATATATCTTAGCTAACGTCATCTTAACGTTGAGCTTTGTTAACGATCAGTTTTCATAATAATTGTGACTCAAAATGTTCTCATGTCATACCGAATATTCGGTATTCGGCCGAGAGAGGGGCCGAATATTCGGTATTCGGCCAAAACCACTATTCGGGGCATCTCTACTTTTAATAATAACGTCTTAACAAACATTCTCGAAAAAGTCGAAATGTAATCCCTATTTCAATGCTATCGCGCTCAAGAGGGGAACAATTTCTATGCCTAAACAAATATTTGCCGTCGCCTCTGGAAACTTTCGTAAACGGTGGATTGTTGTGCCTCGACGCCTACAGCACCTAATAACACTCGAAAGCCAAGCGTCAATATATCCTCCTAAGGCCCAAGGTCCTACCCATAGTACTATTAACCTTTTTATTCAGACCCAGCTCCTTCAACAATTGTGTAGTCATAGCGTACCACGGTCCTACCAGTAGGACTTAATAGAAAACCCATCATTTTGTTTTCAAATTTCGCGCTTACCGAAATTAGCGTGTACGAACTTCTAAAGGACTGCTTTATTTTGTCTGTGAGCCCTTTAACAAGTTCGTAAAAAAAAAACAAAGTGCTGTACAAGGTACTGTATAAGTACAATTAACATTCAAAAAAAGTCTTCTAAGTACTTGGGTCTGAATGAGTATAAAACAATAGTACTACTGGTTAGTGTTGAGTCGCTCACTCGTGAGGCACCTCATTTGTACCACTCATTTTGTTAATTTGTCGCAGTACTTCGTACCGCAAAAATGTCTTACTTCACTCCTCTATTCATTTTACTTGATTCTAAAATTATCTTTCTCCTAAAAGTTCTATTCTTAACCTCCAGAATTGCACTCCAATTAAATGTTACTATTTATTTATTTATAAAGGAAGTGATGAATACATAAATATGTATATACATTAAATATTTTTGTCGCCGTTGGAATTAATGGAATAGTCGACGCTGAAAATATGCTAGTACCTCACCTCATTTGAAGTAAGACATTGTAACACCTCATTTTAGAAAATGAGGTACTCATACAAACTCATTTTAAATTGATGTCCAATCCATCACTACTACTGGTAGGACTAGGGGCCGTACTGACTACATACTCAATTTTTCGTTGGGCCTTAGGAAGATAAAGTTACGATAAAATCCTAAACAACACGTATTGGAATCAAATTTTACGATCATCGTTAAATTACTGTACGTTATGTTCTGTACGTACTGTCTGTTTAATGTATGTGTAATTTTCCTATTCCTCAAATTAATTCGTGCACTACCTGTTTATAAAAACTTTTCTGCTCTTTATATCCTGCTACCCTAAGGTTGTCTGGAAGAGATCGCTTAAAGCAATAAGACCGCCTGTTGCTACCTTTATTTACATTGTAAATGTGTTTTTAATTTTTTTTTGTGCAATTATGAATATTTATTATTATTATTAATTTAGCTAGAGCGTTATGTGGTTTTAATAAAAACAATGGCTAAATATTTATACGATACTGCGACTAGTCCATTGAATTCTTAAAATAACTCAGAAAAGCACATTTTTCGGAGTGTTAACATGACTTACTACTAAGCCAAAATGAGAAAATGAAATTGTCCTGCTTCCGTTCTCATTTTGTCGAGCATCATATGACATTAATAAGTTCGTTACATTGCCCAAGTTGGGTCAATAAAGACTAACAAAGGGGTCTAGTATGACGTTTGGTTTTTAAACTAAAGTAATAAAACCGCGCAATATACGTATGCAAATAAAATTGTTTCCTTTATATTTTTATTTATTTTATCTGAAGGTTGTTAAAGTATAACGATAAAGCACAGAAGGGAGGATTAATGTGACTGACACACAGATCGCATCCAGGTGGGTCATGGTAGCGTCCAGAACATTTGTTAGAAGCCCCAATACAATAATTATCTTCATATATTTGATACTAAGAAGACAAATAGAAAATCAAGCACAAGTTTGCACGGCAGTAACTAATAGTTTTACGACTTTCATGTTATATTATGCCAAACGAATAGCGAGTGAACGTATTTCGCTGCATTCTTGATATTATCATGACACCGAGACATGTGTCTTGGCTAGCATCCAAGTACTTTCTCTTAAATCAGGACATTATTTCATTAAATTGTAACTTGCGTGTCGTTTCAGACGCTACTATGTATTAGCTATAAAATTAAGTACCGATCAAAACCTATAAAAGTTTAACGTCGGATGTTTTGATTTTGATAGTGCACTTGGTCGGGATACGAGCTAAACTGTTCTTTATAGAAGCGTAGTAAAATCAAAATTGTTAGTAATTTTGTTGGTAAAGAAGATTGGACTAGTACGAAGGCGCCTGAGAGATCCATTAGGGCCCTGGAGGTACGGCAGCCATTAATTGCGGCGGCCGTGTCTCCGAGTGACACCCTCGACTCTACCTGGAACAATACGCTTTTTCTCAGCTCGAGACTCGAGATTCGACAATTCTAAATGATAGCTCAATCAAACGGCTCGTGGCTAATTTACAACGCTCGTTTATTTTAATTAAATTTAGCGAGTTCAATTTCTCTAAAGCGTTTTTCACTATACGAAAGTGTAGGTCATAAATTAAACCAGTGTGTTGTGATTTTAGAGAAGCAAATAATAACTAAAAATATATCTGTAATATTTAAGGTAGGTAGGTAGTCCATATACATATAAACATATAAACCTGGCATTCGTTAATTGATTAGATGCTATTCAAAGACGCTAAAGACAGGGACAGTATCAAAACATTAAGAGTTAATATCACTCATTGTTTTATTAAACGATGCTTGTCACTCAGTAAGAGGAGCTCACGGAATGCAAAAGTAATTACTTGAGCCCGCATCAAACTTACTATACGTTTAAATTAAGTATTGCGTGACATATGAACGGTCTAATTAACTTCCTCTTTATCTGGATGTAGGTACACGCTTCGAAATGCCACAGTCACGTAACATTTATGGTTATTTCAGATCCAGTTACTTGTCTTCGTTTTACAATTTCTCTTGCACGTGCTTTACGCATCTAAATTTAATTTATTTGTAATTATAGAATCAGTCTATGTACATATAAGTATTGTCTATCGTATTCAAGGTTAGAACATACTTAGAACGCGCAATTCATAAAATAAGAAGTGACTGCAGCGCATGACTCTAGTAATCATACTCGTATTATTTTAGCCGTAGAAACAGATGAAGCATGTATATAAAGACAATAATCCTCAGCAAATGCGCGGGTAATGTTTTCTCTTAGAGTAATTTTATTACATGATAATAAAAGAAATTGAGAAAAAACTACCATTTATACCTAATAGTGGAATGTCTGTCGGCTCCAACTCGTAATGTACATGTTTATCCCTCACACACGACTCCGTGAGACGGCCGAGAAGTCAATAAAATCCTGCTTAGCATTTTTTATTTATAAAACAATCTGAGGCCATAGAAAACGACGCATGTAGGTATCTCGAACAAGATTTTCCTTCCCTCCCTATGATAAGTCGTCCGCAGTGGTCACGAATGTGTGAATCCACTCAGCCAGCTGTGCTCGACGGAATAATGTTTCCAAAATGAATAACAGCGCCATATCAAAAGTCGATATCATTATTGTGATGTTATCGCTTTCATACAAGGTCTACTCGTACATCTACACAATCTTAAATTTAATGGAGAATTTTTTTAGTTACTCGGCATCTTTTTATGCTTGCTTTTTATTAGGTATCAAATAAAAATAATTTCGGACTGCGAAGATAAATGTACCTATTCAAAAAATGGTCTATTCCTCTCTACTTTGGAGCAGTTCCGTTTTTAGGGTTCCGTACCCAAAGGGTAAAAAACGGGACCCTATTACTAAGACTTCGCTGTCCGTCCGTCTGTCACCAGGCTGTATCTTATGAACCGCGATAGCTAGACTGTTGAAATTTTTACAAATGATGTGTCTCTGTTGCCGCTATAACAACAAATACTAAAAATAAATTAAATAAATATTTAAGGGGGGCTCCCATACAACAAACACGATTTATTTGCTCTATTTTTTGTTGATGGTGCGGAACCCTCCGTGCGCGAGTCCGACTCGCACTTGGCCAGATTTTACTTCTAATGACAGTTCTCCTTTGACATCAAATAAATCGGTTCAATACGGGTAAAGTAGGCAATCGCCATTCAGTTAAAAGAGTTACGCAACTCACTCACGAAGCTACTAAGCACTCGTGTAATAAATTTTCTAACCACTTTATGAGAAGTTTGTGCTAATTACAGTAACTTACAGTATATATTTTATAAATAATATTATACAAATACCTAACGTACATGTAGGTTAAGTCGATAGATAAACATAAATCATGGACATTTCAAGTGCAAAGGGACGTCATATATATTATGGCTATAGCTCTTTATGTGAAATGAGTAAGGTTACTGTTTTTTTTCCTGTCTGTGACCTTCTGGTACTCGAACTGTCTCCATGCCGAATTTCATCTATATCAATTCAGCCAGACGCAGTCATTTTTTATATTATTACTGAATCGCGATTAGAAAGGGATTGAGATAGGCTGTCAATCCATATTGATTTTGACGTAAGTGTATGGAAATCTTTTATTTCTGATCCCTTTCTGATCGCGGCATGATAATACTAGTAGGGTTTTTTACCTTTTTATAAACGTACAAGTTGTACAACACATAAACTGTTTCCAATGGAATCGTAGACGATAGAAATCGGTGAAAGTGAGCTTAAAAAACCGGTCAATTGCGAGTCGGACTCGCGCACCAAGGATTCCGTACCTATGGAAATAATTCGATTCCCGACAACCCCGATCTTCTAACGAAAAGATGCACTGAGGGACTATATTAAGATGACATTTTTGTTTGAAGAAACGTCACTTTTGACACTGACATATACGATCCATGTCGTATCTTTAGCAGACCAAATGTGTAAGGAAATCTGGTAACAAAAAAAGAATATTTCTTAGAAACTTTCTGGGACATTTTGGGAAATGTGGTGGAAGTTGTTCAGCTTCATGTACTTTACCAGCATACCAATTTTTATAGAAATCTAAGATGTGATCGAAATGTACAAACTTTTTGAGAATTGCTCAGCAAATTTTTCACATATACTTATTAAAGTTCGAATCAGGCCGCAAGCGTCGTGCGTTTCGCTTGCACTAATTATTTAGTTAAGGTTTAGATTTATTTATTTCATATTATGAAATTACAATATAAATTATTTTACACTAATATATACGAATTTATATTATGATTATCAAGGGTCACAAACCTATCAATATTAAGTCTTAGACATCTCGTCAATATACTTAGGTATTCATTCACTCGTCACGTCTTAAATCGCTTATCAAACAGCTTTTATTTTTATCCTCCTTTAAATTAAGATCTCAATTTTTCACTTCGTTTCTTTTAATAAAAGACAGCAATAAATGTAGAAAATACATCTAGAGCAGTGGTAGGCAACCCGCGGCCCGCGGACCGCATGCGGCCCGTGAACCTGTCATTTGCGGCCCGCGAGCCTCCCTGGCTATTTTGTATGTAATATTGACAAACGACAATGTCTAGTCTAGTCATAAATATTAACAAAGTGCGGCCCGCGTCAACTTCGTTAACTACTATGTGGCCCTTGGCTGCTAAAAGGTTGCCGACCGCTGATCTAGAGGCATCACTGTCAAAGGTTTCCGTTTGTCGACAAATTTAAACAATTCCGTTGTCATAAAAACCACAGGAGCAAATATTTATTACAGAAAAACCAACAGTTAATTTCCTCCTTACCTTTGTAGGAGAGTCGTTTCAAATCATGGTGGAATCTAAAGAGTAGAGCAATTTATCTAGGACGGCTTTACCCTTTGGAATATAAAACGTAGTATTTTTAGGGTTCCGTACCCAAAGGGTAAAAAACGGGACCTTAATTACTAAGACTTGGCTGTCCGTCCGTCCGTCACCAGGCTGTATCTCATGAACCGCGACAGTTAAAATTTTCACAAATGATGTATCTCTGTTGCCGCTATAACAACAAATACTAAAAATAAAATAAAATAAATATTTAAGGGGGGGCTCCCATACAACAAACACGATTTTATTGCTCTATTTTTTGTTGATGGTGCGGAACCCTCCGTGCGCGAGTCCGACTCGCACTTGACCGGTTTTTTTTCTGTGTATCTTGACTTTATTGTTTACTAAATATATTTTCATGGTGAGTAGCAAATCTTTGTACATTTTATGCAAGTTGTATTTTTTTCTGGTAGGTATTATGATTTCGAAGCTGACATTTCATTTGTGTGATGAGCTGATGAGGATGAGGAGGTATGCATTAATCTACGCAAGTTTGACCTATATCGACGCCTAGTAGAGTCAGCACTATCTAGTTAGTTATGTGAATAAAATGACTGGTAACTTAGGAACTAGCAAAATCTGTTCAAAAACTTTTTAAACAAATTCATCTATATGTAATTCTGAACTCCGTCTGATTACAGTATGTTTTTTTTAAAGATGATAGGAATTTTCCCATATATATTGTTAGCAACGTTGGAATTTGGTTTTTTAGAACGTTTCTAAACTTTTTGGTTTTCTGGATGGACGTCGGATACGACGACACAAGATACGACGGCGACGAAATATAAATTATCATAAGGGTGTCAATTAAACCTAAACACGTTTTGGTCAAGTGAAATTTCTCATATTTGAACATTGGGTCCAAAATATAAAAACTACGTCTCTTTACCCTCGCTTCACGCTGCCGTCAATTAGCATGTCGTTTGAAGATACACTGTAGTTCACAACAACTAGTATCCTTAGGTCACAATTCATATAAAACTTAAGTTAGATATCCACCTTACGGTTTAGTTTTTAGGGTTCACTATTTTGTGTCAGCGCAATGGAAATGTGGAGTTTAATGGTTAGCCGCGGCAGGTCGGCGGCAGCGTGAAGTCGTGTGCGCGACATATGAGTAATGACAACAACGCAGTGGCGTGTGTCGTCTGAGTCGAACGTTCCCAGATGTGAGTCCATAATGCGCGGATTGCAGTTATGCAAGCCTCGAAGAAATGTTCGTGCGAGGATTCCAGCCAATATTATGGCGATATTAAAGCCGCTACATGTATGTACGTTGGATATGTCTAGATGAAATCTATAGCAGCTTATTTTATGATAAATTAATAAACGTATGAGTACAAAAAAGCTTAAACCAATGTGAGGAGTGGCATTCGAACTTTAATTTTATTGCTGTGATATTGCAAGTTATATCAAATAAACAAACACCAAATTAAGACGGATCTAATTTATCGGACCTTTATCAAAAATCCGATAAATTAGAAAAGTTTTAAATAAAATATAATTTAACAAAAAATAAGTTTTTTTTAATTATTATTCCACCGAAGACAGATAAACCGCACTTCGTAAAGACTAAGTGCCAGTTGCACCATCCGCACTTGACAGACTGATCAACGTCGACCCTAAGACTAGGTATTTTTTTATCGTATCCGTATGCTATCAATTTTATCTGAGATGATATCATTATTTACATTGCATGTAGTCCATGAAATTGTTTTATTAACTACGCACTACTACTGATGTACCTAACGTATCATTCATAAAGATTAAGTACAAAAACAAAATGTTACAAAAAAGTTTTTAGAGAATTATCATTCAAATACCACATTGTTAGGAACCTAATATAAAATAAAAATATTCAACACATTAGTTCTTACCTATCCAAATTGCCTGAAGGGCGAGCATATTAGTAGCTCCCCACGTTACCAGTACACTATAAATAGTTACCAACACTACGGGGAACTCGCATTAACCACATGTGTCGTATCAACAAAAATTTCTAAATTGTTCCATAGCGTTGACTGACGTTTCGTCGTCAGCGGGGAGCCACAGAAAAATATTTGTTATGATGTTGCTCAGAGCTGAAAAAGAGTAATCAAGTATATTGGTTGCGCCTGCGGGCATTTGATGGATTGCTTTATACATAAGTATTAAAACCAGAGTACCTATACATAAGATAGGAAATCATTGGCAGTCTTGAACGTAAGTAAACGGTTCATTATTGGTTAGTTTGTTTCCGTAACTGCAAAGCGACTTGGCCTTAGGTACAGTCGACGTCAAAGATATATTTACAATTGAAAGTTACAAAAAAATCTTACATTAAAATAAGTTGCCATGTAATGTGACAAGTACTTGTTTACGTGATATATTACAGTTTTATATTTTCACACAATGTGCCCAAAATATGTTTACACTATTTAATCCATGTAGTTTGCCCCTTTTAGGGTTCCGTAGCCAAATGGCAAGAAACGGAACCCTTATAGATTCGTCATGTCTGTCTGTCTGTCTGTCCGTCTGTCTGTCCGTCCGTATGTCACAGCCACTTTTCTCCGAAACTATAAGAACTATACTGTTGAAACTTGGTAAGTAGATGTATTCTCTGAACCGCATTAAGATTTTCACACAAAAATAGATAAAAAACAATAAATTTTTGGGGTTCCCCATACTTCGAACTGAAACTCAAAAAATTTTTTTTCATCAAACCCATACGTGTGGGGTATCTATGGATAGGTCTTCAAAAATGATATTGAGGTTTCTAATATCATTTTTTTCTAAACTGAATAGTTTGCGCGAGAGACACTTCCAAAGTGGTAAAATGTGTGTCCCCCCCCCTGTAACTTCTAAAATAAGAGAATGATAAAACTAAAAAAAATATATGATGTAGATTACCATGTAAACTTCCACCGAAAATTGGTTTGAGCGAGATCTAGTAAGTAGTTTTTTTTTTATACGTCATAAATCGCCTAAATACGGAACCCTTCATGGGCGAGTCCGACTCGCACTTGGCCGCTTTTCTGACGTATGTTCATTTACATGACAAGTTACAGAATAATATTTACACCCAATGTGTCAAACGTGATACACGTCAAGAGCAACATTTCTGTTTTTACGTTTCATGATGCATAAAAACTTTTACGCATTCTGCTACAAAAACATATTTACACAATTCACCTGTTTATTTACTAATTTCTTTATAATTCACCTATTTCATTCTGGCCTACTTTTTATTTATGAAACCTCCTTGCTATAATTTTCTTTACCTTCTTACTTATTTTTATTAATTCATATTAAGAATATTCATATTAGCTTTTGCGTTTGACATGGCGCCGAAAAGGGTTAACTTATAATTCTTCAGTATCTATGCATTTACAAAATAACCGGCCAAGGGCGAGTCGGATTCGTCCATTAAGGGGTCTGTACAATTGGCAAAAAATCACGTTTGTTGTATGGGAGCTCCACTTAAATATTTATTTTATTCTGATTTTAGTATTTGTTATTAAACTTAACGGCACAGAAATACATCGTCTGAAAGTTTTAACTATTTGTGAGATAGATGCAGTCTGGTGACAGACAGACAGACGAACGGACAGTAGAGGTTTAGTAATTGGGTCGGTTTTAACCTTTGGGTACGAAACCCTGAAAATCAAAAATACTGAAAATGGTTTAAATGTAAACATCGGAATTACATACTCGACATAGCATGACGTCAGTCATCTAAACGAACGAGACAAACAGACCATTTGACTCATTGTACTCTTTTCGACGATTGTCATTATTTGAAATTAGAATGCAGCTTTCAAATGTTTGTAAAGATATTTATTTAGCAGGAGGTATAAAACTGTTTATGTATGGTTGATTGTAAATATTACATTAGATCTTTACATGCAATTTAATTTGGTACATTAAGAGTAAATATTATTCTGTAACTTGTCATGTAAACGAACATACGTCATAAAAAGGGGCAAACTACACGGATTAAATAGTGTAAACATATTTTGGGCACATTGTGTGAAAATATAAAACTGTAATATATCACGTAAACAAGTACTTGTCACATTACATGGCAACTTATTTTAATGTAAAGATTTTTTTGTAACTTTCAATTGTAAATATATCTTTGACGTCGACTGTACTAAGAGTTCTCGAAGAACCGCGCGGATGACACGGTCTCTGGCAACCATTACCTACTTACCTACGTGTGCTGTCATTTATGTTACAAAGTCAATTGTGTTAAAAGTGTATTATTATGTTACAATAGTAACTTGTACGTTTGCTTGCCTACACATTAACTATTGCCTTCTTTAGCTTGAAATACATACGTTCTAATCTAACAAAAAGCAAATAACATGTGCGTGCCGACAAGTCCATAAATTGTTGGCTCTCCACTTGTCTTTTTACTAGTTATAAAGACAACAAATAATTAACAAAAACATATTCTATATTCTTTTAAATAAATTTGTTAATAAATTCATCCCAATTTGCAAAACTAAGTATTTGTCCCTTTTTTGTTAAACGTTTATCGTTTGGAAACTTTCCTAAACCCCTAAATGTAGCGTAGTGAATATGTTAAAAAAATAAAGCTATAGCAGATGGGACCGTAACCGAGATTTTTTCGAGCTAAGACGCTATCTTTGACGTTAACGGGCTCTAAAAACAAACAGAATAGACCGCAAGTTCGCCGTTTATTGCCTGCTAAAAGTTAGACGCTATTCAATGATTTATTATTTTTTTCTATCTTGATTTATGCGAGATAAAGAAGTGTTCGCACGCGCGCACTATGCTTATTTGCGGCCAGGCCAAAATAGCCCACAAAACGAAACGTGTATCCGGTTCCTATAAATGGTAAAGCAGCTCCCAAACTGCTGTTTCCTAGCGCAACGCTTTGTAGGAGGATTATGCTACGATTTGCGGTAATGCGGTCGACTCTTCAGCTCACTCGCTACACTCTTTCCTCTTTGACCACTTGCTAAATCTTTTGCCTGTCAGATCAGTAGAGACCGGAATGGAATAATGTAGAATACTCCTTTGCCGCATAATACTCGGATATCCTTTGAAGCTACAGAGAAGCAAAGCTATTTTCGGAATCGACCTGTGATTTACACTTCACTTGATATAATTTGCATTGTGTTCAGGTGTAATCCTAGCTCGGATTTAGATCATGGTTTTATTTCACTAGTTCCGTTCCCCTTCGTTTTATTTCATTAGGTATCTACATCTATTTTGTTAACCCTATTAAAACATTATGCTAAATATATGTAGGTAAGGTCAGTGAAACAAGAGCATAGTTATTTTTGTAGTGTTAATATAATATTCCGTTGAATATTTTTAGGCAACGTCTCCGAGTAAAATGAAACTCAATCCTTTTCTCTACCACCTGCTGAGCGCTCAGACCGTTAACGAAGTACTGGGGAATGTTTTTTGTAGTGCGCTGTCAACTTCAGCTCCGGGGCTTACTGAAGCGCGGCACTTGCCTTCTATAATTGTGGAAAATAGAACTGTTGAAATAGTTTTTGAAGAATAATTTATTGGCACAAAACGAAAATGTGTAAAATTTAAAATATTTTTTTCCTGAATGTATCTTGTAATAAATAGGTATTAACTGTTTGTTAATACAAGGAAATAAAATAAGTAAACAGTTATGATATCATCAGGCGGTCTAGAATAAGTTGCGTTCTCGCGCGCGAGTCCATACTTGAAGTCGCGCTTGATGTATGGAGTCGCGCGCGAGAAAGCAACTCATGCTAGACCGTCTGATGTTATCATCGTCAGTTATGATTTTTTTTTATGCAGACAAGTTTTAATAAGTACTAAAGTAATGACGCTAAGCATGAGGAAAATCGTACATTGACCCGCCTCTTCTTATCTATATCGCACGCGCGTAGGTTACCTACCTAATTATATTGCTAAATATGTCCCGTCCATGACGCCGGCGGTCAACGACACTGTGCAAGCAGGACAGCAATATAATTACGCGCATGCGATAGAGATAGGAACATGCGGGCCAATATCCGAAGTTATCCGTGCTTAGCGTTCTTACTTTATGAATTAATTATGAAATCAAATCGAAGCTGGGTAACGTTTTCTGATTGTAGTTAGGGTTGTTTCATTTATTAAAAAAAAACTATTTTATTCGCAAACAGTAAAAAAATCTTTACCTCGCATTGGTAATAAGGGAGTTGATACACTTAATGCCATACTCCTCGTTACGCACGTTTTAAACAATAGACCTACCTATGTGGCTCCCATACCTACCATGCTGAGCGCGTGCGCTGCATTGTGCTTGCGCCTTAAGATGACAGTCCATTTCCAACCGCTGCACTACTGTTCATTTTACTATGGAAATTGACAGTAACAGCGACGCGTTCAGTACCAGTAGTGCAGCTGCGGTCAGAAATGGAATGTTACCCTTGCATTTATCATGATTCACTCGGACTTGAACTTGACTATATAAAACTCGACTATAAACCTTACCACGTATATATTCATTTTTACTATACCTACACTTTTAAACTGTCAACACGAAGATCTACCTGATTGCCTCTCTCTGTCTGCGTACTCTCGCAAAGTTCACTCGAAGTGGAAATTAAATAAGGACAATCCGTTCATTCTGCATTAGAGATTTGCCTGCTGCATAATTCAGCGTATGGAAAATGTCTGGTTTAATAATAGATAGAGGCAAAGGTGAATTTCTCGCAATCGACGAAGGAATTGAGTTGTGACCCTTTCAGCAACTGAAAGGGGTGCGCAGTCTTTTGTCTTTGGAGGAAATTCAATGATAATTTCCATCATCTTTAGAAGGGCGAATGTGCGCTTACGTCCTACCTACAAAACAGCTTCCATTTATATCAATAAATAAATTCAGTAACTAAAACAATTAGATACCTAAAAATTTATCTTTATAGTTAAAAAATATAACTATTGTAATTATCACGGCAGATATAGGATTAAAAGAAGCCAATATATCAATAACATATTCTTAAAACTTCGTATGCCGCTCCTAAATCGGGAACCCGCGATGATAGCCAAAAACGTTGTTACAAATACGAGGTACGGTCGATAGACAAGCTCATTAAACACTCGCAGGATTTGTAAAGCCGATCCATTGATTTGTACAGAGTCGCGTAATGCTCGAGCTAGGCTAACAATCGTATTCATAATTTAACCGTAACGTGTTTAACGGCGATGCTGCTTCATCTGTATTGTGTTAGGAGCAGGCCGAGTACCTATTACTATAGTATACTGAGCTCAGGCGACACGAACACTCTGCGAATACCAGTGTAACTGTAATCTTGTGATCCTACGAATATTCTGAACAGTCTCGCTCTTAAACTGGTTCTAAGTGTTAGGCTCGCATGCACTTGGTGAGCTATTGGAATAGCACTCCAAGCACGAGTCGGCGGCCACTAACGTTTCTGGGACAGATTTTACGATTGCCGCCATGATCAGTTCGCGTTACTAGTGTTACTACCTACTACGTTTTTCTTATTAGTACTAGACATTAGACGTTGCTATAACAAGCGGGAAAAATTATTACCAATTTTCCACAACAGCTACGTTTATTGATTGAAGTCGGAAATTTATGTCCCATTAGATCTACTTAACAAATGCTACTAGTACCTATTACTTTTAAGGAAACCCTAGCTACATAGTTTTACTCAGTTCAGTAATCCGTGTTTGAAAAGCTTATGGGAAAATGTCCTACCCCTAAAACTAGCAGGATTAGACCAAAAAAAGGATTGTCTCTCAAGAGTAATCCAGACGTTCGAGCGTAACCGAAGAAGTTTACGTAAATCGAAGCTGGCAATCGATGTCCCGGATTAATATTTATTTTTCTCAAAACGAGCTTACAAAATCGACAAGTTAAATGTTGGTACCAGGCTTGAAACATACATACATCACAGGTTTAGAAAAACTATTTACACGCGTAGAATTATCTGACAGATGATTTGTCGCTTCGCGAAAATGTTAAACGTATTAGGTATAGGTATTCCAGATTTATAGGGAAGATATATTGACTCAATCGTATCAATCAATCAAAGTCCTGATAACAAATGCATTGTACTTGTCATCTTTTTTTGTAAAGCTACATGTATTACATCAGATTTCAATATCTAATTCTAACACGCGGACAATCTAGGGAGTCACTTAAAGAAGCCGCCTTTGTAAATTGCGAAGTCACAGCGTGTCAATGATATGTCAGGCGCGAGAAGTGAGCCAGATAAAGCAACCTTTTGTCTAGCAACTATTTACTATGAAACAGCTTACGCTCGCAACACGGGGATAATGAGTTTGTACTGTGGAAATATAAAATAGAATAACTTATCTCGCTGTTGCATACAATTTAACAATAAGGTGGGCGCTTTTATCTGGAATTAAAGATTTCTTAATGCTGTAAACAGTTCCATGTTGTCGATTTATTTCATGTTAGAAGTAATTATGATGATTATGAATTAATACGTTCTAGCTTCGTAAGTCCCAATGACTCCTGTTATTATAACAATAAATCACTTATCACTATCATTAGGTACATAACAGTCCATGTGGTTGATTAAAAAAAAATACTAATTACACTTTCTAAGATTGACATTTTAAAGTAGGATTATTTATATATTTTTTTATATTTATAATTTTTGTATAGCGGCCTTTTTTGGACACCATCATTAATTTTGTTTTAATTTTTGCCTATAAATATACACCGTGCTCTTTAGTGGGACTTAACGGTGAAATGGGAAGAAGAATCATGAGCATTTAGCTAATACACGGAGTCAATTTTGTTTCGTCGTTAAAACGTCGTTAAGCCAAGAGATCAAGTCACCCACGCTGAGTAGGATTCGTTTCCTTCCGTTCTCATGGTGTTTTAAACCAAATTGTCTACACGAACCACTAGCTCTCTAATCTCTCATCGTCTCATTAGGGAGCCTGTTGTTTGAGGTATAGGCCCACTTGAGTTACCCAACGTCATCTCGTGGGTACATACATATTACTCGTACAACTTAAGAAAAAGGATGTTTCTTTCCGGCGATAATTTATTTTTATAAGCATTACCACGCATTAGCTTATAAACAGGCACAGTCTTCTAGTAGGTAAAAATAAACTGGAAAAGAAAGCTTACATCCGTGATCCACAGAAAACATACGAATAAGAGTTTTGGTATAAGTTGAACCATAAATTCGTTGCTTGTTATAAAAATATCTTATCGCATTATATTTTCCCATCCAAGGAAAATCCCATCCATAAGTCATATTTTTACACGTTGAGTAGGCATGTACATAATACCTACTCTGTCATGGTCTTAAAAGCGGTGTGTTCAGTATTTTATTTATGTCCGACTAGGTACCTATATCGCAAATGTATGTTAAAAAATCTCGGGGTTCTCAAAGAATTAGATAAAGTCGAGTATAAAATAACGCCTGTCAGTATTTATCACTTAGATATCACAGAGTTGTGATTGATTCCCGTACTGTATATTTAAACATTTAAGATTACCAAAATATATCTTAACTATTTGTACGGCGCCGCGATAAGGAAGACTATCCGACTATCGTGCGATAACAGGTAACGAATTATCTTATCATCACGGCTCTGGTAAGGTGTAAACAAGCGGAGCAAACTTAGCTCGGGGAGAAAAAAATCAATGAATTCCATAACTTACACATTTAGTATCACGGCTAGAACCGGCATGAAGTAATGTACCTACCTATATTTTAGAGTAGGTATACATGATTGTAGTGATGCCTTTTCTAGAGCCAAATAATCGCCGAATTAAACCTGATACCTATATTAGATTTGGTTTTTCTAAACAGAAAAAAACGACAACGGTTTCACTCACTTTAAAATATGTCTCACGAAAGTTTAAAATCGAGAAAAAAAATAGACAAAATAGTTAAAAATTGAATGTATATTAGCGTTTCTGGCATATTGTTGCAATAGCTTGTGAAGTAGGAAAGATATGACCGGATGAAACATTACACGGTGCATGATCGAGGGCTGATTCATGATGCTACCGATATAGAAATGCGGGATTGTTCGATCCGATAATATCCAAAGCATATTGGCTAGTAATCGCCGATGCAGCGCCCTAGATATCTCCAGAGAAGAACAAAGTTGGCATAGATAGAGGGATCAAAGTGCGGCGTGGGCGCTCGACCCAATACCGCGGGCATCACTTGCGCCGCGCGCGCAGACCTTTTGCGTTGCACACGCGCAATTAGTTTAAAATTAATTGATGGCCTTTATTACGGGTCTAGGGGAACGCTAATGGACGTAAAATTATACGTTTTTACTGAGCTATGTAACGCGCAATGAATAAACGCGACAATATTTACTATAACGCGATATAATGAATATGTAGGTTTTAAAAATAATTTAACATAATCATTAGTGTGATATTAAAAAAAAATTAAAAACTGTACCTATTTATTACGATGATAGCAAATTATAGTAATGATTTTGAGTTAAGTTTCCTTTCGATCTTGTTCTAATGCCGCTTTGAATTTCATGCACACAAGGATTGGAATGAAACAATTTAAATATAATTTTGTTTTGTATTTAAATATCTTACAAGACATCAAGTACAAGAATCAAAACTTATTGCCAATTGGTACGGTGTGAGCATAACCTAAGTTCACGGAAACGCGCCGGTCGGTAGCGCTCTACCTAGATTGAGGTTATGTTGTGATAACCGTTAAAGGAGAAAAGCCGGTAACGGAAAATATTGCTAGAGTTTCCAACTGAATCATTGTAACAATAGGGATGAGATTGGCTTGAGAGCTGACAACGTGAGAGGTCGCAGCGGCGGACGAGCCTGCGCGCGCACCTGGCATGGCCGCCGCCACACACCTGACTCGCAATACACCTCGACTTCACAACTCAATTACATCATGTTCTATAGCAACTCCAAGTCATTACACGCGCCGAAGACGCCGAGTACGGCCTACACATGCACCTCACCGAATATCACGTGCACTCAATGAACGACACCGGTTACTATTCGGCTACATAACACGACTAATCAGCTGATAACGAAACTTTTTGGTTACCGGTGTTTACGTGCCGGATTTTAGTACATCACTGAAAACGCGAGAGTTCCTATTGAGTAGGAAATGGTTTTCCGCGGTGCGGCGGGCGGCTCGGCCGCGCGTGCATCGGATGCACTTTTCGTCGCCGGCGAGCGTACCTGGACTAGTCTGCCAGCTGAGTCCTCCGACGAACATCTTCCTGCAACAAACATTGCGATTAGAGTCAGGAGTCGCCGGTGGAGATGACAGCCGGCGAAGGGACAGCGGCGGCGACGTACCCGGGGTCGTTCGGCACTTCAGCGGGGCTGTGTGCCGCATCCTGATTCTGGGTTTCCATGGACTCGTGGGCCGGCGTGGGGCGGGCGCACTACGACTACGAGCGAGCGACGGCGCGGCGGGGACGGCTCCCGGAGTCGCTCGGTTGACCTACCGACTACCGGCACGAGACTGGCGCGCCGCGGCGCACCCCTCCACGCAGCCGCCCCGCTCCGCCGCTCCCGCTCCCGCGCCGCGCATCGATTCATTCACTCCGTACACAATTATTCATACGGACCGGCACGACGGACGCGCGCTCGGTGGCACCACGTGAGCGCGCGGCACGTGCTCGGCGCTTGCAGCCCCCCCTTCCCGCCCGAGCCGCCTCAGCTCGCACGCCCACCAAGCACCTACGCACGCCAAGCCACCCCCACATTTTGCACAACAATATTAACAAAACAAAAGTTAACATTACAATCGGGAACTTACCTAAAAGTTTTATAACTTTTCAGATCTTATTCAACTTACACTTGGAATCACAAATATTATTTGCATGTTTAGATACAACTATTTGGCACATAATATGTAGGTACCCATGTAAAAAAAAAATATTTTGACACACTAATCGATTATCTGACGATCACGAAACAGTTCGTTTACCTTTCTGATGCAACGAAGTGACAATGATAAAAATCGTAAACAAAGCGATTACCGTGATGTAAGGCGAGGCGGCGTTGTGAAATCTCCCGCCGACGTCACTGTTACGTACGTGCGGGCGTACGTAGCGGGCTACGAACGTGCTACGCAACCGGCGCTCAATCGCCGCTACGTGTGTGGATCCGAACTTTTGACAACTTAATAACGATATCAATTGATTGAGATTACTGGTTAACGAGTTATTAACAGTTGCTTTGAATTTAGAGTTTAAGTTTCATAAACCTGTTTTCAGAGATTTATTTCTAGAGATTCGGTTTGACAGAGATCATAGACATAAAAATAAATAAAAAATCATAGACATATAGATCGATAACGCCTATAGAGATCACAGCATACTATATTTTTTGTCTTTTTAATATCGAATATAAGAATAAGTGCGTCGGCTTAAAATGGATGATTTTGTGGATGCGAGTGTATATATTAACCAGCAGGAGATTATTCGATAATATTAATAACTACCTACTAGGTTTCGTTTAAACAATTTCTTGGTGGATTAATTGGTAGGTACTATATAACTTATAAGTTTGTCAAAATATTTCTCGCCGCGCTTTTTTTTTAATTGTCATAATATTTCTCGCCGCACCATAATTATATTTGAATCGTGTTGCTACATGCCAAGGAAACAGTATCCGGATAAAAACAGTAGGTACCGTTGAAATAACAAGGAATACATTTCGGTCTAGGCGTTATGGCTCATTTAAATTATTCGTTTGATGACCGTTAAGCCGCTCGAGGTGGCGCTGTGGTCGTTGAAATTACTACTTCCAGCCATTTGTTAAATGGCCTGAGCCGGCCTACCATTGCTAATGGTTTATATATGTTGATAATCCGAACCCGGCCTAATTCGACCGTGTTTGCACTGGTTTTGCGGTTCCTTTATGTAGAAGTCAGTCGACGAAAAACGAGTAACTGTCTGCCGGGCTAGCACATGATGGGCGCGACAGAATCCGGCGGCGACCCGTCCCTCTTTTATTAACATAGAAATAGACGGGTAGTTTATCTCGCCGCGAGATACTGTCGCGCCAGTCATGTGCTAGGCCTACTGCTGGGGGTCTATACGGCTCATCAAAATGACTAGTACAGTCACCTGCAATAATATGTTACTCTTCGAAGGCCCCAAAAATATGTGACACGCTCTTATGGATCTACAAATAGGATCGTGTCAGATATTTTTGCGGCCTTCGTTGTGGAACATATTATTGCAGGTGACTGTACGTGACCACCATATAGTAGCTTGATAGTAACCACGACATATTTGTCACTTTGACATACATTACGACTTTACTACCTAAGAGAGTGTAGGAACCCTTAAGGTGACAGTCCATTTCCAACCGCAGCTGCACTACTGTTCATTTTACTATGGAAATTGACAGTAGCAGGGACGCGTTCAGTACCAGTAGTGCAGCTGCGGTCAGAAATGGAATGTCACCTTTAGAAACCCGTCAGTTACGACTAGACTCAAATTACCCGACGCGAACATACCTTCTTCGACTTTTAGTTAAGTTTAGGAGCACAATTCGTTATTATTTTCGACAGTTTTACACACCGCGAATATTGCGATACTTATTAAAATAATTATATTAGCACCTTAACTTTTGTATTGTCTGACAATTCACCGATAGCATCGCCATACCTTTAGACGGATATTAAGTGACCACGATGCCCACAAAACATATGAAATTATACTAAACATAAACAGTACGTCGACTATAAAATTATACAAGTGAGAAATAGTTTGTTAACACATCATTTATTACATCCACAAGCTCGCAATAACAAAGGCAGTCTACACTTACAACCATAAGTCGAGTAGTCTAGCTTGTACAATATGTACAGGGTGACATTTGAGTCGTGATCAGTAATGTTTTTCTAACTCCATAAACAACAAGCAATTTAATGCCCCTACTCTTACTAAAATCAGTCATGATTTTTTTTTGTCATTTATTTTACTTTTACAAGTGGCAATGTGATATTTAAACAGCTTTGTAAGATATTTCAAATGAAAAATTAAGTAAATTTTATTTCCACCTGGGACAAATGAAAAAATTGATGTCAATGACAGTTGCGATTCAAAGAGGCGATTAAATTTACTAATTTAAATATCTTAATAAGCCGTTGTAATATCCTAAATCCACTTATAAAAGTAAAATAAATGACAAAAAATAAAAATAAAATCTTGTCTGATTTTAGTAAGAGTAAGGGGCATTAAATTGCTAGTTGTTTATGGAGTTAGAAAAACATATTACTGATCACGACTCAAATGTCACCCTGTATAGATACTAGTGTTGAACAACTTACATAGTGCTCCACACGACCCACTCACAAGATAAGAGTAGGGGTTTGCTATAACATTTGCATTTCAACTAAATACGAGTAAACTGTTTATACGACAACGGTTTCACTCACTTGAATTTTTAGTCGCTATTGGAGACATGTTGGCGAAGTGAGTGAAACCGTTGTCGTATAAACAGTTTAAAATATGTCTCACAAAAGTTTAATATCGATAAATACGAGTACTTGTATTGAGTAAAGGATGTCTCACGTTAGACCGGGCCGTGTCCGGGCCGGAGCTTCTGGCGCTTAGTTTGTAGCTTTCTAGTAGAGCCCGACGGCTAATCCTATTGTCTATTGTTCAGTAAAACCGCACGTGCTACTTACCTGCAAAAAAGGGTTTTAATTATTCTATTTGGCACCTGAGCGCGGGCTAGTCCAACGCTCAAAAAACCAGTGTAGGTGCGCTCTCCGATAACGCGCCTTTGTTACGCATCTCGATGACACATTTTAGACTGGTTCTGTAGCGTTCGACTCGCCGGCACCGAGAACTGAGTGCCGGCGAGTTGAACGGACCACACACATCCTAACAAAATATGTATCCATTAGTCCATTTTGAATCTTATTGCAATTTCCATAGGAGTTATAATTCAATTACCTGGGTAAAGTGAACGAACGATTTTTTATGCAGTGGTTGTGGCACGTGGCACGAGCGGTTTTACTTAACAATAGACAATAGGATTAGCCGTCGGGCTCTATTAGAAAGCTACAAACTATACCTTTCTATGACAGATGACCGGTGATCACGTGATGCTTTCTATAGAAAACGAAACTCCGGAAGCTCCGGCCCGGTATAACGTGAGTCATCCTTAAAGAAGAGACGCGTTCCATATAGATTTCGTACTGCCTGTTGACATCTTTATTGCACTCGCAATATTATTATACTGCTGTCAAGCTCGCACAGTGACGTTGACAACCGGCATCATAGGCGGGACAGCAATATAAATTATGCGCGTGCAATAGAGATGTCAACAGGCGGTTCATTGTACTAAAATCTATATGGAACGTCTCTTCTTTAGGTACCTATGAGTATTAAAATAACTTTCTGAAGAGTAACTTTAAACCTAACGTAAAATTTTTATGTCATTTTGTTATCATTTATACGTTCGTACTTGTATTGGCGCAAGCGAGATGAAATCATTTTGACATCAAAATATATACGTTCGAATTGGCCTCCAGGTTAGCAAAAGTCGAACTAAAATAGTATAGAAAAGTCCCAAGTGACAAATGGCCCCTATTCGACATGTACAACTGTCAGATTTCGCGTCCACTTCAATTCAACAGTTGAATGAATCACATGTTCATCAAATGCGGATCATTTGGTACAACCAATAATTCAACAAATATCAACTTTGTTTTATTACTACTTTAAGGTTTATAATGGTTTGGTTTGGTTGTCACCTAACTGTGGATTGCTAATCAAATTTTGACACAGGATTGTTCAGATTCAACGAAAGTTCAACACGATACGTCAAACGTCGCTTGTCGAATAAGGCCCCAGGAATGAGTAGGATTATTTTAATGTTTATTTAAAAGGAACTACACTATTATAGAGACTAGTACAGCAATTATAAACGGCCCTGCCTACAGGACGATCATATTACCCTCCGTCTATTATACGCACGCATGGGTGCCCTCAAAAGCTGGCATCCTGTCGCGTCTGCATGTCGCACGAACGATTCAAAAATGTTCCATTCTTGTAAAGAGAAACACACTTCGATAGTTGGCTCGTTAAAAGTGAAACTTTAACAAGATTTTCGATAAGCATTATGATTTTATCCTCCTGAGACTTAATGTACAGTCAGCATCAAATACTTTGTAGCAGTCAAAGTGGCCAAATAGTTCGGTACACCGTACTAAATATATGGTGTACCGAACTATTTGGCTACTTTGGTTGCTACAAAGTATTTGACGCTGACTGTACTTACATTACAAATATTAACTCACATTTATAGACGGGTCTAACGCGAAATTTATTCACATACCTTTATTTACCGACGTTTCGACACAGGTTTCACTGGTCATGGTCGCGGCTAACTGATGTCCCAGCAAAATGTCAAAACAAGAGATTTGTGCAACCATGACCAGTGAAACCTGTATCGAAACGTCGGTAAATAAAGGTACATATGTGAATAAATTTCGCGTTAGACCTGTCTATAAATGTGAGTTAATATGTGTTCAAAACGCGAAAGTTTTAAATATTATACGTACATTACAATGCACATATTCGTGCAATCTAATTTGAACCTTTCATGAACCAAATAAAGTAGTATTTCTTTTGTTTCATTGCTTTTTAAAACAAACGAAATTCGTTCTAATTTACACATACAATAAGGTTCAAATAAAAAATTTGAAAACTATATATGGTGGGTCTTACGAGGTTATGGCAAATTTTATAAGGGCGTTTTTCCAGTGTTTTTCCTTACCTACTGATTTCATGGCAGGTAATTGATATTTTTTAAGAGCAGCTGAATTTACTCATCAGATAACTAATTTAACTATAAGGCTGCGTTTCCACCAGGGATGTGCGAGGATGCGTAGACAGGGATATGTTTGTTAAGAACCAATAGAATCACTTAATTTGTCTTCCTCGCTCAGCGTGCAGTGATTCTATTGGTTCTTAACAAACACATCCCTCGCACATCTCTGGTGGAAACGCAGCCTTATGTGGGATAAGTGTGACATAAACAGTTATAAGAAACAATATTGTGGTTGAAATAAATTTACTAGTAAGTCTAACGTTCAGACACATTCAACATTACACACATAATCCACTAATACAACACATTGCAATTAGAGAATGCATTAAGTAATAATATCGTCTAGGTAGTAGGTATTAGATAAGATAGGAATCATTAACAACATCAATATCTGATACTAATCCTTTACACAGCCATAATAACCTACAACTATTTATTTAGTAATAAATGAATAATGTAGTTAACGATTTATTAAAATGCCTGGCGATAAATAAATAAATAAAAGATTCCAAAATAAGGTCGAAGTCCTACAGGTCGATTCACGAAAGTTGGCACGAATGGAATGAATGAGTGAATGGAACTATCTGTAACAGATAAAACCAATATAATGAATGAATGAAATCTTTATTTCAGGCAACTAGTGGCCCAAATAATAATGGTGAAACACAATATCTGGCTGCATACCGATACAGGTGTCAGTCATACAATGACAGATATAATTCGTTTCGTTCATTCCATTCGTGCCAGCTTTCGTTAATCCACCTTGTACATTAAATTTAGAATCGAACTTACCTATCATTTAATTAATGTATCTATGAATCACTTGAACAGATTAAACATTATTTGTGTAAACATGGTTTGTATGATTATATCACAGCAAATTACGTCAAGTTATTTAACAATAGCTTTACTGATTGTGACTACATAGGAGCAAAAACTAGGAATACATAAATATGTATAGTGAATATTGATTTGTATATACCAATAAAATATTTTGTTATAAAACATGGAAACTAAGTCTATTCGTCAGCCGGATTCATGTCACTAAACAAGCTAATTCGAACTATTTCGAACTACAAACTTTTTATGGGTTCCAGTTCGAACCATTATAATTATAATCTGTGAGTTTTTAACCTCATTCCGAATTTAAAATAACGTTGACAGTTTCATGTTTAATACACGACAGTCGTTGTGTGACAGGCATCTCTCCACCGTCTATTTTTGTTTTGCTTAGTATTGTTGTAATTTTTTTAAATGTATTTCTTAACAAATAGCCAAAAATTCACGATGAGTAAAAACCTAGGATATTTCCCAGATCTTTACTCTTTAATCCTAAAAAAACATCCTGAATTACTTTTAATACTAAGTTCTACGTAGCACTGTACTAGTCATATGACGGCTTAAAAGGATTTATACCGGACATCTATTATCTCAAACGAAAAAAGACAACCACGAATGATATCGCAGTTGCAGCAATGCAGGCGCGGTATTTTCGGAAAAATTGATCGTAGTTATTCTGGAAATAGGATCGCCTCCCCCTCTTCGGGGGAGCAGGGCTGTTATTTCAGTCGGTCTCCGGTCATTCGCTCGAGATAAACCAGCATAACCGTTAGCTCGAAATCCGTAACAACTAGTGGGAACTATGCTACAGCCGATAGTTCGCCTGCGCTCTTGTAGCTAAGAAAATACCTGGCATTACCTGGCCAGATCTGAAACTACCACTGCGCCGCATCCGAGGAGGCTAACTTTAACCCAGGTCACAGGGAAACGAATAATGGACGCTCTGATCGATGCCCCAGTAGGTAATTCTAAATACGGAATAGGTCGGACACGGAACGAATAGGGTCATTAAAATTCAAGCTAATATTCTACTCCCGGCGCAAATCCGCTCGCGCCTGTAAATGGTGTATAGGTATTTGATAAAAAATATAAACTCTCGTGTTTTTTAATGAAATTAAATGTATAGTAGTTAAGTATATATACAACTTGAAAATAAAAGCCTTTTTTTATCTTTCACATATTAGTGCTTTCTCGTTGCAATATATTATAAAGTATCTCGTGGTAGCTAATTAATTTACGTCAGTAAATTACCAAATTATCTTTCGTACACAAGTTCCATAATATTTGCTAGTCCGATAGCCTCATAACTTTTCCGCGCTGACACGTGTAGGCATAATTCATTAACGTAAAGTTGACTTAGGCGCAAGTGACTTGCGAATCTTTGAACATGACGAATATAGCTTCCGTTTTGATAGTTATTGAAATAATAACAAAAGTAAATTGATATTTTATAATACGACGACTTATTAATCTTAGTATGGGATATACCAGCGGCCTCACGCTTCCTTCAATCTATGTATTTGGTTTGGGGTCGTCAGGTGATAACCCCACATCACTAGACGAAATTAGTCGCTCCACGATAATACGTTACAAGTGTCGATGGAATTGTTTATGGTCACGAATAATATATGTTTTTAATAAAATACAATACGATTTAGCAACTGTAGAACATCGAGATTGAAACTGACCCCCAAAAGACTAAGGGCGTAATGACTCAATAACATTTTTTTCTACTCATAAGCCCCCTCAACACTCATGCGCGGTTCGCGGTGCGGAGCCGCGATTCGCTGACGAAAGTGGAGGGGGGTTATACAAATAAATACCCCCGCTAGGATTGGAACCCAGTGATGGTAAATGGTAATCTGCTTCGCAGGCAGGGTCGGTACTGACTAGGCTAAAACGGACATGACTACCAACATTTAAATCTTACAATTTGAATAAAGGGCAAATGGAATAATTCACGGCCACGGGCAAGGTTTCAACAATTAGGCAATACAAATTAGCTTTTTTAGGAAACACAATGGTAAGTTATAATAATTGGTGTGTTATAAGATTGCAAAACATCTAGTTACGAAAAAACAAGCCAATAGAAAAATATTCTCATTGAAACTACTGTTCTGTTTTACAAAATGTAGATTGCCATACATGCGCGAATGGACGAAAATCTTATTTACAAAAATATGTCTGTATGTATTCTGTATGTATTCTGTTGTTTATGTTAGTCGACTTAGCTTAAAATTAGAATTAAAAACCTAGAATACATTTATTAAAACTACGTGCGTCGCCGCGACATGAACTTCTTAAAAATTACTAATAAAAAACAATACAACAATAAGATTAAAGCTTAATATTATAAACACAGCCAACTTATTTATATTTATCAGTGACAACTTAGTTTAAGACGCAAAGCATGTCTAAAATAATTAAAACAATTGTAAAATATTGTCTTAAATTGCACACAAGCATCAAGCTAATGGTCGCTACGCTTCTAAGTTCAAGTCAGTAACGACCATTCGTAACAACAATGAATACCTATTGCAACTAAAAGCATAAATTATAAATAAAAAAATTAAAGCTTACAAATATTAAGCATTTTACAATCAAAATACAATAATTTGTAACGATCATTTGTAAAAACAATGAATATTGCAACTAAAATAATACAAAAATTAAAGCTTATATTATATTAAGCATTGCCACAAATAAAAGCATGGCTGAGAAAGCCTAGTCTTTTGGTTTTATAAAAAATAAACAGTACAGCCAAACAACTTAAACAAATATAAAAATACAATAAAAAACAATTTCAACAATCTAATAAAAAGCCGCATAAAAGCAAAGCGAAGCAGTCTTTTTCATTTGTAATATGATTAAAGCAAATAATTAGTCGTAGATATTTTTGGTTTACGACCCTTATAAGGAAATGAGATTCAATTAGACAATTAAAAGGAATATACAGGACTAGTATTTCCAAGTTCTAACATTTAACTAGTTCCGATAAAATGAGTGATCGAACGTTGTGTGCATTTGATTTTGGTATCGACTGTAACTAACATTTAAGAACAAAGTATTGAAATAATAATATTTACGAAACATTTACTAACACTATCTCGAAAGTTCTATTCTTTCTAATTAGGTACATTTAAATAAATGCTATCCAAAACCATTGTAGCCCTAAAATACAATGAAAAATTAGCACATATAAATAATACTGATTTACAGTTATTTGTACTCTAATTTGGCACATATTATAATAAACACAACCTTCATTTAGCCAGACGATAGAAAGTTACAAATAAGTCAAGTCAAAGAGTACCGTAAAAATAACAGTATTATTTTATGGTATTTTAATCCATTTATCCTTTGACTTAGCACTTAATTATAGCTCACCACATTCTGATTTAGTTTACTAATAATAATAGACTTCAGTATTTCACAACTAAGCGATCAGGTAAGTTAAGAGGTAATCCAATTAAACATGTCTCGAATTACAAATGTTCACTCGCACTAAGTGAAATGGTTTTCCGAATGATTCAATCAATATAATTTTGACCATGATACATTAAAAATTACTCTACATTACGGTTCATAATATTTTGAAATGGCTTTGTAATTTTGAACCATATTATGTCTGGTTTTGACGCCTATTAAGCTTTCAATAAATAGTGCAACAGTAAATGCATTAATAAATAGTTACCTTAATAACTACATTTTGAGATCATGAATTCGAGAATGATTAGTTACTTGGGAATGTTGGAATCTAAGCTAATTTTAATTCTTGGTTCCTTGGGCGTTCTCGGCGTTCGAGGCGAGCAAAGCGGACAGTGTGGCGTGAGTGGCGCTCAAAGTGCCTGACGTGGGACTCGTTATGTTCGAAGTAGGATTAATGATGGCGTTGCTCAAAATGGTGCTGCCCGAGCTTACGATGGTCACGTTAGGAGGCGGGGTAGACCCGTTAGCGAAACCCGTAGACAGCACCTTTTGTGTGTTATGCATCATGAAAGATTTAGCGGCGCCGGCGCTTCCCAGAGTGAGGACTTTCTTGAGCATGACCGAAGAGTTACACGCGTTGTCGATCATGTCTTTAGTAGTGGAAATATTGTCGAAGTCTCCAGAGCTCGCTGTTACTACCGTGCTAATTTTAGGAGTAGTTTGCACTGCCGGCTTGACTGTGGTAACGTTGAACGACATGGCGGATGTGACCGCTGTGCGGTTGAGAATGTTGCGAGAGACGATGGCGTTATGCAAGATGTTACCAGTGGGGAATGATTTGGAGGAGACGTTGACGTACTGGACTGGAGTAGCGTTAGTAGTACGAGTTCCGAAGCCGATGATAGCGCTGGCGGTGCCTTGAGACATTACGGTGCTGAATGTGCCGGTTTTAGTGTTGATCGGGATTCTGAAATGAAACGTAAGGATTAGGTGAAACGCGTGATAAGCGCGTGCGTTAAAAGGCATATAGAATCTGTGCGGAAAGAGAAGAGTCGTGGAATGTATGGGGAATGTACATTCCACGACTCTTCTCTTTCCGAACAGACTCTACATTTATTTTTTTAACCCTTTGGCCGCCAAAGACGTTATCTGACGCGCGTGAGTGCAGCCCAATATCAACCTTCGTGAACTCAGACAAGATTCAAGATGACGCGCCGCACACAATAGACGTGGCTGTGTGTGGATCATGCCGCTCGTGGTGGTGTGTTATACTGACCCGCGGAGCACCTGCGACTGCGGCAGGCCCTGGATGGTGACGGACGGCAGATGGTGCACGGTGCGCTGCGGCACGCTGGTGTAGTAGTGCACGGTGGAGCCCGTGATGCGCGGCGCCTGGATGTGCGCCACGGGCACGCTGTGGATCATGCCGCTCGTGGTGGTGTGTTATACTGACCCGCGGAGCACCTGCGACTGCGGCAGGCCCTGGATGGTGACGGACGGCAGATGGTGCACGGTGCGCTGCGGCACGCTGGTGTAGTAGTGCACGGTGGAGCCCGTGATGCGCGGCGCCTGGATGTGCGCCACGGGCACGCTGTGGATCATGCCGCTCGTGGTGGTGTGTTATACTGACCCGCGGAGCACCTGCGACTGCGGCAGGCCCTGGATGGTGACGGACGGCAGATGGTGCACGGTGCGCTGCGGCACGCTGGTGTAGTAGTGCACGGTGGAGCCCGTGATGCGCGGCGCCTGGATGTGCGCCACGGGCACGCTGTGGATCATGCCGCTCGTGGTGGTGTGTTATACTGACCCGCGGAGCACCTGCGACTGCGGCAGGCCCTGGATGGTGACGGACGGCAGATGGTGCACGGTGCGCTGCGGCACGCTGGTGTAGTAGTGCACGGTGGAGCCCGTGATGCGCGGCGCCTGGATGTGCGCCACGGGCACGCTGTGGATCATGCCGCTCGTGGTGGTGTGTTATACTGACCCGCGGAGCACCTGCGACTGCGGCAGGCCCTGGATGGTGACGGACGGCAGATGGTGCACGGTGCGCTGCGGCACGCTGGTGTAGTAGTGCACGGTGGAGCCCGTGATGCGCGGCGCCTGGATGTGCGCCACGGGCACGCTGTGGATCATGCCGCTCGTGGTGGTGTGTTATACTGACCCGCGGAGCACCTGCGACTGCGGCAGGCCCTGGATGGTGACGGACGGCAGATGGTGCACGGTGCGCTGCGGCACGCTGGTGTAGTAGTGCACGGTGGAGCCCGTGATGCGCGGCGCCTGGATGTGCGCCACGGGCACGCTGTGGATCATGCCGCTCGTGGTGGTGTGTTATACTGACCCGCGGAGCACCTGCGACTGCGGCAGGCCCTGGATGGTGACGGACGGCAGATGGTGCACGGTGCGCTGCGGCACGCTGGTGTAGTAGTGCACGGTGGAGCCCGTGATGCGCGGCGCCTGGATGTGCGCCACGGGCACGCTGTGGATCATGCCGCTCGTGGTGGTGTGTTATACTGACCCGCGGAGCACCTGCGACTGCGGCAGGCCCTGGATGGTGACGGACGGCAGATGGTGCACGGTGCGCTGCGGCACGCTGGTGTAGTAGTGCACGGTGGAGCCCGTGATGCGCGGCGCCTGGATGTGCGCCACGGGCACGCTGTGGATCATGCCGCTCGTGGTGGTGTGTTATACTGACCCGCGGAGCACCTGCGACTGCGGCAGGCCCTGGATGGTGACGGACGGCAGATGGTGCACGGTGCGCTGCGGCACGCTGGTGTAGTAGTGCACGGTGGAGCCCGTGATGCGCGGCGCCTGGATGTGCGCCACGGGCACGCTGTGGATCATGCCGCTCGTGGTGGACGCCACGGTGATGCATTTCGTTTGGTTGCTGGAATACTGGGGTAATACAAGTGGGATTATATATGTGGTCTTATTGAATGCTTGAATGCAGGCACACACTGCCGCGAAGGGCAGTAACGTTTGTAAACCAACAGTTTATGACATCAATACACCTCGGCCCCACCTCGCGTGATAACCGTTAAGTGAAGTTGACAAATCAGTGCACTCGACAATCGTACCTATATCGACAAATGAACGAAAAGAAACAGATGTATCGGAATGACGAATGCTACAAAAAGTCACGTGACTTTAACCATGCATAATTCAAGTTTCGATTTTCGTTTTCTATCAACGATTGTCATTTTGGCTAGGCTCCCAGTAAAAAAAAATGAGGTTTCTAATGTCTGTGATTGCATGGTAGACTGATTTCCTATAGATTCGAAAAACCGTAGAAATTCATAATGGATTTCTAAAACTTTTCTCAGTATTTCTGATGAATTCGGAAATAGTCACAATAATAAGGTTAGGCGAATTTGGTTAAATGATGATCTTATACCCCATGCCTGACTAGTTGACTAATTCGATTCCATCTTAATAAACAAGTTCTTATAAAAAAATCTCTAGCGGGGAGAAAATCCCACTTACGGGCCTAGGTGACGTAAATTATAAAACACTTACGTTGCTGGTATTCAAAGTGGGCCCCAAATCAAACTCGTCTCCCACAAGCGTGATAGTATCCGGATTGGCTCCCGTCAACTTCTCAATAGTTTTCCTGGCGTCCGCATCACTCTCGATATTACCCAGATTTCTGCTGAGAAACTCTATATCAGACTCCAGCAGACCATCGACCAGATGATTCTGATCATCATCTTGCTTGCACAGAGCGAAATCTTCTTTCTCCAGTTTCATATCCTCTACATTGATTCCGTCGATGTCATCGATGTTTTCGACTTTGATATCCACATCCAAATCCTCCACCTTAATTCCGTCTACTTTCATTTCGTCTAGATCTTCAACTTTTATTCCGTCGACTTTGATATCTTCAATGTCTTCTACTTTGATATCAGCTAAATCAGTGTCATCTTTGTTAGTTGGTACGTCAGCGAAGTCTCTAGTATTATCTGTGTAGCGGGATGCGTCGAAAGAATCGTATGTATCTTGATCGGGTTCTAGTTTGACATCTGATTTAAACTTGGGATCATCATTGCTGGTGGAGGCTTGAGGGCTGTCTGGATTACTAATGTCTCCACTGAGGGCCCGTTTCATTACGTATGCTTTGATTTTTCTGAGCATGAATGGTGGCACTTTGAAGCCAGTTAGTTCACCGAGCATTGGTAAAGAGTTGTGGCGGTAGGCATCGCTGTTCGCTAGTTCTTCTATGTCTTCGAGTACCTATGACAACATATTATTATTACAACTTTAATTATGTACCTACCTTAGGCCTGAGATACACTTGTAAGTTTTACTTTCAAAAGTAGCGACAAAGCTCTAAGTTGTTTCTAGATAAGTTCTCTTTTAGTTTTCTAATGCACCGCCTACAATATTTTCTGCTTGGCCTTAAGGTTGACTGGTAGAGAATGCCTCATGGCATTAAGTTCGCCTTTTGTACATTAAGTTATTCTTTTGTGCAATAAAGTTTAAATATATAAATAAAGCTACTTGTAAGAATGAGATAACTGTACTCATCTCTCGTTCTGTAGTATAGCTGTGTCCCTACTTACGTAAGTAAAACTTTCAAGTGTGTCTTGGACCTAATTAGAAGGTTAACATAAGTTTAACAACAATTTTGGAAATCGCTTAACATGTCGTATCAGGTAAGACAGAATAACCACAAAAGCTCATATTTTCACCACGTCGTGCGTTGGCGTCGTATTTCCCCCACTACCAACTTCACACATAGGTAGTCAATAGCAATTTAATAGAGAATAGGGATGATGACACATGTTGAATTTTATAACAAAATCTAGTAAAATAGATAGCAAACGAGCAATTTATCACAAAAAAAAATATACCCTGAAAGTTTCAAAATTTAAGTTTTTTTTTAACTTCCAAAAACGATAAAAGTAAGGGTACCATTCGATTCCTTACATTTCATCCAAAAAAATATTGTATAGCAACTATATACATAAACGCAATATTTCACCGACAAAAACGCAATTTTCTTGTTTTGTCCATACTACAAGATGGGCGATGACGTCACGTCGTTTTGTATAGGGCGTTTCACGAGTGAAGTGCGAATGTCGGACTTTGACTATAATTTCTGACTTTTGTGTTACTTTAATGCAATGGGTCCCATATAGACATTTGATCCTAAAAACAAACCCGATCGATTGATACCATAAATAGTACATTATTGTCGAGGTTCGGAAGTAGCTACTTGCAGGCTGAGGATTCGTTTTAAACGGACGACCTTGGGAGTCCGTTTAATTGAATCCGAAGCCAGCAAGTAGCCTTCCAGCCGAGTCATATACAGGGTGGATTTTCTTTTTGGGTCAGTGAGGGCAGCTACCAGATCCCGTGCTGCCCAATCAGTCCTGTTACATTTAAGAATCATAATACTGTATGAAGACATTGCTGTAAGACTGATGGGCGAGATAGAAAATTGTGAATAAATTTTCACGTTTTCTCCATAGTAAATGTATGGAAAAAGTTTTTATTAATTTGTGGCTTTTTAGTACATTATCGAAAGTTGACCCCTAGGAAACTATTGATACTGGATAGGAATGGAATCGATTGGCATACAAAAATAGCATGTGAAAAATAAATGTTTTCATTTTCATACAATTTGTATACGAAAAGTTTTCCTTGATTTGTGGCTTTTCTAGCCGGAAATTTTTTTTTGGTTCCATACAAGCTTTTGATCCTCAATAGGAATGGGATCGATTGGCATCAAAAAAAAAGTTTGTCGAAAATTACCTTTTTCTCGCACCCTGTATGTTTTTTTCAAAATCTGTAAAAGCCAATCTTCATTAATTTGAAATCGAGGGAAGGTCTTCTAAGACCGTTTTCTCGTAGCAGCACGGGATCTGGTAGCTGCCCTCACTGACCCAAAAAGAAAATCCACCCTGTATAGTGCTTTTCTCAAAAATGGTGCAAGAAATAGAAATATTTTACAGAACTTACAGAAGCAACGTTCTAATTTTCACAGAAAAAAATACAACCATTAAAAAAATTCCTTGCCGCCTTTAAAAAAAAGAAGTATATTTTTCTGCTGAAAATACGCCAACCTATTTGAGACACCTAAATAAATAGTCGCGGTACCAACATTAAGCCTGTAACAGACTATCGCACCGCACCGCGACCTTGGAGCGTCGCACCCATAAGTGAGAGCGAGAAAGAGATATCTGTTTCTCGCTCTCACTTATGGGTGCGACGCTCCAAGGTCGCGGTGCGGTGCGATAGTCTGTTATAGGCTTTATAATAATAAGTGCTGATCATCTGTTTGGCTGTTTAAGGGACCTATGCCTTCATTTGATATGGCCATTTAAAGTTTTAAAAAGTTTGGAACTCGTTAAATAATGGAATTTGTATGCGACATTGCAGTCCCGAAATCGAGACTGCAATGTTTTTAACTTTTTAATTTTTTGAATGACCATAAACTACGCACTTCGCGACCTATTTTTTAACCGGCAACGTCGACTTTGCCGTCCATTTTTGAGAAAAAAAAATTAGTCATGTAGCCTATTGTTACCTTACCATGATATAGGTTTTGCCGCCGACGGCGTTGACCAGGTTGTGGCTGGCGATCCACTCCTTATCGGAACTGTCCGCCGGGTAGCGAAGCAAACCAGCGTGGCGCGTATACAGCCGACCTCGGCAGTTGCCCAGCCCTAAGACCTGCAAACACAAGCGATTATTTAGTAATTCCATTGCGTAACACTGGCTGGTTGGGCCTAGTGGGTAGTGACCCTGCCTGTGAAGCCGCGGTCCTGGGTTCGAATCCCGGTAAGGGCATTTATTTGTGTGATGAGCACAGATATTTGTTCCTGAGCCTTGGTTGTTTTCTATATATTTATGTATTTGTATATTATATTTATCGTTGTCTGAGTACCCACACCACAAGCCTTCTTGAGCTTCCTGTGGGACTTAGTCAATCTGTGTAAGAATGTCCTATAATATTTATTTATTTATAACACTGCCATAAGTTCCCAGTAATCATATTATTCCGCTGTAAAGAATGCTGATTGGTCTCGTAGTATCTTATCAGCGAAAGTTGACTCTTTGAGCGCCACGCGTATCGTATACAGTGTCATCGTAAACTTATTTCCTAATATATTCCATTAACAATTTTACACCTTGGTCGCTCAGTTAAGTTTAATAAAGGAATGAAGCAAAGATAACACACAACAGTCCCACTTTGATTTCAACACAAGTATCTAAACCTGAACATTGCAGACTGGATAATTATATCTGAATATTAGAGTGGTGCTTCACAGTTTGAGCAACACCATCTTTAAAAGGAGAGCTCTTGTTAGATAGCAAAACGTTAAGTACACACTTGCAAAAGTGGAGAAATAGCCTGGGAGAGGTGAGATAACTTCTTGGTTGGTATAATGTCTCCAAACTCACACAATAAATTATGTTTGGTTGCCAAATCGCATGCTAGACCTAGAACTGCTCCATGTACCTAGTAAAAATCTAGAATCGCGCTAATACGGTTTTTCAAGCGAGTTTAGTTGTCAAGCGAACCCCAGGCTCCCATGAGCCGTAGCAAAATGCCGGGATAACGCGAGGAAGAAGGTGCCTATAATGACCCAAAGGTCCCGTATTTATACGATTTTAATTTTATTTCTCGCCTTACATAGCTATTCTATGTATGTAAAATCCTGTACCTATCGCGTTAACATGATTTGGAATTAGGACCCAAAGATACTTCGCCAATAAATGATATTCATCGAACATAACTCTTTGACCGCCCAAAACGTCAACTGACTCGGGCGGCTACAGCCCAATATCAACCTTCTTACATTCCCACAAGGTTCACGATCGCGTGCCGCACACGATAGGCGTGGCGTTCAAAGAGTTAACGAACTAATAATAGGTAATAATGGTACCTTACCATACTTAAAACCAGGGATGTTGCGAATATCCGCATCCGCATCCGCAACCGTGGAACTTCCGCATTATTTTCAACATCCGCATCCGCATAAAATCGACGCGGAGTTTAATGCGGATGCGGATGTGGAACAGGTCGGTACTGGAACGTCTTAGCATCGGCGTAAGTGCTAGACTACTAGGTAATTTAGTCATTAGCCAAAAAAACTAATTAGAAATGAGCAGTCAAGCGTGAGTGGGACTCAATGTACGGAACCCTTGGAACGCGAGTCCGACTCGCACTTGACCGGTTTTTTGAAATACTAAAATGTAATATTTGACGTTTTTAATGTACCTATCTTGACATCCGCATGTGAGCCTTTAAAAATCCGCATCCGCGGATGTCAAAAAATCGGCATCCGCAACATCCCTGCTTAAAACTCTGCTATTTACCTTGTGAGCGTGAGACCCCATAATAAACAGCGTTTCCTGCGTCAGCCGGTTCGGGTTCCATTTCTCAGGGTCCCTGTAGGTGGACAGCGGCAGGGGCGACGAAGACCCGCTGTCTGAAGTCTCTTCTTGCTTAATCTTCCGCCGTTTGAAGCATGCGTCGAATTCCGAATCGGACTCTTTGCGTTTAGTATGCGAGGGACTCTGTAACTATTTTTTTTTAAATTACATAAGTCAGGGGTCGGCAAATCGCTCGCAAGCCGGCGTTTTGGAGGCATAATTACGGCTCTTCAAATCAATGAAAACAATTTAACATTTGCGACTCTTTGAGATTCCCAAAACTGGTATGATCATCATCATCATCATCCTCCTCCTAGCTATGTCCCGATATTTTGGCATTTTTTTAAACAAAATGAGACGCAAATACACAATGGACACAGATATCGGACAGATGGAATACCATCCTTACATGTTACTGGCTACCTAATGCCAAGAATTGACATAGGCACAAGTTGGCACAAGTATTAATGTTTCAAGTGCCATCAGGGGCCTATTGCATAATGAAATACAAGCTAATATTATTAGTGATTTTACATAAAAAAGGGGTCATCCATTAATTACATCACACGTTTATGGGGAGGGAGGGGGTCAAGAAAATGTGACATATTGTGACATGGGGGAGGGGGGGGAGACACAAACTTTGTGACGTCACTTTAACTTCATCAGTAACCGAAAATTTATTTAAATTATTTTATTCGCTGTACATTTAAATAACAACTTTTTAAAACGATAATCGTTTTTATTCGTTTAATTTTCTTTACTAAGCAGTTTTGGGTTCTAAAATTACTAATATTTATATCGTCAAAAATATTTTGATAAAATATTAATAATACTTAGGTGCTTACTTAATTCGATTTGGCGATTTCGTAGAAAAAATGTGACGTCACACTAGGGGGGACGGGGGTTTGCCAAATGTGACCAAGTGTGACATGGAGGGGGGAGGGGTCAAAAAACCTAGAAATTCGTGTGACGTAATTAATGGATGACCCCAAATCACTAATAATATTAGCTTGTAGGTATACTTTATTGGGTATGCAATCCGGGCCTGACCTTCGAACCCAGAAGGGAAACTAGGCCTGATTAGAACTAGTCCGGTTTCCTCACAATTTTTTCTTCAAGTTCTTAATAAAACTGTAAATATATACATAGCTGGTCAAGCAGATCTTGTCAGTAGAAAAAGGCGGCAAATTTGAAAAATGTAGGCGCGAAGAGATATCGTCCCATAGAAAATTAAAATTTCGCGCCTTTTTTTACTGACAAGATTTGCTTGACCAGCTATTGGCAAGGTGCGAAGTCGGTGGAGGGGGAAGTGGCGCTGATCGTCATAAACACAGGTAATCTTATGGAATGTCCGCCATTAGTACTAGCGGCAGCCGCTTGAACTAATTTTACTCCATAAGATTTAACGTAGAAAGTCCGCCAAAATGAGGGCAGCACCAGTCGTGCACCTAGCGAATACTTACATTGGTTTGTTTAATCTTGCTGTCTGCACTGTTAGAGTCATCGCTGTTGTCGGACGGGGATGGCGCCGGCTTGGCGGGCGTGGTGTATAACAGGCGCGTGGCGTCCAGCATGGCTCGGCAAATGGCTCGCACCTGGGAGGAAATATTAATTTTACTTTACTTGATGCCTAGTACACTGAATACTGCGTGCTTTTGTGTTACAAAAAGCACGCATATTTGATCAATGTATTCTGCCTGTTCTCACTTATGGAGCTGAAACCTGGGTTTTCACCAAAGGCATATTACGTAAACTAAGCGTTGTCCAGCGGGCGCTAGAGAGGAAACTGGTGGGGATCACATTGAGAGACCGTAAAACAAATGAGTGGCTGAGACAGCAGAGCAAGGTCACGGATGTTGTAAAACGCGTAGCCAGTTTGAAGTGGGAATGGGCTGGTCATATGGCACGAAAGACCGACTCGTGGAGTAAAAGAATACTCGAGTGGCGACCATGGGGGGAAGAACGTCCTCCAAGTAGACCCAATATGCGTTGGGAAGACGACATCAAAAGGGCTGCGGGGATGAGATGGCTCCAGGTTGCACAGAACCGTGACGAATGGAGAAGAATGAAGGAGGCCTACACCCGAAGGGTAGAAAAGGGCTAAAGAGAGAGACACTGAATACTTAGGGCTCTTTTGGACGGTGCGCGGACTCGCATGCGAGTTTCATTACATTGCGTCATTTGATCGGTCGACTGAACCGGCTGGCCACCATCCTCAGGTGGCCCCGATTCTCAGGGGCCCGAAGGACAGACAGTAACAGTGAACAACCGGGTTAAGTGCATAGAAAGTGAGATTACATTGACTTTGAGGATATTTTTACTGTTCAAAAGGGCCCCAAATTCTTGAGTCACCAAGGCCCCAGCATAGTTTAAGAGGGCCCTGAGTAGAGACAGCTAGATGGAGGAAGAAGCCCTCTACAATCTAGTAATGCCTAATTTGTACATAGACATAATATATTACCAAAACATAAATGAAATCTAACTGGTTCCATAGTAATAATAATAAACAATAATTTGTGCTTTAAAAACTATGGAATTATTGCGTCTCTCCGTTCTTTCTCGAATACGATTGGTTGAAACACCCTCTACCATGCAACGTTTCATGCCTGAGTTACTTGGAAATGAAATGTTGTTGCAACCCCATAGTTGCATTTACCTCACTTGACCTTACAGCATTACACACAAAAGACCTTATCATATGTACTGTCACTAACCTGATCTTCACTAACGGACTCATCTCCCAAGTTCAGCCTAATATTGTTTACTGCAGGTACAAAGAATTTCTGAAACAAACAATAAAAACTTTACTCATTTAACAGGGCCAAAAGAACTGATACAAAGTATGGTTATTTACTAACTGCCGCAGCATACATGTTAATACTGTTTGAAAGACATTAAATGTAAATGTATAGTATAATTTTCTTTCTGGTTAATTACATGAAATAGAGATTACTTTAAGTGCTTTACCCGATCCAAACTCATACATGGGCCATTTTATTTAAAGTTGTCCCCTACACTTTTTTTTTAAATTTGGGAATTTCTATGTTATTTCTTTCAGGGGAAAAGAGAAATGGAGTAAGAGAATAATATGGTGGTTCCTGAAAGATAGAAAAAGAAAACAAGCACCACCAAAAATGAGATGGGAAGATGAAATTGTAAAATTCGCAGGGAGACATTGGACCAGACTAGCGAGAGACAGGGAAAAGTGGAAAGGGATGGAAGAGGCCTTTGCCAAACGGCATACAGACCAAACCGATGTTGTCTGAAATAGTTTTAATTAGTAATTTGATAAATTGTGTTCAATAATAGTTAAACTCTTAAATTGTAAAATACTTGTCTGAATAAAAGGCTTAATTTATTATTATTCTCTTTATTTACTGGAACTCTCTAGGCTAGGTGATTTATAATATGAATATAAAAGTAAAATATAAAAACACTTACAAAACAATAAAAAATACATATAAACACATTATAAAAAACCTAACCTAGGGTGCCGCCAGCAGCGGGGCAAGGCCCAAGCTGCCGGTGGTCAGGGCCGCAGAGAGAGGAACCGGCGGACTATCCGCGCCGTGTCCAAGATCACCGCCTTCTGCATCTGGCCCTATTATTATTATTATTATTATGTTATTTCTACTCAGAATCACGAGCTCTTTCTATCCTAATAGGAGAAAAAAAGTGTCCCAAGGTTTTTTTCCCATTCCATTACCATTTTTCATAGACTTTGTATGGCAGTCATCGTCATATGTCAGTCATTAATTGAATAACTTACTTCCAAGTACTTTTTTATCACTTGATCAATTTCCCTGGTCACCGCTGACTGTATGGTCTGGCGCAGCATGTCCAAAGACTTGTTGGCACTGGCCCGGAACTCGGCGATGGGCCTGGAATGGGGCTGTACTGGGCCAGGCAGGCTGAACCGTCGATGCATGGCTGCTAGTGTGTTAATGGCTATTTGCCGTGTGATTGGCTGCTTCTGTAAAATAATCTAGATATTTAACAACTGCATTACTGCAATGAGTATATTTTCACTACATGTGTTTAGGCATGTGTTTAATATCAATTATTAAAAAGCTATCAAAAGAAAGAGAATGTAGAACTGAGTAGTCTGCATACATAAAATATAATGGAAACAAAAGAACAAAATTCTTTTTTTACTTAATTTCATGGTCAAGTCTATAACTAAATTTATTAATTTATCACATTTTTGCAGTCACTTAATTTTCAAAATATTTACGTTCTAAATTCAAAACAATTATGCTCTAAATTTGTCACTTAATTTTCGAATTCTAACAAGATTCTTAGGAATCATCACTCAAAACATGACTTACCGTTTGCATGGTGCATGTAGTGTTTGGACGAACAGTCAACGTTTTAGTAGGAGCTTGAAAACTCCATGAAACAGTGGCTGTATTTTGAGTCTGGCTTTCAGAAGCAGACGCCGTTGTTTCAGTGTTATTCCAATTCTTTTGAACCACCATTTCGTATGTAAATTTATCACGACTCTTTACAAATTATCTGCAATAACAAGTTTGTAACATAACATTATGGGTTCAATTTATAAACACACTTAATTTTATAATTTAATCCAATTATAAATAAAAACAATTACGCTTTAATGAAAAATATACGGCACTCCACTTTGCTTGCTCCATCTTCAAAATTATCAATCAATCGTTCGTAGTGATGTATATCAATATGACAAATGTAGGACTAAACTTGTACCGTAATGATAAATCTGGTACAAAATTACGGTTTAATAACGTACCGGTTTTTTTTATTTATTATCTATTTTCATTTATGCGCTTCACTGCATCTTTTGTGTTAAAGCAGTTTATAGCCAATTAATAGCCGGTTTAAACTCTCGCGCGAGCCACGAGACGAGCCGCGAGCCGCGCCACGAGACGCGAGTCCACCGTTTACACTCGCGTTCGGCTTGTCATTCGGTTATAAACCTTATGCCGTGCCGTTAGTGTTTAAATTATATTAGCTCGACGAGCTTGCGAGCCACGAGACGAGCCGCGAGCCCACCGCTTACATTCTCGTCTCGTGGCTCGGCTCGGAACTCGTCTCGTGGCTCGTGCGACACTCGGTTTAGACTCTCGCGCGAGCCACGAGACGAGCCGCGAGCCGCGCCACGAGACGCGAGTCCACCGCTTACACTCGTGTTCGGCTTTTTATTCGGTTATAAACCTTATGCCGTGCCGTTAGTGTTTAAATTATATTAGCTCGACGAGCTTGCGAGCCACGAGACGAGCCACGAGCCCACCGCTTACACTCGCGTCTCCTGGCGCGGCTCGCGGCTCGTTTCGTGGCTAGCGCGAGAGTCTAAATTGGCTCGGCTCGCGCTCGCCTGGCTCGCGTGTAGCAGAGATGGGCATCATTCGAATAAACTTTTATCGGAATAATCATTCGAATAAACAATAATTCACGAATTATTTATTCGCGGATGATTCATTCGCGAATAATTCATACGCGGATGATTCATTCGCAAATAATTCATCCGCAGATGAATCATTCGACCACATTTCAAATGACGAATGATTTATTCGTTATTTCATTGGAATAAATCCACGAAGAATATTTAAGTTTTTTGGCTTATTCCATTCAAATAAACCACACAAATAATAGCACTTTTCATATGACTTGTTTTTACTGTATATTTGTTCAGAAGTTGAAGATTGTTAAGGGTTAAAAGATAAGCCCAGGTAGTATAATAAAAAAAAGGATTAGCGTATGAACAATGAATTACTCGCACACAAAGTTAGTAACTTTCTGGCCTGACCTAGAAAGAGATAGCTGTATAATAAAAGAGTGAGAACACCAAATTTTCTTAGCAGTTGTTTGCTTCAGAGCGAATCTCACAACGCATTTATATTTACAGTAACTATTTAGGTAGTTGGATTGCACATCACAGTTGCCAATTTTTCTAAACCGTGAAAAGTTAATAAGGCATTCAATTAAACAAATTATTCGTGGCAATTCATTCGACGAATAACTTATTCGACGAATAATTTATTAAAATAAGAATAATAATCCGAAATTTTTATTCGTCATTCGTGATAAATTTTGTTATTCTTATTCGTTATTCGTCATTCGAATAAATTTTGCTCATCTCTGGCGTGCAGGAGCGGTTTTTTGGTCACGAGCGAAAGGGGCTCGCGCGGGACGCGCGCTTGGGTTCACACTCGCGTTCGGCTTGTCATTCGGTTATAAACCTTATGCCGTGCTGTTAGTGTTTAAAACATATTAGCTCGACGAGCTTACGAGCCACGGGACGAGCCACAAGCCGAGCCACGAGGCGATAGTGTAATCAGTAGCTCGACGGGCTTACGCGCTCGAGTCGAGCCACGAGACGCGCCGCGAGCCGAGAGTCTAAACCGGATATTATACCAAGGCCCCAACGTGTCTGTTCTCTTTGATGGCGCAGGAACTAGTATCACTTCTCTCTCCTCCCTCTTGTGAAAATGCCACTTGTCAAAAAAGGACAACTATACTGTTGACAAGACGAACTTCAAATCCAGTTGTTGCCGTTTTGCGTTAAAGCTGTGTATGTGTGCGTAAAAACGTCTATGTGTGCATTTTTAGGGACGTTAAAAGTCGATTTTAATCATGTTATATATCGATAAACGCTACACAGCGGAACGAAAAAGCGATTAATTAAAGCTTCAATTTCTTCGTTAAAAATAAACAAAATGGAAATGCTAATGATTATGAATATATTATAATATAAATTCAATTATTGCGGAACACATATTTTAGTACGTATTTATGTATTGTAATTAATAATCTGAAGTTTCCCTTCGTTTCCTGCTGTGGCGTGATGATAAAATCGTGATCTGATAATCACGATAAAGAGTAAAAGCGTTTTTTGTTCATTTTAGGTATCGGTAAACTTTTCAAGTAAAATTCAAATTGCAAGAAATGTCGATAGTTTATCGATATGACTTTATCGACATGGCCACAGCAAGGTGGTTACATATTGTTAATCGTACATAAAAACAAAGTGGCAACAGTGATAGCATGCTTAGGGTCCATCTTATGTGTTTACATTTCTTCTAAAATACGATTCGACATGAGTGGGAATATGCTAAATAAATATTGTTAAAAAAATGCACACATTTTAGCCATTTATAAAATAAATTTAAATCACTGCTATAATTAATATTTTGGAAACTAATGCCGTATGTACGTGTACCGCAACATGAACCATTAATGGCTCTTCTACACGATGGGCCAACGCCGGCCACTCCAAGGGACGCATTTATGCGTTAGAGGGAGCAAGTGATATTGCTATCTCATTCTACCGCATGGCTGCGTCCCTTGGAGTGGCCGGCATTGGCCCATCGTGTAGAGGAGCCATAACATTTGTACAAACAAACGCAAACTTAATAAAAGTGATAACACACTATCGCACCGCACCGCGACCTTGGTGCGTCGCACCCATAAATGAGAGCGAGAAACAGATATCTCTTTCTCGCTCTCACTTATGAGTTGTGTTTTTTTTTTTTTTTTTTTTTGGATTTTATGGCCTGGTTACGAGACCTTTAAGCCAAGTCTTTATTTTAATTACACTGCACTACTATTAAAGTTTTAACACTGTGTTTTTAATGTATTTGTATATTGGTTGATATGTTTGACTGTCTTTTAGTAGATTATTAAGCGGCGGCGGGCGGGAGGAAAAATCACTATTATTTTTAAACACTTCATTTAGTTCACTGGCAAGCACTAATCTGTCAATAAGAAACTTCTGACACTTAAATATAAGGTGGTTAACGGTTCCTTCTTCAGCTTCACAGAAAGTACAGATATTGTTTTGTATCAATCCAAGTCTGGCAAGGTGTGATGGTGCAGCATTGTGTCCGTAGCGCAACCGGTTTATAGTAGTGATAAAATCTCGACTGGCTTTTTGCAGGTTATTATACCATGGTCTTGTAGGCAGATTTTCCTGAATGCTTCCGTACCATCTTCCTTTTCCTTGGTCTTGATCTGTACTCCACATTTGTTCCCATAACATATTTACAGATAGATTTATACAAGACAAGTAATCGGACATAGGAATATACATTGCCTCGCTAACGTCGAGTGCATTTATGCCTTTGAAGGCAACATTGTCTGCTGTTTCATTGCCAGTGATTCCTTTGTGAGAAGGAACCCACATAAATGAAACTTCTACTCCTTTAAGATGACACTTAAATAACAATTCTTTAATCGCATATAAAATAAAATTAGTTTTAAAATGAATTTTCAAATGTTCCAAACCTTGAAGCAAACTTAAAGAATCACTTATTATTAGAAAATATTTACAATTATCTACATTACCAATTCGCAGAAGGGCCTGATAGACTGCATATGCCTCTGCAGTAAATATGGTACATACTTTCTGCAGAAGAAAGCTCTGAGAAAATTTACATTGAGGATCATAAATTGCACTACGCACATAATCCACACCTTTGCTTCCATCAGTATAAATAGTGTAGTAATTATTATCCGAAAGGAATTGTAACATGTCTACATTACTTTTAACAGAGTCTAGTATTTTAATTGGTTGCATAATGCTTCTGTAGTGTGAGGAATAACATGGCCAAGGATGTTGCTTTCTAATTTTACTACAGTTATTTTCAATTTCCAGAAAAATGTGAAACAACATTGGAGAGTTGCCAAGAAGAAGACCCTCTCCAGTTGCCAAGGAACCAGACACATTAACTCTATGAGGTAAAATCTTGTTTATTAATTTTGTATTATTAGAATATAATAACTTGAGGCAATATCTTTCAGCAAGCATTAGGCGTCTTAAAATAAGTGGCATTATATGTGTCTCAACTTCCATGGCCCTTATTGGAGTTGAGCACATTGCTCCAGATATAATTCTCAGAGCCCTGTTCTGCAGAATATCCAATTTTTTTGCATGTGGACTATTTACATATGCCATAGCACTATAATCAAAATGACTCCTAACTATAGCTTTATATAAAACAGATAGAATCTTGGGATCAGCACCCCAAGAGACACCAGCTAAACATCTTAACACATTTATACCTTTTAAACTGTTTTTAGAAATATATTTCACATGTTCTTCAAAGGTCAGCTTTTGATCAATGATGACACCCAAGAATTTTTTGGATCTTACTCTATCAATAGACTCCCCACTGTACATAATATTGCAAGTTGGATCATCATCACCAAAAATCATTAAGCTGCTTTTTGTGGCATTTATATTTAAATTTAATCTATTGTTATAATACACACCTAATTGATCTAAAGCTCTATTTATGTTATTTATGGCAATCTGCAAATTATGGTTACTACTGTACAAAACAATGTCATCTGCGAATTGGAGAATACTTACATTACTAGTATCAACATATTTACAAATTTCACATGTGTACAAATTGTACAATAATGGTGAAAGTGTGGCACCTTGCATAGTGCCTTTAGAAGTTGATCGAGGCCCATGTAAAATATTATTAAATTTTACAAATAAGGTTCTATTGATTAAAAAATTATATATCCACTGACATAGTCGGCCAGGGATACCAACATCGGACATAATATTGACTAGGATAGTTGGGTCAACATTATCAAACGCTCCTTGAACATCAAGGAAAACACAAACAGTGTGTGACTTTAAATTATTTGACATTTTCAGGTCGGAGATGAGTGAAATGAAACTATCAGCGCAACTTCGCCCTCGACGAAAGCCGTACTGCAAATATGGAATGATACCATTAGCCTCCACAAACCAATCTAAACGGACTTTAATCATGTTTTCAAATAATTTACCAAGACAAGATGACAAGGAGATTGGGCGATAGGAACTAGCCTGTTCTGGAGATTTATCTGGTTTAAGTATTGGAATAACACACTGTGATTTCCAGGATTCAGGAATAATTAAATTAAGCCATAATATATTAAGAACATCAAGAAATAACTTCTGGGCAGATACATGAAGCTCTTTGATTACAATATAAGGAAAATTATCTAAACCTGGACTTGTGTTACGTCTGGATCGTAGACTAGTTATGAATTCATGCCATGTAAATGGTTCCATTAAAAACTTTGAATTGCTATTGTTATTATTAATGTTAAAGTAGGTAGGTAGGGTACTAGTATCCTTTAAATTACTATTATCTGATAACTTATCTAAAAATGGAGTGATGAATTCGTCCTTGTATGATCTAATATTGGACTTGACACCTTTAAACATTTTAATCATATTCCAAATCTTGTTCATAGGGGTAGTTCTGTTAAAAGAATGGCATAAATTATTCCAACCAATTTTCTTTTGTTCTGAAATAGTTCTTTTTTTCAATGCGTCTAATTTTTTATAACTTATATAATTTTCTATGGTAGGATCTCTTTTATACACTTTCAAAGCATTATAGGATGCAATAACACTTTGCTCACAGATCTCGTTCCACCAAGGTGTAGGAGGTCTGCTAGCAAAATGAGTAGATTTGGTAAACTTTGGGATAATTTTATGCATAAGGGCATCAAGGCGATTGCAAAATTCTGTATAAGTGGCAAGTGGGTCATTAACATTTACTGAGAAATCCTCAAATATGCTCTTAGAGAGTTCATTATATTTGCGCCAATCAGTTCTTTTGTACAAAAATTTATCCACAGGAGCATTGAATTGATATTTTTCAGCTGTCAAAGATATTACGGTTATAGTGGGGAAATGGTAGCTACCCATACAATCGTCATGTACAGACCATTCACAAAGAGGTGCCAAGCAATCACTAGTAAGGCTGACGTCAATGGCTGAAGGGTTAATTCTAGGGCGGTTCACTGTAGTAAAACTACCATCATTTAGGATACACAAATCACACTCATCAATAACATCATATAGATCTTTACCACGACCCTTTGTTGATAAGCAACCAAATGCAATATGATGAGCGTTAAAATCTCCGCCAATAAAGATAGGTTTAGGGAGGTCTCTGATAGCATTGCGCAGCCTCTTCAATCTAATGTGACCATTAGAGGGAGGACAGTAGACGCATAGAACAGTTAAGTTACCGCGTTCGGTAGATACAGAAACAGCTATAGTTTGTATGTCCTCATAAAAGGTTGTATTTAATGTATTGTATTTCAAGAATGGTTTAATTAAAATTGCAACACCATTGTGAGGATTTTTAGACAGTCTGTAGTGAAGATTATAACCAGGAATTTTAAAATTGTGATGTTCTTTAAACCAAGTTTCATTGAGTAAACATATATCAATGTTTTTATCTTTCAAAAATTTAATTAATAAAGGCTTTTTACTATTGGCACTTTGAATATTAAACTGCGCAATACGTAACTGAGAATCTCCAGAGGGACTTAAGTCCATTATGAAGACAAATTTTTAATAAGCCTATCTTTTATGGATGCCGTGGTGATCGGCACCGGATCAGGATTGTTGCCCAGCTCGATCAGTGTCTGTACCAGGGCCATTAGTACATTTTTATCACCGAGGATCTGGGCTTTGAGGTCCATAGGCTGAACCTGATTTACAACCTGTGATGCAGGTTTGTTATTTACATTTTTATTTACATTATTTACATTTTTATTTACAGGTTTTGGCAATGGCTTGTTTTGGTGTTTTGTCAATGGCAAGGATGGATATTCATTATCAGTGTGTGTTTTAGTTTGTGCTAGGCTTGCATAAGTAATCTTGTTTTTCTTTTCTAATAGTTTTTTAATCTTAATTGGACATTCTTTTGATATAGCCAGATGAGGACCACTGCAATTAACGCAGGAGATCTCATTTGGATTAGTACATTCTTTGTAAAAGTGTTCACCTGAACATATAGAACATCTTTGCTTGCCATTGCACACTCTAGCAGAGTGGTTAAACTTGAAACATTTGAAACATTGTTGAAGTGGTGGAATATAATCGAATACTCTATAGGAAAATAGATCATATTGCACATTGTCTGGTAATACATTGGATAAGAATGTTATGCTGACTGTTTGCAGTGGAACGCGATCTTGTCCTACTTTCTTTGTGAAGCGTCGTACAGATATAATTTCGTAAACGGAGCTTAGTTTACTGTATAGATCTTTGTTTGAAATGTTAGCTGGAACAAATCTTATAATGCCAATCTTCTCAATTTGCGTTGCGCTTATGTATGCCTTCATTTTGTGTTGTTCTAAAAACGCAGAGTTGTTTAGAAAGTTATTTGCCGTGTTATACTGTTTAAAAGATACTGCAATTTTATTTGCATTTACTCTCTGAATTGCCGTCACACCTTTTATGCCAGTAGTAAATATATGGTTTAAATAAATAGGGCTTTTATTCCCTAGCCTGTCCTTGGAGTCAATGTGTTCCACAAACACTTTAAACTCAGTTGTTAACGAGTTTTCCGGAAATAGTCTTTTATAATTAGGTTTAAAATACGGTAAGTATTGTTCATTAGACCGCTCACCGCCGCCGCCATCGTCCTGGAGACCATCGCCACCGCCTTTGGAGCGCTTGTGAGAGGTGGGCGGGTTATCCCCGCCCCCCCCGTTACCAGTCATTGCTAAAAACTATCTGCAGAAAAGTTATGTACAGAATCAACACTAATATATACAAATTTAACTTATTTACACAATTATTTAAGAATTTTAAAACTTGGAGCGAAAAATTTCAAAGTTCCTTGTTTGAGTTCCCGCCAAAAAAAAACTATGAGTTGTGTGTTACCACTATAATGTTACCAGATGTAAATTAAGTATTATCATAAGCCCTCTCCACACTGAAGCGTGAATCACGGCGTGAAGCCTCGAACGCGAGTGAGGGCGGAGTCGATTTCGCGTATCTGTGAAATCGACTCCACACCCGTATTCGCGGCTTCGCGCCGTGATTCGCGCACGAGTGTGGAGCAACAACAAAAACTATCGATAATTCTCAAACACCATCGGTACAAGTGGGTGGCACTAGCATAAATGTGAAGTTTAGTGACGGAAGGAAAGGAAAGGAACGATACGGCTCGGCTGACTGGCTGACAGTTCTTTTTCTGGTGCTAATTAATTGGTAGGTGATTTTCTTTTATTTTAAAGCGTTTATTTTACGAATATTATTCTCTTCTTGTGCTAAGCTAAACCCCCAGTGACAATTATGATGAGTAATTTTACATAGTTCATGCTTTTTTCATACAGACTGATATTAATTACTTCTATTACACGATAACGTCGTGATGTGGCGGATTTACTGTGTAGGTACTCCCAGAAACCGAATGATAATGACTTCATACATTTGCCGAGTCAAAATTATTTTGTTATCAATTAAGTACTATCAAAAGACAGAGCAGTTGATTCGTGGTAGTCGTTAGGGTACGACGTGTCCAATTGGTTTTATATTGTTACTATTGGTAAGCAATTTAATTTAGACTTTCACTAATTCATAGTTTTCCTTTAATATACTTCTTAACATGTCGATGTCAATTAGATACTTTCATTTTTAGACCTAATACAGGGACTTTATTACTTATCTTATATTAAAGTCGGCGCTTGAACTTTGTACTGGTTGTTTACTTACTCGACGACAACCTGTTTTCAAGGTTTCTCCTTTACAATTGTAATTGACATAGAATGTTAAAAAATCGGAGTACAGTTGCCTGTTGCTAGTGGCAGTGAGTCCCTGGTTTAGTAACTAGACTTGTAAATAATAAGCATGTAAGTGTTTTACAGTGTTTCTGGGATCTATTACTTGTTTTTGTTTTTGTTACTATTTTTAGTACTTAAGGCTAACATTTAGGAACAGTGATAGGTAATTAAATTCCGTAAAGACTGCCTACAATTTATAGGTATTTTTATAGTAATACTGCATGGTAGGTATACAGGGTGGATTTTCTTTTTGGGTCAGTGAGGGCAGCTACCAGATCCCGTGCTGCTACGAGAAAACGGTCTTAGAAGACCTTCCCTCGATTTCAAATTAATGAAGATTGGCTTTTACAGATTTTGGAAAAAACATACAGGATGCGAGAAAAAGGTCATTTTTGACAAACTTTTTTTTTATGCCAATCGATCCCATTCCTATTGAGGATGAAAAGCTTGTATGGAAGCAAAATAATATTTCCAGCTAGAAAAGCCACAAATCGAGGAAAACTTTTCCCATACAATTTGTATGAAAATGAAAACTTTTATTTTTCACATGCTATTTTTGTATGCCAATCGATTCCATTCCTATCCAGTATCAATAGTTTCCTAGGGGTCAACTTACGGTAATGTACTAAAAAGCCACAAATTAAAGAAAACTTTTTCCATACATTTACTATTGAGAAAACGTGAAATTTAATTCACAGTTTTCTATCTGGCCAATCAATCCTGTTACATTTAAGAACCATAATACTGTATGAAGACATTGCTGTAGGACTGATGGGCGAGGTAGAAAATTGTGAATAAAATTTCACATTTTCTCCATAGTAAATGTATGGAGAAAGTTTTTATTAATTTGTGGCTTTTTAGTACATTATCGTAAGTTGACCCCTAGGAAACTATTGATACTGGATAGGAATGGAATCGATTGGCATACAAAAATAGCATCTGAAAAATAAAAGTTTTCATTTTCATACAAATTGTATTGGAAAAGTTTTCCTCGATTTGTGGCTTTTCTAGCCGGAAATTTTTTTTTGCTTCCATACAAGCTTTTGATCCTCAATAGGAATGGGATCGATTGGCATCAAAAAACAAGTTTGTCAAAAATGTCCTTTTTCTCGCACCCTGTATGTTTTTTCCAAAATCTGTAAAAGCCAATCTTCATTAATTTGAAATCGAGGGAAGGTCTTCTAAGACCGTTTTCTCGTAGCAGCACGGGATCTGGTAGCTGCCCTTACTGACCCAAAAAGAAAATCCACCCTGTATAAGGTGATGATTGTGCTTTCTTTTAAGAATTCATATTGTTTTACTTACAACATTTATCAGTGTTATCAGAGTCACTGATAATAAAATTGTTATCAAGATGTTGTATTTAAAAAATCAACAGAATTATTGTTGCGGTTTAATTTGTACTATTTCAATTTGTCTTTTAATTAAATCAATCAATATTTGACTGCAAATCACCCAGTTATGGTGCCCAAGTCTTATTCAGTTTTGTTATTGTATTGTTAAAATACTGTATTATTTGAGAATTATTTTTATCCTTAATAATTGACTTTGGTTCAGATTTGCTAGTCTGCGTTATAAGTATTTTTAACATTCTAGCCGGACATAACCATCTGTACATTATCAATGTTATCATTACTAATCAGGGTAATAATCTCGTATGTATCTGTCACCGTAAAATTGCAAACACCCGTCAGTTTATAATCTCGCTAGTTAAATTATAAACTGACAGTAGGGAGATTATAATCTAACCTAACCTATGTTACATTGTAAACTAACGGGTTCACAATCTTACGGTGTCATATCTAACTAAATCAGATCAAATAATAATAGATAAATTGGACTGCATTATGTAACTAGCAATCAAGCAAATCTTAAGTTAAAACCGAGAAAATGAGATCCAAAGATTTAATATTACAAGTGGTTGTTGTATGTTTATTTTTTAATGATAAAAGTACAATTTTTACTCTTAAGCCATAGAAATAAGTAAATAAAAATAAATAAATAAATATCGTAGGACATTTTTACACAAATTGACTAAGCCCCACGGTAAGCTCAAGAAAGCTTGTGTTGTGGGTACTCAGACAACGATATATGTAATATACAAATACTTAAATACATAGAAAACAACCATGACTCAGGAACAAATATCTGTGCTCATCACACAAATAAATGCCCTTACCGGGATTCGAACCCAGGACCGCGGCTTCACAGGCAGGGTCACTACCCACTAGGCCAGACCAGTCGGTAAATAAAAAATAAATAAAGAAAAAAGAAATATATAACGTTTTAGCAATATTTCGCTTGATTCTTTGCTACTGTTTCTTAAACGCGAAGAACGTAACTTAAAGTCATTCAAAGACATGGACAAAGAGATGTTGCAAACCATTAAAATAATTTATTTAATACATTTTCTAAAAAAACAATTAAGTAAGTAATACATACATTATTAATTGATATAAATTACCTATTCATATATTGTGCAAAAACATATTTATTTCAATCATTTAAATAACCGTCTGAATAGGGTTAACATGATTAGCTGTCTAATTACTAATTGATCATTTTATAGACATTGCATGTCCGTTTTTATTGTGAAACACGCTTTTCCATCGCGTGCCTACTATTATTACAGGATTTATTGTTCTAGAATGTTATGTAAGTACCTAATAAAAAAACTTGTTTACAAATATTCAAACTTCCAAAACGCCTTACACTTATGGCCCTTACATTTCTTAATATCTGGGTGACCGAGCTTCGCTCGGAAAACATATAATAACTCGAAAATGCGCGTTTTCCCAGAGATAAGACCTAGCTAGATCGATTTTTCGCCCCCGAAAACCCCTATATACCAAATTTCATCGAAATCGTTAGAGCCGTTTCCGAGATCCCCGAAATATATATATGTATATAAATAAATAAATAAATGAACAAGAATTGCTCATTTAAAGGTATTAGAATATACCAAATTTCATCGAAATCGTTAGAGCCGTTTCCGAGATCCCCGAAATATATATATATATATAAAAAAATAAAAAATAAAATAAACAAGAATTGCTCATTTAAAGGTATTAGATAATCATTAAATGTAACAACATTATACTTAAATATGTACATACAAGTTTTATATTACCCAAATAATGAGACCGTAACCTACCTATAATGCAACATATCCATTATATGTTGTATGTGCAACATGTGTATTTAAATTATCCTATTTTAGGTAATATTAAAAAAAGATTGTACTTTTTAAATGTTTTTATATGTGATTTACACAGTACCTAGAGTTCAAAATGAGGAGGTACTTTATTATAAACTTTTAACGCAACATTATTTTTATTAGAGGCTAATAACTTCATTTGTTTGCATGTTTAATTTTAAACCTTCAATAATGGAATTATTTATTGAAGATATTCTACTCATTCTACCATAGTTCCATTTGCGATAACGCACTCGTATCTCATTTTGTGCTGTGCTTTGATACATTTTATCTTCAAAGTTCATAATGATTGTGGTAAAATTGCCATAAACTTGTTATTTTTATCTTTGAATAACTTCATATACGCAGATACCGCATTGACACGACACGTACACTCTTATCCCTTATCACTTTAAAGAATAGTTTGATAGGTACCTACCAACGCTACCAATGATACATATTAGTGTTAGCATGACACATGGTAGTTGTAGCTTGTAGCACTTCTAACATTTTCTTCGCCATACGATTATAACTAATAGGCGTCTTTAAGATAGGTGATACTTCCCATTGTAAGCAAATACCTACTTACCTACTTTTATGTAGACAGACGGTAGTGCGAGACCGCAAGGGGAGCGTGAATTTATACGCACCCTTTGTAATTTTTCGATAAGTCGGTAGTCTGTTCTTTGCAAAGGTATATTGTATTCCTTTTCCCAAAATATCAACCAAATTCATTAGAGAAAGGGGTCCCTGACTCTAGGCATAGGCACTTAATTCAGCCATTTTTATGCTTTTGCGATAGACGCTATCGGGCAAGTAGCTCTACCATTTGTATAAATAGTTTACGTGTGAGTTTACGCGTTCATTATCAAGGTTACTATTGCGAGTGATTGACCCACCTATGTTATAATATTATTGCTAGTAATGTGATAACGCGCGTAACCTTTGAATAAGAGCGTCTTCAATAATCTAGAGATAGGTAATATAGCATAATATCCAGCAATAACATAATAAACGCGGATGGGGCCCTATTATGTCGAAAAAAAAATTAAACCAACCGCTGCTAGTAGTGGGGAGCACCATTTGGTATACATTTCATAGCTACATTGAAAATAATTGAACTATAAATACCTAAACTACATATTATTTTCGTAACGTTATTTTATTATTGTTACAGAAAAACCAACATGTCGAAAATCAAGGCTGGACCCGTCGTTGACATCCTTGGTGATGAAATGACCAGAATCATCTGGGACCTCATCAAGAATAAGCTAATTTTGCCCTTCCTGGACATAGAGCTGCATACCTATGACTTGGGCATGGAATACCGTGATAAGACTGACGATCAGGTTACAATTGATTGCGCCAACGCAGTTAAGAAATATAATGTTGGCATCAAGTGCGCCACGATCACTCCCGATGAAAATAGAGTAGAGGAGTTCAAACTCAAGAAAATGTGGAAGAGCCCGAACGGTACCATCCGTAATATCCTTGGAGGTACCGTCTTCAGGGAAGCTATTATCTGTAAAAACATTCCCCGCCTCGTCACCGGCTGGGAGAAGCCCATCATCATCGGCCGTCACGCTCACGCCGACCAGTACAAAGCCACCGACTTCGTTGTCCCCGGCGAAGGCAAACTCGAGCTCATCTGGACTCCTCCCTCCGGAGAGCCCATTAAGCACGTCGTAAACGAGTACAAGGGTGCCGGTGTTGCTCTTGCCATGTTCAACACTGACGCATCCATTATCGACTTTGCGCATTCCTCATTCAAATTCGCTTTGGACAGGAAATACCCCCTGTACTTGAGCACCAAGAACACCATTCTCAAGAAGTACGATGGACGTTTCAAGGACATCTTCCAAGAAATCTACGAGAAGGAATACAAGGCACAATTCGAAGCTGCCGGCATCTGGTACGAGCATAGGCTGATCGATGACATGGTCGCCTATGCAATGAAATCAGAAGGGGGTTTCGTGTGGGCGTGCAAGAATTATGACGGTGACGTCCAGTCGGACTCTGTTGCTCAGGGTTACGGATCTCTGGGTCTCATGACCTCCGTGCTCATCTGCCCCGACGGCAAGACAGTGGAGGCCGAAGCTGCTCACGGTACCGTGACCAGGCACTTCCGTTTCTACCAGCAAGGAAAGGAGACTTCCACCAACCCTATTGCTTCCATCTTCGCGTGGACGAGAGGCTTGCTACATCGCGCCAAGCTAGATAATAACGCTGAACTTAAGAACTTCGCTGAGACCCTCGAAAGCGTGTGTATCGACACGATTGAAGGAGGTGTCATGACTAAAGATCTTGCTATTTGCATTAAGGGTATGAATAATGTAAAACGGTCGGACTATTACGAAACGTTCGAGTTTATGGATAAACTGGCCGAAAACTTGAAAAAGCGCCTTGGCAAATGACTGCCTGAAGCAAAACTCTAGATTTAAGAGTTTTATACTGTTCTGTCTCAAAATGGGATAAAGGGTACCTATTTACACATGTAATGCTGAATTTGTATGCTTTTATTTATTTGATTGTATTAATATTTTCTTATTTTAATAATATATTTCATTTACTTAATAACTTTAATGTTTTTATCATGCCTTTATTGTTCACTAGCGACCCGCCCCGGCTTCGCACGGGTTAACAAATTATTAAATTGTACAACGGGACTTAATCGCTTATCTAAGTCCCGTTGTACAATTTAATAATGTGTAAAAATCGAGAAAGTTTAAATCAGGGTTAACAAATTATACATAAACCTTCTTCTTGAATCACTCTATCTATTTAAAAAAAACGCATCAAAATCCTTTGCATTGTTTTAAACTTGAACGCCAAACGGCGCATCCATTTGCCGTGCCTCTGACGCCACGGGGGTAAAATTTAGTTTTGTGAATAAATAATGCCAACCTAAAAGGGGTGTTTTTCAGTAGATTTTCATCAAAAAACGAACGACGGCAAATGCCGTCTTTGGCGTCGTTGTCACGATTTTGCGTTGACGTCAATTGCCGTCTGTGGCGTCCAAAAGGTTAAAAAGATCTAAGCATACATAGGGACTTTATTGGGACTTTTTTTTATACCTACTATTGATAGGTGTTGGATCGATCTACTAGTGATAGGTGTCTTTCAGCTGCTGCTTAATCTTTACCTTACGTAATTTATAAAACAAATGACAAACATTATTATGTAGGCATGTATTTGCCCAATCAGTATAAACAATTAGTTATTTATTCGATTTATTTACGTCAACTTTAGTTGAATTTACCTTTAGACCTGGAGGCCTAGCCAAGATGACAATCGTTGATAGAAAACGCCAATTGATAATTAAATAATGTATGGAAATAGTCACGTGACTTTTCGTAGTATTTGTCATCCCGATACATTTTTTCTTTTCATTTGGCGTTTGTCGATGTAGAGATAAGGTAAAAAGAATAATCTTTGCACTTCAGCCAGTATTCGAAGACGGTATGGTATTGCACAATGCACAGTAGGTAGTCAAGTTTAATGCAACAATAGGCTGTTACAGCGATAAATTATCAATGATCGGAATAGGTAGTGCCATTTGGGGTGAATGACCTCAAACATTGTACTTAACATGGATAAGACTCGGGATTCCAAGACTCTCATTTTTAGGGTTTCGTACCTCAAAAGGAAAAAACGGAACCCTAATAGGATCACTCGTGCGTCTGTGTGTCCGTCCGTCTGTCACAGCCCATTTTCTCCGAAACTACTGGACCAATTAAGTTGGAATTTGGCACACATATGTAAGTTTGTGACAATTGTGACCCAAAGATGGACGTGTAACGTAAATAAATGAATTTTAAATATGGAGGCCATTTTTGGGGGGTAAATGAGAAAATTAAAAAATAAAGGTTTTCAAACTATATCGTGTTACATATCAAATGAAAGAGCTCATTGTAAGGATTTCAAATATAATTTTAGGATTAATAGTTTAGCAATTATTCAAGAAAATAGGCAAAAAATTACCATTCCACCACATCCCCCCCCCCCCCTTATCTCCGAAACTACTGGGTCTAAACTTTTGAAAAAATACACATAATAGTTCTTTACCTATAGATGACAGGAAAACCTATTAGAAATGTGCAGTCAAGCGTGAGTCGGACTTAATGTACGGAACCCTTGGAACGCGAATCCGACTCGCACTTGGCCGGATTTTTTCACAAAAATATTTTTTGGCATGTCTTTAATTGAAGTAGGTAATATGAAATCCCGGGGTGAAAAGGTATATCCATACTAAGCTTACGCACCGAAGTCCCGTGAAATGGCACTACCAATTCCGATCACTGTAAATTATGGACAAACCTGGGAATCGACTACGGAAGAGTAAATGCTTTATAAACAATGTATGTTACCTAGTAGTTAGGTACCTACTAAAATACGCTCTGTAGCCCAAAGGCTTCAGACTTCCACATTTTACGATGAATAATAATGAGCACTAATTGCCACTAAATGGTTTAAACGTAGATGTAGAAATTTAAACCGTTAATTCTGTACATCAAGCTGAAAAAAAAACAATACGTACTGATCTTGAACCACATTCGAACTATCAAAATCTTAACTTGACTTTGCTAGCAGTACATCTCGCTTGTACCTATTTATATGGTGAACGTGCAGTGTGCACTGCAAGTTATGTCAAAACAGAACCAAATCGAGTTGGCTTTCTAGAGTTCAAATGCGACTCATGTAAGTCGTAACCTCATATTCCGTTGCTCTGGCGCGGCCGACCGCAAGCGCGTTATCATTAGGGTAAGACATCCGGTCCATTTGCGTTACTCACAAATCTCGCAATCATCTTGTTCAACTGTTCCTAATACACCTTGACCTGGAGAACACTAACAGATATATGGTTAATACGAGATTTTCTTATACTGGTCACATGGAAGCGATGGCACCTCTTGGGGAGCAAGTGCCGAAGTGTTGCGAACATCAGCGCTATCTCTGGTGTTTTCTACAGGAGAATACTGTGCAGCGGCGTGGCTAGGCAGTGCCCACACCTCTAAAGTTGATGTCGAGCTGAACAAAGCCATGCGAGTCATATCCGGGACGCTCCAGTCTACTCCTTGCCACTGGCTCCCTGTGCTGTCACGGATTGCCCCGCCGGATCTCAGGAGGAAGGACGCCTTGCTCCGGGAAGCGTCCAAGATCCAAAACAATCCTAACCTACCATGTTTCGAGGAGTTTCTAGAGCCAACCAAACAACGCCTCAAATCCAGAAATCCTTCGTGTAGCATCGCCAAACACCTGGTCGATTCCGATTTTAATATTAAACACGAATGGACGAAATCTTGGGGCTTGTTAATGGCAGGAAAGCTAGGAAACGAAATTACGCCTGGCTCCAGAATAATGGGATCAGACCTCCCTAGAAGAGACTGGTGCAAACTGAACAGACTTCGTACTGGCCACGGTCGATGCGCCTATTACAAACACCGCTGTGGGTGGGTGGACTCCCCGGCCTGCGGCTGCGGTGCGGAGGCCCAAACCATCCAGCATATAATTCAAGACTGCCCCATAACGCGCTATGCCGCCGGCCCGCCCGATGACCTGATTACCCTGAGCGACGAAGCCTTAAAGTGGCTGAATGGTCTTAGTGTAGACTTATAATTATGTACGTTTCTATTTCTACAATAAGTTTGCCATACGATTAAATAAATGGAAGCGATGCGCAGTGTTTTGAAATAGACCAGTTGTGTCACATCCTCAACGCTTTTGCACCGATTATAAATTGGTTATGCTTATGACGACCTACTATTAAGGAGTTCCTTTGGTGCTTAGCTGTACGGTTTTTCATACAAGGGCGCAAAGCTACATTAGGTACCTACCTACTTCCGATTGACTTCGAAACTATTTTGCTAAATTTATAGCAGAGGAGGGGTTAGGCATGTACGAGGGGCGTTCAAAATATTCTCGGTATTGATATCTTACGACCTCTTCTAAAATTTCTTTCGTTACTGGCCGCTAAGGTTTATTCATTGACATTAAAAAAAAGTATAATTCGAACCGAGATAGTCTTTTGTTTTTCTGCAATTGCTGAACAAACATGAACATCCTGTGCGAATTGACAATGTTAACTAAATTAGAACATCGATGCGTGATAAAATTCTTGACAAAACAGGGTAAAAATCAAAAAACCATAAAAGAGGAAATGGATTGTGTTTACCGTGAGTCTGCTCCTTCTTTATCTACCATTCAAAAGTGGTCAAGCGAGTTTAAACGCGGAAGGGAGAGTATTGAAGATGACCCTAGACCTGGCCGGCCTGTAGTAGCTACTTCACAAGAAAATATTGATAAAGTGGAAAAACTTATATTGGAAGATGGTCGAGTGAAGGTAAAATCTATAGCACAAGTAACCAATCTCTCTATTGGTACCGTACATGATATTATACATGACCATCTTAATATGTCAAAAGTAAGTGCAAGATGGGTTCCGCGAATGCTGACTCGGCTTCAAAAAGACATGCGTGTAGCTTGTTGTTCCGATTTTATTGACCTGTGCGGTGAAAATCCTGATGAGGTGCTGCAAAGAATAGTTACTGGAGATGAAACCTGGGTTCATCATTATGACCCAGAGAGTAAACAAGAGTCCATGCAGTGGCACATTAAGGGTTCAGCTCATCCCAAGAAGTTGAAGGTCATCCCTTCAGCTGGCAAGGTCATGGCCACGATATTTTGGGATTGTGAAGGAGTATTACTAATCGATTATAAAGAAAAAGGTGTAAATATCACAGGACAGTACTACGCTAACATTCTACGTCAATTAAAGGATGTAATTAAAGAAAAGAGGCGAGGAAAGTTAACCAAAGGTATTCTGCTTCTGCATGACAACGCCCCCGTCCATACTGCTCATATTGCCAAGGCAGCTATTGTTGAACGTGGGTTTAAAACTGTTACTCACCCACCGTATAGTCCGGACTTAGCCCCCAGCGACTTCTTTTTGCTCCCCAATCTTAAAAAGGATCTGCGTGGAAATAATTTTTCTGACGATGAAGCATTGAAGGCGGCAGTGGAGGAGCATTTTTACACGAAAGATAAAAAATATTTTTACGAGGGATTAAAAAAAATAATTGATCGATCTTTTAAGTGTATGAACATAGGGGGGGAGTATATTGAAAAATAAAAATATCAAACTTTTCGTACTTGTTTGTTTTCATTCTCATACCGAGAATATTTTGAATACCCCTCGTATGTTTCATATTATCTATCATAAATACTAATAAGGTAAACGTACTGGTGCTCGACGCGGTACCAGTACATGTTATCTTGAAACTTAAGTAATTGTCAAAGGAGGTGTCAGCAGGGTGTCATCTATTGAGGGCATTAGCATAGCGGGCACTAGTACGTTTACCTTACGTGCGTGTAAGTAGTTTACAAAAATAAAACAGTACTAAAGTCTATTTTTTATTCGGTAGACTGAAATGACAGTTAATAGTATGAACATGAAATGTCATTCCATACTATTAACTGTCATTTCAGTCTACCGAATAAAAGAATAGACTTTAGGTACCTAGAAAGGAAAGTCGTCAATTTAACCCAACACTAATACGTTGCGTGAGGCGTGATTGATAATTTAACTTATGGTCCTTCGAGCCGGATGGTAAGAACTAAGAGTTCGAACTTTTGGGAATTCTTTTTTTATAAACATGTAGAGATTAGAAAGGTTGTAGGGTATCTCATCTCCTTAAGATACTCTCCAAATTAATGACATTTATAAAATAACTAGGTAGCTAGTAGTGGAATTTAAATGAAACATCTTGACCGAAACAAAATAGAAAACAAACATAAATCAAATCGAACTATAAACTCAAATAATATTTTTGTACAAATCGAACGATTCCCTGTAGATGCGAGTCAGCAAATAACTTTTCTTAGTGAATTACCGGAGGCGGTTGACGCGGTTTCCCCTACACGATCATCGAAACACAGAATAAGGCACTAAGACTGTATTGGCTTCTAGTGTTCTTAGTTCCTTTCTCCTTTGAGGAGTAGGGCGGCCCTCCCGCCGTTCTCCCTCCGTTCGAGAGGGCCATTCAGAGTCGGTTCGCGAAGCTCTCCGTGCTTGCTGCTTCAGTTTGGCGGGCTTAGCGTCAGTCAACAGTCGTGCGGTACTGCCAACTTCGCGGACACGCTTGGCGGGAAACGACTCGCGGCAACAACCGACAACCCACCCCAAAGTTTATGTGCGCGTGAAACATGTCTATAAAATCAGACTATTTGATGCTTTTACGATGGTTCATCGTAATAAATATAGCAGTGGTAAGTATTTATGTGTTTTTATATAAACGTTACCTATAAAATTGCAGTTACTATGTATTTTTATGATTAATACTAAATAATTAAGAAAAGGATTGAACAAAATCATTTTTGAACAACATAGTATATTTTTATATTTCACAGATGCTGTAAGATTTTTATAATATTAATTAGGTACGTTAATACCTAACATTACCTATATATTAAACAGGTGCTACATGACGACACCGGTGCTATAATAAGCACCTTGCGTAACTACATAGAAAACTTAAAGGGCCATATGTACCTACCTACATAAGATACACGTGCGAATAGGTAATTCGAATTTCCTATCTTTCGCACTTGTATTGTAATTAACTATTACGGGATAGGAGTAAATAAGTTATTTACGTACTTATTATTATCTGTTGTAGGTAAGTATATTTATTATTATTATTTTAAAGAAAATAACTACAGTTTTATGAAAAATATCAAGCAAGTTAATGGCCAACATTGGTTTCACTATTGATACAACTGTTTTTGTCGATCCATAAGATAGGAAATACTTGTCTAATAATACCTACCAATTAACCTACGCACCTAGTACGCGGTCAAAGGAAATAGTGGCAATAAATATAAAGCTTGATTGCTGTTAACTAACTTCTCTATTTATTTAAGTGCTTTAAGCTATTTGTATTCAGGATTTTTAACAAAATTCCTCATTTTTCTACTACTAGGTATACACTACTAGGTAGGTACAGGAGGTAGGTACAGGATGTACCTACCTATAACTTTATTTAATCGTTTGATGAAAGCATTTTTACTAAAAATTTAATTTAAAAAAAAACATTTTAATAAAAGAATATAACTAAAATAAATATAGGCAACTATAATTTACGTAGGTATCTCTACATAGGTACATATATCACCTGTATAAATAGGATAGGTTAAGTATAGAGTTAATTTTCTCACGCTACAAACATCGATTGAGTTACTTTTGAAACTAAACCCAAAAAAATTACTAATAAGTTTTTACATAATCTACCTTTAACCTAACTATGCGCTCTTAACCACCTAAGTGCATAGTACCTATTTTTAAACTGCAATAGAAAACCTACCAAGGTATTTAATTATTAGTTCTCACACTCAATTAAAAAAACCCGTGAAACATAAATCTAACTCCACATTTAATTTACCACCATCACTAATCAGGTTTTAAATGCCGTTCAAAACACGAAGTATTTGAAGCCTTATCTTCACATCTAAACATACATTAGCCCATTACAAAGTTACGATAACTAACTGTAATGGTTGCAACACCATGTCTGCTTGTACTTGCACTTGCGGTTCAAATCGAGTCTAAAACGTTCTTTATAATAAGTGTACTCGTAGCTACCGGTATTTCCGTTCATTGCCGTGACGATAGAATACATGCCATGTGAAGAACATTTAAACTCGCCTATTTTATCTAGTAATTCATCCTAGAAACATCAATTTTTATTACTCTTTCTCTCGATCCTTGAAATTAAAATTCGTATTTTCATCTATTAAACATTTGAAACCTAAAAACAAAAAAGCAGCCGTAGTAAAAGCGAGGACCTCACCTCAATTCGTTCAGTCGAAATTACGTTCATATTTTTATTAGAAATCTTTCAATTATTTCATACATAGGTAGGGTTCGTTTTTGTATGAAAACAAAACTTTTGCCTGATCGGTGGCCGCTTTAGGCGAACCACCCCGTGTAATTACACCCTTGAGATCATTGTAATCGGTAAATAAATTACCTACACATTAGGTACTTGTTCCACTACTGCACATTTGTACTATTTGTGTGTAAATTTGTGCAATAAAGTATAAATAAATAAAATAAACTTGCAGCTGTCAGTTTGTATGGAACATATAAATTATATAAGCATATAACATTAATAAAACCGGGATAAAATGCTCTAGGTATAGGTATACCTACATTATTTACAAATATTGTAAAGTAATGAAAGTAAATGTTTCTGCTATTACTTATGACTGAATTACTTAAATCGATTTTTATGAAATTTAGCATGTGTTAAGACAAATAAATAAGCTTTACCTTTTGTAAATACACAAAGAGGTAGAAAAAGGACATAGACGGAATCCCACGCTTGTGGGACCACGGTCCCAACAGACTTAGGTACGTAATACTTAGAAAACTTCCTTAACATTCATAGACACACAGTAAAAACAAATAAATGATTGTGCTGATCTTACATAGTATTTTCCCAGCCATGACTCCGTGTCCTGGCGGTTTTGTAGGCATGGTCAATGACGTCATGTCGTATGTCGTATGCCAGTCGTCCGTCGTGCTTTCGATAAGTTATCGTCTCACCGACAAAGCACTGGCTAGGCTACGACTACGACACACGGCAGAGAACCGCTAGCCTGCCATATCAATTACTAGAGCCGCTCGGGTGCACCCAATTACGGGCTCTGGTTCACATGATTCCTATTCATCACCGTCTCGAGATTGCTCGCCGATTAAAAATCGATTTAGCACTCAGTGCAGTAAAGCAGCGATAAGTAATGAGATTATATTGATAAGGGATTATTGATAAAATTCCTGGAGGATGTTCCTCACTAGAGATGTACCGTTGCCTCATCATCTTTTTTTGTTACGGCTCATGCGCTCATGGGAGCCTGGTGTCCGCTTGGCAATAACGAATCCCAAGAATTAGCGTAGGTACTAGTTTTTACGAAAGCGACTACCTTCTAATCCAGAGGGTAAACTAAGCCTTACCTATTATACTTAATACTTTTACTCTTTGAGGTAAACCCCTAGGCCCTATTGGGATTAGTCCGGTTTCCTCTCGAGACATATATTCCTTCACCGAAAAGCGACTGGTAAATATTAAATGATAAGTACTTATATCATACATAAGTTCCGAAAAACTCATTGGTACCTACGACTCCTACGAGACGGGGTTTGAACCCGCGACCACCGGATTGGAACTTGGAAGTCGCACGCTCTTACAGCTAGGCTACCAGCGCTCCTTATAACTATGTTACCTATGCCTAAGTTGGGAAAGCAGCTTGCTGTGTCATCTGATCGTGTTACAATTGCCGGTATTTGGCTATTTAGGTGAATCCACTTTTACCACACAATTTGGCTAATAACGAAGATTGTGTATTACCATCAGATCGGGCAAGCTGTGAAGACACCTACGCGTAAAAGACAATAGGTTTTTCTTTGAAAAGTAGATGGCGCTACTTTAGCTACTTATGTGATCTATATTTTGTTAAACCTTTGTAATAAATCTCTTATACTGCCAACCATATACTTATATCCTACATATATTGCCAGCTATAAAGTACCAGTATCAGTCGTGTTCCAGATCTAACGTTGGGTTTTAAGACCAACCGCTAGTATGGAGATATTAGATATGACAATTAAGGTAACCCATGTAAGCTACTATATTTTATTCAAACGTTACTTCTCCCCATTCTTGATTATGCTGATATCTCCTATCTCGACCTTACTGAGGAGCAACTCAATAAACTTGAGCGCATTCAAAATGTCTGTATTCGATTCATATTCGGGTTACGCAAATATGACCATATTTCCAGTTTCCGATCCCAACTCAAGTGGCTCCCTATCCGTCATCGTCGTAACTCTCACATACTTTCTTTTCTTTATTCTATACTTTTTAATCCCGCAACTCCCCGCTATCTCAAAGAGCGTTTCTCATAGATCCTCTCAAAATTTGCTCCTATCTGTGCCATCTTCCTCTTCCAAATTTTATAATTGCTCATTTACTTTTCCGGCCTTTCGACTATGGAACTCTCTCCCTGTTGAGTTAAGACGTTCTCAATCTATGACCTCCTTCAAATCAAAGCTTAAGGAATACTATCTTTCCCTACCTTAGTTTTATTTTTATTATAATTGACACTGTTGTTTCTTTATTTAATATATAGTTTTTATGTATGTCTAGATGTATGTTTATGGTTATACGTATTTAAGATTTATCTTTATTAATGTTTTCTGTTGTTTGGTTATATTCAATTCGACTTTTCATATTTTTTCTTTGCGCCACCTACCGTATATTCTAATTCTTTTGTCTCCGATACCCAAAGGTTGTCTGGAAGAGATCGCTCTTAAGCGATAAGACCGCCTGTTGTTACCTCTATTGTCTTTGTTTATGTTATTGTACATTTATTGTAAACTACGTGTATGTGAGGTGTGCAATAAAGAGTTTTGTATTGTATTGTATATATCTCATATATCTGGTCTTATTTATGAACGCAAGGTTATTCCAAATACTAGGCAATATCAGTATAAAAGCTTTCTACGATTAGACTCTGCGCTTGCGGTCCAAAATAATTCTTACTTGCCCCTAGCGATGCCGCGGTCCTTAACTTGAAATTTCGCTGATCATCTGTTCATATTCATAGTTAAAATAAAAGTTTTTGAGAACACGTTACACGTATTTAATTCTTTAAGTCCTAATAAAAAGACAATCGTTGACAGAAATCGCTAATCGAAACTTAAATAATGTATAATAATTTATTTATCATAAAGTACCTACACAATAATTTTCTAAAAATTATATTCCTCGCCAAACTGCGATTGCAGTTGTATGGAAATAGTCACGTGACTTTTCGTAGCATTTTCAATGTACGATTGTCATCTTGGCTAGGTCCCCAGTAGTGAAGTAGAGTAACATGGACTAAAATTTACTCGGTAAATGATGTACGTCAAACCGATATACAAAAGCTAGATTCTCACTCATAACCATTTCGCTGTTTCTGGGTAACAGAGATGGCAGCACTAGCCGGTAATTGGGTGCTTCGCTCCCGGCGTTCCCTAATTGCGGACGCAATTCCCACGCGAGCGGATAGTTGCGGCATTAGGTAAACTTATAGATCATTTACCTTTTAGATGGAGCATGTAAGATGATTCGCGTTTATCACGTATTGACGTTCTTTGGTCGTTGATCGAGCTCTTATCTCGATCTGACGAGACTTGACCATTCACTATTTATTGATGAGTCCACGAATAGGATTCCTTATGGGGAACGAATATTCTGTTTTTCAAAATAAATACTTCTTTATTCATTATAAATCTTAAATTTCCAAGCCTTTTTAATTTTTTTGGAAACTTCCCGCAACATGATCATCTGAGGTTGCGTACAGTTTACGATTTGTGGAGAGCTAATTAAAACAACAATCTCAACAATACTATAGGTACCTAATTGTTTAACTCAATGAGAATATCTTAATCAAAATGGTGAGAGATGCAATCAAATAGTGGCGTATTTATTATACTACAAGTAAAATATTTCTTTCATGCGTCGCAATGAGGAGTCTTTGGCGGTAGTCTCTGAGTAGAGTTGATTATTAGATGAGCAACCGCCTATAGAAATCACTACTGCAAGTTGAACCCTTTCGATTAAACTTCAAAGTCGCTTTTCGAACGGTTTCCAATCGGCCAACTTATAAATTGCAAGTACACGTAACTTTAATCCAAATTTTATGACCGTAGGTGGGCTTCAAGCAGTCGGATGCAGTAGTTAGCAGTAGGTAATAGTTAGGTGAGTATAACTTTAACTAGGTATTGTGAAACAAATCGAATTTACCTACGGACCGACATGGAACTTTGTGACAGTGACTATTATAGACAAGATATAGAGTAAGTACAGCAGCATCAAAAGTAACGTATCAAACTATGCGTTAAAAGTACCTATCTCTATCAATCTCTAATACTGTAACAAAAATAGTTTTGTCCCTATTAGTAGAACAATTGCGATAGATACTTACCTACGTTTGAATTTAATACGAACTGTAGAGATAATATATGCCTATATTTCGATTTTTGGCGCGTGTTAGGTACCTACTGTTAAGTACAGCCAGCATATCTATTTTCAAGGGTCTCCTCTCTGCAATCTGTAGAGACTGTTGTGTAGGTATAAGTACTTTAAGATATTGGTACATTATATAACTAGGTTTATTAGGTTGTTATGTATTGCTATAATTAGGTACCTTGTCGTTGGATTATTATGTTCTATCTAAAGCTTGTAGATATCGTAAACTCATTAAATAAGTCCGAATTCCAAAACCATAAACTACCATATATTTAAATAATTGAGTTCGACAAGTTTTTTTAAATATTTATTTAATTTAAACAACTACACAATTGTACAATATTATTACGGGTTGCAAAACTAGCGATTTTGCTTTTCTTTTTCAGACACAATTATGTTTTAGAAACGAAACCTGTTACTCAAGTGGTCCACTGATTAACAGTCCGCCGGACGATATCGGCCTGTCAGTTGTTCGGAACTGTCAAATTTTTGTTCTAACTGACAGGCCGATACCGACCGGCGGACTGTTAACCAGTGGGTCCCGTTAAGCGTTTGTATTGCTAACTCTTTTTCATATAATTATTAAAAGTTTTGTAGGATATTGAATTATATAGTGTACCGGTGTATACGTAAATTTTAGCATGTAATTATGTACATCTATCTATACCTATCTAATAGGTTAAGGTTACATATGTTTATTATATGTCGTCTAAACAGTTTAAAATATGTCTCACGAAAGTTTAATATCGAAAAGTATTTCACTTATAATATACGTATCTAATAGATCGCATGTGCATGGTTGTTTTAAGTTGTTTTATTTAATACGAATACGCTGTGGCTGACGCTACAGTTTTTTATTTATTTTATGCGTATTTTTAGTATGTCTCTTGCTTAACTTCGCTACACTGAACGTTAGATTACACATTCGATTTATATCAAAACATAGTATATAATATAGAATTATCAGCAAAAACTTAATAACCCAGTCGGTGACAAGTGAACTGCGTGAGTAAAAGCCGAAAGCCGAGCCTTCAGACGTAACCTTATTTTCAGTAAGTCAGTAATAACAGACGTTATATACGTTAACGATCGCGGCGATAACGCCATTTGCTTAAAAATTAACCTAATTACGTATAAACAGGTATAAGCAATAATTATTTAGTAATTCAAATTGAAATTCAAAATTATTTATTTCATGTGATTTACACACATAGCTATACACAACAATAAACATACAAGAATTACATATAAACACAACATATACACATTAGAATTGACACATATAGATATAAGTAATACAGTGGTAGCCAAACTCTCAATTTTTGCTACCACTGTATCACACTTGTAGGGGAATGTAGTGTTGTGTGTAGTAGTAATGCATCAATCCTGCGCAGTGATTAAAGTAGGTATATTATTAGTAAATAAGTAGGTACCTACTTGGTGTTGATGAGAAAATAACTTCACCTAATATGTACAATAGGTATTTATGTGGCTTATATAGGTACACATGTATGGCTGTATATCAGCGTTGACAACTTAATGCTTCAGTTACCTATGTAACTTACGAACAGGAGATCATAATATATCATGTTTGAATCATAGTCTGTAACAATGAGTTTCTCATTACACTTGAAGTATGTAAAGTCGCAATAAACCTACCCATATTTTAATAACCTTCCATTTTAAGAGGAAACCGCCAGTCCGCAGTTGTCAATCTAAAGTCGGCTGGCTAAAGTCGAACGAAGTCTAAATAAAATTAACATAGTAATCATTAAAAAGTAGTAGTAGGTAAGTTATAAATAAAAAAGGAACATTAAAATCTCGCAAGAAACGCTTAAGATGGTATGGTCACGTTCAAAGGCGATCAGAAGACCATATGGTAAAACTGCCAACCACTACACGCAACTCAGGCAGACCACCTACCACCTGGTGGACGACGACGGTTGAAAAAGACCTAAAATAAGCTTTAGAAGCTCATTTAAATAAAGACGTAGCGCAAGACCGCGCTAGATGGAAATTAAGGACAAGGAAGGCCGACCCCAAGTAAATGGGAACAGGTCTAGCAGGAAGAAGAAGAAGAAGATTAAAATCTCGCAAGTAAAATATTGAACGAGTGCGGATATTTCCTGTTAAACCCGTACATATTGGATACCCCACTTCATCATCCTCATTCTATGTTAAGCTAATTTAATTCCGATACACAACAATCAAATTCTTATTAACCTTGTTAACCAACTCATGCGTAGCAAAACGTATTAACCAAGTCAAATGATATCACGCACGTAGCGATTGGTATCAACATCAACTAGAAAAACGGTCTGAGAAAGTGATTTGCAAAAAACATACAAGAAACCATATCACATGTGTTTTGCGTCGTCACACGGTCAATAACCCGATCCAATTATCGTTGCATAATAGGCTCTTTTTTTACCGTGATTAGATTGGTTTTTTCAAGCGCGAAGCAATTTATGATATAGTATCTTCCTCCAGATAGTGTCAGCTCGTATTTATCGAGTAGCAGTTGCTTATTATTTGTCTTGGAGAACCGATAGTCAGCTTACGAATTCTAAAAATGCTGACTTGGTGCTTTTTTAGAACATCTTTGGCAAATAGAGATTATTTGTACGACACCAAGATATAAGTTGTCAGTTGGAAAGAGGGTCAGATATAATGGATACTGTCAACAACACCTAATCCTCTACTACGGAATACTTGGAGAGAGAGGTGGAGAACGCTAAACACATCTAGTAGATTTTTTATTTTTACCTAGTTCCTAAATAAGAGGGATTTTACAATTTAATGGAGTTTTTCTATGTAGTACCTATCTCTAATTTCATCATTTATAAAGACCCTTGTTATTTTAGTCTCAGGATTGAAAAACTTCTTTAGCGGTGCTGGGCACTTTTTGAGGTGGGGAAAAAATGAAAAACTCGAGACAGCGTAAGGCGATCACGTGACCGTAAGGGGCGGCGTAAGGCGATCACGTGACCGTAAGCCCCGTAAGGTGGCCACTCATAATTTAAATGGCATTTAAATCAATAAAGAAAAACTCAATGTTATTTGACATTTATGTTGCGGACTCCTTTTCAAGACTCTTTCCCTATGTTCAAATAATTTGACGTTGTCATGGCAGTATGTAAATAAACATGTCAATGAAAAAGTGTGATCTTATTTGAGAATGATAATAATATATAATAAATAAATAGAATACCTCCGCTAAACGTATGTATCGTGTTACCGGGCGTCGGTAACATAGTGAGGTGAGTTTTCACTTCTATCGGCACTCCCGGAGTGCAACCGTTGTTGCTTGTTTTTTCAAAGAATGTTTTATTAATACCAACTACTTATATTCATATATTATATACATTCAATCTCCGTCAGTTTTGAACCGCCCCAGTTTTTAAATCTCCTTAAATACTTAGTTTAAAACAAACGTGGTTGTAGATGCATTACAAAGGTTAACTTTTTAACCTTTAGTTCAATGGAACTGGAAAATAATGATATTCAGTAGGTAGTCACTCATGTCATATTAATTGCCACTAAATACAGTTAGGTAGGTAACCTATTTAGTTTTATCAGATCTCATTTTAGTCCTTAGTAAAAAATCTTACTGAATAATTTAATCTATTTGAAGATCTAATCTCAAATAGGCAGTCGAGGTACGTTGAACTGTTTAACGTGGAACTAATTTCGATTCGCCATTTTCTTGATACAATGTCTATTGTGGTATTTGTGGTCAACAAATTAGGTCCTGATATGATATGGAGGCCTAATTCGAATATGACTATCATATCATATCATCACTCGCAGAACATCCCGCTCGCGCCAATATGCGTATGAGCATGAAACTCATTAAGAGCAATTTATGAGTCCCAGGTTCTCTGAACGATCAGTACTACCAGGCCCCTATTTCACCACGGCGACAGGTGCGACAATTCGACAAATGTCACTGTTGCTGACGTCACAGGCATCCATGGGCTACGGTTACCGCTTACCATCGGGCGGGCCGTAGTCCTGTTTGCCACCATCATTGTACTATTTAAAAAAACTTTATTATATCGGCAAAAAACAGGTATTTCTCTTTCGAAGTTTATGATGATGATGATGACAATTGTCACACGATTTAATAGAACTTTCGGTAAATCTTGACAGAAAATGAGTTCTGTGTCGGAATTTCGTGACAATTGTCGTGTTTCTTGTGACAATTGTCATTAGCTTCGCAAAATAAGTACTTATTTATTGGCGATATAATGGAGTTTTTTTAAATTAATATGTTGGTGGAAAACAAGCACACCGCCCGTCCGATGGTAAGCGGTTACCGTAGTCTATGGAGGCCTGTGACGTCAGTAACAGTGATGTCGACAATTATCGACATTCGTCAATTGCGGGCATTTTTGTCTGTGTCTAATTACGTCTTAATGAGAGTAAAAGAGAATGATCCCCGCAATTTGCGAAATTGGGTTTTCGCGGTAGGCTCCAGTACTTAGGTATTCAAGTGTTGTCCGGTTCATTCCGCAGCGTGTTTAGAGTATGTTTCGATATCGATTACTGATGACGGACGGATTTTATTGTACATTAAATATCTATTCATTTAATTTCATTTGCAGTGTATGAACCTGTCTTTGGAATGCCATTTTATCCGATTCATGATCGCAATCGACGCTTGAAATAGATTAGGAGAAGTAAATCGTTGTTGTTTTCTTACCCGTTTTCCCCTATTTAGTAAACTATTCAACTCCTACAGTAATAGAGTCGGACCAAGAAAAGTCTGCAGCGGATTTGATAGCCCACGCAGTGCAAGTGTCATTTATACGTCATAATTTCATAGAAGTTTGACGTTTAAAATAACACGTGCACTGCGTGGGCTATCAAATCCGCTGCAGACTTTTCATGGACTGACTCTAGGTATACAGGTATCTATCTATATGAGACTAATATTTATGTGCCTATTGTCTAACTAAATATGCTGACCAGACAATCAAAATCGTACCGAGCCTGAGCTGCGATACATACAGTCAGCTAAGCGGGCGAGGTCTTCAAACTTACCTGGACGCGCTCTTATTCTTTCTATTAACAATAAAGTCGCGTATCTTATACATTTAAACGAGCAATTCTTGTATATAGTTATATGTTTCAGGGATCTCGAAAACAGCTCTAACGATTTCGATGAAATTTGCTACATAGGGGTTTCCGGGGGCGAAAAATCGATCGTCTTATCTCCGGGAAAACGCGCATTTTTGAGTTTTCCGAGAAAATCTCGGTTTCCCAGATATTATATCTCAGTGTGACATTCTTCTATGCTTCAATATACGTTATTTTGAGAAGCCTCGTCGTTTCCTATACTCAATTATGGGTCGTCCATTTATGTATGAAGAATTAGATGGCCGAGAGCCGCGCCGGCCGACAATCGTGTCGAATACGGTACGTGTTACGTGAGGCATCCTTAATTCTAACTTCAATCCACGTTAGTCATTTTATGGTTTTCCAATTACCTCGTTTCACACTTGCGTTAACGGTAACGCGCGTGTTATCAATAGTAACGCAGTTCTGACCGTAGATCACTGTTGTTTGCGGTCTGGGATCTAAATTGTTTTGGGCGGGCGTAGAGCTTTATAGAGTAACTTTCGTAGACTCCTATATTCGAACTAAGGTTTAGGCTGAATTAAAAATTATTTCCTAGTCAAAAAGTTTAAATTAGCATGCAGTAATACGTCTGTAATAAAATATTGTGTCAATCGACACGTAGGCCTTTTGCTTGTATTAAGTATTCGACAAATTTTGCTTATTAGTATGGGCACCTTGCCCTTTAGTTTTCGGGCCAAGTGGGTACTTAGATATATGTATAAAAAATATATTTACACATATTTAAATTGATAAGCACTTTTCCGGGACGCTTAAATAAACTAAGTAGGTATATTCTTACTTTACATAATGGTATGTAGATATTTGAATTAATCGCCATGATAACCTTTTATAGTTTACACATTTTTGTAATCGAGCAATAAACTATTGCGCAACTTGAATTAATGAGTGAGTAGGTATGTAAATATAAAAAATACCTCTTTATTTGAGCTATTTAGACTGAAATTTTGGCGTGTGGTAAATTATTCGGCGTAGGGCGTAGGTAGTGTTTACGGCTTGTCTCCGTTACGTTAGGATCTTATGAATCTTCAAAGACTGTAATAATTTTGGTAAGATCAGTGTGGAGAAGACTGTTATAAAACTGTTAGTTGGGAAGACCGTTATGCCCGTATTTGTAAACGTACATCGCTCAGACGCAGTCAGAAAGGAGGAGCTTCGCTCCTTTTGCTGTACCGATTCTGTTAGTGGAGTAGGTATGTGGACAAACACAAGAGTTAGAAGCAAAGCAAGAGCTTGTAGACGGACTTAGGTACCTTTATGTTTACTGTACCTATGTTGGTAGCTAAAGGTTGACTTTTGTTTCGGACCTGTGTAGTGCAAATATAGAGATTATAACTGAGTGTAACTGTACCTCTGAAATATATTTATAAACAGATTAAAAAAAACAAGCAACAACGATTGCACTCCGGGAGTGTCGATAGAAGTGAAAACTCACCTCACTATGTTACCGACGCCCGGTAACACGATACATAGGTACGTTTAGCGGAGGTATTCTATTTATTTATTATATATTATTATCATTCTTAAATAAGATCACACTTTTTCATTGACATGTTTATTTACATACTGCCATGACAACGTCAAATTATTTGAACATAGGTAAAGAGTCTTGAAAAGGAGTCCGCAACATAAATGTCAAATAACATTGAGTTTTTCTTTATTGATTTAAATGCCATCTAAATTATGAGTGGCCACCTTACGCCCTTACGATCACGTGATCGCCTTACGCCCCTTACGGTCACGTGATCGCCTTACGCTGTCTCGAGTTTATCATTTTTTCGCCACCTCAAAAAATGCCCAGCGCCGCTAAAGAAGTTTTCACTTCAAAAACCAATGTAGCAATGTGTCAATGTGCAGAGATGCGATTTATTTGAAATACTTCTATTTAAAATGCAAATACAAAATGCAAAATACCTATTTTGTATTTTGCATTTAAATGCCTTTTAGTAAAAAGCATTTTGTATTTTATTTGAAATACTTTTCGAGATGTATTTTGCATTTTTAATATTCATTTCAAAATGCAAAATACTTTGTGATTAAGTTTAGCCAACATTACCAGTCAAACAAAATGAAATGAACGAATGACGCTTGTATTGCCGAATTTGACCGATAGAGGCGTCTGCTAGCCATGCGCGCCCTTTTTAGGGTTCCGTAGCCAAATGGCAAAAAACGGAACCCTTATAGATTCGTCATGTCTGTCTGTCAGTCTGTCTGTCTGTCTGTCTGTCCGTCTGTCTATCCGTCCGTATGTCACAGCCACTTTTCTCCGAAACTATAAGAACTATACTGTTGAAACTTGGTAAGTAGATGTATTCTGTGAACCGCATTAAGATTTTCACACAAAAATAGAAAAAAAAAACAATACATTTTTGGGGTTCCCCATACTTCGAACTGAAACTCAAAAAATTATTTTTCATCAAACCCATACGTGTGGGGTATCTATGGATAGGTCTTCAAAAATGATATTGAGGTTTCTAATATAATTTTTTTCTAAACTGAATAGTTTGCGCGAGAGACACTTCCAAAGTGGTAAAATGTGTGTCCCCCCCCCCCCCCCCTGTAACTTCTAAAATAAGAGAATGATAAAACTAAAAAAAATATATGATGTAAATTGCTATGTAAACTTCCACCGAAAATTGGTTTGAACGAGATCTAGTAAGTAGTTTTTTTTTACACGTCATAAATCGCCTAAATACGGAACCCTTCATGGGCGAGTCCGACTCGCACTTGGCCGCTTTTTTTTTTCTTTGGTTAGAGTGCGCGCCTTATAGCCGTTTAGACTCGCAGCTCGGCTCGCGGCGCGTCTCGTGGCTCGCCTCGACACACTCGCATTCGGCTTGTCATTCGGTTATAATGTTATAAACCTTATGCCGTGCCGTTAGTGTTTAAATTATATTAGCTCGACGAGCTTGCGAGCCACGAGAGTCTAAACCGACTATTATGTCTGACTAGTGTCAATGTGAAACGAAAATGACAAACATTATCTATTCTATGGCTATTCTCATGATAAATACCTAAAATAAACAAAAATATCTGAGATTTGGTCAAAAGTAGGGCTTCCAAATACCGGACTTCTCACAATACCGGTATTAATACCGAAACTGTCTTCATCAATACCGGGATCCCGGCATCCCGGTATTGGATATGAATCGCTTAAAAAATTATAGTTTTATTGAAAAGGGGAATAAAAAAGGCTCACCGGAATACCAGATATGTCCAAAAAGCTATTACAACAATAAACAATCAATGCCGCCATCTGCAATAATTTTATTTCACACTCCAGGTTGGCAATAATTTTATCCAATTTGTTGACTTCACCTCACCACTCTCACCAGTCACATTTTTAGTCAAACTTAACCAACCAGACAACTTTTTTCAAATTTCCGTCAAAATTGGTTTGCCATTATTACAGTTATCCTTGCTCTTTCGATTTATTTTCGGATAAAATTATAAGCTTAATGTCCACTATCATCAAATATGATATGAATACATCACTCACATAACTTCAGGATTCATCCACCACCAACCACCAAATATTTACCTGACGCATAGGCAAATCTTGTTTCAATAATAAAATGAGGGCTAGAGGCCAGTTAGAGTTAGACCAAGTAAAGTCTGCAACGATTTTGATAGCATACGTAGTACGCAGTGCAAGTGTTATTTGTACGTCATAATTTCATAGAAGTTTGACGTTTAAAATAACACTTTCATTGCGCGTGCTATCAAAATCGTTGCAGACGTTTCTTGTTCTAACTCTAGATGCATCTGACGTTTAGTAAGCTTTTTGATACACTGAGTATAATGGATTTAAAGGGTTTATACTGCACATTTCCCTCGTTTTTTAAAATACCGGGATCCCGGTATTGTGTTTAAAAATACCGGTATTGAAAAATGAGTTCAAAAAGACGGAATCCCGGTATTTCGGTATCCCGGGATCCCGGTATTGGAAGCCCTAGTCAAAAGGTATTTTATTTTGAAGAAGCATTTTGAAAATACCTATTTTGCATTTAGCATTTGAAATACAAAACGCAAAACTATTTGGTATTTTGCATTTGAAATAGTAAATCTGAAAAGTATTTTGCATTTTGTATTTAAATGCTTTTTTAAAACCATTTTGTACATCTCTGTCAATGTAATGTGTCCAATTACGGGGATTAGTTGCCAAGCGGACCCCAGGCTCCCATGAGCCGTGGCAAAAATGCCGGGACAATGCGAGGAAGATAATGAGTGCAAAATAGAACACCATCTCTTTCGATTAATTATTTACAGTCCATTTCAAATGCGTGGGCAACTCTACTACTCGTATTGTCTTATCAAGTTATCACGGTTAAACTACTTAACGATTTTAATAAAGTACTTATCTAGATTAGGTTATTGAAGTGAAAACTTCTTTAGCGGCGCTGTGCACTTTTTGAGGTGGGGAAAAATGTTAAACTCGAGACAGCGTAAGACTATCACGTGACCGTAAGACGGACGCGTGACGATCGAAAAACTGTTACATGTAATGTCATTGAGTTTTTCTTTATTGATTTAAATGCCATCTAGTGAGTTTCGCTCTTACTGGTATTAATATAACTAGAGTACTAACAGTGATGTGCTTAGGGGTTTCAAGTAATTAACACTAACGCTAGATGGCGTTAACCTCAATCAATGTGGCGAGAGGGGGGGGGGGGGGGGGGTTGAAAATACGCTTGAAAACTTCAACGAAGGGCGCCAAAACCCGATTTCGCTCTACCCTGATCAAGGGCTCGGGCCGGCACTGGCAATAATCATTGAGTTTTCACTTCTGCCAGCACTCCCTGGGTGCAACCAGTTGTTTTTTTTTTGCAAATACGGGGTGCAGAAAAGGAAACAGCGTAAAATATACATAACTGTCAGGTACTTAAATATACAGTTAACAAATTTACAGCACACAGAGCGCGCTATCAAGTCGTTTAGGGCATGGCATGGCACATAGTGAATGGCTGCCTACGAATTCCCATTGCTCACCTAACATCGTTGACACATTTAATAGGTCATCTTTAAATCTTACTGCAACGAGATAAGGTCCATCAAAGCTCAGCAGCACCTGTTAGTCAGAGTTGAACGTTACATCCAGTATAAGTGCGCTCTCCAATCACGCATAGTTGTTATGAATCCTGGGGTCATCTTTATATTGGTGTTGCGTTTGGTAGTGAGAATATACGGCCTGGTCAGTGGTACCGTTGCACCGTCAATGGTCCGGGTCGTGCCTTCGACCCCCCGTGCCCTATCGATCCATATACTAGGCCCTCCAGCCAATAAACTACAACTTTCCCTTCCCTTAGCAGTCTAACAGCGACGTGTAGTAAGGATATTTATGTTTCTGGCAAGTTGAATTTAACTGAGAGATTTTTTTTAAAGAAGCAGCGTCTAATTTGACTCTTGATTGGATTTACTTTTTCTGTGTATAGAGACATAATATCGCAATTGTCACTTTAGCAAGTCGAAGTGCCCCCCGAACCTATTTAGAGTTTGTCACATACAAATGTATTCATCTAGTAGACTATTTTCTCCAATTTTGTTACTGAACTTCCTCTCTTCCTTCTGCTCTCGACCACCTTCGCGAACGCACGGTGTCGCTTAACATTACGTACGTAAGACCAACTCCGAACTCTGTAATTCTGTATCCTCGAAGAAATACACGTACTTTATCCTGCATCAGTGTTTTCGTCAAAAGGTCAGCACATCACCCTGGGCTGGGTCTTACAACTTCATGTACCTATTATACTCGTCAGTAACACGGGTTACGAACGAGTATAATACAGGTAATAATCGTTTTACATAAGGATGAAATGCTAAATGCAGTGAAAGGGTTGAAGTATTGCAGACGATTAAAATCCCTCCTGCCCTTAATAAGCCGTGTTATTGTGTCAAGTTGCCCATTCTTAGCGTAAGTAATGCTGTTGATTGTACGGTTCGGCTCACCATTTTTTGCGGGATGCTTTGTTTAATCCTGTGTTGGTTTAGTTTTTGTCGCCGGTTTAGTTTTTGTGAATGGCGTTTAATTAAATAAGCGTTACAGCGACAGCGGGTATCGTAGACTGATAGCAAAAAGTGACTGATAGCGATTTACCAGACAAACGGATGACCACGCGATACGGTTGCTGGAGACTTTCCGAGAATTTGATCATAATCTCTCGCCTTAGTTGGAACGAGAGTGTAAACATTATTCCTATGTTAATGCGTAGGTATATAATACGATACAAACTAGCATATCTCATAAATGTACATGAATTTTGCTTCTGTGACAACATGGGCATAGAGAAAAAAATACATAGAGTGCTCACTCCATACATCAGTTTTAGTACCAAAAAGACTATTAATATATTAGCATCTAGCATCGAGTAGCGGAACTATCAGTACTGCTACTTGACAATAGATGTAGCACCGACCGGAAAGTCTTATGCTGTTGAGATAAGACTTTCCGGTCGGTGCTACATCTATTGTCAAGTAGCAGTACTGAGAGTTCCGCTACTCGATGCTAGATGTAGACACTGAAATTAATAGTCTGAACTGATGTATGGAGTGAGCACTCTTGTCTTACTATATTTCTCTATGACATGGGACACAAAAACTATTTACAAAGAAAAACCGACTTCAAAAAGGATAAAATTAAATACTATCCCATTTTAACCAACTGATATTTTTGAAGTCAGTGCCACAATCGAATACAGAATCTCCTTCTTCTTTGAAAGGACGTCGCTCAAAAAGTAGTTTTTACGAGTTTCATCGGTCACCAAAATATTTATATAAATCGGGCACGGCATGGTTTAAAGTCATTGTCGAAGAAGTGTCACGGCTAAAGAGCTCCATCAAAAATGGATTAAAAAACTTTTATTAAAGGAAATATTGTCACCCTAGCATCGATCATTCATTACTCTGACATTCTGTGAACCCAACCGTGACAAATAGGTAGTGTATCAATGATAATCATAATCATCGTGCTGATTAATAATTAAACAATTACATACTTACATTAATTCGGACAAAAAGCCGCGTTACAGTTAGTCAAGGATTTCGAACCGTTAAGGAGATTTTAGAGTTCTCGGTATATTATTAGAGGTCTCGTGAAGTCTCGTCTAAACTTGTTTGTTGTTCAGTATTATTATCTTGTTAATAATCAGTTGTTTCGTTCAGCATGCGTTCAAGTTCCTAGCCGAGTAGGTAAATAATGTTGATGGTTAGAACCTAGGTTTATGTCCTAGGTTTTGTTTCGTACCAAGCCCGAGTAGAGCCCGGCTTGTGAAATGGACTTAGGCAACTAACATAAAGTATAATAATCGATTACATAGGTATCTAATATTATGTACAAATCATTAAATGACTAAAACCAGGGATAACTCTTTTTAGACATGTTAAGGTGTAACGTAAGTTATTTGTAAACTAAATATACAAATCATAATATTCTAAACCACCTCATACCTATTACTATTTCCAGTTTCTAGTCCTAAAGGTGGACATGATAACCTACACAATGGATTGAGTTGAAAACTGTCATAGAGGTAAGTAGATTCCAAAGACTCTTCCTGTTTCGCAAAGCTAGGGATTAAAACGGTCTTGTAGTGTCCGCACAACATAAACTTCACTAAGTCTTTAAACTTAAATAAAACTTATAAAGTGACGTCTCTTGTTTTAAAATTAATTACTATACCTAGCGATAGTAAGTTTTACTGTCAAGAAAGTTTAAGAAAAAGACTTATTCAATTCAGGTATCATTATCAGTTTAGTAATAGGTATTTATATATTACTTCTATTTCGGCAAAGGAAGTCACCCGTAAAGAAACCTGCATAGGTATACATATTTGCAAAATTTTAAAACTGAACTAGTGAAGAATTTAGCCGTCTAAGCTCTCAGTAGGTACCATTATGCATGTCTCCGGACAGATATATCCATAGCTATTAAGAGGTCTGAGCCGACTTGCTTACTCTTGAGAAGTATATATTATATCTAGGCTGATAATGATCATAGTCATTAATCATAGTAGATTTAATTTAATGTTGGTGATATATGTATGAAGATGTCATCGGCTAAAACTAATATTTGAATAATACGAGTAGGTAGACAACTTATGGGTATAGAACAAAGTTAGTAAAGTTACGTGCGGCGGCGTATCGTCTCTTGTCATTCAAACATCTCAAATATCGGACCTTGTATGATTCCAGAAATCGATGTTGTTTGCAATACGCGGTCGAGGGTGGCGAGGGTGGTCACCCCCTCTATAAATCACTGTCCGAATTACAGCGGTACTATAATATTCGTAATCCGGTGGTTGGACATGCGGTCGGAATGGGACACAATCGCCTACAGCGGGGTCACCCTACACGGATCAGAAATTAATTGAAATTTGAAATGATTTGTCATTGTTGATTTGTTAATTGTGTTCATGAGTAACGACGTAACGACTTGTTGATATCGATAGAGAAATAATAATGTTTTTCGTATGCTTTAAATTAAAGTAATAATATGCAAATAGCAAATTAACGTTCTTCTATGGTGTACCTTTTAGAACGATAGGTACATGTCTCCCAACTCCCAACTAGGTAGCTATTCTACATAACATAATACTATATTCTTAACTACCTACCTAACGAATATCTTTGTGGGCTTAGCTATACCTACTAGAATAGCATATTAGTGTGTATAGTTTCCCGACATTAATATAAGCCGTGTCGTGTATTAAAAACTGCACAATAAATTCGGTAATACATACCTGTATTACCGAAATAGTAGGTCCCTAATAGAAGAGCATTAACTTATTAATACCCTATTTATAGAGTCCAAGCGAGCTAGGGAAAGAAGCCGCAAGCCGCAAAACGGTCCCAAATAATACGAATATTTTGCTCCGTTTCGAAAGTTTGTAACTTTCGTAACTTACCTTACCTGGCCATAATAATAGTGTTCGTGTTTTGATTTACAATGCCGATGTCGAGTTATTCAAAGCTTTACATAATATTAAATTCCAATACACGGTACAAACTATAAACTTTCGATTTTATCTGTAAGTTTGCTTTTACAGTATAAAACCAAAACGATCAGTATTTAATACCGTAGATACCTAGCAGGCTAACTGTTGAGGTTTTCACGAAAATTGTAGATTTCAGATATAAGAAAATGAGCGTCAGCGATTTCTATAAGAACGCAGGTATACGACGGGAAAAGCCACATCATCCTTTTGAAAAATAGCTTCTTGAGAGGCTTTTCTCTTCAGCATGTTTAAAATAGAATAAGTCGATCGTCTAGACGGGTCGGAGGGTGCGTGCCCCGGGGAGATAGGAAAATTGTAAAGCAATAAAATAATATTCAATCTACTTCACAAATAGCTCGTAACTTGTAAAGGAATGAGGGAGTGCCGGCAGAACTTAAGATCCTGATCTTGTTAGCGCGAGTGGAAGAATGAGACATGTGCAGTCTGATTTATTTGTGTACGAAAATTATCTTTTAATAGTTAGATTTACCTAATGCTGGGCCGTTTACGACTGAACAAAAGAAGAAAAAAGACTTTAATGCTATAAATTAAGCTTTTACCAGTCTCGTCGTTTTGTTTGTGATAGTGAAATTGGAAAAGTGAGTATAGGTACGAAACGTTTCGTTTTTGGCGTAGGTAGATATGACGGGAAAATTATTAAAGTTGCATATTTCATTCTGATTTACTTGCAATTAATTTCATTGTAAAATTTTTAAATATAATAGACAAAGTATCAAAAGTAACTTTTAAAATTTAGTAGTTATTATTACAACGAAAATCTGAAAACTCATAACTCCTAAAAATAACTACTTAACCTAAAATGTTCATTATAAAAATACAACTTGAGCAAAGTAGGTATATTATTCTAGTCTAGGTGATTTCACGTTAATTCTGATTCTACGATAAGGGGAAAGTTGCAATCATTTTTCGCTGCGCGTTGCATTTTCACTCAGTCGTGCTAGGCGGACCTGATAATGATAATAAAGGAGAAACGTAAACCACCGTCGAACCCACGGTCCAATGAACTAAAGCGTCAAGTTACATTAATTTAGAAGACCTCAACTGGAGCTAAAATACTTTTCCAAGATATTACGAGCTGCTGCGCAAAATAACTTTTCCAAAGTGCGGTCCATCATACAGGTAAGACTTGTTGGTCATTTTTTATTAAACTGGAGCTACACATTAATTATATTTCATATTTCACTTTGAGTAACTAAGTATATAATAGGTACCGTAACAATTTTAAAAATATGTACTTTTTCTTTCAATTCTGCCGTAGTCGCCGCAGGTGGTTCATGATAGGGTTATTTCTCGTTACAAGTCTATTGTTAACATTGAGCGGAATCGTGAATACGCGGCTAACTGCTACTTACATTTAACGGTTCAACTTTGACATACAAAAGTGAGAAGTTCACACCAAATCCTAGCCCCGTTAACTTAAGACCCTATGTGGCCGGTGGCCAGAGAACAGATGGCGGAAAATTTGATAACCCTTTTATAATGGACTAATAATTGAATAGATTTATAGACGCCATTGTTCAAGGTGAAATTGAATTGACCGCAGAAAGATCTGTAATCGATTAGATTAAGTGAAACCTGCTGACCGATTACTTAATCAAGATAAATTTGCTAGGAAAGTTTTTAAATATTAATGACAATGATTTAATGCGACATCCCATTTTTGGGAAAAATGTACATATTGATTAGTAGGAATATTATTTGCAACACATACCTACAATTTCAGACGAACTAAAAACCTAATAACGAGTTAGGTTTGAAATGAAATGAATGAATGAAATGAAATGAAAATGCTTTATTGCCACATAAAAAGTACAAAATATAAACTAACTAACTTAAACTAACTATTCTAATAATATTAAGTATAAGTTATAATTATTTCTAAATGATGTGGCAAACGGTTTTGGCGTCAGCATGATGCTGAAAATGCCCACCCACATGGGTGACACATGGGTTTCTCACATTTCTGTCTCTATGAAGTATTTTTCAGTGTCTTCAGGTATTATCTAACAAACATTATTTAAGTGGCTTAATAAATTGCCTTAGATAGCACGATGATCCTGTTAAAGACATGGTCCGGTCAAAGCTATAAGCCTATGTCGGGCTAATTGCCGGCTTCCTCATATCGGCATTTTAACCTACGCACTACACTTACCGACTAAAAGCCTCTTCAGGGTTGTCATTACAATCGCAACGTGGGTGAGTCGATCTCTCGGACAAACCAACCAAATTGTCTGTTTGATTATATAGTTATCGTTAAAACTTGTGTTAGAGCAAGCGTAATGCGCTGAAATTTGATATTAAAATGCGGCGGAGCTACCTGCATATCTACTTTAGTTTACGAACTAGTAAGAGCATTTTCTGATTAGGTACGCATAATATTGTAGGTAGTTATGTAATGTAAGTATATATAAGCTTTACTGTAAGTACGAGTAAGTATATAAAAAATAAGAAACGCAGATAACACGCAGATAAGGAAACCTGCCTCCTGTTATTTAAAATGTAAATAGGTACGTCATCTGCCGACCTAAAAATATATCGTCTGTTGTATCAAATATTTTGAATTTAATTTTTGATTGAATTATCTATTGTAGCCTGTATGTGTAAGTATATGTTAATATTATTAAAGCTATATTTTTTAATTCGCGGAAATTTTCAGTAAGTATCTCGAATCGCTACCAGATTAGGGATATTACACAGTTTGTGACCATTAAACTGACCAAGCGACTGCCTATTTTGTAAATAATTAGGTTGGTGTCGAGGACGAAAGGGCCTTTCATTACCACCAAAGACGAAAAGGAAAGGAAAGTTACAGAAAAAAACAATAATTGAGGAGACGAGGAGGAATCTCGACTGATTTAGATGACAGGCCATGTTACCCTAGTTCATCCGGGATCTTGACTCGTACGAATAATGAATACACGGTCAGATAATGAGAAGCAGAGCCGGTAATGACTGTATAGACCGATAAAATTTCACATGATCACGTTTTTAAGTAAATATGGACTTTGGTTGTTTTAAATACGTAAAGCTTAAAAACTATTTACATACAACCTCAACTTAACTAAATACATAAATATAGCTGGTCAACCAAATCTTGTCAGTAAAAAAAGGCGCGAAATTCAAATTTTCTATGGGACGATATCCCTTCGCGCCTACATTTTTCAAATTTGCCGCCTTTTTCTACTGTCAAGATCTGGTTGACCAGCTATAATTTCATCATAAATTTTTTTTTTTTTCATTTTCATTATTTTCATTCGGTAATGTCTGCTGGACAAGAATTCGAAACAATTGCAAAATGCGTTTTTGCGAATACGAATCCATATTTTTTGTGTTAATTAAATTGAAATTTTAATGTAATGTTAGTGAAAGATATATGTAAGTAGTTATTTAATACCATATTAAAAAAAAACATGTATTGATGAAATTATCGTTATTTGATTCTTTTTATTATGCCTATAAGCTTAATGTGGCTTCCATCCAATGGGGTAAACACAACATAAATCTTAAATTAAAACATTGTTTAAAATACATTTATTTTAATGAAGTTTCCTATCTCGCCCGCACTTTTATAACAATCCGTATATTAGGTACCCTACCCCTACCTTAAGGGTTAGTGCTCTGTGGCTTTCTGTGGATGTGGGTTTGGATACTGGCTTATTTAAAACATACCTATTTTTAAAACTAACAAGTTAAAAAGGTAATTTTTAGCATGCGACTCGAAGCTTACAACAAAACTTTCATTGCGTATAGGTACAGCGATCTGCAAAAGCGCATAGGTTCTCACTTTTTGAATAAATTCCAGTAGGTATGCACTATTGCAGCCGTGTGTACCTACAACCTAACAGGTTCCTACTTTAATCTGACATTATGTATGTAGACACGCTAGCGTGCCAGTCTTCAAAACTAGATTATAGCTCAATGACGTGACTAGCTAAAATAGACTTCGTTACCCATCGACCCATGCAATCTAGATTTGCGACCTATAAAAAGGCACGTAGCGCTACTTGCATTATTTTTACTCTACTGTATGACCTCCTTTATATATCCTACGCTGATGAAATAAATGTTAGTTGGTACTAAGCTTTTCTATAGGACTACTATGTAAGCGCCTAAGCGGGTACATCTAGCGACTTTCATTCACCAAGGAGGAGTTTTGGGTGAAATCACAGCGAAATGTGTCATGTTCAGGCGGTTCCGCGGCCCGCGGCCGGCTTCTTGACACTGCGGGGTTGCGAACTGCATCGCAGCCATAATTGTGTGTTTTTATTTTTAAGATATAGTAATATATATGTTAGTTATAAGGTATTTTTATCTATGAGCCAATAGTTGCCTGAAAATAACAAATCATGAAATGTTGTTAATATTTCTAACTATACATAGAGCTCGTTCTTAAACAGTAGTCGTAACGTGTTTGTAATTTTTTTTCGAGTGAATATACCTAAGGGCCCGATTCGGATTTTGAAATAGACATCTATTAGATATCTTTTAGACATTACCAAGATACGATAATGATATGTTTAAGATCTAACCTGTCTTTGACATTTGCGCGATTCTAGAGATACTCTTGAACGATTTACACAGGATATGACTTGGAGATCCAATTCACATCTAATAGATATCTAACTCTATCTAACGTAAAAGTGACATTGGTTGCCCGAATTGCGCTGCAAAAGAGAACTAGTTGATATCTAAACTATAACGTATCTAGAATGGATCTAGTACGTGTCGTCTCTTGTGAATATCCTGAAGTTCGAATACGGTAGTTGGTCATACCTACGTATGTTATTTTAAGGAATTTAACTGAAAAATCAGTCTTTTAACTACACATTTAGTCAGTCAGAGAATTTCTTCCATGCGTTAGGTTCGTCAGTAATTGGTATGTAGGAAGAATACGAGTTAGAGATGTATGGGCGCATTGACAGTGGCCAAAGAGGGCTCGTGCGCGGTCAACGACCACGCGGCGGCGCACGCGGCTCCTATTCTCGACGCTGCGCTTGCGCAAAGTGTGAGCAAAGTCAAGGCCGTACTCGGCTGACCTGACCTTTGAGGTCGTAGTTTATTTTCTATACCAGATATTTTACAAAGACGAGGTGATTCAAAATTATTGTCATGACTATATTGTTGTACAGTTTATTTATTTTATTGTGAGGTTTTTTAATGTTTGTTATTGACTTTAAGGGATTCTTAAAAGCGGCAGAGTTGTCACAATAAATAAATTTATAATTCTTATAAACGGTCCGCCGACCGTACGCATTGTATGACACTGACACCTATTGTGGTTGAAAACGTAAATAGACTACGGTGACTGCTCACAATAAGATGGGCCATAGGTACTATGTATTTTTTTTATCTATCATATTATTAATTAAATTCCTTTTAATTTTATTTAAAGTTAATAATACCTACTCTTGAAATTGGGCCATTAAAATCGGCAAACAAGAATTCTAATTAAGAAAAACATTGAGTCAAAAATTACGAGTATCTTCCTATCGCAGATGACTGCACCTAGGCATTTCGTAATTGAATTTTTACGAATGGAGAACATTCGCAAAACGTAAAAATACTTTAGAGAGGAATATTTCATGATGCATTTTTTATGTCCCGTTCAACATGCTACTCGTAGCTTCGTACATAATAAAGCTCGCAGTGTTCGCACGCACATTAGCTTCCGGTGCATGATTGTCGACCTGCAATTCAAATGGTTTCTATTACCGCCCGACAAAGTACATATTTGATCACTCAAATCCACCTTCATTACGATTGCAAGCCATAGAATGCCTCGACGACGTGCTCGTAGGGAACGGGTCTTAATTGGCAAACAATGCATTGTTTATGCCTCAAGTAGGCACATAAGATATCTCCTCAATCTTTCATAATATTCAACATTATGGAATTAATCAGTTCATTGTGTGATTTCCGTTATGCCCATTCGCGGGGAAAGTCACATAAGTATAAATGTTTAACGGTGCTCGCGAATTGTGAATGCGAAATCCCATGGATATATCGTAGGGTCGCCTTTATTAATAATTTATAACATGACTACTAGTTTCATGGAAATTCGTCCGTGTTTTACTAATTCCGAGCATGTTTTACTGCTGCGAATGATCGTGTGAATGACCGAAGAACTGATTGTTTATGTTTTATGTTTACGGATGTGGATATTGAGTTTTACTATTATGACCGCTGCCGGCTGCGCAGCACAGCTAGCTCCCAGCAAGAGTAATGACTTAATACATGGCAATGAAATGCAAACAACATGTAAAATAATGACATGAATTTATAGTTTTTCATTGTTTTAGTGCAAACACTGAATAGTTATTTGTTTTGATATAGGTAAAATCTGCGTGGAAAGAGAAATATGATATGACATTAATATCTGATTTTGTGTCATTTCATAGTATCTTATTATTTAATTATCAGTGTTTTTATTTGCCTCCTATGCCTATGGAAGAGAATTTAAAGAACTATGTGTTTATTGATGTTAAAAAATAAATGACACCTACAGCAAGAAGCTCGGGTCAATAAATTATGTTTGTTTCCACAAGTATGTAGAGCCACTTATCTATGAATATTCGATGGAATTGCAATTTGTAAGATCAGATACCTAAAATCAAGATTATTAATTTTATTGCCTTAGAAACAGTTACTAACTGGTTTAGTGGCGATCAGTTTGATATTAGACGCGTGTGATCTCGTTTAAATTGAAATATTTGAGTTCATTGACTGTTAGAAATTAAGAAATATAGAGCATAATAAAATAAAATAAATGGAGTAAAATAATATCTGCGGATGAAGAAGAGCAAATACCTATCGCTAGAATAGATTCTTAGGTTGTATAGTACATATTTACAAACACACATTTTTTCACTTTAATTCATTGATATGAGATAACAGATAAAGTAGTAGTAGTAACTCCTATTTATGATCAGAATTTTAGAGTAACAAGACGGATAGTCGGACATAGATTATATGTATTAAGATTCAAACATTTTAATTATTTAACGAAATAAAGCCTAAGAGGTTCTAATTTAATACGTTAGGTACTGAAGAAACCGCGTTATTAGTTCCTATTCATCCAAAGAGAGACAGGTATTTAACAAAAATATCTCAAATTGCAGACTGGATGCAACATACCTTAGCTTAGCGTAAACTTTTTGTTTTGAGGCCAGCTTTGTCAATGGTGACTTGCGGCGACCACAAAGTAAAATATTCACTTGCGGTCTCGTCATATCTATTGTTCTCCGAGTTCATACTCGTATAAATTTTATGTTGTTTTGTCACCTGCAAAGTTTTCTTTCTAACTTGGTTCGCCGGTAGCATTTTATTATTTATCATCATTTAGAATGTCCATAAGTATATAAAGTAGACAATTGCGATTGTTAAGCTACCTTGCGGCTTAATTAAACAGTTGGAATTGAGTCGCCGTTTTTAAATACAAAATAAGTTCATAAAAAAGTAGTTTTAAATCTTCAGCGCCTCAATGCTTTAAGAAGTCAGAAAAGCAAAAATGGTAGAGAGTAGGATCGTAAACGATATTCCATCTCATTTCATACTAGAGTATTACTCTCATGAGAAGTATTAAAGTCGGTTATGATGGGGCTCATCAATGGAGCGACCATTACGCGTACATCTTAGCCTTTTATTAACTTTTTGTAGAAAGTCGGTATCCTGGAAATAAAACGATAAAAAGTAAACTAAGACCTTCGTCCAATAACAGGAATGAAATGATGCACTAGAGATCTATATTTCTATAATGCCTAAATGCAAAACTCGTGTTCGGATTACAAATAAAAATGTGAAAGAAAATTAAACTTATGTAAAACAGATTACTTACTATGTAGACCAGACAAATAAGTTGGCGGGTTTTTTTGACGGATACGAACGGCTTGCTTACAAATTCTTGTCGTAGCCTCATTTATTTCGGGTGTAGGTAGGTACGTCAGCTACATGATATACCTGCGTCGTCAGCACGTAAAGGTTTGTTTATGACACCTGTTCGCCGCATTATTCTCGTCATGCAGCGTAAGAATAGCGCTCACGGTAACTTTCTCAAGCCAAAGTAACAGTTAACCTTTTGTCGAGTTCAATGTGACTTTATCGCCAGTATGGTGCTTTATTCTTCCTTGTTCCTTTAAGTTCGCAAGAATCTTAGAGGTCGCAAGAAAGTAAACAATCGTGCCTGTCACGCTCTCATGGTCATAGTAATAGGAAAACTCACATTTCATTTTCTTGACAGATAAAGTCTGGTTTCAAAAAAATTAATTGCGTCATAATACATCATTATGTCATCACGGAATGCTGTTGTAATTATAGCGCCGGGCTATGCAAACGACGGGCTGTGGTTGTGTCCTAAGATAATGCCCTGTAAAAAGTGCATACCATGCACTTCGCGTACAATGCTCCTTTATCTTCACGAAGAGCTATTTCAAAGATAATCGTATGTCTTACATAGTATTTAGATACTATGTGTACTGTGTAATTAGTTATATCATTGCCCCTAAAGTTAATTAGTACATTATATAAGTGGAAGCCTTGGCCAGACAGTGTCTTTCTTCGCAGTGGTTTTTATTAAAAAACTTTTTAAACACCGTTCCTAACCGATTATACACTAATTAATAGATACCAATAGTCAATAATATTTTAAAATGTGCTTAAAAACTTAAACTATGCATTAACCTTTCATATCTGTGATGTGGAAAAAATTCGTGGGTTCAACCTCGGTGCAAAAAGATGACTAAAATTTCGGTCAGGATCTTTTCATACTCGTCCTAGAGGTTAAATGACAGTACAATGGAGAAAGGAATGTAGCGATATGTTGTTAAAAACTCATCAAACCATCAAACAGGATTTCTTCATCACTATAACATCATTATCACATCAAGTTTCTTTTATCTAATTCGAATCGCTAAATGTAGATAAAAGGACCGCTCAGCGACGCCCATATATAGCAATATCTGGCATCATATTAACATTACACGTTGACTCCCAAGTGTTAATATCTAGCCTATTGTAGATACAGTTAGGGGTAATTTAATCACAAAATGCACTTATGGATTCAAGCTGATCACGCGCACGTTGTATCTGAGTTTTCCCACATAAATCATACAGAATTCTAAATTATACGGTATATTCACGAACTGGCACGACCCATTCTCTAGATATCTGAGATACCTTATGAGTGGTTGGGTGCCTACTGCTTGCAAGTTACCAGGAAATTGATGTGAGATCTTCGTGGGGTCATTTACACGTTGATCTGGGCCTGGCTGGGCTAGCTGAGAAGAAAATGTTCTCTTATTTTTATCAAACATATACGTTTGCGAGCGGTATTACGAAATTCTATAATAAAGGAAAAATTGCCACGCCCGCTTCTGGTAAGCTTCGGTAGTTCAGTTGGTTTAGAGCGATCGGAACTTTAAAAAACCTATGAAATAGATAATCAAAATAATTGTTGTATTGTCGCATTATAACATAAAGCTAACTTTTCCATAAAAAATTCAGGTCAGTGTGTTAGAAAATGAAAATACGACTGCAACGTCGTGACGAAATTAATAATTACCAATTCGTTATCGATTCTCTTCGAGTGTCACATTCGTTCGATACCTACCTTTCCGTCTTATAAATAATAGGTGAACGTCGAACTCTCTTGAGTAAAACTGTTTGATTAACGTCACAAAACGGGACTCATGAATTATGGATGCATATCGGACCCTTCTTCCTTTCTGAATAATTCGGCGTTTTCGGTGCTGATACAAGTTACTGAGTAGGTGCCTACATAATTTTCCCAAGCTGAGACGTTAAAATTTTAATTTTAAGGGGGCGTATTCGAATTTTAAAAAATCGGAATTCCAGATCGGTGTTATTTGCATTACGTCCCTTTTGACAAACAAATGAATAAGAGTGAGATGTCGTAGTAAAAATATCAAATCAAAGTCATATTTTTAAAGTCTGGTTAGGTACGCTCTAGATAGGTCGATTATTATAGGGAACGAGGGGTGAAATACATTAGAAACTCCCTCACCAGCCTTACCACGAGATCGTATGAGTAGTTATTTCGTATTTGGGGTAATTTTACTAGTAGTTTTCAATAGCCAGTTTCCGTGTGACTACAGCTGCCTAATAATTTTACAAGGTTAATAGGATGATTTTGCAAATGTATGAGGAGGCGTACATCAAAGGATATCCTTATATAAGCGAAGACAACCGATTGTAACTGACAGACTCATTTAACAATTTACAACTATGACAACATATTTTAAATGATAATTTGGAATGCGACCAACATCGGCGTAATTTTACATTGTTTTTGACAACTTAAGAAGTGAAGTTGTGACATCAGAAATCTTGAAAAAGGTTTTATTGTGGGTTCATTTTAAATATTTTTAGATTTAATTCGGCAATTAAATATAAGCATGTACCTAGGTATCAAAATTTTATTTTTGTCACCATATTGTTCTTTGCGTTTTCTTACATTAGGTAATGGTCAATTTTCAGCATGTCATGAGCTGTTTTTGAAATAAGTCGAGTTTGTCTCATGTTACTTCTACCTGTACCTGTACGTACTTAATGGGTACATGCATTTATGCAAAGTTAATGAAAAAGGGCCAAAAATTCAGCTTCGACAGTGAAACGGCTTAAAAATAACTTGTCAAGGAGAACAAGCAAGTAGAGTATTGCCCTTTAAACCGGTAAAATTCAAAATGGCACAGCTTACACCTTGTAAATGCAGTCAACATGAACTATGCATAATTATCTCGTATAACCCTAGTAGCTGTCGCGTATAAGTGTCTTGTACCTACTAGGATAATGTGTTCTTGGATGTCTTGTATTTAAAACTCATTTTTATTCACTTTAATTACCAACATAAATATCTTTTTACAACCCAACCTGAGTTAGCGTGTATTTTTAATACCACCACAAATTGATTCGAATTTCGAAGTGTAGATTTCAGTACTTACCATGAAACGATTTTAAAAGAAATTAATTTAGCCGTAACATTAATTTTATTTAAGTTTTTTTGTCGTTGCGTCAGAAAGTAAGTGCGTAAAAATAGGTAAAAACAAAGAAATGATACATACATTACAATGGGTGCTGAATTAATGTTTTGTTTTTATGTTCAGTTCGTCTAAATGAATTTATATGTATTATGTTATTTTTGATGCTAATAAATATTTTTTACTTAATCTTATTCTAATTATTTTATAAAGAAAATTTAAATTGCTCTGTCTTAGGCTTTTGTAAGACATAGTATGTATGTATCTACAATTTTTTTTATTTAGTTTAGAGAGCAATATTACATTAAGAAATTTAAGACGAACTTTTGTATTTTCTCTCAGAGAGCCCGAGGTGCACTATTGGGTGCGCAGTGCCGCTCTAGCTCAGACTGCGCGGTGCTGAACGCGCACTGCGAAAACGGACTCTGCGCCTGCGACCCGTACTTCGCTAAAGTTGACAACTCCACGTGTCTTGAGTGTAAGTATTATTCACTGCAACTACAGTAGGTATTTCTAATGAGCTAAATGCGGGCATCATTACTTAATCTAATATACTTTAATTATTTTTATCAATGTTAGTTACTGTAGGTACCTACTTTAATTTACTGGATTCACTCCTTTACATTGAAACGTTATAATCAACATTGGTTCTTACTTAGAACAAAATTTATTTACATAAAAGTATACCTGTACCGTCCGTTTGGCTTCGACCGTGCCACGCAAGTATGTGTAAGAAATAACAAAATATTTACCCTCGCATTGTTTCTGTGAGAGAATTCTTCTCACTAAACCAGGTTATGTACTTAAGACGTTTGTTTGCTTTCCAATCTCGGCTAAAACTAAACCTACCCATGCACATTCCTAGACTTACAACTACACATCTATCTATCGAAGAAAAAAAATACTTATTATGTGTAGACCTTAACCTTGTAGTGTAGACTTGGTGAACTTATTCATCATCAAGCTTTAATTCGAAGAAGATTGTGCAACGTGCCTACGTCAAACGACACAACTGACCATCATCTCTCTATCAAGAACTTAGCCAACACGAAGATGGCTTCGTAATATAGGTACATTCCTTTCTCTATTTAACTTTCATGCTCGCGTAAATCACCGTCATAATGTCTGAGCACCCTTTTTTATAAAAATCCCATCTTACGTTATAGCCATTTTCACTTTTAACATTACACACAACCAATGAGAGGCCTTTCCTAATGATCCTGTGTGGTAGTCTGCGGTGAGACAGATTACTTTCACTTAAACGGTCAGTTTACAAAATTGACCAGTTTTCCTTACTGACAAAGATAACTTTCGTTTTACCAAAATCGAATTTTGCTTTTCAATATCGAAAGAAAGGCAATAATCAAAGTAATGCCGTTCCGTCAATGACCGTGCCATCTTGATTTCATTGTGTCAGTCTATTCAATAGTTTAGGTTTGATACAGTAGATAGGTATAAACTTTGCATAGCAATTTTATCTGCTTTCACTTGTGTTTTTACTATAATTTCAGCATTTGTTTTTATGTGACGTGAAAATGAAATATAATCATCATTAAAATACCCGCCGGAGACGATGTACATTATACATATAAAGTTATCTGTAAAAAAATAACTCATGTTTTTTGGCTATGTAACCAACCACTTATGTGGCATTGGCATGGTTTCGAGACTTTCGAGTAACATCTTTTGAATTTTCATTTTAAAAGCAATCCTAGGTTATCACGCGCACGTCATCGGCAGGCCGCGTCTGCCGTATACGACTTACGACGCGATGCTATCGCGACATTATCACACGCCTTTATTCTGATCGTCCCATTATCCCACGCTCGCCTTACTTTCTTTGCCCAATTCTTTCCGTGGTAAGTATCCAAATCGAGCAAACCTCACGGAATGGGTTTACAACGGTACATTTGCCGATTATGTTTTTGAATAGCACCTCATTCGGATCAATATCATTAGCAAAATACGGGCGTTTGGTTTGGTTTTAATTCGCACATTGTTAAAACATTCGTATAAACTACAAGGCTTAAATAGGGCACACTTATCGCCACTTACAGGATTTATGGCTACTGACCGCAAAATGCCGCAGGGCAAGAAGGCCGACATGTTTTTATCCCCGTTTAGCTCGATCTAACTACATTTTGTGCGACTAGATGACGCGCAAGCCCGTAATCGTCAAGTTGCTGGCGGCAGGAACTATTAGCGGATGCGGTGAGTAACACACTTACCCCTGGGACCCGCAGGTCCAGTCGGGCGGCATTTCAAACGAGGCCCGACCCGGCCCGCTACGCAGCGGCTAACCAACGGCAAACGTAACTGGCTATTCATAATTCAATGTTATTAAGCCGTATTTCAAACATACACGTAAAGCATCGTCGAGTATTCATTGAGGAATTAGAGATGACCCCCCAATCATGCAAACTCAATTTGCACACGCTTATCCGCCGTAGGCAATAACCTGCAATATTTTTAATCCTGGAGTTATATACAAGGTGAAATTGTTATCTCTGACCATACTCTGAGCCTCTGAGGGGTGGATATGTAGGTCATACTGAACAACTTTTAGTATGAGGCCAACCCAGAAATCGCGGAAAAAAACAGCTGTTCTATAGAAAACATGGTCTCTGATTCACCGAAATGTACTTATGAGACGGTTTTTTTTGGAGAGTCAGAGATTCCACCCTGTATATATATGTAACGTCATCCAGTTTTTAATAACGGGTCCAATCCGAACCCTTGCATGGTTTATTATGTTTGCACAATCGATCTTGCAGTTGTCCTGATAGGATCGAAATAAGTCAGCTACCTTATTCAATAGTGCAAGTTGAATGAAGTTACAAGTTACAACCCAATAGCTGCGCTTAATGTGATATACTGTAGGTATCTAATAAGATAGGTGCGAATGTTAGGCCGACCACCAATGCAAATTCGCGAAGGTCTTATAGATAGGTAATAATTATTCTAAATTCACCATCCCAGTTAACACTATAGGTATTTAATTAATTACCTACTTACACTTGACGTTCTATAAAGTAAGTCGAACTTCTTTACATGCACTCCAATTTAGGATAGGATATCCGTGATAGTTAGTATTTTTATAGACAATTCGCACACTTTCTCTATCAATCAAGGTGCACAATTATCTGTCAGCGAATTTAAGTGGGCTGAAATTGATTCAGGCCCGCCCATTCAACAATAACAAAGGAGATGTCATTGAATATGGGCTAAACGTCTAGTGGAGTGACAGCTGGCCCGGAGCACCCTGGTCAGTGTGCCATGCGTGAGCAATCTCCGGCTAGGGAACGCTGTGCCTTACCGTTCGATGTAGCCTCACCATTTCGCCATCATCCGTGACAGATGAATGTTGCAATTATACCTTTTAAATAACAGTGTTGCAGAGCACGATTATACTAAGGTGTGTACATATACTCAATTAAACGTATACCTACGTATATTTAATTCTTATCGGTTCAGCACAATTTATAAATGCAGGGAATTTAACTTTTTAATGGTTTTCTGGCGTGTTTAAAACTGCGCCCTCAAGAAACAATGTCTAGACTTCATAATTCAGGGTAAAGCCGTCAACGCGCGCTGTCCTTTAATTAAACCGTGTATCAACGCGGCCCAATGAAGCACGACGCGCCAATAAATTCTTATTCCGGCCCTAAAGCACCATGTGTTATTGCAATGTGTCCACAGTGCGTTTATTTGTGGAACCAATTTAAATAAACTTGTTGACGGTTACGAGAGCCCGCCAGGGTTTACTCTGAAGCTCGGTCGTCCGGTCCGGTCCACAGTAAATTGCCTGCAGCATTTGCTTGGGGACGCGATACTCGCACAATTTAATTTAAAATATAATTGGAATCGAAAACAATGACACGACAATCATTCTTTACCAGTTAACAATTTAGAAACTGTCCGACCTGGCAAATATAATTGGCGATCGAGACACGCCGTGTGATTGCGATTTCTAAGTCAGATTACTTCCTGCTCCTCCAGTTGAGAAGTTGCTTGATGCAGTTCGCTGACGTGCTTATTTTTAGTAAGTCTCGTTTAAAGTTACATTTCCGTTGTATAGGTATGTGAATTGTGTCATTTCCGTTTTACCGTTACCTACATGAGCAATTCTTAAATTACAAATTGGATTTTTGATTGCTTCCTCTTTCTGCTAAGCTCATCCTTAGTGCAACTGCAGCACAGTTATTTTATGCAGAATCGGACTCAGAATTGGAATGAACACGTCGAATACTTATAACTGACACAGACGAAGCCTAAATCGGTTTGTTTGTGATTGATTGTCAGTACGTATAACAAAAATAGCTGAAACCTAGGTAGGTTTGTAAATAGTTTATGTCGGATCGAGCGCGTTTTCCGTGTGGCTTCACTTGCTAACGTCAAGCCCTGACACTACACTAGCCAAACATCTAGTTAGATAATGTGCGATGAGTTTTGACACCACATGAGTGGGTTAAACCAAATTAAACGTTCAATGGGATCGCAAAGACAGAACTGATGATAACTTTTTTATTCGCTGGTTAAACGTGCATGAGAACAAAGTTACTTTCGTAGGTATTGTATTAGTTGTGGCGTTCTTAGCAAACTGTTCGCATCCCACGATAAGTACAGTTATCCTTGCAGTTTTATTTTTTATTGCCCAGGTTTATGAGTTGCAGGCCTTATCTTTGGCCGAGATATCGCACTCAGGATGAGCCTTAATTTTACAAGAGCTTTTCTGGGTTAAAGATGTCTTTTGATATTTAAATTTTAAAACGTAAGCCGGTTTTTAATTACCATAATACATTAAGTATATGATGATCTACTTGCCCATTTGTAAACACCTGCTGATATTATCAGCCCTTTATCACCACTCATAATTCCCTTCCCCTTCCTTCCAGATCATCTGCAAGAAAGTACTTAATCACAAAAGTTTTAATTTCCTTACATTGTCTTCTAAAATATCCTTCTACATACCTATATATAGCGACATATGTTATGCTTATATTACCACGAATCTTGGAACATCAAATCGCTGCAACGATTAGACGTTCACGAGTCTTTAATCCGCTCTTTGACCCAACGAACAATACTGTTTCTGCATCCATTAACCCAGTTCATGGCTGTAACAAGCAGCACTTTATTTTCAACAGCCACGGCACGCTAAGCACTAATGATGGATTACCGGAATATTAAATCTTTACCTTGTTCGCAGCCATCATCACCCTGGCAAGTTTGTAGATCGTGTAAACGAGGCATTGGTGGGGCATGTTAACAGCGATTAAGTACGGAGCGCAGTTTGATTATACTTTGGTGATAGGTATTTAATGTATTTTTAATACTCATGCTTTATCATAATTAATAAGAACATTTTCATAATTGTTTCGAATAGAAAGACTAGTAGTTTTATTTGTCAGTATGTTCATTTACGTAGGTAATAGTAGCCCTTGATCGCGTTAGATGGAGGGACATAGTTTTTGGTCAATCTCACGATCCTCAGTCATGAGGGAACGACGAAGAAGAACCTAAATATAATTCTGTTTATGAAATAACCTCGAATAAAATGAAGATGAAATTACGTAAAAGTCCATTTTTCTGACATGGGCATAACAATTAAGAAAAGTAAACACAGTGGTTATCTATATAGGTAATATCCATAGGGGTAAGCTCCTTACTGCACCTGTTTAGGTTTAGACCCATGTATATACAATTACAAAATGTAGACGATACCAACGAAGAGGCAGTTGAGTATAGTATTTACGTATCCCGATGGGTAATATTCGTAGAAGGAGATTTAGGGCTCGTATGATAGCACCGTTACGACGATAGACCTACACACTATATAAGGCAGACCCTCTATGGCGGCGCAACGGAGATATTGCGACGAGCACCATAAAAGTATACTCTAGCCTACTAGGAAACGATTGCTTCTATTCACAATATGTCACTTATCACAAGTGACTCACACGGGCGGCAATCACTCTTGCTATTATAAAGCAATTAAGATGTGCCTAACATTCGCTACCTGGTTACTCCTTCCACGTAGAAGTCGTTGAACTGATGACCCCATACAAATTTTAAATCTACTTTTAACGCCAAACTACGCTAGACTACCTACTGGAAAGTTTCATACATATTCGTTCAGTAGATTTTGCGATAAAGGGAATTAAAGTACCTAATCGGCACAAACCTCACACTTTATACCTCTAAACCTGGGCTTGTTTTCAAGTTTATGTATTTTACATTAATATTCCTGGCTGGACCATCAGTGGCAATGCCCACATAGGACCCTTATAGACAGTTCCCTCTGTAGGACTGTTTTGATTCGAAACAGAATGAAAACAAAACAGACAAATATTTATATTATTCTTATTTGAATAAATCGTTTAAAAATGACCGCTAATGTAGTAAACATTAGCGGTCATTAAATTATTTCGATCACTTTAACTTTACGTAAAAGGCACGCCCACTTACGTCCGCTTATTTTTGTAGGCAAATACCTAAAATAACCGCACATCTACACATAACAATAAAGTCGATATCACAAGTCCGTTTCATTGATATCGGTCAGAACTTTCATAGGTGACAAAAGTTAAGGCTTCGTCACACAGGCGCGTTTTCCAGGCGGGGCGTGACCGGGGCGCGCCGCTTTTACATATAGAACACTCACGCTCCGCTCACACCCCGTCCGAAAAACGCGCCTGTGTGACGAAGCCTTTATCATCCAAAACTTATTATCATTATAAGTTAGTTGCTTTTGGATGAAAACATGTTTACCTGAGCTAAAACTGATGAAATATAGATGAAATAAAGGTGGGACACGCACTTCAAATCTGTCGATCGACACTTTTTTTACTCACAAAAGATTCTTCACTCACTTGCCCCAAATACCCCGTACCGTACCCCGACAAGTAGGTATCAGCGCTGAATCAAATCGACCTTGACTTTGTCTCGAGATAATCTTCAAACCCAAACGCAAAGTCACGCACATCAAACTTTTCACGGCTGTCGACGGTGTGCCAAATCTAATAAACGCAAGTGCCCGCCATTGTAATCCATTTTGAGATTATTGTGTCAGTTCAGCATCTTGATAACGAATGATAACTTTATTGAAGTCTGCAAACTGGCAGCGGTTAACAGTTTTTTTCTTCTAGGTACTTTTACTACTTAATGATACATTTTTTGCTTATTAGTATTTAATAAAATATCTGGGTGACATATAAAAACTCGAAAATGCGCGTTTTCCCAGAGATAAGACCTAGCTAGATCGATTTTTCGCCCCCGAAAACCCCCATATAGCAAATTTCATCGAAATCGTTAGAGCCGTTTCCGAGATCCCCGAAATATATATGTCGGCGACGGATGGTCCCGATGGCGGTGGGCGCGTGGGGATAGTACCTAGATGTATTACTTCACAGCCAAAATAGTAGGTATGCTACCAACGCATGAAATAAACATTCAGACTCGTTACCCATACTAGTGCCTACTATATTTTAGTACTAAATTATCAAAACGACCAATCACTATTCCAAAATTATTTGAATCAAAATAAAAAGATCACATGAAACCGTTCAAATCTTTATTTTACAAAAGTAAGCTTCTAATGGCACATAAGAAACCAAAATAACACTTGGAATAAAACACTTAGCTAAACGGTTAAACACCGTGAGATTCTATAAGCTTTCAGAATAATCCTTCAGGTGTAAGCCTTCAGGAACGTAGCGAATTAGGCACGAGCTTGGCTAACGTCCGATCTCTAGCGCGGTCCGATCAAGAAGAAGGAAGCCAGTTCCAGCGGCGGAGCCAACCGCTCCCGCCTCCAAATTCAAGTTGGTAAACCTGCCTGACCAGTCTACCAACATAACGACAAAAATGCCTGCTCGTGCCTACGTTCACTCAAGATACGCCTCTTGACGTTCCAAAGCCTTCTACCTGTCATTTTCGTTCGACAATACACCAATAGATGGCGTTATACTCTCTGCGCAACTTTATTATTTAGTTACAAGCAAATAATACATAGCCAAACATTGACTAACTATGAACTGTAATGCTGCAATACGTCTTTCTGGTGTCTCGCTCCGACACGGCCGTCCTGCGCTACACACGTCCTCGTGTGTGGGTGTACGCATTTGATACTGAAACAAAACATACAGCACAGTATGTCATCGCTCGGTCATTCCTGACCAACAATTTGGGTCTCACTCAAATTACTATTAAAATCAAACTTTGTCATCAATCAAACCAGAAAAAATAATTGTTCAAAATTACTTTAACAATCCTCAATTCTCTAGTCAAAAATAGTCCATCGAGCAACGACTAAATAAAAATAATCATCAGTAATCATCGCCGCTATCTAACGGATACACTCCAATAATCATCGCCTCCATCTGGCGGATACTCTCAAATTTATGTAAAAACAGAACAATCCCAAACATCAAAAACACAAATCACAACAGCTCTAATTCATTGCTCGACAGTATCACTACTACTGTCGTCAATATCAATTTACGGGGAAATTATCTGGCATTAAAAAAAAAATTGGTCATATGTGATCTAAATGTTTGTAAGACATCTTAAAATAAATAACATTCTGAATTGATAGTTCCAATTTTACTCATATGAACACAGTACATAAACGGGAATTCATTTTTAACAAAACAACACCAGTCCTTCGGTGCATTGCCAGTCCTTCGGCAGATACCAGACCCTCGTCAGAAGTAACCATCTCAGCCGCGTAAGTGCTACTCCTCGCAAAGAGTATTCTGCACATAAAAAGCAGACCACGTGCACCTCTTACATGCTCCGGCACTTCTGATGCGGTCACTAAACAATACCCAGTCCATCGGGCATACTTTCAGTCCATCGAAAGCAAAACAGTATTGCCCAGTCCATCGGGCGTGCCTTCAGTCCATCGAAAGCAAAACAGTAGTGCCCAGTCCATCGGGCGTAATTACAGTCCTACGAAAGTACAAGCTTTCAGTCCGTCGAAAGCAAAACAATGTTAACAGTGAATTCCAAAAAAAAAAGAATTTAAAAACAGGTCTTTAAATCATGTTACTCAGAACCATTGGTACGATCAGCGTCAACTGATCAACTGAAACTGAACATTACTGATCAAAATCAAACTCGCTCAAGACTTCTATGCAGAAGTAAAACATCTCAAAATAATCCCAACGAAATGGGAACTGCTCACCAGCTTAATAAAGTATGATGCACGCGACCAAGTCAAAGGTGGTGGTGGTGAGGTCCAACCCAAGCACGGAGGCTGATTCTTTCCGCTTGCCGTTGCCGTTGCTGCGGCAGATTGCGAGAGACACGATGTGGTTCAACATAGCTGGCTGTTACTGAAATCATCATTTGCACGGTATCAGGTTTATCATGAATGCAGGCTACACTCAAAAGGTTTATGAAATGCAAGGTAGCAGACACAAAAAAAACATGTTTCCAATGTATACGGGACTTCAAAAATCTCAGAATAAAATTTAAACTTCAATGAGTGCGTTTTATTTAATTCCATGAACAAACAAACACGTGTTCCAAAAATAAGTAACACGGTAAATGGGCCAATACGAAAAGTGACAGCTTATTAGTTACGTTCGACTGTTATGCTTCGCCATTACACTCAAAATAAAATTCACTAATAAACAATTAGAACGAAACCTGTCCTTTTATTTCCAAATCTCCAGCACAGAAGATACTGCACAGCCGCCTCTGTATCACGGGCGCAATGGCGTCCGCAAGCTCGCTCGGCTCCGGCTGCAGGACACTGTAACATTAATTTTCATATGCGTAGCTCATGTTTCCATAGTATACACGATTTGTGATCTATCACGGCATTACGAGCAATAATTTGTCGCAATTTTATTAATTACTAAACATTACAGGGTAAAGATTACATAATGCTTGCACTGGCAAATCAGCAGGATCAATTTCTAACGGTGCATTGTATTTTTATGAAAAAAAATATTTTTTGAGGGTAGATGCACAAGTGAGCGATGAAATAATATCACGTCGCGACAGCCAATATTTGATTTTAATTAACAATATGGATTTCACATCAAAATAACTTAAGATCACTTAGATTTCAACGGATTTTAAAAATTAATTGTATTTTCAAATCAATTATTGAGGGTAGATTCACAAGTGAGCGATGAAATAATATCACGTCGCGACAGCCAATATTTGATTTTAATTAACAATATGGATTTCACATCAAAATAACTTAAGATCACTTAGATTTCAACGGATTTTAAAAATTAATTGTAATTTCAAATCAATTATTGAGGGTAGATTCACAAGTGAGCGATGAAATAATATCACGTCGTGATAGCTAATACTTGGTTTTAATTAACAGTATGGATTTCAAATCAAAATAACTCGAAATCGCCTCGATCTAAATGGATTACAAGAATTAATTGTAAAGAAACGCGGCGATACCAGAGATGACGTCACGTAACGACCGCTATGCTCGACTGCCTCAATCATAATTCACAATTTCACAATAATTCTCACCAAATAACAATGAATTACACTCACCATTCAATCAAGGTTAGACACGTGAGCTTACCATTACAAAGTGTCCAGATTATGGAATGTAGGTCACCAGAAATACACCACGCTCCCAGGTGGCTGTGTAAGCAATACATGAAACTCCGCATCTATCCCACTTGCTGATGTCGGCGACGGATGGTCCCGATGGCGGTGGGCGCGTGGGGATAGTACCTAGATGTATTACTTCACAGCCAAAATAGTAGGTATGCTACCAACGCATGAAATAAACATTCAGACTCGTTACCCATACTAGTGCCTACTATATTTTAGTACTAAATTATCAAAACGACCAATCACTATTCCAAAATTATTTGAATCAAAATAAAAAGATCACATGAAACCGTTCAAATCTTTATTTTACAAAAGTAAGCTTCTAATGGCACATAAGAAACCAAAATAACACTTGGAATAAAACACTTAGCTAAACGGTTAAACACCGTGAGATTCTATAAGCTTTCAGAATAATCCTTCAGGTGTAAGCCTTCAGGAACGTAGCGAATTAGGCACGAGCTTGGCTAACGTCCGATCTCTAGCGCGGTCCGATCAAGAAGAAGGAAGCCAGTTCCAGCGGCGGAGCCAACCGCTCCCGCCTCCAAATTCAAGTTGGTAAACCTGCCTGACCAGTCTACCAACATAACGACAAAAATGCCTGCTCGTGCCTACGTTCACTCAAGATACGCCTCTTGACGTTCCAAAGCCTTCTACCTGTCATTTTCGTTCGACAATACACCAATAGATGGCGTTATACTCTCTGCGCAACTTTATTATTTAGTTACAAGCAAATAATACATAGCCAAACATTGCTAATCGATTTGATACAGGCGTCTAACTATGAACTGTAATGCTGCAATACGTCTTTCTGGTGTCTCGCTCCGACATATATATATATATCAGGGATGTTGCGGATGCAGATTTTTTGACATCCGCGGATGCGGATGCGGATATTTAAAGGCTCACATCCGCGGATGCGGATGCGGATGCGGATGTCAAGATTAGGTACTTAGAAAACGTCAAATATTAAATTTTTAGTATTTTTTTTTATTTAAAAAAAAACGAAACGTTTAGTATTTGACGTATTTGAGCAAGAATATATAGGTGCGTTATATTTAATAAACAGTAACTTGGTCGACTTTTCTGGTTCTAGACGATTTCGTTATAGGTAATGACGAAATTACCTAGCACTTACGCCGCCGCTAAGACGTTCCTGTACCGACTAGTTCAACATCCGCATCCGCATAAGCTCCGCATCGATTTTATGCGGATGCGGATGTTGAAAATAATGCGGAAGTTCCGCGGTTGCGGATGCGGATGCGGATGTTCGCAACATCCCTGAGAGATATATATATAAATAAATAAATATATAAATAAACAAGAATTTCTCGTTTAAAGGTATTAGATAGATATAGATATTAAGTAGACGTTTTTCAATATTACATATAGAGTGTATCACATATTTTACGAGCAACTTTTACATACATATCTACTTATATATCTACGTTACGATACGCTAAGTCCATGAAAAATAGAACATAAGCACGCAGACAATTTACAAGTTAGTAGCGGAACATTACATTTAATTTTCCGCTCATATTTATCAAAACATGATCATCATCATGATCATGATCATTTGATCAAAACATGTTTTTTAATCTCTTATTAATAATGGGGATCAAAACAAAATAAATATCGTTGCTGATTTGTTGAAAGCTTATCTATCTGGATAAATCACGATTTGCTAGCGTAAAGTCCGAGGATTTTAAATGAAAAAAAAAGCCTTCGTGTCCGTGTCACATAATTAAAGAAAACTAGTGAAAGCATAAAAAAAGAGATTTCTAATTCATGAGTATGCAAAACAATAATTATTATCAATGTGAATTAAACTGATGTAGAAATTATTGGGTGTCAATTGGAAAATGATTCATTAAGCGGAACTCGGGTTTCGTCCGTTTAAAATCGTTGGTGATTATTCAAGTGCGTAAATCGCATGCATATTCATACACACCTATCAACTGCTTGCCAATTTCCTTATGGATGGCCGCATACCACTGTGTTATCAACAGTCATTTAAATACTTTGTTATTAAACAGTTTTACACATTTTTCACCAGCTTCCGAGTTTTTAATTTATTCCGCTTGATGGTACCATCATTAATAACTATTAGCTGGTATTTCCTGATAGGTGGCCAAGAAGGAATGTACAGCTTTCACAAACTATTATACACACTGATTTATATTTAAATATCGAAATTACAGTTATGACACCTTTTAAATGTTTGTGCGTTAGTACCATTTAACGTTTTAAGCAAAAGTGCAATATACATATGTATAAGAAGATAATGTTGTTTACCAGAGATGTGAAAAATACTTTATAAAAGGAAGTATTTGTATTTAAATACAAAATACAAATACTTCCTTGATATACTATTTCAAATGCAAAATACAAAATAGTTTTTGAATTTGTATTTAAAATACAAAATACGAAATAGGTATTTTCAAAATACTTTTTAAAAATACAAATACTTTGCGATAAAAGGTACTCTGAATAGTGAATACCTAGTCTGAATTAAAAAGTATTACTCAGAATATCCGAATTGAAAACACTCTTTATTCTTTGAAAACAGTGTGTCAATCAGTCCTCTATCTAAAGTGCAAATTTCTAGTTGTTTGCTCATATTAACCGGAAGGATGATGGTTTATAACGGACAAATTTTAAAAGCATTAATTTAGATTTGTAATGTTTTACAGCTAGTATTATGCTTCTCGTTAGTGTGATAAAAACGTCGTCGTGATAAAAGTATTTTGTATTTTGAAAATAGAAAATAGGTCCCAAAAACTATTTCAAATAAAATACAAAATAGTTTTTTTCAAAAGGTATTTAAATACAAAATACAAAATAGGTATTTTGCATTTTGTATTTGCATTTTAAATACAAGTATTTCAAATAAGTCACATCTCTGTTGTTTACAAGACAATTTCATAACTTATACACGAAGAAAATCTATAATATTCGTTAAATCCTGCCTACCGTAAAGTTTTTAATCCATTATTTATATTACGATTTCCTGGAAGTCGACATATTTTAATTACATGAAATTAAATGAGTATGAAATCCTGTTCCGTCTCAATTATACGGACCTGCAATTAAATTGCTCGTAGAAAAATAATAATAAGCAACTGTACGTCAGTGCTTAGCGTCGTTAATTCTACCTATTGATCCACCGATTAATCGTCCCATATATTTGTGAGACTTTGTCATTGTCTAATAAATCGTAATTCCTTTTCCGCTTGTTTCCGGTCTGATTAATTATTTAGTTTTTTTTAAGTCTTATTGATGAGGTCTTACCGCATCGATTAGCTGAAGATAAGAATACAATGAACCCACCCACCCACTTTTACCACCTTTTACTTTTTTGAATAGTATAGCAAAATTTTGCGTTTTTCCTACTCAGGATCACGAGCTCATTTTCATGTAGGTAGAAAATCCTACCTTTATACATAGTTAAATAAAGTGCAATAGAAGTTTATTTGCATTTAACACCTAAAGTCTATTTTAAAATGACATTTCATAGTATGAACATCCTGTGTCATTTCATACTATGAAATGTCATTTTAGTCTACCGAATAAAAAAATAGACTACGAACATCCCTCTGTTTGTTTGTTGTCATCGAGCTCTCATTGTTAGGGTTCCGTACCTCAAAAGGAAAAAACGGAACCCTAATAGGATCACTCGTCTGTCTGTCTGTCTGTCTGTCTGTCCGTCCGTCCGTCTGTCACAGCCTATTTTCTCCGAAACTACTGGACCAATTAAGTTGAAATTTGGTACACATATGTAAGTTTGTGACCCAAAGATGGTCGTGTAACGTAAATAAATGAATTTTAAATATGGAGGCCAGTTTTGGGGGGTAAATGAGAAAATTAAAAAATAAAGTTTTTCTAACTATATCGTGTTACATATCAAATGAAAGGGCTCATTGTAAGAACCTCAAATATATTTTTTTTATAATTTTAAAATAAATAGTTTAGCGGTTATTCAAGAAAATAGGCAAAAAATTACCATTCCCCCCCCCCCCTTATCTCCGAAACTACTGGGTCTAAAATTTTGAAAAAAATACACAAAATAGTTATTTACCTATAGATGACAGGAAAACCTATTAGAAATGTGCAGTCAAGCGTGAGTCGTACTTAATTACTTAGTCTTTGACCCTATCCCTACGGGTTTTTTTTTATGTTTTCTCCGAAACTACTGGACCAATTAAGGTGAAAATTGGTACACATATGCAAGTTTGTGACTCAAAGACGGCCATGTAACGCAAACAAATGAATTTTAAACATGGGAGCCACTTTTGGGGTGTAAATGGGAAACTTAAAAAATTAAGTTTTTCAAACTGTATCTTGTTACAATTCAAATGAAAGAGCTCATTGTGAGTAACTCAAAAATGGGGGAAATGCCTCCGGCGCGCCTCACTCTAAATTTTATATCTGCATACATCTAGCAACTATATCAAGTTTGGTGTCTTTTTCGTGTAATTCGAGAATTCATTTCTAAGGAATTCATTTCTGTGACTAAATTTTCACTCACCCATACAAAAAATACGAGAAATTCATAATTCATAAAAAATCTTTACACTTTTTTTTTACGAAACTCTACAGAATTAAAAGTATGGGGATTTGCTCTAGAAAAAAGAAATACCTGTGAATAGCCCAGTTATCCTACTATATATAATAGTAAACTTATCAAACATTTTTCTTTTATAACCCTCTTAAATAACCCTCTTAAAAAAATGTTTTGTGTCTCACGGCGTACCTGCATTGTAAGAGCGGTAAGCAGCTTTTAGGATTTTTAAGTATGTTTAGATGATTTCTGATAAGTTGTTATGCTTCTGTACGGCTACCATCAGTTTGGCACTGACATAAACGCCATCGAGAACGTAATTTACTTTCTATGCTTCTCGCTCGTACTCGCATATTAGTGCGAACGAGATGTATTATAGAAAGTAAATTACGTTCTGGATAGCGTATATGTCAGTTTTGACACTGTCAGTTACTCATGGTACGGGCTCTGGTTGTAGATAACATTAATAAATTACTTCTGGACTTGATATATATACACATACAATTTAATTATTTTTTTAAGAAGCAGAAATGTCTGCGACCGATGCTATTATGCTCAGAATAAATTAAAAATTGGAAAAAATACTGTCTTGGGTGACACTTGAACTCCAGACGCCGTGAGTTCAAGTCTCACCCAAGAGAGTAATTTTTCCACTTTTAAATTCATATAAATAAAGATGTTGGGAACACTTTCGCCAGTAGAGTTATTATTATACGCAGATGATATGGTGCTGCTGTGTCCATCAATCAGTGCGCTAGTGAAACTTCTCAAGTTGTGTGAAGATTATGCGGTCGCTCATGGTCTGAGGTACAACACAAGTAAGAGCGAGCTGTTAGTTTTTAAAGCAGGTAACAAGGCTTTTGACGAACTACCACCTGTCAGCTTGTGTGGTGCCGCTCTTAAAAGGGTGACACGTTTCAAGTATCTTGGACACTGGGTGACTGACAACTTACTGGATGATGTCGATATAGAGAGGGAGCGCAGGGCATTGGCGGTGCGTTGTAATATGTTGTCCCGCAGGTTTGCGCGGTGTAATGGGAATGTCAAAATAACGCTATTTAAAGCATTTTGCCAGACCTTTTACGCGTGCAGCCTGTGGACAAATTATACTAAAAGAGCCTTTAATGCCCTGCGCGTCCAGTACAACAATGGGTTCAGGATGCTGTTGGGACTGCCTCGTTTTTGCAGCGCGTCAGGTATGTTCGCGGAGGCGCGCACTGACTGCTTCGGTGCGATCATACGCAATAGAACGGCCTCCCTGATGCGTCGCGTGCGTGACAGTTCCAACAGCCTCGTGCGCCTAGTGCTAGAATCGCCTGCTTGCGCCTTCTGGAAACACTGGGACGATGTACATATGGGGTCCAGAGGCGTAGTTTATAATTTATTATAGGTAATTTAGTATAAGTCTCACTAACATAAGATTAAGGGAATGTACACTAACACTATGGACATGGTCCGAAATAAAATATATTGAATTGAATTGAATTGAATTATAATTGTGATAAAATTAACATATTTAGTTCTTAGGATAAGTCTGACAAAAAATGCACATAGGTCCGTGCAAATGTGCAGTCAAGCGGGAGTTGGACTTAATGGACGGAACCCTTAGAACGCGAGTCCGACTCGCACTTGGCCGGTTTTTTCCTATTAGGCCTAGTTTTATAACATAAAATATACGTATTAACTATTGGTTTCCTGTTACAGCAACGCTATTGGGCTCGGAGTGCGTCGTAGCGGAGCAGTGCACCCTGAAGGTGGCTTACAGTGCTTGTTTGGAAGGCGTATGCCGCTGCACCGACGGTCATCTGCAGTTCAGGAAGCACACATGTCTCTCTCGTAAGTAATTCTTGACTTTAAATTAAGAGATTATAATAGTATGGTATTTATTATAACATATCGTATTTATTATTATGAGCGGTTACGTCCAAAGTGTTTTAGAAAACTCACGAGCCGCTTGCAACCCAGTACAAAGTCTGCATGTGAAATTAAGATACAAACAAAATGTATTTTTAGAGTCTAAAGAAGCAAAAAATAACGTATGCGCATAAATTGAGCCCAACTTTATTGTTCAGCAATAAACTGTCTGCATTTTCCCGAGCCCGATTACCAACATCGCTAACCCGCTCGTATTGTCCGAGCCAGTAAGCGTAACAATAGCAAGGCATTATCCTCACAACTCCTCACTCCGATACACACCGGTAACACATCATTTACTTTCGATTTCGTTCGGTCGTCTAGCAACTCATGCCGAATTGACCAAGTCACGGAGAGTTACTGGACTGCGACGAACCAAGATAAGTCGCCGTGTAATTCTATAAATCGGGAAGATGTGTGTCGTCACGGGGGACACGGAGGGTTCGTGGCGATGCGAGTTTTGATATCGCTTTGTGGTCTTATTTAAATTTATTATTTTCTCTTATGTCAAAGATCGCATAATATAACATTTTCTTGGCTATGAGTATGAGTGGAGTATGAGTCCACTAAGTTTAAGATGATTATTGTGAAAGTAAATAAACATTTTTAATTTTTTAATTTTAATTTTTTTTATGAGTCTTAGAGAATAAGTACTCTAAAATCGCGACAAAATTATCTAAATTGTAAATAAAAATATTGGAATTGCACTTCCAAATGGTGTGTCTGTATTGAACTAATGATCAATGTGAATTACTACATATTTTTAAATAGGACACCTGACAGCAATTATGAGATTTATTCTTTTAAAAGTTGATAGTTAGTATAAGTAGAACCTGTAAAAAGGCTTTCTTCACTTATTCTATATATTTTCCAATATATAGTGGAAGTAGTTTTAATAGAGCATCATTTCCGTGTGCGAAGCTAGTCTGTGAGAAAACGAGGTAATTGTTCTTCGGACTGGCGGCGACTTCATGTGAACCTCTCTTATTACGGCCAATAACGCCACCATTATAATCTTATTGTGAGAAATATACCACTTATAGCATAGTCTTTCTAAATGCCTTAAATAACCAAGTTTGCCCACATACTGCGAAAAACAGTGTTGGCAGATGGTAATTCCATAAACTACAGGTAGCAAAAGAAAGGACTGTCATTAACATCTACAAACATCAAAATTACAACGTAAAGTAGTGAAAGCATACCTACCTATTAAAAAACAGTGTTGGCCGAAACGTTAATGCAATTGAAAATGTTGGCCATTAACCATTATAAATTGAACTGTAAACTGTAATCGTCCGTTACGGTTTAAGGTTCAATTTATAATGGTTAATGGCCAACATTTTCAATTGCATTAACGTTTCGGACAACACTGTTAAAAAAGGCTCAACGTAGGAATTACGAATAATTCCATCTATAGATTGCCGTAGTAACAATCCAAACCGCAATGACTTTCAATGTGATACAATAATAGGAGTATTCACAATCATCAAACTGAAGATTGGATTAACATATTGTTTCCAGCTCGAAGTCGAAACTCTTAATTTGCATATTAATTGTAATTATATTACGAACTAGTTCTGAAAAATCATTGCTGTACTTAGTTCTGAAGCACCGCATTGTAATCACACCACAACATCTTCTGATTGTCTAATTCAAATGGAATAAGTAGGCGAGTAGATACTGTCCCAGATAAATCTTCCTATTATCTAGTCAACATTTTGATATTTGAATGACCACAGGCGATGACTAGGTATCTGGGTCGTCAACATATCTGAACAAAGTCCATACAAAAAAGCAGTCGGAACACCAACCATGGTGCGTGCCTTACTGTTTCTGATTACCATATAATGGACTATCAAATTACCATTTGTAAATTTACATTCACAACACTTAATCAAATTGGCGTCGTTTTATTATTATAGTACATATTTGCATTGTAAAACAACCGCCGTTCGGAAAACTTGCATCATTTACATACGCAAGCAGATACATACCCTCCCGCGTTAGGTCATCGGTACGATATCGTATGGTGATTTACTTGGTCTATTGGGAGAATATTCCTTTGTTACTTGCTCTGCTGAATTAAGTCTTGGTTAATTAACCACAATATATTATTACTTATACTTGCTTGCTCACTTTATTCTTACTGTAAATGAAATCAAACATGCAAATGAATAAGAAAAAACACAACACGTGTTTCGCCCTTACGAGGTACCCGCATTTTGTAGGTATCTACTGTTCTATTAGATACCTTTATATTAAAAAATATATTGGTACCCATGTTCTGGCAAACAAGTCATGATAGTAATAGTAGAAAAGAAACTATATGTATAATATTTACTATCTTCTTACCTCATCATGTTGTCATCTATAAAAATCGAACCATAACCAAAGTACGAGGCGTGTCTGATGCATCTTGAATAAACGAGAGTGGGATTTTGCTAAACTATTGTGTTGTGTACGCACTAGACATAAGAAAGAGGCAGTATGATTATTTTTAGTTATTAACCAAAGCCAAACAATAGCTTGCGACGAGCTGCAACTAAAATTCTTCATTCTAGGTTTTTTTCTGAGAAACCGTTAACTTTCAAATTCCAAAGGCAAAACTATGACTTATTGCACTGTAACTTTTTTGCACTGTATAGACGATAACACTTGACATAATGATGCTACACAAACAGCTGTTTACAACTGTACATCGGCTATTAGAACGTTAGCAGAGCGTCGCGTATGGTCAGCATCAGGAAAATTGCTATCAACAACCGATCATTAAGAGTATTAAGACCAGCACGTTCCATGCATTACTGTAAATAAATACAACCATTTCTAGAATATACGTTTGCGAAGGACTCCCATTAATATATGAGTAAGATTATGTACTAATTATTGTATTATTATCTCGCTTTCAGCTGCACCACCCGGACATGTCTGCTACAGTAACGAACACTGTCGGCTATGGGACAGAGAAAGTCATTGTGAATTTGTCATACCCAATCTCTTTGGCAGATGCTCCTGCAATGCATTTTACCGATTAACCGGCGATAAATGTGTGGCACAAAAACCGACCTTGGTCACAGAAGCGGTTGTTGCTGAACAAGAAACCGTGTTAGTGGACGCCAACGGAACCATATTAGAAAATACTCTTAACCATAAATCGCCCACGGCATCCGCATTTGTAAATTCTGGGTCCGTAGATTCTTTACGACCAGCAAACACATTTACAGATTCGTCAGAAGATGTCAAGCCCAGTAATTTACCAATGTTCACGAACAAAAACGAAATACTAAGCACACAAGAAGATAGTCCGCTAATGCAAGCTGTTATGAAAGTTCCCGAGCCAACTAAAAAACTGCCGGTGTCAAACCGCAAAGATGGAGAACCTAATGAAACCGTTGGTATCGATGAGTTGACTGCCAATTTGCATGCAAACGATCAGCCGATCTATAGAGTTGTGACGCAACCGTCCTTAGATAAGAAAAGTAACAAAAAAACCGGAACATCTAAAGACCAGCAGAAATACAAAACGGGACATCAGAAGAAATCATCTTTGAAAGGTAACTTGCTTTTTATAATAATTAACATTATAAACAAACAGTATGATTTCAATTCTAATGAGTAGCCTAACCTAACGTTATATTTGCAATTTCTAGATAAACACCGTATCCGAGCAGATTCCGTAGCTGATATCGGGCCGGCCTCTCTTGGAATGCCTTGTTTAACCGACTCACAGTGCCATCTCGTTGATCCTTATACGCGCTGTCTCAACAAACGCTGTGACTGTGCGTATCGGACTAATTCCACTTCGGCGTGCTCAGCGAGAAACAGAGGATGCTTGCCGGGGACATTCCAGGTTAGTTAACCTTTTTAATTTTATACTTAATTATTGACGTTTATAATTTTTTTAAAGCTATTAATTTTGCAATCTATTATTTCAGTGCCGTTCTACTGGGGCGTGCATCAGTTGGTACTTTGTCTGTGATGGCCGAAAAGATTGTCCCGACGGATCCGATGAAACTTGTCAAGGTACCGGTAAAGGTTGGTAGTTAATGCACATTATCTTTTTGCACTTCTAATCCTTCTCCATTTTAACTGTCTCTTTCTTATTTATTAATATAAATGTTTAATAGTTAGCAAATATACATAGTTTGTACACTTGATACATACTCGTACCTACTTTTAAGATCTAGATCTTCAAATGTAGCTCAAAGTCGATGTAGTCGCGTGCCTGTCCTCTTCATCGTTACCATTAGCGCCAGCAATGCTTAGGTATTTATATCAGGCTATTTGGTATAATTCCCTCGTTATAGTCTAATTTAAACATACTCTGTCTTATAGGAAACGGGTTGCGAACTGGTTTAGTAGTAATTCTCGTCATATACCTACATAGGTAATGGTCGCTCAACGGCGCTGGTTGGTGTCTACACGACATTGCTGTCAGTATCGCGACTTCGCATTAATGTACCCGTTTAATAATCTAGAGTGGTTAAATTACTTTATCAACGGTAATAACATCGCCTCTCATTGCCGTGTTAGAAATTCTAAATGGCTTAATCTGAAGTAAAATCGTCGTTAACTTGGTTTTTAGATCCCATGCCATACTTTGTATCATCTATAACTATAGTCATAACATAAACTCAAATAGTGCTAATAAACTTAAGTAGTGAACATATAAAATAAAAAGTTACTATTAATTACGATCATTAAAAAAATTCCTCATATTGATGTCGATGGAAGAGTCGATATCTTACTAAGCCCGAGCCCAAGCAAAAGTGCATATTTTTGATCCTGTCAAACCGGGGTTTGATCATGCGACTCTTGCGCCATATGAAGCATCGATCTATCAACATAATATGAACATACCTTTCAAGCTGTCACATGGTCCATTTAATTTGCAGATGGTACTGGCGAGCGGTGTCCCATGCACGCGTTCCGTTGCGGCGGCGTAGGGTCTCAATGCGTGTCGCGGGCGGCGCGGTGCGACGGCACACCTCAGTGCCCCGGAGGAGAGGACGAAAGGAATTGTCGGGCTACAAGGAGAAAAGGGTAAGTGTGTGATAGTTAGCACCGACCTTTTATAAAAGATATTAAAACGGAAATTTTCAAAATAGGTACGTACTTTGGGTTGGCAATCATTCAAATGATAGTTTACTGCTGTAAAAATGTCACGTTTTAAAGAGCGTTTTATTACATTGAAAGCCATATCCTAATATTTATTAAAATAAATAAACCATGAGGCATTCTTTAACAGACAATCTAAAGGAATACGCAAGATTAAGGTTAGATTTTACTATCGGTCGAGAACCTGAACCTACACCATGCAACTAAACTAATATAGGTATATACATATGTACCCCCTATGTATACCCTATCTTTCGCAAATAAATAACTTATGACTTACCTACTAATGTAAAACAGACGACACTCAAATTGATACCTACTCAAAGGCGTCAGCGTTAACGATGCCCTCTTTCGCACAGGTATATATCGTATAGAGCCATAAAACTGTAGAAAAACTGGTTTTGATCATAGTTTAAATAGTGAAGAGATAAATATAAACAGCCCTTACTCATATTAATTTCAGGTGTCCTCGCCATACGTTCCGCTGTGGCTCCGGGGAGTGCTTGCCCGAGTACGAATTCTGCAACGCCATAGTGTCTTGCAAGGATGGCTCGGACGAGCCTAAACACCTCTGCAATGAACAATCACGGTACGTACTTACCTCCTTCAATGTTTACATTACACCACTTTGAGGCTTATTCTGATTGTAATAACAGGTTACGAATTTGATCTGGATTTGTTTTTGATCATTCCCATAACAAATTAATAAACTGTTATTACTTATTACAATAGGAATAAGCCTCGTCATTCTTATTCGGAACATGTTTTGCGATGGCCACGATCACAGACTTTACTGCGGCTGCATGGCTGCAGCAGCGCCGCGTCAACGATGCCGGAGCTTATTTGACTAATTTAACACTTTCAGTGCCAAATGCCCCATTTCCTATACAAAATAAACACAGCTTGCATGTTCTTGTCAGTGAATGTAGTAACAGTGGCGTAAAGTATACAAGTCTAAACGTTTGCGCAAGTGAAAAAATCTTGTTAACATTGTTTACAAGATTTATCCGTTTTATCTCACACAAGATGTTCAGTGAAGAAGTGAATTGAATTTCGGGTGGACGGAAGATTTAGTTAAATTAAATCTTTCACGGTGTTCCGTTTGCACAACAACCCTAGAAAGACTGAAAAAGAAGTGCACCCATTTCCTTATAATTTTTTTGTCCTAATAAAAATTTATTTTGTTTTTCAGATGGCGGGCCGCGGACTTCTGCCCACTTCGTTGCGGGAACGGGCGCTGCAGGAGCACGGCTGTGGCCTGCTCGGGCCGAGACGGATGTGGTGACAACAGCGACGAAATTGCTTGTACCGTCTGTAGTAAGTTGCACTTTCTATAAAGCAATTTGTTAGTTCACTCACTTTTCGTGTTTCTTCCTTGGCTTCACCCATGTCATCCATTGCTCGTTGAGGGCCTGCGATGTAATACCAACCAGAGTTTTATCCACCCCTTCATAGCGAATAACCTATGTAAAGCTAGCCTGTTTTAACGGGACAGTTTTGCTAGGCACGTCGCGCGTTTGTTTTTGCGTTGCTCATTAATGTATTAGGGAAATCAATTTAAAACTTTGCCGGTCGAATCGTCAGCTAACCCCTAAACCCCGGCCCAGGGTACTAATTAGTGAAAAAAAATAAACAAACTTTCATGCTTTTACCGTGTGGCCTATGGAAGCAACAGATATTAGATATAATGTACAATTGTACCTACATTATAATTATGTTCACGATTGTTTTTCGCTTCTCTACTTACCGTAACAATTAAAGCGCAAATTCACTCCCAGCGTGAGATCGAAAGAGGCAACAAAAAAAACAAAAGCAAGCTACAATAGAAGCAATTTCTAGTTCCATTTTGAATAAGTTCGTTGCCCATGAAAATTGACCTTGTAGAAAAAGCCAGTCCAGCTGATTAAATATTTGTCCGCTATGAAGACATGTGGCGCACATTAGGACAATTTGCTACGATATGTGGTCCCGTTACTTGTACAATGCATGCAAATGATGCCACATGTGAGTCTATAAACGGAATACCAATAGGGTGACGGCCGTTTATACGTATGTTGAATGAATCGCAACACCTACATGTAACATTCTGTCATTTCATGTTGTTATTACAATTTTACTTCTGTAACCGAATCTGAATTATTAGCTAATAACTATTGTTATGTAGGTACGTAAAATTAGAACTGATAACCTTTTTCCTTTTTTTCCTCAGGATGTCCAGCGCCACAAGATAAACCTTGAATTAGAGTGTAGCTCAACGAATCATTCTAGTGAACATTCTTGGCTGTCGGATCTCAACTTATAGTGCATTTATTATTCGTCGAGTGAGATCGTTCTGTCTCTTAGCATACACGCGATATCCGAGGCTGCTCAAATGGGAACACACTGCCTTAAAATATAATGAGTTCTATGTATTCATTCTTAGCATTTTAACTTCTGCCTATAAATAAGGCAAGTGACAAACGGAACAAGAACCTTATAAAACATTGAGAGAGTAAAGTAGAGGACTTGTTTCATGAGTACGCTATCTATGTACCTATCTATAGAAAAGTGGTTCTTAACCAGTACCTATATAGTCTTCGGACCACTGATGCGGTCTCTGTAAGGACCAGACATGGTCCGCGAATCATAAATTGCATAACCTTTTGTTGATTTTATTTGTCACAGGTATTTTATATTTAAACCGAAACGTTGTCGAGTGGTCGCTTATCACTGAAAGGTTGATGTAGTAGGAGATAGTATGCCATACGGCAAGTATTTGTTGCCTTTTCTCTGCCTGTATTTGAAGCACTTGTCCTGTGTAACTTGCCCCTTCACCTGACCCTATTTCTGGACTGCGAATTCTAACTTCTTACAAAATATAAGACGTAGGACAAGCTTTCCTATGTCAAAGTCTTTTTGAAAATGATAAAAATGTAATAGACTTGCAGGACATTTTCATTACACATGTATGGGGTAAGACCTAAAATATGTATACAATTAAGAAATAACGAATTTGAATAATTTATTGTGTAATTACACTAGCGAGCAATATTCTAAGTATAGGCAGTGGCACGATAATAATAGAAATAAATAATAATAGTACGTTTAACTAGGTCATACTCAATAAGACTGAGGAGTAATACTCTGGCTATTAACGTGTTTAGAATAAATATTACCACTGCACTGTAAATATTAGTACTTCGTAGGCCTGCGCTCATTCACAGTTTATAATAGTATAGATATACCTACACACTATTAAATAGTAGAATGTAATGTGCACAAGAAGAGATTTTTATTCACTTATAAATTTTCGTTATTAATTGTAACTGTCATATGACGAAATAGGTAGCGTTCTTCTTTGACTTCAATTAGCATACTTTTCTAAAAATTATACTTTAAGTTTAGTGTTCAAAAATGTTTGAATTGAGAAAAATATTTGACGAAACATTATCAAAAAAAACCAATGTTGCCATAAGTGTGATGTACTATCAAACTTATGTATAAATATATCCCAAAATTAACGTATATTGTCAACCCCCATCCAGCTCGCTATATTCTACATATTAATTATGTGTTCGAGGACAACCAGACCTTGCCTTTATGCACCTTACTAGTATTCAAATCATAAATGTATAATTATACCTACTTAGTTGTATGCAAGTAAATATATAAGTACGTGTTAATTCTTATAAAATACTATGCTAACTATTCCCTTGGTTGCTAATAAATTGAACGTTCCATAAGAATTAAAAGATGAACCCTAAAGTGAAATAACATTGTCAAAAATGTCGTAATGTTATGGGCAAAAGCTACCAAGGGTTATTGTCAGTGTGAGTCATACGAAGTCGATTTATTTTTAAATGTTACTTTGTATTTATAAATATAAGTTGGTTCACTTAGCAAAGTAAAACTATGGGCTCTTTGGAACTATGTCACAGTACAGTCATATATTGTACTTAGGTATACTATGTAATTTATTAAAAAAATTGTGAGATTTTTGAGATATCTCCTGTCAATTTGACAAGATTCTATGACATGCCCACAGTTGCATTTGGTTAAGTGTCCATATATTTAAGTTAATTATAATTAATTATGGCTCAGTAATATTTATGTTCAGAATAAAGATTACCCGTAGTATTATAAAACTGGTTGTAATATAGCGTGTTTAATGTGTGTGAATGTGATATTTATTAAATTACGATAAATTATTATTTTGCTGTTTTTGTCTGTACGTATTTGATCTTTATCCAATCCAAATAGGTAACTAACTAATAAGGTTCCATTTTCGATGAACACATTTACTTTCAGCGACCCGCTAGACTGTCTGTTGGTACTCGTAGGCGCTTTGCGCTACATACGGGTTTTCTCATGTTATCGGCTACCAAATGTGTGTTAAGAAGGCTTTCCTGCTCAGTTTTGCAGGATGCTGCGTGCTACGGTAAATGAGACATATCATTTGTAAGTTACAATCGCGACATCAAAGCAACATCTATTTATCAAGGAGAATGAATGTGACATCGCAAATTTCCTGCTGGATGCAGCATACTGCAGAGGCAAGGCAATGTTTTCGCAACCGGAATAAAACCTTAATTTTATTAGTAATTGCGCGATGAGGGCGACATGGCCAACATTGCTAACGAGAGTCAATATAAATACTCGACGCCCGAAGGATGATGATTTTCATAACCAAGGGCAATCAATTTATGAATTTTGCGTCTAACTTAATTTTTTAAATCCTTTAATAGAAAACTGAGGGCAATCTTACAGATTGACCAAGGCCAAAACCAAGCAAACCTTGTTGGTATGTTATGACATCGCTCAAGCAAGAACAATAGTTTGTCCCAATCACACAAATATGCCCTTATCTACAAGGATTCGAATCCACGACCACTGCTTATCTTCATAGACACGCTAGGGTGAAATGGCCATTATAAGCTTAATAACATTGTTGGTATTCCAATTTCGTACGAAAATTTAAAATTCAGGTTTCCGAACCCAAGGATAGCGTAAATACTAGAAGAACTAGAATTGGAGGATATAACCATACGGAGACGCCTTGTCTGTAATTTTCTGTACAAAATAGTCTGCCGATTTTTGCGGAGAGGGGCACGTCAAATGTATACGTAACGTAAAATAGCCATGTCAGATAAACGTCAGTCCATACATTGTGTATGACCATTGGCCGCCTATTTTTCGACAGATGGGAACACCTGTTAATGGCTACTCCGTTTGGTTATATCCTCTGAGACTAGAACCGACTTAATTAAGATTAAAATATGTAAAGCAACTGCGCATGCGTCAGAAAATAAAGATGGCACCCAGCCTCCGGACCTACGAGTAACGTAGAACGTGGACCGTCGAGAACACTGCTGACATCGATAACCAACATAAAACGTGCTATAACCATGTGACTTGCGAAACACAAGTCTACAAGATTGAGATAAAATAACACACAGGTGAGTTCACTTTTGAATAAGTACCTATATATATTATATTAAGATTAATGATATACGTACTAAACAGCATATATGTGTTTACATATAGGTACGTATCACGCACCGGTAGGTATAAATAATGTTTTTACAAATGTACACGAGTTTTTTTAGCAATTTACTAACAAAATTCATTTAATTTTTACACGCTTGTCTAAGTACGTAGAATATGGCGAACTTGTAAATAGTAAATACTGTATTTATACCAAGTAATGTAACCTATATTGCGCAAAATAAAACCAATATCAATTTCATAAATTATTTTAACTTATCGAATGATCAAGTGGTCATCCAGGATATTTATTGTTTACGAATTTTTCTTGACTGCCTGTAAACACACACTGAATAGGATTGTTGATATGATACGATTCAACATGCATTATTTTCTTTTAACGTCAGTAGTCGGTATCTCGTTAGTTTAAATGGAAAATAATAGCAACAAGGGACTACTCATCGTTTGCTTGAGGATATCAAAATGGTTATTAGCAACCGTTCAAAGGTTAGTCTATAAGATTTAATTTAAGAGCCCATCAATGTGCTCACTAGCGCCACTGGTAAATAAGTAATTGTGATTATTTACATTTAACGATAGATATTTATAAAAGGGGGACGCTATGTACTGTATTTTGTATTTAAGTGCCTTTTGAATACATTACTTATATCTAATAGTTTTTACGTTGCTGGATTGGACTAGTACTAGCACCAAAAAGAAAATAATGAGTACCTATAGTTTTTTTGTTCTTATTATTGACAAATTTGATTTGACCAATTATAATTTTAGTTTGTATTTGTTGGTCTAGCTACTGGAGAGAAATAAGTGGACTGTAAAACTTATGCAAAAATATATTAAAAACTACCAATTGACCGTTACAATAAATCAGAGCGCGGCGCGTACAGTCTATCGCGAGCGGGACGGGCGCGAGCCGTCGTGTTTCGTGTGTCGCGGTTGGTGAGATAATGGCGTACGCGGTGCGCGGGGCGCGGTGCGCGGGCGCGGCCGCGGATGGACGACCGGTTCTGCTCCGAGCGTCCAGGACTCATGAAGATGCGCTGGTGCTATCAGCACCATATACTCCCGGCGTTGAAGACCCATTGTCTTCAAGACTGTAGATCGGAAGAGGGCATATTGTATTAAAGGCTCGACGTATGATTCCCTTCTTTGTCTTGATGTCTGCTACTCTGGCGACTCCATCTTTCCCAGGTAGCACGTTGACGATACGGCCCATCAACCACATGAGAGGCGGTTGGTTGTTCTCCTTCACTACCACCATGGTTCCAACTTCAAGCTTTCCTCTTGAATGGCGCCATTTCGTTCTCTGCTGAAGGTTGAAGATATATTCGTTTGAGAAACGATTCCAAAAGTGCTGTTTGAGAACTTCTATGCGATGGAACCTTTGGAGACTTGAGATGTTCTGGCTGGAGACTTGACGATGTGGCACAGACGTGAGAGATCTCCCAATAAGGAAGTGAGACGGAGTAAGGGGTGTTAGGTCAGAGGGGTCGTCGGAAAGGGGGGTAAGAGGTCGTGAATTTAAAATTGCTTCGACCTGACTGAGGCATGTTGAAACCTCTTCAAAGGTTAGATGCGTAAGGCCCAACACTCTACGTAAATGATGCTTGACCGACTTTACAGCGGACTCCCATAAGCCGCCAAAATGAGGAGTGTACGCGGGAATAAAAGAGAAGTTAATACCTTCAGTGGCCCTATCCTTAGCTAAATCTTGATTCAGCACGTTAGCGAGCTCGTTGGCAGCGCCAACAAAGGTAGTACCATTGTCCGAGAATATGGTTCTCGGCTTCCCTCGACGAGCTATAAACCGATCGAGCGCTGCAATAAAAGCTTCTTTAGTAAGGTCAGAGACAAGCTCCAAATGAAGTGCCCGTGTCGCTAAGCAAACGAAAATACAAATATAAGCTTTCACGAGCTTGCAGCCTCTACCCTTGCGATCGGCTATCAAAATGGGTCCTGCGTAATCAGTGCCTGTTTCGATAAATGGAAATTCAAGATGTAACCGCTCCTTTGGTAAGTTTCCCATTACAGGTTGAATTGTTTCTGCTTTAAGCCTAATGCAGCGGATACATTGTCGAACAGTATGCTTTACTAAGTTAAGACCCCCAAGAGGCCAGTAGGTTTGACGTAAGATTGACATAAGTAACTGAGGACCTGCATGGAGGGCGCGGAGATGCAACATCCTAACTAAGAGCCTTATTATAGGTTGCTTACAACAAACAATTATAGGGTGCTTAACACCGTAATCGTAAAATGAATTACTAAGTCGACCGCCAACTCTGATAAGGCCAGAGTCGTAAAATGGGGACAAAGATTTAAGTCGACTTTGTTTTGATAACTCCTTTCCAAATTTCAGCAATTCATAATCTTCAGGAAAGGCAGTTTGCTGAGACATGCGAAGGATCAGAGTAGATGCAGCAGATAATTCAGATGCACTAAGGTAACCATGTTTTTTATTACTAGCATTTCGACAGTTGTACGTGAATCTATTTATGTAGGCAATTACCCGCTGTATCTTTGCATAATCTGAGCGATTATTTATCAAGGTTTGAATGGCATTGGTGTCATCTGAATTTGATGAAGTAATGACGAATGATTTATGAGTTATAATCTCTGGTAATGTGGTTTCACCTTCAGAACCAGGTGCAGTCGGCCAATGTGAAGGATCTGACGCTAAAAAAGGCGGCCCTGACCACCATAAAGACGCTGTTTGTATAAGATCCGCATCAAGACCCCGAGACACGAGATCAGCTGAATTTTCCTTAGAAGGAACGTAACGCCAACATTCCGGTTGAAAGCTATCTTGTATCTCGGAGATACGGTTTTTTACGAATGGCCTTAGAAGAGCCGGAGATGATTTTAACCAACCAAGGACAATCATGGAGTCGCACCAAAATATGCAACGTTCTGGTTTCATAGTCAGTGACTCCAGGACCTTCGTACACAGTCTTGCTCCCAACAATGCTGCACAAAGTTCAAGGCGAGGGATGGTCGTGGCCTTGATGGGTGCGATTTTGCTTTTAGAGGCCAGAAGACGCACACACACAGAGCCATCCCCGGCCACGGAGCGGACATAAAGGCACGCTCCATATGCTTTTTCTGACGCATCAGTAAAAGTGTGGAACTCAATTGAAGCAGATGATTCACATGATATCCATCTTGGTATCTTTACATTATTTAGGTTAGGAAGTGATTTCGCAAAATTGTTCCATGATGCAAGTAAGCTGCCTGTAAGAGGCTGATCCCAATCAATTTTGTCCACCCACAACCTTTGCATTAAAATTTTAGCTTCTACAATGCAAGGTGTAACTAAACCAATAGGGTCAAATACCTGTGCTATGGCTGATAATATAGTGCGTTTGGTGACTACGGAAGGAACTGTAATGTTTATTTGAAAAGTTAAAGTATCTTGAGTACAATGCCAGTTAATGCCAAGTGTCTTTGACAATTCTTTTTCGCTTAAGTTAACCGTATGATTAAGAGAAGGTTCATTATTGATTTGCTTCAAAACTTGTTCACTATTGGATTGCCACTTTCTAAGATTGAATTTTGCTGAGCGAAGAGTGTCTGTGACCTTTTGACACAGAGACACGGTATCAGCAATTGAATGTGACCCTGACAGGAAGTCATCTACGTAAAAGTCTTTAGATATTGCATCTTGAGTTTGCTTGTCTGAAGATTCCTGCGCCAATTGGAGAAGACAGCGTGTGCTAAGATAAGGAGCCGACGCTGTACCATAAGTCACAGTATTAAGTGTGTAAATTTTTATGGGTTGCGAGGGGTTAGATCGCCAAAGAATCTTTTGAAGATACCGTTGATCCTCGTCAACAAGGATTTGTCGGTACATTTTCTCTATGTCCGCAGACACTACATACCTATGTTGCCGGAATCTAAGTAGGATAGAGAATAAATCATCTTGAATTCTAGGACCTACTAACTGGATGTCGTTTAGGGACTTTCCAGACGTGGTGACAGCAGACGCGTCAAAGACCGCCCGCAGCTTGGTAGTTGTGCTAGATTCCCTCAAAATTCCATGGTGTGGTAGAAAGTATGATGGTCGCGAAGGGTCATGAAAACTTTCGCTCATGTGACCTAAGGTTTCATATTCAGTCATAAACTCACTGTACCGCTCTCTAAATAAAGGGTCCCTATCAAACTTTCGCTCTAAGGAAAGGAACCTGCGTCTAGCCAGTTCGAAAGAGCTTCCCAATACGTCTGGTGACTCCTTCAACGGCAAAGTGACTACAAAGCGTCCCTCTTCATCGCGTTTTGTTGTAGTGGTAAAGGTTTGTTCACATGTATTTTCGTCTACAGTGAGATTATGTTTTGAAGGTATTGTGTCAAGCTCCCAAAATGGAGTAAGATCTATGCCCGTTTGCTGGTCATTAAGAAAGAAACAAACAGGATTATGACGTTTATTAAGACTTGGCTGACACAAAGCGCCTACGACAAGCCAGCCAAGTTTTGTTTCCGCAAGGAGTGGATTTTGTTTTCCAAGATCTACACGCCCCGAACCAAGTACAGCCCAAAAGATTTGAGCACCGACAAGAAGACTAATTGAAGACGGTTCATAATAAGAGGGGTCAGCTAAACAAAGTCCTGAAGGTATTGGTATTTCATTAACGTCTAAAAATTGATCAGGAATGGGTTGTGTGACTTTTGGCAATATGTAACAATCAATGTCTGTCTTAAAAGTTCCATCACGAGACTCCATATGAAGAGAGCAAGCCTGTACACTTTTCGACTGTTGATCGTTTAGACCAGAAGTATTACAAATAATAGGACGTGTTGGTAATGATAGCTTATTAGTCAAACTCTGCGAAATGTAATTTGCTGTGCTGCAATTATCTAGCATGATTCTCACTGTGTGCAACTGACCCTTGCTGTCACTGACCTTCACCAGAGCTGTGGAAAGAAATACATGTGGCGATACGTTACCCACGACGTGATTGTTTGCCGACAATGCTACATGTTCTGCCGGAGCATTTGTGTCGTTATGCTTGTGCAACAACGTATTGTGCCTGACCTTGCAATATTTACAATGACTAAGACTGCATTTCGACTCATGATGTCCCGGGCGCAGGCAGTTAAGACACACTTTATACTCCTTGGCCTTATTCCAACGTTCGTCAATCGGCAAGGCTCTGAAGGTGTCACAATTAAAGATATAGTGGGTCTTGTTACACAAAGGACAAGGTTTAATATGATTTTTTGCAGTATCATGTTGACTTGAAGAGGCTAGGAAACTTTTAGGCTTACTGACTGACGCCTCTGCCTTGGACTTATTGTTTTTGGATTCTTCTAATGTTTCAAGAAGATTACACCTGTTACTCAAAAATGTAAGAAAGTTGTCAAGTGAAGGAGGCTCTGACAATGAGTTCCTATGCTCCTCCCATTTTCTGCTGGTAATGTTGTCTAACTTGGAGGACATTATATGAATGACTAATGTGTCCCAATGATTAACTGGCTGATCAAGGGTAGCCAATGCTCTAAGATTTTTATTTGCGGTGTCAACTATTTGACGAAGACCTTGACAAGACTCCCGGTGAATCGGGTCTATGTTGAAAAGAGCTTGAACATGATTATTTACCAATAATTGTTTGTTGTCGTACCTATCGCATAGCAGTTTCCATGCTGCATTATAATTTTCTGCTCTGAAATCTAAGCTACGTATCACTATGGCCGCACTTCCGTGAAGAGAAGCACGAAGGTAGTGGAATTTATTGATATCATCTATGCTTTTCTCCGTATGAATTAATGAGACGTAAATATCTTTAAATTCCAACCAATTTTGACAGCCGCCGCTAAAATGTGGTAGGTTTATTTTTGGCAGACGTACGTTACTTTGTCTACATGATATGACAGTCGGGCACTCATCGGAACCTACCTCAGACCTGGCGCCAGCGTACTCCTTAGCCCGCTGACTACGATGTCGCTCCAACAACTCCCGTGCGGTCGCTAGCTCGTGGTAATAAGTCCCTTCAAACTGCTCTCGATCGGTATACAGCTCGCTGGGGTCCTCCACTAGCTGCTCCAACTCGCCCTGAAACGTGTCGTATGACTCATATAAGGCATCTATTTTATTTATGCGTAGGTCTAATTCGACCAATTGTGGTTCGCTTAATTGTTCACAAGATTTAGCTGTTGCTAAATAAGCAGTAAATTGCGTAAGCTTAGCTTTAACTGTACCACGTTTCTTAATTAATTCTTTGCAGCGTGCTTCTGTATTCATTATGCAGTGAAAAATTGAAAAGACAATAAGTGAAATGAAATTACTAAGTGCTCTAAGCAATATGTTACTCGTACCTAATTGAAAAAAATAGCAACACTATCCTCAACTTTGCTCGTAACTTTTCGCAGGCGCTTAAATTTTTATATGTGATGAGCTGATAATGAAATTGCTATTAAAAAATCGTAAGGATCTAAAACGCGTTTCTCGACCAACCCACTTTATATTTTGAAAAATAATTATGATTACAATTTTGATTTCTAATTAAATTACTTTGCAAAAATGACGAAAATAATGATGGAAGTTGAAAATAAAGCTTTGAAAGACTGAACAATATAACTTTAACATGCAACTATGAACTAAGATCGAAGCACTTTTAATGGTTTGTTTTGATTGTAATTTTAATGGAAAGATTTTAAAAGCTAATGTATTTTTTATAGGAATGCAAACTAAAATAAGGGAAATATTGGAATGATCTCACAGTTATGCTATCCGTAGTTGTAAGCCGGTAGGTAGTGAGCTCCAATCCTGGTGATTTTCCTGTCCGTGATTTTTATGATGTTTGCACTCGTTTTTCACCCGGTGTTGCTTATAGATCCAAGATAATGCTGTTCTGCAGGGGCCGTGCACTTTGAAGTTATGATGATCACGGCGAAGACCTCAGTTTTATTTATGTAGCAATCTCGAAGACAACTGAAGACGGGCGATTGTAGTTGTATGCTTCTCACGATGCGCTGCGACCTCCACTCGTAGTTCCGTCGTGATGAATCGCAGAACGACGGATGCGATATTAACGGTTTTATTTCAAATCGCGCTTGTAACGGTCCACTGTCATCTACTACGGCGTTTAAGGACCATATGTTGGTCTAGCTACTGGAGAGAAATAAGTGGACTGTAAAACTTATGCAAAAATATATTAAAAACTACCAATTGACCGTTACAATAAATCAGAGCGCGGCGCGTACAGTCTATCGCGAGCGGGACGGGCGCGAGCCGTCGTGTTTCGTGTGTCGCGGTTGGTGAGATAATGGCGTACGCGGTGCGCGGGGCGCGGTGCGCGGGCGCGGCCGCGGATGGACGACCGGTTCTGCTCCGAGCGTCCAGGACTCATGAAGATGCGCTGGTGCTATCAGCACCAGTATTTTCATTGAAATCTTTTTATAGCATACCTACATGTAAATCAATTTTTTAACTAGCAGATACGTCTGCGAGCGATATTCCAAATATCGCTTATATTCAAGGAAAAAATGGAAAATGTTACGCTTCCGGCAGGACTTGAACCCGCATCCTCCACAATCCGTGTTGCTCTTAACCAATTGAGTTACGGAAGCCTACCAGGACCTCGCAAATCTTTCCATTCCTTCCATTATGCATACACGCCTTTGGGGTGGCGTATATTGTGGAGGATGCGGGTTCAAGTCCTGCCGGAAGCGTAACTTTTTCCATTTTTTCCTTTAATATACAAAAATACCTACTTACATGTAGGTATTCCATCTACTTTATAACTCTTTGTTTAATGTGTGTGCTGTCTGTGTGAGTGTGTGTCAATGCCATGTACTTATGTCATGAAACGGAGATACCGGAGATACACATTTTAGGTTAAGTATATCGTACATAAAATATATCGTAAAATATAATACATCTAAAAGTGAGATTATGATTTTCAAAGCGGGGTCCAATTGTCCGTCTAGCGTTCCTCTTGTGTGTCTCAACGGAGCACCCTTGAAGCGGGTCCACAAGTTTAAATACGTGCTGACCATAGAATTAATATGACTAGAACAACTGTCAATCTTCAAAAGTGCGACCAAAAATGAAATGCAAGTGTGTGCGTAAATTGTCTATGTGAGATCAAAAATAGTGATGTCATGTTACAACATATTAATAATCTGTCGATGTCTGATTGCTTTATCGACTACTTTTTCAAATGTGTTATTTTAAACGTTAAAATTCTACGACATTATGACGTATAAATAACACTTGCACTGCGTGTGCTATCAAAATCGTTGCAGACTTATCTTAATGTAACTCTTACTGTGTTGGAAAGTGAAGTTTAAATTTACCGCTAAACATGAGCACCTTCAAAAAGGTATAACAATCGTTATTATTTGAAGTCGGTTATAAAAGCTAATATCTTAATGATGTCTTGTGAAGAAATAATTACATAGCTATTAATATACCGACAAGTTATCGATACTGTCATCTGAACATTTTGTCAAGCCCTAGCGTAAAGTAACAGTTTATGTTTTTACACAAAATATTTTAAATTATTGAGTAATATGATAAAATATTAGCACACAAAGGAAGAAAAACTTATAATCAACTGTATAAACCGGCTTCTTACACTTTTTATGCTGTTAATTTGACAAAATATCGTTAAGAAAATTTCGCTCGGAATATCATTATTCCTCTGAAATGAATATTTGCTAGGTTTATTTGGCCCCGTGACACTGAAATCCGGTACACTACAAGACACTATCTTCATTGTATTAGTTTATCAAATAGTTTTCTTCCGAATTTGTGTATATTTTTCAAATTGAAAATTACGGTGATACGCTCTTGGCCGTCCGCGGCCGTCGTCAAACTCAAAAATGGTCACGTTTTCTCATTTGTAGTCTGACTCTTTCGCACTCATGCGATGTTCATATACGTGATGGCTTCCCTTTCGCACACTTCAGCTGTCTGTCAAGCGCGAGCTCGACAATGACAGGTCTGTGGTGCTGACCGATGACTTGAGTGACGACTCTGATATTGAAAGGGAACGGAGAGCGTTGTCAGTTCGTGCCAATATGATAGCCCGCAGGTTTGCCAGCTGCTCGAAAAACGTGAAAGTCACACTGTTCCGTGCATATTGCACAACTTTCTACACATGCAGCCTGTGGGTTAAGTATACACAAAAGGCATACAACGCTCTCCGTGTTCAATACAATGACGCCTTTAGGGCGCTGCTGCGGCTGCCGCGGTTTTGCAGCGCCTCAGGCATGTTCGCGGAGGCGCGCGTAGATTGTTTTTACGCCACAATGCGTAAGAGGGCTTGGTCAGCAGCCCGCCGCGTACGCGCCAGCGGCAGCGCCCTACTAGCGGTCGTCGCTGACCGTGTTGACTCTCCATTTGTGAGGCACTGGTTGTCATTGCATGCACCAGTGTCTCAAAAATGGGATAAATAATAAGTATTGTTGGTTGATTTATTAGGAGACATGTGATTATACTTCGTGACATTATTTACTTTAATTATTATTATTTAAATTAATTGTTTAATTATATCTTAACTGTTATTATTTTTATTATTTTATTTTTGTGACATGTTTCCCTTAAATCAATTAATTATATTTTAGTAGGTAATATCTTAATGTATTCTGTATTTTTAATTTTTAATTTTAGTTGTAATTGAAATTTTTATGTTTCACAGCCTTTTGAGCCATGTTGCTTGACTAATAAAATATATTATTATTATTATATCGGTCTAAAATGTCATTCAATAGAACTTGCTAACTATGTAAACAAACCGCCATACTGAAATTGACACTGAATGTCAATTTACTAGTAACTTTTGTTTACATAGTTAGCAAGTTCTATTGAATGACACTTTACGAATCAATGATTTTAAAATAAATACATACTTACCTACATTTGTTTCAGAAGGAAACTGAAAAGATTCAAAATGAAGCAAATTAAAGTTGGAGTGTTATTCCTACTACCGAGTTGTTCTTTCGTCATTCTATTACTATACTATTGGCAACAGTCGCATTTAGGACTAGGTTCTCGCCAATCTCCGATGATTACTGCCCAGCCTCTAACCTCTACCGGACATCACAAAGTGGTGCCCTTGAAACATGTAAATCTTGACGAGTTGTATAAAGACAACAAAGAATCAGAAGAAAACTTTTTAAATGAATACAGAACAGGTAAGTCTCGTATCTACCTGTTAAATATATGTAGACTTGATTCAGAGAATCACCATCATGTTATAACCAGAATAAACTTAGTCAACATTATTTTCTATCCTTATATAATCTAGACATACTCGTACATCCATGATTTATTTGGTAGGTACTAATGTCTTATTTCATCTACTTTCAGTGTACTCTATAAATACGCCAGGGTGCCAAATTCCATTCAATATGATAAATTACAGGAAGCAAATCGAATATGAGAAAAAACATAAGCAGAAACGATCTGACTGCGGTAAACGAGCCGTTCATATAAAGAAAATTGACGGGGATCGCGTACGAGCGACGGTTAACCCATTGGTAGTGAAAAAATATCTAAGGAAAAGCGCTCGTTTTGATTGCTGTTACAGATTTCTACAGCCCCGCCCTGGTCACGAAAATACCAAAATTAAGTGAATACGCCTTGTCCAAATTATTTAATTATATTTAATTTATTATTTTAGATCTCAAATAACGTTTTTTTTTTTTACAGGTATACGCTATGTGTGAAATTTAGCTCCGGTGCCACGATTGTTCTTCAAACTGATTTCATAAACGTGAGATGCGTTGAATACGATGTGAGAAACAAGACACATCCGGTATATGATGATGTTCTCGCCTTCGCCAAGAAGATCAATACGACACACAACCAACAATATTGTAATAACAGCTACAATGTACTGATTTTGGGCATGGACTCTATGTCTTTGCCGCGGATGGTGCAGACGATGCCCAGAACTACGGATTACCTACACAAGAACTTTTGGTTTTGCTTCCGTGGCTATCATAAGGTGTTTATTAATAATATTTTTTTTACGTTCTTGTACTTCTCATAGTCATTAAAAGTAGGTATTATAACTTAATAAGTATTATAACATTTATAACCGATCAAAGGTTTTCCGTAAACAATTTGAACTTTAGTTAACGATAGCACCCTTAGCTAAAATCTCATATCCGAGGATCACGACTACCTACCATAAGTTCGCTCTATGATGAAGTGCTCTCCAGAGTGGCTTATTTCGGTAATTATTTGTATTTTCAGGTGGGTGATAATACGTTTCCCAACGTAATGGCAGCGTTGACTGGCCAGAGCATGCCAGTAATATCCTCAAAATGTCAAGATCAAATGGACCAGTGTAACAAAATGTTAATTTGGAGTAAATTCAAGGATATCGGATACGTCACAGCGTACGGTGAAGACTTCTTGCGTTTACCTGATACTTTCAGTAAGCGCTACGCGTTTCATAAACCTCCAACCGACCACTATATACGGCCATTATTTATCAAAGAAGAGAAGGAGTTGAATAATAAATCGCTAGTATGTACAGGAAAGATATCGGCTGGACAGCAACTTTTGGATTACGCTGCTGATTTTGTGACAACATACCGAAATGATCGCTTCTTTGGATTTTTTTGGATAAACTCATTCAGCCACAACACGAATAGTCGTCCTCAGGATGCAGACAGGCTACTGGAGAATTTCTTTAACAAAATAACGTATACTGGTATTCTTGAAAATACGTTCGTCATTTTTTACAGCGACCACGGCATTAGATTCGGACCACACCGTTTTGAATTAGAATCGTACTACGATGAGCGGTTGCCTTCCTTTTTTATGCGACCGCCGACAATGTTCAAAACCCAGCGATGGAAAGAATATAAGGCGCTTGCGGATAATCAATTTAAATTAGTGACTCCCTACGACCTGTTCAACACGTTAATTAATATAAACGAGTTGTCTAGATGCAAGGGTATCTCCGACGTGAGAGTTTCTCACGGCTGTCCGAATTGTCACAGTCTGTTCATGCCAGTTAAAACTTCACGAACATGCCGCGACGCTGCCATTCATGATAAATGGTGTAGTTGTCACCAATTGTATCCCCTAGATAATAACGACGTTCAAGGCATCAAGAGTGTGCTACTAGCGATCACTCATATCAAAATTTTAATTAAATCTATAAAAACAAAACATTGCTGGCAATGCCTGGACGTGTCGCTCAAAAACGTCATTAGAATACATTTCTATTACGATGGTAGTAAAGATAACATCTATTATGTAGTTGCGTTCACTACGATGCCAGGTAACATGTCTTATGAAGCTGTCGTGAAGAAATCGCAATTAATTGGACATCTGAGCGTTATATCGCCGTATAGAGGTCTAGGAACCTGCACAACAGACAGTCCAGAACTTGCAAAAGCGCGATTGTATTGTATATGCCAAAAAAATAAAAGTTGCACTTAATAATGGTGATATATATATATTTGACTTGTTGTAGAACCTTTTGACCATTGAAGTTATCTGTATTATTACTGCAGGACATAGCACTATAACGTCAATGCCTTATAAATCAATAAATAGCTAAATGAATTTTCTGAATAAATAGAAAAGAAATTAATTACACTTTTAGCACACGCTCGTACCTGACCTTATTGCTTTTAGGTTGTCTAAGTACGATTTAGGTCTACTAAATATACCTAGTCTGTCGCTTATGTGATTATTTTTTCGCTAAACTGTGATAATGACCAAGTGCGATGATTTATTTTTTATTGTAATATACGCATATGGCACCTAATATTAGTCTCATAATTTTTGTATCATTGCTTCAGTTCGCTTTCCCAAGTATACCTAATGCTGCAAAGTGAGTTAAGCAAGCCAAGTTGGCAGATATGATGATAGCCGCAGCAAATGTTATTTAAACGTCGTAATTTCATAAAAGTTTGACGTTTAAATTAACGCTTGCACAGTCTGGGCTATCAAAATCGCTGCCGACATAGCTTGGTCTAACTTTAGCGACCTCTGGTAAGTTAACATTGTGGGCCTGCCTAGAACTAAACTCCAGTGTTTGCAAAAAACTGTTCTTGAGAAGAGGATACGTTGCGCTAACTCTTGGGATCAAGTAACTATTATTAATATACCTAATACTTACTTACTATAATATAGTTCTGTTCCTGTAATAAAGATTATTACATTAAATCAATTGCAAGCCGTAAACCTTATTGCTAAGACGCAAGGTCCATTACTGAACAGTTAATAGTAAACAAGGGCTAATTATACGCTTTATGTAATACCAAAATTTTATTTGAAAAATTGTATCATTTAACAGGGATAATGAGATACATTTGGCTGTTCTATTTTTTTGGGGACATACTCGTACACTGTAGAAAACGCGATCATTCAATTGTCTATTGTTATTTATTATAAGGATTCGTTAGACCGCAAGTATTTATCCCTGATTGTGCCGGACCAAGCCTCATGGGCGTCGCCAGCGATGCACGAGCACGACGGACTATACTTGGACTAACATGAGCAGGGGTCGGACAAAAAGTGCGGATGACGTCAAACCACTTATAGGATGATTTCAAATAGTATTTTTGATTTTCATAAACAATTAAATCACTTATCATTTATCAACCTCTTTATTAAACGATATCGCCACTTGAAATGAGTAAGTACGTTTTTGACTGACACATTGTCAATCAGATGAACAATAAATTGACTTCGTTATTGTTTAGCTATTGTATTTTCACGATTATATTTAGCTAAAATTTATCTATAAAAGTATAATAACATCAAATTATCTTTTTTTATTTTTACTAATCTTACCTACTGTTCCCACTTTTGACTATTAAACCTATTTATCTGAGGATCCCACAGACTTGTTCTAAGTGTTCTAACTCATTTCAAATAATTATACCTTATGGTAACAAGTTTCGTGAAATTTATTTTATTCACTACATCACCCTACCACCTGTATTATTAATTCCATGGATTTATTTACGATTATTTTGTTACTTCATTAATACTACTTTGTTACTACATGTCACACGGAAGTTTAAATACAAACTCAAACATCATCCTGTGTGCAAGATTACGTCATTTTTACGTCATCCGCACTTTTTGTCCGACCCCTGAACATGAGTAACATGACATTGACAAGACTGACGGAATTTTATGAAACTAACCCCTAACAGCCCAATATTTATAGATGGTAATAAAACTAATAAATTACTTTAGTCCGAGTAAAGCGAACACCCCAGGCAAAGCGAATTCGGGCTCCCAATCCTAAACTATTCGACTTTGTCGCACCATGCGCCTATATGATGTTCAGGATCCTTCGCTCTATGAACGGCAAGCGTCACAGGGAGCGGTTGCTGTGAGCGTCGTCGGTGACAAGTCAAAATGTATCTTTTTTTACGTTTTGTTCAAAATTGCAGCAACTATTAAACATTGGAGGCTAGTGTTGTTTTAAATTAAAAGATTTTTAAATAAAGACTTATTATTGATACTTTTTTCATTTCTTCCTCGTTAAATTTTTCTGTTATGTCAAGTCAAAGGTAAAGGTGTTCACTATGCCCGGACTTCCCCTACCATGAACATAATACAGAGTAAAATGGTATAAACATGGTAAATGGGTGGTAAAACTAGCATATTAAGATTACTTTTGGAATTTACGTGAGAATAGTTATAAAACTTTTACTTACATTCCGATAAAAAAATACAAGTGTAGGCAGTGCTAAATCGTAAAGTCGTAAAATATTTAAATTTCTTTTCAAATGAGTTGATTAAATAGAACATAAATTCAACGTTTATTCAAAAGTAGTAACAACACGCTGAAAATGTTATATAGCACCACAGTGAAGTAATATTCTATTACTAAAATAAATTACATTGTACATGTACAGGTACCTTTAACCTTATACCTTTAACTTTTACCTTTTACCTTTAACTTCTCAGTACATAATAAGTTAATAATTTACAATTACTCTATAGAAAACCATAATATATGCCGCAACGGGTATAGGTACTAGAATAAATTTATTGTATGTATGTGTATATCTCACACCTAGTTTTTTTATTTCTTTGATAACAACTTATATTGGAAGTTGATCAAAAAATTAAACACTGACACTTCCTTTCCACTGAGGCGTTGATGAGGGGAGATGAGAGAAGACGTGCCAGAATCAAACAATAGCATTCTTTGTAACTAACTTTTGCCCGCGACTTCGTCTGCGTGGAATTAGTAATTTGGGTAGTTCCTTTTTAAACGCCCTCGATAAGTGTAAAGGCAATTTCAATTTGAGCGTAATACTAACATCGATTGTCAGGCGATGCTTTAATTATCTCACTTTCGGGGTGGAAGTGAGATAATTTCCACCCTCTTAAGGGATGATTTTCAGGATAACAACTACCCTATGTCCTTCCCCAGGGCTCAAACTATCTCTATAATAAATTTCAACCAAACCATGCACCAGCGCCGGCGCGCGGGCGGTGCTACACCGCGCGGGCGGAACTGTTCCTATCGACAAAGTTTGTTATGCAGTTATTGTTCATTCCCCATTCAAAATTCCACCCCCATAAGGGATGAATTCTGGGATAAAAACTATCCTATGTCCTTTCTCGGGACTCAAACAATCTCTATACCAAATTTCAACTAAATCGGTTCAGCGGTTTAAGAGTGAAGAGGTAACAGACAGACAGACAGACTTCCTTTTATAATATTAGTACCTATAGATTTGTAATCCACATTTCTTCTCCGCTCCGCTGGGTTACAATGCTATTGGTTGATTCCCACTAGTGTTGAGTCGCTCACTCGTGAGGCACCTCATTTGTACCACTCATTTTGTTAATTTGTCGCAGTACTTCGTACCGCAAAAATGTCTTACTTCACTCCTCTATTCATTTTACTCATTTACTCGCGCGCATCACAAACACCTTTTGACACACAAATCATTCACACACTTCAAATTTCAAAAAAACTCTTATCCGTTCAAATTCACTCGCGAGTCTCGCGACCCTCAAAACTCATACACTCCTCACAACTCGCAACAGAGTCCCTGGATCGTGCGAGGCGCTAGGTGCTCGCCTGCTCGCCGACACTCAAAACTCAAATGTCTCAAATGAAGAAACGAGTAATGATCCACACTGTCAACTGCCGAACTACAAACCTTATTGCAACGACAAAAGGTCCACCGAGAAATGCGTTGAGTTTGTACCACACACCGCCTCTCTGTGACATGAACCCCTCAAAAATCCTTTCAAAATGAAACAATGAATTAGGAATACCCAAAGAGGGAGTGAGACCGACACGCAACGTACTTCAATATCGCTTCGCGTCACCACCGAAAATACGTTAACAATTAAACACGAAAGACAACAAGCGTAAGCGCTGCAAGCTTTCATACATCTTAAAAATATTGTCGCTGTTGGAATTAATGGAAAAGTTGACGCTGAAAATATGCTAGTACCTCACCTCATTTGAAGTAAGACATTGTAACACCTCATTTTAGAAAATGAGGTACTCATACAAACTCATTTTAAATTGATGTCCTACCCATCACTAATTCCCACACACGTCTTCTCTCATCTCCGACTCAGTGGAAAGGCAGTTTTAAGGTAATTACTATTAATTTTAAATTACAATCCTTATTACCCTTGGAGGATACAACTAAACGGAGTAGCCATTAACAGGCTTTCCCCTCTGTCGAAAATAGGCGGCCAACGGTCATACACAATGTATGGACTGACGTTTATCTGACATGGCTATTTTTACGTTACGCATACATTTGACGTTCCCCTCCCCCGCAAAAATCGGCAGACTGTATTGTACAGAAAATTACAGACATGGCGTCTCCGTTTGATTATATCCTCCAAGTTATTACCTAAACTAGCACTCTATATGCTCACACATACTTAAACATTTGACTTATTAAACCTGGATAAAATACATTTAAATGATTCATTAAAATGTAAAACAACACAAAATACAAAAAATCCTCATCTTTTCCTTTAATATAAAATTTGGAACACAAAATACATACATCGTTTTTAGGGTTCCGTACCTCAAAAGGAAAAAAAAGGAACTAAGTTGAAATTTGGCACACATGTGTAAGTTTGTGACCCAAAGATGAACGTGTACGTAAATAAATGAATTTTAAATATGGAGGCCATTTTTGGGGGGTAAATGAGAAAATTAAAAAATAAAGTTTTTCAAACTATATCGTGTTACATATCAAAATGAAAAAGCTCATTGTAAGGATTTCAAATATTTTTTTTTTATAATTTTAGGATTAATAGTTTAGTTCCCCCTTATCTCCGAAACTACTGGGTCTAAAGTTTTGAAAAAAATACACAAAATAGTTCTTTACCTATAGATGACAGGAAAACCTATTAGAAATGTGCATTCAAGCGTGAGTCGGACCCCTTACGAAACCCTTGGAACGCGAGTCCGACTCGCACTTGGCCGGTTCTATTTATAATTCGTCTCTTTGTATAATTGACTTTTTTAAATTATATTATTACACAATAGAAAAATCCTATTCTGTTAACTGGAAGATCACTCAATCAGATCATACGAAAACTTTTTTTACAACATTACAATACACTATACAGTAACATATACAATTAAGCAATACTTTATGTTATGTCATGGACATAAAAATATGTATCTATAGTAACTACGCAAATTCTACAAGTTAACAAATTATACCTGCTTGATCAGAATCAGAGATCTTTAAAAATTGTCATTCAGTATACCCATAGGTAGGTCCTTTGCTTTTTATCTACTTATATGTTACCTACCAATCGTTTTATTTACGCCAATGAACTCAAATGCGTATCTAACCCTGTAACTCTTAAATAATTAGTCACATATTTTCCTTTTTTTTTAACATTTAAAACATTTGTTTTCGAAACATTAATACTATAAATGTGTTTTCATTTCAAACTTGCAATTAATTACATATACTGGCAATGCTCACTAAGGTGTTACAATATTTCACAAATTAAAAGTGTCTGACCTTTTTTTTGTGGTACTAAAGAATGATACCTACGCACGCTAGTCACATATATGTATGCTAAGTGCGAAGTGCATCTTCGCCGCTAGGCAACAGCCGACACAGTCATAGTAACGCCCTAACAGCTACTAGTAAAACATAGGAAAACTTACATCATTCTCAGCACAACGGGTTTTCATTAGCCTTTAAGTCTGTAGATTACGCTAACACGCTCTTAGGCAAGAGAGGAGGTGTACGGGGAAACACGACGAACAGCGAAAGCTGGAATACCGAAAGGCCCCCGCCCACTATGTTTGGTAGCTGAAAACAAAAACTACATTTTGAATAGAAACCACAACCTAAGAGTTCTAGACTTCTGAATGTGCGGAGAGTTCTTACGGGTACACCGTTGAAAATTTAATCGCTGCGAAAATGCTTGTACATATGTTTGTTTTTCGCCGTATTACGAAGGAGTAAGGTGCAAAAGTGTAAACATATTTTTTACGTCGACTAACTATTGTTCAACTCAGCATGTCTAATGTGTAAGGACTTGTACAAACCTTTCGGTGCCAGGGGGGCTACCACGAACATAGAACGTCTATATCTCCATCTCTATCGCTCACGCTGTTTTAATGTGACAGGGTAAAAAAAATATTTCCGAAGTATGCAGTAGGTTCTCGTGAACCGATCTGTACTAAACTATAACTAAAACTAAAAGTAATTAATACTCACAATCAAATAATTATCTTCCTCTATAACACCATACAGGAACCAGAGACTTGACACAAAGAATGACATGAGGATCATAGGGAACGGGAGGCATTCTGTGCTCTTCACTTTTAACACATAGAACAGCTTGCTCATTGGAGCAGCTATTGCCAGCAGTGTGACGAGGCATGCAACTGTTCCTGAAATAAATATGTGGTAATTTAAATTACAACATTGTACTAAAATGCAGGGTGTGTTCCAAAGTAGAGGTTAGTTCTTTCAGTGTATATAGAGCAGACCTGCTAGCATGAGTTGCGTTATCGCGCGCGATTCCATAGATCTAGCGCGACTTCAAGTATGGACTCGCGCGTGAGAACGCAACTCATGCTAGACCGCCAGGAGTAATGAAACAGGATATAGTTTATCACATATCATACATCCGGTTTTGTGGATATTTTTTTTTCTTTGATAATTATTATTGATAATGTGTCCTATAGGGTAGGTGACATTATTAATGATATGATATCAGTTGATCCAGAATAAAAACAACAATTAAGCTTTTTTCTCCCTATACAATTTATGAAAGATGTAGTTTTGCATCTACAGATGTATCTGGCTAGATATTAAATTGTACAACTGACATATAATCATTTAACAAGACAACCAAAGAAGGATACTTGTGGCCAATATCTAATATCATATCTATTTAAATACCTCGTCTCAAGTGTTTGGTTTTATAACTATGAAGTGCCCAGCAAGTGCATTTGTATTCTCTTTGTTTATTAATTGTTGGTATTTGTTATACATATGTTACAATGTTCCCATTTGCAATTATTCATACTTGAGAAAACATTTTGCCATAGCATGTAGCTTAACTAATGTACCTTTATCCACATTTTTTAAAGAAAATTCATAACCCTTATTGTAAAGGCATTAGCTCCATTAGTGATGTGTTAATTATCGGTAAGAAGTATTTATTTAATTAGTCACACTTATTGTTGATTATAACCAACTAGAGTGTTACTAATATGTTGACATATTTCTTATAATAGATAACAGCTATGAATGTCATTGTAATTAAGTTTATTTAAAAATATATATACATTATAATTCATGTATTACTGGCTAAAAGTACAATGACATTTTATCCATTTATAAGTAAATATCTGGGCGACCGAGCTTTACTCGGAAAACATAAAAACTCAAAAACGCACGTTCTCCCAGAGACAAGACCTAGCTAGATCGATTTTTTTCTCCCAATAACCCCTATATAGCTAATTTCATTGAAATCGTTAGAGCTGTTTCTGACATGCCTGAAATATATATATAAATAAATAAATAAACAAGAATTGTCGACAAAGTCAAGTTGGAAATATATTCCCTCAGTCTTATAAAGGCTTAAAGCATGTTAGACATAGCAGTATTTAAAACAAAAGACTTAAGATTAAATGTGGCTTACCCAGCCGGCCGAGAAGAATTTCTTTATCCTCCTCAAATCTTAAATATCCTACAGACGAAACAAGCAGACCCATTGTAAAGACCATCTGCTTAAATGTAGTAGACTTCTTGTAGGTATACATATAGAACACAAGAGAATACAATGTCATGAGTGTTATTCCTATTATGTTCACTAGTATTATCTTACTATCATCTTTGGTGATCCCATACATGAGCCACAGGGCCGAGCTGAAAAGATAAAGTTAACAATGTTAAAATAATTATTCTACACTTGTACTGAAAATGCATGCTTTCATAGACTAATTTTATTCGACGTATTTGACCGTATTTATTTCTCAGACGAGCCATATGTTTGTTCCGCAACATGCTCAAAAAACAACTCCCTTACAAATACTGACTTAAACAACTTACGCTAGAACACCGGTAAGAAAAGGCAGTGGTGATGCTTCGGCTGTAGATCTATTAACCACATATTGCTTGCACACCAGCCTGGAAAAGGTAGTAACATATTTGAACTATTTAAACAGCTGTAAATAATTCAAAAAAACGCCTATAAGTAGTACTTTGAATATAACATACATTCCTGCCAAAAAATTCAATACTGTTGTGACGACAGCTAAGCCGCTAATAAGTTCCTTATATTCAGACAAAGACATATTTACTGTCTAGAAATTAAAATTAACGTTAACATATACATTCCCACGCACTCGTCATTTGAAAACTGAGAAAATAGCTTAGGGCTATAACTATGATATCGCTATGACAACATCGACAGTCTGCGATGTCAGATGTGACTGATGACAGCTTGCCTCCAAATGACAGATAAATAGCGATCCGATATAAGATACATTAACCTGCCAAATTTACTTAATTTTTATGTTTTTATTGATATCTATCCCTTGTTTGACTTGTGTACTGAATGAATAGTATAAATACAAATTATTCAAAATTATGAAAATCTAACACTTACAATTATAGTCCTGTTTCAGTTTCTAAATTAAATTCCGTAAAACCATATCTTGCGTATATAGAAATGGGCGTTTGCTGTTTCCGCGGGCTGTTTCAAACACTGCTTTACGCGCTGAACCAATAAGAAAATATCTTTCTAGGTGGTTTCTGCTCATTTTCGGTGAACGGCGGTCTAAATATAGCAATAAATACATTCCATTTGCAATTATTTTATAAGTTGAAATATACATAAAACTACATAATCTGTTAAAAAAAAGAAAATAAGAGCGTTTTTATATATGTGCCGGCTAGTCTGTCAATTTTGTCATGTTATTTGGTGTTGTTTTATCCATCCATACTTTCTGTAAATTCATTTCGTGTAATACGTATATTTATCGTAAAAGCTAAATGATTTTATTCTATTACAGTCGATTTTGTTAAATAAATGTACGAAAAACAAAAAGACCATGAGCTCCTTTTTAAAATGAGTAGTTTGTAATCAATCAAGGGCGATGAAGGCGTTTAAACTTATAGTCCACCAAAACAGCTTCAGTAGTGAGTTTTTTGCATACCATTATTTATTATTGCTTGAGTATGTATTATTTCATGTACATATAAGCGATAACCTATATAACTGTAGTACTTAACGGTGGTAAAGGTTAAAAGGCAACAACTTAATTATAGTGATCAATCTATTCTGTATGAATTAATATATAACATAATCAGGACGGACGGACAAAATATAGTTGTTGACAGATTACAGAAGTTTCCGAGTTATTATTGTTAAAATTTATATGCTATATGTAAATTAAAATATCTAACAAAATAAACAATAGATTTTTAAGTATTGTATTAACATACCTGAAACTAAGAATATAGATTACTAGCAGTAATAAACAGCTAGTATACTCTTCTGCTTTATATTTTTGCACTTCATTTCAAAGGCACTCTTAGTGGGGGAAGAACTTGAATATTTTTGTGACTATCAAATTCATTTCCTTCAGCTCAAGACCATTTATCATACAACAATCTCGGGATTAGTGAGAGTCTGAATTACCAAGGCGACTACTGTAATATTATCCCTTGAATCTTCGCTCCGCAAATGTCCACCATCATCAAACATCTCGGTGAAGCCATCGCTAACCGTTGGGACAGATCCCTTAGCGTAGTAATGGGTTGGCTAAGATCCAAAATTATGATTTCGATAATCCGAGCCACCAGCATGTGTATCCGTGGGACACGGTACAAATTCAAACCCATCCAACATTTCTTCGGTCTCAATGACGGTGCAGCCATACCTACCCTGTCTACCTCCACCCTGCACTAGCGCCATGTTTTTGTTGTTGCTTATTCTGTTTTATAATTTTACATTTTTGATAATTAAACGTGATTGGATATTATCCCTTTCCGGCCCTATTCAATACAATATTAGCATCTTTTTATTTATTTATTTATTTAAACTTTATTGCACAAAAGAAAAACTTATCGTACAAAAGGCGGACTTAATGCCAAAAGCATTCTCTACCAGTCAACCTTACAAGCTTTTATTTAACTTGCATTGTATGTATGTATGTTTGTATGGGTAAAATCTTGCAAACTAAAGTTTACCCATTTCCCTGTGTTGAAGCTTGCATACATGTGTAAGTCGGGTGACAATGCAATATTATGGTACCATGGAGCTGATCTGATGATGGAGAAAAGTGGCCATAGGAACTATGTGATAAAACAACGCAACGTGATTGTGTTTGGGGTTTTTAGAATTGTCTTGATGAGTATTAATTGTCTGTGGAAAGAAAAGTACAGTCAGCAATAAAAGCTTGTACCAAAAATGAAATATTTGCCAAAAACTTATTTATTTAGAATTATTATGAAATTTGAACATAGTGTATATTGATGTTTTTAAGAATGTGACGAAAATAATATAGTCTGTTTATTTATTTCCAGCCGTGGACTTAATAATCAGTTTAAAAGATTATCCCGGACTCAAAGAAAAAGACATAGTGGAAATATACCACCCTGAAAATGACTATCCCAGGCTGCTGCTACAAGTCATTAAGGATGCCCCAGGGAGAGGCAGAGGTTATTTATTACCAATCTTTAATCCCTGCAGTATATGGGTCAGTGTTGGCCGAACCGTTAATGCAATTGAAAGTTATTGGCCATTAACCATTACAAATTGAAACCTACTACCTAAATACTGCAATTGCAATTAACATTCGGCCAACACTGATATGGGTTCCTTGTAGGCTTAACACAAGCATATTTTAATATTTAGCGCCCTGGGCCAGCGGGCCTAGGCCACCCTTTTCTCGGCGCCTTCTGGAAATTGGGGCCTGCGCCACCCACCGCATCCTGCCACCCCGGGCCATGGTCTTCTTGGCCCTAGGGTAACAATGGTAACAATGCTTAACTCTGTTAATGTCAGTGAAAGTGTTAGCTCCATTCACTGCAGCACTGGGCCAAAAGACCTGAGGCATGTAGATGTTGTGTAGATGTAGTGTAGGGACGCCCGGCCGGAAGCAGGTGGGCTGTCGATCGCGTGTCGCGTTCATTCAGCCCTGTTCCCTGGAGACCTGAGGCATAGTGCCGCAGCAAACATATTAAGTTAAATTTAGTTTGTAGTTCTCTCTCTCTCTCTCTCTTTAGCCCTTTTCTACCCTTCGGGTGTAGGCCTCCTTCATTCTTCTCCATTCGTCACGGTTCTGTGCAACCTGGAGCCATCTCATCCCCGCAGCCCTTTTGATGTCGTCTTCCCAACGCATATTGGGTCTACTTGGAGGACGTTCTTCTCCCCATGGTCGCCACTCGAGTATTCTTTTACTCCACGAGTCGGTCTTTCGTGCCATATGACCAGCCCATTCCCACTTCAAACTGGCTACGCGTTTTACAACATCCGTGACCTTGCTCTGCTGTCTCAGCCACTCATTCGTTTTACATTAGTTTATATTAGTTTGTAGTTATTTAGTTGTAAGTGTATGGACTTAAGGTCTGAAATAAATGATTTTTATTTTATTTTATTTTTTATTAAGTAACTTTCAGACATTTTAAAAACTTTTAACTATACCGTGGAGGCAACGTAAAGTTTACAAAATATTTAAATTTTAAATCTAATTGTAAAATATCTAAGCGGCACTTGCACCATCCCACTAACCCAGGGTTAACCAGTTAAACCTGGAGTTACCATGGTTACCAGTACAATTTGACATTGGCTTAACGGGGTAACCCTGGGTTAGTGGGATGGTGCAAGTGGTGCTAAGTGATATAACTCACAGTCATGTTTGGCTGTCAAATTAAAAATAATGATTGTATACATATATATTTCTCTAGATACCATCAGTGTGGAGCAAAGCATCGCCACCACATTCCAACTGCGGACATTTGCCGACGTTTACGTGAACATAGTGAATGTGCCAGATGTGGCCCTGGACTCCGTGGAGCTCACCTTCAAGGACCAGTACATGGGTCGCTCGGAGATGTGGAGGCTGAAGAACCACTTGGTATGTTTATTCTTCACCTTAGTACTTTTTCTGGTGGTATAGGAGTTAAAGGAGAAATGAGTTTGGCAGGCTTATCCCAAAAATAGGGAACATTACGCTAAACTCTGCATAGGGGGCGCCACAAGTACAAATAGTAAACAAACTGCTACAAAGCATAAAATGTTATATTTATTCAAAACAATTAATCTGTGGAAACTTGTCAAAAAAATGTTTCAGGTATAGTATAGGTAAATAAGTTACTTTATGGTTTACGCTTTGCGGTAATGCTGCACCCTTGCGGCAGAAGATTGCAGTAATAATCTATTTTGGTGAACCCTGTCCATAAATACATTGACAGTAGCATCAGCTAAAACATGTTTATTGTTTTGTATGCTTTTACTTAATTTACTCATTTGTGTTAAGTATACAAAAGCAAATTAATTTTTTGCATTTCCTGATACTGATGGCTGATGGTGACTAAGCTATCTAAATCGGTCAGCCAGCCGTCACGAGTAAGGAAAGGAAAGTATCCAAAAGGAAATGATAAAGGTTTAAAGTACAGTCAGCAAGTGCTTAACAAAAAATAATTTGGCAGTACAATAGAGTTGATGTCAGGTAAATTTTGCCCCATAATCTCTAAAATGATGCGAATATGTACCGTTAATATTATCTTTTTTCCATTTCCATATTATTACAGGTCAGTACATGTGTGTATCTCAACAAAAAGATCGAGTACTGCGGCGGTGCCATCAGATGTCAGGTCTACGAGATGTGGTCACAAGGCGACCGCGTGGCCTGCGGGGTAATTACGGAAGACACCAAGATCGTCTTCAGGTCGTCGACCTCTATGGTGTATCTGTTCATACAGATGTCCTCTGAAATGTGGGATTTTGATATACATGGGGACTTGTACTTTGAGAAGGCTGTGAATGGGTTCCTTGCTGAGCTTTTTACGAAATGGAAGGTAAGGAATATATATACTACTACTACATTTAGAGTTTTTTACAAGTAGCCGTACCACGAGTTGACATTTGCCGTTTACGTTAACGACTGATATAGTGGTGCGATAGAGAGGGAATCCGCTCGCACGTTTACGCAGTCGCTTACGTAAATGTCAAATGCCAACTCGTGGTAGCCGTGAAGGTCAAAACTAAATGATTCTTGTGAAAGTGATAAAAAGAAATGACGTGTTGGCATGTGATGTTACAGAAAAACGGCAGCAACCATGAAGTGACAATTGTGTTATTTTCAAGAACATTCTACAAGGCTAAGTCTTTGGAAGAGTTTCCACAACATATGAAAGAGTGCCTGCAGAAAGACTACAGGGGCAGGTTTTACGAAGACTTTTACAGGTATTCAGTAAAACATTGGGTAGTATGTAGCTTATTTATCGGTAAATATTTTATCGAAAATGTTCACTTCCTCAAAAAAAAATCTATTAATAATTTAACACAATTTTTTATAACGTTATTTTGCCTAATTAACGTTCTGCAATAAGTTGGTTGGGAAATGAAAATAGGCGAAATTTATTCATCAATATGGCAGTACACCACTTCACAACCCTTTTAAAAGAATGGTGTTAGATAGAAATACAGTGGGACTTCTCTACGGAATATATTTCGTGTTTTACTATATATTTAGCCACTTTGATGCTGAGTGTACGCCTAGGTAGAGTGACGTCGATTAGCCACTTTTTCGCAAAAAAAAAAGAACTCGCGGATATGTAAATGATACAGCTTTTATGACTGTTCATGCAAAGTAACATCGCGTTTATTTATCTAAACTACTCTCTTAATTATACAGAGTGGCGGTTCAAAACGAGCGTTACGAGGACTGGTCGAATGTGTTGCTTCAGCTAAGGAGATTGTTCACCGACTATCAGAAAATCGTACTTCAATACCACGAGCGGCCTAACATGGAGATACCCACTGCTATCAACTCCACTGCGGCGCAGGGAAACTTCCTTGAGGTTCTCAATATGAGCTTGAATGGTGAGGATACTATACTTAATGGCTATTAATATTAGAAGTTTTATTTAATCAGATTTGCAGCCCGTAAAAAACTTCACCCAGGTATAGCGATTTGACGGATATTTCACTTTCTTACTAAAGTGCGTCCAAGTCTAACAAATGCACCGTTAGCACGTCTTTCGAGCCTTTCGCAAAGAGACAGGCGTGGCTCACTCCGCGATTTCGTCGCGTCGCTACAAGTACCTACAAGTACATGCGGCCCAGACCAATTTTGGTGTTTAGCCATAGTTGTTGCCGCTCACCGCTAAGGAACGGACGCCTGTTCGCGCTTGCGCCATCTAGCGGTCATATCTGTCGTACAAGACGCGTTTTGTTAAAGAGTGAATCTTCTGTTATTTATTATGTGAGAGAGACGAATTCATGGCAAGTTAGTCGGACTTGGAGCAACACTAACTAACACCTCATGATGTTTATATATAGGCTCTACGCCCAAGCATTGTAAAACAATAACGCGACTCTACTCATATTACAAAACATGTTAGTCAAAAAATTATTTTGCTTACAGTATTCGAAAAACACTACCTAGACAGATGTTTCGACCGAACCGGTCAGCTCAGCGTAGTCATAACCCCCGGAGTCGGCGTGTTCGAAGTCGACAGGGAACTAACAAACGTCACCAAACAACGAATCATAGACAACGGAGTCGGCAGTGACTTGGTCTGCGTCGGCGAACAACCCCTACACGCCGTCCCACTCCTAAAGTTCCACAACAAAGACAACAACCTCAACTCTATAGACGATTACTCTATGCCCCACTGGATCAACTTATCGTTTTACTCCACGAACAAAAAAGTAGCATACTCCAATTTCATTCCAAGAATAAAATTGCCGCCTCGTAAGAGTCAGGAGCCGCTTAAGAAAATGTATGAAGATGAGAGAAAAAGCAAGCTTTTAAAGGAGGACGAATATATGCACAATTCTATATTTGATTATGATGCGTATGACGCGCAAGTGTTTCAACTGCCACCGGCGCACAGTACTTGGTAAGTTTTCTTTTACGTTTGGATTTTTACAACCACACTGACATTTGAGTTAACATAAATAGGCCTTATTTCATTGCATTATAAATAATTGTGTGTTATTGACATTATTTGACGTTAGGTAGCCGATAACGCGGGAAAGTAAGTATATAACGAAATGAGCCTGCGACTAGAAAACCTACCTAGTAAAATGAGACAGATTTAATAAAAAACAGGCTTTTGAAAGCTTCAATTTATTACGAAATACAAAAAAGTACACAGAAAAATACAAAGTGTATCGCAAGAGCGGAAAATAGGTTTATGCATTTCAAATCTTATTATTTGTAATTTTGTTTCACCCCTGGCTACAGCTAAGTACCTATAGCTTACTGATTCGACAACTTACTGGCCAAATGGATGGGGAAATACGAGTAAATCATCTTCCTCCTGATCAGATTTCACAGACACATCGCCATAGACGTCAATATATACTGTAAATTGGTTACTCGCTCCTCTAGCATTTGTAAAATCAACTATAAACGCGTTATCTTGAACACCATAATACAAATAATTCTGTATGTCGGTTTGGTTTACTCTTAATTTATATACGAAGCTGCAATGTTGATCATTACGCATGTGAAAAATACGCTTACTGATAAGTGATAACATTACGTTATGTCTCAGAAATCTAGAAGCCAGACTATCTGAGAGTTCAATAATATCAATGTACACCCAAGTCGCACATTCGGTCATAGGTATTCCCTGTTATATCTGGGGATGTGGCGTAGTTTCCAATTGTATTATAGGTTTTGAGATTGAGTTGAGGTGAATGATCTGATTAGCACCTCTAACACATGATTGGCGCGACAGTATCTTGCGGCGAGATAGACTATCTGTCTTTTTCTATGTTAATAAAAGTGCGACGGGTAGTCTATCTACACACACATAGGTACTAATCGCAGAAATAGTATTGAATAAATGAGTGCGTGAATGTGCCTTAAGCGCGCGATATTAAGCTACAAGAAATAAAAATAAATTAAATAAACCTTGAAGACATTTTTTGTTCCATCCTGTTGCGCGCCGCCATCGTGTTGGCGGTACAACTTGCTATCGGCACGAAAAAAGAATACTAACATAAAAAAAATCTCCCTGGCACATAAGTGGTAGGATCCTATAGATGTGCTATACGCGTGCGTCCGTGAGGGACAAAACATACGCAATGCGACACTATGATTGGTCGAATTTATTTGTTGCCCACCATAATCCATACTAAATTTACGGTGGGGAATAAATTTACAGTCCACGGAACGATGTCGGCCTGTCAGCTGTTCGGAGCTGTCACCTTTTGCCACAGAATAACTAATAGTACTACCGTACAGAAAATTCACTCCTTCGCAAAAGTCAGGTTTAGGTATAAAATTACACCTATATCGCCGCCTGCAAGCAAAATTGAAAGTTATAACCGCGCACGAACCGTGAATCTCCTTTGCGCGCCGCAGTTTTATGACCGAGCTGTGAGTGTCGGCACGGGGTTATCACTTGACAAGTTTTTATACCTATACCCACTGATTTATTGTTTTTAAGTAAAATATGTAGGAATTACAAACGTTGATTATGTACACATACATTTGTTATCCGAAGATAGCATGTCTGATTCTCGCGGAAGTAAGTTTCGAAGCCATTGTGTATTTTCAATTTTGCGCGAGCGCCACGTGACACGACTATCGTGCGCGCCGAGCGGCAGCCCACTGCTATACTCCTGTCCGATGGGCGCGCCGGCCAAATGTACCTAAACTGCGGAGTGACACCCCCCTGCTTTTGCGTTTCAACTGACAGGCCGATATCGTCAGGCGGACTGATCAGTGGCCCCTTAACAGGTAAACTTAAGACCATGGTTTAATGTGAAATTTTCAACTTTTTCCTTTTGATCGTAGTGTGCAGAGGGTTGCTCGAACCAAGAAGACCTCGGTAGCTGGCCTGGAAGGCTTGAGGCGGAGCCCGCCTGCGTCCGTCACACACAGGAAAATGTCCGATCCTGACATCCACCACAGCCTTGGAGACATTCTGTCTACAGGAAGTACGTATATTTATGTTTAGAATTAGAGCAGGATGATGTTTGGGGTCGTAAAACAGAATTGTGTCCACGGCAGGCAAAAACTGGTCGCTTGCCATAAAATAAATTTTTTTTTAAATATTATAGGACATTTTAAGGACGAGATTTGCTTGTATCTTTATACGACCTGTCTAAACGACCTTATAGCAAGCGACAAACTGGAACGTTTTACCGGCCGTCCTTCCCATAGTACTAATTATTTCAATGTAATTAAAACCCTTTTTTTTTCAATTGGATAAGATTGGCATTTCTTTGTTTCGTTCGATTTCAAAATAAAATAAATATTACTACCATATTTCCTACACTATTGGTGTCAAATTCAACTGCTAGTTCTTTTTATATGATGAGTGTTAGGAAATTAAATATGTATATGTACATGTTTTAAGGTTAGGTATCCTTGTAATGTATACTTACGCAATATTGCGAAAAATGCCTAAATCGCTTATATAGCCAGCTCAAGCAAATCTTGTCAGTAAAAAAGGCGCGAAATTCAAATTTTCTATGGGACGATATCCCTTCGCGCCTACATTTTTAAAATTGCCGCCTTTTTCTACTGACAAGATCTGCTTGACCAAGTATAAATGTGTTTCTTTAAAGCGACCTTTTTCTTTACTATTATTTAGATAGTATCTTCGCGCTTCGAAAACATTTGAAAAAGTTCTCAACTTTCGACTAAAAAAGATTCGAAATAAACCATTAATGCGCAATATAAAATTTTCTCCGAGCCCTCCACAATATTAATTCTCCGTAACGTTAAATTCTTCGTAGTTTCAGCTCTAATCTACTATAATTTTACATGTTTTCAGTCAAACGTTGCGATTCCGGTTGTGACACACCAGACTCGCCCACCGGCGCGCGGCTTTCACCACGGAGTTCCATCTCAACCCACAAACCCGTCATAAGAACGGGACGGGCGCTGATTAACCCCTTCGATCCGTCTCATGTCACCGTCAAACTGACCAGTAATAGGCGACGGTGGACGCATATATTCCCTAAAGGTGAGTTGTAACACGCTAGACTCTCCCATCGTTAACACGGAACTCGCTATGGATCGACAAGCCTGTTGTAATAACGGGACGGGCGTGGATCAACCCCTTCGATCCGTCTCATGTCACCATCAAACTGACTAGTAATAGGCGACGGTGGACGCATATATTCCCTAAAGGTGAGTTGTAGCACGTTAGACTCTCCCATCGTTAACACGGAACTCGCTATGGATCGACAAGCCTGTTGTAATAACGGGACAAGCGTTGATCAACCCCTTCGATCCGTCTCATGTCACCGTCAAACTGACTAGTAATAGGCGACGGTGGACGCATATATTCCCTAAAGGTGAGTTGTAGCACGCTAGACTCTCGCATCGTTAACACGGAACTCGCTATGGATCGACAAGCCTGTTGTAATAACGGGACGGGCGTGGATCAACCCCTTCGATCCGTCTCATGTCACCGTCAAACTGACTAGTAATAGGCGACGGTGGACGCATATATTCCCTAAAGGCTCACCTTTAAAACCTTTCCATATATTTGTTACAGGCCTACTTGTTCAGTTTAAGACTACGCTGTGTAAAACTGATTCCTGATATTTATTTATTTGTTACAGGTCCAACTGGGGTGTTGATTCAGCAGCATCACTACCAAGCGCGGCCGGCCGGTGAGCCTCCATCCAGAACCGAAAACCATCGCGAGAACACCAGAGAAAGCCACCGAGAGAGCCATCGAGAGCGCAGGGAGAGTCACCGAGAAAACTTGCCTAAAGAAAATGGGTCGCCGATGATCAATAACAACCATCCTATTTACCAGGTCGATGGTGAGTTCATTTCTTATTACATTGTTAGGTATTCCCGATGGATGGGTATATGGGTATATAAACTCTACAGTCGAACCATAGAGAAATATAGTAAGACAAGAGTGCTCACTCCATACATCAGTTTTGATACCAAAAAGACTATTAATTTCAGTGTCTACATCTAGCATCGATTAGCGGAACTATCAGTACTGCTACTTGACAATAGATGTAGCAGTACTGATAGTTCCGCTACTCGATGCTAGATGTAGACACTGAAATTAATAGTCTTTTTTTTATACTGTTTAATATTTATTATATAGTGTCAGATTTACACATCAAAGTAACTTAAAAAAAAAACATACGATCTAAACTAACTAAAGATACAAGAAAACTTAAAAAATTAAACACAAATTACAGTTAGACTAAATTTAACTAGCCGATAAAATAGTATTTTTGGTATCAAAACTGATGTATGGAGTGAGCAATTATGGTCGAACCTAGGACTGTAGAGTTTATATAGGTACCCATATACTCATCCATCGGGAACACCTAACAAGTCTAACAAGCCGAGAGAGCCACCGATAAAACTTGCCTAAAAAAAGGGACAGGAAATGTTTTAAGTATGTCTGAAGATTTTTTGTTGTTACCTACGCAAATCGTTATCTACGGCCATGGCCGGTGGTTTCTCCACACCGACTTTGTTCATTATCCAACAGGTCATCGGGGTCCTGATAATATTGCAATATTCCTTATAACGGCAGCCAAAATAATTTAAAAGTACATTTTGTAGTGAAACATTTTTTAAATTTAGTAATAGGTAGGCAAATTAGATTTATATGTATATAATGTAAAGTGTGTGCCTTCTTTAATTATGTCGTTTAGGAATATTTTATAAACTTGATTATTGGGAAAGAAATTTTTTATTAGAGATTTCAGAGATTATTTCCCATCTTGTCGAAAAATTTCCGCAATTTACAAGTGTATATCCAACCCATTTTTTTTTGTAGGCAACATAATTTCGCAAAGCCGCAAACGCATGATCAGCGCTTCAGGTGCCTTAAACATTCTGGGCACTGTGTTAGGCCCGCCATCCACCAACAATGCTTCCCTGGCTTTGCTATGGGGCGCTACTGGCGAGCAGGAGTGGACGCCCGCCCTTACTACAGGTCAGTACAACACAATGTATTCGTGAGTGAGTTTGAAATGTATGCTTGCTTTCGTTTCTTTTTAAATTGAAAGCCTATGATATTACTTGGACGGTTTTGGTAACTGAGAACGATTTTGAAATACTAATTAAATCGTGAAGTACTTTAATGTATAAACTGTGTACATACGTTGATCATGTATTGCCATCAATCATTTTAACCAATCATTATCAGCCATTTTGGGACCACGGCCATGCGAGTTAAATACTTATTCATTTTTTCATTCAAATACTCAAAATGTTGGTTAAAGTCTAATAATGCTTTTGGCCAGCGAGGCAGACAGATCGATTTTAAAATATATTTTCATTATGTTTTATTGCTCCGCCTCGCATCGCGGCTTCAATGGAAATTTCCCTTAAGAAATCCAACTATAAAGTAAACTTATATTGAAAATAATTGGTTGGTTTATAAAATTGAAACCTATTTTATAAAACAACAAGTTACAACTTCACAATTCTGAACCGACAACACCACACATTTATAAAGTCTCTCGTAGTCTTTTACAAAGAGACTCGTTCTATCTCGTAAGATTTTGATATGTTTTATAAAATAGAACACTTTATTAGATATTCTGTGAGCAGGTGGCGTTCATACGGTTCCATCGACCCTGTAATTACCTATGATTAGTGGCAAGTCATGTTCACTTCGATACTAATCGTTCACCTCATTTCTAATGTTTCATGATATCGTCGCATTGATACCGCGTTGGATGTTCGGGGACAAAGCGAACCGAGCCATAGGTTTGATATTTAGACCATTTATGTTTGCATCGAGTAGCTAACGCGTAGATATATTTATATAATATTTATTATGGTCTCCTGTATCACTACCGCGTACTTGAGCGTTTTCCAAAAAACATTTACATTTCATTCATATCTTCAAAATATTGACTTCTTGGGCTCATTGTAGGTACTCAGAATCATTTGTACATTCACGCCTCATACATGAAAAAATGTGTCGCAAGATTTCCTTTCCAGATCGTCACATTTTTTTTGTATGAATAATTTTATTATTTGTATAAACGTGACGCACTGGAAAAATATTTTACCATACAAAATTTTGGGACACATTTTTTTATGTATGAGGCGTGAATGTACAAATGATTCTGAGTAAAATGAGCCCAAGAAGTCAATATTTTGAAGACATGAATGAAATGTATTTTTTTTTTTGGAAAACGCTCATTTTCTTAAATACTAATACTAAACTAAGGACGCTAAGTATGAAGAATCTCGTACATTGACCCGCCCATGATGGCGGCGGTCATTGCCACTGTGCGAGCGGGACTGTAATATAATTATGCGCGTGCGATAGAGATAGGAATAGGTGGGTCAATGTACGAAATTCATTGTGCGTAGCGTCCGTACTTTCCTCAGAAGTAACTTAGTGACACGAAACAGTTGCTATTTGTCTACTATAAAAGTAGGAAATCATGAGTCATGAGCATTTGTTTCGACAAAAAATCTGTCCACTATTGTTCTAAAAGCAACCCTACGCGCATGAAAATAAGGTCGATTTATACTGTGATCCGAATGGTTTAGGATTAAACGTTCTTGCTGACTAGCTTCGTGGTGTGATGCAGGGGCCGTGGGCGAAATAAACGCTTTGGGGTGATAATATAGTACAGCGGTCGGAAACCTGCGGCCCGTGAACCTGTCACTTGCGGCCCGCGAGCCTCCCTGGCTATTTTGTATGTAATATTGACGAACGACTGTCTGATAAAGTCATAAATATTAACAAAGTACGGCCAGCGTCAACTTCGTTAACTACTATATGTGGCCCTTGGCTGCTAAAAGGTTGCCGACCGTTGATATAGTAGATGCAAGTAGTATAGAAGTTACACATACATATCAAGCTGATTGAAAATCATTATATATATGCTTCTAGAACATTATCAACACTGCAATAATGAAGCTTAAAAATAGGTAATTAAATACAACTTAACAGCACATAACATTTGCTGCAACTATAAATATATACTTAACTTACAGTTGCATGCTTACAAAGATTACCTTCTCACGGCCGGTTTCGATTGAATGCCTTGTTGAACTGATATTAATTCATCCCATAATCATCTGTCATCAATTCATCATCACTATCATCAGTTTCCAAGCTTTTTAAATAGCGATCTAGCTTCTGTCTTATATTATAATATAATAACTATATATTCACTTGTATGCTTCATATAGCATGAATTAGGTTAACAATTAACACATTTTTGTAGGTATAACCTTTATTTTCAGACGTTAGTTGAAAATCGAAACAATTTTAAAAAGTCCTGAACGGTCCATACAATACGATTTGTCATAATAGAAACTGTTTATAACGATGTTGATGTTTATATTTTACAAAAATATTGATGTTTAATGCTTTTCCTATAATAGTAAATTGTTATTCAGTAACATTAAATACTCCTTCGAAAAATATAATTTACTAAATACAAATCATAAACTTGCTCTGCATTTGCCTCAAAAATGAGTGTTGGAATTTTGGCATATACAGCAACATTTAGTGACAATTTTCAATAGGTAATTGATAATTAAAATAATCTTTTAATACATAAAATTGTACTCACCTATGATATTATTATTTTGGGTAGGCGTGGACTGGAAATCGCTCACCATCCCGGCTTGCCTGCCGATCACAACCGACTACTTCCCTGACAAGCGGTCTCTTCAGAATGACTATCTTGTGTCCGACTATAACCTGCTGCCTGATGATGTGAATGCCGACTTCGCACAAAACAGGGCTATTTATAAGGAACCTTTGACTACTATGGAAGTTTTTAAAGAGTTGGTGTCGCAGAGGTTGGCTCAGGTATGTTGAAATGAGTGACTACATATAATGCTATATCGCCTAATTATTCAAGTCTTCCCTTTAGAACAGTTCTTCTGCCTGGTTCATGAGTTCATGACTTTAGTTACTTTTTAGGGTTCCGTACCCAAAGGGTAAAAACGGGACTCTATTACTGACTCCGCTGTCCGTCTGTCCGTCCGTCCGTCTGTCTGTCACCAGTCTGTAACTCATGAATAGATGATGTATTTCTGTTGCCGCTATAACAACAAATACTAAAAACAAAACAAAATGAATATTTAAGTGGGGCTTCCATACAACAAACGTGATTTTTTTGCTGTTTTTTGCCTAATGGTACGGAACTCTTCGTGCGCGAGTCAGACTCGCAATTGGTCGTTTTTTTAAATGTATAGTTTACTGACAAAAATCGAACTGTTGGCATATTTTAACACATATTTTATTTTTACATCCAATCTATTAACGGCAGGGTTTCCAATTAATTGTGGGCGTGAGCGAGAGTGATGTGATTGAAGCACATTGTCCGTCCACGCCTGCGCCGCCGCCCTCCAAGGTATGTACACATTGTTATTTTACATATATACTACATATTAATAGTACTGCAGCTAATCCTGTTTTAAGTTAGACTTTTATCACTACACAGTATAAAACAAAGTCGCTTTCCGCTGTCTGTCTGTCCCTATGTATGCTTAGATCTTTAAAACTAATATTATATTATATTTTTTTAATAGATAGAGTGATTCAAGAGGAAGGTTTATGTATAATTTGTTAACCCGTGCGAAGCTGGGGCGGGTCGCTAGTAAATATTAAATTACATCTGCCTTAGGCCCACTTGCACCATCCCACAAACCCGGGGTTAAGCGATTAAACCGTTAACCGAGTGTCAAATTGTACTGGTAAACATGGTAACTCCAGGTTTAACCGGTTAACCCCGGGTTAGTGAAATGGTGCAAGTGGGCCTTGACAGTTTTGAATGATTCACGGTTATTTCAACTAGACTTATAACAACCGGATATCGGGAGCTCGAAAACAATACAATCGATATAAGTCTAGTACATCTGCCTTGTATGTAAACACATGATTAATTGTGCCAACGCGTGTTGTGACTGTGAATCAGATTTCAGATAGCGTTTCCGTATCTTATAGCATTCTCACGAGTGCTACGCCATTTAGTGAAAATGAAAATGCATTTCAGTTGATTACTTACTAAAGTTAGTGCTAAGGCTACTAAGGCCTGAGTGGATGCTCAAGTTGGGCGTGCACCGAGGCGGGGCGTTCGGCGTGCATGTTAAACAAATGCAAGCGTATAGGAGCGGCCTTAGTGCACGCTGCTCAAATCCCTTGGGAGCTCGACGCCACGCTGCACGCCCCGCCAAAGCTCCGCTCCGAGCGTCCACTCAGGCCTTACACTAAGGCCTGAGTGGACGCTCAAGTTGGGCGTGCACCGGGGCGGGGCGTTCGGCGTGCATGTTAAACAAATGCAAGCGTATAGGAGCGGCCTTAGTGCACGCTGCTCAAATCCCTTGGGAGCTCGACGCCACGCTGCACGCCCCGCCGAACGCTCCGCTCCGAGCGTCCACTCAGGCCTTACACTTACTAGTAGTTGTAGTAGCATTTTTCTTAATCTTCTACCGACGTAAATTTTTAGGTTGCACCGCAACACAGCAAACCTGTCAACCATGCGCCGACAAAGAGGTTCCTCCTGTCCATCGGTAGGATATTCCACAAGCTGACCCTCGTTGGCTCCACCATCACAGTTACAAGATATCGGCCGAGGTAAATAAGTATGCTATTATAAGGTAAAAGTACTAGTGCTCGACATGCTAATGCCCAATAGATGACACCCTGCTGTCATCTCTATTGACAATGACTTAAGTTTCAAGATGACATGTACTGGTACCGCGTCGAGCACCAGTACGTTTACCTTACCTACTACATAATTTTTTAGATCAATACTGTTTTCTTACCTTGAGGACGTTTTTTAAAGAAAGAATAAGGTTAGTGAGTTTAAATAAAAAGCTGCATTCAGGTGTTGTGACATGTATCTTGGAACTTTAACTTGGAAATAATTCCAAAACAATACTTATAATCTTTAATAGAAAAAAACCGACTTCTCTAACTACTAGCCTGATGGACCCACTTAACGGCGCTTATACTTTATTTGGTAATACGTATACATTTTATGGTAATCATAGTGGTTTGTTTAGTTTAGGTATCATAGTGGTTTTCCGGATCAAGGTCCGGGTCCGTGTCCGGATCCGGGTCCGAGTCCGAGTACGGGTCCGAGTCCGGCCGAGGCGGGCCCAGTCCAAGTCAAAATCGAAATTCAGAATCACAAAACGTGTACTATGCGTCGTTGAAGAGTTCTGTTCTGATCATCATCAGCAGTTCCGCTTCATCAAATGCCACAGTTTGTAATGTAAATGCTTGATTTTCTGATGAAAATATATAAAATTATATACGTATGCCTTTAAGATTTGAGGAGTTCCCTCAATTCCTCATGGATCCCATGTTCAGGACTTGAGATTGACATAAATGTGCCTAAAAACCTAACTTGCTTAACAAACATAACGAAAAGGACAAATCGCCAAATGCGAGCTATGCGTCGTTGAAGAGTTCCGTTATGATCATCATCAGCAGTTCCACTGCATCAAATGCGACAGTTTTTAATGAAAATGCTTAATTTTTTGATGAAAATACAAAAATCTCTATATGCATGCCTTTAAGATTTGAGGAGTTCCCTCGATTCCTCATGGATCCCATCATCAGAACTCGAGCTTGACAAAAATGTGGCTTAAAAACTTAACTTGCCTAACAAACATAACGAAGAGGACAAATCGTCAAACGTGTACTATGCGTCGTTGAAGAGTTCCGTTCTGATCATCATCAGCAGTTCCACTTCATCAAATGTCACTTTTTTAAATGTATATGCTTGATTTGTTGATAAAAAGACAAAAATCACTATATGTATGCCTTTAAGATTTGAGGAGTTCCCTCGATTCCTCATGGATCCCATCATCAGAACTGGGTTTTGACAAAAACGGGACCAATCTGTATGCATATACATACAATCAAAAAAAAATTTTCAAAATCGGTCCAGTAATGACGGAGATATGGAGTAACAAACATAAAAAAAAATAAAAAAAAATAAAAAAAAAACATACAACCGAATTGATAACCTCCTCCTTTTAGATTTGGAAGTCGGTTAAAAATGGCTCTGGACTCCACTCTGATGTTCGCTGTTGCAATCTTGTCTATATTAGATTTATGACGATTTATACTAGATCATTTAGAAGTAATTTTCACTTTATTTAAGTCATTTACTTTTTTGCATTAATACTTACTTATTATTTACTTTTCTGTCATTTACTGTCTCCCTTCTTCATAAATCTGTTACAAATCTGTTTTAAATGTTGTCTTTCTAACAAACAGAAATGTCAAAATGCCGGACAGGGACAACCGATTATTAGATTAGACAGACGTTTATGAACAACGCCATATGCATGGTATAATAATATATTCCGCCTGGTACTCTCTTCCGACCACGTGACTGACACAAGCCTACGTCATCATGCGACAGCGCTATATAATAATATGCAATAGCGCTATATAAAGTGGCAATGTTATTGTGACGTAGGCTTGTGTCACTCTGGGAAGAGAAGACCATGTTTTACTAGACTATGGCCATATGTATTTCAGACATCCGTACCCGCCGTTCAACATCCACTACCGGTACCGGTTCCACGCGCCGAACCACGACACGTACGAGGTGTCCTGGGTGTCGTTCACCACCGAGAAGCTGGAGAACTACAACTGGAACTACATGGACCACTACATCTGCACCCGCGGCGACACCGACTTCGCTCTTGTCGAGGTTATACTTAATGATACATTTTTAGGGTTCCGTACCACAGAAGGAAACAACGGAACCAACGCCACAATGCCACATGTATGTCAGACATCCGTACCCGCCGTTTAACATTCATTACCGGTACCGGTTCCACGCGCCGAACCACGACACGTACGAGGTGTCCTGGGTGTCGTTCACCACCGAGAAGCTGGAGAACTACAACTGGAACTACATGGACCACTACATCTGCACCCGCGGCGACACCGACTTCGCTCTTGTCGAGGTTATACTTAATGATACATTTTTAGGGTTCCGTACCACAGAAGGAAACAACGGAACCAACGCCACAATGCCACATGTATGTCAGACATCCGTACCCGCCGTTTAACATTCATTACCGGTACCGGTTCCACGCGCCGAACCACGACACGTACGAGGTGTCCTGGGTGTCGTTCACCACCGAGAAGCTGGAGAACTACAACTGGAACTACATGGACCACTACATCTGCACCCGCGGCGACACCGACTTCGCTCTTGTCGAGGTTATACTTAATTATACGTTTTTAGGGTTCCGTACCACAGAAGGAAACAACGGAACCAACGCCACATGTATGTCAGACATCCGTACCCGCCGTTTAACATTCATTACCGGTACCGATTCCACGCGCCGAACCACGACACGTACGAGGTGTCCTGGGTGTCGTTCACCACCGAGAAGCTGGAGAACTACAACTGGAACTACATGGACCACTACATCTGCACCCGCGGCGACACCGACTTCGCTCTTGTCGAGGTTATACTTAATGATACATTTTTAGGGTTCCGTACCTCAGAAGGAAAAAACGGAACCAACGCCACAATGCCACATGTATGTCAGACATCCGTACCCGCCGTTTAACATTCATTACCGGTACCGGTTCCACGCGCCGAACCACGACACGTACGAGGTGTCCTGGGTGTCGTTCACCACCGAGAAGCTGGAGAACTACAACTGGAACTACATGGACCACTACATCTGCACCCGCGGCGACACCGACTTCGCTCTTGTCGAGGTTATACTTAATTATACGTTTTTAGGGTTCCGTACCACAGAAGGAAACAACGGAACCAACGCCACATGTATGTCAGACATCCGTACCCGCCGTTTAACATTCATTACCGGTACCGGTTCCACGCGCCGAACCACGACACGTACGAGGTGTCCTGGGTGTCGTTCACCACATCTGCACCCGCGGCGACACCGACTTCGCTCTTGTCGAGGTTATACTTAATGATACATTTTTAGGGTTCCGTACCACAGAAGGAAAAAACGGAACCAACGCCACATGTATGTCAGACATTCGTACCCGCCGTTCAACATCCACTACCGGTACCGGTTCCACGCGCCGAACCACGACACGTACGAGGTGTCCTGGGTGTCGTTCACCACCGAGAAGCTGGAGAACTACAACTGGAACTACATGGACCACTACATTTGCACCCGCGGCGACACCGACTTCGCTCTTGTCGAGGTTATACTTAATGATACATTTTTAGGGTTCCGTACCACAGAAGGAAACAACGGAACCAACGCCACATGTATGTCAGACATCCGTACCCGCCGTATAACATTCATTACCGGTACCGGTTCCACGCGCCGAACCACGACACGTACGAGGTGTCCTGGGTGTCGTTCACCACATCTGCACCCGCGGCGACACCGACTTCGCTCTTGTCGAGGTTATACTTAATGATACATTTTTAGGGTTCCGTACCACAGAAGGAAACAACGGAACCAACGCCACATGTATGTCAGACATCCGTACCCGCCGTTTAACATACATTACCGGTACCGGTTCCACGCGCCGAACCACGACACGTACGTGGTGTCCTGGGTGTCGTTCACCACATCTGCACCCGCGGCGTCACCGACTTCGCTCTTGTCGAGGTTATACTTAATGATATGAAAATTGGTCAGTGTTCGAAAGGATAATTATCAATGATAGTTATCTTGAGTTTTATGCCTGATAATTATCGATTTGATAATAACCTAAAATTTGAAACTTAAAGTATGAAAAACGTCCCAATTTTTTTTATTATCAAAGAATTGAAAGAAAATAATTATAGCACCAACCATACCTGGGATTATTATTATCCCAGGTATGGATACCTGGGTTAATTATCCGATAATTATCAAAGACTATAATTATCTGGATAATTTCGAACCCTGAAATTAGTGCAATTTTAGATATGACAGTGACATGAATCATGTCACTTTCCATGGCAAATGTCACTTTTCGACACTGCTTGTTAGGAAGAGACAGACGCTTTTTCCTTTTATTATCACGTCGAAATCCTGAAAATCTAAATCGGTTACATATAGGACGTTTGCATAATTTCGAAGCGATATTTTCCTGTAGTTTTATTTCAATATGCCATATACTTATGGTCTTGTTCCCCGAGGTCAGAAAACGCTTGGAAATTACTTTACAAATTGTTTAGGAGCTTTTGGAACAAAATGTATAGTACATTCATTTTTTGAAGCTATCCTAAGTCAAAATGAACTAACGTTCTAACTATCTTCAGGCTCTCAAATACTGGCGGTTCCGCACCCTCCTACTGCCTCTACACAACCCAGCCACCAAGCAAATCCTTGAGGACGAGTCCACTCACTGCGACATTTACCCCACGCCCACGCGACAAGACTTGGACCAGCTCACGGACGGATTCCTCAAGATGACAGAATCTTACTTCAATAAGGTCAAAAGACCTAATAAGCAGAGGGTAAGTGTTACTATAGTCGAAACAAGAAGATTAAAAAATGAGTTAAAGATTTTAAAGGCAAATCTTTCTATACTTGACACATTGACATAAATATTCTGAAAACATTTTGTAGTGTCAGTTAACTTATTTCGACGGTATTCATATCTGAAAAACTGTTTGATGCAGTACCTATTGATATCAACGAGACTACGAAAGATTTGCTTTAATTTTTATTTTATTACTTTATAATTATCTTAAAATAATTATTAAATACATTTAATAATTACTATACACTGTTACATAATTGAATTCAACTTGATTTTAATAATATATGAACATTTTAGTCTTATACAGATATTACTCTGCATAAATTGTATATAAAGTTAATGTATAATTTGTATATAAAGCAGTTACTGTACATAAACGTTTTGTAGCATGACGATATTATTTGCACTTTATGAGTAATGTAGATAACGCACTGCATGGTTGTATCAATGCACTATACTGTTTTAGTTGTAATGTATCCCTTAACCAGTGCCCGAGTATTTTGAGATTGTTCTCTTAATAACTTGCACAGTAAATACTAGATCGAAACTCAAACATGAAATTGAAATGTCCCGAGAATGTGGTGTTGTTACGCACGCGACCTGTTACCGAATGACCTACGTTTTCATGTCTTTTTCCTTCCCTTTACATGCCGAAAGGCATAATATCGAGAACTTTGTTTTGTTTGTATTGTCGATTAGATCTTTGCATAGCTACAACAGGAACGTAAAATAGCACAACACTTCCTTTAGATATTCGTCAAGCAATATTTGAACTCACTTTTATCGGAATATGAGATTATTATCTCAAACGGAAGAGTTCTTAATGAACTATCAGTTATATCTTATGCTACCACTGTATATTAAATGTAACACAACTTTTTTATTAGTTCAATAATGCCTGGTCACGGAATTACCATACGTTTTGACATTGTTCCAAATTTTAAAACCGCGATTACTAAAAATGTTACTGAAGTGACTAGACATGTTCTTTCCGTGCACCCTTCATTTAATACTACTGCTACATAGCCGGGTAAAAGCTGGTTAGAAATACTATAAATAGCATAGAGATAAAGGAATGTTAACTGAGAAATCAGAACTGTGAAGAAGCCGTGCCTGTGCAGATAAATTAATTATGCATTACAGCTTAAATCACTGTATTGTCATAAAATGATGACGAAAAATAAACGTCACTAAATAAAGGCGCAATTATCTTTGCACCTATTAAAAGCGTGCTTTAATAAATTAGCTATGCAAGGATTAATCTGACTCTCGCGTATGGATGTTTTATTTAAATCTCTTCGTAATGCACGTACTTAATTAATTTCCTGTTTGGGTCCGAAAGCATGTTATTAACTCGAAAGCTAACTGTAAAATGCAAATTGGCGTCAATCGGTGGAGGATATAGATCAAAATTCCAAATTCGAGTACAAAAACGCCTCGCGGCCGCGGCTCTCAATTCTGTGTTGAAGCGTCGCGTTGAATGAGGCTACAGTTTGACGGGGAGGGGTGTAGAATAGCGGATTGAGTTGTGGTGGCTTCAGATGGCGCTCGGCGGCTGCGACAGCGCGCTCACGAGGCGGCGCCACTCGACGTCCATCCTCAGGCCCAGCGCCCAGGTACTGACCGCCACTCACCGGCCTAACGAGCGAATGAGACTTGCACCCGACACTCACCACATTTGTCGGCGCGAAATCGGATTATATCGATCACATATCTTGCACACTTTTTATAATACGGATAACCTCGGCTGTACAGGCACCAGCAATAATATGTTACACAACAAACGACGCAAAAATATAATACGCGCTCTTATCACTACAAATAAGATCGTGTCAGATATTTTTGCGGCCTTCGTTCTATGACATATTATTGCTGGTGACTCATTGGCATATACAGAGACGTTTTTGTACCCCTATAAATAGATAGTATAACTAGATCTACATGATTACGGTCCCCTGCTTGAAGTACTTTAGTTGACTGCCGATGACGCTCGTTCTTTCTGCCGCGTCAAAGTTTTAGCAATTTCGCGTCGATTAGTGTGGTGAGGTCCGAATCTTGTATTAGTGAAAAGTTGAAAACCCCTCTTGGATTTAGCCCCTATTACAGTTCATGTTATAGTGGGGTGGCGTTCTAAGATCACTTTCCGTTACATGAAATTTGTACCTAAACCAATTACAATATATCTGGCATCTGAGTCTTTGTAATGTCGTATATGAGTATAAATTATAATTACACCCTGAGTAAGGAAAAGTCAAATATGCTTCATTTTCCTTTTAATGTTCTCGCCCCAAGTTACTCAATTATATTTATATTTTGTAAATAGTCTCTAAAATACAAATCATGGTCGACCAAACGACCAAATTGTCTAACTCTAATCTTATCATTACGCTCGTTAGTCTGAACGACAGACGACTTTTATTTTTAGGACAATCAAAATTTTCCTTTATAAATACTTTATGTTTCGTGGCATACCTATTCTGCGCACAGATTTTTTTATTGGCTCGACAAGAAAAAAATGTAAAAACTGGAAGAAAAATTAACATCTTAAAACCGGCGATTGGCATTTTAATATTCCCTGCACATCATTTTAACCCTCAGAAACTAATTGTAACAAATCTTCAACATTGACAGGCGCAATACTAAATTTCTTTGAACTACAATGTATATTCAGTATAGGACGGGTTCACAGGTGCATTTTCCGTCTCCTACCCTTACTTTGAGTACGCACCGTATTTAGGTACTATTTATACCAATCTTCTTCCAGATTTGGAGTGGACCGAGCAGAATTGTAAATGTGAAATGCGTTAATGCACTGCTTATTATAAAATTATGCGATTAAAATGCACGGATTGCACTTAAATACTGTTATATTGTTTGCTGGCTTATTTTTAATTTATTTTTCATTAGATGAACTGTCGCCTGTGTATGTCGACGTCGAACGAACATGACGAATCTGGTTTTAGACCCCGTAAAACAAAAACAACGAACAGATGTTTCTAACTAAAATAGCAAATTTATGCTAGTTCACTCAAAATTTTATGGCTTAACTTATGTTCATATTAGTTTATATACAGACTGGATAAAATTCAATATTAAGACACGAATGTCCTATCCGTCATTACGAGTTTCACACCCTGTTTAAGTTTGAGATACTAAAAGTTCAATCTGCCCTTAACCTGAACTGTCATTCTATTCTAATACATACAAAACCAGATAGAACGAGTGAGTTTGGGCAATAGAATTGTCATAGTAGATTTGTATTTACTATGTACCTAAATTGTAGAGAAGCGTTCAGATTCTGCCCTCGGTTAAAATTCGAATTGAATTTCCATATTTCGCTCGATTCCACTCGTAATCGACAACTATACTTGGTCAACCAGATCTTGACAGTAGAAAAAGGCGGCAAATTTGAAAAATGTAGGCGCGAAGGGATATCGTCCCATAGAAAATTTGAATTTCGCGCTTTTTTTTACTGACAAGATTTGGTTGACCAGCTATATTTTACTAATTAATGTTCGTTCGTCGTCGTCTTGGCTGTCGTATCCCTATGTTAACGTGTGGTGTGGTGTCAGGGCGGAGTGAGCTCGCCGTTCCGCGAGCGCATCGGCAGCACCCGGCTACCGGACCGGCCTCGGCTGCGCGTCGAGGCTATGTCAGTACCGCACCAACCCGCAATGCTTACATACACGCTATACCTTATTTCATTATCTGTCTAAAGGGAAGCCAAAATTATTTCCATCACTTTCGCTTTAGCGGCAACCGAGTGAAAGAGACTGTTTAAATATAAGGCAACCAGGACGGATTTTTCTTTTTAACTATCGGAAATTCCTCGTAGAGTTTAGCTTTGAGCTCACAACACAATATGTCGCTGATAATTATTTAATATCAATTTCTTTTGTCCAACAATTACTCTACCTTACCTACACAACTATCAATAATATGTTATGTGTATATTAAAAGCAGTGGATTAATTATAAAACTAAAGATAACGGATTAGAATAAGCTATACAAAGAAGTATTTTAGTTACAAAAGTAGTTAGTCGCTTGTAGCGGGCATGGTATGCGGTTCTCTAAAGTCTAGAGGAAATCACTTCATTTGCTTCTTATGTATTACTTTTATTAATTTTATGTAGGTATATTTTATTCTTCATGTGCCTATATTATATTTATATAACCTTATTTACCTATTACTGATGTTTTGTTACTGTCCTTTTTGCAATTTGTGTTGTTGCACCTTTTAGCAGGATTAAATCTACAGCTGGTTTCTTGCAATTTAATTTTATGGACTAAAGCAATTTTCTTTTACAGATTTTATCACGGTTCTATTAACGAATGTTCTTTTATTTCTATCTTATGCTATCATTGAGTGGAACGCTTGTGAGCCCCCTTGGTTGCTTGTACCCTTACCTACCGAATGTTTCATTCCAGCAAGTTTCACCTACTAAGTCACTAAACACTAGTCAGACCAACAAGTAAGTAACGAACGCTTTCATCACTCATTTCTAGATTGTGACTTATCTATATTTTCTTATTTCTTGTTGGCATTTATGAAGCAAAATATGTTGGTATTTTCGTCATTGTTTCAACGCGACACTTACCTAGGTACTCGTATTATTATTATTTAAAACATTATTTTCCAGTTATCATTCACTGGGTTTTCGAAAGGTTCGCTACAAAAAGATAATAAAAAAGAAAAAATGCATGTACAGTCAGCTGCAGAGATAGATGACCCCCCTGCAAACAAATTTCTAAGCAGGGTCTGTTATCTCTGCAGCTGACTGACTTTAGTATGGAAGTGTACAGTTGTATCGAAACAAGAAACAAAATATTTACTTAAGTAAACAGGTTAGGCTGTGACTTACGATCGATTTTGTCGACATGACACAATGAATATTTGATGTCACTGTGTACAGTGGGCCAAAAAAGTGGTCTACCAGTTTTGACAAAAGTTTCTGCGAGACCTAACGATCGCTAAGGTTGACAATTGCCACTGACATAATATTATTGCAAGGGGAAATCGACCTTGTTGTCTCATGACGTTCAAACGAACTTCAACCGTAGGGTGGTAGACCACATTTTTGGCCGACTGTACCTCACACAATCTCATCGGTGTTTTTAATTCAAGAAAACATATATTTAAATCACAACTTAGAAACTTAAGTTTTCCAAAACAACTTTTGTTTCTGACGTGTCAACCAAACTTGCTTCAGCTGGAAATGGCTTGCGAATAGCATTTGATAGAAGAATTATAACTGTGGTTTAACAGACCATTTAAGATCCTAACACCATTTCTATATTTCAGGGCGGCGGCGAAAACTGTTTTAGAGAGGACGCAGTCACAAACAGGCGAATCGGATGACACATACGACGACAGGTTTTGATATTAAATTTGAAATTATTTTATTCAATTAGCTAAGGGTAGTCTGAAGTGATTTGTTTATTAATCAAACCTCTTGTTCACTGTGCAGTCTATCTCATTTAACTAGGTTCACTTCATAGGTTTCTGTTGGCCCAGGAGAAATATATGTACTCTGCCATACATATGTGTGGCTACTAAATTTATATTTTTCAATGAAACAACCCTCTAAATTTCTCCCAACGTACCTAGAAACCTAAGACTACTAGGTACCTTAATCTAATACATAAAAAGTCGGCCGACAAAATAGCTGATCGCATTTTCAACTTCGTCATTTCAAATTGAGAAATCATCTACTGCCATTTAAACCTTATTCTCAATATCAGTGTGGTAGAACCGAAGCTGAAATCAACCGCATCGCTAGCAGACATCGTGGAGCGCATGCGGCACCCACAGCTGGGCGTGGGCTTCCTACAGCAGACCGTGAGCCTGCCGTCGCACGCCTTCGTCTCCATATACGCCATACACTGGCTGCAGGCCAATGTGGACGGCGTAACTTATGAGAAGGCTACGCATATCATGGAGGTAAGAGTGGTTGGCATTTACCATACATCTTTTGTCCCTCTCATACAACCGGGTTTTGGTGTGAACATCAGATTGTTGGGGAGCTTGCGATACCCACAGCTGGGCGTGGGCTTCCTACAGCAGACCGTGAGCCTGCCGTCGCACGCCTTCGTCTCCATATACGCCATACACTGGCTTCAAGCTAATGTCGAAGGCGTTACGTATGAAAAGGCTACACATATCATGGAGGTAAGAGTGGTTAACATTTACCATACATCTTTTGTCCCTCTCTTACAACCGGGTCTTGCTGTGAACATCAGATGGTTCAGGAGATGCGATACCCACAGCTGGGCGTGGGCTTCCTACAGCAGACCGTGATCCTGCCATACACTGGCTTCAAGCTAATGTGGAAGGCGTTACGTATGAAAATGCCACGCATATTATGGAGGTATACTTTTCAAACAAAGAGGTGCTGGCGCTCTTATACACCAAGACCTTGTTATGATACCCAGATCATTGGTCCACCTTTTAATAAAATGTTTATATACCTAATTTATACACACTAGGTACAAAACAACATTTGACATTCTCTACATGTCTTTTCTTTCCCATCCAAGCAATTCTCGGAATAATGGCTCTATCCTTTGGTACTTTCTCTCTAAATGTCTGACACTTGTTTTCTTTTTCAGAAAATGTTACAAGAGAAAATGATATGCCACGCTTCTGGCGATACTACCAAGCGTTTTGTCGTTGGGTACTACATGTATCACATCCTACCTCAGAAGAAAGACAAAGGTGAGAACATAATATATCTCTATATGGTGAGATTACAGTGGTACCCAGATTACCCAGAATAAGACCATAGAGAAATATAGTAAGACAAGAGTGCTCACTCCATACATCAGTTCAGACTATTAATTTCAGTGTCTACATCTAGCACCGAGTAGCGGAACTATCAGTACTGCTACTTGACAATAGATGTAGCACCGACCGGAAAGTCTTATCTCAACAGCATAAGACTTTCCGGTCGGTGCTACATCTATTGTCAAGTAGCAGTACTGATAGTTCCGCTACTCGATGCTAGATGCTAATAGTCTTTTTGTTACTAAAACTGATGTATGGAGTGAGCACTCTATGTATTTTTTTCTCTATGATAAGACTGACTTAACTCACATCAGTTGGAAAATAGAAAACAAGTTGGAGTTTGAGTTTTGAGCAAGATAGGCTGTAAATTGAGTCACCTGCAATAATTTACGGGGTGAATATATTTTGTGTTTTGGGGTTGGTCCCATAGTAAAAGTTGCTCAGTATGACCTATGTATATTCACCTCATAAATTATTGCAGGTGACTAAATTTAAACCCTGTAGAATTAGAATTTTGCGTATAGCGAGGGACTCTTTAAGACGGCGTGCAAAAACTCATGCCTCGTGTGGCACACAACTTTTCATCTCAGATATGAACATATAGAAGTAAAATAGTTATTTCGCAAGGTGATGAAAAGCAACAAGTATAACACCGACTTTCGTTAACAATTTTAGCCATATCGCCTTTATTGCTGGTTGCGAGCTTCTGTAGTAGTTTGCAGCCGGTTTAATTTATAATTTTTCACCTCAGCAGCTCGAACAAGGTTACTTTGCTACTTAAAAACAGTGAGCAAAATCGCATTTGGCTCACTGAGTGAGACAAAATGAGCAAAATGCGATTTTTCTCACTGTTTTTAAGTAGCAAAGTACCCTTGTTCGAGCTGCTGAGGTGAAAACTTAATTGTTGGTATATCTTAAGAAAACATGAGTGAATAGAGGTAAGTGATGAAGAAGGAATACATTTTTCGGGTTCTCTAATATGTTCTCACTGCTGAGGTGAAAAGTTTTGTGAACTACACGAGATCAAAGTTATTTACATCTCGTGCGCTTTTGAGTCCCTTACTACGCTCAAGATTCTAAATTAGATTCACTCGCTACGCTCGTGAATCTAGTATAGAATCTTTCGCTTGCACGGGACTCAAAATAAGCACTCGAAGAAATATCAAACTTTGATCTCTTGTTGTACAAATAACTATTGCCCCCAGACCCAACAGACTACGTCCGCCCCCTCGGCGACCTCCAAAGCTTCGAGAACGAGTGGATGGAAGTGGAAGTCCTCGGGCCACGATCCCCGCTCGTGCCGCACGAGGCCAGCTCGGGCGCCTTAGACATCTCGGGTTGTAGTCCACAGACGGACCTCACCGGCGTGCCGGCCTTCCTGTGCGACAACATCGACCCCGACTACATGCACTGCGACAACGATAACGACAGTCAGTACCATCATTTTAGAAAGAAAAAGAAAAGAAAGAAAAAGCATTTATTAGCACAATAACAACCTTAAGAGCCAACAGGAGCTAAGATTAAAATATTTTAGGTAAATATACCCGTCTCGCTAACGGAAGCGGCTCCTAAAACTAGTGCGATAATGACAAGGCGAAAAATCCTGCATAAAAATATCAAAAATCGAGGTTTCGTACTCGACTGTTTCCTCCTCCAAAACTTAACCAATCGTAACCAAATTTGGAAATCTAAATGATTATGACATTATCTGTGTCGGACCGTTTTGATTTTTTGACTAATTGATGTCAGTTTTGAATAGCACGCCTCTCATTGCGGCATAGTCAATTAGGCCATTTTGGCCATTTTTGAAGGGCTCTAGCGCCTTAAAAAACAAAAATATCAAAAAAAGCAAAACGGTCCGACACAGATATTGACGATATTAATCTGTGTTGAAAAAATCATTGCTCTAGCTTCAAAACCCACGGAGGAAACAGTCGAGTACGTTTGTATGGAGAAATGACCACTCCTGTTGGCTCTTAAAAACTAACAAAAGAGAACACAAAATGAGAGGTTTCGCTAAATGGTCCTCACTCAGCTAGGTGTCACGGTATGAGCCACATGGCACACTCCGCGACGCTGATTTTCAGTAAGGCCCAGTGGATGGACTAGGTGGCACTCAGTAATGGACACAATGTACAAAAATAAGGGAAAACTTAAGTAAAACTAAAATTAAACATTAACAATCAAATCAAATCACTCAATAGAAATTAGCCTATAAGTCTTCTGTATGTTTGTGTGTATGTATGTAAATGTCTATGTGATTGGTGTGTGTGTGTGTGCACGGTTGCCTAAGTGTTGCATTTTTGTTTGGCCAGTATGTACTTACGGAGGTGAATTTTAATACTATACTAGCGAGAACGAAGCTACAAATGAAAATAGATGCGCTGAATTCTGTCGTTGAACAATTTGCTTCAAATGCCGTTTCTAGTATGCGTTTCTCAATGCGACTACATATATTTATTTCGTCTATGATAACCCCAAACCCGATTAGATGTAGAATGACAATGATAACAACAGACAGTATCATGGACTAAACAACTACCTAACCTAAACACTACCCCGAAATAGTTACAGAACGTATCGTGGAGGTGTATTGGCAGCTTGACTAGGGTGACTGCTATAGTTATTGGCCACAGAGGAGTGGCAACAATAAGACTTCTTTTCGCTTGTTTCTTTCTATTTGTTAGGAAAGGCTAAGGATTACTATGTAGTGGCCAATAACTATAGCAGTCACCCTAGATGGCATTCAATGTAGCTGCTATAAGTCCTACATGGTCTTTGTCATTTTGAGGTCGGTATTGAGTCTTGTTTTGTCTTGAGTCGGTATTGATATTGGTCACTAGTTATGGCTACATCTTCATCACAGTCAAAAATCATGCACTGAGTCATAATAAAAATATTGGCATTATGTATGAAACTAGGTCGAATTTAGTAAACCTTTATACGACATTTTGGTGTCTAAACTAAATATGATCAGAATCATTTCTGGCCACATTGTATAAGAACATTATTTCTCCTTGTTTCGTAATTCAGTGTGTATGTTATCATAGCAAATTACATTTAGTCGTAGTAATAATTAATGTAACGCACGTTACTGATATCATATATCAATTTCATTAGGTACAGAGTACTTACTTTGTTAAATGAATGATAACCTTTTAAATGCCCGATAGCACTGGTTCAATGACATCGAATAATCAATATGCAGAGTTCTTCGTTTTCTGGTTAAAATACGAATATGAGTGACTATTTTCTGAATGTACGCATATTCTTACGTCATCTTTACATAGGAATAGTATACTTGTATCGAAAATAACTATTACAGTACATATGGTGCTACTTTCCCGCACTAGTGCGTAAATAAGCACTTTTCGTTGCTATGTCAAATATTTAAAGGGGCATATGTACTGTAAAACGTTGTACGATATAAACGTCGTGCGAATAGGTAATTCGTAACTCCCTTCGGTCGGGTTTTAATTTATCGCCACTCGTTTCGAATTTCCTCTTTTCCGCACTTGTATCGTAAATAACTATTAATGCTTACATGCTCAAAGCATAAAGCGTTACTTTGCGCACGTTTGAGCAACAACCAAGAATTGAAAATCCAAAGGAACAATAGCATAACTTCCCATTGTCCTCAGTGCCACTCTACAAGAACACACATCTCGACATCGACATTAACAACAAGAGCGACCGCATTGAGTGGGGCCATGCACGCTACCAGGCCACGTTTAGGCCCGACCAAGCTTATGAGATGTGTATACAGTGGGCCGTCGCGTCAGGGAACATCGTCGCCGAACTGGTGAGTCACAAATAGAGATGCAACGGATAGTTGTTTGGCCGGATACCGGATATCCGGCCTTGGCACTGGCCGAATATCCGGTATCCGGCCGCCGGATATTCGGCCGGCGGAACTATACCTATATTTTGAGTTTTTCAGGTGCGCGTCGTGCAGGTTTCAACCTGTTTCGTAGTGAACGTTCGCGCGGACACATTTCTGGGATCGTAACGAGTTTTATCATGTCATTAGGTTGTAAGTTCGTTTATAGTTACAAGTGCGCGCGCGTATTTTTGTGTAAACAAATAAGTGTATTGAGTGACATTGGTAACGTATTCATTTCTATCTACTGTGTCGTTAGCATTATGACCGTGACTGTTTTTTAGTTTCCATTTTTTACCCCAAAATGTGTTAATTTTACTATCCGGTATCCGACCGGATAGTATGTCACTATCCGGTATCCGGCCGGATACTAAAATAACGGCCGGATAGGCCGGATACCGGATAGTAACCGGATATCCGGTGCATCTCTAGTCACAAAATATAGAATCAGTAACTTAATAACTTGAATCGTCCTTTGCGTGAAGAGTGCTGCAGAATTGGGTTTTTTTTTTCGATGTGGCGCGCGCTCAGCTCTTGTGAGCAAGGACCCCGCTAAAAGGATACGGGCGAGCTTTGCTCATATGCATATCTGTCTCCAGTTTTCCCTTAGTCGCCTTATACGACACCCACGGGACGAGATGGGGTGGTGCTATTCTTTTCTGATGCCGGCACCACACGGCACCAGCATTGGGGGTTAGTGCAGGATCAAGACATTACATAAAACGACCAAGCCATCAATGGACCGATTGCAATCGCACTTACGTTCTGAAATCTCTAAATTCATGTTCTGAATCGAAAACTTAGCCGCAAATTTTAATATGATTGTTAACATTTTTTGTGGCCGAGTTTGTTTAATTTATTTCTCAATCACGGGTTGTCCAGTTAACGTGAGACGTTTCATTGTTTCTTTGTATAAACGCTTGTTTTTTTTCTCTAGATCTTTGGCTGGGCTCGCAAAGCTCAGAACTGCCGGCTACAGATGGTCCCGATCCCAGCGGATCCTCTCGCCTTGCCATTCACGCTCAAGTCTGACCCTCTGCGCGGACCGATCTACGTGCCGCTCAACGAGGAACCGCTGCTTAGGAACAAAAACGCGCTGTTTGAAGGTAACTGATGGCTTTACCTTACTTGTATCTACACTTTACCCATCAGGCGTCGAGAAGGTTGGTGATTTTCGGCTTATGAGCTTGCAAAGCACAGAACTGCCGGCTACAGATGTTCCCGATCCCAGCGGATCCTCTCGCCTTGCCATTCACGCTCAAGTCGGACCCTCTACGCGGACCGATCTACGTGCCGCTCAACGAGGAACCGCTTCTTCGGAACAAAAACGCGTTGTTTGAAGGTAACTGGCCGCGTAGCCAACCGCAACACTCCGTAGCGATCGAAACGCAACTGTCACTGTCGCACTGATATGAAAGAGTGATACAGAGACACAAAGCGTTTCGTTGTCGAAGCGATAGAGATTGTGACCTTGGCTAGGCCGGCTTACCGCATCTTATTGTTTTAATTGCGGATGCATTTCGACTCCTCGGGGTCTTTTGTGTAATAGCCCCCTTGAGAGCTACCTTCTTCCTACCCAAGAGCAAATCGGATGTAAAAATTTCGGATGGTAAAGCTCAAGGGCTGCGCTTTGAATTCCTTCGGTTTCAGATAGGTTTATTCATACATTAGGTGTAGGTACTACTGTCTGTCTCTTTAGAGTTTGTTGTTGGTCCCATATTGAGATACCCTTCTCCAGGGGGATTTAAATCTTCTCGAGGCAAAGGTGTAGGGTTGGAGCCGGTGTAGCTTTATTTGAGGTTCATAAGCGCATTGTAATATGCTTACTTCAATAAACTATATTTTATCTTATCTTTATCTTTGCCACACATTCAACCTTACTTGTACGCATTACACTTTACGCATTCGAAAACGAGTAGGTTGGTGAAGTTTCGGCTTTTAGTTTTTTCATCATTGATGCTTTCATTTAATTTTAGTTAACTCGAAACATAATACCACTGTTGCGTCTACATTTGCTCTAGGAGTATTATCCTTTGATATTGGTAGGTAATATAATAATATCATAGGATATGATAAACAAAATGCACGAAATCATTTAAATAATAGTCAAAATAACAGTATTGTGCGTACAAAACATTAAATCTACCTTTTGCTTCATATTTTAGTGTTATTATGGTTTCAGTTTTCCTTATTGATGTTGTTCAGTAGTTATTTTACACGGCATAATAACTGGCCACTATATGTGCCACTGACCTAAAAGGATCCTATGTAAAATTCTATAGTATATGATAGGGCAGCGGCAGCCAGCTACAAATTTGAATTTATTTATAAAGTAGCAAAGCACTTTTGCGGCTGAGTGTACCATGACCATGACATGACTTATTGGGACAATTTGGTCAACACTTAAGATTTAAATCAACGTTATTTGATTGCACCCGGTTTTTTTACGCGATAAGATAAGGATTGACCGCGGGCAACGATACAATAGTGGGCAACGATACAATAAATCAATTTGTACAAAAATGTATTCCTACCTTTGCTATTTAGTTTTTATAATTTTCCATAAATAACTGGTTGTTGTGGATGCAACTGCAATACAGGCAAAACCTAGTGCGGAGACCCCTGTAATACTCTTAACACATTCAGTGCCGAAAACCCGACTATCGGGTATTTTATGATTTCGTTCCCAGGCCGGACTATCCGATAGTCGGGAGCGTGGTACTACACCTTTATATGAAGAAATGTTTGTGGCCTGACGCGGATGTCTTGTTTGGCTCGGTGGCAATGAATGTGTTAAACATGTTGTAACTGGTTCACCGCAATACCTACAGGCAAAGCCTAGTGCGGAGCGTAGACCCCTGTAATACTCTTAAACTACTTACATTCTGAGAAACAAATATTTATGTTATTTTAATAATGTACATATATCTACAACTTTTTGATATTTCGGAGTCACTTTGTTTACGAAATAACTCTAATAAACCTCAACGTTTGTTTCTTTAGGTTTCCCAGAGGACACTTGGCTCGAGCGACTATTCCTCTTCCAAGAGGCGATAGTCGGCCGGTTCGGCTTCATAAAGTGCACGGTGGAGAGCACGTCGCACGCGGCGGGCGTCGGCGACCACCTGTACGTGCACGTGACCGGCAACATGTTCATCCTGATCATCACCACGGTCAAGAGCGAGCAGAAGGCGAGAGGCACGCGCCGGGCCAACAAGCCGCTCAATGCCAGCAGGTTATATATAGTTGTGTCTTTAGGTTTCCCAGAGGACACTTGGCTCGAGCGACTATTCCTCTTCCAAGAGGCGATAACGTGACGGGCACGTGACGGGCAACATGTTCATCCTGATCATCACCACGGTCAAGAGCGAGCAGAAGGCGAGAGGCACGCGCCGGGCCAACAAGCCGCTCAACGCCAGCAGGTGATATATAGTTGTTTCTTTAGGTTTCCCAGAGGACACTTGGCTCGAGCGACTATTCCTCTTCCAAGAGGCGATAGCGTGACGGGCACGTGACGGGCAACATGTTCATCCTGATCATCACCACGGTCAAGAGCGAGCAGAAGGCGAGGGGCACGCGCCGGGCCAACAAGCCGCTCAACGCCAGCAGGTTATATACAATATCTTTTTATACCACGTCGGTGGCAAACAAGCATACGGCCCATCTGGTAGTAAGCAGTCTAGCCTATGGACAGTGCATACTTGATAGCTCGAGCAAACATACAATAGGGTATTTTCCTACTAGTCAAACATAGAAGGTAGCACCCTATAGAAGTGGTCTACGCGTGCCTCCGTGAGGGACAAAACATATAAATTCGACCAATCATAGCGTCGCAATTTATTTGTTATGGTGGGGCAACAAATAAATTCGACCAATCATCCATACTAATTTATGGTGGGGAATAAAAACAAAAGTGAGACTGTGACAAGGACAAACAATAATAGCGCTTTCGCTGCTACTCCTACTGAAAGATACATAAGACTATCCCGTTCTGTCAGTTATCCCCACCACTCATGCCCAATCCAGTTTAATACTAGATTCATGTAGTCAAAGCAGTCATTTATAGGAAACATTACATCGTGACGTCACGGTCAACTCACCTACTTTTCAATATTTCTATCCGATTTATTAAATAGAACTTGTGTTTAAAAATAACTGCTATCTGTGTTTTTCTAATAATTATCTGGTGCTTTATTTCATGCATGGTGTAAAATTATTTATTTTAAATACAGTATAGCCCTGTAGTGGCTATTAGAGGGTTTCATACTGTCCAATCCAATATCAGATACAACTACAAAGAAGTAAAAAGTGACTTGTAACTTTTTTCACATGGTGGAAGGGGTGAAGTGAAACTGTTATTTCAAAAGCACGATTTTATCTTTTTTATGTTTCTACTCTATTGTGTCAGTATAGTTTTTTGTACGTTGAAAAAACAAAAAGATACCTGTGCAGGTATAAAAATAGTTGGCAATCTTTTGTCAACTTGGCGACCTTTTGTTCAGCGAAAACAATTATCTGACAATAGTACTCGAACAGGTTAAGTATTGTCAATGCAATAACAAACTAGTTTCGACCATCAACAGCATAATTAACCGACTAATTGTAAGCTTTATTGCAACTACATAAGGTCCACCAATGCCCAGTTAAATGCGTTGCTGTTTATACCTAAAAGATAAATAAATTCTTGTCATTTTGCCAAATGGTGCATATTTTCTCGAGAAGTTTGGGTCACAATGTAATTCACTGTATAAGAACCGACGAAAGGTGTAATTTCACAACTCGTTATTCAATGCACATTTGTTCTAACATGTAGGTATTTCGTTTGTTTTCAGGTATCCTGTGCATTTAGAAGCAGCGCCTAGCCCGCACGAGGCCTACATAACGCGACACGTCAGCGGCAAGAACAAAGATGACTACGACAACAGTCGACGAGTAAGTTTCATTACTTTTTACCAGGGATCGGAACCGGTTTTTTGCAAAAACTTAGAAGTAACCATATTTTTCGAATTATTTTATACTCGAAATGTAGGACTCAGTTGTGTTTTTAGGTTACGACTTCGTATTATTGCCCAATTAGAAATGAAGTAATTAGCAAAGAACGAAAAAATACCGTTTCCGTTCCCATACAAAAAATACCGGTATCCGATCCCTGCTTTTTACCTCATAAGTGGTATAATATCTATGTTTATTTTATCCTCTTTGGCACGGCTTACTTGGGTTGCCTGGAGTCTTAAGTTTTGACTGCCAGGAGCACTAGTTTTTACGAAAGCAGCTGCCATCTGACCTTCAAACCCAGAGGACAAACTAGTACATGTTTGCACTAGTCGTTTTCCAAATGTTTCGTGAATATATTGCATAAAAAAAGAAAATAAACATGGGTAGGATTATGTAAATAAAAGTAATTAACATAGGAAGAGGAAAGTGTGCCACAACAGATGTACATTTAGAGTAGGGACTACTCAGTAGGCACTAGCTCTAATTGGCCTTATCAGGGCCTAGATAATGGTTACATTAACAGCAACAAAATGGGGATGCATTTGTTTTATCTCTAGCCTTATCTATGCAGAGTGTAGTTACCAACTATTGTAGATCTTTGTAGCGTAGTTGTTGTAGGGTAGGTCACTCCATTACTGGTCCTTGTCGACCTTGTCCTAAATTGAGCCCAGTATACTTATACTGGCTTATACCGTAAAATTGTAAACACTCGTCATATTATAATCTCGCTAGTTACATTATAAACTGACGGAATACACTTGTATTTCATATCAAAATAAATACTACATTAGCCACTGCCATCGATAATATGCGATATATATGACACCGTAAGATTGTGAACCCGTTAGTTTATAATCTAACGTAGGTTAGGTTAGATTATAATCTCCCTACCGTCAGTTTATAATGTAACTAGCGAGATTATAATATGACGAGTGTTTACAATTTTACGGTGACATATATAAGGTCCATAAACGTCATATCTACGCAGCCGAAATTAACCGAGCCTCTTTCGAAAGACATGTGCAATATTTATCCCCGGGTACCTACTTTAGTTAAGGTTGACTACTCTGTGTCACCGAAACTTTCGAAGAGCATAAATGACATCTCTGTTTTACGCAAGAATAATTTACATAAGATAAATTTGTATTTTCAACTACTCTCGCGTAATTTTAAATATATCGGAATGCTAATTTGCATGTTGCCAAAACGTAAATAACTTCCCACCCACGTCGCAAAATGTACTGATGATTACAAACCTAATATTTATTTTCAGATGGGATTCCTATGGTCCTGGAATCACATGATATCGAAGAAGTGGAAATGGTCGCAGTACCCGGCGACCGGAGACGAAGCCTTCCAAACGCGGATGCTGCGAGACTTCAAACATTTCTGTGCCAACCAGGAGCAGCGACTTAGCCAGTTTTGGGATCAGTGCTGGGCGCTTCAAGAGAAAGCCCATGGAATTGATATAGAATAATTATATTTTAATATGGAAACCAAAAATATTTAACTGTTAAATATAAGCATTTTTTACGTTACAATCTCGTTTTATTATCATTCAATTACCTACTAGGATGTAGTTAGTTCGGAACTTCAACTAGTGCTTGCTTGATTGAAAATCGTTTCTAAGCTACCTAAAATGTACCTAGGCAACTCTCTCCTTAAAATAAAGCTAGAGCACGTGTAGTTTATTTAGAGCACCAGATTAACCTTTTCGACGCCGTGACAAACACAAAAGCTGTCACGCTGACGCCACGTCACCGAAGTGTCAAAACCGAAATTGAACTTTATGCATATGCACGTAGGTCTATGTTGCTCTGTGGTCTGTGACCGATTAATCGGTCTTTGGCGTTGAACCTACGGTGCGGATATATCGGTCATTGGCGTCCAAAAGGTTGAACAGACGCCACATTATGAAGCGGTTAGGACCGCGAGGTCACCAGCACCACACACAATTTTACTTATTAGTAAATATTTTTAATTTACACGAGTATCTACAGGTGGTAAACGCCGACGCAACTGAAACAAGCGGTCGCGTTCTCATGCTAAATTATTCAGTATGGGAGCGCCCATGTGTGGTGACCGCGATATGCTCCATCTTGTAGTTGAGAAGATCCGTTTCTGTTTCGTTTACTTATTATGTATCTACTTTGCTGCATATTAAAAAAAAAACATTCATGGAAGAAAAGTTTATTGCTTAATAAACCTTATACAATTAGTATAAAAATAGTTTCACTAACAAATTAACTCCGTTATTTATGCTCTTGTTAAAATCCCTATGAGGAAATTGTGCATTAAAAAGTTTTTATGATCATTACATAACTACGAAATATTAAAGTGTCTTTAAAGGCACATACAAAAAGAATGCATATATATCACACATAGCATATCATTAGAATTATTTTCCTCACAGGTATTTTGAATACTTTTTATCACATTCTAATCATTATCAGTTCAATTCATATCACATACACCAGTCCAACATTGAGCATAATTCTGAACATTGCCAAATTTCTACTAAAATACTTAGGTAATTTTGATCTATTTTTCTCCTTTACATCATTGGTATGATACTTTGATATGAATACATGAAATATTATACTATACTACTAAAATGGCAGAAGAATTCTTACACTTAAAAAGATCATTTCAAGGAATATTGTATACATTATACTAAAACAAAATTGACAAGACTTCATCAAATACAACTAACTTATTTTCACTATTTTGTTCATGGAATCAAGGTATGCAAAGAAAAATAACTTAAAAACTATTACTTCAATACAAAATAAAATTAAGCTCATACAGTTATTGACTAAGTAAAAGTAAATCAAATGGAAACAAAAATCTGGCAAAATTACATGACAAGTGGCCATCAAGTGGCAAGTTCAAAATTCACAACTAGCACACAATTAATTTCTATGAGGCTTATTGAAGTTACTAACTTATCAGGGGCGAGGCTTTAAAAAGTTACTTCCATTGGCTTTATATTTTGAGATAATTTGTAGGCCAAATTAACATGTTATATGATGCCCCGCCACTGTTATATTTAAGTGTTATTGTGAAACTCACAAGTAACACTAATTTTAACTAAACATTTCCTAGATTAACAAAAACATAACATAACTAATATGGAGAAACAAATTAGGTAGGTGTTAATGTTGCATTGTTAATTATAATAATTTTCTTTAAACATAAAGCACATGAGAAAATAAATTACCCATTATAGGTAAATATATGAAATCACCTAATTAAATCATTATCTTGTTAAAAAATATTACTGTATGTAAAGAAATTGTTACTGTCTATAAAAGTATTAAAAATATCAGATCAATTAATTCAGAGTATTGTGACTATTGTGGATGTCATGATTGTGCATCAAAGCATTTCAAGCAGGTTAATAACAAAGTAATAATTACCATTATAACTATGATAAATGCACCGAGTAATAAAAACTTCATTTGCCACAGGCTTTGGAAGGAAATTTGTAGAGGTGTAGGTAACAGGGTGGTGGTAGGATCTAAGCTACCCATGTTTGTGATTATTTTAGGAGGCCCCACATAATCTGCAATTATAAATACATAAGTATTATCCTACTCTGTGCTTTATAATTATTTGTGACCATTTATTATATAGCCAAGGAAGAGGAAAATTAATATAATATATAGTATGGTAATAATTAGCTTACCATATACAAAGGTTTATCAAATTTTGATATAATTGAATGTATATTAATTAGGCATATTTATAAGTATATGTGATACATATACACTACAGTAATAATGTATCAAAAATCTCTTGTAAGTACATTAATCTAATAATCATTATGAATTTCTAGCTGCTCTATAATCTCCAACAACTGCAACCACCTTTAACTAGGTATTCAAATTATAAAAATAAGATTTGTTCATACATTTAAGCTCGCACCTCTTCAGAGATCACAGAAAATGCAGAATTAGATAAAACACATAATAATTAAATCTAAAAAACAAAAATTAAGTGGAACTAAGATTGTTTTAATCTTGATAGATCAGTAGAAAATCAAGCAAATGCATAAACAAAACTTATTTCTTACTGCCAAATACAAGGAGTCGGGTCAGCATGCTGGTGATGCACGGCACCTGCTTCTGTTGGTGCATAGTAGGCATGTCTGGAGTGTTCGACTCATAGTCAAGAGCCACTTTTTGACAAACGAATGTTAGCAGTGTCAGAATGTCTCTATCAGTTCCAGCATACCGCAGCTCCTCACACAGTGCTTGCATGAACCAGGACCCACGGGTAGTGTTGCGCCAAGAGAAGTATCCGGGCACAGTAGAAAACACTATCAGAAAATCAGCATGAATAGGGATTCTGTAGGTAGAACTGGACAAGCCATCAGTTTCAGTGCGATTTGAAGTTGATAGAGTGATTCCGCCATCAAGCTTGTCTCCTTGACAAGCCTGGATAAAGAACAACTTTGGTTTACCAGCCAATGATGGACATTTATCAGCTGTGAAGTAGTACCACAAGTTGTCTGGCTTGTAGTGAGTATCCTTAGCATACAGCATACCAAGTTCGCCATGACTCAGCACCGCAATAAGCAGGCAATCATTATCGGTGTGATCCATTCCAGCAAGATCCTGTATGTACCTATTAATGTCTTCAGATTTCAGATTGTGGCAAACCGTGACTCTGAAGCCAAGGGCTTTGAGCACCTTGCTCAAGTTATCGCTGTCGACGTTCGTTCCCGTGCGCGATTTGAGGCTATGAATATCAAAATGCTCGTGGTTGAAGATAATGGCCATGCCGCGGTTTTTGTGGTTCATGTTATAATATGCGGCATTCCTATCGACAGGCATTTTTGCCACTTGCCGTATGTATGAGGAGTCACTACTTCCCCATGCGTCGCCTTCATCTCCTCCGCCGTTCTCCCTTTGTTCGTCTCCGTTACTACCATTACCATTGTTTTCTGGTTTTGGCTCCGCCATCGTAGTTTCCTTGACGATTACTATAAATGAACTATCGCACTTGTATGTCCCAGCACACAGTAAACGATTGCAACACACAATAGATTGTTGTAAATTGAAGTTAATACACAAGTTTTGAAAATCACCACCACAAGGTGACGACACAAACAACTTTATGAAAAGCAAAGCAGTTTTGATGGCCAGTGTTGTCACTATCACGAAAATGACATTGCGTCTTCGCAGGTGTTACCGCTTGAAAAAAATATTATTCATGTGGTTTGAGAGCGGTTAACTGATGGTATGACCATATATGCTGGTCATAGAAGGTAGCATCCTATAGAAGTGGTCTACGCGTGCCTCCGTGAGGGACAAAACATACGCAATGCGACGCTATGATTGGTCGAATTTATTTGTTGCCCACCATAACCCATACTAATTTATGGTGAGCAATAAAAAAAAAAGTGAGACTGACAAGGACAAACAATAATAGCGCTTTCGCTGCTACTCCTACTGAAAGATACATAAGACTATCCCATTCTGTCAGTTATCCCCACCACTCATGCCCAATCCAGTTTAATACTAGATTCATGATGCTGGTCAAGCAAATCTTGTCAGTAAGGAAAGGCGCGAAATTCAAATTTTCTATGAGACGATATCCCTTCGCGCCTACATTTTTCAAATTTGCCGCCTTTTTCTACTGACGAGATCTGCTTGACCAAGTATACTTACTTTACTCTTTGGTATGACCATTTCAAATTTAGTATATACGGTCAGCAGCATATAGCTGGTCAACCAAATCTTGTCAGTAAAAAAAGGCGCGAAATTCAAATTTTCTATGGGACGATATCCCTTCGCGCCTACATTTTTCAAATTTGCGGCCTTTTTCTACTGTCAAGATCTGGTTGACCAAGTATAAATAAAATATAAAATTATGATAAAATGCTTTCAAAAGAGAGGAGCAACTAAAGCTTTTAACTGTGCATATAAATTTAAATTTAATACGACAAAATAAAAATCTTTCGAATATAAATTTGACGGTAGGTGTTTTGTTGACCTTCAGGGCTCGAAAAGACGATTGATCAAAAGTAGGTATTCTAAAAATAGGAACAACATGTAGCACCGACCAAGTTTTTCCATAAATTCAGAATGAACTTCCCGTATGAATGTTTTCGTTGGTAGTTGCCCCAGCAACATGAATCAGCTGCCCCAACCATTCATGTTCTGACTGAAGTTTCATAGTAGGTAATCATAGTACAATGTCTATATTCAAAGTAAAACAGTGGTGGTCAAACAATGATTCACGAGGAGACCAAGCTGATGTGGGAACCCAAAATGGTGGTTGTCTTAAAGTGGACAGATTTAGCTCTCATAGTGATAGTGACTGTATTGTTACTAGTGAAGGATCAATACTTAAACTTTACAAGCCCTGTGGTCAAGATGCATCGCATATTCTACTAGAGAATAATTTCAATTTGCCTATACTACAAATTGAAACTGGGAAATTTATAGCGTAAGTGCTTTTCAAAGACCCATCAGACCATTAAGTACCTACCTGTCTATAACCGCTAGGCCTTATACAAAACATGAACCAGTTAAAAACTGTGAATTAGATCTTACTAGCGCCCCGCGCCGGCTTCACACGGGTTAACAAATTAGTTTACACACCTAAACCTTCCTCAAATCCTCAAGAATCACTGGTGTTGATAGCTGAAAGCCGCATGAAAATCCGTTCAGTAGTTTTTGAGTTTATCGCGAACATACAGACGCGGCGGGGGACTTTGTTTTATAAGATGTTATAGTGACGTTTCATGGTGTGTAATTATTAAATTTTCAATCATTTTTAATTTACAGAGGAAAAGAAGACAGACAAATCTTAGTTCTGCATCCACAAAGCTACGCCGTCTACCAATTAAACAGGAAGGAAGGACATACAGATGTTGGTAAATAATTCACTGTTTATTTTGGATATTTTTGCACAGCCTTAATTTAATATTCTTTTTAAGGTACTTAACTGTAAGGTAATTTGCGTGAACATTACCTACCTACTGCTATATATATACATGCTAGATTACCCGGAAAATGCTTACGTTGACCTTAACAGGCAGGCAACAGGCAACCAAGCTTCCGGTCGATGGTCCAAGATCACCCTGGCTGTGGTTGTGGCTCAATACTATTTTCGGGTTGCTTAATAATATGTTCTCACTGCTGAGGTGAAAAGTTGTGTGTACTATACATCAAGCATTTACATCTCGTGCGCTTATGAGTCCCTTAATACTACGCTCAAGATTCTAAATTAGTACTATAGAATCTTTCGCTTGCACGGGACTCAAAATAAGCACTCGAATATCTATGGGAAACTTAATAATTCTTGGCTGAGTTACGTTAATCAGTCTTTCGATGGTGGTTGTTGCAACTAGCCCTAAATTAATATGTGTACTTACCTACTACTACTAAGTACTTTAGGTACCTGCTTAGAAAGTGATGCTACACCTGCTGCTAACTGTAACCCACTATTTTCAGGAGATCAAAATGCCCTTGAGTCGGTTGTGAAGCACTCGTTCACACGCCGAGCCTACAGCGTCACATGCGGTCCCTTCGGAAATATTAAAACAAGGGACTTCATATGTGTGCAGTCTCTTGACGGTACCTTGAGCTTCTTCGACCAAGACACGTTTCTCTTCATGTGTATCTTTAGCGATGTTATAATTCCTGGCCCTGTGTGTTACGTAGCTAGCTGCGATTCTTTCGTTGTTTGCAAGTCGACGTGGGTGTTAGAAATATACAGGTAAGTAAATATAGTATTACAAAGTTGTTTTCGTTAATTTCAGTGAAGCAAGTACTTTTCAGTCGAAAGAATGTTACTTATTGACCGAAGCGGTAGCGAAAATAGCGTTAGATACTTACCAGTTGCGGCATGTCAAACATGGCGTGCTGGTTATTCTACTTATTCTTCAATATACGACAACGTCATCAACTCCTTTAAATTAGGGAAACTGATGGAAATGGCACTGACTAACCTCAAGCAGGGATCGGAACCGGTTATTTTGCATAAACTTGGAAATAACCGTACACCTGTTTTTTTTACTGAAACCGAAGGTTCAGTTTTGCTTTGGTTCCGACAGAAACCGAACCTTCTGTTTAACATACCCAAGTTTCTCTGCCATGTCGTTACAGCTATCAGCAATTGAGAGAGCTCAGTGAACTAACCGCCAGACAAAATAAAAAGAGCATCCCGCAATGGGTGTATAATGCGGGCGAGGAAGTGACGTCACTACAAGCTATCCAGGTTAGTCACTACACTACCTCGTTATAATATCTATTGTGCTACAAGCGCATAATAATGTCACAAGAGGCATGCAAACGGGTTAAAAACGTTCCAGAAAACAGGCGTCCTCCCTGTAAACAATATAGTAATTTGGGATTTGGCAAAATTTTATTGAGGCCTTATTTTGATAATAAGGCCTACAACTTTTAAACAGTAGAAAGTAACATACATTAAAGAGTCCAGCAAGAAAATTTGGCTTTCAAGATCACACACTAAGTAATTCGCAAACTAGCAAATGAGATCCTGATTATGCACGCAGGTACTTAAAAAAAAATCTTAACAGTGCGGTTCAGGATTAATAGCTCCATCTAGTGTGCGTTTCGTAAACTAAATAATAGGTAGGTAGGGTCATTATCTAAAGAAAATCAGTGCTATCTAGCGATATTAGTATTAACAAAATATACGGCTATAACACACCATTAACACAATTATTGTCCCCACCAGACAAGCAGCAATTTCTCAAGCATCATTGCCCTGGGCGAGAGACATCTCTACTGCTTCCAAGACAATGGTCTCATGAAGTATATGATCAAGTTTGATTACATGCCTATTTGTTTCAACGCTTATCTAATTGGCTGGTATTATGGTAAGTTGTTAAAACACCTTTAATTAATTTACAAAAAAATCTCAATTGGTATAGGTACCTATTGTAGTCCTCTTGTTAACAAAACTAGGTAAAGAAACCGTTTACTTTTTTTAGAACCAGGATCCCGATTACTAGTAATGGTCGCCTCTGAAGACTCCAAGCTATTTGTATACGAAAACAACACTTTACTATGGTCCTGCGATCTGCCCCATTTTGCCATATCGATATCGCGTTGTTTCCTGAAGTTGCTACCAGGTGGCGTGGTCACACTCTCCAATAATGGTACCATTCAGGTTAGCTATATGGGGACGGAACCCGATTTAAATGCGAATGCTGGGTCGATGATAAATGATGTTATGGATCCGGAGACAGTGCAAGCTGAGTTGGATGATGTTGAAGAGACGCTGCAGAGGATCCTGGAAAGTAAAGAAGGTAGGTACCGGTTGCTTAGCCTTAACAATAGGTTCCTATCAGAACAATTTTCAAAGTAATCTATCATGCTTTCAGAAATAAACGACCAATATCCTACAATAGACAAAATAATAACCATAAAGGCTGACGCTGGAAAACCAGTTCAAAATCTATTCCAAGAATTCACGCAAGACGACGCCTTACACTTGTGCCCAGTTGTCCTAATAATAACATGTGACGACCCAAAGATGGTTCAAAGCATTCAGATCACATATGTGTGTTCTCCGCCCTTTGCCTGCTCCGAATCTGTGATATGCTTAGATAGTATAAACGGCACTGAAATAGTGGAAACTCAAGTATTCATGTCCAGTGACGCGGATATTTCTGATACGTTTGTTAGAATTATGCTGACTGTTACGGATGCTAAAGGGAAGATAGATGTGCTGAATAAGAAAGTGTCATTGCCGGCGAGTTTGTATTGTGCGCCTAGCGAAGATGCTCATGAGAATAATATAGTTTTAAATTTGACTGTAAATAAACCTTGCATTAAGTTTAACGAGATATTTACAGGTAAAAGATTCAATATTAAGACTGCCTAATACTTACCTACTGTAGCGCATGGCCAAAAGAACCACTGTGCATTTACCGAATTTGAAAATGTAACTTTAAGGAATAAAGTGTCTTAAATAATTGCGCAGTGTGCGCTAAATTAGGATTATGCTGTATTTGGTGTTTATTAATTAATTAACTTTACATTTACAGATTTTTCCGAAGAAGAAATGACAGAACATGGAGACTTGACAGAATCAGTAACTTTCACTTACAGGAATACGAAAAGAAACGTAACAGTTAGGGCAGCGGAAAAACAATACTCCGTAGAGGCGAAGGAATTTTCAGATATTATTGCGATATTAGACCATTTGGTTATAAAGTTATCTGACCATTACGCTAGAATGGACAAGGCAGATTTCCGCTATAATTTTCATTTCGACTCCGAATTGAGCAAGCAGATTATTGTCAAGTTGCTGAAAAGTATCGAAGTTCATGCAAAGGAAAGAATTAAGTTAAAAAGCTCGGAGGTAAAGATATACTATACTATACGAGATTTTTTCTAAGGCATCGAATACTGCATCTGCTTTATACTTTTCAATTCTAAACACGACACACCTAAAGTACTTACTCAGTCATAATATTTCCCAAATTGCTTAAACAATTTCAATAGGTTTAAAAAATTATTTAATCACATTTTTATCTTTGTACCATCGTCAATATGTGCAGTTAGTCAGTCTGTTAGTACAGTCGCCCCACGGGTTGTTACGCCGTTTAGGGTCCTAGCTAAATTGGTTGTTCCATACTTACGCTAATGAATGTCCAATTTAGCAAGAACCCTAAATGGCGTAACAATCACGGTTTGACTGTACATACAAACAGGATATAAAGTGTCATTCTATGGAACTTGCTAACTATGTAAATAAACTGCCATATTGAAATCGTCTCTGAATGTCAATTTACTAGTTACTAGTGACTTTTGTTTAAGTACATAGTTAGCAAGTTCCATAGAATGACACTTTACCTAAGTCCCTTTTCAAAATAAATAATATGTTACAGGATGAATTGAACTTACTTCAAAGACAGTTCACGCTAGTACAGAAAAGGCTACTAGTACAATACGGGTCGCTACCGCCGGGAGACTGCGACCCATTGGAGTATCTCATGAAGGACACTCACAGCAGATTGATTACACGTGTCAACGATATTATACAGGGGAAGGAAGCTGTTTCTAGGTAAGTATTAGGGTGTCCCTTATTTTACGATTTTCAGGAATAAATAACGCATACCCCCTAAATCAGTTTCTTTTATCCCAAAACACTCTGTAAAAAAATTTCAGGTCATTCCTGTAACTGTAACCCGTGCCGACTTTCATGAGATTTTCCCATACAATGTATGAAAATGACATTTTTTTTTTCTTTTTTCTTTCATATCGATTTTGTATAATATTGCCATATTTATAAACTTTATTTAACAAAAAAATCTCGATGCGAACACAAAACCAATGAAAAATTATCAAATTAGTGTCTAGTCACCATAGTAATGTGTATGGGAATTTCAGTTGTAAGTTCGGCACGGGTTCTAGTTACTGGAATATCCTGAAAAAAAAAAGTTTCAGGGAGTTTTGGAGTAGTATCGTTATATTTAGGGGGTATGCGTTGTTAATTTTAAAAATCGCAAAATAAGGGACACCCTAGTATGTCTACTTAAGAGGAAAGGGGACGGCCGCTTCTCCATACAAAAGTAGTCTCCATTTTACTCTCTGGATAATGACGTTATGATGGAAAATATTTTTACACAAGTAATTTGATGTATATTAACTATAGCTATGCTAAATTCGAAAATAGTTATTTTCGATACAAGTGCGAAAAAGAGGAAATTCAAAACGAGTGGCGATAAATTAAAACACGACCGAAGAGAGTGTTTTAAATCGACACGAGTTGCGAATTACCTATTCGCACGTGTATCGAACAACGTTTTACAGTACATATGGCACTTTAAAGTTTCGACATACGCACGAAAAGTGCTATTTTACGCACTAGTGCGGAAAAGTAGCCCCATAATGTCATAATAATGTCAATATCCAGACAGGAAAATGAGGACTACGTTGGTATGAAAAGGCGACGTCGCACTTTCGTCTTAATAGCAAATACAATTAAACCAATAGAAGTGTGAAACGAAAATTAGAATTAACTTGAACAAATAATGACACATGTAGGACGGCATGGACTGCGCCATGCTACGCTAAGCAATAGTATAAATACAATTTTACAGTACATATGGCCCTATTTTCCCGCACTAGTGCGTAAAATAGCACTTTTCGTGCGATGTCAAAAGTTTAAAGGGCCATATGTACTGTAAAACGTTGTACGATACACGTGCGAATAGGTAATTCGCAACTCGTGTCGATTTAAAACACTCCCTTCGGTCGTGTTTTAATTTATCGCCACTCGTTTCGAATTTCCTCTTTTCCGCACTTGTGTCGTAAATAACTATTATTTGAATGATGGTAAAATGGACTACGTGATTCGTTTACATCGCAATTAAAAAGCTTGTTGGTAAATGCTAACCGTTATTACTCAAAGTTTTTTTTTATATTTCAGAGCAAGTAGCACTGTAACAGCAGTTGGAAACCTCATTGTGCGTATTCTAAAACACACTACGCCGGATACTTTTAAATTAAAATTGATAGAAGAAATGTTGGCGCTAAATTCGTTATATGAAGATTTTCAAGTAAGTTATATTTGTATTTTAATAAAAAAATAACTCTTTTCGATAAATTTCAAATGGAATATTACTTTTAGGAGTTGGAAGAAACAGTTACTCAGGCATTATCGTATATTGTGAACGAAGTGTTGAAAAAATCTGAAAAGGATAGGGAGAAATTAGCACCAGTAACTGAACAGGGGATACTATCCCATATTAATTTAAAGAGGTTCTTGAAGCAGATCAAAATGATCATGGATCGAATGTTTGAAGAGGCAGGGGCAAGCGGAACTGAGACTGATAAAAAGGGAAAAGTGATACGTATTGAAGAGTTTGTGGAGGTGTTATAAATATTTTATACCTAATCAGGCCACTTTGGGACTCAAGTTTGTTAAATATATACATTTTATCTTCACAGACCAAAAATGATTGAAATGTAAGTTTTATTGTAAGCTGTAAAATTCGTTATCGCCTTAAATGTTTGAATAAATAAATATGAATTTTCTTAAAATGGTTATAGTTATTTGCTACTCCACACTTACTGATACATATATTTTTCACGTTTGGGTACGCAGGCTGTCATCGGAATACATATTTTGGGTATAATGTTAATGTCACTGCTATAGCTGCTATAACTATATGAAAAATAAATACTATAATATAAATGGTGGTGTATGGATACATACACAGTAAATAAAACTTATGTTCTTTGCGTAGTCATGAATTCATGATTAATGAACTTGTTGGGCCAATTCAAAACATCCCGATAGGATCCTGTCTCTCCTATTTCCTTGAGTTCCGTAATGTGATCAGCCTTATGATATAAGAAAATTGCAATGTAATCTAAAACTAAAAAACGCAATAAAAATCATTAAAATTTGATTTAACACCCATAGTCACAGACAGTGGCTAAATAAATAAAAGCTCTAAAAATTACAAACTTCAACGAGCTTTATTATTACATGACATAGACGATCAATATAAATATTATGAATTCACTTATTGAAAACTTACTTTGTAAATAAAAAAATGTTAAACCGTTTAGGCGACGTGCATTAGGGTATAGAGAACCAAGTTCAAGTACAGGCAATGTACTAACATAAGCAGGACCTTGTCGCGTCATTTCTTTTTGGCATCCTTCAGGCCCGCGCCGGCGTTGAACTTGAAGAATATGATGTCACCGTCCTCTACCACGTAGTTACGGCCTGGAAATAATGAAACAGGGCTATAATCGCGAACTTCCTTCGTTAATCTATTTGCCACTCAATTTGCTCGAATATGTAAGAGCGATAGAGAGGTAAATAGACAATTTACGCTGCCCCATACGTTAAATATTGTGTAAATGCCACGCTCTCGGTAGAATGTATTACTTTGGTTGCGGCTACCTGTAGTTAAGGAATTATAATCACTATACAAGCTTCAGTTGTTATCTATTCATGCACATAGTGGCCCAAACCGTGGAGTAAGTGCAATGAGGGAGCAACCGAAAGATCCCAATGGGTTGATGTGTGAGTGCACCTAACACACATTTTATGAATTGTTTTGTATGAACTTTTACAGTAGATTTAAATTACCTCTTTGGTATTTGTATTTTCTTGGCAGATTAAAAGCCGGTACAAACACGACTCGCAGTTTATGGCATATTCTAGCTTATACACTACGACAGTGGGTTCAAATTACCTTGTCGGTATTTCCCGGCTGACTTGCAGGCCGCTTTCAAGCCTTCCTCCTTGAAGTCCTTAAAATGCATCACTTCTGCCATGATGAATCCTTTCTCGAAGTCGGGTGTGTATGTGCCACGCGGATTGCACCTTATGTTCTACGCGACTAGGTTCAAATTACCTTGTTGGCGGTATTTGCCGGCAGATTTGCAGGCCGCTTCAGAGCCTTCCTCCTTGAAGTCCTTATAATGCATCACTTCTGGCATGATGAAACCTTTCTCGAAGTCAGTGTGAATGTGCCACGCGGATTGCACCTTATGTTCTACGCGGCTAGGTTCAAATTACCTTGTTGGCGGTATTTGCCGGCAGATTTGCAGGCCGCTTCAGAGCCTTCCTCCTTGAAGTCCTTAAAATGCATCACTTCTGCCATGATGAAACCTTTCTCGAAGTCAGTGTGAATGTGCCACGCGGATTGTACCTTATGTACTACGATGGTAGGTTCAAATCGCATGGTCACCGTATGTTATGCTGACGACACACTGGTGGCCGTACGGGGAAAGCAGCTGGAAGAGGTGCTCAGAAGGGCAGCGGTAGCGACCGAGCTAACGGTGCACCGCATAGGACTCCTGGGGCTTAGGGTCGCACTGCCGAAGACCGAGGCCATGGTCCTCGGGCGAATGAGGGCGTGGGGGCAGCTGCCGGCGGGCACTGCAGTGAGGGTGGGGGGCGAAGCTGTCCAGGTCAAGGCCCACATTAAGTACTTGGGCCTTGTCCTGGACAGAAGATGGTCCTTCGAGGAGCACTTTGCGAGACTGGCTCCTCGTCTCGTTGGTGCTGCCTCGGCTCTGGGCCGCCTACTGCCTAATCTGGGGGGGCCGAATGCCCCATGTAGGCGGCTATATGCGGGGATCGTCCGGAGCATGGCGCTCTACGGAGCGCCAATTTGGGCTGGACGACTGACGGGACGCGCGAGGGCATTGCTCCGTCGGCCACAGAGGGTGCTGGCCCAGAGGATGGTGAGGGCCTACCGCACCACCTCTCACGCAGCAGCATGCCTCCTTGCCGGCACCCCGCCTTGGGAGCTGGACGCAGGGGTGCTGGCGGACAGGTACCGGCTGAGGGCGGAAGCCAGGGGGCGTGGGGAGCTCCCAGACGCGGAGGAGGCCGAGAGGGTGATGCGGGGAGCCGCGGAGCGCCTGCGAGAGAGATGGAGGGAGGCCTTGGAGGATAGCCACTATGGAACCCGAACCATAGGGGCTATTCTCCCGATAATGGACGAGTGGGTGGATCGGGGCAAGGGGGCCCTGACATATAGGGTGACGCAGGTGGTGTCCGGACACGGCTGTTTTGGACACTACCTGCACAAAATACAGAGGGAGCCGGGGCCTCAGTGCCACGAATGTGGCGCAGCGGATGACACGGCTCAGCACACTCTGGAGGAGTGTAATCGCTGGGCCGTGGAAAGAGCTTCCCTCAGGGCAGCGACGGGGGTGGCGGACCTCTCGCTACACAACATAATAGCGGCGATGCTGGGTAGCGAGAGGAAATGGGAAGCGGTGGCCTCCTTCTGCGAAGAGGTTATGTCGCAGAAGGAGGAGGCGGAAAGGGAGCGAGAAGCGGCTGCTGACGCGCTTCCTCTTCGACGCAGGCGGCAGGGTCGAAGGCGAAGGGCATATGCTCGCCTCGAGCCCTAGTGGGGCCGGCGGGTACCGAACCTGCATTGCACGGCCCCACACACGTCGTAAGGGTGGGGATCAAGCGTGTCTGATCCCCCCCCTGCATTGTGAGGGTGCCCTGGCGATAAGCCGGGGCTGCCGGAGGGCGCCGTGGTGGTATGATATCGATCCCAGTGTGCCCTCACGAACGGCAAAGAGGATGAAACGCCGGAGTGGGTTTAGTGGGTAGGGCCAATTTCTCCCCCCCTCTCGCCAAGAGAGGGACAAGGAGCGGCGAGTCCCACACACCGTGCGTACATGCATTCCCACTCCGTCAAAAAAAAAAAAAAAAAGGTTCAAATTACCTTGTTGCCGGTATTTGCCGGCAGATTTGCAGGCCGCTTCCGAGCCTTCCTCATTGAAGTCCTTATGGTGCATCACTTCGGCCATGATGAATCCTTTCTCGAAGTCGGGTGTGAATGTGCCACGCGGATTGCACCTTATGTTCTACGCGACTAGGTTCAAATTACCTTGTTGGCGGTATTTGCCGGCAGACTTGCAGGCCGCTTCCGAGCCTTCCTCCTTGAAGTCCTTATAGTGCATCACTTCGGCCATGATGAATCCTTTCTCGAAGTCGGTGTGAATGCGACCCGCGGCCTGTGGCGCTTTTGTGCCTTTCTGTAATGACACAAAAAGGGTAATAAAGTAACTTTTCTCAAACATGCAATGAAATGTCGTCGCTCCGGGCGTTATATCAGGCTTCGAAGTATCACGTTTAGGGCGGAGCAACTCCAAAGAACTGTAAAGGAATTTCATACGAAATTGAAGGCCTAGGCCGGGAAGTAATTTTTTTTTAAATTCTAATGTAAACATGGGGTCTGTGTCCATGAACAGACTAAACAGCCGAATTATATATATATTTTTTTTGGTGAATGAATGGTTATCGGACCAAAATATCCGTGTTAACGCCTGTTATCTTTGAGTATATAGCCTAAGGAGATGTGATAACGTAAACTCTTCGAACAAATTTTTTCACCACTTTTAGCGGGGGGCAAGGTAAACACCTACAGCACACCACCAAAAGATAAGTAACTCAACAGACACAGATTTTGCTGTTGCGACAAACGCACACTACAATAAAATTCAACACATCAAAAATTACACGCACACAGACAGAGTTTTCACATAACTATGCAGCATACATACGAACATAATAGTGATGGGTCACATCTGAAGAATGAGTCAAATCAGTTTGATGAATGAACTGAATTGTCTTATACTATTTATTATAAAATTGTAAAAGTGAAAATTCTGTACATTGAAGATATTAGGTAGCCAATAAAATGATTGTTTGTATGTATGGTTGTCTGTATTTATGTGTCTTTGTGTCTTAGCCCGCACGCACAGCTAAACTGTGGAATGAACTGTCGCCCGCGGGTTTTCCGGGTTTATAGAAAACTAGCTTTTGCCCGCGGCTTCGCACGCGCAGGAGAGTTTTTTTTAAATTTTGGACCCCCATTTCACCCCTCTAGGGGATGAATTTTGAAAAATCCTTTCTTAGTGGACCCCTAGACCTTATAAGGAACCTACTTGCCAAATTTGGACTTTCTAGTCCCAGCGGTTTGGGCTGGGCGTTGATTTAAGTCAGTCAGTCAGGTCTTTCACGTTTATATATATATATATATATAGATTTGAATTTCGCGCCTTTTTTTACTGACATTATTTGCTTTATCAGCTATTTTAAACAAACTGCAGTGATTGAATGAATGAATGATTCATTCAATCATTCAAATGTTGAGTCGCTTTTTTGACTTTGTCACATCCCTTAAGACCGATTCGTCCCCGTACCACTGTATTCATGTTTACATTTTTCTGTCGTTTATGTATCGCAACGGTTTTTTCTTTAAATGGAGATTGTACTTCAATATACATTTAATTGTTAGTATAAATACTTATTTATGATAGGAAACGCAATCTTGTTGCGAATTTAAGCTATCAGATCACCTTTTACACGATAATACTGAACAAGTCACCATTTTTTAAGAGAAACGTCTCGCGACACGAAACGATGCAAAATGGCGGTGAAGCGACTTCAAGTAGTTTTATATAACGTGTTTGAACAGTTGACCAATGTACTTTGCCGGAGGGGGTCGCCCGTGTATCACATCTCCTTAGGCTATATACTCAAAGCCTGTTATACACGAACGTACTGATATTAAGAATACGAATCTGTATGATTCAATGTGTTGATGAATAAATTTAAAATTTTGTCTATACGTAAGTCACCAGAGACCATAGACAATATTTAAAATCCTCTGCATTTATTTTATTTATAGAAATTGAGATTCTTATTATCAGATTGTGTATAATGGCCCTAATAAGGTCTATTCGAACACTACACACGCGAAATACGGACGACTTCCGTAAAAAAAAAACAATTATGGCGGCAATTATAAAATTAAAAAACTTTTGTTGTGAAGTTGGATTTTTATTATAAAGATTATACATTTGTTTTTTTGAGTGGTGTATTTTTTTATTTCATTGCATGTTTGAGAAAAGCACTATACATGCCTAGCCGTGAAAAGGTCTTGCCGGCTTCGTATCACTATCCGGCCTCCCTACGGTCGGCCGGCTATACCTACTCACCCGGCAAGCCCTTCTTTCCCGGCGTCTGCAGTAATGTACTATTACTGTAAATGTTTTATTGGTAAGTGAAAGACCTTTTAAGGCCTACTAGTAGAAGATTTTTTTTATGCTACGTCGGTGGCAAACAAGCATACGGCCCGCCCCGCCTGATGGTAAGCAGTCTCCATAGCTTATGTACGCCTGCAACTCCAGAGGAGTCACATGCGCGTTGCCGACCCTAACACTCCGCACGCTCGTTGAGCTCTAAATGTTTGTATTTTGTAACACCTGAATTATGATGTTAGTCTATAATTTACACATTTAGACAAATAATTGATCGTGTAAATTTTACGCCTTCATCTGGGGGCCGATTTTTGAATTTCGAACGTTCGAATTTAAAAGCGAGTGGTCGAAAATAATCGTACACGAAAATGTGTAACGATTTTTTTCGCATGATCCTAATAGTACTTACTTTTGAAAGTCACCATTCGTACATATTAGAACAAATTAAATTATTTTCAGAAAATATTTTAATTTGTTGTTATTTCAAGTACCTAGAAACACTTCCAGCCTGGGGCACTGGAGGCTTGGGTAACTTTTTCTTAGTACATATATGACATTTATTTCAGTTTACAGTCACCATTCGACCGTGATGACTTTCGATAGTAAGGACTTAACAATATTTATATTTCAATCAAAAACTAGCTAATCTAATAAACACAAGAAATCTAATAAATTAATTCCTTTAAGATATTTTTTTATTGGCGGCATATAATACAAATGTGACTAAAATTGTGCATTCCTACTTTCTACCGATAGAATTGAATACCGAGTGGTTAACACCACTCGATTCTCAAATTCTATCAGTAGAATTTCAAAAATAGCATTTCATCGTTTTCCACTGATTTTCGAGTGACGAAATCGAATGGTCGAGATTCAAAAATCGGCCCCCTGGTCTGTGGAATTTGTATTTAAATGCATGACAATGATGCATGGACAAAAGTTTGTAAAACTATATGATCAAAGGTTTAGAGCCCAAAATGACAAGGACATCAGATTTTTCACAGGTTTCCAACTTATCAAAACGGATAAAGTTCAAAAAATGGTGGGAATTATATTCCCACGGAACGTTAAAAGATTAACGTCGTACGAGCTTAAAATGTGAAGTGTTAACACGTTCACTGTCCCAACTGTTAACTGTCAACGTTACGGCCTTTTAATAGAGGCTTGCCGTGACCCGTATATGGGTCACGGGACAGTGAACGTGTTAAACTGGTAATTAACCTGTATGATCCAAGCCTTGACCTCGTCGGCGCCGGCGGTGAAGAAGTATTCCAGCTGCAGAGCCTTGTAGCCTGACACGATGATTTTATCCAATGCACTGAAACAACGCACTTCATATAACCAGGCTAACAATATTATAACATAAAAAAAAAAACGGCCAAGTGCGAGTCGGACTCGCGTTCCAAGGGTTCCGTACATTAAGTCCGACTCACGCTTGACTGAAAATTTCTAATAAATTTTGGGAAGTAATTAAATGATCAGCCGTTTTTAAAACTGATCTGCAAAATATATTTTTGTTCATCAAAATAGGAATATTTTGCAGATCGATTAAATGACAAGGTTTTCCTGTCATCTATAGGTAATGAACTATTTTGTGTATTTTTTTTCAAAATGTTAGACCCAGTAGGAAATAAAGGGGAGGGGGATGGTCGGACAGACAGATGCACGAGTTATCCTATAAGGGTTCCGTTTTTTCCTTTTGAGATACCCCACCCTAAAACCCTAAAAAACAATCGACGTACTTTTGGGGCAGACATCAAGTGTGCCGAGACGCCTATTTCCAGAGTTGTAAAAATTACAATTTATTTTACGTTTCGGTTGGCCATTTTATATTAAAGTCGGATTGGTAAGTAATGATGCTTACCAGCGACAATATTTGTTTGTTAGACGAACTATGTGCGGTGAATTTTCATTGCCAAGTGACTATCACAGTCAGGGTAGTGAAAGGAGCCAGTTCTGGCTATACTTAACAGTTTTGAATGATTCACGGTTAGTTTCACTAGACTTATATAGACCGGGATATGAACCGTGATTACCTTTAGTATTGTTTTCGAGCTTCCGAGCACGGTTCATATCCCCGGTCTATATAAGTCTGGCTATACTTGTATTTAGAGATGTCAATAGCGTGAACTTGTCAATATACCTGGTGATTATTAAATTATACAACGGGACTTAATCGCGTATCTAAGTTTTAAGATTTACCTCCGACGTTTCGAGGACGGCGTTGTCCCCGTGGTCTCGGAGAAAAACCCGGGAAAACCCCGGAGGAAAACTCGGGTAGTTCGAAAAACTCGCGCGGTTAGACGATGCTGATGTCAACTTAAGCCAGTCTTCTCCGAGACCACGGGGACAACGCCGTCCTCGAAACGTCGGAGGTAAATCTTAAAACTTAGATACGCGATTAAGTCCCGTTGTATAATTTAATAATGTGTAAAAATCGTGAAAGTTTAAATCAGTGTTATACCTGGTGATGCCGTGTTCCTTGAGGAAGGCTTGTCTTTCGGCGGGCTCCATATCCATGAGTTTGGTCTCCAGCACGCCGGAGAAGGGGATGAGCGGCGCACCCGGGTCGTTCTTGTCGATCCATTCCTTCAGTTTGGGTAACCTACAAAATTATATTGTAATATCATATTACTAATATGTTAAGCATTAGTGAATAAAAAAAACAAAATTTCAATAGAAGATGTTATTGATGATTGTTTGTTATATTCTTCTATTCATCGTGCCGACCCTAATGAGCCGAAGGTTACATTGTTTAATTACATAGTTCATGTGATTCCTATCATTTAGTCTCCATCATACAGTCAGCAGCAGAAGTTGCTAAGCGGGCCAGGTGTTCAAAATGATCTTGACGCGACTTTATTGTTAAGAGAATAAGAGCGTGTCAAGGTAATTTTGAACACCTCGCCCGCTTAGCAACTTTTGCTGCTGACTGTACTATAACATTGCATTGTCACAGAAGTTACGTTTTAATGCTAGATTTCAGCTCAATGGGAAATCGGGGTCCGATCCCATTTCTCCCTGCTGCTAACTAACTAATAAACATTGTGGGATGTGCGGGTTAAACAAGTTTCTAAACACACACGATCCATTCAAATTGAAATTTTAGGAAAATCGGAAATTCTCAAAACTGAAGGCAATGTTAAGGTTAAAACAACGTTACACCTATTATATTAAATGCACATTTTGTGGCAACTAGAACTCTGCTTACCATTTATTCTTCTTTCTAATGTAATCCTTCTCAGATAAATTGACCAGATAAAGCGCTGGTTTTGATGTGATAAACAAGTATTTGTTTAGTATTTCTATCTGTAAACATAAAAATATATAAACAAATTAATTAAAAAAAAAATTGACTTGTCGGTTGTGGTTCGGTTTAAAGACTAGTAGAATATCATGTCACTTTGGTTTTTTGCAATAGATAAATGAAAATGAATAAACTTACATCAGCTGCACTCCAATCTCCGAATCGTATATGTTTCTTTTCATCAACTAAAACAGCCTTTATTTTTAACAGGGCGTCCTGCAACAAAAAATATATATTAAAAATTATACGGGGTTTGATGTTCTTACATAATTGCATTCGGTATTTTCGCAATAAAATTTAGATTCTAAATAGTGATGGGATTAAGGTTGCTATCTAAATGAGACGGTGAGGGAAAACCAGACATTAGAATAAGAATAACAATAATATTTATTCAAAAGAAAAAAACCTTATTAACAATTATCAATGTCCTGTGGCCCCACATTTATGCCTGTCACGAATATAATAGATAATGTAATACTTAGGCTGCCGCGGGCATACTTACGGTGCACTGTGTACTCTAGTTACTCTAGCGAGCTCATGACCGGTTCCTTATCCTGTGATGGCCTCTCCAAGTTGCATGGTCTAACTTACAGTCAATGTAAAACCGTCGTTAGCTCAACTAGTAGTAGGCTGCGTTCCGCGTGCCGCGTTCACTTTTACAAAACAATAAATAAAACCGGCCAAGTGCGAGTCGGACTCGCGCACGGAGGGTTCCGCACCATCAACAAAAAACAAGCAAAAAAAACGGTCACCCATCCAAGTACTGACCCCGCCCGACGTTGCTTAACTTCGGTAAAAAATCACGTTTGTTGTATGGGAGCCCCATTTAAATCTTTATTTTATTCTGTTTTTAGTATTTGTTGTTATAGCGGCAACAGAAATACATCATCTGTGAAAATTTCAACTGTCTAGCTATAGCACGGTTCGTGAGATACAGCCTGGTGACAGACGGACGGACGGACGGCGGAGTCTTAGTAATAGGGTCCCGTTTTTACCCTTTGGGTACGGAACCCTAAAAACGTACATATTCCGGCTTGAGTTTCTTATCGCCGCCACGGCCCACGGTGCGCTCTAGCTTCTCGAGCGAGTTCATGACCTGTTCCTCATCCTTGAGGCGCAGCTCCTCGGCGATGATCTTCAGATCGCATGGTTTACTCACCGTCGTTAGCTCAACTACAGTAGGCTGCGTTTCGGGTGCCGCGTTCACTTTTTACGAAACAACAAATAAAAACGTACATATTCCGGCTTGAGTTTCTTATCACCGCCACGGCCCACGGTGCGCTCTAGCTTCTCGAGCGAGTTCATGACCTGTTCCTCATCCTTGAGACGCAGCTCCTTGGCGATGGTCTCCAGATCGCATGGTTTACTCACCGTCGTTAGCTCAACTACAGTAGGCTGCGTTTCGGGTGCCGCGTTCACTTTTTACAAAACAACAAATAAAAACGTACATATTCCGGCTTGAGTTTCTTATCACCGCCACGGCCCACGGTGCGCTCTAGCTTCTCGAGCGAGTTCATGACCTGTTCCTCATCCTTGAGGCGCAGCTCCTCGGCGATGGTCTCCAGATCGCATGGTTTACTCACCGTCGTTAGCTCAACTACAGTAGGCTGCGTTTCGGGTGCCGCGTTCACTTTTTACAAAACAACAAATAAAAACGTACATATTCCGGCTTGAGTTTCTTATCACCGCCACGGCCCACGGTGCGCTCTAGCTTCTCGAGCGAGTTCATGACCTGTTCCTCATCCTTGAGGCGCAGCTCCTCGGCGATGGTCTCCAGATCGCATGGTTTACTCACCGTCGTTAGCTCAACTACAGTAGGCTGCGTTTCGGGTGCCGCGTTCACTTTTTACAAAACAACAAATAAAAACGTACATATTCCGGCTTGAGTTTCTTATCGCCGCCACGGCCCACGGTGCGCTCCAGCTTATCGAGCGAGCTCATGAGCTGCTCTTCATCCTTGAGGCGCAGCTCCTCGGCGATGGTCTCCAGGTCGCATGGTTTACTCACCGTCGTTAGCTCAACTACAGTAGGCCGCGTTCCGCGTGCCGCGTTCACTTTTACAAAACAACAAATAAAAACGTACATATTCCGGCTTGTGTTTCTTATCGCCGCCACGGCCCACGGTGCGCTCTAGCTTCTCGAGCGAGTTCATGACCTGTTCCTCATCCTTGAGACGCAGCTCCTCGGCGATGGTCTCCAGATCGCATGGTTTACTCACCGTCGTTAGCTCAACTACAGTAGGCTGCGTTTCGCGTGCCGCGTTCACTTTTTACAAAACAACAAATAAAAACGTACATATTCCGGCTTGAGTTTCTTATCACCGCCACGGCCCACGGTGCGCTCTAGCTTCTCGAGCGAGTTCATGACCTGTTCCTCATCCTTGAGGCGCAGCTCCTCGGCGATGGTCTCCAGATCGCATGGTTTACTCACCGTCGTTAGCTCAACTACAGTAGGCTGCGTTTCGGGTGCCGCGTTCACTTTTTACAAAACAACAAATAAAAACGTACATATTCCGGCTTGAGTTTCTTATCGCCGCCACGGCCCACGGTGCGCTCCAGCTTATCGAGCGAGCTCATGAGCTGCTCTTCATCCTTGAGGCGCAGCTCCTCGGCGATGGTCTCCAGGTCGCATGGTTTACTCACCGTCGTTAGCTCAACTACAGTAGGCTACGTTTCGGGTGCCGCGTTCACTTTTTACAAAACAACAAATAAAAACGTACATATTCCGGCTTGAGTTTCTTATCGCCGCCACGGCCCACGGTGCGCTCCAGCTTATCGAGCGAGCTCATGAGCTGCTCTTCATCCTTGAGGCGCAGCTCCTCGGCGATGGTCTCCAGGTCGCGCACGGGGTTCACCTCGCCGTCGACGTGGATCACGTCCTCGTCGTCGAAAGCGCCTGGAAATATACACTTCTAATTTAATCGAACGAGCGAGCGAAGCGAAGCTAAGTTCTTACATTCGACTTGGGACACGCACACACGGCTGGCTAGGGGCACGTCCCGGCATTTCAATGTTTTTAAGCTGAACTATCAGAGGATAGTTTGATACACAATAACTTAAGTAAATTTGTTCTAATTTAAATGAAATTGGGTAAACGTGTAGTTGAGGGCATTATATTTTAGTCATTAAATTATGAGCAGGCTCGCTCAAGGGGTTATTGCGCTAGAAGAGCTTAGAAGGCCAAAAAGCAATTTGAGAGGGGTCTTGCTATTCTGGTCATCTTTTTTGCAAGAAAGTATGGTCGAGTTTGGTATCAAATGAAAGTGCTCGGCTTACACATTTATATATTTTTGTAATTTAAAATACAGTTCTATGCGAAACGCGAGTTCTCAGTTCGGGGCGAACTACTAGTATTTTTAACAGCAACTTTTTTAAACACACTTGTTTATTGCTGACTATATCAATCAGTTTGATGGTATCAAATTCAGATCGATACGGCTATAAGTAGGTCAAAATCAAGTTGCAAGATTTTATTACATTGATAGTTACACGCGAAATTAATATTAGTAGGTATGTTAATTAAATTGTATTCGTCGTTTCGTTACTTTATAGGGGCCGTACGCGTTGGAGGGTCTGCCATCTTGTGACCTGAATCGGAAACTACTATACATTGACACTTTACGCCAAAGCAAGTGCTGCCCCCTCTACTTTATGTACGTTTTCTTGACCTTGTGCTTGTAGGTTCTGCCATCTTGTGGGCTACATCGGAAGCTTAAACTTGACGTTTACACTTAGCGCCAAAAAACGGGGCTCCTACAGTTAATGCACGTACCCTATAGACTCTAGTTGCCTGGTGTTGTTAGCGAAAATGGTTTTAATAACCACATACCATTAGAAAGGAAATATAATTGTAATGCTAATGAGTAAAAAACGTACGGCATAGATTAAAAATGGCGTCGCAGGCCTTGATGTGGGACAGGAAAGCGTTACCCAGCCCCTGGCCCTCCGCAGCGCCCTTGACGAGACCCGCGATGTCCACTACGTTCAGGAACGCAGGCACTTTGCTGGAAACAAATACGGATTATAAGACATCGTGGTTAGTGTTATCGGTAGGTACAGATCGATCGATTCACAAGAGCTGGCACAAATGGAATGAATGAGTGAATGAAAATATATGTATGTACACACATGGGTTGGTTGGTTGGCCGGTCGAAGTATTTTACTGATGGCGCCAGCATAGCCCTAGAATTGGTCAAATTCTTGTTTTTTTGCCAGCCCTTTAAGCCAAATCTTATTCTAGAACATAACTAGGGAAAGTGGCAAACTAATATGATGGCGCCATCTATGCAAACCTTTGACAGTTGCCAACCTCATTCGAGAAATGCGCAAGGTGAATAATCATCATAAACTCACCTTAATGGTTTGTGATACTCGCAGAGGAAATCATATCGCTCGTCCGGCACTGGTACCCTGCTTGCTGAAAGAAAATAAATGGTCAGACATCTCCAAAATTTAACACAAAAATACCGTTAGTTAAAAATACGTACCAGTGATGACCTTGCTAACAAACGTGCAGAAATAAAACCACGGGATATTAAGATTATCTTTAAATATTAGATTACATATCAGAAAAACACAAAAACAATTAAATAGGTTTTCTTCAACATTCAATAAAAACATAAACTTAACTTCAACTTGGGTAACTAGTATGTCACCTGTAGCAAAAAATAATTGTCTAGCAAAATATCTAGGTATAAACTAAGAAAAGGTGAACATATTATATATGTACAGTTAAATTTAGGTCGAATCATAGACGATAAGAGACTGGAACGCATCTCCACTGCCACCGGAAGCTAGAGAGTTTAACTCAGATTTAGACACCTTCCTCTTCGAAGGGTGGTGACATATAGGATATTTGGAAAACGGATTGTCCATGGCTCTCAAGCGTAACCCGACATTTATCATTAATTTGCACCTAGCTTCAAATACTTCAAGAGCTCTCAAATACTTTGGCAGGAAACTCTTATCCGTATGAGTGTTGTGCGTTTTTAGATAAAGCGCTATATAGAGCACACCCGAAAGCTGTATATCCAAGCCAGGGTACTTAGGTCTCAGCACATTTACTGAACAACAAGCTTCGGTAATCATGTCTCCTACAGTTTGTTCTAAGTAACCAATATGCGGTAAGCTCTTAAGAGATAGCTTTGGAAACATCTTTGCATCTTTAAAAACAACTACATTATAATACAACTGAGGTTTAGCCAAAAACTTTTTTAGGCAAAGGGCAGAACAAAACAAATAAGTATTTCTGTGGTAGTTAGCTGCAAACTTATTACTCCCTCTTTCTATCTTTTGTGCTGGTAAGTTTTCGGCATAGGATACGATACAAATGCCATTTTCGTAAACAAGTGAAGGGTTGATTCTTTTGACAATTGCCGGGATTTCTGGAACATCGATCTTTCTATGAGCTAAGTAATGGTCTGGGTTATTAAGAACCAACCTTAAGTGCTCTTCGCAAACCCAATAATATATGTATTTGTACTGCAGTACACCTTTTTTATCAACAGGGAATTCGCTGTGTCTCAGAGTATTTTTGGAGAGACAAACGGGACACAGGTTTTTATAACAAGACATTTTTTGTTTGAATGCTTCATTCGAAACACACATGACGCCGGCAGGTACAACATTTGAGTGAACTTTGTGCAAGTAATGACAAATCTCTAGAGCTGTTGACTGAATCCTGAGAATGGCATCTTTTAAACACTGCCATCTGGATTCGTTCCCGTTTAAGAGGGAAAGGTTTTGAATGTCTTCCTTCACAAAATCCCTTACACTTATACAGTTTCTAGCCCAGCTTATAAACCTCTTTTCAATAAAAGTTCGTGAATACGGCGGTTTATACTTTATGATATCTAAATATATCTCATTTTGTGAATTGTCTAGGATCGTCATTTTGTCACTAGAAAGATCGAATATTATATGAGGATAAAGCCCGATACTTAACAATTCCATTGCTTCAGCTGCACTGTCAGGAAAGCCATCAAAGACACAACCATTCGTAACTGTGCGGTGATCTGTCGCAACAATCTGAACAGCTTTGATAATGAGGCCTGTTTCAATACATTTTCCTTCTCTTAATTGCATCTGCATTTGTTCTGCTAATTCGGTCCAGTGCATGTTATCTAATACATGTCGAATAGCTTTACCTTTTGAAATACAAATCAATCCATATTTTTTTGCCAATTTCATTGCTAATTCACTTTTTCCACACTTTGGCGGTCCAATTACGCTGACCCTTAAAGGGTATTGAATAAAAGTAGTTATGTTATTGTTTACAATATATTTCAGAGGATTAAGTCTGAACTTCTTTAAATTTGTTTTACCACTGATGAAATAAATGTAAGAACGATGGGCAACAGTGTAAGCCGTACCTTTAGTTTTCATTACTTTGTAGGGATTCATTATGGTGGTGGGGTTTTCAAAAATATGTACTGGACACAGTCTATTAAACCTGCTAATAAAGTAGAAACCTTCTAACAGAAGTCTTTCTGCTACGTCCGGATCAAGTATAAATGTTTGCTCCAAAAAGGATTCGGATCTATTTCTTATGGTTTTAAGCTGGGTTGAAACTTTTCTCAGAGTTTTATTTAATGACTTTGTATTATCGATAGGAATTATCTTAATTTTTTGTACTTCCCCAAGGTCTCTCAGACTTTCAATGTTTCCGTCGTCAATCTCAAAAATTTCATCTATTCTAGCTTCGATTCTATCGCGAGCGTCGGTTGCATTTTCCCAAGTGCTTAAATCGACGGGCTCTGGAAATTCTTCGACTATCTCGTTATAGTACTTGATCAAGTCAGATTTCTGTGTATCGACTTCAATTTTATTACTTTCTGTTGACGGTGGTTTAATAGGGTCATCTTCTACTACAGCAGCATTTAAAATCTCATCTAAAATTAATTTACAAACTACTTTCTGTGTTACAAATGACAACCATTCATTTTTTTCTTTGTCAAATTTCATTTTAGCTAAATATTTAGCTTCAGCCATTTGAGCTTTCCACGTTTTGTACATATTAGGCGCTGTCCTTGCTTGTACATCGTCTGAACTAGTACTTACATCAATAATAAGATCTGGAATGCAGTAGCAAGCTACCATATCCTCAACATCAGATGCCATTCGTGGAAACCCATCTAGCACAATACCTGTGGAGCAAAAAGGTTTTTGAAACCATATTCTCTTTAATAATTTTTGCAACAAAATTGACAGAAGTGGTGTTCCTTGCTCAAAATAATTATTTACTATGCGTCTAAGCTCAGTCTCATTTGCCAATAGATCAGCTTCGAGGTTTTCGTTTTCTTCACCCATTTGTATTTCCACAGCATTTTCAGTTGATGTATTAGTGAAGCTATTTTCATACTTGGGACCAATTTTCTTGAAATGTCGCGGTATTAAATAGTCATTCACAAACTCAACAAAATCGACATGAATTAAACCAAGTTCTTTTGCTATGTATTTTGCTATTGTAGTCTTCCCACTGCCAATACATCCCATTACACAAATTCTCAAACAAGGAATTTGTTTAAACGGCTTGGTGTATGACTGATACTTAGTAACATCTTTTGAAAATATTTCATTTAAACAATTTTCATTCGAGAATAGATGCAGTTTGTTGTTGTATTTGATAGAGAATTCAGGTTTTCCTTCCCATAATACGCCATAATCATAATACGCAATGGGGCAATAAACATTCGTTTCACACAAAAAATAAGGCAAATTAAAGGTACTTGTATCTTTTTGTTGATCCTCATCTTCGTCGAGATTTTCTATTTCCTCTGGTTCGCCAGGAACACACGGCAAATAGTAGCATTGACGTAGCTTTAATAACACTTCTTCTATAACAGCAACATCAGTTTTATTCCCGAGCTCTACCACGATGTGGCATTTGTTAGCTTCTTCAATTTTAGATTGAACTTCAGTCCAGTTTTCTCGGAATTTTTCTATTGCTCCAGTAAATGTCGTTATTTCAGTTGTTAAGTCTGAAGCCTCAGCAGCATTTTCTGGACTATTATTAAAAATATCATCCAAAACTTGGGCCTGGTGATCATGAATTATAAATTTTATAACTGAACGTGGAGATGGGGAATGTTTTTCCTTTAGTTTAGTCTTGATTAATGGATCATCAGCTAAAACAAATCTCTCTTGGTAATGTTTAACGCTATTTTCAATATTTTTATATTCTTTCATGAGGTCTGCCGCTATTTCTCGGTTTTCTATTAACGCTATTGTATAATCAGGCATGAAGCCGGAATCTATTAAAACACGCCAAAATTCTGGATCTGATGGAAAATCATCAATTACCCATTTTCCATATTGTTTCTCATTACATGTTCTCTCAGCAACTTCCTTATCAATACTGTCTAAAATCTTGCATAATCCAGTCACTAACTCCTCAGTAGTAGGTTCAAGGTCTTTATGAAGTTCATTTGCGACAATATAGGCGCTAATTGCTTCAGTAACATCAGCATCACCTAGGACCGGTAATGATGGATTTTCTGTTGGAATAATCAAGTGATCAGGGCCATATCTCAACAAAGTGTCTTTATCAACAATTGCTCGTTTAATTTCCCCCACATCATTGACGAATGGAAGGGTCAACAATTCGTTCCTACATTGCTGAAATGTGCTTAAGAAAACCAGGTCTAGAGGGGAATGCTTTTCATTTCCTTTTATTTCTTCGACTTCTTCACCTTCCTTTCTTCCTTCTTCTTCACCTTCCTTTCTACCTTCTTCTTCACCTTCCTTTCTTCCTTCTTCTTCGCCTTCCTTTCTTCCTTCTTCTTCACACGAGCACTGTGCATGCGCTAAGTAGTGAACTAGTAAAGGGAGGTATTTTTTAAGATTCTTCAAAGTTGTGTCATACCAGGCATTTAAATATTTCACTCTTTCAAATTCAGTGGTTTGCCACAATGCAAATCTCGCATCCTCTATTGTTGCAATTATTTCAGAAAAAATATTTCTTCTTAAGCTTATTTCTTTCTTTTTCTTTTCTTCTTCATATAATTTATTAAAGTTGATGTATTGTGTGTCAAATAGCCACTCAAGACATTTACAGATCATTGTTTTGCCTGCACTTTTAGTGCCAACAACAATAGCTCTGCATGTAGGCTCTAAATATGTTAATTTCAGAAAAGGCCGAGGATTTCTGCAAAACTGTATCATAGACGATAATGTAGACAAAAGATATACGTGTTTCAGGAAAGTAACAGCAAATTTGGGGTGTCCTCTTTTTGATATTCTTTTCTTGAGTTCTACAGGACATCTATTGTACCATGGAGATGCATATCTATTGAAACTGATATTATTACTACGAATGACAGCCAATTCTTCCACAGTTTGCCAGAATTCCTCCAAATCATCAGAAGGATCTTCAAGATACATAGGTTCAGGGATACAAACTGGCTTGATAGACAAGAAAAGAAGCCGTTCTGAAATTTGTTGCATCATTTGATAAACTTGAAGACAACCGTCTACTTTAATGATAGTGGCAGGTTCAAATTGTTTAAGTTGGCATTCCATATATGTAAGGAGATGTTTCCTAAAGTTACACACTTGTTCAACAGAATTCTCCTTGAAATTCATTGGTTGTCTACAATAATACTTAGAATTAACAATGTGATGTTCTTGTCGGTTAGAATGGTCTACATTAATATCACATTTAATGGGCCATCTCAAGTCTGCTTGAATTCTACTAGAGATAGATTTATACACAGTAGATGCATTACCATAATTCAAATAAGTGTTTTGTTTTTTGGATATAGCGTCTGCATCTGAGCTTGTGATATAAATTACAACATCCGGTTTAACAGGCAACTCCATAATCTGTTTGAACTGTTCTAGCAATGCAACTTTTTTAGAGGTCATATATGGTTTATGAAATGAGATAATTCCAGAACATGGTTCTAATAAAAATTTTGGTAACTCAACTGGAGGTTCTTCTTCCTCTACATTTTCATCTTCAGGTTCCTGTTCTTCTTCAGCCTCCTCCTCTCTGTTGTCTTCTTCCACTTCCACTTGACTACCGAGAGAAGAGGCAGTCTCAACATCTTTCTTTCGCTTTTTCTTTTTCTTCAAATTGAGTATAAGATTGTATAGAAAATCATTTGCTTCTAATAATGAATCTTCATCATGTAAACTACCAAAAAGGTATTTCTCATTCCAACTCGTAGTCACTAGCGGTAGTCCTGACATCACATAACCCCTGTGTTGGACAGCCGGTGATTTCATCTTTTCTTTAATGATTGGGAAAACTGTGTCATACTTGCACACCTTATTACGTCTCATGTTAAAATCCATACATTTTCCAGTTGAGGTCTTCTGTTCCATTTCATCTATTATTACATTTCTGGGGCACAAGTGAATGCAATTGAGTTTTTTAGATATAGATTCACCCAGTGTGTATGCCCCAACTCCAGGCTTACCAAGAATGAGAAAGCAAGTAGGCTTTGAGTTTAGGAAGAGCTCTTGAGCATCAATATCAGTCCAGGCATTATAAAACTTTGTATTTTCTGGAAGGGGGGCATCAGTGTTATTCAATCCCACCACAGCAGCACCAAGAGGTGGAATTTTCGTGCCAAGAGAGTAACTTGCACTGTTTTTATTTACTAAATCAATGCAGCCTCTAAAATTAACACTTTTATCAATATTGACATCTTTTACACCAGATTTGTCATCAACATCTAAATTATTTTTAAATGTTTCAAATCTTATCATTTTAATATAAATATTTTTAATTAGTAAAAATATTTGAAGTGATTGTCATGTGACAGCTGACTTATAATCAACTTTTTTTTCTATAAGTTTACAACCAGTTTTGTTATGTCTCAAAAACTAAAATTAGTAGGTATGCAACCTGTTTTTTAATATTTCTAAAGATATTCAAGACCAAAGAATATAATACTCACTAGGACAAGACCTAATCAGATACTCATGATTAGGGTACCAAGAATTTCATTTCCCGGTTCTGAACATGGCCGGAACCGGGATTCCCGGTTCTTCCCGGTTCTCAATCTTCTCTGATCTAATGATTATGTTAAAGAAATTGTTTGTGTTAGCGTACACTTTTTATGAATTACTTATTTTTATATGAAAAATTGCATAAGTATTAATAAATGATTTATTTTATATAAAAAAGCAATTAGCGGTCCATCGTTTACGAAATTAACCGGCACACTTTGCATCCGCCTGGGCTTAGGTTTACGAGCAACACGGCCGTAGTCGATTCACTCAGCACCATGACGGCACGGCATACAGGAGTTAAAAATTCTACCCGAGAACGGAATATTTTCATATAAAACCAAACATAGGAGAAGAATATTCGAAATTCATTAGGACATATGACACAAACATACATAGATTGCTAATATCATAGTCCTTTATGTAACCGGCATAAAAGTACTGAACAATGTTTCAGATAAAAACAAAGTTGAAATAGAAAACTGGGTGAATTTTTACAATTTACCACTTTACTAGGTTAGTTTGTCAGGTTATTTGGGTCCCCCAATTCACAGCACCATTATTAAAATGTTATTTAATGTCCGGAGCTAAAGTACTAAGACATAACTACTATTGAAATGGGAATAAACATGCATACTGATGAGAACCGGGAAGTACCAGGACCAGGTCTTCAGTACCGGTTCTTTCGACGCTATAAAATTCCCAGGGATTGCCGGGAATTTGAGAACCGGGAATTCCCGGGAGCATGCCCTACTCATGTTAAACAAATCTATATATATAACAGACTTTTGTGATGTGGTGTGTGTGTGGATACAGAACCTTGATTTATAAATTTACTTCTCTTGACAATTCCAGAATCATACATAATAAGTGTTATAATTATAGCTCTGCAAGTAGAAATGATAGATTCCATACATGAAATAAGCAATAGAGTATTATAGTAAGAGTTAAATAGAAGGAAATAATAAAATGGGATACTTATTTTCATTAGGATCAATGGTGCAGAAGGGGAAGTTCTCTGCAGCAGCCTGGCTCTTAGTCAGGACATTGAAGAATGTGGACTTGCCCACATTGGGCACCCCAACAATACCCACTTTCAAATTGGTACCCACTCTACCAATAAGAGGTTTCTTTTCAGGTTCTTCAACTTTTTTAGGTGGCATCCTAGAATCAAAATAATAAAAAATAGATTTAATTTTCTTTAATGTAACAATCAAGAATATTAAAGCATACCTACTACCATAAAGCAAACCATGTTATAGATAGAGTAATCCATCCGTCTTTATCCCAATGTAGACAATAGTTAAGTGAAGGGGCAATACCGCAATGCATGTGTGTGATAGAATGGCCCAGTTTAGACGGCTCACTTTTAGACTTTCTTACTCTAAGATAAATAAGAGCTTATTAATCGCTTTCAATTTAGGAATATATTTTGTCAAATAAAAGTTGCTTCGATAGGAGCATACGTTGCGGTCATAAGGAGTAATTCCGAACCAAACATAGACTGATGTTATCTTTATATAGAGTTATAGATCTTGCAAGTTTAATTTAAATGTGTAATAGTGACTTTAAAGCCTTTATGTTAATTATTTATTACAAACCAGGTGTATTTCTGACATAAATACTTAAAAAACTCACCTTGTAGATCGTATAAACTCCACTAAATAATAAAGTAATTCGCTTAGAATATATCCCACGTAAGTTTCACACGAAAACTAATATTTTAAGGGAGATAACCATACGGATTTGATGGCAAAACGCCGTATTTTCGACGTATGGGAATGGAAGAATTGGAAGATCTTGAAATGTGTCAATTGTCAAAATTTGTTTTTTAAAACTTTGACTATAGCATTTGGTGAGCATACTGCCAAAATGTTTCCATTTTTTAGGGTTCCGTAGCCAAATGGCAAAAAAACGGAACCCTTATAGATTCGTCATGTCTGTCTGTCTGTCCGTCTCTGATGAATCTCTGAAGATCTGCTTGACCAGCTATATTATATATTTTACATTCACGATTCACCTGTGGTGAATAATACTGAACTTGGTTAAACCGTTTTTGATTAATACCCTTTTTAGGGTTCCGTAGCCAAATGGCAAAAAACGGAACCCTTATGGATTCGTCATGTCTGTTTGTCTGTCTGTCCGTGTATGTCACAGCCACTTTTTTCCGAAACTATAAGAACAATACTGTTGAAACTTGGCAAGTAGATGTATTCTGTGAACCGCATTAAGATTTTCACACAAAAAATAGAAAAAAAAACAATAAATTTTGGGGGTTCCCCATACTTAGAACTGAAACATAGTTTGCGCGAGAGACACTTCCAAAGTGGTAAAATGCATGGTATAATAATATACTTAGACCATGGGTAAAATGTATGTCCCCCCCCCCCCGTAACTTCTAAAATAAGAGAATGATAAAACTAAAAAAATATATGATGTACATTACCATGCAAACTTCCACCGAAAATTGGTTTGAACGAGATCTAGTAAGTAGTTTTTTTTAATACGTCATAAATCCCCTAAATACGGAACCCTTCATGGGCGAGTCCGACTCGCACTTGGCCGCTTTTATTGTTTATTTATACCGCTCATGAACACAGTTAGGGTTGTCACTGGCTTTTACACAACTGCCCAAATACTTATTACAAACATTTCAAATAAGACACGCTAGCCCTGTATGTAGTACCGAGCTACTAACAATGGCGATGTATGCAGCGCGCGCGACCCACCCCTTACGATTGCCCTGTCTAGACGGATTCGTGAAATGACTGTATTGTTGACATTGTTGTGTTATAGACTGTGCTTACAAAATTCGCTTTAACCTTTTCGACGCCGTGTCAAACACAAAAGCTGTCTCTCAGACGCCACGTCACCTTAGTGTCAAAACTGAAATTGAACTTTATGCATATGCACCTAGGTCTATGTTGCTCTGTGGTCTATGACCGATTAATAATACGTCTTTGGCGTTGGACCTGCGGTACGTATATATTGGTCATTGGCGTCCAAAAGGTTAAAACAGACATTTATAACATCCTTAGAAATTCGACTTTTAGCTCTTGTAAGAATTTGGTTAAGCTAAGGTTTAAAATAACCTACCTTCTTTATAAGAAAAAATATTTTAATTCAATTAATAATCTTTATTTCAACATAATCAGACAAATAATATTATTATAACAGTTCTCTCATTAATACTAAGTGGTGAGGGCAGCCCATGGTGGTGACATTGGCTGAGGGTTCTGGAGGTAGGACATGACTACAGCTGATATTGACAGCATGAAGGAACTGACAATCTGAAACAAAAAAACGCGTTTTAATACTTTTAATACTTAGAAGGTTTCAATAGATGATTAAGAATAATTGCAACATGCTTGTGTTCATTTTATATTGTAAATGGGGCATTTGGTGCTGAAAATGTACTTTTATTAATGTATTATTAATATTGTCTCTTTATTTATTTTAACTCTTAGGCTAGGTTATTTTATAATATGGATATAAAAATAAAATACAAAAACACTTACAAAAACAATACAAAATACGTATAAACATATTATAAAAAACCTAACCTAGGGTGCCGCCAGCAGCGGGGCAAGGCCCAAGCTGCCGGTGGTCAGGGCTGCAGAGAGAGGAACCGGCGGACTATCCGCGCCGTGTCCAAGATCACCGCCTTCTGCATCTGACCCTTGATCCAACCACCTAGCGAGAGTCTCTCAAGATGTTGGTCGAGACTCTTCGCTATTAGACCGTTCGCTGAAACAACTATCGGGACAATGATCGTCGAATCAACATCCCACATGGCGGTTATCTCGTGAGCCAAGTCTAGGTACTTACTAGACTTGTCCTTCTCGGCTTTCACGAGATTCTCATCATGGGGGATGGTGATGTCAACGAGCACGGCCCGGCGCTGCGATCGATCTATTATCACAATGTCAGGCTTATTGGCTACAATAGTCCTGTCAGTGATGATAGATCGATCCCAATAGAGCGTGGCACGACCATTCTCGAGAACTTGCGCAGGTGAATACTTGTAGTACGGTACTTCGCGGTCCACAAGGCCGTATAGAAGAGCAAGCTGCTGGTGAATAATCCTGGCTACGAGATTATGTCTGTGCAAGTACTCGCCGTTAGCAAGATGAGAGCAACCGGAAATGATATGCCTGAGTGACTCTCCGGGACGGCGGCATGCCCGACAAATGTCGACCGTACCGTCCTTCAGGATATATTTCCGATAGTTGTTCGTCATCATAACTTCGTCCGCAATTGCACAGGCAAAACCCTCGGTTTCTCCGAAGAGATCCCCGAATCGTAACCAGTTCACCGACGCGAGCAGGTCCACATCGGGTCCCGTGAGGGCCTTGTAGAACCGCCCGTGTAGCACCTTACTCTCCCATGCCGTCTTGCGATCCGCAGTACTTAGTACCACAGGTTTGCGCCAGTTCTCGTTTGCCAAGGAGAGCGGCGTGAGGTTCCTGTCTACTGCCACCACATCACGATGCATCCCACACTGGTTGTTAAGGAAATAATTCCTGAGATTGTACACCTCGCGGTTGTGGAGATCCTTGGCGTTTAGGAAGCCTCGGCCACCACATTTCCGTGGGATGTACAATCTCATAACTGACGAGCGTGGGTGTAGCATGCGATGCGCGGTGAGCAGTGATCGGACCCTCCGATCCAGGGCATCCAGCTCGGTCTGAGTCCACCTTAGTATGCCAAAGGAGTATGTGAGTAGGGGCATTACCCAGGCGTTGAAGGCGCGCACTTTGTTGCCTCCTGACAAAAGACTGTTAAGGACTTTTGTGAGCCGACTGAAAAAGCGCTCCTTCACCGACCGTCTAATACCCTCGTCCTCAATACCCAACGACTGTGACATACCAAGGTATTTATAGGTTTCTGATTCAGAGATAGATCTGAAAGACATTGTCTCAGAAGGTTGTAAATTTGTTGAATTTACAACCCTCCCCCGCTGTACATGCATAGCCGCACATTTATCGACACCAAACTCCATGTTGATGGCACTACTGAAGACTTCGGTGGTTTTCAGTAGCTCCGTCAAGTCTCGGCTATTTGGTGCAAATAATTTGAGGTCATCCATGTACAGAAGGTGAGAAATGACTTCACCCTCTCTCCGAAGCCGGCAACCTAGTCCCAAATCCTTTAGCAGGGTGCTGAGGGGATTCAGAGCTAGGCAGAACCATAGGGGACTCAGACTATCACCCTGAAATATTCCTCGCTCAATCCTTATGAAATCCTGCGGGCCAGGGCGGTCATCCCCGCCTCCTGGTTGACGAAGGACTGTGGTCCACTGTCTCATACACGCGCTTAGAAAGGCCCTCAAAGCTGCATCAACTTTATACAGCTCTAAGACCCTCCCCAGCCATGAATGAGGCACCGAATCATAGGCCTTCTTGTAGTCAATCCAAGCGGCTGAGAGGGCCTCCTTGTTCCGCCGGATTTGTTGGCAGATGGTCATGTCTATGAGGAGGAGCTCTTTAGTACCACGGGACCCAACCCTACATCCATTTTGAGCGGGGGCCAAAATATTGTTAGCGACAATGTGCGCGTTGATTTTTGTCCTCAAAATGGATGTAAGGAGCTTATAAAGTGTAGGTAAGCACGTGATGGGTCTGTAATTCTTCGCTTCCGTGGTACTACCGGACTTATAGAGCAGGAAGGTGACACCAGTTGTTAAGGAAGGTGGGAGAGAACCAAGCTCGAGGGCTTGTTGAAATTGTGCTGCCAAGCACGAGTGCGAGCATCGGAACCATTTTAGCCAGAAGTTGTGCAATCCATCCGGCCCAGGACTTTTCCAGTTCTGGGCCGTGCGGATGGCACAACTTACGTCATCGGGGGTGATAGTGACTACCCCCATAGGTTCGATGGACTCGCACTCACGCTCGACAACATTCATCCAACCCCCCTCGGTGTGTCCGACAGGCACCGACCAGATGCTACGCCAGAAGTCAGTCATGACAGTAGGATCCGGCGGCTGCGTGTCGGACTCACGAAGGTTGGTTTCCTCCCACTTTCGGTACACCTTCCTTTGGTCACTCTGGAAAAGACGATTCTGCTGGAATCGATCCACACGCTCTCTGTAGCGGCGAATACGGTTTGCCCATGCGTAGACTTTCTGCTTTAGAAAGTCGATGCGCTCCATAACGTTGGCCATGTAGTCGCGGGGCCTGATATCCGTCCCCGCAAACGCCTGGTTTACAAAGCGCATTACTCGGGGGCGATTGTTGCCCCCCCTGAAGCAGATCAGCTTTGCGATAAGAGTCCTAAAGGAGCTGATACGTCGCTCGATCCGTATTTGCCATGCGGGGGCACCTCCGGCGGTCCTAGGTGCACGTTCAGAGTCCGGAAACTTGACTCGTGCAACACGGCACGCCGCGATGGCTCCGCAATACATGATCGCGTGCGTATCATCTAAATCTTTACTAGTCCGTAGATATGGCTCTAGTAAAGCGTTTAGGGCTCCCATTAGCGCTAGATTGCGTCTATTCATAGGCAAACGTGGTAATCGTGGCCTAGTGTTGGGAGTGGAGCGATACTGCGTAATCGCCTCATCCAGAGTCCTCCTCAGATGCTCATTGGCTGTACTACTCACACTCTGCGCGATCTCCTCCTCGTCGGCGTTGAGATCCACCCGCGGTGCCCCCGGTGCCTGGTCGGGTGCGGGCACCGAATCCGGCAACGTCGCGGGCGGGTCCCGCGCCGAGGTGGAGGCCGCGCGAGCAGAGAGAGCCTCCAGGCGAAGCCGATCAAGTGTCGAGTCATCCAACCGCTTTAGCCGCTGAATGACGCGCACCTGATCCGATAATCGTTGCTCCGACACGGTGATGGTGGGTTCAAGAGCCTGAAACAGAGGCAGTATTCTTGAACGATAGGCGGATAGTTGTGTTCCCCCCTCTGTAGCCCCATAATAGGCGCGCATGACATTCTCGTTCATTTGCCGAGTCCATCTCATGCGACGCACTATACCACCGGCAGCGGGAGCCGTGGGCGGGGCAGGATGTCCCGCAGGCCCCAAGCGTGCCGGCAGCGGTGGCCGCCCTCGTCGCGCAGGTGGTCGTGGCGGCGGCGGCGGCGGCCCGCTCTCGTCACTGGACCCGTCTGTGTCAGGCGCCGTTGTGAACTCGTCACCTGACGACGGTGTGGACGAGGAACTGGACGAGGCGGGCGGGGGTGGTGGGCGTGCGCTTGTTGTTGCCGCTTTTGCTCGACTCCTCGTTATCATTTCTTATTGTGGTGGTTTTGCCAGTGAAGTATGACAAATGTCAACACAGGTCACAACGCACCCATGGTCGCGGTGTTTTTAATCATATTTATCAATTGTCCGCATGATTTACGCATAACTCGGTTCACACATGAGTATTTAACAGTATTTTAAGGCAAAAACCACATTTAAAAATATATTTTATCAAAAGAAATGTAAAAGGACGTCTGTCAGTGTCAGCGGTTTTTTTTTTTTTTTTTTTTTTTTTTATTATTTATTATTATTATTAAACAACCTCAAGTGTTTTGCTTTAAATAATAATATTTTTTAGGACAAACTAATGCACTGTACACTACTTTACCTATGTCTTTACATGCATGATTAATAAATTGTTAGAAGCTCAATAATCAATAAGCACCTGTTTAGTATCATCAGAAACCCTGGAATTGGCGAAGCTGATGCTGGAGCAGAACACAGCAGTCCATGCGCACCACTTCAGGCGCATCATGAGACCGCACATGGAGAACACCATACCTTAAACAAGAAATTGAAGTTGTTCATTGATAAACATGAAGACAGATTTGAATGTCATATAATGCAGGTTTTTTTTTGCATCTGAAAAGATTTGCAGGTGAAAAGCAGATTTCTTTTGATTTTAATAAAACTGCTTTTTGACTGAGGTTAAAATGGCTGGAGATCTCCATCCGTGACAAATACGGGGCACACAATACTGGATGGAGATTTCTGGCCAGGGTAGATAGAGGGGTGCTTTTTTTGACAGCTTGGTAGACAACAGGTTCACAGCCAAAGTATTATAGTATTATTAATATTACATACTTATATTATTATTATTTAGATTTATTTTTACTCTCAAAATAAATGTTCACGAAATCTATTTTCACAGCTCGAGATTACAGTAAATTAAGTATATATTTAATAGCACTTGTTCATAACAATTGCGGTCATACCCAAAATGTTCATATAGTCCGTGGTGAGATCCTCAGCAGGGGCCGACGACGGCGGAGGCGGCTTGTAGCGGCGCTCGCGGTCAGCCCTGCGTGGATCTGATGTCAATTGCATCTGAAATAATTACAATTAAATCTTATTGTTAAAGCCCTTGGCACCTTGTTGAATTAAAATAACTGGTCAACTTCATATACCTTTTGAAATTTAAGGATTGGCCCACAAATAATTAAAATGTAATAATAACTGGATAGCACCAAAAGAAATAAATATACTCTTAGATATTTCTAATTTGATTTATTCATTCCTCATTGTAAAACCTGTAGGTGTAGCATGAACATGATCTTTATCACGACATTGTCAATGTCATCGTATTTATGTTATGTCATGGCGACAGCTGTCAAGTGTTAAAATTATGAAGTCCGAATTGCACGTAAATAAAGTGATTAAAATGTTAGCCGTTTTTGATATGGTTCAAAACAGCTAGATTGTAGAAGCTTTAAATACCTACGTAATACATATTTATTAAGTTTATTCAATAATACTTTGTGAAATTGTTGAACCCGTTCACCACCTCCTAAAACGGTTATTGCCTTTTTGGTGCGATGCGGTAGTGTGTTATGGCTTTTACGGCTTTGAAATATACTTCGTATTTAAAAAACTTTTTACATTTGTAATATTGTTTACGCCACCCTAGGCCCGTAAGTTTCTTCTTAATCTCACTTCCTGGCCAAGGCAAGACGTAAAACTTTAACCTTTTCGACGCCGTGTCAAACACAAATGCTGTCACGCTGACGCCACATCACCGAAGTGTCAAAACTGAAATTGAACTTTATGCATATGTACGTAGGTCTATGTTGCTCTGTGATATGTGACCGATTAATCGGTCTTTGGCGTTGAACCTACGGTGCAGATATATCGGTCATTGGCGCCCAAAAGGTTAAACAAACTACGGTCGGTAATTCGTAAAGCCCCATCGCATATTTATAACAATTTATAGCAATTAAACACCTGCGATTTGGAGCATTTACGAATTCACCTCCCTAGGTACCTACCTACCTATACATACCTATGTAATGTACTATTGGGAATTATAACTGTGCATTTATGACTTTGCAATAAATGTTTTTTCTTATAGTTCGTTTTTTAGGGTTTCGTAGCCAAATGGCAAAAAACGGAACCCTTATGGATTCGTCATGTCTGTCTGTCTGTCCGTCCGTATGTCACAGCCACTTTTTTCCGAAACTATAAGAACTATACTGTTGAAACTTGGTACGTAGATGTATTCTGTAAACCGCATTAAGATTTTCACACAAAAATAGAAAAATAAATTTTGGGGGTTCCCCATACTTAGAACTGAAATTCAAAAATTTTTTTTATTTATTTTTTACCACATACGTGTGGGGTATCTATGGATAGGTCTTTAAAAATGATATTGAGGTTTCTAATATATATTTTTTTAAACTAAATAGTTTGCGCGAGAGACACTTCCAAAGTGGTAAAATGTGTCCCCCCCCTGTAACTTCTAAAATAAGAGAATGATAAAACTAAAAAAATATATGATGTACATTACCACGCAAACTTCCACCGAAAATTGGTTTGAGTCTAGTAAGTAGTTTTTTTTAATACGTCATAAATCCCCTAAATACGGAACCCTTCATGGGCGAGTCCGACTCGCACTTGGCCGCTTTTTTAGCATTAGAAAAAAGGTAAACAATCTTGATGTGTCTTTTAATTGAAAAAGATGTTTTAAAAATAAGCCACGGCAAATTTGTAACAATTATGAATCTAATACGATCATTTATATTCTTCTGCTTTCATAAGTATAAGTTACAGATTTTTTGAATTTCATCAGATTGGCGAAAAATTGTCTCGTCTGGACTCCACTTAATGAACATACTTTTAGGTACCTACATATACCTACTTATAGGTACCTACATACTTACTTACATACAAAATATAACTTTATACCTACATATAGAAGTAAGATATATTGTGTTTACTACTCGTGCCAAACAACAAGAAAACTATGCTTTTACCTAAACCAGTACATATCCGAATAAAAGCCCCAACAAAATTAATAATGGTAAAAATATGCAAATCCTCTCAATTAGTGTAACTGCTGTAAAAAAGGTAGAATTCGTGTTGGCCCGTCCGCCATTGGCCGGTGGCCGGACTGCGCACGCCCACCGCCCGTGGCTCGCAAGCCTGCTGTTTACATGTGAAATCTTAAATAATACATTTATATTAAAAGTGGACGTTTATATGCCATTACCATTAGGTATGATTATAGGTAGATGTGGAAATAGAAATATCTTCTTATTGGACTGAGAAATTGAAATTCTACGTATTCGTTTGCGCAGCTGTAGTGTAATAGAGAGGTAAAGCTTAAGCACATCTTACCTACATCTTACACATAATTATAAATAAAGCGACATACGAAAATTTCCGCGGGACATCTATTTATATATTATATCTTCCTTCCTTCCTGCTGAAATTTGAGTAGGTACCTACCTACCTATATATGTACTTTTAAAGAATCCTACATGAATTCCCAAAGTAACAATAAGGCCTTTCAGTATACGAAACTTAGACTACAGTGCCGCTCACCTCGCTGGTCCAATGCGGGGTGATTTTGGGGTTGAAATCTATTCTATATCCTTCCCCATAACAAAACCTATCTACATACCAAATTTCAACTAAATCGGTTCAGCGGTTATTGATGTCCCATACAAAATTAAACCCCCCTTTTCATCCCCTTAGTGGCTAAAAATTTCAAGTTTTTGAATTTTATTGTTGTTTGTGTAGTAAGACTATCTTACATAGGTAGTAAATTTCAGCTTCCTAGGACTTCAGGAAGTACCCTAAAGGTTTTGATGATCATCAGTGAGTGAATGAGTGAATGAGTCAGTGACGAAATCGGGGTTATTTTAAATATGAATAAAATCTAAAGTATAAGACCTATGCAATTGTATTTTTTAATGCTTAATAAGTCCACTATTGACATCATATCCTGAAAATTTTGTTTATCTGGTATAATCCAAATCCAAGTTATGAGGGTTCAAAAAAACGACGAAGCGTTTCGAGAAAAGGGAGGTAGTGCCCTTGCGCTTCGCTTTGCTTGTCTTTGCCAGATATGACATTTCGCACATTCATTTTCAAAAATCTTATTTATAATAATTGGTTCAGCCGTTCTCGAGTTATAATTGTTGTAACACTTTTAACAAACCCGACATTGTTTTATATAAAACTAGCGACCTGCCCCGGCTTCGCACGGGTTACACAAAACCTTAACAAATGAATACACCTAAATCTTCCTGAAGAGTAACTCTATTGGTAGTTGAAAACCGCATGAAAATCAGTTCAGTAGTTTTTGAGTTTACCGCAAACATACATACATACAGATAGACGCGGCGGGGGACTTTGTTTTAAAAGGTGTATATAATGAAGAAGATTAGGAATATTATTTAACGGAGTTGATACAATCACGGTGTGCATACCGATACCCAAAATATAATGTAGGTACTTAGTTACCTATCAAGGTAGGTAACAGGTACATAATGAAGTAATGACAGTGACATCAGTCCCGACGCTATGCCCACACCCAGCCTACGCTATGACTAAATTAATAGAGGGTCATAACGTAAGTATACTTAATAATTAATTTGCTTTGGTCACCGTAAATGATCTAAGGCTGATCTAAGTCTAGATTAGTAGGTTCTGTATTTAACTTAGAATAGGAATGACGATATCGCGTAGGTATATATCTGATGATCAAATATTATGATATTTAGGTATAGCGGTATGTATATGCCTACTACGATTGGGAGTGCCGTGTGACTTACTTCACAGAAAACTTATTCTTGCTAAAACCCTTTTCTGAAAATTGTTCTCCGAGTTCCATTATAAGAGCTTTTCTTTTATTTTTTGCCATTTTTATTTATTGTGACCTTTTTTGCCACTTTTGTGTTATTTCTACTCAGAATCACGAGCTCTTTCGATCCTAATAGGGTAAAAAAATGTCCCAGAGTTTTTTTCCTATTGTGTTACCATTTCCCCATATACTTTGTATGGTGGTAACAAAAAGGAAAGTTTGAAAGATGTATGGAAATTTTAGGACACTTTTTTTCTCCTATAAGGATGAAAAGGGCTCGCGATCCTGACTAGAAATAACACAAACGTGGCCAAAAAAATCACAATATATAATAATGGCAAAAAATAAAAGAAACGCTCATAAGCCTTTTAACTTAAAGTCTAGCTACGCGGAGAACACTAACAGTGACCACTTACTGGTGAAAGAAAAAGGGGGCACATACCATATTTTTACAGGTAGTCACAGTTAGTAGTGAACCGTGTTGAAAGTTTCGTAATATTTCTTTCTCGCCTGAGACTCTCATTAACCTTGCCAAAGGTTCCACTAAGGAAAAACCAATACTTCAATTAAAACATTACCTTTGACTTTCTTTTTTGCCGCTTCACTTATAACAGCTATTTAGATCAGCAAAAAAGGTAGATTAGGTTTTAATATCTGGGAAACCGAGCTTTGCTCGGAAAACATATAAAAACTCGAAATGCGCGTTTTCCCAGGGATAAAACACAAGCAAATTTCATCGAAATCGTTAGATCCGTTCCCGAGATCCCCGAAATATATATACATATAAATAAATAAATATATAAATATGCAAGAATTGCTCGTTTAAAGGTATTAGATTCATTAGATACTTTAATTAAAACAAAACACGCTAAAATTATAGGAAACAAGATCAAGACAAATTAAAGTGAATCTGAACTTTTATAATAAATAAGAATGTTTGTTGATTATTGAGGTTAAGAAACTAATAGTGTATAATTATTTGATTCAAATGAAGTAGAAAATTAGGTACCTACTTAAAAAAAGCGGCCAAGTGCGAGTCGGACTCGCCCATGAAGGGTTCCGTATTTAGGCGATTTATGACGTATAAAAAAAACTACTTACTAGATCTCGTTCAAACCAATTTTCGGTGGAAGTTTACATGGTAATGTACATCATATATTTTTTTTAGTTTTATCATTCTCTTATTTTAGAAGTTACAGGGGGGGGGACACATATTTTACCACTTTGGAAGCGTCTCTCGCGCAAACTATTCAGTTTAGAAAAAAATGATATTAGGAACCTCAATATCATTTTTGAAGACCTATCCATAGATACCCCACACGTATGGGTTTGATGAAAAAAAAATTTTTGAGTTTCAGTTCGAAGTATGGGGAACCCCAAAAAATTATTGTTTTTTTTTCTATTTTTGTGTGAAAATCTTAATGCGGTTCACAGAATACATCTACTTACCAAGTTTCAACAGTATAGTTCTTATAGTTTCGGAGAAAAGTGGCTGTGACATACGGACGGACAGACAGACGGACAGACGGACAGACGGACAGACGGACAGACAGACAGACATGACGAATCTATAAGGGTTCCGTTTTTTGCCATTTGGCTACGGAACCCTAAAAAGGAATGTTCAATTGTTCATTATATATTTTTTAACAAAACCTTTTGAGTTACATACTATTTTTCTAATTTGTTGCCTTCATCATCATCATCATCCTGGCGTCAATCCCAGCTGTGCCCCCGCGCGGGGCGCGAGGACCCGGGGTCCGCCTTCCGACTCCTTCGTGTCCACTTTGCCCGATCTTCGGCGTCCCTAGTGGTGAGTCGGTTGGCACGCATGTCCTCCTTAACGACATCAAGCCATCGCTTCCTGGGCCGGCCTTTTCTTCCCGTACCGGGAGGAGGCGGCATGGCCAGGCATTTGTTACCCACGTAACTTGCCGGTCTGCGCGAGACGTGGCCATACCAACGAAGGCGGCACTCTTGCAGTTTGTCAGCGATGTCACGGACGCCAAGACTACCCCGGATGTGGGCGTTTCGGACGCGATCCTTGCGTGAAACTCCGCACATCCACCGCAGCATCTTCATTTCCGTGACACGCAGTTCCTGCTTGTGCCGCTCTAGTAAAGGCCAAGTCTCGCTGCCGTACAGAAGGGCAGGTCTAATGATGGTCTTATAGACCTGTCCCTTCAATTTAATCGGCATTTTGGGGTCACAAATAACCCCAGTCATCTCCCGCCATTTGACCCAGGCAGCGGATATTCGGGCTTTGACGTCGCTGTCGATGTCCCCGGTAGTGCTAAGTACAGATCCTAGGTACTTAACTTGATCCGTGCGCTTGACCATGTCCCCGCCTATGCGGACGGGTAGAGGATCTGTACTATTGCAGGCCATGTACTCGGTCTTCGCCACATTTAGTTTAAGACCGCCGTTCTCTAGCGACCCCCTCCATCTGTTCACCCGCTGGACAAGTCGGCCCTTATCAGAGTCTGTCAGCGCGATATCATCAGCATACATGAATAGCCACGGTGGCTGCTCATGGTAGTCTCGGATGCTGGCTGACAGGGCGTCTAATATCACGCTAAACAGAAACGGGCTGAGCACAGAGCCCTGATGTACTCCAACGGTGACAGAAAAGGGGATGGTGTCACCAACAGCGGTCCTGACTATTGAATCGGAATCGCGGTACATGTCCCGGATAGTGTCAATATAGGTCTCAGGTACAGCCTTGGACCGCAGCGCCCACCAGATCATCTCACGAGGGATACAGTCAAAGGCCTTTTCCATATCCAGAAACAGGAAGTGTAGAGGCGTGTTCTTTGCTCTGTATCCCTCCATGAGGATCCTCAGAGCAAATACAGGGTCCATCGTTCCGCACCCTGGCCGAAACCCATACTGACACCCCGAGACTGTACACTCCTGTCGGAGCCGAGCATCGATTATGCGCTCAAAGAGCTTCATGGTGTGAGACATAACCTTTATACCGCGATACTTGCTACACTCCCGCACCGAGCCCTTACCTTTGAAAACTGGAGTAATGATACTCAGCCTCCACTGGTTGGGTATCTTCCCGGTGAGGAGTATGCGGTTATAAATATCCGTGAGTATGCTCACACCCCGAGAGCCCATCGACTTCCACGCCTCTATAGCGATTCCGTCGGCTCCGACAGCTTTCCGATTCTTCATGCGGCGAAGGGCCGCCTCGACTTCCTCTGGCGTTATCGGTGGCACTAGTCCTTGATTCGGAGGGAGATCCGGAGGTTGCACCTCTTTGTGCTGGTTATTCAGCAGGTTGTGGAAGTAAGAGCGCCATCTCTCCTTTACCGCGCGATCCTCGCATAGCAGGTTACCGTGAGGGTCATTTACGCAGCGGCACATGGAGATGTCCTGCGCCGCTTTGACCCTCGATCGTGCCAACTTATAAATGAACTTCTGCCGCTCAGACGACTCCAACTTATCGTACAGAGGGCGCAAGTGGTTTCGTCTGGCTCTGGCTACAGCTCGTTTAGTGGCACGTTTGGCATCCCTATATGCCGCGTGGTCTTCTGGAGATCTGGACGCTTGCCACTTTTTAAAGAGGGCTTTTTTCTCCCTAGTCTCCCTCTGGACTGTGGCGTCCCACGCGCGCCTTACTTATGCAAAAATAAATTACGACAATTTTTCGGCGAGGGTTTCACGTTGTGTCCATATCAGCATCTTCATTTTGTTATATTATGCACCTAATATTGTTTTGGATGGAAAATTGGATTTGTGTAGAATGGTCCTTCTAATATTTATTAAATTAATTTTCTGTGAAGAATGCCGCTCTAAGTCAGCATTCATTAAAATTAATTGATAGCAAAAATTCATCATAGCACAATGAAAACAACATAATTCAACGGATACATACATGAAGACATGCAATTACCCAGCGTGAACCAAGCGTAACGCGCGGGGTAGGGGCGGGCGCGGGCGGGAACAATTAACTAATATGGCGGATTAATTAGCGGATATCTCTTTATTACTATTGTGCTTTCATCGTTGTGTTTATTGTAACTTGGTAGGTACACGTAACTGTAAGGGCGTCCGCTAGCTAACGCGGGGTGCACGGAGCGGGCGCACCGCACGTATTATGCGGTACCATTTGTAGGTAAAATCCGTCGCACGCGTCACTATATATTTTTCGTTAACCCGCTCAGCACCCGCTCCGTACATCCGCGCTAGCTAGCGGTCGCCCTTAACAGCATATACATAGCAAAACCAAGCTAAATCTGCACAGAAATGTGGCTCTACACTTTGTCACGTCAAAGTCGGTGCTTAGTAGGTTTATTTAGTCGGACTCGCATCAGTTAACAATTCTTAAGTATTTTCGCAACTTAAAGGCTGTTTTCAAAAGCACTAAGAAACGCAAATAGGCATTGTAACTGCAGGTGTCTGAGGTCTGAGGCTAACAAGCGGCGTGCATAGCTGCACTGCACGCTCTTCATTGTGGAAATCAGAGAAATTGAAGAATATGGGATTAAGTCACGAACCCAATCGTGCCTAGCAGTGCACCTTATGATCTAATGTATTGGGAATATTCTCTGCTATTTAGAATAGGTATTCGGCTAAGTACCTACTATAAAGATCTCTCACGAATCATACACTTGCCTAACCCTGAATACGAGTAGGTATGTTGAAACCATCGCATTTCCACACTCCACCTGCTATTGCCAAAGAAGCTTCTAATTATCGTTACTTCCTTTCCTCTTATTAGGTACTTACCTCGCAGGAATCGGATGTAGATATTGGATCTTTCACAATAATCTCGCTATCATGACATAATTAGATTATAAGTAGGCATGGAAGGCCTTCTAAACCCCTCAATTTCGTGGCATTGAAGAAACCTACTTAGCAATACACCTGCATTATATTTAGTCCCCGCTCATGCCTATTTCCCGATTTGGCAGCACGATTCCAAAAACTGATTATGTATTTATTTCGCTGCAATTTGTATTTTTTGATGATGGTAGATTCGTTGGTTCTGAATCAGACATGATTGTTGCAAAATTAAGTCAAATTACGTGGTGGGTCTAATTTTATTAGCGATTTGAGTTAATGCTCGTCATTACGGGATCGTCGGGAGGTTAAAACCTTAAAACAATGCTCGGGTGTTATAGGATATTTATTATTTAAATCGTGGTATGAGACGGTACGAGAGTTAAGTATAGACGAGAGCGGTTCGTAATTCGGTAATCAGTGGTTGCAAGTTCACGGCGGGACAAGGTCGTCGGTCCAACGAGATAATTTAGCTTAAGCACCGGCGTCTTGCTGGCGCGGCTCCTCAATAGTTCATCGTCATACTGACCCAATTCCAAGAGCTATGTGGTACTGCCGGATATTCAAGGGAAGGGTTGTTGCTTTAGGAAATGTTGACTTGCCCAATAGGTACCGATATACTACTGATCATTAAATTTTTTCTTTGGTTTCCTTACGGTATGTAGGGAGGTATTATATCTATTAAGTCCTAAAAGAACAGGAAAATACCAACCTGCTTTACTTATAAGAAAGAGTAAATAACGGTCTTTCGAGAATACCAAAAAATATTAGGTAAGTAAGTACCTACTTTGTATTCAATCTACCCTTAAGTATATGTACAATGAGGGCTCACACCTCAATTTTATAACGTCTTTTTGAAAGGCGACTTTAAGAAAAATGTGTCACGTGCTGTCGTAGAAATCTGGAGGGCGGAGTTCCTAACACTACAATGCGGATCCTGGGGTGCCTAAGGATTCCTAATTCCAGGGTGAGGGTTCCGTTTCCGGGGCCTGCTGCTTGGCAAATTGCTGAAGAAAAGGCCCCGCCGGCAGCCATTGTGAACCGATTGCTGCGACAAAACATTGTTAACATCGTGTAGCCGATCAACTCTTTTGTGTCGTTGCGCACTCCTTAATTATGTGGAACAATGAAAGGGTCATATTTTCTATTTAATTTACAGAGGGCATATACAGCGTGATCATTTTAGTAAAGTGGAATCAAAACTGTGGCAGATTTATTGGCACACTCAATATTTTCGATTCTACCTAGTGTTATGTGACTTATGTGTTAGTGTGGAAGCTTAGGTACAGTAGGTAATTTGAATGAACAATTTTATATATTTTTAACAAAACAAGCGCGAATTAATGAAGATTTTAACAATCTACCTAAACGTTTATCTTAATCCATTCTGTTCTGCCATAGACATAGTTCTGGTGGCCACAGTTAGGTACTTATGTTTTTCTTAATAGGTAATGTACTTATTCAACATTTCAGCATAGGTTGAACTTCCTTTAGTCGCAACTAATACCTATTTTTTGAATATCCGGGCATTCAGGGCTTCTATTTCTATTCTAAGCGTGTATGCAAAATAACTAGAAAACAAATCTTTAATAGTTTCATTAATTATTTTGAGTTATCTTTATGTAAATTCTAAACTGATAAGAATGTCATATATACCTACCTACGGAAGAGAACAAAAAAAATCCAGGTAAGTACAATTCACATAGGTACCGACCTGGACAAAGCAAGTCTAAGTGGAGCAGCCTGTACCACGAGCAGCGCATGTGGTGGCGCGCGAGTGCAGCTCTATTGTTCCCCCATGAGCAGATTACTATAATCATGGCGTCCGTAATGTGGTAAATGATAAGGTGTGCTCTAGTGCTCAAAACATATGCTTTGTAACTCATTCGTTCCACCAGGGCACCCCGGTTTGAACTGCTTTGTTTAAACAACCCTTAAATCGAGGTATCCTCCAACGGTTGGTTAGTGTCGCAAGTAAAGTTAGGCTAGACAAACATTCCACTGACAATAGACCTAAGATTATTTAATGTACTGGAACTACACACACCCACTACTACTTAATTCATTGTACCTACTTCGTATGTTCTTTTTACGCATTATTTTTGGTTGCCGCGAAAAAGTTATTGAACATAAGCCTTCAGACCATTTTTCGAGGTTGTCCCATCTGTTACTACAATAATATTATTTTAAATAAAAAAAACCAGCCAAGTGCGAGTCGGACTCGCGCACGTAGGGTTCCGCACCATCAGCAAAAATAGAACAAAACAACCAAAAAAACGGTCACCCATCCAAGTACTGACCCCGCCCGACGTTGCTTAACTTCGGTCAAAAATCACGTTTGTTGTATGGGAGCCCCACTTAAATCTTTATTTTGTTCTGTTTTTAGTATTTGTTGTTATAGCGGCAACAGAAATACATCATCTGTGAAAATTTCAACTGTCTAGCTATCACGGTTCGTGAGATACAGCCTGGTGACAGACGGACGGACGGACGGACAGACGGACGGACGGACAGACGGACGGACGGACGGACAGCGGAGTCTTAGTAATAGGGTCCCGTTTTTACCCTTTGGGTACGGAACCCTAAAAAACAACAATGTTTATGAGTGATATACTACCTAATTTATCTTAAATAAAAGAAATACCAATTGTAAGAGACAATTTGTAAACAAATTCAAATTGTTTCGGGTAGTAATTTTTAACAGAATGTACGAGTAGTAAAGGATATTATACGAGGGAAAACAACAATGCACGCAGAAGGGAAGTGAGTACCTAGGAGAGGGCAATATGATTTGGACAACGTTTTTTAAGTCCATCTTTTTCAATTATGGGCTATATTACCTACTAAGTCGTTTGATCTAGATGTGTAAAATACCTATATATTAAAAAAAAGGTTTTCCTCCAGAAGATCTCACTGCATAGGGGCTAGTATAGATATTTACAGATCTGAATCCGGCTGCCGTATACATACCAATTAGCAGCAAACCAAAGGCAAACCCCACGCTAACCATAATGTGAAGCGTCTCTAATCAAACCTAATTAGAACCACTAGTAATTCTGATCGCCCGCGGGCTTCCTAGTACTTACTGTATGTGCATATGGGCTTAGGTACTGCGGTATAACCTACATACATAGATTGCGCGGATCAATGGAGGATCGGCTCATTATGCAGCATCCACGAGTAGACGCCGCGGCCTGTCATTACGCCAAATGGAGGCAAATTGTGCACATCTAACGCACTGCCGCCGCTGATCATGCCGACTGCTGGTAAAAGCGTGAACTCGAATCGCTTCAGCAACAAAGTATATGCTAATGTCGGTACGCGGCGTAATGTTTCGGCACTTTCTAACGCACTGGCGAAACGGTGTATTGACATGGGATTTGCCATGATGTCCTGGTGCTAATAAGTTAAAGTTTATATTAAATTTAAAGTATGTCCCGGACTGATTTTACAGTTGAAATGTAGAAAACAAAATGTTGAGTGAGGCTAGCACAAAATTGTAGTTTTTATATTGATTTTAAGACGTTTTAATCGAGGGCATATAATATGTCATGAAAAAATAACACGGAAACGAATATAGTTGGGAGGGTTGGTTCCAAGGTAAACCTTAAAAAGTTAAATTTTGGTCCAAGGTAAATCTTTAAAAGTACCTAAAAGTTAAATTGACTGTAACATTAAAGTACCCACTTAAGTCCATTTTACCAATTGGTAAATTTTAGTTTGAGCATAGTGTAATAATTTGCTTTGCGAAACATGTACTTATAAGTAGTTAAAATTCTCTCAGAATAAAAAACTAAAAATACTAAAGTAAAAAAGAGGGAAAAAACCTAGCGCATATATTTCAAGGATTTCGCATTGATGAATACATACGTTTGCGGTATGTAGGTGAAGGAAGACACACATCAATTCGCATTCATAAGAACGCGAACGTCATTAGAATTGTCGTGAGTCTGTAATTTGAAGTCATTTGCGTAATAACCACAACCCTTGAACACTTTGCGCGGGTACCTTTGTAAGCGAGACCCAATTATCTACATATTTCATAGGTTTTATGAACAGGTAGAATGGACAAGTAAATAGAGTTAGGTATCACTCAAAATTTTTTTTGGTAGAATAGTCTCTAAAACTATAAAGTATATTCACCAAATCTGGCGTAAACGGATCAAAAATAAGTTTGATAGGGATTAACATAATTATAAAAGACATCATTCAGATTTTGCTAGTGAGATATCGTTATTATTTTGCTGCCACGAGCTTTCGGGAATGTACTGGAATACTATTAATTTTAATATGGTGAATTTTGTATGGTGGAATAGCCCCTGCCCGCAACTTTGTCAGAAATCAATCAGAAATTATTTATTTGCATTGATACAGTATGTGTTATAGATCATGTATCTTGCTTGGAGGCAAGCGTGCAAATTCATCATCAATACAATTATACAATACCTATAGGTAAATTTGAATACCTAAATATAAAATGTCAAATTGAAATAATTGAATATTTTTTGACTACGTATAACGACGATAAAAACTATTCTATATCATATCTCGGGACTCAAACTATCTCCATACCAAATTTCTTCTAAATCGGTTCAGCTGTTTTATCGTGAAGAGGTAACAGACAGACAACTAGACAGAGCTACTATCGCATTTATAATATTGTATAAAAAATATAAAATAGGGATACCTAGACTAGAGTATACCTATTCGATTCCAATTTCAAATTTTTCGTAGATGATTTTTGGCTGATGATAGTGATGATCTGAATGGTCACGGACTTTGATCATAGAGAGTATTAAGCATACTCATTTGCCTATACAATATTACCTAATACTAACAAATACAAAGCCAAAACACAGTTTTGATATAAGTAGGTAAGTATCTACAAATATTAATATATTTGTAGATACTTACCTACTTATATCAAAACTGTGTTTTGGCTTTGTATTTATTAAAGTTGACATCTTGCTATGCCATCTATGCCGCTAATAGAATTAGTTGAATACTTGAATAAGCTAGTTACGTAGGTTCTGGCTTCGTTCGACAATTTCTGATCGTATTGCCCTTAGGCTTAATCGCCTAGTCATGACAAGGTATACCTACTCGAAGTTAGGACACTTAGGACATTCCATCTAAATGTCAATTTACAGTGTTCGAAGAGACGAGCACTGAATGCTTTGGTGGCGTATAGGCACATAAAAAGTAATAATATATACCTGTGTATTTCATAGTATAGGTGTGTGATATATTAATAGAATATATCTTTTAAATGCGTTACCTAAAGGTTATCGAGCATTGTCGGTTGTGATTAGGATAAAAAAAATTTAATTGAATCTGCATGTAGTTGCAATAGTCGGTCCTCTTTATTGGCAACCGCCATTAAGTTACGTCATAAGTACCTATTAAAAAATCGAAAACATCATTGTTTTTATGACGAGTCTGTTTATTCTGATTGCGGGGTATAGATAGATATTAAGCCTTTTCCCACAGAGAGTTTAGGGTAAAGAGTAAAGTAAGTATATTAGCCCCATGCAGATTAGGGACTAGGTACTAACACACCATTTAAATTCTTCGCAGACGGATACGGATTTCGTCACGATGTTTTCCTTCCCCTAAGAGAAACGGTGTAGATACCAAAAAATATTCCTAATAAACGAATTTCATATTATTATAATACTTATAGAAAATGTGCCGACTGGCCAGTTCCACCAACTACTTAGTCTACCTAGGTACCTACTAGTAGCCTTAACAAATGAATTACCCGCATCGTGGCGTAGAGTAACAAGCGAAATGACATCAAATATGAAAATTATTTTTAATCGTGTCCAATTGGCGGGACGCTGTAACTGGCTAACCACTGGGCCGCCGCTAGCCGAGCGTTACCTTAATTAAACGGTAGCTGACAACCGTTGTGTCAGACCACGGACGCTCTACCTAGTACAATACCACTTCCGAATCTACATATTCATACATATGCCAAGTCAATAGCCTGACCTAACTCAATAAAAGGACTTGATAAAGATGTGGTGCGCGGAATTGGTGCAAATTAGTGCTGTGGGGTTTGGCATAATCGGGCCAAGCATATTACGAGTAGAGGTAGCGAATTAAGGGTAGGGGTGGCTTGCTTATATGTAGTGCTTTTGGATGACTACGAGCATTTGATTCCCTCGTGACTCGTGTAAATGTGTAAAGACAATTACTACTTTTCCAACAATGAATGTACAGTTAGCTGCAGAGATATTTGACTCCCCTGCAAACAAATTTCTATGCAGTCCCCCACTGTCAGTTAGGGATCTGTTATCTCTGCAGTTGACTGTACTAATAATGTTAAAGTTTGTATATTCCATTAAGAATTTTGTAGAACTCAACCTAAACAAAGCTATAGGGCATCGCGTTACCGCCAACACACCCTCTAGTGCCTACAAATTTAATAGCTACTGTAATATTTCAGCCCACTTACCTAGAGCAATTTCGCGCATTAAGTCACTATCGTACTGTAATTACGTATATACGGTCGAAACAATACGAAATAATAAAAGCGGATCGGGCGTAGGCCATTTGAATTTCCGTCAGTCGAGTTACAGGAGGTGCTTTTCCTTTCTGATGCAGCGCCGCCGCGGAGGGCAGAGAGAGAGGGCGGAGGGCGGCCTCCGCGGTGTTCTGTGCGCCTGATACTTACTAAATGATTATTTTGATTACGTTTAATTTGCATACGACCGGAGTGTGCGCCCCAGGCCAGCCGACGCCGTAACGACCCCGGTACTTTTCTGTAATGTTTTCGCCATTTTCAACAAAATTCCTCACAAATCGTATAATTTCAGGCTTTATCATGGTTATTACGAAGAAGCGCCCGTGGTCCTCGTACCGTCATAATAGGCCGGTCGATGCTCAAATTCATGATAACTACGAGTAGGTAATCAACATAGAACCTGCCCCGGCAGGCTTAATAACCCTCGTCTTCAATTATTGGTAATATCAGACTCTTAAAAGTTTGTAGGAAGCTGACTGACGAGTCAGGTGGGTTGGTGGCCGCGTATTTATTCTAAGGACATTGGAATCTCGTTCTGAATTATTACTTATGAAGAAGTATCACCAAGTAATTACACCTTATTGCAGGAGGATACCTATTTTAATAGCTAGCTATTTCGCTTAATCTTTCAGCCATTTAAGACTTGTAAAGAAGAGCTCTTTACGACTACTTCGCGAATAGGAAACTTTTTGCGTTTCGGAGAATTCTATAACCACCTACATTTTATACCGTAACAACTGTTCTTACAGTTTAGTGGAGTTCGTTACCTATATCATTCTTAGGAACTCGTTATTCCAATTTTGGGAATAATGTGGTTTTATAATGATTATAGGCAAGTATCTCGTAGACCTCACCTACCTTCTGAGATCCTTGGTTAATTTTTAGTAACTAACGTACGAGTATGTGTTCGATTCGAACCGGACATTGCGCATCGTTGTAAGCTGCGTAGCTACCGTGCAGCGCCCGCGCATTGGCGGTGCCCGGCCCAATCGGCGCTGGCCACGCCCCCGCGCGTAAAACTATGCGATGAGCCTTAAGGTTTGATGAAGATGGACCGCATGCCCTTATGTGGATATGGTAGGCACAGCCTTTAGGTATAATTAAGTTTAAAGGTACACTTGATAAAGATACCCACCTTCTCCTACTATATTAAATAGGTAAATCAATTTTATTCTATTTTGCTTTCATTGTATTTTTATTGTGCCTATGACACTGCCAGTGTCAAGCAAACTCAATTTAATATTTAGAAGTTATAAACTGCAGTAAGTTTTTCAGACGCACTAAACTAAAATGGAATTAGTAGACTAAATGGAGAGCCTAACAAACTAGTATTTTAGCCCAAAACCTAAAATAAATGAAGTATCTACCTATCACTAAAAAGTAAAAAATACAATAAAATAAATACAAAAAATAATTAAAAAATTAATAAATAAATAAATAATTAAAAAATTAAAAATAAACAAAAATAAAACCAAAATAAAATAACTTAATATAATATCTTTTTAAAAAAAAGGGAACCGCCTTCAAAAAACCAACCCACTGAAAAGTACAAAATAATTTTTATATGGCACCCCTTTACGTGTCCAGTCCCTATCCCACGGCGTAAAGCAATTTTTTGCCAAAAAGTAATTAATACCTAATAATAAGAAAATTAATAATCATCCGGGTAATTACTTAGTTTTTGAAGGCGGTGCCAAACCAACAAAAACAGTCTTTACTACCAATCAGAAAAACAATACGAGTACGTAGTACCTACAAGAACTAAATTAATGAGTAAACTAAGTATGTCTTTATAATGCAAGTAAGTACAGCGTTCTTCGTTGTCTAAAATATCGGTTCTCAAAAATGTTGGTTTGGCACCGACTTCAAAAACTAAGTAATTACCCGGATGATTATTAATTTTCTTATTATTAGGTATTAATTACTTTTTGGCAAAAAATTGCTTTACGCCGTGGGATAGGGACTGGACACGTAAAGGGGTGCCATATAAAAATTATTTTGTACTTTTCAGTGGGTTGGTTTTTTGAAGGCGGTTCCCTTTTTTTTAAAAAGATATTATATTAAGTTATTTTATTTTGGTTTTATTTTTGTTTATTTTTAATTTTTTAATTATTTATTTATTTATTAATTTTTTAATTATTTTTTGTATTTATTTTATTGTATTTTTTACTTTTTAGTGATAGGTAGATACTTCATTTATTTTAGGTTTTGGGCTAAAATACTAGTTTGTTAGGCTCTCCATTTAGTCTACTAATGTTGGTGATGGCCTCTAACTCGATGATAATCGCGACACAACATATTATGACGTTTTGGTGCTAAACGATTTGTATGTATATTGCTCCCACTTCCACTCCCATTCCCAGTCCCAGTCCGAGTCCGACTCCCACTCCCACTCCCACTATTTTATCTAAATCGGTTTTAGCAACATAAATTTGTTGGTAGGTATACCGATAGCATGGCCACCTACCGGGTCCAATTGGTTTTTCAAACCATCCATGTACTGTACTGTACACTAAAACCTTCTCCAGAATGTAACAAACATTTTTCTGAAAACCGCATCAAAATCGGTTCAGCCAAACGCGAGATAATCACGAACAAACATACACACATACATACGTACATACATACGGGTCAAACTGAGAACGTCCTTTTTTTAAAGGCAGTTAGAAAAAAGTTCATCGACCCACCTAGTCGAACTCCGCAACATAGGCACACGAGGACAATTCGGTTAACCAAAACAAAGTGTGTATGTTGCACCAAACCTAAGTTCCACTAGGTACAGCAAGGGTTCAGCATCAGCTCTATCTTGGGTACTGCTCTCCCAAGTGCTCATCAAGATGTGACGGATGACCAAAATAGCGTGGGCCTATGTTGCACCAAACCTGAGTTCCACTAGGTACAGCCAGGGTTCAGCATCAGCTCTATCTTGGGTACTGCTCTCCAAAGTGCTCATCAAGATGTGACGGATGGCCAAAATAGCGTTGGCCTATGTTGCACCAAACCTGAGTTCCACTAGGTACAGCCAGGGTTCAGCATCAGCTCAATCTTGGGTACTGCTCTCCCAAGTGCTGATCATGATGTGATGGATGACCAAAATAGCGTGGGCCTATGTTGCACCAAACCTGAGTTCCACTAAGTACAGCCAGGGTTCAGCATCAGCTCTATCTTGGGTACTGCTCTCCCAAGTGCTCACCAAGATGTGACGGATGACCAAAATAGCGTGGGCCTATGTTGCACCAAACTTGAGTTCCACTAGGTACAGCCAGGGTGAACCATGCCAGCCAGGATGGTTTGGTGCATCAGCTCTATCTTGGGTACTGCTCTCCCAAGTGCTCATCAAGATGTGACGGATGGCCAAAATAGCGTGGGCCTATGTTGCACCAAACCTGAGTTCCACTAGGTACATCCAGGGTTCAGCATCAGCTCTATCTTGGGTACTGCTCTCCCAAGTGCTCATCAAGGCGTGTCGGATGACCAAAACAGCGTGAGCCTATGTTGCACCAAACCTGAGTTCCACTAGGTACAGCCAGGGTTCAGCATCAGCTCAGATCGATGTATACTAAAACCTTCTCCAGAATGTAAGAAACACTTTTCTGAAAACTGCATCAAAATCGGTTCAGCCAAACGCGAGATAATCGCGAACAAATATACATACATACGTACATACATACATACATACGGGTCAAACTGAGAACCTCCTTTTTTTTGAAGGCGGTTAAAAAAACAGAGTGTGTCTATGTTGCACCAAACCTGAGTTCCACTAGGTACAGCCAAGGTTCAACATCAGCTCCATCTTGGGTACTGCTCTCCCAAGTGCTCACCAATACGCGTCGGATGACCAAAACAGTGTGTGCGTATGTTGCACCAAACCTGAGTTCCACTAGGTACAGTCAGGGTTCAGCATCAGCTTCATCTTGGGTACTGCTCTCCCAAGTGCTTATCAATACGCGTCGGATGACCAAAACAGCGTGGGCCTATGTTGCACCAAACCTGAGTTCCACTAGGTACAGCCAGGGTTCAGCATCAGCTCTATCTTGGGTACTGCTCTCCCAAGTGCTCATCAATACGCGTCGGATGACCAAAACAGCGTGGGTCTATGTTGCACCAAACCTGAGTTCCACTAGGTACAGCCAGGGTTCAGCATCAGCTCTATCTTAGGTACTGCTCTCCTAAGTGCTCATCAAGATGCGTCGGATGACCAAAACAGCGTGTACGTATGTTGCTCCAAACCTGAGTTCCACTAGGTACATCCAAGGTTCAGCATCAGCTCTATCTTGGGTACTGCTCTCCCAAGTGCTCATCAAGGGGTGTCGGATGACCAAAACAGCGTGTGCGTATGTTGCACCAAACCTGAGTTCCGTTAGGTACATCCAGGGTTCAGCATCAGCTCTATCTTGGGTACTGCTCTCCTAAGTGCTCATCAAGATGCGTCGGATGACCAAAACAGCGTGGGCCTATGTTGCACCAAACCTGAGTTCCACTAGCTACATCCAGGGTTCAGCATCAGCTCAGATCTATGTATACTAAAACTTTCTCCAGAATGTAACAAACACTTTTCTGAAAACCGCATCAAAATCGGTTCAGCCAAACGCGAGATAATCGCGAACAAATATACATACATACATACATACATACCTACATACATACATACATACATACGGGTCAAACTGAGAACCTCCTTTTTTTTTTGAAGTCGGTTAAAAATAGGAAAATAGCGCACCTACAACAATGTTGAATCACTCGGGGAACGCGGTGCTGTATGGAGGTTGTTGATATTTTCTATCTACCTATTATTTAATAGCCTCTGCTAACAGTACCTAATATTGGGATGGGGTCGAGGATATATAACATTCTAAGATATTATCAGAATCAGCACTCTGAATTCCCGAAATATATAAAATATTCTGTTGACTGTACAGTCAACCTCTATATTTGTCAATAGAAGCGCTACAATTTTCAGTTTTTTGTTACTTAGATACATATAAACGGCTAGAATAACTAGATCATCGATTTCTATGGATTTCTGGGTGTGCTTGGTCCAACCAAGTCCTCAGTTGGACATCAATTGCACCCAGTAAGGCCCACTTGCACCATCCCGCTAACCCGGGGTTAAGATGTTAAACCGTTAATCCAGTGTCAAATTTTACTGGCAACCATGGTAACTCCAGGTTTAACCGGTTAACCGCGGGTTAGTGGAATGGTGCAAGTGGGCCTAAGTAGCTTAATTTTTTATGGTAGAGACCTAAATGGTTTGAATTTGAAGCAATGATTTGTGTGTAAGATGGGGCCACAAATCGTTTAAATTCACAGGTATTTGAATTCGTTGGGTCATGGGTGGCGATGCACTGAATTGCACTGGGAGATTCAGGCATGCTCTAGAGCGATTTTACAGGAGTAGCGTTCGATTCTTTTACATTTTAGAAACTGGCCGTAATGGTAAAAAATTAAGCAAATTCATGATGTCTATGACGTTTGCGGAGTCGCAAATACAATACCAACTAAATAAAACATCAAATACATCATATTCGAAGTATTGATGTTCGTAAGAAAAAACTTGCCACAGTTTAAACGTGTTGAGGTCACGGGCAAAGTAATCAGATCCACAGGGAGACTCAGAACAGTGCCGACATACTACGAGCGTCTACCCGCTGAATTACGAATGGAAACATCTGACGAAATATTTGAACGTCGAGGGTCTTTTTATTGGATAATCAACTTTATTCAGTAAATGAGTATATGACTTTGACATTTGAAATTGTAAATTGAATCGTGTAAATTTGACATGTTCTCATTTATTGATATTCAACGTAATTTATACCTATTTAGTATTTATTGTATTTAGAACATGACGATCATTAAGAGATACTCGTACTTAGTTATTCCCGTATTTTGTTTTGACATGAATGGATAAAATGGGGTGCTCATCCTTACTCTCAAAAACTTTTGTATAACGCTTTCATCAGGTCACATCTAGATTTTGGTACTTTTATATTTGAACCTTGTAGTGTAGAAACTCTTAAAATTCTTGAAAAAATACAACTAAAGGCTCTTAGAATTGTTTTAGGGTGCATGAGAAACTCCCCGAAGAAAGCAATCCAGGTGGAAAGTTTGGACCCTCCCCTCGATCTCAGGCGAACATTTTTAGCTGATCGGTTCCTGTCTCGCACAATTTGTTTATCATTGCACCCCCATATCCCCAAATTAAAATTATTACAAAATTTCTGCAACTCTAAACCATACTGGCGCAAGAAGAATAAACCTAATTTAGTTCTAAGCTTAGAGAAAATTTCATCCCTTAGAGCCCCCATTCAAAGATACCCCTCCCTTCCCATATACTCAGTCCCGTTTGAAGCCCTTATTCTCCTTCCTAATGTAATTCTAGATTGCGGCATTAATAAAAATTCTCTTCATGCAAACTCGGAATTCAATAAATTTGCGCATGATAATTTTCCAGATTATGTATATTTTTATACGGATGCCTCCAAACTCACGGACCTTGGTTGCGTAGGTTGCGCTGTGGTGTGCCCCACGTTAAATCTTACAGTCAAATATAAACTCCCCCCTGAATGTTCAGTTTTCACTGGTGAATGCTTGGCCATTTGGACGACGATTAAACATATACTATCTAATAGACTTCCTAAAACTGTTATTTTCACTGACTGCTTAAGTGCCCTTCAGGCAATTTCCTCTCGGCCTTTTTTAAATTGTGCTCGCAATTATCTAATAGCTCAAATCAAACAAGCTATTTTTTCTTGCCGCTTAGCCAATATGGATATATATTTTGGATGGATCCCGAGTCATTGCGGAATTTTAGGTAACGAGCTAGCAGACCAGGCTGCAAAAGATGCTGTTCTACGCGAAAATGATTCCTTCTTTAAGATTTTCCCTTCAGATCTGGTTTGTATCCCATCAAAAACAATTTAAAAAAAATGGTCTGCTCGATGGAAATCTTCCAAAAAATGTTTTTACTCGTACATTCAGCCCTCGATACCCTCTCGCCCTTGGTTTTTTAAAAATCGTTCTCTCTCGAAAAGGCACACCAGTACCATTATTAGACTCCGCTTGGGCTTCTATTCTTCACCAGAACTCCTGCATCGCTTCAACCGCAGAGACTCTCCTATGTGCGATTGTAATGTGGAAGTGGGATCATTGGATCATATTTTCTTTAACTGCCCTCGCAACTCTCCCTTCTTTAATTTATACTCCGTCTTAACAAAATTAAAAATTCCCCTCCCTATAAAATCTTCGACCTTACTAAGTCTCACTGATAATAAAAAAGTATTCCGGTTTCTTGCTAGGTTTCTGAAGAAAAATAACATCGTACTATAGTAACCGTGTAGTATAGTATAACTAATAACTATATAATGTGTGTGTCGTCTGCATTTGAACTAATCACTCATGCACCTTTGTTTTACTTAGTTATAACAAAACGTGTAGTGCTTTCATGTTCTGTGTGGGCGTTGGTATATGTTTGTGTTGTCGTCTGTTCTCAGGTGCAGATCGCAGTATTTTATACTTGACATTGGCAAATTTGTGCCAACTTGTTTGGCCAGACCGCCATAAAATAAAAGAAGAAGAAGAAGAAGAATGGATAAAATTGTTGACAGATGATTGATTATTCCTAAGACATTTTTAATTTGTATCTAATAAATAATATCATGTTAATATTAATGACGATCATAATATAAATTCATGTAGATTAGTTTAGCATAATTTATAATGTAATTTCATATTATGAGAATAAATATCTAAATCTAGATCATCAAAGTATTTATACATATAGGTAGTACCTAGAGGCAGTAAACCACGACTCGCCTACATCCAAGGCCCCATAACTTAGGTCCAGCGCCATCATCTAACATATGATTGGGGACAATCGGGTCCATCGCTGTGGGCCATGGGCCGATTGAGCTTTTCAACGCGACTCGACATCCGGGACATTCCGGCACTTAATGGCATAATCGCGCCCCACGGCGTGGCGCGTTCCTTCGGACTAACGTACAGAAGATGGACCACTTGAAGTGCTTTTCAGGCTTTGTTTAGATAGATGAAGATGCATGACCACTTCTATTCTCTTATTTATACCAAGTGTGTTTGTACTAACGAAAAAAGCTGTTAGAAAAAATCTTTTAACTCGAAGGTTGAGGGTTCATATGGATGAGTTTCTCGTAACTTATGTACGAAATATTTTTTGATATTTACCAGACGCTTTACGGTCAACGAGAACATTGTACCTAAGGAAATTAATCTCAATAAGGCATGTTTGCTAATTTGGCTTAGAAGCCTAGTCTAGAAGATATTTCAGCTTCCTATTATACTAACGATCAGCAAAAATGGACGACGGACATACATGACAAAACTACGAAAGCCTAAAAACAAGTGCCTACGCCAAACCATGGGATTAAGTCGAGTAGCCTGGCTCCGCGTTCTTACTTAGCAAGCAGTGTATAAAGCCGGGATGAACCTTAGGAGACCAAGTTTTCTTGCTGCGTGTGTTATAAGCTACGCCAGCAAGGATGACAGAGACTGCCCGGGCGGACAGCGGAGCGGGTAGCGGGGCGGGTAGCGGGGCGGGTACCAGGCAAATTGATTTGTTGCTGGCGGCCAGTGCTGCACCTGATCTGCGCCAGTGAGATGGCATGAGGACTGCTGTCTCTGGCTGTTTTGCTCATGTGACCTTATTGAGTTGAGTATTTTTGTTAGGTACTCTTTCGTTAAGTAGTTTAATTTTGTTCTGGTTGCCTTTCTCTGTGTTCAACGCTTCGGCCTCGATGTTATAGTTGTTACATTTTGGTCCCTTGTGAGACAATCTGTTATTGTTAACATTACAAAAGGATAATCACGAAAAAAAAGGCGATACCAACGGTCCGACTCACGCTTGACTGCACATTTCTAATAGATGTTCCTGTTATCCATAGGTAAAGAACTATTTTGTGTATTTTTTTCATAATTTTAGACCCATTAGTTTCAGAGATAAAGGGGGGAATGGTCAATTTTCATCTATTTTCTTGAATACTTGTAAATTTTATTGTTCATCCTAAAATTAGAAAAAATAAATTGAGATTCTCACAATAAGTTCTTTCATTTCATATGTAACAAGATATAGTTTGAAAAACTTAAATTTTTAATTTTCTCATTTTCCAATAAGGCCTTTATCCATGTATAAAATTCATTTGTTTACTTACGTTACATGTCCTCTGTCTTTGGGTCACAAACTTACATAATGTGTATCAAATTTCATCTTAATTGGTTCAGTAGTTTCGGAGAAAATAGGCTGTGACAGATGGACAGACAGACAGACAGACGCACGAGTGATCCTATAAAGTATAAGGGTTCCGTTTTTTCCTTTTGAGGTACGGAACCCTAAAAAATAACCAAATATTTATTTAACCAAACCACATGTCACGAGTTGTTTCTACAACAAGTAGAATTTGCCTCCGGTCGGTGGATACATTTATTTCTGTATAAGCAAACGACTCAACTTGTTTCCGCAGCGCAACTTCTGTGAACTGTACACGTAATGGACGGTAATAGCTTTGATTTTCCACGTCGCAATGGCGGGATTTTTATTGTCCCAACTAGTGTTTTCTGCATAATGGTCGCTAGGCTAGATTATAGAGCCGCTGCAGTTATAGCCGTGTTTCCGTGGGACTGCCAATGGTAACGGGAACGTATTAACAAAACGCGCAATTTATTGTGCACCTATTACTTTCTAACGGTAAATGACAAAGAACTTGCATATGTCTCTGTATTCGTGTGGAAATGCTTTAATATCGATTTATAGAATAGTCGCAGCCTGTAGTGTTAACAACAACTGTCAAAAATATGCCATTTATTGATTACTTTACTGACATTAAAAGGAGGGGTATTGTTATTATTTATGTATTTTTTTCATCACACCAGCTCGGAAACGCTCTCTTCATTCTTCAAGAACAGATTGTAAACTCTCATTTTTTCCTCTGGAATGCCAAATAATATGAACGCAAATTTTGAGTTTAAAAGTGATGATCTTCAATGATAAATATTAAATACAGCAATATATTAAAATAGCATTAATTTGGATACGATTTGTTATGTTTTACAGCTAGTATTTCCCTCGTGTTGGTGTGAGGAGAAATGTTGTTTTGCACTCGGTAGCAACGCTTGCTTAACCCTCGTCTCGTGTCCTTGAAACCCTCGCAATTGTTCAAGATTCCACTTTATGGCATCTTTCACTTCTTTAGGTATCAATTAGCACGAGGGATTAAAGTAACTTTTCTCCCTTGTAAAACAAATAATATTTCACCTATATATTTATTATAGATGGTCAAGCAAATCTTGTCAGTAGAAAAAGGCGCGAATTTCAAATTTTCTATGAGACAATATCCCTTCGCGCTTACATTTATCAAATTTGCCGCCTTTTTCTACTGACAAGATCTGGTTGACCACGTATACTAGGTATAATACGTATATTTAATTACTATGGGGACGTAGGAGACGAATCCTAACTGAATTTTAATTGTTTGTAATTTTTAGGGTATGCTCAGTGGACTTCTTCAATTTAGGATGAAAGCTGTTTCAGGGCTATCACATAACAAGTACCTATTTTTATTTAAAAGTGTATTGGAGTAGGTATGGAGGCGGCCACATCACGACCAAAACAGAAAAATTCTCAGGTTTCCATAAGGTACTTACTATCTAAATAAATACCTTTGTAAAAACCTATAACAGCTTAATACACACGTACGTAGGTACGTTTACTCGTACATGCAACTATAGTTTGTCAAAGGACTGTCTCATTTCAAACATAGACAGAGAGAATCATAATATCTTTGTCTTACACTAGTACTAGCACCCAAAAGAAAAGGATGAGTATAGTTTTCCTGGTTCTTACTGACTGACAAATTGGTTTGTCCAACTATATTTGCTGTTTTATTTAGTTTGGTCGTGACCAAATCAATAATACCCAGAAAATGTTTTGGCGGTTTTGTCTTATAACTATTTTCATACGTAATTATACAATTTATACAGTATGTAAAGTTACTATACGTGTTAATTAAACCGCAGAAAATGACTTATTTTTAGAGAATGGACGTAAACAGACGATAACGACTCATATTTTCTGCCATCGGACATCCATTTTTACTTATTTGGTGATACTTTCTAACTTCTGGAAAAAGTAAAAATCTTCTTTTATAAACCTCTCTATTAATACTAATAATAAAAGTTGGGGTAGTAAAATAATAATATGTTACGGAACTATAGCGTAAACAGGTGCTCATAAGAAATCATAACATCTACCTTCATAATAGAACATGGTGACTACGGTAATTGCCATTCTATTTCAAAACTAAGTATGTTAATTATGTTATGATACGATCTTCGTCAAATTTGAGACAATTTGGAGTAATAAAATAAAGTTTTATGTCGCATTTACTTTGATGCGGTCTCTACAACCTGTCATTATGGGACAAAGGGACTTTCGGTCCCATGTCAGACCCATTAAATACTCCTTCCTATCACTTTAATGGGCTTCTAATATTATTTAACCACAGAAAATTAAGAAGCAATTTTACAAATAGCGCTGCAAACAAGAATACTGTTTCTTAAATCTCATTGAGGGTTGGTTTCCTACCTACTTAACTATGTATGTATAGATTATAACATATATGTATAGATTATCTAATACCTTTAAACGAGCAATTCTTGCATATTTATTTATTTATATATATATATATATATATATATATATATATATATATTTCGGGGATCTCGGAAACGGCTCTAACGATGTCGATGAAATTTGGTATATGGGGGTTTTCGGGGGCGAAAAATCGATCTAGCTAGGTCTTATCTCTGGGAAAACGCGAATTTTTGAGATTTTATATGTTTTCCGAGCAAAGCTCGGTCTCCCAGATATTAACATATAATACGATTTAGAACATTGAATTTGAAAATGCATTAAGTACCTAGATTGTTATTTTATCTTTACGTGATGCGATTCGGTACGTGGTATGTACAGGACTGACAGTAGGTACCTTCTTGTACCTATCTAGGTATAATAGGTAGTTACATTAGTTAGTACCTGAGTACCTGCTCCATTTCTTTTTTCTGCTCTATTTGTTTTGTTAGTATATATATATATATATATATATACTATGAAATAAATAATTTTAGATCATAATGTTGAAAATTATTTGCAAAAGTTATTACTTATCGACTACCATTTCAATGTAGTTCTACTACTCACCGGAAGATGGCGCTATTACTTATTACGCATCCTCTTAACCTTTATGCAGGCGTTGATGGGTCTTTTATGTCTTTCCTTAATAGAAATAAGGTATTTTACCAACCATAATTAATGCTCTGATGACAGTTACAACTACAACTAATACGCTGTACTTAGATATACCGACTAATACAAATTCTAACCACGTTCGTGCCTACCATCAAATTATTAATACAGGGGAAATGTCAGGCCACATTCAAACAGTCATACATCAGGTGCACCTAATTGACTCTAACTACCCATTAGATATATGTAAGCAATTACTGTTTGGTACCTATCTATTATATGTTTAATTACGTGCTTTTTCTTGTTTATGGGCGGGTTCAAAGCATGTCATTAGTTGTTGCACAAATGGCGAAAAAACCGTTCGCTTGGGCCCCGCCTCGGATCGCCATACATTTGTATTCCTCGGGCCGCACCGCTGCGGCGGACCGGAACGTAACTGTGCCGCGACATGCAACCACCCCCGGTTAAGGGCTACGAAATCTACGAATGTATACTTCAGAATTTTGATCGAGTTTTCTATTGTTATTTACATAATGATAAAATTATATGCAAGCTGATTGTGATTATTTATTGTCATTGTAGGTATTTAGCGAGCTAGCGTGGGGACCATGACTCTACACGCGCTATTATGAGAAGAGACCTAAGTATCAGATCTAAGCCCAGCAGTGATCAGTAGTCTCGTGATGTAAGAAGATAAAAATAACTTGATTTTTAACTTAGAACTTCTGTCCTGTGTCATATTTTTTTTTATTTAAGTCTAGATTGCCGAAGACCGGGCAAAGTGGAGAAGACTGAGCAGGAAAGCGAACCCTGGCGCTAAGCCGGGAAAACGCTAGGTTGAAGTAGAAGAAATCTTGTTTGAAAGCATAAGTAATATTACCTACCTATAGTAATTTAATTAACGTACCTACTTACCTAGGTGAGTGGTTCAGTTCAGACCTACTATTCATATACTCTATGGTCGACTTTGAGCTTTGAATGCGAAAGACATGTGTAATATTGTTGTAATCCAAAGTGTTAAGCAACGACACAATTTTTTTGGTAATTCCAGTGAGTTTTCTTGTGATCATATTACTCAATATTATTCACTGAACGCTTTTATTCTCTCTCTCCTTACACAATTACTGTTTTCAGAATTAAAAAAATTACCTAGCGGGAAGCGGGACTACAGATGGTACGAAAAATCACTAGTAGTCGTCTTTACATTATATAAGTTTCGATTGGCGTTTTCTATCAACAATTGTCATCTTGGCTAGGTCCCCAGTACCGTGCATTTACGAAAAAATATGAATTAATAATGGTCTAGTGTCTAATAAAGCGAGCGTGGCAGCACCGGCCACAGCGGCGGGGCGGCGCGCGCCCGCCTCCCAGATGGTATCTCGCTTAAACGGACACTATCATAGAAATTAGGTAGCTCTTAAGTTTTTTATAATTTACTTAGGTTTTGTTCTAACACCTGGCCTCACATTTTGATCAGCTTCAGGATGGAAATTACGACTGTTTTAAGTAGTAAAATAAGTTTTGTATTCCATCCAAGATGCCAATTCGCACTTAAAGATTTGTAAAGTTCGAATTGGCATCTTAGATGGAACTTACTATTGGGACATCTAACTATTGTGCTAAGTACCTACTTATACTTTACTTACTTCAAAAATATAAGTAAAGGACATATAGGTTTATTTCTGTTATCCACATCTAAAACAAAAGTAAATCCACATTTAGGTAGTCACTACCTCTTACTTATAGTCAAAAATTTTACAACCTAACTAATGTCACTTGTTGACGGTTGTTAGGTACCTAAGGTACCATTTTTAAAGGCTAAAAAAATGTTTCCAGCAGCAAGTAGAGGCGCATACGCGTAAGTAGAGGAGATCTTTTAGGTACATCGAGAATTACCAATCTTCAAATTTGTACTCGATCATATTATGTTGATAATTATGTTTGATAAAGAATATAATGTCCGTACGTGTTCAGGAAGGGCTTAAAACTATTTGGGAATTGTTTCCCAAATAGTTTTAAGCCATAATATATTGTTTGCCCGAATTTTCGGTACTCATAATTCATTTGGTTCAGAAACGCGTCACTTTTCAGGATTGCCATAAAACAAACCTAACCTTACCTATCTATAGGATAACCTAACGAAAATCCTGAAATGTTAACGGTTTCACTTTTATGACTAATGATAATATGACAAACAATGCATTATGACTTAAAACTTTATGGAAAACAACGGGACCCCGTTCAGGGTTGGTGCTGCGGCTGCTGGTGGCGGCAGCTGGGTGGGTTCGGGCGGCAACGTCCCGCCTCGCCGTTTGTGCTGAGGATAAAGGACTGCCCGGCCCCGTGGAAATCGTAGTGCTACTTGTTTGCTATAAACATCCTACAATAAAAAGAAAATTTCCGAATGTGAAAATAACAGCAATCTGCGAAATTGTAGTTGCTCTACGTCGGGGTCAGCTTTTGACTCCAGCGATTTCCGGCGATTGGAGCGGGTTATCTAGATCCGCGAATACCTATCTACAGGTTAAAGATTTGGAGATTTAATAATCGTTAAATATTCAATCGTATTATTTTGATAATTTTGATAAAGAATGTAACGTCCGCACGTGTTCAGGTACGGTGCTGCGGCCGCTGGTGGCAGCTGGGAGGGCGGTTGGGGCGGCAACGTCCCGCCTCGCCGTTTGTGCCGCGGATAAAAGACTGCCCGACCCCGTGGAAATTGTAGTTATGTTACTACTTTGTGATAAACATCAATAATTAATGATATAAAAAGTTAGCTTAGAATGAATAGATTTTTTTTTCAAAATTGTGGTAACTCTACGTCTGCGTCTACGTGTTTAGCCGCTGTCATTAAGAACCTAACACAAGAAAAGAGTTTTTGACTTTCAGACAGTTAACAAAAATATGTAAGTAGTAACAAAATTTGGTGAGATTAATTTAGGCGAAAAATTAGGCTGCATTGTTTTGAGGTTTTTATGTTGTTACCAAGGCACTTTGGCTGTTGAAATAAAAATCTCAGCCCTATTTTGGTAATGTTTTATTGTTTTGATAAGTAGATCAAACACAATGGAGTCCAATGTAGAGTCTAATTTCTATTTGTCACTTTAATCGACGTAGGTTTGGGCTGCAGGTGTTTATGACAAGTTGTCTTACCAAGTGTAACTTTTGGGGTCAGTTAAGATAAAATTAGAACCTGATGAATGTGCGCGTGGCCCAGATTTATTATGGTAGGAAATGTAGGAATATTAAAAGAAGAAATTAGTAGGACCAATTTTTTTGTGAATTGAAACATGGTATCAGAATGCCTCAGCAGACAGCCCCGTGAATACCTACCCAGTTGACAGAAGATAAACTTGTAATAATTGTCCATATTTGTATGAACTAGACTAGTAAGATACCTATGTAGTACCTATGTAAGATTTTATGGTGACAATCATATTTATAGCAAGCGTTGCTATGAGTTAAGTAGCAGCGCCCGCGCCACGCCGAGCAGCTGAGAGGGCGGCGCGGCCCGCCTTGCTGATTGTGTCCCGAATAAAGAACTGCCCGGCCCTGACAGTCCCGTGGAAATTCAGTTCGTTATGCTCCTTATGCTTACGTGATAAAAATATAGTTACGACTGAAGTCACAAAATTTCTGGTATTAATTTTTTTACCCTTGAATGATTGTCAGCATCACGATACCTAACTAGATGCGTATCCTGTAGGGCTATGATGGCCGGCTCTTTATCATTTGTCACCATGGCTGTCACGTTCTAACAAATATGTAAGTGCGAAAGTGACGCATAGCATGACAGGTGATAAAAATACGAGCATGATAGCTGGTCTGGTCGCGTAGCCAACATACCAATCGCTTGCGCTTCGTAGCGATCGAAACGCTACTGTCACTGTCGTACTAATATGGAGGAGTGATAGTGAGACAGAAAGCGTTTTGTTGTCGTAGCGATTGTCACCTTGGATAGGCCGGCTGATTCTAATAATGGGTTATGATTTATGAATTTGATCTGGATTTGTTTCGGATATGATCTGGCCACGTCAAAAGTGACGATTGCAATTAGAATACGCCTCCTAATTACGATATTAATAGGGATTCTACTGGGGCATGGGCAGGCAGATTCATAATATACAACGCGCTTTAATTACTATCAATTTTATTTATTCTCTAAGTCCTGAAACCCGTTATTCAGGGGAGGAGCCCTAAGATGGTAAAACATTTGTACGATTTGTATTTGTACGATTGTTTCGTTAGTTAATGTCTGAATAAAAAATAAGTCTCAATTACACTTGTGGACTCGTAAGTTTTTCTAATTGACTGACAATAAGTGATTCCATTCCATTTCATTCCATTAAAGTGATTCGTATATTGAAGTATCAATATTATGAATCCTTCCTATAATTTATATATAATACATGATAATACCTATGAATAGATGCGGATGCGGCACATTTAACCTAAATAGCTTATAAGTATTTTTTTATTATCGGTGGTTATGTTTTAATTAAGGTAAAATGAACTAAGGCCAAGGTAACTCTCTCCTCCTTCCTAACTTCCTAATATACTCGTATCTGCTGTGGTGTTTAGAATACATGAGACATAAGTTATCGATAAACAGAGTGGAATCTGCGTCATCGTGTAGTACACGGTGTTCAATCGTTCCCGCAATAAAACCGAGCGTATTTTACAACGCTCCATAAATATGGTCAATATGTCGACCGGCATTGTCGATGCTGACAAATTGCCCCTCTCGCCTGCCGCATTGTTGCTCACCGAGCGAGCGACTTTTGTCGACCCTTTCATGTCTCTCGCGCCACAATACCGAATGACTTTGCCGACTATCATACTCACTCCGATGTTTTGAGAGAATGTTGCGAATCGCTTTTATTATGTCTTGTGCATCGCGAGGATTCTCCGGTTTTCAATTTCGAATGATAAATGGGATTCCTCTTTTTCTTTGTATATTTGCCAATAACTTGTATAGTCGATAATTTTACAACAAAAGTGTTTGGTTTGTGGATGGCGACAAAGGGTCGGTTGGTCGGGACTAGTGATATTCAAGATCAAAGCAAATAAAAGTTTAAATTTTGATCCCTATTATTCGATTGGTGTTTTGTCTATTTTTTGCATAGATATCCATTATAAAAATCATCTACTAGAGTCTGTGCGGAAAGAGAAGAGTCGTGGATTGTATTGGGCCCCATACATTCCACGACTCTTCTCTTTCCGCACAGACTCTACGCAAGGCACAGTATGATTGTCTACCCAAGAAACACATTCAGAAATAGTTGATCTAACCAACAGTAGGTATTTACATGTGTTTATACTTAAGGACTATATAGGATACTATTATAAGCGATTAATAATTTCCAATCCATAAAATAATTTGTTAAAATTGGGTTTTAAGTGCTTTTTACGTTAGTAGTTAAAATATGCCTACAAACTCAAAACATTTATTTGGTTTAAAATCATACTGCACAATGAATCTGTGCCCCAACAAAAACAAATTACTGTGAAAATGGAATAAAAACCCGCTCTTCGTCCCCTACTATTAGGAGATGATGTAGCGATACTTGCGCAGACGCAGTTGCCAGACATTTCGTACTCCGCGTCATTTGAAACAGTCGACATCCGTGACTGTTATAGGACCATAAACCTTGTGAACGACACAATAGGGTTTTAAATCATTTTGGTTGTTTTGGAAGTTTCGTTGTAGTGAAATATAATCTAAAGTAACCGTGACGGGTGAATAGGGCATAAAAAACATATAAATCAAAGTCAAAAAGGCATGGAGAATGGGCATCGCGGGCCGCGGGTAGATTGTCACCAGCTGTTGTTGAATTTCGGGGGCTTCGGGCTCTGCTACAAAGCTTTGTGCTTCCCATCAATAATGAGGGTAATTTTCGGCATTTTGTCACATTAGCGATACCTATTGTTGTTTGTCTTCTGTTGTAAAATTCCTACTGGTTGTTATTTTTTGCTTATTAATAAGTAGGTTTGCGAATGGGATAATGTCCTTTTAATTTAATATAGTGCAATTCAAACATTCCCCTAAGTAAGCTTAAATCTACTTTTATTTTATAGACTCAGTGGAATATCTGCGAAGAGAATAGATACCTAAACTGTTTATACGACAACGGTTTCACTCACTTGAATTTTTAGTTTGTGTAACATGTCGCCAATGCGACTAAAAATTCAAGTGAGTGAAACCGTTGTATAAACAGTTTAAAATATGTCTCACGAAAGTTTAATATCGAGAATAGATACCTACAGTAAAACCCGCTTAATACGATCACGTTTAATACGATTTCCCGCATAATACGCCATTTTACGCCGGTCCCTGCAATTTTAGGCCCGTTTTCATACATTTTTTCACGGTTAATACGACTCGAGTCCCGCTTAATACGCCATCTAAAATTATATATTACTTATCCGTCCCATTACGTACCATCTGTACGTTTGTGTTTTTGTCATAACCGCCGTATTATTATGCAATACGCCGTTAGCCAACATTTTATGTGTTTATTACCTACCTTAGGTTTTTTGTTTTGTCTAATATCTTTTGTCGGGTCCTTATCGGCGTGAGAAGGCGATGCCATCTGCTTGACCGTTATGGAGCACGGAGTGCAAGCTATCGCTCCCAGATTTATTGGCAGCCAGTTTCTCCAAGACTTTCTAGTTGAGCCTATCGTTAGTGTTCCTAGATTATTTAACTTATACCTACCTACACTTAAGATCACATTCGCTCATTATCATCCATTATTATAGTTTTTTTTGTTCACGTTTAATACGATTTCCCGTTTAAGACGCTTTTTTGGCTAGGTCCCCTCAGAATCGTCTTAAGCGGGTTCTACTGTAAGTCAATACCTTATTGAGCACCCTTCTAGGCTTATGTCCCGAGTTGTTCTTGGATTATTTTGACATAATACATTTAATGATAGGTATCTTTTATCCTACTATAAATAAAATCTCAACAAATGTCGTCTATAAATTGTGCCATGCACCTCAGGAGCCTAACGTTACGAAAACGTAGGTAAATATTAGCTCCCTGTGTATTATTTTATTTAGCGACAAACCTGTAATTTTGCGGTTCCACCATTCGAATCAGCAAATTTGAAGCATGTCTTCATTACGTATGCGTGTCTGAATGTTTTAGCAGTATTTGATATGATTATTGCAGGTTTAGACAGCTTTATGCAACCAGCGCAAGTACCTAGTTAGGTGTCTTGAAAAGTACCGTTCTACTTAATTACGTAAGTATGTAGTTTTACAAATTTGCTTATTTTAGCAAATATTTACTGCTATTGACCGCGTATTCTGGCCGCGTGAAAGAGTATGCCTTTAAATAGGCGCTAGTACAGTACCTATAGGTAGCAGTGTTGGCCGAAAGTTAATGCAAATTGAAAATGCTGGCCATTAACCATTATAAATTGAATCGTAAACTATAATCGTCCGATACGGTTTAAGGTTCAATTTATAATGGTTAATGGCCAACATTTTCAATTCGCATTAACTTTCGGCCAACACTTTAGGTAGGCAGTCGTTTGATTATTTGTGCAGACAAATGGATTATAAATGGAAAGATATGTATTTCATTCGGTGTTTTGTTTTAACTTGCTTTCTTGCTGAACCCATATCCAGATCTAATATTTTTTGCTCTTAACGCCTTACGGTCACAGGCTCTTTCCTATTAAATCATTTTTTTAACAAGCAGATACGTCTGCGAGCGATACTCCAAATTTTATATTAAAGGAAAAAATAGAAAAAGTTATACGCTTCCGGAGGTACGGATTGCGGAGGTTGCGGGTTCAAGTCCTGCCGGAAGCGTAACTTTTCCATTTTTTCCTTGAATATAAAATTTGGAGTATCTCTCCTATTATTTTAAATGACGACCCAATGGCCATATAATATGAGTAAGGTACAATTTAGGCATATACTAAAATTTAAAGGAAACATTATCTTTAATTACTCGCACAACTTGAATAACATGACGCCGTTGAGTTTAAAATATAACATCACAACAGAATTTAGTAGGTAAACACATAACTAACATTTTAGAGATTCATGGTACAGTCTTGCATGAACTTGCTACCATTGCAGTCCATATGAAGAGTAACAACATATTCAATTCATACATCGACTTTTCTTCAGAAAATCCAACCGCTTCCTGGCTCTATATTCTTACAAGTAACGCGAAAGTGTGTGGATCGAGTACCGGAGCTATCCAGCGTAACGTGTACTTACAACCTTAAAGTTCATGCGTAATCGGAGGACCATCTTAAACTGGTTCTACCGAGCAACAACTCGCCCGCGCTCGGTAATCGATCGGAACGTCACCCCTGGCATGTGCGGTTACCACGTCCAAGACGGTTGCGGTCGTGGACAAACTCGAGCGCCATCTGCCGGCCTAATTACTTCCTACGCTTTCAACCAACTCCGGCCTATTGTTGAAGCCCCAGTTAATTTTTTTAAAAGCCAATTACGCAATAAGAAAGTAAGCCACACAATGAAATGAAAGAACGAGAAAGTCGGGCGGCCATATTTGCCTGCCGTGAAATTGTCAGTTTATTTTCTAACCGCAGTTTATTTTTTGAAGATAATTGATACCATGCGAAGGGTTTGTAGCGACAATCTGTCGGAAAGGTAAAAATCATTCATAGGTAATAATTCTACATATGCGGCAAAGGGTGTAGGTACGCCAACAGGAAGGGTAGATAAAAGGCAATAAATAGCACATTTCACTGTTTCATGGTAGGTATACACAATTTTTCTGGATTGACTCTGATTCCAAAAACTAAAATAGATAGAGGTAGGATAAGTGTACACCCATGAGCAATGAAAACAATTAAGCCATTTAAAATGTAATTTTGTACCTGTTTCTTTAGGTACCTTTTATTGTTCCGACCGTTACAAAAACTAATCTTAATATTCTTAATACTTAAATCTGGAAATAGGATAGTATGTAAAGTAAAGGTTTCAGAATTAAAGGTAAAAAATTAAATAACTTAAACATTGTTCCCTTACGTCGTCGCGGCCCGCGGCCACTATAAAGGAAAAGTTCCGCTACTGCCCGCTAGATGGCTATATCCAAACCGTACGGTTATATTGTTCGTTTATATTACCTACATGATTTTTCAGATTCAAACGTTCAGGAAAACCGGCATCTTTTCTGTAGGCAATACAAAAGTTAAGAAAAATGTCTGTCTTCTATTACATATTAAAACGTTTCAGACTCATCTGTTTGCGAGTAGGTACGTAGTGAGGTAAATATTGTCACCAAAAATTAAAAGTTTGTAATTGTCTGTGGTCGTTTTTTTTTAAATATAGGGAGGTACAATAATTAAATAATAAACACTTTATTGTACGAAACAATCATGGTAACAGTAATTTTACAGTAGATAGTTCAAAGGCGAACCTTTCCCTATCCCTAATGGTCATGAATGTACATACTACATACATATCATATCTAACTTTATACTTAAAGTGTCATTCTGTGGAACTTGCTAACTATGTAAACAAAAATCACTAATAAATTCATATTTTTTGACAGTTTCAATATGGTGGTTTGTTTACATAGTTAGCAAGTTCCATAGAATGACACTTTAGTTGTCTGTATTTCAGTAAAAAGTCACAAGTCCAGTTTTTTCCTTTATGTACAAGAATAAGCAAAGCACCGACATATGTACGAAATTCCTCTAGATGCAGTCGCAGTGGGCGGGGCCGTATTCGGAACGGGAATTGATCGAGTATTGTCTGCGGCAAATAAATAAAACAAATGAATTAGAGAATTAATCCCAGCTTGCGAGGTGAACAGTCGTGTCGAGGCTATAAATAAACAAATGACAATACGCCCTGCCTGAGGTTTCCTGTAGATACGTATAGGAATTCTACTTATATTTAAACCCCAAAATATAAAAAGGTATTATTAATAAATTAATTTACTTATAGCCTCATTTTTTTTTTCAAATTTCGCAAAACCCCATGATGACTCATTAAGTGGTTTTATTGAGAACCGCAGCCTAGTATTTATTTGATTTTTAAGAACCTTTATTATGTACCTGTTGCACAACACAAAATACTATACAAGTAATAGTGCGTATGTAGGACGTTTTGCCTTTCAAAATTATAAGCTTAGCTTAAGAAAGGTAGTTGTTGGTCTCAACGAAATCAAAGCAATCGTTAAATGAGTATGCATTGCACCGAACAGTTCCCTTCAACGTAATTAATTGCTTAAAACAATGCAGACCAATATTAAATCAGCACCAACTGACTTAACTCCTTCAGTGATTTAATTATGAAACGTCCAAACATTTAAGCATCCAACGTGTTGGCTCTTCTCGAGCGATCTAATTCGATTAATTTATTTCAGCCACCAATTAACAGAACAACGGAAAAGCGACCGAGCGTAGAAAACGAGAACAAAATACGACTATTTATTATTTGTTCATTGTGTCGCGGGCACAGGAATACCCGGGCGGCGCCGCACAATAGCCGCCATTATGGCCTAAAACAATACCCGGCTTTATTAAAAAGACATTCAATAATTTATTTTATTCGCACCGGTTTAAAACAAAAGTGTTCAATACAGGCGCGCCAATAAAATATATGAAAAAATCCTAATTTATAAATCTATCGCAAACATTTCACACAAGCCGCATTGAACAGTGGAAGAGGGCGTGTGCGAAACCGCACTGAAAGAAATAATTAACTGAACTAATTGAGTACTTTAAGAAATAGTTCAACTTAAGTTACAGCGAAACAAATTTTAGTTATATTTACAAAACTAATTTTGTGGTGTACACAATACTAGTCATGTTATTTTGTATTTGATGTGCAGTAATTTAATATTGGGCTGTTATTTACTTAATCAACTTAAACAAAATGGTAGGGCTGCGGCAACGAAACCGTTTTTTTAAATTAACTTAAATGTATCCTTATTTATTATCAGTATGTTGGACTATTTATTAACAAACTGTGTAATGTTGTTATAACTAAACTGTATATAATTACTAACTGTTAATGTGTTTAATTGATTTTAACCAAATCTAATCGCATACTTATAATTTTACCTAAATAACAATCAGGAAACAATATCATTCAGATATTTGACAAACAATTATGTTATCTTCAATTTACTACTTTATTTATTAACAAAAAATAGTTTTGTAACAATTAAGTGGCTTTTCAACTGTTTATGAGCTTAAGCAAATGTACGAAATTAACAAAACTATAGTTATAAAGTACGCAATGTTTAGTAAGATAGCTACCAAACTTTTGTTATCTGTAGCACGAGTGATTGTTTATAAATATGTGAAACGGAACGACGCGCACGTTATAAAACGGACCGAAGCAAACCTGTTTGTTCCTGTTTCCTCTGTCAGTTGTGAGTCCGGAACGTTAGTAAAGTTGTTCACTAAATTTTGTTTCTACAAAGATACTAAATATATTGATGGTTTTTGTTAAAAAACCTTTCAGGCAAGCCCTTGTTGTTAATATGGACGAATTTGTGGAGGCGGCGGCGGCGGAGTCCGCCGGAACTCCGCCTGAGCGTGATGCCTCATGTACAAGTTGTACTACTACGACCATGGAGGAGTATTTGAAATCATGGGGACTCCCTATGTATATTGATAAATTTAAAGGTAAGTAACAATATTATTTAATAACATTAATTAATTACATGATATTTGCGAGTTGTAGCGTTACTATTAGACATCTACCTAATGTGTTCAATGCCCAGAAGGGTTGAATGCGCAATTAGGTAGGTGAAAGGACTGGCTATATTGACATTCGTTGGAATTGTTGGAAAGTTCTATTGTACCTATCTCCTTTATCAGTGAACAATTGAACATAGGTATGCTGATATGTGCATGTTTTAATTTCAGAACACAGCATCGATTTCGATACTCTTGGCGGCCGTCTAAGCAGGAGGTGCTGGAGGGATTCATTATCCATGTGAAAAGTGCGGCGCAAATAGAAGACACCATCGCACGCAGAGCGGAAAAACTTCGCGGAATGGACTTAACGTTGCAGCCGGCTATAGTAATTGTGGGACCTCGTATCAAAGAAATATCAGCCAGGTACATAATTGTAAATAATGTTCGTTACGAAGTAACGTCTATTGTAAATGCAGTTGATGCGTATTTTAAAATGGCTACCAAAATTACCCCCGCCCCCTGTACCCGTCCTGTTGGGTAAATATCCAGCTGCTGCCCATATATTTTTTATATTAATGTTTGTAACGTCAGTGCGGCCAACTCCGTCATAGGGACTATTCCGTATACAAGCGTATATTTAATTTTTATCAACCATAGGAAAAAAGCCCCTCTACTTTTGATAGCTGAAACTAAAAGCAATCACTACTGCTTTATCAATGTAATTATTACCTAAATCTGTACTGGTGTGTAAAAACCCCTCCTGGGGGGAATAGCCCCTATGACGGAATTGGCCACATTGACCTTATGTATTAGAATGTCTCTAGTGGCCACAAATGGGAATGATAATGATTACCTAGTTACCTTTAATACGTACTCTTGTGCACTCGAGCATTTTCCTTTAAGTAAGCTGATAATGATAATATTTGTTGTATACAAATTTGTTACCACTAGTGACAGCTGAGATTTTTTTACCTGTTGCCACTGATAAGTACTTACTGGAAATATAAATTCTCAGCTTAGCAACTGGGAATTTGTATTCCCAGTACTTATTACTGGGAACAGTATTAGAAATATGTAGAACTATAATTATTTTTACTGAGGACGCTTGGGAAGAGATGGTACTTTTTGATTAGACCTAAATAAACTAAAAACGATTATATTGTAATATTGTTTAAGACTTCATAAATACAGTAATTATTAGAATAAACATATACTTATCATTTAAAGGAAGAGTTTTACTATGCTACCTATACCTACCTAAAAACCATACAATTCAAATATTCATATCAAGTTGCATTATGTTAATTTTCTGAAAACTTTCAAAACTGATTTGCTAAGGGACGGAGTTATGCGACTGTAGTTCCGTCCTGTAGCAATTCTGTTTAGGTGCTAAACAGAATTGCAATAAGACATCATGGTAAGGCTACTAAAAGGTATACTTACAATTCATTTTGTTATAAATTACTAAATCGGTCAAGCTACTTGTAGCTAAACAGTTTAGTTACTAGTTACCAGACTAAACAGTCTTATTTACAACTTAACCTACTGTAACACATCAGCAAAATAAATAAGTTACCAGTTGACGAACAATGTGGCTGCTAATAAACAAATCAATTCAGAAAATAATTCAACAGTTAAACTACTAAGTAAATGTGGGATTATTTAATTATGACAAAGTATTTTTGTGTTTGCAACCAACTAGAAGATATTAGATTCATGAACAATTTGGTTATTAAATAATTAAATTGTTTCCTCAATAGTAATAAAATGATGCTGGTACTTTTGTTGTAAATTACAAAATATTATAATTCTTTCTAGACTAATACTTTTGTTATAAGTAGAACATACAATTTAATATAGTAACATAAATAGTTAAGTTGTTCATATCTCAACAGAAATAGCAAAACACGGTTTGGTAATGGATAACACCTAGTTCGCAAGTCCCAATTTTTTAGTAAGCTGTAATCAAATATTTGGTTACAGTTATGCAAATATTTCTTTCAGTGCGCACAAACGGTTAAGCTATTCAAGGAATGTTTGAACAATTCGAGTCGCGCGCCATCTGTCGACAGAGATTGAGACATTTTTGCGAAATAGTGACGTAATTACACACTTCCGCTTCCGGCAGCGCGTGCGCAAACGACGCCGCCCCCGCCCACTGCAGCTTTCATGAAATTTAACACTATTCCATTCACAAAGCTGTTACATTCTCTGTAACGAGCGGGGCATTATAATAGGTAGGTACTATGTTTCTTAAAACATTTTTATGGCAGGAATGTATAGGGCTTAGCGCATCTATTTCAATACATCTCAATTTAATTAGATACAAGCAGAGGATAGATCTGGTGAAGAGTTAAATATGTAACTTAACCAACCTTCCGACATTCGAAGTTGCAAAAACAAACAATGTATACGGACAGAGAGTGTGGAAATGCGTCTTACCGAGCACCTTGAATAGATTTTCATTGGAACTATTAAAACTTATAGAAGGACGGACGAGTAAACAAGCTAGAAATATTATTAAAAAATACCTACTTAAAATGAGAGGGCAGTGCACCGAAATCACTTAATTACGGCCTTGTCTATTATGTACCTAACCATTAAAAATGAATTTGTAAATAATTTAAGACTCCTTAACTCAAAAATCTTTTTAAGTTAAGATTAGTAGTTAAGTTTAGTAAGTAATACAATGTCTTTTTACTGAAATAAACAGTCTAAATTTAATTTTTTTTTTTTTATGTAATACCAACACTTTTAGTTACTATTACGTATGTAATTTACTTTCCTATAGTTAGGGCAAATAGGTCACACATACAGGGAGACATAGGGCAAATAGCCACATACGATACAAACATACCTATACACCTATAGAGTGCCTACCTACCTGAATTACCTTAACTCAACATTTATTCAGCAAATAGGCCATAACGGCACTTTTACACGTCAACATGGAATTTACATACAGCAAAAAAAAACACATCAACAATTATAAAATATAACTAAGCCGCAAATATAAAATCAAACTAAAGTGTTATGCATGTTTACTCTCCATTGAATCTATTTAACCTACAAATAATTGTACGTTTCTCGGAATGTCCTCTTTCAGGGTTCAGTGGGTAGAATTCCCATTATTAATTATTAAAGGTCTCACCTGACAGTGACATCGTGAAACTGAGAGATTTATTTTCCAATGGAATGTCAGTTTTTGCCGTGACCTACGGTAGACACAAAAAATGTCGCGTGCATTAGGTATTATGCATGACACTAATTAATCTTTATTTCTTTGTATGTAAAACAGATTACTTAAAAGGGAGTTCTCGAGTCAATCAGTTGATGGAAAGAGTTATTTTAACGTCATTTACATTACACTTTGAAATAGTGTCATATCTTGTTTTGTACCGCGCAGGCATACATTTTTGTTATGGAATTGATTTTATGGGCGTTTACTCACTACTTTTTAACGTTTTTGTGGTTTTTAGAATGTTTGTAAGGTCATGATAGGAATACAAAAAGAGCGCAAAAGTTTTTGTACGAGTACTAGGTACAGTTTACTGTAGTAGTAGATATTCAGTATAAAACTAATAATTGTACCTACTTACATACTTAAATTCACTGTTTTTAAACGTACTTGTCACGATTTTAAAATGTACTTACGTAGCCAAAAGCTTTAAGGGTTACCGCATGTGTCCTACATCCATAAGGCGGTTGTCTGATTGGCGATGGTCCCCGATTCGCCGCCGCCGACAAAGCTGGCATTTGCATCCACTTTGTCATTCATGTCACCGCTCTGCCTCATTCCTATTCCGCGTTTATCCGAATGTGGAGCTATGGTAATGAGATTCAGACGTTTCCGACTTTCTTTTATAACAATTTGTATACGGCATTAAAACGTAACTTTGGCAATAAGGCACTATTTTTCCACTCCGTAGAATAGTCTGCAATATTTCAATCGTGTATGTAGTTGTTGGTACAAATGTTATGTAAAGCGTCATTCATTCAGTTTTGTATTAGCGTCAGCATTGAGGTTTCGAATAACAAGCACATTGTCACATATTTATTAGTTTACTCTAGCAATTCAGTAGTAGAAATTGATGTCATTAATTAAGTAAACAAGTATCCTGAATGGCATATATATTTATTTGATAGTTAATCTACCTAACAAATAACAAACAAATATCTTAACTTTTAGGATCATTTATGGTAACAAAATACATAATAGAACTTTTAAGCAACATAACAAAAACTCCCATAACAGAGCCCGTAAATATTAGTCGGATCGCTAACAAACATCAAAAGGCCACAAAGAGGAAAGTAATAAAGTGTCGCAATAGGAGATTGCTTTAATCTTTAAAGTCCACAAACGAGGGTTGATTGAATGCTCCCCTCACGCCAAATGAGAGAGCAGTTTCCATTTTATTCAATAGATGCGTTAATTTGCATCATCTTTGTGCGTAATCAACTCTTGGGTCACATTTTACCCTTAGGGTTAGGTTTATAAAAGCTCTGTAAAAAGTTAATGAGCAAATATGAGTCACCCTTTAAATACGGAAAACGTGAGGCTAATTTCTACACACTTGGTATCATAATTTAAGGAGTGAATTTTCTTATTAGTTGTGTACAATATTGATGTAACAATTACAAGTGAATAGTTATAGAAAATCTTGTGAAATTAAAATTATGCACGCAATAACCCACCAACACCAACTAACAAATATTTGGGTTTATTAAAATCCTTGGCAATTGCTGGGCGAGTGGCTGTGTCAAACGCAGCACCAGCCCAATTTGCTGTCATTATTTTATCAAATCACAAAAAGACAGTCAGTGTATTAACAAATTTTAAATTCACCCGTTGTGTGCGCACCCGACGCCCCCTGCCTTTATTGGCATTCCTTTATTAACCAGTGTTTGATGTTCGAGCGACGCGCAAGGAAATAGATAAATTGTTTGTTTTCCTCTGCCATATCAATCCAGTCAAAGAGACGGCAGGGTTGGGGGTGAGCGCCGTGCTAAATCTCGAACAATCGCGTGATTATTGTACGCCGTGTTTTCACCTATTTTTTTAAATTGTATAAACGTATGTGGAGTGGCCTCGTTTGTTTAAATAAGTATTTAAAAGCGTGGCCGATTTGTATGACACTTGAACTAAGAATGATACAGGTTCGATGAAGTAATTGAAAACTTCAAATAGGTAGAGGTAGTTATAGCATACTCTTAATGGCACTAATTTATCGAAACCGAGTTCTCAATTTAAAATGACAAAGTGCTTGCCATAAATTTAATATAGGTAATATGATTTAAACCATAACATAAGAGATAGGTAATTAAACTTAATTAAAATGAACTTGCCACAGATTTAAGAATTACATCCATATTAAGTGACATATATATATACGGCATCTTGACACTTGACAGTATTAGAATCACTCGCTACAAATATATGTATTTTCTAGTGTCCGACCGAAGGTTCGGTTTCGGTTTCGGTTTCGGCCAGTTTCGGCCAAAAAATCATGTTTCGGCTGTAGTTTCGGTTTCGGCCAAAAAACGGCCGAACCTTTCGGCCGGGCCGAAACTTACGAAATGGTACTTCGGACAAAGACCAAAAGTTGGGGAATAAGTAGGACAACAATATTAATACCTACATATACTGATTGATGTATATTAGGTACAGACATTAATTGGTTTATTATAAAACACAATTCCACTAATGAGGGCGCCACTGGACGGTTGACGCAGTTTTAAGAGGCTGTCAATACCTATAAGTGAATGAGATAGCACTGTCGCATGTTGCTGGGCCCTGGGCAAGATAATAATAAGAAAACTAGCCTCACTTTTTACCTCAATTTACCATTGGTTTATGTTTCACATGTCCTCTACTTCAGCTTAGCCTTTGGCCTCGCTGCGCCATGCTCGGCCTGCGGTCTCGCTTTTGAATACAATGGACTTTGGTTGGAGTCTGTGCTCAACTACTTATCCTGAAGCCCGGCACGGCTTTGACTTCGCATGGAAGTTCGCCTCATTGGGGCACTTCGGACTTTTCGGCCCAGGTGAAGATCGGTACCTGGCCTTGCGATATTGTTAACAAAAAATTTCGCGCTCGCTGCGCTCGCGTTTTTAGTTGACCCTGTGTCTACATGTTAGCTTGACTGGTTAAATAATAGAGTTGGACCAAGAAAAATCTGCAATGATTTTGATAGCATACGCAGTGCAACATTTGCACTAGAAATGTTATTTATACGTCATAATTTCATAAAAGTTTTGACGTTTAAAATAACACTTGCAATGCGTGTGTTATCAACTTATCAAAATCGTTGCAGAATTATCTTGGTCTAACTCTAGTAATTTTCATAAAAAACTGCTTAAGTAACATAAATTTCAAGGACATTGGGTGTTGACAGCCCCATAATATGTGTGTAAAAGCGGTTTTAGGACATTTTTTCAACGATTTTAACAAGTCTACAAAAGTTTCGGTTTCGGTTTCGGTTTCGGCCGAAACTAGAGCCAAAGCCGAACATTCGGTTTCGGTTTCGATTTCGGCAAAAAACATGTTTCGGTCGGACACTAGATTTTCAAACGCACCGTTAACTCTCCTCATTAAAGCGTATCATTAAATTATGCTCCAGTCAAAGGGTTCTCATTTCTGTGATTAGTGTTCCGAGTTTGGTGGAGATTTATCGTCTCCCAGAACGCGGCGAGTGTCAAATGGCGGTGATGGCGGATATGGCAACGTATGACGGACTGCTGCGGTAAATTAAAACATTTTAACTTGACAGTCGGTGTCACGGTTATTGTGAACATGTTTTAACTGGCTTCTGTGCGCGATGAGACGAACTGGCTGGAATATGGGTGCCGTGGATGCGCTGTTCGTTAATGAGTATTATTAATTTTTACCTATGTAGGTACCAGGGATGTTGCGAACATCCGCATCCGCATCCGCAACCGCGGAACTTCCGCATTATTTTCAACATCCGCATCCGCATCCGCATCCGCATAAAATCGATGCGGAGCTTATGCGGATGCGGATGTCGAACAAGTGGGTACAGGAACGTCTTAGCGGCGGCGTAAGTGCTAGGTGATTTCGTTATTAACTATAACGAAATGGTCTAGATCCAGAAAAGTCGGCCAAGTTACTGTTTATTAAATATAACGCACCTATATTCTTTCTCAAATACATAACGTTTCGTTTTTTTTAAATAAAAAAATACTAAAAATGTAATATTTGACATTTTCTAAGTATCTAATCTTGACATCCGCATCCGCATCCGCATCCGCGGATGTGAGCCTTTAAATATCCGCATCCGCATCCGCATCCGCGGATGTCAAAAAATCTGCATCCGCAACATCCCTGGTAGGTACTTCTAAATCTCAAGAGCAATTAGTAGATAGATCTAATTATATTTTCTTTGTTGTTACTGTGACAAATAGCTCAGTATAATTTCCCCTTAAACCCCACTTGCACCATTCCACTAACCCGGGGTTAACCGGTTAAACTTGGATTTACCATCCATCGTTAGTCGTTACCAGTACAATTTCACACGAGGTTAACGGTTTCACCGCTAACCCCGGGTTAGTGGGATGGTGCAAGTGGGCCTAAGGAGTTACTAATGTGTTGCAGTAAGTTTTTTGATATAAATTTGTATTGCATAATGTTACTTGGCAGAAATGTCGTTTGGCAGAATTACCTTTCGCATAGTATCATTTAGCATACAATCACTTCGCAGAGTTTTATAATCCAGAACCATATTTTGGCATACTGTTGATGATCATAATAGTATTTTAATCGAATATTGATTTCGCCGATAAATGTATTGCATACTATTTTGGTGGCATAAAGCTATCAAGTTTAATTAAAGGTGATGTTTATGGCAGTTGATCTTACTTTTCTGGTAGCCGTTCGTTTTTGTAGGAGGTCGCAGCTCTAACCTAACCTAACCTATTTTTCTGACAGCCATTCGTTTTTGTAGGAGGTCGCAGCTCTAACCTAACGTAACCTATTTTTCTGACAGCCATCCGTTTTTGTAGGAGGTCGTCGCAGCTCTAACCTAACCTAACCTATTTTTCTGACAGCCATTCGTTTTTGTAGGAGGTCGCAATTCTAACATAAACTAACCTTCTTTTCTGGCACACGTCCAATTTTGTTGGGGGTCGCAGTTCTTACTTAAATAACTTAACCCGCTTTTCTGCTAGCAAAAAAAAATCATGATGCCATAATAAGAGTATGCTGCGGGATGGTTATGGTACATAAAATTATGCTAAATGAAAGTCGGCAACAGTAATAATCTTCTGCTTAATGATATGCTGCAAAATGTATTGTATGCGTAGTAAATAGTAATGCCAAGTAATAGTTATGCAAAATTATCATTCGACTAAAAGTGTTTCTGCGAAACATGTTATGCGAAATGTATTTCTGATAAACAATATTATGCCAGATGAGGGGAACCCGGCCTAAGAGTTTCTGTGTCATTCGCTATCAATAATTCATTATTTATGTAGCGTTGTGATTCCAATATATCAACAATACACTTACTTACTCCGTTGGCTGAGTGACCCAAAATGAAACTTGGAGGTCAAGTCCTCCGCTCCGACATCGACACAAGACAGCGCCACTTTTCTCGGTCCTATCAACAATAATAATATGTAGTTTCTTAAACGGAAAAATTACTTCGGTACCATACAATTTTAACTATTTAGACTAATTACGTTGTAATTAATGAATACGAATATGATGGACTTGTCAAGAGGTATAGTCATGGACTTTAATTGATGAGCTATTTAAGGTTTACCTTACATTAGACATTACATACTGTTACACTGTTAGTATTGACAACCAAATTATCTTGAACCCTAAATGGATCAATAATTATAGTCTGTGACAGTAGACGCAATTAAACTTAACCCTGATATCTCCATATATTTTCTGTTCCTGCCGCAATATGTCACAGGAGCAGCTACTGTTTTATGAAAGGCGCTGACAGTTCCAATAGTCGCGTCCTCACAAAAACGAGCAAGAGACACCGCGCATCGTAGTCTTTTAGACAAGGAGTGTAAACGGATTCGGAATTGAAGAATTAATGAGCAACGATTCACTTTGCATATATTCACTTTTGTAACATTTTTATTTGAATCCAATAAGTAATTCATGTTGACTGAGCACACTGGAATGTTTTAACCTAGTATTATTCTGATGATGATGATATCTACTCCTAACCGATTTCGGCCACAACGACTGTGTACGGCTACCATCAGTTTGGCACTGACATAAACGCCGTCGAGAACGTAATTTACTTTCTATACATCTCGTTCACACTAATATGCGAGTACGAGCGAGATGTATAGAAAGTAAATTACGTTTTCGATGGCGTTTATGTCAGTGGCAAACTGATGGTAGCCGTACTGGAGTAGGCATTTATTAATTCGCGTTTTTAGAGTGTAGTGTAGTGTTCCTGCACTGGAGCGCATTTTGGGCACGTCAGCACACCAACTACATATAGTAGGTCAACTTGTTTTCCGTCGAGCTCACTACTACGGCATTCAGTCTCAAAATCGCTGACTAGTTATACGAGTAGTGAGAGGACTATTAAGTATAGGTATGTTGTATGAGCAAGGGAAGTAACTTACTGCTTGCTTTGTAGCCCGACATTTCCCTTTGCATTTTGAAGTATGGCAGATTAATGTGAGTTCGAAGAAGTCAATATTATTTGTGAAGGGGGTCTAAAACTTGTGATTTACTGCGAACGGGCAAGGCGGTTAAAAAGTTGTAAACTGCCTGTGTTTCCGCCGCTGCAACAATGTTTATCAGACGTTTATTCGTGGTTTCTATTCTATGCAAACTATGTTGTACTTATATCATCATAAAACCGGAGACGAGCAGTGTCCAGCGATGAAATTTGCGCAAATCAGATATTTAAATTCCATAGACTATGAAGGCGACTAGAGCGCCGCGATTAAACGCCATTTGCTGCACTTATCAACAAAGGTAGATAACGCAAACAACGTCTTACTTGATGAGCTACATTGAATTTAAAATTAGGATAGACTTATTTGTACAAATTGTATAGTTATGTCATGACTTAACATTTTTAATAGTAGAAAGTAGAACATAGTCACTTAATTTATTGTTATTATAAATAATATTTTTGTTAACTTAAGCATTTCCCCACTTACTCATTGACCTACAAAATTTGCATACCTAAGATACAAGTAAATGTTTACTTAGTTTAGGTATGTTTATTAAATTATATTTAGCAATTGAAAATAAAATTATAGTTGGTATTTTAGTTCTAACTTTATTAAAGTGTATTAGAAAATAATATGTATGAATGTCCTATTACTTAAGTATATATTGCATAATTACCATTGTAAAAATCAAAGTAGCATAAGTTTTATTGAATAAATATTATCTTATCTTATCTTATATATGTATACGCCATTTTCTTATTATCACAAGGTTTTTAATAATAATAGTGAAATAGTCACAAGTAGCTAAACAAAATTAAGTAAAGTAAACCTTACGTAAGTGGTGGTCTGTAAAACGTGTACCTACCGTGGTAAGTTTGTATAATCTTGTCCACTAATAAGTAGGTAATTAACTCTGTTAATGGTTTTTTTGCTACGGAACCCAAATGATATTTTGCTAAAGGATTATTAAGTTTAACTATTAGTTTACTTATGAGCTTTTAGGTCGTTTGAATTCATTGCTTCTAAAAATATTATGAATTCATTATTTTATAACTTTATTAAGTAAAAGGTCAAAGTATAAATACTTAATTATACCTACAAAAACCTTTATTATTATTTTTATTACGTAAACATGTTTTAAGTTCACATATTTGTAGTATAACAACAGCTCCTTTCATAATTTTAATCGGCGTCTCATCTCACCACATCGTTTCCTTTTAAGTATTTAATAATGGTTAAGTAGGTAGCTAATAAAGATAAAATATCATATTGTACATATAATCTATTCGAATCAATCAATATTGAATTAATTATTCTAGTGGGTGGGGGTGAAAGTAATTTGACAAAACTACTGTTATTTTAAGTTAAGAGGACAAAGATCTTTTTAAACAGGTAAATATTATATACAAAATTATTGTGTACGTCACAGATCTTAATACAGTACAGTGCAGACTTTTTTAAATATATTATTTGTAATGTGAATAAATAAATATTAAAAAAATTGAGATTACATTGTCCCCGATTTGGCCCGATGTGGTCTAATTTGGTTGCCGTTTTTTTACCGGGCAGTGCGCAAGCGCGCTTTCCAGGAAGGCGTCACACGTGCTGCGCGCTGCGCCCGCGCCGCCGCCGCCGCCGCGTCTCTTTGACCCGCCGCGATTTATGATTTCTGAATGAACCGATCTGGAGCGACTTTTAGAATTAGTAGGTAAGGCCTTGGGCTAATATTAATAAGAATTTTTTTAGGGTTCCGTACCCAAAGGGTAAAAACGGGACCCTATTACTAAGACTCCGCTGTCCGTCCGTCCGTCTGTCACCAGGCTGTATCTCACGAACCGTGATAGCTAGATAGTTGAAATTTTCACAGATGATGTATTTCTGTTGCCGCTATAACAACAATAAAATAAAGATTTAAGTGGGGCTCTCATACGTGATTTTTGACCGAAGTTAAGCAACGTCGGCGGGATAGTCGAAGTACTTGGATGGCTGACCGTTTTTTTGCTTGTTTTGCTCTATTTTTTGTTGATGGTGCGGAACCATCCGTGCGCGAGTCCGACTCGCACTTGGCCGGTTTTTATATACATTTTATTTTGGCCTGTGGCGGATGAAAAAGCTGATGAAGAAACTTCTGAAATCGTAAGTTACCACTGATAGTTAGGTATGTACCCACTGTTACCTCAAGTGACAACATCTTAACATAACAATTACATATATCTATTTAGATATAGGTACCTAGCTGTGAAAGGTAGGTAGTAAAGTTGTCGTAACTTTCCACACTAAAACATCCTATTGGTCATAACATAACTGCATTCCTAATATTGCTGTAGACCTTTAGTTAAAAGCTCCTTTGATGTGTCTGCCGGTGGTCGACAGCGTCTGCGCGACATTAATCCTCAAAGGAGTGACTTGGAGTTAAGCACTTGGAACATTCGGCAGAACTAAGTATAGGACGGACGGAATACCTCTAGGGAAACCCTTGAACGACAATGTAGCTAGTACTTTATTTTTAGAGTTTAACAACTTTATGATTGTAACGACAAGTGTATGTTCTCAAAGTGCTTTCCAGGGTCTGCACCTGCAGTGACAAACAACACAACTCTTATCTAAAAGGTTACAATCGGAAATATGCTCAGATGTCCTGAATTTGGCTAGCGGGCTATTCTACTGGTGAACGCGTTTGAATTCTTCTTTACGGCAATACCTAATACAACAATTGAAATTCATTTTGAAACCCAAGTTGTTCCATACCGACATATACATATACTAGAAAAACGTAATGAAACTGGTGAACGAAAAATCTTATTGATAAAAAAACTTATCTCAAATCACCCGTCATTTTAATAGGTAATATATACCTACCTACCTAATAGACATTTCTAAACACAAGGCTGCTAATTTTAACGCCTTTCGTATCAACTCATAATAAAGCTACCAGCACGATACTTCATCATCTGAAACTAGAACTCAATGAGCCATTCGCGTAATCTGATCTGTTGGAATTAAAGACCCCATCGGCGTTGTTACGCTCCGTCGCCCCGGCTGATTTATCACTTATCAGCTGGACTGTGTTGCACATGAGCGTGCATACCCACATGCCGAGATAAGGCAATTATGCTGATGATCGTATTTCGCACACTTGTAGTACTTCGGTAGCTACCGCTGTCCACACACTGAGCGAGTCATATTGGAGCCGGTACTCTTGTCCTAGTTTTATAGGTGGTTAGTTGGTTACTTTATGTTGTTCGAGATAATGAATACATGGTAAAAGCATGGTCACCTTATGACTTTTGTCATCAGCAGTGAGGAGAGTAATAACACAAGAATAATTATCAATATCCAAACCGACATAAATAGAAACTTTTATATCAATTTGACCAAGTTTTTCTGACATGACCTATTTTATAGCTTAGAAGCTAAATGCACTTTATGTATAAGGAGTCGTGCGTTATATTATTCTGTACCTTTTTATTTCAAAATACCTTCCGTGTATGAAAGTGACGGTTGATCTATATTGTCGTTATCCCTCGGTAGGAATGACTTCGGTATGACTATCCCATTTAACTGAACTGGCCGCGTAGCCAACATGCCAATCGCTTACGCTCCATAGCGATCGAAACGCAACTGTCACTGTCGCACTAATATAGAGTGATAGAGAGACACAAAGCGTTTCGTTGTCGAAGCGATAGCGAACTTCTGTTGAAGTGATAAGTACGTTACTAAGCATTTTGTTTAGGCTTGGCAAATGGGCAATATTATAGTTGATGCATCATACAGGTACCCATTTTCCTTGCTCTCGAGGGTATTTTGAACTGGAACCGTTTTCCAGACAAGGGAGAGCACATGCCTAGAATATCAAGCCGAGCCTCCCTCATCGACTCCAATCAGTTGACGATAATTCGTTTAGGGGCTATAAATCTCTGTTACTTTAAGGGTAACGACTGTATATTAAATTACGAAAGGCAAGCGCGGATAATGCTGTATTTGATATAATTATAAAGGTCGATGTATAATTGTGTTATCTCTTACAGATTGTTTTAGATTAATCTTATTAGTAGTGGAGGATTACATTCGAGAGATTACAAAATATACGGGTGCGAACACTGTGAACTTGAAATTGGAGTTAAATTCTCTATTCATATAAAAGAAAATCCTAAGTAACTAACTACGCTCGCTACGTTCGTAGTTCAATATTAGAATCTTTCGCTTGCTGAGGTCTCGGTATTAGCACGAGAGGTAAAAATCATACTGTTAGCTCCCTAGTTATTCGTTGAAGTTGCCAAGATGGATTTATTTGAAGGTACATAATATTACCAGCGTTCCAGAAGGTCGTCAATAACTACAATATAAAGTGTACACCCATAAAGTCGGACAACTCTGCATGGAATTTGCAATAACAAATTGTGGTAACCAGTAACCAAGCTGGTGCGGCGGCTAAAGCGGCCGAAAAGCTTAAAATGCTAAGTACAGGGGTCTCGGCCCCGAGTATATTTTTATGCCATTTGGGGTTGAGACCCTTAGCCCGTGGGGTCCTAGTGCCCTACAACTTTTTAAAGACCTGGCAAAAAGACTGATCGACCTCACTGGTGACCGAAGAGCTGGCAGCTTTCTCGCGCAGTGTATTAGCCTCGCTATTCAGCGGGGAAATGCTGCCAGCGTCTTCGGCACCATGCCAAAGGGGTCCAATTTTTTAGATTTATTTTAATTTTATTTAGTATTAGTTTTTAGTTTTAATTTAGTTTTATTTAGTTAAGTTAGTTTATTTCTTTATTAATGTAAAATTACCTGTTAATTTATTTATTTAATTATGTTAACAAGATAAATATATTTTTGTACTATATTTTAATTGTGGTATAGTTATCATTAATGTCAAATTTCTATGAAAATATGACGTTAATCTAAGTACTTACTACTTTCCCTTAAGTAGGTACCTTTTTCTGTTCAAGTCGCTGCATGAACAATGTCGCTGTTAATACATAGCTTTTCTAGACGTACTTAAAAAAACCTACTTTAGTGAACGACAGAACACATTAAGTAGTTACATATAACATAATATCGTAAATGTAAACATTGTTAAGCAGAGGAAATATAAAACAATGTTGGTGTGATTGTGATCATCAGGGACCACCGCCGTCGCCGTTAATAAAGCGCAGATTAGCCTAGGCCACGAACGGTAATGGAGTCGGCAGTCTGCAGATGAGCTCGGTTTTTACGGCACGAGCTCGGCCACCCGCAGAGGCGACACTCCGCTCCCCTCCTCATTATTTGTGGTTTCAATTCACTTTTTACGACGCTCGCCCTCTTTGCGGTTCTGGCTACCGTCTAGAATGACGTAATCAACTGAATGGAGTACGCGAATTGTTTGCTTTTCGCAACCGCGTAAGGTTCATGAACTAGATGAAATGCTTTTAGTGTCATCTGTGCGTAGACTGTAGATAGGATAGTATAAGTACAAATGAATTCCATTTAGTACCTACCCTTGTGAATGGATGACATTATTAAAGGTAGCGGAATATGCTTCTGTGGTAGATTTATTAGGGCCGGTAGATTTTAACAAACAGTTAGCATTTTTTTGGGATATTTCACGTTTGATCTGATGCATTCTATTTACGAAATATTGTTTGGTATGTACCTAACTATATTTATTTAAAAATAAATGTTATACCGTCAATCCAAATGAAGTCATTTTCTATTTGCAAGTACAATACAGTCAGTATTACTGATTGATGAATTTAATTTAATATACTTATTCATTCATCAGTATTAAGGTAGGTAAGGCCAATGTGGGGAGAAGGTCGGCATATAAAATTTATTGCTGGGAAAACCATCATAAGGGCAAGAATTCTCGTACCTACTTGTACGTCGCTCAGACGCAGTCAGAAAGAAACAGCTTCAGTTCTTCTGCTCTACCGACTTTCTTTAAATAGAATATGCCTAATTGCGTACAAATGTCAGAGTTAAAAGCCACGAAAGAGCTTGTAGACGGTCTTTCCTTATAAACGGTCTTCCGCACATTGTCCTAGATAACTCACCCAGTAACCATTGTATCTTATTGTAATATAGAGGCCCAACGGAGCCAACATGTCTCATTGATAATGATAAAGGCTTCTTTTAAATATGTAGATTAAAATAGTTATTTTCGATACAAGTGCGAAAAAGACGAAATTCGAAACGAGTGCCGATAAATTAAATCGACACGAGTTGCGAATTACCTATTCGCACGTGTATCGAACAACGTTTTACAGTACATATGTAGGGTTGCCATAATTAGTCGGAACTGATAAGGGACAGTGGTATTCTAGGGCCATATTGCGCCTCAGAAACTTCCGCGCGGGCCACCGAGGGGGGGGGAGTGTATCTGGTTTCTGGTGTTTGGAGCTGGGGTTTGGAGAGGCCTGTTCTAGAGTATAGGACGTTTTTACACAAATTGACTAAGCCCCACGGTAAGCTCAAGAAGGCTTGTGTTATGGGTACTCGGACAACGATATATATAATATATAAATAAATACTTAAATAAGTACATAGAAAACAACCATGACGCAGGAACAAATATCTGTATCACCATACAAATAGATGCCCTTACCAGGATTCGAACCCGGGACCATCGGTTTCATACTCTTCATAGGCAGGGTCACTACCCACTAGGCCAGACCGGTCGACAAAATACGGGACAAAAACGGGACCAGTAAAAATACGGGACGTGATACTTAAATACGGTGACAGTCCCGTATATACGGGACGTATGGCAACCCTATACATATGGCACTTTAAAGTTTCGACATACGCACGAAAAGTGCTATTTTACGCACTAGTGCGGAAAAGTAGCCCCATATGTACTGTAAAAAACATTGCATCTTGATTTAAGTATATATCTTGTATACAGTAGTGGTTGAAAATATGTACCTACCTTTTCCATCACCATTGTAACTGCGTCCGGGTGCTCATTTATTTTGCTGGTCCATTTCAGTATCGTGTCAGTCGGCGTCTATCGTGTTAGTCGTCTCTCTCTACTCGTCCTTATTTACTTACATACGTTAAAAGCGCGACCATCCTAAACCCCCAAACCATATATTTAACGCAGAAATAATGTGCTGTCATTGACTCTTTACATAGCAATTTTACAGGTTCACATCATGTCGAGTTGGTGTCTGTTTAACTGGTTGTTAGTATAGTATTTATATATAAACTAGTACAGTAAGTAATTTTATTTTTTGATCTTATAGTGGATATTGAATATCAGACATGACATGACAAATAGATGCACCTACTCAAATAAGTCAATGAGGGTAAATTCAACTATGTGCCTAGACGCGTTTCCTGTGACTGCTCAAAGACATAGAATAATTGTATCTGACCCATTGAAATCCTACACAATTATTACTTAAAGAATGCATAGCTTGAGGTGTAGTGCCCCTTATAACAAAGTCCCCCGCCGTGTCTGTCTGTTTGTATGTACCTATGTATGTTCGTGATGAACTCAAAAACTACTGAACGAATTTTATAGAGTGATTCTTGAGGAAGGTTTAGGTGTATATGTAATTTGTTCAGGTTTTGAGTAACTCGTGCGAAGCCGGGGCGGGTCGCTAGTTTTTAATAAAAGGACAAATACCCACTCGGAAAAATATCTTTAATTTTTATAAAATCAATATCAGGCATTTTTAATTCGCACAATTTTGTACACTATACAATAAAGTTTAGATATTATTTAATTACATCTTTCCAAGCTAACAAAATAGCACAATAATGGACACATACTTGTATAAGTATTGGACAAAACTTTTAATGGTCATTGAGGACTAACAACAAAACATGGGCAAGAAACCCATTTTTTGATCTATTATTTACAACGGATAAATACTTAGTATGTCAACTTTGTATGAATATATAGTTACATAATGGTAGTTAAACACAACAAAAGTACTTAAAGTGTCATTCAATAGAACTTGCTAACTATGTAAACAAAAGTTACTAGTAAATTGACATTCAGTGTCAATTTTAGTATGGGGGTTTGTTTACATAGTTAGCAATTTCTATTGAATGACACTTTAGGTAAAATATCCCAATGTTTGTCACTAAGGGCTAATTTAGACGGGGCGAGAACTCGTATGCGAGTTTGATTACATTGCGTCGTTTGATCGGTCGGCTGAATTGATGTCACCTCAATGGGCCGCAATGTAACAAAAATCGTATACGAGTTCGCGCGTCGTCTAATTGAGCCCTAATTCAACTGACAACCTGTTTGTCATCTGTATTATTATGAATTATGGATGCAGAGCAGGAGCAGTGTCGTGCACTAAGACATTTTACCGTACCTATAGGTAATATTTTTAAATGATTTTTCTAAACATCAATTATTAGGCAACATTTTCGCGAGACCTTTTCTTTTGTGTCGATATTTGATCTAAACATCATTACACTCTGTGATTAAAGTTAAGTATACCTAATAGTAGGTAATTTTATTCGCTGGGATGATAAACGTCCCAATTGGTCTGATATGGAGGTTTATTCGGATAACTAATAATTTATTGTTATAAATATAAATATCTGTCAGCTGTCGAGTCGAAACTGACATGTCACAGTTGACAGATCATATCCATTAAAAAATCGTAATAAGAAATGACTATCCGAGTAAATATTTAGAACCCGTGATTAGTCATCTGTAGAATCCAGTAGTTATGCAAATTCAAAGTTATATGTATGTATTAACAAGCTTTTATTATTAGGTCAACCTGTATGTAACTATGTAATGGAATCTTGTAAGTAAAATTTGATCCACTTCCCGGTTTCCGATTGAGCTGAAATTTTTCATACACATGTAAGTCGGATGACAATGCAATATTATGGTACCATCGAGCTGATCTGACGATGGAGACAGGAGGTGGCCATAGGAACTCTGTGAAACAACGCAACCTAATTGTGAGGGGTTTTTAGAATTGTCTCGATGAATATTAGTTCTATGTCGTAAGAAAAGTACAGTCAGCGATAAAAGCTTATTAACTATATACTCAACGTGTCATAGAATAATTTATTAGGTGTAATTATATTTTAACCCAACATCTTTTTGTGTGCAGGTTTAAAGATTTAGTTGCATATGGGAACTTAATAGTTAGGCAAATGACAGTGTGACACAGATGTATCTATAAATTAATTGCGCTAGCAAATAACGATGTATTAAACAATTAGTTATCTAGTGCATATTTTAGTCTCGTATATATTTTAAGAGTAAGCACAAAGTCGTTTTGTCGGTGTCTCAGTTTATCGATTTTTGGTCAATGATGATATTTTCCTAGGCATATTCATTGACCGTACAGTTCATATATCTAATTAATATTGCAAAGTCAATATACCCAGCAGCCCGGCTTAAGTAAACTACCATTAAGTAGGAGCCATATTATTCACAAAACTGCATGTAAAATAGTTATCTTTATACATACATAAATTACAGGCAAGAACATAAGCATTAGCAGGGTCCGACAGTAAATTCGTTTTCATTCATATCAATTGAGGTATTATTATACGTATAAAGTAATGTAATAAATAATGAACTGTAATTTTGGACTAAAAGAGTGTGATCTACTTAATCTAATTAACCTTATAATTCTTACTATATCATTAACGTTCTATACTGTACAACACTTAAGTCTCACAACAAATACACTACGGCTGCAATAGGTACCGCATTGTCTATTTTACAGGAGCACGTTACTATGTACAATGTTCTGATATGTGGTATGTACAGGCCCGGGCTCGGGGCGCGGGCGGCAGTATCACAGGAGCGGTGCGTGGTGCAGCAGCGGCAGCGGCAGCGGCGGCGCGGGCGGCGCGGCCGCGCGCGCGCGTCACACCAGCGAGCCCGGCTTCACGTCCAGCGGGTGCTCCGGCGACCGTCCGCCCACGCCGCCTTCCCCTTGGCTGTTCTCCTCCGAGTCCGAACACGAATCCGAACTGCCTTTTTTACCTCCGTTATGCGTTTTCACATGTTTCGCTAGGTGATCTGATCGCATAAATCTCTTATTGCACACTGGGCACGCGAACCTCTTCTCTCCGGTGTGCGTACGTAGGTGCCGCTGCAGCTCGTCGGAGCGCGTGAACCTCTTGCCGCAGAATAGCCAGTTGCACACGAAAGGCCTTTCGCCTGTGTGCCAGCGAAGGTGGGCTTTTAGGTGGGACGTTTTGCCGTACACTTTTCCGCAGCCGGGTATGTGACAACTGTGAATGTTCTTTTTTCTTAGATGAGCGCCTGCGGGGCCTAGCCTCTCTGCTTCTTGGCAGTTGGGGCAGTCGCAAGTGGCTCGGCCGGCGTACCGGCGCTGCGACCGGGGAGAGGGAGCCTGCGCGGGTGGCGCCGGCGAACCCGGCCCGTGCAGTCCAAATGAACCCTGCGTCGGCAACACGGACTTATATGCGTCTTGAAGCAGGTGAGGGGCAGGGGGTAGTAAGTGAGCACCACCGGATAGTGAATGCGTTAATTGCGAGTAGTCTTGGCCCGCGTAATTTGCCATCTGTCCCCCGACGTCTAACCATCCGCTGTGAACGTCCCACCACGTACCGCCGACGGCACCCACGCCGCCCATTTCAGCAGCTTTTAAGGCACCACTACTGCCGCCACCGCCGACGTTGAAAGGCCACGATTCATAGGGGTGTCGGGAGTACATCGAGCCGAGACTCGCACTGGATTCGCTTTTGCCTAGGAGTTGATCGCCGGACGACGGGAAATAGAGGTCGTTTCCATAGGAGGGTGGCGCCGCACACGACGTGGGTCCTCGGCCGTAGGGGGTGCAGGCGGGCGGCTGCGAGCGCGGCGCGCCGCCGCCGCCGGGCGGGGAGTGCGCGCCGGGGCTCTTCTTCCACGGGTGGAAGCCCTTGCCCACGGCCGCGTCGGCCAGCGGCGGCGGAGATTTACTCGACAGCTTGTTGCACTGCGCCGCCAACATCGCCAGCGGCGTGCCGCGTAAGCTCGGGTGTTCCTGGAAAGACAGACAACGAATAGTTAATTAACGCGATCGAAAAAAGAAGTCCTACGAGTTTAATTATCATCAACGGTGGGTTTAGACCGTGAGAACAGGCCCGAGTGTCGACTAAGATTTATGGCCTAATTTATATGGGAACTAACGTGGTGTTCGGCTCGTGCCCGGGGCGCTGAGAAATAATATAAATAAATTATGAGATGGTTGTAGTGTATTTACAATTAGGCGGCGGTGACAGCTCCCGGCCGCTACCGCGAGCCGCGGGACGTCGTAATTAATAAACGCTACCCGCGTCACTGGCCTTCCAATATATATTATCTATCATTAAAAAATATATCGTTTTAATGATTTCGACTTCCTATAGTAAATAGATATCCAAGTAATATTTTAGAATAAGTAGATATCCTATATTTAAGTCTAACATATGTATTTGAATATACATACATAATTAGACAATGTAGGTATAAAAAAAAACTGTACCTATATCTAAACACCTATAGGTATATCTACACTCACTGATAGGCGTAGGCACCGCATTCGTAAAATAAAATTAGATCCCTAAGCACGTATAAAGCTAGAATAAGGGTGTAAAGCATAATCCATTCACCGTTGTTCATTTCAGCGAGTTAAAAATAAAGGTGAGCACACAAGGAACATCCGACCGGATATTTCACCCCAGCATGAGACACAAAGCGCCGATAAAAAAGTTCCATTGTGAGCAATAATAATATAATCCAGGGATCCGACACCGGGACACGGGGAACGGGGTGCGGCCACGCCCTGTACATTGTGATTGGCGCAGCTGTCGTGCCGTGTGTACGCGCCCTTATTCTTAAAACTTGGAAAACTGCGCCAGCGAATGAAAGGACAAATACAAATTTAATGAACGCTGAACATTTTATGAACTAGAGTCATGCCATGTTCGGAAAATTATCCTAGGTACAGCGCTTTTTTAGCACTACTTCGTTTTTTCTAAAAAATCACAAAACAGTGTTGAGTTTTTGTGAAGTTGTGTGGTAATAAATGTTAGAGTACTTAAATAATACGAGTATTTCTCACAAATGTGAAGGTTGATGTTTTAATCAAGTTTTTAACTAGTGTAAATAAGCAGCTACAGACGTTAAGACAGGTTTATCTTGCGATATCCGCATAGATATGAGTAGATGTAGGCCACAACGGTATAAATACGACTGCCCCATAGCCCATGACAATTACGATTACCATAAAAAAATCATAAAACCATATCCAATTGCCACGGCGATACTAAGTCGTGAGACTTTACTCTTTAAGATATATGTAGGTATATGTATATCTAGATAATAGGGTACCTATATTATTAGGTCTTTGATCTTTATTCCGTCGCATTTGTTCCGTCAATATTAAAATACCGACTATTTACGACCTACCTTATGTGACCAAGGCAACTATGAGTCAGTCAGAATGAGCTTTTATTTTTCATTTTCAATGTTATAATTATTAGTCACTAAATTAAAAATAAAATGTCGATATAAAACGAATCTGCTTCTTTTTGATTTTTAGAATTCAAGATTGAAACAGTCAGTCGAAATGAGAACCTCGGCCTTTACTTAAAGTTGGTTAAAATCATTCTCTGATCCATTGAGGTGTTAAATTTCAGATACATATAGACACTTCTCGAAGCAATTTTGGGATAATATTAGAAGATGAGTGGTAGAATGTGTTCTGCCTTGGTCGGCGGCGCTGTCATAATTACCCTAGGCATTATGCTCCATTTGGGGCTGGCGCGGGCGCACCAAAACAGAGTGATATCGGTAATTGGTCGTCAACTGGCCGCCTCGAGATTGAATCAAACCGTGGCGCCTCTCTGGCGCCGTGCACCGCATTACAATGTTGATGGCTTTTTCCTTGTCAAAAATGACGAAGATCTTTTGTCGTAAAAAATTAAATAAAACACAAAGAGATTCACCGACCATGTGAGAGTCAATGAAGTCGGGTCAGGTAGCGAGGATGGGATAGGTTTGTTCATTAGGTGATTTTCAGTTTGAAATCGAGATGTAATTAAGGTAGGTAGACCAGTAACAGTCTAACAAAGAACGTGAAAGATACGTATCCTTACAATATGATATAAATAACATTTTTTAACTGATGTGAGAGAGAGACGCAACGTGGGAAAGCCTCCCATAAGCTGGACTATAGAACATTGTAGGAGACACGAGTGAATGGTCATTGCGAAGATCCTTGGATGTGGCTCCAGAAGACTTTCGTCTGATATGAGTACCTGATATGAGTGAGTGTCAATGAAAGATGTCCTTCCAGATTTCAATCAAAATACTCAAACCAAAAGGAAAACCAGCAGAAATAATACATAATTCTCGTATCTTTGCTCTAAGAATTACGAGAGCCAGATCATAATTAGGCTTGCTAGTAGAATTTGAAAGGGGACCGGATGTATCAATGACCGCGTGGATCGGATTACTTAATTGCAGGCTTTAATTCAGTAGGCCAGCGCGGAGGAAACTCCGTGCCTGTGCTGTGGGAATGCATTCTTCAATGACTCAGAAAATTGAATTCAAAATCGGAAGCGAATCAGATGAGTGTTATATTCAACATATTTAATTCATATTATTATATTTATTAATCAAAAATACATAAAACACACAAACAAAAAAAATCATAATATTGATGTAAATTATATAAAAAAAATGTCTCTGAAGCGAGCTGAAGCGGCCGTGTCTTATACAGGTTGAAATTTTAATCACCGGCCATACTGTTTAGCCATAGACTTTAATATAGGTCATACTGAACAACTTTTTTAATGGGACCAATGCCGAAATCGCAAAAAAAGATGCACCACATCAGCCGGAATGTCAGCCAAATTTTTTTCCGTTATTTCGGTATTGATAATAAAAGTTGTTCAGTGTGTCCTACCTATAAAGTCATTACGCAGAGTATGGCTGGTAATTAATTTCTGCTGAGATCGTTCAGCATTTTCTTGTATCAAACTTCAACAATGACGTCATCTTCTAATATTTTTAGCAAAATATATTCACCAACCAAATTTCCAATTTTCTTTCATATCGCAAATAAGTTTAGTATCGTGGGCTGTAATTAAATTAATGTGAGAACCCATAAATTGTGAGTTAAACCTCCGCGGCACCGGCGCGGACGCAACTCGCCGCTGATTGGCTGATTTAAAATTATCCACCGAAATTATGATGAGCCGAAATGAATATTCAAGCGAAACGCTTATCCCGATGTGTTATTAAGATGATCGCGAAGTCGTTACTAACCAAATTATATTTCATAAAATTCATAACTATACTTATGAGCTAATATTTTTAGACAACACGTTATTCGAGATAATAAGGCTTATCGTCTCATACCGCTTAAATTAAATAAGATTATGATAATATTTGCTGATGCCAACATAAGCCAATAATGTGTGTTATAAGTTTACCTGCACGAATAATGAACTAGCTGACCTTTAGAATAAGAGCGGTTGAAGCTATAAAATTGCGATAATATTTAACCTTTCTAAAGTTTCTAGTTTTAAGTCGATGATTTTAATGAAGTAGGTAAAAAAGGAAAAATCCTGCTCTAATAGTGTGTGTCTTACATATTTTATGACAATAATATGGGGCATTATCTATGAAGAGGGACCTTATTGTCGATGGCGCTTACGCCGCACAGCTTCAGGCGGCATTGTATTTATATCGGAGCATCGTTAATAATGGCGTAAGCGCCATCGACAATAAGGTCCCTTTTTATAGATAACGTCACATATGTACTACGATAGGTGTACAAACATATGTAGACAAAATGAACTGTCCATTTAACCTTGATTTGAAATAATATGCGTCAGTTTTGGCCTTTGAAAGATTTCTAATTGTATAATAGGGATTTTATATTGTAAAATCCCGTTCTAATTCGCGTCAAATAAGCCTGCGGCAAATTGCAGACGGCTAATTGCACAATTAGGGAATTATCGAACGCGTCCGGGGTGAAACCGTACGCCATCGCTGTCGCCCCGACACCCCGGCTTCTATTCTAATGCAAATAAACGAGTTAAATTATCGCCTAATAATTTATATCAACATGACGGGATAAGTGATTTCACAGTGACTATGGACGATATTTTACGGAGAATGTTTTAGTTTTGTCTTTCAGTTCTTAATAATGTATCTCTATTTTACAGGTGCCATCAGATACAGGTTTACGCTATGTACAGTCACGCTCCGTGATTGTTACGCCATTTCGGGATCTAGCTAAATTGGAAATTCCATTAAGTATCGAACAACCAATTTAGCTATAAGTTCCTAAATGGCGTTACAATCACGGAGCGTGAAAGTACAAGTAGGTACCATCTTAATCTTAATACATTTTGATATTCGGGATCACGACCACAAAATCACCTAGTCATATTCTGTTTTGTACCAGGATTCGAACCCCACTTCGTACTCCGTTTTAATTATAATTATTGGGGCGTTACAACTATTGTCCTAAGACAAAATTATCTGTTTTCCTTCTATTAGTATGAAAAGTGCCCTTATTGATTTCCAGCGAACGAGAATTTGTAAGTAGCATCAAAATACGATCATTAGGCTGCAAGGCAAGGGTCGGCGCCTGTCATTTGAAACTGACTGGGGGAAGTATCGATTAACTCTTCCTGTCCCATGTGACTTTTACAGCTACGATCAGTTCTATGGAGTGTTGGGCATTGTTCGTTCATGAGCAAAATCTGTTCATATGACTTTATGAAATGACTTATCTATTACATACCTACACTTGTAGGTAGGTACATGTATTATTATTTCAAAAGGTATGTATTAGCATAGCTTCTTTCTTAGTTAATTTGGTCCTTATAGCTATTCTGAAGTTCCCTCAAGGGCTTTGAAGCCTGAAATAAATGTTTCAATATATCATTCATTTGAAAATCTCTGTAAGACTAAGCCCTAAATAGAGTAAAGGGTTCGGTTCGAATCCGGCCTCGGAAACTGGCGGGATTATTTACTATAAATGACTACTATATAGGGTTTGCAATCCGGATAATTTCATACATTTCGGTATGAAATTATCCGGATCTGGATCCGGATCCGCGGATCTTCCCATACATTTCGGATACGTCGTGCAAACCCTACAACCACAGATTTAAATATACCACCTACTACTATATAATAACTAGAATTGGAATAAAGATTTGGAAACCTAGTATGTGTGACAAAGCCGTGATTGCGAGTTCAAGTTTTTCCTCTAATTAAAATATATACATAGAAATATCTCAAGTAGTTACTATAAACAATTAGCGACCATTGTATGGTCGTGTATATTGTATGTAATTTTATGTATATAAAGAATCTTTATTTATTAAGGCATATTTATTTCACGCAATATAAACTAAATGTAATGACATTTCACAGTTTGGCGGCGATGGTCTAAGTGAGTAAAGCGTGAAACCGCGTAGTTATCCGCGGCCATTAGACCGACCACCACATGGCGATCGCGTCAAATTGGGCCGAAACAAATTATTTATTTAAAGGGAAATTACCGACTTGTGACGCCGTCCAACTTTGACGCATGCCCGACATGTGGGGGACCGAGTTTTTGTCCAGATTCGGTATTATGATCTATGCCCTATGGAATATGGAATTGTAGGAACTTGTAATAGGAGAGGATTCTGTAAAATATTTGTCTTGCTACGTTTAGGGCCAACGTGACCAAAATGTTTATCGAGTGTCGATCGCCGCATGTCCCATCTAACGCATTCATCAGCAATTTGGACAGATTACGTATTGTTTCTCCGCGATTATCGGAACGTTTCAATAAAATCGCCGCCTAGTCGGTAATGTGAGCGTTTAAATTTGATAAGTCGATGAAATTGTGTGGTAATGTGTCGGACATGAGCGCCCACTCGCTGTCGAGCCCCGAGGCTCCGCTAGTGCTCTGTCGAAAGTAACATTATAGCCTGAACGCGTTCTTTACTTTAAAAAAACTTCTGCATATATATTATAATATATAAATAAGAATCTTTGATCGATCTAAGTAGATATATAACAACAAAAACTGGCGCTTGGTTATCGAACCTACACACACATTTTATAACTACATACATAGTTTATTATTGCTACATTCTAATAAACATAGATAGGTACCTAAATGTTATATACACAAAAAATATATCACAAATCGTTCTGTTCTGAAACGCGGTAAAAAAAAAACAATTATTTTCCACCGTAAATATCCTTTACAAAAAAAGTGTCGAAACACCATCCAATTTAGAAGGACATTTAAACCGTCAAAATTCTGATCGAAATTACCCACCAATATTTTGCGTGACGGAATTTGCTACACAAATTTTCTGAGTGAGACCGACCTTCACCGGCTGGGACCAGATAATAGGAGTACCAATTTGAGAAACCAGTTTCAGACGAATAAAAAACAAGCGGTCGAATGGAAACAAGGGACTCCCTTCCACTTTGGCTTTTGTGCTGTCGCTCTGTAGCAGAGCTACAGTCAATACAATATAGCTGGCTTTTTTACTCTTAATTACTCGAATGTTGAATCAAATTATTTAAGTGGCCGAGAACTGGCTCAGGTACATTTATGATGTTTGAATAAGGTTTAGTCTTTTATTACAGCCACATCTTAAAACACTTATAATTCCGGTTTATTTTATACTCATGTACATAATAAAATACTAACTGCAAAATACACGGACAAGAAACGCATAAATTAAAAAAGGATTCATTGCAATGAGCCATGGAGTGATCAGGGATTGATAATTAGTGAAAGAAAATCGCCCGGTTTGGAGCATTTTTTTCTTTATCAGTAACATCATTTTCGTTTTTACATAGGTAGGTACTAGCTTCTGCCCGCAAATGTCTGCGTGGAATAATGATCATATAAGAATTATCCTATGTCCTTCCTCGAGCCTCAATCTCCATAGCAAATTTCATTCAGCGTTGTCGCAACGGCCGCAGCGTCAGAGCCGCAGCATCAGTGTCGCATCGGTAACTGACGCAGATACACTTCCGAGCGGCGCGACACCGGCGACAGTCGCAGTTGTTATTCCATACGGTGCATAACGGTAACGGTGCGGTGGTTTCCATACTGCATAATACTATCGCTCTGTCGCCGCGTCAGTGTCGCTGCGTTATTGACGCTGGAGCCGCTTTGCTCGGAAGTCTACCTTAAGCGTGGAGAAGTAACAGGCAAACAGACAGACAAGGTTTCTTTTGCGGTTATATTATTTATAGAAATCATTTAATTACGGTAAAAATAAGCGTAACTGAAAGTAAAAACAGTATAATTAAATATGATTATGACCAAGAGGTGACAAAATCAACGTAATAACATAGTTGTCAAATTAAATGTTTCGATTTGCCCTATCGACGCAGCTGACAAAAACTTAAACACCAATAATTACACCTAGCATACAATGATTATAATAATTAATACCGACATCAAGTAATTCAATCATTATAACAGCACAATGGCAATTAAAATTGTGAAATTAATTGCACCGAGACATGGCATGGCGAAGTGTCGAGCGTTTTACATTAAATTTCAGGGTCCCTTTGACAACTGAACCAAAGTTAACTTTCACCTCATCTCAACAACATAAATATTAGATAAATACCTAAGGTTTGTTTGGATTAAATATAATATCTGGGTGACCGAGCTTCGCTCGGAAAACATATAAAAACTTGAAAATGCGCGTTTTCCCAGAGATAAGACCTAGCTAGATCGATTTCTCGCCCCCGAAAAACCCCATATAGTAAAGTTCATCGAAATCGTTAGAGCCGTTTCCGAGATCCCCGAAATATATATATATATATAAATAAATAAATAAACAAGAATTGCTCGTTTAAAGGTATAAGATATGTATGTAGATGGTGAAAATAGTGATTCCTTGATAACCTATAAAGTTTTCTTAGGTCGATCAAACTAACTGAGGTTAGCCGGAAGAGATCCCTCATAAGCATATTCAATAAAGTATTACCTATTACTTACTAATATCGACGTTTTCATTTAGGTAATAGCGTAGTAACACGTAGCGCTTAACTTTTTTAGGGTTCCGTACCTAAAGGGTACAAATTGGACTGTCTGTCTGTCACCAGGCTGTATCTCATGAACCGTGATAGCTAGACAGTTGAAATTTTCACAGCAAATACAACAAATTGAACAAATACTAAAAACAGAATAAAATAAATATTAAAGTGGGGACTCGAGTCCCATACAACAAACGTGATTTTTTAAATTTACTTGTATTGTAACATTTATAAAAGAGAAGATGTTGATGTCAATTTTAGCTTTAGTCTTTCTCCGATACCACTAGGACAATGCCGTCCTCGAAACGTCGGAGGTAAGTTTAAAACTTAAATATATACAATTAAGTCCCGTTTTCGGTTTTCGTAATCGTAATTAAAAATATCCATTACATGCCTGTAGGTAGTGTAGGTATAGTGTCGTAATCCTACCTTTATTTGCCCTTTAGTTTAGAATTTAATTCATATTTAAAGCGGTAAAATTTACTTTCAACACAGAGCGAATACCTTAAGGCATATTGATAGCATTGTGTAGATAAGTTCAAGGCCGCATTGCATACAAGGAATACAATGTGATAGCAGCATCGCGTGTGTCGGCGCGTCGCCGACGGCCCGCTCTCGAGGTTTCTCGGAAAACGTCGTTAAACTCACGTATTTTTGGTAGCAACTTAATGCCAGTAATTTCCTCAGAAATCATTATAATTAGCTCAATTTAAACCATAGTAACAAACAAATAAAATGGTTAGACTCAAGTGTGCCGCAGGGCACGCGAGACCAACTTTATTGCCCTGATTGTCTATCCGATGTATGTCTACAAGATTACCTAAAACGATTAATAGCTAAACCTGTTTCTTAATTTTACATCTTAGCATTGTGACATTTTTGTTCCATTTCATATCTATTTCCAAAAACAAGTGATACATAAACATTTATTTCGACTTTATTTTAATTGTTATTCGTACTCTATCATGCTGTTTTTTCCCAACGTATGAATTAACGACCTTCTCAATGACAGCGTTGTCAATAAAAACCGCAATAGCACATGTCAATACAATGGCACGCTGCAATTAGTTGACATTTCATTCGCTCCTACGGTAATAGCGTGGAACTGCCAGTGGATGTGGCTTCAGTAATTTTCTTCGACTTCTGTTTCACATTTTTTTACATTTAACAAATTGAACGTGGGGTATTAATTGCTGAGAAAATTACCGACGCAGTGCCGCGGGGTCTAAACCACAAAGACGAGGCGCACCAACGACCTGAAGTCTCGTAAAAACGAACAATTATGAATTCAAGACGTTATTTCTTTGCGAAATACTCCTAGGTAAGTACCTACTACAGGCAAACTAATTTTGGAACGTGACTGACATAGGATGTACATCCAACGATGTATGCATAGGTAAAGTATAAATATTAAATACTTATTTCGTTAATGATTGGTACATGTGTTAGCTTTTTGCGTGAAAGCTCACGAGGAAACTTGGCTTAAAAATATGCGCAAGTACCTACCTGAGTTCATGGAACTATCGTTAAGGAGATATAAATTGTAATAAGAGATAGATCGTAAGATTTTCGAAAGCAGTTAGTCATTTGTAACAATAGCAACAATTAGGTAATAAGGCGAAACACTATAATTTGGTGGGACGGGTTGACTAGAATGGTGTGGAACAATCGTGGCTGGAAGACTGCGGCGATTACAAGGCGCTGAGTGCTCAATCGTCACGTAGCGGCGCAAGAACAAAGCGACGTATTAAACAATTGAACGGCCACAAAAAGTCCCATAATTCAATTTGCATCCCGCTAGATGAATGTAATCGCCGGCAAGAACTGTGGGTACGGTTACGGGCCGCGGGCGGCCGCCTGAGAACGGCTTTCGCCACTTTTCAACACTTCTGTGAATCGATTACCTAGATGCTAGGTTTCTTTCCATGTTACTTGAAGTAAGTGCCTCATAACACTGTTGGTGTCGAGGTTCTTGTTTTGCGTTGTCAAGTTTTTGTGATGCGGCCTTTGTTCGTGTCATGGATGCATGTTTTCATGTGTCAGCTAAATGATACAATTGTTTTAAGGTCTGGGCCCGAAAAGCTGTGTTGTTGTGAGGTATCGATTTACAAATTGTGTATCGAGTGCATGTCGACGGTTGGTATCGGCGAGGTGACTCGCGCATTATTATGATAATGCAACGCGATGGTATCGCGCTATCCGCTCTACACAATTGAATTAGCATAGCGCGGCGTCGGCCGCGACGGGCGGTCCGGGCCACGCGACCACCTAAGTACTTCATCTCCTATTCCGCTTCGTAGATCTCTGATAGGAATCGAATCACAGCACTCGGGTGAACGAGCCGATGATACCTTGTAGATGTTTTACATCCAATCGAAAGTATCAATAGCAGGGTTTCATTTAATTAATATCTTTTTAAAGCTAACCACAAATAAACTAAAGAGCCAAAATTGATTACCTGTCTATAACCACATTGGACTACAGGTTGTCTCCGTGTAGGTAATTAACGATGAAGTATTTTTGATACAACGACAACAAACAATCAGTACTTTATGAGTAATTTCGTATTTCATTAGCACCTGTTCGTGTGCAACCCTCTCCAAGTCTCCAATCCCCTATAGTTTTGAGTGTAACATCAGTTGAACTTATTTTTTGTTCAGTTTTCTTACTATAATATTACTATAATATTATAGGACGAATGTTAAAAAGCCTTAAACCTGTGGGTTCCACTCCAGTCCCAAACTGCATGCAACTAGGCAAATTGAGCTAAACGTTCCACACGTCTGCGCTGCGGTCACTCGCCAGTTATGAATGGTGGGTGTTGAATGAGCGACCGCGGTGACCGCAGCGCTTGTCAGCTGCGTTTATGGACGTCCAGTAATTATGCTGCACCCTACATGGACGTGCTCGAATAAGCGCACATGAATTCTGATGCTTCACTGCTTGTAGTGCGTTGAGGCTTCGAATGTCTAAGTCATAAAAACTTAAGGGCATGAAGGTCAACTAGGGTGAAGAGCATGTAACCTATAACTATATAATACCTGCGTTATTTTAAATCAATTAAGCGAATTAAGACTTAGATATTATCATTTATCGCTTGCTTAACCGTATATATCAAGATATTGCGTAAGAAGTGTAAAATTTACGATTATTTAAGTATTACAATTACACCCCGTATAAGATAACGTTCCAAATTTGCATTTTGACGTGAACTGATAAGAAATTTCAGTAATGTAAGTAACTACACACCCGCCTACATGTTATAAATACAGGTGAGGGGTATGTGCCCTTGTTATGTACTTCAAGTCTTCAACGTTATACCAATAAGCATTTGACAGTTAAACCCGTTTTATTATAATTACCTATGTGAAATCTGTAGGTAACACAAGTCTAAAAACAAGGGGCTTGCTTTTTTGGCATATCGCAATTGTTAGATATAAGTTACTCACTCGTATTACGAAACGAAACGAACGAAACGAAACGACGACGACGACGTTTAACGAAAGTTAAAACGTGACCATCCCCTAAAAGCTAAACATTGTGACGTGACATTAAAGCCATCAATGACAGGCGCGCTTTAAAGCTTCAGCCCGAGTGCGAGTATTCATGGAGCCTCCTCGAGTGGTGAAATATGGCGCGGGGCTAATGGCGCTCCACGACCCTCTAATGGCAAGTAGCCGGGGAAAGATTGTTAAGCAAAGGCACTGCTAGCGCGTTTATTGTTCCTGTGTTGTCGTTGTCAGAAAACAAGTTTGTAAAGTTTGAAATAATATTTGTATAAGCCAGATGGCAAGCATACGGGAATGACATACCCTCATACATATTTAATAGATCAGGCTGTATGGGCTTACAGGGAACCTACGCCAAAAATGAACATACATAAAAATACCAAACGTAGATTAGTAGTGTAATTTAAATCGGACCTGTCAACTTAACCACAACTCACAAGTTGAATTTAATTATTTTTGATTAAATTTGTAATGACCATTAGATATTTATTTATTTACTTACATGTAAACATAAAAACGTAGATATTTAAACGGTGTTGCATACAGTAACGATTTACAAGAAAGATGTTTATTAGATTACTAACTAGTCAACGATCGTGACTAGATGTGTATTGATTAATTCCAATTAAATTGATTTAATTTTCCGGCTATCGATCATAATAATTGAAAAATTGTTTACGGCAACGGTTTTTTCGAAATTGGATAAAGCACACGCCTCTCACGTCCGTGGGTAATTACTTAATTACAAACTTAGTGCTTGCAAATGAGACTAAATAAGTAAACAGTAAGTGGGTTAAGCTTCGTTAATAACCGTGACAGCGGCAAATGTGCTTAAGCGCATTTAGAAAATTACTACCTGCACCTAGCGTAATTTACAAGAAAGGGGTTGAACGGAATAACAAAAATTCATATCGATTAAACTGAAAGCGTAACGGTACATTAACTTGTAGCTCAGGAGATCTAGGTTGTTTCAGTCCATTTACAGATTTACTACTACACAAGACAATAAAATGAAAAAAAAAAAAAAGATGTTCGTTGAAAAGCGCATGCAAATACTTAATATTGCTCAACGAACACGTCTAGCGTCGACGTTTTGTTTTCTTTTTAACCCCCGACACAAAATGAGGAGTGTTATTATATTTCACGCCAATGTCTGTCTGTCTGTCTGTGTGTGTGGGCGTTTTTTTTTTGTTGTCCCCTACACTTATTAGGGTTCCGTAGCCAAATGGCAAAAAACGGAACCCTTATAGATTCGTCATGTCTGTCTGTCTGTCCGTCTGTCCGTCTGTCCGTCTGTCTGTCCGTCCGTATGTCACAGCCACTTTTCTCCGAAACTATAAGAACTATACTGTTGAAACTTGGTAAGTAGATGTATTCTGTGAACCGCATTAAGATTTTCACACAAAAATAGAAAAAAAACAATAAATTTTTGGGGTTCCCCATACTTCGAACTGAAACTCAAAATTTTTTTTTTTTCATCAAACCCATACGTGTGGGGTATCTATGGATAGGTCTTCGAAAATGATATTGAGGTTTCTAATATCATTTTTTTCTAAACTGAATAGTTTGCGCGAGAGACACTTCCAAAGTGGTAAAATGTGTGTCCCCCCCCTGTAACTTCTAAAATAAGAGAATGATAAAACTAAAAAAAATATATGATGTACATTACCATGTAAAGTTCCACCGAAAATTGGTTTGAACGAGATCTAGTAAGTAGTTTTTTTTTATACGTCATAAATCGCCTAAATACGGAACCCTTCATGGGCGCGAGTCCGACTCGCACTTGGCCGCTTTTTCAAATTTGGGATTTTTTATGTTATTTCTACTCAGAATCACGAGCTCTTTCTATCCTAATAGGAGAAAAAAAGTGTCCTAAAGTTTTTATTTCCATTACGTCACCATTTTTCATAGAATTTGTATGGCGGTCGCGGAATGGAAAGATCGAAAAATGTATGGAAATTTTGGGACACTTTTTTTCTCTTATTAGGATAGAAAGAGCTCGTGATTATGAGTAGAAATAACATAAAAAATCCCAAATTTGAAAAAAAAGCGTAGGGGACAACAAAAAAAAAACGCCCGTGTATCTGTCTGCTTGTCTGTGGCATCGTATTTCCAACGGATGGACCGATTTCGATGCGATTTTTTTACGTGAAAGCTTGTTTTCTTGCGGTGGTTCTTAGCTATATTTATTTGATAGAAATCGATCCAGTAGTTTGAAGAGTATCAGCTCTTTTCCAAAATTATGTATGGCATTTTTGGCTTGAAATGGATTTTTGTTGGATTGGTATTTCCTACCTCTAAAGTCGGGTGTTTTTTTTTTATATTTGTAGTTTTTTCAGATGCAAACAAGAAAGTAACGTAGGTATACTAGTAAAGTGTAGAATTAGTGCCATTTGACATTTTCTAGATAATATGTACCTAAATAAGTAACATTTATTTTACTTCATATGTTGTCAGACTATAACCGTGGCAAAAGTAACCTATATCTGTGTAGTCACAAGGGGAAGATAGGATGAGGGATATATCCAAATTCATAACAGCCCCAACCGCTGCGTTTAATGGCCACTTGAGCTACAAGGAGACTGTTAGTTTAAATCCCTCTGCAAGACAAATTGCAAACGGAAAATTTACACTTAAAAGCCGGATGCTACGGATAATAGTTGCAATTTCCGATAGTTCTTGCACTCGCTTGTAAGGCTGAAAGGGACGCGTGCAGCGGTTTTATTGTTGAGACATAAATTTAATGTGATGGATCAGATCATTCTGGTGTGTGGGTGTCGAATTACGGGTAGATATGTACCAGTGTGTGTGATTGTGTATTTATCTGTACTTAAGGCAGTATTTTAAATATCGGTTTCAATGGCACTGGATAATTTTATTTGGTCGTAGTCAGTGACTTTGACCAAGGATTTGGAATATTAATGGAAACAGATTTTCAGAGTTCGTTTCGTGGTTTGTCTATATTTTTCCCTAATCATTCTACCGTACAGGCATATTCCCAATTTTTACTCTTTTGTATGTGTTGTTTTCACAAAATGGTCCGATAAAGGACAGTGTGAATGGCGCTATCGGTGTCAGTTTCAATTAGCGCTCCGCGGGGCGCGGCGGGGCGCCGGCGGAGCCCCGCGGGTGGCCACCGCGAGTCTCGGCTAAACTACTAAATTAATCGCCGTCCTGCTGGTGACGTAAGTAGGGAACAGATAGAGAAAATCAAAACATTGCAGATTGTCAGAACAGATGTGATGAAATAGATTGTGCTGGGTCCAAATTTGACATCACTAGATCATACGCAAAAGCCAGAGGCCAGAGCCAAATCGCACGCTGATTTATTTTAAGTTAGAAAAACAATAATAATCCATAATCTTTGCCATAATTCACCGGAAAGAGGCGTACAGAACATATATCATTTGAAAGAAACGCTCAATATCTGACCATGCTTACATAATTGAGGGAACGTTTACTATCATTGGTGAAGCGACACTATGATTAGAAATATAAGTAAATAATGATCCGACCACAAGAATGACGTTTACAGTATGGAACAAATAAGGGCTACCAGCACCATTACCTATTCTAAAACTTTAAAAGAGTTGACAATAGAACAAAGACGCCGCTTCTTAGGTAGGTAAAGTAACCTTTTTTAAGTGGAAGGCATTAATTAGTGGAGCTCTTCGAAAATAACCTTCTCCGTTGTCGGGGCATCATTTATTGACAGGGCGCGATGACGCGAGCGATGACGGCGGCGCCTCTGCCTGCCCCGTGACTTGCATCTCGCAGCTCCGTTCATTAGGTACTCGCCGCGCTTGCTCCTCGTCGGCCCACTAACAAGCCAGGTTAATGCAGTGACCTTGCAAAAACCTCTGCCAACCGACGATCATTATCGGGGCTTCAAAAGCTCCTGACGACGTTTAACGACTCCCAAAGGATCCTGGACCTCGTATATTAGTCACAACGTAACGCAGATCCTTCCATTAGGAAGGGCGGTAACGGCAAAGCTCAAAGCTTCGACAACAATCATCGACAGTGATTGTAGCGCAGGAGCGCGACTAATCCGCGCGGCCCATGTTTGTTCTGTTATTGGATGAGTGATTACTTTTTCAACGAGCCTTTTTATTGACCATAATATGTTAACTGCTATAAGAACTGCCGATATGGATACGATATGCTTTAATGAAAATAATAGCGCCGACTAATTAAAAAATAAAAAAGTCGTAACATACAGGTTAAAATTGAAATTGCTCTAGTGTAAATATTCAAAGGAAATAAATAATTCATGGCAGGAAACGGAGTATTGAGTAAAAACTATTGAATGAAAAGGCACGTCACTAGTGGAACATCTCAGTAGGTCGTAATTGTAATATTTGCAGCGTAATGACGGGCTGCGTCGAGTGGATGTGAAATTGGCCGACGCGGGCGCAGCTCGCTACACGCTAACTAATAATATTATTACAAATGGAAGATGTTGCAAAAAGTAGCTAAATTACTTACTGTCACTGTGCCGGTGTGTTGTAAATAAACTAGTTTATGCGACATGTAATATCGTGATTGATAGTTTCAATTTCAAAAAGCTAGATCAATTTATCCTGACGTTGAAGTGGATCGATTGTCGGCGATCACGAAATTAGCTTCGAAACGTGATCCGATGCCATATGTAGATTCTTGTTGCACAGGTGATCACAGATATTAAAAGTAAACAGACATAGTACCTACTTACGGAGAATCAATAACGTTGGTTTTACAATTGTAAATATATTAAAGCCATACAATGTTATAATGCGGCTAATTTAGTTTATTGCCTACCTACCCTGCAGTGTCATGGCTCACAATCTATTCAACTATTAGTACAATTAGAACCAATAAAAATTATCTACAAACGTTAACTGTAGAAAATTAATATTGCTAACAAGCAATATTAAAATTATTAAACGGTTATTTGTGGTCAGGGCAGGAAACTGCAGTTGGCTTGCGGTCGGGACGTTTTTATACAGCCCTATGTGTGGCGAATGTTGAGTTACTTTAATAAACCGCAGTGGGGAACATGCAGTGAATAATTGCCGCTACTAGTTAATTGTACAACACAAACAACAGACAAGCCCCGCGTGAACGCAAGCACCGAGTAAATTTAAATTCCCCAAATATGTTTCGAGCTTTGAATTGGAACGCCAATGAACCGTGCACGGCTGAAATAAAGCACAAAATCGGCGCAACATAAAACAATTAGGTAGAATCGACATAAATCGACGGTGACACGTGTAGACAGATTCGCACATCATTAACGATCTTTTTAAGAAAGGCGACACAAAGCGAGATACCAGGCATTGTTAAATTTGTCGCCACTCCGGCGCGGCGTTGACTGACGCCCGCATAAATAACTTACCAAGACAGCTTAATGAACGAACGCGAGCTACCTATCTCAATACATCTATAAATTAGTGTATGGTATGCAATAACATTCAATTAGTTAGAAAACTCGCCGGCTGATTCGAGATTCGCCAGAGACCGCTTTAGAGATCGAACGACTGCAACGCGGTATTCACGATAAATATCTACAAGCTAGAGAGTCGTGTATCGCAGTCATCGCGCTATCATTTATTTGCTATTTACACTCAACAACTTCCCGCATGAAATTCAATTAAGCGTCTTTCAAGAAACTCGTTATCTATTTCAATGTCTGCAACAGTGTCGTTCTAAAAACAGCAGTGTAAACGGCTCGAATCCCGTTGCGGCGCAGTAAATATAATCTCCTCGACAGCTTAATTTAAATACCTTTTGTCAATGAAAGGGTTAAACACGACGCCTCGCTGCCAGGAAAGAGTTATGAAGGGCGCTACCGAACCGTTAACGTATGTGCACAGTTTTATTTTTCAGTTTTAATTGACTGCTACGACAGTTATTTTAATTTAATTGCTTCAAACAAATACGACACGAACGTTACCTACAATAATAATCACTAGTAAACATTTTAAAGTACACTTTAGCCTGTAAGTGGTCGCATAATCCTAATATTGAAGTGCGTAATCCTTCGTGTAAACCGTGGCAAAAAGCTATCAGAAGTGACAGATCTCAAGAGCACATTGTGGGGAACTCATCGTATTAGGCTAATGCCATTTTGCGTTCAACAATGTTCCGCGCTGAAACGGCGTTTCCAGTCCTGCTGACTTATTTTTTCATTCGTCAGAGTTCTTATTGCATAGAAATAGAGCTTTTTATTGCGTGTTTCTTGGATTGAATAAAATGGTAATGTACCGATATTCGAGCGATGACAATGCTGGCACCTTAATCCTCAAAATACCATTTAGGCCCGTTACAAATAAAAGTTTGTCGGTCGCTGGCGACTCGATGCCACAATGGCCATTGACGCGGCTTCACGCTGCGCCCGTGAATGGCCCAGCGCCAAAAAAACCTATTAGACACGCATAATGGACTCGATGTATAGATTCAAGAGATGACATTGCGAGTTCTGATCGATAGAAGTACATGAGAATAACTGGTCTATGTTTATGATACAGTCTAAATCACTTACCTACTCACATGGCTCATGGCAACATGGCTTTTAGCTTAGTATAAGCTAAGCTTAATTAGTTTAGATATTATGTGCATTAGATCAACGTTAAACGGATGGGTATATAGCTAAAGCGCTTACTCCTACGATGATAAATAGTCGGCTGCTTTATTTTCATTGATAAGTTTAGGAATGTACCTACATGGATTACCTCTATAAAACCACCATAGATTCATAAGTAGATACAAAACTGAGGTTATAATTGTATTGCATTTAGCTCGTTTAATTTCTATAACAAATCGCAAATCGAATAACTGTTGTCAAATCTAACGCTAGCTAATATTTAGAAATCGCTTCGAGCTCCATATTGTGTAACCGGAACCGATGATCAATATTTTGGCGAGGGAGATGAACTCATCTCCCTCGCCAAAATATTGATCATCGGTTCCCGTTACATCTAACTAGATCTCTCATCTAACTAGATGAGAGATAAATAAATAAATAAATAAATAAATAAAATAAATAAATATTATAAATAAATATTATGGGACAATCTTACACAAATCGACCTAGTCCCACGGTAAGCTCATAAGGCTTGTGTTGTGGGTACTAGACGACGATATATATAATAATATAAGTACTTAGAGATCAATGAATCAATCGGTAGTCGCGGGCCTCCGGTGCGGAAGTATCAATATGGCAACATTGACAACTATCGGCCCTCGATCATATATCGACGTTTGATTGGACGCCCTACTGTTAAATCCTTTTTGGAATTATTTTTAAAATGACATGATTGAATACTTTGTGACTGTACATTTTAGAATAATTTTTTAAACATTGATTGATAATGGGTATTATTAGGTACCTATCTAATATTATTATTTTAATTTTGCAACGTCACTAAGTAGTGATACACTCACTGAGTAAAATGATAGTGGCATACAGACACGACGAAACTATAAAGATTCCGTCACTTCCTCCATCCGAAATTATATAAAGTGTATATATAGTTCTATTGAATGGCACTTAAAAAAAAAATAAGTTTGAGTAACTAAGTAAAATGACAGTGGCATACAGACAAGTCGAAACTGTAAAGATTCCGTTTTTGCCATTTTCTTATTAGCTACGGAGGCCTAAAATAAAAATCATACCGTAGTATTTAAGTTCGACTAGACTGACATAGGTATCACCAGACGTGTCTCACTCCGCGATTTCGTCGCTTTGCTACAGGTAGCTAAAAGTAAATCCGTTCCGGCCCCAATTTTGGGGAAAGCCATAAGCCGCGCGTGGCGCTGTCGCCACCTAGCGGCCATATCTGTGCTGATCGTAATAGACGCGTTTTGTTAGAGAGTGTTTGTACTTAGTACTATTATTTATTCTGTGGTATCACTTGAAATAATTACAGTGGTCGATCTACCTCCCTACTTGTATTTAACTATTGTACCTACTTATTTTACTGTTTCCGCTTCAATAATTTAATTGCACTTATTATATTAAATAAAATTACCTATACCTAACGTACTTCACGGCATGACCTATCACGTGTCTACACTTCAACACCTTTCGCGGTGCCAAACCAAAACGTAGTTTTTATAGGCGATAAAAACTCGGTTAAGTACACAATTTTATATCATGATAACTTCTTGCCGACTTACTCGTTGAGTTATTCCATTATCTTCCATAAAAATTGATTAGTATCTGCGTGCTACCAGGCTCACATAAAGACATAAAGAGTCATTAGACACTTTATAACACTAGTAAATACTTAAAGTACATATCTACTGAACTTAAGCAGCATAAGTAGGTAATAACAATAATCAAGCGTTAATAGTGAATGAAATATACTTAGATTGACTTTCCTAGACAAAATTTAGTTTAATTTAATTTAAAGCCGACATTTGCCATTTATAAATAGGTACTTTAACTATAAAAACCCATCATCGATTGTCATAGCGCCAAAATGTAAAATCTATCAAATAAATAAAATAATACGATATTTAATAATATAATAGTAATACGATATTTTCAGTCGCTTAACCAGACGTGAACAAGTTGTGGAAATCGGCCTAATCATAAACTTAGGCGGGAAACTGTCAAAAGGTTTCTTATTCTTTTTTACGAAGCATTAAGCAAGCAAAAGAACATTCTATTCAGCCAGTACTTTTTTTCTGTGCCACATCCTTAAAATATACACTGGTCACACTGTTGTCAAACACACTGTGTACATTCAAAGATTTTAATTTTGGACCCATTTTTTTAGAAAATCACGCAAAGGTGGCTAGTTTATAAAAGGATAGCTTTTATTTTGGGAAATATGACCTAGGTATTTCGCGTCGTATGTACACTATTAGGCATTTAAGTATAGGTATTACCTAAATTACAAAAAGGTTAATTATATATAACGTTTTCAAAACCTTAACTATTTCAACGACTCTACCTATTTTCAATACGATAGAGTCATCTAACAGTCAACATACTTTTAAGCAATATTGTTACATAATAATTATGATGCTGATGTACCTTATACTCTACCAGCGTAAAATGTTATTCTATGAGGTGCAGTGTTGCATAAATATAAACATACCTATAATGCACCCATTAGACATAATCCGTGACCGCGATGCGTACACGCACAGCCGACGGCGACAGTTTGACAGTACTCGTTATTATATTGTGGTTTGACGGTGTAGTTACCTACATGCTAGCGTTTACATGTATTTCTATAGGTACATACAACATACATTCATAATATATGTAACTATTATAGTATTGTAGTGAGTCAGAGACTAACATTTCATAATTATGTTGGAGAGATGTTTTTTATATTTAGCTATGTCTTCGTTTTAAAATGTTTTATTTTAGGTATCTTTACATTAGATTCACCTGAATATTCATAACCTATATAACCTAAACTACCACCATTTTTCTTTGATTTGTAGATGACATAAGACACGATCATCTTTAGATATCGTCGTTAAGGTCCACTAAGTAAAAATTCATAATTTTTTATTAACACGACAAAATAAATGCTACTTTATTTGGATTGTGAAAGGTTCTAGGAGTTTGAAACTTACTAGGTACCTACGTTGTAATGCACATTGGGCCGTAAGAAAGTAGGTAGGTTACCTAGTGAAATAAAACCGGTCTACAAAAAAAGTTTCACAGCTAACGAATTGACTAGGTTTATACCTACTCTTACAATGGCTTTTAGCAAGAAATATAGTAGGCAGGTAAGTAAATATTAATTAAATATTGTTTGCAAAAATAATATTAACAAATCACTATTTAAATCTTTATCACAAATTCTTATAAGAAAATTGTTCACGAGTACTTTTAACAAAAATATCCTATCAAAAACCTTTAGTAGCACTTAATAAATGTTTATAATTTTTTTTATATATATTATTAAAAACAAAAATTAAAAAGTACTCCTAAGCTACTAAAAAATTCGAAGTGGTTCCTAACTGTGAAGCTGATACCTATCATATGGTAAACATGATCAGCTGATCTACATTTAATAATAAAATGTTAACAACAACAAACTTACAATTGTTTTGCTGGGCGGTGGCGCCGGCAGCGGCGCATACATGTCAGTAATCATTGCCCACTAACACTCAACACTCGCGCATCGCAACCAAAATCAACAAAAATATTATACAGTGCGTACTGTCACTACTCGCGGCGGGGCGTCCACATGACGTTTTGTTCTGACAGCGGCGGCGCGCGAGATCCGCGCTCGAGCCGGCTCGGGCCTCGCGGGGGAGAAGCGGGCGAGGCCGGGGGCCGGTGGGCGGGGCTAGCCAATCCCAGCCTCTTACCACGCCCCGCCCACGCGCTGCCCCGCCCGCAAGGTCGCGAGGGCGTTATCGATCGTATACTGAGACTCCATTTTATTTCGGCTTCCTCGATTTGCATAAACTTTTTGTTTGAAATTGTTGCTTACTCGGAGAAGTCGGCTCTTTAGCGCACCGCTACTCCGAGTGGGAGGATGGTGGTGGACATTGCTGTTGGCCGCATAACAGATGAGGATAGAAAAGGAACATAGTTTTAAGAATGTCAGATGTGATTGTTAATAGATAATGCATTCATGTGTGATTTATGCGAGCTTTACTTTAACGGTAAATAAATAATACATTTTGTGACAACTACTTATACCTATGTATTAAATTTTTACTAAGTATGCAATAGGTAGGTACAACCTACCTTTTTGCTATTAGCAGGTAGGCACATACCTACAGTGAGCATTAAAAATAACGTTCAAAACCACAACTTTGTCCCACTATACTTGCTTTACATAGGTAGGTACAGAGAAGCTATATCTCTTTGTAAATTTATTAGAGAATGGTTCCTCTACCTAAGATACTTTTGTCGCGTAATAGTGTCATCCGCGATTAGGTATCGATGCTTACTGTATGTACCAAATTATATAGGTATGTAATAGGTAATATAAATGTACCTTAATTAGTTTTTGTAAAAGTTAGGGAGATTATCTAGAGTGTGGTAGAGTTTCAAATAACTAAATTCATCATGGCATGGGGGTAAAATCAAGAGGTTGCTATTAATTTAAACTTTAAACCTAGGTATAAAAAATCTATATAAATTTTACCTAAGCAAAAATAACCCAACAAAGTCCACAATACACCTGCCTATATTTAACGAAGCGGTGGAGTACTTACCTACCTACTTATCTGTAATTTAAAGACAACAACCTTTACAACACTCAATAGATCTAACTGCCTCTATTTCTCCAACAAGGTGTTAAAGATAATGAAATATAATGCGCATCACGAAAAAAAACTTCTAAACACGACCAAATAATTCGTAATGGAACTTAAAAACTAAAGGTAGACGTGGAAAAAAAATTATGGCGCCCTTCCTGGCTCCCCTGAGTTCCTTCGTCCTGCCACTTTAAGAATAGCTTAAGCGGCTAATAGTTTTATGACACGCATAACACGAGGAAATACACCCCAACATCTACAAGTCAAATCTAGTCTTATTGCTTAGTAAGCAAGGTACAAGATTGTGTAAACGCGCTAACGGAAATGACAGTCGCGAAGCATTATACGACATTAGGGGTGCCATCGGGTTCATAAAATAGTGAAATTGTGGCGAGGTGCGAAGGGGGGTGGGCGTGTTCGGGATAACGAAATACAAATGCTCCGGGCTGCTCACGGGCAGCCGTGCGAACTCCGCTTAACGCAATAAACATTTTAATTTGAACACGAAACTCACGCTGAGATGTGAAATTACGGCATGAGGGCGCAAAGAAATCAAATTACGAGGAAATTTCATGAGGCTGTAATTCTGTTTTTCCACTAGCTCGCGTAGCCTATAAATATTGTAATATGCTTGTATGTTCCCTAGGGAGCTACTGGCATTATACGGGCAGCCGAGTAACGTGGTCGTTGTCATATTTATGAGACTCGCAGTAAACTCTGTTTTATGAGAAACTGTTTGGTTATGCAGACTTGTTAATATGCATTTCTTAATTTACTGTCGCATTCCCAGCCGTTTTGTCGAAATGGTACCTATTAGGTACTCATTGGCCGTGGGGTTTTCATAACGGGAAAATGTAAAATAATTCTGAATTTTCTAAGCCTACAAAATCTCAAATAAATATATAAATTATCAGTTACCAAAAGAACTGTAAGTACCTACCTATTATACTTATTTTATTTTCTTACAGTTAGTTATTTAGTAGGCAAGTTACATTTTTGCTCAAAATTATAACTATTTTATAGTTATTATTTTGCGCTCACAAGTAGGAGTTCTACCTTACGTTCTATCGCTCTGTGACATAGGGCCCATTTCTCGAACAGTATTATACTAATATTATTAGTGTGTTGTCATGGCAATCCATACGATTTGACAGTTCGTGGACTAATATTATTAGACTAATACCGTTCGAGAAATAGGCCCATAGACTACGCCGACTGTCATTGTAGCCTAACTGTAAAAACAAGTATATTTAATAAAAGCTAATTAATTAATTTAGACTCTTATTTCAATATACAGTGAAACCTGGATAAGTGAGACTTCAAGGGACGAGCAGATTTGTCTCACTTAAAGAGGTATTCCACTTACCCAGGTTCTCAGTTAGTCAGGTACAAATAAATTTCTGTCTCATTTACAGAGGGTCCCATTAATAGAGGTGAGATAAAGGATATATTTCAGTTATAGAGGTGGTTAATAAGGTATTTTGTAATTATCTTTAAAAATAAATAAGGTAAAATAATCCTTGTCCCTAAATATTTTTTAAGTCTGTTAAAAATATTTATTTGAATTTATTTTGAATGATTCTCCAAAGGATAGATTTTTTCAATTAAATTTGATACGGACTTCATTGCGTCTTAGAAATCTATTAAACGAAAACTTGTTTATTCGTGTTACTTATCAAGATTTCAGCTTTCGTTTCGATAGTTTTAACTACATAAAGTAACTAAATGAAACTTGAAGTCGTTTAGACACAGTTAAGCAAATGCGGAATTTGTGGATAGACTAAGAGTTAGTAAGAATACGGAAATTGATCAATAAAGTCCAAGTTAGAGAGGTCATAGATTGACGTTATCTCAGATACAGAGGTCAATTCCTATAAAATTCTAAAAGAATAATTAAGAAAATGTAATCTTATAAATATAGTCTCAGTAAAAGAGGTAAAATATACTCTCAGTCTCATTTATAGAGGTAAATGTGACTATAAAATCACAACAACTATTCCCAGTTATAGAGGTTCGTTTTTTCTCACTAACAGAGGTAATTCAGCGCTAAAGTGTCGGGACCGCACCATGAGTCCCAGCTATAGAGGTTTCTCACTTATCCAGGTCCCACTAAACCAGGTTTCACTGTATAATAGTTAGAGTCTACACAATTATTTTACATTTAACTGCAATCGACATTATAACCTAATAACGATGGTAGTCATCTAATTTATATGACTTTCTACGCATTAACTGACTTTAAAATAAATACATTATTTTATTCAAACGCAGAATCAAACCTATTTCGCTAAGTCTCAATTACCTATAATGTCATCTCATTGAGTTATGTCTCAGTAAAACAGCACCGTTACTCATAGAAGGAAGGAATTGACTATTTCAGTTACAGTGAAACCATCAACAGATTGGCATTTACGACGACGTAGCTAGAGGAAGGGCCGAGGACGCAATAGGTAAAACAAACGTGGGACTAACTGTGTGTGCACAACAAACAGCAACTGTAAAGCGGTTCACATGTCTTTGTCTAACTATAGTTCGTTTTTTTAGCATTAGAAAGAAGGTAAGCGATCTTGACATGTCTTTTAAATGAAAAACGCTTTTTAAAAATCAGTAACTTATACTTATGAAAGCAGAAGAATATAAATGATCGTATTAGATTCATAATTGTTGTAACATATTTGCCGTGACTTATTTTTAAAACATGTTCTTCAATTAAAAGACACATCAAGATTGTTTACCTTTTTTCTAATGCTAAAAGAACGAACTATAGTGTTTGTAAATTATCAAATTTCAGGAATCCTTATTTTTAGGTTTCTAGAGTTAGACCAAGATAACTCTGCAACGATTTTGCCTGCGCAGACAGTGGTAAGGGGGTAGTTTGTGCTGCGGCAATGGACGGAAACGACCAGAGGGGCTGATTTTTGAATATCGACCGCTCGATTTCGTGTATTTCGTTCAGTAATATCTCCACTACTAGGCATATAAATTCTACTAATAGAATTGAAAACGAGTGGTCAATACCACTCGATTCCAAATTTCTATCACTCGTATTTCAAAAATTAGCATTTCGCCCCTTTCCACCGACTTTCGAGTAACGAAATCGAGCAATCGAAATTCAAAAATCGGCCCTCATAACATAACAATACTTTCTATTGCTCAACTCAAGAAAATAAAGTACCTAGCTACCTAGGTAGGTAAGTACCTACCTACCCTACTTCGATTCTTCGCTTTAAGCCAAAATACCCGCTTCCCGTTACAGGCCTCTTCGCATAGACAGAGATTGAGCTTAAGTGATTGTGGGCGACAGCCGACCCGCTGACCACGACCGTACCTATTATTATTACATAGATGACCCTAAGATATAAATTCAATTCCTTACTTAAGTTGTAATAGCTAAAAATAAAGATCTTGATCAACGTAGGTAGCCTAAGACCTAGGTAGACCATGTATTATGCCTAAGTTGTAATTAGTTAAAACCTAACTGAACCGTTAGTTTAAAATGAGTACTAGAACCTTGTCTCTATCCCAGTCATAATAATAATGAGCCCGATTATGCCTACATTCCATTTATATTTACGTGGTGGTCGATACCACGGCGAAAGCCAGCTTTTTCGCTCTCTAATTGGTCACCAGTAGAGCGAGAGAGTGTGTGAGCTAGACAGGTATAAAAATGGTAATTTTCTCCAATTATTTTGGAGAAACACTTTGATACTCATACCTACTTCAGGCTTAGAACTATAGCTAAAAGTACGTATGATTATCATTGTAGAAAAAGGTAACGGTGTTAATCTAGGTAAAATCTAGACTCTCACTTCTCTCCTCGAACCGTAGGGCGAGAAAGCGTGCCTAGCATTTGTCATTCTTGGCAGATTTTGGCTCATTAATCTGAACCTTGTAGCTAGACCGTAATCATGCACTTGTTTAAACTATTGCCAGTCTATAGAGCGTAAGTAGACGCATCTAATAACATATAGTAGTATAGCTGAACGATTTAGCTTGAAGTAGGAAACCTAGATTCTTACCAAATTGAAAGAGAAAATTCAAGCAAATAAGTCTGAACTTGTGCATTTTTACCGAAATCGCATAAGCCAATCACAGTCGCTAGATCTAACGCGTCCCTTGGTTTGTATGTGTGTGTAAACTATCCTGGTCTCTGTAAGTTACCATGGAGAGAGCCGCGAACTTGCGATTGTCATTGGCTAAAAGTCTACACTCGCAAACGTATAAATACGAGCGGGCCTGTAAAATTCGAGTTAGTTGTGACCAGGACCCAAACCGAACAGTTTAGTTGTTATTCAGGACCCGAACGATTAAAACGCGAATCTAAGTGATCCGATCCTAGGCTAGAACCTAAGCTTAGAACTAAGTTAGTGTTGTCGCGAACCTAAGTTACAGTGATCCTTGTAATTTCCATAAGAACCATTATTATAACAGATACAATCAGACCCCTTTTGATTTTGAACCCTTGAACCTTGAGCTATCGTAGATGTCTCTGTAGGCGACCGTCTCCTACAGTTGTGGTCCTTCGCGAAGCCGGATATAAGTTGTGATCCGTTAAATCGCCGGTTAAAATTATTTCATGAACAGTCAGTAGTGCAGTGTAATTTTATGATCCGTAAATTCAGTGTATTACGAGTAATGTTAAAATGGGCGTAACGAACCGGTCCCCGAGCGGCGACAGACGAGCTGAAATGGAACGCCAGCAGCTAGAACAACAGCGCGAGGCCCAGGCCGCAGCCGCAGCGACACGCGCCGCGGCCGGCGGAGGTGCTCCGCGCTCCGAGCAGATCCGTCCAACCGACGATCGAGAGGACACGCCCCAATCGGTATTGCTAATGCCGAGAACACCGAGGAGGGCACCAGAAAGGTTAGCCCGAGGACAAGAACCTGGCCCGTCGGCCCCGCTCCCTGATCCCGGAGCGGCCTCACTCCCCGGTTCACCAGCGCGCGCGGATGCGATCCTGACCTTGAACCACGAACCCCGCGCAGCGCCGCCGAGTTCTGCTCCAGTGCTAAAAGAACGCCGTCGATCCTCACGAGCATCTGTAGCATCGCGTACGTCTATGGTGGAGCTACGTAGACAGATCGCACAACAAGAATCTCAACGGAAGCTAATTGAGATTTCTCGGCGCGAACTTCAAATTGAACGCGAGCTTTTAGAGCTAGATCATCAAATCGAGCTGAGTCAGCTCGAAATTGAAAAGAAAGAGACTGGATCGAGTTCGTCTAACAAATCGATGGTTAATATCACTATAAATGATTGGCTGGAAGAAAATCATACCAATGTGAACGTGAGTGATAATAACGAAACAAGTACGGACGCGGACGGCGGGGGGCCCCGCGCGTCTGCTCCGCGCCCACCGCGCTACGCCGTGCCTACGTTCGCGCATGCGCCGCGAGCCGAGGCCGAGCGCGCGCGGCCTGCGCGGCCGCCATTGCAGTCAACCCCGGGTACCCGGCGCGTGCGCACGCCGCCCGCGCGGCCGGCAGAGGTACGCGACCGTACGTGCGAACGCCGACAGTACGAAGTATGTAATAATAAAGTGCAATGTGCCGATTACTGCAGATGTAGTTCACGGGAGCAGTCATCGGGTGCGACGGCAAGTCTAGAACAAGTTATGACACAGCTAGTGGCCCTGATCAGCAGACCGACGTCGTCGAAGCAAGTATGGGACTTGCCCATATTTACAGGACTACCCAGTGAGTGGATTACATTTTATACTGCTTATACAGAATCTAGCAGCCGCTATAAATTTACCAATTGGGAGAACCTATCCCGGCTAAGACATTGTCTTAAGGGCGAAGCGAGAGATTGCGTCCTGCATATGTTAGCGTCGTCAGCTGATCCAGAGTTAATATTAAGAGTTTTGAAGAAAAACTTTGGAAGATCCGACCTTTTAATAGATAAAGCGTTGAACGAATTACGTAAATTACCGAACCTAGGGCCCAGTGCGGTGGACCTAAATGACTTTGCCATTAAAGTAGTGAACATTGTGACGACACTTGCAAGTTTAGATCGACGTGCGTACGCAAATAATCCCTTCCTTATACGAGAAATCACGGAACGCCTGTCACCTCACGTGCGATCGCGGTGGTGTGAATATGCAGAAGATAAGCTCGAGGAGGCCGAATCCGAGCTCACGCTTATGGTTAACTTCCTGCTTGACATAAGTGATAAAGAACTACAGTACAGCCATGCGCGCGGAGGCGGCATTCGTCGTGGTGCGCCGGCGCCTTCGCGTGAAGACGCGCGCGGAAGTCGACGACCTCCGGCATCGAATCAGCTGTCAAGTGGTGGAGCGGTCCGCAAGTATAATAACAATAACTCAAATCGTGTGCAAACATATACAACTGACAAAACAGAACCTTGTCTTTGTTGTGGTGCCGTACACCCGGCCACAGAGTGTAGGCGTGTGTTAAATATGAGTGTCGCGGCTCGATGGGAATGGGCGAAGAATAACAAAATTTGTTTTAAATGTCTTAACAGGAAACACAGGCGTGGCAGCTGCAAGGCAGGTGTGTGCGGAGAGCAAGGATGCCAGCATCCGCATCACCGGCTGCTACATGATGAATCTACACTCCTACGAAGGGAACTGCAGTCTTCACGGCGTGACGAAGCAGCCTCAGCGATGCCTGCCAGCGCGCCCATCGAGCCAGAGCGCGCACGGAGGGAGCACACGTTGATGATGGCGGAACGACTGGAACGAGAGAGGGCGCCACCAGCGCACCACTTCGTGCTGAACACGGAGCACCAGGAGCCGTCAGACGTTTTACTTAAGGTAATACCTATACTTTTATCTGGACCGACAGGCGAGATCAAATGCAACGCACTTTGTGACGACGGATCGACTATTAGTCTGTGCGAGGAGTCGCTGGCCAACGCCGTGGGTGCAGTGGGTGTCGAAGCGCCACTACACATCAACGGGATTGGTCCGATGACATCAATTGAGCCCAGCCGACGCGTGACGGTACAGATACGCGGGCTGATCGAGGGACACACGCATCTCGTCCAACTTAGAACGGTAAAAGACCTAGGTATTAACTCTCAAAAAGTGCCAAGAACTTTGATCGACCGCTACAAGCACCTGAGGGGCCTACGGGAGGCCACGTATGACACCGCCACGCCTCGAGTGCTCATTGGATCGGACAACTGGCACATGATATTACCGCTTGAGACCCGAGTCGGAGCAAGAAATGAACCCGCAGCAGTTAAGATAGATCTTGGCTGGGTAATATATGGACGCGCGCCGCAGACCCCGCGACGAGCTGAACGAGTGCTACACCTCTCACAAGCGAGCGAACGAGACGGTGAGTTGAACAAACAATTGCAGCGATATTTTGAAATTGACTCGCTCGGTATAAAGCTGATTGATAAGGTGCGCCCGCAGGACGAGCGAGCACAAAGGCTGTTCAACGATACTGTAAAGCAAGTGAGTACACCAGAAGGCCCAAGATACGAAGTAGGGCAACTATGGCGTGATGATGACCCTAGACTACCGCCTAGCTACAACATGGCTCTAACGAGACTGCTCGGAATAGAACGGAAGATGGATAGGGACCCGAGCTTCGCCGCGAAATACACCGCCCAAGTGGATAATTTACTGAACAAGGGGTACGCCGAGAGAGTAAGTGAACCAGGCCCAGATCCAGGGTCATACTATCTCCCTCACTTTTCTGTCACTAATCCGAACAAACCAAAGAAGATCCGTCTGGTCTTTGATGCCGCAGCATTAAATCAAGGACAGAGCCTGAACGACTTCATTCTTGAAGGACCGGATATGTTACAATCACTTATCGGTATAATGTTACGCTTCAGGGAAGGTGCATTTGCTGTGACTGCAGATGTAGAAGAGATGTTCCTGAGAGTCCAGATCCGTGAAGAAGACAGAAACTCGCAGATGTTCCTGTGGCGAGCGGCGCGCCGAAGCGGCGCCCCTGATGTGTACAGAATGAAGTCAATGGTGTTTGGAATCGCGAGCTCACCGTTCCTCGCACATTCGGTAAGAAATTACAATGCTTACGCTCAGGAGAACCGCTACCCGAGGGCCCTAGAAGACATAGTAAGGAACCACTATATGGACGATTACGTTTCTAGTTATGAAAACGAAGCAGATGCTATTGCGTGCGCCGAAGAGGTCTCCGCTTGCCACCAGCAGGCTGGATTTCATCTCCGTGGGTGGTCTAGTAACTCGACACTTCTCATAGAACGGATCCCAGAGGAGCTACGAGCCGACACACACACACCCGCGCCGATCGGCGACAAGGAACAGAAGGTATTGGGTCTAACCTGGGATGCAAGAACGGACCATCTCGGCTTCAACACGACCATGATCAGAGTCCCAAGAGAGGTGAAGGAGCTTAAGAGGGCTCCGACGAAAAGAGAGACTGTAAGCGCAGTAATGAGTATTTATGATCCGTTGGGAATAATCTCGTATTTCTCAATTACAGTAAAGATCCAGCTACAGCGACTCTGGAGCCTGGGTTTGGATTGGAACGCTCCGCTGCCACCAGACGAGTGCGAGGAGTTCCAGACATGGCTGCGAGCGCTGGAACACGTCGGTGGACTGCGCATCCCCCGCCACTACGGACCTATGGAAATGGTGAGACGAACCCTCCATATTTTTGTTGACGCGTCCTCACAAGCATACGCAGCGGTCGCTTATTGGCGTATCGAAAGACGAGGGGAGGTCTACGTCACCCTGATCGCGGCAAAGGCTAAAGTGGGGCCAACACGATCCATTTCGATACCACGAGCGGAGCTACAGTCGGCCTTGATCGGAGCTCGACTGAAGAAGACTATTCTAGAACAACACAGGTACGAGGTAGCGGAAGTCGTCATGTGGTCTGACAGCCGAACGACACTCCACTGGGTAAGAGAAAACGCTCGCCGCTACAGCGCCTATGTCTCGCACCGCCTGGGCGAGATCGCCGAACTCACGGAACCAGAACAGTGGCGTTGGGTGCCGACACGCCAGAACGTCGCAGATGACGCCACTCGAGCGGACAGTACACGTGAGTTTGACATAACACATAGATGGTTCCAAGGACCCGCCTTCTTACGGCTACCAGCAACAGAATGGCCACAAGAACCATCTAACCAGCCAGAACCAGAGCTAGAAGTACTGGAGGTCAAACAATGCCTTGCGAGCCGCGAGGCTGCCTCGCCACCGCTGCCAGATGTAAGCCGGTTTTCAAGTTACGACCGTTTACTGGGAGCCACTGCACGAATGTTGCAATTTATTGACAATCTAAAATCTAAAACTAAGATGAACTTACAAACCAAACATATACTGGCAGCTGAACGTTTACTATTGCAGAGAGCGCAGAACGAGGACTTCGCCGACGAGCTCCGGAGCCTCCGCCGCGGCGAGCCTCTGACTAAAGGCAGCGCGCTCTTCGAGCTGGACCCCGAGCTCGCAGCCGACAACGTGCTCCGCATGCGGGGGCGCATCGATGCCGCGCCCGTGCCTATCAACAAGAGGCCGGCCATTCTACACGGACGTAACCGGTTGGCCAGACTTATTATATTTAGAATGCATAGAAGAGCGGCGCACGCTAACAATGAACGCGTTGTAAACGATGTTAGACAAGAATATTGGATATTGCGCCTAAGACCGACTGTGCGTGCGATCGCTAGCGCTTGTCAACTCTGTCGAATTAGAAGAGCGAATCCACGCGCCCCGCCTATGGGAGATTTGCCGCTGTCGCGCATAGAGCCATTTTGTAGACCCTTTACGAACACTGGTGTAGATCTATTCGGTCACATTACAGTTACCATCGGGAGGCGACACGAGAAGCGCTGGGTGGCGCTCTACACCTGCCTGACGACCCGGGCGGTGCACCTGGAGCTGGTGCACTCCCTCAGCACTGACTCCGCCATCATGTCACTTCGTCGCATGGCCGCGCGACGAGGCTGGCCCCACACGATGTGGAGCGACAACGGAACCAACTTCCGTGGCGCTACGGCGGAGCTACGGGCTGCCTATGAAGAATGGCTGCCCGCACTGCAGCAGTACGGCCTGCAGTATCGCATGGACTGGCGGTTCATTCCCCCCGGTGCCCCGAACCAAGGCGGCGCCTGGGAGCGGATGGTCCGCTCTGTGAAGACTGCTCTCATGGCCACGCTACACTCGCGAGCGCCCAAGGAAGAGGTGCTTGCGACTTTACTGGCCGAGGCCGAGGCGTGCGTCAACGCTCGGCCTCTCACACATGTCTCGGTTGATCCACGCGATCCCGAGGCGCTGACACCGAACCATTTCCTGCTCAACGGCCCCACGGGGACCCCTCTCACTGGTCCCTGTGGCGAGGTCAACCGACGGGCCTGGAAAGTCAGCCAGGCACTCGCTGACTCCTTCTGGCGTCGCTGGGTGCGCGAGATCCTACCCACCCTCGCCCCGCGACGATCCTCAGCGACGGGCGAGCGGCCACTAGCGGTCGGCGACCTAGTCATCGTCGTCGACCCCTCACTGCCACGCAACGTATGGCCACGCGGCGTGGTTGAACGTGTCTACCCGGGACCAGACGGCGGCGTTCGCAGCGCGGACGTGCGGACCAAGGGCGGCGTCTTCCGAAGACCCACTACCAGGCTGGCTGTCTTGCCGGTCGATCCAGAGTCGACATAGCAAGTCGACGAGGGGAGTGTGGGCGACAGCCGACCCGCTGACCACGACCGTACCTATTATTATTACATAGATGACCCTAAGATATAAATTCAATTCCTTACTTAAGTTGTAATAGCTAAAAATAAAGATCTTGATCAACGTAGGTAGCCTAAGACCTAGGTAGACCATGTATTATGCCTAAGTTGTAATTAGTTAAAACCTAACTGAACCGTTAGTTTAAAATGAGTACTAGAACCTTGTCTCTATCCCAGTCATAATAATAATGAGCCCGATTATGCCTACATTCCATTTATATTTACGTGGTGGTCGATACCACGGCGAAAGCCAGCTTTTTCGCTCTCTAATTGGTCACCAGTAGAGCGAGAGAGTGTGTGAGCTAGACAGGTATAAAAATGGTAATTTTCTCCAATTATTTTGGAGAAACACTTTGATACTCATACCTACTTCAGGCTTAGAACTATAGCTAAAAGTACGTATGATTATCATTGTAGAAAAAGGTAACGGTGTTAATCTAGGTAAAATCTAGACTCTCACTTCTCTCCTCGAACCGTAGGGCGAGAAAGCGTGCCTAGCATTTGTCATTCTTGGCAGATTTTGGCTCATTAATCTGAACCTTGTAGCTAGACCGTAATCATGCACTTGTTTAAACTATTGCCAGTCTATAGAGCGTAAGTAGACGCATCTAATAACATATAGTAGTATAGCTGAACGATTTAGCTTGAAGTAGGAAACCTAGATTCTTACCAAATTGAAAGAGAAAATTCAAGCAAATAAGTCTGAACTTGTGCATTTTTACCGAAATCGCATAAGCCAATCACAGTCGCTAGATCTAACGCGTCCCTTGGTTTGTATGTGTGTGTAAACTATCCTGGTCTCTGTAAGTTACCATGGAGAGAGCCGCGAACTTGCGATTGTCATTGGCTAAAAGTCTACACTCGCAAACGTATAAATACGAGCGGGCCTGTAAAATTCGAGTTAGTTGTGACCAGGACCCAAACCGAACAGTTTAGTTGTTATTCAGGACCCGAACGATTAAAACGCGAATCTAAGTGATCCGATCCTAGGCTAGAACCTAAGCTTAGAACTAAGTTAGTGTTGTCGCGAACCTAAGTTACAGTGATCCTTGTAATTTCCATAAGAACCATTATTATAACAGATACAATCAGACCCCTTTTGATTTTGAACCCTTGAACCTTGAGCTATCGTAGATGTCTCTGTAGGCGACCGTCTCCTACAGTGATTGAGTTCTTGTTTTGATGGTATCGACGGACGGTAGGGAAGGGGGTGGTTTGTCTGGAGCGGCGGAAATGGACGGAAGCGACCGTCGCCGGGGCTCAGAGGCCCCGTGTCAACTGTTTCCTTCGTTGCTTATGTTTGGGGGATTGTATCATCTCATCTGTCTGAGTTAGTTGTTGCTCGTGCTAATATAATTCCCCGTTGACGAAAAAATATATACTTTCTTAAAATTTTGTAACAGAAATTATGTGTAGGTATACATTTATAGGCGTACTTACACATACTTATAAGTAGATAACGATTAGTTTACCAATATACCCAGAATTATGAAAACGCTAATTTTATAAAATAGAAAGTTACATATTTTAATAAGATGTTTTGATTTAAATACCTAAAAGTAAAGAAAATAGAAGAAAATATTTACCTACTGTCAAAGTTTGGATTTAGTTTAGCTTCTGAAACATCCGAACGAATGCCGTTGAAGTTCATTGCCTTTCGCGAGATAGTCATTCATAATTTTAATAACTTAACTTGTTGAACAACAATAAGGAAAACTTACTAATAAAAACCCTCAACTTCTACAAGACATGGTTAGAAGAAACGTAGTTACACATTTAAAATGGCTTTAGTTAGCACAACAAAGCTATTTAGCTAAGTCGACAAATTGGCAACCTGTAATTTATCTTGACAGCCGGGTAGGTTAGTGTTAAAGCTTAATTCACACTAATATTCACATAGGCTAATAAACCGTTAGGACCTAACTGGAACCTGGAACTGGCTGGTCATACAAATCACCTTATATCAGCTTATATAGACGGCAGACATGTTATTATGAATAAGTTGATTTTGTACTGAAAAGGGCAGTATTAGTACGCTAAAACATGTAAAGAGGCTTTTAGTCCAGCTCATTTCCTATAGTCTCAGGAAAGGAAGAAAGTATGGCTAAGAAAAAAAAACAGAATGGTAAGCCACTTGTCAATTTTGAAGAGTTTTATTACTAACTTCATATAAAAAAAACAACGGGTTGCACTCCGAGAGTGCCGGCAGAAGTGAAAACTCAATGACTACTGCAAAATGTCTGTATAATTGAGGTTAACGCCATCTAGCGTTATTTCGTCGCATTACTTGAAACCCCTAAGCACATTACTGTTAGTACTCGAGTTATATTAATAGGTACCAGTTAGAGCGAAACTCACTAGATGGCATTTAAATCAATAAAGAAAAACTCAATGACATTGTTCGATCAGGTCACGTGACCGTCTTACGGTCACGGACGGTCACGTGATCTGTCGCGAGTTTAACATTTTTTCCCCACCTCAAAAAGTGCTCAGCGCCGCTAAAGAAGCTCAAAAAATATTTAAAGAAATTAATTAAAAAGATATTTTAAACGAGATAAAAAAAAGTCAAATTAAAACTGATCATTCTTGCATATACGCCTACAAATGAATGCTAGCGTGCAAATGATTCCTTTTCCTTTTACATTTAATTCAAGAAATGGCCCTAGCCTTATAAAATGAGTTGGCCAAGCGTATGGAATGCCACAAACCATATTTAGTAGCTTAAGGAATGTGGTCAGCCGATATTAATAAATTTTACGTAAACATTCAGTTATTATACAAATAGAGCTAGATTATGATGCCTACACCCTGTCGCCTTAATTTTGCTTTAAGACTAAACCTGTAGTGCACGGCTAATCAATATAAATTAGGTAGCCGCTTTAATTAATTATCATTAAAATAGGCAAGTAAGTTCATATCTACAATTAGTAAATAAGCTTACAATTTTGTACTGTTCATTCTACGCGGATAAAGTGGGAAGAAAGCACTAACGACTAGACCATACTCAAGACAGGCTCTACTTCCCCCTTTAGAAGACAGAAATACCTTCGTATCTTTATTTGTTATGTGGCCATATTTCCTAGTTTGCCACGCAAGCTTTCACAGCTGAAAAAGCCAATTGTAGAAGACAAAGATACGCTGTATACAGTTTTCTCTGTTTTACTACCTTACGAGTACAATAGCTATTTGTGATATAAAGAGTGGAAAGTAATCAGTTCCAAACGAATTTCGAAAACACAAAATACATCTTGCAACTTAACTATAGGTATCAATAGGTAGGATATAAATGTTATATGTACTTACTAGGTAATTAGACCTCAAAATACATACGTCCATAATCATAAAAGTGAAGTTTTAGATTTATTTTTAATTTATTACGTTCGTGACTTTATGTAGTTAATTTCTTCGTTTTTATTTAAATATAGTGTAGCTAGTAAAAAAACACTTTATTTAACTTTAAATTTAAAGTCAGTATACCCTGTTTACGAAGCAGGAAGACCCGAGCTCAAATCCTTGTAAGGGAATTTGTTTGTACACAAGCCTTAGCCTTATTGAGCTTAGGTACTGTGGGACTAGGTCGATTTGTGTTGGATTGTGTAATGATATTTATCATAGACTGAGTTTTATATTAATTGTTTATAGAACCCCAAAAACGTAGTTGTACCTACGTATTATTTAGCTAAGGCATCGTGTCAATAGTATTTCCATTGCAAAATGTTCTAATGTTGCACATTCGGCCACACGCGTCGGCGCCCGCGGCGGGTTGCAGGTTCAATCCCGCTCAATGCACATTGTGCGCATTATTCATGGAGAGCCCTTTCAATTGAACATTAATGCTTATTCCAATCGAAGATTGTATTCAAACAAAAAGCTTTTAGCGCGGTTTTGCATGGGCGAGCATGTATAGCTAATAGCTATACAGGCTGATTTTAATGTACGTGTAGATATATAAAGTACCTACCTATATGATTCTGACGTAGTTAATGGTGAATATGATGTTAATTAAGTCTCTCAGTTGTAAAATTCAGTATTTTCTATATACATACTTTTTCACAAAACATAATAAATTTAAGTGCCTAACTGAAATAAAAAATTGCTAGTTAAACTTTGGCAAATTACATACATTCATCCCTCACATTAGTGCGTCATACTAGGATTTTACTAAAAGCGATATTGAAACCAGGTTCAGCGTCAACACTATTGATTCTATAAAAAGGCAAAATTACTTTCAAAAGTGTTTAATTAGAAGTAGGTAATTAAATAAAGACTCGGCAAGCGGTGACAAATAGGTGTCAAGTCGGCGCCCTGCGGCGAGGACTGACAGCTAGCTAGGAGAAGGAATATTCGAATAGCGTAAATGTGTATTTTTTTATACGGTGTTCGAGTTGCTTATAGGTATTATGGGTATAGCGTAGAATTGACAGTTAACGGAAAAATGCAATTATAAGTTTAGTTTCAGGTGCTTTGTGAGAGGTATTGTGTGATCCTGAAGTCCTTGTGGACACCTCCTTAAGTTTATTTGTTTTTTTTTGCTAATGGATATTTATAGTTATGAGTTAAACTTATTTGAATAAATATTAATTTTCAATTAAGTACAATTTGGAAAATCCTGACCTTGTAACAAACTCCTTTATGCAGGAGGCAGCAGTCAGATCTATCAGCATCAACTGCCTGGATATTAAAACTCTTGTTATTTTCGGTTAGGTACCTCGATATTCTCGATAGTTACTCATGAAATAGAACTATTAACGGATTATATCGCGTATATTGAATTTATACTACATCCCGACGTTTAGAATCCTTTACAGCGTTCGTGATCAACGGGTGACTGAGGACAAACTACACTGTGCAAAACTACCCACATACAAAATAATGAACCAGATCTTTGAAGTTTATCACTAGAGATATAACAATAACAACAAAAATACTCAGAAAATTATTGTAAAATATCTATATTCTACTTTCTTGGCGTCATTATGCATAAAACTTGGACATTACAATATCTCGAATGGACACTGGCGCGCGCGTGACGAATGAATTTCGCGCCTCTCATCGACCACAATGGCTCGAATCGATGATCGGTATTACCGATTTCGTCATTCGATATTCGTTCCGATATAATTTCTTGGTGTCGTGCCTGGAAAATCGGAATTGTGGAAAGCTTAGCGGTTTTAGAACGGAATATAGATTAACATCAACCTTTTCATACATTTTATCTAGAGCCGTTCTTAAGTACCGTTCCTTGTCATAATCATAATACACTTAGGGCCACTTGCACCATTCATTAACCCGGGTTTAACCGGTTAAATCTGGTGTTACAAAGGTTACCAGTACAATCTGACAATGGTTTAACTAGTTAACCCCGGGTTAGTGGGATGGTGCTTTGGGCGCTTAGGTATTTAAGGAAATTATATTACAGGTCTTTATAAATAAAAATAACATAGATAAGTAACGAGACATGCACAATTCGTTACTGATATATAAACAGATATAATATGACGGTACTTACTAAGATCTTCATGTCCTTGTGATCCGCGGACACGGGGTCGATACTAACCTGAGAACAGAAAATTACAGTTACATAGTTGTATGCAAAGATAATACTTTAAATTATTAGGGAAAACGGACAGACTCCTATAATAGTATTAAAATCATTTTAGTGGAATCATGGATCATATTTTATCACAGATGTAATAAAATACTTTTATCTTATAAGTATAGGTAACTATTCATGACCACCATGTCAAATATAGCAGAGGTATATACCTTGATTTATTTATTTTAACTTACTAGAATGACAAATGTACGAGTACCTATGTAAAAGCAGTCCATAATCACTTGAATTTTTTTTTTGGAAAAGCTGCTCATATAGGTCTCATAGAACATGAACTTGCTATAGCTACTAGACTTAAATAGTTCCTTTTAGAAACAATCCCCATCAAAACAACACATTTCCCACCGTCCATTCCGAAAAAACAGAAAACTAATTAGAAAGTCCCTAAAAAAGACCTATCATAAGTCGGCGTACACACTGAGCGAATTTAATTTGGAGCGTTTTTAATTATGGCGGGAGATTCGTTCGCTGGCTGGTTTCGGCGCCGCAGCGGCCGCCCTGTAATTATGAGCCCGGTAATTGCGAGCGCTCGGCGCGTCCAGTGTATCCTAGCCGAGCCACTGAAACTAGACGGCTTTGGATTTCAACAGTGTAGTCTTTTATGGAACGCAAATTTGGCAGCAGGTATGCAGCGTGTTCAGGACTGCTTTTCTTAGCATCATCATAATTTCAAGTCTTTAATACAGTATAGGTACTCGTATTACAACTAGATCGAGTATCATTTTTATTATTATAGGTACAAACGCACAAGGTGGAAACCCAAATACGTTCTTTCCTTAATGATTACTGCGTGTGATGTGAACAGATTTTAGCTTATCTAAAATGTTTCATGTGTTCTTGTTGTTTTTCATAGTTTAAAAGCGAATGATTAACAATTGTACGCAAACGAAGTTGTGCGCTCAAGTCTGCTAGTGTATTTTAACTTTACTCAAGATTACATTTTCGATATTTTGAATCTGCCCTCATAAGCTCATAACACCAACTTGAGCCTTCATCCAAAGCAAAAGAGTAAATTGCACAAGCAATCGACACTCGAACAATACTCACACACACCGGATACAATTATCATGATACGGACCTAATGCAATAAGTTTAGTATAATAGCACTTCTAATGTATTGTAATTGCCCTTTAGGTAATGTTATGCACTCGGCCACTGCTTTCTAATACTATTTAAAAGGATTGTGTTTAATAACGATGACTGGCCGGATTGAGCTAAAAAATATTTTAAGTATACATTATAATAATTATAGATTAGGCCGATGACTAATATGCACTACTGATGCACCTATCTACTGTTTGGATAAGTTTTTTGTTGGTTAGTTTTATTTTCACCTGCTAAAACGTTACTTCCCGAATAGGTCAAGTAATTGAACACACGCTCAACTAAATATCTACCACGATTTCTTGTGAGCATAAACAAGTAAAGAAACAAGTGAAATAGTAACTAGAATAAGCACTAACTAGGTAATGGGTTTATTTACACGGGAAATAATAATAAATACAAAAAATATAGGACGCAATGTTTACTAAACTACCTAGGTATTTGGCGAAAATATCTCGGTACGATGTATTATAGACAGAAGAGACACATAAATAATATAATATATCTACATAACCTACCTTCACGAAACGAAGTATTGTAGAAGTACTATTTCAGCGCATGTTCTTGAATCGCAACGCTATAGAATTCACTGTCTAAAATTCTCGAATAACGGGTATTTCTTTATTGTTTCGCCGCGTTTTCTGATTATCTGCGATTTGCAACACTAGAGATTTACTCTCAACATGCACTGATTAATAAGGTAGACTGACGATAGTGTAGGTGCAGTAGGTAGGTACCAGTTTTTGCAATGTTATGAAACGACTGTAATAAAATCCTCGTGTTTTCCTCAAAATCTACAACAGTTGTCAATTTACAACAATGTTGACAGTTCTATAAATGTAAGTAAGTGCGAACCGGAAATGTAAAGATGGCCATAAAGATAAATCTGCCTGTTTACACGTGAAGCGCGATGCTTCAACATTTGTTGCCGCTATCACTGCATCTCTGTGATATGAACTCTGGTTGCAATAATTGTGTTACTACACGTGTACGAGGTTTTTTCATTGATGCAAAAGTATTCTTTAAATCGGGATGAATATGGTTTGAAGTCAAATTTAGGTCTGTTTTGTTGGTGCGGATGACCAGTACAACTTTTATGCGGAGACGCCAATAACACAGCAAAAAAAAGGGTTTACCTATAGGCAGAGATGTACAAAATGGTTTTAAAAAAGCATTTAAATGCAAAATGCAAAATACTTTTCAGATTTACTATTTCAAATGCAAAATACCAAATAGTTTTGCGTTTTGTATTTCAAATGCTAAATACAAAATAGGTATTTTCAAAATACTTTTTCAAAATAAAATACCTTTTGACCAAATCTCAGATATTTTTACTTATTTTAGGTACTTATTTATCATGAGAAATAGAGACACAATGCCGAGCCGAACAAAAACGTCTAATAACATGGCACCTTATGCATGACATTTTGGTCATATTTATCAGTAGGTACGCGTATCAATAATGTAAATCATGTAAATGTTTACATTATCTAAATTATCTTGTTGTAGTACAGTACAGTATTTATTAAATATAGAAAATGTAAAATAATCCTATTATGTATCGACCTATAACTGTTTGTTACGAATAATAAATTTCATTTCATTTCATTTCATTTCATTACATAGCCGTTCCAGTATTGTAGGGATAACAACAACACTTCAATATCATAAAAGTAGGTAATCAAATCAAATCAGTAACCACTTCACCAGTGAAATCGAATCGTCGGCGTCAGCGGCGTTGCGTTTCTTAGCCATAGATCATGTTCGTCGTTTTCGTTTGACATTGACACTAGTCAGACATAATAGCCGGTTTAGACTCTCGCGCGATCCACGAGACGAGCCGCGAGCCGCGCCACGAAACGCGAGTGTAAACGGTGGGCTCGCGGCTCGTCTCGTGGCTCGCAAGCTCGTCGAGCTAATATAATTTAAACACTAACGGCACGGCATAAGGTTTATAACCGAATGACAAGCCGAACGCGAGTGCGTCGAGGCGAGCCACGAGCCGAGCCGCGAGCCGCAAGTCTAAACGACTATTGAGACCGTGCACGATGGCAGCGCCGCCTAGCGTTCGCAACGTGGTCGGCGCTGTCAAATAGCGAGCGCAACAAAATAAAGATTATTCCTTAAAAATATTTACTATAATGTACTTAACAATGTGCGGAATCTATTCGTATTTAATGTTAAATACACTTGGTTTTTGCTTCAGTGAAAACAGTAAGAATTATCTGTGTATTTTATATTATTCGGTCAATATCCTTCGTTGTTGTTTCGTTACAAATTCAATGAATAAACGCATGTTTCACTATGTTTTGATGACTCACTTAGTGATCCTTTTCCTGGGGATAGGTACGTACGATGCTTGCAATTATAAAAACTTTGACCTTTTTCGCAGGTTTTAATCAACACATTTTATGTTAAAAATTTATGTTCTCCCGCTTAAGGCACAATGTCTGTTGTGACACTTGTGACAGACGACAGATAACCCTACGTGCCAAAAGTGTGCTTTTGACGGGCTTTAAATAACTAATATTACAATCACTTAATGTTGGTACACTGTATTAGCTATTTTATTAACATACAAGAAAAACTCTGTGTTGACATAGACTAGATAAAATGTTTAGCCATTACGTTGTTAAGCCTGGAATAGTACTATATGGTATAAAAAGCTAATATCTAGCTCGGCGTTGAAAATATATAAAATTTACTATTACGGTTTCGTCCAGTATTATTGCATTTTACCACACAATAGCTATCGTGACCAATTTTTATCGTAAGTATGATTATAAAGCTAAAATAACTGAGAAGTATGGGAATTGACAGAAACACTGATACCAATCTTGTCATTATTGGCCACATCAAGCGCTGCGATCGTTTCGGCTTCCCCTACGGGTGCTTTGCACGGAGCGAATAAGGCGCGCACTCTGACTGGCATGGCTAGCAGTAGGCGCCTCTATCGGTCAAATTCGGCAATACAAGCGTCATTCGTTCATTTCATTTTGTTTGACTGGTAATGTTGGCTAAACTTAATCACAAAGTATTTTGCATTTTGAAATGAATGCAAAATGCAAAATACATCTCGAAAAGTATTTCAAATAAAATACAAAATGCTTTTTACTAAAAGGCATTTAAATGCAAAATACAAAATAGGTATTTTGCATTTTGTATTTGCATTTTAAATAGAAGTATTTCAAATAAATCGCATCTCTGCCTATAGGTACATAACTGGTATTGAAGAAAATATTTGAAAATGTTTTACCTACTTAAATACCTACATAAAAAAACATATCTACCTGCCTCGAATTATATTATATGAGGCTAGTTATTTCGTCTGCAAAAAAAATACTTTTCATTAAAATAAATGCCAACGATTATCTCAATTTAGTTACATATAAGTAAAATTACACCACACAAACACCCGATACAAATGTAATGAAGTTTATAAAATGTATCACTTTACTATTGACTGAATACCAACTAATTATTATTGAACTACACATATCCACACATAGAACCGAGTGAATAATAACCATCTATTATTTTTTATAATCAATATCACCTTTCAACAATACAAAATAGTAGATTATTTCAATGAAATGCTAGATTAGCAGTATGGCTGGAGTCGGACAAAGGAAGAAACGGCGCGATCGCATTGTAGACCGCGGGAGGTGTTTGTACGGTAATCACACCAATTAAATATTTTTATTCCGTACTGCTTTGTGCCTTTGTAGGCATTTCCACGGCCGTCTTTTGTTTGGAGGCAGAGAAGTGACACGGCAGTTTTTTTTTTGCTTTTGACTGTTAATTATTATGCTGTTATTATTTCACCGGGTGAAATGAAAAATTGGTGGTAAATATGTAAATATTAAAATTAGTATACAATATTAATAACTTAATTACATGAAAATTGTATCAAAAATATTCGGTGGCTTAAACCACAAATAGGCCTTAAAATATAAAATTAAGTTTTATTTGCATATCTATTTACTTAAATTTTACAAATCTGATGTTTATTCTGCGTAAATCAACAATAAAAAAATAAGTGGACGATGCCCCATGCAACTTCAGGTTTTTTAATGTTTTATCTTGTAATTTTATAAAATAATATCCTATAAAAAATACAATTTAACGTGTCTAAACCTAAAATTACCTCTAAGTAAACAAATTAGGTACATTTAACAATTTAGTTAGGCGAAAAGGATTTACGGATTGGATCTATGTACACGTTAATAAAATACTTTTAGGTACCTAATGATATATATGATATATGTATTATGAATATTATAGGTAATGGCAATCGTTATAATCAACACACAAAAACTGTTTTTTTTTTATGCAAGATGTAAGTAGTTTCATAGAATTATCAAAACGCTTTGGCATTGCTGAAATCCAAAGATTTTTTTTTTTTAAATACTGTCGGACTTTAATAAAAATCTAAATTTATTTTATACATACAATAAAAAATAAAAGATTATCCTAATTCGATTCCAATAAGATCACTGATTAAAATCAAAATAAGAATCAGCTTTCGAAAACAAAAGCTTCTATGATTTAAAAGCGTTACCTCATTGAAATAATGATTACTCCCATTATGGTTCACGGGGTGCTCCCCGTGCTGCTGATAGTACGCACAATGCATATCGGCCCATCAGAGTTTCCACAAAGATGACGTCACATCACACGCGAAAACCCCAAGAAAATTCGGAGCAATTATCTTAACGGATTGATGCGGCGAACGAATCTCGCCTACTAATTGTAGGGTTCGGGTTTTGGTGTTGCGCGGAGCTGTGTCTCGCTTGCACATCGTGCGTCTCGGTCGGCCCGCGTGGCCCCTCTACGGGTTTGTTTACGCGGGGCGGGCCGTGGGGCGGCCGACGCTGAGGGCGGAGGCTACGATAATGCGATTTTTGAATTGAATCACAGTTTTGACTAGGGTTTGTAAGCCTTTCAGTTAGTCCATAGCATATAGTTACATAACATTATTTAAAAAACTTGACCCCTTTTATTGTGGCATGTTTAAAAGCGATGTTTTACATTGTGTTGATATTCTAATGTAATGCACAAAGCATTGTGAATATAATTAAAGCAAAAATAAACTTATTAATGATAAGTTCTTACCTATCCAATAAGTAGATCGAGGTTTTGAAAAAGTTCCTAAAAATATTTTCAAATATAAAAAAGCCATAACTACTGTTTGCTACTCTTAAATCAAGCTGCTCTGTAAATCAAGCCCTTTGAAGCAATAACCCGGGTAATTTCCTCGAGTTTTAAAGATTCTGCTGAAGCAAGATTACCCGCCGTAACCCATGTTGTGACAAATAAAGTATACTGAGACATAAAATGCGACCATAATATGAACGGATTTCACAAATAATAAAAAAAGGGTTACCTAAGTGTTCACGTGCGTTTAAAACTTAAACGAAGGGTTAAAAAAGAAAAACTCCTCGAGCACGAATTTGGGCGGAAAACTAGTAATTAAAATGAATAATACTCCGATGTCATAAATCATGAAAACCACGTGGAAAGAAACATGATTTATCGTTTTAACTCGACAAACGAGGAAATGTTATTATTTGTGTTCTGTAAGTAGGTGAATAAAGGGAAAAGTGAAGCTGGTTCAAATGTTTAACCAAAAAAATTTTTATATTAGATTTTTTTTTAATGTGCAAATAAATGATTATGATTATGATTATCGTATATGTAGCTATGTATTAGGTTGGTAACTTGGTACTAACTATATGATTAGTTAGTAGTAGCACACAACTTTACAAGTTCGCTTTTGATTTGACGTAAATTATTGTATACCTAATATGTACCTATGTACCTACTCCATCCACTTTTTCTTGTTCCTGTGTTCCTGTGGCAACCATCAAAACCCTGTTAAGTTTCCTATTCTAAATTCTCTTACATTATTTAAATTCACCGCTAAAATTTTGCAATGAAAGAGATTTTGTCTGTACAAAACTGATTTTTGGCAAACAATGATGATAAATTATTCTATTTAAACAAGCAGTTAGAGGGACGTAATTAATAATTAGTGTTAAAAATATTTACGCAATATGCCTTTGCGTGTTTCGATGCATGATTTTTAAATTCGATCATAAATAATTACTTTTACTTCGGATAATGAATGTACTTTTTTCAGATTCAGAGGTAATAAATGTTTCCGGTTCATAATAAAGAATATCGGGATCGTTTCCCCGCGACTATTATAAAAATTGGTCCATTTTTTATCGTCCCCAATCTGTGCGGGGGCGGATACGGCTCGTATGACAGGATACACTTTCCTCCACTATTACTTCTTCCAATTCTAAATTGTGATATGCACCATAGACCCTACAAGGCTTATACGACTGTATGAATTTAGATAGTTGTACTGATATCACGCGAAATCTACTCGAGTTCGTAACAGATGTGCCTTTGATTTGTATTTACGGAGTACAAATTGCTTTTAATAGAAGACGTCATTAAATTATGTCACATGTAAAATGAATGAGATTTTGCCCATATTTTTTAAATCATTACAGTAATGGTAGTTGGATAAAGTCTTAAGTTTATTACTAAAGTAAATATGTACATACTTATCTATTTGCTTACTACACTATAATTACCTAGTTTTACTTTTAGCAACCATGTTTATGTTTAATTACCGTACGTAATATGTTTATTAGGCTTTCAATCTACTAACCATGACAAATCATTACGAATAACCAGCTGGAATCAGAGTAGGTGAGACTCCCTGAAAGAAGATTACTAAAGTGTCATTCTATGGAACTTGCTAACTATGTAAACAATATGGCGGTTTGTTTACATAGTTAGCAAGTTCCATAGAATGACACTTTAAACACAAACTGGTCCCGCGTCAGCACATGAATTCTAGTGCCCTTAGTTAATAGCCATCAGCTTGCCCAAAGTCACATAATTAAACAAAACGTAAACAGCCTCTCGCGCGTGGACTAAAGTCGTTGTAGATGTCTCCAGCGATAGGGGAGTATTTTGTATGGATTATAGAATAACATGCGCAAATGATAGTGATTACACTGCCGTGGGTGCCGCGCGTGCGTCGTAATTATTGTAATCTCGCGCACGCTGCGCCGGCGCGGCCCTCGTACTACTGTTACTCTATTGTTCCCGTTAACACTTATTCACAAAGCTTTCAACGAGGTTGGGGAAAATGGAGCTGAATGAGCCGCCGCTGGGGTTTTCAGAGCTTACGTCGTTGTGGGTATTGCGTCACGTGTTGCTATATATAGAAACTAGTATACAGTTTGACTTTGTTATGTTTTGACCACACTCTGAAAGGATGAATGCATATGTAGATAAATGCATTGTAAGAAATCTTTAAGTACTTATTGAAGTTGATAGATAGGCAGTTGAAGTGGGTCTGAATAAATGTCGAGTAGTTGAAACGATTACAAAATGTTACAATAAAAACCTAAAGCCGCTGGTGCTTTTCTATTTCAACCACAAACATGTGCTTAATTGCAGCTAAATTAATATTCGCTAGCAAAAACTTGTGAAGTTGAATTTGTTCGTTAAATAGATAAAAATATGCTAAATAACAAAATTATTATTAATTTGTTTTTTAGAATGCTAATTGTTTCACTATAATGACAAGCGTCACAATCATAGTTCCCGGCAAGCGCGTGCACAAAGCGACGCAGGCGCATCTGGCGCACCGCCCTCCGCCCAGCTTCGCAACTGCCATGTAAAAACCTCTATCCTTCGATCTACAATGACCCATATCCAACAAACTCCATATGCATATATGACTTTGTTTTCGTGAGCTTTACTCTTGTTTAGATCCTTCAAAAGAAAAACAAATTTGTTCAATATTCAATTCTAACACTGTTTTGTTTGGATTCAAAATGAACGCAGATTTTATATTCGTTTCACTTTTATGTTTTTAAGGTGCGTTACATTATTTTAATTATTCTTTGTTGTTATTGATGGAATGGATTAAGGGTAGGCGTGGCAAAATTGGAGAGCATTTTGTGAGTATAATAATTGTTTCGACATGTTGAGTTACGGCGTCTTAACTTTAATTGTACCTAACCAGCTAACAACTGAAAGTAGGTACACCAATTTTATTCTGAGATGAATCGATATATTTTTGATATTTAGTCGTGGGTAAAGTAGGAAAATAGCATTACTGTTAGGTATATTTAATACTAACGGAGGTATCATCCTTACTACGGTATAGCTGCTATTGCAACCCTTCTTCATTCGTCTCCTTCTTAGTCTTTCTCTTCTACCTGCATTTGAATGCTTGAATCTTGGTGATAAATTCGTCACTGTATCAGCCCCCCATTCGTGACATAGATCACTTTATTTCTTACAAATACGTATATTTTCGTCACTCGTCTATATAACATAGGTACTCGTAGTGGGTAGAGCTTGCAAATGGTTTGAAAGGGTGCGTCCGGTTGCAACATTACACCAACTTCCACTTCATTCACGCACAGGCACAATAAAGTTTCGGATTACCATTCCTTATGCAAAAGGTGCAATATATTTTTGAACTATTATCACAGAAAATGGCATATTTGAATAATAAAATTCAATGCACCGAAAAGCGCAATGAGTGACACTGACACTGCTATACAAGATTGAGATATGAGTTATAGAATTTGACGATTGTATTAAAGCAAAATATTGTGATCTGGATTGAATTCGATTTTATCGAACCGTAGATAATCTCCGGCGATACACTTAGGTACTGGCTACCTAAACGTCCGATATTCATTCAAAACACGTGTGATCTTTCGGGCGTATTGTTGTCATGGATTCCGCTTAGCCCCATTGAGATCTTTGTCAACGGTTAGATATTTGACGACCGTTTCCTATGCAAAATCTCTTGTAATCCCGGAATAAAGATATCCATCAGATATTCATCTGAATGCTTCCGCTGAGAATGGGACGACGGACAATAACGCGTCGAACACGAGATGTTCACTTGACGGGGATATTGAAACGTCATCCTGAGTGTTTACAAGCATAATAGGATTAAGAGTTAAGAGCGATTGTGTTTTGAAATATTGCAGTTTATTGTTGCACTCCTTGCTTACAGAACCGTGAGATTATTTAAGCTGGGATTTGCATGCAATTTCATTGATTTTAGTAAAATTACCTAAGCATTGAAATATATAGTTTGTTAAATGATGGTTGTCTAGATGATATTAAATAGAATTGACAAAAATGATTTATGTCCAACGCTGACGTACTTATTCAAAGTACCAGTAGTGGTGTAAAGACGTAAAATATTATACTTTGTTTATTAGCAAACATTGGTATATTCTGGCCGAGTTAAAATGTAACAGTATACACAATCTGATTTGATTCGGAAGACTTTACCGTTGAGCTGAAATATGGTCCCAAATACATGTAATGCATAGTCTTATACGCAAATAAACATGGTCTATTCGAATAAGTTTGTAACTGGAATTAAGAATAAGACATAGACACTAGGGTAAAAGCAGGCATGCTATGGGTACATCATAAAATGCATTTATGTATCGTTTGCGTGTGTATGTGCAGCGCCCGGCGCACTCGACGAGCGTAGCGCACATGACAGCGAGCGCGCCGCGACGTGCCAAACAACAAAATAAACCAGCCAACCCGTGTAATAATGGTGTTTCCACCCTGTAACAATAACTACATAATAGTCGAGAGCTTTTACGAGCTTTTGTGAGGTTGTCGAAGCTTCCACTTGGCATTTTTTGTGTTGGCCTCCGCGCAGAGCTTTCGCACTATATTTTATGATTGTAAACTTATATTTATTGAATACTTAGACATATGTATACTCCCTTTTATGAATGTATTAAAAAAAGGCCCTTAAAATGATTTTTTTTTGTGGCTAGTTCGTATTTCTGCTTCAACGTATACCCTTGCAAACGAGTATCTTCGGGTAAGGGATCATAATTCATTTATCGAGTAATAGCTTAGTTTTAATTCAATGGTGTAGGTGTAACAACTTGACATCCCACCGAGGCCCGAGACAGTGACAAACAACCCGAGCCATATAAGAGCACACTTCATAAAAGCGCTCAATATGAGACCATGGGTCGTATCCGCACTCGTGATTAATTCGACCAATATATAAGGGAAAGATAAACTGGACCATTAAAGATGTAATAGCGGTTGCCGAGGGAAAAAATAAATTGAATTATTAAGTGCTCACGTTATCAAATACGAAAAGTAAATGAAAACATTGAATACTTGCCCCTCTCCAGGTTTTATGCTAATTAATAGTTAGTACTTACTTAATATCCAAGACAAGGAATTTACACGAAGTCTTTGACTTATTTATGAGATCCTATAAGTAAAATAAAAAATAAGTTAAGTGACAAAATCGTAGCTGTAAAATAAAAATCATCATTATTGATTCGAATAGTATATTATGCGAGTGGAAGACAGAGGGCACTACGTCTCGGTGTGGATGGCGCGCTGTGTAGATAAAATTAGCGGCCATTATACTGCGCAACACTCGAAAGACTTTATTAATTTACCGCCACGAACTACGCCTCCAAATACCCAAGATGGCCTAGCGATAGATTTATTAATTATTAAGCATTATGGTCCCATATCGTTCCCGGACCGTGCATTAATTATACAATGTGCTCAATATCGAAGTTGGAGATTGCAACAGGGCTGTGTGTTGCGGCAGTAAACGAATATAGTTTTATCATTTTTTTTTATATACATGGATCGTTTTCCTGGCCCCCTGTGTTTGCACGTGTTTAACTGTTTACCGGAGTCGTAAACACCATTTTATAACTGATATCTATACTTAAAAGAGTTTTATTGCTTTTCATCAGCTTAACTGAGTGACAACAGCGGAGATAAAGCAGAACTTTAAAACTAAGTTAATTTCCAGTACAAAGAATAACATTAAGGTAAATTTAGGACGTTTAAAGACGAGCACGGCGGCGGGTGTTGGGTGAGGGGCAGGAGGGGGTCGATAGCCGCAATAAATCAAGATATTATCTGCGCGCGATCATTACGTTACAACCTCGCCAATACTAAAGGGTGAGTCGCCGGCCCTGACGGATATATGGACTCGAGCCTTATGCAGTACTTGCGTGTGCGTCCGTGAATTTAAAGTACAAAAATAACAAAGGCGAAGTTTAGCCGTTTCTTGGAATTATCAGAATCTAAATACATTTTTTATAAATGCTGGTGTCCAGATTAATCATAAACTTGCACCCAAACGTATATTTAAAAGATTTAAATCCATATATCCCAATTTCGAGATCTAAAAGAAATAGTCAATGATGCTACAAACTATAATTACACACTGCAGCTTATAATTTCGTAGCCATTCATTAAAATTCAACTAAAGACGAACAAAGTTGAACGTGGAACACAAATCAAACGCAACTCGCCGATGGCCAGTGGCTCCATAAATCACGGGCGCGCTTAGGCCTTCTTAGCTTTTCTAGATAGAGATTTATCCCGTAATAACATGTTGTTTTTCAGTAAATCAACCGCCGAATTATCCGGTAGAGGAGGCATGATTAATCGACGGGCTGCCGGGGTAATGGCGCTGCCCGCGGAGTCGCGAATAGATCGCTCTACATAGTCACCCGCCAGTCTTATGTCAAGTTGAAGGTCGATAGACAAGTGTTCTGGAAAACACGACTTAGTACCAATATATTTCATTACATTGGAATTGTGTTAGTAACTATGTATTTCATGAAATAAAATTTATTGCAAAGACCTTCTCTGTTTACAATAAACCACGTCCAAACAACAATCAGAATACTTTCATTTTAATCGAATTAAAAAACATTCTGTTACCATCAAATAATTTGAGTCACAAATGCAATGGTGAATTTATCGTAATTCTACAAAAACATGTTTATGCAGTATGAACAAACTACAAATATTGTATAATTCATGTGGATTTAATTTCGTTCCGCCCATTGACATTTCCAAAAGCGATTAAATTGTGTAAGTAAATACAACTGTAGGCATATGAAAATACAATTAAACAGGTTCTAACAGACTTATATGTATCCGAGGCGGTTGTAAGAAATTATCGAAATAAGTTAGCCATGGGAAAGCTTCGGCGGCCATCTCCGCGCGCAGTCGATATCGCCAGAAGAATGCAATTATATCAAAACGAGCCTTTGCCCATTCAGCGCTCACTCGACATGATCTCATCGCGCTGTAACTGCTCAAAGATTAACTTTAATTAAACGCTATCTTTAATTAAAATTACACGCGCCTGACCATATTTCATATAAGTAAATAAAATACTTTTGTTGTGCATCTAGGAAGTCTTTATTAAGATTGCGATTGCAAAGAGGCGGGGTAGGCCACTTGTTCGAGAATTTGAATAATTGGTGTATTACAAGTTCAAGTTATTAAGTTAGAGCCAAATAATACAGGCATTCCATGATATAATTACAATGTATTTGTGAAGCGAGTAGCCGTATGCCAACTATTAGTGCCAAAAAACGCGTCTAACGTCGTGTTTTAGTTTAGCCGAACAGCCGAAATTAATGTTTCAAAACTTTTTATTTCTCTTACCAAAATTACCATTAACCTACCTAGTGCTTCGCAAGTGTTACATATTTAGGTATATGGTATATGAACCTACCAACCTTACATCCTGTACCTATCTATGTACATCAAAAGAAAACCAAGTTCATGTTCCTTAACATAAAGATAACTTAGGACTTGTACACTACACTAGGTAGGAACTACTACAAAAAATATTCCTCAATTAGATGAGAACTCCGCAGAGATTGCAAGTGGCGGGAATGGTGCGGAGAATGCAGACCGCGAGCCATATCCAAAAAGCGTCCGAGTGCCGAAGTTTGCATACACCGCGTATCGGCCATATTTCAACCGTAATGATAGCGAGCGAGCGTGATAATAATTGTTATTACTATGATCCACATCTGCTATTATTTTATAATTGAGGGCTTTTGCGTGAAACCCTGCAATTATAAGAAGAGCCTGAAGCAACGTGCAACGAGGTGCGCGCGTTTTTGCCTCCTTCCCTAAATTATGATATATTTACTAAAATTCGTTCCTGCCGCATTCGTTGGATAAATCTTGACCGCTAATACGATAAGGGAAATTTATTCTCATTTAAGGTTATCCTTTTGAAATTTAAATTATGAGGTGGCAATCGTTTGCTTTGGAAAGGTTTTGATGATGGATCCACTATTCACTCAAAAATTAGATTAATTTTATGGTAATTTCTACTTAATCAAAATATACATTTCGTGATATCTGTGTATAGGTACATACCTACATACCTATATATAAACTTATTGCTGATATTTAATGGATAAGCCGTTCGCTCAGCCTTCAAAAGTTTAATCGGCCAAAATCTACACCGTCCCTTCCTCTTCTCTCCCTTTGAAGGTCTGAGAATGGAGAGTTCATTATTTATTAGGAATATTAGTCAATTTTTATTTAGTCGAAAAAAGCGGGCAGCGACGGCGGGACGGGACCGCTGCAATTAAGTGCGGCAACCCTGTAATTATGGACAGTAAATTTCTGGACGCAGCCTGGACGCGTCGGCGGGTACCTCTATCTGCCGCGAGAGGATTAGCTCACCCGTTGGACGCTTTAACTTTTAGATTACGCTGAAGAAATTAGCATTCCTGATTATTGTTGTCTCAGTTTTTGGATGCGGTGCAAAATTTTGCTGCAGTAACCTAATATGGAACCTGATTTCTTTCAGTAAGCACTCTCTATCATAGGTACATACTTATTCATCGTTTTCGTTAAATAATGCATCCAACTTTATTTGCTAATGTACGTCATGGCATTTTTTTATATTTTCTTTCAATAAACAACGGGGGCGTGATTATTTTGATTCATACAATAAATGACTGGCGTAACAAAACAAGTAAAATACCTATAAGAAAAACAAAAACTTTGACAGGACAAATGATTCCCTACACAACTACTAAAGTTTTTATAGGAATAATTAGGAGAATTTTAATTTTCACATTAGCATTAATTTTACAGCTATCATTCGTAGACAGATAATGAAACAAAGGCTCCCCTATCATGGAATACGTAACCGTTAAAATGTCGAAAACTTCTTGTAGTAGACTTGCCCGGGAAAAAACTAAGGTTAATTACATGAGGGCTCTATCGCGACCGCATCGCTGCCTCCTAATTATCTCTCTTATTTAAATAATTTTGGGGACTAGTTGTTTGATATTCATATACGTTAAGTTTTCTTGCTTTAACCGCGTTTTTATTATTAAGAACTATATTTCGGTGATCAGTTTGACATATTGCTTAGAGCTATAACTATTCAACCTGCTTTTTCGATTAAGAGGCCTTTGGGTCCGAATTCCAAGTATTTTGCTGTAGGTAAGTAATGAAATCTGTACTGTCTCAAATGAAGATATCTCATTGTCAAGAGAGATAACCTCTACAATGATTTACTGGTTATTCTTTCGTTAGATCAAGTGCAGAAAATATTTATGCATTAAACTACGAGCACTATAAGGGGGCGTTATCAAAATGTAATAAGTAGCTCGTCAGAAAAGTTTCACGTCGATATTCATAACAGGAAATGGGTAGATAGTTCATATCTACGCTGAAGCGTGTCGATCTTTGACCCTCATTCATTCACAATTAGGCTCATGTCGTGACACCCAGTGTGTCGCTGTCGAGATTTGGTCACAATGGCCTTCCCGCCATGATTCGGCGGAATGTCGAACCATTCATACGTACACACGTGCCTCTAACTAGGCGCTTACACATGCATGTGGCACAAGTGGTCTTGTTCGTCAATTACAGACAAGGTGATCAAGGCAGAAACTCACTTTCTCTATGTTCTGTAGGTATTACGAGTAGGTAGGTACAGTTGAGAGAAACGACTTATGTCCTTTTTCTAACGATTTTGGATGTGATTCACATAAGCAAGCGCCCTTATTAAGTAATTCTGATAAGGGCTAACAATTTTTTGGTGAACAGCAATATTTGTTGCTATCTTTTCTGATATTTATCATATTAAACTTATGTGCTTCTAGTGAAGATCAAGTCAGTTCTAAAACTGAGTCAGGTATGCGAGTTTTAGTTTTGTTTGTTTCCGATTTTCTATCATTTTAAATATCAAAACAACGCGAGGTATACCTAAATCGAATGAACATTGAACACCTATATGTTCTGAAATATGTATCACATACGCTTAACATAAATCAGAGATTTCATAACCAACAATCGCCCGTATAAAAGAAAATAATTTTATTTCATCGATAAAATAAATCGTGTCGGAGCAATGGACTTTCCAAAAAGAAGAGAGGGCCGGGCCGGGCCGGCTGCGCCAATGGCGACCTGCGACCTGCTATTTGCATACAATGCGCGTGGGCGCAGGACGCATTCCCGCGCGTGCGCTAGAGCAGCCTACAAATGCTACATGCCTGTGTTGAACGTCACGCATGCATTTCATTTACGAAGGTCCGTTAGTAAAAATGACAGATTAGTAATGATGGGCTTGGGTTCTGTTTTGGCTTGATATTTTTGCAACTCAAGCTATCTATGGCATGGCGAGACAATTTAATGAAAATTTTACTATTGATCTTCTTCCTCGCGTTGTCCCGGCATTTTGCCACGGCTCATGGGAGCCTGGGATCCGCTTGGCAACTAATCCCAGTAATTGGCGTGGGCACTAGTTTTTACAAAAGCGACTGCCATCTGACCTTCCAACCCAGAGGGTAAACTAGGCCCGAATTGGGATTAGTCCGGTTTCCTCACGATGTTTTCCTTCACCGAAAAGCGACTGGTAAATATCAAATGATATTTCGTACATAAGTTCCGAAAAACTCATTGGTACGAGCCGGGGTTCGAACCCGCGACCTCCGGATTTCAAGTCGCATGCTCTTACCGCTAGGCCATCAGCGCTTCCTAGGCCACCAGCGCGAAATTTTTACTATTGATATCAGATTAAAATTGTACCGTATGCGTTTCACTTACGCGAAACGGATGCAAGCGCACAGCGACACAATGTGGACACAATCACACACATTTGGTTTATCAGACTGGAATAAGATTCGACCAACATTATTGGGTCGTATGTATGTATGTAAATCACTTTATGGCACATAAACAAGATTACATAAAACGGACAAAACAAAACAAAAACAAAAATGTTATGTACAAAGGCGAACTTATCCCTAAAAGGGATCTCTTCCAGCTAACCTTTTAGAACATATATGAGGTAGTCATACCTAATGTATATTTGACCAACCAAAATATATAACAGTAGTTTATCATTTAGGTAAACTCTTGTCGTGTCGACTACCCTAATAATACAAATACAGTAGGTACAATCTCACTAATCCGGCACTAATGCTGACACAAGAGAGCCGGATTACTGGATTTCGGATTATTGGAATTTAGAGCGAATCTGCATGTAATTGATGTGATTTTTAATATGTTGTAGTTTAGATTCGATGCTTAATTTATTTCGGCATTGGCATATCGAGATTTAGCTATGGTGCGTATTTTATTTAAAATAACGTTTTATCTGGATATTCCGAATGTGACCTATCAAAGTTGCGTTTAACGTCCATGTAATTCACCCCGAATGTCAGTATCGGCCCGTTTCAGCCAGGGCCGGACTGCATTGCAGTTGCCCGCGAGATTTATTACGCAAGAGCTCTCCCTCGACGCTCGCATCGAATCACGCGCATTGATTAATGTGCCGCCTGATCTATTTACTGACCATGTGACTGCGCCACATTGCCTGTCATTGGAGATGAATAGTAATTCAGTTGAGGTTTTGTTTTACGACGTACACATTCATTTCATTTCGTGGCTTATTAAAACTAAGAATAGGATAGTTGAATTTCACATTATAATATTGTTATGAAAGATGCAAAATGTAAATGATAATAACCAGTAAGGCCTTAGGAGTTCGCGACGATACGTATACGTAATGTACGAAAATGTACCAAACTTGACCACATACCTATAGCAAAATTTTATTTTTTACACGGGGGGCACCCTCCCTTAAGTCAAAATTTTGCATGAAAAATTTGATTGGCTCCCCTTCTTAAATTAATCTGTAAGTCAAAAGGAGCAACTCTGCAAAAGGAAATTCCATCATCATCATTTGCCGTATAATTAAGTGTACACCAGGGACTATCACTAAATCAATATTCGAATCCAATATTTTTTGTGGTAATTGATATGCTATATTAATTTTACGATTTTGCTCACGTACGAGTATTTATAGTCACTACAGGTGGCATGTTTTGTAGAGCGAAAGTCTCCATTTTCAAGAACTGAAAATTTATAGCTTGTAAAAAAAGTTAGTATGACAGTTATAAACTGAAATATCATATTTTAAAGAAAAACGAAGCGAAGTGACGAAGCCCTCCAGTGGTGAAGACTGAATCGCTCGCAATAATCCAAATCGCAGTCATGCAAATAAATAATCAAAATAGGACCAAAAAAATTGCATAATCCATTTGGCCCATAAACATCAAGTTAAATCAGCGCTGTAGATTAAAGTACTGATTAAGGCAAATTTCCCATGGTCCTCTCGTGCCCTCACGGGGTAGCTAAACTCCGCCGGGTAAACATACCCCACACAGTCGGGGACTCGGGGTACTTGGGGTCCGGGACACGGTTCGCGAATTGACCGCATTACGAGCGCGACAAAGCGGGGAGCTCCCCTAGGACCATTTATCAAATGATCATTTGATTTTCTTGTGTTTGATCACTGAGCACATTAGAAGTTGCGACGGAGCGCGGGTGCAAATTTGGTAGGTAGCTTCACTTTTGTTTATTTAATATGTTTTAATGTGAATTAAGTTTGTTAATTCCAGAGACAGATGTTTAAATTCAGACTGGAATTGAACGTTATGTGAATACATATTTTCTTATGCTATGTGTAGGTATATAATAAAATATTTTTCTTTAAGTCCTACTGAATTTGATGTATGGTTTACGTGTAAAATATGCAAATAATCATAATTTACAGTTATAGGTATACATTTGGAATCACTTTAGGATAGTAGAGTACCTAAATGGTCTGATATAATTTAAGACTTACGATAACAGAATATACGTATATTCGTGTTAAACACATTGACGTTGCTTTACAAGCAGTCAATTCAACTTCAGCCAGAATTGAACCTCAACCGATCGGCTTCCCAACCACCGCACCCAGGAACCCAATTCGCTCGTCGACTTCCGCGCACCCTCGCCCTCAGTTAGGATACGTCTTATAAAATACGATCTGTTTTGATTGTGGCCTGGGGCACAAATCAATTAGGCCCCTTGGCCCCCCGCCGCGCCGAACCAGTGGCTCGTTTTATGACACATCTCACAACCGACGATTCATTAACATTCAGTTTATCACGACCAATTGACGCTAACCGATTTATGCACGTAATCATATTGATTGGTTCTTTTAGCATCATTATTTAATTACATACCTAACATAATAAAGATTAATAAGTTATTTAACATGAAGCTCGTTTTTCACAACTCTGTTTTAAGAAAATTAAGGTGAAGAGAGAATTCTCATTTTCGCTAATAGGTACCTTAGTATCTATTTACCTACTATTTTTTGTCTCTGGTAGCATTTTAACATGATTTTTAAAGATAAGCAGTTTGTTTCAAAACCATGTCACCAGCAATTACCTACTTAAAGCCATAACGTGAAACAGTAGGTACTAGGTACATACCTCTATTGTCAATACAGTTAACTAACACAATGTCACAATGCAATATCAAAGGACAGTTAAGTTTGTTGCTGATAAAGTCTACGATAAGAAAACATGTGTAAGGTAAATGCCAAATAGATGACGTCACTTTTTCTTGACAACAACTTAAGTTTATAGATTATTTTTCGGATTAGACTCTCGCGCGTGCCACGAGACGAGCCGCGAGCCGCGCCACGAGACGCGAGTGTAAGCGGTGGGCTGGCGGCTCGTCTCGTGGCTCGCAAGCTCGTCGAGCTAATATAATTTAAACACTAACGGCACGGCATAAGGTTTATAACCGAATGACAAGCCGAACGCGAGTGTAAGCGGTGGACTCGCGTCTCGTGGCGCGGCTCGCGGCTCGTCTCGTGGCTCGCGCGAGAGTCTAAATCGCCTATAACAGTTTTAGGAAAAAGGCCTGTATTGTCTAAAATATGTATAATATAATTTTATGAGTCTGAGCATGTGGGTTTGTAAAGTATTTATCTAAGCACTAATTCCGATTACAAAATAATTTTAAACGTTTACGCATCTTTTACACTAGACACTTTTTGAAAAACTGGATGTTGTTACAACTTACCCCGTATTTTTGTTCAATACCTGGTCGAAACAGAGCTCGTATGCACATACACTCGTGTATGTGTATGTGCATACGACTTGAGGAATAACGTAAATACAGGTTTACGTTATTCCTCGAGTTATAAGAAAGTCATTCAGCAAAAAAAATGTTTTTAATTCCCCGTCAAAATTGAGCGTTACTACTTACCTCTGTTACATTAAGCCCCCGGCTCCCCTACAACAGTTCGCGTTCTAAAGTTTCTGCTTTAGTCTAATTGTTCTACATACAGGGCTTTAAAAATATATGTTTGTGTTAAGCTATTAGAAAATATTTTTGATATACATACTTATACTTTTAACTTTTACTTTTGATGCTGATCAGGTAATCGAAGTTCCGAAAAACAATTGAATACCGACCTATTTCCTTGGTGTGAAAAGAAATTACCTACCGACCTGTCTAATACAATTAATCGTTTCAACTTCAACAATATATCGTTACATCCGTAAGCTATAACTGTTGAAAATCAAATTACGCGCCGCATTGAGATTTATTCGATAAACCATTTCATAATTTGATAGCATCATTAACCGTATCGATTTACTATTAATCTTCAATTTAGTGTAGGATCTAATATAGAAAATAATGACGTAATAGAGGCCGCCGGCATTGGGGCCCATTCCCACGCCGCACACTGGCTGGACCTCAAGGCCTCGCTGATGTTTTTCTTAATTAATTTTCCAAAACCATTTAAACAAATAGCTTTAATACTATACGCCATTTAATTATTTATACCCCGTTACGCTGATGCTTAAGCGCATAAAAGTAATTTTGGTTTGCATTTACGACATCGAAATACTGATTAAAGATTAAATTAATTATTAAGTAGGTAATACAAACACATAAATATTATGGTGTAAATTCAAATTAAATTTGCCGAATAACACGTTAACATAATAAAACTTGACTTACGTATACCAGAGTTAATGTGATAATTACATATGTGATATTTATGCGTGATGATTCGCTGCAAGTACTTAATACCCACTTTACTGTAGCCATAGTATCCCCAGTGTGCGCTGGCCCGACAACATTATTAAAGCTGGAAAATAAATCAGGTTTCGGTAATCAGACGCCGACCCAATCCTAACCCGCTTCTTCGCAATATTTCTAAAAGCTATTACAAATACATTTATATTACCACACAAAAAAGCTCTCGAACAATTTTCGCCACATAATGAGGCTATTATGTGGAATTTTGTTTTACCAACATAATAACACCGCCTTTTATTCGGGCAATCCTGTCCGAAGGACCTCGTGTTTTAAAGGACAGTCCTTCGTGGCTTGATGAGGTTTTCGTGCTAAAATTTTAAGACTAAATTGGTCCCATTATGTTTTTAACGTGGAGGATTAAGACTGCGGTCAAATCGGCCGTTAACCTTTGCATGAAACCAATCTATTATCTGCTGAATTACTAGCTACTAGCAAAACCGAGCAAAGCAAACTTGTTTTTGCTTCCTAATTATATTAATTGTCGTTCAATTATATTGCTTTCAGTGTCGTTTGAGGCACTAAGCACTTTTAATTGAATAAAATTATTCATGGGTTCTATTTTAATGTAGCTCGGTCATGTTGGTTGGTAACGGCTAGCTCGTGAGCTGTCTATTATGCTGTCACCGCGCGCGCACCCGGTCTGCAGCTCTGAACATCAAAAGCAAAAGCATGCGCCGTAAAACGAACCTTCGTAAGAACTTCCTATTTCACTGGGATCGCATTCAGAATCTAAAATTCAATACCAAAATGAATATTGAAATTTGGTATTGAATTTTAACTCAAATATTAATTGGTCATTCTCTTCCAAGTATCTTCCTTCGTTCTAGTGCAAGAGAGCGCACGAACAAATACCTACGTTGTACCTTTATATAACTTTGATACGTGAATTATGTATTTGAAATTAGGACTTATGAATCATACATAGCGTCTGAAGTCGTATGAATCATTATTCAGCCAAAAACCATTCCTCCATTCCATTATTAAACCTCTTTTGAGGCGTTTAAAGCATCAGGTATGATGAAGATCTATATTTCGTGCACGTGGCGCAAAATTTTCATTCAAGTTTCATTCGCATTAAAGTTTATTACTTATTCAATTACAAGCACTTATTGTGACTTTAGAATAATTAAGTACGAAATTTTTCTGCAAGTTACCGCTTAAATTTAAAGTTTATTTCTCGTTGACATCGACTATGTTTAAGCTGACAGAACGTTTAATTTTTCTACTGGTTCATTAAACCAGTATTTTTCCATCTTTTAGGATTTAGGGAGCAATCTGCAAATTACTAGTAAACCTAACTTTTTAAAGTTCAGTTTCATTATCGGAAAAGTTTTCTAAATAGTTCGGAGTTTTATATTCGAACACCTGGAAAATGTAACATAATTTATAAGCACGTATATATTTATCTTATCTCGTGCCTAGATATAAATTGTGTACAGCCGTATTAGATAATTAACATCATTAGGTGTATCTGTATAACTCTGCTGACCAGCAGACCTCCTAGTAAAGGAGGATAATTGACGATCGGTGCAATTTATGTCGATTCACGCACTTGTGGAATTCGCCATGCTTATTCCTTTTCCCACGGTGTTAATGGTAGGACGTGCCCTTATGAATTATTTTTAAATTACATTCTACTATAACATAAAAAAAAATATATCTAAAAATTCATGATGAAATCGAAAAGGTAAGAGTAGAACACCTTATTCATCCTGTCTTGTGCCCATGCCCATAGAGGTAGATAGAGATAGATATCCTTTACATAGGTAATTTATGACTTCGTAAGTAACTATTATGTGAAATTGTAGAAATTGATTACATAAGAATATTTTTTAGGTGTATTTAATTTTCATTATTTGTAATACATATAATAAAAAGCTAAATTACTTATACTTTTGTTCGTCATAAAACTCATAAACTATACCATAAAATCTTGATCAATCATAATCTCTGACACAATGAAAAACAATTGATACGAATTAATCTCTAACGTAAACTGCGCTAAATAAGCATTTCTACATCATTCATCAAGGGATGTTGTGTTACTTTCAGTGTTGGCTTGCGAAAGAGAACCTATGGGCCCTATTCGGATTTTGAAATAGACATCTGTTAGATATCTTTTAGACATCGCCAAGATACGATAACGATATGTTTAAGATCTAACCTGACAAATTTGACATTTGCGCGATTCTGGAGATACTCTTGAACGATTTCCACAAAATATGGCTTAGAGATCCAATTCACGTCTAATAGTTATCTAACTCTATCTAACGTAAAAGTGACATTGGTTGCCCGAATTGCACTGCAAAAGAGAATTAGTTGAAATCTAAACTATAACGTATCTAGAATGGATCTAATACGTGTCGTTTCTTATGAATATCTTGAAGTTCGAATACGGCAGTTTGACACGACGCGGCACGGTGCGGCGCGGCGCGGTCCTGTGTGGCGCGGCGCGGTCCGGCGCTACGAGGATCGGGAAGGACGTGCGCGAACGCACCGCTCCCGCCCGACATTATCCTTGTAATTGGTGATTTTGTGCAATTTATGGCGATTCTCGCAATTTACGAGCAGCGGACAAGTGGGCGACTCTCCTTCCCCGACTAAAGCAAAATTGAACCGAAGTTTCAATTAAAATTTTATGTTCAGTAAATTACCTGAGAATTACTTTTATTCCCTAATAATAAGCAAGTACCGCTTGCAACCATACATATCATTTATATAACCTATGGAGACCGACGTTTAATTTTAATGGCAGTCATTGTGGTACCTACGCGTATAGCCTCAAATTTTCTCCGACCGTTTCATGGGCTAAGCACTTGTTTAGTATCAGACCTCATCTAGGTAAAGACCGATATGAACAATCTACGTGATAGGCGCCGTACGTATCCATCGCTTTAAACAGATGTATGTTAACGCATTATTTGTTACACATACGCCTTTTGAAATGAAGTCGACGCGTAGTTAGTATTCATGACAACCGATCCGCCAGAGCCTATGCGCAATGGAATTTTGTGACACAGCTTGTAATATTTTAATGAAATAATTGTTTGTAAATGATTACATGTTAAGTTAATGTGGCCCTTCGGCAATAAATTGCACGTAATTTAAAGAGATGCTCGGTGCGCGAGCGCGGGCACGCGGCGCAGGCGCACGGTCAAGTTAAATATTGCATACATAATATTTCCATGTTTCGTATCACTCGATGCAGCTGCATCTATGCAAATAATTGTCAGTACACTTTTTATAGCACTAATGTGATCAAATCATTAATCCTTGTCATTTGTCAGTCACTCACTATCATACAATAAGTAGTTATCCTGAAAGGTCAGCAGGCTTGTTTAAGTTATTATTTATGGGGTGGCAATTCACGTAGTTTTGCTATTTATCTAATCTTTGAGTACCTAAAGCGTATTTCCTTTAAGTATTTTTCTACGATAAATAGTTATAAGTTATAATAAATAATACGCATGTATATGTATTAGGTAGGTAATAAGTAGGTAATGCCTTATTTCATCCACAAAAAATACATGATGATGAATGTAATTCGCTATACATACCATTATGGTTATACCCATCTATCGTAGTAAGCGGAGAGAATGTTCTGAATTACAATTTCGGAAGTAAATTATTAACAGACGTGGTCACGCAATGTAAACTGGTATACGCTTGAATATTATATCGTCAAGCGAAGGTTAACGCGTGGTCAACTTATCATTCAGGGAAAAAAGTTTCCCTGTATTCTGTTAATTGATAGATATTTTAATGTGATGGATATAAATTATGCAAAAGTAGTAACTCGTCAATGCACCGTTTTATAACTAACATTTTATTTTAAATTACAACATAAGTATGTCATTCATACGAGTATCATATGTGTCATAGATGAAAATTTTGAAAATACACAAGATAATAGATAAATGTAAAGACATATTGTATTAAGTAAGCCTCTATAGGTGCGCTATTAGTTAGGTGTGACAAGTCGCCTTCGATATCGGTCGAAGCCAAGGACCGGAAAACCCCTCTTTACGCTTAATCCTATCCATTCGGTAACCCAATCAATTCGGTTACCGTATCATTCGGTAACCCTATCATACTGTTACCTGATTGTAACGGTAAGCTTATTGAAACGGTAACCTTAACCTTTAACCGAGTTAATCTCAAAACCCCATCGCGTTAGGGTTTTTGTTAGGGGTTTTTAACCGGTTTTTATTCAGTTATGGTAACCTTTATTATCGGTTGCTTATTGGTTTGATACATTCGTATTTAGTGATGTGCCGTCAGTCAAATACCTACTAAAAGAAAAAGTTAATTTATTAATAGAACTAATAGTTTATTTTGTTATTTTTGTATTTTTTTTTTTAATTTTGCTTATTTTAATGTTTTTGTTTATTTTAATGTTTTTGTTTATTTTACTTACTTTGTCTATTTTTTTATTTTGTTTATTTTACTTATTTCATTTATTTTATTTGTCATTAATTTTGTTAATTTTATTTATATAATTTATTTTGATTATTTTATTTATTTTGTTTATTTTTTTTATTTTTTATTTTATGTATTAGATTTACTTTATTTACTTTATTTACTTTATTTACTTTATTTACTTTATTTACTTTATTTACTTTATTTACTTTATTTACTTTATTTACTTTATTTACTTTATTTACTTTATTTACTTTATTTACTTTATTTACTTTATTTACTTTATTTACTTTATTTACTTTATTTACTTTATTTACTTTATTTACTTTATTTACTTTATTTACTTTATTTACTTTATTTACCTTATTTACCTTATTTACCTTATTTACCTTATTTACCTTATTTACCTTATTTACCTTATTTACTTTATTTACTTTATTTACTTTATTTACTTTATTTACTTTATTTACTTTATTTACTTTATTTACTTTATTTACTTTATTTACTTTATTTACTTTATTTACTTTATTTATTTTATTTATTTTATTTATTTTATGTATTTTATTTATTTTATTTATTTTATTTATTTTATTTATTTTATTTATTTTATTTATTTTATTTATTTTATTTATTTTATTTATTTTATTTATTTTGTTTATTTTATTTATTTTATTTATTTTGTTTATTTTATTTATCTTATTTATTTTATTAGGATAAAGTTCATTTATTTAACTTAAAAGGTAATAATAAAAAAACATTACAACTAACTATGAAATTATGAATTAAAAATTTAAAACCTAAACTAAAATTAAAATAAACCTACTTAAAAATTAAACTAATACTTATAATATTATATAAAAACTAAAATGCAATACTAATAAAATAGATGTAAATAATATAATTTATTTGTTTTTTTTTTTATTTATTTCATTTATTTTATTTGTTTTATCTATTTTATTTGTTTTATTTATTTTAGAAACTTACAAAATTAAAAGTAGTAGTATGTAACTACAAAAGTTAAATTAATTCAGAATAACATTCTAATTGAATAAAACGTTATTTAGTATAATCCTACATCTGGAATAAATATTCCGTTTTGTCTTTTTCATTTAAAATAAAAGTGTCATGATTTATTCACTTTCTATTTATTCTAAAATAACGAGTGCAAGAATTATTCTTATTCAAATCGATTGGAATAAGAATGAAATTTCTGTTTTTATTCTTATTCTTATTCAAGTTATTTTTTGCCCAACTCTGCTCTAGATTACTCTCGTGTTGTTGAAGGTGACTATTGAACAAAATCTGCAAAATATCTTTCATGTATGAAGTCAATTATTTGCACTTCCTAGTACCTAATAACATGAAGATAATAAATATACCTACACAGGCGAAGCAACATGCGTATTTAAATCGAAACGCTGCGCTCCGCTGGCACGCGCTACATACAACGCAAGTGCACCGAATGTTTAAAGGTCGTGGTATTTTCTATTGTATTAGGATATTTAGGATTAAGCAGAATGCGGTGAGAGTCATAGTGACAACAATAAAGCCTTATTATTGTACTACACTACAGTATTGTTATCAGTACTCTGCCGTGTCATGACTAATTGATGTAATTGTAGATACATGAGTTAGTGGTAACAAGGTTAAATGGCATTTATTTGGTCATATTATACGTCATATTATATGTAGTACAATGTATATAGATAGTAAAATGAATTTTACCCCTCTTTTCAATGGTTGGATTGATTTGAATTTTTTAAAGCCTTCGAAACGGTGATGATAATTTTATAATGAAGCTACATAGAAAGTAAACTGCGAAATTATAATTATGATGGTTCAATGTATATTTCTTTGCGTATTAAGTATGTATTTTGTTTATTATTCCTACCAGCCTTGAGGTCTTACGTATGCTATCTCTATCACACCTACGGAAAGTGAATGAGATAGTAAACTTCAACTTCAACTTCAACTTCAACATTTATTCAGCAAATAGGCCACAAGGGCACTTTTACACGTCAACATTGAATTTACATAAAAGCAAAATAATAATAATTATACATCAACAATTATTAAATACAACTACAACTACCAAATCAAACTAACGTAATACAATTACTTAGAGATTACTGCAGATAAATTACTGCAGGTAAGAAAAGAGTCCTACGCTTATCACTATAATTAAATAGATTTGCAGAAAGTTGCAGGCGTGTTTGCACTTGAGACCGTCATTTATTACTCATTGGCAATAACAATAGGATTAAGTCGTGGCGTGGTGAATTCTTTGTCAGCATTTGCTAAACACGTGCGGCAAGCGTTGTGTCAAACGATATACCTGTTAATTTCCGTCTAAATAATAAATGCAAATTTTAAATATCAGAAGAGCTTTTAAAAACACCATAAGTCTTGGTAGTAACTCGGATACTGAAACCACATACTATAGTTCGTTTTTTTTTAGCATTAGAAATAAGGTAAACAATCTTGATGTCTCTTTTAATTGAAAAGCACATTTTAAAAATAAGTTACGGTAAATATGTAAAAATTATGAATCTAATACGATATTTTATAGTCTTCTGCTTTCATAAGTAATAGTTATGGTTTTTAAAAAGTGTTTTTCAATTAAAAGACATGTCAAAATCGCTTACCTTCTTTCAAGTTCTTTCTAATGCTAAAAAAAAACGAATTATAAACATAATTCGAAAACAGAAAAAAATCATGAGTATTTTCCCCATTTGTTCCTGCCCAACGTGATCGCCGCGATACATGAGGCGGGGACATATGGGAATGATTTAAATGAAGCGCCTATTCCCATCTGTGCCCGGCGGGGAGAAATAGGAATACACCATATCAAGCCATTCCTTATCCTACCTTTAAAAACATCTTTTTCAGGGTTCCGTACCCAAAGGGTATAAACGGGACCCTATTACTAAGACTCCTCTATCCGTCTGTCTGTCACCAGGCTGTATCTCATGAACCGTGATAGCTAGGCAGTTGAAATTTTCACAAATAATTAATTTCTGTTGCTGCTATTACAACAAATACTAAAAACAGCATATAATAAATATCTAAGTGGGGCTCCCATACAACAAACGTGATTTATTTGCTGGTTTTTGCTTAATGGTGCGGAACCCTTCCTGCGCGAGTCAGACTCGCACTTGGCCGGTTTTTTATTTTTTACATTAATTTAGGCACAGCCATTGAAGAGTTTCGCTATCCACCATCCGTTCAGAGCAGCTGAATTGTACCTGATGATTTAGTTATCACATTAAAATAAATACGGGTATCGTCCAATACCAAGACTATGCGGCAGTAAATTAAATTTGTAAGATTTTATTGCATAAAATCAGGTATAAATTAGTCAAGAAACATAATAGTTTCTTGTCTAATTTACTTCTATCTATACGTAACGCCTATACGGCACCCATACATACATGTTTAATCCAGGAATATTATTTAGAATATAAAATCATGATTATATTTATTTGATTAAGAATGAGATTATTCTTATTCAATTTTTTCACATACGAATTATTTCCGATCAAAATTATTTGAATAATTTTGACGGGAATAAAATCAACATGATTTTATTCTTAGGAATTCTTATTTAAATAATGATTTTATTCTTGAATGCCCAACACTGCTTACTAAGTATGTATGTAATTATGTATCTATTTAATTTAATCAAAACTATTTCACCTACCAATGTTATAGATACCCAATGAATATGTATAATGAATTCTGCCCTAGTAGCACGGTCGCATTTTTATCGTTTATCACCATGCCTGTCACGTTCTAACAAGTATGTAAGTGCGAAAGTGACGGGCATAGTGATAGTCGATAAAAATGGAACCGTGCTGAGCCCCCTGGTATTAATGAAAGATTTGTAGTATGAAAATAAGTTTATAACTGCTATAGATATATATTTTCTGATCGCTGCATTAAGCGGTACAAGGTAAATTACGACTTAGCTCATACAACTCACCGCATCTGAAAACATTTTAAACTAAAGTCTATTTTTTATTCGGTAGACTAAAATGACATTTCGTAGTATGAACATCATGTGTCATTTCATTTCATACTATGAAATGTCATTTTAGTCTACCGAATAAAAAAATAGACTTTAATTGCTTATTATAAAATAAGCTCATAATAACTAGTACATATGTCATTTGTTAACAATGGTAAAATATCTACCACAATCCGCTAGCGCATGTATCTTTATCACAAAGTGTTTTTTTTTAAATCACTTAAGATAAATTATACCTAACTAGGTACCAGTAAAATTACTAGTTAGGTGAAAATTTTTCTTTAAATCAGTCTTTAATCTGTAGGTACATATCAAGTGTGAACCCGAAAATAAAAATAATAATCTAAGTAGCATAAACTATATCTAAATAATAGCAGATATTACTAGGATAGGATGTTGTTTACTTGCAACCCCTTTTCTAAAAATTTCTAAACTAGAATTGACAAAAACAATAGGAACACACAGGTATAAAGATAAACAAAGGAATGGCCGCGCTGCGCCGCGGCTGTCGCTCTAAAAATAATACTGTAATCGCTCACTTGTTTTCAATTTTAGCTTAAGGACTCAAAGTGCAATATTGTTTGAATTGACAATAAGCGAAGTTACCGGCAAAAAAACTTGTTTGTGCTGGAGGCTTCATAGACCGCCCATGCCAACCACGGTTATTCAATAATAAGTTGAATTTAAGTCTGCGTAAAGTTTACAATCGTTTGAACTGGTTCAAAACCTTATTATGAGGTAACAGCATAGACGGGGTTTTTATTTCGGTTACCGGTAACAGGGGTTAACTCGATCTGATACGGTTACCGAATCAAAGTGTTACCTTATCAGACGGTTACCGTTATGGTAGGGGTTTTTATAACCACTTCTAAAATAACCTTATGAAAAACCCCGGTTAAGGTAACCGGTTCCGGTCCCTGTCGAAGCAAGTCCAAAATAACCAGAGATAGGTATCCGCCGCTCTTATGACAGCGCAGTCGATATTTATGTCGCGCGGCCCCGCCCACCGCCGTGGCTCCATTCAGCCTGTTTGTATTTATTTCGTGCCTATTTATTTGTATTTGCCTTCGCTTTTGAATAATACATGAGCTGAGCGTTTCCGTCGTGTGTAGGCAGCATGACGCCGCGCCGGCCGCTCTCGCGACCCTATGCTTCTTTGGCACTTTTTCGGATACCGCAACTCTCAAAGACGACTTTTAGAAACGGTCAATGACTTTAACATTAAATCTTTAAGGTCTATTAACTGCCTACAATCTCACGGAGTTAATTATAAAATTAATAATCGATAACAGCGCTCGATTCTTGGATGTTACTTTATTATTTGGAAGGTAAATCACATAGCTCGCTATCGCGCGCTGTATCGATTGACCACGCCCCCGCGCGATTTACAGCTTGCGTCAACCGGCCTGCGGTGATATCACGCTTTGTCTCTCTGCCACATCATTCTATACACCTTGCTTAATGCCTTGTCCTAGGTAAATCAATGTCCACCGAGTACAGCGAAAGTGACAGTATGTGATAAGTAACGCGTCGGATTGCGATTGTGTTGAAGTACGACACCTTAAAAGAAATATTCAACTAAGATATTAGGTTACTTGTCCTTCGTTGTGACATTAATCAGTTTATATATTATGCGTCGCATCGCTTTGCGTGGCGACTTGTGGTTTCCCATGGTATTCCCCTCTCTTCAAACAAAGCGACGCCAGATCACTTCATCCACCCTAAGGTAAAAAAAAAACTATTTTTTTTATAAACATAGCTACCATAAACATAGCCGCATGTGTACTAATAGACTTACCAGGTACGTTTTAGGTACGTATGCAACTATACACTAACTAAACTCAACGCAATGCAACAGACTGAACCCATGCTGCACCAACGGAATCGATATATTCACTGAACGTAGGTACTTAATGAATATTCATCACATTTACCTGCCAGCGATTTGCTAAATGAGCAACTTGTGATTAGGGGGTGAATAAAAAGTAAATACCAAAGTATCTAGGTACCTAAGTACCTAGTAGCCATAACGATAGCGTATTAACTAGTTATATAAAAACCGGTTCCAAAATGTAATCGAATGTCAATAATCAAAGCTAGCAGTACCTACTCGTACTTAATACATAATATATTTAAGTTAAAGATTTATCGGGATTCAATGTCCGTAGTAACGGCATTGCAGTGTAAGCAAAAATACGCTCGACACTCCTTTTATCCGTAACTATTCGGATGCTCTATATATTATATGGATAGGTAGGTAGGTTACATAACACATCTCGGTATTAGGCAACTTAAATATGGCTTTAAAAGTCAATTTTCAAGTCATTTAGAGGCATTGCTAATAGATTAAAACTTGTTGATTCGTTCACTACGTACCGGTTAAATAACCGCTTCCATTGACGTGAAAAACTAATATGTGCCTCTGGAGCACATCTAACGATGCGTGAACACTATAACTAATTATAAAAAGTCTACCTACTGACCATATCTAAGTATAAACAGCGAATGTCCGTATTATAGCAGTCGACTCTGATCCTGTTCAGATCGGCCGGACGCATCTATAAATCACAAAAGTCGCGTGCACAAGCGTCCACTTTGTATCAGTTTACCTCTAATGAACTTATGTAAAGACGTTATGATACCTTCAATTATGCATCGGCAACGTGCAATTGTAGAATGTTCGTAATTGCGGCTTATCTATGCGAGTTGCTTACTACAGTTACGTTACGAAATCAGCTAATGGTCTGTCAAACTCAAAATCAATTACTTAGTAATGATATAATTCTTATTCCGTTTGATCATCGTTGAGCCTAGACTTTAGCTAGATCTACTTGAAATGCATTTACGATTAGAATTAATACCTACATTAAAGTACCTAAATTACTTACTGAAAACTTGCAATTGTGTGGGTACTCCTTGGAAAATGGATCGAATTATAGATTTATTTATTTATTATAAAATTTAATTTATGCAACAAGGCCCATATACCTTAATAGACTGACATACCTACATATTATAATTTTATAAACTTAAAATCTAAACACTATTTTGACTATTTTTATTTTATTTACTACTTACAAAATACAAAAGATTGAATGCATTGTGTCTATATGGTCTCAACACTAATGAATATAATAATTTATTAGAATGTTACTAAAAAAGTGGGCTATACAGCTACACTTTGCAACATTGCCTTCCCTTGCAAAACTGTTGCTGGGGTATGTTGGTCAATTTCATTCTAAAGAAGAAGGCCTAGCATAGAAAACTAGGAGAGACGAATCAGTTAGGTATTTGTTTCCCAACCGATAGGACAAAGTAAAATAAATCGTGGAAAAAATAATATATGGAAATTGTACGATTGTTATATTATGGTTAGGCCCCCAGGCGGTCTAGCATGAGTTGCGTACTCGCGCGCGACTCCATACTTGAAGTCGCGCAAGATGTATGGACCGCTAGACCGCCTAATATCCCTACTGCGGCTGCTATCACAGTAGGGATATAGCCTAACCCAACAATATATAGTACATGCACCAAAACAATAGCTTAACCATATTTAACGGTTACTTATTCCAAGTTCAAAACCGAATTTAGTGGTTAAGTGTTCTCAATAATTAGACACAAACACTTACCCAACCATCTTTGTATTGTAATCGCAGTTCGGCCACGGAATTTGACGGACAGTATAATAGACATCAACAAGAACACGTGCGGCATCGCATGCCGGCTCTCATCAGCGACCGACTTACTGACCGCGGTGGCAAAAACGCTCACGAACGCTTTTAGAACAACTACTCATATTAATTGAGCACAGATTTAAGACTATATGAATCAAGCAATGTCTTACATTGAAGCCAGAATTAGAATAGATTGAACGTCATGTCGTCGACATTTTTGAAAAAAAAAGTGAGAACTACCGTCACGCGTACCTACAAGAAAGGTAGGACAGTCTGAAAATAGAAAACATGTAAGTATTAAAACATTTCGCGTGTTATAACGCTCTAAAAACGCTGTTGCAGTTGCGTTCCGAAAGTAAAGGTGTCATTTGAATAACGGCTGCGGCAGTGTTGCTGCTCGTTACTGCCGCAACGTTGATGTGGGCGATGTCACTGCCAATCGCCTTTCTAAAATGAGAGAACGATTGGACTTTCTAATCATGACAGCAATGCGGCAGCGATAGCAACGCTGTTTATAAAGTAAAGTGACCGTGTATGTCCACGTCAACGCTGCAGCAGTAACGATGTAACAGCAATGCTGCTGCAGTCGCCAACCAAATGAATGTAACTTTCACAATTCTTGAAAACTCAAAGTAAACTTTTGTTTAATCCATTTCGGCATTACCCACCCAGTCGTAAAAACATTAAGAACGTTTTCATAAGGTAAACAAAATGTTTCACTTTATAATTGCTAACAGCATACAGCTAAAAGTAGGCACGGCGATTACACGTAACCATGACAACGGGACCGTCTCTTGGGTCTATCATTGCCACTCTCGGTTTATGTGTTCATTAAGTGCCCCCAGTCTATTTATACCCCATGGCAATTGTCTGCGGACAGGGGAGTTTAGAAAGCCTCTTTGTCTAAGATCCTGTCGACTTTGCATTTTGCTCTCCCTTCTGGGGATAATTAGCAAGGATACAGTCTGGAAATACTTCTGTTTTGACATGATTGACGTTCAAAATAAAGCATATTTAGTGGAACATTAGGTAGAGGAAATGACAAATCTGACTGAAGCAGCGTCTGAAAAGGTCATGGCTTTCATAGGTGGAGAGTTGTTGTGGACTGTAGATTTTAAATTAAATATCTTCAATAGGAAAAATTGAGTTTTATTTAGGAAATCACAAAACATACATCTTTGTAGGAAAGAAAATTAATGAAGTGCCGCTATGGCAACGAATAATAATAATTTTCATGGATTTTAAATATAGAATCCTTCAATGTTGCTAACATTATTGCGCCACGAGAATGGAATTAAATTAAATTCATTTAAATGCGTATGTTAACATGAACAACATTTAACATCGAGTCATTACAATTAAATTATATATTACTTACTTTTAAAGAAACATGTTTAAGTATAACAGTGATACAATTATTATCTTTTAATTGTTAACGTTCAATAAAATAAAATTAATAGCACTAAGACCGAGCGCATATAAATTCAAAACAAATCTTAGCAGATGTAAACAAAAGCTCTTTGTTTACACTAAAATAAATACATAAATGTATGCCTTTATAATAGGCACTTGAGACACTTATAACTAAAGATAAGGCTAAGTTCCTATCTATAGGCAGTACACATATTTTTGTAATGGGCCCATTGTGAGTATGACCGCACATACTGCGTGTACTGTACCGGCCTTCCCCGGGAATAAGTTAGTTACCCTCGCCATGGGCCACTCGAGAGGAGGTGAATTGTAACTACGCAGTATGACTAAACTAGGAATACCGAACTCGCACGAAGCACGAACTCGCACGAAGTTGTGAAGCGTGGGGCTGGCATAAAACCCATCAGCTAAGTATTGCAGCCGCGTTCAGTCTGAAACACATTACACATTTATGTATTATCTTTTTTACAGTGGTTAAACTATCTATTATACAGAACCTTTGTCATGAATAGCATAAGATTAAATTTTGTCCCGTATCTAGTGAACATATTTGCTCATTTCTTATAATCAAGTTTTTAATAGCATGATGCTGTGCAGTATAAGGAAGCGACGCGTTTTGCAGTCGACCACCAGCTCGTATAATGCCTCCTTCGGTATCAAGGAAGGGAATCAGCAGTTTTAAGTTACCTTTAACTTGCTTGTGAGATTGCAGCATCTTTAAGTCATCTGAAAATAATTGAGCTTGCCCATGTTTGAATATTAACATGAGGGCCTTGTTGAGTTCGACTATAGTTAAGAAACCCTTAAGATTCTGGGATGTCAGTTTGACATTATTGCAAAACCTAAGAATATGTGCAAGAACATGGGTCATTTTTGCTATAGTAGAAAACTTTTTTATTATTTCAAAGAGATCAGGGTTGTGCGCTGTGGTTGTAAGGCACAGAGCACTGGTATGATCGGCTTTCAGTTCAGGCAACTTGGTGGGCACAGGTGAATATTCTGAAAGGATACAATTTTCATTATGCAGGGTTAATTGCCCATGCCCCTCATGACTATTTGTGAAAAGAGTTTCATTCTTTTCATGTAACCTCTTTTCTAGTTTAGGTGCCAAGTGACAAGATTTTCCTAACTCAGAGTTGACTTTCTCTAAAGGGACCTTAGTGGGCAGTGAGACCTCATATGTATTATCTACTAGCTTCGTAGATTCCCTAAAAAGGTTATCACAATAGTCTTGCTCTGGTAAATTATCTAGGAAAATTCCAGGCACCTTTTTTGTTTCCCCAAAATCACTTGACAGATCGCTTGAATATTCATTGCCTTCCCTACACAGCAAAGATATTACCTGTTTAGACTTTTTTCTTGCAGGTAGCTGCATTCGACCACCGATGATCACGCCAAATGATGTCTGCACTAGTGTAGGGCCTTGTGGTGTAGCGGCGCATGCTATTGAAGTACTCGAAGCTGCAGCACTCGAGGTTGTAAAGCTCGGTGCCGAAGTACTTGCACTGCCCGCAGTCACAAAAGGCTGTTTGGTAGCTTGGTCTCCATTATTCTTCATCTGCGTCAGAAGAATCTGAAAGAAGACACCAGCATCTAGCAGCAAATCCACATCACCACGCTTATTAAAATTCTCATCGGCTAACTTGCAGTTAGTAGGCAATGTAATGTGCGACTTGTTAATAGGAATCTGTGGCAACTTTGTTGTTATTTTATCAACAACCTTGCAATTGACATTTATTTTGAATGGATAAACAGCAGAATGCACATCAAGGTTTATACATTTGTCAATCTTATGCTTGGCATTCTTGATACCAGTTATATTAGAACTAGTATTTTGCATCGGTAACCCCAATAAATCGACAATCTTCTGTGTAATGAACGATGCCTGTGAGCAACCATCTAACAATGCCTTGCAATATATTGCTACCCCTGACTTAGTAATCAGCTTGACACGAGCAGAAGGCAAGACTATATTATGGGCTCTATTCCTTGTTGCAGACAAGGTTACAGAAGGAGTGGGAGACTTGTCTTGATGCAATAAGCTATTGTGCTGTAGCTTGCACACCTTACACCGAAAATGAAATTTGCATTTGCGCTTGTGTTGTGACAAACAAATCTTACACAAGTTGTTTGTTGAAGCGAACTCCATGCGTTTATGAATGGAAGCTAAATTAAAATTCGGGCAATTATATAATCTGTGTGCAGACTTACAGTATAAACATTGCAGCTGAGGCTTATGCGCTGACGGCTTTGCTGGTGCAGCTACAGGATGGCTGACAAAGCTCTGCGAAGGCCCCTTTTGCACGTCAGTGTTTTCAAATGCTAGGGCACGTTTTTCCACGTAACCTAGGAATTCCTTTACCGTGGGCGACACATTGTTATTTCGCTCCAGTTGAAATGCTCTGTAGGTAGGCAGGTCGATCTTCTTAGATAGGATGCAAATAATTATGGCATCCCACTTATCTACAGGCTCACCCAGGTTTTGCAGAGCAGCAAGATGCTGTTTGACAACTGAAATAAAATTTCGTAAATTAGTGACGTTAGATCGCGTGATTGTAGGCATATCTAGCAGTGCATTAACATGTTCTTGCGTAATTCGAACTTTATTATCGTATCGTTCTTTCAGTAAGCGCAGTGCTTCTGGATAGCTGTTGTCTTCTAATGGCAGATTTTTTATTAAATCGAGCGGTTCATCACTTAAAAAACCTTTAAGATAATACAGCTTCTGCACGGCTGAAAAAGAACTACACTTATCGATCATGGCTGTGAACATGTTTATAAATTCGTAATATTCAGTGTATTTACCTGTGAATGTTTTTATCACGACCCGAGGCAGTTTGAGGTTGTCCGACTTGACACTTACGCCATTTGCGCTGCTGGTAGTGGATTGAGCAGTCACTTGAGGATTGTCCCTTTGGCGGATAACATTTATGATGCTATCTAACTGAGCTACCAATAAAATGTAATTGTCTTCAACCTCCTCGTCATCGGTGGCGAGAGTAACTGGTGGGGAGGAAAGAAGCGAGGCAACCTTGCTAGTGAGGCGCTCATACTCACGAAAGGCCTCTAGAAGCCTAGTTTTCTTTGCTAGCACTAACTCTATCGGCGAATTTATGAGCGCTTCTCGGTCAAAGCTGTTTTTCAAACGTGTGATCGAGCCTTTGGCGCGACCTCGCGCGGCTATTGCCTCTTTCTGTTCGGTGTCTGACATTTTTACAATTCTGTATAAAATGCTCTAAACAATCACTACACTTAAATATTTCAATTATACACTAATACACGAAGTCACAACTCACAAGTGATCTACTGAATTCGGTAAAGAAATTAAATTGTTCGAACACGAAACGAGTAATGGCGTCGTCGCGTTATCGCTGTGTTGAATCGCAGTGTTGGGCTGTTGCGTTCTCGGCGTTCACGTACGGCGCTGCGATTGGTCGAGGAACTCGAGGATTGCGCAATGCTGCCGCCCGCACGAGCACGAAGGGATGCGTTCAGATAGCACGTTGAGTACACGAGACGATTAAATGTTGCTTGCACGCGCTTTATGATAGCGCTTGTTTGGTGCATCATAGCGTTTCATATTATATGAATCTTGCGTTTTTCTTTGTATTGCGCCGCTCGGCCTTGCAAGACGGCGAAAGAAAAAACGATAATTATTTCACTCTTCTTTTATTGCGCCGTTGGCGAGAAGAATGTATTATATTGCATTCTTTATCATTTATAATGCGCCGCTCAGGACTTCAATAAGTTGGCGTGATAAAGAATGATTTCTGACCTTCAATGTACTTTATTGCGTGATTCCATCTTCGGCACTGATTTTTTCCATAGAAGGACCATATGAAAAGGTCATGGCTTTCATAGGTGGAGAGTTGTTGTGGACTGTAGATTTTAAATTAAATATCTTCAATAGGAAAAATTGAGTTTTATTTAGGAAATCACAAAACATACATCTTTGTAGGAAAGAAAATTAATGAAGTGCCGCTATGGCAACGAATAATAATAATTTTCATGGATTTTAAATATAGAATCCTTCAATGTTGCTAACAGCGTCTCATAAAGAAAGTTCAATGGCCAATTTTCAAGATGAGCATACGACATCTTCTACGAAGTGTATCTGTCACAGATGTATGATTAACGTGTCACGCCGTTCACATTCCACGGCGGCGGCCGCCCGCTACAAGTTCATCCCATTTAAATTTAGCACGACGCGTGCCGTCTTTGGGCGTCTCGGGGGGAAGAGGGTGTGGGGAGCAGTGGGCGGGACGCGGTGCCATCACTCAAGTGACGAAAATTGACGGAAAATGGGCGGACACCGCTTGCCCGCGACGTCATCAATTACTGCGTCCCGACGGTCACCGCCGCACTCGACAACGGCATCGACATCGGCAGTGCATAATATCTTTTCTAAATGTGGCTACGCTATTATTAAGTTCAGTTTAAAATGCCCGCTACTAAACAGCACGAAATTCGTGAGCCTGCTGCTCAAACAGCAATTTGCCGCCTTGGCGTCGTTTTTCTTTGACACAAGCACACACTGACTCAAATCCCGATACGAATGAATGACTTTTTGGCTACTACAAGCCCCTCTTGAAATATGTAGACAAGTAGGTACCTACACCACGCGCTTAAAATTGTTATTCATCGGATTCAATCAATCATATCGTGTGAGAAAAAATGTGCAACATAAACCAAGCTGTCGTCCGCTCATATTAAGTCGTTGCTATTCTTAGACAGACCGAATCCCGGAAGGCGTATAGCAGGCAGCTAGAAGCACGCTCACTGCGCAATCTCGAGCGATATCTTCAACGAGGATTATTGAGATGCAATCTAGAAGCCATCGATCGGTCGATAATGCGGCCTAACTGCGCGCGCGCCATTGCGCAACCACTCATCAGATCAATCCTTCGATACGTCGATGATACCTTTATTAAATGGTAGCTAGTGGAAACTTCTGTTTATCCTTGATACTCAAGAAACCAATAAGCATTTTATCACAATATTACCAGCCGATATATCCAAATCTCTACATTAAACAAAACTCAAAAACCCAAACTCCTTTCAAGAACACGTTGGATCTTCGAAGACCACAGCTGAGTGCAACCACATATGCGTACAAATATTTGCCTTATACAACTCTGGATAGTATTTGCATATTACAAATCTGTTTTCGCTGCATGTTTGCTTACGTTCTCTCGAGAATGAGCGAACGCAGGAAGCCACAGTCAGTAAAAGCTCGACGATCGATTTTGAAAATTGCCCATAATTAGCATGTATCTCACTCCGGACGACTATGCGTTTAAAACTGGGATCTCGACCACAGGCTACATATTCCAGTAGCGTTTACCGAGTAACGGCAGACGAAGGCGACGGACACAAATTGCCAGAGGAGCTGCCACTGCGCAAATTGTAGGCCGCGGGATCGATTGTTCCCGGCGAAGAGCAGCATCCGCCCTCGTCCTTCCTGCGACCTGCCGCTCACTCGCCAGCCGGTGTTTACTGGATAATTGTCGACCTTCCTGATCCTACTTCAATACACACAGCTATGCCAATAAATGTACCTAAACTTAAGTTAAATTTACATATCTCACTCCCATAAAACTTAGCAAACTTGTTTTGTACCTTTCTTAACAAGCACAAATGTCAAAATGACGGTTTTATATTGTGAAGGGCATGTTATCCATAGTTGGCAAGTGCTTATAAATAACGCCGTAAGTATCGATCTTTCTTATAATTTTTATGTAATTAGTACTTGTCTAGCTTGCTTAATCTGATAACAATACTATATACCTAAGCAAGCTTCAAAGCTGTTTGACATGTCTCAATCTACCGCTATTGGTTTCTCTGGCACGTATAATTACGCAGCTGTTCTTCGATCCAGCTTTGCATTTGCCCTTGAGGTACGCTATAAAGGCACCCAGTGGTCGCGCTTGCGGATAATTTATTTCGAATCTAGATAATGCGTCTTGTAGTGGCGGCATCGGTATTCTGAGTCACGTCCGAGACATTTGATCGTATAACTAGGAGTGTGGTGTTTGTGCTGGCAACAAGCTCGGCGGGGAGGTAATGGTGGCGTAATTACGCAGGCATTATCAGGTGACCCCATATTGCGGTCGGTTGACCGGTGCCCGGCCGCCGCGGGCGCACGGCTTGTGCGAAACGGAACGTACGTAGTACAACGTGACTAATAAATAAAAAATTTTATGTTCAATAACACTCAACGCATTCGATTTTTGAGAAAAAAAAAAAAATTAAAAGTAAGTATTAACTTGAGTTCAAACATAAGGAAAGGCGTAGTTTGTTACATTTCCTTTACGATAAATTGTTTTAAGCACATTTTGTTCTTTGTTAAAAAGTGAAACAGTAAACTCATATTGCACTGAATTGTGAGTCGTCTGTCTGTCGCGGAGTCTTTGATGTCTCAATTAGTAACGCGAGCGGGTAATTGTGGCGAAAATTAATTCGCTCTCAGCTGAGCGGGGCGCGCTGGGAGGGGAAGCGAAAATTGCTGCGAACGAACGAGGACAGTCGCTGCACACAATTTGTCTTGGATAAACCGAAAATTGGACTAAAATTTTAATCAAATGTACATTATGCACATTTTCCGTAGGTACAACAAAATGTATATAAACTAGCTTTTGCCCGCGACCTCGTCTGCGTTGAATCAGTGAATTCTGGGATAAAAAATATCCTATGTCTTCCCCGGGACTCATACCGCGGTATTCGGAAAACAAGATCCGTTCTAGAGATGAGAACGATACGATATTGTACTAAATACCTGGTAGTTTAGATTTCAACTAGATATCTTTTGAAGCTCAATTCGGGCAACCAATGTTACTTTTACGTTAAATTATCGTAGTAAGATCGTTTCAAAATCGTTTTGAGATCTAAAAATACATAACGAGACGTTTTAGACATTCTGGAAATCGTTCAAGAGTATCTCTAGAATCGCGGAAATGTCAAATTTGACAGGCTAGATCTTATATTTTTATGATCGTTGTCGTATCTTGGTGATGTCTAATAGACATCTAGTTCATAATCCGAATCGGGCCCAAACTATCTCTATACCAAATTTCAACTCAATCGGTTCGGCAGTCCAAGCGTGAAGAGGTAACAGGCACATGCACTTTGCCATTTATGTTAGTATGGATATAAATAGGTATATAAATGGGTTTTATGATCCTATCGATCTGAAATATCGTGCAATTTAAAATTATTCAATTAAAGTTTTTGGCGTTTGCCAAATAGTTCTAAAAATATTGGATTAAAAATGCATGTTTTAAATTAGACCGAAAAAACAATATTTATTAGGTCATGTGCTTGACCAAAAAAGTTACAAATTGAATGCCTCTGGGCCCGATTCGGATTTTGTAATAGACATCTATTAGATATCTTTTAAACATCGCCAAGATACGATAACGATATGTTTAAAATCTAACCTGTCAAATTTGACATTTCCGCGATTCTGGAGATACTCTTGAACGATTTCCACAAGATATTACTTAGAGATCTAATTCACATAGATTCACATCTAATAGATATCTAACACGATCTATCGTAAAAGTGACATTGGTTGCCGGAATTGCGCTGGAAAAGAGAACTAGTTGAAATCTAAACTATAACGTATCTAGAATGGATCTAGTACGTGTCGTCTCTTGTGAATATCTTGAAGTTCGAATACGGCAGTCTGACTCGACAACCTATGAATCTATACTTAGTTAAATAGTAGGTATTAGGTTAACATCCATGTCTTACAAGATTGTCATTTTCCAGTGTTCAAACATCGCTGGCCATTCACAGCTGTTTGTAGTCAGTATCAGCGCTATAACAGTATAATATTGCGAAGTACCTATAAAATGTAAACAAGCGCATCAGTAAATTAAGGTGGTAAAGGAGAGTGGAGATCTTCCGAGAACAGAGGGCCTACCGCGAACCACGTATGACGTGTTGCCTCTCTGTCGCACTTGTAAATTCCTATTTAAGTGTCACAGGGAGGCAACACGTCGAAAGTGGTTCGCGGTAGGCCCTATGTACGCCAGCCTTGCACGCTCAGAACCGGTAACTTGGTGAAACAAAACAATAACCGCATACCGCCGTTGCCACACTCTCATGCTCTTATTCATATATTATGCGAGTGCACTCAGGTGTCTGTCCGTAGTTGGGTAGTTTATTAACATCTCGTGGTCAACTTAATCGACTTTAAATTACGGCTGATTAAACTCTTACGTGTATAAGTAAAAAAAAATTCAAAGTCGCAATTTCACTGGTGTCAATGTCAGAACGTACTAGCGGTATTAGGTATAGGATAAATTGTCAATTCATTTAGGTATGATTTCACTATATTCCTTTAACGGAATCGCATCACATTTTCTAACCCATGTTTCTTGATGATATCCGAATCCAAAACCGGAAGTGACTTGCTTACAGACCGTGTAAGTTTTTCACACCCGCGTATATTCGGAGACGAGCCTTAATAAACCTATTACGCTTCATTACCTAATGCCGACCGGAAGACAAATATTACTCGCTCATCATTACGACCGCAAGCTCCCCTTTCTGTAAAATATTGCAATTCACATGTTTGTTGAATTGTGTTAAAGGGACACAGTATTAGCACCTTTATTTCTTACTCCGCAAGAGCTTATTTTTTCGTGTTGTGAAAATGAAAACGGCGTTTGTGGCCATATGATAAATGGCGGTGGCGGTCATTTCCCGCCGGCCCCCATTACAGTTGTCATAGCATATGGCTGATTTGCCCCTGTATGGGCATGGGGGTTAAGCTATTGTTTGTTCTGTGGCGAGTTCACGTCAGTTATATTCAGGTAACACTGGCTGTATCGACAGGCTAATCGATAAACGATTTTACCGTTGATTTGTTTTGCTTAGCTGCGGGCATTCAATTTTTATAGTGTGATAACAACAAAAAAGCATTTATTTCTTGAAAACAGTAGTCAAAAAAACTTTGTTGTGCCTTCTGCTATTTTATTATACAAGTAAATAAGTACACTCTCTTATTTATGGGATTTAGAGAATGATGAACGGGTATAATTTATTAAGAACGTATAAAGCTTTCAGCAAATAAAAATGTATTACCTAGTCTAAAAGTGTGTTGTTCTACTTCAAGTAAGAAAACTGCATTACAATCCTTCATATTTCAAGCACGCTTCACAAACAGACACTTGCAAACAAATCTATAGCAAACTCTGTAGCAATATAGCGCCACATTGGACGTCTAAAGGAGCTGAAACATTCCGTTTACTGTATACAGAGGGGAATGGCAGCGATGAATTGGAAGTAGAAAGCAATAAAAGTCACATTAAGTCGAGAGCGAAGACGCGGTGACGCAGCGCGCAGATCGGATTCAATTTGTCTGTGCTGACATCACATGGTGCTGGTATTTCCCAATACATGAGAAGTTACATGGAACTGATACCATTATTTTAACCTTACATAAACTTTAATAGTACATTACATACTTACCTAGGGAGGTGAATTCGCAAATGCTCCAGATCGTAGGTGTTTGTGGTCCGAACCGAAGGTGAGGGCCATAAATATGCGATCTGGGGCTTTACGAATTACCGCCCGCGGTTTGTATAAAGTTTTACATCTTGCCTTGGGCAGGAAGTGAGACGCTACGCGAGAAGAAAAACCCACTTACGGGCCTAAAAAATGTAAACAGTTTTACGAAACCTATAACAACTATACGCACTATTATTTCAGAATGTTTTATTAAATTCAGCAATTAAATAGTTTAGCGTCGCTATTATATTTAATTTAATTCTGTCAGTAAAATTGGCGTTTTTGGTTGAAAAAAAAAATGTCACTTTTAACACTGACAGTTCAGATTAATAACTAATCCATCTTAATCATAACCTGTTATTAAAATTAGAATACGGCTGTTAGTTTGGGTTTATGAAATCTAAATATTTATCTGTAGAAGCATTGATCTAAGTAGATCAATTTTCGTAAATTGTATCCCCTGTTATTTGTTTAAGGAATTCAAGTTCAGACTATAAGTTAATACTTAATAGGTACTTACATAGTACGTCAGTACATACACGCTAAGATTGCTGGAAATAAACCACAAATGTCGTCATAAAAACGCTTTGCAATCTTACTGAAATTCTGTTTTACATTACCTTTTTAGAACTGTTATTATAGTTTAAAATGTTTAAATTACTACTAACTACTCGTATATCTAAAAAATATAACTAGGTACTTTTATGGAATACAACGGAATAGGAAAGTAATTTAAGTATTAAGTATCGAGCTCTAAGCCAAAACGCCTCTGGTAAGCCATTTAAATAATAACTGCCTTTAATTACCAACCTATTAGACACGACTGGAACTGAAGCTTATTTCAGGTGTTATTTGATTAAAATTTTAAAATACCGCCTTACAATTAAGTCTGGTACACAAGGTTCTACGAATGTACGGACAATTTTGTTACTTACTTATTCTACCAAGCGGATTCAAAGCCGCGGCCTATAATCAAGGAATAATTTTAGCCGGACAAATGGGGCAAAGGACATAATTACTGGTTTATTGAATTTAATTAAAACTAGATCATAAAGGTGTCCACTTTCACGCGTACGACGATAACGAAGAAAATTTAGGAACTTAAAATTTATCGCCGCCTACTTTATAATTATTGAAGTGAAACTATGTACCTACACTAAGTTTGATATAGCCGGTGATATCGGATACGGATATGTAAAAGGCACCTATTTTGTGATGAATAATAGAGCTTTGCTGATGTTGAATTTCTTGTCACCAAAGACATACCCCGTTATTCATAAAACTTAGCAACCACTTAAAACCCACTGTTCAATTCAATAACGGATAGGGACAGACGATTGTCAACGGTTTGTTAGATTTGACAGACATTTATGAATAACGCCAATAACTCCAATATACTTTAGAACCATTTGTAATTGAATCGTAAAGTCGTTTCGTTAATTTATGGTGGGCCGAAGCCTATAATATATCAAGGTTTCGGTTTGATTTTCTATGAATTGTACCTAATCGTGTAATCATATAGGAACAGGAATATAGTTCGGAACTTAAACTGTTGACATGGTTTACATTTTACATAACAGCTTCAGGAACTACAACTGTTCTTTATGAGATGACAGCTACCAGCGCTACTTTTAACAATTTTAATCCGTTATCTTTCAGTCTTCAATATTTTCAGATTTCATAAATCATTAGAACACCTGTGTCTACGATAAATCACTAAACGCCGGTTGTAATTAAAAGGAATACAGGTAAGATTTTGGAGCACAAAGTGTATAATTAATTTTTGTTTCTTAGATGAATCACCGATGATTAGAGATGAGGCCAGGATTTCGTGACCACTTGTATGGACGCAGATGTTTACGTTATAATTGCTGTTGCACTTAATGATCCGAGACGGCGGTCAACATCAGAGGGCCTACTGCGAACCACGTTCGACGTGTTGCCTCCCTGTCACACTTACGTACAAATTTACAAGTGCGACAGAGAGACAACACGTCGAACGTGGTTCGCGGTAGGCCCTCTGAAATCATTAATACACCGTCGGTAGAAATGGACGTCTGTGGCGCCTCGGTCTTAGACAGGTAGGTTGAAGATAATTGTTTAATGGAGCATACAATAAATGTTACCTACTACATACATGGAATATATGTATGTATGTACCTATACTTACGTAATCTCGCAAACAAAACAAATTATGTAATAATGTATATGTACATACGAGGTGGATGTGATACATCCACTATATTGCCTTATCAACAGTAAGTCGAGGTAAAACGCAGACTTCAAGCCAAAGTAACAAATCAGTCGAATCCCTGGTACGTCTAAATTTACCATTCATCTTCGCCAAAGCCATAAATAATGTCGAGGTACGCTATGAAATTGTTTTTTCGCACTTCTTTATGGGTGTATTTATAAGAAAATTATAATAATTGTGTGCGCCATAATTACCTGATGTAATGTAAGGCCAGCAAAATATAGCGGCCAATTTGAATTTATGTAAAATATCGCGCAATAAATTTACATTTTAATACGTCCCTCATGGCCAGCGTGGGCGCGATATCTCTGTTTAGAATCAGAAGCTCGTATCTGGAAATTGCAAAGATGGTGACGTGCCTAGTCAATCATTCCCAGCTGTACGTTCAATATAGGTACCAAGACGGTACCTACCTATCCTATATAGAAAACGAGATACGTTAGTAGGTATATATATGTAAGTATGTACATAAATTTTGTAAGAATGCGCAGGAATAGTGTACTTGTATGTGAGTTATACATATCGCTTACATACCTATCTACATCAGATGAGTTCTTGATTAAAACATAATTCTGATCGTCTTAAACATACCTACGAGTAATTCACGAGTAAGTAGATAAAAAGTTAACGTAATATCGTATATCTGGGTAAAACATTATTATGATAATGGTTAATTCTTGACATATTTTATATAATGCAAGCCCTAGGCGAGTTGGCCGACACTATGTCTAATAAATTTATGGGCCTTCATTTTCGAGTTGATCGGCGCTCGAAATTATAATCGTCGTGCTCGAGGCGCGGCGAGCCCGGCCAGAAGGCCTACCGCGAACCACGTTCGACGTGTTGCCTCCCTGTCACACTTACGTACGAAATTACAAGTGCGACAGAGATGCAACACGTCGTACGTGGTTCGCGGTAGCCCCTCAGCGCCCGCGCGCGCCGAGTCGGAGTTCACTGCACATTTCAGCGCGACGCGGGTTTATCAGCCGAAAGAGACGTCTCTTCGATTTGCAAAACGAGTTTGATTTGTTTTGCGTACGTAGATTTGGGTCTAATTTGTCATGGTCTGTCTCCGAAGGTTAAGAATATTCGTTTAGGTATAATAACATTTAATTATTAATTTATTATGCATAAGATAATATTTGTCATACAAAGGGTGGACTTAATTATGTATCTAATTCTACAAATAAGGCAAAGTAGAAAAGATTGTAATTAAAACAAATACTATATACTAAATAAATGCTTTTCTGCGTGTTTAAATGATCCAAATGTCATCCTTTATTCTAGGGTAAATTGTGAAAATTGTACTCCGACCCAGCGGTAGATAAAATTCATACATAGATTATTAAATTGAGATTTGAGAACTGTGTAACCTAAATAGTGTTTATATTAAAAATTAAAATATACTAGAGACGAGGGAATTAAGTACCTAAGTATAGTGGTTTTTAAATCAGGATTCTAATACAGTCTAATGGTCATGTATAATTAATTGGCAAAGCAAATAAATATTTTACATATCCGTTCTTTATCTAAAACAGTTGTTGACATAATGAGTAAACAGGCAAAATAAAGAGAAAAAAAAACGATTGGTAAAAAAAAGCATAAATGTCGTTATACACGTCGAAGTGCGGAAACGACATGTCGTGTTTAATGATGTAGAAACATCGGGGCCGAGAGGAGACGCTAGCAAAAGTTAATGCCATCCAACATGTATCACTGTAACCTTCGACTACCTGCATTGTTACAGATAGAAAATCTTACAACCATCAAAACCTTTATGCCATTGACATAGGGTTTAATTTTACCCAGATATTTCTTAAATGTTTATTCATTACAACCATGTTCCCATAACACCGCTAATTTTAAAATCCGAAACCGCATCATTGTTTTTGTCTCTCCGCGATTTGCTTTTCCTATGTGAACGCATTCGTTACATTTTTCATGCTCATTACACCTTCTAACTGCTTAATGACTGCGTATTTTCTATTTAAATGTGTAAAGCAATTCATTGTTAAGAATAACGCTAAATCGCGGCCATTAAAGTAATGATTAATCGTATCGGATCCAGCGCGTTGAGTGCGTCGGATCTGAGTGCGGAAATGTTCGCGCACGTGCGCTGCGCTCGCCGCAGCCTCCTAGCAAAAAGCAAATGGCTGTTTTATGGAAATAACACCATTTATCTCGTAAAATATGCTTGACGACAAAGCGACTTGTCCAGGAAAGTCTGCAAGCATTATCTCCATTCATGTGAAAGGGTACAGCGTAAGTATATTGGTTAGTTCGGAGTTAAAAAAACACTAGGGTAAAGGCACCAGTAGTCAGCCTTACAACGACTTTTTTAAGATTGAACGTTCGGCATTTCTACAGGATTAGTCGGATAATTAAACAAATGACATGAATATTTAAAAAATAACAATCCTCTTTATAATATCTCTAATTAAGTTTAAACAAAAAGTGGCACTATTCTCCAGTAGTCAGCCTCCAAAATCCAGTAAGCAGCCTCTGTGTACCCAGTACTCAGCCTATATAAACTATTCATATAATTAGATCAAAATCACTAATATTTATATCAAAATCAACGATATTATAATATTTATTTTTTCTTTATAATTTTTGTTATCGTTATTGTAGTTACCTAGTTGTAGTTTTTAATTTTAGTTTATAATTTTTTGCATAATATATCAAAATCAACGATGTTATACAAATGTCTATTTTTAGGGTTCCGTAGCGAAATGGCAAAAAACGGAACCCTTATAGATTCGTCATGTCTGTCTGTCTGTCTGTCTGTCCGTCTGTCCGTCTGTCTGTCCGTCCGTATGTCACAGCCACTTTTCTCCGAAACTATAAGAACTATACTGTTGAAACTTGGTAAGTAGATGTATTCTGTGAACCGCATTAAGATTTTCATACAAATATAGAAAAAAAATAATAAATTTTTGGGGTTCCCCATACTTCGAACTGAAACTCAAAAATTTTTTTTTTCATCAAACCCATACGTGTGGGGTATCTATGGATAGGTCTTCAAAAATGATATTAAGGTTTCTAATATCATTTTTTTCTAAACTGAATAGTTTGCGCGAGAGACACTTCCAAAGTGGTAAAATGTATCCCCCCCCCCCCCCTGTAACTTCTAAAATAAGAGAATGATAAAACTAAAAAAAATATATGATGTACATTACCATGTAAACTTCCACCGAAAATTGGTTTGAACGAGATCTAGTAAGTAGTTTTTTTTATACGTCATAAATCGCCTAAATACGGAACCCTTCATGGGCGAGTCCGACTCGCACTTGGCCGCTTTTTTTATTACTATTTTAGTTATTGTTATTTTAGTTAGTTGTAGTTTTTAATTTTAGTTTATAATTTTCTTGCATAATACTATTTTGTATTACTTACCTGCTTGTTTACTTATTTAATAAAAAAAATCTTATAGGTACATACAATTCTTATGACACGAAATTTGTTGGCCATAGGTACTTAATTAACTAACACTATTCTTGCAAACTAAGAATCGCAATATTTATTTTCTAATAATTAATCCGTCAAAAATTAATGAGGTAAATCAGGTAACATATAATTATGTTTCTAGTAGGTATTCGGTAAAAAATAATTAATCGAGTCTATGCAGATCTAACTATCATTAATAAACAAAGTCATATACCGACCAGGAAAAAGCAAAATGATAGTTATGTATAGTTAATGTCAAAAATATGTATACACTTTTGAACCTTATTTCAATGAGATAGGGTTTAAAAATGTGGACATATTTTTGGCGGCGACGTACCAAGCAAGGTCAATGGCTGAGTACTGGATCCGCGAAACCCAGTGCTCAGCCGCATTAAAACGTTATTTCAAATGCGGCTGACTACTGGGTTTTACTTTAAATTGACTAGGGCATACCTAACTAAATTTGAAAATGTAAATTTAACGGACCTAACGGTTGCATTCGCTCGAAAATAATAAAATAAACGAATAACCCAAAGGTCAGCCGTGGGGGGCTGGGCACTGGATTCTTTGGAAAAAAGTGTTATCCAGTGGCCAGCCCCCTCGATTTATAAGTGAAATATTGATATTTTCATTCAAATATAATGCAATTTAATAGATAAACTAATAAATAAACCAATCATTAACAAAAATAATAACTTTTAACATTAAAACATAGTTTTTCTTGCCTGTTAAGAGAACACCACGTGCAGTAAAAAATATGGCGGACATGACACTATTGCACTCGTCGACAAACAGCACCTGTATGAACGAGTATATTTCTTCCCCCCGTTCCCTCACCGCACCTGTCGTGTGACGTATTAACCAATAAGGAATCAAAGCTCCTATTTGAGTACTCGCGATTTGTTTAAACGAATATACCAGATATTTATGACCAATAAACGACTCAAAAGGCTGACCACTGGTACCTGGCTGGCCACTGGTGCCGTTACCCTATTTATTGTGTGGATATGGAATTAATTGAGGCGAAAATATATGTTTAAGTATGTAATAAATAGATGAGACACGAAAACTTACAACTTCTAGATGTTTAAAATAGATTTCGTAATGAACATAAGATGATGTACCTACTGATACGGTGAAATTTAGTAGGTATTGGATATGCAACTTTGTCAGGAAGTTCGGGTTCTTACGCAGCAGCACATTACAGTTAGCTTATTGGCACAAATACCTACCGCTAAATGCCAGTTTCACACTCAGTTACTTAGTAAGTAATTTACAACATTGTATACTTAAACATAAGCTCAACCGTGATGACTTTTAACCTTATTGATCACTTTTATCGGAGTTCAAGGGTTAATTGAGAGTTTGAACGCTAATATATAACTAATAAGCGATTATCAATCAAAGATGAATATGGGTGAATCAACTTTTTCTTGTCGCTCGTTGCCTGAGTCACTCTTTAAATCCTGGTTTTATTGCATTAAAATTAACCAAAATGCATTTTTTTGTAGTTATAAGCCCTTTTCCAATCTATCAAACACCATTGGTACCTATATACCTAAAAGAGTTCTTGGTCAAACTGTTCTACAATTGTCGCCTGGCTGATGGAACAGAATCACAATAATAAACTTGATTCACCCGCCTATCACGTCTAGAAATGATTCATTGTAGACTTGTTAATATAGTAGCTAGGTACAGAAGGTTTTAATAGACCTCAGCCTATAAAATCCTTTTACACGTTATCTAAAACTGGCTAAGTATGTATATACTTACCTAACTTTTCCCCAAGGTAATCAATTAAAGCGTAATTGCTTTGTCCATTTAGTTATCCCAGTAACGTAGTTATCTTGACTAAGCTCGCCCGTTGCATCGCGTGTCTAGCCAGTGTGGGCCCGATTCGGATTTTGTAATAGACATCTATTAGATATCTTTTAGACATCGCCAAGATACGATAACGATATGTTTAAGATCTAACCTGTCAAATTTGACATTTCCGCGATTCTGGAGATACTCTGAAACGATTTCCACAAGATATTACTTAGAGTTCTAATTCACATCTAATAGAATTCTAACACGATCTATCTTAAAAGTGACATTGGTTGCCCGAATTGCGCTGCAAAAGAGAACTAGTTGAAATCTAAACTATAACGTATCTAGAATGGATCTAGTACGTGTCGTCTCTTGTGAATATCTTGAAGTACGAATACGGCAGTGTATCGCTACGACGCCAAAGTTCAGCCGACAGGGCGAACACGGACAACGCGAAAAATGCTATGATTATCAACTTGGCCATCAAGTCATCTTTATTATCGGCGGGGTTAATTTAATTTATAGATATTAATCTTAATAGACTTCTTTGTGAATTTTATACGAAGATAACACTTTAAAAAGGTCAGCTGGCTTGTAACGAAGCCTGTAGTCGGTCTGTATTTGCATTCACCTTTATTTATTGTAGTTAAATATAAAATTAGATTGTTTTTATGACTCTAAAATTTCTAGCAAAAATATATTCGTGGGTAAATAAAGCATTCTGCAGTTATTAAAAATGCATTGTATGAAAGCATTTTGCCGATACTTGGAAAATTTAACTACCTATATGCTCTTTAAACATGGGTTTAGACAACATACTCTATTATACTACTCATACGATGTCTGTAAATGAACACTCCTTTGAATAGGTAAGCACAATGATCGTTATTAAATACGTATTTAATTTTAATTATTATGAAATTGTTTAGTCAGAAAGCACTAATCTACATATTATGTGAATAATTTTATCATAATGATATTATTAGCTTACGTATGTTTGTTTTAACAATGCTTAATTTTTCTAGTCAATGCGGCATTATCGCCAATTTTAATGATTCGTTGGCACAGAACTACAAAACGTATCTGTATCTATCAAGTATTACAGTTGAGTTTACAAACATCTTTACAATCTAACGTTCTAAACACGCCTCTAGGACTCTGACAATAAGGTCGTGGTCGGGTCGTGGTCGTGTATGAACGTTGGCTTGGAAAGATGTTTGCGAACTCGACCGTACCTACAAAATGCTAATCTGATATAATATGTTAATTATATCAGATTAGCATCAAGACTAAGATAAGAGGTCCAATAGCACATTCTCTTAAAAATGTCGCATTCGACACGCTCATACGACTAGACGTGTGTTAAACACGCAACAACTATAATTTGGCGCATTTGGCGTCGCTAACCGTCGGCTCGGAAGGCGACGGAAGCCTGTCACAGGCGCAATTACAGTACCGAGAATCGGCATTAGTTCGAACTGAACTATTTATGTAAAATAAGAGCAACCGAGCAACCTCTCGTACGGGGAAACGGCGATTGCACGCATCACTCATTAAGCACTTTAGAGCAATTTGAGGAGAGCAGAAAAACTTGGACGGGACGCCGCAACATCGCGTGGTCAATTAAAATGTTGCCGCTCGGCTGCTGCGCCGCGCTGCGACCAACGGTATTTTCACGTACAAAGCGGCAAATTAACTCCGTCCAGTTCCACGGAATTATATACTCGTATCCTCCTCTATTTAAATAAGGTACTATAACTAGCTTTACTTAGCTAGGTGCTAGTTGTCGCTGCAGCTTTCGACTACGCGGTCTTTGCAACATTTTCAGCAATTCGAAGTTGAACATATTCGGAATTGCAACGTATGTAGTTATCCTAGTTAATAATAGTGTACATTTTACGTAAATATGGTTGTTTCACAGTGGAATGGTAATCAAGTAAATTTTAGGTTTAATGAGTTAATTAGATGTTATTTAGATGAAATATATTTTACCGCTTTCAGTTAGACTCTGTGTAAGTAGAGACTACTCTCTACTAAAATGGCGGAAATTTAAAATTTAAAAATCGGCCAAGAGCATGTCGGGCCATTGTAGAGTTACCATTTAGACAGTTACCATTCTGTCAGAACTGGCCAAACGGGGGCTATTAGTAAGTATCATGTACATTACAAGCATAGGGAGTACTTTCACAGCGCTTTGTACGTCTTTTTCTAAAAAGAGAATATTTGTTGCAATAACTGAAAAACAGAGCTGGACCGATCATGTTCGCTATTGTTTTCATTGAAAGTATTTACTAAGTTTTTGTTTCACGACTTTTTCATATTTTTTTGACCCATGGTTCAAAAGTTAGAGGGGGGCACATATTTTTTCTTTCGGAGCGACGGACATGGCGAAATTATAAGAGTTTCTAGGTGACTACGAAACCCTAAAAACAGCGTATTACAACAACGTGTACCATCGCCCACACTGTTAACTGACGTAAGGTCCATCGATGGACAGTTAAGAGTGTTGCTGTTTGTACCGGCTAAGTGCGGGTCGAACGTGCGTCGATCTGATGTAGGTACCTAAGTACCTAATTCTGTACCGACTGACCACAGAATGTTTTATATTTATACAAGATTCAGATTGTGATTGTTTTTAAAAGGTTATCCCGTGTCTTTCTGCCATTTAAACAAGATTTAGTTTTATCTATGCCAATTTAATAGATTATTTCATTATTTACAATATCTTACACATATATTACACCTACATAATCTGGCTGATATGATAAAGTGTCGGTAGTGTTTTAATTCAATTAAGCTTGGCATTTAAACGCCATAAAAGAACAATCACCATTCGTTGGTCCATTACACCTGATACAGCAGAGTGACTGGTTCATCGCTCATGGCTTGGTTTCAGGTTGCTTTAATCTAGTTCAAATCTATTTACGATCAATCTGATAAATACCACGGTTGGTTTTCGTTAGCAAGAAAGGGTAAGTATGAGAAAATATAATCCCAGTCTAATATCAATACGTCAAAATGTTAAGTATTCAAGAGTTGACCTCCTAAGGCTGCGCCTACGCAGCGCCTACCGCACCCGTGTTCAAACAGCCTTCGAAGTAAAAGGCAGTAAGTATGTTTCACTATACTACTATTTCAGAACACTTAAGTTCTTTCATAAAACGATATCACTTCCGGACAAACGCGTTTACATATTTACATTTAATGTAATTCAACCTATTGTAGGCACATGTGAAAAACTAACAGTCAGGCCTACCTTATAGTACCACATTCCTGCATTTGTTATCGTGGATGAAGTAGCAATTTATTACAAGGCCTAGCGGATCGGCGTGTGACTTGATATAGGTACGATTTTATACGGTGTTTTATCTAAATCTGGGTGAATTTCTTAACCAGGATGGTTTAATAAAGGTAAGTTGAAACTGAGCCCATATATCGCCGACGGTGGCGCTGCCCTTCTTTCACACATGTCCTTCATTCTTCTCATCAGCCGATAATACATGCTACTTTTACAACTGGTCTGGCCTAATCAGTGACCCTATAAAGCTGATGGTCCTGGGTTCGAATACCGGTAAGGATATTCTTTTTGTGTAATGAACACAGCACGCTGATGGATAAGTTTAGATTGTTCTAGGTAAATTTAGTTTTATTATAATTTAATATAGTTTTACAATGTTTGTTTTTTAATTCATTTATTGTAAAAATGTAAAAGTAATTTCTGTTAGTAAGTATTTCCTCTTCCTTGGCTTTAAGTTTCAATTGTATAAACTTACTTGAGTCTGGGTTACCTACGAGACAGGCTGAGCCTAGTATAGGAACCAGAGCAACCTGACATAATATATTTCTAAGCTGAGGTACCTACACTTTGTCAATTGTACATAATTAGGATAATCTTTGCACCCCTGAAAATGTTTTTGTGTATTACCTACAAAAAATTTTTGAAGTTTGAAGTTTTGATTTAAGTATTTAAATGTTACCTATATGTATATAACGTTGTCTGAGTACCTACCTTCTCATTACACAAAACTTCTTGAGCTTACTGTGGGGTTTAGTTAATTTGTGTAAGAATGACATTTTTTATATCAACGACAACTCTATAGATACCTATTACCTAACCTACATTATCACTATCAGTGAAGTGTAGATACGTACTTGGTGGCAAAATATTAATTAAGTAGGTACTTAGTAGTAGTAGGTACCTATCTACATATCACGCTTATCTAATATCTAACCCACCTATCATCAAGCTTAATGTGTTAATATTAAATTCCGTTTATTCACATACAAGAAGTAATTACAGCGTTTTTATTGTTTGATACCAGTGTTTCACTATAATAGGAATTAGTTACTACAAGTTTCTGTTGACGCCGCCAATTATCAAATACCATTGTAATAATTACTGGCTCGTAGACCTCGAGTACAAATGGATCGGTACATAGATCACCTCGCAGCGAATTGAACCCGCCCGAGACGCATCAATCACGAGCCACCAACAACAACGAAAACACTGTTAGTTTTGCCGCTGAATTATTAATTACATTCCCACAAAAAACGCACACACGACGCCGAAACGCATAAATTTCTTCCTTTTTCACCGCACAAAGGAGCCGGACGCCCCACAACAACGCTAAACAGATTAGCCGCCCGACACGGCCGTCGCGGCATAATTTTTGGCGCCAGTAGTCCTGCCTCTAGATTAAACTAATATGAAAAGGAAATTGAGTAGAAAATGGACGAAGGCTCTATGTGTCATTAAGGATTGGGTCCGCCGCTCGAAAGCGCCGCCTCGGCCTAACTTATTTGAGTTCACTTAATTGAATTAGCATTTTGGTAGTTTTTATGAACTGCTAGTAATGTTCCGAAGGAAATTTAATGGCCTATTTTTGGTTAATAACAATAACGTTTATGTGACCGAACTGACTAAATAATTGCCTTAAGTTCTTTATGTGGGCGAGCGAGGGAGAATTATGTATTACTTAATTAGTTTTTTATGTTTTTATTTGGAATGTTACCTACTCGAATAACCTATATCATTGCATAACAATTTACATAAGTATATAGAAAATCTCGACATCGATATTATGGGTTTGACATTCTGAATTTTTTATTAATCTGTAAGTTATTGTAAAACTATACAAAAGTATCAAGTAAATTAGAGACTATGAGTAAAAACTACTCAACATAAATTAACCATGTATATCATACGATATATTATTCATGAACGACCAAACCTCACCTACTCGACTTATTCCAACTTAGGATGATAAGTAGTTATTTGTTTTTCATGTGTGGAGAAACTTTATACGAGGCTGGTCACCCTTGAGACCGTATGAATAGTAATAGAGGTTAAGGCTCTAGGGACGGAGGATGGGTCCCGCCGTAATGCGCCGCTTATGGTGCGTGCTAAATCGACAATACCCGGGGGTGGCCAGCTAACAAACCGTTTTATGAACGCCTCTTTTGGGCACAGCTCCAATCCAAACTTTAAACAACTTTTATACCGTGAAGAGTTCAGACCATCTTAATGTTTATATTACGCCTGGATATTCTATTTTCTGATTTGATATAGGTTTTGCTGTTATTGTATAAGGTCCTTAATAAGCAGTACAGAAGCCGGTCAGAATTAGATTCGGTATATTAGATGATCTGCTACACTTTGCACAGATTTTTGTTAGCATTGTTAATAGGTAACTAACTCAAACAATAAGAGCTACAGACGCTACAGTGGACTGAGGGCCTACCGCGAACCACGTTCGACGTGTTGCCTCCCTGTCACACTTACGTACGAATTTACAAGTGCGACAGAGAGACAACACGTCGAACGTGGTTCGCGGTAGGCCTTCTGGTTCTTTGCTTTACTCTATCGAATATGTTTCAGAGTGAAGTATAGGTATTATCAACCTTTGGCGTGTCGAAATGTGTGCCTATAGTAAGTGTGTGGTAAGAGTTTGCGGCGGCGCGTACGCTGCACTCACATTCATGAGCAGGTCCGGAGAGGAGGAGCCCTTGCCGCTCATGGCGCCGGCCGGTTCATGTCACAAACTCACAGCACTCGCGGCGGCGCAGGCGGCGCGGGCGGTCTGCGTGCGCCGAGCGAAGACTGCCGCGCGAAGGCCCCCACCGCACAGCCCAAGCCCCCACCGCTACCGGCTGCCTCATTTCTCACTATAATTTGCGTGCTGCTCGTTTTTTACCATTATTACTTCCTCGTTTTGTTTTACGTATTATCGAGTGCATCCCGCTCGCACCGGCCGCCATGCGCGGCGAGCGCCGCCCAGATAATAGCCGCGCGCAATTACCGCGAGCGAGCCGGTCAGCGCCGACACTGCCAACGCCATCTCGTGTCGGGAGGCGGAACTAAAGGTTGCCAATTCTTAGCAAGTATCTTTTGTAAGTAAAGATGATAACAAACTTCTACAAAATATCCTGTTATAATCATATATAAATATCCTTATAGGCAAAATACACATAGGTAACAAATATACACACAGATAAATAAAACAATCTGAAATCTAAATCTTCGGCCTAATATTATTATTCTAAAGCAGGTCAAGCAAATCTTGTCAGTAAAAAAAGGCGCGAAATTAAATTTTATATGGGATGATATCCCTTCGCGCCTACATTTTTCAAATTTGCCGCTTTTTTCTACTGACAAGATCTGCTTGACCGAGTATAAATAATATGTAATAATGTAGGTACCTACCACTAATAAGAACAACCCAAAACACCAGCTACAATATTTACTACTCAGGCTTATGCAATTATAAAAGTGCGACTGCGACGCAATGATATTGAAATCGTGGGATCGCCGGATCGTTCGAAAGACTTCAGATGCAGTCAGAGTAAAAACTGGCTCGCTATACAAGATCTACAAGATTCACCAAATCTATTCATTCAAAAAATTCTACAACGTTGTATAAAAACAAATGTATACATTTGGGCATGTGTGTTGACATTTGCACGTTCGTTGTGCAATCTTCGTCGTAAGTTTGTCCGATAATTCAAATACTAAAGTAGCCAATGATGGATTCAATTCATTACCTAATGTAATGTTACCTATACGATTTTATTTTATAAATAGTATGTAAATGATGTATAACGAAAACCAAAGCCTACGAGTTTCGTAGCACCTCGTAGCCATTACGTAGCGCGGAGCCAAATTCTTGACAAAAGGCGTAGCAAGTTGCATAAGTACAGAGGGGCTACCGCGAAAACCGAAATTCGCAAATTGCGGGCATCTTTCTCTTTTACTCCAATGAAGGCGTAGTTAGAGTAAAAGAAAAAGATCCCCGCAATTTGCGAATTTCCGTTTTCGCGGTAGCCCCAGCCCCTCTGGTACCTGCATGAAGTTTGTACACTTACGTGTTTAGGTAAGTAGGCAATGTATAATTTAATTAAAGTAAATAATAACAGTACACAACCTTTGCGCTTTGGAAAAACGACTAAATAAGGGCCTAGGCTTAGAAGGCAGGTTTTAGGGATTTATATTTTTAGTTAGGTTTGTTTTAGTTGTTTTATTTTAAATATAAGTAGATTTCTCCTATTATATTTTTGTATAAATTTTTTGTAAAACTAGTTTTTTCCCGTTGCTGTTATGCGAGTAGGACGACCAGTGAATCAAGGTTTTGAACGCTATTTCATTGGTCGGGCTTGGGCTATTTCTTGGCTCGGGAAGTGTGATAATAAAGTGGTGATGTTGCCTAAAATATAAGCTGTTGTCTTACAAAATTTGGTACTTCTGTGGTTTTCTAAGTAGAAAAAATTATTTAGGGAGTAAAATGGTCGTTTTTTATTATCTATCACTGTGGCTGTCACATTCTAAGGAGTGCGAGAATGACGCGCGACACAACAGGCGATAAAAGCGCGACCGTCCTATCCGTGTTGGTGTGTGTATTTTAGACTCACTGTATCGTAATTTAATTACAATGAACTGAGATTTCTACGTAGGATTGGGATATATTAGATGGGGATTCAAAATGCCAAACAAGACAATATTATTACAATATTTTAATATTTATTTAGAAATCGTTTTTAGTGCACTACTTAACATAACACTTTACCAACAAGGCACGTCAAATAAGAAACTAACTAAATATGTACAATAAAATACATTAGATCACAATAAACTTTCTGGTAACTCAGAAAATATTTCAACCAACATCTTTCCGACAAATCATACGATTATGACCATGACATTAATTTTTGACATGCAACTAGCCTTCCCATCACATTAAGTGGATTACATGCAATTAGGTACCAAAACTCCACCATAACTTTTAGATCCACAATATATTCATATCTTAAATTAAAACGATTCTTCACTTATTGTCCAAGCGCTACAGGCGGCTGGAGATTATAGTGTCCCTGAAACATGGTGTAATTATCCTTTGTAGCACACTGGTAGGCAGGGAAGTGCGTTGGATACTGCCGGGTTGTGTGGGGCAGGGCTGGGTACTGGTAGACGGGGCGAGTGGCTGCAACAGTGGTCAACGGTCGCGCATATAGTGTCTCTTGCCGCATGTCCGGCATCCAGCCTGCGCTCGCGCCGCTCCCAAACACCATTCCACTGTTGTAACTGGCACTAGACACATTCGGTGCAACTGCTCCGTAGTTTAGAGACGGAGGCACGGACATCTGCTTCGACGCAACACTCACAGCCGGCACAGTTCCGTAATTCACGCTGCCTATTGACACAGCTGGCGCTTGCTCTACAGATCTCTGCTCAGTTTTCTCATTAGTAACCTTAGCAGATTCTTCATTGTCATCAGAGTTAGCTTTCTTAGTTTTCCTCGTCATATTCGCGTGGGTTTTAACGTGCTTAGCGAGATGATCTGAGCGCATGAATCGCTTCGTGCAGAGTTGGCACGCGAATCTCTTTTCCCCGGTGTGCGTGCGCAGGTGCCGCTGCAGCTCATCAGAGCGCGTGAATCGTTTGCCGCAGAACAGCCAGTTGCATACGAATGGCCGCTCGCCCGTGTGCCAGCGGAGATGGGCTTTCAGATGCGAGGTTTTTCCATAGACTTTTCCGCAGCCAGGCACATGGCAGACGTGTTCACGCTTAGCACCGTCTTTGCCGTAGTTGGGTCCGAGGCCGGCGGCTTCTGTCAAGCAGTTGGGGCAGCGGCACTTGGCGCAGCGGCGCTGGAGGTCGCGCGCCTCCTCGGCGGCGGCGGGCGGCCAGTACGGGTACTGAGGATACGCCGGCAGCTCCCGCCAGCCGCACCACGCGCCTGACGAAGCACTGCTGCATGACGAGAGGTCAGAAGCCGGTGAAATCGCATCGCCGCGTCCACACCCGTATCCGTAACTGGGCATCATACTCATCATCTGCAACAAACACGAAAAATATGTTAATTCACTATGTACATATTGCCCTAATATATGTTTGCTTACGCTTGAATTACTAATTAAAAACCTATGAATACTAATTTGTAAATCAACAGTAATCAAGGTACAATCATCTATTCCGAAATTCGCAACTAAGTCATAATTCACAAAAGCGTTCAGATCAGATAAATTTAAATGTTTCGCAAATAACTCTATTAAATTACTGATCCAGCCTTAAACGTCAAAAATAATAGGTTGCCAAAGACTATACGCGTAAACTAGGGAGGCAATAGAGTTAGGGCGGACCTGTTGCGCGGGCGGATCCACGTATTGCATTTCCGGTGACGGTGGTGACAACGTAGCGCGACGAGCCTTCAACTGGATAATTACAGGGCGGCGCACCGTTCGCGTCGAGACGTTTTTAATAACTGGCTTCGGATGGAGGTAACGAGCGGTTGTCGCCTCGCCCCGGTCCCCGCCCGAGGGTAGCGCCGCGCGCGCACCCCGCGCCCGCCAGCGCGCGCGCAACCTCCGACACCCCACACCCCACCACACCACACCCCACCGTGACTTATGCCCCTACTCACTTCTTATAAGAAGAATTAACTATTCACATAAGTGACGTCACTTGATTATATTGATTTATGTACCTGCTCATTATGAATATCGTGATTGGGTATTTCGTTGTAACTGAATTTTATTGTCGTGATTGGGTTTTCTATGTAAAAGCCATGCCTCAAAACTTACATTCATCGATTTATGTACCGATAATGAAAACGAATTACATACAACTTATTTCATTTATACATTGGCTACTTACATATATCTTTGATTTGTAAGTAGTAAGTACCTACATACTACATACATTGCAGCTAGGTAGGTAGAGGTTGTTTGTTGTCTATTCAGATAGCAATTACTTGATAAGTAGCACTGATATATTTAATTATTTATATCTGAATAGGCCTAACTGTATTTACCTATATTTTTTGTTTAACTTCTATCCTTTTCGAGTGTATAATCCGTACATTACATATTGAATAAAATGATTCCCCGATCCATAACTCTCCGCTCCGGCTGTTATAAGTGTTACGAAAGCTTTTATTTTATTTACTTATTTAATTCTCAGTGGATCTGGTCAAGCTTGTTCTGATAGCCATCTACCTACATAATAATATTATTCTTCTTCTCACGCAGCGCTTAATGTTTTAAATTTTTTCTCTATTTCGGTCAGCAGTTCGCGGCACAGCAGTATGATTTATGCATATCCGAGGCCAAACCTTTAATTACACGTTGTTAAAATATGGCAGTTTGTTAAATCGTTCGAGATGCTTTTGTTTTACTAAACGCCGCTCTCTTAGAGAGAACTACTTTTCCTGTGTTCCGCCGAACTTATTAAGTTTGCCTGCCGACTGGGGTTATTTCCTTTTATTGTTTAACTAATGCTGCGGTTTGTACAATAGATTTGTTCTATTTAATTAATAGGCTCCATTGCCAAAGTTTATAGGTTTAAAAATATAAAGGTTTGATTTGAAAAGAATGAAAAGTCTGTCGAGCACGAAATGTATAACTAAACGTGAATGGATAGGTAAAAGGAATGATATGGAATGGAATGCTTGTAAAGAATTTTCTTAGTGTTAAAAAAAAACATTGTCTTTCGAGAGAATAAGTACTAATTGCAATTTTAAAAAAATACTGAAATTCCTTATTTCAAACTTGACATCATAATTAGGAAAAGACGGACTGAATGTCACAAGCATTTTCTTCTAGTCAACTTTATTGGAATCTTTAAAAAAAATATATTCTGAATAAATGAAATTGGAAATATTGGAATTAAGTTATATATATTTTGTAATTGCATGTGTAATAGAATAGACTATAGAGGTATGGTGTATAGGTGGGTACCTACTAGTATATGCATGCCTATTTATTTCGGATTAATGGCATATAATTTTATTGCTCATAATATCCATACGTCAATATCTAAATAATAAAATATGTATTCGTAACCACTGAGAGGGCTCACAACCACAACACTACATCATCATCAACCGTTTCGATCTTTAAACCATAACATCTTAAATCACCTCGCGGCAGTCTCACCCTTTTATTACAGCCCGTAAAATACATTTCCACGAAAGCGCTACTGTACTGTAGAATGGCCAGTAATCGTTGTCACGAATGCCTCAGTAACCTGTCGACATGTTTACGACAGGATAGAACAATAGCTGCCGGTGTAGGGACTAGACAATGCCGCATTTCGCTACTGTGCCCTAGTCGGTGTCCGAGCCTCCACAAAGCCCACATGTAGTGGACAAAGATCCCTACTAATGCGCGATGATCGCTCTCCTAGCGCCATAAATCTTGAGGGCTACTACTGCGTTTTTGTAAGCGTGCGAACCCAAAAAACGCCGGCCCTTGGACACTTGCGACATCTTCAATCATTTACAAGGACGGCATGTTGCGATATATGTGATGAAACGAATCGCCGACTTCTTTCGATTTACTTCGATGTTTTACGGTGATTTGAGTGCTGATTGTAGTTACTACTACTTATTAAAACTTTTTAAGTTGTCAATAAATACGATATTATTATATTTATCAAGATAAAATCTTAACACAAATCATTCTAGTTTAACTGCAAGCTCTATAGGTACCACATCTGTAGCTAAGTTTACTGTTACCAGACAAATAGAGCGATACATGTGTAGGTAGGTATATAAACATAAAACATCCCAGCCTCAGAAACATAGTGCTCATCTCACCTGCAAACATTTGAACCTACACCATCCTCACGGCGCGATTCGGGAAATGAATTAGAGATTCACTAGATATGAAATAGTAAAGATATGTGACGTTCCACGGCAAAAGGTACCTTATGGCGGCTGGCGCTTACGCTATTATTAACGCCGCTTCAATATTCAGTCGGGGCAATGGTACCTTTTTTCGTGGAACGTCACATATCTTTACTATTTCATATCTAGTGAATCTCTAAATCATTTCCCAAATCGCGTCGTTAGTAAATAATTAAGCTAAAAAATCTCGTCTTCAAAGTTTTCTTACCTAAGTTCGAATTTCACTATTATTCATTTTCAATGCAGGCTCGCATTGAATTGATATTGATTCTAGACGCATTCAAGAAGCTGCGGGTCATTTTCGTCGATCCTCGGATATTTTACACTAATTACAGGTTTCCAATGTCGTGGGCGGGCAATTAGTGCTATTGCACGTAGTCCTTCACTTCCTGTCTTTTGGCGGCATGAATGGATCTGTACGAAGAGTTGCACAAAGTACCGACGTAGTGGTGTCAGGTTGCCATTGTGCGCCGCCAGCCGCGCTGGCACCCACGCCAATGGCTCGGCCAATTAGGTATGTTAGGTATCGACTTCATCGAGAGTGATAGTGAAATTTGAAATTAGGAAGTAATATTTTAGAAAAAAAATGCACACTACGTTATCTTCTTACTCTACAAAACGGTAATAACTAAAACAAAGGTAATACCTACTTATAATTTGAAAGGGCTCTTCTTCATTTTATAAATACGGATTAGCCAGTCATTAGGAAGTCCATCGGCTGTTTACACTACGAGATGTTTTAATTAGCAGCAAATCCAATTTTAACAGCAACAGACTGAATTAAATGTTTGCTCACGATAATATGTACTGGCTCCGGTTGCTACAACAGCAATCTACCAGCGTAGCGTTATCTGCTAAAGTGTTTAAGGGTCAAACAGATTACTGTGTTATCGTCTTTCCTGTAGACATACACAAGAGTTAAGGGCTATAAAGGTTAATTTTCTTATTTAACCCTTATCCACGTGAAAAGGTCCTCCTTTTATTTAGAGAACTATGATAAAATCATTACTTACATGCCCACAAGCTGTTAACTATTGCCCACAGGAGAGAAAACTAGTGTGTTAGCGCTAACTGTACATTGGAAAGACGATAACACAGTAATCTGTTTGACCCTTAAGTGTTTAAAACAAGTGAGTCTAAACCGTAAAATTATTCAATGTAATATTTAAATTCAATTGTTTAAGACCTTGCCCGTAGAAATTAAGTCACTCAACGACTTGAAATTTTTGATAGCATTTAAAAAAAATGTCAGAGTCATGCCCGTAGCTTAAGTAAATATTATAATATAAACTTCAGATAGTTAATAAGTATGTAAATACATATACATATGTACCTATCTACACCCACTGGGAAACATTGTATTGATTTTCTCTGTACCTATTGGTCATCAACATTTAAGTAGGTACACGTACCTACAATTTATGGCTTATTAAAAAAAACTTAGGCAAATGTTTTAGGCTACAAATCAATTTCTGTCAGCTCCCAGTGGCTCATATTTGAGCCAGAACGCTTATGGGTGACGTCATATCATGGGAAACGACAGGTTAATTAGGATTGAATTGGTTCTCGGTAGCATGTGTACGTATTAGGTACTCGTAGTAGTACCTCTTTCATACAATTGTGTCCAGTCGTAGTGTAGTAACGATGTAGAGCATTCAAATGTTGATGCTACATACCTACCTACCTCTACGATTTAAATATTTAAGTAGACATTCCGACTCTATAATATGTTACGAATTAGGTACATCTAGGTAAGACCTATATGACAGTAGGTAGTATAAGTAGAGTACGGTATTACCTCTAAAGGAATCTGAGTAAAAAACGAACTCTACCTTTTGTTGCAATGTGAAAAGTGGAGACATTCAACTAAACTTGTTGCATTAAGGAAATATGATCTCAAATCCATCACAAAGAGCACAAAAACCCAAAATTCGAGTTTAATCGTGAATAAATTTAATATCGGTATTGTATCGAGGCGGATCCGATGTTATCTGATCGGAACTTCGCTCGGTTTCGCAAGGAGCCGTAAAGGAGTGTACAGCGGGCGTTGGCTTTGTCGAAATGTTCTAATCGAATATTTTTCCAACCTCCTATATCAACGAAGCCTGCGTTATCAATCTGAACCTTAATATTTTGTAATAAAGTTACTAATTGAATCTTACAGTTTAAGAAGATACGGTTGGATCTAAAGTGACCATCTGAAATGTAACAAGATCACGCGAGTACCTGTCGCACAATGAGCCGCAGGTTCGCACGAATCCCTTGTCATTTTTGTGAAAAAGTGTAACTTTTTTTGAAGTGTCTTGATTTCGGTTTGTCAAAGGTTGGGTGCATTGGTGTGGGTAATAAGTGTAATAACACTAATAACTTATATCTAATAGAAATAGATAATAGTATTTTTATATGGCACTAATTATGGTACTTAAATTATAAATGGAGAAAAAAAGGATAAATAATTACTCCACTTTGATTTTTTTTTGTCCTCAGCTGAGCTTTGAAACCAACATTTTTAAACGACTTAAAAAACTCGCTACGCTCGTTGTTCAATTTTGGAATCTTTCGCTTGCTCGGATATCAATATAGGTATTAGCACGAGGGTTTAAACAACAACCTTGTAAAACAAATAACTATTTTAGGCATAGAATACTGAAAAGTACCTAAATAGCGCAGGTAATTCCGTAGGTACGTATTATACATATATTATTATATTCCTTATTTTTGTAAACTACAATAGGTAACCATGCATAATTCCTTATTTTTTTACACAATATATAAACTTGACTTGTTTTAAAGTTTTTGCTTTAGATACATGAACACCTCGTTAACTTAAGAAGAATATGTACCTACCTAGTTAGTTTTCATATACCTATCTACCTAGGTACCGAATGGTCAGTTAGGACAAGTTAGGATGAAAGTGGACGTCGCGCGAAACCGCGCCTTTCCATACAACATTTTCCTCTCTGGATATTAACATTATAGATAGGTAACTATAAGGCGAGCTTTTAAAATTTTGTATGGTTTTGTTTTCCCTCCTTACTCTTACAATACTTAAAAAAAAATCAAAAAAGTCATGCGAAGGGGCATAGCCATGGTTAATATACCTACATCAAATTGCGTATAAATATTTTCCATGTCAATATGTAGAGAGGACTATATTTGTATGGAGAAGCGGTCTTAAGCTGTTAGTACTTAGTTTGTATCGCTCTAAAAACACTTTCCAAGGATCTTGGCCAAAAGCAAACATCTGAAAGCGGAATAATGCCAAAGTTAAATGGTTCGATAAGCAGACAACAGAATGTCATTTATAGGCACAATACAAAACTATAAACATGAATCTCCACAAATACTCAATCTAAATATAGTAAGTCAAGATCAATGCAGTCATAAAAACTTGGAAGGTAAAATTCTGCGGATCGAGCGCCCTGCCGGGCCGCGGTGCCTTCAATCGTTTGGAACGCTTTGCAGTGACAGCCGAAATTGCCCTACATATGTAAAAACGTGGCCGTTTGTTTTACAAAACAAGCCCGGACAGATATGACGACGGTTAATGACACATTTGACGCCGTCGCTCATTAAGCACTTGCCGTTTTTTTTCGAAAAGGTCAGTTTTTGTAGTTGTCCGAAACTTTTATAACCTGTGCGTATTTCAAAAATCAAGAGCGGAGATGGATAAACTATACTTAATTAATTAATTAGAGTAGGTAATTCGACTTTGTAAACTTGATATTGTCCTAAGTATACCTACCATTAAGCATTAAGGGAAGTAAGAAGTTACTATACCTAGTATATAATTATATTATTATACTCTTTGGTAAACAGTATCCAATTGGTAGTAAAGTAACCTACCTACGAAGAAACCATTCATTATACCTAAAATGTACCTAGGTACTAAGTACCTATATTAACTAAAGTAATCTCTAATCTAAAGTAACTCTTTCAATAATAGGTAATGGGCTAATGGCGCTCTCATCTCTTGGGTGTTCACCCAATTCTAACAAGATATGTCTAGGAAAGTGTTGTATTTTTTTAACGTTGTTTGCATAATATATACTTAGGTTAGGTACCTACTTAACTCTTACTTAACCCTTTCAACGCCTCGCCTATCGTTCGTGTCGCGTCATCGTGTTCATTGTCGGAAGGCCTAAGGGTTGACATTGGGCTGTAGCCGCGAGTCAGTTGATATTATTGGCCGCCAATGTTGCGACATTCTTGACATCTAGTGTCAAGTAGCGGTACTGATAAATCCGCTACTTGACGCAAATGTCGACTACGAAAATAAGCAGCGTCTTGGTTACGCGCATGTAAAGGAGATTGGCGGTCTAGTAATAGTACTAGACCGCCTACAGTAATAGTATATTATGCATGTAAGTCAATATCCTTTAACGAAATATATTTAAAAAAGGGGGGCGCTACGGACTGTATCTTTTATTAAAGTACCTTTTGAATATCAAACTAGTTTCCATGGTGCTGGATTCGTCAATCCATGCGTCCAAAGTTAAAACGGCCGTTTTTGTTTTGAGTTTATAGATTGACGAATCCAGCAACATAGAAACTAGTTTGATGTATTTAAAAGGTACTTTAATACAAGATACAGTCCGTAGCGGCCCCCTTTTTTTAAATATCTTTCGTTAAATTGAAATAATCACGATTATTTAGCAGTGGCGCTAGTGTGCACTTTTATGGGCTCTGAACCACTTCCTTCACCCCATGCAATCACTTTGATATAAAGTTCAAAATCAGGTAGGAAATATATTCCCTCTGCTATATGCTTCATAGCGCGTCAGGAGTTACTAGACAAAACAGACGTGCGATTCCCTTCCTGCGTGCGAGATTATTTTACTCAAGTACCTCAAGAAATACAAGTTTTTATGTTGCCATGTGTTGTGAAATGCACATGTATCTTACTTTTTTATTCGAAAATGAAAAGTAGTGTTTAACCTCGGTTAAAAGCGTTCATTTGTAACTCGAACTATTGCCGCCCTCACTCGCCACCGCGCTCGAACAGGCGCCAAAATATCTCGTCAGGGATGGGATATCTTTCATTCCTTGGTTAACAATCTACTGTACGTCAACGACGTTCCTTCTTGCTTACTTTTCATTAGTATCCGCTGCCAAGGTTTTTGAGCTTGTAAGATATGTTCAAAACGATAACTAAATAATACGCCTTTAAGTTTAAAAATTTTATTACACCATAACACGCGACACAAGACATACAATTTGTACAAACATTTCACATAATAGTGACAACTCTTCCCTTTACCCCGAGGAATCTTGCACTCTCATAAGCGAATTGCGTAATGATCCAAGTGAAGAAACAAAGCGTGAAGTAGTGAACAGATACTATCAACAAAAAAGAGTTATTAATATTAGAAGATTATGAAGTGTAATCCATCAGTGCCTCGAATTTGACAGTTGAAATAGATATCACTGTACGGACCCGTGTGTGGTTGTTTGGATTGTCTTATTCAGTGTGTCAAATTCAGTTACTTACCACAAAATATATGGCTTCGTATATTCAGGGGCACAATTTTTTCTACCTCTTCTAACAAAAATAACTTTGGTTAAGAGTGGTTAGAGTCAGACTAACGCCCACTTGCACCATCCCACTAACCTTGGGTTAAGCGGTTAAACCGTTAACCCAGTGTCAAATTGTACTGGTAATCATGGTAACTCCATGTTTATCCGGTTAATCTCGGGTTAGTGGAATGGTGCAAGTGGGCCTAAGCCAAGTTAGCAGCGATTTTGATAGCACAAACAGTGCAAGTGTTATTTCACCGTCCTAACTTCAGTTTTACGTTTCAAATAACACTTGTAGTCTGTGCTATCGAAATCGCTACCAACTTAACTTGGTCTAACTCTATCTCTATACAAACTTTTGTAGCGTTCCACAATCTATTGACAGTCTGTGTAACAGTTTATCTCTGGAATAAGAATGTTAATACAACATGATATAGAAATTATCACCATAGTAGTTTTCAACATGCCGGTTACACTAAAGGCTATAAATATTAAACGAAATAAATGTCATATACAAAGGAAGGAAGGCAAAGGCTATTATGGTCGCATTCACTGAGAAAGATGAAACATTTGGTTTCCTTAAGGACTTCTTGACCCTTTGACTTCCAATGGCGGACACAGACGGGCACGATTACAGTTTAATTAATATAGACGGTCAACCAAATCTTGTCAGTAGAAAAAGGCGCGAAATTCAAATTTTCTATGGGACGATATCCCTTCGCGCCTACATTTTTCAAATTTGCCGCCTTTTTCTACTGACAAGATTTGGTTGACCGTCTATATCAACCATCGTGCATTCCGATATGGTATACGATGACGCGTTGTACAAAATAGGCGTGTCGCAAAGGTTTAAATTGGTTAATTATTCTAATAAGATACCTAAATCTAATTATCTTATTAGGAACACCAATGTGGTGGCTAATGTGACCATTATATGCCTTCCGTACTCGCGGTAACCCACTTAACTGAGCATTGGTAGAATGATGGACCTTGACATTGCAAGGTTTACTAATAGGGGGCTGTCCATAAATTACGTCCCCCCCCCCCCTAATTTGAAATGACGTAATTTATGAATAGTCCCTAGACAGTTAATTGTGTTCAAGATAGTACTGGTAGGGCGATAGCGTTTTTCACAGACATAATGCATTCGTCTCTCTTAAGCCCCATTAGACCGTTCAAGAATTTGCATGCGATTTTCGTTACATTGCAGTATTTGGTCGATCGACTGAATTCATTGTACCTACTCTGTAATTCACTGCTAACTAAGAAATTACAGGAAATATTCAATACGTTTATCGATTATTGCCTGCAATTTCTTGAAAGATTTAGGGGTTTTACTCACATACTTCCCCGAAGAAATCGTCTTGCATTCGGATGTCAACTCTTATTAATCAATTGCTTTCATGTTCCATTTCAACTTTATACACTTGCGTAACAATTATAAATAATAAACAGGAGATACATAAATTGCAACAATAGTGGTAGTTAGATCACAAGATTTCTTATCAATACATAATACAAGTAATTATACAAGATATACAAATCAAAGATAACAGGTATCACTTGCGACAAATTTGTTTACATTAATGTAAATTACATTGATTTGTACGGCGTAAACCAAAATCTAGTGTAACATACGTTACAATACAATGCATAATATTCTCAATCCAAAACATAGCATATGGAAAACATAAAAGTGGATACGATTCTCGAAAAAAATCTGAAGCTCGATTAAAAATTACTTATGAAACTATAAATAGAAATTCAATTCGGTTCTTGAACCTATACAATATAAATCGGCTATAATTCGTTTTTTTTGCATTAGAAAAAGACTACGCGATCTTGACGTGTCTTTTAATTGAAAAATGCTTTTAATAAATCAGTAACTATTACCTATGAAATCAAAAGAATGGTAATAATCGTATATGATTCATAATTGTTACATATTTGCCGTGACTTATTTTCCAAAAGTGTTTTTCAATAAAAAGACACGTCAAGAATGTTTACCTTTTTTCTAATGCTAAATAAAACGAACTATAGTATTGCAGCAAAACTACAATGTAAGTTTATGTTACAGTTATAAAACTGATGAGCTTAGAACTTCATACGCGTAAAACGTAAACCCGTACATCGTAATATATTTACTTCATTTATTTTTATGAGACAATACTCGTACGGGCTGACAAGACATGGTCGTATAAATTACAATAAATCAAAATTGTCTTTAAATATAGTACAATAAAAATAGAATAATTTATTTAGTAGGTACTGTTGCTTTCACAGCATTAAGATTCAGTAGTACTTATCCCAACATCAACTGTACTATTTTAATTCTCAATTTAAGTCCATTCTATACTCGAGTCCATTCTATACTCGTTTTTCTTTTCATCAGATTAGAAATTGTATAATCTCAAAAGCAGTGGTAACTTTTGTCCTCCAAAACTAAATCTGAGTAACTTATGCACTGAATTATAGTGTCGTTTACATATTAATGCACCGCAATATTAGATATCATAGGAACCCTAGCATTTCGGAAGAAAAAGTCAACTACTATTACTTTTGAGGTTAAAAAAATTCTAATCTTTAATAAATATGGGTACTTATAAACAATTAAATAAATGCATGTTAATTTTGGGACTCAATACAAAACCTGTTCAGCCAGTTTACGTTTTAAGCAGACAACTTTAATTTATAGGTGATTCTCGCATTATCTAATGCAATGAATACATTTGTTCAAAGAAAGACTTTTAATTAGAATAAATACCGAAGGAAAATGCAGAAAGGATGAATTTAAACGGAAAGGTGCAGTTGGATGGCTCCGAACTTAAACTAAACGATAAGGGCTAGTCACAGTAACCTTATAACTCGTCCCGCAGCAGAGTGTATCTGTTCTTGGAGGGCGCTAGCTTCTTGAACGTGGATTCTGGGGGCGTGGTCACTTTGACGTCGTTGCTGTCTGCTATTTGGTTCGGGTCCGGGCCGTAGTGGAATTCCCTGAAATTTAAGGATATGGTGTTATTTATAAGTCTTTTTATTTGGTTTGTCCCCCACTCAATCGTAAATATCGTACCCAAGATTTAAGTTTCTGATTCATTTCGAACTAACTAGACTACGTAAGTATATTTTCGCAAACCCACTTTGACGGTAGAAAAAGGACATTTCGCGCCAACATTTTTTAAATTTGCCGCCTTATTCTACTGTTATAGTTATAATATTAAACAGTTAGGTACAATTTTTTAGAAAATAAGATCTATTGCGAGATAAAATGTTTGTGATTAAAAGTAAATTTTATCTCCAGTAGCGAACCTATTAATAGTCGGGGTCAAAGAATATAAAGTACATTGGAATTTAAACCTAACATAAAATAATTTTAAGGTATAAATTCGCAGTATTTTAGTCACGCTGAATTCGGTATTGACACGCGGATTCCACGGTTGACATTGTTGTACTAACTAGCTCAACCGTAAAATTGCTGCAGGTTATAAAATACATATGTCAACATAGTAATTTACTACTCATAGAGTAGTTAGTGCATGATAACCTAATACGAATAATTACGTCGAAATACTCGTAATAATATGGTAACTTATACATATGTATAATACAGCACATTCTTAGATACGCAATAAAATTGGTAGAACCTCGTGCACAGATTTTCACAATATTTCACAGTGAAATCGTCATCATATTTATTATTTTAGAGGAATTATGTGATAAACTATGAAATGGAAAGACTGATCTTTCTGGTTAACCATTGAGTACAGTCGCCATCAAATATATCGGAGCGGCCAAAGTGGTCAAAAATATCTATCTAAACTAACGCCTTGACAATAGAGGCGTGTCCAGATATTTGTGAGCGCCTTGGCCGCTCCGATATATCTGATTGCGACTGAACAAGAAGCTTCGAGAAATCGTTAACCCTGCAGTGAACATAATTCCTCTTAATATTAAGCTACCTTTTGATGAGAATCGGTTGAGAAAATCGACCTGTACAGAACAGCCGCCGCACAGACATAGCAAACTGATATGCCGGAACCACACTTCGCTATGCGTTATTTGTTATGCGCGTTATTCGGCCGCATACGACGAAGTGTGGAGGGTTCATTCGTCTATATTTGCTATATTTGCCCGCATAACGCATAAGCGCGAATAGCAAATACGCCTATCCGTCCACCTGTCGGTTTTTTGACACACTTCAAAGGACACGAATAATCCGAATATGCGTCTCGACTGCCCACACTTCGTTCACTCATTCACTCGCTTACGCTGTTCAAAGTCAAAACGCACCACATATGTTTGACACACCGGCACCAAGTTTGGCACACCGGCACGAAGTGTGGATGCCGTGTTTGTTGTTCGCTCACATAACAAATATTTGAGCGAATACAGCGTAGTCGCATAACAAATAACGCATAGCGAAGTGTGGTTCCGGCAATAGAGACGCTTTGCTCGCGCTACGCGCTGACTCGATCAATAATACCTAATGACCACGTACCTATGTAGTTTGCCCGAGTACAAGTCTTGCAAGAACATGTACAGCTTCCCCGGCTTCTCCATGTCGCTGTAGCTGGGGAACAGGTACATGTGCCGGAACGAGTCGATGGCGATGAGCGGCAGGTCGGACACGGACTTGCCGAGGTGGTGCAGCGGGTGCTCGAACCGCACGCCGTCCGCCGTTAGGAAGTTAACATTTTCTGGAAATTGTTGAAGTGAAAACCTTCTTTAGCGGCGCTGGGCACTTTTTGAGGTGGGGAAAAAATGATAAACTCGAGACAGCGTAAGGCGATCACGTGACCGTAAGGGGCGTAAGGCGATCACGTGACCGTAAGCCCCGTGAGGTGGCCACTCATAATTTAGATGGCATTTAAATCAATAAAGAAAAACTCAATGTTATTTGACATTTATGTTGTGGACTCCTTTTCAAGACTCTTTACCTATGTTCAAATAATTTGACGTTGTCATGGCAGTATGTAAATAAACATGTCAATGAAAAAGTGATCTTATTTGAGAATGATAATAATATATAATAAATAAATAGAATACCTCCGCTAAACGTATGGATCGTGTTACCGGGCGTCGGTAACATAGTGAGGTGAGTTTTCACTTCTATCGGCACTCCCGGAGTGCAACCGTTGTTGCTTATTTTATTCACTTTTAAATGGGCCATGATTTTGGTCACTTCCAGGGACATTCCACGAGAATGTCGCTTACGTAACGTTATTCTTCTTATACTTCTGAAAATGCTGATTAAGCGATATTGGATCTGATGATATATCAAGACTTGGCTAAAAAAATTTCACAAGGGAAAAGTGGTACTTAAGCAAGATTCTCGAGGAATGCCCGTACATGCGAACGACAGTGTTATATAAAGGTTACTTTATTCAACCTTGCCATATTTTTCGAGGCGATAATAAATCTAAATCATACCGAGCAATGTTTACTATAGCACCAACCCCGTAATCACGACAAAAAAATTGGCTGTTTCACACATTTTGCTGGTTCTATGTTTTCTAAAGTGTTTCTGCATTTCTCTCTCTATAAAACACTGTAATGATAAGAGTTTACTCACGTTTTTCAGACTCCAAATCTCTCTTAATAATCTCCTTATATTTCTTCACACTCTCCGTGTCAGTAGGATGGTGGAACAAGATGAGGAAAGGCAGCCCCTCCTCCGTCAATTCCTCTGCGTTCTCGAAGGTGATCTCCCGCACTAGAGGGATACACTTCTCTTGTACCCATTTGTAGAGCTCGTCGAAGTTGGTGAGCGAGCCCTTGTAGGTTTCATCTGGCTCTTCGGACATTTTTCGGTCCGTTCTAAACACAACAATAGGCTGGCCTGAAATAGAAATATTTTTTTTAAGAGAATAGAAAAAGTTCCATTGTGTTTTCAATTTTAATTTTGACAAATAAAATTTGTTTTTGACCACGCAAATTTTGATCTGCGAGTGGCTCATGGATATATATGTAGTTGATTACAATCACTGGACTTCAAAGACCGATATGATGATTTGATTAGTAATATACCTACTAATACTATAAGACGTGAAATTATTATTGTATGAAATAATAAATGAATTGAGTCTTCAAATTTTAAACTTCCTTATAGCCAACGGCTACGTCACAATCAAACGAGTGGTATAAGAATGTGACACTCCATTTTACAATGTCTTCGTCATTCATTTCATTGTTAAAGACAAAGCAAAAACTGTATGATAATAGAGATAAGGTAATTACGTAATAATTAAATCCTTTGTTTTAAATAAAACAGTAACAACAGAACGTGCGTAAAAACCGATAAAATTTTATTGGCATAGGTACTACTTTTATTGTTAATTTAAAGACGATAATTCACTTTGTGGTTCGTATTTGGTTGTATGTTGTATATAGTACGCAACTTTCATTTGCGATACATACTCGTACTTTTAATAACGGCAAGTCATTTCCTGGTTTGGGTTTACGTAGTCTATATTAGGTATTCATAAGAAGGTAAAAAAAAACCACCAATAATCTTTAGGCAAATACCGATAACAAAACACAAAGTGAATTTGCAGCATAAAGAAATGGCAGACGAATATTTAGGCAAACATGTATGTGTGCAAACAGGCTGTGTGTTGTATTAGGGGAGACCGAAGAGTTTTGAAACACTTACTGTTTAGGTACTTTATAATGTGTTAGTGTCTCGGCTTGTATTATTGTAGGTATGTTTCGAAAGATCAATAACTAAAGATTGAATTATAAATAAACGGTACAATTAATTGCCTGTTGTTTGGGATTGGGATGCCATTATATAATAGATGGGAGGTGTTTTACTACTGAGAGGATTAGAAACAGATTGTTCGGTTCTATTTTGTATTATATTATATAAAATAAAAATAAAAATATTTTTTTTTTGCCTTTTTTAAATATTTTCTTTAATAGCGTGTCTATTGAGTACCAAATAATCAGACAGATGTATGGCCAGCCAAGAAATATATGATGACTACAGAATTTACGTCTAAATAGTAATGTACCTTGAACGTTTCGTGATATTTTCAATTCTGGAATTCCATAACCTTGCTAAAGACTCCACAGGAAAGAAAAAACAGACTAATTGGTTCTAACCAGGGATGTAACGGATGTGGTTTTATCGGAACCGAAAGCGGAACCAGATGTTTTAAATTTAGTTTATCGGAACCAGAAACGGAATCGGAACCGAAAACGGAACCGGAACCAGAACCGGAGCCTGAGTCAGTACTACCAGTAGGTATACATTACATAACACAACACATACGAATAGGTACTTTAAATTCGAAAACACGGATAAAGCAGAACATCTAATTACTGCAGCACGTGGCAAGCGGGGCTATGAGCGAATGACTGGTATAAACCTGTTTGTTTTTGATGTACACCGCTCATGTCCCGCTGCCGCGCTATGCATTGACATCCGATATAACTTCCGTTTCAAAAGTAACGGAACCGGAACAGAAACGGATGTGTAATACCAAACGGAAGTTCCGACTTAACGGAAACGGAGCTCTGTAACATCCCTGGTTCTAACTAACTAATTTGGGTTTAATCCAATTAAAAATTATTTAGCTGTCGTTGAAGCAGCTAGATCAGCAAAAAATATAATCAAGATTCCTTTATGTTCCTTAATGAAAACAAAACACGCTAAAAATAAAGGGAAAAAGACCAAGCAAAAATGGGAAAAAATTAAAGTAACCGCATAATTCGTGCCTGAGTTACTTACTTCTTTAATAGTGTAGGTACCATTCATGTTACGTCATTCATTCATTCATGTTACGTCAGTATTGAGGGGAATCGAAAGGGAATGATTTGTTCGCGCAAGAATTTATACCTACTTACGCTTTATTTGTTGGTGTTGTATAAATGGGCTATAGCTTAGTAAGTACTAATCTTGTAGAATTCTAGCAAATAGATTTATAAGTATGATATCAATCTTAATGTCAAACATGTTTCACCTCTCCTCGGTCTCCCCTATGCCAAACCGGGCCCAACATTACGAAGAAAAGTTCCAGTTTGCGTTGATATTTAGTACTAAGTTATCTCACTGATGCGGATCCGCACTGTGTGTGAGCGAGACAGCGCTATGCACATATGTAGCGATGTCCCGCTCGCACACCGGAGGCAGGTCAATATTCAATGTGAACACCTTGGCATTGACTGACTGTAAAATTTACCTGCTGGATGCATTTGTTGCGACGCATCCCCAAAGCCAGCATGGAAAAGGCACTCATCCTTGAGACTGGCAGCCACTCTCCTGAGCACCTGGTATTCCTCCTGGTCCCTGCGATCCATGTAGCCAATGATATGTCTCTTGTCTTCGCTTAGGTCATGAAGCTCTTTCAGAGAAGTGAACATGATGACCGGATCGGTCAGCTGTTTTTTGATAAAGTCCGAGAATGCTTCTACTGATCGCTGACCTAAAACATATATAGAAAAATGTGGTTAATTATAAATACACCATCAGAGCAACACCTGTTCGCCACAGGTACATTACACCTGCCAAGCAAGCCCAGCCTATGGTCGTGTTTGCCGCTCGCATAATGGCTTACATAGTCACGAAAAACGTTGTCGCCCTATCTGACACTGTTTCAAAAGTCTGTAATAGACTTTAAGGCTAATGATGATGATAAACCTTTCATAGATATGATTTTTTTGCCTCATTTGTCCCTTTAGATTTGTTTGTTTGAAATCCATAGCCAAAATGACAAAACGGTAGCCTTGTCCGTCTGTGGTCGCAATTATTAACCACTCACACAGAACCAAGACAACACTAACCACATAAAGATTATAAGGATAATATTGCTGCTCTTATTATGTAATGTAGTGTGTTATCCTTATCAGTAATCTATGCATTTATAAAAATAATAAAGTATATGGTTATTAAACAACACTTACAAATGAGGTAATAAAATACACTCATAAATATGTTACTGTTTATATTAGCTGCCTCAAAGACAACTAGAACTTTTAACAAATAAGGGGTAGTCCATTAATTACATCATTGTCACACTTTTTCATAGGAAAAAGATAGGTTGTTAATATGTACTGTCACACTTGGCATGACCCCCCTGCGGCCCTGTTGTTGTGACGTCATATGTGGATGAACCCTAAGTACACATGCTATACTCATTTGGTATACTAATAGTACAACAGCTTCTTTTAGTGGATTTGAAAATAGCCACATATACAAAACTGTCCAGGATTATTTCCTAAATTCTATTTAGGAAATAATCACAAGAACAGTTGTAAAATAAAATGGTGTGGGATGCAAATACTGAGGCTTGTTGTCATGATTTACAAATAAGTGCATTTGTAGTAAAGGCAAATCTTTGTAAACACTTCACAAAGAATTTGTTGAAGTATTCAAGTGTCAATACACATACCTCTGTATTCTTTCTTTGCAGGCAACCCATTACGGAAAAGCTTCAATGTGGGATACTTTGTTATATGGAACCTGGTTGCCACCGCTCCTTCCTTGTCACAGTCCACCTTCCCCATGACTACCTTGCCAGGGTCATATCCAGCTTTGGTCACTTCGTCTGAGGCATCATCAAATATAGGCATCAGCATGTTGCTGAATCTACACCATTCAGCGTAGAAATTGATAAATACCACCTCATTGGAAGCTAAAACGAACAAACAAACTTAGGAAGAAATGTGGATAGAAAGATGAATGTTATAAACATTTTTACAGTACATATGGGGCTACTTTTCCGCACTAGTGCGTAAAATAGCACTTTTCGTGCGTATGTCGAAACTTTAAAGTGCCATATGTACTGTAAAACGTTGTTCGATACACGTGCGAATAGGTAATTCGCAACTCGTGTCGATTTAAAACACTCCCTTCGGTCGTGTTTTAATTTATCGCCACTCGTTTCGAATTTCCTCTTTTTCGCACTTGTATCGAAAATAACTATTTTGTATCCTATATAACTCAGCTACCGATGCGAAATCAAAATTTCAAATTTAGAACAGAACATTCTTCCAAATTTGGTTGGATCAATGATCACCAAGATGAACAACACTTAACATTTATTTTTATTTAAATAAATTTTACACATTCTCATGATTTATTCAACCTCGTACAAGTATGGTAAGTTAAGCAGATTACTGCAGTAAACATACTAACCTTTATTTAACTTTTTTTAAAGTGCATGGATCGTGCATAATCGTTACAATGAGTTTGCACTGTAGAGTTTGTGCGGAAAGAGAAGAGCATGGAATGTATTGGGCCCCATACATTCCAGACTCTTCTCTTTCCGAACTGACTCTTTGTGATAAGTATTTAGACAGGCCCTTTTTAAAAATCAATTAAACCTTATATGTACTAAATTGGTACTACTAACCTCATCAGTAACGATATTATGACGTGACAATTGTCAATTTGATTTGTTTACGCAACTGTTATTTTAGTAGACACGGTATCATGATTTCTTGATATCCGGAAAAATAAAGAAACAATACTCACCCAATACCATATCCAAGTTACTTTTCGTAATCTGTACGGCGCCGCTATCGGTCGGGTTGTAAAAACAGTGGCAAATCTAAAACGTAACAATGTTCAATGATGATATATCAATTAGTTAACGAATCAAAACCATAAAATCAACAATTAAACCGTGGCCAGTCCGACGGAATGCCAGAAAATGTACATTGTAATACCGTTTTTCTTTAAGAATTTTATAACTTACCAAAACTAGAATGCATGCTAGAAATTTGTAACTAAATAAATTACAACCACGTCTACTCATTTTAGAACTATTTTTTGAGGTAAGTTTCCAATTTCCACTATTTCCAGAATAATTATTCTGTGCCGATTGCCGTCAGCTCAGCGCCCCGGTTTGACTTTGTTGGCAGCTGAACGAAACGTCATATGTCTCTAGTCTGTCTTGTCTATGGTTTGATAAAAGTCGTTCACACGGCAGGAATGGGATATGGCATCCGGCGGTTTAGAAGCGGTTAGGACGGTGTAGTATTAATCTTCTAATAGTCTATTTAGACTTTCGCGCGAGCCACGAGACGAGCCGCGAGCCGAGCCACGAGACGAGAGTGTAAGCGGTGGGCTCGCGGCTCGTCTCGTGGCTCGCAAGCTCGTCGAGCTAATATAATTTAAACACTAACGGCACGGCATAAGGTTTATAACCGAATGACAAGCCGAACGCGAGTGTACGGTGGACTCGCGTCTCGTGGCGCGGCTCGCGGCTCGTCTCGTGGCTCGCGCGAGAGTTTAAATTGGTTATAATCCGCCTAATATGCGTGAGTAGAAAGAGGCGGCAAATTTATAGTCTGTCAAGTCATTTCCATCAGTAGAAAAAACGGTAAGTAAATTAAAAAAAACTAGCAGCGATATCATTCCTAGAAAATTTTATTTCGCGCCTTTTTCTACTGACAAAGTGGATTACTTCCTTCTCTTCTCTTCTTCCTAAGACAATAATAGAATAAGTTTTTGAGTGCAGTGGCGTAACTTGAGGATATGGCGCCCGGGGCAGGCACCAAATTTGCGCCCCCCCAAACGAAATTAACTAACGAAAGGGCTACTTTTTTACTTATTCAAGTTTACTTTTATTTAGACAAATACAGTGTACGAGTATGGTGGTGGCATTTAGCGTCTTTCGAGCGTCGGCGTCTACAACTCTATGGCCGCTGCTCGACGCAACTGCGCAGCGACGTCATTTTACATAGCGCTCGAAAGACGCTAAATGTGGGGTGGCCCTATATGTGTTTATTTAGTACATCGGTGGCTAACAAGCTTACCCACCTGATGGTAAACGGTCACCGCATCCTATGGACGTCTACACTCCAGGGGTGTTACATGCGCGTTGCCGACCATTTTAAAACTTATACACTTCTTTTTTGGAGATCTCCCTACTGTAGCCTCTCGAGAAAAGGGAACTTATTCAACTTATTGTGGAATGAGCTCCCTTTTCTCGACAAATTTCCTCCCACCCGCTGCTGGCTGTGAAGGAAATTCCTTTTAAACCGGACAGGTGGCTAGTTGGCTACGAAATTATTGGACGTCACTGATGGAGATGTCAACACCGAGGCTCCCAATACTCCCTGATATGAGAAGGGTTGTGCCTTGAAAAATGGGGTTTTCTTAGCGGTAAACGCGCAAAATTGAGTCTTGGTGGGATTAATTTGGACTAAATTGGCCCGATCCCACACCGAAACTCTGGATAGAATGCTCTCGATAGTCTCGATACCTGACACAGGTTTTTCACGACATTCTAGTATCAGAACGAGGGATGTTGGCACGGCATGTGTTATACAGAGTGGTCCAAACCTTGACGTCCTTGATAACCCACGGCGAGAGAATTCTAAAAAATTTTTTTGGACCACAAGGTTTGGACCATCCTGTATACAGGGTAGCTAAAAAATAACTGCATTTCCGTTGCCAGGGAGGTTTTGGGATAATACTGAGTAACTTTTACTATGGGACCAACCCCTAAGTCGCGAAAAAAAAATTTGGCTGTTTCATACATTTTGGCTGCTCCAATTTCTATGGGAGGGTAAACTTTTTTTTCGCGATTTCGGGGTTGGTCCCGTAGTAAAAGTTGTTCAGTATAATCCCAAAACCTCCCTGGCAACGGGAATGTAGTTATTTTTTAGCCATCCTGTATAGGAATCCCCAGTACTGTCGTCCGCATATCGATGAATGTCGTCGATAGAGATCACAGATATGCAGCAGCACCTATTGGAGCAGGTTCCGTCATATGCGCCTGCCGGACAAAGGGCTAGCGATCCACTTGCATAGGTAGTCTCTTGGACAGTCCATAAGATGGTAACTTCGACAGGAGACCCCTAACGGAAAAGACGCGCTAACACGGGACTAGGGTTTGCAATCCGGATCCGAAATGTATGAAATTATCCGGATCTGGATCCGGATCCGCGGATATTTCCATACATTTCGGATCCGTCGTGCAAACCCTACACGGGACACAACTCTGAAGCACTCGGCCCGCTGGCCTTATAAAACAAAAGCATAGCAACTCCCGCCGAATATCCCTCTGCTTGATAGATGTTTCTGGTATAGAGTATTCGCACTACGAGATGATGGGCGGTAGGGCGCTACCGTCGTCTTTCAAGGTCGAGTTCGAGGCAAAAAGAGTACCTAAAAGATTTTCTCTTTTGCGCTGTGGGCCAGATTACCACCCACAGTGGTGGTAAATACGACTGACAAAAGCTTCCCTGCTGCCTTTGGCAAGGCGGAGAGGTAGTCTTTTGCCCATTTTGGCGCCCCCCCTTGGACGGCGCCCGGGGCACGTGCAACCCCCAGCCCCCCGCCCCCCCCTAGTTACGCCACTGTTTGAGTGTTAAAAACTTTGTCTTATTTCTACCCGTGTCAACCTGACCCTATGTTGATTGGTTAAAAAAAAAACACCAACACAAATAAAATGAAACAAAGTACATCAATGGTAATAAAAAGTGTATTGTTTCTGTTACATACTATACTTACCTACATTAATGGACACATGTACATACCTTAAACATGTGTTATTGTAAAAATAACACAAAAATGATACATATATACTGGGTCAACCAAATCTTGTCAGTAGAAAAAGGCGCCAAATTTGAAAAATCGCGGGTTAGCAACACTACTTTTTTTTAATCTTTATTTATTTATAGAGGGTTTTTACAAATGCCACCCTCATAGTGACTCTCTAATAAAACTACAACAATCTAACTTAAAAACGTACGAACTACGTTTGAATTATTCGAAAATCGTGTGTCATTTACATTTATATCTTATCTGTGGAACTGTTTTGTTTACATTTCATCGTTGTTCGATGTACATTGCTGCTATTTGTTCGTTTCCTAGGGATGCCATACTTTAGTTTGCTTTACATTGCTACTGACATATCCGGCTTGACAGACTATATTACAATGTTGAACTCACTCGTTTTAAGGGATCTCTTCCAGTTAATCCTCTGAGCGTATGAAAATTTAAAGTTAAAGGCAGACAAATACAGGAATATAAGTATATGAGATTGCAGAAAAAGTTTAATATAAAGAATATAGAGAAAAGATGACAAATCAATAATAGTTTGGTCATAGTTATTTTCGATACAAGTGCGAAAAAGAGGAAATTCGAAACGAGTGGCGATAAATTAAAACACGACCGAAGGGAGTGTTTTAAATCGACACGAGTTGCGAATTACCTATTCGCACGTGTATCGAACAACGTTTTACAGTTCATATGGCACTTTAAAGTTTCGACATACGCACGAAAAGTGCTATTTTATGCACTAGTGCGGGAAAGTAGCACCATATGTACTGTAAAATACTTTAATTGTTGATCCAAGCTAATTTAGTTGTTAATGTCAATACTAATGGTATAAAATAGCGAATTTAAAGTAAATCCTAAATGGCGCAACAATTAAAGTCCGTGATTGTACATAAATAGAAAAATATATTTAAAAAATATGTCCCCTCAGGGTCAGATACCCACATCAACTTTCAATTTCCTCTCTTTCATAACTAAGAAATAAAATTAGATTTCTGGACATTGCAAAGTTTAAAAATTCAATTTAAAATACATACATAAAAACTTTTGAGATTTAATTTCTCAGTCCTTACATTGTTATTCATAATAGATGCACATTTACCACAAAATAGTAAGTTAAATATGAAAACCCTAAACCTAACATGAAACTAAGATATCAATCAATAAACGTCTCAATAAAAGAGATTCTTTTAATAATAAAAATAATATCTATAAAACTCATAAGTGGACGGAAGTAAAATATATATAGATGGTCAAACCAATTTGTCAGTAAATAGGAACCAAAAAAACTATACTCATCCTTTTCTTTTGGGTGCTAGTACTAGTGTAAGACAAAGATAGTATAATTCTCTCTGTCTATGTTTGAAATGGAACAGTCCTTTGACACACTATAATTAGTAACACTAACATCCTATGTATGTATAGATTTACACTTAATAGTGTAGCTTGTTAATATGGCTATAATGCCAAATTAAATATAAATTCAAATGCATGTATGTATTGATTCTATTTAAATAACCTGCTCTCCAACTACTTTGTGGACATTAAAAAAAACTTAATAACTAGGAAAGTGCTAAGGCACACAGTTTCTTGAACATTGTTATTTCTAAAATTTAAAATTGGTATTCAGTCATTACTATACTTGGTCAACCAGATCTTGACAGTAGAAAAAGGCGGCAAATTTGAAAAATGTAGGCGCGAAGGGATATCGTCCCATAGAAAATTTGAATCTCGCGCCTTTTTCTACTGACAAGATTTGGTTGACCAGCTATACACATTAAATTTGAGTTGTCTATGTTCAATATAATTGGTAAGTGCTATAGTTCGTTTTTTTTAGCATTAGAAAAACTTGAAAGAAGGTAAGCGATTTTGACGTCTTTTAATTGAAAAACACTTTTTTTAAATCAATAACTATTACTTATGAAAGCAGAAGACTATAAAAGATCGTATGAGATTCATAATTGTTGCATATTTACCGTAACTTATTTTTAAAATGTGTTTTTAAATTAAAAGACACATCAAGATTGTTTACCTTATTTCTAATGCTAAAAAAACCAACCATAATTTGACCTCACATACCACATTTAACCTCCAAAAGCTCAAGGTCCTACCTATCGTACTTATTCAGTTCGGTGAAATTGAAATCATATTCAATTGGAAAAGAGTTGCTTTTAAAATTAAAAAAAAAAAAACATTTATTTCAAGCTATTTTGCTTTGTATCGTTTAGTTTTCAGACAATGCAAAATAAACTCTAACTCTTACGCTTAGGGTTCAAATTTCAGTGGCAAATTTTGGATTTTTCATTTGTCAGGATAATGGTTCTTATGGATAATGGGCCTTAGGAGGATAATGGTTCATTTTCTACAAATATAAGTGGTTTCCTCATTTCAAAACATACTTTTCTTAGGCACTTTTATTGATTTTATAGTGGCCATCACACTGATAAGAGTATGATAAACGTCTAATTTCACCCTCTTGCTAAACTACAACACAAATTGTATGATACTATACCTATACTAAATATAAAGTTCACATTCAACGATTTTAAATAGTACTTTAAATCTGCACTATATTTTTCAATATAATCTTATGAAATTCATTGCATTATAAAAAAACTGTCAAATAAAATAAGTGTTTAAAATTTTATCATAAAATACCTCTTGGAATGTAATGTAGGTTTTTTACTATCAAATTTAAAAACTACTTGCGAAAACTCTGTTACGAAATTAATTGGAAAAAAAATTGACTTTCTTAAAACTACAGTAAATGGACGGAAATTATGTTTCCAATGAATTATAACTTATAACATTTAACTAAATATTAACTGTTTGGTTATTAGGATAGCTCCAAGAAGTACTGCAAACATAGGCTTCACTGCATCACTTCCACTCTGCAACACAAAGAAAATCTAATTAATCACAAATTCAATATGATTCTTATTAGAATGCTTGGGCTTGGTTTCAAAGGCTATTATATCTTTGTAAACAGCTGTTACTCAGTAATTGTACAGTAAATAATTGTCATAGAATAATTGTTTGTTATCGGTTGCGGGCCTTTTTAGGTGGCCCACCAGGTGACCCTGGTAATACATAGGTAATCTTGCCATCCAAACGTCACATTCAAGCAAATCCATTTTGCGGCCCGGGACTACAAGGCAAAGCCATCTTTGTGGCCTTTATATAAAAAAGGTTGAGTATGGCAGTATTACAGCTTTTATCCAAGCATACAGCATGACAAATGAAAACATTGTAACTTAAAACTATAATGTAGCCACTTACTATGATATAGTAATTACACCGGTCCCCTTGACAACAATCCGAACATTCCCAATCCTGATACCAGATATGGGTGCAGGTGGGCATGTACCGCTGCCTGGTCGCCGCGCATTCGGTCTTGCTCGAACAAGACTTCGATATGTAGTATTGCTTCTTCGCCCCTTGAGACCAATAAGGCGGACTGCCCCATTTTATCTTAGTCAAACATACATCTTCATAATCTCGACAAGTCATTATGGATTTCACGCATTTCTCATTGTTATCTTCTTGGTTTTCACAAACGTAGCATTCCAGCCCGAATACTGTAAAGAAACAATTATAATATTCACCAAACTTTTATTCAAGACAGTGATGTAAACACGATGTTTAATAGTTTACCTTACCTACGATAACCGAAATAAGCAGCAAAGAAATAACTGCAAATACATTATGCCAAATCATGTTGATCACGCTGTACCTCACGCTCACGGATAAAACAATATTTTATTTCAAAAGTTATGCCACACCCGAATTGAAATTAAACTCGCCAGCGTCTCTGCCGTTGCAAAGCGTTGTTGTTTGATATGACACTTACTTGACTGACAATTGACATATTTGACATTTGATTCTAGTAGCAACGAAGTAACGAAGTGAATTCTTAAATCGCATTACGTTTTAGACGAATGTGGAACGTTTTATTTGATTACTCAAATAGGCGTAAGACTTGTTCACACTATGATTACTTGATTATTGATTAATACTATTGTTTAGTTTTAAAGCCATAACACACTACCGCACCGCATCGCGACATTTGTGCGCCGCACCCATAAGGCCAAGAACGCACCACGATTTTTTGTCGCGCGATTATTTTGTCGCAGAAATGCAACGTATGTGTTTATATGCCAGTGCGCGCACATGCGACAAGAAAATATGTATTAGGCCAAGAACGCACCACGATTTTTTGTCGCGCGATTATTTTGTCGCAGAAATGCAACTTATGTGTTTATATGCCAGTGCGCGCACATGCGACAAGAAAATATGTATTACAGCGCGATTTTAAAATCGCGTCGCACGATTTAAAATCGTGGTGCGCGCTTGGCCTTACAGCGCGATTTTAAAATCGCGTCGCACGATTTAAAATCGTGGTGCGCGCTTAGCCTAAGATATCTCTTTCTCGCGCTTACTTATGGGTGCGGCGCACCGTGACCTTGGTGCGGTGCGGTAGTGTGCTACGGCTGTTAGTATTAGTACTCTACTCGTATCAAGAATTGGAAAGAGTAAACTTTGGAGATATAGAGATCATGAGACTCTTTTTATTTACACAATCAATACATAATTTTTACATACACATCGTTCGAATTAAAAATTCACTAACCACACGCACTCGCACAGATCGCGATGTAAACAGGTCTTAATATTGAAGGTTCGCGAGGAGTGGGAGGGGAGGGGGAATATTTTGACATATTCTGTAACTTTGGCAAGCTAGATTTTCAAGTGGATTTTCAATTAATTACACATTAATTTATCAAAGAATTCAAAGATCTGTGTAATAAAATTGCGTAGTTCCTAAAATCTAATGGAAGGCATTTTATGGAAATGGACGAATTACTGGAACGGTAATAAATAATCAGTTCGATGCTCATTCACATTTCAAAACAAGCCATTATATCAAACATATGTGTGTAAAATATGTTTTAATGTTGTCATTGCTGATATTCTACAGGTTGGCAAACCAGGTGGTTCATCTTGGACAATGGTATCCTGTCATATTATAAATCGCAGGAGGAAGTGAATCAAGGATGCAAGGGCTCAGTGAAAGTATCTGTGTGCCAAATAAATGGTGAGTTGGAAGCTATTACAATTTACAACCATGGTCAAATATTTATCTGACTCTCATTACTTCAAAAACTTCTAATTTATCGTTTTTCATTGTTTGCTTTTGTACACACAAAATCTGACAACAATACAGTAATAACAGTCTTCTCAAAAAAAATTCTCATTATATATAATTCATTTAAAAAAAGGTGGTCAACGCGCATGTGATATTTCAAGAGATGCGATTTCCTATAGGTCATGATGTCCACTTCAATTTACAAGTGTCAGATATCAACAAATAGCAAACAGTAATAGGCTACATGACTAATTTTCATTTATGGTATCAATCGATCGGGTTTGTTTTTAGGATCAAATGTCTATATGGGACCCATTGCATTAAAGTAACACAAAAGTCAGAAATTGTAGTCAAAGGCCGACAGTCGCACTTCACTCGCGAAACGCCCTAAACAAAACGAGAAGGGAATGTGACGTCAAGGTCTCTGGGAGCACATCTTGTAGTATGAACAAAACAAGAAAATTGCGTTTTTGTCGGTGAAATATTGCGTTTATATATATAGTTGCTATACAATATTTTTTTGGATGAAATTTAAGGAATCGAATGGTACCCTTACTTTCATCGTTTTTGGAAGTTAAAAAAAAAACTAAAATTTTGAAACTTTCAGGTCCTGTATTTTTGTAATTTTTCAATATTTTATTTTAATATCCACATTATTGTGATAAATTGCTTGTTTGCTATCTATTTTAAAAGATTTTGTTATAAAATTCAATGTGTCATCATCCCTATTATGTAGATAATTTTTATTTAAAAAATTGGTCAGTTGTTAATTTTGTCATGTTTACAACTTGGTATTGTCAATTTAATTACTAATTATTAATACAATTAACCAATTTTTTTCTCATCTTGGAGAACATTTTTCTGCTTTATACAGCACAAGCAAGGATCGAGCCCACAATTTTTACCACCACACACATGAAAGGTTAAACCATTCTTTAATTCTTGATTTTCAGTGAACCAAATAGATTCAACCCGAATGGATCTTGTGATACCGGGCCAGCAGCACATGTACCTCCGGGCTCCGTCTCCTCAGGACCGGCAGAAGTGGCTTGTTGCTTTAGGCAGTGCAAAAGCTTGTGTTGACTCCAAGGGTGACTCAAAAGGTAATTTAAAAAAAAATATCTCTGGTTGTTTTCTAAAAAATTTGTACAGGTACTAGGTTGTAGTTTGACTATTATGGAATTTTAGGAGACATTTCATGACTATCTTGGGAATAGTTAGAGCAAGCTGCAATGTTGCTAAACAAGTTATGAATTCATTTATTCATTAATGGCCAAGCACTTGAGAGGGTGAAATCAGATCAAACAAATTATTACCTTATTCAGAGGTATTGTATCCCAGACATCATTCGAACTTTCATAATATAATAGTAGCTAGCCTAGCCTTAGCACACTGGATAATTAATAACTATTCCTGTAATTTCCATGACCTATTCTTGATGGAATGATTTTTCAGGGTCCGAAGATCCAAATTCTTTGGGGCACAAGAAATCTGAACTCCGATTGTACTGTGACCTGCTCATGCAGCAGGTGCATGCGGTAAAGAGTGCAGCCAACACGGAGGGTGGCCCTGAAGTTCAGGTGAGAGAACAAAATTAGCATAATTACTTATATATTCAAGAGAAAGTTGTGTCCTAATTCAAAAGCTGAAGTAGATGGCGCTGTACGGCCCATACATCATGCAGGAACTGGGTTGTTGAGTACTAATGTTCTACCATCCTATATGGCGCCATACAACACTATCAATTTCAGCTGTCAAATTTGCGGCTCCAATGTATTGCACTATTTAACCGACTTCATTACACTAGCTAGAGTACTGATTTGTTAGCTGGACGTCCAATACGCAGTTCGTCCAAATCGCATTTCGTCCATTCGTCTACTACGCAGTTTGTCCATAAGTGATGCGTCCATTTCGTGATTCGTCAATACGCAGTTCGTCCACTTCGCGATTTGTCACACTGCATTTCGTCCATTTCCCGATTCATCATTACGGAGTTCGTCCATTTCGTGATTCGTCTATTAAGAGAATATGGGAAATGAGAAAATGTTCAATAATATCAGCTACGCCGATGATATGATGCTACTGGGACCCACGGTCGGAGCCGTTAACGAGTTGTTAGGGCCCGGCCACATGTCTACGGTGCGGCGCCGGCCACTTTGTAACGGCACGGCGTCGTGCAATAGAACGGTGCCGTGTATGGTGCGACGGCACGATGCCGTGTACAGTGCCGTGTACGGTGCGACGGCACGGCGCCGTGCCGCGGCACGGTGCCGCCACACCGGCGGCGGCGGACGGCGCACCGCTCGGTAGTTATTGTTTTGCTGTTGCATAGTTCTCACGTGCTAATTAATGCACTAGACGTGTGCGCCGCGCCGGCGCGCCGCCGCCGCCGGCCTTTTTTGCCACGCCGCCGCCGCCGATAAATGATTGGCGTGAAATCGGCGTGACCTTGAATGTTGTTAATTAGCAATTCCGAGTTGGTATTTGGATTACAATATGGAGTTTTTGTATATATGTTCCAAGTTGATTGGAATTGGAAGAACTTCGCTTCGCTCGCTCGTTCGACAATCAATGAATCTTTGTTTCCATTCCATCAACCCCTTGACCGCCAAATACGTCAACTGACGCGTGCGGCTACAGCCCAAAGCCCAATGTCAACCTTCGTGCCTTCCTACAAGTACAAGGTTCACGAAAACGCGCCGCTCACGCACAGGTGTGTCGTACAAAGGCGTTCGTAACTCAGACAAACGGTTCATACATGAACCGTGGCTGCAGTAATGAGAGACGCATAAATTATTTTACAGTACATATGGGGCTACTTTTCCGCACTAGTGCGTAAAATAGCACTTCTCGTGCGTATGTCGAAACTTTAAAGTGCCATATGTAGGTACTGTAAAACGTTGTTCGATATACGTTCGTGTTTTAATTTATCGCCACTCGTTTCGAATTTCCTCTTTTTCGCACTTGTATCGAAAATAACTATTTCTTGACTTCTACATGGAGTTGGACGGAATGCCTACTGGACAAAATGTGTGTTGGACTAAATCCATGTTGGACGACATGGTGTTGGACGAAATACGTGTTGACGTAATACGCGTTGGACAAAATGCTGTTGGTCGAAATGCATGTTGGACCAAATACGTGTTGGACGAAATGCGAATTGAAATATCATTTGGACGAACTGCGTATTGGACGTACAGCTAACAAACCAGAGTACTACTTACTGAATATTCCTTTTTTCTCTCAAATATTGTTTCTCCTTTGGTATTTATATACAAAAATAGTATCACTACTTCTGAATATTCCTTTTTTCTCTCAAATATTGTTTCTCCATTGGTATTTATATACAAAAATAGTATCTAGGTAAATAGGTATTTTGCATGAAATAAAGGGATAATAAACAAATCCTGACAAGGAAACATTATCCTGAAAGTAAATGTGTCTCCAACTAATTCCCAAAGGTCATATTTTTTAGTGTATAATAATTTCTGCCTATATTTTCTTTAACTTATTTTATCTCCTATGATATTGCGATTGATTGATTATGAAGCCCTATAGTATGTAAGACTATAGTAACTATGATTAACCCTTTAAATTGAGTGTCAGAAATTATACAAAATTGAACCCAATCACTTTGAAACAAAGTTAAAAATCATGTGGGTAATATTCCTTCTGCCTTATAAAGGCTTAACAGAGTTTAAAAAATGATTTCAGACCCTTGAAGACGCCTCAAGCCTCCTATCTGCTACCTGTGACACCTTCATTAGAACCCTGGAAGACATAATGAAGCTAACTAGCGGTCCTACTACACCTATGGCAGCACCTTATGAAATGCCTGTACCCAATCTCGCCATGCCTAAAAATGGCTCAAGCAAATCGCAAGTAAACATTAAAACACCTAGACAAAGTTTAACTAGATCTGTATCACAAGAAAATAGATGAATTGGATTTTATAAATAAAAAAAACCTAAAAAATTCTAAGAATTATTTGACATCAATATATATTTGTATTTCTACCGAAATAACGTGGTAGCATTACATATTGAACACATGTATAAAAAAGTATTTTTATAAAATGTGATTGATTGCTTTAAAATGTAGGTGTTAATTTCCAACCATTCCTATATAAAAAAAAACCATGTATCAATTGAAATGTTTATAGTTTGAAAATAGTATTTTAGTAGTTTGTGGAGATATTGTAGAAAAAAATGTATTGTACTTAGATTAGATTTACTTTGGTGAATCTTTGTTAAGTATAATTTTGATGTGGCAAATTATGGCGCGTCAGCGTCACTGCGTCGATTCTGGGTCGTTGCCGAATCAGACTACGTCATTTCGGTTGAATGGCAACCTCATACTTTGATTCGAATACCGCTTTTCCCATATATTTAAAAATGTATTATTCATTGTAGCCTTGTTTTTTCATCGTAAATCGTCATTGCTGTATGGTTAAGTACCTATTGGCTACATTTGTTTTAGATAAGCTGTTGTTTCGTTGGTTGTTTCTTATGTGATGATTGAAAAGTTAGTCAAGAAATATGGGATCTCTCGTTGTTTGATCTATGGCACATGTGCATAACTATACTTCTGTGATAACTATAAGTATAACTTGTTTAAGTTTTTATCACAAGCTATCATAATAATGATATCATAGTGCATACGTATACCTTAGTGCTGTCATTAGTGAATAACATCATAAATTTTATGCATATTATTGTTGGGCTCTAACAGAGCATTATGATTATTTTATTTGAACTGACTCGCTTCTCCATGATTTTTTATATGACAATGTGGTGTGAATGATATGTTGTTTTAGTAACATTGCTCTTGTGTACCTATGTTAATGATTAGGAATAATATACTTACTAAATTCTAAGTTAAATAAGAAACTAATATAATAAAACGAAAAACTACAACAAAAATGGTTTTATTCGTAATCTTACATATTCAGTACTTATAGGAAATAATTATGAACAAAAGGCATCTTCTGAAATCACCAACTGGGCACTCCAAATCTTGAAACATTTTTTTCTTGAACATCTAGCTCCATTCCCACTTTTTTCCTCATGTAGAAAATAGTGCAGTCTCTGTTTGTACATAATACCTCTTCATGAAGACTGCCCTGACATCTTTGGCACTCTGTCCAAAGACTTGAAAACTTATCTTGGAGTTGTCTGAGTTTGAATATCTCAGTAATATAAAGTTGCCCTTCCTTGGGTATACAATGATTGCACAAGGCAGATTTGGAATCATTAGGCATAACCGTTTTACATCCTATGCATTTCTCTCTTTTCTTAGTAAAGGCTGCCAAAGCACCAACTTTAGATGTGACCATAGCTTTAGTTCTTGTATGTTCACCTTTAAGAAGCAAAGATTCAGCCTTTTCTCCAAGAATGGGCTCAAAAATTCGGAGTAATGGTTTTGACAGTTGATTTTCCAAATAGTAATTGAAATCTATTGGTATGCTGTTCTCCAGAACATATATGGGATCTTCAGCTTTCATATAGGCTGGAGTGTTTTTGGCAGCACAACAAAGCACATAAGGAACTCTGTCCCCAAGTTTTGGCGCGGTTCCAGGATCGCGTTTTTTCATTTTGTTTGCCAATTCAACATGAGCCTGCTTAGCAGCATAATCATGCTTTGTCAGTTCTTTTGTAATCACAAGTTGTGAAATATCTATGCGGTTACAGAGCAAATCCGCTATAATTTGTTTGGCATAGTTTACTGCTCCATCTGGATCTCTATCAATCAGTAATTTCTGAAGGCATGTGCTCATCATGTTTGAGACAAGTGGGCAATTGTCTCTTCTCACAGTTTCAATACCTTTGCAGTCCATTTTATCGTATTTATCTGTTCTTGTAAAATAAAGACCAGCATACCTTTTCTTGTTTATAAGCAGGTATGGATAGTAAACTTTTTCGAATTCAAGTTTGATTGGCTTAACAAATTGTGCTGTGACAAACTCTGCAGCTTCACTACCCAATTGCATGCTCTCTTCCAGAGTTTTCACACCAAACTTGACCATGACTGAATCAGTATCTCCATAGATGACTACGGCATCTTCCTTGTAGCCATTTGCTTTGGTATATTTCTTCTCAACTTCTGATTTAGTGAATTCTATCATTGTCCGTCCATAAGCAGTTACACTGCCTGATATCTCTAGGCATGGCAACTTACCAACCTGTGCCCCTGTGAAACCATACACAGAGTTGGCACTTATCTTAAGTGCCAACTGTCTTCCATCCAGTACAGATCGTTTGAAAGGATCTTTTTCATTTTTCAAATCTGCTTTTGCTTTTTTCCTAGCAGCTAGCAAGGATTCCAAAATTTCTGGCAATAGACCCTTTCTGACATTTGCCTTGACAAACATATTCTTAGATGGTGTTGTTGTAATATCATCAGCACTTAAGTTTAAGTCTTTTAGTGCATTTGGGGGCACCAAAGTTGTGTAACACAAGTTGTGAGCCATCATTATACTGGGGTACAGAGAAGCAAAATCCAGGGTTGAAATGGGATCAGCATAATACCCTTTTTTTGGTTCAATGACAGTTGCTCCTTCAAATTGATCATCTGATCCTTGTCCATGATAAGCAGGCATGAGATATCCGGCATCTTTAGCTTTTCTTAGAAGCTGACTGACCACTTTAATCTGTTGCCCTCTTGTGAGTAAGCATAACAAGGGGACACCTGTCACTCTAGCCATTTCCATGTGATTTATTATGCACATTAATTTGTTAAGAAGTTTTAAAGGCAAATATGCATCTTTAAGGCAGTACATGGCCAGTCTCCTCCTGGTTTGTTCGTTCTCATTCTGTAAATCACTAATGATACTGTGATGAACATCTTCCTTCTGTTCCTGCAGAAAGTGGTAACTCACAGCATTTAAAGTGTATGATCGCAATTTATAGTCCCTCACAAGTACAAGCAGCAAATCAAATGGGACCCTGCCCTCAAAATTAATGCTTTTGTTTTCTCTGCGGCCCATTTGCTTTGATTGAAGGATTGAATCTTTAATTACAGATCTAACATTTTTTATTCTGCCCAAAAAGTCAAAGTTTCCAACTTTCAGATGCTTTGCACGGTTTATGAGATAAGGCCAATCAAAATTGCTGATATTGTACCCTGTTATTATATCAGGATCTAGTTCTCTGAAAAAATCAGACCATCTAGCTAACATTTCAGCCTCCGATTGAAAACTGAATACTTGTGATCCAACAATGGGGGCACAGGTATTGAGTGTGAACACATTCCTGAGGTATGGTTCTAGTTCTCCTTGCCGAATAACCATCGAAGCAATCTGAATCACTGGATCATGATTAGGCTCTGGAAAAACTCCTTTTCTTCCGGCACATTCAATATCAAAACTCAGTATTCTAAAAGGAGCTACTTTAGACCATTCTCCTTCAGGCTGGTGAGCAATAAAGGCATTCCATGCAATATCCACTTCAATTTGACATCTAGATTCAGGTTTTAATTTTGTGTTTTGTGTTCTAATTGTCCACTTATCAGCAGGAAGTTCAATCCAACTGCAGCCCACTACAGAAGTGTCAACCATGAAGCGAATATCAAAGTCAATATTGGTTTCATAAAAACTTGGATCCATCAAGCCAAAGGAAGGGGGCGTCCGGTCTATTAATCTTTTAGCAGCAGCAATGAGTTTAGGTAGAGCTACAGAAACTCTTGCAAAAGTTATATCAATGTCTCCTTTGTAGTGCATCATTGATCGTGCCTTAATCAAGCGTATTTCCAAAACTGCTTCCTTAATATTGTCTTTATTTGAGCGTAAATCTTCCAAGAGGGCTTTATTTAGATTTATTTTCATATCATGACATGATGATTCAGTAAAATTCAAAGGCACTGTTACATAAAAGTAAGGAGTAAATCCATGTAGATGACAACATACTGAGTTACCTTCCATGGTTATGCCATACATTCTCATGATGGGTACTGGGCCCAATTGAGACCCAGGCATGCCTGCAATAGGTTGCCCTATGTAGTGGTCTATGTCGAGCTGCTGAAAGACTAACTTATCATGTTTAGGTTCCATGGCAGGCGGAGGTGGCCGAGACCATTTAATATTCGTAGACTGATTTTCGGGTCCGTCACCAATTACTTCTGGCGAGTCAAAGTCATGACTGTCCATACCTGCCAGTTGGTCCTCGAAGCTACAAGGAGGCTCATTGTCGTCGTCATCGTCATTAGATTTAAACCTCTTTATCGGTGGCTTACTATTACTGAACGCTTTCCTTTTGTCCATTGTTTCAAGTTGATTTGATATCTATGCCGCGCTTAAGGTGATACAATAATAATCCTGCAACGAAATGTTACTGTTAAAAAATTAATGAATTGCCATTAATTGTCTTTCATAATTAAGATGGAAATTACTTAAAAATACCTGCTGCAAAAAACTCCAGAGCGCCTTTGCTAATTTTATTGAAGTAATGTTCAGTTTCGCTCTTATGCCCGGTAAATATAGCGGGAAAAAATAATTATTGTCCTGTCTCCTGTAGGACGTAGGACATGTCAATTGTCAGTGTCATTTTTGACATATTGTGGGAGTAACCAGTAAGTGTAAAATTAAACCCTTAAATTAAATAAACGTATAATAGAAAAAATCTAGATTCTTAAAATATATCGTCAATAAATGTAGATTTTTATGATTACGGACGTTTCTATAGTTATATGAGTTTTGTTTTTATATATTTTTGTCCATTTTGCTAGGTATATTATATAATAGTTAATATAACTATAGATGGTCAAGCAGATCTTGTCAGTAGAAAAAGGCGACAAATTTGAAAAATGTAGGCGCGAAGGGATATCGTCCCATAGAAAATTTGTTATATATCAATTGTTCACTACCTTATTACATATATACATTTAATACCTAATAATTTTCAGTTATTTTTATGAGTTTATACGATAGTCGATAAACGTACCACACTGGAGTCAATACAAGCATAAAAATCACAAATTTGGAGGACTTATGAGTCAAATTTATATGGCAACACAAAAAGCTGTTTAAGATAGGTGCTAAAACGTTAATAACATGTTCGCGGTCTCGTTGTATAAGCCCCCATTCGCACGAGAGCTTTTTCAACGCGCGTTAAAAAAGCGCTTGAATCTGTCCGCACTCTAAATTCGATTTAACGACCAAGGCTTCAAGTCGAAAATCCAACAACGCTTGATAAAAAGCGCCACCGCTGTCGTGTGAATACATACATGGTTAGAGTCTGTGCGGAAAGAGAAGAGTCGTGGGATTTGAGGGCGCGCCAGTGCTATTTTATGGTTTTTGCTATGCTGACAACACTGGTCACGTGATTATAGTACGACACTAAAGGTCATGATACTTGAATCCCTTTTGTTCCGGTTTTTTGCCACGGCTTACTAAACGGAGCCTGGTGGTGGTGTCGACTCGTCAACTCAATCCTCTGATTTAGCGCAGGCACTAGTTTTCTTTTTAAAACACACTCCTGTTTTTATATCTCTGATACTAAAAAGTGACAGTGCGATTAACAAAACTGCTAAAACTAGTTAAGAATCTGCCCAATACAACTGTCATTTTAGTACCAAACAAGATGGTCTCATTTATTTACTGCCTAATCTGTGCAGTCCAACAGTTATTTTAATACAAAACCGGATAGATCGGGAAGAAATTGGGCAATATATACTTGGTCAACCAGATCTTGACAGTAGAAAAAGGCGGCAAATTTGAAAAATATAGGCGCGAAGGGATATCGTCCCATAGAAAATTTTAATTTCGCGCCTTTTTTAGGGTTCCGTAGCCAAATGGCAAAAAACGGAACCCTTATAGATTCGTCATGTATGTCTGTCTGTCTGTCCGTCTGTCCGTCTGTCTGTCCGTCCGTATGTCACAGCCACTTTTCTCCGAAACTATAAGAACTATACTGTTGAAACTTGGGAAGTAGATGTATTCTGTAAACCGCATTAAGATTTTCACACAAAAATAGAAAAAAAAACAATAAATTTTTGGGGTTCCCCATACTTCGAACTGAAATTCAAAAATTTTTTTTTCATCAAACCCATACGTGTGGGGTATCTATGGATAGGTCTTCAAAAATGATATTGAGGTTTCTAATATCATTTTTTCCTAAACTGAATAGTTTGCGCGAGAGACACTTCCAAAGTGCTAAAATATGTGTCCCCCCCCCCTGTGACTTCTAAAATAAGAGAATGATAAAACTAAAAAAAATATATGATGTACCGAAAATTGGTTTGAACAAGATCTAGTAAGTAGTTTTTTTTTATACGTCATAAATCGCCTAAATACGGAACCCTTCATGGGCGAGTCCGACTCGCACTTGGCCGCTTTTTACTGACAAGATTTGGTTGACCAGCTATATAACTTTAATTTTACTATCTGGGATATAAAATAGTGCATCATCTGACGATATTTTACTTCGCCAAAAAGTCACTGCTAAATATGAAATATAATTTCGTAACTAACAGAACCTAGTAAACGAACTTACAAATAAAGAAATATTTTATTAGAAAAAGTTTTATTATTTGTAATCGAAGTCTGTGTTAATTTTTGGCATTTTCGAAATAAATTAAAGTTGGATAAGAACAAAGCCAAATTGAGAAGATTTTTACCATAAATTGTAAATATCGATATCACTATTTGCAATCCCTAAAATTTTATTAGTTGTTTACTTAAAATTTGCTCTGGCGTGTGAGTGAGCGTCTTTGCGGACTAGGTCCGGCGGCCAAAAGGTTAAAATATTAAATGTCACATGTGGGACACTCATAGAACAGAACTATCTTCATCTGAATTGGTTGTGCTGTGCTTGAATCCGGCACGTAGGTATATTACAAATTCTTGCATATCACCTACATAGAGCTCTTTTAACGAGATACCGTAGGTACTTTTACTCAATCCTGAAAAAAAATTACATATAAATATGCATAAAATGGCAAGTGTCAAGACTATTCGTCAGTTATTTTAAAAATCATGAATGACCTGCATATTTATGAAAATGAATATACTTACGGATTATGTACCAGAGAAAAGTTACTTAGGGGGCTTATTAAATAGGTAATTATTTAATATTAAATACAACATCAATATCCGTGAATAGCGGAAACACGTCCGCGACTTTTTGTAAGTCGATAGTCGGCTTTTAGATGTTTTCTTCCCGCTGACAAAACCGAACAATGTTAAATATAATTTTCCTTGTGGTTTTATATACGGTTTTATCGTGTTTTGAAAATATTTTATACACAAAACTTGCGGTTTTTGTTAATACAAATATACAATGACAGAAGTTTGTTTACTTTTTACAAAACAGGTGTCAGAGGTTTGATTGCCATATAAAATTGAAAATGTTAGTTCCCATTTCTGCCACGACTCTTCCATGGGACTCTTCTCTTTCCGCACAGACTCTATCCATTTGTGTCATTCAAACGCTTTTTTAACGCGCGTTCAAAAAGCTCCCGCGAATGCGAATGGGGGCTAAAAGGCGTATTACTTGCAAGGAGTTTTCATACAAGGGGAGCAAGTAGGTACTGGCATGTGAGTGAAACGATGAGAAGTATGAAACTTTGAAGTGTATTTTTTTTGTAAAATACGAGTTTGAGCCGAAGTAACAAAACACGTGTCCATTATATTACTTTTCCATGTTCTCCAACATAATAATAATCAATACAAAACTCTCGGTTTGGTTACTTTTCAGTAGGTACCTACTTTGGAGGATAATTTCTCCATTCTCCCAATAGGTTGAGTCTGGGCAGCTAAAAATATACGTGTCTGTTATTTTAGACTACGTAGGTAGGAGCATAGGAGTAGTCCTATGCTCCCATCCTAAATGCCGGCACCGCACTTACAACCCCTCTGGTGTTGCAGGTGTCCATGGGCGACGGTAATCGCTTACCGTCGGCGATTCGTCTGCTCGTTTGGCTCCTATAGCTCCTATATAATTTATAAGTATTCTTACAATTAGGTAGCTTATTCTATTAACAAATAGCCTTTCGTACAAGCTGCAGTAGCGCCATGGATAAAAGGCTGGTTACTTACCCCTTTCCCACAGAACAAGTAGAATGGCGATGCGAGCAGGGTACGTGTCGCCGCGGGGTTTTGAGCAAACGCTCGCATGCTACTCGCCCGCGCTGACCGAAAATGAAGTAAACATGCCTTTTTGCGCCACAATAACGTTCAGATTAAGAAGCCAGACGTCAAATCTGTTTAAAGGAGGCGTATCCATGCACCACGCACACAAGGCGCTAGCTAGTTTTTAATACCGTTGCGCGAGTGTTAGTAAATGTGGAGAGGAACGAGCGGCGACACCGGTTCCGATACTAACTGTGCGGGATAGCCATTCTAACCTCTTTAATATGTTCTGTGCCCTTTCCCCGTTTTTGACTACAGTATCAAGTCATTTTAAAGTTTCTTCTACTTTCACTGTGGTACAAGCTTGCGTCGTATTTCGTCTTTTGTTAATTCGGTAGTCCAATAATAAAAGATTTGTATCCAAAGTTTATTTTTATTGCGCATGACATGACAAGTGCGGTGACGAATGGCCGGCGCCTGTCGGGCTGCGCGTGATTCACCCAAGTCTCTAATCCTATAATTGAGTGCGGGTTAAAATTAAACTGTATCTATGAAAGAAGTGAATCACAGGAACGCCTGGATTAAAAGGTTTTGTTTGATATATGAATTTCAGATTAGTGGAATAATCCGGGGTACTAATATTTTGTGGAAGCAAAAGCGCGCTAATTCTATTGCAGTAGGTACCTATTACGCGGAGCCAAAACTAGCCACAGCCAATTTAATGAAATGTATAGGTAAGTACATTAGGTACATTGGTACAGTCAGCATCAAAAGTAATGCATGAAACAACGCTTCAAAAGTTTCTGTCACCCTCAAATACTTTTCCTAACGATTGATATTCACCGGCCTCCTAGCCTTGTCGGCAGTGACCCTGCCTATGTAGCATGAGGTCCCGGGTCAAACTCCAGTGAGGGCATTTATTTGTGACAAATCAAAGGGACTTTATATAGTGACCACTCCTGGTGCCTATCCGAAGTTTATCATGTAGGTTAGGTTAGTTTCACCGTGTATTAATTTAAATGAAATAAAATAATCACTCTCAGCTTAGTCAATAATACCTAGTATACCTACCTGTCAAAACAACAAACGTGCCAGTCTAAACTCAACTTTAGGACAAGTTCTCAACGGAAGCTCAAGAAAGAGTGCGTCAGCGGCGTTCTGGGAACGCGATAGCAGCATCCCTGCTTCAATGAGTTTCCATTACGGCCGACTATTAATACGCACGTGACGAATGCACTCGTTCACCACACTAATTCATTCATAAACTCAATTAAACCGCATTAAACTGAGTAATGCATCTTTAAATAGGGTAGGAAATTAGCATTGAATAATTTATATCAGTAGTGCTCTGTTTTAGTTAGATGTTTAATTTTATTCAGAACTGTTTGTTAGGGAAAAAGCGTTAAGTAGGTAAAAATAAGAATCATGCTTAATTACCACCATGAAACTATAGGGAAGGCAATCTCGATCTCGCTAGATCTCCAAACTACGAAATCTCTAATCGCCAATCTTGGTTCGAGATACGAAACTAACTGAAGGTACAGTCAGAAGCAGAAGTTGCTAGGCGGGCGAGGTGTTCCAAATTACCTTGACACGCTCTTATCCTCTTAACAATAAAGTCGCGCCAAGATAATTTTGGACAATTCGCCGACTTAGCAACTTCTGCTGCTGACTGTACCACATTTATTTTATATTGCACACTTTATGACTTTGTAACATGGCAAACCTGCACGGTCGATGGTACAGCCACCGCGCGCACTGCACTGTAGTGATGGGTAGGACATCAATTTAAAATGAGTTTGTATGAGTACCTCAATTTCTAAAATGAGGTGTTACAATGTCTTACTTCAAATGAGGTGAGGTACTAGCATATTTTCAGCGTCGACTATTCCATTAATTCCAACGGCGACACAAATATTTAATGTATATACATATTTATGTATTCATCACTTCCTTTATAAATAAATAAATAGTAACATTTAATTGGAGTGCAATTCTGAAGGTTAAGAATAGAACTTTTAGGAGAAAGATAATTTTAGAATCAAGTAAAATGAATAGAGGAGTGAAGTAAGACATTTTTGCGGTACGAAGTACTGCGACAAATTAACAAAATGAGTGGTACAAATGAGGTGCCTCACGAGTGAGCGACTCAACACTACTGCACTGGCCGGTGATAAAAAAAGTTGCCTTTTGTTGCTCGTCTTTTGTTTTTGTTGGTGAAATTTTCTCGGCAATTTAATTGCAATCCCTCAATTTTGAATCTTATACCTTTAAACGAGCAATTGTTGTATACCTACCTATATTTATATATTTCGGAGACGGCTCAAACGATTTCGATGAAATCTGCTATATGGGGGTTTTCGGGGGCGAAAAATCGATCTAGCTGGGTGTTATCTCTGGGAAAACGCGCATTTTTGAGTTTTTATTATGTTTTTCGAGCAAAGCGCGGTCTCCCAGATATTACCAAATAATAATGTCCAGAATACGTAATTCGAGTTTTGAGGTAAATTGGGGATAATTTCCATGATCTGGGTTTCCAGGTTCAAACCCGTACTCCTGGAAGTCTGTCAGTTCTCTTTTTCCCCATTTCCTTTTCTAACTAGAAAACGAAGTACTTACTTACGTAAACGTAGCATATATGAATTTAAAAAGAGCTGTGTGCCGTTAATGGGCCTAGCCTAGGTCTAAGAAACTTACATAAAATTTGTGACGTTATCTATGAAAAGGGAGCTTATTGTCGATGGCGCTTACGCCATTATTAACGAAGCTCCGATATAAATACAACGGCGCGCAATGCTGTGCGGCGTAAGCGCCATCGACAATAAGGTCCCTTTTCATAGATAATGCCCCATTTACGATTAAACAAATTTTACGACGCTACAGAGAAGTTGTATTGAAGGTTACAATTGAAGTTAAATTGTAAGTTAGTTTAAATTATGTTCGTTCATGTCTTCTTACTACTTCTATGAAAAACTTAAGAATTAGAAACGCCATTAAATTCAGCTTTTTGTGTGGCTAAGGCACGTAGGTAATGTATGTAATTTAATGTTTACAGCTCGAATACGGGTGTGTTTTATATGCCCAGTAGGGACAGGCTTGATACTTCGTAACAGGAATTTTGCATACAAACCTATTAAAAGGATATTTAAAACGAAATGACCACCAGTGATTATTCAATTATTCATTAAACACGATGGAATAACGTCAGCGCGTGTGAAGCTCGCCTTGTACGGCTTAAAGTAGTTTCTATTAACACTATTAGGTTAGAGTTTCAGGCACGGTTTCACACGATCATTGCGAGTTAGCTCTAGTGCAGTGTACACACGGAAACCTATTCGGAAACTTGAAATTAATGTGCGAAGGCACGACACTGATATTGAAACAAAATAATTATAGTAGTAGTAGATGATACTATTTAGGATCGTAAAAATTTAGGTAATAGTTTAGAAATGTGGCCTGGAAGGTGAACTTTCACCACGAATAACAACAACAAGTGATATGCAAATACAAACCCATTAAATTTTTAGTTTATTATAGAAAATAAAATAAAAATACTAAAGGGGCCCACTGATTAACAGTCCGCCGGACGGTATCGGCCTGTCAGTTAGAACAAAAAGTTGACAGTTCCGAACAACTGACAGGCCGATACTGTCCGGCGGACTGCTAATCGGTGGGCCCCTTAATGGTAGAGAAAGGCTAAGCGTCCTTTTCTGTGCACATCATAAAATAAACGGATTTTAAAGCCAAATTTTCTTATTTTATCATTATAAGCATGTTAAAACATTCTGCTTCTAGATTACAAGTATTAACTTTCGTGATGTCTACAAAAAAATCTCCGGTTTCCGGTACCAGATTAGGAAAAAGTACCATTTTTTTTTTATTATTGTTAAAAATTTGGTTTATGTATGGAGGCAGACTTGAACGTCTTACCCCATGGAAAAAAAAACTTATACTTCTTCCTAATCAGAACACAATACAGAATATGCCTAAAAGGATCCCCACTATTTTTGTTACAACCTGTATAATGAATATAATGATGCGTGGACTGCGTGTTCTCACGGTAGTTGTTCAGTTGGAACAACGGCTCGTATGTCGCCAACGATAAATAAGAATGAGTGCGACGCGACAGGGGCAATTGGCTGGCGACGAAACCTAGCCAATTAGTTAATTTCAGGCTTACTTGTACTATACTTGCTTCGAGCACATCTATCCTGCATGGCTACCGGGGATCGATTTGACTTCTTTGAATGACAAAGCATGATATGCCATTCGTGCGGGAAAATTTTGTGACAACGGTAAAATCATACTTAAATCAACATTAAAACCAGTGACACCCAATTAGCCCTTAATAGTAGGCTTTGTTTAGATATTTGATTATTATTAAATTAAATACTATACTTACAGTAAACGGTAAAAAAAAAACGATGTCGACACACAACTGTAATGCCGTCTGTGGTCGCAACATATTTAGATTTTTACTAGCTTTTTATGTGACTTCCAATATTTGTCCATTGTTATGGTCAAATATTGTTTACTGGTAACCAGTTTCCGATCGTTAGAATAATCACAATATTCATAATGTGTAGATGGGTGTCTAAAGAAAATGTTCAATTAAATCTTGTATCAAAAAAATGACAATACATAATCGACAGTAATAACCATTTTCTCAGTTGATAAGACGTAAATCAATCAGCCGAGTTCACATCTGCGACATCGAGTTCTTAGTATCGATAATTGAATAAACTCATTCATTATCATGGAGTAATAAAACTGGCAGCACAAGAACTTTGGTTGTGTTCTGTTGTTTAACGAGTTCAACCAGCTGCATATCTTAGCTATCTTTATTAGACTGCATGGTGACCCTGGGGTTTCAGTAAACTCACTTGGTTCTCGCCAGGGAGCATATTCAGATATACCTAAAAAAAATATTGCGGCGATGCGTCGCGTCCCTCTCACTGGGAAAAAACTCTGACAAGTGATATAACTAATAATAAAAATTATCATATTGTGAAATCTGAATGCACCTCCAGAAACTTATCGGCGTTCTAGACGACAACGACCGTTTAGAATGCCATCTGTTCTAGGACATAAAGACAAAGTCTAAGTCTTCGATAAGAAATATAATACCTAATTGTACAAAGGCGCTAACTGTGTCAGACTTATAATTAGTCGTTAGAGCGTTGACAGGATGCTGGGAGGTGAACACTGGGCGGTATTAGATGAGTGTGCGGATCGCAATGCGGCGCAGGGACCCTTATCTTATCTAGGGAATGTGCCATCCCTTGCAGCGCGCTGTGGGTTGCCACTTAGCGCCAACTTACAAAGGACGAAAGAACTTTTGTTACACAGAATCAATAACACTTATCTCGCTCACATTGTGGACGTAACGGGTACTGCACCTCAAAGAAAAAACTACCCTGCGCATCGTAAATCTTTGATTGCCGACGGACTTGTTACAAAAATTATAATAATATTATGGAATGTGAGGAATATTTACAACCCGAGTGGAGTGCAAACACATTTTTTCTTGGGGATCATCTACACAGAATAAATTTTGCTGGCGCCGAGAATCCATTACTAGCAACTCGCGGGAAATAGATGCTACTTTTTGCTACAGGTTTCATTTACCCATATATATTAATATTTACCACAATCTTCCTATTAATATTTACCAATTCGAATAAGGTTCATTCAACTTTGGAATCGTAAAAACCTTTAGATAGCTTTAATTTTAGAATACTTTTTATCAAGAAATTTACAAGAATACATTGTGAGCATGATAATCGGTACGACGCGCGAGCGGCGACTGGAGTGGGGCATTGCACCGTGTGACAGTAAATCGATCAATATTTTCACTTAAGATGCTTCATCTTCTTTCAAAAGCGCTGTCGTTTTTACTAAGTCTACCGACTAACCTACGGACAAACTTTATTTTTATCTCTTCATGTTCATTCATAACTTAATAACTGGGTATGTGCTAAGTTAAGTATCAGTAAAAACATTGCAGAGACATTTCCTTTTTCATATGGCGCGAGTACATCATAGCGTCAGTATTATATTGGTTTAATTGAATATAATGCGGTAAAAAATAACTCCAAGAACGGGTATGATCGATGGTAAGGCAATTATCATCAATAATTGATCATGTAGGCCAATTATCAAATATCATGCGGTCCAAGATTGTGACTAAATTATGAATGGTTCCTAGAAGTGACTTGGCATAGCACCGTGGGACCGCACCGAGCGCGAGTCTTCAGGGTACCGCAGGAATATATACTTCTGTCATATAAGAAGTGTTTGGAAACGGTACCGATATTTAAAATATGCATTATAAAAATATTAGCAGTATACCTATAATACTTAAGTATTTGTAGGTAGGTACATTGTATTTCAATGAAACATGATCCTCATCTCGTTTATCAACGTAGTCTGCGGTACCTACGTATTAATTAGAATAAATATAAATGAGTCTATATACCAACTAACTTCAACTACTTCTAAAGATGCGGTTAGTTGGTCCAGGAAAAATGATGTTAAACGTATAATTCTTCCTGTCTAATTATTCATATTGACATTATTTCTGCGAGCAATAAATTAACACACTAACATTAGCCCTATTTTAGTTGAGTTGTTTTGAAGTATAGACTGAAGTGGTGGCAAAGGTCTCGATAAGGCATAATTATGTTGGTAGGTAGGATAGATAGTCTTCGGCAATTCGCCGGATGTGTTTGCCTAGAACGTATACCTAATGGTTATTCTGATTTAAACTAGGTTTCTGTGTTCTAATAAGTTTGGAATATTTCCCTAATTATGTACGCAATAAACATATTTAATGCCTACTGTAAGTTTGGTGACCTGTTAAGACAAGTACAAAACGGATCTAGAGGAAATGAGAGATAAGACGGACGTTGAATTGTTATGTTATCAAGTCATTGAGAGCTGAGAAAAAAGTCACGAGATACGGTGTCAACTTTGGCCTCTAGTATCATCAATGCAACATGTGCTCGTTAAAGTTGTACGTACAGTGTATTGAAAGTGAATCATTCACTGGAACAGAGAGTCTAGCCCAGTATTATTTTCTACTGTCATTTCATTTCATTTCATTTATTTTATTCATTAACAATATACATTTTGTTTGAATGTCATTCTATATAACTATCTTAATTAACCTTAAATATAAAAATAATATCTACAATATAAAAATATTACACGTTCATAACACATAACTAATAATGTTGTACAAATTTAGGTATTATTGATAATTATGATTATGATTAATGAGATCATTTAAGGTTAACGTATCATACAAGAAAAGAAAATATACATAATTAATTATTTTTATCATTTATGAAATCCATTACAGAATAATAACATTTTCCTAAAATAAACTCCTTTAGTCTTGCATTGAAAATGCGATGGTTGGTAATAGTTTTGTATTCCAATGGCAAACTATTGAACAAGAAGACGCTCTGATAACAAGCCGCGTGTTTCATAATATTTAGTTTCTGAGTAACGAAAGACGAGAAATTCCTAAAAAAATACTATTTTGTAAAATTAAATAAGAAACCTTATGGTTTATTACTCTGAGTAAGAAACCAAGTACTGGTTAGGTATATGTAGGTACAGTTTAAGTAAGTAGGTAGGTACACAATATAAATCCACCTTGTCACAATACGCAGCGATGTGTCAAATACTGGCATCAACACAATATAATATTTATAATCACACTGTTTTTTTTCTAATTCATTCAATTTAATAATTTGTTAATGGTAACGAATGCTCTACGATATTAAAGTCCGTTGATGCCGTATCTTCGATACTTCGTAGCGAACCAACGACACTCGGACACTGGCTGGGCCAGTAAGTTCACTACCGACTTAGACGATATGTAATTAATAATTAAACATGTCAAAGGCTTTACTAGTAATTTACTTTCATTTTATTGGCAGAGTTTATCTAAAAATAAAGCCCGTGTGACGTTACATGCGATTAGAGACTTGTTACTGTGAAAAGGGTGTGGGCGGGATTGCACACCGTATTTACCCGCGCGATCGTGCGTCAATTTGTTTTATATTGTCGTCACAAGCTTTTACAAAGACAGCTAATAATAGTAATAATAACAACGCTGTTTCACCCTTTTGTTTACTATTACTTCATTTGCTAAGGCAAATTGTGAACGTGTGTTCAGAACACCGGTTGCGTATTTGATACGTCATTCGTTTGTGACGCTGTGCCCTTACCCACACATTACATTGAATTAAAACGGCTATTGTAATGAGTTGAAACGATCTCGAATCATGTTTTGTTACCTAGCCATGTGATACATTTACGAGCGCTGATTGTAGATTTAAAATTAAGGACTGGTTTTTGAATTTGCGTAACAAATAATATTTGATTACTTATATGTTATCTCATATTTAAACTATTCAGTATGAACACTTGTACTATTAAAGTTATCCTATGTTGCGTAGTATTATCTACTGGCTTATTTTCCTTCTTAGCTTCTCCACAAAATGTAGGTAGGTACGTTATATCTACATAACATGTTGGTTACAGACCTATTTGTGTATTCCTCATTCACGGTCCATCGAACAATCAACCGCCTCCGTAATCGGCTGATGGAGCCATAAATCACGTCGGCACTGTCGTCAGAAGGGAAATAAACACTTTTTGCTCGGTTCAGTTGACCTTCCAGAACACCCACGCTTACCCTGCATTATATCAGTCTTCCTATATCATATACTTATATTTAATTGCTATTGCGAAGGATTCATCAACATAGCCTGTCTGTTAAAAGCCTCTTAATGAATTCCGTGGTGCCTCTTTTAAAGCTTTTTGTGCCCGGAAAAAACAAAAAACTACAGCGTCACGATGCGCACTAGCGATGCCAGCTTTTAATGGTGATGCTGAATAAAACAAAGCGTTGAATCTGAAACTGCGTCATTTAGTACAACGGAGCAGAGCTGCAATAGATCTCCTGAAAGTGTATTGTAGTCATTGTTGAACTACATAGGTACTTATATCTTAAGCAAAGTTAAAAAAGTTGACCTATACATATACAATACTACTGAAAAATTACCGTCGTCTGGACGCCAGTCTGGGCCAGCAGACAATTGAATACGTATCGGTTCTGCCTATGAGCGCCGAACCCGACGAAGCGTACACATTTTTATGGATATAGGATATAGCTAACCCGACTGTATTAAAACAAAATGTAATATTGACTTGAATTAGAACTGCAATGCATTGTGTCGCACAATGACCTAATGACGTTTGACGAGACAACTAAAATGATCTCGGTCAATTGAAACTTATCAAGGCTTCGTTCATTATAGCCGGAGTGACATAGATCTTAAGGTTAATAAGCTGTATGGGCCAATCAGCCCTTTCGTTGGCGTGTTGATGAATGCGCGGTTGGTTGACACATTTCAATTAATTATATTGCTATCAGTTACACTAACTCCGTTTGTTATGAGATTTTTATTTCTTCTTATTTAATAATGGTGTCCTATTGGCAGTAACGCCACTATGATAGATAGCATTCAATGCCTTTTTAGGGTTCCGTAGCCAAATGGCAAAAAACGGAACCCTTATAGATTCGTCATGTCTGTCTGTCTGTCTGTCCGTCTGTCCGTCTGTCCGTCTGTCCGTCTGTCTGTCCGTCCGTATGTCACAGCCACTTTTCTCCGAAACTATAAGAACTATACTGTTGTAACTTGGTAAGTAGATGTATTCTGTGAACCGCATTAAGATTTTCACACAAAAATAGAAAAAAAACGCGGCCAAGTGCGAGTCGGACTCGCCCATGAAGGGTTCCGTATTTAGGCGATTTATGACGTATAAAAAAAAACTACTTACTAGATCTCGTTCAAACCAATTTTCGGTGGAAGTTTACATGGTAATGTACATCAGATATTTTTTTTAGTTTTATCATTCTCTTATTTTAGAAGTTACAGGGGGGGGGGGGACACACATTTTACCACTTTGGAAGTGTCTCTCGCGCAAACTATTCAGTTTAGAAAAAAATGATATTAGGAACCTCAATATCATTTTTGAAGACCTATCCATAGATACCCCACACGTATGGGTTTGATGAAAAAAAAAATTTTGAGTTTCAGTTCGAAGTATGGGGAACCCCAAAAATTTATTGTTTTTTTTTCTATTTTTGTGTGAAAATCTTAATGCGGTTCACAGAATACATCTACTTACCAAGTTTCAACAGTATAGTTCTTATAGTTTCGGAGAAAAGTGGCTGTGACATACGGACGGACAGACAGACAGACAGACGGACAGACGGACAGACAGACAGACAGACAGACATGACGAATCTATAAGGGTTCCGTTTTTTGCCATTTGGCTACGGAACCCTAACAATAAATTTTTGGGGTTCCCCATACTTCGAACTGAAACTCAAAATTTTTTTTTTCATCAAACCCATACGTGTGGGGTATCTATGGATAGGTCTTCAAAAATGATATTGAGGTTTCTAATATCATTTTTTTCTAAACTGAATAGTTTGCGCGAGAGACACTTCCAAAGTGGTAAAATGTGTGTCCCCCCCCTGTAACTTCTAAAATAAGAGAATGATAAAACTAAAAAAAATATATGATATACATTACCATGTAAACTTCCACCGAAAATTGGTTTGAACGAGATCTAGTAAGTAGTTTTTTTTATACGTCATAAATCGCCTAAATACGGAACCCTTCATGGGCGAGTCCGACTCGCACTTGGCCGCTTTTTTACCTTCTAATTTAATACGGTAGTGTGACGGTAGGTTACTTTAATGTAACAGTTTACCTTGATTTGAAGTTGTTTGCGCTTGGATTAAATTATCCTGTATCTTTCGTAGAGGTAACAGGAACAGGTAAATAGTACATTAAAACATTTAAAACATGGTAAGCTTAATAGCTTAATACATAAAAGAATGAACATACGAATGTTCAAACTAGTTTCAGCCAGATATTTCCACTTATCCACGACAGCAGCAGTTAACATGTGAAATGGTTTGTGTTAGTGCTCGCGTTGGCAGCGTACGCTGAGAATATTACTCTTTGGTCACTTTTATATGCAAATGCGCGTATCATATTTCATGCACCATAAAGCAATGAAGCATGGAGGCTTACTCTAAGGCAGTTTGGGAATGGCGCCAGATTCCTACTTTTTGAATTTGTTTGCTGTTAATATATTAACATGCCATGTGTTAAACATAGCACGAGTGAAATGCGTTTGTGCAGTCCTACCGTGTGTGTTTATTGTACATTCTGTAATAATCATTAATAATTACTACATTATATGTAATTGACTGATAACAAGGTCCCCCGGATTATGATCTGCCTCTGCCTTACCTTTCATGATATCTTTTTTATGAAATTGCGTTAAGTAGTTTACCTACGTAGAAGGTGTTGTATAGTTTGTAGCTTTCTAATAGAGCCCGACGGCTTATCCTATTGTCTATTGTTAAGTAAAACCGCTCGTGCCACGTGCCACAACCACCTGCATAAAAATCGTTCGTTCACTTTACCCAGGTAATTGAATTACAACTCCTATGGAAATTGCAATAAGATTCAAAATGGACTAATGGACAAATATGTGTGTGGTCCGTTCAACTCAGTAACCGAAATACTGAGTGCCGGCGAGTCGAACGCTACAGAACCAGTCTAAAATGTGTCATCGAGATGCGTAACAAAGGCGCGTTATCGGAGAGCGCACCTACACTGGTTTTTTGAGTGTTGGACTAGCCCGCGCTCAGGTGCCAAATAGAATAATGAAGACCCTTTTTTGCAGGTAAGTAGCGGGTGCGGTTTTACTGAACAATAGACAATAGGATAAGCCTTCGGGCTCTACTAGAAAGCTACAAACTATTATTATACCATCGAATTTTTAGATAAAACGGCTAAGTGCGAGTCGGAATCTAGCCCCGAAGCTTCCATGTAACAAGTTAACTCGTATTTTTTAGGTAGTTTCTAGCTTAAAAGTTATGAAAGAACCAAAGGTATATTATAGATATCTATGCATATACAGTTGCACAAATAAACAATTCTAATCTATGCCAAAGATACACCGTGTTGTTTTTTGCCATTTCTGGATTATATTACTGACATTACAAATATTACTATTACAATGAAAGATTCTTGTAGTTTACTCATAATGTCAATAAGAAAATATTGTAGCTCGGTAACGGATCTCCCGCCCATGGCAGCCGCCCGCCCGAAGAGGCTGCGCGGCTGGGGCGCCGCGTCGCCGCCAGTTGCTGCGTCAACCATAACAACATCAAGACCATGTATAAACTTATTCCATTATAGACCTTGAGCTCGCGCAATAAAGTACATATTCGAACGACTTCTAAATTGCGCTTATGATCGAATGTTATGCTAAACGCAGCAGAGCCACCGTCATTCACAAGTACTCGTGAATGAATCAGAGCGCCCACGCGATTACAGTAAAACAAAAGCGTGCAATATGGTGCCAGTAATGGCAACTAGGAAAATAAATTGTATAAAATATAAGCTGCGTTGGTGATTGGAAGGGTTATTTATGTTTCAGGATGGGAGATAAATATCTTATAGAGTACGTAAGTGGTTAAAGTTAAATGCACTATTTGTGACGTCCCACGGGTAAAGGTACCTTATGGCCGTTGGCGCTTACGCTATTATTAACGCCGCTCCGCCGCCGCGCGCTATTATTATTGCGGCGCTATGCGACGTAAGCGCCAAGTGCCATAAGGTACCTTTTGTCGTGGAACGTCACATTTATGGAGATCAAAAATAAATTATGTAAAATCAAGTACTAAGCAGAACCGTTACCGACGAACTAGGTACCTACGGAGAAGGTAACCTTAGAGGAAAAAAATAATAATTATATAGTCTATCATTAATAAGAATAGGTACGAGTATAAGTAATAAATGCATTAGTAGGTATAAGAAATAGTAAAATTCCAATTTACTATCATACAGTGTATGTTATACCTACACAAACACATCACACAACAATAGTAAATGATAAAAACTTAAATTTTATATTGATTATCAGGCAATTTGATTCATTAGCCATTTCGATCACGACGCAAGCGGACTATCGAAGCAATACACCTAGGCCGCCGATGTGATAAAATATTCTGGTGCAGTAAGAATTAATATCGGCAAATTGATCAGCTATAGGTAATTGATGTAATTAGAGGGTACTTACGCCGCGAGCCTCACAAGTGTCGCGGACTGACACGTCGCCGCCATCCGGTTCACCACCACACGCGAAATGAATATATTATAGGGCTAAAGTAAGAACCAGTTAAATTTAATACTTTGCTAATTGTTTTGCGTTAAACAATCGCGATCAAAGAGCGCGCGAATGGTCGGCACGCCGATCAATGTAGTCCAAGTGGCATGACAATGGACTGTAACAGAATTTATTTTATGACATTTATAATGAAGATTCTTAAAAAAGAAAGAAAACTTAAGTTTATACAAAAATGCGTGCGTGTTATGTTATCCTACCACTTTCGGTGGCAAGATCAGCAACCTACAACATCATGCATGAAAAATATTTTGCAAATTTTGTTTAAAAAACACGTTCAACAACACGAAAGTAATCTAGGAATGTGAAATCCACCATTTTTTGTAACATATTTGTAAAGATATTCGAACTAATTTTTTTTAACATATTTGCCCTAAACACTTTACACGGAAAAAGAAAAAATGTATGACAACTATTATAGGTAGGTATGTGTACTAAAACGCATTTTTAAGGCGTAAAAAGGGAACAATTTATACATTATGACTTTTTTGCATAAATTTGGCGCAGCCCTGGGGACCGATTTTTTAAATTCGACCGCTCGATTTCGTGTATTTCGTTCAGTAATATCTCCACTACTAGGCCTGTAAATTCTACTAATAGAATTGAAAACGAGTGGTCAATACCAATAGATTCTAATTTCTATCACTCGTATTTCAAAAATCAGCATTTCGCCGTTTTCCACCGATTTTCGAGTGACGAAATCGAGCGATCGAAATTCAAAAATCGGCCCCCTGAGCGAGATGAAGTCACATTGACATTCGGTCACTATGTCTAATAAAAAAAGGTATTTATAAATATTAGGTACCTACGTAGTAAAAATTAGACCGTATTCTTAAAACCAAATTTTTTACCATCACCTATTCGGAAAATGACTTTTTCTTCCCTCCTAGGAGGGATCAAAGTGGCATTTTTGTTCCCTGGGGCCTTTTCTGTTCTAGGACATTATTTTTCTTTTTTTTTTACGTACCTAATGCAATATTTTTTTCTAGCTTTGAAACATAATAATTTCCTCATACGATTATCTCAAGATAATATTTTAGAATAAAATTGTAGAATCCTTCCCTTCGTTCAGGATTCAGTAATATACGCCCTCGCCGTAAATATGTCATTTGGTTCCCATGTGACACAATGTACTAAGGTTTCACATTCACATGAAAATGATCGTTAGTGACTGGAGTAAGCTTGTGAATGGGAAAGGCATTTAAAGGCATAATGTCGCGAACGTTGAAGCAGCGATGGTACCTGAAAAAGATGCTGCTTTTTATTTGGCTTTTCGACTCGTATCCTCCGTGTTACAGGTTTCATTGAAACATTTTTAACATTTCTCGGTAAACACCTTTTTCCTGTGGTGATGTCGGTCGAGAATACTAAATGTTATCTAAATAGGTTATTTAAGATTAAAAACATTCAGTCCCCGAGTAAGTACCTACCTATAGATATTTATTACAGGTCAGTTCGATTATCTATATACAGTGTGTAAATCTAATACAGGTGAATATTTAAACGGTGGTTAGCATAGGACCTAAGAAGTAAGAAGTGTATTAAGAAATATTTTGTTTACAATACAATACAATACAAATCCTCTTTATTGCACAACCTCAGAATAAATGTACATGGAAACACAAATAATACATGAAGACAGAGGTAAACAACAGGCGGTCTTATCGCTAAAGAGCGATCTCTTCCAGACAACCTTTAGGTAGTGGAGAAATGAAAAATGATATAATTAGGAGGTGCAAAAAAAACTAAATTTAAACTAGAAAGAATACCTTTAAATTTTAATTCTACAACAATAATACAATACATAAACATACATACTACTAAAATTATTTATACCTACATATATATATACATAACACATATACATATATACAATACTATAATTCTTGCCAAAAGTGATAACCAGTAACGCGAACAGGCATACTAAGGAAGGGACAGATAATATGTTTTAAGATTTGATTTAAAAATCGCAAGGGATTGATCGGATTTCGACAGGAAGAGAGTTCCATAGCCGAACAGCCCGAAAGGTGAAAGAGCAGTTATAAAATTTATTAATATAGGTAATGAAAATTTTAACCATACAACATAATTCGGCCCGCAATACCTATACCTCTTCGAGCAACATCGGCTTCCGACAATTATTTTTTGAACACATTCCAAATATCTGTATATACGTGGGTAACCAGGTACCTACCTCCTAATTATTAATTCATGTCTTTCATTTTGATAATTATTGTCCTCCTATTTGATCTGCTAAGCTAAGTCGGACGTGTCGGATATGAACATCTTGCAGCATTCTATGTATCAATCAAGTTAATTTACCTTCTTTCCTTCTAGCTTCAAAAAGTTATTTTGCTTGTTCTATGGCTATTTTAGTTCATCATTTGTCTTAAATACTTCTTCTTTTTGTACGTTAATAAAATTATATATTAGTATTTACGTTCCCTTAAACTAATATAAGATTATATTTTCTATAAAGAGATACATAATTTAATTTATAGTTAGCACGTTAAGAATTATGTTTTGCTGCGGCACCCATTAATATGAGGGGCGATCTGTCGAAGGGACAAAAACGATAGCCACAGAATTCCTGTTTACGCAACGGAATCCTATAAAAGTATGTGCACAGAAAATATTTTGCTTTCTTATTCCAATACGACTACGAGACTGTTAAATGGTAAAAAGCGTTGTCCTATTTCTCAGAACAGTGCCAAGTAAAGTCGGCGCATTTAAGAGATTTATATACATGCGACGTGCAAATACGTTCCCAGCCGATCACAGATTGATTGATTTGATAGCCACAATTACAGTTTATTTAATAATTTATAAGCTGCTATATGGACGAGAAATGTCGTGTTCAGAAGTCGGTAGTTAGTGACGTATTAGCATTAACGTCCTTTGCGCTGCCCGCCGGGGCTGGCGCCGCGTCGCGCCGACCACATTAGTACACGGGAAATTACATAGCTTGTTGAGATAACTATGAATATTATTATACTCTTTAACAGATAATTGTAGCACGAGAAAAATCACGACAGGTATTTCGACGCAATTGCAATAGTTCGTCATCCGAGCGCCCCGTTTCACCATAGCCAACCATAGCTAATATGGGCTTCGTTTTCCGCACTTAAGGCCGTAAGTGTTGGACAGTCAGCAGCAGAAGTTGCTAAGCGGGCGAGGTGTTCAAAACTATCTTAACACGCTCTTATTTTCTTAACAATAAAGTCGCGTCAAGATCATTTTGAACACGTGTCCCTGCTTAGCAACTTCTGCTGCTGACTGGACCATTGCGTTACACCATTTAATGTGAGGAAGTATGTCCTATGGCTACCTTTCTTACTGAACCTTACTTCCTAGCTTCGTTACATCATTTAATATGTACTTACAAGTAACCTTTGATTAATATGATGCAATAAATAATTTGCTCGATTATGAATATGCGATTTGTTTTACTTAGTATAGCAAAGTGAATCGATTTGTAGGGTTATTTGTAATTGGTCTGAGTGATAATTTAAATTAATTGACGCGATCCTTTGCGATTTCCATTTCCAGACTAGGTAGATGTCTAAATAAACAGTACGATATTTTAGATTAAATTATAATATCTTAGCTTTGCTCGGAATACATATAAAAACTGACAAAATACGCGTTTTCCCAGAGATGAAACATAGCTATATTTTCGCCGCCGAAAACCCCCATATAGCAAATTTCATCGAAATCGTTGGAGCCGTTGCTGAAATCCCCAATTATAATATATATAAATAAACAAGAATTGCTCGTTTAAAGGTACATGATATGTATATACTATATATCGATTTATTGTTAAAGCGTGCCTACGTTTGTAGCCATGGTGGTATTTAATCTGGCCCTGCGATGGGATACTCGTATAAACGTTTCTGGCTGGGTGCAGACAGGCGAGTCTATTGCGCTGAAAGATAACAGCTGCAATTTATTTTATCACAATATCGGTGATTTATGGATAATCGTCGCCGCGCTCAGATGGAAAATTGTAAAGAACTAATCACATCCAGGTTTACGGTAAGTTAAAGGCAGTTTATAAATCAAAGTTTTATTGGATATATTATAGGTTTATTTCTACTTTATTGTGATACCCAATTTATACTGGCAGCAATTGTTTGCAGCAGCATTTTCTTGGTTTAAAAAGTTTCTACAGTAAGTGGTGAAAAAGTTTCTACAAAATAAAACTTAAGATATAGGTGAGCCCAGCCTAACTCAGTGTTTCCCTTCTTTAGAAGGCATGTTAAGAGGATAGTGGACCTCTGCTGCCATACAAATGCTGTAGACCTCATTGTAATTTTCAATAATCTTACATTTCAAAACTCTAGTAATACCTAGTGACGCACGCGCCGTAGCTGGCGCCCCGCGTAAACAAAGATAATAATGCCGCGAATGATCTATCTCGCGTATATCTCAGTGGCCAGTTATTATGGGGCCATTATCACTTTAGTATAGTTAATCACACCGATCGATAATGTCAGATAATGATCTGCGTCTTACAAGGTATCAGGACAAGTGATTGCTGGACCGCAACACGAGGATCTTAAATAAATCATAGTTTGATCGAATAACCTAATTGATTTTTATATACTGTTGAGTTTTAATTTTAATAAAAATGGCGCATGTATATGTTATACTATACCATACCATACCATATACCTACTAACCTTCATGTTATTTTTAAAATATTTAATTTAGAAACCGATATTTTAATTTAGAAACTTATTGGACTGGACTTGTTAACAGATCGTAATTCTATGGATTTTAGTAACAAAGGGGCTTAAATAACATATAAAGTATAAACTAACTTGTTAAAAAAACTAAAACTACAAAAAAATTTAAATTAATACTAAAATAAAAGAAACTTACTTACTTATAAAATAAAAACCTTGGATTTTAGTGTCCAATGACAAACCAACTATTTTTTTTATTCTAGCTTATCCACTTCTACATCTCACAATCAGTCGAAAACATTTAAGTTTGATAGGACATGCCAAAGAAATAGATAATTACACAACATATATCAATCATACACAGGTAGGTACATACTTACGCTCATACTTAAAATATCACGCTCCCTTATTTATCTGTTGTGTCGGAGTTTGCAGGCTATACCTAGTTTAGCCTTTAGCAGTGTATTGATAAACCACCAGCTATTTATATTGCCACTAACTAGGCGCCTTGTCGTATGTTTTACATGGCAGGCTACTGATATTATTCATAATTGCTGTTATTTCTCGTTTGCCAGCGTTGTATAATTTGTTCGTATGACTGCCCTGTATGGACATTGATTGGATCTGAATCAGGCAGCCGACTCATGCAAACTTGTTAACTTCATCAGGAAAAAGGCGTAGAAGCCATTATTTTATTCCGTGTAAACAAGTCTTAATCATGCATAGTTTTTGCCTTAGTTTATTAAATAACTGTGCCTACTAGTTTGCAAAAGTTATAGGATTAAATATCTAGTTTTCGCACCCAATGTCTGTATGATTATTGCTTTGAAATAAGTTAGAGAACGTGTCAATCAGGGTGATGGTAATACTTAGGTTTATCCTACTTTCCTTGAATCCACCATACGTAGTTTTATGGGATTTTACGAAATCTTATGACATACATATTTGTTTTTCCTTTTCAGTAATGTCGTGTATTATTAAAATAATATTAACTCCTAAATCTTACAAGAGACTCCTTAAACTACACCCTCCTTTTTATATGCTCCTTGATATTTTTTCTGTTTACTCTTTCTCTATGGCTGGCACTGTTATTTATATATGTTATATAAATTTATGTTTATTAACTCACCTTTGTTTGTTTAATTTTTATTTATGTGCGTGTGTGGTATATTGTTTATTATACGTATGTGTATTTTGTCACAGGTTTCTTTCATTGCATTTACAACACCTACAAGTAAGTACACTACCTAAAAGTTGCCTGGAAGAGATCCTTTTCTAGCAATAAGACCGCCTGTTGTTTAGGTACCTGTACTTGTGTTGCTGTTTTATTATTGTATTATTTTCTCCTATTGAGGTGTGAAAAAAAGTATTGTACTTATTGTGTTGTATTTGATAGTTAACTAAAATTCGTACCGTTTGGACCCGCTACTGCTATAGTTCGTTTTTTTTAGCATTAGAAAGAACTTGAAAGAAGGTAAGCGATTTTGACATGTCTTTTAATTGAAAACACTTTTTTAAAATCAATAACTATTACTTATGAAAACAGAAGACAATAAAAGATCGTATTAGATTCATAATTGTTACATATTTACCGTAACTTATTTTTAAAATGTGTTTTTTAATTAAAAGACACATCAAGATTGTATACCTTATTTCTAATGCTAAAAAAAACGAACTATATACTTGATGATAATTTTTTTCCTGGTAAGTATATACATCAGCGATTTCACAGTTTCTAACACGTCTTCTACCCACTATTTGTATTAATTAATACTATTTTTAGTTACTAAAGCCAAATATGTGTGTATTATTTTTATTACACATAATAATTAACCTAACCACGCAATAAAAAATACAAACCGAATATAAACTATTTCCTTGATGACAGATAAGATAGGTACTTAAGTTTTTTAGCAACCAGTTTTAATTAAATGGTAATGAGGGTATTTAGTGCCACTGAAGAGGTACTGCACTGCAATGCAAGTAGCACTTACCAGGTTTAGTAGGTTAACTTATACATATACCGTCCCTTTGGCAGTATATCAGTGACTAAACTCCTTGTTATGCCAGTAATCAGGTCAGATCTAACTACATTCACATATAGGACTATGGTATGGCAATATGTATCTTGTTCGGTGTATAACCTTCACGCGCTTTACTATATTAATTTTCTAGATTTAAAATAATGACATGTAAAAATAGTGTCAGTTTGATTTATTCTTGTACTAGCTGTTGCCCGCGACTTCGTACGCGTGGATTTGTATATTGGTGGTTATTCTACATTAGCTTAGAACATTATGCAGCAAAATATTGCAGTAGGACGGTTAATCATTTGTTAATTATTAATATTATACAACGCATGAGACTTGTCTTTCACAACCTACGAAGTTTCTAGCCCCTAACTAAATAAAATTGTTCTCGACATAATCCCTCTCAACCTCTTTAGAAGATTTTCATGTCCTCTATTCAACAAAACCTACTACCTAACTACCTATTTACGAAGTTTGAAGTAAATAAAATTTGAACTTTTTAACCATTTTAGGGGATGAATTTTTAAAAACGCTGAAATGGCTTTTCTTGTATTCTAATAATATGCCTCTGTACAAAGATTCAAGCCCCGTTCTCACAAAAATGTTTGAACTCCATACAAACCACCACCTTGAGATATAAATTTTCAAAAACGCTGAAATTATTTTTTTTCCGTTTTAAAATAATACCTTTTTATGAATTTTCAAGTTCCTAGCTTAAAATAAAATTTGAACTCCGTACAAACTTTCAACCCCTTTTTAAACCTGTTAGGGGATGAATTTTACAAAACGCTGAAATTACTTGTATTGTCTTCTAATAATATCCCCAAATACAAAGATTCAAGTCCCGCGCTCGAAAAAATGTTTGATATCCATACAAACTTTCAACCCTTTTTTCACCACCTTAGGGGATGAATTTTTAAAAACGCTGAAATTAGTTTTCTTGTATTTAAATTTAATATCTATTTGCAAAGTTTCAAGTTCCTAGCTTAAAATGAAATTTGCACCCCAAGACGAACTTTCATCCCCTTTTTAACCCCCTTAGGGGTTGAATTTCCAAAAAATGTCGCAATTACTTTATTTTGTGATCGGCTATTATGCCTTTCTAAGAAGTTTCAAAGCATTTGTAATGGATTCAAACTTTCAACCCCTTTTTAACCCTGTTAGGGGATGAATTTTACAAAACGCTGAAATAAATTTTCCTGTCTTTTAATAATATCCCCAAATACAAAGATTCAAGTCCCGCGCTCGAAAAAATGTTTGATATCCATACAAACTTTCAACCCCTTTTTCACCACCTTACGGGATGAATTTTCATAAACGCTGAAATTAGTTTTCTTGTATTTTAATAATATAATTTTTTCCGAAGTTTCAAGTACCTAGCATAAAATAAAATTTGAACCACATACAAACTTTCAACCCCTTTTTAACCCTGTTAGGGGATGAATTTTAAAAAACGCTGAAATTACTTTTCCTGTCTTTTAATAATATCCCCAAATACAAAGATACAAGTCCCGCGCTCGAAAAAATGTTTGATGTCCATACAAACTTTCAACCCTTTTTTCACCACCTTAGGGGATGAAATTTCAAAAACGCTGAAATTAGTTTTCTTGTATTTAAATTTAATATCTATTTGTAAAGTTTCAAGTTCCTAGCTTAAAATGAAATTTGCACCCCAAAACGAACTTTCATCCCCTTTTTAACCCCCTTAGGGGTTGAATTTCCAAAAACGTCGCAATTACTTTATTTTGTAATCGGCTACTATGCCTTTCTAAGAAGTTTCAAGGCATTTGTAATGGATTCATACTTTCAACCCCTTTTTAACCCTGTTAGGGTATGCATTTTCAAAAACGCTGAAATTACTTTTCCTGTCTTATAATAATATCCCCATATACAAAGTTTCAAGTCCCACACTCACAAAAATATTTGATCTCCATACAAACTTTCAACCCCTTTTTCACCACCTTGGGGGATGAATTTTCAAAAACGCTGAAATTAGTTTTCTTGTGTTTAAATTTAATATCTTTTTGCAAATTTACAAGTTCCTACCTAATATAAAATTTGCACTCAAGATGAACTTTCATCCCCTTTTTAACTCCCTTAGGGGTTGAATTTCCAAAAACGTTGCAATTACTTTATTTTGAAATCGGCTATTATGCCTTTCTAAGAAGTTTCAAAGCATTTGTTATGGATTCAAACTTTCAACTCCTTTTTAACCCTGTTAGGGGATGAATTTTACAAAACGCTGAAATTACTTTTCCTGTGTTTAAATAATATCCCCAAATACAAAGATTCAAGTCCCGCGTTCGAAAAAATGTTTGATATCCATACAAACTTTCAACCCCTTTTTCACCACCTTACGGGATGAATTTTCAAAAACGCTGAAATTAGTTTTCTTGTATTTTAATAATATATCTTTTTCCGAAGTTTCAAGTACCTAGCTTAAAATAAAATTTGAACCACATACAAACTTTCAACCCCTTTTTAACCCTGTTAGGGGATGAATTTTAAAAAACGCTGAAATTACTTTTCCTGTCTTTTAATAATATCCCCAAATACAAAGATTCAAGTCCCGCGCTCGAAAAAATGTTTGATGTCCATACAAACTTTCAACCCTTTTTTCACCACCTTAGGGGATGAAATTTCAAAAACGCTGAAATTAGTTTTCTTGTATTTAAATTTAATATCTATTTGTAAAGTTTCAAGTTCCTAGCTTAAAATGAAATTTGAACCCAAAAACGAACTTTCATCCCCTTTTTAACCCCCTTAGGGGTTGAATTTCCAAAAACGTCGCAATTACTTTATTTTGTAATCGGCTACTATGCCTTTCTAAGAAGTTTCAAGGCATTTGTAATGGATTCAAACTTTCAACCCCTTTTTAACCCTGTTAGGGGATGAATTTTCAAAAACGCTGAAATTACTTTTCCTGTCTTATAATAATATCCCTATATACAAAGTTTCAAGTCCCACACTCACAAAAATATTTGATCTCCATACAAACTTTCAACCCCTTTTTCACCACCTTGGGGGATGAATTTTCAAAAACGCTGAAATTAGTTTTCTTGTTTTTTAATATAATACATTTTTACAAAGTTTCAAATTCCTAGCTTAAAATAAAACTTGTACCCCATACAACCTTTCATCCCCTTTTTAACCCCCTTAGGGGTTGAATTTTTCAAAATCGCTTCTTATCTCTTGTACACTTTATAAATGCAACCTAGTGTGCGAATTTCAACTTTCTAGCTTTTGTAGTTTCGGCTCTGCGTTGATGAATCAGTCAGTCAGTCAGTCAGTCAGGACACTTGCATTTATATATATAGATAGATAATAAAAGAACGTTATCTTATATTTAATGAAAAAAAAATGTTTAATTCAATAGAGTTCGATATATATTATTATATACACAATCCACCACATTTTTTGGCCCTTCGAACCTGTTTGTGCCAAACTGATTATCTATTAACATCTAACAGGTACTTAAGCTAGGGGCATATCATAGGCAGAGAAACGCAAAAATAAAGTTTAATTACTGGATTAGGTTAGGTTAGGTTAGCACCTAAAGTAATTTCAAAATTAGTAATTAAACTTTTTTTTTGCGTTCCTCTAAATTTGTCCATGAGTGTATAAGATTTGGTTTGGTCAAAGTCCGTAACATGAAAGATCTGAGTGATAGTGTTATCATAATCCTTTTAAAGAATTTCGTAATACGAGAATTCTGGTTTGACTTTTGATTACATATTAGTTATTAACCTTTTCCACGCCGTGTCACACACAAAAGCTGTCACTCAGACGCCACATCATTGAAGTGTCAAAACTGAAGTTGAACTTTATGTATATGCACGTAGGTCGATGTTGCTCTGTGGTCTGTGAGCGATTAATCGGTCTTTGGCGTTGAACCTACGGTGCGGATATATCGGTCATTGACGTCCGAAAGGTTAAATAATACATTACAAACATATTAGAAATTAAGTATAGATAGAGTAATGTGACCCACGACCCACCTCTGTTTAATATGATGATATGCATAGGCTGCATAGCACGCATATGTAGTATACCGACTCGTGTATGTCAGCCTTTACGGCTGTCTGTCTCGCCCTTGCCCTCCAACCAAGATGGCGTCTAGTTTGTAAGACAATAATAGGAATACAGCATTAATTAATTGTGTAACCTGCGTTTTATTTCAAGATATTACAGCATATATATTATGATGGCTACACTGCAGTCCTTTGTTGACTGTACACGCCCTATATAGGATTTTGCCAGATCGAAAGGCGCTATTATCGGGAAAAAATGGAAATTTTTCCGGATTTTGGGACTTAAGTCGGGAAAAAAAAACATTCAAATTAAAGTACTTGTATTAAAAACAACGATATTTTTCATTCACCAACTAGAGTTTCGCTCGCTCGCTCGACGACAGTTCGGAACTTGAAATTATTGTTTTATAACGTGAAGCTGTTTTTCGGGACAGTTTTCACTTTGTCTGGAATGAACACATGCTAAAAATCGGGAGAATCCCGCCAAATCCCGACCATCTGGCAACCCTACCTGTATACAGTGTATACCCTAACTCAACACTGCAGGTCTGGCTGCAGGGTAGCGGGGCTAAATCAACCCTTTAAAGTTTTTTTTGGGCTAAAAAAATGTTCTTGAGGCAATCTGTAATTTTTACACTAACTTAACTTAACTTAACTTTGTTATGCATACAATATGTATAGTAGACAAACTTAATTTTGCGCGCGAGTTAGTGCCATTCGTTACTTTCTAGATCGCCTGGCAAGGTTAAAGACCCGACCAAATGTTCTGGCTTATTTTTTTATGACTATTTAGATAGGTACTTAACTTTTACCTATATAAGTTACAGATTGTCTCAAGAACATTTTTCAGCTTCCCTCGAGGACCTACTGCCGTATTCGAACTTCAAGATATTCACAAGAGACGACACGTACTAGATCCATTCTAGATACGTTATAGTTTAGATATCAACTAGTTCTCTTTTGCAGCGCAATTCGGGCAACCAATGTCACTTTTACGTTAGATAGAGTTAGATATCTATTAGATGTGAATTGGATCTCTAAGTCATATCCTGTGGAAATCGTTCAAGAGTATCTCCAAAATCGCGCAAATGTCAAATTATAACCTAAATATAACCTGTCAGGTTAGATCTTAAACATATCGTTATCGTATCTTGGTGATGTCTAAAAGATATCTAATAGATGTCTATTTCAAAATCCGAATCGGGCCCCTACTTTCTACCTATAAAGTCTACCAGTTCTCGGACCATAACAATTGAGAAGGTAGATATATTAATATGTCGGTACAAATTAAGAGGTTTTCTAAATATTGCGTACTGCAGGCGTCCATAGGCTACGGTGACTGCTTACCATCAGGCGGAACGTATGCTTGTTTGCCACCGACGTGGTATAAAAAACTTTTGTTTTGGTAATCTACGAGAAATTGGATGGAGTTGCATAGTTGGTTACAAAACTAACTTATGAGTGTAGCTGTGTACCTGTAGCAAGTTTAGTTTACACGAAAGGAAATACTTATATCCAAAGATTTTTTAGTAGATGAAAGTCGAGGTGTGAAAGTTCTTATAACAGTCATGTGAGGAGACGACAGGTCTGTTGGTACGGTTCCTGTCATTCAACTCTCGCCAGCGATACCCTCGGGTCGCTGGAGCGATAGCAGGCCGGAGCAGGGTGGCGGGAGGCTCTCGGAACTGGTCGCACGCGCGGGGCAGAGTCGCGCCGGCCGCCAGTCGCGGCACCGGCCATGGTCTGCCACTCAGTGCACGGGCCGCCTCGCCGCCGCAAGCCTGTGTGGCCCTCTGTGCGACCTATCCCGCTGACCTCACGTATCCATACGCACGAACGAACGCTATAACAAAACTTTTTGAGAACATATTCGCAACTTTCGATTTAATATCCTACACGTGACACACGTCTGTTTACATTTTATGTTATTACTTAACTGCATCTTCCATAGTGTTTCGCGAGTGAAGTTAATATACTGAACGGTACTGGAAAACCACGACCTGAATTTAAAGGTAAAGTCATGTTTCCTTACATCTTGCAGTTAAGCTTATCGTTTATGCATGCTTCTAATTGGGCACTTAGCGTCGTCTATTGAAGTGAGGAAAAGTTTATGAAAAAAAATATTTATTTTAATTAGGTAGTTGAAGGGTCCGCATGTTCAGAAAGTTAGTTAAGTAACTTTAGAAATAGTTACATTTTCTCGCACATGTAAGTAACAACACAAGGTTCTGGACTAGGACCTAGCCCTTATACCTACGTATGTCACGTATGTGTTTGTATGGTACAGGATAAAATGTCAAAGTAAAGCCTACTTTAATCTTATTTTGTACTCCGCACGTGCTTGTATGATATTGATATCTCATATGTCAGTAGTTGTTTATTATTTGCTTACTGTTATGAAACCAATCAAGTTTTTTATAGCTGCAAGTACTACGGTACTCATCTCCGACCTGCCCTTAACATGTTAAGCAGCGTCCTCGAAGAGGGAAAACATGTAGGTAGTAGATTTGTTGATAATATGGTATTTTAAGGAAAGCGCAGGTCACCGCGTGTACCACGCGAGGCTAACTGTTGTTTAGTTTACCATGTACTTCTCAACGGCATTCGCGGGATTCCTAAGCAGGTACGTAGGTAGGAGTAAGTACATGGCCATATGACTACAGACCTAACTAATGTGTATTATTGTTTGTAGTTTACCAGCGGCATTATATACATAACTAAATAAATTTAATAAAAAAATCACATACAATTTATTATGTGTGCAAAATATACGTACCTCTTATAGGCATAGTATATATAGTACTGGTATAGTTATGAATGTTTCGACTTTACCCATTAGTCCTAATCCCATTTATTTCATGTACATATCTTCATGTATTAAATATTAACGATTGGCAATCGAAATCCAATACACGCAATAAAACACACTGCATTGCACCTCAGAATATTTCTTTTTCCTAAGCTAGGCTTTTGTAATTTCTGGGCTATAACCGCAAAAATCGAAGTTCGTCAATTGCGGGCATTTTTCTCTGTCACTCTCATTACGTCTTGATGAGAGTAAAAGAGAAAGATCCCCGCAATTTGCGAATTTCGGTTTTGGCGGTAGGCCCTCTGTACTTACTTGTATTTATGCTAAGCATCCGACGGATAGACAATTTATAAGCCATGCCATGAACTATCATCAGACCAAAGATTGACTTGCCAGCATTTTTACTTAGGTACATGTAAATACCTATAAAATAAATCTTACTTATGAAATGTAGGTACCTACGGGCCGATTTTTATTTAGTTGTTCAATTTTTTTCCGTTAGATTTGGATATTTTTTTTATTTTTATTTATTTGATTTTAATTTTTGGCTGGTTTGAAGAGCTCCATCCTAGGCTCTGAATACCAAATTTTATCGAAATCTGACGAAAAAAAAAATTCGACCTCAACATAAAAATCGGCCCCTATTGCGTCTTCTAACGTAATTTATACTTTTTCAGTTATTCCTTAGTTTCCAGATAATTACATAGCTTAGTCATAAACGATTGGAATCCGTGAAAAATGGCTACCTTTGTAAAGAGGGGCACAAAACCAATCAAGAATGTTACTTAAAATATGGCGTTATTATTGTACTGTAGGGTTTCTAAAATCTAAGTGACGGACTCACAAGCCACATTAACAATAATAACATGTGTTATATTATATATATTAAATTATCATACGAACAGTTAATTTAAACTTTAAAAAAAGGTACGTTTGCCTGATAAAGTAAATATTTCTGCATCTTAAAACATATACCTAACAGTGGTTGCTTCATCGTAGTACCGGACAGTACTTAATCAAACATACTTAAGTACGTAACAGTAATAAAAACTACGGATTGCGTTGCGGTAATCGAGGGTATACGAGTTCATTTAATAGCCGGTTTTTAAGAGTTGTAACCATATTCTGGTTCATGCATCTACGCAACAGATTTTTTTCTATCCCAAATGATATCTATATGTATAAATTCCTATAAATTTTACCAAGGCAGGTAGCCCCGACATCTTGTAGCTAAATGAGTCCATAAGAAACGTAAAAGCCTACCGGGCAGGCAATACCTACCTGTTAGGTATATTTAATGACACAGTTAATGACAAGATAAAGCCATATATGTATAAATAAAATTAAAACTTTACATACTTAATTATTTATTATTATTTGTGTTTCCATGTACCTACATTTATTCAGAGGTTGTGCAATAAAGAGGATTTGCACTGATTTAAACTTTCACGATTTTTACACATTATTAAATTGTACAACGGGACTTAATCGCGTATCTTAGATACGCGATTAAGTCCCGTTGTACAATTTAATAAAGAGGATTTGTATTGTATTGTATATACCTTCACGGTAATTAAATAAACCAAAATATTTGACTGTACCACAATTTTTCTAACGAAAGCGTAGCGCAGTCGTAGCACTATCGTAGCAAATTATTATTAAGTAATTACCTATTAGTATTAAAAATACAATTTATATTAAAAAAATTACCTATATTTTTCAGTTACCTAAATTTAGCAATAAAGGTGTAAATCATATTTTATGTATGTAACTTATGTATTAACTTATAACATATCATAGCCATATCGTAGGTAAATATATTCAAATTGTACTATATGAGGTAATCAATGTATACCCCATGTGGTTATCGTTTAGTCAATAATAAACATGAATGGTTTAAACTTGTCACGACTAGACCCCGTGACGTAAACGGTGTGTTTCACAGTTTTCAGCGAAATGGCTATGACTCAGCCCTTCCTTCGCTTACTCACGATTTTTTTACCTATTTCTGTCTGTAATAGCTACAGTAGGTACCTAAGCGAGTTAGGATGTTTTGACTACCGCCATCCTGAATATACGGTGGATATGTCAAAGCTGTCACGGCCGTATTCCAACCTAGGTACATTATTCGTTTTACATACCTACAGTAAAACTTGTGCGGACAGTGTTATCAGCAGTTGACAGCTCATAGCGGGAAAAAATTAATAGGAAAAACTAAAAAAAAACGAGAAAATAAATAAAATATTATCCCTTTTATATGAAGTCGGTCCTAAGTAGGGTTGCCAACCGTACTATATAATATACATAGTATTGTACTATATTTTGGCTCTCTGTACTATATACTTTTGGAAAAATATATAGTACGCTAAAATACTATACATATTTCCGATTAAACGTATATTACACTTATGTTTAGTATTTCATCTAAAAGTACTATATATATATATATGTATATTTTTTTTGATGCCTTATTCTTGAAAAATAGTTGGCAACCCTAGTCCTAAGGCAATTTTCCTTGTGTCAATTCCCTGGTGCGGTTAGACAATAAAGAAAGATAGCGGTCCATTTATTATTTGGAGGTATTACTGACCGGTATTGTAACTATTTAGGTAAGCATCGACATATCAGTTTGCTAGCGCATAATAAAGGGATAATACTTTATTTTATAATAGAAGCATTTATTAGCAACCTCATATAGCAGAAGGAAGAATATAGGCTGATGATGATGACTAAATAAGAACCCTTTATTTGGATTAAGCAAAGATAGATTATTTTTAAAGGCAAATTAAGCGTTCAATTATTATAGTATTTGTTACTTTAAATTTCAATTCGTTTTACAAATAAAAATAACTTTTAAGGCAAGGTATAAACACTAGAGAGCGGAGTTCACAGAAAGTGGAAACATTTCCCACGAGGCCACGGCCAGTGACTCCAGAGAGACCTAACTAAGAGACTAATTAGAGACCTATACTGTGTTAAAAGTAACATGATTTACCAGTCAATCGAATATGGCCTTTATTGCACCCACTTAAGGTCTGACATAAACTTTGGGGTCAAGAATGGCTACGGTACCGTCGCGCATCGCCTGCGCAATTATTACCTGAGGAGATTATAACGTATTTACGGCCCTTTTTGTTTTAGGAGTAAGTACCTACCTCAATAATAACTATTGAATAAAATATTTCTGATCGGTGAAGTGATCGGTTTTACTTATCTTTATAAAATCAGGCTTCGAGGAGATATTGTATTGTGTATAATGTATACATTATGTAAGTATTTAAGTAATATAAATAGTGGAATAAAGTATGTATGTTCACAATGTTCACATTAGTTATCACTTCCTTCAATATTGAATTGTGAAAATAAATTAGTATGAGTGTGAAAATAAATTCACTTTTCAGCATGTTTCGAACAAACATATCTGAATATACTTTCTCTTTTTACGTAAACGAAACTATTTTTTCACATAGTGATTGAAAAATAATTCTTAGTACCAAAAATGTTACTTTGTCTAAGGGTTGTTCTACCGTTTCGTGCCGATTTCGTGTCCGAGCCCACATGAAGCGTTAAAATTATATTTTTTTACTTGTGGTTATTTTTAAAAGGTATGTTTATGTGGTACGAAAAATACGCCAGTTTTGGAATTTAGCTAAACCTAATGATCTATTAAATAAAAATTAAAAACATGCGAAAAATTCATTTCCCTCGCACCTAAAATGGCGTACCATTGGGTTCGAAAATTAAAAAACACTATTATTTGCAGATAAACCCTACTTTCCATTATTGTTTATAAATAAGCACATAATCAGTATTATAATGGTACATGGTACGTATTTTTAAAGTTAAATTATCATAGAGAGAACGCACTTTTTAATTTTGTCACGCGAAAGACTTCATTTTCACTCTAAAAAATTGCCACTCATGCCAAATCTAAACGCGCCTTTATTCACGAATAACTGTGATTGCTACGTGTTTTTAGTACCTTAGTCTACCGCAATACGTCAACGAAGGAGGTTTCGCGCTCTTGATTTACGAGTAATTTAGGTTCTCCTCACCGGAAAGGCACTTTGTCACGGTTACTACTCATTTTTATCCATTAAGTAATTTGGTGCTATATATATTGCAAAAAAATCACCTTGTTAATAATCTGTTAGCATTTTGGTATATCTTCATTACTTTTACTTGATGACAATCTAGCCTTAAAGACTATAAAGAAATTTAAAAAAACCGTCGAAAGTTCATTCCACTCCAATTCATCCCTCTCCATTTCTTCCAATATTGTCGGGTGAAGGAAATGAACCAGTTTGGAAGGAAATGAACAATAATTTTGTATGACAGATGTGATACCTTTTTATGTTTTTAGCCCACAGCCCAAGAGTTATATACACACATACGCTCTTAAATCATAACTCCCATGTTTTGAAACGTATATAATATATGTCCAATTCTTTCGACTTCGTTAGACCGTTTGACAGAGTTTCAGGGTATAGGTTCTTATCTATACCCGACACTATGTCATGGGAATCCTGTTGATTGTGGATATTGCATATAAATGAGCAGATAGGCGCGTAAGTAGGTTTTTTTTTGTCATGGCAAATATTGTAAATATATCGGATAGATACATCATATTTCCAACATTTTATAAATGCGGAACATTTTGGACAGATGACCCGATTGAAACTTATCTAACGCCTATTAATGAAAAAAATATGCTAATTAAAATACTGAAAACTTTTAATAGTTCTTGAATAAAGCTCAAGAGCGAGTCCTCCGACGCCAGATATTTATGAGGAGGGTATCAGGGAAATTTCTTGTAACTTTGTAACCGTCTAAAGGCCAAGCTTTAGAAAAATCTAGAAAGTTCATGAAACAATGGTCCAACACCATCTAGAACTGGAGAGGAGCGTCCCATTCCCACCCTTTCTGCGAGTTCCGCAAAGAAAGAGCAAGCAGCTCGGAGCTTCCGATTGTGGCGCGCTTTCCTGCGAGGCTGAAAGCCGAGCTTTCGCAGGAGAGTAGACCTTAAATTGTTTCAATGCCCAAATGCAACCGATGCCGAAAGCCGGGCTCCGCAAAAGGTGTTAAAAATTTCTTTTAACTATTAGCAGCGGGCACAATCGTGCGAGGTCAAAGACTGAGCTTCAATGGAGCTGACCTCAAACAAGAACCAATAGCCGAATGTATTAAAAAGCAAGGCCGAAGGCCCGGGGGAGCTTCAGATAGGGGCACATTTCCGTGCAAGGCCAAATATCAATCTGCAAGAGAGCAGAACTTTGCTAAGTGAGGCCAAAGGCCGAGGTCCGCATAAACGCTGAAGGCCCAGTCCGTCTGATCACGTTGCGCTTCCATAGAAGACCTAACTTGAGAACTAAGAGAGCTTGAAATTTAACCAATGTGATCTCGGACCCTCCTGCGGCTTGACCTTTGCATTTTTCCTCGAAAGTGCGACTTGTTGAGTCTACAACCCTATGGAGTTTGTTATTTATAATAAGTATTTTGATTATTAGGGCGTACTCGGCCTTTGGCCTCTATTTACACAGGGTTTTGTGTTTCGTAGAGTACGCTCTTCGACCTCCAATGGCTTTAGAGCTCAACATCGAGTTTGCGGTCCACTAGTTTGCTTTTTAATACACAACTATTTGTTCGTCTCCAGCTCTGCTGTCCTGCAGCTTTACCTCGGCCCGCCGTTCCCTTTGAAACGGCTTATCATGGTCGTGTCCGAAATATAATATTCTGGCCCACTTCATTATTTAAAAAAACAGCATCTGCCCTTTACAACGACGGCTAAGTCACATTACCTACATCGATACTGGATACTTTAAAATTATACCTCAGTTCTTTCCCGAATAATATATTTTATCATAAATAACGATTGTTTTTTATAAAAAATTGTAGATAATTTAAGTTATTTTAATTTTATTTATGTAAGCAGTTTTTTACATTACAAATCTCATTATTATATGTTTCTAGTTCTGACAAATAATGAGACCGAAAACGAATACTGAAACATCGTAAAAAGTATTGTTAAAAAGTAGGTTATTATATTAAACAGGTCAACAGGGTAGATATACTTTTAAAAAGCCAAGATATTTATGGTTCCATCGTTTAAAATATTATCACTTTGATTTTGAGCAATAAAGTTAATTTATATTTAATCTAATTTCATTTCCTTCTATTCATGTTTCATTACCTTCCCTTGCTTTTTCATTTCCATCTGTGCCTTCATTACATTCCTTATTTGTTTTCCAAAAGTATAACTAGTATATAGGTGCCTTTCTTAAAATAATATACACAATACGTATACACATTCACAATATCAAACTCTACACTGTAACTTCAAAATAAAAAAAATCTCCAAAAAAGTGGCAAATCGGCACGAAACGGTAGAACGACCCCTAACCTACATCATTATCCTAACGTGCAGGGAAAATAATAGCATCTGTTTCCAAGAAGTATTTTCTCGTTTATGATAAGTTGATTTCAGTCGAATAAACTGAATACGTCAACACCTAACTAAGATTTTACACAGAAGCAGATTACGAATTGGGTTTTCGACGGAAGTGCTAGTAGGTAAATAGCATTCAACAATTGTGTTACTGATTACTCTACTTAGTGGTTGGTGGTTGGACATCTGCGCAACTTTTTTATTTTTTTTATTTCTAGAATTTCTTTGCTAGACACTTCGTATCTACAAAATGTACATGACAATGTAAAAAGGATGTAATATAAATTACATGATTTAATGTGTGATTTGCGAACAAAACAACACTATCTAACAAATTTAAAATGATTCATTATTGACAAAAGATTGTCAGCCAATGAATTCACATAAAGGCGTAAAGGTGACAGTCCATTTCCAACCGCAGCTGCACTACTGTTCATTTTACTATGGAAATTGACAGTAACAGCGACGCGTTCAGTACCAGTAGTGCAGCTGCGGTCAGAAATGGAATGTTACCCTAATTGTGAAAGTAACAGTGCATATTCGTATTTGCTTATCAATGGATGCGTCACAAGAATGGCATCCTTAGAAAGATGACGTATTATCACATAATCTGTGCAATTATTCGAACAATTCGAATAGTATCGAAGCTCACACCGATTCCTTTTGATATCTTAATTGCTCTCCGATACCGTCGCATACCAAGATTACCAGTCCATTGATGACGTACAGACAGACGGTCCTTATTCGGATAGTATTGAGAGAGGCATCGCACGACAGACAGACATTTACGAGAACAAAAGTGAAACCGAAATTGAACATTAGCGGAAAAACAAACAGAAAAACAAATAGGTGAGCACTTAATTAAATAGCTAATTGGTTTAAATATGTGAAGCCGGTGTAAATTATAATATTGGCGCGATCAGTTTATATAAATACCCGCATAAATTAATCAGTTTGTTATTGTGAACAAAACTATTAACCTGATTATTTGATTAATCTAGTAGGTGCGAAATAGAAGTTGCAAAGCATATTTTGCGTTCAATATACGATCTGAAATATTAAATTAGTAGTATTCGGAATACTCCGTAGTCCATACGGGTCTGCAGGAATAGGTAGTTACGTAGCTAGTTTGGTTATTATTTATGTAGGTAATAAATATACCTAAACTTCTCGTTATCACCATGATCAATCCGGTGTATAACATTAGGAAGATCTGACAATTCACAAAATTATATCAATCAGTTTGAAAGTATTTTATAAAATTTGTAAGTATTAATACCTACGCAATAAAAAATATCGCATTGTACCCTGAAATCGGTCAATGTTTGTCCGGGAGAACCTGTTGAATATCTATCAAGCGCAAGATCGGAATGTGCAATCGTAGACCTGTCTTTTTATCCTTTATGTAAGTTTGTTAAAATGCCTTTGGGGCAAATTGAGAGTTCTACTTTTACATTACAGTTAGGACTTTATAATATACTCTTTAATATATATAAAAGTGTAGGGTAGTATACATTTTCGTTTGAAGGTACGAGAAAGATAATACGGTCGTTGACAATGGTGAAATCCTAATCAATAAAGAACATTTCACAACATCAATTAGAAATAGGCAGGAAAATAATTTACAAAAAAATTAATTGAAATTGATTATTTATCGCATTATAATATATTACCCACATACCTACGATCACATAGGTAGCTTATATATAATGAGAGGTGTAGGTATTTGTCTCATATACTCGTATCACCGTATCACGGACGGTTGTCAACGGCTACTATGATAAAATTTGGCCCCACTGACGTTCCGAACAAGTGAAGATTTTTTGCGAATGTTCCCAGGAAATATTTTGCTTGAAATTAACCGATGCGTACACACCAGCACCGATCAATCAATGCTGTGTGGTCAATGACCGAACGACAGTGCGTCGTTCATAATGCACATTTGGGCCGTTCTAAAGAAAACCTCTACTTTTAGATTTGAGAAGTAAATTCACGTAAATATTTTGATTTTCATTGGGCCCATGAAATATAAGAACAATCCTAGAAAGAGACAGAACAACAAATATTAAATTAATTTATGGTAGGTACCTACACGTCCGAATGTTTCAATACCGAATTTCAATAAGTAGTTGGTGGCCGGGTGGATATGACGCCCGACTTTCAATCCGGAGGTCGCGGGTTCAAATCCTGGCTCGTACCAATGAGTTTTTCGGAACTTATGTACGAAATATCATTTGATATTTACCACTAGCTTTTCGGTGAAGGAAAACATCGTGAGGAAACCTGCATACATCTGCGAAGAAATTCAAAGGTGTATGTGAAGTCCCCAATCCGCATTGGGCTAGCGTGGGGACTATAGCCCAAGCCCTCTCGCGCATGAGAGGAGGCCTGTGCCCAGAAGTGGGACGTATAAAGGCTGAAATATTATATTATAGTTTGTACTGTTTGCACTCTGTTAGTCACGTCTGCTAGCGAATGAGATAAGGGGTCAACTATTTGGGCTGTGTCAAGTAAGTACCTGCTGGGAAATTCGCGTTAATACACATTTAATTTTTTCTTTACTATTATGCTATTTGCTCAATAGTATAAAGCTGAAACATTTATTTGTCAATTTGCCTTGGAACCCTTGACACGTATAACTTTAAATCAACGTGTTTCCTCTTTCCGCTTCAATTTGATATTATGAATAGGAAGTAAACAACCTCATTAAATTAATTATATAGTTCACTGTTGTATCCGCCTTCTTCAATCATTTGATGTAACTATGTAGAGTATGTAGTACATATATTATCTTGTTACTATGCTATGTTGGTTGTTGGTATGCATTAAATTTTTATTTAATCTCAATTGTACTATTTAAGTCACTTTTAGGTATACTACAATGTCAATCTCTATATTTTATTATATAAACAAGCATATGGCTCGCCTGACAGAAAGCAGTCACCACCGATTATGAACGCCTGCGACCCCTGAGGTAAGCCCTTAGAAAACTGTACACTTATTGTTTGAAAACTCCCATACAGTTCTTAAAATTTTAGTATTTTTATTTAAAAGTAGCATATGTAACCTGAACCAACACATGAACCAGACAACCTAAATAAACGTAAAAATCGAGCTAGTACTTTAATTTATGTAGGAACAGAAGCGGAAAATCCCCAATATCCCAACATCAGCGTCACAGTTCATTGTTAAAAAGTTATCTATAGGTTGTTATGGAATTGTAGCGTGTTAAATCAGTGCGATAGCTCCATCGCTCGGCGGCAATCAGACTGCGTGGGCATATCGCTGCGAGGTCGCGCCGCTCACCCCGCTATCGCGAGCTCGTTACCTCTATAATTAAATGCACACCCTGTACAGTGTTTAAACGAACTTTAAACTTACCGTTCACAAACAGATTGGGTAAACACAATAAGGCTTAATATTACACAGGAGAATCATTGAAGTTGGTATTTTAAGATTAGACTTTAAAACTGATCAAAATAATTCTGCAGTTTAAAAATTGTAGTCTTTAAAACAAATTTAAAACCCGCTGAACAGGATGCTACTGACGTTAGTATTGTCGAATTCCCAGCATAAAAACGATATAATGCCGAGAGTGTTATTAGCGACGATATAGTTTTCTCATCAGTTAGATCTGAAATATAATAAAAACACAACTTTATACCACTTTTATAACACTATAGTCACAGTAAACACCCCTATAATGGACGTGGAACCCAGTCATGAAATGTAAAACGTAATTATTTTATTATATAATACTGTCCATGATTGGCGAAAAAAATAAAACCGGCCAAGTGCGAGTCGGACTCGCGCACGGAGGGTTCCGCACCATCATCAAAAAATAGAGCAAAACAAGCAAAAAAACGGTCACCCATCCAAGTACTGACCCCGCCCGACGTTGCTTAACTTCGGTCAAAAATCACGTTTGTTGTATGGGAGCCCCACTTAAATCTTTATTTTATTCTGTTTTTAGTATTTGTTGTTATAGCGGCAACAGAAATACATCATCTGTGAAAATTTCAACTGTCTAGCTATCACGGTTCGTGAGATACAGCCTGGTGACAGACGGACGGACGGACGGACGTACGGACGGACGGACGGACGGACGGACAGCGGAGTCTTAGTAATAGGGTCCCGTTTTTACCCTTTGGGTACGGAACCCTAAAAATAGTTTTATTGAATTACGTTGAAAGCAATTGCAGTACCTATCATAAAACACGTCGAAAACATAAAATACGAATAGGGCATTCAACTTTTAATGCGCAAAGCGTAGTAGACATTTTTTTACGGGTGTTAGTAAAATATCAAAAATACTTCAAATTTTAAATTTGAGTATACCCAAGTCTCCAACTGTCGGTAACTGAATTTGCAAGCGTTGTCTGAATTTCAAACCTCAAGTAAGCTTTATACTTAGCACTGAAGTGTACGCTTAGGAAATTAACTAGGCTTTGACTGAAAGCGGTCTTTGAATCTAAATAAACAAGTGCTAAGGGTGACAGGTGAATGGGCGTGACCAGGTGGGCGTAGTGTCACCCCACCCGATGCACCCCGCCACACCGCCACTCCCAACCGCCCTGCATTCTTAATTTCATCTTAACAATACTGGTTTAAAAAACTCTTAATTTATGACAGCACGTCATTGTGTTGAGTTTTGATATATTGCACGTAATATTTTTTGAACTGCAAGTTTTTTAGGGTGTGTTCTGGGTCTCTACCATGTAGGGTGCGTAACATTTACCGAGGTCGGAAAAATTCACCATAACCATAAGTATAAAATGTGTTGTATCAACAAGGGCACAAACGGTTGAAATCATTGAAAAATGAAATTATAGCTCTAAAAATGTTTGTAAATGAAATGGTCTTGGCCACATGCAGCAGCGCAGGTGGTCCCGGCGTCTAACAGCCTCCCGATTGTTTCAACAGTGAAATATTCATGATGCGAGCGCTGAGCTAACAATGCGCACATAACTCGACAGCTTTGTGTGTGTGATTGTCCGGATTATGTTAAGATGATTATATCTTTTGTTCTAACTGATGTTTCATGTAGGTAATGCATAAAATAATCGATAGTCATCAGAACTTACGAGCATGGCAAGTCATATCAGATATCTTTTGCATCCATATTATATGAAATATAAAAAAAAAAACTAGCGACCCGCCCCGGCTTCGAACGGGTTAACAAATTATACATAAACCTTCCTCTTGAATCACTTTATCAATTTAAAAAAACCGCATCAAAATCCGTTTCGTAGTTTTAAAGATCTAAGTATACATAGGGACAGACAGACAGCGAAAAGCGACTTTGTTTTATACTATGTAGTGATGTTTTACTTGATCCCCATTTTTAAAGATGTGGGAACATCAAAACCCTGCCCAAATATTCCGCTAATTCAAATTAAAAAAAAAAATACAATTAGGCAAGAAAGAAATACGTTCAACGATTTAAAGTAAAAAATAAAACCAAAATAAAATAACTTAATATAATATCTTTTTTAAAAAAAGGGAACCGCCTTCAAAAAACCAACCCACTGAAAAGTACTAAATAATTTTTATATGGCACCCCTTTACGTGTCCAGTCCCTATCCCACGGCGTAAAGCAATTTTTTGCCAAAAAGTAATTAATAGGTAATAATAAGAAAATTAATAGTCATCCGGGTAATTACTTAGTTTTTGAAGTCGGTGCCAAACCAAAATTTTTGAGAACCGATATTTTAGACAACGAAGAACGCTGTACTTACTTGCATTATAAAGACATACTTAGTTTACTCATTAATTTAGTTCTTGTAGGTACTACGTACTCGTATTGTTTTTCTGATTGGTAATAAAAACTGTTTTTGTTGGTTTGGCACCGCCTTCAAAAACTAAGTAATTACCCGAATGACTATTAATTTTCTTATTATTACCTATTAATTACTTTTTGGCAAAAAATTGCTTTACGCCGTGGGATAGGGACTGGACACGTAAAGGGGTGCCATATAAAAATTATTTAGTACTTTTCAGTGGGTTGGTTTTTTGAAGGCGGTTCCCTTTTTTTAAAAAAGATATTATATTAAGTTATTTTATTTTGGTTTTATTTTTGTTTATTTTTATTTTTTTAATTATTTTTTATTAGATTTATTTTATTTTTTACTTTTTAGTGATAGGTAGATACTTTATTTATTTTAGGTTTTGGGCTAAAATACTAGTTTGTTAGGCTTTCCATTTAGTCTACTAATGTTGGTGATGGCCTAACTCGATGATAATCGCGACACAACATAATATGACGTTTTGGTGCTAAACGATTTGTATGTACCTATATTGCTCCAACTCCCACTCCCATTCCCAGTCCCAGTCCGAGTCCGACTCCCACTCCCACTATTTTATCTAAATCGGTTTTAGCAACATAAATTTGTTGGTAGGTATACCGATAGCATGGCCACCTACCGGGTCCAATTGGTTTTTCAAACCATCCATGAACTGTACACTAAAACCTTCTCCAGAATGTAACAAACACTTTTCTGAAAACCGCATCAAAATCGGTTCAGCCAAACGCGAGATAATCACGAAGAAACATACACACATACATACGTACATACATACGGGTCAAACTGAGAACGTCCTTTTTTTAAAGGCAGTTAGAAAAAAGTTCATCGACCCACCTAGTGGAACTCCGCAACATAGGCACACGACGACAAGTCGGTTAACCAAAACAAAGTGTGCCTACGTTGCACCAAACCTAAGTTCCACTAGGTACAGCAAGGGTTCAGCATCAGCTCTATCTTGGGTACTGCTCTCCCAAGTGCTCATCAAGATGTGACGGATGACCAAAATAGCGTGGGCCTATGTTGCACCAAACCTGAGTTCCACTAGGTACAGCCAGGGTTCAGCATCAGCTCTATCTTGGGTACTGCTCTCCCAAGTGCTGATCATGATGTGATGGATGACTAAAATAGCGTGGGCCTATGTTGCACCAAACCTGAGTTCCACTAGGTACAGCCAGGGTTCAGCATCGGCTCTATCTTGGGTACTGCTCTCCCAAGTGCTCATCAAGATGTGACGGATGACCAAAATAGCGTGGGCCTATGTTGCACCAAACTTTAGTTCCACTAGGTACAGCCAGGGTGAACCCTGCCAGCCAGGGTGGTTTGGTGCATCAGCTCTATCTTGGGTATTGCTCTCCCAAGTGCTCATCAAGATGTGACGGATGGCCAAAATAGCGTTGGCCTATGTTGCACCAAACCTGAGTTCCACTAGGTACAGCCAGGGTTCAGCATCAGCTCTATCTTGGGCACTGCTCTCCCAAGTGCTCATCAAGATGAGACGGATGACCAAAACAGCGTGGGCCTATGTTGCACCAAACCTGAGTTCCACTAGGTACATCCCGAGTTCCACTAGGTACATCCAGGGTTCATCATCAGCTCTATCTTGGGTACTGCTCTCCCAAGTGCTCATCAAGGCGTGTCGGATGACCAAAACAGCTTGAGCCTATGTTGCACCAAACCTGAGTTGCAACGTTTCATGCCTGAGCTACTTGTAAATGAAACGTTGCATAGTAGAGGGCGTTTCGACCAATCGTATTCGAGAAAGAACGGAGAGACGCAATAATCCCATAGTTGCATTTACCTCACTTGACCTTACTTAGATACCTCCTAGCAGGGAGGAAAAGTGCCACTTTGATCCCTCCTAGCAGGGAAGAAAAAGCTCTTTTCTGAATAGGAGGTGTGAAAAAAGTATGTGACCAGTTGAAACATTACTTACATCTCCAGCAAGAACGAGCGCGGCACTTAGTTTCGATCTAAATAGATGATTGTCTACTTTAGGTGTATAATCTCGGCAAACACATAATGATTACGTATTCAAATCCAATGTTTGCGGTAGATAAGTGCGGAACAGTGGCAGACGGTAATCGTTACGTTACGTATAAGATAAAATGTTCCGTTCCATATTTCCGTTCAGGTCAAAACCATAGCAAGCAGCATGTAAGTACTGTTAACAAACTGAACACCTCGTTTAAGCTAATTTAAGATGACTTTATAGATTGATGCCAAGGGTATTAACGTTACTAGTGTAGCGACTGCTTGGTGGCCTTGGACTATTATTTATATTGTCGTTGACACGCGTATGATTTACAATTAGGCTGACAAAATATCGTTCTAATTGTCATTCCTAGTTTTTTAGTCACACACTCGGACTGAATGCAGGTGAGTAGGTACATTGACGTCTGGAAATGCTTTGTATAAGGACAATTTAAATAAGAGGATTTTTTTTCATGTCCTGTATTGGATATATACATGTATAACTAACCTGGTTTTCTTCACTATAGGCTGCATAATGTACATTATGCTTAAGGTACCATTTAGATAAGATGGGGTGATAAGCCACCAGTGACTTTTAATTGGTAAGTTTTAGTTAATTACTTACTTACCTACTTACCATAAAAGTTAATGCGCCATAATTGGTCACAAGTCTTCCATCAAATGCGAACTTTTTGTTTCTCTCGCCTTAATTATGGTATTAATTAATTGCTAATTTATTTACCTTCGTTACTTAAAAACTGAAAGGATTAATAATGCATGAATTTGTTAATATTGACAGATAAGTATAGTTTTTACCTGTGCCAGTTAAACAGTTAAATAATTAATTAGAAAGATAATACTATCTATATTTCGTGACACTTGAGATGCTTTATGTTAATCTAAATAAACCATATAAAAACGGATACATATATGTAGGATAGGTACATAGGCTAGACATAGGCTGGACGTTAAACTTTCATCGGTTAGTGCAGACTAACTGCCGTATTCGAACTTCAAGATATTCACAAGAGACGACACGTACTATATCCATTCTAGATACGTTATAGTTTAGATTTCAACTAGTTCTCTTTTGCAGCGCAATTCGGGCAACCAATGTCACTTTTACGATACATCGTGTTAGATATCTATTAGATGTGAATTAGATCTCTAAGTAATATCTTGTGGAAATAGTTCAAGAGTATCTCCAGAATCGCGGAAATGTCAAATTTGACAGGTTAGATCCTAAAAATATCGTTATCGTATCTTGGTGATGTCTAAAAGATATCTTATAGATATATATTTCAAAATCCGAATCGGGCCCTAAGTGGTCATTGCCGGCGCGACTCTCTACGCGGAACTGCATCCCGGAGGTCCCGCCCCAGTCGAGCGTCGAACTTACTGAGAAAAAACCAGTGTCCTAACCTAACCTATCTTCGTTCGTTCCGCGTGTACAGTTAGCCGCGCATTGAGTAATCGGAGCCGAGAGCGGCGAGATAATGTTGCGCACGCGTGAAATATATATCCGAGTGTTTTAATTGCGGCCGCGTTCCGCTCCTGGACTGGTATGCGCGTGTCGCTGCTACGAAGAAATTCGGTCGAGGAGTGGTTTGCCTCACGGCGACCTTGCGCTTGCGCAGCCTCCGCGCGGCACTGCGCGGTGCCTCCGTGAAAGTCGCGATCTAGCGCCGCGCGCGCATTGGCGTCTCCGCGTCTTCATGTTTGCCTCGGGCCCTTTGGCCAAAACATGCTTTCTATAATTATACATTGCGTGCTTTTCTGACCATAAATTAATTCAAATTAACACGTATATATTAGACCGTTAAATATTGATAGTTAGCTCGTCAGATTTTCCGAGAAAATAAAAGCTTGAATGGCTATGGAGCAAATTGATTTAGAAAAAATATATGATTATAATCAACGTCTAATTAATAAACTTCGTAAGGAAGACGGGATCTTTCATTAGTGATTCTTTGAGAGTTAATTTTGCCATGGAGAAATAAATATTGGCGAGCTAATTCAATACGAGTGCATGTGTGACAAAAACAAGGTTTTAATTACTAAGAGATCAGCGTTAATTAAAGGTTGATGCCATGAATTACACATGTAGCTAATTAAGAGTTAAGACAGCGCAAGTCCTGGTTGAACGTGGCCATTTAATTCCTAAAGATACGACACCAATTATAACGATCATATATCATTACTACTTAACAAACAATCGAATTCTTTGCATATTGCTTGGCACTAAATTATATTTTAAATATTTTTAATTGCATTTTCTTGGCCAAAATAGGTCGGTGCAACTATACAGGATGTAACTGAAGTCACAGAAAGAAATAATCAGACTTATCGTAAGAATTAAATTTTTGTTTGAATAATATAATATAAAGTAGATATGTATATTATTCTAGAATGTACGAAAATAAAAATAATAATTATACGAACCTAATCGAACATTGTGATTCGTAAATCGTAGACTCGTTGAAATCGCGGACTTGTAGATTTTTGCCCAGCAGTGGAACATTGAAATCGGCTAGTAAATAAATAAAATAAATAAAGTCGTGTTAATTAATCCCTCCAAAATTATCAGTCACTTAACAGCGGTCTTTCTAAAACAATATTCAACAAATAACAAACGAAGCAACATCATTTTATACCGATAATAATTTAATCCTGTTACTTTGTAAATAGCAACTTTGACCCGAAAATTTAAATAATGCTGCCCCCTTAAAAAAAAACAATGTTAACACTTTTATGAGTAATTCTTGAAATCAGTCTAAATAAAACAAATATAAATCGCAAGACCAGTTAAAACTTAAGCACATCCTTTAGTTAGCACATTTATCTGAGAATTATAATTAGGTATCGAAAAGTAATTAGGTGTTCGTAAATTCATAATTAATAATGCGAAAATGCGAACTCGGCACACAATTAACATGTTGCATGGGCTCGATATGCGCATAAGAATGATTCATTAAGAATTCCATAAAACTTCCATAAATGTCTTCTTGTATTTACTTATTTTAAGTTAATAATTATATATTAATTAATTATAGTTATAAAATAATAAAGCGCTGGTGGCCTAGCGGTAAGAGCGTGCGACTTGCAATCCGGAGGTCGCGGGTTCAAACCCCGGCTCGTACCAATGAGTTTTTCGGAACTTACGTACGAAATATCATTTGATATTTACCAGTCGCTTTTCGGTGAAGGAAAACATCGTGAGGAAACCGGACTAATCCCAATAAGGCTTAGTTTACCCTCTGGGTTGGAAGGTCAGATGGCAGTCGCTTTCGTAAAAACTAGTGCCTATGCCAATTCCTGGGATTAGTTGCCAAGCGGACCCCAGGCTCCCATGAGCCGTGGCAAAATGCCGGGACAACGCGAGGAAGATGATGAGTTATAAAATAAATAAATAAAATAAAAAGTCATTTATTGTCGCAAAACACAGTAACAAAATAAAACAAACAAGGAAAAAGAAAAAAGACACAATAAGCACATAAGTCCAATAGGGTTGCTGACTGTATAAATATATATATGTTTAATTATAACTATGTAGATCACTAACTATGTATGTATGTATGTATGTATGTATGTTATCAGTATATATGGTTATTAGGAATCAGTTAAAAAAGTAATTCTCTTCCCTTAAGTCACCGTAATACAGATCTTTAAGTACCTAATAATCTTATGGAAAAAAATATTTATTTTATAGGTATATAATTAGCGTTCCGACATAACAGCACCATTGGCATGATGTAAAGTATCGTATGGATTTCTTTTTAAACATTTGATCAATGGCTTACTCAACGAGTTTGGTGAATAAACCGGAGTACATAATGGGACTGCTTAGGCCAGGCTTCCTGGATTGCGCGGACCCACACAAAGCTTTCCCGGAACATATTTAATCAGCGATGACTCAAACTTTTCAACAAGTCATTTTAGTGCTACCACCAGTACAATGTGCAGGGATATACAGGGACAGAGTTTTAATTCAATTTCCTACAAGGTACGTAAATGCAATCCAAATTATTACAAAAGCCTACCAATTTTTCAGTAGATATCCTATCATTGAGGGTCATTATCAAATAATTTGTGGCCAAATGGGGAATACCTACCGATTCTTGGATATTTAATTTTACTGTTTTCTTTCATGATTTTTTAACGATAAAAGAATATAAATAATTGGTTTTGTATTTTAATAGCATTTTTAATGTGTTAGCTATTCAAGCAAATTTGTTTGTATTTGAAAATTTTATGGTATTCCCCATTCCAATGTTACGTTCAACAAGATGATTGCATGATTATGTCATATTTTAACCACTAACTTTTTTTTATAAATAAGTTTCAAAAGGTGCTTAATGAACAAATTAAGCATAAAATCATATAAACTTGCACTTAAATAAATATATAATAATCCTTTACGCCATATTCAAGAAAACAAGTTGTTTTATTTATATAAATGTTGTCAAAACTCAGTAAGTATTTGTAGGTATGCGAATATTTAAATAAAGCAGTTATGTTTTGCGTCTCTTATAAGTGATCTCGTTTATGTAAATATATCGCGATAGATTTGTTGTTTAGTAACCCACGCGCTAGGGACAGGTACCTACTTCGCCAATTGATTTATGGCCGACCGATTGAAAATCAGGATTTAATTACTTTAACTAAAACATAACAACCTAATTAATTACCTAAGTATTACACACCTGCGCTGTCAACACCCGTCCAGTGGTACTTACGATTTTTCTTCCTAAGGCGAGGTATGCCCCGCCCGTTTTAATATTATTATTATTTTTTGGATTAAAATATTGCTCCATAGAAAATCGAATCAAAACATTTTATACAGACTGTATAAGTCCTCCTCCCTTATACTGTGATGGTAACACAAAAAATATAATAATTTTAAAAATAATCGGATAGTACCTAATTACATTTTCCGAATTTATATAGGTATTTAATTTAACTATACCTACTTACACTTATTAACATTTTATCATGTACATTGTTGATCTTCATCATACCCGTTCTTAGTAAGTAAGTACTTCAATTAGGTACTTATATGTATGTTACTTGAAGTAAAAAATAACTATAATGTCATAATAACGTTTTATCGTTTTCTGCGTACTTACCTAATAAGTATCAATTTAATGTTTCCATTTGTCGGGTAACTTTACGTAGATAAATGCTTTTTGTTATACCCACTTAACTGTTTTATAACTTCATTCCTTGTTTTTACTCTGATAATGATCTGATGTCATTAAAAGTATTTATCTTAAACACAAAGCCAAGTTCTATGAAATAAGTTGACGAGAATTATTGATATAATTATCAGGGGTTGAAGAATCGGTTACTTAAAAAACCCTTCGATTCAGGTTATGACTTAAACAGGCCACCCACGATCAATTAGATATTGTAAAAAAACGGATAGTTTTCTCTGTAACGATATTGATTACCTAGCAATTAGTAATAGCACATACTCGTAACTTCCTACAGGCGCCAGTGGCTAATGTTTTTTTCTCGCAGTACTGAATAATCAATGTGTAAACGGGCCTTAAGTACTCGTAGCATCTAATTTTTAGGGTTCCGTAGCCAAATGGCAAAAAACGGAAACCTTATGGATTCGTCATGTCTGTCTGTCTGTCTGTCTGTCTGTATGTCCGTCCGTATGTCACAGCCACTTTTTTCCGAAACTATGAGAACTATACTGTTGAAACTTGGTAAGTAGATGTATTCTGTGAACCGCATTAAGATTTTCACACGAAAATAGAAAAAAATAACAATAAATTATACTACATACATACTTAGAACTGAAACTCAAAATTTTTTTTTCATGAACCCATACGTGTGGGTAGGTATCTAAAATGATATTGAGGTTTCTAATATATTTTTTTTTCTAAACTGAATAGTTTGCGTGAGAGATACTTCCAAAGTGGTAAAATGGGTCCCCCCCTCCTGTAACTTCAAAAATAAGAGAATGATAAAACTAAAAAAAATATATGATGTACATTACCATGCAAACTTCCACCGAAAATTGGTTTGAACGAGATCTAGTACTTAAGTAGTTTTTTTTAATACGTCATAAATCCCCTAAAAACCCTTCATGGGCGAGTCCGACTCGCACTTGGCCGCTTTTTTGGTCTTAAGTTAGGAACAGTTTTATGGAACTCGTATATCTAAATAAACTTGGGAGAAACATCTTATGTCTCTTCCAGCAGATCGTCTTGACACGAAGATACTATAATTATGCAGTATTATGCTCAACAATTCAATTGGAACACTATTAAGATGATTATACCCTCAATTATTTTGCACGTACCCTATCAATGATTGATATGGGTTTGTTTTGTGCAAGTAGGCGCTCGTTTAATGTGAATGTGTTCCGTTTATGGCAGGCGTTTACAAGTACATTTCGCGAGTAACAAAAAGTATTAAATTAAGAGAGGCAATTATTATTTTTTGTATTAAGTTTAAAATGCATTACGAAATAGGATGTTAAACCGGAACTAGCGTAATTGACAATACGATACGGCGAGACTTTTGCGGCGGCCGCGTGCGATCGTGTAAACTCACTTAATATGTATCACTTTTTGCTCCACTCTATTATTATTAATGAATAAAATGGTATAAGTCCGAGTACCTATACTCGACTTACTCGAGGTCGTCGATCTCGAGGAATGTTGTAAAAAATGTGCTAAGGACGTTAGTTTGCTATCAAGCGCAGAAACGGCACTGCACGGAGTCATTAAATCTACGAATAATTAAATCTACGAATAATAGTTAATTCTCAATTGGGTATAAACATAGTTTGCAGTAATTGCAGTTACTAAGGATATTTCGTGTTTGATTGTTGATCAAATACCTCGCACTGTTTCGTTTACTTAGATATGTCAACGATTGAATTTAATGTTTGTACACTTTGTAAAGTGTACCTAATTTTATTCATACATAACTTAAGTAGACAGGTTAAAAATAAGGCAAAACATAATTAACAACTTACATAATGTCTTGATGAAGCAAAGTTATCATCTTTTTGTGACTAGGTATTTACATCATTTATGATTGAAATGATTCTTTGTCGGTTGTATGTTGATTGTGGACACATTTAGCACATGAACTTCATTGTTGTGGTCATCGTAGTATGTAGTTAAAATTTAAGCTTGGTTTTCTAATATAAAAGTAGTTCTGAGTGTAAGGCCTGAGTGGACGCTCGAGTTGGGCGTGCAGCGGGGCGGGGCGTGCGGCGTGTATGTTAAGCAAGCGTATAGGAGCGGCCTTAGTGCACGCTGCTCACATCACGCGTGAGCCCGACGCCACGCTGCACGCCCCGCTGGACGCTCCGCTGCGAGCGTCCACTCAGGCCTTACACTAAAAGGGAAGGCAGCACCCGCGTCCTACTCTATCGATCACCAACGAGTCCAACGACGTACTACATATCTGGGTCGGTACTGCAAAAAAATCCCAATAAATAAAATACTTATCACTCATTTGAGATAATTTGGAGTTCATTGACTACCTCGCGTTACATTCGACGCCAGTGTTCAATAGTTTTTGTTGGAATATAATTATCACGACTTTAATTGGAAATTATGACCATATATGATGGGCATTTGTTTTTATAGTTTCAGGTGCCTAATTAGGGAGTATAGTTAAAATATGATATGAATCTTGACTACTGTCTGTATTATTCTGCGAGGGAACTCTGACTGTCCTGAACTAGTTGCACAGCTCGTACGCCTGTTCGTTCCTTCTATGGCTAAGAGCCAATTTAATTTCCGTTTTAGTACTGTGTAATTTTTTAAAATAAAATAAATGGATGAATGATACTTTTTTTAAACAATTACTAAATTTCAAGAATTTTAACGCAATAATAAAGAAAGTTGAATCTATTTATGTAGGGCTGGGGCTCTATGTTAACCCCTGGAGCACCCCAGAATTACCGTAGTGTGGAAATACTAGTTACTAGCACATGTATCTTGTTAGGGCGCTCCACGGGATAAAATACATATAATTATGTAGCCTTCTTGTAATAAAATTTCGAAAATAATACCTACATTGACCGTTGTTTCAGGTGGTGCGCACTCGTGGCGTAGCGCGAGTGTGTGATGCGAGGGAGGCGGCGCAGCGGGCGCCGGCGCCGGTAGCTCCGACCATGCTCGGCCCGCGCGCTGCCGCTCTTTGTCTGCTCGTGCTAGCCGTCATTGCCGACACCGTGCAGGCGTCATCCGCGGTCATCAGTAAGTACCGTAAAATGGGGTGAGTAGGGTCAAAACTGAAATTCAAACCTCAATAACATTTTATTTTTACATATGAAAACTGAATATTGTGCATATAATAAGTGTTCCGGATGTTTGTATTTTAGTTTTTATTTTATTTTGGGTAGTTCCATTTCATAACTTTGACGATAAAGAGGAAAACCTACCTCATTCCGTAGTGCCTCGTATTTGGGGTGAGAGGGGTTTTCATACAAAGGTGATTTTGGAAGATTGTTGGATCGATTTTTTTTTATTATGCGTATTACTATAGCTCCATTTTAAATTGAAATACATTATTTTTGTAGCAGTAGCCTTAAAATCCCTTCTTACTTACCTACTTAGTATTTGCCTCTATTAATTAAATGCAGTTTCCCTGCTAACATTAAAGGCTTTCTTGGATAGAATTTAAGAGTAAAATCATTTTTGTTACATCTAATCGTAAAAGTGGCGTTATCTTGCGGATGTTTGTTCCTAAAATCTAAATCAGATACAAAGGGAGTGGCAGATTGTAATTGTAAACAACAGGGAACGTTTGAAATCGTATGTGCGTATACCATCAACATATACAGTCCAGTGCTTAAGAAGGCTCTTGATTAACAATAAATGTTGTTAAGGTGCATACTTTCATTGGTTGGGTTTCACAAGGCACCTCACAATAAACGGGTTGCTCTCGACGGTTATCGGTTGCACAAGGTGCTCGACGACAATTCTTCTGTTGCGAAACACCGCGGTCCCACATAGATCACAGCCTCAGTGGCGCCCGCGCGGTGAATGGTTCCATTAGAATTTAGATACTTCACACGTTTACTTCAAAATCACTATTTAAGATCAATAGGATTCAAGGATTTAGGAGCGCTCCGTGAGCGAGGCCGTTGTTTTACTCGTATCTTGTTCGTCTAATTATCCGTTGGAACTAAAATGTGTCTTATCTACTAATATGTACTTACCAAAACGCGCCAGGTGTACAGTCGCCATCAATACAAGTGAATAGAACAACGCGCCAAAATTAGCCAACCTTTAATTACAAATTGAGAAAAAAATCTGTCCGCTTTTAAATATAGAGACTACCATTTGCGTCCCTAAAGCTAGTAGGTACTAGGTAGATAATGAGATACTTTTGACGTGTAGTGTTATCTGCTACTAATGATACTGACTGTACCTTTGTTTATTTTTACATTGAACGGAAATTGAGGAATTATGCACTTATGCAGTGTATTTACTCTGTCCCTAAGGCAAGTGTATTTACAGGAGCAGCTTTCTAAAACTTATCCTCATCTAGCCGTCATTACTAAAATTACCAATAATCTTGCAGCTTATAACTATTTTATGCATATTTTGCGCGAGCCTTTAAAATTAAAACACCGCAATCATACTGCGTGTAAAGTGTTTAAAGCACCGTATATTTTCAAGATTTACATAATTTCTAGTAACTAGCGTGTGTAATGTAATTCTAACCGCTACAGGGTCTATAGGGATATTACTTAAGTAAATCGAGTACTTCAAAATTTTATGAACTTTGATGATGAAAATACACAGATATACGTCTACGTTTTTACACCAACATAAATCGAATGTATGAGGATGATTCTTATCTCATCTTTCAAAGATTAAAGATCCTCGCTGTGTTTAGGTTTTTAAAATTGGTTAAACCACAAATAATTAGAACTCTTTTTCTTGCCTAGCTTTTTCGTATCAAAAAGTCGAAATTTTGTATATGGGAAAAGAAAAAAGTAATGTACTTACTGAGTGATGACTGATGATGATTCCAACTGTGAAGAATAAGTAATAGGTACTTTGCTATCAACTTGTATAAAAACGGACACGTTCGAAGTTTATCGACTCCATTGTTATAAAAAAATTCAACCACAGATACCTATAGGTAACAATAAATAAACTGGTCGTTAAACTATAAATGACCTTCGCGTTATCAAATTAGACATAGTAACTTCAAATCACGTATCTTTGCCTACAATGCTATATTAACGACCAAGTTCAATGTCAATTGTATATTGACATTGATGTGCGATTAAAATTCGTTTATCTATGAATGTCAAGCCTTATCTATAGCACTCTTTCGACACAAACGGCAAAGGCCGGCCGTGCCGCGAATTTAATCGACATAGAACCATATTACTAAATGAAAAATTATTTCAATATAATACCAATTCGATATCAATATCATTACGTCGCGCTTGCACATATTACACACGTGGCTACGGAGCAAGCGAACGTACAAAACAAATTAAGTATTCAATGACATAACGAACATAAGGCCTCTGGATGTACGAGTCAATGATTTATAACTCAAGATAGGTTACAGGCGTTCCAAAATTGAAGCGCTTACCTTGTGACAAATTGGACAAGTTGCCTTTAGACGCGGTTGGACAAGCGAGAAATGTGCACGTGCTAACGAGCTCCCGCACACCGAAAGAGAAAGAGACGAGTTTATGTTTAACAACGCGTGTGACAAAGATGGATGGAATGAGAAAATTAATCAAAAATAACAGATTTCTTCGTAGGTACAGAAATAAATATGGAAGTATTTTTTGTGCTCCTCAAGTATGAGTATAACCTATCTATGGTTATATAATATCATTGGTACGAGTATGTGACTCTGCCTACTAAAGGAACACTAAATTAGAAACCACTTCTAGATGCCTGTCGCCTGTGCCGCATAATTTCTACATATAAATTTGTCAAAAAGTTCAGATAAAAGCAAACATACAAGTAATAGTTCGTATAATCTCCAACAATATGAATTACTTGATTCATTAATTCGCTGATTTATTTATTTATTTATGATTGATTTTTGACAACCGGTCTGGGACGACCGGTCTGGCCTAGTGGGTAGTGACCCTGCCTGTGAAGCCACGGTCCTGGGTTCGAATCCCAGTAAGGGCATTTATTTGTGTGATGGGCACAGATATTTGTTCCTGAGTCATGTTTGTTTTCTATGTATTTAAGTATTTGTATATTATATCGACTAACGTAGGCTCAAAGGCCTTAACGGACAAAACGCGATTTTTCAGGAAGGCCAAAAAACAGACTTTTTTTTTGAGAAAAATAATCATAACTTTTTTGTTTGTTTCAATAAACTGATGCCTGTATGTGGCTTATTCTTAACTTTTTAAAGAGCTCTTTTAAAGTGATTGCTTGAACTTATAATATAATGCTTGGTTACGAAAATAGCATGTCCGTTACGCCAAAAAACACGACTGTTTTTAAGAAGGGCGTCTCTTACGCCTCTTTTTTTATGGATTATCTTATTCGAAAAAGGGCGTAATGTACAAAAAATTTACTATTTCAGTACCATTTGGCGTAAATCCAACAATTTCGTTGCAATATGGCAACTTGCATCTAAGGAGCATTATACTTCTAAGTACTATAATTTACATTTTTTTTTTCAAAAACTTATAGAGATGTATTCACTGTTAAGTTTTTTCCCCATTTTTGTTATTTTGTATACTTAAACGTGGAAAAGGTAGTTTTTTTAGCCACAAAACCAATGTTTTCTTTTTTATTTGTTTATATTAAGTACTTCAATAGAATCACTTCTGTCCTACCATCTGTATCTATTTATGTATGTATATCAAAACAATTTATAACAATTACTTATTCTATATAAAGTATGTATCGTTATTTCTATTTGTAATCTTAATTTGATCATAAATTTTACTTTTACATACCATAATACTATTAGGTACAATAGTAGTTTTGACATCTCGTATGTTTGTTCAGTAAAACTTAATGAATAAGTGATTATTTAATTTATTTATGATATAACATCAGAGTGGGTAGCAAAAAAAAGACAAATGGCCAAGCCTACGTACTTCTATGTAAACGTTTATAGACTAAAATTAATCAGTCTAATCTTAATCAATCGCCATAATTATCATTTGAATATAGTCGTGTGTTATTATTTTCATAAAACTGATGAAAAAAGTACCCTGTACTAAAGTAAGTACTAGTTCAGTTAAAATTGTCAAATTTTAGTAACCCTATAAATAAAGCATTAATGAGCACATGAGCAGGTACTGCAGGTACCTACTTTATAAAAAAATGACAAGGAAATTACTAGGTCATCCCACTTAATAAACTCGAAATTGTACATAGTATGTTGGCGTATCTCTTACATTGAATTCTCTAACACTCGTATAAATATCCAGTAGTTGTGGGCGTAACGTACATTTAGCACTCAAAAATCTACTGCAAATAGGCGTAACTGTCAATAAATTAGCACAAATTTAATAAAATTTCCGATGCAAAAGGGCGTATCGTACAAAAAGTTGGGAGTTACGCCAAAATGTCTCACAACATTTATTTGAATTGGCAGATACGGCAAAATGCGTTGGAAAATTGTTTTCGCATTGATTTTTCACGTTCACGCATTGATTTTTCATAGGGCTTAACGGACATTTTTTTCAAGTTATGGAGACGTTAAATATACCAATCGATAGAGAAAAAGATACTGATTATAACTGCATTCATAACTCATTTTCGTCATTTTGTCCCTTACGCCCTTTGAGCCTACGGTAGTCGATATATATTATATCTATCGTTATCTGAGTACCCACAACACAAGCCTTCTTGAGCTTACCGTGGGGCTTAGGGAATTTGTGTAAAAATGTCCATTAATATTTATATTTATTATTTATTTATTATTTATTTATTCTAAAATTTGTTTGTTTTTAAAGCCACTGGTTGCTATGGGATTAAAAGCGTATTATGGAATACAAATCTGACCACGCAACTAAGAAGATACTGGTCATAATGTATGCGAAGTATTACGGTTCGTATAGCCAAGAATACAGTGTGTAAATCCAATACGGGCAATAAATAGAACTAGATATAGAATTTATCCGTGTTGATTAAGATTTTTTAAAAGTTACACTCAGGTAATTATGAGTACATACTTGACTAATTAATAATATTTTTTTAATTAATTTTCGAACCGAGCAGCAATGTGTACTGCAAACATTACGAGACATGACTTGACATTATGAGATACGAGCTTTTTATAGTAACTGCTATCAAGCGTTGACAGTTACTTTAAAAAGCTCCGATCTCGTAACCTGTGTGTTACGGGCCGAATTATTTTGTATGGTTAATATTTTTTTGTATTTCTAAGCAAAATTTATCTCTATATTATAGGTAGGTACTTCTTAGGTCCTATGCTAACCACCGTTTAAATATTCGCCCGTATTGGATTTACACACTGTATATAATGTCAATCTGTTATACGTATTCCACTTCTTATTTAAATATATTGCATGGCCTGTGCATAGCATATCGGTAATATTTGCATAAGTATATTATATTATGTTATAAGATAAATTTACATCTAAAACAAATACTTATAGTAATAAAGTAAAAAATAATACAAAATTTGACAAATAAAAAAATATTTTACCGTTTACCTACATTATTTGTATCAGTGTCAGCTGTCACTGCAAAATATTTAAAAATATGTATAAAAGAGCGAACTTCGTTACTAACCATAGAAGGTAGCATCCTATAGAAGGGTCTACGCGTGCCTCCGTGAGGGACAAAACATACGCAATGCGACGCTATGATTGGTCGAATTTATTTGTTATGGTGGGCAACAAATCAATTCGACCTATCATCCATACTAATTTACGGTGGGGAATAAAAAAAAAGTGAGACTGTGACAAGGACAAACAATAATAGCGCTTTCGCTGCTACTCCTACTGAAAGATACATAAGACTATCCCGTTCTGTCAGTTATCCCCACCACTCATGCCCAATCCAGTTTAATACTAGATTCATGTTACTAACGGTTTTATACGCTGCTGCTTGTGTCGACATTATAAATAGATAATAGGCAATATTCATATTTATTAAGAAAAAATACAAACTATCTTACTCTAAACAAAAACAATAGTGGGCAACAGGCAGTAAATTGTAGCTAATAGCTTCCCTTAGGCAACTTACCTGTACGGTATAGTCGCGAGTATTTACATTCGTGAGAATTATATTAAATCTGTGGGCACTTTATCCGTAAGCGAGCACACATTAATTACCAAAATATTTACGCAGGACAGCCTCGGCCGGTGCCGGAGCCGGCTACGTAATAAGAATGCGGATACGCATGGACGTAACGTCGATGTCATCTCTGACTGCGAGAGCCTGTGTTTATACTGTGCCACGTGATTGTGTGCTAGCTGTGATTAGTAGTCGTTGCTATCGAATGTGTTTTTATTATGCTGACGAAGAAAATCTACTTAAAATGCAATACAGAGAAAAAAAGGGAACTTATCCCAGTGTCTTAAAATGATATAAGTAGATACAGAGAAAAAACCGGCCAAGTGCGAGTCGGACTCGCGCACGGAGGGTTCCGCACCATCAACAAAAAACAAGCAAAAAAAACGGTCACCCATCCAAGTACTGACCCCGCCCGACGTTGCTTAACTTCGGTCAAAAATCACGTTTGTTGTATGGGAGCCCCTCTTAAATCTTTATTTTATTCTGTTTTTAGTATTTGTTGTTATAGCGGCAACAGAAATACATCATCTGTGAAAATTTCAACGGTCTAGCTATCACGGTTCGTGAGATACAGCCTGGTGACAGACGGACGGACGGACGGACAGCGGAGTCTTAGTAATAGGGTCCCGTTTTTACCCTTTGGGTACGGAACCCTAAAAAGGGAACTTATCTTAGATCAGTAGTGAAACATATTAATAAATAATACTTAAGTATGTGTTTGAGGAAAATTCGAAGCACTAATATAAAAAAAGTCGTAGGTACCTTTTAATATCATATTATTATTTTGATCTTTTACTACACTTTCATGTGTAGATCTTCTAATAATATAATAATATATTGGTTAGATAGGTACGAAGTATAAAAATAGGTACCTAAGCGATTGGATTTATTATTACAATGTATTTTTTCTCACTATCCGTGTTTAGAGTAGAATACCTACTTTGGATCATTATGTTTATTTATATATTACCGCCAGAGGCACTATAGGTACTACTTGCTATACAACTTCTTATAGTTAGCGCCGCTCGATTCGCGCGTGGGCGTATTACTACGTTCAATAATTCTATTCTAAGTATATATGCATATCATTTGGTTTCCTTGTATCACACGGAACGTTATAATTTAATGCATGTTTGCCCAAATAATCGATGCTCACGGAGAACGGCGATTCTAAGAAAAGTAATTCAATGATATCTTCCTTAACATCTTTTGATTCGATAAGTATAATAAAACCTGCCAGAAGCTGCTGTGTGATAATTTTATGACACGAAAGTCACGGTCATAAACATTTAAACATTTATCAACCTTACGTCTTTGAAATAAGGAAAAACGTGTTTACATATTTATGACGGTTGCATCCCAATATTGTAAGTAATATATAAGAAAAAACATATCCCTGGAATCGATTTGAAATAAAAATCACGCCGATAAATATTTTTATGGTATTATATGTACGTATATCATAAATATTTAAGTGCTGGATTGAAACCTTTTGTCCAATATTTTTTATGAATGCAGGTATAATTCGTTAGAAAGTGTATCATTTCGTCGAAGGTAACTAACATGTTTTGTCAATGTCAGATAAACTGTGTTCAAGGTCGGTTGTAAATCAGAACCGTATATTTGAAATGTAAACTGTGGAGATTGGATAATCTTATTTAGTTTATTTATCTTCATAATCCTATAACATCGATGGTACCTAAGTTAAGATGCAATACAGATTCTGTATTGCATGTTTGTTTATGCATATTGCATACCTATTAAAAGCAGCATGTGGAATCATCAATTAAAACCACATTTATCTGCTGAAAAACACGTAGTTTAATGCATATTTAACAAAAGCGTTCTCTTAGGTTGTTAGGTTATATCAAAATCCCTAGTTCTTGACATTAGCGTTTTGTTATTGTACATGTCCATCGGCGTTTCGTTTTAGTCAACGGTCTTAACTATGATATTATATAATACTTTTGATATTTACTAACATTAATCAACTATTACATTTTAACAATATTAATGACACTTTATAAAACATCTATTATAATAACAATACCATAACGTCAAATAATCCCTTTAGGCGCATTGCAGACCTGATCAGTGTCAGAGAGCTTATTATATATCCATCTCACTCTACTACTTTAGTGGGTCTCCTAAGCTGTCAAGCCTGCAACCACACCAGTCTACATTACTAATAGAAACAAGTTTAAGCAAATATCTATCACTATTATGTAAACTGTATAGTTTTAAACCTTTGAAAACGATGCGCATATCAATTTTAGTGAAAGAGCGCTGTTCGGTATTAAAACCTTCTGCGATTTAGTTTATTGATTTTCTAGATTTAAACAATGACATATGAAAATAATGTGACATTTTGATTTAGATAATTTGTACTAAAAGCACGTATTTTATATAATAAAAGAACCAGCGAGAAATATGTGTTTTATTTAATATACAAATATACATAATCCACTTAATTTTTGGTCCTTCGAGCCGGATCTAAGGTGGCTTTCATTTCATAAATCCATGTCATCTAGTGAATCGATTGTGTCGTAAATAAAATCCTGAAAGCAGAATGTTTTTGTACTTATCTGTTACCTATAGACGTATGTAGTAGAGGTATGTAGACGTAAGTAAATTCAAAAAGTTCATGGCCCCAGTTTTACAATTTTATTATTTATTGAATCTGCACGATTGAATACTTTGAATATAACTGGTGCATCTAGGTGAATAGGCTTCGACAGGGAACAATTTCAAACGATTCATTTCACAAATGCATGTAACCGCAGCCGTCCGGTATTTGCGTCGGCAAGTGCGGCTGGTGCAACGCTTGTCTGCTATAATAGGACATTCGCTTCCCACGCCGCCGCGACCAGACACCTCCGCGTGGTCACTGCTAAACTCACTCCCTGACCTAATCGTGCCTGTCACCATAGCTGGCTCCACGGGTGACTGAATACGCTCTGACATATTACTTATAAGATGTTACTCGTAGTTACCAGCCAATAGGTACTAGTGACTAAAATTTTAAACAAAATACGGCTGACTTACTTTTCAAATAAGGCCTCAAATTTTTAAAGATAGGTAGTGGGTTTATTCAAGATTATCAATAATGATATCGGCACTACCTATACTTTGGAAAAATCTCGTATCTCACACTTAAAGTTGAAAGGCACATTTTTCTTTTGATTGACAGAACAAGATTAATGTGCCGATATTGTACTTAATATTGTTTCCAATTAACGTAGAATGACTACCCCCGACACCCCCGTTTGCCAAAAAGTTAGAGCAGAGATCACGGGTGGATATGTTATTGTGTCACTTTGCACGTCGAACTGCTTCCCTAGATATATATTTTCTTGGAGATCTAATGTAGCTCAATATTACATCTCTTTGTGTTAGTACTAATTTTAACCTAATCATGCATCTCGTAGTTAATTAATTGTGCGTGCGCTAATGTGCGACTAAAGCTGTTTGCTTGTGTTACAGAGGGTCGGCGCGAGCCGTGCTCCAACGAAGGAGAGCCAGTGCGTCTGAACGACAAGAGGCTGGACCAGAACTGGGGCAATTGCTTTCGGTGCCATTGCAAGGTAGGTAAAACGGCTTACCACCATGGATTTCATGGAAACCATGTCACATTAATAAACAGTAAATTAAATCCTTACGAGCGATTCAAAACGTCACTGTGACATTATTTTATGATGGCCTCGACTTCATATTACTATTTAAAACTGTATCAGTAGTACCTAAGTATCTTACATTCAGATGTGTTTTCTATGTATAAATACTAGGCACTGTGATCATTATCAGCATGATTTATTATTTTTTTGTGATTTATTATTTCCTATTTAGGTAATATTATAAACAAACTTTCAATTGTATTTAGAAGACTAAATAATATCCATGTCATTAAAAGTTTCGTGACAATTTTTCTATGTACATTGATATAATCATCTTGTTGTGACCCTACCAATTAGCAATGAAGTGAGATAAATGGCGTCACGGCATATAAGTACAAATAGTACAATATAATTTACAATATCGATAAATTACAAAAACTTGTCAAAGGCACCTCGATGACCGTAAAAACATACGATTTGAAGGACCTAACCCGTCGTAACATATTTATTTTATAAACAGAATTGTTTAGGAGAAAAATGACGACTGACATTGTCATAATTAAATTACGCAATGTGAACTTTCAGTTTTTTTCTGTGAGTCCAGTAACGTAGGTTCCTACTAAATGGCAGAGTGGCCGTGCGCGAATCATATGCTTCACTCAGATCGTTGACCGAAGGAGCAAAAAGATACCGATTGGAGTATAAAGAATTCGAAGTATCGACTAGGTAGGTACATTAAAATAGTAAGGTAGGTAGATCATCAATCTAAGATTAAGAAATTACTTATGACACCCAATTAAAAAGCTGTAAACGAATTTACTGTAGCAGAAGACGAGGTATATTCGACCTTCTGATCATTATGACCAGCTTGGCACTTTGACAGACGCACTGTCGCCTCTAATAAATTTATCACGCTTCGTGTTAGGACAATGAGTCTAAACAATACGTGCGACAAATTCACACCCAGACAATAAACATAAGTTGATTAACACCTATCCACTTCTGGAAAATTCTGTGAAAATTTGCGCAACCCAATTTGAGCGTTTCTAATAACGGTAAAAAATATTAATATAGGTGGTAAAGTTTTAAGGCTTTGTTTAAAATATTGAAGCCGAAATATACCAACTGATTTTGCTGTTAGGTAGATCAATCTGCATTTTGAAGAACTAAGCATAGTAAGAACATTTCATGCATTAAGTTTTTACAGCATGTTACTAGGACAAAAAAAAACAACGGGTTGCACTCCGGGAGTGACGGCAGAAGTGCAAAATGTCTGCAGCACTATGTATAATTGAAGTTAACGCCATCTAGCGTTATTTCGTCGCAATACTTGAAACCCCTAAGTACATCACTGTTAGTACTCGAGTTATATTATTACCAGTTAGGGGGAAACTCACTAGATAGCATTTAAATCAACAAAGAAAAACTCAATGACATTGTCACAGTTTTTCGATCAGGTCACGTGTCCGTCTTACGTCTCACGTCTTACGAATCTTACCTCTCGCGAGTTTAACATTTTTTCCCCATCACAAAAAGTGCACAGCGCCGATAAAGAAGTTTTCACTTCAAAATTAAAGAATATTAGGTAACAAGTGTAACAACTACTTTTACCTTGCTGTGCACATGTTCAAAGAACGTACGTACCTTACAAGTTATTTAAAATCAGTAACAAGGTAACTGTTCTTTCAATAATGAAATGGACCCTATTAATTTACCAAGTCGGAATGAACGTATCTTACATGGATATCAATATTAAGGGTTATAAGTCCTTCTGGTAGCATTGTTCAAAGCTAGTCAGTGAACCGGCGAGGTGCCGGCGTGGCGGCCCGGCCGGCGCGGCGCGTGCCGAGCCGCGCAGCGCCCGCGCAAAAACTCGCAATGCGGAACCGCAATGAACCGCATACACTAGCAATCCGACGCAGCTGCTCCGAGCATTCCATTATTGCTTGGATTCTAAATGCTACATGTCTAGATAACATTATTCTTATAACTAGTGCTGTTATCTTTTTTTACTGTCTTTCTGTTCAACTAATAATACATAGCTGTTGTTTTAATAATCTAAATAAAGGAGCTTTCGACATTACGACACGCATATTCCTTTATGTGTATCCAAAATTCTCATATTGCTATTTGTCCATATTAAATTGTCTTTCACCTGTTAGTGTTTGATCCTTTCGCATTTTCTCAAAGGTTAGCTGGAAGAGATCCCTTTTAGGGATAAGTTCGCCTTTGTACATAACATTTTTGTTTTGTTTTTATCCGTTTTATGTAAACCTGTTTATGTGCATTAAAGTGACATACATACATACATACATACATACATACATACATACATACATACATACATACATACATACATACATACATACATACATACATACATACATACATACATACATACATACATACATATTTAGTAAAATCATTCCATTTCAGAGCAATCACCAAATCTGTGTTGTCCCAATAAAATTAGCCTATTTGTAATCTTACAATATCTTTTAAGCATGAGATGAATCTCTTGATAAAAAACAATAGTTATAAATCGTTGTGATTTATTTTATTCGCAAATGACACCGTCACATATTAATTCGTTATCACTACATACTTGTCAGCGACACGACACAAGCATGTATGAGCAAGGTTGCGTACGTAAGTACCTACATGCGAGTGGTATTTCCCAGCCGATCTCACCTCGTCGGATGACTTGCGCGGAATTCGAAAGCCCATCGCGAGATTTATCGCTTATTCTGTATTAAAATATACATTGGCTTAATGGGCTTTTTTGTCGCGTGCTACATAACGACGATGGGACACCGTCCCGTAGAATTTATATGATTTATCAACCTGCATATTAGACAAATGCAATAGAAGAGTAAACTCATAAGAGTCATAAGTCTAAAGCTGAATGCTATTCGCGATCAAGAGATTTTTTAATTTATACATTTCTGCCACTAATATGGTTTGTATGGCAACGAAAACTGGAGATGGATATATTTAACTTGCAGTTAGGGTTTGCACGACGGATCCAAAATGTATGGGAAGATCCGCGGATCCGGATCCAGATCCGGATAATTTCATACATTCCGGATCCGGATTGCAAACCCTACTTGCAGTTAAGGAGTTGGAGTACTTGGAGTCAAAATGTATTTATACTGATAGTTAATTTGCGTGAGATCGGTGCGCTAGCGCGGCTGCGTCGGGGTCAAGTTGACCTGGGGGTGCCATTAGCCTTTTTATATACGGCTAGTAGCCGGTTGATAGCATCTCGTGGCTCCCGCGCACCGCTTACTTTAATGAGCCGCGTTATTTATCGAGGCGCAGTTTTACTTCGCGCTGTATTAAATTCTCCAAAGTTAACGCCTCGTTTTCCATTTCGTAAACCGCAAACGGGTCGCCATGTATATGTTTATTTACTGTTTAAAGTCAAGAATTTTAAGAAGGTGCACGGGATCTAATTCGTTAGTACGAGCTCATTTTAAACTTGATTGTACTGTTAGAAATAAGTACATGCCTCAATGACTTATTTGATTTTAAAAGCGGTTGGCAAATTGCGTTGCAGAATAATTTCAGTCAAGCTCTTGCAAATACAAATTCTAGCGACCACGACAGCTATTATGTGCAAATTTATTTTATGCAACAAAAAGCGAGTTCATAATTTAACAGTAAAATGCCGCTACCGTAATAATAGTTCTCGGAACCTTCATGACAATTTAATTGAATCCAGTAACCCGGCAATTCTAACGTTAGAAGTGGCGGACGGGGCTGGCCAATAATTAAGTAATGTTCCGTGTCCAACTATTTTTATCGAGGCCCTGCCGTCTATTAATATCTCGTAAATTGTACTTTATAGTTACAAGTAAATTGCTAAGTCAAGTACCTGTAATGTTCGAACTGCGTTCGCAGACTGCTCCAAGCTGCTACGTAGGTACAAACTTAAGAATACATATCTTAATAAATATTGAGGTACTATTTTTTTAAGATGCTTCTATCTCGCAATTTAAATGTATCCAATTACAAATGACTTTGTACTTATGCAAACAAATGACAGCTGTCAGATTATGAAAAGTTTCATTTAATAGTCACTACGCTATAATTCAACTTGTTTTAGAAATCCACACACAATGATGTATAAAAATATTATTTAGAAATAATTTTCAGCTCATTCGACTTTCAAGCTTTACAGTTTCAATTAGGTCCATGCTTAATTAAAATCTCCGAACTGTATATTTATTTGGCTGCACCAATGTCTTTATTGGCGTATGCAGTGTCTGGTCATAATACCTAATTGTTGATTGTTGCCACGCGCTGCATGTACTGCAAGGGGTTATTTCGGGAAGTTAGTTCTTATAATGTGGAGTGTAAGGTGCAGAAGGGTTTAAGTGTGGAGCGTATGTGGATGTCGGGTCCAAATGTGAAAGTGGGTGAGTGTCGAGAGCGGGTGCGCACGCGCAGGTGCCCGCGTCGGCGCCGAGCGCCGGGCCTTGCCGCAAGCGCGCGGTATGCGGTCGCACCGGTTCTTCTAGCAAAGCGTATTTTTTACACACCACACATCATCAACATTGTTATTATGTTTTGCTATGATGCAAAAAATCAAGTCTAATGCAAATTCTTTGTATATTAGGATGTTTACTTTAACTTATGGTTGGCTAGTAAAATTATGAGAGCATTCGTAGCATCGAGAGTTTCGGCGAAGATCTGTAATTCTTATGAACTTTTATTTTATCTAGCTCTACAGCTGCTGAATTTATCTTTCATCGTTTTGCAGAAAATGTATGGGCTGAAATATGTAAAACGATTCTGTTAATTTTATAATTAGATCATAGGTATTTTTGTTAGTAGGTATGGGTTACTTATTGCTTGATATGGTTATGCTTCAGAATAGTACATTGTGACACAAGGGAGCAAAATTACATATTTGTATACGGCGTACATTGAATCCAGAAGGAAGCGAAGGATTCTATAAATTCTATAATTGAATACCGAGCGTAGCGAGGGACTCTTAAATAGAATCCTGAGCGTAGTGAGGGATTCAAGCGTTAACGACCTAGGTGGAAAAACTTTTCCTACTATGTGACTCATACTGCTTTTCACAACACCCATGAGAAAATTATTATGATTATTATAATAATTATTAACCAGTGGAGCGCCCAGAACCCAGAATAGTATGGAGCTAGTATCACATGTGCGATACTAGGGCGCTCCACGGGTTAAGTTAAAAAAATTGTATGAAAGAAAGTAAAAAAAATATTCTAGAAAAGTTCTAGAACAGAAAAGTGCCCCTTTGATATCCGAGCAGAAAAGAAAAGTGGTATTTTGATCCCTCCTTCCCAATAGGTGACGTTAAAAAGTATTTATCATTGCATTTGCAACTCCTACTGACATGTGTAAATTTATTAATTGCCCCGCTGTCTGGAAAAGGCTTTTTTTAAAAACTCCTTTTGTTTACCTCTGCTTGAATTGTTGTTTTCTTTTGTATTGTTTTCTTCTATTGTGATTTGAGGTGTACAATACATACTATTTGTGTTCTATAGCAGAATAAGTAGTAGTCATTAGTACTATATAAGTACTACTTTGTGTGCCTTTCTCAGGGACTCATCAGTCATCACAAAGCTTTATTATTACCGACAATATCGACTTGCTCCCATTACGAAAAAAAAAAACATATTTAGCATGTAATTGCTTGTAACTAGAAGTCTATCACGTCTATTGAACACGTTTAACTTTTTTTCGAAAAATGTAAGCGCCAGGAGGGCGCAGGGGCGTTCATAATGATGGATGGATGTGCGCTAACGAATAGCTTCCTTAAAAGTCTGTGCTATTACCCTTGATGAAGTCGCAGCTGTCTTAATACGATGTTAATTGCTCTGTGATGAAGTGTATAGAATCGATATGCCGCGCGTGTGTTGTGCAAAAAACGTAGTGTCGTGGTAAGAAGCGAGGCGCCGCGCTCACGGAGCCAGCCCACACTCGGCCTTGCGCTGTCGCCTGTCGGGATCGCTTACTTGCCTAGATACAATTACCTACCTCTACTTATTTACCTTTAAACGTATACAATTAGCACTTCATTTAAAATCTGTATGAAATACCGAGCTTTGTGCTATCGTCGTAAATATATTAAAGGCGAAATAAAGTTTTCAATAGGGAATAGCTAAAAAAAGTACATACCTACATACCTATATTATGATTGCAATCAGCTTTGAACATTATCAATTTTCTGACTTGTGATATCAAAGCATAGGATTTCTATATTTTGTTACTTCTCTAAAAAATAAGCACCATTTAGGTATTATAAAAACGGCATTCTGCTATTTTCTCCCTGCTATGACCTAACTAGTAGGTAGTAGTTAGGATGCCTACTTATTCAATTATAATAATGAATATGATTATCAATGCTGTGTAACAAATGATTATGTAGGTACATTACTAAGGATATAATATATAGTATATAGCCTATGTAGGTAGGTAAGGTAACTTGAATACTAGATTTTCAATAGTATAGTGGTAGGTATACATATTGCAAATGTATCGCAGATTCGACTAGCCTACGCATTTTCTACAATTTCCCGTTCAATTTAAAATGAAAAATTTCACTTTGGTTGATTGTTAAGTCTTCTAACCAAGCTTTTTAAGCAAGAATTCAAATTGGTACAAAATAATGTTTACTTAATGTTATTATCGGAAACACGTTTACTTTTGTTTTGGACATAATGTATTTTACTACCGAAAGATAAGACGGACATTTCGGTTTGAAATATTAGGGTCTATAATCGGATCCGCAAAATATTAGTATGATATCGGTGCCATAAATAAACCTAAATATATTTACCTATACATTATTTTGTTAGTGTTAAAATGATGTTATTAGTATAAAACAATTTTATTGTTATTTACAAGAATTTAAATAATTACGAGGGAAGATAGATGGTGGGTTTAGGTGTTGGGATTAATAAGAATGTTGTTATAGGAAGGTCTATTTATAAACTCATTTGAGTATATTCACCGAACTTCAGCCTTGTCATTGTCACTAGCTTCTGCCTTACTTCATCTGGGTACATATGTAGCAGGTGCATAATTGTTTTCCATCGTATTTTCTCGAAAACGAGATTTAAGCGTAAATAGAGGTAACATATTGACAGACAGAGTCACTTTCAAATTTTATAAATTATAAAAATAAATAAAAAATTAAGTAGGTAACGATTATTTTCAATATCGTTCGCCTGGCGATTATGAACAAAAATATATCTTTACAGATGTTCTCAAAATGCAATTACTTAAAAATTGAAATAAATTTCTATCAAATCAATGCAAATAATACCAGAGTTTTTAAGTGCAAATTCTCTCGCACCCTTCACAAGAAACTGGTGTACGAAAATCAAATGCAGGCGAATGCAATTTTTTTAGCAATACTTAAGTGCTCGAAATGGAAGATCAAAGATAACACTTCCATGCATGTGTGAGAATAACACACGCTAAATGTGCACTTATCGGGTATTTTAAATGTAAGTATGTATACCTAATGCAAAAATACAGCCGGTGCCTTAATGGCGAATATGCGTTCGCTAAGCAGGTATAAGAACCATCGTCCCCGAGCTGTCTGTGCTGCTATACTCCGTAAACTTCATTATATATGTAAATTGAGAGATAAACATTTAAAATGAACCTTAACTTGCGTGTTTAAGACATCGTGGAATGTCGAGTTAGTGCCCTGCTACGATCGTAGATGCCACAATATTCAAATTTAACACGTTTTCTTTCAAAAAATGTTTCTATAAAAAATTTAAATAATCCTGTTGGATATTATGGGTGTTTTACTAATCTACAAAAAATATTTGAGTAGGCTCAAACTTCTATGAAATTATGACTTGCGCTGCGTGTGCTATCAAAATCGTTGCAGACTTATCTTGGTCTAACTCTGGATTCGGTATTTTAGGTAATCATTATTGACAAATTAACTCATGCAAAAAATTGACTCGTAGGACAACTAAAAACTTCAAACAACACTGCTGAAGAACAAAACTCTCCGTGAAAAATACATATGTATTTACGTAGCAGTCGCCAGTAAATATGTAGATAAATTAAATTTATGGAAGACTGCATAAAAATCAATATAGCTAATAAAGGCATATTATATTACATAATATAGCATTAAATAATTAATCCAGATTGAAGGTGCCACGTGGCATTGCGCAAGCTAGGAAGCGCTGAGGATACAGTTATCACCACAACGGGAAGTGGCCGGGCGGTGTCGCCCGAATACAGAGATACCACCGCCGCATGCTCGCGTACGCATCATTTAGTAGAGAACACGTTTAATCTATTATCAAATTATGAATTAGTGAATTATGTTCATTTTAACGTAAAATAACCATGCACGAAGTCAGAAAAAAATATCAAAACTTTCTTCCCATACAAAAATTAAACTCCCTAGTGTAATACCTGGTGTATGTGTGTTTAGGTATTACCTATACAAATTAGTCAAATATATCTGAAATTGTACTCCAAATACAATATAAACGTATATTTTTGGGTTGGGATTAGTGAGGCTGTAACGTCTTTTTACATATGCCGATATATGCTTAGGTTCAAAAATAGAGCTATCTTTTTAAGGTTCCGTAGCCAAATGGCAAAAAACGGAACCCTTATAGATTCGTCATGTCTGTCTGTCTGTCTGTCTGTCTGTCTGTCTGTCTGTCCGTCCGTATGTGACAGCCACTTTTCTCCGAAACTATAAGAACTATAGGTACTGTTGAAACTTGGTAAGTAGATGTATTCTGTGAGCCGCATTAAGATTTTCACACAAAAATATAAAAAAAACAATAAATTTTGGGGGTTCCCCATACTTAGAACTGAAACTCAAAATTTGTTTTTTCATCAAACCCATACGTGTGGATGGATAGGTCTTCAAAAATGATATTGAGGTTTCTAATATAATTTTTTTCTAAACTGAATAGTTTGCGCGAGAGAGACTTCCAAAGTGGTAAAATGTGTGTCCCCCCCCCCCTGTAACTTCTAAAATAAGAGAATGATAACATCCACCGAAAATTGGTTTGAACGAGATCTAGTAAGTAGTTTTTTTTAATACGTCATAAATCGCGCCTAAATACGGAACCGTTCATGGGCGAGTCCGACTCGCACTTGGCCGCTTTTTTACTCTAAGTCACCACATAAATGACAAAAATAATGAGATTATCCGGTGCAGACAAGGAAAATAGTTTAGGAGTTAATAACCCAAAGAGCGATAAGTCGGCCACGGCGCGCCGCCTCATTGGAGCTGTCAACGTGTCATATTAATTAGGTACTCATAAACTGTAGGGCTATGATGGTCGACTGTATAAATGATATAGTTGTATAAATGATGATAAAACTGACATTTTATCCAGTTTTTATTGATTTGTCGTCTTTTCCACTTTTGGCAGCGATAGTCGTTAAACGATTAACTGCATAACATGCTCGTTGGATAATATGTCACTTGTCTACTTTTCCAACTTAAACTTAGTTGATAAGTGGATAAGTTAAATGATATAAAAGACACTTGTCTAGATTTATACATTTTTATAACATTCATACCGTTTTGTCCACTTTGACAGCGATAGACGGTAAATGGCTACGTTTGTTGGATAGTTAGACATATAGTCGATTTTTGACGGCTAGCCTTTGATTAATTTATCGTGGTGCTCACTGGGCACGATAAGGTGCTCTCATGGTATAGAAGTGGTGAAAAATACAATTTTTAGTCTCGTGCGTCTGTCTGTCCGTCTGTCACAGCCTATTTCCACGGAAACGACTAGACCAATTAAGTTGAAATTTAGTACACATATGTAAATTAGTGACCCCTCACCCAAAGACGGACATGGCTTCCTCGCGTTGTCCCGGAATTTTGCCGCGGCTCATGGGAGCCTGGGCAGCTTGGCAGCTAATCCCAGGAACTGGCGTGGGCACTAGTTTTTACGAAAGCGACTGCCATCTGACCTTCCAACCCAGAGGGTAAACTAGGCCCGTATTGGGATTAGTCCGGTTTCCTCACGATATTTTCCTTCTCCGAAAAGGGACTGGTAAATATCAAATGATATTTCGTACATAAGTTCCGAAAAACTCATTGGTACGAGCCGGGGTTTGAACCCGCGACCTCTGGATTGCAAGTCGCACGCTCTTACCGCTAGGCTACCAGCGATTTTTTTAAGTAAAATAAATAGGTTAGAAGTTATTTAAGAAAATAGCCAAAAAATTACCCCCTCCCCCCACCTTTATCTCCGAAATTACTGGGTCTAAAATTTTGGACTCGCACTTGGCCGGTATAGTTTTTTTTTTTTTTCAAATATAATATATACTATTTGAACTCCTTTTGTTTTCATATAAGAATATCATTACATTATTTGTAGGGATGGCAAAGATATCATTTCTTCTTGGCAGCTGCTGCCATGGAAGAAAAGCATCAACAAAGAAAAATTCAACGACGTGCCATAGGGGATACATGGAACCCTTTTGATATGCCCAACGAGGAGTTTCGGCACATATATAGAGTGCTCAAAGACTTGGCACTCTATTTGTGTGCCGACCTAGACGCCGACCTCAAACTCAACATGGCGACGGATTGCCGGCACATCTTAAAGTACTTAATTAAAGATATAATGTAGCACTGAGGACGTCACTTTCTGAGAACGCCACTTTCTGAGGACGTCACATTTGGAGTTCGTCACTTTTTTAGCATAGGTTAGGTACGATTTAACAGTATAAAATACCAGCACGAAAGATGTATGTAATGCCAGCAACCAGATTACCTGTTCGACATACGGTCGCTTTTATATCCTACATACCAACACCAACCTCTGTTTGCCTTACGCCTGACTGGTAGAGAATTCCATTTGGCAAAACGTCCTATGTTTCGTGCAATAAAGTGAAAATAGAGAGATTAATAATATTAAACAATCTAATTATGTTTAAATCAGAGTATTTAATTCAGAATACTTAAAAACTACAAGCACCAAAACATTTAGCCACAGATTGGAGTTAGACGGGAAACAGCTTCGATTCCATACACATAAGGGCGCGTGTACACGGTGCAGCCTCCGAGCCGCCGCCGCGACGCCGCCGCACGGGCTCGTGTACACGGTGCCGCCTCCGCGCCGCCGCCGCGCCGCCGCCGCACCTTCGCGCTATGTACACGAGACGCGTAAAACCCGCCGCCGCGCCGCCGCTGCGCCGCCGCTGCACCTTCGCGCTATGTACACGAGACAAGTATAGTCCGCCGTCGCGGGTTTTACGCGTCTCGTGTACATAGCGCGAAGGTGCGGCGGCGGCGCGGAGGCGGCACCGTGTACACGCGCCCTAAATGTTTCGCACAGTAGGAAGTGTAGGAACCATGATTTTATCATACGCCGCTGTGATTAGCTCGTGAAGGTATCACGGCAAGCTCGCTGACACCAGTTGAAGATCATTCCAACATATTTACATTTAAACGGACTGCCGCTCCTTTTGTGACAACATATTCTTCAGCATACCGCGTCTTCTGTCATGTCTCCATAAACTCTAACGTCTTTTTTATCTGCGTATAAAATCAGCTCTTGCAGTTTTTTTTCAGACAATATTTCCTGTCGTGTCACCTGTGAAGAATAGGCGTCCAAGGATTTTTTCTTCATAGCGTTGCCGAATTTCAGAATATATGTTCAGCCATCAATCACTTCTGCCTATGGAGTGATCCATACTCTCATAGTTCTCATGTTCTGCATATATTTAATGCAATTTATTTGTTTGTTTTCTTCCTATAGGTATAGGTTACGCAATGAATTTTTAAATTAATATTACATTGTACTTTTAGCCTGACTGACAATGAAAATCTATCATGTCGCCGATTTGACATCGCTGACAGTCTGGCGAAAGTGTCCTTATAAAAATCGTTGTATGAAGTTTAAGCTAGCTGGTATGGCGGATATACATATCTTGCTCTAACAGCGGCATCCCTTTCTCACTTACCTTCACATCCGCCATTGTCCGCCATGATTTATGTTTACTGTTCGCCGGGCTTTTTGAATCGTGCATTTTTGTGTTTAAAATCTGTTGATATTTACTGATTTGACGTAACAGTTACGACCATAACTTGGTTTGAGCCCGTGAATGTGTACCTATTATGTGATCTAAAGCAAATATGCACTACAAAACGTGTGAGATTTGCGGTTTAAAGGCCGGTCGTGTTGTTGGTTGGTGGTCAAAAACGAACATTTATGGCTAAATTTCCATTGGATGAAGATAGGTAAGTTCAAAAATCTATTTGTTTTTCTACATAAAACACATAACGCATGTTTCTTTAGAAATTAAAATAAATTCTGGAATAAAATAATATCATTGTAAAAGTTAGTGCGGTAAGTACCCAGATAATATCGATATTTTTTCTGAACAGCTCTTAGGTCCATGTTATTGAAAAATGTTTTGGTTTCCCTTGCCATGGGTATATATAAATAGAAAGAGACGAGCAAAAACACTACTTGACTTTTAATAATCCGAGTATAATATCTTTCTATTAATATCGAAAAAAATTGCTCCTGTCCAGGTGTAAAAGATGGGTTCAAGTGACGGGTAATGAAGATTTAGCCTATGTGCCTATTGAAAATCAAGCAACCATGACTGACCAACTGCTGAGGCGACTAAGCCTCTTATTAATCAGAAACGAATGCCGAATTAAAAATAGATCTTTCGCGGAATTAGAAGACCCCTTAGTAGACACTGTAAAAAAAGGTCAACAACAGGGTATATCAAATTAGTAAATATTATTTTAAAAGATCTAATAGAATTAATTAATTAAAAAGAAAACTGTTGTTATCATTTATTACAATCATACTTTTTGTAACTTCTAAGAAAAAAAATAGTAGTTACGAAAAGTACTTATTGCGAAAGTTTAATAATTAGTCTAAAAGCAACGCATTTTTTTTTTTCAAATTATCGATATCGATAAAAATATCTAACAGTGTGTGAAGCACATCCCTTTTTGTTGCTCATGTTGGCAGCAGTGCCGTCCACATCTGCTGTCATCGAGCTGTCATAATTTCTGTCCTATTGGTACAGGATTCTAGCATACGCTTCATACTACTCAGAATTTCAGGTGGCTAGTATGGAAGTCCCGTCTCTTAAAACGTAGTGATTATATTCTCTTTGATCGCTGATTTTTTTTCTATAGATGGTCAACCAAACCTTGTCAGTAGAAAAAGGCGCGAAATTCAAATTTTCTATGGGACGATATCCCTTCGCGCCTACATTTTTCAAATTTGCCGCCTTTTTCCTCTGACAAGATCTGGTTGACCAAGTATATTTAAAATGCGAAACTACAAATAGGTTATATCGTTTGTCAAAGCACTGTCTCATTTCAAACATAGACAGAGAGAGTCATACTATCTTTGTCTTACACTAGTACTAGCACCCAAAAGAAAAGGATGAGTATAGTTTATATTGTTCTTATTTAATGACAAATTGGTTTGACCAACTATACTTACAAGAATGCACTTCGTTTTTCGGGTAAAATCGGACGTAATCGCGTAATAGAAAATGACAGCGTCGTACTAATTTAGTTGCAATCCAACACTCAAACTATACAGGTGGTCTATACCACAACGTTCAAATTTTTTTTTAGTTTCCTCATATCGTGGGCTATTAGGCGATTCTCAGAGATGACGTTTGGTGCCTGACTTCGGTGCCGAATTTTATTTTTTACTTCTTTGATACACAACTTTATTTCCTAAAATCTAGCCTTAATATAAAAAAATATTGGTAGTAGCCCACGTAGTGATAAAATAAAAAAAATGTTGGACATCGAGGTTTGTACCACCCTGTATAGAGTAGTTAATAGAGTCAGACCGAGAAAAGTCTGCAGCGATTTTGATAGCCCACGCAGTGCAAGCGTCATTTTAAACGTCAAACTTCTATGAATTTATGACGGGTAAATCGAGCGCGAAAATGACAAGTCTGTGATATAGCTGGTCAACCAAATCTTGTCAGTAAAAAAAGGCGTGAAATTCAAATTTTCTATGGAACGATATCTCTTCGCGCCTACATTTTTCAAATTTGGCGCCTTTTTCTACTGTCAAGATCTGGTTGACCAAGTATAACACTTGCACTGCGTGGGCTATCAATATCGCTGCAGATTTTACGAGTAGCAAGGACCTAGGACCGCCTTAGATTGCGATGGACAGTCTTTGCATCAGGAACAATCCCGAGCGGGGGTCAAGGCCCCTTTCAAACAGGCGAGGTTCCCGGCTCCCGGAGCATCCCGAAGTCTCGACACCGAGGGAGACGAATAAATAACCGCTCAGCGCCGAGTATTTATTTTTTTAGGGTTTCAGGAAAAACGGGATCCTATTACTAAGACTCCGCTGTCCGTCGGTCTGTCTGTCTATTTAGATGATATATTTCTGTTGCCAACAACAAATAATAAGTACTAACAACAAAATAAAATAAATATTTAAGTGGAGCTCCCATACAACAAACGTGATTTTGTTGCCGTTTTTTGCGTACCTAATGGTACGGAACCCTTCGTGCGCGAGTCCGACTCGCACTTGGCCGGTTTTTAAGAGACGCCGCATGCTCAGCAGCCGCTCCTGCCGACCGCATTGTACGACTAAGATGCGGGGCGGCAAAAGTACTGACGCACGTGGCGTCCCACAGTAAGCACTTACCTCTTTCCCACGGCACCAGGGTCTAGCCGTCAGGCCTTATGCCGTCCGATCGGCTAAAGCCTGGCGGCTCAAGCATACATGGGATATTAGGTAACTCTGACACTAAGGTTCTCCTAACGATGTCATTAAGAACATGGTGCCGTGGGAACCTCCCAGCGCAACGGCAGAGTCTCAAGACATGGTGGCTGTTGCTCCCCATAGTGGAACCGTAGATGCATTGGTGGGGTTGGCATACCCATGGCAACCTATTAGGCGGAGAGCAACGGCCAAATGCATCGAGCAGTTGTCTTAGTAAGGTGGCTAAGTTTGGGAAGGGCCTACAATTTAGTTGATTTTGACAGATGGTTTGACGTATAAAATTCACCGTATTTGAGGTTAATAAGGTCTACTGTCCTTAAAATTTTGTATGAATTTACAAGCAAATATGAGCCTTCGTTAATTAAGTATTGCAGCCGGTTCTACCTTAATTCGATAATGTAGCTTATTTCAAAGACTATAAACTCTAAGTACTTAGAAATAAAGCTTCAAAAGCTTTAACCTTGGATAACTTTTAACTATCAACGTCACATGTGGATAAGTGGTGATAGGATGTCATTAATTAAAATACGCTTTAAGTCAACTTGTTTAGAATTGATTCTTCAAAAGCTCAAACCACGGATGATTTTTATCAGTCAATGGCAAAAGTAGATAAGTGGTGGAATGTGATTAAGTAATCTATTCTTTAAAATAGGCCTTAAGTCATCGAGATTAAAATTGATTTTTCAAAAGCTCAAATCATGTCACGCTATCATTAGTCACTTGTACTTTATCCTCGCGTCTTTTTACCAAATTTAATCACTTATCAGGTATTTCACATATCACGCAATAAATGATTAATGATTTGGTGACAAAGCATCATAGCCCTCCTGATCCGTTATTTTGTCTCTAATAAATGACAGCTCAATCAACTGAAAAACTGCATTACAATTTTCAACAAGTAATGTGTGAAATATAATATTTAATTTCCTAATTAACACATTACTGTATGTAGTTACTTATATAGATAGTTATTTATATTGAATTAATTAGGTCAGGATCGGGGCTTTATTGAATTAGCATATAACTGTCTACGTATTGCGGTTCTTGAGATATAGCCGGCTGTCAGTTAGTAACGGACGAACAGATGGACTGCAGATAATGTATGTAAGCCTGAACACATCCTAGGAACTTATATACAAATCTGCATGACTCCAATGGAGGTAGATAAATGATAGGATTGAAAGGTACCTACGGTCTGCTATTCCGATCACTCCTAGTAAGGAGTAGAGTAGTCAGTTTATGTGTAATTATATGTATAGGTAAGTATTGGACCATTGCTGTGTATCGCTAATTCGCTGGGTGAGTGGATGTGGTGTGAATACAAAGATCTCATTCCCACTATTTATGACCAAGGTAATCGGTCAGGTCTGCTCCTGCGCTGAATATGGAACAGAATGACATAAAGTAGCGTAACGAATATGTATGTTAGTTGCATTTTAAATACGTTAACAGTTATGCCAATTAGGAAAGGATACGTTTATGTTACTTTTTAACTTAGTGATATACTAAATTGCCAAGTCAATTACGGGAAACTATTTCTTGGAAAGCGAGACTTCGGAAATTGTAAAATGACTTGGAATTTGAAGATACCCCAGAATATGGGCAGTTTGTTAAGACAACCATTTTGTGAAAAGTCGTGAGGTTAATTCAAACAGTCAACTTTAGTACTTTCTAATTCAATATAAATGCAGCATTATAAAATTAAAAAAACAATCACAGACATACTTGATTATAATTTTCATATTGTAATATGAAAATCATAATCAAATATTGTACCATCAACCGCAAAAGTGCATGGCGACTTGATCAATGAATTCATTCATCTCATCTCATCTCCAAGCAATTTCGCAACCCACTATACATTTATGCCTAATTTATTTCTTTCTTCTTCGCTAACAGTGCTAATATCTCTATATACCGCAATCAACATCTGAGTACACATCTTAAGCTCACCGTGATTCTTGAGAATTGGAGCCATGTAGGTAATCTGTTCTATTTTATTTGCAGCACGCATTATAGCAAGTAATGGCCAGTCGACAGACTTACAGTTATTTTTATCCGACGTGTAACGTAAATATTTCGCTATGTGAGGGCTAGTTCAAAGAGGCGGCTCATGAAATTCGGCCGAACTATCGAAAAACAATAAACAACAGAGAATGGGTGACCTCGCGTAAAGCATATTAAAACTAAATAGAAGGCACTTCTCTTGAGTTTAGGCTACCGCGTGGTTTATTGCTGTTATACTTAGTGGAGATTTCGGATATTCGACTGTTACCGTCGCTATCCGATCTAGTTCGATGAAATAATCTGGGTAGGTAACATTGTAAGCTCTCTGTTGTTGTGTGATGTATAAGTAGGTACTTATTAAGAAATGCCGGAGTCTGTCCTTGCAAATCTCGTGGTCGTGTCGTCCTATTCGCTCGTGGTCGTGTCGTTATCCCAAGAATTTATTACTCACATAAGTTTTTGTTTAGCCTGGTGGTTGACTGGTAGAGAATGCCTTTAGGCATTAAGTCCGCCATTTGTACTTTATTTAATTTTGTTATATTGTGCAATAAAGTTTAAAATAAATAATAATAAGTTATTGTTGCTACCTGGAGAAACTCATGGCAGTTACTCCAGAATGAATTCCATTGCATTGCTTCAAGAAACGGGTATTCAGGGTTCTTAAGGGTCGGTAACACTTATTAACTGCCTCCTCTGATGTTGTTCAATGTCCATGTGCGACGGTGACCGCTTCTCATTAGGCGGCTCGTCTGCTCGTTTGTTGACTATCACATAAAAAAATACGTCCATGCAATTTTCCAGTTCGCTAAATTATTTATCACGGCCTTTAAATAAAAGTCTTAATATTAACAGAAGTTACGGTGGTACCTACCAACTATAAAACCGAGTGAAACTTGGAATAACCCCATAGAACCACATAATAAGTCACGCCAGTTGTCACAGTTGTCCTGCGCTCACGCCGGCTCAGATGCCAGGGCCACATACAAATTAGGACGCGGTTACTGTTGGGTGTTAAAACGTATGACAAGTGTACAGATTCGTGCAAATATTGATAGTTAATATTTAAGAACCATGTCTGGCTTGTTGCGATGAGATATAAGGAAATTACAAATTCATCGTTACTTGAATATTTTTTTGTCAGTTTAACCGATTTTATGCTTGTTTATAGTCTGGGTTACGTACATTATTTTGCTGTCTGAAGATTGTTTGGAATAGATTGCTTTTCAGCAACAAGAGGGCCTATTATACCTGTATCTAAGTTTAATCGTTGTTTTTTGTGTATTTGTCATGCCATTTACATATAAAAATAATAGGCAGCGAAACACATTACAGATTTTGTTGAAGTTTGTCACATATTTCAAAGTGTAAAAAAATAGGTATTCAGTAATTTTTATAGCAGTAAGTACATTATTGCCTACGCAGGCGTCTAATTATGTAGAAAAGTGATTAACATAATGTGGAATAAAGCACGTTACACGCAAACCGCACACGTGCTGCGCCTGCGCTGAACAAAGAGCCGTTAAAAACTCGTTAAATGTACATGAGCCGATCTTATTGCACGCCGAACGGGACGCATAAACGTTTGCTATTTTATCACTTGTACTAATCAATATAATTATCATCTCGCACTTATACGCTAATTTGAATAAACCTTCGGAGCTACCATTAACGCGATAACTAATATCAATTCAGATTATAATATATATTTTTATCTTAGTACTCTAGGTAGTAGCAAAAATATGCATTTGTACCTATGGGGTTAGAACTATAATGTTTCAAATAACATGAGGAGTTTCAAGAAATCCCACGGACTGATTTTTTTTAAATTCTTGGCAACAGAAAAATAGAGACCCAATTGTAGAATTCAGTATTGTGTAGGTAAACGCATTCTTATTCTAACCCCGCAGTTATAGCCTGTCTGCTTTTATAGGAGCAAGTACGCCATAGTAAAACTATGGATCTTGATCCTCAGTTATACATATTCATACTGAAGAGGCGGTATTACGTGGTCTATACGTATAACTTTGTCTCTAGTGCCTCTATAAGAACATGCTACGTACGTTTACTGCTACGTGTTATGTTTAATCGTTAAATTCTTTAATAGAGTAATCACAAGCTCGACATGCCTGCCCATGCCTCCTACCCATTGCTTATAATTCAATAGAACAATGCGGTCGCAAAAATGTCAGTGTCGCGCGTTTTTCTATCTACTCGAGCCAGCCTCGAGAACAAGTACCGCAAAGTGGAATAGATTAATGTTGTCTTAGTACTAAGCTAGTTGAGGGTCCGTAATAACTAAGACATATTGATATATTATATTGGAATAATATTAGTCAGTGCACATACTTTTCTAAAACCAATTAAATATATGGGATTTGAATTAGATTTATACCAGCAATTATGTAGAAGAAAAACATAATTGAGCTCCAAAACAAGGAAAAATTGGCACAATGTTATCTATTGCTATTATTATCTAATGTAATTTTTTTATTTATAAGTTTTTATTTTAAGTGTAATTAGTTTTAAATAAATAAAGAATAATTAATTATATTGCTTACCAATATTAAATACGAAATGGAAAAAATAAAGATAGTGGACAAAAGTCAGTTTGAAACATCTATTTCAGTTTACATTTTATCAACATAGAAGATAAATAAATATAAATAAAATAATAATTAAGAAGTGTTTTTAGTTTACACAACTATAAGCTGTTACTTAGTAAAATAGTCAATAAAATACTATCTCATCATGAATATCGTCATGCCTGGCTTATTCCCATTATATCCCACGCGTAAAAACCCTCGAATTGAATAAAATAAAGTCGTATCCTTTGGGTTATCACGTAACGTGCGATAGAACTCGAGTTTTTGTTCGTTTAAGTCGTGGGATAGTAGGCGTGGGATCAAATGGGAATAACCCAGTGTGCCAGCCACAACGTTGCCTTACAAATGGAGGTAATTAATACTCAGTGTCTGGCGCGCCAGCTAGGGGTGTCATTCCATTTTCTTGCCGAGTGAGGGCATGTTGGACCCTCAGTCCGAGTTGGCTAACCGCTGTAACGTAACCTCGGATCTCCATAACAGCTGTGACTAGGTTATGTACAAAGTACGTGGTGAGGGAAAAAAAATATGTCAACGCATGTTTTGGCCAATATGCAGGCTTAAATTCCCATACTTACTTAATTAAATTGTGTCAGCTGAAACATGTTGACAATTTGGTCCTGGACATTGCAAATACTCCTAATTCTTCTGGCCTCTTCATTGCAGCACAGAATAAGTAATAGTATTATCATACAGAACGGACACGCACCGCCCCGCCCCGACTCGGATTACCTCGACCCGCGACTGGCCGCGACATGAATGTGTGCGTAAGTCGCTCTACTGAGAGCATGCCAGAAGTCCGTCAGATACACAATGATGCGTGTACAGACGTGCCGCGCACACATATAAACGCAAATTATTTTTGATGTATGGCGTGTGCGCCCTGTGATTGCAGGCGATGGGAATATCACCCCACAAGACTGAAATGAAGATGTGTTAATTAATTTAGATTATTGTGCTTTTGGATTATGTGAACACCACGGTCCTGAACATCTGTTACCTTAGAAATGAATAAAACAAAAGAGGGCTAGGAAAACGACATATAAAAACTGTTCCGTACGTATCGCTCAACCACAATCGCGGTTGCCACCTTGTGTAGGCGTAATTGACACATTAAAGTTTATTGTTAGTAATGAAACATTGTTTGCTTGTACAAAAAAACATTTAATTGTCTTTGTGTTTTACGGACACATTCTTTTGATCTTTAAACAACACTTTTTTGCTGAACAACCGCACGCTACTTTGGTAGCCGAACTTATATTGTTGTGTTTATTTTATATAACAGACCGCAAGTCGATTTCCATTTTTCATTTAACTTTTCTTAGGTAGCAATGAGTACCTAAATATGTTGTCAGCGAGTTTTTTTATAAATAGGTATTGTAAATATTAATGTTATGTAGGTAAAAGCGTGAATCCTAATTATAGTAATTATTAATTTTATTATAATAATATATAAGTAAACCAATTAAAATAAGTAAATCGAATCAATTTATAGAGGCCACGATATGGTCTAATAATAATATGTGAGGGCCCATCTTGTGGGGGCGAGTCGCGGTCTGCCGGAAATAAAATTACATACTTACCTATTTTGCGTTTTATTAGGCAGCTAGGCGTCTGGTTTTATATCCTAGAATTTAGTCCATCGCTTTTACCCCATAGCCTAGTTCATTTTGATTCCATTAACTCCCAATACCCTGTCGAGTACCAAATTCTAAAAGTAAAATGATAACAATGGGTGTTTATTTTCAGAACGGATACGTAGAGTGTAGCAACGGCGTAGAGGAGTGCGGACAGGTGGACGACTGTGCTGTCTCGATGCCTCGCAAGGGCTGCTGCGAGCGCTGCAAGGGGTGCTGGTACAACGGCACTGAACACGCCTCGCACACGGAGTGGGACGAGGAGGGACGTGTCCTGCGCTGCGAGGCCGGCGTGGTCACCATTTCGAGGCCGGAGTGCTACGCGCCGTGCGACAAGCCCAGACACCAGCGGCACACGCATTACAACTGTCCTGTCTGTGGCGGTAAGGCTTTATCAGATATCTGTTGCAAGTTGCAAGACCTGCTGATGCAACTGCACTGAGCCCGCCTGGCACAAAGAGTGGGATGAGGAGGGACGTGTCAGCACTGCGAGGCCGGGGTGTCACCATTTCGACGCCTGAGTGCTACGTGCCGTGCGAAAAGTCAAGGTACCAACGGTCCAACGGCACACGCATTATAACTGTCCTGTCTGTGGTGGTAAGGCTTTATCAGATATCTGTTACTGCTGCCAGAGCAGGCCCCACTGATATAACGGCACACCAAGTGGAACGATGAAGCACAGATTAGAGGTATTAAGTTAGTAAGCATGGTTACTATAGGTTTATATTCTTCGGACCCAAGCACCATGGACATAAATTTTGGTATTTACTGGAAGGCTTGTGGGGACATCAAGGATGTACGTCTCTGACAAAAACAATGATATAGCTTATTTTAAGGCTGTTTAAAAGTTTCAAAATCATCAATAAATTCAGTGACATTGTAGGTACATAATGTATGAAAGAGCGGAAACAAAATCATTAAAAAAAACATTTTAAATTGAACTAGTTACATGTTACATATTATCTTTGTAGCTCGGCTGAAACTTGTGTTGAAAAAAATTTCATGTACCTGAATTTCAAGCTAACTTTAAACACACGGAACCATTACACGCAGCAGCAAAAGAAATATCATTCATCATAAGGTAATACACAGACAAAGGAATTTCCTGATTGTTTCACACTGACGCCTTTTCCCATCGCGAGTGCTATGCACGATACTTATATTGAATGTTTAATAATTGCTCGGCGTGCAGCGGGTCTCTGCCCAGGCGCAGCCGTGTCTCGCGCAGCGCCCACCCAGACGCATGCGCGGCAAAAAACAACCAACAAGCGCAATCTCGGACAAAAACAAACACAACCCGACAACATATCTAATAAAACCAAAACGGACCAACAATTTACCTCCGAAACTCTAACAAGTTTATTAATTCCATAACTAATAATAGTAATTTACAAGATGACGACTCCAAATTTCTTTTGAAAATTGCCGAAGCATTCCGAACTATAGCTGTATTGGTCGGGTTTTATGTTTTATTAATTGCGTGCGCGCTAGTTGCTACGTTGGGAGTTTGCCGCTTAACGTTTTATTTATTACTAATTTCGAATAAAGTATTTAGCTCGAATTAGGGGATGTAAACGCAACGGAACGAAACAAAGTCATTAAAGTCCTACAGGTATAAATAGTAGTTGTAGAAGGTGATAAATGTATAAGTTTACTGTTTCCTCCTACTTAAACACAACTTAAGCAAAAATAATAATTAACTATTAAAACTGTTTAATTCTGTAGGTACTTAACCTACACTTGGAAGGTGCATCCCGGCGCCGAGCCGTGGTGGCGCACGCCCACATGCGGTGTGGACAATGAGCTGAAGACTTGTTGCGCAGTAGTCTGCACCACACAATAGCTCGCCATTACACCCGCACACCTCCAACCTTATTGCTAGTGACGACTGCCATCAAAACAATGCAGTGATTTATTTTTATGTTCTATATTATATGTATCGTTAAGGTCAAAAAAGCAACTAGTAATCGATAAAAACTAGTTTTTTCTACAATAACAGTGAACGTTTCAACTAATAAATTAAATACTACGTCGATTAAAAGTAATTAGTAGGTACGTTGATTAAAATTAAAAGTAAAGTAAGAGAAAACAATAAACAGAGATACTCGTACTGCTCTACCAAAAGGTTTAATGATTGTAAAGTTTGATTAACCATGTTTATTACTCTCCGACAAATAAGAAACTGGCAAATCGAAAAGATTATTTTCTTATTTGTTTAATAATGGAAGGCTGCAAGATTATTTATTTTTGCAAAGCGGACCACCCAGCGCAGGCATTCGCCACAGAGTCCTACCCTTACCGCAGGATATGTAGGCACAGCAAGGCTGCCACATTAACTTTAGGGATGCAGGCCTTACATCCAACAAGATCTTATTATGTGTTCACAGGGGTTCATTAAAATTATATATTTGTGGTGGTCGAAAAGTCTCCCACGGCGTTGCGGCTCTATTATTGACCATAAATCAAAAAGTTAACAACCTACTTAAAAGGTAAAGATGGGAGGGTTTTTGTGTGCGGGTCAAAGCGGCCGACGTCGGCGCGGCTGCGCGGGCGCAGCGCGCGGTGAACCCCGTGTTTGTTTGTTTTACGATCCCCACGGTGCATTAGCTTTTTTGCTTCTTCTACTTACTTATTATTTCTTCATAATGTAGAGATAATCATGATTCCTTATCAGAGCGAGGCTTTTTAGGATTTCGACCGTCTGTCTCGAGATGTTTGAGTTCATTGTATGATTGTTTTAACCTCGGTAACGAACTCATCTAAATTCTAAATGTGTTTGGAGAACCGTCTTTATTATTAGGTATGCTTGCGACGACAATCTGAGAAATTGAAATAATTAGCGAGTGATGGACGCCCGCTGCGTGCTGTGAATTGTTGATAGAGTTGGGCTCATGTGTATAATCCTTGTTTCATACTTACGTATACATATAAACATAGGTACCTGTCCGTAGTTATATTCATGCAAGGTGTCTTTAAATAAATAAACTCCAGCTGTTATCTTTAACCGTTGGTATTTCATTAGTATAAATCTTGTTTGTATAATTAAAACTTAAGTCGAGTCTTACATGAATATAGCGGACTAACGATGAATAGTTAATTGTTTGTCTACAAAAGGACAGCCTACTTTGTGTAGTCATCTCTAGTTTTACGACAGACACTTGAGTGTCTTCCTCCATTGTTAGATTGTCACACGCGCTGACGCAGCGGGCTCGAGCACGCTCTTAGAATTGAGTGTGCGTCGCTATTGAAGCACATTCATCTACTGACATATCCAAACACTACACGGCAGAAGACTGAGGGCGAGCCTAATGAATGCCAAGCGAGGACAAGGCAATCTGTTATGTATTCATATTTGTAATTATCTTAAAGAAGGGAAGTGTTACTAATGTACTACGTGCACTTACACGCGTAGAAAAGTATCGGTAGAGCCTTCAGGGTCCGTTCGCGGCGGTGGGCGCGCCGTGTGCGGCCGGACTCCGTCATTAGGCCCTGATTGATTCATCGTCCAGTCATAGTAATTTATGGACTTTACGCTTTGTCGCAGCCAAGCCGCTGATCCTTTCCTTTCTTATTTGCTAAAGAATGGCTTGCGCTTTTGTTTCAAATGTTTATTTTGCTGCCATATAAAAAGCGGCACAATGAAACGCTAAGACGTGTTTTTTATTGCATAATTATTGACTCAGTGAATTAAAAGCTTATCTCTAAATTATATCAAGACCGTTTAAACTATTAACCGGAAGGCAAGTATAAACAGCCTCGTATACAGGATGTTGCCTGTAACACGAGCAAATAATATAACATATATTATACTCCTCAAACTATAAAACTTTTGTTAAACAACTTTTAAAAATTATGAATCCTTTAGACTTCCTCTTTTTCATACAAAATAAATATTGCCTTCAATGTACGCTGACATCAGTGTGTTTGGCGTTGCTTGTCACGCTTTAATTTAAACATAACAAAATTTGCAATACATTGCGTCTTAGAAAAAACTTTAAAGTGTAATAAAAATCAAAACATAAACTATTTTTATTAAAAGTTGCTGAACAAATATTGGTCAGTTTGAGGAGTATAGCTTTCAGTGTAATTTATTGCTCCTGTTACAGGAAACTCCCTGTATACCTAAGTTATAAAAGTTGTCAACTGGCGTTTGGGTACGTAACGTATTCGTACCTACTTAATTTGAATTGACAAAGTCCCCGTAGTTGGACGTCAAATGTTCCGAATAACATTTGTATACCTACTTTACTTTTATTTTACCTTTCTATAACATAAACACCTGAGTATTCATGAGTTTTCTGGATATCTCTAAAAGTACAGAACTTCTACTACATATTTAAGCGGAAATGTACTTACTACAAAGACTGTTAAGCGCTTGAATAAAAGTACCTAGTCGTGAGATTTAAAATTACAGGATTTTCATACATTACTTCAATGAAACGGGACTTTGAGAATAAAGTGAAGGAGGGGAGTATTTTTCCATGATCCAGAATACGTTAATTAAACGTTATAAAACGTTTAAGATGACTACCTAGTAGTCGTGTACCTACACGTGACTGAATAAATGTCCCTACTTGCAAGATGTTGTCCCGTTTCTATAACATAATTATGAATTTACTGAGTATGTTAAATTTGTTCACAATCAGTAAATGGAATGTTCTTATTTTTTATTCAACCTCGCTTGTCCTTGTTTCCAGAATGCGTGATAAACGGCCAAAGAGTGGGCGAGGGGCGCGACGTGCGCATCCCGGAGGAGCCGTGCTTGTCGTGCCGCTGCGTGCACGGCGCGCTCTCGTGCGCCAAGCGCGCGTGTCCCGTGCTGCCGTGCGCTCCTGCGCAACAACACACGCCGCTCGGCGAGTGCTGCCCCCGCTGCAATGTGCCCACAGTAGACAAGATGCTGCCCAGTAAGTGCATAGGTATATGTTGTAGAAGCCCTTCTTAAGTAATTTTTTTATTATATTGTATGATCTGTAATATCCAGAAGTCGGTGAGGTCGGTGCTAACTGCTAACGATTCAATAAATTTATTAACTCACTAATTAGATAATTAGATAATTATTGACTACTGTTTTTTTTGAAGCCCCATCTACATACATAATAAAAAAATATATAAATATTGAATCACGGACAACATTTCCTACCTATACCTACCTACCTACTAAAACTTATTTTTGTTGAATATTTAATAGGTGTACATCGCTGTGCGGTACCTTAATATAATAATTTAATGTAATGTAACTAATGTAAGTACATTCAGCTGCAGAGATAACTGATCCCACTGCATAGATTTTACAGGGGGGTCAACTATTATCTCCGCAGCTGACTATACCTATGTACGTTACAATAATATCTTTAAATTCCAGGTCACACTTTCACAAAGCCGTGCATAATCGGCAACAGCCTTCACGCGCACCTGGCGTCGTTTCGCGTGGATCCGTGCACGGACTGCACGTGCGTCAACGGCACGGTGGTGTGTGCGCGGCACACGTGCCCCGTGCTGACGTGCGGCGCCCGTGCGCGCCCGCCCGCGCCGGGCAAGTGCTGCCCCGAGTGCCCGCAAGTAGAGGAGGCGAAGGCTGCATGTGTTATAGGCGGGAATACTTATCAGGTGGTTATATCTTCAGCTAGACTTATTTTCTTAAGGCCCAGTAAGTTCGTGCTCTTCTTTCACTCTCACTGCATGAACGTATGCGTGAGCGAGATGGAAGTGCGTGCCCGGGAACCCTGTTTTGATCTTGAGATATAATATGTGTGATTAGCGATTCTTATCTTATAAGTGGAAACCGGCGGTATAAGTTGCTTTAAAGTAAATGTTTGAAATGCTGAAATGAAACTTATATGAGATTATTATTATTCCAGGATGGTGAAACATGGCAGCTTGATGCTTGCAAATCCTGTGAATGCCGCGGCGGTGAACCTCGCTGCGCCATGGAGCGCTGCCCCGTCGTGACCTGTCCTCCCGACCAGACGCCGCGGCGCGTGCCGGGCCAGTGTTGCGCGCGGTGTGTCGATATCGACGGCATCTGTACCGTCTTCGGGGATCCCCATTACAAGACCTTTGACGGAAAATTCTACAGTTTCCAAGGATCCTGTAAATATCAATTAGTGTCCGACTGCGCAAATGGCTCATTTTCGATAAGAATTTCTAATGACGCTAGAAACACTTCACATTCCTCCTGGACACGCACGGCCACTCTTCGGATAGGGTCTACTAAAATTAATATGGGGAAAAAGATGCGAATCAAAGTAAATGGCAAAAGAATCAGCTTGCCCCACAGAGAGAGCGGCGTAGCGGAGATAATCCGCAGCAACGGTTCCGTGCTTCTGAAGGCCAGCATCGGAGTGCAAATGTTATGGGACGGAGACGGCTTCTTGGAAGTTACAGTGTCGAGTGTGTATAAAGGAAAATTGTGCGGTTTATGTGGCAATTTTAATTCTATAGCGAAGGACGATATGAGATCGCGCGACGGTAGGATGACGAGCGACGCGTGGGAGTTCGGTTCGTCGTGGCGGGTGGGCGGTCGGCGAGCTTGCTCGCGCCGGCGCGAGCGTCCCGGCCGTTCCCAGTGCCGGCCGCGCCGGCGGGCCAAGGCGCGTCGGCTGTGCCGCGGCTTCGACAAATACGAGGCTTTTACCGAGTGTGCGGCGAAAGTGAATCCTCACAATTATAGGGAGGCGTGTGAATTAGACGCGTGCAATTGTTCTGGCTTTCGGTGCCACTGTGCGGCGTACGGCGCGTACGCGCGCGAGTGCGCGCGGCTAGGCGCGGCGCCGCGGGACTGGCAGCACGAGGCGTGGTGCGCGGGCGCGTCGCCGCCGTGGCTGACGCGCGGGCGCGACGCCGCGCGCGCCTCGCCGCCCGACACGGCGCTGCTGCTGCCCGGCACCATGCCCAAGCCGGGGTCCGGCCGTCGCCCCCCGCCGCCGATTCTGCATCCTGATTAACTTTGTTAGCGGCTCCGCATCTACTAGTCAAACCTGCCAGTGTGGTGAAGTGAGGTAACTATTTTTCAGTTCTCGACGCTCTAATATCTAACTCCAAGGTGTCTTTGAGAAAATTAAATAGATAATCATTTCTGCAACAGTTTTTAGTTAGTCTTGTCTTGTCAGTTTTTACATTATTACATGCCAATTCCTGGAATTAGTTGCCAAGCGGACCCTAGGCTCCCATGAGCCGTGGCAAAATGCCGACAACGCGAGGAAGATGATGATCCGAAAGTCATTATGTCATTATTAAGTAATGAAATATTAAATACGGTTGCGGGAATCATCTGCAGCTCCTGGATCACCTGGGGCTATTTGCAAATATGAAAGTCATTAGCTTCCTAACCTTCTCATGCCTAGGTACTTACATACATTATTTCCAAATAATGCGCCATCTACCAGGTTAAAATTTAATTTAACATTTGTATTTTTTTATTTACAGTATTACGAGGATGCAAGAAATAAGATGAATTAGGAAATACACCTCGACAAAGGTGTAACAACCACCAATGGAATGATGATCTTTCTACAAGAACAGTATTCAATATAACTACTTATTTTAAGATGTACGTACATAATATTATACTAAATGTCATAGAATAACTTTTGTCCATCTATATACCTATACCTACCCTACATAGCTCACTATTGCCTCGCGAACATCGACCAGCATGAAGTGAAATTCGAGACAGGTTTTAGAACCAAATTCTCCTTTAGACATTCAGTTAGCTCATTCCATTATTTTAAGACCCACGATCAACAATCGTAAGTTAAATCGCGAAAATTGATCGTGATTGATCAGACATCGTAGATTTTGTAGACTTTTGAGTGCAGCGTCGTCGAAGTTGTGATAGTTGTGCAGTTGGGTTAAAATAATCAGTATAATTTTGAGGTCAACAATGGTTCAGTATAACTACCCCGATTTTCTTATCTCAATTAAACAACAATAAAAATCCTACAAAATATACGATATTTGCTAATGATTGAGTATCTATTGGTGATTCTTTAGAGGTATATAAATTGGAAAGATCGCTGGTTGTTATTTAAACGCTGTCGCATTAAATTTGTAGCAATTCTATAAACTCATGTAATGCTTACTTAGCGTATCTAAAATGTGATAATTGATTATGACTTATGTTATGGAAGTGCGTTCGGTAAAGTAAAGTTCAAATTGCGATCTCATCAGTACCTAGTTGTTTACAAAAACTTAGTTAACATATTTATCCGAAGCCAAGAAGCTATGAGATTGAGAGTAATCTACATTAAACCCTGAAAGTAGTAACAGATTCGTTCGTGTAGTTAAATATTGTTTTAATTAAAGACTCGTTTTAGAGCTTAGTTCATAAATACGTTACCAATGAATTGTATTCTTGACTTTTAAATCTATGTGTACTTACTTTAGTTCTGACATGTTTACTTAATGTTAGCTGGTGATAGTACTTTCTATTCTGAAATGATTGAATGTGTGTATTCTGCTAGACATTGTAGATGTTTTGAGAGGAGGCTGCAATATATCTACTTTTAATTATTTATCCTTTAAAGATAAACGCAGCCAGCAAAATAAAAGCAGCCAGTGTCTACGTGTCATATTATTGACTAATTTTCTTTTTTAATTGCCTTTGTATAAATGTCTTCTTTATTATCTTTTTATTTATTACGCGAAATATTTTCTAAAGTTTTAGAAATTATTTCAAAAATCACTTCTTATGTTTAATTTCTTCTGTTTTGGCCGCTTTCTGAGTGAAAGCCGCCCAAAATAGTGAATTAAATTTCCTTAATTTTAGTGTTTTATTTCAAGGCTTACGTTTTATGTAGGCTCGTAAGTTATTTGAGGATATAATTAAGCGACCTTCATTTCTGACAATTTACTTAAGGTATTACAAATTATTCCTTCTTTTGCAATTATGTATACTTTCTTACGACAACATGAATACTATGATACTATTCTAATCTAAGTATAGTGTAGGTACCTTTTTGGGTAAACTTTACCTACATGCCATAAATTTAATTATTTATTGATATAAAATGGGTCTTGTGTCTTTATTATGGAAATGTATGAAAATGTATAAATTGAATGTGTTTAGTGCACAACGTTACTGGTTCTATATTAAGTACGTAAATATACTATTGGCTCCACTAAGGAACTAATAGTTCACAGTAACTTGTGAGCTTGCGAACAAGGAATAAATAAATAATGCAATTTTGTTGATATACCCTTTTGTTTTATTAACCCAGATCGCCAATGATCGATGGTGTACCTTTGTCTGTATGGCGGAGTTAACTATTTAAATTCTACCTAAGCACTATAAAACCGATTACAGAACTTTTCAGACAAACCTGAGGAAGTAGATAAATTTTTATATATTATTTATTTATGCGTAATTCAGTTCATAATTCTAAATACAGGCATATTCCACGCATGTCAAAAAATACAATAATTAAAAATACCAAGAAGAAGAAGAAGTAGATTGATGAACTTATAAAATAAAAATAAATACTTTATATCATGTTACGTCCATTCAGTATTAAATAGTCACTCATCATAAGATATAAAGGTGACCATTTGATTACAAACAAATTAGCGGGCCCTTAAAATTACTACCGTGGAAAATAAAACTCACCTAGTATAATCCAATGCGTACATCGATACCATAATAATTACCTATATTAACCTTTATATGTGGGGTATAGTCTAAAATCGTGGGTTCAAACATCGATAGTGCTTATAAGTAGATAGAGCAGAAAAAACAGTTCTCGAAAAAAAAAAGCATATCAATGAAAAAAAATCGGTCACTGTGTTTATCTGTAAATCTAAAGTAATATACGAGTAGGTACTTATATTATTTACAATAGAAATTAGACTCCATTTAGTAGTTTATGCAACAGTGATATAATAAGGGTTCTTAAAATTCAAGGGTCGAAGTTACAAAACGAGACGTAGTCGAGTTTTGTAAAAAAAGACCCGTGAATTTTAAGAACCAATGAGCTGTTGCATACATTACTTTTTCTATGACAGCTGCACCCGACACAAAACAGTTGAGACTAAGAAAATGGGTTACTTTGTATGAATTATTATGCACACAGCAAAACATAGAGCCAAAACAAATAACAATAAAAAGAAAAAAAAAACAGTTATTATTGTAAATGAAAACATACCTCTTTCAATCAAGATGATCGGAAGTTGTATCTTTAAAAAAAATAAAGCAGTTGTATTATACTCATAAGATGACTGCTAGCAGTCATCTTATGAGCCTATAGACAAATCATTCAAATGACATTGCTTTAGATATTACTGTCAGTCATTTAATTGACACATTTAAGTGCTGGAGTAGAAAAAATAATTTATATAACTCTTTGCGAGCCTGCTTGCTAGAAAGTGGATATTATAAAGCACCTCAAATATATTCATTACCCTCTCTGGCTAGAAGCCAACTTTCCTCAATTTGATGTCATCAAAATTATCTAGGACAATTTGGCGTCCGCTTTAAAAACACGGGATTCATTATTTTTATCTTGAGCAGAAATCTTCACGCGAATTATAATAAATACTCCTCAACTCAAATGATATTTTTAGAGTATTTTGAAACATTTCGTGTAATACATATTAGCAGTGACACGATATAAACCATCAGCATCTTATGACTCATTCGAGCAAAATAAAAAATAGATAATAGAATAAAAGATTTATTAATAAGTATATAAACATAGCGCAGTCACACACATCAAATATTACAAGTTTATGTTGTACAATACACACATAATACTTTCTTGTTAACCAATGAAGTTTAGGTGTATACTTCCATTTTGTTCCTGTTATAGTCCTCTTGTCCAATGTCTTAAGATTCGAAAGGTTGAAGGACCGAAATAAAGATGTAGAGAGATTTCTTATATTAAATCAAAAGTTTATAAAGAAGAGAGCAGCTGTTTATTCTCCGGTCATCATTTCCATGAATTCTAAAACAAACAAAATAAATTAACTTGAGACAGAGTTTTCGCTTTCAACTACAGTACTAATTCAGTGCGTCTGGTAACTTATTAAACTTTGACATTGACATCCATCATAATACAACATATTTGAAGGCAGATGTTCGCTTATGGGGTGCTTCGAATCACTACACCTTATAAAACAAAGTCCCCCGCCGCGTCTGTCTGTATGTTCGCAATAAACTCAAAAGTACAAAACGGATTTTCATGCGATTTTTACCTATCAATAGTGAATTTTGAGGTATCGTCTTGGGTCGTCCCATTCGTTTTTCGTCATGTTCTTAAATTAGTCCTATTCTGCTTTCGTCACTCATTCTACATTGAAAGCCACCGACGATTGTGACGAATGTAGGATGGGTGACGAAAGCAGAATAGGACTAATTTTAAGAACTTGACGAAAAACGAATGGGACGACCCAAGACGATACCAATTTTGAGGAAGGTTCAGGTGTATAATTTGCTAACCCGTGCCGGGGCGGGTCGCTAGTTTTTAACAAAGTCTGGAAGCATGTGACATGATAAGTCAAGCTCCCGGCACAGTACACGGATGTTTGCTAAAGGTGACCCCAGGCTGTGACCCCAGACACATTTAAGATTTAAGGTGACTGTCTATTTCCAACTGCAGCTGCACTACTGTTCATTTTACTATGGAAATTGACAGTAACAGCGACGCGTTCAGTACCAGTAGTGCAGCTGCGGTCAGAAATGGAATGTTACCCTTAGCTTGCAAAGTGAATTTTGTAGTCATTCTGACTTACCATCGAAGTCTACGGTGCCGCTGCCGTCAGTGTCGATCTCCTGGATGAGTCCCTCGAGCTCCTCCTCGGACAGCGCGTCGTCCAGCTCGCGGAGGATCTCCTTCAAGCTCGACGTGGGAATGTAACCGTTGCCTACAAACAAACAATTACAAATTTATATATCATAGTATTCATAGTAGAAGCTTTGCTTAGTTTGGGGCTAGGTTAATCTGTGTAAGATATCCCCTGATATTTATCATAGCGCGAAAGATGGTGGGACGACTTAGACGCATTTTATAGGCGGGAAAATACAAACGACAGGGTTGAGTGGAGGAAAGGAGGGGAGGCCTTTGCCCAGCAGTGGGACACTAAACCAGGCTAACAAAAAAATATATATATATCATAGCGCTGGTTTTCAGCAGGGGCAACCAACAACGAATATTTCAGCTGCCTTCATTCCTGTCACACCTATTTCTGTTCGCTTTTGTTTTATTTAAAGTATTCTAAATTAGCCGTACCTACTGTACCTAGTTTGTATAGAGTGTTGAATGTTTAAGGTACCAACGATTTATCAGATTTTATAGGAGATATAACTACCCCATTAACTCTTCCCTCGTATACTTTATTTTAATTACAACATGATGAATGTCTCACAAAATGCTCATTATATTATCTTAAAAGGTTAGGTACACCACAAAAAACCATAAACCCGGTCGTGTACTTCACAATTACAAAAAGTTCTTTGTTGAAAACAGGCGTACCCCAAGGATCTCCATAATAAGCAGTTGAAAGCTTCCTTTTTTTTATTCTTTTTTTTTAAAGAGGGGAAATGGTTTACGCAATCCACCCGGCGCGGGTTGAAAGCTTCCTTCTCCAACACCCTGTGATCTCGACTAAATCGCCGGTCATCGTTGATATTACCTTAAAGGGTCTTTCAGCCAGCCTATTATGGATAGCTTTATCCATCTTTATCCACGTGATAAAATAACTGTCACTGTTTAACACCGTGGGAAAGAAAGTGACGGACACCGTTTTATCACGCTGTCACGTAGACAAGAACGACCATCATATCCGTACAGGATATGCATGTGTTTAGCGATGTGTATTTGTGTAAGACAAGACGTAGGTACTACAACTTAACAGAGGGTTCGGCAAACCGCGGCTTGCGAGCCGCAGGTTTATTTTAATGATATAGGATGCAAACGAGCAGACGAATAGCCTGATGGTAAGCAATTACCGCCGCCCATGGACACCCGCAACACCAGAGGGATTACAAGCTCGTTGCCCATTTTAATATGGGAGTCCGCGCTTTTCTTGAAGGTTTGAACGTCGTATCGTATCCGAACATATCGCAAGCCGCCCAAAAAATAACATTTTAAGAGTTCTTAGACTACTAAAATCAATGTATGCGGCTCTGTGATAGCCCTTAAACTGGTGATTTCTACAGCGATTAGTTTATCTTCTTAAAAGTTTGCTGACCCTTGATTTAACATGTATTACCGGTACGTAAGTATTCACTACCTACTTAAAACATATGTTACACTTTATCTACCAGTAGGATAAGGTAACCCACCTTCCTTGTCGTACAATCTGAACGCCTCCCTCAGCTCTTTCTGCATGGCTTCGGCGTCCTCTTCTACGATGAACTTGGCGGCTAAGGTTACGAATTCACCGAACTCGAGGCGACCAGACTCTGGAAGTAACAGATATTTATGATGTAAGGATGTCATCACTTAATATTGCTTATCTTCTGTACCCTGACATATTATCCTGACGTAGGTAATATTATCATACACACCAATTAGTTACACTTTTCTCCTAATGTTCTGATTGACCCCAACGGGTAGGTCCTCCTTTTCTATGAAAATGTGTATGTATAATATAATAATTAACAGTTAATCATTGTATGCAGCCGGTCTAGCACATGATTGGCGCAACAGTATCTCGCCGCGAGATAGACTACCCGTCCCTCTTTAATGAATACAGTTAGAAAAAGACGGGTAGTCTATCTCGCGGCGAGATACTGTTGCGCCAATCATGTGCTAAGGCCTACAGGAGTGTAAAATATGTTTAAAATCCTGGTCGCCCGCTTCTGTGTTCTATATGTTGTACTTAATTATATAGTAATCTACAAAGTTTAATTCTATGCACGATATCAATATTATTTTATTAATATCTCTAAACACCAATATCAAGATTACACAGAGATACACACAGAGAAAGAGAGATAGAGAGATATATAAAAATCTAGGAAGGAACAATCTATTTTTATAACTTCACAAAACAAAATGGAGACCAGCAAGATAAAGTGGGCAGGCTGTACTGAAATAACCGCTTGTGAGCTTTGAATTAACATACACTGTACGTGTCGTCAACTCATCACGTAATTTGCAATACAATCGACTATTATACTTTCGATTTCAGAACGAAAGTAGCCAAACGCTTACACATTAAAAATAATAATCGCCAAATATGTTTAAACATGATTAAAATATTTAACATGTACCTATTGTAAGTACCTACCATATTAAAATTATTAGGTAGCGTTTGTTGGAATTTCGAAAGCCGCTTTTACAATTTCTGTAAAATTTAAACTATCGTGGATTTTGAAGGCGAAAATTTAATGAACTAAATATTTTCACGAAATAATTTATCTGTATAGGTATTAAAATAAGAAATGCCTTTTTAGGTTGGTAAGCAATCATTCATGAAATAGGCAAGTAAACCTCGTCTGCAATAATAATTTGGTAGGTCTAGATGCCTATACTTCTCTTACACATACATTCTCTCTTCTATCTGCAGGTGGACACAAGACTATTTTTTTTTTCATATCATTTCGATACTTACTGTCAGCGTCGACTTCTTCAATGAGCTCTTCAAGGATGGATTTATTGAAGGGCTGACCCATCATCCTGAGGATGTCAGCGACGAAGTCGCAGGGAATGCTGCCCGAGCGGTTGTGGTCGAAGCCATCGAAGGCCTTGCGAAGGACTGGAATTAACAACACCAACTTTAAAACTAGGAACTTATTACGTAACTAAACTCCTAAACGTATCTAGGAGCCTTTTTGGCTGCGTACCTTCGATATTCAAATTATGATGGGCCATATTAAAGAGAACGAATTAAAATGTACACCACTTTTAAATATTTTCAGTCCTAAGTTACACAAATGCAATTTGGAGAGATGCAGTTGTCGATGTTGCACTGGCAATAAAAAGAGCCAAACTGATCGTTCAGCGGAGTGCGTTAGGATTAGGAGAGCAGTTCAATGCTCTGAGATGCACCTAGTGCGAATAAGTTGTGCAATGCAGCTATTTCTGTGCAGCAACGTGGTGCATCGCCGGCGCGGTCGTATAGCTCGTATGTAGGCCGACAATAAATAACAAACAAACCATAACGTCCACATGTATCCTAATAACATATTTAGTAGATCATGAAAAAATTTGTCCCCCCTTTAACGTCAGAACATCACAGTGTAAATTCTTAATGTTCAAATCATCCGATATTACGATGACGATTAAGCGTCCGCTAGATTATTTTATGAAGTAATAAAATTTTCTTGGTAGTTTTCTGTGTTTTTAAGCGTGCGTCATTAATTTATAAAAACATGAAGTCCAGAAGACCGAAATAAACTTTCACAATTTTAATGATGAGCTTGATAGATAAACGGACCGCAGTTATCAGTTTTCGAGATGTACACGTATAAATGATACATATTGAAGATACATGTCACAAAGTGAGATAATATCAAATACATAATTTGTTATGAATTAAGGTGATGATATAGGGATTGGTTGCGTTGTGGAGATTCAGAAGAATTTAGTCTAATATGATAGAAAGTTAGTCGAGCAACCATAATTAAGGAAAATGCATGGACTCTTTACGAAATACAAAGATTGGGTATATGACAGGAGTGCATCAAACTCGAATCTACTGTAGGTGCAATTACCCTGATTGACCTCATTCAAAGAGTCAAAAGACCTGGAACCGCTGATCGTACTTGTATCATAATTTATCGCAACGCATGATGTGTTACAAAAATAAACATAGAATTTGCGTCAGGAACATCTGTATTGATGTAACACTAAACCTTGCCGGGGGCATATAATGGCACTTTTAACAGTTTCCGCCTCTGCTCCACCTAATTACTGACGTAAGACCGTGTTCAATTTGTCGACAGGAGTAATCGGAGTCAAGGCCGTAAAGCGGTCTGAACCATCTGATAAGCATCTTGAAATAATTTTATTTCTTAGTAAAGCGGCGCGGAACAAATGTCGCCCCTTCAGCACCGCGCAGCTGTCCCACAATATTTTGGCAACAAAAAAGTTTTCAAAACACAACTTTTATTTCTGCCAGCATGTTAATTTTAATCATCAAGACGTCTTGGCAGTTGTCTCAAAGACCCATCCAGTTTTATTGCTATTTTTCCTAGATTTTAGCTGTTTATTAATTACCCACGCACGGGACACGCACGAATGTGAAAACTTCGGTTTCGAAACTAGTCCGAGCTCTTACACTATTGTGTCTGCTTTTAATTAATTAGTTGGCTTGAAAGCTTCCTGAATTATAAATCTTTCCCATCTCTTTTATTTACTTGACATCATTTTAATTTTAGAATTTTGAAGCCAGTTGGTAAACAATAATTATGGACCTATTACAGTTGCAAATTAACTGTGTAAGATTCACATAATTAATGAGAATATAAATGCAACTTTGTTTTTCTTGGCTCGTATTTGCCTGTTAAGTTGTCAGAAGTTTATTATTAATGGTCTTACAAACTTGTTGGTGAGTTTCTTTTTAATTTAAACAAGACTTTCATACTGACAACCGCGATCTAATCCGCAATCTTCCACAGGTTACGCTGACCGCTTACCGTCAGCAATATTTTCATCAACATTTTATAAATTAAAAAAAGGTTTTGTAATAACCTCTTCAAGCTACTCAAACACAAATCTTTTCTTTGTAAAATAGCAAATAGATGATAACTTATAACCATAAAAAATCTATCTATCTATTAAAAAGTTCTCTTTCTGGCTATTTGTTTACAAGTGCAAATTATATTTGTGGGGGTGACTCAGCGAATAAGAGCATGACTTGTAATTGAACAGCGATTTGTGTGTTTGGCTTACATTCATATTTAATATTTAGTGGCAGACCTGCATGATTTGTGCCATTTGGCAAATATCTGTAAACTGACAGTCACTTACAACGTATTAAGTAGTGGAAAATAAATGAACCGCGTATGAATGAATCAATCAGGTGAAAAATCTATTTTCACCTATGGCGTATGAACTTACACGTGGTTACACTTACCTACAACTCAATGTAAACTAATTTATGTTTTATACTATTTTCATACAAGCGCACGGCATACCGGATAATAAGCTAACACCCTAGCACATCGTGTTTTAAAATAAAGTATCTTTCTCAGACATGGCCACTGATGTATGGCCACTTGCAATTTCAAAGATAGGTATACGTTGACTATGTGAATATATTGACAGCTTAATGAAAAAATGTCACCACAGTGTATCCTCAGGAGAGGAGGCCGGATAATAGGAACGTTATGTGTAAATACTGTTTGACGTTTGAATAGATTTATGCAAAAACTTAAGATTGTAGATAGACAGTTATAGCTATGTCACTGCTATCACTGTCGCGGGTCAAATCGGCCCCTATGTGTTTGTTTTATTTATAAACCGATAAACGAATGTCAATCAGCTATCTAGAAGTCTCAATTGGATCAATTGTGCATGTTCTCAATCTCGATATGGGACGGTTATAATCGTTTGCGATTAGGAACAGAAATAGAGCCGTAGCGAACATAAAACAATGGCTGTGTGTAGTTTATTTTAAGTAAACAACGAGAGTACAGTCAACATCAAAAGTAGCGTATCAGGCTAAGCGTCAAAAGTAGATGTGTAACAAAAAAACAACGGGTTGCACTCAGGGAGTGCCGGCAGAAGTGAAAACTCAATGACTAGTGCAAAATGCACTATGTATAATTGAGGTTAACGCCATCTAGCGTTAGCGTTAATTACTTCAAACCCCTAAGCACATCATTGTTAGTACTCGTGTTATATTAATACCAGTTAGAGAGAAACTCACTAGATGGCATCTAAATCAATAAAGAAAAACTCAATGACATTACATGTAACAGTTTTTTATGTAATGTCATTGAGTTTTTCTTTATTGATTTAAATGCCATCTAAATGAGAGGCCATCTAAATCTTACGGTCACGTGATCGTATTACGTTGTCTCGAGTTTAACATTTTTTCCCCACCTCAAAAAGTGCACAGCGCCGCTAAAGAAGTTTTCACTTCAAAAATACTTTTGAACGCGAACTGTGGAAATCTGAAAGTATTCCAGGGTGCATGGCAGATACTTTTGGCGCGTTGTTTCATTTCACACGCAGTTTAAACCTGACATAATTGTTTACCGTATTCTAGTGCAATATAATTCAACTGATTCTCCATTGTCACTTTATGGCCTTTGAGTGTGGTGGGGCAGAAATTTTGTACTGCATGAAATGCTAAATATTAACTATATTATAATTAGCCCTAGCGTGTTAGCCAACTATTGTTGCAGTGTCATGCACTGGATTCCGTAGGTACCTACTTAATTAGTAGTGCGGGTTTGTGGTTTGACTATCAATTGTAAATATTTTACGTACTGATAACATAACACAAGTCTCTGAGGTGGCCAAATGGTAATTAACTCTTGCCATTGTTTTGGAAATGACCGAGCAGCTGTACAAATGGCAGACTTATCCTCCTAAGACCCCGTGTACAAATTTTTGTATATATTCCAAAAAATATTTTGAACTTTCATTAAGTAACTAAGGGTTCCAAACTCAAAAACAAAACAAATGCTCCTGGGTCTCAGGAGGTTTTAATAACTAATGGCAAACACTAGTTTCCTAAAAAGTTCAGTTTTTTTTTTGTAATTAAAACCACAAGTTAGATTAAACAATGACGATACGATGAATCCAATTCTCGAGTGAATTGGCCTTGCTCCAATCGTGTCGCCATGCCGCCCGCCCAAACAAACTTCTATTTATTATCATTTGATACTACGGCATTCAGACTTGAAATTGATTAAATTTAATAATAATTATTATTGATTCAGCTAATTAGGATTTACTTTTATATTTTAATGTCCATAACGAAATTGCCATGATTTTTTAAATTCATAAATGAAATTCTGACTTGTTAACATAACGACCTATAAAATGAACCCATCTGGGATAAATAATTAGATACATATATACATATATATATTATATATAAGTAAGTAGGTATATAACACGTAAGCTTTGCTAAAACCTATCTAACTAGATACGATATCGTTTTACAAGAAGATCAATATTTGGCATAGGTAAGTGCCTACACATACTGTAGTTTTTTACTTTTTTCAATGACGTGTTAGGTGTGCCTAGCTGTATCTTTCTAAGAGTACTTATTGAGTTGAAATAATACCTACCCACACAAAATATTTGGCTATAGATATGCTTAAAAAAACTAGACTTACGTAAAAACTATTTAAGTCGACCCCAAATCGTAGTTTATTGATCTTAAAAGTCTCTGTTTCACTCTGTATCTGTTTAAAAATAGTTGAAATAAATTTATCAGGTCACGTCTTACAAGCTGAATGGATGGTTATTTCGAGATGGTTCATTAAGCCCGGATATTATTTTGAAACATACACTTAAGAAACAATTATAAAGTAAAAAAAGAAGGTGAAAGTTTTTAGATTTTTTTATCGAAACTAGCTGCAATTCCAGATGTGTTTGCAGTTTTCATCAACAACTACACGCTTTGTATGAAAATAAGACTGTGTTTATAGTTCCATAATTCTTAGTTATAAAATGAAGGAATACGCCGTTTTAAATCACCTTGGGACCGAGATGCAGTCGGGTTTTATTATTGTGCATGAGCATAAATCGTGTTGTTTGAGCATGAAAATAGGTCTTAGTATTGTAATTAAACAAGTAAGCGACTCATTCACCTATTCTACATGTGTCGCCAACATTATAGGTATTGCTCCATTATTTTTGGTATTTAGAGTTCCCTTGTAAACCTATGTTATGGAACATTGGCTGGACAAAATATGATTTAAAAAATATTTTTAGCATCACAGTTTTATGTTACCTACTCATAAAGTAAACTTCAGGTGTTTCCACTCTCAACGTTCATAAGTATGTAAAATTATTTTGTTACTTACCGGCAATCTGTTCCGGAGGGAGCTCGTCCGCCTGTAATATAAATATAATATTCATTACACATATATAATATTCATTGCAAAAGTTTTTTTTAGAAAAGATTTAAATTAGATAATAATGTCCGCTATTAGTACTTTCCTATTATTTTTCAATAACTGGTTCAAGCAAGATGAGCAAGGCGATCAGCCGTAGTATATTTTATTGCAGGAAGAATGGCTTTACCTAGGTACTCGTAACGCATAGGTTGTAAGGGTATGTTGATTAGGTCTACCTAAGTATAGGTCCCAATAGTGAAATGAATGTCTCAACTTCAAGGTATTCTATACAAGTGAAGTATAAAGAAAAACGTAAATATTTGTTTTGTATGAACCTAAGAAAGTTCACACATAATTAAAAAAACATATTTTGGGTCTTATATCATATAGTTACTTCTAGCGGTAATTGATAACACTAGGTAATGTCTAATCATTACTATTTTGATAAGTTGGCCATAATTTAGATCGTTGCACCATAGGTACCTATAGGTACTCACACGCCAGGCTGAACTAGTGAATAAAGTAGACCAGGTACATAGTTGCATGTCTAGTTATGTTATGACTAATGATCATTTTCAAACCGGTGTTTGCACTCGGTCTGGTCTAACGGTGTGTTTATCACCGTACGGTTAGTGGTCTCACACCGTACCTACCTACGTATGTGGGGTGCATGTTGCACTCAATGGATATTTCTTGATACTATCTAGATCTAGTTCAGTTTCAAATGGCTGGCAATGGGAGGCACTGAATTTAATATCATAAAATGAGAAAAAACCTTAGGTTAGGTAAAAGGTAGGTTAGAATTACGTTAGGTATAACAACAATTTACATCAATCCATCATCAGGTTGGTTGCTATGTGACTAATATGGCAGCCCGTTCCAAATGCAAAGGGCAATAAAATTATTTTATGTGTTATTGGAACAAAAATAGATGATCAAGTCGCGAAATCTTTGTTTATTTTTTCTTTGAATTTGATATATGAACGAATTATAATGACGTCAAAACGTTATAAAAGTAGTGAATGTGTTGTGTGTGGGTTTTTATGTTTGTAAATTATGTTCATGTAACTGATATACTATTTATTGGAGTATATCACAAGTATAAATGGTAAAATTATAATTAAGTTTTAAATGGAATACATTAAAATAAGGACTACCTACTATGAAAAAAGTAGGACAAGCATCAAACGGTAAAAATTCTCCAATACAAGCCAGAGTATGTGAAGAAAACAAGAAAGCTGGTGAAACAATGTTTCAGCCGTCACTTCAGCAGGTGTCTCATGTCATCGCCGCACTTTCGTCCACATACGTCACGCTTACAGGGCGAGTGACAGCTCCTGTTAGCTACCACTCATGCGCATCCACAAGATCCAAGACGATTAATTTACACTTTCCAGTATACAAATTAATGCAACGTTTGAGTAAACGGAGAACACCTAATGAGTTTATAAGTAATTTGTGTTTTTTTTAAACTTGATTTGTTAAACACAGAAAACACCTACCCAGTTTTCTGTGTCCAGACCCATGTTTGCAGATCACTTGTTACCACTTTGAGACGCACAACACGACTGACCGCGGTTCCGCAGCTTCCAGCGTTCAGGGTTATTTCTGCTGCCCCGCAAGTTTGTGTGGCTTTTCATGAGCGGGGCGCGGGGCCCCTCCGCGGGTCCTCTCCGGCTTCCTGCGCGAGCGACCAATGGCGGGCGTCCCAAACGGCAGGATGCTGACGTATTTTTAGTCAGAAACGTGAAAGGAAAAACGTAAACAACCGGAGCGTGTACTCGAGAAAATGGTATAATTTTCCGTCCGCACCGCGACCCCGCCCGCTGGGTCATTATGCGTGCAACTGGCTGTAATCGTGAAGTCGTTTTTTGAAACAATATAGTGTGGGGGTCATATGAAGTGAATTTTGTAAAATATGATTATTTTATTTTATCAGTAACGTGTATGAACAAGGAATATCTCTCTCTTGGGTGGTTAAGAATTGAGAAAAAATGTAATAGAATACATTTTTACACTTTGGATTATGATAGGCATTAGGCAACATGAAAAGCAAGTTTTGCATAGCCGTCAACTTCATCGATTTCATTTTATATGAGATTAGGCCGGGGATGTTTCAATCATATTACATTTTTGTATTTATGATACAGTAGATCAGTCGAATATAATACCTTGAGCATGTAGATTAAAATAAATAGGTACAAAACACAAAATAGTACGAGTACGTAGGTACTGACTGTACCTTTGTGAAGTTAAGTTCAGCAAGGAAAATTTATATAGGTACATAACTATGTTTTATATTGTCATCTGCGAACTATGACACACTGAGGTGTTTAGAATTTTAGATATGTCGGTCGTGTCTTATTATCAAGTCATGATAAATAGTGACGGAACAAAATGATAAATCATCACGTTTTCTATTTACTGTTTGATGTTTAAAAAAATATCGTGGAAAATTCAATTCGAATGGATGAAATCTTAGTCTTTTGAAATTAATATATCAAGGAAATTCGATCCGACAAGTCTACATAATCCCACAAAATTAAAAAAAAGTCAAGAGGATTATCATCGGGGTCGGGCTACGCTCAGTAGGGTTCCGTAACTATAGCACAGAATAAATAATAGTACTAGGTACAGAAGACTTACTCTCTAACAAAACGCTTCTGTTACGATCAGCACAGATATGGCCGCTAGGTGGCGACAGCGCCATGCGCGGCTTATGGCTTTCCCCAAAATTGGGGTCGAACGGATGTACTTTTAGCTACCTGTAGCAAAGCGACGAAATCGCGGACTGAGCCACGCCTGACTATAGTTAGTAGGTATGCTTGGCTTTTCTATATTGAAAATTTTTACTTCAAAGCTAAAATTGCTAATGGATTTCTGATTGGAAAAATCGTTTCGACACACGAAATACTTAAAAAAATCTATCATTTAACTCCCACACTATTCGCTAGGTGCACGACTGGTGCTGCCCTCATTTTGTCGGACTTTCTACGTTAAATCTTATGGAGTAAAATGAGTTTAAGCGGCTGCCGCTAGTACTAATGTCGGACATTCCATAAGATTACCTGTGTTTGTGACGATCAGCGCCACTTCCCCCTCCGCCGACTTCGCGCCTTGCCAATAGAGATAATGTAAAGTACCTAGTTACCCTTATACTGTTGGGTTTGCAAAAGTTGTGTAGTACTTTTTGCCTCCTATTTTATTGTACATAAAACAGGAGGTATATATATAATCTAATTTAACCATTTGTTATATGACTTTGAACTGGTTTTGACACGACCTTGACGATCGACGCGCACCGAGACGATTGGCGCGCACCTCACGCACGCATGCACGAATTCGTGTGAGCGATCGTCAAGACACGGTCAAAATCGTAACAAATTGTTTAATCTGAATCGAGCTTTATGTTACTTGATTTGCTATTCTGTTCGACAGGAATTGAAGTCTAAGCGAAGTCATCCCAAGGGATCGTTTCTAGCTGCCCTTTGAGTCTACTCAATGTGAGTGAATTTTAAGGTTTCGATAAACAAATGATAGAAAGATGGAAGTTAATAGGTATATGGGGCATTATCTATGAAAAGGGAGCTTATTGTCGATGGCGCTTACGACGCGAGGCAAGCGAAGTTTTAGCTTGGGCGAAAATGTTTTCATATTTCGTCGGGCCGTCCGGCTACCTCCTACATGTCGCATTCGCCGGTAAAAAAAATTTATTTTAGTAGTTTCCTGTATCATACCTACTGAATGCATTTATACCAAATATACCCATACCCGAGATGACTTGAGCCAAAATCAATTTCAAGAAGACTTTTAGACAAAATACTTACTGACTGACTATTTGTGTTGTACGATGAAAAAGGCGACGCGAAATATTGTATTGAGATACCCTAATGTTTAACCTATTTCTACAACCTACCTAGTTCATTTTCTTGACATAGTATGACAGTAAACTATTTATATGCCGCTACTCGTGTATGTAAACCTAAATATGTTGGCTAATGCGATTAATAAGATTCACCGAGAATAATTCTGAGATGTTATATTTATATACAACTTCTAAAAAAAATACGTAGGTAAACATGAAACATTTTCCTACATCATACTGTAAGCTTCGTTTGGAGTTTATTTATAATAATAAACCAATTATGGGTGGGTGTGAACAAATTTAGTTAATTTTACCTTCGTTTTATTTAATATTTTGATTAAAATAAAATACGGGTAGATCTGAACGAAGCAATGTGATGCTACCTTCCTTTAATATTTTTTTATCGGTCACCGGGATATAAATACAGCCAGTCATTCTGAGGGAGCTCACTTCTTGTTTGGTGTACAACGAATTCACAAGGTAACTCTGTTATCGTATTTTGTAATAAAATATAGGTACTTGTTATTCTCAGTTTTGTGAAATAAAAGGTAATTATGTTAAATCGAGTATTGAGTATGATTTATTTCCTTTTCTTAAAATCAAATGCTTTTAGTTCAGAAATGGGGATTTACAAGCCCACATACCTTTCGGTCAGAGTTTCAATGTAGTTTATTAGACTAATCTATTATTTTTTTAAAGTAATGGCTTTAACTGATAAATTCAATAAGGCACCAAAATAATATAAAAAGTGTAAGGTTATTTTTAGCTAATGGATGATTTGGTTGAAACTTCCAGGATTATGTCGGAGGAACATGCCGAGGAAGATATGAGTGAGGGCTCAGTGATCCTGGGCGTGACAGCACGGCGCCGTGAGGAGCTACCAGAACGAGGGCGACACGTCAAGCGGCAATGGCGTGAACGGCGCAGCAGGACCCGGTCACGGCCGCGAGGCAAGCGGCCATCGAGGCCGCGTTCGCGGTCGCCAAGGGAGCGGTCACGGACGCTTAGAAAGCGTTCACGGACACCGTTAAAGCGCTCTCGGGCGCTAAGGGAGCGGTCACCTTCATCCTGTGAGCGTTCACGATCGTCGAGGAAGCGATTGCGTTCGCCGGGCAGCAGCGAGCGGACCAAGCGCCGCCGATACAACACGCCGTCTGCAAGTCGACGGGAAAGACGACGGGAGCGCCGGTCAACCGTGAGTGCTTCTAGTTCTTGTACAGACGATAGGATTAGGAGTTGCCGAGGTAGTAGTAAACATAGTTCAAATAGAAACGTTAATACATTTACTTTGCAAGATGTCATGGATCTGATGAAATCGTTGCCCTCATCTACATCTCAGCATCAGAATCATTTTTCAATGAATACCAACGCGGTCCCGGAATTTGATCCGGCCAGTAAAGAGCAGACAATAGACGCATGGATTAGGAAAGTAGAGGAGTGTTCGACTTTGTACAACTGGACGGAAACACAATTGATTCATTATGCCTTGCCTAAATTAGGTGGTGTCGCAAAAGTCTGGTACCAAGGTTTAACTTCACTTAACTACACTTGGCCAGAATGGAAAGAAAAGTTAACAAAAACATTTCCCACCGTTCAAAATTACGCGCAACTCTTACATGAAATGTTGGACAGAAAAGTAAGGCATAATGAAACACTTGAGCAATATTTTTATCATAAAATTAATTTACTTAGCAGATGTGGAATAACAGACAAACGAGCTGTAGATTGTATCATATACGGGTTAGACGATAAAGGGATTAGATTAGGAGCCCAGGCTGGTAAATTTAATGAGCCAGAAGAGTTGTTAGCATACCTAAAGTCTATAAAAGTTGAGGATTCAAAGGATAGGCGTTTCCCACTCATTAAGAAATCGAATGAACCACAAAAAGACAATGCGCGTTTTAATACTATTAAATGTTTTAACTGCAATGAGGTTGGTCACCCGAGTTTCAAATGTCCAAAACCCTTGATAACGTGTACTGTGTGCAAACGATTAGGTCATCAGAGTATTAATTGCAGGCGGTTAGCCAAAACAAACAACGAAAGCAATAAAAATAGTCAGGCAGAACAGTCTGTGTTAGAAGTCAAATTTGCCGGAGAAGCAAACAAGAAGTATGTTCTTCCTATATTAGTTAATGACAAACCGAAGATGTGCTATGTAGATTTAGGGTGTCAACCTACTTTGATAAGGCATAGTGATTTTCTAGAATTGGGTATAAGTCATTCAACGGATAATTTGCAGTTTTTAAAAGGATTTGGCGATGGCCATATACAATCTATGGGTAGATGCACCTTACAATTGCAGGTACAGTCGATTAAAGCCTCAATTGAAGTATTAATAGTGCCAGATCATTTGTTAAAGTATCCTATATTACTCGGACATACTTTTACGGAGCGAGATGGTTTAATAATCATCAAAACGCATGAGAAATTAATTTTGCAACCTTCGATGAAACAAGATATTGAAGAGATTAAATTAAAATTAAATGTAAGTTCTGAAGTAACTATTCAGAGTATGGATATCGTACCTATCGAGGCTGAGTCTGATTTTACTTGCAAGGTGTATGTGCACGAATCTATAAGAAATATTGGCACGAATAAATATTGTATTTTACCTGGTCTCTATTCTTTGGTAAATGGAAAGGGGTGTGTTATGGTGGTGAATTTAAACTCTTTACCGGTTGTTTTTTGTAAAGGGCAGTTATTGGCTAGAGCTTGTGTTTTTGAAGAAAAAAATTGCGCTGAAGTTAATAAAATAGATATAGAGGACAATAAAATCATCACAGATAGTTTGGAGACAGAATTAAATTTGGAAAATCACAATAAATTAGAGCTGTTATTACAAAAGTACAAAGATTGTTTCTCGTTCAGTTTGAAGGATTTAGGTTTGACTAATTTAAATGAAATGACAATTACGCTTAAAGATAATACTCCAGTGGTTTATAGACCTTATAGGTTAGCATATTCAGAAAGAGACAAAGTAAAACAAATGATTAAGGAAATGTTGGATTGTGGCATCATAACTGAATCCACTTCATCTTATGCTAGTCCTATATTATTAGTACAAAAAAAAACAGGTGACCAGCGACTTTGTGTAGATTATAGGGCCTTAAATTCAAAAACCATTAAAGAACACTACCCTTTGCCAAGAATAGAAGACCAGATAGATCAGTTAGGGGGATATGATTATTTTATTACCCTCGATCTTGCATCAGGGTATTACCAAATACCAATCGCTCCAGGCTCGCAGGATAAGACTTCGTTTGTCACCCCTGACGGTCAGTACCAATTTACGCGTATGCCGTTCGGGTTGGCAAATGCGCCGTCTGTGTTCCAAAAAACTATAAATACTATGCTCAAGGACCTCAAAAATAAAGAAGCTTTTGCATTTATGGACGACATAATTATCCCAGCTCATAGCGTTGAACAAGGAATGGAGCGATTGGAAATGGTTTTAAAATTGATTAGAGAGGCGGGCCTAACATTAAAGTTATCAAAATGTAAGTTCTTCTGTAGGACTATCGATTACTTAGGATTTGAGATAAACAAAGAAGGTGTAAGGCCAGGATTAAGTAAAACTGATGCTGTACAGAATTTCAAGCGACCAGTAAATCAACATGAAATTCGACAATTTATAGGCTTGGCGAGCTTTTTCCGTCGTTTCGTTAAGAACTTTGCTATAATTGCCAACCCCTTAACTAGTTTATTAAAAAAAGATGTCAAATGGGAGTGGGGTAAGGAGCAAGAAAATGCGTTTAATTCACTAAAAACAGAACTAATTAAAAGACCTATTCTTGCTCTTTACAATCCTAAGGCTATCACTCAAATTCATACTGATGCTTGTAAGAGCGGCATCGCTGGGATATTGTTGCAACAGGACGACCAAGGTAGATGGCGTGCAGTGTCGTATTATAGTAGACAAACAACCCCGGAAGAACAGAAATATCATTCTTTCGAATTAGAGACCCTGGCGGTGATCGCATGTTTGAATAGGTTTAGAGTGTATGTGTTAGGTATACAATTTACCATAGTAACGGACTGTAGTGCATTGCGCACTACCTTATCAAAGAGAGATATGATACCTCGTATTAGCAGATGGTGGTTACAGTTGCAGGAATACGATTGTAGCATTGAATACAGGCCAGGGAATCGCATGAGTCATGTTGACGCATTAAGTCGCAATGCTGTTCCAATGTTAGAAGAGCCCGAGCCTGTGTTCGATGTACTATTAGTAGAGACTGAAGATTGGTTAACCACAATACAAGGAACTGACGAGGAAGTTAAGCGAATTAAGCGCACTTTAGAAGACCCTGAATCTCCCAAAGTTGTAGACATCCATAAAAATTATCAAATTAAAAATGGAAAGGTGTATAGAGTCATAGACGGTCAATTAAAATGGTTAGTACCTAAAGGGGTTAGGTGGCAATTACTTAAGAAAAATCATGACGAACTTGGTCATTTTGGAGTTGAAAAGACTCTAGATAAGATAAAAGCTCTATACTGGTTTCCCAAAATGAACAAGTTCGTCAAAAAGTATGTACAGTCATGTCTAGAGTGCTCTTATTACAAAACCCCAGCAGGCAAGCGACAGGGAATGCTTCACCCAATACCAAAAGTAGATCAGCCCTTTCACACGGTACACTTAGATCACCTAGGGCCATTTATTAAGAGCAAGTCGAAAAACGCTTATCTCTTAGTTTTGGTAGATGCTTATACTAAATATTCATGTTTATATGCGGTAAGAAATACCAAAACGCGAACGACCATAAAGGTTCTTAATCATTTTATGAGCTATTTTGGTATACCTAGCCGTTTGATTAGTGACAGGGGAACTTCATTCACAAGCAAAGGTTTCAAGCAGTTCGTATCAGCGTTAGGTATTAGACATGTTTTAAATGCAGTGGCTACACCGAGAGCGAACGGTCAAGTGGAGAGGTACAACCGAACCATATTGGCGTCGCTCTCGGTCAAGAACCACGATCATAACGAGAATGAATGGGATAAGCATCTAGAAGAAATACAGCTAGGACTTAATACCACATTAAATAAGGCAATAGGCAAAAGTCCGGCTGAGGTACTTTTTGGAACTAGACTGAGAACAAAGGGTGATGGATTAGTAGCTTCATTAATTGATCAAGAGAATTCAAGCCAACGCCCAATAGATGACGTGCGGTGCGAGGTTAACATGAAAATTCACGAGGAGCAACAAAGGAATAAGGAAAGATTTGATAGGGTTAGAAAAATAGCAAAAAAATATGAGGTAGGGGATCTTGTTAGAATAGAAAGAGACATTAGTAGTAATAGCGGCAAATCAAAAAAACTTCTACCTAAATTACAAGGACCTTATAAAATAGCAAAAGTGTTAGAGATGGATAGATATTTAGTTGAAGACACGCCAATAACCCGAAAGCGAAACCGAAAGTATGAAGCAGTTATTGCGGTTGATAAAATACACCCATGGTTAACATTTACGCAGGATGTTATTGATTCAGATAGCGAGAGCGGTAATAGTGATCTAGACATAAGGGAAGCAGGAGATAACATTGTAGATGAACCACAGGGCGAGGATAATTTGGAATGAATAGGAGTTATACATATGATGATTCTGATGTTGATTATGACGACGAAGTGATATGATGATGACAATATAATGAATTTTTGTGTAATTGACAGGATTTTGATTTCGAATTGACACACATATGAGTCGTAAGACATTTTGGAGTGTGATCAGTTTGATATGTGGACCTCTTGAATTGGCACACAAAGGAGTCTTAAGGACAATTTTGAGTGTGTTCAATCCAAGATGATGAAAGCATGAATTGACACACAAATGAGTCGTAAGACAATTGGGAGTGTGCTCAATTCATTACTTTGTAAATAGCCAATGAAAGGCTTTTAAGTTATGTAGCTGTAGGTTATATTTTAATTTGATTTAATGGTTATATATACTTCCCACAAGTACTCTAATGGTCAAGTGTAATAGGTATTTGACATAAAACTCGTATACTACGAAATTGTTATAATATTGTAAGTGAAAGAGACTTGTGAAAAATATTATATTTGTGCTGATCATTATAGGGCTGACTTTTAAGTATTAGATGTCTTTTGAATATGTACGACTGTAACTTACGATTTTACCTAAAGGTCTGTCCTAATGATTGTTAATTGTTTGTTATTGATTGTAATTGACGGAACAATTACTTTTGTAAGATGGCCGAACGAATTAGAAAAAAAATGAAATTATATATATATTTATTTTACTTTTCAATTATTATTTTTTTGTGTAAATGTATGTAGGTATCAGATATAATGTATGTATTAGTGTTTCTGAAGGTCTAGATACAAATATTAATTTATTTGTTGATTAACGGAGTTGATTAATAGGTTTTATATATTGTAATAATGCTATAACGAGAGGACTTCGTTTTTTCAGAATGGCCGACTGTAAGCTTCGTTTGGAGTTTATTTATAATAATAAACCAATTATGGGTGGGTGTGAACAAATTTAGTTAATTTTACCTTCGTTTTATTTAATATTTTGATTAAAATAAAATACGGGTAGATCTGAACGAAGCAATGTGATGCTACCTTCCTTTAATATTTTTTTATCGGTCACCGGGATATAAATACAGCCAGTCATTCTGAGGGAGCTCACTTCTTGTTTGGTGTACAACGAATTCACAAGGTAACTCTGTTATCGTATTTTGTAATAAAATATAGGTACTTGTTATTCTCAGTTTTGTGAAATAAAAGGTAATTATGTTAAATCGAGTATTGAGTATGATTTATTTCCTTTTCTTAAAATCAAATGCTTTTAATACTAATAATACCTATGTACTCGTACCTACCTACACACATACTTGAATGGAGACTAGTAATTTGGTTATTTATTAAGAGGGGGCTAACTTTGTAGTTTTTATAAGGTTAAGCATGGGGCTAGAGAAACACTTGGTACTTGTAGGAAAAACATACAGTTAAAGATAGGTATGAGATCACCTCAGTATTTGGGTATTTTTATACAGCGCATTTTATTTTTTTGCGTGCATTTTTATAGTGCGCAGTCTCATTTAGTGAACTGTTGATGAGGACTATAAAATATTGGCATACTGTTTTGTGAAGTATTTTTTCTTTAGAGAGAGATTATTTTTATACTCAGTTTGTCAACAGAAAATATGGGAGTCATAAAACTATTTATGACATTATATTTTTAACAGATCTAAAAAAATAGGTGCTTCTGAATTTATGTTTGGTTTATTTTTGTGTTTTGTTTTTAACTTTATGATTTACCTGATTTAGTGATTTCTATACCAGTTGCAGAGTTTTTGAAGTGAAAACTTCTTTAGCGGTGCTGTGCACTTTTTGTGATGGGGAAAAATGTTAAACTCGCGAGAGCGTAAGGCGTAAGACGTAAGACGTAACCTTCTCTTTCTACCGCGCGGCGAAAATATATTTTATATTAAGCAATAAAGCTCAATGTTCTAATCTTGTACGGGCTGAAATACGAGGATCTCACAGTTACATTCTAACTTTATATCACTCAAATACTCGACGTACAATTCAATAAAGCTACATCTTGGTGAAATCGCTAATAAAAGTGAACTCTAGTACTGGTGAATAAAACTCAAAATATCATGACCAAATATATTTAGATGCGAGGTCTGCAAGGTAACTTTCCAATTTCTATTCGAATTTTAAATAATTAACGCTACAAATTTAAGCTCACTGACCAGCAATTCCGGAACTAAAGTTTTTCAATAGAAAGGAGGATGGGTCAATTATACATAGGTAGTGCTGCAGACATTTTGGACTAGTCATTGAGTTTTCACTTCTGCCGGCACTCCCGGAGTGCAACCCGTTGTTTTTTTTTTTTTATTTATTGGATTGATCCCATGTATTATAGAACCCATTATTGTCTGTTTTCGTCAGTTTATCGCTTTTAAATTTGATTCGAAAAAGGATGCACCATCTTGGACTTTTTTTTCGTATAAGTATTTAGTAAATCCATAGTAGGTGTATATTACTTTGTTAGGTAATGATAAAACTTGGTTTTTAACCAGACACCACATTTCACAAATATAGTCACGTCCCGTATTTATATTAAAACTACCACAACAAAAGTTGAACAACCGAATAATGTTGAAATGGAATATAAATAACAATCACAAACATGCTTAATTACACTGCATAAATACAGTGGCAGTAAACAAGTAAGTATTTGTTAGTAATAATATTTTGCCAAAATATAAGGTTAAAAGAGTCATTTAGTGAGTAGTCACTTTGGCGCATCATGTATCTGTCAACGTGTCATACGTCTCAATGCCTGAGGGGCTACCGCGAACCACGTACGACGTGTTGCATCTCTGTCGCACTTGTAATTTCGTAACGTAAGTGTGACAGGGAGGCAACACGTCGAACGTGGTTCGCGGTAGGCCTTCTGTGCCGGAAAATTGGCACGCGATGAGGCAAATATCCGATCTACCTTACCTTACCTTAGTTTAGAAGTCAATGACTTAATAATTGTTTATTAATATTATTTACAGTACATATGGGGCTACTTTTCCGCACTAGTGCGTAAAATAGCACTTTTCGTGCGTATGTCGAAACTTTAAAGTGCCATATGTACTGTAAAACGTTGTTCGATACACGTGCGAATAGGTAATTCGCAACTCGTGTCGATTTAAAACACTCCCTTCGGTCGTGTTTTAATTTATCGCCACTTGATTCGAATTTCCTCTTTTTCGCACTTGTATCGAAAATAACTATTGTGTACTGCTTCATAAAACAAAAGAGACCATGATATGTATTGTAGGTATACTGTGCATCGATATGTATTGTGTATTGTGATATGTATTGTAGTTTAGGAATAGGCAGGCGTGTCTCACTCCGCGATTTCGTCGCTTTGCTACAGGTAGCTAAAAGTACATCCGTTCGGCCCCAATTTTGGGGGAAGCCATAAGCGGCGTGTGGCGCTGTCGCCACCTAGCGGCCATATCTGTGCTAACCGTAACAGACGCGTTTTGTTAAAGAGCGAGTCTTCTGTACTTTGTACTATTATTTATTCTGTGGAATAGGTACCTATGTAGGTACCTAGTAGAAAACTCGCGGTCACCACACAGTCCACATATAGGTAGGTATCTCCTACCGTACCAATTTAGTATGGGATCGCGACCTACTCACGTAAATTAAAAATATCTACAACAGTGTTGCAAGGTAGGATGTGGGCTGTTGCAGTATAAAATGGATTAAAATGCAACTGAATTTTATATTGGTGAAATCTGTGGCCTGAATTCAAATCTGTAAAGTGAGGAAAAGCTCAACTTGTTAAACTTTATTTTATTTTATACATCTAAGTACCTACCTACCTAATTACCTAGATAGGTATTTACTACCATAAAAATTGCATTATATGTAGGTACCTACATAGTACCTTTTGTATTTGTACATATTTTCAAAGAGCGGGCTAACGGAAAATTGTAGGTTTATTTATATTTATATTTAATTATTACACGTTTTTACAAAGGCAAGTGCCATGAAAAAAATCACACGTAAACTAAATTGAACAAAGAGTTAAATGCCTTGCGACAAGGCGGAAAGACTTGCCACTACAACGCGTCACAAAACTCCAAGTGGCCAAGCACTGTGCTAGCTACAGTAGCTACCAATCTGTCTTGTTATTTAATAAGTTACCTGCTGAGCTTAAGACAATAAACAATACAATCTTGTTTAAAAATAAATTGAAGGCTTTTTTGATGGAGAAGTGTTACTATACGGTTGAAGAATTTTTGACATATGTACCGGTATAAATTGTCTTAATTATTGTATTTTAGTTTTTTTTTAATTATTCCAGCACTTACATATCATTTATTATTGTTTGACATTTTGTAATATATTAATGCTTTTGTAAATATTAATTCTGTTTATTTTTAAGATACTTAATTGTTATTTATTTTGTTTATTTGTTAAGAAATGTGAAGAATTTTTGAATATTTCTATATTTCATACACAATTAATATTGTTCATGAATAAATAATGATGATGAATGATGATGTATTTGTAAGGACAGACTGGAGTCCTTAGTAAGGACTCCTTACTAGGTTAAAGTTGGCTCGACAGAAAAACATACATGTCTAATTTTCATTTAATTTCAATTGTACATATATTTATATCGTTACCATAGAAGTATCAGAGTTATAAGTTAAGACGTAAAAAACCCGCGCAATGGCCATATCTTCCGTCGTTGCAAGCTTCGCGCGGCGCAAATTGGCGCCGTCTTTTAATAATTGCTTCTAATTTTCTGGCTTTAAGCCCACTCTTACACCGTGAAAATGTTTTGCTAATGTCTTTCCATAATAGCTACTACTTTTAAAACAACAGAATCAGTGGATATAGGTACCTACTTATGTGCTTTATATTTAAAATTGGTTCAGACCGCCGTGCCGGCGGGATTACTAAAGGGGCCCACTGATTAACAGTCCGCCGGACGGTATCGGCCTGTCAGTTAGAACAAAAATTTGACAGTTCCGAACAACTGACAGGCCGATACCGTCCGGCGGACTGTTAATCAGTGGGCCCCTTAAGTGTACTTGGTCTTGTGGGCGATTCTCAGAGATGACGTTCGGTGCCTGACTTCGGTGCCGATATTTATTTTTTACTTATTTGATACACAACTTTATTTCCTAAAATCTAGCCTTAATATAAAAAATATTGGTAGTTGAGGCCTCCATTAGAACCTTATAGTTTCTTTGATATTTCAGATTTAAAAAACACCGAAATCATGTGCAGGCACTGAAATCAATTTGCGTCACCGAATTCAAAAATGCTTACACAGAAATCACACTTCAATTTTATATCTAAATTATATTATAATTTATTAATATTTTTTATTCTTATTTGATGATAATTGATATGCGATGTAGCGAGGCTAATGATATAGCATAGCTTACATAAATTTAATAAATAGTACCTTTGTTTACTCAAGATTTTAAAATAACCAAGTTGCGGCTTATGAAACAACATCTCTAGAAGATATCCCACACTAATTGACTATCCTCATACAATACGGCGATGTATGGTCCTGAAACGAATTTCAGACATGTCGACCACAAATTCGCACATAAGTGCGATGAAGAAGAAAATGTTTGTTTCACACAATCCAACGGCACACTCATCAAAAAGAAACTTATGTTACCTACACCCGATAAACAAGATACTTTTGAGTGGTGTTCCATGCTCAAAAATATTTAATGCACTTATAAAACAATGTAAACAATACGGAAAACAAGTATTGTGCTAGACTTATAAATATGTAGTATTTTTGAATGACAGAGGTTTAAAGCGTGAACTCCCTCAATTTAAAACTATTTAAAGTTGTTGACTAATGCTTAAAGATCAAATTACCTATTAATTATGATCTCCTGCACCCTCACACACTTGAGCTAAATTGTAACTCCGATATTTAAACATAAATACATCAGACATTGAGGATTGTTAAAACATTGGCTATGTTGGATTTGTGTTCATGGCTATGCTTTAGAAATATTGATCAGTAGGTACGTTCAGTACCTTTGAAGCGATCTCGACAATAGAAGGCCACTTTATTTGTAATCCCTTGTTTTGTGGGTACACCTTGCATAGTATGTAAAAACACAAGTTATTTTAAACGAAGTGGGATTAACTGCATTTATTTAATATGGCTGACACGTTTAAAGGTATCGTGGTGTAGGGTCTCAAGTGATACAGAGGACAAATTCACATAATATACTCCATTGGTTTGAAGATAAATCAAGAGAACAGCGAAAAGAGAGAAAGAAACATTGGGTCTACGATTTTCAACATACGTCTCGTGAAAAAAAAAACACTACTCATTATAAACTAATGATTTTGTTTACTTATACTATGACTTAATTTACGTACAAGCATAGTTTTACGTTTATAAAGCGTATCTTGAACTTTTTAGGTGTGATAAGTTAGAAAATAAAGTACAACAAACTAGTTTACAAAGCAGGATTTGAATTCGGTGATCACTTTCTTGATATCGGTGGTCAAAAAATCCACCGAAACCAAGGAAATCAACACCAGTGATGTCAAAATTAATCGCTTATTAGCAATTACAGAAATAGTATGAATGATACAGAGGAGATGTAATAATGATGGGTTTAGGTACTTTCGAGGATTTCTTAATCACTTGCATAACGATAAATGCACTAAAACTGTGGAAGAAAATTGCACCACCGATCTCAAAAAAACATAGAACCAAATCCACCGAATGACAGAGAAACATTTAAAAAACTACCTTAGTATACTGTGACTGCACCTCTACTTTATTCAACGGTTAAGGCTCAACTAAAGCATACTTTGTTTGAGCCACTGAGTTCCTGGTCTACAATTTTGTAAGAGTACCGACATGGTTTGTAAATTACACCGAAATCAGTCAACAGCCCGGGACACATCGCAAATTTGGTTTTATTCAATGTGTTGAGCAAACACATTACTTTGATATAAAGAATATGATCAGTTAACTAATACCTTATGCGTGAACACCGATAATAACTCCGATATAATGCCCCATCTTGAGTAATAATTTTTTGTTTCAAAAAATCTGGGCACGGGACACGCCCACCGAACATCATTTTTCGCATTTGGATATTTTTTTGATGTATTATATAAATAATAAATAAATAGTTTGATAGTGTTCCAGACAGAATATATGCTGAAAATCATGCCTGAATTAATTCAGATTTATTGAACAGTAAATTCAATACCCTTTTGCCCCGAACACGTAAAAATGGCCCTCCTGAGAAATGCCCTTGTGGGTCTAGTCAAGTGGATCTGTTGCCGAACACCAAAAAAAGCATCGAATGAAAACTTTATCATTTCATCGTTATACTTTATAATAAGGCCAATGCAGCTGACACAACATAATCTTGACAGGTCGTCGTAGGTATAAACTAACAATCTTGACGTGTAGGTATTTTCATTGAAAAACATTTTTGAAAAAAAAGTCACAGGAAATAGGTAAGTAAGTATGTAACAATGGTAATACTTAGCAAGGACATAGCTGTATATTTATAGGTGAACCAGGATCTATTGAGGGTGCGCCATGTTGCGGAATTTCACTGGAACTAATTTTTTCATACTACACTGAACTGTCACCCTATACATGAGAATAACAGCGCCCTCTTGACAATTATCATATATTACTGGTCAGGCTATACATTCGTTTACATAGTTTCATAAGTACTAGTCACTATGTCACTATTTTGGGACTAAGTAATCTACTAAAAGCATTTTATAATGTTAGAGTAAGTAGATATGGTACCTAACTAAATTGATAGCTCTGATTGCTTCAGTAGCCATTAAAACAAATGTAGTTTGATACAGGGATGTTGCGGATGCCGATTTTTTGACATCCGCGGATGCGGATGCGGATTTTTAAAGGCTCACATCCGCTGATGCGGATGCGGATGCGGATGTCAAGATAGGTACATAAAAAACGTCAAATATCTATGCAGACGACACTGCTCTGCTGTTTCACGATGTCTCATGGGCACGTTGCTTTGCAGTAGCGGAGTCAGGTTTGACTGTGATTACAAAGTGGCTCGCTGACAACCTGCTCTCACTTAATATTTCAAAAACAAAATACTTATGCTTTCATAAAACGGCCTCTTCTGCCCCCAGCTCACGGCCAGATCTCAAGCTTTCTTGTGGCAGTGCGGAGGACGACCCAGCTATTCACTCATGTAGAGTTTTCGATGTGATTAGTAATTGTACCACCATAAAGTACCTGGGTATTACGCTTGATGAAAATCTTAATTTCAAAAAGCACATCGAAGTGCTGTCTGCTAGAGTCAGAAAGGTAGTATTCATTATGAAACTACTACGAAATTCTGCTACGAGGGAGTTGCTTAAGCTTGTATACACTTCAATATGCGAATCCGTCCTATCATACTGCATTGGCGTGTGGGGTGGTTCCACTAGCTCTGCACTACTGCTTCTCGAAAGGGCCCAAAGGTTTGTGCTCAAGGTCATGCTTGGAAAGCCTCGATGGTTTCCGACGATTACCCTTTATAAAGACGCGGATGTTCTTAGTGTGAGGCAATTATTGATCTTACGAGTTGCAACTCACATGCATCAAAAAACTATAAATTCGGCAGAATATCTTACCCTAATCCGTAATCGAATCTTTAAAATTCCTACTCCCATCATAAAAACCGCTTTCGCGAGGCGTCTTCCTAACTTCCTGCATCCGTTTATTTACAATACAGTGGCAAAGTATGCAACATATCTGAAAAGTCCCCTCTTGAAGCAAAATTCGTAATTAAGCACTGGTTAAAAAGTCTTAACTACAATCAAACTGAGATGCTGTTGAAGGTCATCACCTAACTTACATGCTAACTATCTTTGTAGCCTTACACGCACACACACACACACACACACACACACACACACACACACGCGCACACAGACACAATTTTTTCTTTCCTTTTTTTTTCCTTATTCTTTGAATTGCTTAATTTCTGTAACTATTACTTTCATTACCTTCTATTAGATTAGTCCTTGGTTCTTTACCTTCACTTTACGAATTTCGATTCCGGCCACCACGTGACAGGCATAGCCTAGTGTGGGGGCCACTGGACATTATGTATTATTAATAAGGTTTTTCTTTTAATAAATATTATTCTTATTCTTATTCTTATTCTTATTACATTTTAGTAATTTTTATTTCAAAAAACCGGCCAAGTGCGAGTCGGACTCGCGTTCCAAGGGTTCCGTACAATAAGTCCCACTCACGCTTGACTGCTAATTTCTAATAGGTTTTTTTGGCTAATTACTAAATTACCTAGCAGTCTAGCACTTCCGCCGATGCTAAGACGTTCCTGTACCGAACTGTTCCACATCCGCATCCGCATTAAATCCGCATCGATTTTATGCGGATGCGGATGCGGATGTTGAAAATAATGCGGAAGTTCCGCGGTTGCGGATGCGGATGCGGATGTTCGCAACATCCCTGGTTTGATACTTACTGCGCGGGTACGAGTATCAAATAAATCAAGAGTATTTTTGTGGGTATGGTGCAGGTTATTTTCAGCTTCAGTTATGAACTCACCAGTGCGTAAAACTGTATAAATTCGGGACGGTTATAAAGAGACTGGGTTTTGATTTGAGAATTCCAATAAGCACGAACATGCGTAAAGTAAACAGTTTATGCTTCGACATACAGCTCTTTAACTACCACTTTTGCCAAGTAGGTACTACCTACTTATTCAAAAAAAGTAGGCAGGTAGGTACCTACGTAAAGTCAGCAGCAGCAGTAATTGATCCCTTCTTGATATAAGTGTAATATTTGCAGGAAAGTCAACTATATCTCTGACTTCTAGACTGTAGGTACCGTACCTACATATTTGAACACCTGCCCAAACTGGGGACCCGGGTACGTCCTTAAACTACGTTCAAAAGAGAGGTATGAGCACTGTGAATGTCATCTTCCTTTGTGTGGTAAGTAGGGCACAGCACAGCACAGCGGATGTCATTCAAGGTCTAGACCAGAGCCCAAATGAGTTTACAAAAAAACGCAGCTAAATAACACTAGACCTGACTAGACCCTACTCACAGTGTTGTATGTTCCTGCCGGTGAGTAGGTACTTAAGGTTGCCAGAGCTCAAAACGAGGGTGCGGAGTGTTAGGGTCGCAACGAGCATGTAACACCTCTGAAGTAGCAGTGACTGCTTGTGCTTAGTATAACTGGATCCCTAATTGCGAAGGCAAGTAGAAAATCTAAACGTGGCTATTGTCTTATGAAAACAGTAAATTTTATAAGACCAGTTGCTACAATTCAAACAAAATAAATCTGTTATCATTTTCGATTGGTTGTTTACTTTAAACTGTTGGGTTCCGTACTTTGTAATACCTGGTTTATATTAGTAGTTATTAAGATAAGTATAGTAATAAAAAGCATTGACCTCTTTCTAAAAGTTCATTTCATAACAGAAGGATTAATAAAAAAAATCTAATCGAGGAGTGAAACCCCATCACGCCCCGTTTCCCCGGCGAGTCACCGAATGCTGAAACTGCGAGTTACTAAATCCCTAATGTACACACACACCCACGCTCTGTCTCGTTTGTTTATAGAATTGTGCACGGCTGTGGAATAATATGTTTTAACGTGAATATAATGCCTCTACATCTGAAGCTATAGCCCGGCTGTTTTATTGTGTGTAAGCGATTCCGAGCTTTATCTCGTATAGCTGGTTGCCGGATAATCGTGTATTAATAGCGAACTCCGCTGTCGATGTCTTGCGGCCCGCCTTGCTTATTTTACGAGCATTCTATACCATTGTTCTATTTTACGCTTCCATCATACGTTGTTTAGATTACTCTAACCGCGATCGCCGATTGTGATTGGCTAACGGCTACTTAGGCGGCCGCGTACTAATTGAAATAAAGTTTTGTTTCGAGACACTTTTTCAGCTGATTTCGTTGCGGATTTTAATTAATGGTTCTGTTTTCTAGAACTAAGTAAGTAAGTAGTACCAATTACACAGTCAATAAAATAAGATAGATAGGTAATAAGGCACTGGGAGATAAAGTTTAGAATATAATGGTTAGAATGTTCTGCATTTCCCAGGAAATTATATAAAATGTAGGGGAGATGTGGGTATAATGATCCCCTTAAGGGAGGAACTTTACTGTGTTCACAGTTGGAGACAAAAATACAAGGTTTATGTCTTTATGAATAGTCCATTTACTTAACTAAGTAACTGCATACTTATTTCTCGTGTTTTTTTATATATTTAAATAATTATGTTATGTTTTCTAAAGGTTTAGTAAAGGATCATTTTATACATAGGTATGTATAAAACGATCCCTAGGGTAGAGTTAAAATAATCACAGATGATTCCTTTGTAATATCAAGATTTCTTCGTCTTAATCATTTAAATCAGTCGATTCCAGCGTTTCTTTATTTTCAGAAGATGAGTGCTATTTTTTTCTATACTGGCCTTATTTTTAACGCCGTCAGGGGCACAGATTTTGCTTGCTATTTTAAAAGGCAATCCATAATTTAATCGCATTAAGAACCCTTATTAGCATTTCTTCCTGAGGTCATTTTTTCGGAAGTAAGTGGCTTTGTGCACATAAATTCGCGACATGATATGTTATGGCCTGTACAGGAAATGCTCATAGTAAATTACTTAGGGGGTAAAATGATTCCAGGGATCATTTTAAGCCTACGAAAAGGGATCGTTTGACCTCAAACATCAAATTTGAAATATCGACAAAAATATAACTTTCAAATTCAACTTGCTTCAGTATAAACATCCTTAAAGTACAGATGAACATCATTAAGATCCGACAGTGAAACATAATTTGAATAAGACGCAACATGCTAAAAGTAATGGAATTCGGGAAATAGGCTACCGTAGATTAGACGTATATGTTTTAATTATTTTCCAATAAAATGACGCTACGTGCTCATACCGCCATGACACTTTAAGAGGCAACTGGCAGGGTCACGGGGAAGACGTTTAATGCATATTTAGATAGATGGCATCAGTAGTTGCTCAGATAAGAGGGGGGATCATTTCACTTTGAGGGATCATTATACACGCATCTCCCCTCCTACCTACGAGGGGCGTTCAAAATATTCTCGGTATTGATATCTTACGACCTCTTCTAAAATTTCTTTCGTTACTGGCCGCTAAGGTTTATTCATTGACATTAAAAAAAAGTATAATTCGAACCGAGATAGTCTTTTGTTTTTCTGCAATTGCTGAACAAACATGAACATCCTGTGCGAATTGACAATGTTAACTAAATTAGAACATCGATGCGTGATAAAATTCTTGACAAAACAGGGTAAAAATCAAAAAACCATAAAAGAGGAAATGGATTGTGTTTACCGTGAGTCTGCTCCTTCTTTATCTACCATTCAAAAGTGGTCAAGCGAGTTTAAACGCGGAAGGGAGAGTATTGAAGATGACCCTAGACCTGGCCGGCCTGTAGTAGCTACTTCACAAGAAAATATTGATAAAGTGGAAAAACTTATATTGGAAGATGGTCGAGTGAAGGTAAAATCTATAGCACAAGTAACCAATCTCTCTATTGGTACCGTACATGATATTATACATGACCATCTTAATATGTCAAAAGTAAGTGCAAGATGGGTTCCGCGAATGCTGACTCGGCTTCAAAAAGACATGCGTGTAGCTTGTTGTTCCGATTTTATTGACCTGTGCGGTGAAAATCCTGATGAGGTGCTGCAAAGAATAGTTACTGGAGATGAAACCTGGGTTCATCATTATGACCCAGAGAGTAAACAAGAGTCCATGCAGTGGCACATTAAGGGTTCAGCTCATCCCAAGAAGTTGAAGGTCATCCCTTCAGCTGGCAAGGTCATGGCCACGATATTTTGGGATTGTGAAGGAGTATTACTAATCGATTATAAAGAAAAAGGTGTAAATATCACAGGACAGTACTACGCTAACATTCTACGTCAATTAAAGGATGTAATTAAAGAAAAGAGGCGAGGAAAGTTAACCAAAGGTATTCTGCTTCTGCATGACAACGCCCCCGTCCATACTGCTCATATTGCCAAGGCAGCTATTGTTGAACGTGGGTTTAAAACTGTTACTCACCCACCGTATAGTCCGGACTTAGCCCCCAGCGACTTCTTTTTGCTCCCCAATCTTAAAAAGGATCTGCGTGGAAATAAATTTTCTGACGATGAAGCATTGAAGGCGGCAGTGGAGGAGCATTTTTACACGAAAGATAAAAAATATTTTTACGAGGGATTAAAAAAAAAATTGATCGATCTTTTAAGTGTATGAACATAGGGGGGGAGTATATTGAAAAATAAAAATATCAAACTTTTCGTACTTGTTTGTTTTCATTCTCATACCGAGAATATTTTGAATACCCCTCGTAGTAATAGGTATAAGTGTTTCGCATCGGGACAGTTAAGCTTATAAACTAATGCTACAGAAAGCATATAGTACCGGTCTACTGATGTACGTGTATCCAATAATGAAATATCTACTATACAATACGAGTAGGTATTACAGAATCTCCAATGTTAGAATAAGAACTACGATTAAGGGGCCTATGGAGTTAGGATGTCTAAAAGTTAGTTTGATTGTCACGCTATCACAGAAATAACTTGTTAAAACGAAGCACAATTATACTCGTATTTACTTACAGGGAAAATTTACACGAATAGGTCTTGGTAAGATAAGGATGTTTTTTTGAAGTGAAAACTTCTTTAGCGGCGCTGTGCACTTTTTGAGGTGGGGAAAAAATGATAAACTCGAGACAGCGTGAGGCGTAACCCTCTCTTTCTACCGCGCGGCGAAAATGTATGCCTGAGCCTGCTGTTTCGTTTTTATTCACCAAAGAACTTTAGTCATAACGTATCATAATCGGGTCAATTATTTAAAACTGGACTTTTATATTAAGTAATAAAGCTCAATGTTCTAATCTTGTACGGGCTGAAATACGAGGATCTCACAGTTACTTTCTAATTTTATATCACTCAAATATAATTCAATAAAGCTGTACATCATGATGAAATCGCTAATAAAAGTGAAATTTTTTCTTGTGATAACAACCCCTCTTTACATGTAGTTGAAGGTAATTAGTTAACAAAAATATGCAAGCTCGATAGAACCGTTACAGATAGCAATCAAATAATTTCTGAATTGCGCCAATGCAGTATAACATTTTTTTTTAGTTAAATTACCACGAACTCATGATTCTTGGTGCAACCTACGGCTATTTTATCAGAGATGGTAACTTATAATACCTAATTTTAATACTTATTCTAGAAATCATAAAAAGTATAAAATATTGCAATCCTTGTAATTAAAGAGCCGCCTGCTACAATTTTTTTGAAATAGGTAGGGAGTATTACTGCAACGTTTTGCCGCCAGAGTGCAGCACTAGCGCTTTTAGTAAACCATAGAGTAACTTATACATACTGTAGGGGAGGGGGGCCCAAGGTGAGCACCTTAAGAGGAATTGAGAAAAAAGTATGAAAAAATTATCAGTAACTCACTTTGAATCCTATTTTAAAGCTGAATTTATTGTAGTTTAATTATACATACTTCAAAATTCTGCAAAGTTTAGAAAAACTAATAAAAATAACGAATTACGAAAACTTTACTTTTGCACGCTTTGCCCGAGGCGGAGCTTAAAGCGGGCACAGCTTTTGGGCAAAGCGAGCACACAGGGGGCCAAATGAGCACACTTCATTCATGCAATAACCATACAGTATTTATTTGGAGGTAAGGACAGAAATTACGTTGATCACATCAATATAACTTTAGTGATTTGATATAGACTTTAATCAAGGCCAAAATATAAGAAAATTTACATTAAATGGTACTTCTTACCAAACATACAACATAGGTACTTTAAATTTACTTAACAATTGGCTAAAATCACAGACATGACGAAAATTTTTCGTCTTCTTAAAAACATAAACTTTTTATCAAATAAGTATTTATTTTATTTTATATCTCTTGACAAGTGTCACTGTAAAATGGTCCAATACCAATATAAGTTGTGCAGGCTTGGTGTGGGCTATGCTCACTTTGCCCTGCCCGCTTTGCCTTTTCGACCAAACCCACATTGACCACATTGTACTCAAACCTAACCCTCAAATATTTCGCGCCATTCATGAACATTTTACCTAAACAAAGCTAAATAACTGTCAATTCATATTACAATTAACGTTTTTCAACAACGTCCTCACAGATCCACAAAACACTCGATGCATACCTTGTATTTTTCATATCTGAACTGATCAAATCGTAATTTTTGACACTACCCTCGCACGGTCACTAACAGCAGCGGGTGGGCCACTGCGGCAGGGAGAGCGGGGCGGGGCGGATATGTCCACGCAGTCACGCCGCCATTGCTGTTATATTTTCGAGGTGAGCACTAGTGCTCGCTTTGAGCACTATGCTCGCTTTGGGCCCCCCTCCCCTACCTACCTTAAACTGTTTTTGACAAGTTTTAACAGACAATCAAATATGTATCAAGGCGCTTTGTTTACAAAGGGTCTACCGGGAAACGCGAAATCTGCCCCTTTATCGCTCGAATATGCAAGAGTGATAGAGAGGTTAGAATAACAAAATTTCGACTCTCTCGGTTGCGGTAGACCCTTAGATTGTGACTTATTGTGGGAGTGGCGCCCCCCTACGCAGAGTTTCGCGTAATATTCCCTATTGTCGCGTTTTTTCCAGGTTTAACGTTGATTAGCTAGATTAGTATGGTGTTTTAAAACAAGACTCAAACAGAAAAAAAAATACCGTCAAGTATGTGTCAAGACTGTCAAGTTGACATTGACAGCTGACAGCTTCAACAAGAGACTCAAGATCTGAGCAACAAGTAGAGTTAAAGTTATAATTAAAGTTTTGCGACTTTTGTGTACTTTTTTTGCAGACGAAATGCTTCATTAGATTTCGACTAAAGCTTAAAATAATTCGATAGTATGGAGAACTACGATATAATATCATTCGTAGGCGAAGGGTCTTTTGGCCGAGTGTTTAAAGCAAAGAATAAAGAATCCGATGTTGTAGTGGCATTAAAAGTTATACGCAAGGTATCGTATGTCAGTTTGTTGTGATTAAACCATAACACATTTCACAGAGTATAATTTCTCATGATATAATTTACTTTTCTCAGAAAGGCCGCTCGTCAAAAGACTTGAAAAACTTAAGGCAGGAATGTGACATTCAGCGTACACTTGAGCACCCGAACATTATACGTATGATCGATAGTTTTGACACGGAATCAGAGTTGGTGGTAGTGACAGAATATGCTGAGAAAGAACTTCACAGTATATTGGCTAAAGAAGGTTGTTTAAATGAGGAACAAGTCAAGAAGATTACATGGGATTTGGTGTCTGCTCTGTACTACTTACATTCACACAGGGTTTTACACCGGTATGTATAGTTGGTCAAACCAATTTGTCAGTAAATAAGAACAAAAAATCCTATACTCATCCTTTTCTTTTGGGTGCTAGTACTAGTGTAAGACAAAGATAGTATGATTCTCTCCGTCTATGTTTGAACTGAGACAGTACTTTAACAAACTATATACATTTTTTAACTGACTTATAAATTTAATATCTAAAATTCTGTTGTTATTTATCTGCACAAATGGTTAAGATGTAGGAGTTTTTATTCAAGTTTCATACTATATCACTATGGCATTTATTTTATTATGACATTTATTTTATTATGACATTTATTTAATGCAAATACAAGTGGATTTCGTGCTTTATGGCGCCGAGACGTGGCCGGTTCTTGGAAGGCACGTTCGCTTCACGTTACAGAGATGAAGATGCTGCGGTGGATGTGCGGCGTTACGCGCGCTGACCGCATCCGTAACGAGTACATCCGTAGCAGTCCGTGACGTAGCAGAGAAGCTCCAAGAATGTCGCCTCCGGTGGTTCGGCCACGTTTGTCGCAGGCCAGCTGCCTTATGCCTGGCTGGCTAGCATAGCCCTTGACGGCCCCCGACCCAAGGGCAGATAAAAAAAGCGATGGCTCAATGTCGTGAAAGCAGATATGAGCGTGAACAGGCTCACACGAGACGACGCCCAGGATCGCTCAAAGTGGAGGAAAGCATGTAGGAAAGCGGACCCTGGCAAAAGCCGGGATAACGCTAGGTAGAAGAAGAAGACAAGTGGATTTCGTATATAATAATGATGAAGGAACCAATGTAATTTTGATTGTTCATCCATAACTCGGCAACAAAATATTTGTGATAACATACAAATAAATGTCCTTATTGGTATTGTAACCCAGGACCCCCTGCTTCATTGGCACGGTCACTGGGCGTTTTCTAAAATAAATATCGAAAACCTGATACTCACATCCTCATGTTATTGGGTTCATTCAACTCTGAATCACTAGCATATTCAATTCTGATGATAAAATAAAATGTCCCAAAAATTTGTATGAAAATTGTACGTTCCACTACGTCACGCACATACAAGTGAAAATTTTTTTCATACTAAAACGTGATGTAATGGAATGGACATTTTGGGACATCTTTTTTTAATGGCGGGATGGAGAATGCTTTCTATTCTGAGTAGAATGAGCCCAAGAACGTCCAGATTTGAAAGAATCAGGTTTTCAATATTTATTTTAGAAAACGCCCCACCACTGACTAGATTAGGATTAGATTAGATTAGGCTGTTAATAAATGTTACCTTTATTGATATCAGATTTTTATATAAGATGACTTGTTATAATCAGAGATCGGACAAATTTGCGACATTGCTCGCAATAATGTGGACATGACTCCAAAATTGATTAAATAATTAATCATTTGATTAATTTCTTACCTGAGGTTTAATTTTGATTCCTAATCAATAAAAAAACAAAGATTTCTTATAATGTAAATTTATTAAAGAAATTAATCAGTATGTTTTCCAAATTTTCTGTAGGTACTCATTTTTTTATATCAATAATATATTTAAGTGCTATTTATTGACGAGGGAACAAAATTAAATCTCAAGTAAAAAATTAATTAAAATAATTAAATGATTAATTATTTAATCAATTTCGGAGTCTTGTCCACATTACTGCGAGCAATGACGCCCATCTGTCCGATCTCTGGTTATAATAATGTAAATATTTATTTCTTATTTTTACAGGGATCTGAAGCCCCAGAATGTATTGCTGGACAGCAGTGGCTGTGCTAAGCTCTGTGACTTTGGGTTGGCTAGAATAATGACCAACTCCACCCACATTCTAACATCCATCAAGGGGACTCCGTTGTATATGGCACCTGAACTCATTGATGAAAAACCTTATGATCATCAGGTATTTATTTTGACTGCGTATAAAATAATGTGCTTTTTAACTGCATTTTTATTTTACTAAAATTTAAGGAGGAAAGAAATTAACGGCCCTATGGAGGGTTTTAAGCATGACAAATTTTAGATTTTATGTCCCAGTCAAGAGTCTACTGCTAGTAATCATAGTGATAAGCACTCACGGAGCAGGTCCGTAGTCTACAAAATACATTTCGTAAAAAAAATGGCAATTAATTTTAAACTCCTAAGGCCCAATGTGAATTACAATTTACACTCCACTTCAATCTAATTAGAACCTTTCACAAACGAAATAAAGTAGCATTTGTTGTGTTTCATTGCTTTCTCAAATAATCGAAATTTATCCTACTTTAGTATACAATAGGGTTCAAAATAAAATGGGAAGGATTTTTGTATGATGAGTCTCACAAGGTTAAACTTTTTCCAGGCAGATCTCTGGTCCCTCGGTTGCATAGTGTACGAGCTGATGGCTGGTCAGCCACCGTTCTACACCATGTCGATCCTGCAGCTGGTGAGGATGATTCGCCACAAGCCGGTGCAGTGGCCAAGCTTCATCAGCAAGGAGGCCCGTTCTTTCTTACAGGTGCAACTTTGTTACTTTCAATTAAGCACAGTTTATTATGCATTGGATTTACTACCTTATGATATAATAATCAAAATTTCCTATTGACTTAGAATAGGTACAGTGCCAAATGTATTAAACCCTTTTGTCAATTACAAATTAGGTGTAATTTAAGATTGTTAAACAATATTTTACAATTAGCTGCATTTGTACAGTCTCTTAGTGTAAAAACCTACATGAAATGTGTGTAGGGATTGTAGGATTTAATTAAACTTATTATATTTTATACGATCAATACATGCAAGTGTGGCATAAGTGTGCCCCGCCTTGTGTGCCTTATGGCGCAGCCAGCGCCTGTGCCTTTTACCCCTATTTACCTTATTAAAGAACTTGTTAGTTAATAAGGTCAATAGGGGTAAGTATCTGATAATCATACCTTCTCATTTTTACTTTATTAAAGAACTTGTTGGTTAATAAGGTCAATATTGGGTAAGTATTGATTGATTGATTGATTGATTTATTTATTGGTAAAATTGGTTGTTTTACAAGTCAAGATTTCTACATATTTACATAATGAGATTAAAATACTAATATTTACACATTTTTACATTTACAACTAAATCTTAAACTACTTAAAATTAATTCAACATAAATAATGGTATTACAATTTCTTCTTAGAACTACTTAAACATTCATTTAATGATCTCCACGAAGAAACTCGTCTACACTGTAGCACGCCCGTGCGATTAGCAGCGATTTGAGTTTCCTGGTAAACTCAATGTCACTTTTCGCTGATTTTATATCGGGTGGAACTGAGTTGTAGATTTTAGCCCCAATGACACTGAGTGATCTCCTGAGTTTGGCTAGTCTCTTTATTGGGGCAACCAGCATTGGCTGTCTGCGGTTGTTCCCAGCGCGGCTAGAATTAGTTTTGTAACTAGCGAGGTTTGACCTGACGTACTGACACGCTGCTAATATGTAGACCGATGGTAGCGTTAACACTTTGTTGTGTGTAAATAGTTCCTTAGCTGGGTGGTCGTAAGGTTTCTTAGATATTATCCGCAGCGCCCGCTTTTGTATTTTGAATACACTGTCCCGACTCGCAGCCAAGCCCCAAAGGTCGACACCGCGGATTATGATCGAGTGGAAGTATCCATAATAGGCCTTTCTTAGGTTATCTGCCGATAGGGTGGGCGCAAGCCTAGACAAGGCAAAACATGCCGACGAAAGCGAATTGCACAACTGATCAATGTGCGGGGACCATGTAAGTCCAGAGTCGATTAAGTATCCTAGATATTTAGTTTGGTTTACTTGTGGGACATTAATGTTATTTATTTTAATATTTAGCTGGGGTATGTCAGTATCTGATAATCATACCTTCTCATTTTTGTGAAATAAGAATGAACCTTAATCGCAAGATCATTGCTTTGTGTAATCTCAATAATATATGCCTATTATATTTGATAATCATAATGTAATCCAAGATTTCAAGATCAGTTTCGATTTAGCACATTTTGTTTATTTTTCATACCTTTGCAGGGACTGTTACACAAAGACCCCATGAAAAGGATGACTTGGCCAGATATACTGGCGCACCCGTTTGTAGCGGGCCACATCCTCATTCTGCCCGAAGATGTGCAAAGTGAATCACCTTTCACACAACCGCTCAGTCACAGTCAGCAGGAGGCGAAGCGGTTGCAGCGGGATAAGATTAGCAGCAATGCAAGGTACTTATTAACAGCAACACGCTTAACTGACTTTAGATCTGCTATATAATATCCTACAAATTTATTCAAGTAAGCAATATAAAGCAGTAAATAGAAAGTCCATGCATAGTTCGTGATCAGCAACGCAGGCTTCGTTCACAATAATTATATCTAGGGTTTGCAATCCGGATCCGGAATGTATGAAATTATCCGGATCTGGATCCGGATCCGCGGATCTTCCCATACATTTCGGATCTGTCGTGCAAACCCTAATTATATCCTAGATTATTTTGTTACAAATTGTCGGTTGTGTAACTTGTTGAATTTATTTTATGTGTACATTTTCTTATGTATTTTGTTTTCAGGGCAATGAAACTGGACAGTGAACCCTTAAAAGTAGTAAACAGAAGAGAGCACGATCTCCGTCACATCCGTGGCGTAACTCAACCCGCAGAGTGCGTGCCCATGTCCGATGACGATAGCGTGCGCGCCACCAGCGCCTTCAGCGTGCGAGACAGCCTCAAAACTGACGATGAAGACCAGTCCCAACCCATCACCGTCGCCAACGCAAAACTACTAAGACACGAGTACAACGTCATGAACAATTCCAATCTTGTCGTCTGTAATTTAGAAAATAATATGGCGCAACTTATGGCAACTAATAAAAAACAAATTGATGTAGCCAAGAAAATGGACAAGATTGTAGAGGAGAAACAGACTGAAAAACCTAAAACAGAAGCCGCAAACGCAAGTGAAAAGACTGAAGATGTTGACGTGAAACAGAAACGGAAAAGTATAGATACCGCGTCACACAGTTTAGAGAACCCGAAAAGTTCTACGAAATGCAGCAGTGAGGTTAGTTCTGGACTTAGTAAGAGCGTACCGCCGTCTTATAAGCAAAAGTTACTGCAGTTCTCAAGAGATAAACTGAGGTTCGCCAGCGGCGGGAACAGATTGACAAGAAGCATCAAGCGATCATTTCATTTTAGTAGGAGTTGGGATAAGAACAAGTCGGATAATCAGAGACGAACTAGTGAACCAACCATTGAAATCCCAAGTATTGTTGACGCGGATCAGGAAAAATGCTCGAAGGAAACCAAGGATGAAGACATTGAAAAGATAGAATTGATTGAAGAACTTTCTGATAAAGAAGTTGCTAATAATGATGAAATTGTTTTACCGGAAGAAAAACACGAAGGTAAAATATTTTTTTTACATTATTTACTACGCGTAATTATATTTTGTCATAGTTATTAGGTATAATGCCGCGCTAATTATGAAACCCGTATGTGAGCTGTAAAACTAGTTTGAAATTGTACTTGCGCGGGAAAAGGTGATACCAGAGAGACATTTTGCTGAATTCACTGAACTGACTTCTTTTGGTTTCTAGTCAAGGAGCCATCCGCCATTGAGCTGGAAGAATGGGAAGCGTTCCTGAATTCCAATATTAGTGAAGTAATGGATGGCGACGTTGAATCTCTCACGCAGCTGAATATGGTTTGTGTTAGATTCATATAGGTACATATAGCCAACTGGTTAAATTAGTCGTCTAATTAGTTGGCTGAAGAACAACCAGCCAAGTCATTGATCGCAACGTTTAATTTAGTTAATTTTGACACTGATAGTCCAGTAGCTGGCGTAGCTGCACAGTATTGCCATAGGAAATCAATTCCCTTTCCCTACCTAGTAAGTTGTAAAACACTGCACAGTACAAATACATAACATACCTAGAATACAATAAAGGGTACCAAGGCAAAGTTATCCCTTTAATTTAAGAGGAAAAATAATAATCAACAAAGCAACATCTGTATATAGGCAATGTTATAATAGGGATGATGACACATCTTGAATTTTATAACAAAATCTAGTATAATAGATAGCAAACGAGCAATTTATCACAATAATGTGAATATTAAAATAAAATATTGAAAAATTACAAAATTACGGGACCTGAAAGTTTCAAAATTTAAGTTTTTTTTTAACTTCCAAAAACGATAAAAGTAAGGGTACCATTCGATTCCTTACATTTCATCAAAAAAAAATTGTATAGCAACTATATACATAAACGCAATATTTCACCGACAAAAACGCAATTTTCTTGTTTTGTCCATACTACAAGATGGGCGATGACGTCACGGCCTCTGGCCGTTTTGTATAGGGCGTTTAGCGAGTGAAGTGCGACTGTCGGACTTTGACTACAATTTCTGACTTCTGTGTTACTTTAATGCAATGGGTTCCATATAGACATTTGATACTAAAAACAAACCCGATCGATTGATACCATAAAAAAAAACCGGCCAAGTGCGAGTCGGACTCGCGCACGGAGGGTTCCGCACCATCAACAAAAAATAGAGAGACGGACGGACGGACGGACGGACGGACGGACAGCGAAGTCTTAGTAATAGGGTCCCGTTTTTTACCCTTTGGGTACGGAACCCTAAAAATTAGTCATGTAGCCTATTGTTTGACAGGTGAGCATGGTGGTGGGCGTGGTGGGCAGCTCGGGGCGCGGCGCGCGCGGCGGGCGCGTGTGCGGCGCCGTGGCCGCGCTGCTCGCGCTGCCGGCCGTGTCGCCCGCGCTGCCCCGCCACACGCTGCTGCACATACAAGATGTAAGCGAGACCATAATTACTACTTATTGTAAATCCTGTGTATTAGTGTAAGCCCTGAGTGAGCGTTCGGCGGGGCGTGCAGCGGGGCGTCGGGCTCACAAGTGTTTTGAGCAGCGTGCACTAAGGCCGCTACTATACGCTTGCATTTGTTTAACATGCACGCCGCACGCCCCGCCCCGCTGCACGCCCAACTCGAGCGTCCACTCAGGCCTTATACTTATTGATGTACAGGACGTCAGCCAACTACCATTTGCTCGGTTTCTTTACGGGGTCAAAGTGCATCCAAAGTTCCAAACACAGATCAATTTTACTGTACAGGGTAGTTCTCATTGCAAACACTACGGCGGCGATGGAAAACACTAAAATATACATGTTGAAGTTGAAACTTTGAATAGTATTTATAATTGTTTCAGGTATATCTTGAAGCTAAAGTCGTGTACGAGTTCATCGCAGCCATTAACTCGTTGATGAAGGACTGCAAGAATGATGACGACATGGAAGACAGGTAATTTAATCCCTGAAAGGTCAAAATTGCAAAGTTTTTAATACCATCTTTGTATGGAGTATCTTTAACTTTAGTCACAAGATGCCGCTTATTACAAAGGTTTTGGCACATCTATTTGCACGATACATACTATCGGTTCCTCTTTAGGATGGTGGTATTAATTCTACATTTGAAATAACTTAATTCAAGGAACCTCGGTACCAAGCGGCATCTTCCACGAAAAATCGCAATGATAAAACGCCGAGTATAAATAGTTGACCTTATTATTAGACGAGAGGCATTAAACTAATGATTAATGACACAGGAGCGTCCTTGGCGATAAAACGGATACGATTATCACCGACATAAAACATTTGGCTGTGTTTTAGTAGCTGTTCAAAGTTAATGGCTGCAGAAATGTGATAGTTAAACAATTTGTCGTCAATTTTTAATACGTTTGGAAAATTAGGTATTAATAATAATTTTAACCTGTATTAACTGTATTTTAAAGGTGTTAAAATAATTATTAATTATTTTAAAGGTGACTTCACAGTTGGTCCCATCGTCATCAGGTGAAGATCGATAGGACCTGATGAAAAAAAAAACGAGTGAATTCTTTAAATACAGTGATTCGAGTATTTTTTTTCCTTCTCGGAATTGCAATCCGGATCCGGAATGCATGAAATTATCCGGATCTGGATCCTGATCCGCGGATCTTCCCATACATTTCGGATCCGTCGTGCAAAACCCTAGCCGTGTGGTGAAATGAAACTGCTGACGAAGACCAAAAAATTATGGCATTTTGTAAAGTCTGAAATTTACAAGAATCTATACGCTTCTAGACTGACGGGTACGGGTCGGATGCTGGAGGTGTGCGCGTGGCTATGCGCACGCTCGTGCCGCGCCGTGCGGCAGCTCGCGGCAGCCACAACCGCGCACCGCGCCCATGCTGTCTTCACACGGCTGCTGACCTTGCGTGAGTAGCCACGCACTTGCTATATTGTTTACAGATGTTGAAAGTGCAGAAAATTTCCAATAAATGGGAGTTCTAGGAAACAAGAAATATTGTTTTGAATCGGGTTTTTTATGTCTATAACGTCCATTGCAATAACGACCATTGAATTATCTGTTGTTTATGTTTTTTGTCATGAAATCGAACGTGTCGAAACCAATCGATCGATCATACCACATCGTTGAACTGTTACTACCGGATTACATTACGTCAATGGGTAACACCACTAGCTATATTGTTACTATAGTTGGCCAAACAATTTGTCAGTAAATAGGAACAAAAAAAACTATACTCATCCTTTTCTTTGTACTAGTGTAAGACAAAGATAGTATGATTCTCTCTGTCTATGTTTGAAATGAGACAGTTCTTTGGCAAACTATAAGTAAAATTAACATTAACAATTGTCCACAGATACAAAAACACCTCGCATAGTTCTTAACATCGTGGGTCTCCTCATCACCATACTCCAAGACCTGCCCGAACACGCAGATGTCGTCGAGAAGATTCTATTCGACGACAAAAGCTTCAATTTCATGTGTCTCTTGGAACAACCCAGCGACGCCTTGAGAATGCGAGTCTGTATACTTATTAGTCTATTATGTACATTTTCGTGTACCGCTTTCTCGGTTGCTATGGAGACGAAGTGGAGTAAAGCGGAGAGTGATTGTTTGGAGGCGTTGCATACGCATTGCAATGTGACACTGAACAGGGCAGCCAGGTTAGCTACTAAGGAGCTTAGTAATATGCCGTTTTATAACTAATCCGATTATATTCAGTATTAAAACGTACAATTTATTTGTATTTAAGAGCTAATGCGACTGTTTAAACCGTATTTAAATGGTAATAAATTTAAAGACAACGAAACTGTTAACTTTCACAAATGTTACAATGGGAAATATTATTTTAGTCACCAGGATAGTGATGGGCATTTTCAGGGTAGCTGTTTAAATAGTGATGTGGTCCGTTAGAGTATTAAGTGTAAGGCCTGAGTGGACGCTCGAAGCGGAGCGTTCGGCGGGGCGTGCAGCGTGGCGTCGGGTGCACAAGTGATTTGAGCAGCGTGCACTAAGGCCGCTCCTATACGCTTGCATTTGTTTAACATGCACGCCGCACGCCCCGCCCCGCTGCACGCCCAACACGAGCGTCCACTCAGGCCTTACACTAAGAACTAATAACATCGACATTATCGACAATGTTAGTTAGTTGAAGGAATGCCGACGTTTAAAATGAATCATCGGCTCTGGTGTGAACTGTCCTGTATAAAGGAATGAAGAAATTTTGCCATAAAGTTAACATTATCTTTATGCTACTTCAATGGTCTGAAATATACTATGGTCTAAGTACACTGCCAACCGACAATTCATCAACCTTATTGCAAAGACATAAGGTCCACCGATGGTTCGTTAATCGTGGCTGTTATACTTATAACCTACCTAATCCACATTTAAATTTTTTAATTGGAGTTGATTTTCGTTTGTGTGATTTCATTCAGTTAAAAAAAAAACAAATGAAAGCGCTGCCAATTTCCTTGAATGATGGCTCGTTGAACGATTGACGAAAATATTGAAGCGCCTGACAATTCACCAGAGCAAAAGCTTGTTCGTAAGCGAATTACTAATCCTATTTGCGCAAGCTCCGAAATCTCCGAATGTCCTGACAATAGTAAAAGTTTTTTTTTGTAGTGTGCTTTTTCATGTTGTGTATTTCATTCCTATACTAGGCGAATTGCAAAATAAATAAATATAGGTAGGTAAACGCAGTTAAGGAAGTTTGTCTTAAGTTTTAATTATTGATCCATTGTGTTACAAAAATTGACAACACACATATAAATTTATATTGTGCTCCAACACACTTTCGTACATGTACTTAACTTTTGTTACAAATAATTCCTTATTTAGTGATAGGTACTTCATGGCATTAAATGCTAAAAAATGTGATGATAGTGGAACTTAAAATTGATAACTAAGAAATCTCTTTTTTTTACAAGACTGAAATATAAGAAACTTTTTAGAATTTGCGAATGATGACCAATTTTATTAATTAAATACATGTATTGTCTTTACATTACACGATTTTAATACCTTAGGGGGTAAGAACCATCCTGCCTGTTATCAACTTCCCGCCGTGTAGGTACGGAATTATGCATATTTATATAATTATGCAATTTGTAGGTATCTACGAGACTATGTAAACATTTATTATTCAGATGAGAAAATAAGTGCCATAAAAATCAAGCATACTATTATTGTTTCATTTATCGCCTACAGCTTAATGCAAAAAACCTCCTGTGTAATGAACTAAGTCTATAACTAGAGATCAATGACATGGCTTACCAGTTTTTATCGAAGATAAAACAAGCTTTTTGTCCCTGAAAGGAAAAAAATCTGTAAGAGGAGCCTACCTACATTGAGAAAATGGTGGCTAGAAAATCCGGAAAAACCAGAAGCTGGGAAATTCGGTGTTTTAACCAAACATGTGGGTGATCATGATCAAGTTAACAAGACTGCTGGTTTGGACATCTCAAGAGGATGCCTGCAGATAGGGCGGGTAAAAGGGCCTACGTGGGGCGCCCTATAGGTCGATGACCTTCTGGTGGCCCAAAGTACGGCTGGAGGGCAGTACCGTCTTCACCATGAGGGCACACGGGGCCCGTGCCCAGGGCCCCCATCCTCAGGGGGCCCCCAAGGACAGACAGTAACGGTATATTTGATTACCCATAATAAATAGAAGATCATAGTAGGAAAATGATAGTTTAATTAGCTATACTTTCCAAATGGGCCCCAAATTCTTATGTGCCCAGGGGCCCCAGCATAGTTTAAGACGGCCCTGCTGGAGGGGCCAGCTTTTAGAGAGATCCACTCGGCCTGAGCGCAGAAAACTGCGGGGTGAAGGTACTTACCTATATAAATAAACACATTTGGAGCTCATAGTTGAACTTTGAGAATATCTATGTTATGTCTACGAATACAATTCTCAGACTGCCAGCAATAAAAGAAAACTGGAGGTGTGTACACAATGGCAGCCCGCAGGCTCCCCTATACACTTGGGTATTGCCTGATTGTGCATTCATGTCCTCATTAGATGTTTCATTGTGTTTTATTAAAAACACAAGGAAAATTACACTTATCTTGAGATAACTGGAATAACTTGAATTAAAAATTTCCGTGTGGGTATTATCTGTTGTATCAAAACCTAACTTCCCTCTTGAATGATAGGAATTGTTATTTTTCTCTTTGTAAAACAAATACAAAGTAGTTCATTCGCCTTTGAAAGTTAACTCATTACTTTAGTTCTCCACTTATAAATACCTATGCGCAGTCAAAGAAATATTGCGCGTCAAATTATCCGATCAATATATGTATTTTTTCTTACTTTTAGCTCTCCGAAGTAAATGTTTAGTAGGTATATTATTTAGGTGCTGCAAATATTGACCATCTAAAGACTTGGTTAGAAAACCATTATCTGCCAGACCTGCCTCGATTTTTTTAAAGACCTAACGAATGGTTTGATTGTTTTTTTTTTGGGTCTCTATTGTTTCCCAAATAGTTTTAAGCCATAATGTATTGTTTGCCCGAATTTTCGTTAGTCATAATTCATTTAATTCAGAAACGCGTCACTTTTCAGGATTGCCATAAAACAAACCTAACCTAACCTGAAATGTAAACGGTTTCAGTTTTATGACTAATGATAATATGACAAACAATACATTATGACTTAAAACTTTATGGGAAACAACGGGACCCCTTTTTTATTTGCATCAAAATGGAATACCTACCAAATAAATCTAAAGGAATTTTATAATTTTCATGTAAAAACGAGAATATTCATACTACACTAACTGTGTCATACGAAACGAACTGACAATACTGACATACAAACGGTTGTGAGGGTTTCCGTTTTTACCACATTGGCTACGGAACCTTAGTCACGTGTTTTGGCAACTGTCTGGGCAAGTGTCGTAAATAGGTTCGCATTGAGATGCAATGCCCCTAAGCCCGAGTGCATGCAAAACAAATATTTATCTTCAATAAGCTTATACGGCGCATTCGCACTAAGATCAAAGACCTGTCTAGGACGCAGACACATCAGAATAGATAACTGATCAACAAAGTACGTTCAATAGATTTGTACTCGATCCGCGATCGTTCGATGAAAAGATATGGATTAGTAATATGAGTTACTTACCTACAGCTTACCTAATTTATTGCTACGTAAAACAAGCTAATAAGTACCATTTTTCTCAGGGTGATTTTGTTTTGTTTTTTATTAACATGTTGACATGACTATATGACTAGTCGGTAGGTACTTACGAATAAGTGTCTAAGGCCGGCCGCATACATACGGAAATTTTACCCGTTTTCTTGTTGTAGGTACTACAAGGGTTCCTAGTTGACTACGGCACCCTAAAAACGAAGTCCAGCAATGATTTTGTTACTGTTTCGTGTAGGGTGCTTTGCCATGTATACTTGTTCGAGTTTACCGTGTGATATCTATCTGGATACATGTCTGCGGGGATTAACGTGCTGCGTTAATTAAGTCTAAGTGGGCATTGCGCTATGGCGTTGTTTAGGTTACATAAGGGAGGTGAGCGGCCGGCCTCTGCCGGTCACCTTGTGGGCGAAACCACTGCAGACCAGCCGCTTTTGCGATTCGGCGGATTGGATAAGGTAGTATATTATTATAGTAGATCAAACAAAATGGTAAACATTAGGTATAAATATTTAAAACGGGGTAACCTAAGTACCATGCACAGTCACGGATATTAATTATAATTGTAAAACATTGTTCATTTCATATACCTAAGCGTAATTATTTAACAAACAAACTAGCTTGAACCCTAAACGGATGTTTATAATATACATAGGATTTAAATTTTTAATTCCGTAAAACCGCCTAAGTTCGCCTGGGTTTTGGCACTTTTTTGAAAATTTCTCACAGATGTATACCTACGCGTATTTTAGCTAGGTAAGGTCAAAAAACGAATTAATCTATATAGGCCTATCGTCTAAGATAACTTAAGGTCTAAATTTCGCTTTAGAATGGCTACAATTGGACTCCATAGGTAGTAGGCGAAGTATAGGCAAAATGACCTGTTTTCGCCTACATACTGCCGGAGCGTCAATTACTTATAGACAAAATGTAAAGTTTCCTACAGATATCTAAGTAATTTTAACGTATTTTTCGATTATGAACCTTAACTATTCCACAATAGTCATATTTTACATAAAAAAACATGGTAGGCGAAGACAGGTAATGATCTTACTGTATTTTCTATAGGGTTGTCCAAAAATCACGTTAACTTACTCGACAGCAGAAAAAGATAGGGTAATGGTTTAAGTGTAAAGAAAAATACTTGTTTTAAATTAAAAATTAAAAGAAAACAAGAGCGCCATACACATTCTACACATTTGATTCTATATCTTAGGTATATAATATGTTATTTTAAGCTAATAATAATAATAAAAACAACTCAAACCAATTCACCAGCCCCGGTGCCACAGATAAACACACACATAGCATTCAAGCTTGTAAGACCCCTCTTTTTGCGTCGAGGGTTGAATGACTAAGAAATTATGAATATATTACACACTTGGATTGGCAACCCTAGGGGCATGTCCGGAATATCATCTTAATTACATTTTAATTAATTACGACGTCTACACACAACTTAGGTACAAAATAATAATACCATAAGAAAGAGCATTAGTTGTAGATTATGATCCAAGGAAAAACTTACCCTTATACACTACCTACCCTTTAGCACTATTTATAACGAAGTTCCGCCAAGGCAAAAAAAACACGTGCTGTCCCTCCAACGAAACAACGGCGTTAAGTTAACTACAACTGATGCAAGAATATTGCTATGCATAAAATAAACTTTCTATTTAGTAGTTTTCTGTGGAGCATGCCCTAAAAACTAGGCGGGAATTTCCACTTTTATGAAAATAGGCGATGATAGGTATCCCAGGCGAAGAGACGGGGTTTTACACAAAACGATACTTATTTTGCGATGACTGGCGTACAAACATTGTTTTTAACTAAGTACCTACACTACACTAGCTAAATTAACTATATACAAGATATAAACTAAAACTTACACATTACGATTATACTTAATTTACAATAATTCATGCAATTATGTACATAATAAATACTCAATTAGATTTTAAATAAAATTAATCAATAATTTAAATCTAATTATAATTTAATAGTACATTACTGCAGACGCCGGGAAAGAAGGGCTTGCCGGGTGAGTAGGTATAGACGGCCGACCGTAGGGAGGCCGGATAGTGATACGAAGTCGGCAAGACCTTTTCACGGCTAGGCATGTATAGTGCTTTTCTCAAACATATGCAATGAAATAAAAAAATTCACCACTCAAAAAAACAAATTATAAATATCAACCACAAATAGCTACACGACAAAAGTTTTTTAATTTTCCTTCCAATCCTGCCATAATGACTTTTTTTTTACGTAAGTCGTCCGTATTTCGCGTGTGTAGTGTTCGAATAGACCCTATTAGGGCCATTATACACAACCTGATAATAAGAATCTTAATTTCAATAAATAAAATAAATGCAGAGGATTTTAAATATTGTCTATGGTCTCTGGTGACTTACGTATAGACAAGATTTTAAATTTATTCATTAACACATTGAATCATACAGATTCGTAAGTATTCTTAATATCAGTACGTTCGTGTATAACAGGCGTTAACACGGATATTTTGGTCCGATAACCATACATTCACTAAAAATAAAATATAATTCGGCTGTTTAGCCTGTTCATGGACACAGACCCCATGTTTACATTAGAATTAAAACAAAATTACTTCCCGGCCTAGGCCTTCAATTTCGTATGAAACTCCTTTACAGTTCTCTGGAGTTGCTCCGCCCTAAACGTGATACTTCGAAGCCTGATATAACGCCCGGAGCGACGACATTTCATTGCATGTTTGAGAAAAATTTATTTATACGTAGTCATAAGTTGTTATCTTGTTTAACTAGGTACTATCTTGAGACCCAGTGCGATGGGACTCATGGGGCATTTAACGACTAACAGACGCACATTGAGAGAGAAGGTAAGTTCAAGTTTCAACGCGCGTTTCGACATTTTGGACCCTTACTAACTTTTATGGAGCAGTTACACATAGATCGACCTAGCTCCAAACCTAGCAAAGCTTGTACTAGGCGATATATGTACATAGATACTTAAAACATAGAAAACTGCGGACTAATTATTCGAACTAGCACTTCGGGCTTCATAGCCATGGTCACTACGTACCTACTGGGCTAGGAGGCCGTTAACCCTTTTTTTATAGGTAGATATAAAAATGATAAATCAAGATGCTCACGAAATCACGAGATTTTTTTGTGAGATTATTTCGACCTTGTTGTGCTATTTAAAATGTTGTTGACCTCATAAAGGTGATTCTTCGCCATTAAGCGACCAGGTACCTAAGGGTAGATGAACTCATGAACTTGAATTACGTCCAGTCATTGTAATACTATTCTAACAACACAACACAAGTATTATATTTATTTCGTGGTAATGATTGACAACGGCGATTTAGTAAAGTGCATTGGCTGCATAATAAATGCAAATGACTGATGACTGACTTTGTGTAGGTAAGTACATAATTATTTAGATTATTAAGATCACATCACTTCATTTGTTTGATCTTTGCTCTCTAGTATTAATGTGCCTACTGCCTCAATTTCATCACGTAGGTAATCGGATTGAATCTAATAAGATACCAACATTAAAACTCTTTGTTTTTTGTAAGATTTACATAGGTGCTTTTATACTGTAGTATGGATAGGTATTCATCATAATTTAAGAGCGTGGCTCTTGTCGGTGAAGTATGCGCCAGTTTTCGCGGTCCTCGGCCAGGTTCTTTAGGGCCCTGTAAGACACGACATTTGCCTTTGCTTTTAGTTGTTGTGTATAGCTTGCTTGTGGTCTTTCTCTTCTTCTTCTAGCTTCGAGCTTGGCTTCTGCCTCGTCTATTTGAATAGGTATTGATGACATGCATTTAGGCCTTTTCGAAACTTTGACAATCTACGTAAATATTACCATTACTTCAGCAGGTGCCTAATGTGCCTATAGTGTTTACTAAGTCGTCATTTTGTCGCCAAACCCTAATTCACCTAAAAGTACTCGTCCTCTGTTCCTTTTGGTTTCAATGCATACAATATACATCCATATTCATATTTATATTTTTTTTTACCTTTAAACGAGCAATTCTTGTATATATTCTTTCCAAGTATTGACACACACAATTAAATAAATAAAGAACATTAAATAAGCTTAAAAATAACAATACAAACTATCTATAAATAAACTTATAATATACGCCCTATAAATAAAACAATATTTATATTACACCCATATATGTACATGCGAATAATAATTTTTCGGTATTTTTGGCGTTGGGTATGACTGACATTTAGCTCGCGTAGCAGGCATGGACTGACGCATAGCAGAACTTGTTTAACCGAAAGTGGTACGTACCTTTTTGGTACGGAACCCTAAAACATACCTACTACATAAGAAAATGGGCCTCTGTACATGCTTTGCGGGTGTTTCGATCGTTTTTAGATATCATAAACTGAAGAAAAATGGAATTAATTAACAACCAGCATTTAAAGGAGGACCTGCAATTATCAGAAAATCGTGACTTAGGTTTTTGAACAATGAAAGAGGTGTAACTAGTCTCAGAAGTGTTGAGACATCTAACAACTCTCCTAATAAACTATGGTAAGTAATGGTTTCGGTCATATAGGTCAGCCGAGTCGGCGGAACACCCACTGCCATTTAAAGGTAGACTTCCGTATCCAGTACCGACTGCAGCAAGAGACAAGTTGCTATTGCAAAATTTGTTGGCTTGAACCGAAGGTAAGTGTCAACGACCTCAACCGCCTCAACGTCGCGTTAAGGATTGTCTTCTAAACAGTTAGGTAAGCGAACGTTTTAATGAACTTTATAATCATTCCGAAAATTGCATAATTAGTTACGGAATAAGTTGTGCAGAAATGTTCAAAAGAGCGTGAGCAAGTCGAACAGGAGCAGTCGAGCGTTGATCTGACACACACATCTGACACATCGCATGTTGATGCGGGTCAAAAACGTGACAAGGTACCTACCTACACATTTCTATACTCCAAAAGCATTTCACGGTTTCATACCTCTAGAAATTCCAACGGCTATTATTAAATAGTATTTTCTTATGAATTAGTAAGCACCGACACATAGAGTCCTGTTTATTATGAATAAATAAATATACCAATATTACTTATTAGATACAAGAAAATATTCCTACGAAAACTGTCATTTATATAGTTATATTATTCAACGTATCTAATATGGAAAAATCCAACAGTTAGTCCTACCTTAAGTATTATTTTCTAATGCACTTGTTTGTGAGTAGCTCACTCCTAATGCTACACTTCCGGATGACCTCAGCTTATCTCATGAAAATCTATTAGCGACAGCTTTAGAGGCGGTCAGTTAAAAACAGTAGGTCAAGAGTTACTCGCTTGCGATCGCTTTGGGCGGGAGGGTGCCTTTACGTTTCACTTTCGCCGCAGCGCAGGCGCAGCGGTCCGCTGGGTCGTTGGCCCCGTGTCCTCGTCCGCGTGCCGATTAGATAATTTTTCGCGCTACGTTGTCAAAATACTCATGACCTAATGGTACAGTGAGCGCGGCCGTTGAACCCGCGAGCGCTGCGCCCGCGCCTGGCGTAGACGTGTGCGCCGCGCCGGCGAGCCGCCGCCGCCGGGCTTTTTTGCCACGTCGCCGCCGCCGATAAATGATCGGCGTGAAATCGGCGTGACCTTGAGTGTTGTTAATTAGCTATTGCAAGTTGTTATTTGGATTATAATATGGATTATTTGGAATTATATATGTTACAGTGGTCAAATATACATCAATTTTGACACACCGATTAATGTAATTGAGTAATCCTCAATATTCAGCGTCAAGAAAGATGAGGGAGCGATATACGAAGTAGGCTTTACAATTTACTAGGCAACGAAATCACAGGGTTCATTTACCATAGGACGTCAAGGTGGTGTAACAACAAGAAATACATCGAAATGGCGGCTCTTCTGAAGAAAATTGAAAACGAAAGTTCTAGGTTGTCTTAAGATCAACCATTTCAAGACCAAAGTAATGGTAGTAGACAGGGCAAACGCACTCCCATTTACCGACGCACGACGCACTCGGCGATTACGAATAAGCGAGCTAGTTCGTATATCTTGGATTGATAACCAGTGCCAGTGGTTGCACCGCCGAGAAACGCCGCAGAGCTGGCATGGCTAAGAGTGCTATATGGCCAACCTCGACAAAATCTGGAAGAACAGAGATATTCGACGTGCAACTAAAGTGCGCTTGGTACGAGCTGCCGTGTTTTCAATATTACAGTATGGTGCCGAAACGTGAAGCCTCAAAAAGCGCAAAGTGGCAAAGGTATAGGCGCTTTTAAGATGTGGTGTTAACGAAGACTTAATACCTTGGAAAGCTAGAAAGTAGAAACCCCTCCATTCTCAGAGAGCTCAGATCTCAATATCGCGACTCAGCTCTTCACAATCTGCCATATGTGAGCCCTTAGATTCTTCGGACATATTATGCGGTTTCCAACGCACGATGTAGAGACACACAAGAATTTAGGCCGAATGAATGGCAAACGTGCTCGACTTGGAGCATGTGTGAGATGGTCGAACGCTATGAAGAAGCCGACCTCTTCAAGCTTCAAGCAAGCAGCACACTGGTGCTTGTACGACAAGATAACCGTTAAAAAGAAACCATAGCAGTCCACTATATTTTCAACAGCAACATCCTAACTGTGCGGCGTATCCTGATAGACGAGTTCTTTAAATGAGCATGGCTTATTGGAATTTGAAATTTCATTGTGCTGTGTTTTTTCTTTGTTTCTTTTGAATCTTCTTTGGTAATACGAATTCAAAATTAACTTCTCTGCCTTTGGCGTTGAAATGAATGTGTATAGTGCAATAGTGCTAACCACCAATTGTTTTTCTTAATCTGTATTTACTGGTGAGAACCTGTAATTGGCTTTTTGTATCACATTTATAAAACCTATTAACATGTTAACAGCTGTTGGATCTCCGAATAGTAATAAATAAATAAATATCTAGCAAATTTCTAGGATATTTGGAGTTCTGTTTTGTTAAAGTTCGTCATTTTTAATACGACAAGCCATGGAAGTCATGAGAAAATAGAGAGTTACAGATAGGATTGAAGGTCATTGGGACCAGGTAACCCCTTAATGCCAGTCAGTTACTAGGGAAATCAAGTTATCATGCCTATCCTATATTGAAGTATGTATAATAAACATTTACAAATCCTATTTCACTCACAGGCTGTTCAAAACTATACGTAGTTCACTGACCAGCAACCTAGATTGATCTAATTGTCAAGGAAAACAACAAATTAATGATTTTACTTACGAAACCTGAAAGTCAAGGTCACGCCGATTTCACGCCGAAAACACGCCGCCGCCGCCGATTTTTTGGCAAACGCCGCCGCCGATCATTTTTTAATCGGCGCACACGTCTAGCCTGGCGCTGCGAGTCGACGCCGAGTACGGATTAGGAATACTTACCGGTCGATATCGGTAATCTCGTTTCAGTTTCATGGCAGCGAGGCTGTCAAAATAAGGATTATTAACTTTAATTAACCAGTTAATTAAATATGGATTTGCCGATTCCACAAAATCTGCGCTGACCTGAAAATGAAAAGACACTATTTATTTGTCGGTCAAATATTTATCATGTCCTAATAATCAATATGGGTAAAAAACACATAATTTTTTGCCTTAGAGGTAGGTATGCTACTTATGCTAGGAAAACAAGTATAGGTATGAGAAGCTGATAGAAACGAAAAACCACCTCTCATTAGGTACCTACATATAATTTAACAGCTGATCTATAATAGGTTATTTCCTATTTATAAACTGGTAGCTGCGTGAGGGCTACACAACCATAGCTCCGCCATTTTGGAAATCCAAAATGTGAATCTACTCGATTTACAAAAATAATCCATTTAATTATCGAACCTGCTCACAAAATTTCACGAGAATCAATTTTATTATATTTAGCGTCAGAAGCGTCAGAAAACGATACCAAAAATTATTCACCTTTCATTTCTACGTATTCAAGAGAATACGCTGAAAAAAGCGACCTGGGTGCGTAGCCAAAGTGCAATCGTTAACGCTCCGTAGAGTCCGTAGCGAACGAAACGCAACTGTCACTGTTGCACTAGTGGGGAAGAGTGATAATTGGCACGTTGCCTACGCACCCTATAAAGAAGCCTACCCTCTACCACCTGCCGCGATAGCAGATGACGCTGGATTGATTCTAGCCCTGGGCACTGGAGGCCCTTGGTCACTTTTTCTTCGTAAGTAGGTAAAAGACATTTATTTCGGTTTATAAGTCAAAAAAGCGTTTCAACCCAAGCAGAAACGGTGACAGTTCGCATGCTTCGTCGCTTTCTACATAAAATGGTCAGTAATTTACTTATTTTCATAAGAAATATTTTGGTATAGGATTAGGACGGACTGAAAAATATATATATATTTTCATATAATATATAATATATATATTTTCCTGTAAGTGTCACAATTTTCTATTATTCGATTTTACAGAATACCGAATGTTGAAAAAAAAATCTTTGGGCCGAACACCCAATGGAGTCTGAATATTCGTGGTATCTCTAATGGCTCCTCTATACGATGGGCCAACGCCAGCCACTCCAAGGGACGCAGCCATGCGGTAGAATGAGATATCAATATCACTTGCTCCCTCTAACGCATAAATGCGTCCCTGGAGTGGCCGGCGTTGACCCATCGTGTAGAGGAGCCATAATAAACGACCCTCGTCTTAAGTATGATATGGATAATTGGATATGACTGACCAAAACTTCTACGCTGAGCTGAAATATCTGAAAGGTGCTCCAAATAATAGGGCTTTCAAACTTTTTAGCAAGAACATCTCTCTGTAGGTTCTGTAATGTGTGCGACACAGAAAAAAACGTGGAATGAGGCCAGCTTTACAAGACGTCTCTCAGGTACCTACCTACTCGGAGACGCGTTTTGCAGGCACGGAAATCCTTTCTTTTTTAGAGTTGATGTTTCAGACACACATCATACATATAGACATCATAGTTCCAAAGGACTGAAACCGACTATTTCATTGCGGTTGTAACTTATATAGGAAGTATGCAGTGGGTTTATGGTGAGATTAACGTTTATGACTGCGTTTTGTTGGTAGGGGGAATTTCTTTTTTAAAAGTCATAGGTTGTGTGAAAATTAGTTATTAAAATGTATTATTTTATTTTACAAATATCTGGTTATGCTGTAATTGTATGCATAGTTTTTCGTTATTCGATTTGGGAACAAACCAGATTAATAAGGGGTTAATGGCTTTAGCCGCGGAAGCTGAAGACGTCGGATCGATTCCGGCCTCGGCCATTGGCGAGCTTGTTCACTTTTTTAAAAGTAGGTATATTATGACATATGTTATTATTATTGGGGTGTTATGGGCCTTTGAGTTTCGCATCGACCAAGTACTTATAGTATATATGGCTCTTCTGAGGTGAACTTTTCGCTTCGAACCATAATCTTTCAAACAAAGGCCATTGTCTCTATTATCGCAAACCCGCCAGCTCGAGCGTTAGCACGTGCCAGTACAACATTCATATTGAAAAACAACCGGTATCGTCATAGTATTAAGGTTCAAATTTAATGTCACTGATATTCTAGATATTCCGTTTTGGTAGTGTAGGACGATAGACCGCCCCGAAGCGATACGGCACTCATATTATTTTGATACTTAGTGTGGTGTTAAAAATGAAACGTGGGTATCTAATCTAATACCTTTATACGAGCAATTAGTGTTTATTTATATATATATGTCGGCGACGGATGGTCCCGATGGCGGTGGGCGCGTGGGGGTAGTACCTAGATGTATTACTTCACAGCCAAAATAGTAGGTATGCTACAAACGCATGAAATAAACATTCGGACTCATTAACTATACTAGTGCCTACTATATTTCAGTACTAAATGATGAAAAGAACTAATTGCTATTAGAATGTTGACTGGTTAAATTCAAAATAAAAAGATCACATGAAATCGTTCAAATCTTTATTTCAGTCAAACTAAACCGGTTCCAACCCTACACCTCTGACCCGAGAAGATTTAACCCGGCAACAAACTCGGCGGGACACATCTTTTCAAAACAACACATAGTTTCTTTATTTTACAAAAGTAAGCTTCTAATGGCACATAAGAAATCAAAATAACACTTGGAATAAAACACTTAGCTAAACGGTTAAACAACGTGAGAATCTATAAGCTTTCAGAATAATCCTTCAGGTGTAAGCCTTCAGGAACGTAGCGAATTAGGCACGAGCTTGGCTAACGTCCGATCTCTAGCGCAGTCCGATCAAGAAGAAAGAAGCCAGTTCCCGCGGCGGAGCCAACCGCTCCCGCCTCCAAATCAAGTTGGTAAACCTGCCTGACCAGTCTACCAACATAACGACAAAAATGCCTGCTCGTGCCTACGTTCACTCAAGATACGCCTCTTGACGTTCCAAAGCCTTCTACCTGTCATTTTCGTTCAACAATACACCAATAGATGGCGGCGTTACTCACTACGCAGCTTCATTATTTCGTTACAAGCAAATAATACATAGCCAAACATTGCTAATCGACTTTTACAGGCGTCTAACTATGAACTGTAATGCTGCAATACGTCTTTCTGGTGTCTCGCTCCGACACGGCCGTCCTGCGTTACACACGTCCTCGTGTGTGGGTGTATGCATTTGATACTGAAACAAAACATACAGCACAGTATCTCATCGCTCGGTCATTCCTGACCAACAATTTGGATCTCACTCAAATTACTATTAAAATCAAACTTTGTTATCAATCAAACCAGAAAAAATAATTGTTCAAAATTACTTTAACAATCCTCAATTCTCTAGTCGAAAATAGTCCATCGAGCAACAACTAAATAAAAATAATCATCAGAAATCATCGCCGCTATCTAACGGATACACTCCTATAATCATCGCCTCCATCTGGCGGATACTCTCAAATTTATGTGAAAACAAAACAATCCCAAACATCAAAAACACAAATCACAACAGCTCTAATTCATTGCTCGACAGTATCACTAGTATCACTACTATTGTCGTCAAACCAACCATTGTCCGACTGCCGTCGTTGGTGGTCGTGTCCATTGCGCACTTATTTATTTATTCATAACAATAAAATTTTAACGGTGTCAAATCAGTGTCAGCACTTTTCTTATAAACTGTGAATATACGCGGAGTTATACAAACTGTGTAATGGATACAATTTCACAACGTTGCGATGACTGGTAGAGACGCATTTAATAGAAGTTCACGAACTCTGCGAAGCCCTCCTCCAGAAAGAAGACCGGCTATGGAAACTGCCCAAGGAACCCCGGTAGCCGTAGCACCAGCCGAAGGACCCGAAATTGTATCAACTACCGAAATCCAGAATTGGATATCCGAAATTGAAAGGCGCCTTAATGAAATTTGCACCATTTCAAATGAGGGCAAGTTAAATTCAGACCAAAAAATTAGAATAAACACGCTTAGTAAAAGCGTTTTGGGCGGAATCTCTCAAATGGCTGTTCAGTATCAAGCGGTCAAACAGAATTTCTTACTTTGCCAAGCTCAAGTGAATACCCTGTCCCAGCAAAAAAACATTAGCACCCAACTTCATGAAATCAAGCAGCACCTGGAAGCTAAAACAACAACCGAAGCAAAACAATCCTTTGCCGACATGGTCAGGACCGGGAAAAGTTCAGCTGTGGTGCCCACCAATACTAGCAGCATCGCAATTTACCCTGCAGATAAAGAAAAATCTAGTGAGGATACCAAACACCTGATCCAAAACTTAATCAAGCCAGAGGCCCTAAAACTTCACGTTCGCGGTATGAGGAAGACAAAGAATGGTGGTATCATAAACAGCACTGATAGAAAGGATGACCTCGAAAAGCTTAAAGCATCTCAGCAGCTTCAGCAATCGGGACTTAAAGTGGAAGACACGACCAAAAGGAGACCGAAGATAATCATACTAGGAGTCCCGACAAATATGACCGAAAAAGAGGTATTCGATTGTATTTTCGAACAAAACGTTGTGGACCTTCAACCGAGTCTCTCCAGGGACATATTTATGAGCTCAGTGAAACTTAGTCATAAATCAGGAAAAAAGGACTTATCCACCTGCAACTACATTCTAGAATGCACAGCCGAAATACGACGAATGCTTATACAACAACAACGCGTTTTTATTAATTGGACATCTTGCCCAGTACGAGACTTTACTCTCTTGACCAGGTGTTATTTTTGCCATTTATACGGCCATTCGGCTAAATATTGCAGAGATACAGCACCTACGTGTGGACATTGTGGGTCATCAGGACACAGTATAAAAGAGTGCACAAAACAAGGCGATCCTCCCAAATGCGCTACATGTCAACGCTTTAAGAAGCCGTGCAATCATAAAACCGGAGACGAGCAGTGTCCAGCGATGAAATTTGCGCAAATCAGATATTTAAATTCCATAGACTATGAAGGCGACTAGAGCGCCGCGATTAAACGCCATTTGCTGCACTTATCAACAAAGGTAGATAACGCAAACAACGTCTTACTTGATGAGCTACATTGAATTTAAAATTAGGATAGACTTATTTGTACAAATTGTATAGTTATGTCATGACTTAACATTTTTAATAGTAGAAAGTAGAACATAGTCACTTAATTTATTGTTATTATAAATAATATTTTTTTGTTAACTTAAGCATTTCCCCACTTACTCATTGACCTACAAAATTTGCATACCTAAGATACAAGTAAATGTTTACTTAGTTTAGGTATGTTTATTAAATTATATTTAGCAATTGAAAATAAAATTATAGTTGGTATTTTAGTTCTAACTTTATTAAAGTGTATTAGAAAATAATATGTATGAATGTCCTATTACTTAAGTATATATTGCATAATTACCATTGTAAAAATCAAAGTAGCATAAGTTTTATTGAATAAATATTATCTTATCTTATCTTATCTTATCTAAACTCGTCAATATCAATTTACGGGGAAATTATCTGGCATTAAAAAAAAATTGGTCATATGTGATCTAAATTTTTGTAAGACATCCTAAAATAAATAACATTCTGAATTGATAGTTCCAATTTTACTCATATGAGCACAGTACATAAACGGGAATTCATTTTTAACAAAACAACACCAGTCCTTCGGTGCATTGCCAGTCCTTCGGCAGATACCAGACCCTCGTCAGAAGTAACCATCTCAGCCGCGTAAGTGCTACTCCTCGCAAAGAGCATTCTGCACATAAAAAGCAGACCACGTGCACCTCTTACATGCTCCGGCACTTCTGATGCGGTCACTAAACAATACCCAGTACATCGGGCATACTTTCAGTCCATCGAAAGCAAAACAGTATTGCCCAATCCATCGGGCGTGCCTTCAGTCCATCGAAAGCATGACAGTAGTGCCCAGTTCATCGGGCGTAATTTCAGTCCTACGAAAGTACAAGCTTTCAGTCCATCGAAAGCACAAAAAAAATGTTAAGAGTGAATCCCGAAAAGAAAATAAACACAGGCGTTACAATCATGTAACTCAGAATTACTGACACTATCAGCATCAACTGATCGACTGAAACTGAACTTTACTCATCAAAATAACTGAAAATCGCTTTTTACTTTAGCTTTTACAACAGAAACTCGCTCAAGAGTTCTAAACAGATGTAAGACATCTCAAAATAATCCCAACGAAATGGGAACTGCTCACCAGCTTAATAAAGTATGATGCACGCGACCATTTATTATTATTGGGGTGGTATCGGGCCTTTGAGTGTCACGTCGACCAAGTATTGATCTATTGTGACGGCCCTTTAAAGTTCATTACTAATGCCCGTTGCATCCAGAAAATTACAGATGCTTTGGGCCGTAACGTTCTGTACCTCATAGGGTTGCAATACATGCCGCCCTAAGTAGGTACTTCTTTTTGACATTAGTGGTCCACAGGAACAGAGAATGTGCATTGCAGTCTCCTCTGACTCCTGGCAGAACCTGCATGTCGCATCTTGTTTCTTGCCAATTTGAAACATGTGCTTGTTCAACTTACAGTGTCCAGTCAGTATTCTAGTCACCGCGCAAGTTTTGTGCCTTTTGAGCCCCAGCAGCTCCTTAGCGATTTTGCTGTTGAACCCTTTGATTAGAGCTTTCGAGTGTACTTGTCCTTTAGCGAACTTCCACCAATCGATTGCTCTCTTTTTTTCTAAGTCGCTGAGCAGAGAATATGCATCCCGTTTTGTGATTCCACAGAACGGTTCTGGGCCGACCAGGGGTGTGTCTGCGCCCTTTCTTGCAAGTTCGTCTGCTTCTTCGTTTCCGTTAATGTCGGAGTGCCCTGGTACCCATCTAAGTGTGACTTTGTTGGAGTTAGCCAGTGCATTTAGGTTTGTTTTACAGTTCTGGACTAGTTTTGAGTTTGACTCAAGGGATTCTAGTGCCAGCAGAGCAGCCTGGCTGTCTGAGTTGATGTAGATATGTTGGTGTCTTAGGTTTCTGTCCAGGTTAATCTCCGCACATTTGTTGATGGCGAAGACTTCTGCCTGGAAGATTGAGGCCTTTGTGCCCATGCTGACGCTAGCTCTGAGCTTAGGTCTCTCACCATAGATCCCACATCCTACATCATTTCCTTTCTTTGAACCATCCGTGTACCAGATGTGGCTTCCCTCTTCAACGTACATTTGGTTGTTAGTCCATTTGTCTCTAGGAGGTATTTCTACTGTGTACAGTTTGGTGAAATGACATTCGGTGTGTGTGTCATCAGTGGGCATGCTAAGGGTTTTATTTGCAAAAACCCAGGCCTTTAGTTTGGCTAATGCACGCGACCAAGTCAAAGGTGGTGGTGGTGAGGTCCAACCCAAGCACGGAGGCTGATCCTTTCCGCTTGCCGTTGCCGTTGCTGTGGCAGATTGCGAGAGACACGATGTGGTTCAACATAGCTGGCTGTTACTGAAATCATCATTTGCACGGTATCAGGTTCATCATGTATGCAGGCTAAACTCAAAAGGTTTATGAAATGCAAGGTGGCAGACACAAAAAAACATGTTTTCAATGTATACGGGGCTTCAAAAATCTCAGAATAAAATTTAAACTTCAATGAGTGCGTTTTCTTTCATTCTATGAACAAAAAAAACACGTGTTCCAAAAATAAGTAACACGGTAAAATGGGCCAATACGAAAAGTGACAGCTTATTAGTTACGTTCGACTGTTATGCTTCGCCATTACACTCAAAATAAAATCCACTAATAAACAATTAGAACGAAACCTGTCCTTTTATTTCCAAATCTCCAGCACAGAAGATACTGCACAGCTGCTTCTGTGTCACGGGCGTAATGGTGTCTGCAAAGTTCGCTCGGCTCTGGCTGCAGGACACTGTAACATTAATTTTCATATGCGTAGCTCATGTTTCCATAGTATGCACGATTTGTGATCTATCACGGCATTACGAGCAATAATTTGTCGCAATTTTATTAATTACTAAAGGTTACAGGGTAAAGATTACATAATCCTATGCATTGGCAAATCAGCAGGATCAATTTCTAAAGGTGCATTGTATTTTCATGAAAACAAAAATATTTTTTGAGGGTAGATGCACAAGTGAGCGATGAAATAATATCACGTCGCGACAGCCAATATTTGATTTTAATTAACAATATGGATTTCATACCAAAATAACTTAAGATCACTTAGATTTAAATGGATTTTAAAAATTAATTGTATTTTCATGAAAAATCAATTATTGAGGGTAGATTCACAAGTGAGCGATGAATAATATCACGTCGTGATAGCTAATACTTGGTTTTAATTAACAGTATGGATTTCAAATCAAAATAACTCAAGATCGCTTCGATTTAAATGGATTACAAAAATTAATTACAAAGAAACATAACGATCCCAGACATGACGTCACGTAACGACCGCTATGCTCGACTGCCTCAATCATAATTCACAATTTCACAATAATTCTCACCAAATAACAATGAATTACACTCGCCATTCAATCAAGGTTAGACACGTGAGCTTACCTTACCACGTGTTCAGATTATGGAATGTAGGTCACCAGAAATACACCACGCTCCCAGGTGGCTGTGTAAGCAATACATGAAACTCCGCATCGATCCCACTTGCTGATGTCGGCGACGGATGGTCCCGATGGCGGTGGGCGCGTGGGGGTAGTACCTAGATGTATTACTTCACAGCCAAAATAGTAGGTATGCTACAAACGCATGAAATAAACATTCGGACTCATTAACCATACTAGTGCCTACTATATTTCAGTACTAAATGATGAAAAGAACTAATTGCTATTAGAATGTTGACTGGTTAAATTCAAAATAAAAAGATCACATGAAATCGTTCAAATCTTTATTTCAGTCAAACTAAACCGGTTCCAACCCTACACCTCTGACCCGAGAAGATTTAACCCGGCAACAAACTCGGCGGGACACATCTTTTCAAAACAACACATAGTTTCTTTATTTTACAAAAGTAAGCTTCTAATGGCACATAAGAAATCAAAATAACACTTGGAATAAAACACTTAGCTAAACGGTTAAACAACGTGAGAATCTATAAGCTTTCAGAATAATCCTTCAGGTGTAAGCCTTCAGGAACGTAGCGAATTAGGCACGAGCTTGGCTAACGTCCGATCTCTAGCGCAGTCCGATCAAGAAGAAAGAAGCCAGTTCCCGCGGCGGAGCCAACCGCTCCCGCCTCCAAATCAAGTTGGTAAACCTGCCTGACCAGTCTACCAACATAACGACAAAAATGCCTGCTCGTGCCTACGTTCACTCAAGATACGCCTCTTGACGTTCCAAAGCCTTCTACCTGTCATTTTCGTTCAACAATACACCAATAGATGGCGGCGTTACTCACTACGCAGCTTCATTATTTCGTTACAAGCAAATAATACATAGCCAAACATTGCTAATCGACTTTTACAGGCGTCTAACTATGAACTGTAATGCTGCAATACGTCTTTCTGGTGTCTCGCTCCGACATATATATATATATATATATATATTTCGGGGATCTCGGAAACGGCTCTAACGATTTCGATGAAATTTGCTATATGGGGGTTTTCGGGGGCGAAAAATCGATCTAGCTAGGTCTTATCTCTGGGAAAACGCGCATTTTCGAGTTTTTATATGTTTTCCGAGCGAAGCTCGGTCACCCGGATATTTTATGATAAAGCGTTGTATATTTGTTATATAACAAAATCTAAGGTAACAATGTAAATTTAAGATTAATAAGTTTAACATAGGTATAATCAACATTTTTCCGTGTAGGTATATAAACAGTTACCTACTTACTAAGTACTAGATAAAATCGTGTCATAAAAAATCAGATATAATAAATTTCTTGCAATCAAAATCCAGGGTCACGTAAGCAGATCGTCAAGTTTTTAACAATATCGGGCAGAGTACTTATATAAATAACACGAAGCACACGGTTAGGATATTAGAAACCGACTTAAGCCTGATGTAGGGTCGGTAAATGATAAAATAATGTGCCCCACTACTCATGCACACGGATCTTGCACACCGCTCTTCTCGTAAACCTATTGTATTTACCTATGCAAAACAATAGTGGTCAGGTCGCAAATCCTTATCAGTGTTTTTATTGTCACTATGCGTCGGCATCACATCAGAGGTGCTAATTTCACAGTAGGTATCGTTATTTTAAAGATAAGAAAAAATAACAATGCTTGCAGCTGCACCTTTGTAAATTATTACATTTACCACCGCAAGCTAATAATTTAAATAAAACAATATAATAAATATGTAACCACGTTTCATTTTTAACACCACACTAAGTATCAAAATAATATGAGTGCCGTATCGCTTCGGGGCGGTCTATGGTCCTACCCACATTACCAAAACGTAATATCTAGAATATCAGTGACATTAAATTTGAACCTTAATACTATGACGATACCGGTTGTTTTTAACCGACTTCCAAATCTCAAAGAAGGAGGTTATCAATTCGGTTGTATGTTTTTTTTTTATTTTTTTTTTATGTTTGTTACTCCATATCTCCGTCATTACTGGACCGATTTTGAAAATTCTTTTTTTGATTGTATGTATATGCATACAGATTGGTCCCGTTTTTGTCAAAACCCAGTTCTGATGATGGGATCCATGAGGAATCGAGGGAACTCCTCAAATCTTAAAGGCATACATATAGTGATTGTTGTGTTTTAATCAACAAATCAAGCATATACATTTAAAAAGTAACATTTGAGGAAGTGTAACTGCTGATGATGACCAGAACGAAACTCTTTAACGACGCATAGCTCGCGTTTGGCGATTTTTCCTTTTCGTTATGTTTGTTAAGCAAGTTAGGTTTTTAAGCCATATTTATGTCAAGCTCAAGTTCTGAACATGGGATCCATGAGAAATCGAGGGAACTCCTCAAATCTTAAAGGCACACGTATATAATTTTCTGTATTTTCATCATAAAATAAAGCATTAACATTAAAAACTGTCGCATTTGATGAACTGGAACTGCTGATGATGATCAGAACAGAACTCTTCAACGACGCATAGTACATGTTTGGTGATTTCGAATTTCGACTTTGACTTGGACTGGGACCCGGACTCGGATCCAGATCCGGACTCGTACCCGGATCCGGTTCGGACCCGGACCCGGACTCGGACACAGACCTGGACCTTGACCCGGAAAACCACTATGATACCTAAACTAAACCACAGATTAATAAATAGTTACTACGTAACAGATGCATCATTCCCATACAAAAGCGAAAATACCTACGCTATAATAGCCTACAAAACCTTAATAATAATACCTGCTGCTCAGGACGAGAAGAAATGTACCATATATACGCGCACAAAGAGTCGAGACTGTGTTGCCCGCCGTGTGAGTCACGTGCCAACGCGTCATCGTAAGAATGCGCTAGGGTTGTACGTACCTATTGTACCTAATACGATGATTATTGTAATAAAACGAATGTTGCGAATCAACCATATTTTTATTAGTCAGTCAAATATGTTTTAGTTTTATATAATGATTTATAATATTTTTCCCTTCTCGGGATTCTCTGTTATTAAATTTAATAGTTGAAAATATCCTAAATCGCGTAAATAATTTTAATAAATACTCATACGGAAAACAAGAGCAAAGCTACGGAAAATCAACGGTTTTTAAAAGTTGTAATACGGTGCTACCAGGCCGATTCATTATAACGTTGTCAAAATTATTTAAAAATTACCTGGTTTGGTGGTGGTGGTTTACAATAATTACGTGTTTTCGGCATTTCGAAGCGTAAGCGCGGGAAACGTGCGGCGCAGTGCGGTGCGAGCGCTCAGGCGGGCGTTCGCCGGCCCTCTGTCGGTTGTATCGTCGACGATACGCCGAGCGGTAGGCATATAGCGCGTGGCCGTGAGCGAGTGACGGAGGCCTGACTAAACAAACTACTATGATTAATACCATAAAATGTAGGTATAAAGTATGATGAGGCCAAACCCCTCCCGCTCAAACCCCCGTACATCGCACCGCATGCGCCGTTAAGTGGGTTAGGTTAGGTTTGAACTGCTATCCTCACAGAACCGAACAAAAGTGGGTTAGGTTAGGTTAGAACTGCGAGCCTTACAGAAACGAAATGCTACTAGAAAAGTGGGTGGTTTTACCTCCTTTTCTACATAGCGCACCATCTACAATAATCTTTCACCGGGCCGCATAGAAGTCGGTTTTTTTTTCTTAAAAATTATTCAATATGAATGTTGTACTGGCACGTGCTAACGCTCGAGCTGGCGGGTTTGCGATAATAGAGACAATGGCCTTTGTTTGAAAGATTATGGTTCGAAGCGAAAAGTTCACCTCAGAAGAGCCATACTATACCTATCTATGTATTGTGACGGCCCTTTAGAGTTCATTACTAATGCCCGTTGCATCCAGAAAATTGTAGATTATGGAGATGACATATGTTCCTATGTATAGATAGTTATTGTTAACTTCTTACAATATTATTTGCAAGTATTTATACGAGTATTCTATTATTTAAATGATCAGGTTCTTATGAGAATTTAAACGCTTGACTTTGAAATTATGCTACTTATGAGCTTTTTGTTTACATCACGACAAAAACGTGATTATACTCGTTTTTACCACGTGGTTATCTCGAACATAATGTTATTGACTATTTCAAACGTAACCTAAATGGATGCCTATTTTTAATTACATCGATCGTTAATGACTTTATATCGTAGCAAAATACCTAGATATGCGCATTATGTAGGAGTCAAGTTCATTTTCCTCGAACTAATGTTGTAAACACCGCGATGTAGGTAATGCTTATATAATAGAAGCCAATGACCGATAGCTTAATTACACGCTAGGTAGTAAAATCATTCGAACACCGATGCAAAATACCTATAGATCTATTACGCCAATGCACTGTAAATCGAGACTTAATACTTTTGGCTTAGAGTCTTATATCTAATGGCAACCGAGGTGTAAATAAATCAGCTTAGACGTCATTCATAGCGATTGTATTCAAGCGTCCTTGCTCGTGCGTCGAACCCGGAACATGATGCACGGCGCTTATGAGAATAGCATAGCACAGCTTTGGCCCGATAACGTCTGATTTCTACTTATCCAAATGCTGCTTACGTAAGCTGGTGATGTTCTATAGCGAAACGACCTTCGCGGTCAATAACCCGCGCTGACAGCGGTTAATGACCCATTTACCTACTCCAGTTTCAAACTACATACAAGGTGTGATTAAACTCCGAACAGATAGGTACTGCATCTATTTGTGTATCTTAATAAACACAAATTTTATTAATATTTACTTGCTTATCTGCACAGTACATTCTGTTTGTTGACTTTGTTTGAAACTTTGGACGGGTTCTACTAACGTCAGTACGGTTACCTTCAGTTTGTCACTGACATAAACGCCGTCGAGAACGTAATTTACTTTCTATACATCCCGTTTGCACTAATATGCAAGTGCGTGCGACATGTATAGAAAGTAAATTACGTTCTCGACGGCGTTTATGTGTCAGTGACAAACTGATGGTAACCGTACAGCTGTTTATAAAACAAATGAACTTAGTGTGTATTCAACCATTCGGCTATTTAGTTTGTTCGGGTCCATACAATTATTATGTTTAATTTAGTCCTAGATTAATTCAATTCAATTCAATTCCTTTTTTTATTAAAGACTAAGCCCTCATTATAACTTGGTCGTATCGTGCTGTAGGTATCAGTGTGTAAGGGACATCACGGACAGATTACATCGCACCCCATCTACAATTGTATGTAAATTGTGTAGTAAGTAGCGTGCAATCTGCACTTACGATGACGCCTGCCTGTTCAATATTTGATTTTACTATTTGAGTATCTATCGTCTGGCAAACTACAACTGGTCTATACAACTGGTCAGTCAGTGAAAACCAGGAAAATAATACTCACCCTTTCTTATGGGCGCTAGTACTAGCGTAAGTCAACGACATTACAATTCCCTCTGTATATGCTTGAAAAGAGACAGTCCTGGGCCAAACTACCTATATGTTTTCAGATATTGGGTAATTCTCTTTAATAACATACCAAAGTGATATATTTAATACATCATGAAATTGTATTGCATATGTTCGTGAATTATGTACCTAAGTCAAGTTTAAGTCAATTAGTACAATTTAAAAATATTCTAGGAATAATTGAGTGAAATCGTTAATTATGTAATAAAATCATAGCAACATTTCTATATAGGTACAGTAAAGCTAGTAACAGACTATCGCACCGGACCGAGACCTTGGTGCGGTGCGGCGCATTTATCGATAGTGTGTAAGCTTCCATCGGACATAATTATTATTAATAGCGGTCCGGTGGGCATGCGCGTCGCACCAACTGACAGGTAATAATAATACTGGTGCACTCCGCACCAATTTCCCTAGTGTGTAAGCTGCATCGCACCGTTTGACAGCTGTCATTTTCAAATTATGACAGTGGACGGCAATGTAGCCAGTTGATGAAATAACGAAAATGCGGAAGCAGTGCTTTAAAAAGACACAGATTTTTTAAGATTTTCATGGAAAAGAGTGCATTATATACCCCACGCCCTTCATCTACCTCTAAAAAAGCGGAACCACATTAATTTAAATTCAATCTTAAAGTATTCCGTTGCAAAAATTCGTTGTAAAACACGGAAATATGGGACACTTGGCATCACTGGCGTACGTGTGCGGCAGTCTGTAAACTAGGATCGCACCGTTTTGACGGTCCGGTGCGATAGTGTGGAAGCCCACCCAAGTACGAGCTATTCCTAGAGGGTTTATTAATTACCCTTAGACCACAAATACTGTCGTGCACTAGAAGTATTGAGTATTGAGTATTGTCGAGCCGTAATATGTCGCACAATTTAACTTCGATCAAAAATACTGCCGGACTATAGTTTGGTCGAATAGTGATATGTCGCACAATATCACTTCGCAGAATTGCAGTGTCGTTAAAAAAATATGTCGCACAATCGTGCATCGCACACTTGGGGTCGCACTTATGTAATAATACCATTCCTAGAAGCGCTCCAAGGTCGCGGTCCGGTGCGATAGTCTGTTACAGCCTTAAGAATGAGACTCGAACACTGGGGGTAGAAAATACAAAATACTTAAACAAACGGTTTCATCCGCTACCGATCGTTTTTTGCTATCAATTACGAATATTTTAAATGCAATATCAAGTTGCAGTTCTATTAGTGTTATCGAACTTTAACGCGTAGTGTGATAATTTATGTACCTAGCCTTCTCATAAATCTGCTCGCTCGCATGCCGCGTTTACGTTGTAGCAAAATCTAACACTAGAATGTGTCAAGACCTTGAGCACTATTTTCGAGCGATGCAATACTTCTTTACTCCCGACTTATTGAACATATTTATGAATATTTTCAACTTACTGTTTTTCTGTACTTTATATTTTATATTTGCAAGTATTCATAACGCGTTGAAACTACCGCCAGGTAAGTGCTCGGCGCAAAGCTGGAAATCTTGTCAAAAATCTAAATTAAATTGCATGGCACGCTCCAATTTCATTTTATGAAAATAACTTATATTTATAATAACGAATATTAAAATCAGTTCATATATTCTTCTCTTTTACAATGTTGGCGGTTCCTGCTGTGTCATACACAAAAGACTTTCGGATTTTTGTAAATCTCTTCAGTATCTTCAATATGTCAGTCTTCAATATAAGTGTCACCGAAGATAGAAATAGGTACGTAACTGCTGTTTTATTTACAGGGCCATGGGGATTACCATTTTTAGGAAGTTTACCTTGGATGGGGTGCGGTGCGCCTCATTCCTGGTTCCTGCAGCAAGCGGCTCGCTACGGCGACCTCAGTTCAGTGCAAATTGGCTCCAACCTGATGGTCTGCATTGGATCGTCCAGAATTATAAGACGCCTGTTCAACCGACCTGACTCGATTAGCCGACCGCATACGCCTCTCAATATCTTGTTGTGTGGACGAGGTAAATGTCATTATTTGGCGATTTAAAAATCAATTTGTAACGGCCTTAGGTCATTGACAGCAAATGATTGCTATGAAAGTTCATTTTGAATCAATCAGCAGTTAAAATTAACGGTAATTAATATTTGAACAAACCAAGAAATATTTTTATTTCTATTAGTGGTTAAAATATTTTTCTGAAGTATTGTTAACTTAACAAAAGCCACGATCAATAAAACAAATCTATGTGAAAAATATTGGGTAATATAATTATAAAAAGTATTTTAAAGATTAAACCTTAAATTTTCATCAAAGTCTAAGAAAAATAACCGATTTGCAAGACTAGAGTGATCCCATAAGTGTTCCGTGAACAAAGTTTTGTACGGAACACTAATAACGTTATTCGATGTATTTCACAAGGAATCGTTCTCAGCGAAGGCCTGCTCTGGAGGAAGCAGCGTCAGTTTCTGCACGAGAAGTTTCGCGCTCTTGGTGCCAGCAGTGTTGGTATCAACCAGAGAGTTGAACATTGCGTCATCGTAAGTACTTAATTTAAATATGTTGTTTGAAACGACTTATTAGAGTGAAAGTAAAGTAAAACTTAATATGATTTCTTTATGTTACAGATACTCAAAAATGTATGTTAATATTATGGCTCATAAAATGTTAAATATTCATTTTTCCTATGCCAGTCAGTAAAATGTGTAAATAACGTTGTATGGTAAAGGCAAAGACTAAAAGCGACTCCTGTTCTCTTAACTTGAGAAGCGCCGTTTTTGTTACTAGATTATTCACGTCATTCCCCTCGATTCTAGGTGGAAATAGAAGAACTTTTAGCAAAGATTGAAAGCACAAGGGAGCAGCCGATAAACCCGACGAGTTTTCTGGGCAGGCATGTCCACAACGTCATATGCCAGCTGATGATGAGCTTCCGCTTTGAAGAACAAGACCCCGAGTTCAAGACCTTCAATGAGCGGGTCACAAAAAGCATGGAGCTGTACGGAGCCATACATATCGGGGAGCATGTGCCGGCCTACTTGGTATGTTGAAATTGTTCCATAATGGATATAACTAGATATAGGTAACTTAATTTTTTCTAAGAGCTTTTGGTTTCGTACAAAAATACTGTTACTATCAGAGCTCGGCGGGGGTGAGCTATTTTCCTTATAATATGACCTAAGACTTGTTAATGGTAATTAACTAACCAAGTCAATTTTATTCGTAGATATTTACGACTAATTTGTTACTTACATTACAAATCCAAGAATAGCTTAATGAACTGATAGTCGTTATCTTAATTGCATTTAATTATTGCACATTGCATTGCGAAAACACGTGATCCGTCCTCAAACAATAAGATAAAAAAAATTAAGAGGAAGTCTTCAAAGTTAATTGAATTAGCGTACATTTGATATGACTACCTTGCTATATGTTGTTTATAAAACTTAAGCAGTAATTATGAAAATTCTACAAAAATATGAAAGTATGCGGCTTATTTAAAGAGTCAACAACAATACACATGACACCACTAAAGATTTTTATCGACATAGAGTCGATAAAAAGTGAGAGGAAGTCTGTATTTTATCATCATAAAAAGTATAATAAAAACATTGAGTAGGTATCTAATTATTTCATTACATCCACTTTAATCGTTTTCGTCAACTTTATTACTACATGCATGGGTATTTTATAGTAGGTAAGTTCGACTTTGCAGGCCTAATAACAATCGTGTATACCTGTACAAAAACATCGATGAAAACTCAAGAAGGATCTAGAACGTGCTAAGAACTAGGTAGCCGCGGTATTCGGAAAACAAGATCCGTTCTAGACTAGAGAACGATACGATATGTACTAGATACGTTGTAGTTTAGATTTCAACTAGTTCTCTTTTGAAGCTCAATTCGGTCAACAAATGTCACTTTTACGTTAAAATATCGTAATAATATCTTGTGGAAATCGTTCAAGAGTATGTCCAGAATCGCGTAAGTGTCAAATTTGACAGGCTAGATCTTAAACATATCGTTATCGTATCTTAGTGAAGCGCTGGTGGCCTAGCGGTAAGAGCGTGCGACTTGCAATCCGGAGGTCGCGGGTTCGAACCCCGGCTCGTACCAATGAGTTTTTCGGAACGTATGTACGAAATATCATTTGATATTTACTAGTCGCTTTTCGATGAAGGAAAACATCGTGAGGAAACCGGACTAATCCCAATACGGGCCTAGTTTACCCTCTGGGTTGGAAGGTCAGATGGCAGTCGCTTTCGTAAAAACTAGTGCCCACGCCAATTACTGGGATTAGTTGCCAAGCGGACCCCAGGCTCCCATGAGCCGTGGCAAAATGCCGGGACAACGCGAGGAAGATGATGATCTTGGTGATGTCTAATAGACATCTAATAGATATCTAGTTCAAAATCCGAATCGGGCCCTAGGTATCAGCCATTAGTATGTTATGCCTGCTCCAGAGGACGGGGTTGAGCATGTTTAAGCTGCTATAAACCTGCTTGTAGTTTTTAAACTTTTCTCATTTCCTTACACGCCGAGTAAATGGCTATGACGCATCCTCGTTAAGCGGGAACCTGTCCGCAATGCGCTTATGATCTGCAGACCACCTAATTGGTATTCAAGGCAGAGCCTGTGACGTCACAGCAAGCTTCGGAAACAGGCTTTTTTTACGTAATACCCTCGGGATTCTGGGAAGCGTGCACATAATACAAAGATGTTAAAAATTCTGTTATTTTCCTTACAAAAACATTTTTCACTCATTGGAAGTACATAGTTTTATTTCACGATGTAAAAATAATACGATAACCATCTTGGAACGTGTCCAGATACGAAACGTGTTCAGATAAATGTGAGCACCTTGGCCACTCCGATATATCTGATGGTGACTGTATTTGACATTATTGCATATTTATTATGTATTTGTTAGGTATTATAGGACGCAGGATTTAAGTTAATATTATAAATCTAAAAGTGAAATAACTAACCCCGCTATCTAAAACCAAAATATACTACTTACAAGTTAAAATCATCATTAAAATGGTATTATATTTCGTGCTTCTGAATCGCACCACGAGCTGCAACTTTAAAAAAGTTCTCATAAATACGTAGAGGTACTACGCCGTAGCGCTTGTACAGGTGCGAGAGCTCGTAGCGTTTTCGTGCTTCAAGCACTTGAACGGCATACAAACGTAAACTTAAACATACATAATTATTTTGATTTCATCGCAACGCATCTGATGATGAACATAAAATTGAGATTAAATGTAAATTTCGAATGCCGTTCCTAATTCCTATCTCTATTTTTCCTTTCTAAATATACAAAAACGCCGAGTTATGTATGTAACGGTCTTCGAAAATAACAGAGTGAAAAAGCACTATCATAAACATTAAACTGCTCTTCCACAATTAGACGCTGCCGAGTTAGCTTAGACGGGCTCTACTGTGCGACATAGCACAGCCTAAACCTTGAAAATTGATTATGACAGTATTTTTAATTCCAGCACCTACCAGGCAAAAAGTCGGTGTTGAACGAAATCCGTCGAAATCTGCGAGATGTGAGAGAGTTTCACTTGCGGAAAGTGGCCGAACGCCGAACACAACTCATGGATATCAACATGGACCGACACGAGCCAACTGATCTGTTGGACTATTACTTGCTCGAGTTACGAAATAATTCTGTCGGTTCCAAACTCTTTGACGGAGTTGATCCAGGTGGGTTAAATTGTTACTGTGTATGTGTTATCGTAAAAACTTTTTTAGTGAATGGGCATTTTCACTTACTCGTAAGTCGTAACTGTGTACCATTAATGGCCGGTGAGCAATCGTTACAATACTGACGGTAAATGTCAAATCCCATACATTTTGTCAGGAAACTAACGGTTAGACGTTACTAAAAACGACATAAGTCGCGCTTTAAAGTACAAGTTAATCTTATACCTTTAATATTTCGGGGATCTCGGAAACGGCTCTAACGATTTCGATGAAATTTGCGAAAAATCGATCTAGCTAGGTGTTATCCCTGGGAAAACGCGCATTTTCGAGTTTTTATTTGTCTCCCAGATATTATAAATATAAATACGCGTTTTCCCTTGTTAATACTACTTTTCCGTATCGCCAATACAAAATTTCACTTACCCCCCACGTTGCACAATGTACTATAGTTTTGTCATCATTTTCCTTCTAAATGAGAAAAAATGTATGCCAATATGTAAATATGTCGTTCGTGTCTTCGGAAGATTTATCGTAACAAGTATGTCAATGCTACTATGCCGCGGAAAGTTTAACGATGACGTTACATTGCTTATAATAGTTATACTTAATTATAATATTCCGCTAACATGCTTAAATTCGTTTTTAGGGTTCCGTACCCAAAGGGTAAAAGCGGGACCCTATTACTAAGACTCCGCTGTCCGTCCGTCCGTCCGTCTGTCACCAGGCTGTATCTCACGAACCGCGATAGCTAGAGAGTTGAAATTTTCACAGATGATGTATTTCTGTTGCCGCTATAACAACAAATACTAAAAACAGAATAAAATAATGATTTAAGTGGGGCTCCCATACAACAAACGTGATTTTTGACCGAAGTTATAAGCAACGTCGGGCGGGGTCAGTACTTGGATGGGTGACCGTTTTTTTTTGCTTGTTTTGCTCTTTTTTTTTGTTGATGGTGCGGAACCCTCCGTGCGCGAGTCCGACTCGCACTTGGTCGGTTTTTTATTTTAAAAATATACATCAAAGATATATTTTTGTGATATGCCCATAATATGTGACTTTGACAGAAATAAACGTTTAAGTAATAAGTTCGTATTCGTAAAATTAGAGTTATCAAATCTTTCTAGATTTTCTCCGAAATGGTATAATTTTAAAGATACTGACTATACAATTACAATACTATACAATACAATACAAATACTCTTTATTGCACACCTCATTACAGAAAACAATACAGATAATACAGGAAGAAGAGGTTAAACAACAGGCGGTCTTATCGCTAAAAAGAGATCTCTTCCAGACAACCTTTAGGTAGCGGAAATTAATACATTTACGCTGACTATTTACACTATATATATATATATATATTTATTTTATTTTGACTATTTACGCTGATTATACTAATTAAGCGTTCTATGACCTTGAAAGTGCGTTAACCTCCATTAGATAACACCTATCAGCCCGAACTCTTAAGATTTTTATTTCATATTATTTATTTTAAGGTGTTTTTGTGTGTGTGTTTTCCTAAAAATGCTAGTTTTAGATATTTATATTTTTAGATACATGCTTTATCTAAAGTGTGTTATTATTGCATATAAATAAGACATTACAATTAAGATAATGTTTATAGAGTTAGAGGTAAGTACAAAAATAATAATGTGATAAAAAAAACTCTTATTAAAGGATCGGCAAGTAAATTCAAATAAAAAACTATGAGATGGGGTCGATTTTTTCTAATAATAACATCCACACAGTAACATAAACATTTGTTAAATAAAATGATTCGTTTAGTTATAAATTAACCTTCACAAATTAATAAAGTTAAAGTACGTACTTGTTATTAAATTTAAGCATATTAGTATGGTTAAACTACTTAAGTAGTGAAAAAATCAAATTACCTACAGGAATAATTGTCGTGATGCCATTGCATAAAATAGTAGTTTATGCAACAGTGATATAATAAGGGTTCTTAAAATTCAAGGGTCGAAGTTACAAAACGAGACGTAGTCGAGTTTTGTAAAAAAAGACCCGAGAATTTTAAGAACCAATTATGAGCTGTTGCATACATTACTTTTTCTATGACAGCTGCAGCAAAAAAAAAAAAAAAAGGAAAAAAAAAAAAAGTTATTATTAAAAAAAAAGAGTTATTATTAAAAAAAAAGAGTTATTATTAAAACAAAAGAGTTATTATTTAAAAAAAATTGAGTTATTATTTAAAAAAAAAAGAGTTATTATTGTAAATGAAAACATACCTCTTTCAATCAAGATGATCGGAACTTGTATCTTAAAAAAAAATAAAGCAGTTGTATTATACTCATAAGATGACTGCTAGCAGTCATCTTATGAGCCTATAGACAAAGCATTCAAATGACATTGCTTTAGATATCACTGTCAGTCATTTAATTGACACATTTAAGTGCTGGAGTAGAAAAAATATTTTACAGGTAGGTCAATCCCACAAAAGGAATTAGTGTTTGCCATAACATATTCACCTAGCTTACACCGCTGTAATTTCTTTGTAAGTAAAGAAAAATGGTAATTTTGTAAATAAAAAAGTAATGTTTGCTGCAGATGAGCAGATAGTCCAAGCATTCAACGACCTTTTCTCCGCTGGCATGGAAACCGTCCGGACGAGCCTGCTGTGGGCCTTACTGATGATGCTCCGAAACCCGTCGGTTGAGGCCGCGGTGCGCGCTGCGCTCGCCGAAGCACTCGAGCCAGGGCAACTGGTCACCTTGGACCACCGGGCGAGGCTGTACTATATTGAAGCTGTGTTGTATGAAACTCTGAGGATCGTGTCAGTGGTGCCGTTGGGAACGACGCATGTTAATTCTTCGTAAGTTGCCTCGTGGTTCGAAAACATCGCCTTTTAGTACTTTAGTTTTATTACTGTGTTGTTTTATGCAAAAACTATCTCGTTTTACACCAAATAAATATTCTCATTTGACATACCTAAATAAGTTTTTGGCAAAATTTTCATTTTTGGTACAAGCTTTTATCGCTGACTGTACTTTTCTTACGACAGACAACTAATACTCATCGAGACAATTCTAAAAACCCCTAACACAATTAGGTTGCGTTGTTTCATCACAGAGTTCCTATGACCACCTCCTGTCTCCATCATCAGATCAGTTCGACAGTACCATATTATTGTATTGTCATCAGAATTACATACAGCTGCCAATTTTCATGACGCTACGATCCTTGGAAGATGGTTAAATTAGTTACCTTAGAATCCATTACATAGTTACATACAGGTCGACCTAATAAAAGCTTGTTAAAAATGTAACAAACTATTCAATTGGAACTGTTGTGCCAGAACAAAACAATCTCTTAATCTTTACTAATTCCGTTATCATAACGTTTTCCTTCTTGGCCATTCAAGAAGTTCTCTTACATTCTACCTACTTATAAAATGACGTAAATTTTTGTTTTAGTGATTGGAACGTTAATGGGTACTTGATTCCGGCCGGCACCCACCTAGTGCCACTACTGAACAAGATCAACATGGACCCCGAATACTTTTCCGACCCCAACAACTTTACTCCAGAGAGGTTTATAAAAGACGGTAAAGTGGAACTCCCTGACACCTTTATACCATTCGGCGTCGGTCGCCGTTTGTGCCTCGGGGAGCAAGTGGCCAAGACAGAACTCTTCTTATTCTTTGCAAACATTATGAATAGTTATACATTTTATTTACCAGAAGGTGACCCTATGCCAGAATTGGAAGGCGTTATGGGCGTTATTCATGCCCCTTTACCTTATCAATTATGCTTTAAAAAAATAGAATAATTTATTTTTGATTCATTTCTTCAATGAGAATTGATTCAAAATTTAGTAGGTAAGTATAAGTGACTCTTGTTGATATGAAATTGACATTAATGTTTTCCGTTGTACGGTCCGTGATCTAAAACAATAGTAAAAATTTATAAAAATCTTATACATATTATAACACACTTAGTACTGCTTCATCTTTAAATCATCATCATCATCATCATCCTAACTTAAGAGCTTTGCTCTTGTCGATGGAGTAATCGCCAATCATTCCTTTCTTGTGCCAGTCTCTTAATTTCCTCATACGACGTATCATTTTCTATTTGGCTAAGTTATTCTAGGTTTCCCTTCTTCTCTTGTCTTTTCAATCCTGCCTTCCAAGATGTTCAGGAAAAACTTGTCATGCCGTATCAGGCCGTATCTTTAAATACGATGCTGGATTTATTTTGTGATCATGTGTTGAACTTGTGTTAACGTAATGATCAAGGCATATTTTGTTTCAAAGATCACGGGCATGACTTTATAATATTGTATTTTGTTTGTATTAATTAAATTAGTATTAAAGTGTCTTCAATTGTTGTCAATACTTACAACCTCGTCAAGTTCTTCAAGAAAGAAGTGTTTTCTTGTTAAGAAATTACAACCTCGTAAGACCCGGGGAAATTTTGGCGCTTTTGAAATTGGAACTTTCTTTTATTTCTATATGAGTAAAAACTCGAATTAAATTTGTACTTGTACAAACAAGTACACGGGGACTGACGAGGTTATATCTAAATATTATTCTTTAAGAAAATGACAATATATTTTAGACAATACAATCGCTCATTGACTTTTAGTTTACATTATTACTTTTAGTACTAGACCTAATTATTTTAATATATCGTTTTTATTAATTTAGATTAACTATACAGCGGGGAAATGCGGCCAGTGTCCTGGGGACTATGCCCCAGGTAACATTAGGTTTCGTCGAAAATTGATGAAGTATATGTAAATATTGTAAATAATATACAGGTTGTTCCATAAGTGACACGTCACAGCGACACTGGATGTAGACCAGGCCAAGAAGACCCAAACCAACTTAACATGACCCCAGTAAAAGTGGCACGGTTTTCGAGTTATTGCCAAATTAAGGTTTTTCATGAATTTTGCCCGTTTTTAACATTGTTAGTGTCAGTGTGCACTCGGAAAGGTCTCAAAGTTAGTCCTAATTTTAACTTACTTTTTATGAGGCATTCGAAAGATGATAATAATTCCTATTTTATTACAGGAAGGTACATGTATTATACCATTTTTGAATCTGCATGACATGCTTAATAAAGTGACGTTATTTGCTCATTACTTTTCTAGTATTCTTTTTTCACGACAGGTGGTCAAAGTAAAAATTAATGTTTCGCTGTGATTTTATTTCAAGATTAAACCAGTATTTTATTGCATTTTACATTGTTTATCGACAAAATACCTCTCCAGTTATCTTAATTCATGATGCCGTACACATAAAAAAAAACTTTGAGACCTTTCCGAGTGCACACTGACACTAAAAATGTTAAAAACGCGCAAAATTCATGAAAAACCTTAATTTGGCAATAACTCGAAAACCGTGCCACTTTTACTGGGGTCATGTTAAGTTGGTTTAGGTCCTCTTGGCCTGGTCTACCTCCAGTGTCGCTGTGACGTGTCACTTATGGGACACCCTGTATATTGTAAATAAATACTTGCTAAACTATGTAGCCCCTAAATTAATAAAACTCTAGATTAATAATTGTAGAGCCTAATTAAAACAAAATGAAATTGTAAATTTATAGCTCTTACATTTCACGAAAGTATTGACCCTAGCTCTCATTATTGTGATTATAGAATAGTTATTTTTATTTTTTCTACTCGCCTTTGTGAAGCGTTCGTAAAAAATCCTGTTTATGTAAAGGTATTCTAATCATATCTCTATTATTATTATTATTATAGCCTTTTTTATTCCTTAAAAATTTACATTTAGTTACACATAATATTATACATAATTTTACAGTTTAAAGTAGTACATTTCATCATAAGTAGAATCGTTATTTCTAAAATAGTTTAGTTACAAATATGCTTAATGTGAATATTAATTTTTATACAACAAAATGTTAATCAAATTTACAAAAGAATAGATTTGATTAATAATTGTCAAAAATTATATTTAATAGCTTTTACAATTACAATTATGAAGTCATGAAGGAATAAAAAATTATTTGTAAAATTAAAAAAAAAAAAATATCTAATTATAAATTAATTTAAAATTGTTGTATAAAATTATTTAAAATATTGAAATAATCATATTTATATCACAGTCTTAAAGTTATTAGAACAAAAACATAGTATTATATAAATAGTTCACATTTTGTTTGTATTATATGTCGAAGTAATGTTCTGGTCGTGCCGCGTTGCAGATTCGCAAAAACTCGAGGGTCGCTCGGTGTCACGGGTGCAAGATTATATAACTCACTACCTATGGAGATTAAATTAGTACAAAGCGATGTTGTTTTTGCAAATCGCCTAAAAACATTATTAACAAGCCTCGCTTGCTATACCATTGACGAATTTGTCGAGGTGTGTAGTGACCCAAATATTTAAATTTAAGTTACGAACCTTATTGTCAAACCTGCTTAGAAAATAATGCAATGCATGCAGAAGTAATTTAGTACCTATCTACGTGTTAAATACTTATCTACCTAAGATCTAGTGTATAAATTGTTTATGTACCTTATCTGACATGTAAAACATTATGTTTTATGAATAAATAATCAATCAATCAATCAATCAATCAATTATAAGATTCATATATTACGTAATCTTTTATAATTAAGGTATTTTTTTAAATACATCAGATATGCTAGCTTTTGGTTTTTATTAAGTACATAAGTAGCTACATGTATCTTTACCAATCCAAATAATGAAAATATCCTCATCGATTGTCAACCTTTAACCATCTTATTCAATTTAAACAATTTGTTTTAGGTGACAATATAATTATAGATCAAAAGTATAAGTAAATGTAACTAACAATAAAATATGAAACATCCCTATTATAATTTATTGGCCTTTATAGTTAGGTCTTAAATTGTGCTAGGTACCTATATAAATTAATTAATTATTAACAGTATAAGTAAATGTAACTAATAATAAAATATGAAACATCCCTATTATAATTTATTGGCCTTTATAGTTAGGTCTTAAATTGTGCTAGGTACCTATATAAATTAATTAATTATTAACAATGTGTTCGTAATCCATTTGTTGCACAATCTCTTCTAAAAGAGTACCGTAAAATGGGGTGAGTAGGTGCAAAACTGACATTCAAACTTCGATAACATTTTATTTTTACATATGCAAACTGAATGGTGAATAATAAGTGTTCCGGACGTTTGTATGTATATTAGTTTTTATTTTGGGTAGTTCCATTGACGATAAATAGGAAATCCCACTTCACCCTGTAGTCCCTCGTAATTGAGGTGAGATGGGATTTCATACAAAGGTGATTTTGGAAGATTGTTGGATCGATTTTTTTTATTATGAGTATTACTGATAGCTCCATTTTAAATTGGAATACATTATTTTTGTAGCAGTAGCCTTAAAATTCCATCTCACCCCTCTTTCATCCCTTCTCTCCCCATTCGTAACCCAACTCTCCCCGCGAACCCTACTCACCCCATTTTACGGTAGCTAGAAAAACCGAGATGATCGCGTCGGTAAATGCCAATATGTAAACATTTATGATAACGTAAGTGTCCGAGTGATTAACAATATTCCATTAGTTGCCACTTTCAATCATAATTAGTAAGCAATTGGTGCAAGTAAAAATAAGACTAAGGGCGCCTGTACACGGTGCCGCCGCCGCGCCGCCGCCGCACCTTCGCGCTATGTATACGAGACGGGCTTTACGTGTCTCGTCTCGTGTACATAGCGCGAAGGTGCGGCGGCGGCGCGGCGGCGGGCTTTACGCGTCTCGTGTACATAGCGCGGAGGTGCGGCGGTGGTGCGGTGTCGGCGCGGAGGCGGTACCGTGTACACAAGGCCTTGCGCCGGCGGTGCGGTAACGGCGCGGCGGCGGTGCGGTAACGGCGCGGAGGCGGCACCGTGTACACGCGCCCTAAGATGACGGTCGGATGTCAACTGCAGCTGACAGTGAAATTGACAGATACAGTAACAGTAAGAAATCCGAACGCCACTTTATCGAACACTAGAGGACCAGATTACGACTACAGACTATGCGCTGCTCGTACTGCGTGGCAGCGGCAGATAATCGGCGATAGAGTCTGTGCGGAAAGAGAAGAGTCGTGAAATGTATGGGATCCAATACATTCTACGACTCTTCTCTTTCCGCACAGACTCTATCACTGTTCATTTAGGTATACATATACAAGGAGGCGTATTCTGATTGTATAAAAGGTTATGATTTTGATCTAAACTAGTTATGAATATGATCTGTCAGTATCAAAAGTAACATTTCTAGTTGACAAAATCTCACTTAATTTTGACACTCATAGATCATATCCGTAACAAATTCAGATTAAATTCATAACCTGTTACATATTACAATTACAATCAGAATGCGCCTCTTGGTTCTATACTTAGTTTATTTCCGCAATGCGGTTTATTCAGCACCTACATCAGATCGTAATTTGATGCTACTCGCAACGAACGTCGAAATTTTTTTGTGCACCAGTTCGTTCCGGTACCCAAGACTACTTTGTTCCGATTATATCATACCCATGGTTCTTCAAAGCATGAATTGATTAATTCTAGCCGTCCCCTTTATGGCGTGGACCTTGAAAATTTAAAGGATTCTAAAGCACAAAGGGCTCTATTGAATGTTATTTTTATCAACGTGACCTGACATGCAAGTTCAAGGTTTTAGGCGTCGGTTCCAACGGGAGCTAGGTGTATTAGTTATTTTAGTTTGTTTTTTAAATAATAATAAAAAGTAGTTGTGTTTAACGAATTCAGCTACCCTCGCAACATACTTGAAGCAACGCGTTAGTATAGGCAATTTCCAGTACGAATAGTATGGTCGTATTTATCTACGTGACAACATGATAATAACTGTGTCCGTCTCTTTCAATCGTGTGGTGTTAAAAATGACATTTATTTTATCACGGGGATAAGGCCAACCATATTACGCTTACAGATTGGTAAAAAATAGTTAAATAAATATGTTGCAAAACATGCTAAGTATAATTTTGCTTTTTGTAACCGTTAATAGGTACTTAGAATACAGTACTAAAATTTAGTTATTTAATAACCACTTTATATAAAAAAAAATTGTAATAGCAAAATACCTAATAGGTACCATCGCTCACACTGTTGACTGGCAGTTCGTATACTTTATTGTAAAAGGCATAAGGTCCACCGATAGTCAGTTAAGAGTGTTGCTGTTTGTACAAGTCATATTGACGTTTCATGAAAAAAATCCAAAGTTTGGAATTTTTTGTGAGTGTTTAGGAGACAAGTATATTATGGGCTAATGAGTAATAATATGCCTATTTTTTAACAAACTCTTATCCGCACACACGGGGTAGGTACTCCTGTTCTATTAACTGGAGTGGAAAAATAAAGCGTTGGCACACAAGCTGTCAACTATTGTATATGTAGACAGGAGTGAAGTGACGAGTAACAAGTTCTGTTTCAAAATCTGTGTAACGTGCCCCCAAATTCTGGCGAAACCAGCCCCTTAGTTTGCCACGTGTAAGTTATCCGAGCCAAAAACCAAGGTCGCAGGGATGGATTATTGCTAAATTAATGCCACGGGAGTTGCTCACGCGCATGCCGAGGGTTACCCCGGCACTATTGTTGCAATAAAATATTTTATTAAAAAGTGATTGACAAAAATGACAAATGATTGCGAGCCATACATATAAGATGAAATCCTGACTTTTAGCCAGCAGCTAAACACTTTGTGTTCCTCTTTAAGATTATATGCTTAACCTTTCTAAGCTTAGCCACAGCTTATATTTAAGGAAACTAAATGACATACTTAATTTTCGTAAATTTCTAATTGTTTTTCATACATATACAATATAATTAAATGCTTCATGCAGTTGTAACACGGGCATTATGATTAACTAAACCAAACAATGGAAATTTATCAAAAGAATAAATGGTTTATTACCTCCAAAATGAAGTTAATTAGAATACCAGTGTAATTTAAAAATTAACTTAATTTAAATTCAGAAATGCCCCCTTAAATTAACAAGAGTTAAAAAAGCACGGTGTATAAAGCCTGTGCTTAATGTAAGACAAATTTAAGGTATGTTTCCACAAGCAATATAGCGATTGCCCTCAAGTAGCAACGTGCCAAAGAGATTTTCAAAAATTGCCAAGTTTCCATAAAATGGTCTCGGTATTTTTTTCTGCACCTTAATTGCTAAACCTTCTTTTCGGATAGTTTCGATTTCTATGAGACTTGAAATAGACTATATAGATACCAATGAGTAACGTAAATGAAAAGTCGTCTACGGTTTAGAAGTTTGAGTAATAATCCCATGAAAGAATTTTCTGATTAAAGTTTCCAGAAATTTTGAGTTTTTTCTGCAAAAATATTTTGAACTTAGTTTCTATATTTTTAAGAAAAACCCATGAAAGAACTTTATACAATATCAAAAGATGCTAGTTTAAAAAACATGAAAAAAAAAAATATGTCGAAGAGGGAAAAAGGGGGAAACGCTAATTGTGCGGGTGGTGGGCATGGTACCTCGATGTATTACTTCACAGCCAAAATAGTAGGTATGCTACCAACGCATGAAATAAACATTCGGACTCGTTAACCATACTAGTGCCTACTATATTTCAGTACTAAATAATCAAAACAACCAATCACTATTTGGATATATACAGTGTATTACTAAAAGAAATTAAAAACTAGCTTAAATCCAAAATAGGCCCTTGAGGCATTGTATATATCTTGTTTGTAAATAAATGATTATTCCCCTATTTGGATTTGATTTAAAATAAAAAGATCACATGAAATCATTCAAATTCTTTATTTCAGTCAAACTAAACCGGTTCCAACCCTACACCTCTGACCCGAGAAGATTTAACCCGGCAACAAACTCGGCGGGACACATCTTTTCAAAACAACACATAGTTTCTTTATTTTTACAAAAGTAAGCTTCTAATGGCACATGAGAAATCAAAATAACACTTGGAATAAAACACAGCTACACGGTTAAAGAACGTGAGAATCTATAAGCTTTCAGAATAATCCTTCAGGTATAAGCCTTCAGGAACGCAGCGAATTAGGCACGAGCTTGGCTAACGTCCGATCTCTAGCGCGGTCCCATCAAGAAGAAGGAAGCCAGTCCCAGCGGCGGAGCCAACCGCTCCCGCCTCCAATTCAAGTTGGTAAACCTGCCTCTGACCAGTCTACCAACATAACGACAAAAATGCCCACTCGTGCCTACGTTCACTCAAGATACACCTCTTGACGTTCCAAAGCCTTCTACCTATCATCTTAGTTCAACAATACGCCAATAGATGGTGGTGTTATTCACTACGCATCTTTATTATTTCGATACAAGCAAATAATACGTAGCCAAACATTGCTAATCGACTTTATACAGGCGTCTAACTATAAACTGTAATGCTGCAATACGTCCTTCTGGTGTCTCGCTCCGACACATATATATATATACGAAAATTCTTAATTAAATTTAAAATCACAATATTTTAAACCAAAACTTAGCCGTCATGATGAAATGCTCATCCGACTACATATTTGGGTCGAGGCCTGAATGATTTGCTTATACATTTCGCGTTTTGAACTTAATTTGCAATCTCATTAGAGTTCCGTATTAAAGACGATGTATGACGATGTATTTAAGTAGTTTAATTATAGTTGGTCTGCGATAACTATTTGCACTTTATTTTGGTAAGAGTTGGATTATTAATACAAAATTGGCACTATTTTTTTTAAATGGTGGTAACTTTAAATGTATGTGCTGTATTTAGTATATACTATCGTCATATTGCAAGCGTCAAGCACACATCTTAGCTAAGCTTGCACAAGTCCGATTATTAGGTACACATCACTTTTAAGGACTTCGATGCCTCATCGATGCCTAGTTCGCCTAAATTAAGTAACTGTATACTAGGGAATACTATTAGCCTATAATCATATCAATCAAGCACTGAACCCTCATCTTGCAAGCCGCCCACACTTCGCGCTCTCATGTCGCGCTAGATGACGTCGTACTGGCGACTGTACGTCAAACTATTGCGAAAGCGTGCGAAATTTTTCACCCGAGAGCCGAAGTGACGCAAGTCCATTGATCTTATACACGCTATTGTATTACTAATTATTGGAAACTTATATCTTAGAATGGTGTAAATGTTCCCGTAGGTTTAGGTCACTTGGGTTTTTGCTTAAAGAATTAAATGATGGTAGTGACCTTACGCACCGTGGCGTAACGCGGACCGCCCCACGTGCCGTTACACAATTTCAATTAGTTAAATGCTTTTTGCTTTTAGGTATACTTGTATTAAATATTGACTTTAGGTATAAAAAACCTCAACGTTGGACCTAAATATGTTAAAAAGGTAAAGTAATCTAAGTGTGGACAAAGTGTGGACAAATATGCTTATAGCATCTTTTTCAAAGCGCTGATTAGACAACATGCTAAAAATATTTTAAGTACTACTACTAAAAAGTATATATTGCATTACTAAGAAATATACATATCTTACTAGGAATGCAGTAACATCGTAAAAACAACTATCTGGTCCATTATGGTATCAACTTAATCAATTATATAAGTATTATAATAACGTGAAACCATGCAACATTGTCGTGGAGTATAAACCTCCCCACCCAATAGCCATCGATCATGAGCAAAATGGGACTTGTGTGCAAATCGTTAAAAATATACCTAGTACATGAATCCAGGAATAAATGTCCTGGAACTGTTATCCGTTATGTTTTTGTTTATCATTGGGCAAACTTTAACATCCAAGGCAGATTAGAGAGTTTGACGGTCACTTAGACAAAATTTAGTCACATTTTTTGTAGGTAGCTAATAATTACACTTCGAACTTACAGGCACGTAGGCACACCTACCTACATAAAATCGATTTCTCCTTTTCAGCGATACTACCTAGTCTGTTATAGGCCCTATTGAGACGATTACAAAACTGAAACGTTACGTAAACTACCACCTTGTCCCCGTACATGCAGCCAATCTAGTTCAACGAGCAAGGTCAACTTGATATTGACTTCACTTACACATAGGGTTACCACTGTTACCGGACTGGCTAGCGTGATCGTTACATAATGGATGTCGGTACTTAACGCATTTGTTTCCAGCACCCCCTTATTTGGTTCTAGCCACCATAAAAGGAAAAGACATACCTAAATATTGAGTAATAAACATAGATAGCGTGTATGATTATGTATGTCCAATTTTTAACCATCTTGGAATCTTTTTTTGGGTTAATAATATTCTTTCCTTTCTTCACTTCTGACACGTAATTGGAGCAGTTTTTATTAAGGGTAAAAAATATAAATTAAATACTATGTAATCTTGATACCTACTTAAATACAGTAGCAATATATATAACGTGACAGAAAGCCCTCAAAGCTACGACGGTTCCATTTTATTAATGAGTCTATTTCCGTACAGCTGATCATTTCCACAAAAAACTATGAAAACAAATATTCAAATCAAAGGCGGGGAAACATTTTCGTATATAACCCAGTGGTAACCCAGGTGGTAACCCTACTTACACATAACAAGTTCTAGGCGATTTTACGACGACATCAATGAAGATTACAGTATCATTGCCGAAAGTTCAATGAGAACCACTGCGGTTATGAAAACAAATATTTATCGCTTCATTGTCATACAAAAGGCGAATTAGGGTTCGGTAGAAAATGAGAACAATCTTTATTATGATCAATTGGAACTGACTTGCAGAAACCTTCACTTCAGAATTTGCCTATGTCGTTTAGGCTTCGGTAACCCTAATCCTTTTAATGCATGTGGTGTCGTATATAATAAAGCAAAAAGTACCTAGTAGGTACTATTAATAAAATGCAATAATGTGACTGAAAACGTGCAGAGGATCAAAAAAATAATAATACCTTATTTGAAGGAAAAGAATAAATAGGTAGCAGATGTTTTTTTTTCTGTGTCTGTTGTACAGTGACTATTTTATATTATAAAACTACGGAAAATCTATTTTCATAATTAATAATTCAATTCTCTTATCTTGATTGAACCCGGATTAAAGATGACTCGCGTTATCGATCCGGGCCCGGGCGCCCGACGCTTCTTTTTCTATGACAGGTGACGGTGATCACGTGACGCTTTCTATAGAAAACTAAAGTGTTGGACGTCCCGGCCCGGGCCCCGACCGATGTAGCGTGAGTCATCCTTTTCGGCAAATTAGTTTTTACACAATACATTTGCTCAAGAAGGTTTTCATCGGAACACCTGCAGAAAGAACCATAAGTCAAAGACCGATTGGACCGATTGATTGACTAGGCTTTTTAATTAAGTTACAAAGTAATGGATATTTCGCACTCGTCCAGCTGTTTATCATTATACCTACAACGAGTTATGCACGTGCGTGGCTCCATTAACTTTGAATGTGATATAAATTACCCTGTTAACGAAAATTATCACTATAAACGTTTAGGTACCTATTTATGTAATCTCATGTTATAACAACCAACCGATTGTAAACATTTCTTGTAGTAAAGTTAATAATAATCATCATCTTCCTCGCGTTGTCCCGGCATTTTGCCCCGGCCCGGCTCATGGGAGCCTGGGGTCCGCTTGGCAACTAATCCCAGTAATTGGCGTGGGCACTAGTTTTTACGAAAGCGACTGCCATCTGACCTTCCAACCCAGAGGGTGAACTAGGCCCGTATTGGGATTAGTCCGGTTTCCTCACGATGTTTTCCTTCACCGAAAAGCGACTGGTAAATATCAAATGATATTTCGTACATAAGTAAAAAGTAAGTTCCGAAAAACTCATTGGTACGAGCCGGGGTTCGAACCCGCGACCTCCGGATTGCAAGTCGCACGCTCTTACCGCTAGGCCACCAGCGCTTTTTTTTAAGTAAAGTTAATAATAATATTATTATGCTCATTTAAATATTGATCCAATAAAAATGTTAAGTAGTTTTCGTGATGGCTCAGTATTTTTTTAATACATATTATAGATACCTACCTACTATGTAGGTATAGTAATTCCGACTGACTAATCGGTAATGTTTACAGGCATATATTTGTCTACCATGTGTTTTCATGTTACAGCCCATGTGATTATGATGAGTTTGACGATACTCGTACTTATATACACATTTAGATAGGATTAGATTAGGATTAATCTCAAGAAATTCCTATTTTATCTCAGCAGCGTAACCGCAAGCATTAATATCAATAATCCAATACTGATTATTTTTCTCCTTTGAGGCCAGACGGCCTAGCCAAGATTTCAATCGTTCGCAGAGAAACGAAACGAATTCTCGACGCTTACGAGTCGACCGGCCAAAATACTCTAATATCAGTGTGAAGCTGTCGGGTTTTCATATATACTAGGGCTCGCGGTCGCGTCCGGGTTTCGTGCACCCGTTGCCGGGGCCCCGTTCTCGTGCTACACGAAACCGGATTTGTGGCCCGTTCGGAACGGGTAATTAGAATCCGTGTAATTAAAGTCCGTTTACCCGTGTTACCCGTGTGTCCGGATCCACGGATATTAATTACACGCGGGTCCGGCCCGTTCTCGACGTACAGTGACGATGACGACGTACAGAACGCGTCCGTTCTTTATAAGAGCGAAGAACGAAAATTAGTCTCAATAACGAAAAATAAATGTTTAATGTAAACCTCATGGACAAATTTAGAGGCACCCAAAAAAAAAGGTTTAAATTATATCATCAAAATAATGTATTTATTTATTTTTAAACTTTATTGCACAAAGAGTAGGTAGGTACAACAGGCTGACTTAATGCCACTAATGAACCTAATTTCAAAATTAGTAATTAAACTTTTTTTTGCAACTAGGTAAAACTATACATGAATGCAAACAACTAAATTCAGATTAGAAACGTTGACCGGCGGTGTGGCAAACTAAAACCTTATTAATGACTAATGAGTACTTGTGAGTTCAAAAGCTGCCCCCTCTAAAACAACCGAAAAAATACACAAAAAATATAACTCGACATTGATTCAAATATATTTAAGTACCTATTTGACCCCTATTCGTACGCAATATAACATAATTTTTAACATTTTCTAATGAATGAATGATACCTAAAGTCTATTTTTTATTCGGTAGACTAAAATGACATTTCATTGTATGAACACCATGTGTCATTCCATACTATGAAATGTCATTTTAGTCTACCGAATAAAAAAATAGACTTTAGGTACCTACTTATTTCTTTCAACTCAAACCGGCCCGCGTGGGTCGGTCCACTCGGTCTGTCGGCGCCGTGTATTCAATATCCGAACGGAGCCGAGATCCGGATCCGAACGCACTACACGGGGGAACGGACTACACGGGAACGGACTTCGACGGGTTCGGGTAGTTCGGACGCTTAGCACCGCCGGGGCTAAGAACACGGACGCACGGGTTGGCGGGTAGCACGGATATCAGGAGCCCTAATATATACCAGTTAAGTATGAGAGCCGCAACCGCCTTCGTTAGTTTACGATCTGTATAAAAATATATATATGCACTGCCTTTTGCCCTTTGCCTCGTCTTGGCGGGGGCACGGCCGTGCCCTCAGATTTATCAAATAAGTTCTACCTAATGAGTTTTAACACATTTACTAAATGTTGATAATTTAGATACCCATGGAAGGGGTTTATTAATTTTTAAATAATACCCATAGGTACTGCGGTTAATCCATTTTAAAATTATTACTTTTTCAATTAAAACTTAACTTAAACTTAACTGAAACATAGCGATGATCATTATATATTATCAGTATTCATCAGCACATCAATCATCAACAAAAATTATTTTTCGGGTTACATTACACTATTACACTACACGCGACATTTTGTGGGAGCAACTGTGTGGTGCTGGTCACGACCTAGTAATTTACACTTAACAGTGCAAAGTCTGTTTGAGGGTTCTGTGTGACTAGTCTATGAGAACACGCGCATTGTACTCGTCACGTGTACTTACTACTAGAGCCTGCATTCGCTGCGGGTTGTCCTTAATCATACATAACAAATAGATTATGCTCTTAAATCAACTCTTGCTTATGTATACAACTCACAATCGGGTCAATGGCGTATAATTATCGGAGATCCTCGTGTCCGGCCTACAGTGTTACGGTAACACGGTAATGTCCCACCACCCGTAACTTTGTAGTGGACACACCGGGGAAAACCTAATATATCCACCGATGCACTATACTGGCGCATAGTATCCGTATCAACCGAAACGCTACCAACCTTGACACACTAATGCAAGGCATTTTACGACTACTTTAAGGGCTGTAGCCTTAATTGTTGCCATAAAGGAGGTTTTTCGGACAATTTAACAGTTTGTAATTGTAACTGTGGTCAGCAAATTAATGATTGATAAACAAAACTAATTCATTAAAATCAATCAATAACTAAATCCGATTACGTTTGTAATCCAATAACACTAATAGTAAAGTAACAAGTTTGGAAACGACAAAGCTGTGCTTGGCTCCGTAGCACGATAAGTATCGAGTCTTGTGCAATGGTAGGTAAGGTAGATCTAACGTTAGTTGTTCAATTCATGCAGAAAACGCTATGTATGTGATGTACTGCGTGGTATTGTCAATCTGATAAATGACTAATCGAATAAAAGCCCCTGGAATAGTAATGCTGAAGGTTGCGGAAACTACATAGAGTACAATAGTATTGTTGCGAAGTTTATTACAACAAGGAAGCATCATTCGATTTATGCATAGATATGTAACATTGAATAGTCAGGGCAGTCGCACTGAAATACTTACCATGTATTTTTAAGACTTACGCGAGTGCGGGCAAGGAGTATTCTAGGAAAAACCAATATAAGCTTACCTCATAGACTTACGCCCACACACTTAGCTTTATAAAGCTTTTACGAAGAGCATGACGTCAACACGCACACACAGGCGTTCTTTCACTTATTAAATACTCCGCCACGAGCCCGACCAATCATTACATCCTACACTATTAAATTTTATATTAAAACGCGTCTCGATGGGTAACCATCGCACATTTGCATTTGCATTTGTTTGTAATTTGCACGTGTAAAAGATGTAAGCGCGGATACAACTGAAATGACTTGTCATGCTTTCAATTAAATAAGTAAGGCAGCTACAATGTGTTGTTACTGCATTAGCAAACTATTAAGTTTTATAAATGAAAATAAGTTCCTTTGCCTCACCTCGATATCCGTAACTCTACTACGATGCGTATGCGCAATCAAGGAGCGCACTTGACTGAGCCTTCCAGGTGCCAACACTCGGTGAGTGATTGCAATAACATCCATGCACTGATGAGTACGATGACGTTGCAAGGATAATAACGTTTACCTTGACATTAAGCTAATGTCAGCTTGGCGCCGGCACCCGTCTGCGGCGCGTGCGCTTACATAACGCACTAGTGTTGTCACGTAAAGACTCGAAACACTCGGGTCTTTCGAGTCTTTACATAACTGTAACATACATACAGCAAACCTACGGGATGACATAACAAGTTGACAGAGGTTTGCTGTTTAATGGCGTTATTCATAAACGGCTGCTAACTTAATCAGTTGATAATCGTCGTTTGTCCCTATTTGTCGTTATGCCATAGAGAGGGGGACAAACGACGATCATCGGCTGATTAACTTAGCAGACGTTTATGAATAACGGTGTAAGTGTTTAACATAATCATGTAAATACAGCATAAGTCTTGACTCAGGTTTTTAATACTCTAGTTTTTAAAAGCCCGAGTTGACAACTTTTGAATTACCAACAGAGTTTTGAATTTGCCTTCTGTGGTCCTTTCTTAAGAAGATTTTTTTTATTTCTACTGCCGTACTTTTATTTGCCATTTAAACGGGCACACATCTTTAAAACCCTACCTTATAGTTGTCAAGACAAGTCTTTAGTCTATTCAAAAAATCATTTGTGCACGCAGTATCTTTTTGGCACTTTTTCGATACTTCGTGTAATTACCTCTTAAAAAATATTGTATAAAATACATTGTTGCCAACCTTATTTTAAATGTCTCTGACAAATAAGTGAACCATAGACATGTTTTTTTACAAAAATATTGTTTTCTTCTGTACTCAGTCTTTTTATATTGACTTGAGTTTTTTACGCAAGTTACAACACTATAAAGCGCAGCATAATTATAATAATGTGCTGAGCACACAGGAAGCGGAGACTGCACTACCGCTCTGTGATTATCGGCGAATAACTAATGTTATAATACTTATAATGGTAGTCTAGTGAGATTGATTATGTTGTTTACATTTATTTATCTGGAGGTTTATTCAGAAATGTAAAATATAATGTCAATACTGTAATTTTATCCAAATAATTTTAATGTAAGTCGTGCACAGACATAACGCTCACTATGGTCTTTCCATCTGTCCGTCTGTAAGTCACAATAATTTTATTTGGAGTAGAGTACAAGCTTTATAAATTTGGAATATGGTGTATTTTGTTTACCACTGCAAAATTCTGTAGTATAAAAACAATGAAGAACACACATTGTAACTTAAGGTGATTTTAAAATGTTGTGCCAAAGACCTACACAACTTTGATTCTACTTTTATTGAATAGTGAAACTAACCCTTTATTCTACAAACAGTTACAGCGAAAGAGTGAGCAATTGAGCATATGTAATACAGGCGAGGATACTTATAAGTAAATAAAACGTGTAACATTTTATATTAGTTCTGACCAGTAAGCGACTGTTGTACCTTTAAATAAAACAAATGTAACAAATCATAACATTCATAACCTAACTTTATTGCAAATGTTAATTGTTTATTAAGTACAACAAGAAGGAATACGTCGTAGAAAAGTTTAGGCTTTGATTATTACGACTGTGTTTTTCCAGTCACACTCACCCGTTGCAAGGAGCCTATTCAGATAATTATTTCTTGTTATGAAACGGTTACCTGCCAATTGTCAACAGTGACATTTCCCACAGGGAGCGTGCATGAACTGCTGGGGGCAGCACAGGATCCCCCTGTTTAATGGCGCGTCAAGTTTAAACTTCTAATATAGCCCAAAATGCACAATAAAACGTACGTGAACTGTAGAGGGCAGCCCTTGCTTTGGCGTGGCGTGAAGTGTCAATGTAAAGTTTATGTTTCCGATTCAAACCACAAGAAGTCAGACCCTCCAACGCGCACGGCCCCTGTAACAGTTTCATAACAAGATGATAAAATTTATAAACTTCGAATCGGCCTTCAAGTTCCAAAGTCTATCATACTTAAAGATAAATAACTTCTATTTACTATGCAAAGTTTGATGAACTCATACAATTTATCGCTTTGTTTTTATTTGTATTAAAGGATGAGCAGGAAATACCTACTTGTAAAGAAACTTGTCACAATAAAATTAAGTTTCCAGCCATCAAATCCACTCGTGATAACTAGTCATAAGTGGGGAAAAAGTTGGTTATCTCACATAAACTGTCGCTACATGTATTATGTATCTCTTTATTGCACATTCAAATATAGTAAGTACAAATTGCAATACGGTGTTATGGAAGTTGTGATACCTAGTATTGAACGATTAGAAAGGTTTAATTCAAAAACGTTGAAAACGATAAGTTTGCTTAGTGTTTGGTAGTGTCAAGTACTGAGACCTTTTTCCTTACTTAGGTACCAACGTTATTTTTCCTTAATAAAAAATAACTAAATTAATAATGCGTTTTTGAATCTCCAATCTATCTCCAAGCTTATCGTAAGTCCATTACGTTATTGGCGAAAGTTAATACAGAGTAGCATTACAACAGGTTTTGCGGTGATCACCAACCGACCGGGTCAAGGCCGCGCCAAGCTTTACAAAAAGTGGTTTGGCGCCCAGAGCACATTCTTAAACACCAGACGAAACCAATAAATTGTCTGTCCATGTAATGATTGGAATTATACACGTTTTGATAGGACTTATTCCATTAATTTCATGATACGTAAACATGTATAATTTACGATGGTGCGCGTCTGCCATGCCGCACAGGTGTCCGATTCGTTGTTTACCGGAACACTCCGACGCTTAGATATTTGATTCTTATGCTATTCATGTATTTCCGTAAATAAAATAGGTACCTATTGTTCATTTATAACTTAGACGATTTGGCAGCGAAAATCGTTTGCTCACTTAGGGAAATAATTTCGCATTTTATTCACTAATTGAGGTAATCACCTTGCATCCTTACGAGGATACCCAACTAACTAAATTCGCTGTCTGTAAGTTCTTTCTGACTTAAACAAAATAATGTTGATAGGTACGCATGACATTTTTTTTAACCGTTTGGGTGCCAAGTTGAGGAGATCCTCCACTGACTATTGCATTGCAGTTTTTTTCCAGCAAAGTTTTACTTTTAGGTATCAATAATCGAGGGTTAGACGTAAACAACCTAACGTTCTTGTTATTATCCGACTGATTATATACAATAATATATGGATAGGACAACTGTTTACCAGGTTTGCTTGTACGTGATTACATTTAATTGTTTGCGTATTTTTACATTTGTAATTAATGTGTTTACTTGTACGCATATGAATAGAATATATTGACTAGGTACCTACTTGACTGGGTGTTACTTTAGACTCATTAATTATTTCTGTATTTTTAAAGTTTATCGAGTGTAACTTCATACAAAATATACTCCATTTCCAAAAACTTAGAAAAGTTCTCTGATATTTTGAAAATTTCCTCATATCTTGTGAATTTTTCCGAAATATGCGAGAACTTTTCCAAACTTTCCGCAACTTGCACATCTGTAGGTGTACTACATGGAATTGTGATTTTGTTAAATTCAATTATTTATGCATGAGATTTTACGTACCTACCTACAAGGTTGGAGACAACGATTTATCACGAGATTGACTTTTTATTTTAAACCAAGTTTTATACTTAGTCATTAAGGGGGATCTCTTGGGTTTCTGATCTTAGGTATTATTGACGTCTGTGGCGATTTTAAAACAACTGGAACTCGAACCAAAATGGAATTGAATTATTAGCCTTGCAATAGTACCTAATATTATTGCAGAGGCCATAAAATGGCAATCATAGTGATTTAATTCTCTTTGATGGCAATTCGTGGCTGCGATTCGATTTTGTTGGACGGTGCGTCGACAAAAGTAAAGTTCTTTAACCAAAAAATATTATTTGTTTCAAGATCTTTTCGAATTTCTATATATAAGGAAACTCGAATATGTCTTCGTCCGAAAACGGCCTCCTTTATCTAAACGACTATAAACTAAACGACTGTAAATTGTCTACTTCTTGCGGCCAGTTAAAAAGGCTTACACGTCTTTTGACTGGCCAGACGAAGTAGAAAAATAAGCGGCTAACAAATATGCCTAACGTAGTACTAGTCCTTCCTTACTGAATACACTCCTTTTTTTGTGAGTACATGTGAAATATATGAAATGAAATGATTAACTTTCAAGTCATTATTGTCCCTAACCTGTGATGCGAACAGTGTGATCGGTCTTTTACTCACATGAAGCTACTCCACCAAATTGAGGGCAGCGCCTTCCTACCCTTGACCTGGCGTTGCGCAACCACTCGCTCCCGAATACTAAAGAAAGATGCGCCGCTGAAGGCCGATACGTGACGACCCTGATATAAATGCCAGCCAAAATATAGGAGCAAAAGTAACCTGTTTTATCGGTAAAATATACAATAGCTTTTATTACTTTTTTATAAAGCCCTTTTTATATGTAACTAAAAGACAAATGGGATACTTGAAGACAACTGAAAGTTTGATTGAATGCAGACTATCTGTGTAGGCACTGTAGGCCTTTTGCTGTTTTCAACTATTTGGTAATACCGTTATCAAATGGTAATGGCTGTCGTGCTATGAAATGACTATCAATCAATGAAGACTACGTACATTCTTTATTATTTTAGATGGGCACTTTAAATAGGTAGCAAAAGTTGTCAACTTGTCAGGTTTTCAGTGACTGTCACTTTCCGCAGGCATTAATTTGTGCTCAAAATAATCTCACTATACACTATAGAGGACATTGGGGGATATTGTATAGAATTTTAGTACAAAGTGACCCGTTTTCAGTGCTTCTGAGTACCTATAGTACTTATAGTACTGAGTATAGTACCTACTTATCGACGGAGGCGTGCAAGGGTACAGAGACTAGATTCGTAAGATTGTATAAGGAAAATCTTAACTATTTAATAGCTTCGTCGGTATTATAATATTACTATTTAACAAAAGCTATAAATACAAAGATAGTGATTAATTTATTAGTACTGTGACAGGAGTAATCCATTTTATTTTATTTCTGTATAGGTGTAACGATGAAGTACCTACCTATTTGCGCTCACATACGAGTATTTACCTAATTATTATCTACAGATACTTAAAGCTACACATAATTTTAGTACAAAATAACCTTCCATCCATTTGCAATAAATATTCGTCAGATTCGAGCCCAAATACTAAGCATGTTCTTAACGCAAGTAATTTTTTTGCCGGATTTCTGAGTCTAACTTTTGTTCATAGTTCTCTTGGAATCATTACTGGCGCTAGCTTTAGACAAAAACTTCTTAGAGTCAAATACTAACAGATATTTCTCCGATTTATGAATTCAGATGAAAAATAATGATATGGGTTGACTCATTCCTTTGGGGTCAGATGTTATGTTTATAATATTCAATAAATGACTTATCAATAGTAAGAATTATATTAATTAAAAATTCATCAGACAGGCGCCGTTAACTGATACAAATTACCTACCGATTCTCCGTATCCGAGTCCTAAAGACAGAGACGTTGGCGTTAATTTTATAGGTAGGTACTAGGGAGTGCTCCCGGTACTGGTTTTCTATACAAATACAGTACCGGAACCGGGAAATCCCAGTTCTCGCCATACAAACTCAGTACCGGGAGCATTCCCTAGTAGGTACCAGGAATTGGCATGGCCTTACCAAACAAAGTGCAATTAATTTTTGAATTTTTTTCGTACATAGACTAGATATGAGCGCCGATGGGCATATAGCCGGCGGCGGCGCGCCGGTCAAAATTGGTCGGCGGCGGCGGCGAATCGGCGGCGTGACCTTGAAACACCTTCGATTAATGAAAACAGAATCCAAACCAAAATTTTACCGAATAAACATGTTTTTGCTGTAAGAAATTGATGAAATAAATGCATTCTTTATTTTCAAGGATAATTTATTGAATAATGGTACGAAAAAAATTGATATCGTATAAACTGTGGATAAGCGGTATCGCGCGGCATCAGAGGCGGTCTTAATCTTGGCGAGGCTCTGTCCGGAAGATCTTAGCGAGGCCCTTATCTTTTGTGCTAAGTTAAAAATTGCGGATTGACTGTATCAGAGAAACGTCTTGTCGACAGTCCAAAGAAAATCGAGCTCCTTCGATCGAGTCATTAACCAATATCGACCCAACAAAACCGATTTATGTCAAAAAGTGAGGTCCAACGCCGAGCTCCATGTGCCGAACACCAAAGACTTGATTTCGACGCCTCCCAATGCGAGGCCAGAGGATGAGCTGCAGGTAAGTATACAGCTAAGAATCGAACGCCAAGTGTAAGCTTGGCTAACGGCCGAACGCCCGGAGCTCCGATTGCGGCGCGCTTCTGTGCGAGGCCGAGCTGCAAGAGAGCAGAGCGAGGGTGAAGGCCGATAAAGACTGAAGCCATAGTGTTAAAGATCTGGAGCTTTCCTGCAGGCGCATCCGTGCGACGCCAAAGGGCGAGCTGCAATGGAGCTAAGATCGGATAAGGACCAATGCTCAAGCGTTTTAAAACAGGCCGAAAGTTGAGCTCCAAACAGGGCCAAAAACTTGCAGGTTCAGATAGCGGCTTAATTCCATGCGAGCGATGCAAGGCCAAAGATTGAGCTGCGAGAGAGCAAAGCTTGAAATTTGAACAGTGACCAAGTTTAATTGAGACCCGATTCCGCGCCCTTCCGTGCGAAGCCAACGGCCGGACGTTTGAACGTGGAAACGCTTAATATCTCAAAATTAACCCCATTTTATACCTTTTAAAGATGGTAATGCTTGCAATGGTTAAAGTAGCGGTAAATGACGAATGGTTAGCTGGCAAAATTAGTTATGCATTGGATCGGTAATCCAAAGATGTGGGTTCGTGTCTCACGTTAGCCAGAGTTGATCACAGTTAATTTTTTCATTATGATTGACATATATCTAGTGTATATATATAACCTATAAATTGTAATGTGGAACGTTCCACAATAAAAATGGAAGGAAATCAGTATATCTATTACAAGCATATTGATGTTAAAATTGATATTAAATAATTTCGTTTCTCCAAGACTAGTAGCGCGGTTACTAGATAGATAAGTTTGCATTTGCCTTCGATATTTTTGAATTATACGGGCCTAAAATACCTTTTGAATGCCTATAAACTATTCGAAGTGGCGCCGTTAATGATCTAAACTCGATTAAAAATATATTATCTGATTCTGAAAGTAGTAGTAACTACCAAGGTCACGCCGATGCCACGCCGATAGCGCAGCGTCGGCGGCGGCGGCGCGAAAATTTTGTCAACGGCGGCGGCGCGCCGGCGCGGCGCTCATATCTAACATAGACGTGAATTTCGTACATCACTTGTGACAGTTGTGTTATTAATAAGCTTTAGGTACAAAATGGTCACGGTCAAATAGTGTCGTTGCGTAACGCGACTTTTGTTCCGCATTGGTCCCGTCGCATCGCTGCCGGGTTCGAACACCGGCATTGAACACTCTGACAAAAAACAAAAACACGAGCAGCTATGTTATGACGTGATGATAATAGTTAATTGAAGGTGAAGGCCGACATAAGTACATTGCATTGAATAACAATTTACACGGGTAACCAATCAATCTGTTTTGTCAATTTTTTTCCCAGCCAAACTCCCAAATATAGTCCGAAACTAACTCTTTATTCGGATATGATTACCATTTAAATGTAACATTCGTAGTTCCATGGCAAAATATATTCATAAATGGAGGAAAAAACTTAGCAACACCAAAAGAACATTGTTTTTATACTTTATTAGGTACCTATTGAACATATGGACCATAGTTTTAGCACTGTACTATACCTAGTTGGGTAATTTTACGGTATTTAAACTGTCGGTCATAACTTTACCCATACCTATAAGTTCTCAGTATGAAAAATAACAACATAAATTAGTAAACCAGATACCATCAGGTAATGTTTAAAATAACAATCGAATGTCACTTGACATGACGTTGGATTTAAGAGGAAAGGGGACGATAAATTTTATTCTTCATACAAACGTAGTCCTCATTTTCCTCCCTGAATATTTAGGGTTCCGTTATGGAAAAGCGGTTTCGGGGCGGACGTCCCCTTTCGTCTTAACATCTTATTAATTTTGGTACTAGCTCTCTGTAAGTTCGAACTATGCACTTTGATATGGACATTATTCTGAGTTAATGACTAGATTGACTAGCTATTCAACGTTAGGTAGAGATTAATTAAGAAACTGACGCTGATTGTATCCTCCTGTCGGTTCTTATTAATTGACCCGTAGTCGATACCACAAAAGAATTGAAATAACAAGTACCATAGGTAATTTTTAATATACATATATACCTACTAATTCTAATAAACAGCATCAAAATTGAATGATAAATGGGGAAAGGCATATTCACAAATAATTTTCTGGCTGAAAGTTAAAGTCCAAATTTCTGTGATAAGAGCTGTCTCCATAAGAGTCAAGGTACGAGACGACGTATTAAAGCGTTTGAATGCGAAGACGGCGTAGGAATCCGGTTCTAAAAATTTAAGAGTGGAGATCCCTGAAGAAATACATATATATGTCGGAATCGTGGGCGTATCATACTATCAGGAGCACATCAGGACCTTCAATCATGGATGGCGAGCCCTCGTCAATGAAATACGTTATTCAACTCACAGTCTTTACTGGATAAGACTGATTACAAATCATAGCACACGTTACACTTCTTATTCAAAGCAAACCAGTGGATTAGACCCAGGAACCGCCACAGACGTCATCTTCTCCCGTTCGTTCTCATCATGTTCTCCTCTGAAGATTGATTGACAGCATCACTTCAATTGTTCTGGCTTTCATTTGTTTTTGACAGCGCACTCTATGACGCCTTGGCGGAACTGCGCCGAACGCCACTCAGGTGTACACCCTAGTTCGCTCTATTTGTCAAAGATTGCGAGATGAAACACCTCTTCAAGGCGATAGATGGCACATTTCAGCCATTCTCCGACATATATATCCCACCAAAAACATTTTCATGTAAAATGTTGCCAAGACGAAACCATAAGGCTCGCACTGACAAAAAGTTATCAGATATCTAGTAGAGCCAAGCTTCTAACTCTACAGGCCCTACCTTCACAGACTCTACACCTTAGTCAAAATATGTGGCTTGACCGCTTCATCACATGAGCGTAAGGTGAAATATGTATTTACTATTCATTATTTTTTATTATAAAATAGTTCTTGTAATAATAAAACGGCCAAGCCACATATTTTGACTAAGGTGTAGAGTCTGTGAAGGTAGGGCCTGTAGAGTTAGAAGCTTGGCTCTACAAGATATCTGATAACTTTTTGTCAGTGCGAGCCTTATGGTTTCGTCTTGGCAACATTTTACATGAAAATGTTTTTGGTGGGATTTCACATCTTTTTGTAAGTTGCTTATGATAATCTTCTGATTTAAAGGGTTACGGGTGATTTACTATTAAAAATCCTGAAATACGTACTTGGGGGGCATCTTTTATATACAATCTGCTTTTTACTGATTCCCCATACAAACTTCAACCCCCTTTTTCCCCTAACGCCTTTTTCCACCCCTTTTCACCTTTTCTTTTGGGGTTGAAACTATTTTATATCCTTTCCCATAACAATAACTATCTTTATACCAAATTTCAACGAAATCGGTTCCGCGGTTATCGATTTCCCATACAAAATTCCACCCCCCTTTTCACCCCCTTAGGGGCTAATAATTTCAAGTTTTTGAATTGTTTTGTTGTTTGTGGACTAATACTATCTCACATACCAAATTTCAGCTTCCTAGGACTTCAGGAAGTACCCTAGAGGTTTTGATGATCAACAGTGAGTGAATGAGTCAGTGACGAAATCGGAGTTTTTTAGACAATAATAAAATCCAAAGTATAAGAGCTATGCAATTGAAATTTTTTATGCTTAATAAGTCCACTATTGACATCATATCCCGAGAGTTTTGTTTATCTGGTATAATCCAAACCCAAGTTAAGAGGGTTCAAAAAAACGACGAAGCGCTTCGAGAAAAGGTAGGTAGTGCCCTTGCGCTTCGCTTTGCTCGTCTTGGCGGGGGCACTACCGTGCCCCCAGATCTATATTTTTTAATGTAACTCTTACTGTCTCCTCCATATATTGTTTACGTTGAAATAAATCATATTTAATAAAAAAAAATAGTTCTAGTGATTTGTTTGTTCCATTACTATTGACATGCTGGCATAGTGTGCGTCACAAGTACTGCGATGAATATATAGAGTGAACAGTACAACAGCCTTGAACTTTCTCATAAACAAATGACTCATTATGATTTACATTATCTATACAATGAACTAACCGGTTCCGTAGTGTAAATACCCACCGTTCCCCACAATGAGATACATTTTCTTCTACACAAGTAATCAATATTATTATAATATCTGGAATTTCTAAGAAACTTCGGGCCCGATTCGGATTTTGTAATAGACATCTAACTAAAAGATATCTTTTAGACATCGCCAAGATACGATAACGATATGTTTAAGATCTAACCTGTCAAATTTGACATTTCCACGATTCTGGAGATACTCTTGAACGATTTCCACAAGATATTACTTAGAAATCTAATTCACATCTAATAGATATCTAACACGATCTATCGTAAAAGTTACATTGGTTGCCCGAATTGCGCTGCAAGAGAGAACTAGTTGAAATCTAAACTATTACGTACCTAGAATGGATCTAGTACGTGTCGTCTCTTGTGAATATCTTGAAGTTCGAATACGGCAGTTCATTGGCCAAATCTTCCAATTGGCAAGTGTATAATCTATGTACCTATAAACGCGTACTTATGCTCTACATTTTGCCTGTCCACAGAGTAAATTGACAGCAGTTATCACTATCATTTCACTATCACTACATAGTATAAAACAAAGTCACTTCCCGCTGTCTGTCTGTCTGTATATATGTTTAGATCTTTAAAACTACAATCAAGAGGAAGGTTTATGTATAATTTGTTAACCCGTGCGAAGCAGGGGCGGGTCCCTAGCATAAAATATTTTCCAATCCCGCTGCTTAAGTAAAAGTCACTTTAATAAAGTCTGTACTTTGTGTCAAAAAAACTGCTAATCATTAAAAGTATTAGACACTTATCTACAATAAGATTATCCCGTACTCATAATTAATTAAAACAGTTTATCACTATCTAGTAAAACTATAAAGTAAATATCCCTGGAAAATGACACTCTTTTCAAATTTAGGTATTTTTTATGTGAAATCTAATACCTTTAAACGAGCAATTCTTGTTTATTTATATATATATATATATATATATATATATATTTCGGGGATCTCGGAAACGGCTCTAACGATTTCGATGAAATTTGCTATATGGGGGTTTTTGGGGGCGAAAAATCGATCTAGCTAGGTCTAATCTCTGGGAAAACTCACATTTTCGCGTTTTTTATGTTTTCCGAGCGAAGCTCACCAAACTGCTAGCCCCATGAAATTTATCCAAGTTACACTGTACATGTATCTGTCGCAGTAAGATAGATAAAGCCGTTATATAGTTATAACCCTAGGGATATAATTATATGTCGTAACACGAAAGCGATTCATTACTATCTTACTAGGAATATAACTATAATACGTCTTTAGTTTAGTGATATAGTCATATTACTGGATTCAGTTTAGTGAAATAATTGTAGGTAGGAGTGCGGCGGTGCGGCGGAGGTATAGTTATATCCCTAGGGATATAGTTATATGCCGTATAGTACGTATTATAATCATATTCCTAGTAAGATAGTAATTGTAGGTAGGAGTGCGGCGGAGGTCTAGTTATATCCCTAGGGATATAGTTATATAGTGATTTATCTGATTTGATGTATCTTAATATTATATTTTCATGCTGCTATTTTTAAGGGTTTATGTCATTGCGATCGATTCACGAAAGCTGGCGCGAGATTTGACAGAATTTCTATGAAAATAGCTGTCACTGGCTGGAATCGAACCAGCATCCTCTGCTATCGCGGAGGTGCCTGTTGCCACTCGGCCACCGGGCCACAGCCACTAGAGGCTTGGGTCACTTTATCTCATAGACTAGGAATCCTCTAGACTGAGCATAGTAACGCTACCCCCTCTGCTACTTAGACGGTAGTTTTACTCCATCTTCGAGTCAATCCCGTGCCGTGATTGGTCCGTGTCTTTGAACGGACCAATCACGGCACGGGATTCGCTCACCTCGTCCCCCCGCGCCCCCGTATTTTAGGCAGCATCGGTTTCATGAAATAATTGCTCTAAACTCAGTCTAGAGGATTCCTAGTCTATGCTTTTTCTTAGTATATGACATATGACATTTATTTCAGTTTACCATGGTACTACTTCCAAAAATAAATAATTTTTGAAGAGACGTTGTAATTCAAAACGATTTTGCATAATGCACACAGTTGAAGTGATTTTTTTTTACAAAAATAAATCAAGTATATATTTACATATATCGTTAACAAACCTGTATTGTTATTTATTAGAGTCATTATAATTGTATAGGAGTTTGTCACTGTACCATTACGTCATTATTATTCTAAAATCAGTAAACACAATCTCAGCGTTAGCATTCTCGCTTTAAACCTAATTATAATAACTAATGTAGCTACTGGAGACCATCATGTGACGCACGTTCTCGTTCAATCTGAGTAAATATTTTATGGATAAACACGAGACGTTTATAGTGATCAAGAGCAGCGGCCCTGAACTCCGGTGGTCTCCTGTCAGTTATTAGAAACAATTGCTGGTCGCTTCCACTGCCGGGAGCGTGGACAATTTGTGCCTTGAAATAGATTTCACTGACATGGCCACCGAGCTGATGAGACACGTGAATTGTCAATGTTGCACTCGTCATTAAGTATTTATTCTAGTGCGCAGTTGCCTCGATTATAATGCAATTATATAATAGCAAAGCATTTGAATAAATAGGTTTTCCTTTGTAGTCTGCAGTGCTACTATTGCCACTCGAAATTATCTATAGGCAAACGAGACAAATATCATTAATATAATTTCTCCATTTAAATAGGTACGTATGTTAGAATAAGCAGCCCAATGAGAAGCTAATACTTTAAGAAGTCATATTATGGAATAACATTTAAATTATTTCCGATGAAAACCATTTCCATATGGCTCCTCTACACGATGGGCCAACGCCGGCCACTCCAAGGGACGCAGTCATGCGGTAGAATGAGAAACAATATCACTTGCTCCCTCTAATGGAGTGGCCGGCGTTGGCCCATCGTGTAGAGGAGCCAATACACGTTTCACAAAAACAATCACAAATTGTTATAAGACTTCACAGGGATCGCCTTAGTATTAGCCTTAGATATTCATTTATTATCTGACTGGGCTACTAAGTAAGAGCAATAAAGATACGCCTCGCCAACAACTTTTCGGGCGGAAAATATTATTAGATAAGAAATAAGTTTTTGCCAAAAATTTCATTTTTGGTACAACCTTTTATCGCTGACTGTACTTTTCTTACGACAGACAACTAAATACTTATCGAGATAATTCTAAAAACCCCTAACACAATTAGGTTGCGTTGTTTCATCTCAGAGTTCCTATGGCCACCTCCTGTTTCTATCATCAGATCAGCTCGATGGTACCATAATATTGCATTGTCACCCGACTTACATGTGTATGCAAAATTTCAGCTCAATCGGAAACCGGGAAGTGGATCAAATTTAACTTGCAAGATTTGATTACAGACCGACAGACAGATAACGGGACAGGTGAAACTAAATAAAAGCTTATAAAAATAAAAGCTTGTAATAATAAATAACATTGCGACAGAACATCGGAAGTGCTACCTATATGTAGCATAGGTACTGCAACCACTTTAGGCCGCTGGCAAATTACTGCATTGCGTAAACTAAAGTTATGGGAGCTTGGATTACTATGCGCGGCAAAATATCAATTAAACGACAAGAGTTCAGTAACCTGGGTTTGTAATATGATTTGTGGTTATTTGTTATTGAGTTACGTATTACGGAGAATTTCCCGCTATGCATCGTCAAATATCGTAAATGTCAGCTTGTGTTGTTAATCTTGCCTCTTTCACCTTTGTAAAGCGTGAATCAGTGTTTAAAATCCTTTGCTAGCGTAATATAAGGTTTGAGTCACGTTACAATGATAGGTACGTGCCAATAATAGGTTAATTGTCACTCGATAATAATGTTGCATAAAGGCGATTACTGTATTTTGAATTAAATGAATCCCTACTAATATATTATTACTAGCTTTTGCCCGCGACTTCATCTGCGTGGAATGAGTAATTTGGTACCTTACTTTTCAAACAAATCTGTTTTTTATTCATCCTTCTTTTCATCCCCAAATTGGTCCACTCTATAAATTACCACCCCATTTTTTACACACTTAAGGGATGATTTCGGGAATAAAAACTATTCTATATCCTTCCCAACATCTAAATCGGTTCAGCGGTTATTGATCCCCCATACAAGTTTCCACCCCCCTTTTCACCCCCATGAGGGGTGAGTTCTGGGATAAAAAGTATCCTATGTCCTTTCCCGGAACTCAAAGTGTATCTATGCTAAATTGCAACTAAATCGGCTCAGCGGTTTAAGCGTGAAGAGGTAACAGACAGACAGACAGACAGACACACTTTCGCATTTATAATACTAGCTTTTGCCCGCGACTTCGTCTGCGTGGAATAGGTAATTTGGGTACCTTTTTCAACAAATCTGCTTTTTATTCATCCATCTTTTCATTCCGAAATTGGTGCACTCTTAAAATTTTCACCCCATTTTTACACCCTAAAGGAATGATTTCGGGGTTAAATACTATTCTATATCTCTCCCCACAGTTCATACTATCCGCATACCAAGTTTCATCTAAATCGGTTCAGCGGTTATTGATTTCCCATACAAAGTTCCATACACCTTTTCACCCCCTTGAAGGGCGAGTTCTAGGATAAAAAGTATCTTATGTCCTTTCCCGGAACTCAAAGTGTATCTATGCCAAATTGCAACTAAATCGGCTCAGCGGTTTAAGCGTGAAGAGATAACAGACAGACAGACAGACACACAATTTCGCATTTATAATATTAGTATGGATATGGATTAGTATGGATTAACGAAAGTAACATTATCTGTCTGTCTGTTACCACATCATGCCTAATAAGCTACTGAAAATATTTAGATGAAATTTAGTATGGAGATAGTATGAGGCCTGGGGAACGACATGGGGTAGATTTTATCAATCATCATCATCATCATTGCGCTCCCCACAGACGAAGTAACGGGCAGACACCAGGAAATACAATTAATCGATACTGAGTGGTTTCAGTGAAAGTCTAAAGGGGTCCACTGATTATCAGTCCGCCGGACGATATCGGCCTGTCAGTTGTTCGGAACTGTCACCTATTGCGTTTAACTGACAGGCCGTTATCGTCCGGCGGACTGGTAATCAGTGGGCCTCTTTAGTAATTCAATAAACTATACTGTGTTGAGGAGTGACAAACCCAAACTAACGAAATTAAAATGTATTAACAATCTTAAAACAAGTTTTAGGACGAAGAAGTAGACTTTAGTTTAGAGTAAAAAAAGTGAAAACCGAATGATTAGGTATTATCACACTTTAATAGTTTTCTAAATGGACAAGTCGCTCAGATATTCCATCTATTAGACTCGGAGCAAGCTTAGTTAGCTTAGACAGGCTAGATCGAGAAACTAAGGGAGGTAAATGATTAAAAAGGCCATTTAAAAACTAGGAATTAATGATATAAGTATGCTACATTTAATCACACGATAATTTAATAAACTTGAAGTGAGAAGTTATTTCGTGTTTGCACCAAGGCAAGGAATTATACATATATTTAGTAAGGTGGAAAGTTTTAATACCGATTACTATTATTATCTATAGGCATGCACTTCTTGGTTCTTATGTACTCGTACGTGTAATTTGTATGTTTTTGTGAGATTATTGCACAATTACGACCTTTGTGTGAACTTCATCTCTACTGAAGAAACCGCTATCACGTTGGTCTTTCATAAGTGTTTTAGTAATCTTTCGACCTGAAGCATTTATACAATAACAAGATTATCATAGTGTATTCGTAAAACAATGTTTACGTTGCTAATTGTACAAGTTTAGTGCGTTATGTAATTACTATTCAGTACTATATGCCACTTAATTGATGATAACGAGCTAACGGCAATGTCACCCACAATTCAAGGAGAAATGGACATAATGGGTACCTAATTAAGAAGCAGATTTAATTATGTACCTATCTTACACACAAGTGATACAACTGATTATGTTTGCTTATATAGTATGAGTACGTAATAAGACCGTACCTACTTATGTATAGGTATGTCACCTATAAATCAGGAAATTGATTTTGGAAACATAGTAAAGATATCGAATATATATTATTCATTATGAGGAAAATCTATTTTAAATAAACATGTTTTGTATAATCGAATTTATTTTAAACTGTCGTGAGACATATGTACTAATAGAATGCTAATTTTACGGTTTAACTCACGTATTTTAGTCACTCGCACGACATGTTTCGGAGAGCTAAGTTAGGTCTAAGTTTTATTTACTTGGAAATTTAATAGTTTAGAATTATCATCTTGCTGAAGCGCACATATTATGTAAAACAGTTAAAGTATCCTTGGAATTATCTCAAGTGTGCTTAGAGCAATGCCCCTCTTATAATCAGTAATTAGTCTAACGTTATGATAACTGCATTAACTTATCAGTAATATTCCAGAGATACTGTTGCTCTGACGCAATAAGAGGTCCAGATCAATAACCAAATATTGCGATCACTAAACTGCGCAAGACAAACAAGATAAACGGATTTCCACTAAGCGTCGCAGTACGCTAAAAAATCGATAAAAAATCTTTGGGAGATCAGAAATTCACGCCATTTTTCAAAAAATTCTGCTGTCAAATTGGTTCCGTTTTGACAAATATTTTATTTCCCTACAGTTGCATTAATTGACAATTAAGATTTCAGCTTATCAGAACATTTATCTTAAGGTGACCTAGGTATCAAAAATAGATATCTTGAAGGTGCCCCGCTAGTTTTTGCATCTGATGTTCTTGATTGCAAGACATCGTTCGACTGGCGTCATCCATAAACTAGCAATTAAAGACTCCATTAATGTCGTCTATTTACATAATGTAGATCTTTGTTAAGATACCTACCTCGATTACATAAGGTAGGTATGTTAATAATAATCCTGCAAACCTACTACTAATAATAAATAAGTGTAAATGTTTTTTTATAGTGCTAGTAGATAGAGAGAATCATACTATCTTTGTCTTACACTAGTACTAGCACCCAAAGGAAAAGGATGAGTATAGTTATCCTGGTTCTTATTGACTGACAAATTAGTTTGATCACTTTGATCAACTATATAAAGGATATGACATAACGGCATTCTATAAGATATATAGGTAATAGGCATGCATGAAGTTACTTTTGTACACAGTGGCTAATTAAGCACCTATTGTTTACCTGAAAGGGTCTTTAAATCCTCGTTAAATAAAATATTTTACACGTTGTCAGATAAACTCGATACCTACATATTCTATAAAACGAGTGCTGCAGATGACATAAATATGTATTATGTAGGTATTAATTCTGGCCGCGACTTCATTTGATTCATAAAAACATGTAGTGTTGTGTGTGTGTGTGTACAAGGCGTAACCAAAATAGTGGGGATCCGTTTCCGGGGGGAGTCCATCCACTGGGCCTTACTGAAAATCAGCGTCGCGGAGTGTGCCATGTGGCTCATACCGTGACACCTAGCTGAGTGAGGACCATTTAGCGCAACCTCTCATTTCGTGTTCTCTTTTGTTAGTTTTTAAGTTTGTTATTGTGCTAATAAATGCTTTTTCTTTCTTTCTTTCTTTCTTCTAAGGACAAGGTTTAGTATCGTGTTCGAATCAGAAAAAAGTAAAGGAAAAATTTCTAGGCCGAAAGAATACTTGAAGTGAAAACTTCTTTAGCGGCGCTGTGCACTTTTTGTGATGGGGAAAAAATGTTAAACTCGCGAGAGGTAAGATTCGTAAGACGTAAGACGGACACGTGACCTGATCGAAAAACTGTTACAATTTCATTGAGTTTTTCTTTATTGATTTAAATGCCATCTAGTGATTTTCCCTCTAACTGGTAATAATATAACTCGAGTACCTACTAACAGCTATGTGCTTAGGGGTTTCAAGTAATGCGACGAAATAACGCTAGATGGCGTTAACCTCAATTATACATAGTGCTGCGGCCATTTTGCACTAGTCATTGAGTTTTCACTTCTGCCGGCACTCCCGGAGTGTAACCCGTTGTTTTTTTTTCTATGGTGCTAGTCGGGTCAAAAACGATATTTTTCTACTTTTTCCTAATAATAACATGACCCACCATTTTTGGTAAAACCTGTATAATATAGGGATGATTACGAAAGGAAGACACAACAAATTATTCCAGATTAGTGTAGTACGTATACTATACTACTTAAGGCTTATCCATGTTCGGTATTGATATGTCACTGGCGTTATCCGCTAATTTCGGCTACGCAGTAGATTGGCTTACATAAGGAGGTTATCGGTTAACCTACGAGTATGTAGTACAACGTCAAATTGAGATGGCGTCGGATTTTGTGTTAGAAATAGAATTATAGAACACACTGTGTTATCGTTACAGTTCTGTAAGCTGATAAAGAATAGGAATGATACGGTGAAAAAAATAAGAGTGAATAGATACAGATGTAGTGCATAATAATTTTCCATCGTATATTTATGGAAACGTACGAACGCGTCTTGCTATTTCAGTCAGTCTCGGTACAAAAAGTACTGAGATTGACTGAAGTAGCATGACAAATACTAACGTTTCCGAGAAAATACCATGGAAAACATTACCTATGCAATACATCTGCACTTCGGTAATAGAATGTTTGTGTACCTATTGACGGTTTCTTTTATTTTTAGCCATTTTTAAATATTGTGACCTTTTTTGCCACTTTTTTGTCATTTCTAGTCAGGATCTAACACAAAAGTGGCAAAAAAGGTCACAATATATAAAATGCCAAAAAACAAAAGAAACGCTCTATTAAGGTTTATGTAATAAACTTTTGGTCTAATGGTGAAAGATTTGGCTGAATATAAAACACGAGTTAAATCGAAATTAAATTATGTACAGTCAGCACCAATGTAAGTGGATGACTACTATATGTTAGACTATGAGTCAATAGGCAGTAGCTTTACGTAAAGAGCTGGTCATGGTCAAGCACATCTTGTCAGTAGAAAATGGCGGCAAATTTGAAAAATATAGGCGCGAAGGGATTTCGTCCCATAGAAAATTTGAATAAGCGCCTTTTTTTATTGACAAGATTAGCTTGACCAGCTATATGTACTCGTATCGTATCAATGTATTGTATAATCGTACTGTGACAGATACTTTTGTCGTGCTATTTTCTACCATTGATGCTGACTGTACTGTTATATGACTTTTATTGTATACCATTCAACATGGTATAGAGTTCTTGATGGTATCTATTATGTAAATATCGGTACCGGTATATTAGAAAAAAAAAACATGACGATATCAAAGCCAATAAAAATAACACATATAACCATAACACTAAATTAATGGTTTAGTCGTACCGCTTTGAATACACGTGATATAAAATAATTCCAAGAATGAACTGATAAACACCTAAACTCATAAATTCGCTGGAGGATTCCATTAAGGGGGATAAACTATGTACTTCGACGCATTATTCAAATAGTTTTTTAAATAGTTTCCGAATAAATTGAGTATTCCAAAAATTATTTGCGCGGGTTCGCACCTGGTGCAAAGGGTGGCCATCATGTGGCCATCGCTATCCAACGTGGCAACGCGGCCAGTGTGATTGGCACCTTTGCACCCTGTACAGCTCGCGGAGGTCTTTTTGATTAGTTTATTAATTAATTTAGATATTTATAAGTTATTTTTTAAGGACTAAGGAAATGTTTTGCTGAATAAATTATATTTTACTAAAATCTAAATTTTGAATTTTTTTTTACGAAACAACCTTTTTTTTACGTTTTTGTAAAACGTAGTTAGGCAGCAGTCCTTAAACTAAGTACCCGAGGACTCGCTCGGCGCTTACGCAACTCCTTTATCGATCGGTCGCGCCTGCGTAACGCTCACTCCGCTCTAAACAGGCCATTGACCCCCCCAGCCCACAGATCACCTGGCTGCTAGATGGAGCGTAATCATAAACTAACTCATACTCTCCACACATTAGTCCTTCCGTACAGTCACGTCTGAAAATATCGATACGGACAAAATGCCAAAAATATGCAATACACGACCTTATTCCCACCTTATTCCGACCTTTTATTCCCACATGTAAAGGTAGTGTAGGTTACATATTTTTGGCACTTTGTCCATATCGATATTTTCAGACGTGGCTGTACCAATGAAGCATATGATTGCAAGTGCTCCTTTTCGATTTGACAACTATTACAACGCGTATTCTTGGAAATAGATGGAAAACTACAACTGTCAGTTTTTATTTGTAGAGAGTTTTCCTTTATTTTTATAATGCTAAACGGAACCCTTATGGATTCCGTCATGTCTGTCTGTCTGTCTGTCTATCTGTCCGTCTGTCCGTCCGTCTGTCTGTCCGTCCGTATGTCACAGCCACTTTTTTCCGAAACTATAAGAACTATACTGTTGAAACTTGGTAAGTAGATGTATTCTGTGAACCGCATTAAGATTCTCACACAAAAATAGAAAAAAAAAACAATAAATTTTGGGGGTTCCCCATACTTACAACAGAAACTCAAAATTTTTTTTTCATCAAACCCATACGTGTGTGGGGATAGGTCTTCAAAAATGATATTGAGGTTTCTAATATAATTTTTTTCTAAACTGAATAGTTTGCGCGAGAGACACTTCCAAAGTGGTAAAATGTGTGTGTTATTTTAGAAGTTACAGGGGGGGGGGGCCTGTAACTTCTAAAATAAGAGAATGATAAAACTAAAAAAATATAATGATGTACATTACCATACAAACTTCCACCGAAAATTGGTTTGAACGAGATCTAGTAAGTAGTTTTTTTTAATACGTCAAAATCCCCTAAATGCGGAACCCTTCATGGGCGAGTCCGACTCGCACTTGGTCGCTTTTTAAAATAGGCTTAGTAGGTGTGTAGTTTAGAGTTTTCGACTCTACACTGGAAACACGACACAAACATACCAACATACAACAAATATGTACATAGAAATCAAAACCCTTTTCGTAATCGGTTAACAAAAATTGAGTTCTAGAAGTTGAGCTCAATAAATATGGGCTATTGTTCCACAAAATGATGTATTATGCAGATGATGACTGAGGAACCCAACTTGCGGCGTAATACATTACTATTAGAGATGTACTGACTATGGATTTGGCCGACTAGCCGACTAATCGGCGCTCGGATGGCCGATTAGTCGGCCGACTAGTCGGGTAGTCGGCCAAGTTCATAATCGTTACTTCCCGATAAAGATTACATTCGTATGGCAACTGTAGTAGCTTTATTCAAGTTCGGATGCATTAGAAAAACATTTTTTTTGCTCTTGTTTCGTCGCGCTTTCAATATCAACTGTGATGTTCCGTGCTACTGCGACGATACAGCTACATAATTACCTATAAGTACATGAATAAGCACATTTTGTACCCTAAATACGTATTTGAGTAAAATGGGCATGTAACATTTGATTAATATTGGCTTTTTATTTTATTTATGTCCTGCTTTCTGTAGTTAATAATAGGCCGTCTAATCGGCCTTTTTTGCCGACTAGTCGCCGACTACAAATGTGGTGTGTGGTAGTCGGTACATCCCTAATTACTATCGTAAGAGCGTCACACTTAATAATGCGGAGTCTAAAGAAAGATGTCTACGCAGCCATTCACACAAAATACGCAGATTTCGAACGACCGTATCAGCAGGCAGCTGCCTTCTGACATAATTGACGTAATTTAAATGATTACCAAACAACGCGTCACCGGCAAAGACTCAAATATTATCTTGAGAGTAAGAGCGTATTAAACATAACATAATTATGTTACTACAAAAATCACCCATAAACCTACATGTCTATTACTTTATCGCTTCGGGTACCGAAATTGTTTAAGCATTCGATTAAAAACGACGTTTCTAAGCGTTGATGTCTAATGCATCGACGCCGAAAAACAATCACAACAGGGTGTCCGTTAACATTGCCTTTGCATCCTCAAGCTAACTTAATAAAAATTAATGCAGATTCCGATCATGATACATGGTGTTCAATTTTGTGAGTAACGAAACACCTCATATCAATAATTCGTAGCAGTATTAAATTGATGGCACGTGAGACATGCGATACTGGCTGATTGCTTTGTTTACATTCACTGGATATTAGTGGTACGAATGTATTGTAAGTAGAGTAGACCCCTTCCGTATTTTTCCACAACAACTTTTGTATCGTGTAGTCCATTCGTCTAAAGAACACTCAGTTTCCCTTGTTTTATCTGCAAATGCCGGAATTATTTAAAGCGGAAAGTTACCGTGTTCAGAGTAAGCCAAAATAATCTGCCGTATTCGAACTTCAAGATATTCACAAGAGACGACACCTATTAGATCCATTCTAGATACGTTATAGTTTAGATTTCAACTAGTTCTCTTTAGCAGCGCAATTCGGGCAACCAATGTCACTTTTACGTTAGAGTCAGATATCTATTAGATGCGAATTGGATCTCTAAGTCATATCTTGTGGAAATCGTTCATGAGTATCTCCAGAATCGCGGAAATGTCAAATTTGACAGGTTAGATCTTAAACATATCGTTATCGTATCTTGGTGATGTCTAAAAGATATCTAATAGATGTCTATTTCAAAATCCGAATCGGGCCCATCATCTAGATATGACGTAAGATAATGATTACCCAAATATTTCCTTCGTTTAGGTTTGATTCTGAACACAAATTTTACCATTACTTTTTGGTCTCAAAAATGACATAAAAATGACAGAAGACATACTTTAATGAATCATCAGTATGTCAATCACATTTGTTATTGACAATCATGGTAAATCGTTCGTGATGATATTACAACGTCTCTTCTTATCGTCAAATATTAAACTTCTGCAAATGCAAATGGGACTCTAGTCTGTGTGCAAAAAGAAGAGTTGTGGAATGTAAGGAGTCCAATACAATCCACGACTCTTCTCTTTACGCACAGACTCTACCTGGCATTTTTGAAATAAGGTTGCATTTCTGAAACTGAAATTAAATTCTAATTCATTTAATTCCACCCTAACCCGAAAAATCAAGTAAGTACTTACACTTTTCACCGAATTAAATTTAAAATAACTTTAAAAATATATATTTAAGGTTTCATCACGTCATCCTAATGAAGTAATAAAATGCAACAGTGCAAAACATCTCAGCGCGTTCTTTCGCAATAAATTTGCATTACTGGCATGTCCAAAGTACAACATTAACTTAAGTTGCCTTAATAACCACCTTGCATTTTCGTAATATCACAATTTCAATAGGGGTTGTCATTTGACTTTTTTATACTCAGCTGCTTAGAATAATAAGGCATAGAAAGATTTGGGCTTTTTCTAAAATAAATATCGAAAACCTGATTCTTTCAGATCTGGACATTCTTAGGCTCATTCTACTAAGAATCGAAAGTATTCTCCATCCCGCCATTAAAAAAAGATGTCCCAAACTGTCCATTCCATTACGTCACGTTATAGTATGAGAAAAATTTTCACTTGTATGGACGTGACGTAGTGGAATGTACAATTTTCATACAAATTTTTGGGACTTTCTTTCATCTTTCTTTACTCACTTCCGTTGGCGCTACAACCCTTTGTGGGTCTTGGCCTCCTACACAATCTTCCTCCAGTTGTCGCGGTGCCTGGCGACCTTCTTCCAGTTGGTAAACTTTCTCATCTTCCTAAGATCTTCTTCTACACAATCCATCCAACGCTTCCTAGGCTTGCCTTTCGGTCTTTTTTGTTGCGGCGTCCACCTTGTCATACTTTCTTTCATCATGAGGATTGAATATGCTAGTGATTCTGAATTGAAAGAACCCAAAAACACCAGGATCTGTGAGAATCAGGTTTTCAATATTTATTTTAGAAAACGCCCACTTTCGAAGTAAAGCATGTTTTACAATGTCATTTTAACAAGATTTCCTTTCCACACATTGCAGTAGTTATAAATTATATTATAAATACGTACTATTTTCTAATTAAATTGCTAGCTAAAAAGAAGACGTTTGGCTTTACCGTTAAACAGGTCGGCGTTACGGAAATATGCTTCTAGGTTTTATTATTCTACGCTTAGAGAGTTTACATACTCATAGTAAATTAACTTATAGTCGGTATAAGTTAAGAAGTCAGTTTTGACAGTTATGAATTGACCCTTATATTTACGAAGCTAAGACCTACCGTTTAATTGATAGCCTTAGTGTCATATATATAAGGGTCAATTCATAACTGTTACAATTGATTTATTTTTGTAATTTATTTTACTTTTAGGATATTATAACGGCTTATTAAGATATTTATATTAGTAAATTGAATCGCCTCTTTGAATCGGAACTGTCATTGACATCAATTTTGTCATTTGTCCCAGTTAGAAATAAAATTTATTTAATTTTTCATTTTGAATATCTTACAAAGCTGTTTAAATACCACATTGCCACTTGTAAAAGTAAAATAAATGACAAAAAATAAACAAAAAAAATAAAAAAATCTTGTCCGATTTTAGTAAGAGTAGGGGCATTAAATTTCTCGTTTATGGAGTTAGAAAAACATATTACTGATCACGACTCAAATGTCACCCTATAACTAGTAGGTACCTAAATAAATTCAATGCAGAAAACGCTGGTTCGATCTCAGCCCTGGGCACTGGAAATCTTTGTCACTTTTTCTTCTGTCAAACCACGAGCAGAGCAAGAGGTTAATAAAGTGTATTCTTGATAGTGATGCAACCTGAAAATTAAACTTAGCCTGCCCCACCACATCTTTAGGGGAATACCATTAATGTTGAACATCACTGCCACTGACTATTTGCCAAATGGTTACACGATTGCATTAAATGCATAATAATGTCTTCTGTTACCGCGATAGTTTACTCATGAAATAAAACTACATATTAAAACGGATCGCGTATTTTGAATTTATATTACATCCCGACGTTTCGAACCCTTTACAGCGTTCGTGGCCAACGGGAGACTGAGGAAAAACTGTGCAAATCTACCCACTTACAAAATAATGAACCATCATAAACTATACATTTTAAGGCCAGTTATTTCAAGTAAAGATAAAGATATGCTATAAAGCTACGCCGGTTCTAACCCTACACCTCTGACCCGAGAAGATTCAGATAGAATCCGTTTTAATAGTTTTATTGCATTAAATGCCATCGATAAAAATATAAACTAAAATTTCTACGACAAATATCATGTTTGCATGAAAAACACGTCCAAACCCTTTATCAAAGAAATTTTGAAACCAACCAGTCCGTCATTTCTCACAGACCCATTCGATCATCAAGCTTCATACGGAATACCATCAGTCCCTCGAATTGGATGTACTCGTAACACGAGCACTTGGGGTTACGTGTCCGAGCTCCCGGGAACACATTACATTTCGACACGGCCCGCATCACCGCTTCCACGTAGCGACATACGAACCCCCAATACCTACGTAACAATGACAATATTACGGACTAGTGCCAGTAAACATGAATATTATTTGCATTACAATCGGAATCTTCTTGTCCAGATAGTATGGTAGAGATTTGAATGACTAATGTAAGAATTTTGTTTGTATTTTGTAGGATTCACTTATGTCAAACTAGCTGTTGCCCGCGACTTCGTACGCGTGGATTTGGATATTGGTGGTTATATATTCTACATTACCTTAGAACATTATGCAGCAAAATATCGCAGTAGGGACGGTTAATCATTTGTTAATTATTATACAATACAACACATGAGATTTGTCATTCACAACCTGGCTACGAAGTTTCAAGCCCCTAACTGAATAAAAATGTTCTAGATCGTGTCCCTCTCAACCCCCACCAAGATTTTCAAGTCCACTATTTACCGTCCATACAGAATTTCAACTCCTTTTTCACCACCTTGGGGGATGAATTATCAAAAACTCCGCAAGTTCCTAGTTTTAAATAAAATTTGAACCCTGCCCCCCCCCCTGACCCCTATCCCCTTTGAACTTTCAACCCCTTTTTAACCCTTTTAAGGGATGCATTTTTAAAAACGCTTAAATTACTTTTCTTGTATTCTAATTGTCTTGTTTTCTTGAACAAAGATTCAAGTCCCGCACTCTCAAAAATATTTGATCTTCATACAAACTTTCAACTCCTTTTTCACCACCTCGGGGGATGAATTTTTAAAAACGGTGAAATTTGTTTTCCTGTTTTCTAATAACATATCTTTTTACGAACTTTCAAGTTCCTAGCTATAAATAAAATTTGAACCCTATACAATCTTTCAACCCCTTTTGGACCCTTTTAGAGGATGAATTTTTAAAACCGCTGAAATTACTTTTCTCGTAATATTTCATTATTCTAATAATATTTCATTATACGAAGATTCAAGTCCCGCACTTAAAAAAATGTTTGACCTCCATACAATCTTTCAACCCCTTTTGGACCCTTTTAGGAGATGAATTTTTAAAAACGCTGAAATTACTTTTCTCGTATTCTAATAGTATGTCATTTTACAAAGATTCAAGTCCCGCAATTCAAACAATGTTTGACCTCCATACAAATTTTCAACCCCTTTTTCACCACCGTAAAGGATGAATTTTGAAAAACGCTGAAATTCTTTTTCTTCTCTTTTAATAAAATAACTTTTCACGAAGTTACAAATTCGTAGCATAAAATAAAATTTAAATCCTATATAATCTTTCAACCCCTTTTTAACCCTTTTAAGGAATGAATTTTTAAAAACGCTGAAGTTACTTTTCTTCAGTTCTAATAATATGGCTTTATACAAAGATTCAAGTCCCGCACTCTCAAAAATATTTGATCTCCGTACAAACTTTCAACCCCTTTTTCACCACCTGAATTTCCCCCAGATGAATTTTTAAAAACGCTGAAATTCGTTTTTTAATTTAATACCTTTTTGCGTAGTTTCAAGGTCCTAGCTTAAAATAAAATTTGCACCCCAAGACAAACTTTCATCCCCTTTTTAACCCCCTTAGGGGTTAAATTTCCTAAAACGTAACAATTACTTTTTCGTAATCGGCTAAAGCCTTTCTAAGAAGTTTCAAAGCTTTTGTAATGGATTCAAACTTTCAACCCCTTTTTAACCCTGTTAGGGGATGAATTTTCAAAAACGCTGAAATTACTTTTCCTATCTTCTAATAATATCTCCATATACATAGTTTCAAGTCCCGCGCTCTAATTTTTTTAGATTTCCATACAAACTTTCAACCCCTTTTTCACCATTTTAGGGGATGAATTTTCAAAAACGCTGAAATAAGTTTCTTGTATTTTAATAATATATCTTTTTACGAAGTTTCAAATTGCTAGCATAAAATAAAACTTGAACCCCATACAAACTTTCATCCCCTTTTTAACCCCCTTAGGGGTTGAATTTCTCAAAATCGCTTCTTATCTCTTGTACACTTTATAAATGTAACCTGGTGTGCAAATTTCAACTTTCTATCTTTTGTAGTTTCGTCTCTGCGTTGATGAATCAGTCAGTCAGTCAGTCAGGACACTTGCATTTAGATTTTTATCCTATATATATTATGTACGTTGCTATACGCAATCGTAGTAAGTAAGGTGTTAATAAACAAGCGTAAATGGAACTTTTGATATTTCCAGTCACGGAGACAACGAAATAAGATAAATTTCGCCGCTCTGATTATTTAATCGAACCATTACAGTTTACTCGTACAACTTGCTCTGTGATAAACGATGAAATAACAGTTTTGATAGTGTTATTATCTTTTACGCAGATACTGTAATCATATTTTATACTTTGGTAAACTATAAATATTATGTAAAAATATGAGATCGTCGGGTGATGTTATATATACAAATTGGTTATTCATTTCTCTTTGCGAATATAAACAATAGTGATTCCTAAATAGATAGACTATACTTGTATTGTGTCTCCACATTTTAGGGAACGCATGGTAGAAATGCATGACGCATTACGTATTAAGTAGTCAATGTTAAACTAGAAATTGCTGTTTCATTCTAGCAAATAATGTTCCCACCCGGTTGCACACCAGACCGTCAACATGTCTCGATGATACCTCGTAGAGAGGCGAAACACGTGTCGAGTTTTGTCCTTTTGGTGATGGCACAGAATAAATAATAGTACTAGGTACAGAAGACTCACTCTGTAACAAAATGCGTCTGTTACGATCACCACAGATATGGCCGCTAGGTGGCGACAGCGCTAAGCGCGGCTTATGGCTAGCCACCAAAATTGGTGTGGAACGGATGTAGTTTTAGCAACCTGTAGCAAAGCGACGAAATCGCGGAGTGAGCCACGCCTGGTGGTGGTTTGTTATATTTATTTGCGCATATTTTATTTTCACTATGGGAGGAAAGATTAATAAGCATGCAAAACAACCGCAATTATTTATAACGGGTTATCACTAGTCAATCGACAGGCATATTATTATTCCGCGGATTAGCAAAGCATATTTTTGTTTTAATCTAAATATGGATTTCCGCAAAGTAACGCCTGATTCTATTACCTAAATTTCTTCTGCTCTGAGACAACCAAAATACAGTTACTAAAAAATTATACCTATGGCTAAGCATCATGCATATCGCAGTTTTAAATAACTAAATACTTAACTGTATATTTAAATTATTATATTTCAATTTACGCCAGTTAATTAAAAAACGCTCCAAATCACAAGTAAATAATATTTAATAAAAATCAATCAAAAGAATATCGAGCCAGTGAAGTTAAGAGCCAACAGGAGTGGTCATTTCTCCATACAAACGTACTCGACTGTTTCCTCTCTGGGTTTTGAAGCTAGAGCAATGATTTTTTCAACACAGATTAATATTGTCAATATCTGTGTCGAACCGTTTTTTGATATTTTTGTTTTTTAAGGCTCTAGAGCCCTTCAAAAATGGCCAAAATGGCCTAATTGACTATACCGCAATGAGAGGCGTGGTATTCAAAACTGATATCAATTAGCCAAAAAAGCAAAACGGTCCGACACAGATAATTTCATAATCATTTAGATTTCCAAATTTGATTACAATTGGTTAAGTTTTGGAGGAGGAAACAGTCGAGTACGAAACCTCGATTTTTGAGATACTTACGCAGGATTTTTCGCCTTGTCCTTATCGCACTAGTTTTAGGAACCGCTTCCGTTAGCGAGACGGGTATATTAACCTAAAATATTTAAATCACAGCTCCTGTTTCGTCCTAATTTCTCGCCGTCAATCACTTGATTGTTGACGCACACTCGGGGCATGCGACAAGTTATCATCCCACAATTGTAAACGATACCCGTACAATGATGGCGATTAAAAAATGTGTCACCTACTTTACACGCATTGAAGGTCTCAAAATGTTATTGTTCTTACGATAACTCAGCCGTCTGAAAATAAAATTATGTCCTTCAGAATAAAGACGCGTAGGTATCGAATCGTAATCAGATAATTTAAACTATGACACTAGTGTCACGGACATAGAGATATAAATGACCTAGACATCATTTTAAGTGGTCTAATTAAAATAAATTTGGACCATTATTAATAATTTTGTAGGCAAGGCATTAATTATTACATTAATTTTAGCCATCTCGGTATAAAACAGATCACCCAAGACGTGAGCAAAGTTGCCTGACAACAATTATTTCTTTTTACCTATCAAAACTAAAGAAACTGTCGACGTAGTTGTAAATTAGAAAAATGTTTACGCACAACAATAAAAAACGGCAGGTTAGAGTAGGTTGAGTGAAAACGACACGATACGACTTCAATTAAAATTTACTACTGGTAATGATTTTAAATAACTTTTGATCCAAAAAGTTATTGGACTACTTAATAGCACATAGTTATTAATATTGTACCAAAATACTTATCAGTCAATTTAACTTAACTAATAATATAATACTTTAGGTTCAAATACTAGAAATGTAACTATAATAATGTACTAATACATTCAATACCAGCGGTCCCGGCAGTATGTGTATGTCATTATTTTTTAATCTGCCACCCTGAGAACCTAGAAAACGATACCCATGAAAACTCTTATTGAGATGATTCTAAAACGATCATATAAGGATATACATATTTTTTTCATTTTATTTCTCTTTATGTATGTAAATAAAGTCAGAATAAAGTCAGTGATCCAACATAACAATTCCTAAATTCATTGAGTTAGACCTACGACTTAATATGCTTTCAGAAAAAAATAACCACCCAATAAATAATAGCCTCGGGAGAAGCATAAATAAATCCGGTTTTTATTAGTTCGTCAATTGCGGGCATTTTTCTCTGTCACTCTAATTACGTCTTAATGAGAGTAAAAGAGAAAGATCCCCGCAATTTGCGAAATTCGGTTTTCGCGGTAAGCCCCTGCCTCCCCGGTTGTACGATTGTTATGACTTGTCACCTCCGCCACTCCGGCGCCACTCGCACAACTGATGATTAGGTAATTTATTTCGGATAATCCAGATCACGTAGGTATTCTTATTAAAAAGTAGAACACTCACGCGTTTTATCTAATTTCATTAAGAGCAGCAGGTGCATTATTTTTATAGAATACCTATGTTCAGTGCGTTTTTCCCTAACACAAGGCCTTCCTAAAGTTCCTATACCAAATACTAGCTTTTAAATTTAAAATGAAAAAAAAAAAAAACAACGGGTTGCACTCCGGGAGTGCCGTCAGAAGTGAAAACTCAATTACTAGTCCAAAATGTCTGCAGCACTATGTATAATTGACCCATCCTCCTTTCTATTGAAAAACTTTAGTTCCGAAATTGCTGGCCAGTGAGCTTAAATTTGTAGCGTTAATTGTTTAAAATTCGAATAGAAATTGTAAAGTTACCTTTGCAGACCTCGCATCTAAATATATTTGGTCATGATATTTTGAGTTTTATTCACCAGTACTAGAGTTCACTTTTATTAGCGATTTCATCAAGATGTAGCTTTATTGAATTATATTTGAGTGATATAAAGTTAGAATGTAACAGTGAGATCCTTGTATTTCAGCCCGTACAAGATTAGAACCTTTTTCATGTAATCTCATTGAATTTTTAGAGTTAGCCAAATGGCAAAAAACGGAACCCTTATAGATTCGTCATGTCTGTCTGTCTGACTGTCTGTCCGTCCGTCCGTATGTCACAGCCACTTTTTTCCGAAACTATAAGACCTATACTGTTGAAACTTGGTATATAAGTAGATGTAATCTATGAACCGCATTAAGATGAATTTTTGGGGGTTCCCCATTGAAACTCAAAAAAATTTTTTTCATCAAACCCATACGTGTGGGGTGTCTATGGATAGGTCTTCAAAAATGATATTGAGGTTTCTAATATCATTTTTTTCTAAACTGAATAGTTTGCGCGAGAGACACTTCCAAAGTGGTAAAATGTGTCCCCCCCCCCGACCCTGTAACTTCTAAAATAAGAGAATGATAAAACTAAAAAAACTATATGATGTACGAACGAGATCTAGTAAGTAGTTTTTTTTAATACGTCATAATCCCCTAAATACGGAACCCTTCATGGGCGAGTCCGACTCGCACTTGGCCGCTTTTTCTTTATTGATTTAAATGCCATCTAAATGAGTGGCCATCTAAACCTTACGGTCACGTGATCGCCTTACGCTGTCTCGAGTTTATCATTTTTTCCCCACCTCAAAAAGTGCCCAGCGCCGCTAAAGAAGTTTTCACTTCAAAAACCTGGACGAAGTGGACAAATGCGAGTCGAACTCGCCTACCGAGGGTTCGGTACAAATGTAACTTATTTTATTTATCTTTTACAAAAAATTTTTTACGTGAACGTAGAAATTTTATTTTTTCACATATTTAAGGGACTGTAGACTTGAGTATATACAGTATGGATTTTCTTTTTGGGTCAGTGAGGGCAGCTACCAGATCCCGTGCTGCTACGAGAAAACGGTCTTGGAAGACCTTCCCTCGATTTCAAATTAATGAAGATTGGCTTTTACAGATTTTGGAAAAAACATACAGGGTGCGAGAAAACTAAGGTAATTTTTGACAAACATTTTTTTTATGCCAATCGATCCCATTCCTTTTGAGGACCAAAAGTTTGTATGAGAGCAAAAAAAAATTTCGGCTAGAAAAGCCACAAATCGAGGAAAACTTTTCCCATTCAATTTGTATGAAAATGAAAACTTTTATTATTCACATGCTATTTTTGTATGCCAATCAATTCCATTCCTATCCAGTATCAATAGTTTCCTAGGGGTCAACTTACGGTAATGTACTAAAAAGCCACATATTATTAAAAACTTTTCCCATACATTTACTATGGAGAAAACGTGAAATTTTATTCACAATTTTCTATCTCGCCCATCAGTCCTACAGCAATGTCTTCATACAGTATTATGGTCCTTAAATGTAACAGGACTCATTGGGCAGATAGAAAAATGTGAATAAAATTTCACGTTTTCTCCATAGTAAATGTATGGCAAAAAGTTTTCTTTAATTTGTGGCTTTTACCGTAAGTTGACCCCAAAGAAACTATTGATACTGGATAGGAATGGAATTGATTGCCATACAAAAATAGCATGTGAAAAATAAAAGCTTTCATTTTCATACAAATTGTATGGGAAAAGTTTTCCTCGATTTGTGGCTTATCTTTTAGAAATCACCAAGATAAGATAACGATATGTTTAAGATCTAACCTGTCAAATTTGACATTTTCGCGATTCCGGAGATACTCTTGAACGATTTCCGCAAGACATGACTTAGAGATCCAATTCACATCTATAATAGATATCTGTACCTAATATAACGTAAAAGTGACATTGGTTGCCCGAATTGCGCTGCAAAAGAGAACTAGTTGATATCTAAACTATAACGTATCTAGAATGGATCTAGTACGTGTCGTCTCTTGTGAATATCTCGAAGTTCGAATACGGCAGTATGTGCCTGAGTCCGCTTCGTACGTGGTTTAACACTGTGCTACCTCAGCTATGTGTAATAGGTACATAAAATATTCTTTGAGTTTGTATTTTAACTGTTACTTACTAATTTTTAGACAGCTAACCGTTTTTGCAACTCCGCAATTTTTAAGCTGAAGATATTTTGTTAGTTTTCTTTGAGTAGTGTTTATTTAGTTGTATCTCTATCATAAATCTCTATTCACTTGCAAAAGGTAATTTTACCTTATAAAATATGGCATAGGTGCAAAATACAATTTTGCAAGACTGCGCATTAAGGGTATAATTACTATAAATGAAATTATAATAGTTACCACGTGAACTGAATAAGTATTAGGTACTTACTTAGTACTAACCTACCTCACTTAAATAAACATATAATATATAAACAAAAATTAAAATATAAATTGTAGGCACCACTTACTTACCTAAACGTAACATATTCGTTCTGACTTTATCTACTTATAATCATTATTTATTTTAACCAGTTTGTTAAACAGTTTAAATTGCGTAAGACGAGGCCGAAAATTCGCTAACAATTCACACTTATATCCATGTCAAGGAATAAGTAATCGAGGATAACTAAACAACGAGCGCACCTGTACGTTGACGTCGGCGTACACGCAGACCGCTGTTTGCAACAAGACCAATGACCCAATTCACTTGGAAATAGTCCACGTAAATCTATTCAGTGCATGATTATTGTTCTTTTTCAATGGGGTGTCGTCATTGAAGTTTTTTCTCTTAGGTTTTTTATATTGTCGTAGTACGCGATTTACTTACGCATTTAAACCAATTTATTGTAAATTCGTAGTTGTTTAAATCAACCAATCTAAATGGTTTCTATCATATCATGTTAAACTGTTTTGTTAAGTTGAATTTGAAGTTGATTAGTAGACCATGCATATGTGATTTAGTCTGCCATTTGTATAATTATTTTGTATTGTGTAAGAATGTGCAATAATAAAAAACAAAAAATATATTGGTCGGTTTGCATGTATTACAATTTCAGATACCTGTATCCATTAGTGAGGTACTTTTTTACTTACACTTTATCCGTACAGGCGGCCTAGCAAAGGTGACAATCGCTATCTCTTCGCCATCGAATCGCTTTGTCTCTCTATCACTCTTTTAGCGATTGGCATGTTGTCTACGGGGCCAGCACCTTGCGTTGCTCAGCTGAAACTTTCGTAGAAGGCAACAGCTTGGGCGTTGATCGTGTTCTTTTCGCGCACGGAAAGCGCCAAGTGGCTTTTCACGTAGCGGGGTTCAAACCGTTTGTCCTACGTAGGTACATTAAAGCGACCCGCCCTGGCTTCGCACGGGTTAACAAATTATACATAATAAAGTTTTGTGTGCACCATTCTGTTTATTAGACATATCTTAGTGTAAGGCCTGAGTGGACGCTCATGTTGGGCGTGCAGCGGGGCGGGGCGTGCGGCGTGCATGTCAAACAAATGCAAACGCATAGTAGCGGCCTTATTGCACGCTGCTCAAATCTCTTGGGAGCTCGACGCCACGCTGCACGCCCCGCCGAACGCTCCGCTTCGAGCGTCCACTCAGGCCTTACACTTATTACTTGTATGCGTGCATGGAAGCGCAGGCAGTGTAGATATAAAATTTCGTCCGACAAATACCTCCCACCAGTCTTAACGTTAATTCCAGTAGAATTTTCAGCTACTTACTACCTCGGCTCGGAGTTTGCTCTATGATGGCACATAATCTAATGAATTTAGAAGAAGTTTGAATCGGTTAGAGGTCGCCTGCATAGAGCACCGACCAAGGCTCAGCCGAGTCGTCGACCCGCCGTCACCTTGCCTCGCGCCAACTTACGCAATTTGTTAATCTTATCGTCTATACAACCCGACCTCGCCAGCCTCTCGCTAAAATTCGGTGCCGGCATAGTGCGCATGCATTCACTGAATCACTTCTGCGTATTCGTATTTTAACGATGGCCACGTGAACTCACTCTATTTTTTTCTTAATAAAAATGTAGGTACATGTTTCTTAATAAATAATGTATTGTGCTTGTAGCAAGTACCTACATATATGTACAGGTAATTTTATTAAAATTTAATTGGTAATTGATTTAAATAAATATTCTTAATAACTGGGTGTAGATACTGAATTATAATAGGCATTTTCTTAAATAATATAATGGTGCGTAAGCTTTGGAAAACGGTAACATTACGTAGGTAACTGCAGCTGCATTCTGTTGCGGCATTACGGCTGCGGCGTTGATGAGGGCGATAAAATGGATGACGTTCTTTGCCGCTTCTCAATAGAACGTTCAACCCGTCGTCACTCATTTTATCAAGGAAATTTATAGTGACAGCAGCGCCCACGCCGCAACAGTAATGCAGCTGTAATGAATGCCACCTTTAAGGTGACAGTCCATTTCCAACCGCAGCTGCACTACTGTTCATTTTACTATGGAAATTGACAGTAACAGCGACACGTTCAGTACCAGTAGTGCAGCAGCGGTCAGAAATGGAATGTTACCCTTAGAGTAAGGGTCTCCCCATACTTATCGACGCGGATTCGGCGAAAGCCGATAGTAAACAGCATAAACAGGTAAGGTTCGGTTCGGCTCCGTTCGGCCGTCGCGCGTCGACGGCCGACGCGTCGGCGTCTTTTTCGCTCTTATTGCGTGGACATAAAGTTTCATTTCTATTGGCATTGCCGATTCCGCGTCGATAAGTTTGGAGAGACCCTAACACAGTTTCCGTCTTCGTAAGTTTTCCAGCCCCATATTGTAGATGTTCATCGTAACTTTCGTAACCGTTAGCTATATTTTCGAGAACTGAATGTTTGTACAGCCATATATCTGTACAAATTGTATACATATTGCTTATCTAATTATTGGTAGGATTGAATGCTTATGAAGTTGATTTTACAAGCTTTGAATTAAATTCATCTAATAAGTCGTGTGTTTGGTTCAATTGCTAGATTTGAACTGCCCTTAAATGTACAGATTACACAACTACAGTACTACTACTACAGTGTTTTTCGTTGCTCTTTATGAAAGGTACAAGTTTAAAATGCATTAGAAAACCAATCAAACCTAGCTACAACAATAAATGAGTTATTTTGGAAATAATGGAGATGATTAAATATCTACAAGTAAACAAAAGTGTGAGTACTTATATCTGGTGACAATGTAAAGACGATCGCGCAAAAAACTATTTTAAAATGAAAGCGTTTGATGATGTTGCTGGTGCTACAAGCAGCTTGGCACTAAGTGCCGAGCGCTGGCAGAGAGAGGTGCGCTGGTGGGACGATCCTGCCAAGCACGTACCACCCCGCGCGTACCTATTTATTGGCAAGGCCACGCCAGCGGCGCGCCAGTGCGCAGACGACGGTCGGACGCGCTGTATCTGCTACTACTGTGACCACCGCGCAGCCGCATACACGTCCGCGCTCAAATATTATGATCGATTGATAAAAACGGACATTTCAGTTCAGTTCCTTTTATTTGTTTATTTATAAAAGGTTCACTATGATTTCGATACTATCAAATTCTAAACTTTTGTGGGGACTATGTCAAGTGGTGAACTACTGTGTGGCGCCTACGTCGCTGCCGCTGCTGCTGGCGGCATGTGCCGCTCTGCTAGCCGCCCGGCTGGCGCAGCTGGTGCAGGAAGCCCGCAAGCTGCCGCCGGGTCCGTGGGGCCCGCCGGTCGTCGGCTACCTGCCTTTCCTTGGCGTGCGCCACAAGACCTTCCTGGAGCTTGCGCGTAGCTACGGCGCGCTGTTCTCTGCGCGCCTAGGTAACCAGCTCACCGTCGTGCTTAGTGACTATCGGCTCATCAGAGAAGCTTTCCGGCGGGAAGAATTCACCGGGCGCCCCAGCACGCCCTTGATGCATACTTTGGACGGTCTTGGTGAGTACACTGAATGTAATTTATCAATGTTACCGCAGATTTAAGTATTCATCATTTTTTGTCTGTCAATTTGCATAATTTTGATCAGTTCTCAATTCTATAGTTCATTAACGTTATTTAATCAAATGATTGTGTGACTGTGTATTTAATTTTCCTAGTGCGATAATTTTTTTGTTGGATAAAATCATTATATTTAATTCGCGCCGGGAGCACATGGCATGAGCGCGTGTGGGCGGTGCTCAGGCGCACGCGCCTCCCGCTCCCGAGTGCCGGTGCGCTCGCACCGCCCACCGACCCCTCGCCGCAACTAACCGCCTCCCTCGTTGCAGGTATCATCAACAGCGAGGGCCGCCTCTGGAAAAGTCAGCGCCGTTTCCTCCATGAAAAACTACGCGAGTTCGGAATGACCTACATGGGAAACGGCAAAAAAATCATGGAAGCCAGAATTAAGGTAGGCATTATCACTTTTCATTCCATAAATCAGATGCATATTTCCATTCCATTTGCACTTGTCTAACGTGCATTTTCTTTCACAGAACGAAGTGCATGACCTGATATCCAATCTACACAATTCAGAGTGCTCTCCAATTGATCCTAATCCGCTCTTGGCTCTTGGCGTATCCAACGTAATCTGCGGAATAACGATGTCCGTCCGCTTCAGCCATGGGGACACGCGTTTCACCAGACTGAACCATTTAATCGAAGAAGGGATGCGACTTTTCGGAGAAATCCACTACGGCGAGTACATCCCCCTTTACAACGTAAGTCTCATCTATTGACAAATTGACATTATTTTAATAGTAAAATCAGTAGGTACAGTATTTTTAAATTACATCCACTAACTTTTATTTTCTTTTGTCCATAGTATTTACCCGGTAAAGCCCAAGCTCAAGTGAAAATTATGCAAAATCGCGACGAGATGTTTGCATTTTATCAAACACTAATTGATGAACATCGCGCTACGTTGGATCTTGACAACGCACGAGACCTCATCGATGTTTACCTGATCGAGATCGAGAAAGCAAAGCTCGAAGGGAGAGCCGGAGAATTGTTCGAAGGACGAGATCACGGTAAGTTTATAAACTAAGTTGAAAGAATGATTATACTGACTCTCAAGTTAAAATTCAATGTGTTTTGAGTAAATATCTTTTAACAACTTTTATTTACTTACAGAATTACAATTAAAACAAATCCTGGGCGATCTATTTTCTGCGGGAATGGAAACGATTAAATCATCCCTATTGTGGATGCTCGTGTTCATGCTCAGAAATCCAGAAGTCAAAAGACGAGTTCAAGAGGAACTCGACGCTGTGGTTGGTCGGGGGCGACTACCTACCATCGAAGACATGCCAAATTTGTCGTACACTGAAACCACCATCTTGGAGACTTTGAGAATGTCGAGCATTGTCCCTCTTGCTACGACTCATTCACCAACAAAGTAAGTTTTTAACGCATTGTTTTTAAATTGTATACTATATGAATAAATATTTTTGATTGTATCTCTTTGATCACACTATTCACACTGTTCGTTTCAATAAGTACGTAATATGATAATACTAATATTAGGTATATTTTCTTTAACAGGGACGTTCATCTGAACGGATACAAAATTCCGGCTGGATCACAAGTTGTACCCCTCATCAACTGCGTGCACATGGATCCCAATCTTTGGGATGAGCCCGAAAAGTTCAATCCAGGCAGATTCCTCGATCAGGACGGAAAGATCAGACGCCCGGAATATTTCATGCCCTTCGGGGTGGGGCGGAGGATGTGTCTTGGTGACGTGCTCGCACGCATGGAGATGTTCATGTTCTTCGCGTGCGTGATGCACCAGTTCGACGTGCAACTAGCGGAGGGCGCGGACTCGCCATCACTGGAAGGTACTGTGGGTGCTACTATCGCTCCGCAAGCCTTCCACCTGCGGTTTATCCCGCGCTCACCACCCGCGCCGCTGGTTCCGGTCGTGCCCGACCACCCGCATCTGCGCCACGTCGGTGCGCACTAAACCCCGATGAGTAATTAGATTCCAAAAAAAAAACAATTATGTGACACTGTCATTAATAAGAGTCAATAATAACAGTGACTTATAATATAGTCAGTGACGTTATTGATTCTTAAAATCAGAATTGATGACCAGTGCAATATGCAAATTTTGTCCCAGCAAAGAATTTTCATTTCATATTTATAGTGTTTATGTACAAAAAGCAATTCAGAAAGTGGGTTTCAATTGTGTCTATATTAATTTATTATCTAAGCCGAAAATGTATTTATGTATTCGTTGTATTTGTTGGCATATATTAGTCTCATTGCGAGGCTCCGGAGTCTTTTTTTCAGCGAGACGCCAGTCCAGTGGCCATGTGATGATGATACGTTGAAAATTTTTTGGGATCTAATTATAAATCAGGATGTAATCGACGCGGCTTCCCTGCCACTTTACCCACCAGTATTCACTGATCACTCGTTTTAGAGCGCATCGACGACCATTTATTTAAGTTATATTAAGTAAGTAACGACGTCGCTGAAGCGACAGTCGAGGCTGTGCATAAAGTGTTCAATTTAGTAGATAACAGAATTATAGACGTATTTAAAACTCCCATCGTTGAGATTATGAAATGTTTTTCGTATATGTAAACAGTATTAAAAAAACAAGATTTTTTGAATGACCTGTAAGGTCTTTGGAATTTACACCATACGAAGTACATTTGTGAAATTTGATCAATGTAAGCACTAATTAATCTAGTATACCAAAATTGTATATTCATTCTAGGTCATTATTTATTAAGATCACTTAGAGAAGAGTGCCTGTTTGAGTGTGATCTCATGTTTGTTGTGTTGAATATCATTGTTTCGATAAGGTTTGCAAGTGTTCATATGTAACTTTTCTAGTTAACACGATATTATATTGTAAGTACCTTTCAAGACTATAAGATAACATTCCATCATAGTTTAGGTTCCACCAGTAACTAGTCTACATAATATTAAATAGTTAAGTGATCTTTAATTATCAGTTGGATGTAGAAAATTTCAACTATGTGCAACCAAGTTGCTCTGTACTGAACTTATATTTATACTTTCAGCTCACCGCTAAATAGTATATTACCAATACATTCGCCTTGTAAATATAGCTATTAACAGAGAATACAAATGTGTATTTCAGAAATAAATGAAAAGATAAAATATAAATGCCGTTTATTTATTACGTATTATTTCACACAAAAATCCACTAAGAACAATGTCGTTATTACAATGGATCACAATAGAAAAGCACCGGTGGGGGTGTCAAAGTAAGCCCAACCTTTCCTTTCATGTCTTCTTCAGAAGGAGGGTCTGAAGCAAGTCGTATTTTACGACGACGGAACAGTCTGGCAACCAGGCCACAAGATATCATTCGGGAAAGCTCGTCTCCTGGGCACATGCGCTTTCCTAAGTAAAAGAATATAGCAAGATTTAGCGATCATTTTACAAATAACCCGAATAAGAGTGTTAATGTACTTTCTAAAAATACAATGATATAATGGGTAAAAACTAACTAATATTATTAAAGTAATGAAAATGATTTCACCTACCTGTTTGAAAAGGTATGAACTCTTGAGGTTTGAGGAGACTACCATCGTCAGAAATGAAACGACTAGGCTTAAATTCTTCTGGATCCTTCCATGCTTCGGGATCCATATGAATTGCCCATTGCAGAGGGATTACCATTGCCCCCTTTGGGACTTTGTAGCCTCCCAACATAGTATCCTGAGCAGAGATGTGAAAAATACTTTATAAAAAGTATTTAAATACAAAATACAAATACATCCTTGGTATACTATTTCAAATGCAAAATACAAAATAGTTTTTGAATTTGTATTTAAAATACAAAATACGAAATAGGTATTTTCAAAATACTTTTTAAAAATACAAATACTTTGCGATAAAAGGTACTCTGAATAGTGAATACCTAGTCTGAATTAAAAAGTATTACTCAGAATATCCGAATTGAAAAGACTCTTTATTCTTTGAAAACAGTGTCAATCATCCTCTATCTAAAGTGCAAATTTCTAGTTGTTTGCTCATATTAACCGGAAGGATGGATGGATGATGGTTTATAACGGACAATTTTTAAAAGCATTAATTTAGATTTGTAATGTTTTACAGCTAGTATAATGCCTCTCGTTAGTGTGATGAAAACGTCTCGTTGGTGTTTCATCAGGGCAGAAAAGTTTGTTCTCCTCTTGTACCTTGAAACCCTCGCAACACTTTCCACTTTTTTAACCACTCGCTACGCTTGTGGTCATGTGCGACGTTACTAAACAGATTCAACAGTTCCATGTTAAAAGAATGAGAGAGTTGCCAGGATTGTAACATCAGAAGAGATTGTAACTCTTACCTACATTACCTACTATAAAGTATTTTGTATTTTGAAAATAGAAAATAGGTCCCAAAAACTATTTCAAATAAAATACAAAATAGTTTTCTTCAAAAGGTATTTAAATACAAAATACAAAATAGGTATTTTGCATTTTGTATTTGCATTTTAAATACAAGTATTTCAAATAAGTCACATCTCTGATCCTGAGAAAAATCATTTTTGTCAGGTATACATTCTTACAGTCTAACTAAGGCAACAAACATGACAAACTTTTACAAACCTGTAAACATCCATGAGGAATTCCGACTGGAACTATAGAACGAATACGCTGAGTTTCACAAATGGCTGCCATAAGAAGTGGTAATCGGGTGCTGTCGACTTGATCTTCTTCCGGATATACATTTAAAATTTCCGTTCGTATGCGCTCCTAAAAAAAATAAAAAATTGAAATGGAGAAGAAAAAAACCGGCCAAGTGCGAGTCGGACTCGCGCACGGAGGGTTCCGCACCATCAACAAAAAAAACAAGCAAAAAAACGGTCACCCATCCAAGTATTGACCCCGCCCGACGTTGCTTAACTTCGGTCAAAAATCACGTTTGTTGTATGGGAGCCCCACTTAAATCTTTATTTTATTCTGTTTTTAGTATTTGCTGTTATAGCGGCAACCGAAATACATCATCTGTGAAAATTTCAACTGTCTAGCTATCACGGTTCGTGAGATACAGCCTGGTGACAGACGGACGGACGGACGGACGGACAGCGGAGTCTTAGTAATGGGGTCCCGTTTTTACCCTTTGGGTACGGAACCCTAAAAACAAATACCTATTTATGTGAAAACGAATGTGGTCACAAATAGTTAAGAGCCAACAGGAGTGGTTATTTCTCCATACAAACGTACTCGAATGTTTCCTCGGTGGTTTCCTGAAGCTAGAGCAATGATTTTTTCAACACAGATTAATATTGTCAATATCTGTGTCGGACCGTTTTGCTTTATTTGATATTTTTGTTTTTTAAGGCGCTAGAGCCCTTGAAAAATGGCCAAAATGGCCTAATTGACTATGCCGCAATGAGAGGCGTGGTGTTCAAAACTGATATCAATTAGCCAAAAAGCAAAACGGTCCGACACAGATAATTTCATAATCATTTAGATTTTCAAATTTGGTTACGATTCCTTAAGTTTTGGAGGAGGAAACAGTCGAGTACGAAACCTCGAATTTTTAAATTTTTACGCAGGATTTTTCGCCTTGTCCTTGTCGCACTAGTTTTAGGAGCCGCTTCCGTTAGCGAGACGGATATATTTACCTAAAATATTTAAATTTCAGCTCCTGTTTCGTCTTAAAATATAAACGTACAGTCAGCATCAATAACAGCGGATGAGACTACGCGTCAAAAGAATATACCATTCCCTGGAAGCATTATAATAAGGGATATGTCTCCATATGTACGACGATTAGAGTAATGGCTGATACTTTTAGCGCGTTGATGCTGACAGTAAATTAAAATCTTACCTGTTCCTCCGGATACAGAGCCATATACAATAAAAACCATGCCAAAGTAACGGAAGTGGTGTCTAGGCCCGCTCCAAACATATCAGCTGAAAGGTAGTGAAGTTGTTCATCTCTGACAAAAACTGCTGAGTTATCGCCACTGTCAATTCTCTTTTTTTGTTCCTCTAGGAAACTGTCCACGATACAATCTCCTTCAGTTGCAATTAATGTCCCAGGATCAAAAAAGTGTTCTTCTGCTTGCTTTACATGTTTACTGTACGTGACACATTTAATGTGCCCATCTGGGTGTTCACTATGAAGGTCAGCGTGAGGTGGGTATTCAGCCCCGGGTGGTGTGACTAGTCCCAGCATTTTGCGACGTCTGGCTATTATACTGGCGTAAAACCTGTGCGTTTGTGCTTGCCCTCGAACAAGTGTTTCCATAGTTTTTCGAATAGATGACGAGAAAAATCTAAAAAAAATAGTTAATAAAAGACAAGAAAACAGAATAAAACTTATTGCTATCTACTAGAAACGACACTTACCTCATAAAAGGCAAAAAGTTTACAACACCAGATACTCCCATTTCGTAACACCCTTCCTCTTGGATCTGCCTTAACCAATGCCAAGTTTTGTCTTCAGGTGGGAATTTAAAGCCAAATACTATTTCATTTACTACATTGCCGAGTGAGTTAGACAGCATGTGCGACAAATCCATGGGTGAGCCAGCCGATTTTTCCACATTCTAAAAAAAATTAAATTAAGTTGTCAAAGCATTTTCTCATTTGGTTTAAATAAAGGACTGAGCACTAAAACAGCAAAAAATCGAAGATATTATTATGTATAAGTTTTTGCTGTCTGAATCTCAGAAACACTTTGTCACTGACTAAAGGTCACATTCAACAAAACGCTTAATAAGTGTAGCTTTTTGAGCGGGTAACAAGAAGTCTGAACTTAAGTAGGTAGGGCACCTTCACACCATATTATATGGATTCTCAGTATAATGACCTTATATGCAAATGAAACGAAATATTTAATATAACATTTGAATAACCTTTAATTTATATCATCGGTAGACTTTACATGTCTATCTGTTTGTCTGTGTTTGTGTGTGTGTGTGTCTGGTGTTCTTATTGCAGTAATTTATTAGGACATAGGTTAAAACTTGTGTTTAAATAATATATAATATGTTCATAAACAAAGATTACAAGAAAGCTCACTCTTTTCATTCTCGTAAAGAGAACCATAGTCTTGGTTACAACTACAGGCAACGACTTTATTTAGTCAGAGTAAATAGTAAAATAAACTGTTAAGTATTTTCTATTACTTACCTCTAGAAGTTCATACACTCCACATGCAATTCGTTTCTCCAACTTTTCTCTGGATGCACTATGCTTGCTCATTCCATAACTTTTCAGCCATGTTGTCACCAGTTTTCTTTGATCTTTCCATAATGGACCTTCAGCGCAAATGATTCCTAAAAAAATAAGCGTCAGCAAGGTGTAACAATCAATAGCTACTAGGTACCTACTTCATATATAATATCATATATTAAATAAGGGAGATATGTCTCGAACAATTAGGCTTACCATTTCCGTGCATTATTCCATGGGTTAAAAATAAAGGAGCTCTGCCAGAAAAGGCATCCTTTGCAAAAGCCTCTCTGATTAATTTATGATCGGACAGCACTACCGCATAAATACTGCCCATCCCAATTCCATAAATCGGACCGAACTGCCTGGACAGTTTAGTCAATGTCAAATGCGGATGGTTTCGGTCAATGAACGGCAAATATCCGACCACTGGCAGGCCCCACGGGCCCGGAGGTAAGCTCCTCCATTCTTTAATTTTCTTGCTTATCCAGAACCCCACGACAAACATACATAACCATACAAAAAAGATATCCATGTTCTTCTGAAACAACATTATACTCACATCATGAAGCGCTTAAAATGAGGTATAAAAATGAAATCATTATTTTGTGAAAAGGCTATTAAGAAATTATAGTATTCTTTAAATTTAATCATAAAGGAGTGCATTATGTTGATAGCATTCTTATGCAAATTCGTTAGATGGGGTTGCGTCATCGTTTTAGCTTGGCATCAGCTTTGGCGAACTGGGTTTTAATTTGAATACTGAATTAATCATAAAATTGCACTCTGGATATAATACCATACATTTTATGTAGGTAAGTACATACTGTCATATACATTATGCTGTTTTAACACTTTCAACATAATTTTGCCTGATATGTGAAGTAGAAGATCTGAAAGCTTCGATGGCTACATAACTATAAAGTGTCATTCTATGGAACTTACTACCTATGAAAACAAAAGTCACTGGTAAATCATCAGAGATAATTTCAATATGGCGGTTTGTTTACATAGTTAGCAAGTCCCATAGAATCACACTTTAGTGTAGGTCACAGCTGATACACAGCTGATATAACTTTCACTCCATTAAACCTATTAAAACCTTATAGTACATAAGCCGCATGCTTTCTCATTAAATATTCAGTATTTACTCGACTCTTGAGTTGTTATTTTAATCCCTTTACGCCGCTTCATTACTTTAAAATACTACAGGTGTATTTAAACGTCGTATCTCTACTACTTTTGTACTTAATTATGGTAAGTAGTGGGGAATGTCTTATCTTACAACGTGTTTAATTGTTTATGATGTTTTTTATAATTATATTTTTCTGTGCTTAGTTTTATTAACAGTATGAATTATACAGACTGGTAGCTTACTTTTAGATAAAATTACAAAATTCGATACCACAAGGAATGCCATTTGTAAGAATTGCTAGACGTATTAAGTTATATATATATAAATCGGGTTAGTATCATATGGTCAAGAACGCAGGTCGTCTACAGGGTCAACTCACCTAAAAATCATTTGGGCAAATTTTCAGATAGTCAACGTAAGCGGTCCATGAAGCAACTCGTCACAAAATGATTTCGTCTACTGTCGTATTATCAAATCGTCTTACATGCATATGGTCTAAATACTCGTAGCTGGTCGCCGACGAAGCAATTCGTCTAAAATGTATGTGGTCTAAATAGCATGTCGCCCAAGAAGCAACTCGTCTTAATCAATCGAGTCGTCCTTAAATCGGGTAAAAATTATTTAAGTTAAGATTTTTGATTAATCTAACTTAGTTTTAATGGAATAACTAAAATAAAGGTTATGTAGCATATACTATTCAAGTGTCCTTCCATAAGTGGCCATGCAGTCAATCCAAGATAACAAACCTCGTCTGAGTATTAAACGACTTGTACGAAATAAATTTAAGACGAGTTGCTTTTTATTATTATTATTTAAGCTTCATTTGTTCTACAGTCAGGATTGTTATATTATTTTATTTTATTTTTTTAACTTTGTTTTGGGGCTGACTGCAGATCCCATCTGCTGGGTGAAAGCCTCCTCACTTTTTCTCCACTCATCCCTGTCTTGTCTTGGGCTTTTTGGAGCCAGTCTTTTCCTGCGACGGAGGAGATGTCGTCTATCTACTTCTTTTTGGGTTTTCCTGGGCGCCTCCGTCCTACAGGTCCGGTCCATTTTGTTGCTTCTCATGTCCATCTTTTGTCCTTATATCTGGATACATGACCTGCCCATTGCCATTTTAGATGAAGAGCTTGTTGAAGAGCATCTGTAAGTTTGGTCTTTTGACGTATTATTTCACTTCTAATTTTCTGTATTTTCCTTATATTTAATATACTTCTCTCCATAGATCGTTGACAGGTCGTTATAGCTTTACGTACCTATTCTATTTGTGTATGTCCAAGTTTGGCTTCCGTAAGTTAGACTAGGCAGGATACAGGTGTCCAGTACGATTTTCTTATGGGCTATGCTGTATTCGCCTTTCAAGATTTCCTTCTGGGACCAAAACTTTTTCCAGGCTGTGTTTATGCGTCTGTCCACTTCTTCCTTGTTGTTAGATGGGCTAAAAGATATGTGTTTTCCCAAGTATATGTATTCGTTAACATAATCAATTTCAGTCCCTGCCACATTAATTAATCTTCTTCGACTGTTGGTCATAGCTTTTGTCTTAGATGTGTTCATATGCAGTCCTACTTTCTTGCTCTCCTTGTCAAGGGTGTTCATCATGTCTTCTAGTTGAGTCGCAGATTCTGCAAAGATTATAATATCATCTGCAAAGCGTAGATGGGTCAGACGTTTATCAAGTATACTGATTCCTTTTGTCTTCCATTGTATGTTCTTAAAAACTTCTTCTAGTACTGCTATAAACAATTTCGGCGAGAGTGGATCTCCTTGTCGGACACCTTTGCCTATAGCTATCTCCTCTCCTTTTCTTTCCATTTTCACTCGGCTTACACTTTGGCTATAGATGTTTATTAGGATGTTTATGTATGTTTTGTTGATTTTATATGTTTTCAGAGCTCGCCAGATAGAGCTATGTGTAATGCTATCGAAGGCTTTCGAGTAGTCTATAAAGGCTATATAAAGGGGGTAATTATATTCTATGTATTTTGCTATTACTTGATCCAATGTATGAATGTGGTCTATAGTTGAATATCCCGATCTGAATCCAGCTTGTTCAATTGGTTGGTGTGCATCTATACTTGGCGTTAGTCGGGTCTGTAGTATAGATGTGAAGAGTTTATAGACACTGGACAGCAAACTGATTGGGCGATAGTTGCCGACATCTAGTGGATTGCCCTTTTTGTACAGTAGGATGATATCGGAGCTGCACCACTGTTTGGGAACGGTTTCTTGTTCTAAGACCATGTTATATAAGCAAGGTAAGGCACTAGTAGTGGGGCTCCAATTTTGAGTGCTTCGTTACTGATATTGTCAGGTCCAGGGCTCTTTTCGGGTTTTAAATGAGAAATATGTTTTGATATTTCTAGTTCGGATATTGGTTGTACTGTGTCCTGATTGTTTTCATTTGATTCTAAGAAGGTTGTATTGTCAGGTTCTTTATCTGGTTTCTTATATAGATTTTGATAGAAATTGGTAGCATGTGTAATAACATCTTTTCTATTCTTTGTTTCTCGTTCCTCATCTTGTAATTTTTGTATCCAATCTTTGTGACTTTTAAGTTCTTTATAAGCTCGTTTGGAGCTTCTGTAGGTAACTAAATTTCTTTTGATTGTTTCTTGTCTATGACTTCTGTAATCTTTCCTTATTGCTTTATTTGTTTTCTTAAATATGTTTTTTAGTTCTGTTTTTATTTCTTTTGACTTGTTTTTTATTGCTAACAGTTCTGTGCGTTTATTAAGTAGTTCTATCGTTTCTTGCCTTAGTATTTTTTTCTTTTTTTGTTCATCATTATTAATTTTTAGGCTATTTGTTATTACAGCTTCTAGGCTATCATAATAAGTTTGTATGTTTGTATGTTTTTTAAACATGTTAGTAGATTTTCGTTTAAATGATGTAGGTATTTGGTTTTCTCTTGTTTTGTTGTTGGTGGTTTTGGTAGTGATCTGTAGGCTTTTCTGCTTTTTTTAGGTGCTTCAAGTAGGAGGGAGGACCTTAGAAGTCTGTGGTCTGATGGGAAGGACAATTTGTTTATAACTTCGACATTTGTAATCTGTTTTGGTTTGTTGCATAGGATGTAGTCTATCTCATTCTTTGTTATATTATCAGGTGATGCCCATGTCCATCTGCGTTGTTGTTTTTTCTTGAAATATGTGTTCATGATAGATAAGTGTTGTTCACAAGCATATTGTAGTAGCCATTCTCCTCTTTCATTCCGTTTGCCGTATCCATATTTTCCCATTATTAGGTTTTCATGTTTTCGTGGTTGGCCTATTTTGGCGTTGAAATCCCCTATGACTAGTATATTTGTGTTCTGTGTGTCTTGAGCGTTCTTGAGTTCATCATAGAATTTCTGCATTTCATCCTCCTTCGCTCTTTCGGTAGGTGCATAGGCTTGTATTATAGTTATAGGTTGATTTCTGAATTTTAATTTCAACACTGCTACTCTTTCCGATATTCCAATGAAATCAATGATATTCTGTTTGAATGTTTTCTTTATTAAGAAGCCTACTCCATGGTGTCCTTTTGTTTCTCCTATATAACACAATATAAAGTCTTGGTGTTCTTCTATTTTACATCCTGTTCGTCTTACTTCAGCAAGTCCAATTATATCATACTCAATTTTTTCAAGGGCTTGTCTTAGATCCAGCAATCTTTCCGGAGATGACAGTGATCTCACATTGTATGTGCATATATTGAGTATTTGTTTTTTCTGTGCGCGTTCGTTTCTTTGGGAGGTGTGAGGGTGGTGGTCTAATTCCCCACGGGGACCAGCCGGCTTGGGGAATGTTGGTCTAATGCTCCCGTGGTGACCAGCCATAGTGGGAGATGGGTTTGTTGTTGTTGTTGATGTTGTTGTTGTTTCTGTTGTTGATGTTTTTGTTGTTGTTTGTTTGTTTTTCGGTTGCTTGTGGTTGTTTATTGATAGTTTTTTGGAGAGCTGTCTGTTATTGTGCTTGTATGCGGTACTCCCGGTAATCTGTTTGTCTTCGGTTGTTTGGCGGGCTGGGAGGATGGGATTCTACCTTGGTTTGAACCAAAGTTGTCTGGTGGTGTTTTTGGTGGTGATGATGGTAGCCTTTTTCTTTTTTCCTGTTTACTATCTGCATTTTCTTTAATGATGAGTTTGTCATGCATTATGATGGCAAATTTACCAGCTTCCCTGGCCTCTATCATTTTGGGAAAGAGGGATTTTCTCTCTTCCATAACCTCCTTAGTAAAGTCTTCAGTGATTTTAATACTTGCGGGGATATGTTTCTTATTTTTAAGGAGTTCCAATTTCCGCCATCCTAGCGTTAGGGTTACTCTAATAGGTCTATTCTTGTTGTCAGCTTTCTTCCCCAGCCTTTTTGTATCACTAACTTCCCATTTATCCCATTCGTCGGACTTTATATTTACGTTAATGTTGTTCAGAGTTTTCAGTACTAACTCCATTAAATAAAAAAAAAAAAAAAAAAAAAATTTGTTTATTTCAGACCATGAGATCCATATTTTTGTTAGTTAACCAGAGAAACTTACATCCTATGTTAGTACTTACATAAAAACACTTAGCTCCATTAACTTAACTCCATTAGTTCGTTGTTGTTTTTTTCACTTTCCACCACGCCGTGTATTATAATATTGTTTTTTCTCGAGTCTGATTCTAATGACTTAATTCTGGGTTTCGTTCTCGGCTTTTAATTTTTCCGTTTCTCGAGTTAATGGTTCTAATTTCTCGTCTATTGTCGAGCAGATTGTGTTGTGTACCGTTGAATTTATTGTATTCGTTTGTTTTTCTAGTTGTTCCAACATTTTTTCCCATATTGAAGTTGATTGCTCATCCATGTTAGTTTGACAGCTAGTGTCACTTGTCAACTGTCACTTGGCGGTGCCGGAAGTTGATGTCGATTTTAAGTAGTTATACTCGTACGTATGTATATCGCTAACGGCGAATCACTTTTGTTACAATTATTTATGTAATCCTTTTTACTTTGAGCACTATTCACAATAGTTTTGGAGCACTGGCACTTTTTGTATGTTTTAGTGTTTAGATATCGGCCGATTTCTTTCTTTTATGATTGGGTCTTTTATAGGTTTTTTGTAATTTAGTATTAGTTTTTAGTTCTAATTTAGTTTTATTTTATAGATAAGTTAGTTTATTTAATTTTTTTTTTTGAATGTACAAAAGTAATTATTTTTATCAACTGCCGATTTCTTGTTTTTTGAACTGATTTAAAATTATTTTTCACGAGTACTTAATGACGCGCACCGCTACCATGACAGTCGCGTTTGTAGTTCAATTACTGGCTTATCAAATGTTCTGAAACCAATAAATGAACAATGTGTTCATTTACTGGTGTAGTGTAGATTTCATTTTTTCCTAAATGTATATGTAAACGAAATCGTATTGAGCTTGTTTTTTGTGATTCTGCATAGAAAGCGATTCTGATTCACTCAGCCAATATTGGAACAAACCAAAATTCTAAAGTCCATTTACTAGATGCCTATGTATGAACAATACAAAATTTGGATTGTTCATTTATTGGATTTCTACTAATTATATGTATGAACAGTGTAACCACGAAAAATGCAATGATACGTTTATTATTTTAAGCATTATTTGCTGAGCATGACCTTTTTTCATCAAAATATGCACTTTGTTTTTTGCTCTTTAGAGTTATTTTATTTTTTCCTATTAATATGTAACGGTTTTGTGTTATTGGTGAATAACCATCATTTTATTACATTCTAATCTATTTTAAATCAATGTGGAGGGATAAAAATATAAAAACGCTATCGCTATACCTACTAGAATAGAGCTGGAAACGGTGTTTGTGTTAAAAATTATTTATTTATGCTAATTAAAAATATCAAAATAATGTTCATTCACTGGGTTTTTCGGTGTTCATTCACTAGTTTTTATGTTCATTCATTAGGTTTTTGGGTAGTTTTTGATAAATTCTGCTATAACTCAAAAACTAAGAAAGTAATTAAAAATCGCAGAAATTACTTTCTTATTTATTAAATGAGGATTGATTAAATTTCAGTTAATTATTCCAGTTATTAATGAATGCTGAGCAATGATTTTTCAAACTTGGATAATTGCTTAAGTGTTCATTCACTGGTGTTCTTACCCTACTTCAAAATGTCGACTAATTCCGAAAACCCCATCATATAATATACAGGGTGGCCCATTTAGATCGGTCAGTATGGGAAAATATGAAACTATAAGACATACGACGATCTCTTCTTAGGAACCATGTCTTCGATTTTAGTAACAAGAAAAACTGCATTCATACATTAAAAAAATGTGTACTCAGCTCGGGAATCGAACCCGGACGTTTTGAAAAAAAAAAATATCTAAAATTATTTCTATTTAGATATAGATTGTGTAGGTCTTAAGCAGTAATTGTTACTATGAAACATGATGTCTGAAATGAATAAAATGCATTGTATTCATATCCTTTAATTTATTTTAGTATGTTTTCGAAATGGCCACCATTTTTTTCCAATACATTTTACATAAAAAAAAAATTAAATGTATGAATGCAGTTTTTCTTGTTACTAAAATCGATGACATGGTTCCTAAGAAGAGATCGTCGTATGTCTTATAGTTTCAGATTTTCCCATACTGACCGATCTAAATGGGCCACCCTGTATAGAGTCCATTTTTCGGAATTACCCGAATACACCTTTTATACGCGCTGGCAACTGAACACACTGTCAAACTCAATGCCAACCCGAGTGGGGTTTCATAAGAAAGAAAGAAAACTGGAAGTTCTTTAGGGGGTATATTATTGAGCAGTATTTGGCTTGGCACTTCCACTTCACCAATTGGCACTTTTTTGAAAGCAAATGCTTGATTTGTTGATGCACATAGAAAAATCGCTATGTGTACTTCCCTTCAAAATATCATGGATCCCATCATCAGAAATAGATTTTGAAATACACGGTACCGACTTGGAACTATTTACTTTTGAACAAAAAAATAATTTACAAAATCGGTTTATAATTGCCAGAATTCTGAGGTAAAACACACAAAAAAAACGGTCGAATTGATAAATGCAGTAGTTTTATAAAATATAAAAAATAATAGTTCTTTATCTATAGATATTTAATGGAAAACCTATAGGTATATCATAACGCGGTAGTCTCAAGAAAACACACAATCACATTCACACCCTTTACTTTACTTACTCTATGTACCTACTTCTGAATATCAGTTGTCAGTACTATACGTGCGTAGCTCTTGAGTATATCATAGGTGCGTTTTAGTTAGGGAGGCGAGGTAGCTAAATGGCGTAATTCAACGGCGCCGTCGAGACCTATCAAAATCGAAAGATAAAATAATTTCGAAAAGAAAAGCTCGTATGGCAAAAACCATTTTAGCGGTGGGTTTGGCGTGTACGGTTTTTCAAAAATGTTAAAAAAAACAGTTACTTGGGCATTCTCGAGCGCGTCAGATATTCATACTACGTATGCCCCGAGTGCCTCTGATAACAACGGTATACTAATCTGCCGGTTTGCGTGGTGGGGGTAGGCATATAAAGTAGTCAAAAATGCAAAAAAAAAAAATTTACTCGAGCGCGTCAGATTTTCGGAAGGGGTGTTAAGTAGGCCCCAAGGAAGCTTCCTTTAAAAAAACTGACGATTTCGGCGTGACGATAAGTTACGATGAATTTTTGAAAATGCAAAAAAAAAAGTTTTTTTGAAATACTCGAGCGCGTCAGATTTTCATAGGGGAGGTTTATCTCGGTATCCTGAAAGCATATTTTTTTAATCTGACAAAAATGTTGGTGGGTTCTCTTAATCTGACCGAAAAAGGTTTTTTGGTTCAAAAAATTCCGTGGCCGCGCTTTTTATTTGGACAAAAATGTAAAGAGACCTTTTTTTGTGTAAAATAAAATTACCTTTTTTGTTTATTTAAACTTTTTTTTGTAAAATGTATCGTTCGCGACTTATATGCCGCAACGCGTTCTTAGGAAGACGAAATGGCTCCTCCACACTTCCGGTCATGCGGAAACCGGCAGATTTTGTATTTTTAGTAAGTTTTAGATTATATTCTTCAAAATAAAAAATACAAAAATCGCGCTCGAGAATGCCGGATTAAAGTTTTTTTTTTACAAGTTCGCGACCCTACAACTCGGCGGCGTCAAGGACTTATCGTCAGATTAGTTAAATTTAGTCTTTAAACACTAAAATCAACCCCCAATATCTTAATCTGACGCGCTCGAGTATTTCAGACTATCCATTTTTTTTTACTAATCTGATCGTCTATCCTAGGCGCGCGTCACTACATATAGAGCTAAATACTTTACAAGGTTGTTCTATTAGGTCTAAGGTATCTCTCATATCTTAAACTGCCACGCTCGAGTATTGCCGAAAATTCCCCTATTCGCCTCCCTAACTATTTTGTTATGACATTTATCCCAAATCTCGTATGTTATCTTTGTCACGTTACCGCCATCTAGCGGTCACCGCCAAATATAACGAAGACAAGCACCCATTCCCTGTCACTCGGTTAGTGTTTTTACAAGATCAAGTTTCTACTAAGCTACAAAAGTCATAGGTATATTTTTTTGTAATGAAGGGTAGTACAATATAGTTAACATCGTTAATAGTCATTACGTCACGCTTAGTATGTAAACAAGTTCTTTAGTAACACAATGCTACCAACATAGCAACACAACTGAAACGAAGCATCACAGAGAATGGACAATAGGGAATAAAATTCTTACCGAAAACAACTCCGCCTGCTAGACAACGAAATCGAACATTTAATGTGTCAAGGAAGGATTTGTGAAGTATTAAACACTGTAGGTATATGTACTAATGTATAAATAGATACTGATAAACGCTAGCACAGTCAATGAGAAGCTATCGGAGCGCACTGATCACGTGGCCCCGTTCAAGGCGACTGTTCGCAGCGCCGGCGCTGCGACGATACTAGGTGGAAACAAACTTTATACTGAACTCAAATTTCAAATGTGTTATTCAATACGAATTTTATTTTCAAATTCGATCAATATATTCCGATTCTTTTTAGATAGGAACAGCGTGGGGCTGTTTTGCATTTGCGTCTGCAGGTAAATTTAAAGGAATAAATTTTACCTGGACGTTGGGACTACATATTACATTATATCGTATCTAAAAAAAACATCAACTTTTAATGTTGACGTACAGAGTTGTTCAAAAACGTTTGTCAAATTTAACAAACCGTTGATAATCGTTTGTCCCTCCGTCATTTTGACATTTCTGTTTGTTACAAAGATACATATTTTAGCAGAGGTTTGTGAGAGGTTGTTAAGTTTTAAGGATAAGGAGGAGATAATAAACTATAAGAATATAATTTCAATGGGGTACAAAACCCAAAATCGAGGAGCTTGATTTATGTAGATTGAATCTTCAACTTCATGCAATACCATGTTGTTCCTGCATTTGAAGGGTTTGGCATCAATGGAATTAATGTTTATCTTATCTAAATATGATAACATTAACTATAACAACAGGTGTGAAATATTCACCAACATAAAGGAAAGAAAAACGAATTAAATAATTACCTATCAGTGTTGGGAACGTCGCAGGTAATTTTTGAGATAAAGATACCATAATATTTAAATTTATTATCTTGTACATGCAACGAATCTAAAATCGAAAATAACAATGAATAAATAAATAATATTTAAAATATTTTTTCCAAACATTTTGTTTTAAAAAGTGTAAGTATGTGACATGTGACGGAGAAGAGAATGTTAATATAGATGTATGGCGTCAATGGCGTGACGAGATCAGATAAGGAGTGAATAAATAAGATGAAGTCTAAAAAAGTTTCACCCATTGCAAAAAAGTAGGGGCAAATCGCCTAAGATCTTAGGTATGAGCATGTGATGCGGAGGGATGAAAGTCATGTGACGAGGAAAGTACCTATTAACTAAGAATGAATGAGTGACGAATGTAAGAGGAAAGGAAAACTAAGTACACGATATTAAAATAAAGAATGTGAATTAAGAGATGGCAGGCGACAGAGATGTCTGGAAGGAAGACATATATTGCGTCGACCCGAAGTATAAATTGGACAAGAGCAAGCTAACGTTATTGATGAGATTATACAACTATAATGTACGGTGATCTGATGTTTAAAACCTACAGACATGCTATCCCAGTTAAGTTAATCGCGTCATAAAGTCAGCGATCACTCGGTTAATTGACATTGTAAAGATTGTACCGCTTCGGTTGATATCGGATCTATGGGCGAATAATGTCGTATCAAACCTATGAAGCCTATAGTTACATGCAACATTATTGTTCTCGCAATGATTCGATGAGAGCGCATTTGTTCGTGATATCGATTAGTGTGGGTGTGCGTTTATTCAATTAAGTTCATGTGGGTAAAATGCATAGTGATCTGATTGGTAGTGTAGTGACCAAGCGTCACTAATAAGAAATGAACACAAACAGTACCTTAAGTGTACATGAAGTTTAAAATGGGTCCCTTTATTTTCACCGATCATTAAAATATAAAGCAAGCGTATTCCTTGGAGGTAAGATTGCAAGGACGAAGAGAAGTTTATTAAATATTATTTTCATTAAAATGGTCACACATCTAGTCGATCAGCCTTTTGTAAAGGTAGAGGTAGGGTTTTGCACCCATTTTTATAACACACATGTAACTGTAACGAATGAGGATATTTAGTAGAATAACCAACTAAGTTAATGAGTCGAAGAGATTCACAGAGATTAACATTTTCTGTAGCTTGAAGTGGAGATTTAAGAAATTCGTTATATGAACTTAAATGGGGGATGTTCCGCGTATGGTAAATATCTTAATTTGCTAGAAAGAACTACTACTAAGTAGTAGGTTATTCGTTTAGATGCTTATTACCTGACATAGGAAACAATTTCATAAAAATCCTCGTAAACTATGCTGTAGCAACCATGCGAATACATACCTGGTCTACATATTTTGTGCCTATGAAGTTTTGTTTTAAGTACATATTTCATTATACCTACACATTATTACATTAAACGTTGCACTAAAAAAACCATCAAAAATTTCCAATGCGCACTAATATATATCCGTAAAACAGGCTACGTTTTTCGTTAGGGGTTGCTTATGTACCTATAGTTATCTTCTGTTAAGGTACTGAATAAGATATTTGTATTGTATCGGAGGCGATCAGGCGACACGTGGTCAGGCGCAGCTACACATTAATCGGCATTAGGATCTCGTTACGATTGGTCCGATAAGGCTCGGCCGCTGACCGGCCTTCACACTTCGCGCTGCCTGCGTCCAAGACTACCCGACCTCGCCGCTTGTCGCAAGTGCCCACGATTTTTGTACAATGTATCTTGTAAGTTTTGATGTTTCTTTTATTTTACTGTATAGCCTGAGTATATATTATTATCAAAAGCAGACTAGGAAGTCTATTTGTAGTTAACTCTACTCTTTTTTCACTCAGTCTAGGGTTCATTTTCATTTATAGTTTTTATATCTATCTATGTAGGTATATATTTATTGTAAAATATATTCATAATGTTTATTACTAGTACACTTTATTCATTTATTTAATCGTATGGCATTACATTATATACAGGGTGCTTCCTGTAACAGGAGCAATAAATTAAACTGTATGCTGTACTCCTCAAACTGACCAACATTTGTTCAGCAACTTTTGAAAATAACTCATGTTTTGATTTTTATTACACTTTAAAGTTTATTCTAAGACGCAATGTATTGCATCATCATCATCATCATCATCCTGGCGCCAATCCCAGCTGTGCCCCCGCGCGGGGCGCGAGGACCCGGGGTCCGCCTTCCGACTCCTTCGTGTCCACTTTGCCCGATCTTCGGCGTCCCTTGTAGTGAGTCCGTTGGCACGCGTGTCCTCCTTAACGACATCAAGCCATCGCTTCCTGGGCTGGCCTTTTTTTCCCGTACCGGGAGGAGGCGGCATGGCCAGGCATTTGTTACCCACGTAACTTGCCGGTCTGCGCGAGACGTGGCCATACCAACGAAGGCGGCACTCTTGCAGTTTGTCAGCGATGTCACGGACGCCAAGACTACCCCGAATGTGGGCGATTCGGACGCGATCTTTGCGTGAAACTCCGCACATCCACCGCAGCATCTTCATTTCCGTGACACGCAGTTCCTGCTTGTGCCGCTCTAGTAAAGGCCAAGTCTCGCTGCCGTACAGAAGGGCAGGTCTAATGATGGTCTTATAGACTTGTCCCTTCAATTTAATCGGCATTTTGGGGTCACAAATAACCCCAGTCATCTCCCGCCATTTGGCCCAGGCAGCGGATATTCGGGCTTTGACGTCGCTGTCGATGTCCCCGGTAGTGCTAAGTACAGATCCTAGGTACTTAACTTGATCCGTGCGCTTGACCATGTCCCCGCCCATGCGGACGGGTAGAGGATCTGTACTATTGCAGGCCATGTACTCTGTCTTCGCCACATTTAGTTTAAGACCGCCGTTCTCTAGCAACCCCCTCCATCTGTTCACCCGCTGGACAAGTCGGCCCTTATCAGAGTCTGTCAGCGCGATATCATCAGCATACATGAATAGCCACGGTGGCTGCTCATGGTAGTCTCGGATGCTGGCTGACAGGGCGTCTAATATCACGCTAAACAGAAAAGGGCTGAACACAGAGCCCTGATGTACTCCAACGGTGACAGAGAAGGGGTTGGTGTCACCAACAGCGGTCCTGACTATTGAATCGGAATCGCGGTACATGTCCCGGATAGTGTCAATATAGGCCTCAGGTACAGCCTTGGACCGCAGCGCCCACCAGATCATCTCACGAGGGACACAGTCAAAGGCCTTTTCCTTATCCAGAAACAGGAAATGTAGAGGCGTGTTCTTTGCTCTGTATCCCTCCATGAGGATTGATTGCGATTCAGAGTCCCCAGTGAGTCGGGGATGCTCCGAGTGAATTGCGATTCTCGTTTGTAGCTTAGGGAATGCTTAACCCTGTTAGCTATGCTTTGCGTGTGAGCCGTGTGCTCCGATAGTGGCATTGTTTCAGCCCGAATGTGTTCCACAGTAGTTGACGTAGCTTCGAGTCAGTCGTACTGCTTCACCGAGTGAGGTAGACTTAGAACAGCTCTTCCCTCATGTAACTGCTTTACTGCGCAGAAACGGATCCTCAGAGCAAATACAGGGTCCATCGTTCCGCACCCTGGCCGAAACCCATATTGACACCCCGAGACTGTACACTCCTGTCGGAGTGTATTGCAAATTTTGTTATGTTTAAAGCGTGACAAGCAACGTCAAACACACTGATGTCAGCGTACATTGAAGGCAATATTTATTTTGTATGAAAAAGAAGAAGTCTAAAGGATCCATAATTTTCAAAAGTTGCTGAACAAATGTTGGTCAGTGTGAGGAGTACAGCCTTTAGTTTAATTTATTGCTCCTGTTACAGGAGGCAGCCTGTATACAGATACAGAGAAATCATAAATATCGAGTAGATGGGCACTCTTGGAAAATATGTCCGATACTATGTTCGTCGCCACCACAGTGACAGTTTTAATGTACGTAGGTACATTGAATAATAATAAAATACAATTACTATTAAATAAAAAAGTTTAAAAAACCTCTACACTATATGCCTGCAAAATCCATTATATGTCAAAAAGGCCTTACATCATTTTGGAAAAGAGCTGATACTCTGCTACTGGATCGATTTCTATGAAACATAGCTCTAAGAAACAAAAAATAAACTCGCTTTCACGAAAAAGAAACCGCATCGAAATGAAACATATAACACCCCTTTATTTCCGTCAGAGTATTAAAAAAAATATTCGGTTCGGGCGCGGGCTACTCTACCTAGCAGTGTTGGCCGTAATGTGTAATTCTAATTAACAATTAATCATTTCCATTAACCATTAAATCCGCAATTAGTCAATTGCATTACGCATCAATTTAAATTAAGTTAATTAGAATTGAATTTTGAGACGTTTAATTACATTGATTGTCAATCTAAATTAACGTTTAATGCAATTAAATCAATTTTTTCATAAACTAATAATTAATGTTACTATTGCTTAGAAACTTGGAGCTAGGTATTAAAATTAAAAATAAGCATATGAATACAAGCTTCAGTGAATTATCAGGTCGTGATATTTTAAAATGAGACAACAAAATGACCCTGAAACCTGGCAGTAGGTACCTACTGGAACTCAGGTTTGGTGCAACATAGACACACGCCGTTTAGGTCATCCGACTCGTCTTGATGAGCACTTGGGAGAGCAGTACCCAAGATAGAGCTGATGCTGAACCCTGGCAGTACCTAGTGGAACTCAGGTTTGGTGCAACATAGACACACGCCGTTTTGGTCATCCGACTCGTCTTGATGAGCACTTGGGAGAGCAGTACCCAAGATAGAGCTGATGCTGAACCCTGGCAGTACCTAATGGAACTCAGGTTTGGTGCAACATAGACAAACCCCGTTTTAGTCATCCGACTCGTCTTGATGAGCACTTGGGAGAGCAGTACCCAAGATAGAGCTGATGCTGAACCCTGGCAGTACCTAATGGAACTCAGGTTTGGTGCAACATAGACAAACGCCGTTTTGGTCATCCGACTCGTCTTGATGAGCACTTGGGAGAGCAGTACCCAAGATAGAGCTGATGCTGAACCCTGGCAGTACCTAATGGACCTCAGGTTTGGTGCAACATAGACAAACGCCGTTTTGGTCATCCGACTCGTCTTGATGAGCACTTGGGAGAGCAGTATCCAAGATAGAGCTGATGCTGAACCCTGGCAGTACCTAATGGAACTCAGGTTTGGTGCAACATAGACAAACGCCGGTTTGGTCATCCGACTCGTCTTGATGAGCACTTGGGAGAGCAGTACCCAAGATAGAGCTGATGCTGAACCCTGGCAGTACCTAATGGAACTCAGGTTTGGTGCAACATAGACAAACGCCGTTTTGGTCATCCGACTCGTCTTGATGAGCACTTGGGAGAGCAGTGCCCAAGATAGAGCTGATGCTAAACCCTGGCAGTACCTAATGGAACTCAGGTCTGGTGCAACATAGACAAACGTCGTTTTGGTCATCCGACTCGTCTTGATGAGCACTTGGGAGAGCAGTACCCAAGATAGAGCTGATGCTGAACCCTGGCAGTACCTAATGGACCTCAGGTTTGGTGCAACATAGACAAACGCCGGTTTGGTCATCCGACTCGTCTTGATGAGCACTTGGGAGAGCAGTATCCAAGATAGAGCTGATGCTGAACCCTGGCAGTACCTAATGGAACTCAGGTTTGGTGCAACATAGACAAACGCCGTTTTGGTCATCCGACTCGTCTTGATGAGCACTTGGGAGAGCAGTGCCCAAGATAGAGCTGATGCTAAACCCTGGCAGTACCTAATGGAACTCAGGTCTGGTGCAACATAGACAAACGCCGTATTGGTCATCCTACTCGTCTTGATGAGCACTTGGGAGAGCAGTGCCCAAGATAGAGCTGATGCTAAACCCTGGCAGTACCTAATGGAACTCAGGTCTGGTGCAACATAGACAAACGTCGTTTTGGTCATCCGACTCGTCTTGATGAGCACTTGGGAGAGCAGTACCCAAGATAGAGCTGATGCTGAACCCTGGCAGTACCTAGTGGAACTCAGGTTTGATGCAACATAGACACACGCCGTATTGGTCATCCTACTCGTCTTGATGAGCACTTGGGAGAGCAGTAACCAAGATAGAGCTGATGCTGAACCCTGGCAGTACCTAGTGGAACTCAGGTTTGGTGCAACATAGACACACGCCGTTTTGGTCATCCGACTCGTCTTGATGAGCACTTGGGAGAGCAGTACCCAAGATTGAGCTGATGCTGAACCCTGGCAGTACCTAATGGAACTGAGGTCTGGTGCAACATAGACAAACGCCGTTTTGGTCATCCGACTCGTCTTGATGAGCACTTGGGAGAGCAGTACCCAAGATAGAGCTGATGCTGAACCCTGGCAGTACCTAATGGAACTCAGGTCTGGTGCAACATAGACAAACGCCGTTTTGGTCATCCGACTCGTCTTGATGAGCACTTGGGAGAGCAGTGCCCAAGATAGAGCTGATGCTAAACCCTGGCAGTACCTAATGGAACTCAGGTCTGGTGCAACATAGACAAACGCCGTTTTGGTCATCCGACTCGTCTTGATGAGCACTTGGGAGAGCAGTACCCAAGATAGAGCTGATGCTGAACCCTGGCAGTACCTAATGGAACTCAGGTCTGGTGCAACATAGACAAACGCCGTTTTGGTCATCCGACTCGTCTTGATGAGCACTTGGGAGAGCAGTGCCCAAGATAGAGCTGATGCTAAACCCTGGCAGTACCTAATGGAACTCAGGTCTGGTGCAACATAGACAAACGCCGTTTTGGTCATCCGACTCGTCTTGATGAGCACTTGGGAGAGCAGTACCCAAGATAGAGCTGATGCTGAACCCTGGCAGTACCTAATGGAACTCAGGTCTGGTGCAACATAGACAAACGCCGTTTTGGTCATCCGACTCGTCTTGATGAGCACTTGGGAGAGCAGTGCCCAAGATAGAGCTGATGCTAAACCCTGGCAGTACCTAATGGAACTCAGGTCTGGTGCAACATAGACAAACGCCGTTTTGGTCATCCGACTCGTCTTGATGAGCACTTGGGAGAGCAGTACCCAAGATAGAGCTGATGCTGAACCCTGGCAGTACCTAGTGGAACTCAGGTTTGATGCAACATAGACACACGCCGTATTGGTCATCCTACTCGTCTTGACGAGCACTTGGGAGAGCAGTACCCAAGATAGAGCTGATGCTGAACCCTGGCAGTACCTGCAGGTTCAAGATGTGACGGATGACCTAAATAGCGTGGGCCTATGTTGCACCAAACCTGAGTTCCACTAGGTATAGCCAGGGTTCAGCATCAGCTCTGTCTTGGGTACTGCTCTCCCAAGTGCTCATCAAGACGAGTCGGATGACCAAAACGGCGTTTGTCTATGTTGCACCAAACCTGAGGTCCATTAGGTACTGCCAGGGTTCAGCATCAGCTCTATCTTGGGTACTGCTCTCCCAAGTGCTCATCAAGACAAGTCGGATGACCAAAACGACGTGTGTCTATGTTGCACCAAACCTGAGTTCCACTAGGTACAGCCAGGGTTCAGCATCAGCTCTATCTTGGGTACTGCTCTCCCAAGTGCTCATCAAGACGAGTTGGATGACCAAAACGGCGTGTTTCTATGTTGCACCAAACCTGAGTTCCATTAGGTACTGCCAGGGTTCAGCATCAGCTCAATCTTGGGTACTGCTCTCCCAAGTGCTCATCAAGATGAGTCGGATGACCAAAACGGCGTGTGTCTATGTTGCACCAAACCTGAGTTCCACTAGGTACTGCCAGGGTTCAGCATCAGCTCTATCTTGGGTACTGCTCTCCCAAGTGCTCATCAAGACGAGTCGGATGACCAAAACGGCGTTTGTCTATGTTGCACCAAACCTGAGTTCCATTAGGTACTGCCAGGGTTCAGCATCAGCTCTATCTTGGGTACTGCTCTCCCAAGTGCTCACCAAGACGAGTCGGATGACCAAAACGGCGTTTGTCTATGTTGCACCAAACCTGAGTTCCACCTAGGTACAGCCAAGGTTCAGCATCAGCTCCATCTTGGGTAATGCTCTCCCAAGTGCTCATTGTGACGAGTCGAATAGCCTAAACGGCTTGTGTCTATGTTGCACCAAACCTGAGTTCCACTAGGTACAGCCAGGGTTCAGCATCAGCTCTATCTTGGGTACTGCTCTCCTAAGTGCTCACCAAGACGAGTCGGATGACCAAAACGGCGTTTGTCTATGTTGCACCAAACCTGAGTTCCATTAGGTACTGCCAGGGTTCAGCATCAGCTCTATCTTGGGTACTGCTCTCCCAAGTGCTCACCAAGACGAGTCGGATGACCAAAACGGCGTTTGTCTGTGTTGCACCAAACCTGAGTTCCACTAGGTACAGCCAAGGTTCAGCATCAGCTCCATCTTGGGTACTGCTCTCCCAAGTGCTCATTGTGACGAGTCGAATAGCCTAAACGGCGTGTGTCTATGTTGCACCAAACCTGAGTTCCACTAGGTACAGCCAGGGTTCAGCATCAGCTCTATCTTGGGTACTGCTCTCCTAAGTGCTCACCAAGACGAGTTGGATGACCAAAACGGCGTTTGTCTATGTTGCACCAAACCTGAGTTCCATTAGGTACTGCCAGGGTTCAGCATCAGCTCTACCTTGGGTACTGCTCTCCAAGTGCTCATCAAGACGAGTCGGATGACCAAAACGGCGTTTGTCTATGTTGCACCAAACCTGAGTTCCATTAGGTACTGCCAGGGTTCAGCATGAGCTCTATCTTGGGTACTGCTCTCCCAAGTGCTCACCAAGACGAGTCGGATGACCAAAACGGTGTTTGTCTATGTTGCACCAAACCTGAGTTCCACTAGGTACAGCCAAGGTTCAGCATCAGCTCCATCTTGGGTACTGCTCTCCCAAGTGCTCATTGTGACGAGTCGAATAGCCTAAACGGCGTGTGTCTATGTTGCACCAAACCTGAGTTCCACTAGGTACAGCCAGGGTTCAGCATCAGCTCCATCTTGGGTACTGCTCTCCCAAGTGCTCATTGTGACGAGTCGAATAGCCTAAACGGCGTGTGTGTATGTTGCACCAAACCTGAATTCCACTAGGTACACCCAGGGTTCAGCATCAGCTCTATCTTTGGTACTGGTCTCCCAAGTGCTCATCAAGACGAGTCGGATGACCAAACGGCGTGTTTCTATGTTGCACCAAACCTGAGGTCCACTAGCTAGATAAAAATTACGGGCGCCTTTATAAAATTACGATATATTTTTGTTAATTGATAATTATCAATAATATTTTTAATTGTCATTAAAAATTGATTTAATTTTTAATGGTTTGTAAAGCATTAACCATTAATTCTTTTTAATTTTTAATGGTTCGAAATAAATTAATATTAATGCAAATTGATGTTAATGCGAATTGACAATTAATTTTCCTTCAATGGTTAATGGTTAATTCGAATTAACCTTTTCAATGGTTAATTTTTAATGGTAATTGGGATTAACGTTCGGCCAACACTGCTACCTAGCAACAAGTTCACACTCGAGAAAAATGTTTAGTGAGTCATGTAACTGAAGCGACTGTATAAAGGTCTGAGCACACCTAAAAGCTCGGCACCGGATCAGCACCGTCTCAACCCAGTGCGCTTAACGCCCGTGTTTTTTCCTGCGCTATAAGCGCGCTGTCGATGTCACCCAGCCGCAAACACGATGTCAATAAGCTGTTGCCCGTGCCTATAGCTCTGGGTGCGTAGCCAACATGCCAACCGTTTACGCTCCGTAGCGAGCAAAACGCAACTAATGGAAGAGTGATAGAGTGAGACTAACCCTATTATCATCTTGGCTACGCACCCTGAGGCGTTGAGTGGCTTCCATTACGTGTTTACGTATGGTATGGTTGACGGCGAGCGGATGAGTTGGGGCGTCGGCGCTGCTCTTGTAAAGAACTTTTTGGTGTGCTCCAACCTTAATGCAAACGTGTTTCATTTGCGTTGACATTTTGTTGTGGCAGTTTCACATGTAGGCACAATATATTCCCGGACGTCATTAAAAAAAGGCTTCGCTGAAGGTAGCAATAATAATAAAAGCTTGCTGCATAATATTCCATGTGAGTAGGTGAGTGTCCTAGCTGGCCCGGATGCCATAAGTATCTGTACTTAATATAAATGTACAAGTATAGGTATGTTACCAGCGAAATGTAAGCAGTACTTAATTGCAATGAGGCTTTCATTTGTCTAACCTAAAAAAGAATGTCTATAAAATGTGTTCATCTTGACATTGAAATTCCATGGGGATTATTTGCAACTCTTTGTCAGTGTCCCACCGCAGAACAAAAACTCCCTTCATATCTAGGTACTTACATAATCTGTGGCACACAAAGTGCCACTTTTTGCTCATGTAGCGTTCAAAGTTAAAGCTACGTGAGCGATAAAGTAGTTTTAAGCATTTTTCTCCTCCAGTTAGTTTCTAGTTTAGTCTTACATACTAGACAGAGAGTGTTACGTACATACAATTAACATCCAGAAACTACTCGTATATCTACGCTATTTTCGTGCATCTCAGTATATTTCATTAAACTAAATGACATAAGTAGGTATTTTGTATTTTAAACTATCAAACATGATAAAAAAGGGACTACTTTATAGCCTATAGTATATTGATCAATTATGTATGTTTGTAATTGTAATCTAAAGTTTTCAGCATCACCTCGGCTCTCGATTCTCATTCAGCCACCGTACAGTTATCCCGCGCCCGCGCTACCAGTTGCAGTGTTACTGACACAGCGCAAGGTTGCCCGAGGTAGACGCCCGCTACCAGCGCTGCGTAATATTTAAAAGTACAATTTACTGGCACCGAACGAATCCAACTGACCTTTGCATTCTATTAATGTGACGGTGATCGATTAGATCTAATCTTTCAATATTTAATTAAAGCGCCTAAATGCTGAACACGGCTTTGATATTCCCAACTAAAATGTCAATATGAGGGACATGCGAGCTGGTTTGCCCATACAAATGATTCGATGTCATGATTTTCCCGTAGCGTTCCGTAGGTACATTGTATGTATTCAAACACTGGTCTATCCTCACCCGGTCAACTCCTATTGACCCTTTGGTAGCTAATTTGGTCCATCATTTAGGGCGCTTTCTGCATGTGGTCCAGTCAAATGCCTACTAAGTACTTACATTGTAAACAATATTAAAGCTTAACTCAGGAAAATACTAAGTCAGCTCGTCTGCTGCGGGCAATGACAGTGCCTTATCGAGCATTCCCAGGCAATGTTCTACTAAAGAGGATTTTACTCTACGAACTAGATCCAGTTTGTTGCTTTCCCTGTGATTTTATTGTTTTATATAACATGCATATACTAATTAATAGTATTTATCCTTTACTAGAATAAAATATAAAAAAATTGCATCATAAAACTATTTCATTAGGTAAGAGGTCTCCTGTTTAACGTGAATAATAGTTTATTGAGATCAAGCTCCTATGTAGAATGCCTTAGACTCAAAGTCAATAAGAGTCCAGTTGATTACATTAAATATCTCTATTGAGTAGCGAGGCAACATTCAATGTCAATCAAGTCAATAGTATCACTAATGAGGCGCGCTTGTCAATGAGTCCGATCTCAATCGAAGCATAACTATTATCTTTTACTTTCAATCGCACATCGCGGACAAAAGTCGCCGGCCGCCGCGCCGCGTCCGGTCGTCCACACGGGCACTGAACGGGTTAGCTTCTTTTTGATCTTTTGCTAAGGCAACTACTCGTAGAGTCTAGGATGCCTGTATCCCGTCGCTGCAAACGTCGTTCCTCTTTTATTTTTAGTTTGCGCGAAAAAGGTGGTCGACCAGTTGTAGCGTTGGGTCAACGTATTCGAGGCTAAAGCCTTAGCTGCCCCAGAGCAGCTGTTGCACAATAGTCGAGAAGATTCCAGGAATAATGAACTCTCCAATGCGACTTAACGATTGAGTTATTATTAGACTTCATACAGATAGACGTTAGTGCTTACTACTTATTAGGTATAGTTGATTAGATTTATCACTTATAATTGAGTTGTTTATTTCTACAGATTTGCAATATTTAAGAGTTTTGATACATGTTCAATGTTCTTATAGGTATAACACTGATAGATTAAAAATTCAAATTAACTTTTAGTTGGTTACATAAGTATAATTATACACTAAACGTTATTTGCTTCCTCCTTAACACCGAGCTCAAGTTACAAGTAGGTACTTTATTATGCTTATGAAATAAAGCGAAAAAAAGACATGTGTTGCTATTTTATTTACACTTTAAAAATTCTTAGTTAGATCTTTACCGTCTCGACCTGGAGATAGGGTTTGCACGACGGATCCGAAATGTATGGGTTATCCGCGAATCCGGATCCAGATCCGGATAATTTCATACATTTCGGATCCGGATTGCAAACCCTATCCGGAGACCAGGTAACAATTTTTCTAACTATTCTGAACTTTGTTTGAAACTTTAATTACCTATGCATAAATGAAATTCGACATTTGAGTATAGTTGCAGTGCCTAAAAGCTTATTTCGAAATGTGTGCGGATTGGATGCTGAGAGGCAAACAGTCGCGCAACCGCCTCGCGACCGTCGGCGCCCGCGCGCGCTCCGAGCCGCTCGTACCGCGCACCGGCTCGCCGCCGCCACCAGAGGCCCATCGGTGTCCTTGCATTCTTCGGGGGAATAGCAGAGCGGTACCGGTTCAATGACCCTTGACAATGTGAAGGGATTTACAACGAATTTAGCTCTAATAGACACGTTTTCTTTACGTAACAAAGCGTAAGGGCAGAGACCGCTTGACGGTCGCGCCTCGGCGTAACCTTTACACGTCTCCGTCAATACCAACCAGATAATGTTACTATTTATTTTATCTAGTGTCTATAAATCCACATAAGTACCTGTAGCATTTAATAAATACTAGTTTAACCTACTGGACAAGACGTGTAGATACTAAGGTAGGTATATACCTACTCAGTTAAAGGTGGCGTCGTCATGAGAATAAATATTCGAGTATTGAGGTCAGATCTTGTGCACTGTTTGTTTATGCACGAAGTACCACGATAGTAAAACAATGAGCTGTAATATTTGGGCGGAGATATACTCGTCAATATTTTGCAAGACTCCACTTTTGGTCAATATTACACGATTGTTTGTATGTTATGGTCACGTTGGTAAAATTAAGATGAATGGAACGTTCTGCAGCAACATAAAAATACCAGTATATGTTAAAAAAAAAATAGAGAGATGGGACCCAGAAATGGAGATACAGTATACAAGAATAGAGGTGGCCAGAAGTGCCTGTATGAAAATGAGTAAGCTATCTATACATCAACAAAGACATAAGGATTGAATTGAGATGGAGGTTAGTTAAATGTTATGTATTGTCGATCCTGATGTATGGGTCGGAAGCGTGGACTCTGAATAAGTCTACAATTAAAAAAATAGATGCGTTTGAAATGTGGCTTTATAGAAGAATGTTAAAAATATCTTGGGTAGATAAAGTATCCAATAAAGAGATATTACACAAAATGAAATGAAAGGAAATGGAAGTAATGCTAGCAATAAAAAGAAGAAAAACAGCTTACTTCGGCCACATCTACAGAAATAGTAAATATGACATGTTGAGAAATATAATGGAAGGTAAAATAGAAGGTAAAAGAGGTAAAGGAACCTACCTAGGAACCTAGAACAACATGGAGTATAAATATTAGGGATTGGACCGGTACCAAGGATGCCGCCACTGTTTCTAGAACGGCAAAGAGTAGAGAAAACTTTCGCATGATGATCGCCAACATCCGATAGGATACGGAAAAGAAGAAAAAAAATAGTAGTGTAATATAATATGTAATAAATATATTTGACGACCAGTCCGACCTAATCTGTAGACCATGCCTATGAAGCCTTGGTCCTAGGTTCGAATTTTGGTAAGGGCATTTTTTGTAAGCACAGATATTTTGTTTCTGAGTCATGGATGTTTTCTATGTATTTAAGTATTTATATCTTATATGTTTACATCGTTGCAACACACAGCACAAACTTTGTTCATATCCCTTTTGTAGGACTTAGTCAATTTGTGTAACAATGTCCAATATTTATTATTTAAATATCACCCTCAAATTTAATTCACTTTAATTTCTAAAGTAAAAGGGCTCATTTAGACGGTGCGAGAACTCGCATGCGAGTTTCATTACATTGCGTCATTTTATCGGTCGGCTGAATTGATGTAACCTCAATGGTCCGCAATGTATCTAAAATCGTATACAAGTTCGCGCGCCGTCTAAATGAGCCCTTAGAGTCAATGTAGGTATCAATAGAAAAATCTCCCTTTCGAAAATGACAGCAAATTCTGTCATATCATGTGTGAAATGTAAAAATTATATTGATCTATGAGGATGAGGAACTCAATACAATTATAAGATTTTTAAAGTCGGAATTGGCCTCCAAGTTACTATAAAAAGTGTCATTTCTTCAACCAAAATCTTGGCTGACAAATCAGTATCATATCGAAAACAGATCGAATAACTTAAATTCGAATTGAACTGATAGTCTCTGGGTGATATTGAAATTATTGAGCTTACAATGTAGCGTAGCCTATGCATGGCGTAGCAGCAACTCTGTGTGCTACGAACAATATCTGAGAGGCTACGGTTAGTGTAATAAAATGCTCATGCACTTATTTTAACACTTCTGTAATTATGTATAATTATACTTAAAATTTCAGTGAAGTTAGTTATTACTACATTTAAGAATCATATTACCTTATTTCAATTGTGATTAATGCTAATATAGATAACAGATGATCACAGTGTTTATTTGTAGGTATTTGATATCTGTATAAAATCACCTAGGTCCTTTACTGGTCTTATACTGGTGGTATTTTTTATAGCAACATAATACAGACCATGTACGTATAATCGAGTTTGGGTGAAGGTCATCGATTCGTTAGCTATTCAAAATGCATTCAGTTATAGAAAGTTGAAGAGGACATATGGTCACTTTCTTAGTATCGCGGTCGTGTCAGAAATGTGTCAGGAACTGAGCTGTCAAAAAGGCTACTAATTCCATTGTTGGCTGCTTTTATAAATAAAATGTTGACTTAACTAGAATTTCAGGGATATTTTCTGGACTCAATAGCAACGACATGGAATGGATCTCACTAAGACATGAGAATAATCAAACCGACGACCGTATTCAATTTTGAAGTTATTTGTATGCCTTTGTAATCAGTTTTAATACTACTAAAATCAGTAATCCACAATAGTATACAATTTTCAAAGCACTTGTCTTCGGAGATAAGCTTCCTCCTCATTTCTACACACCTATCGATCGATTGAAAATAAAACAAATAACAAAAATACTTTTCTCAAAAATGGACGGCAAAGTCGACGTTGCCGGTTAAAAAATAGGTCGCGAAGTACGTAGTATTATGGTCATTCAAAAAATTAAAAAGTTAAAAACATGCATACAAATTCCATTATTTAACGAGTTCCAAACTTTTTAAAACTTTAAATGGCCATATCAAATGAAGGCATAGGTCCATTAAACAGCCAAACAGATGGTCAGCACTTATTATTATAATGCGACCGCGATAACTTTAGGTGTCTCAAATACGTTGGCGTATTTTCAGCAGAAAAATACACTTCTTTTTTTTTTTAAAGGCGGCAAGCAAATATTTTTAATGGTTTTACTTTTTTCTGTGAAAATTAGAACGTTGCTTCTGTAAAATGTTTCTATTTCTTGCACCATTTTTGAGAAAAGCACTATATATGACTCGGCTGGAAGGCTACTTGCTGGCTTCGGATTCAATTAAACGGACTCCCAAGGTAGTCCGTTTAAAACGAATCCTCAGCCTGCAAGTAGCTACTTCCGAACCTCGACAATAATGTACTATAACATCTTCTAAAGTCCTTAATCCAATGCCCGAGCAGCAATTTAAAAGTTCTAAGATGCAATGCTATTTAGAGTTGTTTGCGCATACGAGTTCGGCAAGCGATTAGGGCGTCGTCGACGCCATGTTTACAAACAAAAAGATCAATGGTCGCAAAGTAGGTTAGCGCAGCCGCGCGCTGCGCCCGCGCGGCGATATTGCGCGGGTCGTGGTCGCGTGGCTAAGACTACCTCCAGCAGATGTTATGAAGACAAATGCATTTATTATTGACTTTAGACATAACAATGCGCTAATGAGTGCCAAGTAAAGAAAATCTATCATAAGTCGTTAGCACACTACTTCTATAACCTGTACATGAAACTCAATTCGACTTACATTTTCAAAACAGTATACATTTTATAATTTACATGCCTAGTTATATAGAATACATGCGGTCATCACACATAACGTCCTGAAGCTCTAATGAAATAATTTTATTTTTAGGGTTCCGTACCCAAAGGGTAAAAACGGGACCCTATTACTAAGACTCCGCTGTCCGTCCGTCCGTCCGTCCGTCTGTCACCAGGCTGTATCTCACGAACCGTGATAGCTAGACAGTTGAAATTTTCACAGATGATGTATTTCTGTTGCCGCTATAACAACAAATACTAAAAATAGAATAAAATAAAGATTTAAGTGGGGCTCCCATACAACAAACGTGATTTTTGACCGAAGTTAAGCAACGTCGAGCGGGGTCAGTACTTGGATGGGTGTTTTGCTCTATTTTTTGTTGATGGTGCGGAACCCTCCGTGCGCGAGTCCGACTCGCACTTGGCCAGTTTTTGAATTTTAATCTTTCTGATTCCATAAAAGTTTCAAATTAATTACTAGTATTAGTAAGACAAGTCCTAGTTATTTCTAACCTAGTTATCCTTACAATGATTTTTTGTTGGTACTTGTACAAAATTTACTATAACTTTTTGGGTTACTTCTATTTACAATCAGGATGAGGTACATACTAGGTAAAAAGCGCCACAAACTGGAAAAGAGTGAGAATACTAGCTTATTTTTGTAATTTTAAGTATTCCCGTAAATACGTAAATGTACCTACCTACCAGTTGGCAAAAGTGGTCTTGTAATGCTACATCTAGTAGGTAAGTAATCCGCATCGCGCGATCCCAAATGCGCGTGGCCCGCGAGATGGCCATTAGACCTACACTAAATGAGTTTCTCAACCAGCGGGTTTTTGTGCACTCTAGAAATCGTATTTTTTCGATGGCATTTGTTAGTGACCCTGGCTTAAAATGTTGATGTTCTCCATCTCTTCAGTAATTTATTTATCTTATGATTTTTGACGTCAAGTAGGTACTAAATGTAGGTACCAGCTTAAAAGAAACTGGGACTAGGCCATATATTATAGTTTATTATCACATAAAAACTCTATGATCATCATTGCCTACTTCTTACCTACAACCGGTACCTACCTATATAAAAGCTTAAAGCCAGCATCGAAGTTCTTACAATGTAATTGTTAATACAATGAATTAGCTTGCAGCAAGTGCAGCAGCGTGTAAAGTAAGCGATTAAATTATAAGATTATTAACTTGTGCCGCTTCTACTTTAGATAGTAGCATAATCGAATTTTCTAATTAGGTAATTAACGGATTCCTAGCCTCGTCAGTAGTGAGCTAGGGTTTGCAATCCGGATCCGGAATGTATGAAATTATCCGGATCTGGATCCGGATCCGCGGATCTTCCCATACATTTCGGATCCGTCGTGCAAACCCTAGTAGTGACCCTCCCTCCGAAGCCGGAGTTCCCGGGTTCAAATCCTGGTAAATACATTTATTTGCGTGTTCATTACAGATATTTATTCCTGACTTATGGATGTTTTATACGTAGGTATTTCAGAATGTATCTACATATATCTATTATACAAGGTGTCCCAAGAAGTAGTGATATACTGAAGCTGGGAGGTAGAGGACCTAGAGGGCTATCTGAATCACCCCCATGTATGTTCCGCGATTTTTCGTATTTTCGGAGTTATGATTTTTTTTAATTTTTCACCTATCGCCGAGTACGATGAGATTTTTATTTATGGTGACGTGAATTATTGCGGTAGATGCTTGATTTTTTTTGTGTGCTAAGCTAATAGATAGGCCAATTCAGTATGGTAACATTTACTATCGTTAGATCTTTGAATGGAATTAAAAAAAAATTTAATGCCAAGAAAGATAAAATTGTATTTTTTTTAAAGCGCCCTTGTAGTTGTGAACATACTGGGTAATTTTATTTTATATATATAATTCAATTCAATATATTTTATTTCGGACCATGTCCATAGTGTTAGTGTACATTCCCTTAATCTTATGTTAGTGAGACCTATACTAAATTACCTATAATAAATTATAAACTACGCCTCTGGACCCCATATGTACATCGTCCCAGTGTTTCCAGAAGGCGCAAGCAGGCGATTCTAGCACTAGGCGCAAGAGGCTGTTGGAACTGTCACGCACGCGACGCATCAGAAATAAATTAACTAAATAAATTTAATTACATGTTTTGTTAAGTCCTATATACTACAAAATGTCAGGAAGTTAGATATTTTGTAAATATATAATATGTTTTTGTCATTAAAAACAAATCAAATTCACTTTAAACATTTCTGATTGCGACATAATACAATGCGTGGTCCAACAGACCACATTTAAATGTGGTCCCGATTTAACCAGGTCCCGGTTTTTTTTAATGCGATATCATCAAAAAGTCATAAAACATACTTACCTACATAAAATATTATTTGTACCAAGCAAATCCGTGTGCGAGCGATGTTAAAAGTTTAACCATTTTCTCTTTAATAAAAAAAAACAATCTATTTTTATCTACTACTATCAGCAAAACACTACCGCTAATTTCCTTAGTAAGAGTATACACTTTCTTCCAGTTTTCTCTGAAAGAGAAATTGTTTTCATATCCAGTGGTAGAGATTGTCATATAGGTAGATAGGGAAATGTATGTTGCGGTAAACTAGCTTATAGCACCTACTGACATTGTGAATCTTTTGCTTTTACCCGTGATGATTGTTGCTTAAAAACAGATTCCGTGAACATCATAATTATGTATGTCAATAAACGACTAAATATTGAAAAAAAAAATGCAGATAAGTAAGTGCTAAAATACGACTTAAATTTGATCTCAATTCATCTCGAATAACTAAAGGGATTCGTTTTTTTGACATTTGCAAATATGCAAGACTAATAAATTAACATCGATACATAAGGTATATAAGCGAGATGATAAACACTCACAGGGTATACCTATGAAATAGGGCGTCTATTTTAAGGAACCTAACTATCGCAGAGGCGGAGAAATCGAAACAATAGCTCGCTCCAGCGCCGGAAGAAAGTTCCTGCTTATTTGCATAGAAGTGCGCGCTCCGACCGCGCAAGCCTGGGCCCCGATGCCCCACATAGACATGGTTTATAGTTTATTGTCGCGAACCCATTTCCGTGGGTGCACGACCACCACCAAGCCCGTGACACACTTCCCTCACTCCGAAAGTTTCTCCGATAGAGAAACCTACAATATCTAATAGCACCGACATCCGTCTAAGTGTATGCAGATTTCCAGAGCAACCTCCGCGACCTAAATAAGAACATTACAAAGCTAACAACAGACGAAGAGAGGCTAGCTATTATGCAGAATGTACAGGCATATTTCATGTTTTGTTATACCTACGCATCAAGTGTAGTTTATGTTAACGAAAAAAGCATGGGACAAAATCGACTTAAAAAGAAATACATTTTTCATGTGTTTTAGGTATTCAATTTTAATAATTGTAGGAAGTAAAAAAGAACGCGTATTTCGTGTAATATCAGAAACTGACAAAAACATTGTGATATTTCGTCACTGTTTCTAAAATAAAAGTCTGATTAAGCATCAATGACGATATCAACTCGATTTCATTGAAAACGGGAGGCGCAAAGAAAAACTTGCTCTAGTGTTACGTTAGAAAGCGCAGGCATTTCACCATAAAGCCTAGAAAGTGTACATAAGAAGAAAGTGAAGAAGTAGGGGAAAAATGTGCAATGCAAGTGCACCGAGACGCGGGAGCGAGAAACAATACTCTGAATCTCGGCAGTTTTCCAGATCGTTCGCGATCACTTTTAACTTTTTCTCCCTAGATGAAACCGCGGCGCCGCGCGCGCGTTTCTCGTCGCCACGTGTTTGCCTAGTTCATATATCGGATGCACTCATTTTTACTTTCTTTTCGATTCGCTCTTGTTTGTTTGTTGCACGTCGCGCTTCTATCGGTAAGTATATAGATGGAAGGTGCACCCCTACCCGAACGGAATGAAAAGTAAACTCATGAAGAGAACTTATTGCTGAAATGTGAGGCTTGGTGGAACATAAAACTCGCGTTTACTGTTTATTTTTTTTTGAGATTTTAAAAAACAAAATGGGCACGTTGCTTTCAAAATTATTTATATTTACGTAAAATAGGATAACAAAAGCTTAAGGTAAGTATATACCTAAGCTATATTTAACACCAATATTTGAATAAAAACTTAATTTTGATATACTCGTAAGTAGAATCAATGCCATGTATCACTTTTAATCTGAAATAATCAGTGATCGGAATTGGTAGTGCCATTTCACGGGACTTCGGTGCGTAAGCTTATTATGGATATACCTTTTCACCCCGGGTTTTTTATGAGTAATGATGACACATGTTGAATTTTATAACAAAATCTAGTAAAATAGATAGCAAATGAGCAATTTATCATAATAATGTGGATATTAAAATAAAATACGGAAATGTTACAAAAATACAGGACCTGAAAGTTTCAAAATTTAAGTTTTTTTTTAACTTCCAAAAACGATAAAAGTAAGGGTACCATTCGATTCCTTACATTTTATCCAAAAAAATATTGTATAGCAACTATATACATAAACGCAATATTCAAGAGTCTTGGAATCCCGAGTCTTGTCCATGTTCAGTACAATGTTTGAGGTCATTCACCCCAAATGGCACTACCTATTCCGATCATTGGAAATAATGTTTGGTTGGGTTAGTTTTCATTGATGTACTTACCTGACAGTTCATATTTGTACCCTTTACCCTACGAAATGACATCATTTTATCGCATGGTGCATCTCAAACAAGTGGAAAGGGAAGATCCGAAATTATGTTTTCAAATCAGCTTCATATTCGAGATACCTGTTTACCTGAAAGTGAAATTCTAATGTTCACACATGCCTAGCTAATAGATTGCACGCACGGCGCGCGCACGCACGTACGGATACCCGAGCACAATCAGATGTAGGTACCTCGAGCTCGGACTTTGTCACTAAACTAGCCATTAAAAGAGAGCGACATTCTCGTATTATTTGATATTTTAATGACAGTTTCTTATATGTCAGTTCCGTTGAATAGTTCGGATGGTCACATGCGAGCAGAATGTGCGGGAGAAAATGGAGTACACGATGATCAGACACGATACCTGCGTGATGCTTCAGAATAAACGACAAATAGCGTGATAAATTTCAGTTTGATGCAGATTAAAGACTGTTAGTGCGCGGGTCAGAGCGCATGCGCAGTTGCGAGAGCAAACGCAGGAAGTAGCATGCGCGCGAAAGCTGTTGCTTGGCGAACGTCGAGAGAAAGAGTGCGAAGGAGAGAGATGGGCATTTCACCGCGTGGGGTCAACGCGCTCGCTGTACTGTCGCTGATTGTGGCCCAATTGCACTATGTAGGTCTAGGCCGACGGTCGACGACCCGCGTACGTGACACACTTTGCGCGCCCGCGCACGACCGCAGTGCTTTCACGCCCCGCGCATGGGGTGGGGTCGCTTGCACCGTGCCCGGCGCTGTAGCTGCATCTTTCACGGAAAGCTGAGAAAAGACGGAGCGCCGTCGTAAATAAACACTTTCACGAGGAAATATATTCAATAGTAAATTAATAACATTTATTGAATATGTCTGCGTGTAGTTACGCCGTGGGGGATTGAGATCTCAGCTTTATTAGAATGCTCAGTTGGAGAATTGTGATATGATTTGTATTTCACAGCTAGAAATAATGTAGATAAACTTTATGATCGCTGACTATGTCTAGCCTATTTAGGTAAAAGGTTTAATGGATTAAAGTGATGTGAACGATAACATTTCGCGATTTATTACTTTCTTGCGACCCTTTCTTTACTTCGGACTGTTGTTACTTTAACTTATTGTAAATAAACATAATAATTTTCGTGGCAGTGTTTGTAACTGTAACATTTATACTCAGTGCTATGACGGTTTGGGACCAGCGAGACTACAACCTACATTATCTAAAAATAAGTGAATTTTTTGTAGTAGGACAAGATTACCTAAATAGACAGTCGATTTTAATAATCGAAGAAAGCTTTTTAATGAAGTCGACCAATAATGCCATTTTCTTGCATCATGTTAACCTATATGCAAGTATGTAGATATAACCCACCGACACGATATATTAACGTGCTGATAAAGACAAACTAACTAAGCAAAACCACCGGGATGTCCCGGTGGTCACAATTTTGCGAAGTGCGAAATGCAATAATGGAATGCGAATTGCACAAAACACACAAACTGATACAATCAGCTACCGATAATTTAAATAAACTGTTTACTTATGTCCATATGCATGTTGTATGATATGTACCTATATAATATTTAGTTACTTTTGAGGTGTGCAATTAGGTAGGTAAATACCTATTTAATTTTAGAGGTATATTAAGTTTATACTTAGAATAACAAAGTCACGTGGAACTTAAGTTTAACCAATGAAAGTGTCATCGTCGCATGTGCTACATAGGTATACAACAACAACAAAAATGTAAGACAAGATAATATAAGTAGACTACAACATGCAACAATGAAGAAACAAGAAGAGAAAACAAGTTGACTTGTGAGGCTCTAGGGTCAGAACTCGACCCAGTGCAGTCGTAAGCCAGGCACGCATTTTTATAAGACACATGCTTTATTCTTTTGTGCCTCTCATTGTCGTCTTTTCGAAGTTGTTAAGCAAAAATAATTTGTAGCTATCACAAAGGTATGAGGTTTGAAAAATGTACCAAATAGACCAACTGTAGAGACTTAACTACATGCACAACAATGCTTTGTATATATATCAACACGGATAAGCATTTGTAACTCGTTAGCTTGACAGAGAGAACAAGGTCGAATGATCTGGAGCAAGGTCAAAGCGGGCGAAGTCTTCGAGTGATAGTGTGGCCTCCCGCTGTATTCATTATCGCCAGATCACTCCATATAAATAACTGTAGCTATACTTAATGCGCGTAGGAGCCAATAAAACTTGTGCTGCCAGTGCTTACGGTGAGCGCTTACAGTTGTCACTAAAAAAATTAATTGTTAACAGTAGGTACATCTTATTGCTTATGGTGGTAACTTTAATTTAATTTTGTCTAATAGAAACATTTTCATTTTAAATTTAAACATCCTAAATGATTTACATTCCCTTATATCATACGGTATTTCGTTATACAATTTTGGGATCAAGTACTTCCTACATCTTTTTCCATAATAATTTTTACCACAAGACGGAACCACTAACATTTTTTTACTGATTGTTCTCTACTACTTACTATTTCTATTTGAAATGGAAATAATTTATTTGGTGATCTTCAACATGTGACATGTGACATAATTGGTTGTCCCAAAGAGGATACCACTGAGCATGTGTGCTCAGCAGTGGGCGATAAAAGGCTGATATGATGATGATGATGTGTGTTGAAGCCAGTGGACTTTTAAACTTCTATGATTCTTTACGATGCACTAAAAAGTAATGATACACCTGCGTAAATAATTACTAATTTAAAAGTATACCTTAATTCTACAAATAATTAAGGTGAAATAGCTTGAGGCCGATATTGTTATGTTGTTACACGATTACATTTATGTAAAGGACGCTAAATGTACAATCACAAAAAAAAATACATAGGATATTAAAAACTATCTAGGATAGAACTAGGATATGAAGACGGTTTGGAAAAAAAAAAACAAATGTAACTGATCGTATGTAATTTATTGTAGTTACATGTTGGTATATATGTATCTAAATACGCCTTTGTATGCGGCTTATAATTAACAACATACTGTACATATCTATCTAGACGTGGTTCGATTAACTGGCGGTACCATATAGCCAGCTCTCCCCTACAATGACAAGTACAATCTAATACCTTTAAACGTGCAATTTTTGCATATTTATTTATTTATATGTATAATTATATATTTCGGGGATCTCGGGAACGGCTCTAACGATTTCGATGAAATTTGCTATATGGGGGTTTTTGGGGGTGAAAAATCGATCTAGCTAGGTTTTTATCTCTGGGAAAACGCGCATTTTCGAGTTTTTATATGTTTTCCGAGCAAAGCTCGGTCTCCCAGATATTAACAAACTAAGCACAGTAAAACATATGAAAGATCATCAAGATATAAATGTTTGGTTACGCGACTAGCAACGAGTTATTAATACCGCACTATCATTAATCACAACCAACAAGCTGAGTAGGAGTAAAAAAGGACTGTCACGGTAATTGATGGCCGCATTTGCTGCACGGTCACAGTTAAATGGAGGTCCAAATAAGAGCAGGTGCATAAAAAAATACACGTTATTCGTCGAACCGAGAGAGCATTCTCGGAACCTGTTGTACAGCGTCTGTGATGAACGAATGCATCTTGCACACGGACTGACGCTCAGGGCCCCTATTCGACATTTAAAACGTGACTTGGCTATAAATATCATGATGACCATGCGTTTACTTTCTTGAACAGGCAGCCATAGGCAAAATGATAAGACGAAGTGCTTCGCAGTAGTGACAATTTGAGTTTTAATACCTACTACCCAACCACGCATAACAATAGTAAAGTGACATTGAAAATCAGTTTGTATTTGTACCTACTTGGAATTGTATGCGCTTGGAATTGTATACGGTACGAATATTTGAGTTTACAGTTTACATACGTATATGCGTTTTGAGACAGAATAGCATAGTCATAATGATGAACTTACCATAGGCCTAGGCAACATATCGAGTAACATAATTTGACAGTCTGGTTATGACACCGTCAGTTATTAAACTTATTAAGTTACCTTAAGTACTGTCGCATTCTTGAGTCAAATAGGCCCTTAGGTTCAGGATATCGAAATGGAATTCCGAGGGGCCGATCCCGGGCGAGCAAAATAAAACACGTGAAGATAGGCGATCTCGTCTACATTTTCCTGTAAGTTCTATTTTAAATGCAGTAATTATCACTGTCAGAATTTTAATAGAATATCTTAAGGGGAAATATCGTTTAAAAGGGACGTTACATTAAACTGCTACGCGATACTAATATAGACATAAGCAGTAATTAGTTCTTTATTGTAATAACTCGACGTAACATAATACCTGTTGGTAATGTATAAACTTTAAAATGATATACAAAAGTTACCTATGGTATTAATATAAGTTTGTTAGAGATAAACCATAAATAGTTGTGTGCTCTTATTTGCATATTTTGCGTCTATAATATTACATTTTTAATTATAAAACGGGACTTAATAATTTATATAAACAATCCTAAAATGCATTAGTGACTCAGAACTCAGATTACTAATCCTCATTAATAAGTCAAACAAAAACAACAAAATGTATCGATGTGTATCACAACAACAATACAATTCCTTAGAAAATGACGAAATCACATGTGCACTTCGGTTTACGTCACCCAGCAGAGACAAAAACGTACAATCCGAAGTGCATAATTATCTTTCATTCAACCCCTGTAAAGGCCGCTACGTCACCGACTAGGAATGCATGAGTCAGTGGTACAGATCACATACTCATCAGATGGAGCAAATAAACTCTTATTTTTATGATGTTGGAGGCAAACGAGCGGTTCGCCTTATCGCCCATGGACACCTGCAATGCCAGAGAGCTTGCAAGTTGTGCAAAGGTTTGAAGGTTGTATCTTTCCAGAAATACCGCAGGCGACAGTTCTTTCCACAGTCCCTTTTGTCAGGTTTCAAAATTATTTTCAACGTTTTCATGCCGTATATGTTTCAAAGATAAGTGAAATGACAATTTAATGGCAGCATTTGCTAATTATCTCGTTTATTGACGAGAAAGGGAAATTAAAAAAAGATAAAATAAAGTAAACCATTGGGTTTGAAAATGGGACTCATCCCAACAAATATAGCGTGTCCAGGAATAATGATTCAACTGAACGATGCAGCTTAAGACGTAGTAGTTCTCTAGAAAGCCTATATTCAGAGTTTATTTTACGTTTATATGTATATATGAACCTAAGGCTATCAGATAATCGGTGGGTCAATTAATATAAGGGTCAATTCATAACTCTCAAAAATCAATCCTTACGTTACTCCGACTAAGTATAAGAGCGACTAAGTTAGATGACCACGCTTCTTCGTATACGTTTAAAAATGTGCGAGTAGCATCTACGGGATGCGGTCTATGATCAGAAGTATTTATAGCAAAGTGTAGCGGATAGCAGTCCCGCGTAGCAACAGTGCAGAGTTTTTGTTATGCCTTTTCCTGTGTGCCATTACTATGTAGTGACGAATAAAACCACAGCACTACCTGCATTCATTGTTAATTTTTCCAGTAGTGGAGAACTTAGTGTAAGGCCTGAGTGGACGCTCGAGTTGGGCGTGCAGCGGGGCGGCGTGTGCGGCGTGCATGTTAAACAAATGCAAGCGTATAGGAGCGGCCTTAGTACACGCTGCTCAAATCACTTGCGAGTCCGACGCCACGCTGCACGCCCCGCCGAACGCTCCGCTTCGAGCGTCCACTCACGCCTTACACTTATGCTTTAATCTTAGTATTGAAACGACTTTTGTAATAGGTACCTTATAAACAGTTTATTAGATTATTATCTTTTAGAAATGTATCATTCATGGAGGTAATATGAAACACGTATGTGTATAATGACGCGATGGATTACACATTATCTGTATGTATCTGTATCTGTCTGTAACTGAATAGGCCGCCAAAAGTTCGCGTAAGTTTCCTGCTAACTTTTTTTTCTATGTTCGGTCGTTGTGGCATTATTATTAGCAGCCAGACCTACTAATGCAATTCGTCTCATTAAAAATAGACTATTATCTTTACCATTTATAGGTGAACCAGGATCTATTGAGGGTGCGCCATGTTGCGGAATTTCACTGGAACTAATTTTTTCATACTACACTGAATTGTCACCCTATACATGAGAATAACAGCGCCCTCTTGACAATTATCATATATTACTGGTCAGGCTATAATAAATAGTGAACGTAATACAGAACAGTAAATAGTGAACGTTAAGCTTCAATAGGAGTAGGCTGGTTAACGATGGGGGAGATGGCAATAGAAGCGGACTCAGTTTCTGGTATCACGATGGGCTCAGGAGCCACAACAACCGGCTCAGGGACAACAATCTCAGGCAAGACAGGCTGAGGTAAGACAACGGGTTCCGGAACCACAATGGGGGTAGGCTGCGGCATAGGCAGAGGCAGGGGGTTGTAACTAGCATCTTCGCCATCCACAACCACTATAGGAGTGGGCTGCGGCACAGGCAGAGGCAAGGGGTCATAACTCGCTTCATCCGCAGGTACGAAGTCGATAATGGGCATGTCAGCAAAAGCAGGGCTCTCTCCAATGACGGCAGGAGCGGCGCCAATCGCGCTTTCGGCCGCGTCGATGTTCACGATGATCTGCACTAGCGGCAGAGGGTTGGCAGAAGCCACGGCAGCCAGGGCGCATAGGGCAATAAAGTATTTCATCGTGATGGGCTGGAATTAAAATAAGTTTGTCACAGGTATCCACTCATGGAATCCATCCTAAGTATATCGTTAATTATTATTGGGAGCATAGAGATCTAGAAACTTTTTTTCGACTGACGAAGAACGGGTACCTATTATAATAGTAAAATTTCTCAAGTCAATGGAATTAATTGTATCAATTTTATGAGGGCAATATAACGCGTGTGTGTGTTTTTTTTTCATACAATATACAACTTAAGCTCTTAAGCTTTAAAATAATAAAATAATTTCAGCTTACCTTACTTGCTGTAGTTCCAAAGTATAAAAACACAGAATAATGCTGTCGTTTTTATACTCGTCCTGTTATAGCGGTAAATACATTTGTAAATTTTATCATATTAAGAGGGATTAAAGGATTTCTTGCCGTTACACATTTAACATGCTTATATAGCCAAATTATCTTATCTATATTGCCGAATGCTATAATTGAATACAATTGGAGATCCCTCAAGAGAAAACAGAAAAATTATATTCAATTTTTCCAGCTTCTATTAATTTTCCCATGGTCATTGTCTGTCTGTGTGAACAAATCATTACAAGTTTGATTATCTATGACATGTGTCACGATGGAATAATGTATGTCCGTCAGAACAAATAAAGAACAGTTAGCAACCAAACCTTGCATCAAATATATTTACATTATATATTTACAACACCTACACCTACAAGCATTTGATTACTTTATAATAATATGCACGGAAATAGTGCCTACAGATAGAGTGCCTATACTGATAAGTGATTTCACCTAAAAGTCATTTAAAATGAGTATTTTGATAATTATAACCAGCAATCAGAAAATTTAATAATTATAAAAGGCAACACGTCGTAATGTCATTTTTCCATCAGTAGAAAATTGTTTTGATGCATTCGTAAAGAGAACTAAATGAAGCGGATTTGATCAGTCGGGAAATCCTTATACATAATATGTAATTAAATGTTGCTATGAAGAAAACGTTTACAACGTCATTTGAAAACTCTCTAGACAAGCTTGTTCAGAGTTGATTGCCTACATTCGTCTACCCACGCATTGGAAAAGTCGGAAAAGTCTTTCCATCCGGTGATAACCCATACATTACATTAATCCTGTATATTTCCCAGCTGGTCGAGTCTGCTCGTTAAATTCCCGTACGTCAATTCGCTAACGAAAGTTTGATGTGTTCGTTCGATTTCATTGGTGCATGCGCACCCTCTTCCACAACCGCGGAGCTTCATGAGTGCGCGTGACACACCTATTATGAGACTGAGTTGGAATTATATTAAGACAAATAGAATGAAAACCTTGGAAAGCCTGCAGTGACAGCGGCGCCGGGGCGCTTCAACGCATACATACGAGTTCTAGACCTATGGAGTACTAGACAACTATTAAAAAAAGCGACGAAAAAAGCAAAATCAAGTATCATTGGAACTAATGAAATGTTTGATCTATATGCTTTTGTACTTAACATCAAACCCCGAAACACAATCAGACACTACTTACTCGGAATCCTGTATGTTTCTCTCATTTTCCAGTTCGAAAATCTTGTGTATTTTGTTAGATGCATCTGATTTGATGGGTGAATTAATGATGTGCCTTTTTTGCACTTGTATAATGTTCATGTACCTACCTATTTAAGTAAAGAACTCTAAGCTCTAGCGAGATCATAGTCTATGGGTACTTGTTTGGTCCCGTGGAAACTGTGCCACGTCTCGCCCTCTCTCAGTAAAAGTACTTTCTTCGAGCCGCTTTCGGAAACTCGTCTAGAACGAATGAATTTCCTCGCTTACTAACCTAACCTAACCTAACCTTGTACGATGTGACATAAGGTACAAGCACTATAATTAGAACTGTCGGCGTTTTATGGTCGCTTGGGAAATGGTGATCACTGATCGTGCCCCTGAGGCGTGAGCCGTGAGCTGACGCGATTCGATGTTGTTTTAAATTGATAATGATAATAGCGTTACGAAATATAAGATTTACAATAACCTGGTTCTTAAAACCCTGAAAGCTGCATATTTCTTTTGGGGGCATCCTGCTTGTTTATTGATTTAGAGGGCTACTAACTATGTAGTAATTGATATTGATAAGATATTTACTGCAACAGTAACATTTTATTAACTGTAATTATTATTATTTTATTGTTGTTATTATCAATCGCACTTGAAATATTTCCAGTTTACGAATGAGGTGAGTAATTGTAATTTTTTATTGGAAATCATAAAGATATCCTATTTGTGGTGCACGCGGTTTGATTAAAGATATAGGTTGTTTAAAGTGTAGGTAAGTCAGGATTTTTGTACTGGTTATAATTTTTTTTATATACTACGTAGTATATAAAGAAGGTACGTTATATACCACGTAGAACTTTCTTTCTGACAAGAAGCGCATTGAAATGACAGGTCACAGTGAGCTGCGGGGACGCAAGATACAATATTTATATTATTTATTACCAAGTCGTCGACGCAGCTGTGGTAAGTAAAAATTTAAATATCTGATGCACTGAAGACCAGCCTTTGTATTTTTATTGCATCTCGGCATTAATAAGATATTAATAAAAATCTATTAACAAAAATTCAATTAGATCCAAAAATATTCATAATTAAGATACATATTGATTTTTGAAGTAGCAAGCTACAGGGCCCGGTCCTATAACACGAACAAATGAAATATATAAAAATTTGAAGATATTAGACTTCCTATTTCATCACTAGTGATACGCTAACATCATTGTAAATTGACACTTTAAACATAACAAAATTCGCACTATATTGCGTGTTAGAATAAGCTATAAAGTGTACTAAAAATCGAAACACAAGTTATTTTTCGAACTCGTTGAACAAATGTTGGTCAGTTTGAGGAGTTCAATTCAAAATATACTTTATTATACAAGCACTTATGAGTACAGCCTACAGTCTTACAGGGCCCATCCGGTATAGTAAGATTTATAACTTACTTTTTTTTTCAAGCTCTCAATATTATTTACTCATGTCTATGCGTCTGTGTCTGTGTTTTATGATGAATAGGGCAAAAAAACCTCATTTTAATACTTTTACAGCATTCTTTGTTATCAGACTTATACATGATGAATGAACAAAGCATCAATCAAGCAAACCCTAGTACCTAAGACATACCACGCAGGCTATGCCAAGTCCTTTGTCTCCCAAAGAATGCATGGATACTGACGTAAAAGTCCCGTTGCGAAAAAATAAAAGCTGGCTCAAGATTTTTTAAAAGTTTTATGTGTCTGGAGCTGGAAACAAAGAGTCGTTTAAATGTTTCGAAAGCCAATAAATATTTTAGAACAGTTTTTACCAAATTAACCTTGCACACGTGTCGAATTAGGTCACGAAAGTTTTGCTAGCAAATAAATCGTCGGGACTTTATTTATTAGAGATATCTTTAGGTAAAATACCTGACTAGTGCCTGGTAAAATATTTCTTCGAGAGATTTATTTTGAAAGAAGAAAGAAAGAAAGAAAATACATTTATTTATGATAAACACAAACTTGTTGACAAATATACAATGTATATATAACATTAGTGCATTTTGCCATAAAAGGGTCACAACTCAGCATGTAGCTGGCAAAGCCAGCGCTGTTCTTCCGTTGTGACCCAGGCGTGCGCCGTTCGACGACGAGGCGGCTATGCCTTATTTAACTAAACTTTTTAGAACTAGAACTATAACTATACCTAAAACATAAAAATTAAAGAAAACTATTTAACATTGCGGCAATTGCCGTGTCTAGAGCAATTGCCGTGTCGAGATTTTGCTATCCCGTTTCTTATAAACGTACTATCAGCGCGAGCGAAATGCACAACAGTCACAACAGACAAATTGTATCTTTCATTATGAATGTGTGAGCGCCGTGTTGTTGGTAGGCTAAATCTAAATATATTGAAATGCTTTTTTTCTGATGTTTACCAAAATATCAAAACGCTACTTTCTAAAATAGGTATTCAAAAATACTGAATAATCCGTGTATGTAACCCGCTAGGTAAAGTGAGATTTCATTTTGATGACCAATTAAAAAAGTAATAAAATAGTATCGAAACGAAGTACCAATAGGCCAATAATAGCCGGGCGGCAACAAGAGAAGGCTTATTCGGTAAAGCCTGCCGCTATGGCGTGCCAATGGTTGCCGGCGCGGTTGCGCACAGTACCTCCACTCCGCGGCGAATTTCGCCGCTCTCGCCCACTGATCTACATTTCACTTCCAATATGGGTCAATAACTGCCCACGCTCAGCCCCGGCCATTCACCTCGCCACTCCGAATCATTGTTCGCCAAATCTAAAGCGTTGCTGCAGGTCAATGACCGGCGACGGTACGTTTGCTGTCAGCGCAAGAGCCTTCTTCGAATGCCACTCGACGAGCTGTCATCAGCGCAAATACAAACATCCTCTTGTTTGTTGTGCCTATACTAGCTAGTCTACAGATAGCATAAATGCTGACCGGTTGGCACAGTATAAGAAACAATCTTTAGGTTTGAAGAGATACCTATATACCTACTGCCTCTTGCTGTTATGTTTACAAGAGTTTGGTTTGTGGGTCTGATAGGTCTATGCCTGACAAAATATGAATTTGCTTTTTAAATCGTGGACCATAGTTAAAATTAAAGATAAATTAAACATTTCTTAGACTAGAAATAAACTTAACAGATAGTGAAACGTGTATGCCACAGATCACCTCGTAAAATTAAACTCTACGCCTATCAAATAGACTTTGACATAGGAGAGCATTTGTATGTCCAGTTTCTACCAGTTTTCAGATATTTTTTTAATTAATCAATTTAGTAAGGTCAAGTGAGGTAAATGCAACTATGGAGTTATTGCGTCTCTCCGTTCTTTCTCGAATACGATTGGTCGAAACGCCCTCCCGTCGTCTAGTAATAAAGCCTGAGCTACTTGGAAATGAAACGTTGCATAGTAGAGGGCGTTTCGACCAATCGTATTCGAGAAAGAATGGAGAGACGCAATAACCCCATAGTTGCATTTACCTCACTTGACCTTAATCAATTTTATTTTACATGTTATGAATCTATAAATGAGTAACATTTAAACAAAAAATGTTTCATTATGAAGGAACAGGGTGTCGGAAACTGCTTAGTTTTATCAATTATCATCGCTTTGAAAACTAATTATGTTTTCAGTGATTAACTTGCAAAAATGAGTAGAACTACTAGAAGTTAGAGAACGTATTAACTTATGGGAACTCAGCATTATATGCAAAATCTACAGAACAGATGTTCGAAACTTTTGTCAAGTGTTAGACGTACACATTTACACATACGACGTAGTACATTTGGACAAGCAAAAAATAACCATTCCATTGATGCCCTACTGGAGGACTCATTGTAATAAATATTCTAGTGACATCAACCAAAATCTTATTTTAGAGTTTTTAGACTAGGGCTTATCTCACAATACTACTTGACATGTAGGTAAGTATATGACCTTTATTGACTACAAATCAATACATATTAATTTATAACATGCAGGTTTATTAACTGTTGTAAAAATAAAAAACCGGCCAAGTGCGAGTCGGACTCGCGCACGGAGGGTTCCGCACCATCAACATCAACATAAAATAGAGCAAAACAAGCAAAAAAACGGTCACCCATCCAAGTACTGACCCCGCCCGACGTTGCCTTACTTCGGTCAAAAATCACGTTTGTTGTATGGGAGCCCCACTTAAATCTTTATCTTATTCTGTTTTTAGTATTTGTTGTTATAGCGGCAACAGAAATACATCATCTGTGAAAATTTCAACTCTCTAGCTATCACGGTTCGTGAGATACAGCCTGGTGACAGACGGACGGACGGACGGACGGACGGACGGACAGCGAAGTCTTAGTAATAGGGTCCCGTTTTTACCCTTTGGGTACGGAACCCTAAAAATATAAAAGAAAGATGAATTTGTAACTGTGCATAGTTAATATTTGGTGCGGTGGAATCGAAAGCTGTTAGGCCCGTTAATATGTATTAATTTCCAAAATTCAAATTTTTTAATATTCCGCGTGAGAAAACTCGTATCCAAATATGTTTATGCACAATGTGATAAATACTGACGCAGTGAATTGATGAGCGGAACATACGGCGATAACTAAATATTTAAGCGGCAAGGAAAAGTGGCGCGCTGAACGGCGCTCGCGCTGTCGTATCATCCGAAGTGTCACGTTGAACTGTTACATAAGCATTTGGTGTGCTTTCGAAAATATTAAACGGCCATTTTTGCCATGTCCCCAGCGAGCAATGACGATTGTTGAAAATGGGAAGGGCTTAAGAAAGCCAGTCGTATCGCCGTACATGTCCTCGATCTACAAAGTTAAGGTAACTTAAATTACCAGTAAATAACATGACTATTACTCATGGTTATGGTGTGGGATGCAATAAAAGAATGTTGATATAAGTAGAGTTAAATATTACAACGTTAGGTAGGTATTAGCTATATATGATATGCGTATTTGTGCATATTGTCAAAACTCAAGATTTTTTCGACTGCCTGTTTCTGTTTGGGTACGTACAGTCGATTAGCGACAAGTCGAGAACATTGTTGACTAGTTGTTGCTAAGTGTATTTAAAGCACACATGCTCGGCACCACAAACGAGCCATGTATTTTGGCCCGGGGCGGTTATGGCACACGGCGGACAGGTCGGCCCAAGGAGAAACACTCGGCTTGCTCCACATTCAAGTTCCGAGCCGATGACTCCTCGTGACCGCGCCCTCCTTAGCGAGTGCTGCTTTATCCGCCGAATTTCTCCAGTGTTCCGCATCATCATGGACAAAAAGTCGAGACCCGTTCGTTGGAAGCGCGGCCTAGTTGCGACTCTGACCTGCCCACATAGCGTACTGCAGTCAATGCCAAACACAGAAGACAATTTCGGCCCAACAAAGGTGATAATTAAGCTGAATGGGGCCAGAAATAGCTTGTCATGTTTGGCTGTGTAGCACGCGATTGACGTGTAACGACAATGGTAACTTTTTGATTGAACAATTGAGGTACCTACTTATGTACGGTATTGGTTGCATGTGTGTATTTATATAAATTTTATTTGAAATAAAGAATTCCTTTGCTGTTTGTAAGATACTTAAATATACAGAAAGTATATTTGCAAGTCTTATTTAGGTATTTAAAACGGTCCTAAATGGCTTTATATGTTCTGCTTTATTTAAAACAAGAACCGTTTAGAATTTCAGGTTATACTTGTGCGTAATTCGGAATTCTTTGTTTAGATCGATATTTAGAATGAAAAGCGGCCAAGTGCGAGTCGGACTCGCCCATGAAGGGTTCCGTATTTAGGGGATTTATGACGTATTAAAAAAAACTACTTACTAGATCTCGTTCAAACAAATTTTCGGTGGAAGTTTGTATGGTAATGTACATCATATATTTTTTTTAGTTTTATCATTCTCTTATTTTAGAAGTTACAGGGGGGGGGGGACATACATTTTACCACTTTGGAAGTGTCTCTCGCGCAAACTATTCAGTTTAGAAAAAAAAAATGATATTAGAAACCTCAATATCATTTTTGAAGACCTAATAGATACCCCACAGCTCAACATTTTTCGAGTTGCAGTTCTAAGTATGGAGAACCCCCAAAATTTATTGTTTTTTTTTCTATTTTTGTGTGAAAATCTTAATGCGGTTCACAGAATACATCTACTTACCAAGTTTCAACAGTATAGTTCTTATAGTTTCGGAAAAAAGTGGCTGTGACATACTCGGACAGACGGACGGACAAACAGACAGACATGACGAATCCATAAGGGTTCCGTTTTTTGCCATTTAGCTACGGAACCCTAAAAAAACTACATGAATAATATAAGACTGAAAAACACGAAGTTTAATATTCATGGTATAGAAAGTAGGCAAAAGTCGTGCAATTATAAAAAATAGCGGTTATTTTAACAGTTACTATCGCATCAGTCATCGCGCAATTACATAATTTGTGGATTGTGCGTGTGCGCCTGTTTCTCTGAACTCTCTTAAGGTGCAGTAAGTTCGTGTTCTTCTCTCACTCTCACTGAGCGTAACAAGCGTGAGCGAGATGGAAGTGCGTGACCGGGGACGCGGATATCATGTTTTTTAATTTTAGATTTTTGTGTTTTAAAAATAAAACATATACCTACTTAATTGCTGAGTTCACTCAAGCATAATATTGCTCATTTTTAGAAATAATTTTCATATGTTTAGCTTTTGTGCAAAATTTATTATAATTTTCAAAGTGCATTTTAGACCTATGTTCGTGATTTGTTTCTATCGAGCGAAAGTCAAAAACACAGGATTCGAATCGCTGAAAGTAGATAAAGGCCTAAAGAATGCTAATTATATTTATGGCAGTCGTACCTATTGTACCTAAAAAGCGCTACGACGATTTTAAAATCTGTTTTCGGAACCTAGTGCATCTTAACCACGAATCGCGCCGTACAACCTGCGCGATCTCCAAATAAGCGGTTTCGTAGCTACCGTACGACGAGAACCTACTGACCGACTGAGTAAGCCCCATCATTGCTCATTCTTTTTTCACTTTCCGGTGTCGATTAAATTAAATGCAGCTATTCGGTCACAGATTGGCTTGGTACTATTTTAAACAGAAGTTTATTTTGCTAAATCTAAAGCGTCGCTTGTTTGTATGAATCATCGTTAGAAAATTATAAATGTTCTTGTCATTGATCAAATACAGTGTTACTTGTAATTGCAATTACAAAATGGTCATTGAAGTAGAAAATAATCCAGCAAATGCTAACGTTCATTTAATATTTTTATTTATTTTATTTTTATTTTATTTTATTTTATTGGGAAACAAACAGCTTTCAATCTTACACAATATGAATTAATATTAATAAAACACAAGCCAAAACAGTTTCCACTAGTAAATTAAAGCAGATATGCTCAAAGGGAAGTACTTAATAGAATACAAAAAATACAAAACGTATTATCCAAAGCAATCAAGCAAACTGAAAGTTATTGAACTACATTATTGTTTCATTTTAACTACTGTATTATTTTAACTAAACTTGTTAGTTAAATCGAGAAGAAAAGAGAAAGAAAGGAAAAATAAATAAATAGATGTACATTCTATGCTAATGTTAGTTTGTTAGGTACATCGTTATAATTATTACTAAGTTAGGGTTTATTTTATTTTTTTATTGAAGTGAGAAATTTACCCAGCTTCATATTGAACACATCAAAATTTGAATATTTAGAGTTATACATTGAGCATGATCTAGCAAGATATGAGTTTTTGAAGTACCTAGTACGACAGAATGGAATGGCAAATAAAGCTTTTGATCTAGTTCGGGAATTAGGACATCTATATGAAATATTGCTAATAAGATATTGCGACTCGATTAGATGGTTTAATAATTTAAACAGAAAAATTTGATCTCTTGATTTTCTGATTTGATGATATAAACTCATTTAAGCCCCGGATCAACATAAACGTCGGCATTGTCGGCAAGCAATGCAAAAAATGAAGTGTTATTTCCCGTAGTAACATTTTATAATGTACCTAGTAAACCTAATATACGTAAGTATAATCGGCTACTCATGAAACAGAGCATAATCATTTTTAACATTTTTAATTTAAATTGCAAATCCTAGTAAAACCTAGAACTCGAACACATTATCGCTCTGGTAGCCAATTATCTTCGTATTTTAATTGATATCCATGAAAAAGGAAAAACTACTATCTGACAGAAATAGTTGCTCGTGCAGCAACTTTCGGGCACTTAGCCTCTATGTTTTTTATAACGTACAAGTTTTCCTCATACACATGAGTTTATCTTTAGGGCTGTTAAAGAACAGTTTGGGCTTGTGATAATATTCACAATAGTGGATTTTTTTGATATCAGTAGAGAAATATGACCTAATGACACTTTTCACAAAGGTGAAACAATTCAGCAAATTTGAAGGTATATACTTAAATTATAAAACTACGAGTGCATTACATAGGTCAACGAACTCAGATATGTAATTTTAAACAGAGTTGCTTGATCGGTGAATAAAAGGTTCATAACATTTACCTAAAAAAACAAGCAACAACGGTTGCACTCCGGGAGTGCCTATAGAAGTGAAAACTCACCTCACTATGTTACCGACGCCCGGTAACACGATACATACGTTTAGCGGAGGTATTCTATTTACTTATTATATACTATTATCATTCTCAAATAAGATCACACTTTTTCACTGACATGTTTATTTACATACTGCCATTACAACGTCAAATTATTTGAACATAATAGGTAAAGAGTCTTGAAAAGGAGTCCGCAACATAAATGTCAAATAACATTGAGTTTTTCTTTATTGATTTAAATGCCATCTAAATTATGAGTGGCCATCTAAACCTTACGCCCCTTACGGTCACGTGATCGCCTTACGCCCCTGACTGTCACGTGATCGCCTTACGCTGTCTCGAGTTTATCATTTTTCCCCCACCTCAAAAAGTGCCCAGCGCCACTAAAGAAGTTTTCACTTCAAAAACAAAGTTAACTTGTATAATAATACGTAACAATTTTATCCTTAGCTAATTAGACAAATTAGGATAGTAAATTTATAGGTTTAATCTGAAGACGTATTATGGTTACCTTTATCACCCCAGTCAATACGATAAGCACCACCTCTTACACTCGGGCGCTCCTCATGGTCGGTCAATATGTCAATGAGATTTTGTGGTAAGTATGTGTCTAATGTAATCTAAGCAAACTAATTTCGGAGAGGTGCGGCGTGCAATTCCGGGCGACGCAGGCGCGTCCAGCAGCTGTCGCTACGCAGCGCAGCGCAGGTAAATGTCGCGCATGCGGCCTCCGCACTCACAAACGGCCTTTGCAGTTCGGCGCGGTCGACGACCCGATCGAGGTTATTCACCCGCATTTTCACTTTCGTCCAAAGGATAACTGTACCACATAACATAAGTCACGTGCGTGTCATAATTCAGTCGCAGGCGATTCCGCATCGCGGTTCCTGATGCCTGAGAGGAATACGTAACATGGGATTCACCTAATTCTCAAACAAAGCCTAAACGTGACCACTATTGTCTCTAACTTCTTTTTATACACCTATTTTTAGATGCCGTCGTACATTGTATGTACTCGTATGTAAGGTTTTTGGGCATTACTCGTCGGTGCGTTTATTTTCTCTGCATAAAGTGTATAATTACATAAATGTCAATTGAGCGGACGCCCGATCACCTGCGCAGAGCTAGGAGGTTGTTGCACTTATGATAGCCGATGTCGTAAGGCGGGCGATGGACCGGTGTGTCCTTTTCGCGTATTTTGGGTACAATTAGGTAATTTCTTGTTAGGTGGTGGGGACGATGCGTGGGGTTGCGGGCTCAGCGGTTGCGCAACCGGTCGTCGACTCGGTTATGTCAGCGGTTTACGTAAGCGTCCCTCGGCGGCGCGGGCGCCAATTGTAACCCGCGACCGTTTCGCACTTCGCGCGGACTATTTGCAGACGACCGCGACTCGTTAGCAAGATGCGATCCATCGTTTTGACACGCGTTAAAACGATCAACCCCATATTATGGCACTCCTACACAGGTTATATTGTTTTTCTTTAGATTAGCCTATATATTTCTGGTCGCGGATAGGGAATGTAGCAAAGCGAATGTTTCATATTATAATTTATAATGCATTTTGGTTTTACTACTTCTTATTGCTACAAATATAGGTATATGAAAATAAATGAATTGAACTAAAATATATTACAGGAACGTTTATAAATTAACACAAAACGATTTTTAACAGCGCCGCCTACAACATTGCGTAAAGCAAACCGCCGTCCCATTAAGTTTAACCTTTCGTTAATCGATTAGAAACAGTGCCTATCAGTTCATTGTGGCCGTTGAGAAAATGTGCCCTAAAGGAGTAATTAAGATATGGTCGGGTTGGGTTGTAGAGAAGGGGCTGGAGTGGTTGCGTCAGCGTGCCGGAGAGCGGCCGGACTCAACGCACAAGGTTGCAGAGGTTCAATGCTCTAGAAATACGACACCCGACCCCGCAACCGCACGCTGCGTCGCCCGCGCTCGTAGACCCCACGGCTACGACGCGTAGACCACAGGAAACCAATACTTATCAATTGGGAATATCTACTCCAAATGTTACAAGGGTCCTTGGGGAACTAGATCGGGTTAATCGTGTGTAGTACTTTTGGCAATTGATAACAATTGTTTCGTTGATTTTTTTGCATAAATTCATAACAAAAATAATAAATCATAATAAATACGGCATGAGACAATCGTTTTCAGCTTAATTTATATTAATTTCGATTCGGTTAGTTTGGTTATATTATGTTTTTTACAGAAATTAATTCATCATTTCAGAATCCTTCAGGAGGAGCATCAGGATTCAAAGACAATAACATTACGTGAGACATAATAGACCTTTTTACCTATAAAGCAGTATTATTGCAAGTTCAATATAATTCTAGAGTAGGTCTTAAGTATAATTTATGCCGGTTAATGAACTTAAACCTACCGTGACATTTATCGCTCGAAGTGTTTATTGAAATTAGGTAATTTGAATTGCGATATGCAATTAGTGATTAAAGTCACAATATTTTATTCATTTTGGGATTCATATGCCAGTTTGCGTCAGACACTTAACATTTTAATGCTGTGTAAAATGTTGAAATTAAAAGGAAGTAAAGCATTCAAAGTTAATTAAACGCATTCAGTATAAAGTATTATAATCGTTTATGAAAATAATGAAGTGTAGCCAGTTCAGATACGTAGATGTATCTGAACTAGGTCCTACACTTTTATTTATCAACGCTTCAAATATGGGTTTAAGCTGTTAATTTAATTTAGATTTAAAATGAACTTTAGATAGGTAAATATCCATGGAGAATAGCGGTTTAAATGAGCTACACTTCTATTAATGAATACAGTTAACAATGGGCCTTTGTTGTTCCGCTCCCGAGGGCAGTTTTGTTTTACTACCTACAAACTTTCAAAAGACACGTCGTCGAAGCACGTCCAATGAGCCAACCTGGCAAATGTTTCGCAATTTTTATAAATAATTTTGCCTCTGACCTTTGTGCGCCACCGAATTTAACTCAATTGGTATTCCTGTGGCGACGATGTGTGTTTTTCGTAACATGTGTTTCGGCGCAGCGCAACCGTGACCAACATAGCTACACCACCGCGTACCACGCAGGATACAAATCATTTTCGTCACTTTGTGTACGACACTTTATTATGCGTGAAAGTTTTAAAGCCGAAAACACTCTTATACGAAACAAAGCGAATATATTACGTGTTGGTTCGATACCTACCTGTTTTCGAATAGAAATTTTAAAAAATTTTGACCTTAAATGATGTCACTAGTATGATCATCCTTCATCAACGTCATCACTTCATCAGTTCCACCGGCACTAGGCTTCTTAGATTGAACTGTAATACGCTGTCACAATCTGGTGGCTAATGGCCCTAATACTCCTACAGACTCCCTCAGGTCGCCTAACGGAATTGACCTATAAGGCCTAAATACCCTGGTATAAGAAACCTTTTTCTATCATTATTTTTATATTAACAAATTTAGTCTAACTACCTTTTTGATTAAGAGCAGTATCCGATAAGGTTAAATAGGACGCTCAACGCATTTTAAGCAGAGTAAACATATTTTTCAGTGCAATCTTATCATTATCACAAATCACTTGTATTCCTATGTAGGGTCATGTGCTTGATGTCATGGAGGGATGATCTCAGAAAGTGATTATAAACGAGATAGTCAAGACCACTTACCAGGATAAATCCTCATAACGGCCTCAACGAAGGTTGGTGAGCATACGTATTTATAACTAGGGTCACCTTTATTAATACAGTGCAACTCTAAACTGACACAGCCTAGGTCTTTCAAAACACAAATATGAGGTTATTTTTATACTCTGATAGATCGTAGTTTTAAATTTGCATCTGAGAAATGCGAGTTAGGGCCAATTACCATTTTTAAAATACATAAGTATAATTAAAAACTAATGTGTTTTTGTAACCAGCGCTTTGACATTATTTCGAGATCGATTTTCTGTATATCGCGCGCTACGGTCCGAACGGTGACGGTTTGTTTATTTATTTTTTGAGCGAAATGTCGAAACGTTGGCAATTTCTCCGCTCACTTCTTTGCTTATTCTGATTTCTTGCAAGAAACCGTAGAAAGCGTCACAGTGCTTATACAACTCTTTAACACTCGCAACGGCGCCGTTCGAGATCAGATCACCAAAAATCTTTGCTGATTCGCGATAGCAACTACTTTGGGCCGAGTTCAGTGACCCCGTTGGCCCGCTCTACTGAGAGTTTCACCGCAATAATATTAGCAATATTTATACGTTACGCCCGTAGGCTGAAAATTATGAATTTAATTATGGTTAGGTATTAATAACACGTAGCAGTTGCGAAATTCTGTCAAATAAATTAAGTAAAACACTTGTTTTCCGCATTTATTATACATAATTCGGAACCTTTCAGACAGGTTTTTTAACTATTTCTACGAAAGCACACTAGGTGATATAATTAAACTTATAGTTTAAATTTAAAATACAAATAGAGTACTATAGTGTGTCAAAGGTCTATTTGATTTCAAACATAGACAGAGAGAATCATACTATCTTTGTCTAACACTAGCACTAGCACCCAAAAGAAAAGGATGAGTATAGTTTATTTTGTTCCTATTTACTGACAAGATTTGGTTGACCCAGTATACCTAAATAGAAAACCAGTAAGTATAGAACCAACCTCTTTGACAGCATTTTGAAACTTTTGCAATAGGTTATTATATAAGCATAATTTAAATTCAAAATTTTCAGCCTAAAGGCGTACCGCAACTTATGTAAGTATATTGCAAATATTTCTGTGGTGAAACTTTTTTTCTATTTCTTACAAAACTCTTACATATTAATAATAGTCAGCCTATGAGCACGGTGCGGTAGCTTTACTTTAGTACAACTTCAACATTTTATAGTGACCTAGTAGGTAAGATGTCAAAAAGCTCTTTGTAGATAGTAGATAAGTACCTAGATTATTATATTGATTTCAAAGATATTTTTATTTTTAACCGATTTCAAATAGGAGGGCTTCGCAAATGCATGGGATGTTTGTCTTTAATGTATGTTCCCTGATTTTTCTCAATAGAAACTTACCTAATTTATGTTTAAAAGAGATTGTTTGTTTAATTGCCATCTAGGCAAAATAATTTGTTAATTGGATACTGGAGAAATTAAGGAAGCCCTTCAAATATTACTATAAACACTAGGTGTGATAGTGGTTTAGCTACCTATTTGTAATAATATCATAGACTTCACTACAACACCGCGTCTCCCTTATGCCTTATTTTTACTATTTTTCTGTTGATTGTTTATAAGAAAGCGACCTTTCTGTGTCTGACCTTTCAACCCAGAGGGGAACTAAGCCGTACAGGGTTACTTAGTCGTAGTGGGTAGTAGTAGGTATATGTAGAATATGTTTTCCTTTGCTGAAAAGCGAGTAAAACATCAAATGTTGTTTCGTACTTCCGAAAAGTTATTTTAAGTTCCGAAAACCGAATATTAATCGGTACAAGCCGGGGTTCGAATCCGCGACCTCCAGTTTGAAAGTCGCATGCCTCACCACTTAGTAACGCTCTCAATCGACGCTCTGCTGGTCATGTGCACGTTAATACAACAATACCTACTTGGCCAGCAATTTCCACACCGTGACAAAAATGATGAAATTGCAAAGATATTAGAAAATTAGATATTGCTAATGATAGTATTAACATGATAAGATCGCGATTCTCATTCATGTTTCCATTCATAACTTCATTTTATCTGTTTAATCACGCACATATAAATATAATATATTATTATAGTAATAAATATATATGCTTCAGAAAAAAAGGAAGCCGCGAATTCCAACTATAAATACAACCATAACGAACAATGTTTTAAGGAATAATAGTGTAATAAACTTGCGATTTGGCGAGGTATAAAGTCGTAATATTAATATGGATATGACTTAAGTAAATTCGGTACCTACTATGTACCGAATTTAATACCTAGTAGTAGTCCCCTGGAGCAAAAGGAAAGTATGAAAAAACAATATTCTGTTATTTATAGGTACCTACATATTTTTACGCTTGAACAATTTACACGCTATAACCAACATCCAATAAATATTACATGTGTAAATTATGTTATTTCAACGATTGTAGGTACCTACTAATAAGACTGTTCAATGCATTAACCTCTTGTCTTGCCGCAAGGCTTGCACAATTTTTTTATTGAGGTGTGCAATAAAGAAATATACATTGAATTTTATTGTAACTACCCTATTCAAAGTTCAAATATACTTTATTCATGTAGGCCTAGCAACAAGCACTTGTGAATAGTAGCTACTTATTACATATAATTATATTATTTTAATTTATTTTATTTTATTTTATTCTCGAGCTCCGGGGGTATATCCATGTTAGCACAACGTGTATGGGTCATTCACCCCAACTCCGATCACTGCAACCGAAGTCCAATCAGTTATAAAACATGGTCCGAGTGGGCATATTGTCAGGAAGTTAGCACCCTGCGCACTGCGCAGGCTCTGGCGCCGCTTGCGCAGCGCTATGCACAGACATATCTGATTAGAACTTCCAAGTACATAAGTATATGAGTTTTGTAATGTGAAATGAAAAGTTTGAGTATCTTGTTGTAGCCACACGATCGCACATCATTCAGCAGCGCGGCGGCGGTCAAGTAAGAAAGTTTTGTTTACGCGATTTTTGTATGCTGTGGCTGTAAAAGTTTGATAGTAGCCGCTTTCACGTCATTACTTACCTTTAAAAGAAGTCAGCTAGTAAACAATCATACATGATTATGTAGAATGCATGATGATACCTCTGTTGATGGGCAATTTTTAATCGCCTTAAATAGTCTTAAGAAATGGACTGGAGGCAGACAGCATAGAAGATTCATTCGCGCAACCTGAGATAGATCGCCCCAATATAATATATTTTTAAGAAAATACCTAAGAGCCTGGTTTACGTATACATAGCGTTACATTTATGAGTCTATTTTGATATGTCTGCGTTACCGGAACGCCTAGGTGGTACGCAGCCTTTCACGCACTTAATTTGGCAGGACCCCCTTCATGCCGCCCCCCGCCTCAGCGAGAGAAAGTAGTTAGCCTATACGCAATGCTAGGGGTCGTCGACCGAACTCGAAAATCCGAACCTCTGACGAAAAGTGACACACTACCTGTGAGCAATTTATATTCAGTAAGTATGGTCAGTTTCTTGTACGGCCGATGAATGGGCAATGCGATTAGGTCAGGCTAGCTTAGCAACTGCCTATTGTGTGCGCATGCTGATGGCTGGCACGCAGTAGCCCTAACAGTGCCATAGAATACCTGCATACTAACTGGTTGAGTTTGAATCCCTCGTATATGTTTCTGGAAACCTACAGTTTAGAGTAAATGAGTGTCAATATATCACTATTACGAGTATGTCATGTTACCATCAGGCGTTAGTCTGCTCGTTTGCTAAGACGCATATCATCATTTGAAAAAATATTCTCGTCAGACGCATAAGTAGTATACCTACAGTATCACCGACCTAACGTTATAAAATGAAAATATTATAAATAATAACTAAAATGTTAGATACATGTATGTATCTGTGCCAGTAGATACCACAGGGATGTCATATCGAGGTTTAGTAAAGTAATATTTTTGTTTTATTTGTTAATTGCATTAAGGGACATTACATCACGAGTGCTACAGCTCTATTACCTATATACTAATACTTCTACACTGAACCAGTCAAACAAGTTTTATTAATATGGCTGAAAATCTTGAGGAAAACGTATATCTGTGAATAAATCCAAAGTTGTGTGGGAAATCCCCCACTTGCACTAGACCTGAGGTGTTAGAGCTGTATCTTCTCTTCCTTGAGGAACTGATTACCTCATGGCACTTGTAGAACGAATACAAACTAAGGTCCACTCCACACTAGCGTCTTTTGAGCGTCGTCGTCTAATCAGCGCTATGGAAAATGGCGTTGCTGCGCAGTTGCATCAACGTTGCGTCGAGCTGTAGCCATAGAGTTAAACAGACGTTGACGCTCGGAAGACGCTAGTGTGGAGTGGCCCTAGCAATGACGAAGATGAAGAGATTGTTTTTTAGGGTTCCGTACCAAAAAGGTACATAAGGAACCTTTGTTTAATTTAACTATAGTCGGTAGCACCATACATTTATAGATAGGTATCTGCGCTTCGTACAAATGCACTTGACAACAACTGCATTTTTTGTTAATTTGACCTTGATATCTTCGAGCCTTATAGAGCAGGAAGCATGCAATTGGCATTAACAAAGGCGTGGCTGGTATACGAGTATGGCAAACATGATTAACATGCAAATCACTATTTATGTTTGTAGAAATAAGTCAATAAAACAATGCGAATATGAACAAAAAACACGCCTCATAAAGTTGTACCTATACGTATACATAAAGGTGTTCAGCGTCGAACACAAACGATGTAGCCAAAACTATTAAAGCGATGAACAATGTTTTAAAACTGTTAGTATTATAAATATTTGCTTCTATTCAAAAACAAAACTTAGTAGATAGCTAGAGCAATAACATAAGTACAAAACGGATGTACTTAGAGAACAATTCATTAGGTTTTCTTGGTATTGGTCTTGGTTGGCTCTTGACGTCGCGAAGCCTGGGGCACAACTTGCCGTCAACGAAATAAGGATATAATATAAGCAGTTTTATACATGTACATTTGTATGCATTTTCTAGCTCAGACATTAAAAAACCAGGTCTCTATCTTTACTGAAAGAATTACGGTTCGAAACCAAATGTTTTGATACAAATGTCAAACGACAGGTTAACGTAAGATGGCTTGTCAAAGCAAAGTGTTTTCACACGCATGGAGTTATGAAAAGTGCGTATTGTATTGAAACAAATAACAATATGTTTGCATTAACCGATGTTAGCGAGGAGGCGTTAATTACACTGTAGGTCCTCATAAGTGGAGTGGGACAGTTAGTGTTCATATTAACAGCAACACTTAACTAACTGTTGATAGACTTTATGTAATTGTAATAAGGTTTATGGATGATCATTTAACAATGTCAACGATGGTACGTGACAGTTATATACCTAGGTACTGCTGAAATCATCGTGGAAAATCCTACAGGATATTTGACATCCGCGGATGCGGATGCGGATTTTTAAAGGCTCACATCCGCAGATGCGGATGTCAAGATAGGTACATAAAAAACGTCAAATATTACATTTTAGTAATTTTTATTTGGAAAAAACCGGCCAATTGCGAGTCGGACTCGCGTTCCAAGGGTTCCGTACATTAAGTCCCATTCACGCTTGACTGCTCATTTCTAATAGGTTTTTTTGGCGAATGACTAAATTACCTAGCAGTCTAGCACTTACGCCGATGCTAAGAACAGCCACATCCGCATCCGCATTGATTTTATGCGGATGCGGATGCAGATGCGGATGTTGAAAATAATGCGGAAGTTCCGCGGTTGCGGATGCGGATGAATCGCAACATCCCTGTTTCAAATACCATTTTAATTAGTTTGGAATTTAAATAGTGATAATGATATATTATGTACTGTTTTTGTAAAGAATTTTACCAAAATTTTGTAAAAAAAGTGACAATTTGTTTAAAACCTGCTGTGATTACTGGTAACAAAATTCGTATGTATTGTATTTTGTCTTCAGCTTCTATTAACCTAAAAAAATTATAATCTTCCAGGTTGCTGAAACTTGATAGATATAAATATTGAATTAAACATAGCTTTAATACCAAACAACATAGAAACACAAAAGTTATACAACCTAAGAACCTAGTTAATCAATTCATAGTAGAGTGTATATTATAAATTCATTGCCAATAAATCAAACGTAATCTGTTGTTAAAATGGGTAAGTACCTGCTTAGCCTTTAGTACCTACTACTTAATAGTGCTTAATATCGTACTAGGTGTACTATCTAGCAAATTACCTAGGTACTTATAGTTTATAACTATCTAGAAACATCTAAACATTTAAATATAAGTAATAAAACCGTACAAACTAAATAAAAAGAACCAGACTCGCCTTCTTACAGACACGATATAAAAAACCTCACAGCAAAAGGGCTGGGAAAGTCACGATTCGTGAATGATTAGCGACATAAAAAATAACCGTATTAAAAACATAACAGAATTGTGGCCCAGTCTACTAAGCGCATAGCAACGAGAGCACTGCAGGCCTCGGGCGGTGTTAGAAGCAGAGTAGGTTTATACAGTAGTTCATCTGTAAACAAAGCTACAAACGCGAGCCGCGCGCAAAAAACAACTGACGGTCCAATATTTTTCAGTATCTATGTAGAGAAGAGCTGTGCCCTGTTTATCAAAAGCTTGTAACTTGTAATACAAGTGGAAGTCCCTTTTTTACAGCTTTTGTTAGAAAGGGACTTCCACTTGTATTACAAGTTACAAGCTTTTGATAAACAGGGCACTGTCCTTGTTTACTTCCGAAACATATGAGACGCAGATTACGATCTATTTCTATGCATTAAAAAAGTACAATCAAAAAATTTCAAACGGATAAGGTATAAATCGTAGTTAGTAAAGAACACACTTCACAAACTAAGCGTGTTTGTGAGGTGACTTTGAGCAAACTTTCTATTGAAGATTGAGGCAAATTAAATATGCATGACATTTAATCCTGAACTTATGTGCATACCTGCTTGTATAGTACTTTCAGAAAAATATAAAAGATTAACATGTGGAAAGATGTTCTGGAACTACTTTTTAACCTATATTGGATTATATGGAAACGTTCGAACGTGCATAATGTCAGGAGAATCTTCATCAGACAGGATATGAGGATACCAAATCTTAAGTTCTGGATTATTATTGGTGACTACAGTAAAACTATGCCATACCTAGTCATATAGATGACGTGCTGTTATTGTGTTTATACTGTGTTAGATGGAAGCACGCATATCTACTTTTATCGCAATGCGTATCGACCATCCGGTGGACTTGTACCCTTTGAGAACTGACCTTGTATTGTTTTCAGTCTCCTTTTGACGTTCCCACCATTCTTTTAATATTATCCGGCGCATCAGACCTTGCCTTGTGCCTTGATGATGGAGAGCAGTCCAGGGCTTTACAAAAAAACGTTAATAAGCCTGTGATGGCATTGCTATGATTGCTTATGATTTTCAATTTCATTCAAGAAATTGTATCATCATTTCCAATGATCAGTTCTAATATCGTATTGTAGCAAATTTAGTCTTCTTTAAAAACTTCTAAGAAACGTAGTACTATCAAAAACTAGTCCTTTAGGGTTAGAATCGCCCAAAACTAAAAAAAACCGAAATTTTCGCGGTTTTTTCGATTTTTGACAAAGTTGCGTTCGGCGCTCGAGGTCACAAACTTGGATTATTCATTGGGCCAACATCATAAATAGGTCTGCAAAAAATCAGAACTAACGGATTTGACGCAAACGCTAAATGTATAAATTTACTGTATTAGAATTTTGTTTCAAAGAATAATTTAAAAAATCATAGTAAGGTACTATTAGCTGGTAGCTAGTGATAGGCAAGTTGTGTTTGTGTTCAGTATAAGTTGACAATGTCTACGAATGTATTACTTATTACGCTTATTCCATTATGCAAAAACATTTGATAAAGAATTCGTTTCGTCGAATGTTGTCTCTCTTTTTATATCAGAGTCGGACTCCAAAATTTAACGAATTTATAGAAAAAGCAGCCGGCCAAATGAAAATTCTACGAAAGAATTCGAAACATTCTACGAAATTGAATAAAACGAGGATGAGGCATTAAAGCTTTAACAAGAAGCTAGGTTATCCCGAACCATATATATACCTACCTCCCATATATTTTTGCGCGTGTCAAATAAAGGGCGCATGGTCAAATATGTATTTACATTATTCATAATAGCCGCGGTGCATGGGTGTACCATCGTCACATATTTATTTGTGCATTTGTAGATCTTATTGCAACGAGGTAAGGTATATTAATATCAGTTAAATCTTAATGTTTGTATGTAGGTGGTCTACGGTCGCGGGAGTCGCGGGTGTATGCATCTGCGCAGTTGTCCGGCCGTTTCTAATCCAAGTGTTAATTTATTGTATTAGCTTGCATGAGGCAAAGATAGCTCTCACTGGATCCCTCATTATAAATAATATTGTATGGTTGAACCGTCGCCTTCAGAGCATATCTACAGGTGTTCACTGTTCACAAATATCTGAAGCAGTGAATAATTTTACGGTTTAGGTTTTTACGGTTTTAGGCTTAGTTTAAATTCGATCTGAACCAGTGTATTATTCTTCATTATGTACGCCGCAAGTCGAAAGTGAACGATTTTTTCAGTATCAGGAGTTGAGCATACGCGCGTGTTAAAGACCTATTTTTTTTGTTCATTGGAATATAATATGCTGTGCTGTGCGAAATGATCTCTATGCGCCAATGATCATATGTATAAGTAGGGACCACGAGTCATTTTCTTATGCTTCACCTTATTTTAGTGCTTTTCCGATTGTGACCTAGCCCGGAGTTCTTATTTTTTGGTAATGTATGATACCTGTACCTAGTATATATGAAAGCGAACGTCATATGTCTTCTACCTTCGGCACTAAAGATAATAACCATACTACAGTGGGGAAATAAATTTTAAATAGTGTAAGTAGTTTGTTTCTTGTATACTAACATAGTTTTTAAGTATTACCAACGTAGTTTTAAGGATCTTTAATGTTACTAACTTATTAAATGATACTTTAGTTAATTTAAATTTTGTTGTGTATGTTTTATGGAATTTTATTCTGAAATAAATTATTTGAATTTAATTTTAATAATATTCTCATATGCTTTATCTAATAGTAAAGTATTGATCTTTGGGTAGTTCGAGGTCCGCCGGCTGTCCGCACGTGAGCCGCTCAATCCGCTCGGCGCGCGCGCACGTGCCCGGCTTCGCGATGGAAAATCACAGAAAACAAGGACACAGTGCAATGGTTCATTCAACCGGACGTTATTATTCAACGAGCGCACTGTGATGAAACTACACAGATCTTCATTCTTATTAACATTTCGACATATTGGTGCACGTAGCCTCGACCAGCACCTAGGACACGTGCGGGAGCTGTACCCGAAATTTGATGCCTTTTCAAACGATGTCAAGCAAAGGACGATTGTCAATAAGGAAGATTTCTAATTGTATTTATATGCAAGTAGCGCCATGTTGACAATCGACAGTGCTAGCTTTTGTTAGAGATGAAGTATATCTAAGAACGATATACAATAGGTATGGTATAAGCAGGCCCGGATCTAGGGTAGAGCGAGTGGAGCGGCCGCTCTAGTCGCCGGATCGCAAGGAAGGCGCCAAAATGGCAAATGAGAAAATAAAATAAAAACGCGAGTGTGGCGGGGGCCCAAAATACGCTTGAAAACTTCAACGAAGGGCGCCAAAACCCGATTTCGCTCTACGCTGATCAAGGGCTCGGGCCGGCACTGGGTACAAGTATTAAGTAATTATAGTCATTATAGATAACTTTTCATACAACTGAACTTAATTAGTTTTATATTTTATTTTATTCCACACTAAATATGTGGTGGGTAGTGGGTAACGTCATCTTTGCTAAACACATGAAAACTTACCTCGGTAACTCCAGTAATATAAGACAGTTCCTGATTGCACGCTGCCTGCGTGTCAAAAATCACTTTAATTTTCTTACCTGTCAACAAATATTACATTGTATTTATTATAATAAATTACCCGCAGTAGCTGTGATTATACTATTACAATAACTGGTATCGCGATAAGCTCTAGTTTATTACAATGGTTAGCTAGCCGTATAATTACTAGATTAAAATTACATCATAGTGGCGTTGTGTTACGTCTACGGTAGAGATTTCAAAATTTTGCAAAATTACCCTCTGTGGCTTGCTCACACCTCACACACAGTCAACTGTTTTGAATAAATAAGCAAAAATAGCCTAGCGGTCAAAACCGGAGTGGTTGGCCTAGGAGGAGATAGCGGGACGACATGTACGGATATGATGGTCGTTCTTATCTACGTGACAGCGTGATAAAACGGTGTCCGTCACTTTCTATCCCGCGGTATTAAAAGTGGCAGTTATTTTATCACGTCGATAAAACCATAACAATGAAACGCTTTGTGTCTCTCTATCACTTTTCCACAGTGACAGTTGCGTTTCGATCGCTAGGAAGCGTTACCGATTGGCATGTTGGCTACACGGCCTGGACGGATACTGCGCTCAATCGGGAAGATTCGAAGTCTGGGGGAGGCCTTTGCCCAGCAAAATCGAATTAAAAATGCATGGAAGTTATAGGTGTAGGTACAATTGTACATAATATTAAGCTTGCACATAGCATGCACTCTATTTGTTATTGTTAATATGTAGTTATATTCTTATATTATTAAATCGGGTGTAATGAAATACTCGCACCGCTCATGCCGCTGGGAATCTTTACACAAATGTTGATTCTGAGACGTACCTAGTAATTACTACCCTCATTCTTTTTGAAGAGTCCTGAGTCAGTAAGCTATATTAAAAGCTTTACTCAATTTACTTTTCATTTATATTTGCCATACAAGCTCTTGAAAAATTCTGTGGAGCAATCTCAACATCTTGCCTATCATATCAGTTTACTATAGAGTAAAGCTATAAAAAAAGCATAACGCAATACAAGCGTATTATTGTTTGGAGAAATCTCAACGTTACAATAAATAGCCTAAAATAAGAAATATTAAATTATGTCAGTCATACATAACGCTGCAGAAAAAGCTTCACAAACTTTCAATTAAATTCGTTATATTACTTCTTAAAGCAAAAACTTTATGCAACTCGAAATTCCGTAAATAAATTTCAACGTGACAACCCTAACAAAGTAACAAAAAATATTTATGTTATCCTAAGAAATAGTGAAGCTGCAAAACAGGCTTTCAGCAATTCAAACTTCCGTCATTATATCTTCCGTAAGTAAGCTATAAATCTCGTGCGAGCGGTAAATACCGTGGAGAAATCTCAACATGCCAACCCTAAATAAAAGCATTAGTATGCATGCCGGACTCGGGCGCAGCCAAATCCTACGACGTGATGGTGTAACCGTGAGTGCGGTAGTAATGTGCCGGGTTCGTTCAACGATAAAAGCGAAAGTGCGTTCACTGGGACATCGACCGGCTCCTTTGGACCCTGCTACGGGGCCCGCTTCCTGGGTTCGACCAGGGCCACTCTGTAAGAACTTTGTCGAAGTCACTTGTTGAGCGATCGTTATCAACTGGTTTCTTGTCGAAGGGTTTCGTCTATGCTTTGAAAATAAAAAATGTAGTTGTGAAGGTTGTCTCCGTAAGGGGAGTACCTATGGGAAGGTGCGAAGTCGGTGGAGGGGGAAGTGGCGCTGATCGTCACGAACACAGGTAATCTTATGGAATGTCCGACATTAGTACTAGCGGCAGCCGCTTGAACTAATTTTACTCCATAAGATTTAACGTAGAAAGTCCGACAAAATGAGGGCAGCACCAGTCGTGCACATAGCGAATTTGTGTATACTTTGAAAATAAAAAATGTAGTTGTGAAGGTTGTCTCCGTAAAGGGAGTACCTATGGGAAGGTGCGAAGTCGGTGGAGGGGGAAGTGGCGCTGATCGTCACGAACACAGGTAATCTTATGGAATGTCCGACATTAGTACTAGCGGCAGCCGCTTGAACTAATTTTACTCCATAAGATTTAACGTAGAAAGTCCGAGAAAATGAGGGCAGCACCAGTCGTGCACATAGCGAATATAAACTCTAGAAGTTTGAAAGTTTAAAGTTCACCAGGGCATCGACCGGCGCCTTTGGACGCTGCCTACGGGACCCTTTTCCAGGATACGAGTCGAAAGCATTGAGTCTATTAGGAACAGACTCTTGAAACAGTAGGTAGGTACCTATTTAACTTGATACAATAAGAACTAGTAAGTAACGTCATTTTTACGCTTTTAACTTTCTACTTTTAGCAGTTTGTGTTATAGGTACTCGTACCTACCTATACGTCAACGCTACGAATACTAATTTTAGCAAATAATGCGTCATTTTTTGATTCGTTTTTACCCCTTCGGCCGCGTACGATACCGGAGATTCGTAACCAATTGCGATAGAAGAAAGAATCTACTTTTTACGATACTAGTTACTAAGCAATAAGTTTTTTTCCTTACACGTTACTAGTATCGAAGTAGGAATTTCTATTGAAATAATGAATTACGTAAGCGTACTTTACATTCTTAATACGGAACTAAAATAAACTTTCAAAATGATATCAGAACCTCTTTAAATATTGATAGCATTAAACCCTCTCTAGATTGTTGGCCGGTTATACTGTCAATGTCTTGTTTATTTCTTTATCGATGTCAATTGCCTGTGTTGAATGAGCATTTAGTTTAGATTTTCGTAAAAGGAAGTCTGAATTATCGTGATAATAAAAGTAGAGAGAACTGGATACTATGAATTTCGAAATGAACCCAGTCGGTGAGCCGTTGACAATTATCAGAGCTGCGGAAAACATTGAAAAATGTATTTTTAAAAGATGCAACATTCTGACGCTGCAGGAAATACCAAACATGATAAGAATAAAACTTTTATGTGATTTCGATTTCTATATTCCTCAGCGTACACGTGTGTGCCGGGAGCATTTAGAAACAGGTGCCTGGGAGGAGTTGATCGAAGCTTCAGACGTTGTAGAAGATTTTAATAGAGTGCATACTCAAGACATAGTTCGTCTTATGAGACAAGCGTTACTAAAAATTAACTGTATAGCCTCATCTTTTCTTTTTTATTCATAAATTGATATGAAAGAACTCTACATTGTGACGAATTGTTAATTAATAACATGTAAAGACAAATACATAACATTTACCGGGTTTAACGGCATTTTATTTATTAAAAAAAACAACCAAGTTAAATGCACAATACGCCATAGATATTAAGAGACATAGAATATACAATTATACATATTACTACCCGCGTACCCTCGTTCGAAACTAGTTTCGGAAAAAACATAAAAATTGTCGCTCGAAACCAGTTACGAAAGAATTACGTGGTTTCGTTTGAGTAAAAAAAAGCCTTGAGTTGTAACTAGTATCGTAAAAAGTAGATTCTTTCTTCTGTCGCAATTGGTTACGAATCTCCGGTATCGTACGCGGCCGAAGGGGTTTTTACGCCCTGAGTATAACAAGGACTTTTTGCCGACTTTATAAGAAGAGGTTTGTTTACGATAAATAACCGAAGTAAGGCTAAAGCTTATGTAACGTTCGGCTTGTTCTCAAATGAAGTTAACGCTATTATGTTATGAGTCTTATATATATATATTGTGTTATTTTATTTATAATTTATATAAAATATCTGGGCACATACCATTTCTCAAAACCTAGTACCTACGGTCGTAAAATACGTATTTTTTTGCGATCTCTATGTGAACATACACACTAAAATTGTATGTAACTTACCTACCAAGTTTTCCATGAAAGAGTTGTAGAAATAATAACAAGCTAATATACTGAAAGGGTTATAATTTTAGCTTGCATGTCCGGCGGCGGTCATTTGTCACGGAGACTCAACCCGCAAAAGGTCATGAAACACCTACTACAGGGATGATTACAGTAATTATGGCCAGTGGCTACTTCCGCAGCGGCGCCAACACCCCAGTAGGCGCGACAGTATCTCGCGGCGAGATAGACTACCCGTCCTTTTCTAACTATATTAATAAAAGGACGGGTAGTCTACCTCGCCGCGAGATACATACTGTCGCGCCCATCATGTGCTAGCCCGGCAGTTAAAGGCTAGTCAAAGGAGAAATGAAGGGATCATCACAAACACGAGGCAAAATGAGTAAATACACCAATTGTAACTTATAGCTATAATAACATACCTAAAGTCTATTTTTTTATTCGGTAGACTGAAATGACAGTTAATAGTATGAACATGAAATGTCATTTCAGTCTACCGAATAAAAAAATAGATTTTACATATACCTTACAAATTATTGTACAGCTCATTAACTGTAATGCTGCATAAATACATAGAATTAAACAAATAAATACACAATGATGGAACTACATATGTGCATAATCATGCGATTATGACGATGCCATGTCCTAAAATTAAATTATGTAAGTAAATATACATATCTTTGGTATTCCCTATACTTATCCTAATTCCCAAACAATTATTTCTTTTTGAAATAAGATGTTTTATTATAAGATACCTATTATATTTTTGACCTAAAGATTCGGACAAATCGGAGATGAAAACGCCAGTAAAGTGTCATTCAATAGAACTTGTTACTATGTAAACAAACCGCCATACTAAAATTGACACTGAATGTCAATTTACTAGTAACTTTTGTTTACATAGTTCTATTGAATGACACTTTAGGTACTTATTCATTTTTTTTACTTGAAAATATATTGCTGTAGAATTATTTTAATACTAACCACCCCTTACTTTCTAAGAATAAAGCGCTTCTTCGATCCTTATAAAAAAAACATATTTTTTTCCATTCTGTTGTACCGACTTAAAAATGTTGTTATTTAGAAATTTTATAATCTAACGTCATGGAATAAGCTTCGGGGGATTTACATCAAGAATAAATACGCCTAGTTTCCCAGAACTTCAAATCGACGTTACGTGTTTTGCCTTTACATAAATCGTAGGCGATTTACCGCAAGGCTGCGCCGTAAGCGGTCGATAAGATTCGTAACTAATGCCTAAATAAATATAAATTATAAATTAATAGATTGTATAAAGGTGATAGTCTCAATCAAAACGTTTTTATTTTCTGGTTATTGTTGTAACTTAGCGCCACGCTATCAGTGCCCGATAGCAAACAAAGCTTTTGATGGTACAAATGTTTGGAGCATATAACAGCGGCAAATAGTCGATAACGCCGAAGGCCGAATCGCTCACGGAATGACCGTAGTACCCTTCAGCTAATAAACTTTAACCTTGTTTACTCTGTAGGACTAGGTACTTTATGGGTTTTGTCCAAATCAAATTGACCTGATTGGATTCGCTGACATTGTAGGGCGTTCTGTTGTCACGTGTATAGGCACAGAATAAATAATAGTACCAAGTACAGAAGACTCACTCTCTAACAAAACGCGTCTGTTACGATCAGCACAGATATGGCCGCTAGGTGGCGACAGCGCCACGCGCGGCTTATGGCTTTCCCCAAAATTGGGGCCGAACGGATGTACTTTTAGCTACCTGTAGCAACGCGACAAAATCGCGGAGTGAGACACGCCTGGTACCTATAGGTTACAAATCAATGATTTTGAATTAAATACACATCCAATATATAATGTGTAGTCTCCATCAGATATATCGGAGCGGCCAAGGTGCAGACAAATGTGACGTTATCTATGAAAAGGGATCTTATTGTCGATGGCGCTTACGCCATTATTAACGATGCGCCGATATAAATACAATGCCGCGCGACGCTGTGCGGCGTAAGCGCCATCGACAATAAGGTCCCTTTTCATAAATAATGCCCCAAATATCCGAACATGCACTTTAACTACTAGGTACTTGATAACATAGGATTTGGCCGATCTGATTTATCTAATGGTAGGGGAGCCCACGATATGCTAAATGTGTACTTACTCGAGCGTCGTACAGACCTATTGGAATCGAAATATTAGATGATAAGAAGAAATAAAAGTTATATAAAGTTTTTTTTTCCAGCGAGCCGGAAAGCATCTACCTACAATTTTTTTTAAATTTCGGGAGATTGGTGGAGGGTTAAAAAATCGATAAGCAGTTTGTGGGTTTGGTCGTTTTTGTCTACGTTAATGCTATATTTTTTCTATAACTTAATATAACATTTATTTGTAGGCGTTATCTTAATCTGACGAACACAAGTTTGACGCCTCATTTTTACATTCTAACCGTCAGATTAAGGAAATGCGTGCAAATAATTATCAGATTTAGTAATAGCACAATTATAGCGTTAATTTGGACTAATATGACCAAATCCACAATCTGCTTAACAATTTGTTGAACCCCCCACCAACCAAGGGCTCAACATAGATGGCTAAAAGGGGTAAAGGTAGATTACAAGGGGTAGCAACAGTGAACGCATATAAGGTAGCAAGATAACACTCATATCTTAATCTGACGCGCTCGAGTAAACACAAAAATCCCCTCTTGGGTTTCTTGCTATAATGGCGACTGTAAACGCATACAGGCAGCAACAGAAATAGCGAAGCCTGTAACAATTTTTTTTTGTTTAATAGGTATAGGTTGATCACAATGATCATTCATTACCGATGCGGCTGAACCAACTGAACTTTGGTTTAATTAGTATTAGTACCTACCTATTTTTTAAAGTTTAATACTACCGGCAATACCTATGAAATATTATAGGTATTTCATAGGTGCTACTGATGCAGCTGAAGCTAGAACATGAGCCATATGAGCATATAAAGGCAAAATATCAAGTTGTTGCAAAAACTGTCGACCCAAATCAAACTGCGAATTCTCACATTAATCGATAATAATTTTTACCCATATACAATTTTCATTAGGTACCTACTGGTCAATAACTTCAATTTTATAGATACAACAATTAATCTGCGTTCCTCAGAGCAATTTCAATCTGATACAAATTGTACCAACCTTAATTTCTAATTCGAGATTTAACCACAATATTTTCAATTTATGTTACAGAATATATATCTAGATACCTACATATATCTATTACAGTAAGTTCATAAGCATTGATAATAATTGGTTCGTTTATACTTGAACCAAATTGCATTAGACACTTACCTTGAATGTATTTTAGCTAAACAAAACAGATCATTACCTGCATTGAATACCATACGTCTATATAATGAATATGACATTTTAACCGTTTATCTTCACAACTGCAATGTTAGACGATGCGCGGATTCTTAATTACAAAGTAAAATATAGCCAGCCAGCGCTGCTTGCGTGAAAGTGCATCTTCTCGCATATTTACGAACGTACTGCAATAAAATGATTGTTTCAAAGTAACTGCTTCCCCGTCAGCTAAAGGCTGGAACCCATCTCTAAAAATAAACAAACAATATAGTAGTGGTAAAAGTCAGTGGCTGCATAGTTCAAATTTCCCTCTTGCCGCTGGAGACACCCAGTCGCGTACCTGTCTGGCGAGCGGCAATCGTTAACGTCCGGCGCGCCGGTCTGCATCGGCGGGCATGCGCACTCGGCTAGTTCATCCGAGTAGGAAATGAGGACCGAGGCATGGAAGCGCGTACTCGGTGCCGCGACGACGGCGAGGAGTCCCCGGCCTCCGCCGCGCCGCCGCGCCGCCCTCACCCGACACCCGCAGTCCACTCGCCGCGCCGGCTCCGCGCGCTACACGCTAACCGCAACATGGTGAGTCATACCTATTACGTGCGAAAACTATTCATTTACGGCGACCTTTCAAGTGTATCTACACAGGCGCAACGGATTTACCACCTACTTGATCTACTTACCAATCGAGATTCATCATTATCACGATGTTGAGAGCTAACGAGCTTAACTTTTAAACCAATTACCGAAGAGGTACCTAAACTGCCAGCGAATAAAGAAGTACTTACTGTTAATTTGAATTAAACATTGGTTACAACCTATTTCAGGTAATGGACAACCGAATGAATGAAGAAAATATAAATGAAAACAACTCTTCCATATTTATAATTAACTTTCAATATGGGGATGTTGTAAACTATCCTTTGGTTTTAGTTAAAGGAATTATAACCAGAGGAAATTCAAACAATAATGATAAAATATTGTGCACTGTTACAAATGGTGGAGTTCAAAGTAAGTCAGAATGGATAATATACAACGGAGAATTCAAAGCCTTAATTGAATTGAAGAAAGGCGAGAATGTAATTGATTTTGAATATACCGGACAGCAGCGTAAAACGTTACTACTCGATTACACACCAAGAAGAACAAATTTAAGAGTAACACCAGTTTACATAATTTGCCAAGGGCACGATGGTTATTTCCAAAGTCCACCTAATGTCGACAATTCTGTAGAAAGTGCCTGTTTACGCGTAGCCATTGGTGCTAAGCTGATTCAAAGTCTAACTGCAGAGAAACTGTTTGAAAGTGGCTTCGGGAGAAAAACATTCCAGCTCGAGCACGAAGTCAACTCAAAAAGTCCAGAATGCATTGTTTTTCGAAGCAGCCTAAATGTAAACAAAGCGAGAAAAATGAAGCAAGCCGATTTATGGGCTCATTTTGGCAGAGAGCTTATGTTATCTGATTTAGGCAGTAATGAGAGAAAATTTCTAGCTTTTATATCATGCACGAGGTTTAAGGGTACTGACTTAGACAAGCCAATGACTCATGATGAGATCGTTTCATTGACGGAAGCCTATGCAGCGCTTGGAGGTGGAGGTTTAGCTTTGTTCGGAACCGCTTGCTTGTACACTTGGCCGACGACTGTGGATGAAATCATTTCAAAGTTCCAAGATACCTCTCCTGTAAACACACGTCGTTTTATGGACGACAGCGGATATCGTGGCACACTTGGAGCCTGTTTTGCTACGACCCTGGGCTCGGTGTTTCATGAACTAGGACATACTTTTGATCTCGGTCATACAAAAGACGGAATCATGGGCAGAGGATTTGACAACCTGGACAGAGTTTTTACAGTAGGCGAGAAAAAATCTGTTTTATCAAAAGACAATATGAACAACTTTGGAAAACCTGTTCAACATTCGACAGTTTCTCTTCAGCGTAATATAAGTGTTACAATGAACGTGGCTGAACCGCTCCGAGTATTAGGACCAAGAAGCAAAACAACGTTAGGAAATTTTGCGGCCATGTCAAAATCAGATATTATCCGGAGAAGTCCTAATGTCACACCTATTACTAGACCATCTAGTGTGTACTCCAATATATCAAACAGGATGTCCGACTCCAGAAAAAATGTGAATCGGACAAATGGAAATGATTCTATTTTTTGGACAAGAAATTGCGCTGTGCTTTTATCATACCACAGATGGTTTAACAACGAGTACGGTAGAGAAAGGCAGGCAATAACTAGATATCTTAAATTTGACAAAAACAAAATGATGATAATATCTACGGCAGGAATAAGAATAGTAGAAGTGAGAGATGAATCAAATGGAATGGTGTTAGATTCATATGAATTCACAGATCTTTTACCTGAAAAAAGATTTTTGGTGCCTTTTACCTTTTCACCTAAAAGTAAAGTTTTGACGATAGTGGTTGAAGATGATTTGGGAAACGTGCTAAAACAAACACTTTCTTCATATTAAGCTTTCGCGGAAGTACTTATCGAAGAGTTATCATGTTTGACAATAAGTGAAGAAGATAGATAATATATTAAATATTTTAAATAGAATCAAAGATGATAGTATCTATTATAAAAAAATAATATAAATTAATATAATAAGTAAATTGCGCGTCAAGTGTCTCATTGGATCATCACAGGTACGTACCGACATTTTTCGTTTGTTTATACATATTTCTTAACAATTGAAGGGATGTTTACAAAAACAACATAACTGCTTAGAGCGGTTGACACTTTTTTAAGAACATTGTTAATCGTTTCAGGTGTCAACCAGTGTAGTCAGTTATGTTGTTTTTGTAAACATCCCTTCAATTTTTGTAAGCCAGTCTTTACTATTAACTTGTCTCTGGTATTTAAGTGGATAATAAAATTAACATGTCTTGAATGTAAATTAAATAAATAATACTTTTAAAAAACCGCGCTTACTGTTGCCATTAGAAATATTAATTGCAATGTTCTGATTTAAAAACTAAGGAACGGAATGTTTCAAACAGATTTTATCGACAAGACGTGAAACGTCAAACTGAAATTGTAAACCATCATTTGTAAACACCATTTAACGTCAATGTCAATCTAAATACATAACAGATTAACCTCAAAATTTTAGAACTTGATGGAAAAATAATAATAAAGTACGTTAGCGATACAAGGAAAATCTCCTTACTTATTTTAGTTTGGCTTTGTTTTATTACGTTACAGATTATCGTACTATGTAGCGTTCTTTATTATTCTGAGTACTTAGGTACTTTTAGTACTAATAGGTTAATAAGTGCACTAATTTGGTCCGTCAGATTTTTAGTCGTAGATTGGACTACATCAATCAGCAAGATAAAATTTTTACTGCGAAGATGGCTAGCAGTACCACACCAGAAAATAACAGCTTTCTCGAGAAAGTAAAGGATTTTCCACCAATTATTGATGGCAAAATTAATGCAGTAAAATTTATTGAATCAACTCTGGGCTTGTTATGGGTTGTTGGTAAGTTGTTTTAACCTTAAAACCCCACCGCACCCACTTTTAACTAAGTTGTATCTAATGCTTCATTCTCCTTTTATACTTTCTCTTCTCTTTTGTTTATACTCAAAATTTCTACTTACAGAGAGCCTTGGTAAAATTTTTGCTCCAGTTAAATATGACATGGAAGGAAATATTGATGTAAGCATGATGTAATTTTTGTTTATGTTTTTGACTCACTTGACCTCAATTTATTTCATTTTACTTCTTTGCCAACTTAATAATTTAATGTAGGTAAGTACATGATGTATTTAAACTTATTTATTATAGAAAATCAAGAAATTGGACCCAAAAGATAGCTCCTGTTTACTTGAACTATTACAAAGAGAATGTTTACAAGGCAAACCCGTAGCAACTGAGGGATTATTATGGCTTAACAGGTGAGATTTATTGAAATAAAACCATATTATCCCCTTTATTGTATATTGTAAAGTAAAAATGACCACCCGCTAAGATTTTTTTTTTGTTTTTTTTTCCTTACAAAGTATTTTTATGACTATGAATTGTGTATTTTTTATTCCAATCCATTAAAGGTAAAGCAAACCTTGAAATAATCTTTACCACAACTTAGCCTATTTTTTTTTTAAATCTAATATAGGTAGTCACGTTTTTTACATTTATTTATATTTTTACAGATCGCTTTGTTTCTTCGAAATTGTGTTTCAAGAAATGATATACTTGATTGAGGAAAACAATTTGAACATAAACATGAGGAAGATATACACCATTGCATATGAGGGGTCTGTTAAGAAATATCACAACTGGGTTACTCAACAAATATTTGCAGTAAGTATTAAATTTATACATTCTGATATCACCATATTTACTCTTAATTGCAAGCCTGGAAGGTCTCTAATACTCTCTAGTGGTAGCATGGTAGCAACTGTTTTTGTTATAGGTAATTTTGTTAGGACTGCAGGCTTATTTAGTATGTATTTAGTTTGTGGCTCCTCACACTGTGCTATCAGTACCAAGCACCCCATTTCCAATGCAAAATGAATCCACGTAGCAGGTTCTTGGTACCTAGTCAATATGTTAAGATCTAATATTAAGTAAATAATGCTTTTCTATCAACTTATTACGAAGCTTGCAGGATAGGTAAGATTTTTTTAGATGCGATAGTATGGAGTGGTCCATGACATTATTTTATTTAAGAATCATACCCAAATTTATATATAAATCTTTATTAAGCATCGCAATGTATTTTATCTGAAACAAATGTACTTAAAAAATTATAATCTAATGGAACAAACCAGTTTACCCAAATAGTTGCTAAAAGCATTGTTATATTTTATTCACAGCTCATTTGCCGGTTGGCTCCTACACTTCATCAGCTGTTGAAATCATTTGGAGTGGACACCAACAACGTAGCATCATTCAAAACCAGACTCACAAGTTTTAACATAACATTACATTTAGTGAGGTGTAAAATTGATGATTATTACAAAGATAATAATTTATTTTGCTAACAATAATACTTAAACCTAGTATTTTAATAAGGCGCCATATTTTATTATCCGATTAGCAATAGCATTTGTATATACACCATTAAGTATATTTTAAATTAAGAATAGTATACAGTACATAGTCAGTAATAATTAATAAAAGCAGAGGCTAAACTGTTTCAGTAATAATTAATAAAATCAGAGGCTTAACTGTTATTAAACATCCCTATGTTTAGCATTTATTTATAAAAATAAAAGCTAGTTAATTGTTTTAATTTTATGTAGTTGCAGCTCAGATATTATGCTAAAAAAATATTGCTATACCAAAAACGGTAACACAGACAAAATGAAAAATTCAGTGCCTTGATGGTTGATGATGATGACTGATGAGTATTGTCTTGTTCATAAAGTTTCCGTTACCCAAAAATTTAAAGTAGAACAAATGACTAAGTAGTCATGATGATGTTAATGATATACCACAACTAAATGACAACTAAGTAGTTGTGATATATCATTAACATCAAAATAGTCGAGTGTGCTCAGGGCATAAAAAGGTCAACTACAGAGTTCTCTGAATAGAAGATTTCCTTTGGCAGAATTAATCTTTGTGTTATAATGTAAGTATTTAAGAAGTGGAGCCACCAAGATATTTGATGCAGGTGGGGGGTGAGGGGGTTTTAAGCGTCTGCGACGTCTGAGGTTAATATTCTTTAAGTTTAGCTTCTAAGTCAAGTTAGCATCATTTTCAACTAAATCAAGGGTCTTGAAACCTCATATTACTTTTAATATTCTCGTATTTTATTAATTAATGTTTTGTCTATTACTAATTTGGAAGTATAAAGGATGCATATTTGACATATTATTAATGTAAAGTACTCTAAAAACACATATAACAAATGTCTTTGTGTGGCTTACTATTAAATTTTCCTATAAGGGCAGCTTATAAATAGCCTGTACAACTGAACACTTCAGAGGAGTCTCAAATCTTTATGATGATTTGCCATATTGAGCTTGTATGCTATTTCGCAGGCCAATTTGGCAGGCTCTAGATCTAGCCCACTTTTCGAGACCGCTGCTTTAGACCACTGTTAGCCTTATAATATAAAACTAAGGTCTAAGTGAAATAAAAAATTGTACCAACCCTAGGAAATTATGTACTTATGAAGTTAAGTATTTAAAGATTGTAACTCATTTCTAAATCAAAATTTGAATAACATACGTAATGGGTCTTGGACTAAAACACAGAATTAAAATTGTATGTAGGAATATAATAGCAGAATATTACAATTGCTTAGCATAACTATTATATTGATTTACTCTTTAAAAAGTGCATAAAATGCTAATATGGTGTGTATAGAAATATATGTAGTACTTAAAGGGCTTTAACAAAAAAAAAACATGTGTGTTTTACAATCTCATATTAAATTTTTTCTTAGTAGGTAATAATAAATGTGGTTACAGTCATGGACCTAACAGTATTAAGTATAATTCTAGCCATATTTGGGGTCTAACGGGTCCTACAAAATATGGCTCAGTGTAACTTTGTTATATCTAACATTGTTTTGTAATTTAAAGCAAATGCATAGGTACATAGGAGTTCTTTATTGTTTACAAAAGAATACTAAGCCTAAGGAACCCTCTCATATTAGAGACTGTGTTGAAATTGTACAAAAATTGTAACTCTAAATGCATATTGAGATTACTGAGTAGAATAAAATTTCATTAACCGTTTGATTGTGATGCAAAAGGCATTTTATGAGTAAGTAAATGTAAAAATTCTGATAGAAATGGAACTATTTTAACATTTCTAAATTTATGGTTGCATTACGGATTTAAATAAATGTATCTATAAGCAGGTATGTAATCTATGTTAAATTAAATTGAGAAAATTAACGCAATTTGAATTAAAGCAGTATGAGAGTTTTGTAATGTGACCTCAGTCTATATGGGGTAAACTACCAAAATATTGCCCCTTTAAAATCATTTCATTAGGAAATTCTTGTAGGAAATATCCCACAGCTGATGCTGCCTTTAAATATGATTGAAGGGGCCAATCATTGGAAGGAGCCATCATTAATGTAGTTTACCCTAATAACCAAGAGAAAATGCTATAAAAATATTCTTTTTTTGCAAGCTGTGAGTGTGCTGTGTAAGATGACTTTGTTTAAGAATAAATTATTTATTTTGTATGTGTTACATTTATTTATTTTGTCAAGACAGAAAAAATATATTTTAATATCCTCAATTTTTGTGTGTCAAATAAATACTTTTTGCTAATGATGATGCCTTTTTCAAAGCGATGAAACTAAAAACAATTTCAGCTACAGTCATCAAGTATAATGTTGTATGAAGAACAAGTTCTGTTGGAGTACTTAGAAGGTAAGGATTAAAAAGAAAGAAACTAACAAGAGGCAACTGCATGAGTACCGACAGCATCAAAAAGCCAGCCAGTTCTGGCACCTGAAAGGGCCAAAAATAATGTTGTTATTTAACACATTCACTACCAGACAAAAAACGGTGCACTACCCCAGAAACCAGTCGTCTATAGCTGCATATTAAAAAAACCCGCCCAGCGGGTGTCTGGCATCTGAGCAAAGTTTACGAGCGCCCACCAGGTGGGTTCCTGGTAGTGAATGTGTTAAAAGCCAAAAGGCTGCAAATAATTTTAATATAGGACCTAAAGAGGCTATAATACTTATAAATTATCTAATCTCTGGAACAGCCAGCATTGCACCAAATGCTTAAATATGCATTAAATGTTACTTAAAATTAAATAGTGTAAGATAACTGACCCCCTTGAAAACTAATTTCTATGCAGGGGAGGTCAGTTATCTCTGCAGCTTACCATTCTATGACAGTAATAAAAATGTACCACCACCAGCATGTGGCTGTCATTTTTCAATCTTATTGAACAGATAGCACATCCTTGTCAAAAGTTCACTTTGTTTAGGGTCTAATGTTTCCTTTGCCTAGCGGTAGAATAAACGAATGGAAAGTACTTAGGTATCAAACAACTTACCCGGCAAGAAAGGTTCCCATACTGGCCTAGATATAATCTTGCAAATTCTATAACAACCAGCAGTGTGTAAACCGTTAAAGATAAGTATCTAGTCAGATGTCCCAGTAAATCCAACTGTAAATAAAGAAAAAACTATACATAGTCCTAATATAAACTGTAGAATGAAAAAAGTTTTTTGATTTGAAAGGTTAAACCATTTTTCAAAGCTCGATTCATACCTTAACATAAAGGAAGAATCCCACCACCGGTACCCAGACGAGGTAAAGGTACACATTTATGAATAAACATTTCTGCAGTTGAAGCATTGAATTCATCAGTTGTGGTTTACTTACAAGTGACAGTCAAAGAGAATATAACCACTACGTTTTAGTTACAGTCAAATTATAATAAGTATAATCTTTTCGTATCCAATCAACGCAAGGGCCAACAATGAACAAAGTAAATCAAAACAAAACCTACACGCGCCAAACTACAATGTGACATTTAATTGAAATGTTTTTTTTTTTCGTCTGAATTGAAATGTTTTGTCTTGTCAAATCTTAATACACATATGAATATCAACAGTTTTACAGTTGTCTTGAACGGCTTTGAATAAGTTTTTTTTACACGATGTGACACATAAAAGCTCTAACACACTATCGTACCTCACCGCGACCTTGGTGCGGTGCGGCGCACGTATCGATAGAGTGTAAGCTTCCATCGCACATATATAATTATATTTAAGTTATTATGTTATTGGAAATAATACTTTATCTCGCTTTGTGTCGCATAGTGTAAAGACGATGTTACTTTCGATTTAGAGAATGTAGCCAGCTCAATAAAATAATTTGACATTGACATGACAATGACATAAAGAGATTGAGGTTATAAAAATGAATATAATATAACCCAGTGTTGCCAGATGGTCACAAAAGTCACATTTTTCGTGACTTTTCGCCTTCTCGTGTGACATGTGCGTGACTTATGATTTTGGGGCAATTTTTGTGACTTTTGAAGATAGTCGATTTTTGGACAAGTTTAGTTTTGCAATTCGTATTATTTAGGAATGCTCCCAACCAAGCTTACTAAGCCCTTTAAATTTGACACTTTGCACTGACCCTTGACGATACATCAACAATCATGTTTATCACTAGGTCTTATCATAGTCATGGCAAAATGAGATTTGTTACCTTGACGTGACGGTGTTATATAGTTTGATAAGAGTTTTTTTTTGTGTAATGAATCATTAGTAATGATTCATTTCTTTTAGTCTGTATCTATACTACTCATTGTACTACATCAGTTATTGTGAGATTTTTGAGCGCTCTAAAACGATTAATTTTAGCCGGGGGTAAATTATTTACGCATATACTTTTTTATTTTCTTTTGATTAAAGATTCGCAGACAGGGAAATCGACACCACACTCGCGTTCGCGCTTTCACACCACGATTCACGCACATAGTCTGGAGGGGGCTTAAACAGTGTAAACTTTAAAAAAATTCTCTCGCACTGACTGACTGTGAATTGTATCTTGTTAGTAGTTTGTGGACTCATGTGACTGGGTTAAGTTTGGTAGATTAAGGCGTGTCCAGACGAAGACCATCCCCCGCCAATCCGACCAAACTATCCGATCAAACCAGGACGCGCGGACGCAAACACCAATTTGGCCAGTTTTATCAATTTAAATTTTATGGTGATATTTGACCGCTGTTAATTAAAAAATTCCCCTAACCGCGAAAACTAGCGTCACAAATTGGTATTCTTGCGTCCGTACTCCATTATATCGGTACTATCGGTCATAATCGGCGAGCCAAATTGGCGTTTGCGTCCGCACGTCCCGACCCAATCGGACAATTCAATCAGACCGTCGAAAAATTTTCCTCGTCTGGACAGGCCTAAACTATAGTCTGTCAAGCCATTTCATTAAGTAGAAAAAAGCGTCAAATTTAAAAAATTTAGGCGCGAAGGGTCTATCATCCCAAAGAGAATTTAATTTCGCGCCCTCTTCCACTGACAAAGTTATTTGACTGACTTTATAATAACTTATTATGGTAATTTTTTTTTCGTGTTGAAAACGAAAAAAAAATCAAGAAATAAAAAAAGGAACTTACAATTCATGAAATCGATCACATAAAATCATATAAGGTTAGTAGAATTTTTGTGTAATATATTATTTTCGGAATTTCTTCTATTAAAATCGATTTATCAACCCATACTATAAAAATGTGACTTAAGCAGCAAAAACGTGACTTTTAGGGAAACGAAACGTAACTTATGACTCCAGAGCCCTGGCAACACTGATATAACCAGTTTTGGTTGTTTTACCAGTAGAATAATCTATAAAAAGAAATACAACACAACATACAATATTTAATTTAGGTTTATAAAAATACCATGATTTCAAGACAAACATTCGGCCTTTCTATCGGTAAGAAAATATTCAATTGATTCCGAAGTTTAAAGCATACCAGTGACCAGTGAGTGCGACCGTTGCATATAAGATTTTTTTTTGTATTTTCAGGCCTTTTGCGTTCAAATGGACTTCAGTTAACGTGTGTAGCTGGGATAAAATACTTCCCGCCTCCCAAGAATTATGATGGTAGGCAACTTCACACTTGGCTTAAATACAGTACCTATACTCAATCAGTGTTTCAGTAATTTGGCAATATTGCTATTATTATAGCCTGTTAATTAACTCGCTTCTAATATATGTATAGATATCGAGATTCCTGAACGCCAGAGGCTGCGTCCTCTGGACAAGGTGCCTACATATCCTGCTAATTTGAAACCGCCAAAAATGCAGAAGAGGTTGCGATACATGCGTGGTCCTGAGCTCCTGCACAACACGCTACAGTTAAAGCAGTATGGTGTTATTGTAAGTATTTTTATCAATCATAGAATACTACATCACACTACAAGCACACTTTTGACATTGGCAAAATCTATACATTTGATGGAAGCCATTAAAAAAAAGAAGATCATAAACCTTTATGATAATAAAATGACGTGCTGGTTTCAGGCAACTGGTGGTGGTAGAATGCGTCATGAGCACTTTGAAATGGCTCGTCTTGTAGTAGCCCGTAAATTAGACATGAAGAGAATGTACGCTATTTGGCGCATTGACCCCCCGTGGCAACCAGTCACAAAAAAAGGCCAGGGGCAGAGAATGGGCGGTGGAAAAGGAGCAATTGATCATTATGTTACCCCTATCAAGGCTGGCAGAGTTATATTGGAGGTTGCCGGCAAATGTGAATATCAAGAGGTAATAATTTCAACACTTCTCTTTATCTCTACAAAAATCAGATAAGTCTAGACTACCTACTAGACTATTAGTTTGTTTAGAACAGGCTGGTTGCATTGGCAATTAGTTATTTATTTCTATAAATCTATTGAAATATGCCCTAAATATGAGCTGGCTTTCTCTAAATTACTGACCAAATTACAGAAGAAATGTTAAACTTTGTTAAAATACATGCAAGAGTGACCCAGCCTACCATAATCATGATGACAAGTGACTAGAACAACTTGACTTAAGCCCAGTCTCCATATCGCGCACCATCGAACACTGGCTCGCGCGGCAGCCGCGCGCAATGGACACCGGGCTGCCGCGCGAGCCAACTCGATGCGCCCGGTATCCATTGCGTGCGGCTGCCGCGCGAGTCAATGTTCGATGGTTTGCCGCGCGATATGGAGACGGGGCTTTACCCATTTGCACATTGCAATTCAACTTTAATTATGTTAAACAATTTTTCTACTCCCGTACTTTTATTTGTCATTTAAAGGGTTGTGCACACACCTTTAAACACCTTTAATATCAAATATCAACATTTATTCAGCAAATAGGCCACAAGGGCACTTTTACACGTCAATATGGAATTTACATACAGCAAAAAAAAACACATCAATAATTATAAAATACAACTAAGCCGTAAATATCAAATCAAACTAACATAGAGATGTATAAAGCCTCTAAATGTCGAATTACAAAAAACGCAATAACAATAGTATTGAAAAAAAAAAAATTAAATCTTATAGTTGTGAAGACAAGTCTTTAGTCTATTCCCCAAAAAAGTATTTGTGCATACACGCAGTATCTTTTTGCCACTTTTACGATACTTCGTGTAATCACAAAAAATATTGTATGAAATACATTGTTGCCAACCTAATTTTTATTGTCATCTCTGACAGATGAGTGAACCATAGACATGTTTTTTTCATTTCATTCATTCTTTTCCCGCCCGTACCCTCCATCTTTGCTACTTCTTGAATGAAAAATATTTGTTAAATTTACAATTTTATTTCAAAGTAAGTGCTTGGTCGTAGAAAAATTATTGTATGCAACGTTGTTAAACTGAATCAAAAAATACTCGTGGCGTCTTTATTAACAATTTGAGGCGAAGCCACTCACCTTTTTTGACCTCTCTTAAACAACGGTTGCATAAAATACTATTTTCGAGACCACTTCTAAGGCGAATGTTTTATTTCATTTTTTTTAGGTCTGGCAAATGTTGAAAATTGTGGCGGAAAGATTACCATTTCAAGCAGAAGCTGTGTCACAAGAAATCATGGAGAAGAAAGCAGATAATGAAAAGTGGCAAGAAGAAAACAATCAGAATAAGTACACTATGAAATATGTTATTCAAAATAATATGGGTGGATGCCACAGAATGCTTTCGCCGTTTGATCACTATTGGTATGGCAGGCATTTGTAGATATTTATGTATATTGTAATTAGTTCAAAATATAGTTGAATTTAAGTTGACAGTTGATTTTATTCCTAACAAACCTAAAAATAGTTGTTACCTAATTCAAATAATTACAAAAATTATAAGTAGCATTAAGGGTGTGTCAGGATATACTCGTAGTATCGCTACTAGTACAGGGTAGAAATGCGCGTAAAATGCCTAGCCTGAGGGGCCCTAATGACCAATAGAATTCGATCTTCCATTAATGAAGTTATGTTACGCCATTGGATTTTAGACATGTATAAACATAGAAGGTAGGATCCTATAGAAGTGGTATACGCGTGCCTCCGTGAGGGACACTTCCATACTAATTTACGGTGGGGAATAAAAAAAATGTGAGACTGTGACGAGGACAAACAATAATAGCGCTTTCGCTGCTACTCTTACTGAAAGATATATAAGACTATCCCGTTCTGTCAGTTATCCCCACAACTCATGCCCTATTCAGTTAACATACTAGATTCATGTGTATAAATATACTTGGTCAACCAGATCTTGACAGTAGAAAAAGGCGGCAAATTTTAAAAATGTAGGCGCGAAGGGATATCGTCCCATAGAAAATTTGAATTTCGCGCCTTTTTTTACTGACAAGATTTGGTTGACCAGCTATAAGTTCAGCGCCATCTAGTGATGTTTTTGATAGAGTTGCAAATAGTGACATACCTCAGTTACATGCCTAAAATCCTAAATGGATGTATTATGCTTCCACTGCACTTTTGAGCCCATGACAGCGGTCACGGCAGTCCAATTTTACGTTTCTGTGTTAGCAGTTACAGTTTTCATGCTCGAAAAATCTGAAACTCCTACACAGATACCGCGCCGATCCAAATATATTTCGATTGAACGTTAAATCGGATTGCTAAGGTTGAAATTCTATTGGCGCGTATGTAGTCGATAAATCGTACTATCCTAGAAAAGGTATAACAAATATGTGGCAGGAATTCAGCGTCGTGTGTAGATATTATTATTATTCTATAAGCAGGCAGGCAGTTGTGACAACTGATGTAATACTCTTTAATAATTCATTTTTATTTCTTAAATTCTTTGCAAATTATTTAAGAGACCGAAACCAATATGTTGACTATAAAGGCTTTATTTCAAACAGTTATCGAACACTTTCAGGAGTCAGTCAGGGCAGCAACTTGGGGCCATTAGGGTTTACTATTATGATCAACGATCTTCCGGACGTAGTACAAGAGGCTAATAGGGATGTTGACAATTTTTTGGAACTGGTTTTATTTTGTAGATAGACACGTAATAATTACAGAAAAAAAAATAAAAAAAAAATATATTCATTAATTTTGAATAAAAAAACATGTATAATAAGTTTCGTGTTTAAATTTCGCGCCTAAACGCTCCAAACTGTCACGTGACCTTGATGACGTAACGGCGTTTTATACAAACTGCTGTCAGTAATTTTTTTACATTCTTTATATGGCAACTGACAATTTTTTTTAAAGCCTTAACACACTACCGCATCGGTCAGCGACCTTCTTTCTCGCTCTAACTTATAGCTGCGTCCTTAACGCACCACCTTACACACTATCGATTCGTGCGCCGCACCGCACCAAGATCGCGTTTCGGTACGATAATCTGAGCGCCTACCGCGAACCACGTTCGAAGTGTTGCCTCTCTGTCGCACTTGTAAATTCGTACGTAAGTGTGACAGGGAGGTAACACGTCGAACGTGGTTCGCGGTAGGCCCTCTGTAGACACTTAGGCAGGTTTTATAACTTGTCTTTGGTGATTCCTCTGTGATTACGTCACGCGCTCCGATTGGCGTTTGCAGTCACGTGATACTGGGCATTATTTTAAATCATAGATGGTAGTATTTCTATAGATGTGGCCTACCGCGTGCCCCCGTAAGGGATAGACATAGATGACGTCACAAACCCGGGGATACCATATAGGTAAAAATTACCCCAATATTATCAAATATTGGGGTAATTTTAATCACGTTCGCGAGTAGTTCGCCTACGTAAGACGCAGCGATAAATAAAATATCAATGGGCCAATTTTTTTTTTTTTATGTAGAAAACAAACAGCCTTTTACAAATAAGTTTTACAAAAATTACTAAAAATAGGCCTAAAGTTTCATACGTTACTAAGTTGACTATTACAATGAAAAGTAAATAGGTTACTTAATTATAAATTACCAGTAGGTATAGTTGTGAGTACAACACGCAAATAAAGTAAGAAAACAATGCAAAATATTTACTTGAAACAATTTTTCAATTACTAGTAAACAAAATATGCCGAACTTTGTTCTTGAAAACGGACAAACTATGAACAAAAATGTCTATATGATTAAGCGATTCATTATACATATTAGCATACTGTGTGCCACAGGAAGAAATAGAAAAGGTAGGTTTTCGTAATATGCTTTGAGCATATCCGGCAGTTTTGCGTCAGTGCCCAGTTTCTCCTTCCGGTTGCTAAAATCCATTTAGCACGCGTGCCTGCATCTTGTGGAAATCTGGAGGTAATAAACGAAATATTCATTTTGTAATCTGTCACTCTTATTGCAAAATTAAGAATTAGTGCCTGCAGCATATCATAGAATTAGATTCTCTGAGTCGTGGCAAAACCCCCTATAACGTTAATATAATTTACATTCTAATTTAAACACAGTTCAATTTTATTGTTCGTATTTGTCCAGTTCAGCAAAATTATTTATAAAAATGTTATTAAAATACAAAATACCCGAATTTTGGGGTAATTGTATGCATCACGGGCTGGTATCCCTCGAATAATAGCAATGCGACTAAATTGAATACACGTTATTAAAAGGGTGACGGCTTACTGTCAATATGCGTACGTTATTTGGTCGGTTAATTTATCAGGAAATATTTATAGGTTAATTTTTTTACCCGAGTTATTATTTACTGTAAATGCTTTTTCTACTCAGATTTTAATTGATATAGATTGTAGGATGCTGTTACTAAGCATGATAATGTGACCGAAGTATAAAATACTGTATTTACCTGTGAAATGTTACGTTGTCCTGTTTTTGCCGGCAGTCACTTGTACAGCGCAAAACTGAGCAATTCACCATATTTGTTGAATTTTTAAGTACTACTACATGCACACGAAACACTGATTTCAATATTTTTCCTGATAATCTTTGCACTGTTCATATGTTTCACACCAATTTGACGTTTACGCATTGTTTGTATCCCACCATAAACTACGGTGGGGAATAAAAAAATATGAGACTGTGACAAAGACAAACAATAATAGCGCTTTTTCTGCTACTCCTAGTGAAAGATACATAAGACTATCCCGTCCTGTCAGTTATCCCCACCACTCATGCCATGCCCTCGTTTTAAATACTTTTGATTATTTTTAATTAATTTATTACGCATATTTACACTAGCAAAATATGATTTTCCGCGTTCTAATATTGCCTGCTATGGTAAAAACATAACATATTAAAGTCTATTTTTTTATTCCGTAGACTGAAATGACATTTCATAGTATGGGATGACACATGATGTTCATACTATGAAATGTCATTTCAGTCTACGGAATAAAAAAATAGACTTTATATATTCGCGATTCATGTCAACATCCCTATTGTCTATTATTTGCTGATGACATTAAACTGTTCCTAAAAATAAGTAATTCCGCTGATTGTAACAATTTACAAAATGACATACAGAGAATAGTTAACTGGAGCAATAAAAATAAATTGTATTTCAATTTGTCCAAATGCAGCGTGATGACATGCAGTAGGGCGATCTCTCCTGCATTATGATTATAACGTAGGGGGGCAACTGGCTACGCGAGTATCATCCGTCCGAGACCTAGGGAGTACTCGTTGAACCGGACTTGTCCTTCAGGACTCATGTTATAGGCATATGTTAACCACCAAGAATTTCCATAACACCACAGCAGTAAAGGCTCTATACAACGCCCTAGTTAGGAGTAGATTGGAAATTGGCGCACTTATATGGAATCCATACGAAAGTAAATATACGAGGGGTATTCAAAATATTCTCGGTATGAGAATGAAAACAAACAAGTACGAAAAGTTTGATATTTTTATTTTTCAATATACTCCCCCCCTATGTTCATACACTTAAAAGATCGATCAATTATTTTTTTTAATCCCTCGTAAAAATATTTTTTATCTTTCGTGTAAAAATGCTCCTCCACTGCCGCCTTCAATGCTTCATCGTCAGAAAATTTATTTCCACGCAGATCCTTTTTAAGATTGGGGAGCAAAAAGAAGTCGCTGGGGGCTAAGTCCGGACTATACGGTGGGTGAGTAACAGTTTTAAACCCACGTTCAACAATAGCTGCCTTGGCAATATGAGCAGTATGGACGGGGGCGTTGTCATGCAGAAGCAGAATACCTTTGGTTAACTTTCCTCGCCTCTTTTCTTTAATTACATCCTTTAATTGACGTAGAATGTTAGCGTAGTACTGTCCTGTGATATTTACACCTTTTTCTTTATAATCGATTAGTAATACTCCTTCACAATCCCAAAATATCGTGGCCATGACCTTGCCAGCTGAAGGGATGACCTTCAACTTCTTGGGATGAGCTGAACCCTTAATGTGCCACTGCATGGACTCTTGTTTACTCTCTGGGTCATAATGATGAACCCAGGTTTCATCTCCAGTAACTATTCTTTGCAGCACCTCATCAGGATTTTCACCGCACAGGTCAATAAAATCGGAACAACAAGCTACACGCATGTCTTTTTGAAGCCGAGTCAGCATTCGCGGAACCCATCTTGCACTTACTTTTGACATATTAAGATGGTCATGTATAATATCATGTACGGTACCAATAGAGAGATTGGTTACTTGTGCTATAGATTTTACCTTCACTCGACCATCTTCCAATATAAGTTTTTCCACTTTATCAATATTTTCTTGTGAAGTAGCTACTACAGGCCGGCCAGGTCTAGGGTCATCTTCAATACTCTCCCTTCCGCGTTTAAACTCGCTTGACCACTTTTGAATGGTAGATAAAGAACGAGCAGACTCACGGTAAACACAATCCATTTCCTCTTTTATGGTTTTTTGATTTTTACCCTGTTTTGTCAAGAATTTTATCACGCATCGATGTTCTAATTTAGTTAACATTGTCAATTCGCACAGGATGTTCATGTTTGTTCAGCAATTGCAGAAAAACAAAAGACTATCTCGGTTCGAATTATACTTTTTTTTAATGTCAATGAATAAACCTTAGCGGCCAGTAACGAAAGAAATTTTAGAAGAGGTCGTAAGATATCAATACTGAGAATATTTTGAACGCCCCTCGTATTACGCTAATTGAAAAAATACAGAATAAATTTCTTAGGCACCTTTATCTCAAGAGCTATGGGGTATATCCATTTTACCCGTTGATGTACCCAACACTTTTTGTCCTTGGTATGGTTGGGCACATCAAGTTAGAGGTGAGAAGAAATTTAGCACTGGCCACATATGTTTTTAAAGTATTAAGGGGGATAATTCACAACTCGGAAGTACTGGGTTCGCCTGTTGGCGCGCCCGACTGCGCGCACTAATTTACTTGCCAAGGCGCCCATTGTCAGGGCAACAGTAATATTGAACGAAGTGTCCGCCAAAATAGATATATTTAACTGCACTCTGAGTGAATTCACAAAGATAACAAGCCGGCAATTATGTTATCTGCCAAATATTTAGTTAGTCTGTTTTTCACTGTAATATTTTTAAGTGTGTTGTTAACTGTTAATTTTTTTGTCTTTATGTAATACATATCACGTATTGGATTACTCTGTAAAGTGGTATTGTATAGTTGATTATAAAATAAATAAATAAATAAAAAATATAAAAAATTCTCCCTGTCAATCTGCTTTGAGATGCGGGTGATACATCAACTGGTGGTAGGAAGGGCAAATTCGAAGCATTGAAACAAAGCATATTCAATAATGGTTTATTAAATTTGACATTTTATGAAAGGATTTTGTGACAAGCCTCAGTTTGCATACATGTATATAAACCTTGGTAGCAATAATTTATATAAACTTCTTTTATATATTATGGAAAAAACTCAACAAAAAAACAAATGTCTTTATAGTAACAAATACTACGGCACAAAATACTTTCTGCGACTCATCCCTAACCTAACGTCAAAAGCCAAACAACACATTTATCCATAGTCGAGAGATTATCATGGTATACAATTATTTAGTAATGTAGGTATAGGAGTGTGTACGTTTAAGCTAACTGGAGACATGTAGGTAGTTGTACAGTAAATAAATTTAAGTTACATACATGTAACCTCAATTATTTCGTACTTAATAGCCTTTTGATATTAACAGCAACTTCTACTTTATTAGGGTCACAAATTACACAATTACAAACTGAAAACATTTACTATTCTTTGTAGCAGAGTAATAAGTTGTAATAGGATGTAAGTAAATATATCCTTGAACTATGTGTATCCTTAATAATAGCATATCAATTTGTGGGTAGGAGGTGTTAAGTACATTTTAATTAGCCAGGAATATTTATTATTTTTAGCCCTTATATGTGGACCAACACCCTATTACATCTCTGTACTCTCTGTATCTAGATATTACTGCAACAGACATTAAACACTTTTTTATAATATTGTGTGCAACTCTACTCTTTCCAATATCCAAGCGACTCTACCTTATTTATCTATTTCTGCTTCGATACCTCAACGCAAGTACCTATAAATTATATAACGTCATAACAATATTTACAAAGCCTAAAGAACTAACTTACAAGTAAATGCAAATTTACATCTTCAATAAATATAGTGTTTACAATATTGTACAAGCGCTAGTTTATATATATGATATGGCTTTTTATTTATAAAATCAACTGCCAAAACAATCCCTAGCAGTCATTTTAGGTATATTATCACAAGTCCATGTTATTAGTTGGTTTTACTTGCGTGACTAAAATGTTATCATGGACTCTAATTTGTAGTGACTTAGCTTATACATTTCAAAACATCGAATGCTTATGCAACAATTTATGATATAAACCAGTCATGATGTTCAATTTATAGTACCTAAGTATGTTGGTGGCAGTAGTTGCAATGATATTTATTCATAATCAATTACGTACTCCGTGTACAATCTAGGAATGTTGTCACGCAATATAAAGTTATAGAATGATGTTAATAAAGAACGATTGTAAAATACTCGAGCTTTTCTTTTCAATGAGCCTGCTCTGAGCTTGTACAAGCACTCTATACCAGCTACAATATATTTGACTAGTTCTGTGTCTTACGCTATTATAGTCTTATTAAACTAGGAATAATTCCCTAAACACTGGCAATATGCAGTCTTAAAATCTATTTCACCTCCGTGATAAACAAGGTAGTATTTAAAAATGAGGTCTAACAAAAACTAGGTACGTCTGCAACTCAACTGGGGTAAAACAAATAATTAACAATTCGTTGAACTTGCACGCAGAGTCGGTTCTAATATTTAGCTAAGCTAAGCTATAAGTTATTAGACAAAGTGAGGTAGCGTCATTACCTACTAGTGGAAAATATTTACAGTCCTAAGTCTTTGCACTTAGATAATAAATAGTGACATAGGCTCGTCTCAAGCTCATGAATATAAGTTAAATATCTCTTGCGTATCTATTAGCCTGTTACGGAGATTACCAACACAAATCGTTACATTCTATTTTAACATACGAGTATTAATTAACTACATGCACACAATAGACACTATTACTTAATTATGTGCAGCTTTGTATATGACTAGAGTAAATACGTTTAACGGTATAGTTACAATCGTAGGTAAAGTTGCTTTTTCGATCACTGCAAGGATCCACTTGTCCACTGTTGAGGATAATACGATGACTGAACAACATTATTCGTACGATTCGCTCAAGTGCTCCAATAAGAATTTCAACTGGGTTTTCATGAAATTATTTTTGTGCGCGATGGATTCGCATAGCATTTGAGTGGGCGCGGCCACACCGCCGGCGCCGTTGTTGTTCCCAGAGTCTATGGTACTATCCTCGGGCGCTTTCAGTGCGGCGATGGGGGCTTTGCTGATATGCTGATAATTAAACGTAGACAATACCGTCCGGATCTTTGCAATGATCTGCTCTACTCAGGCGTTTGATTCCTGCGAAAAATTTGAAAATAGTCATAAGTCAGAATTTTGCAGCGGTACAAATGTATATCATTCAAGTGTACACTACTTTCTATACTAGTGAGATATCATTTACATTCACAAAACAAAAACGCTAGGGGAAAACGGTGAGGAGGCTTCGTCTAACAGATTGCTGCAGGAGTGTGATGATATGAAGTATTATCAAATGAATCGCATATATTTAAAGTTCCTTATTTAGTAATACTGCACGGAATTATCATTAGTAATATTCGTATAAAATGTAAGTACTCATATAAAATACTACGTTAAAGTCGTTTTAAATGCATCAAAATTTAGGCTCTATGTCATAAGAGAGTACGAACGTACACCGAATATCGAAACGCTAAGTACAGATTAATGATACGCTCTGCTCGTGGCGGGAGCGTCGAGAAGCGAGAGCAACATCTAGTCTAGAAGCGGGTGGGACCACAAAATAGATACAGTACAGAAGTCAATCACATGTATGTACTTCACTTTTCATACCTACGCTCGGCGGTCGCTCTAGGGTTGTCAACTATGATTTATGCACAAAAAACTATCGTGGTAGTGGCACTCGTATCTGGTAGTGACCGGGGCGGGGTGCTTACCTACCTACCTAACTGTTCTGTTTAACGTTAAAACGAACCATTGAAATACAAGCAGATACCTACTTACCTCTCTGAAACCACTGGTAGCTTAAAAAACGACAATTCACCGTCCACTGAATAGTCATAATAACTTATTTTTTGTTTCTCCATAATTGCACAAAAAAGTTTACAGACGCGTGTCTCAAGCGGTTGACACTCGCGCTCGCACTGGTCCCAACCGGTCCGAGATATCGTGTCTGTGAGCAGTGTCTATGTGTGCGTTGCTCGAGCGCACTTTGTATGTAGATTGATTTCTGTACTGTATCTGTTTTGTGGTGGGACGGTGTGTTTATACCTTGAGGTTGTGGAAATAGTGCATGATCTGATCGTAGTCCATCTGCAGGTCGTCGAGCCCCAGCGCCTCTGCGCCCGCCCCCGCGCCCGAGCGCGAGTACATCGGGTTGCCGACTATCGTCGCGCGTTTCACTTCTGGGGAACCGCTTCCTATTAAGAGCCAACAGGAGCTAAGATTAAAATATTTTAGGTAAATATACCCATCTCGCTAACGGAAGCGGCTCCTAAAACTAGTGCTATAAGGACAAGGCGAAAAATCCTGCGTAAAAATATCAAAAATCGAGGTTTCGTACTCGACTGTTTCCTCCTCCAAAACTTAACCAATCGTAACCAAATTTGGAAATCTAAATGATTATGACATTATCTGTGTCGGGCCGTTTTGATTTTTTGACTAATTGATGTCAGTTTTGAATAGCACGCCTCTCATTGCGGCATAGTCAATTAGGCCATTTTGGCCATTTTTGAAGGGCTCTAGCGCCTTAAAAAACAAAAATATCAAAAAAAGCAAAACGGTTCGACACAGATATTTACAATATTAATCTGTGTTGAAAAAATCATTGCTCTAGCTTCAAAACCGACGGAGGAAACAGTCGAGTACGTTTGTATGGAGAAATGACCACTCCTGTTGGCTCTTAATACCAAAATTGTCAGTATCTCGCCTCCCGTGTTATCAGGGGGATATCACTCCGCAGATCGTGTACGTTCGGCTGTCCGGTTGCTCGTAGGTAGAACTCCTATGTAGCAAGCGCACACGAAAGAGCACGAGTTGCGTCGTTGATTCGGGTAGGTATTGCCGCGTAATATCGAGTTTCTTAGACAGTGATTCTTCTATACGTAAGCGCTAATATATATTCTGTAGTTTTATCATGGATTCTTCACAAGCTAATCTGAAGTTTCAACGAAGGGAACATCTCTGTAGGATTTACCTTTGTTTTGATTAGCAGCTTCCACAAAGTCACCTTTGACGTTTGATTCTTTGGATCGGTTCTTATGCCTCATCTGGACTTCTGGCAGACCTGCAACGAAACGAATTCGGTAAACTCAATTCGTGAAAACTATATGCATTCTTAAGAAGTGGAAGATACCTTTTTATTTTTTCCATAATTACTTTTAACGGATGAAAATGTAGATAAGGAATGGGCACACAATCCCAGAGGTAAAGGAATTGAATTTACTTTTCGCCAGAGATGTTTATGGTACAAAGGACAAAACCATCCTGTCCATTTCAAAAATGTCATGGTTATATTTCTCATTATTTTCAATTACTGTTAGGAAACATATTTGAAAGACACTCAAAAAGTTACGCGGGAGACAGAAAAGAGTAGGTATACCTTTGTCTATAAATTATAGCTGGTCAACCAAATCTTGTCAGTAAAAAAAGGCGCGAAATTCAAATTTTCTATGGGACGATATCTCTTCGCGCCTACTATTTTCAAATTTGCCGCCTTTCACTACTGTCAAGATCTGGTTGACCAAGTATAAATGAGATGCTTGATTTTTTTTAATTTTCACGCGAGCAATGCATTTATCAGATCCAGACGCAACTTTAGAAATAAGGGCTCATTTAGACGGCGCGCGAACTCGCATACGATTTTAGTTACAATATCTGGGTGAAAACATATAATAACTCGGAAATGCGCGTTTTCCCAGAGATAAGACCTAGCTAGATCGATTTTTCGCCCCCGAAAACCCCCACATACCAAATTTCATCGAAATCGTTAGAGCCGTTTCCGAGATCCCCGAAATATATATATATATAAATAAATAAATAAACAAGAATTGCTCGTTTAAAGGTATTAGATTACGGACCATGGAGGTTACATCAATTCAGCCGACCGATCAAATGACGGCGTGAAACTTACCGATCCCAGAGTCATGCATGTAGTCGGGGCTCGGCGGCTTGGCGAATGTGCGGCCTCTGTCGAGCCCCACGATCTCCCGGTAGTCCTTGTTCTCCAGCACGAGCGGGGCGTCGTTGTCGAACTCGAACAGCCGCGCGCACTCCTCCTTGCTCAGCTTCTCTACGGCGTTGTCGTCTAAATCGTGGGGGAGGGGGTTCAAGTCGCTTTTGTAGTTTTTCATGTCTCGGCTCGAAATGTACGGGGCGTCGGTTTTGTTTAGATCAATAATTCTGGAAAAAGTTTAAGCGGGTTAGTGAGATCTAATCACAGACAAGACATCCTCTAAGTCTACGCTCACCCAGTCCCTCGCTCGCTCAGTCGAGCATAGTAACGCTACCCCCTCTGCCACTCATACGGTAGATTTACTCCATCTTCGAGTCAATCCCGTGCCGTGATTGGTCCGTATCTTTGAACGAACCAATCACGGCACGGGATTCGCTCACCTCGTCCCCCCGCACCCCCGTATTTTTGGCAGCATCGGTTTCATGAAATAATTGCTCTAAACTCAGTCTAGAGGATTCCTAGTCTATGGATCTAATAAAGTCAAGATTTAAGGGTCCCTTTAGATTTACATATTAGAATCATGAGAGAAATTCGCAGAAAATTATTTGAGCATAATGTAAACTGTTATCTTACACATTACCTATTTTTAACATTGAAACGTAAAATTAGACTGGCCTGGACGAAGTCATAAAACGAGAGTATGTACTTTAGTAGATAGGTACTAAACTATCGGACACAGTAATATTTATTTATTAACAAGCTTTTATTAGGTCGACCTGTATGTAACTATGTAATGGAATCTAAGGTAACTAATTTAACCATCTTCCAAGGATCGTAGCGTCATGAAAATTGGCAGCTGTATGTAGTTCTGATGACAATACAATAATATGGTACTGTCGAACTGATCTGATAATGGAGACAGGAGGTGGCCATAGGAGCTCTGTGATGAAACAACGCAACCTAATTGTGTTAGGGGTTTTTAGAATTGTCTCGATGAGTATTAGTTGTCTGTCGTAACAAAAGTACAGTCAGCGATAAAAGCTTGTACCAAAAATGAAAATTTTGCCAAAAACTTTTATTTCTTTGTTTATTTAAACTTTATTGCACATAAAATAATCTGGTACAAACTCAACTGGTCAAACAAGTGAACTGGGCCAAAAAGAGATGTTTTTTAGGTGGAATATGTAAGCAATCTTACCGGTCTGGGCGGCGGGCATTTTCCGGAGATCGTCGGGCATCGTGTTCTCGTTCGTGCCTCTTGTGGTGGTTCCGGGAGTGGCTCCGGCGAGTGGGCGGCATGACGGCTTCCGGCAATACCTGGTGGTGCAATAAGGATCCTTATTACCTGGGCTATAAGCGCGAAAATCGCAGTTCGCAAATTGCGGCCATTTTTCTCTATCACTCCAATAGGGAGTATTACTGTAATGTTTTGCCGCCAGAGTGCAGCACTAGCGCCTTTAGTAAACCATATACATTTTAGTAACTTATAGGTACATACTGTACCTTAAACCGTTTTTGACAAGTTTTCACAGACAATCAAATATGACATTGATGAGCGTTTTCCAAAAAAGCGGCCAAGTGCGAGTCGGACTCGCCCATGAAGGGTTCCGTATTTAGGCGATTTATGACGTATAAAAAAAAAACTACTTACTAGATCTCGTTCAAACCAATTTTCGGTGGAAGTTTGCATGGTAATGTACATCATATATTTTTTTTAGTTTTATCATTCTCTTATTTTAGAAGTTACAGGGGGGGGGACACACATTTTACCACTTTGGAAGTGTCTCTCGCGCAAACTATTCAGTTTAGAAAAAAATGATATTAGAAACCTCAATATCATTTTTGAAGACCTATCCATAGATACCCCACACGTATGGGTTTGATGAAAAAAAAATTTTTGAGTTTCAGTTCGAAGTATGGGGAACCCCAAAAATTTATTGTTTTTTTTCTATTTTTGTGTGAAAATCTTAATGCGGTTCACAGAATACATCTACTTACCAAGTTTCAACAGTATAGTTCTTATAGTTTCGGAGAAAAGTGGCTGTGACATACGGACGGACAGACGGACAGACGGACAGACGGACAGACAGACAGACATGACGAATCTATAAGGGTTCCGTTTTTTGCCATTTGGCTACGGAACCCTAAAAAGTGTACATTTCATTCATATCTTCAAAATATTGACTTCTTGGGCTCATTTTACTCAGAATCATTTGTACATTCACGCCTCATACATGAAAAAATGTGTCCCAAAATTTTGTATGAAAAATATTTTTTCCAGTGCGTCACGTTCATACAAAACAAAAAAATTTTCATACAAGAATGTGACGATCTGGAAAGGAAATCTTTGGACACATTTTTTTATGTATGAGGCGTGAATGTACAAATGATTCTGAGTAAAATGAGCCCAAGAAGTCAATATTTTGAAGACATGAATGAAATATACACTTTTTTTGGAAAACGCTCTGATACATCAAGGCGGTTTGTTTACAAAGGGTCTACCGGGAAACGCGAAATCGAAACTCTGCTATCTGCCTCTTTATCGCTCGAATGGGCAAGAGTGATAGAGAGGTTAGATAACAAAATTTCGACTCTCGTTTGCGGTAGACCCTTAGATTGTGACTTATTGTGGGAGTGGCGCCCTCTATGCAGAGTTTCGCGTATTCCCCTATTACGCCTTCATTGGAGTAAAAGAGAAAGATCCCCGCAATTTGCGATTTTTCCTTTTCGCGGTAGCCCCTCTGCTTCCCAAACATTACAAAAATGTTGAGCAAAAATTACATACAGTGTTTAAACTTAAGTATTGTGCTGGCATCTGCAATCACGATACCATTTAGTCACTTTGCCAATAAAATGCTTTGGTGAATTATAATACCACTGAGCTTACAATTTGTAGTTTACAATGATGAAGTGCTAATGCTAAAGTGCTCATCATTTTCGTTTGTCGTCTGTGTTTTTAAGTAGGCAGTATACGTAGGTAATTGTTGATTCGTTCAGCAAGCAATAAAAATGGCGTTCCAGAGCAGTGGCCGTGAATGTTTTGCTTTGACTTAGACTTAAATGTGCACCAATTTTGGTGAGGTGCAAAAAAAATAATCAGATAAAAATTCAGTAATCGTTTTAATCGGACTCATAGTTACCATACATGTGTTAGGTGTGTGATTGTGAAAATGTCAAGCTAGTTACCAATTCCTGATTACACTCGGCCACTTATTTAAAACACCATTTTGAGTTAAAAGCATTTATAGCTGGTCAACCAAATCTTGTCAGTAAAATAAGGCGCGAAATTAAAATTTTCTATGGGACGATATCTCTTCGCGCCTACATTTTTCAAATTTGCCGCCTTTTTCTACTGTCAAGATCTGGTTGACCAAGTATAGGTATTCGCATAGCATAAAAAAGAAAGTAGGCGCTTACTTTATGGTTATTTCTCAGCGGGACAGGTACCTGGGGTTGCGGGGTGGAGGCGTTCCGGTGCGGCGGCACGGGCGGCCGGTATTCTCCGTCCGTGCTGGAGATCAACAAGGGAATCGTTTAATGCTATCATTTGTAACCAAGCACGAAGAGTTCCTTGACTCGCCTTTTCCTATCTTTATCGTACGCGCATAAATATGTATATTGCGTTCCCGCTCGCGCAGTGGCACTGACCGCCGCCATCATGTACGGGACAGCAACATAAATACGCGCGTGTGATAGAGATAGGAAATAGGTTAATGGACGAAATTCTTCGTGCTTAGCGTGCTTACTGTAAACTACAAGCCCAGTGTTTAAAAGCCCAGTGTTGGAACTTTTGGTCACAAAGCGACACGACACGACATAATTGACCGGCATGGGTCTGGACAAGATACGTGTCAACGTGGGAGGTTTAGGTACTACACATATACCCAAAATTTTTCTAAAATTTTCGTCTTTCTAATAACAGAATGTTTATTTACTCGCGAACCTTTGCTCTATTTGCTTTAGGGCCACTTGCACCATCCCTCTAACCCAAGGTTAAGCGGTTAAAACGTTAACTTAGTCTCAAATTGTACTGGTAACCATGGTAACTCCAGGTTTAACCGGTTAACCCGGGTTTAGTGGAATGGTGCAAGTGGCGCTTAGATGCATAACAAGGACTACATTTCTAGGGTTTCTAGTTGAATTCTGCTATTAACTAGTTGGTTTCACCTATTACAAAAACATACATTACCTACATTCCTTTAATGACATTTAATTAATTATTTTACTCCCTCGATCTCTTTTATTTAATGTAATGTGTTATAGATTTAAATCGAATGTACTCATAATAATCATTTCACTTATTTCTTCGAAAAATGCATGTTGTTAGCTATTAAGAAATGTAATTCCAATTAGCGCGTAAGGTTTAACTGTAAGTGTTAATTGTATGCAACAAATAAACAAATAAACATTGTAAAAAAATGATTCATACACTAGAGAAATAGAATGGTTCTCTAAACGCAGACTACAACTAATCATATCATATCACAAACAAGCATAGGATTTCACTAAGTGTGAGCGAACAGTTAAAAACTAATCAGCATTTCAGGAGGCGCGTATATAAACCGCAAAATTAATTTAGCGCCTAGCTAAAACTACGGGGTTGATATGCGGACCTAGCACAACTGTTGACATAGTTGACACTAATGACTATAGACTCTTGCGACTTTGTCAAGAACCCTACTCTTTATAATTAATTAATAATGTGATAGCGTGAAAAATATGCCATCGCGCGTTGCACGTCATCGTCAGTTGTGCTTAGACCGCTTTGCTTTATCGGTTTAGCCTATGTAATTATGTAGGCTAAATATAATAACAGCACACAAGAGTCACACGAAACCGTCGCCAAAACCCCGCTCCTCTAATTTATTTTTATTACAATTTCTAGATATATGATACTTGAATATTCAAGTCAAATTCGAATTTAAACTGTTGTGAGACATACTAACACTGAATAATTTTACGGCTTAGACTCACTTGTTTTAAGTCACTCGCGCGAACATGTTTGACATGACAAGTGAGTCTAAACCGTTAAATTATTCAAGTCAAATTTCATGTTATTTTAAAATGAGAGCGTAACTTCAATTGTATATGGCGGCGTCTTGTCCCTTAACTAACCATTGTTAGACCTTATATTGTTTCAATAAGGTTTTCGCATAGCTAACTTTATTAACGACACGATAGTTGTTACTCATACTCACTGCCAATGCCCGTCTCCAGAATGATGCCTCGCATGCCTCGCCGGTTTCTTGCAGTACGTGGTCGAGTCGATCGGTCGCTCGCGCCGCTCGTTCTGCGACGGTAGTTCTATCGAGTTAGGGTTGTCGAAGCTCGTGACCATCAGGTTGCCGTTGTCGCGGATGGCGTCGTCCGGGTCGACGTAGTTGTAGTTGAGCGGGTTGGCGGTGATGCGCATTTCGGTGGTCCCGTTGTCGGGTTGGGTGGAGTTGCGGTTGGTGGAGTGGCGGTTGCCGTTGCGTTCGATGGTTGCGCGGCCTGGAATTTGTACATAGTTTTTTTTAGTATATTTAAAACTATAGTCTTCCAAGCTTTAATTTAATATGAAGTGTCTTAATAAGCGAGTTAGCAGGCCAAGAGCTTTACGAGTGAGACACGCTTTTACGCGAGCCGAATGGTCGGAGGGCGAGTCCCCTAGGGACTTTAGCGAGCCCTTTATAAGACTAAAGATTTGATGACTATGATAAACTTCAATACTACTGCCAATAACGCCACAGTATTTAGAACAGTCCTCAATTAATACGTGACGTTATCTATGAAAAGGGACCTTATTGTCGATGGCGGTCACGACATTATTAACGGTTCTCCGATATAAATAACGTAATGGACCCTATAATGGACGTGGAACCGGTAATGGGACATAAAACCACAAATCCTCTAAAATAAGTATGTAAAAGTAGTTTATAAACACTGGCAATATTTAACCATAAATAAGAGTCATATTAGAGCTGTTTAAGTTTGACTTTTTATTAATTTCGGTTACTTTTTAAGAAATTGGCGCCAACCCAAAAGTTGCCGTGTCACTGAAAAAATTACCAGTAAGAATTCTTAACAACTTCGCTAAGAGAGGTGAGTTCATATTTTAAATTGTAATTAAATATTTCTTGCTGTAAACTAGAATGTGTTTTGTTAATTGCATTTACCATGAGATAAGGTATACAACACACTATGTTGTGACTCTAGATATGTATAAAAAATAGTGGTATTTTGCCCAATCCCATTATAGGAGCTGTAAAACTGCATACCTCCTATGATGGGACAATTTACATAATGATGCTTGCCATGGCGTAATTTCATGTTTAAACAATACAGAAGTATAATGTAGTTACGAACTATGTCAGGAGATCTCCTCGGACCAGATCTTATGATGGAGACAGGAGGTGGCCATAGGAACTCTGTGATAAACGCAACCTAATTGTGTTTGTGTTTGTTAGAATTGTCTCGATGAGTATTAGTTGGCTGTCGAAAGAAAAATACATTCTTACATAAAAGCTTAAAATACCAAAAATGACTAATAACTAGTTTTTTGCCAAAAACTTATTCCCTTTTCCAATATCATATACTGATCGGGTATGTCCATTATGGGGGGCCCATTACTGGAGCTTTGCTGTCCATGACTGGAGAAAAAAAACATACTTTTAATTTATTAATTATGTGGAAACTAATTGCAGTATCTTTGATACAACACGCCTTAAACATGAAAGAAGGATAGGATATTCATCTTTTAACAAGCTAAGCGGTAGTACTTTTACATGTATCAGGGAAATATCACAAATACTCCAGATTTCCTCTTAAATGTCCCATGACTGGTGCCGTTACTATATAATGCCGCGCGACGTCGTGCGGCGTAAGCGCCATCGACAATAAGGTCCCTTTTCATGGATAATGCCCCATATTAACAAGATCCTTAGCACAGTACAAGAACAGTAGTGAATCTTCATAGAAATGTGCCGCTGCCGGCTTGAATGTGTGCGTGCGCGCCGGGCGCCGTGTACGCACGCGCTGCCACGCACACATTAGCATAATATACGGGGGAATACGGTGGCGGCAGTGTGGGCCGTACCGCGACTGTGATCGCGGGCATTCGAGTACGCTCGCATTTGCCTGCTCTTACCGGCCTTAATTTATACCTCATTTATGAATTGATAGAACATTTCATTATATTATATAAATAGAAACCTACTGCTACTCATAATACGCAAATAATATTTAACTAAAAATAAAAGTGACAACCCTAAGCGCCAACGCAAGAGTAGGTAAATAACTTGCCGAGCGAAAAGCGCGGGAAACGTGAAACGTGGCGGTTGTGTGTTTTGGTTTCTCGTTCATTTAATTCAATTTATTATAAGATTAAGATCAGTGAATTGGTAATTTGTATATATTTTAGATAGTATTTCATGTAAATATTGTTGTTTTCTGTATATATTGTAACATTCACTCATATTAGGTAAGTCTTTTGTAATTATTTACAATGGGGGAGGATGATCCTCCCGACCCTGGAGGGGAAAACCTCCAGGTTGCTATTAATGTTGAAATTGAATCCAGCATGGACACAGATACATCTGTTGTAAGTAATACGAATGATTTGAAAAGAAAAGTATATAGAAACAAGAGGTGCAAAGAGTGTAAAAAAAAGAGAAAGTGTAATGATGTTGGGGAATATGTTTGCGAGTGTGAAATTGTACAGAAGACCCAACCTCGTTCTATTACAAATCCTGACACAAACACAAATAAAGTAGTTTCTGATATTCAAACACCAAAAGTTGGCAGAAATTTATTTTCATCATCTGATGTTGCACCGTTTACGGTGCATGTTCAATTAAAACATACTGAGCCTAACTCGTCCCTGCACCCGGTGTCTTTTGGTAGGTTCTTAGTAAAAAACGGCTTCAAAAATATAATAAATGGTAGTGTGAAACGTATTGGTAGGACTCGAATTTCTATGGCTTTTGCAAATCATATTGATGCTAATTTGTTTGTGACCAATCCTCAACTTGACAAAGAAAATTTATTAGCATACATACCGTCGTTTACAGTAACGCGCATGGGCTTAGTTCGTGGTATTCCATCGCAGTGGTCCGAGGAGGAAATAGTGTCTAACATTTCCGTGCCCATTGGGTGCGGAAAAGTTCTTAAAGTTCGGCGCTTGAACCATAGAGTTACAGTTAATGGTTCCGTTTCGTGGCAACCCTCTGAAACAGTTGTCCTAACTTTTGATGGTCAAGTTTTACCAAAACGGGTATTTTCTTGCTACAATTCGCTGCCTGTTGAACTGTATATCTTTCCCACAATCCAGTGCTTCAACTGCACTAAGTTTGGTCATACGAAAACTAATTGCAGATCCAGACCCAAGTGCTTTAAGTGTGGTCAATTGCATGCCGGTCATACCTGTTCAGTGGAGGAAGAAGATGCCATTTGCTGCCTTTGCAATGGTTTTCATTTCGCCACGAACAGGGCTTGCCCGGAGCATAAGAGACAGAAGGATATTAAAGTAACTATGGCTAACAATTGTATTTCGTATGGTGAAGCTGTTAAATTACATCCAGCTGTTTCAAAATCATTTGCTGACGTCCTTCTGACACAATCACCTCCACAGTCTCAGTCAAATTTACACCGCAGTGTCCATATTCCAGCCCCAGGTACAACAATGCAGTCACATAGTTATAAAAAGACAACATTTTTGAAACCACGTACAGTAAAAAAACACATAATAGGGTATGATGTAGCAGCTCATAATGCTTTAGTTAAAGAATGTATCATTCCATCTCCTCAAAATGGCTGTGCACTACAGCAGGAGTCTCAAAAAGATAATGTATCAGTAGCTGAGGAAATCCAAGCATTAATTAAGCATTTATCTCAGCCTAATGTAAGAATACCGTCCCACGTTGCCCCCATGCTTGAAGAACTTGTATTAACTATTAAAAATAATGGCCAAAATTATGCAGTGGAACTGCAGAAGTATAATAAATAAAAAACAAGATTTAATTCATTTATTAAATAAATTTCAACCGTTTGTTTTTGCCCTTTCTGAGACATGGCTCAAGCCTGGAGCTCTTCTTAGAGCTACGGGATATTCATGTCTCAGAGAGGACCGTCCTGGCGGATGGGGCGGAGTAGCTCTACTCGTCAGAAATTCCATATCATTTTCACCGTTTCATCTTCCATCTCATAGCGATAATTTTTCAATTGTTGCTGCCATTGTAAATAACATCTGTATCATTTCTGTATATATTCCACATCCATCATCATCCATTTTTGTTGAGCTTGAACAAATAATTTCTTCTCTTCCTCGGCCCGTTTTAATTTTAGGAGATTTTAACTCACATCACCAGGTTTGGGGTAGTTCATTGTCTAATTATAATGGAGATCGTCTCATACAAATCTTAGACGAACACAATCTTTGTGTTTTAAACAATGGATCTCCAACCCGCCGAACAGCTCCAACAGAGTCAATTAGCGCTATTGATTTGTCAATTTGTTCAGTCGATCTGGCGTCTTCTCTCACTTGGCACACTCTGGAGTCGACATATGGGAGTGACCACTACCCTATCATTATTACATTTCCATCTTCTATTCCACCATCTCCAAAACCGAGCCCTAGGCTTAAGTATAATTTAAGTAATGTTGATTGGAAACTTTTCAAAACCCGTGTAGAGGAGAAATTGTTATGTTTACCAACCATAGATGATAGTAATGTAGTTAGTTGCTCAGTTGCTTTAGCCCAGACAATGATTGAAGCAGCTGATAAAATTTTCCCAGTAAAAAACAGTGCATCTGGTAAAATTCCTTCTCCGCCTTGGTGGGATGATGATTGCTCTCAAGCAATCAGAAACCGCAAGGAAGCTGAAAGAAAATATTGTAATTTTATGACAAATGAAAATTTTGAGATGTACATGCAAGTTGCTCGTGAGACTAAAAAATTGTTACGAAAGAAAAAGTTCGAAGGCTGGAAGCGATTTTGTTTGTCTCTAAGTCCTAGCGTAAAACCATCCATAGTATGGAATAATATTAAACGATTTAGACATGCTTTCAATGAGTCCCCTAGACAGATCCTTCCTCCTAACCTTGCTACACAGTTTATGGACAGATTAGCACCTGCATCCGTGCCCGAAGAATATGTATTTCACCCTGCTGCCTTTTCATTTGACTCTTGCTGTTATAATACTTTAAATGAGCCTTTTAAAATTGAGGAGTTAAAAGCTGTATTAAGTGGTTTAAAAGATACTTCACCTGGGGAAGATGGAGTCCCTTATTCCTTTTTAGCAAAAGCCAGTGATGGTATTCTTTCTTATTATCTAAATATAATAAATTCTGTTATCCAGTCTGGTAAAATCCCTGATTCTTGGAGATCTCAAATAGTTATTCCTATTTTAAAGCCCTTCAAACCAGTGTCAGATGTTTCTTCATATCGTCCGATTGCCCTTTCCTCAGTATTTGTTAAAGTAGCAGAACATTTAGTTAAAAACAGATTAGAATATTTTGTAGAAAAAAATCAATTACTTTCTCATAGTCAATTTGGATTCCGAAAAGGTAGGTCTACTTATGATAGCTTGGGTATTTTAATTTCAGATATTCGATTGGCATTTTCTAGAAACGAGTCTGTTGTAGCTGCTTTTCTAGACATAAAAGCCGCTTATGATAATGTCTTAGTCTCAGTGTTACAAGCAAAACTTCACAAATTAGCTATACCAATAATGTTAAGCAATTTCATAATAAACCTTTTATCAGAAAGGTCAATTAGCCTTCTCATAGACGACTACAATAAGATTTCCCGTTTAGTGTGGAGAGGGCTTCCACAAGGATCTGTATTAAGTCCCTTGTTATATAATATCTACACATTTGATTTAGAGTCATCCTTAAATAACACTGTTACAGTCTTGCAATATGCTGATGATTTATTATTATATTCCCCAAACCTTTCTATTGAACAGGCCAGTAGATCCGTCACGTGTTCTTTGGGCTTATTGAAGTTATGGTTAGATTCAAATGGTCTGGAACTCTCAGTGCCTAAAAGTGTTGTAGTTTTGTTTACTAGAAAAATGTTTCCTCCTCCAATCAATGTGCAATTTAATAACAGCTCCATTTCCATTAAAGATAAAACCAAGTTCCTGGGTGTTATTTTAGATAATAAATTAACGGGTCTTCCACATTGTGATTACATAGTTTCTAAATGTGAAAAAAATATTAATGTCCTCAGGTGCGTTTCAGGAGTTTGGTGGGGTTCACATCCTTTTTGCATGAAACTAATGTACAATGCCTTGATTAGAAGTATTCTAGACTATGGGACATTTTTGTTAGAGCCAGGATCTGTAGCTGGCTTTCAAAAACTAGATCGTATTCAATCCAAAGCATTGAGATTGATTTGTGGTGCCATGAATTCGAGTCCTATCAATGCTATGCAAGTTGAGTGTGCTGAGCCTCCTCTTCATTTACGACGCCAATATCTTTGTGATAGGTTTATTTTCCGTTGTTCCCAATTCTCTAATCACCAACTTTGGACTATCTTGTCTAACCTCCTGCTTCAAATAACTACTTCTAACTATTGGAAACACAAGAGTCCTCCTTGCTTTATCAAAAGTTTTCAAAAACTTAAATCTATATCAGCTTCCACTGTTAGTTCTTCGACACTTCCCATTTTCCAATATGAATATGATTCTCTGACTCTTGTTCCTCCGGTTCTCCTCGATATTGGTGTCTCCAAGAATGATGTTGAACAAAATCAACAATTCCTGGGATTCATTGGAACAGATGGCCTGGGTGCCGATCATATATACACAGACGCTTCTAAGATGTCAGACAATGGTTGTGTTGGCATTGGTGTTCTCCACACCCAATCTAATATTTATCAAAAAATAAAGTTGCCACCGGAATCCTCTGTGTACAGTGGTGAGTGCTTTGGAATCCTGAAAGCAATAGAGTTCATCATTATAATGCATCTCAAAAAAACAATTATTTTCTCAGATTCCCTAAGTTCACTTCAGGCAATATCTAAATTTCCTTTCAAATCTAAATCTAATAACCCAATTATTTACCAAATCCGTAGCCTACTGTTAAAATGTCACCACAAAGGTTATTCGGTTTCCATTGCCTGGGTCCCTGGGCACAGAGGGATTAAGGGTAATGAAAGGGTGGATGACATAGCTCGAGATGCCATCAGTTGTGGGGATATGTTTCCGTTTAAGAATGTTGCTGAAGATCTGTTGGCACTGCCTAAATTATACCTACGAAAGGATTGGACGAAATTATGGACATCTGGTGCGGGTGCCGCTGCGTTACATTATCGGAGCATTCAGACATCAATTCCTGCCAAACCTTGGTTTGCTAAAATCTCTTTGCCAAAACCTGCAACTAGTATGTTAATTCGAATGAGATTGGGTCACGTATGTACACCGGAACACCTGAAACTACTAAATCGCGTGACCAGTTCTGCGTGTACTTGTGGAGCTGATCCCGCTGATCTTAATCATATATTCTTTGCATGTACTTGTACTCTATATGACCGTTCTATATTATTACGACAGCTGTCAGATTTGAAAGTTCCGTTTCCCACATCTATTACAACACTCCTGTATATTAATGATTCCTCTCCAGATATATTTAAAATATTATATTCATTCCTTTCACATCATAATATAAAACTATAATTTATTACACGTTACCTTTCCCTGATCCTTTTCCAAAATTCCGACTTACCCGTTATAATATCCTTTAATTCCGTTTCCCCGTTTTACTCGTCTGGCTGAATGCGCCAGGAGCGCGATGCCATATAAAAAAAAAAAAAAAAAAAACTTGCCGAGCGGCCTTAGATTCACTACTGTTCTTAGTGTACTGTGTCCTTACCCAGCCACACCCAGTCGTGCGCGTTAGTGGTGGACTCCTTCTCGGGCTTGTCGCGCGCTCCGCCGAGCGTGGCGCCCACCAGCCCGGCCACCTGCAGGCGCCCGCCCGACGCCATCGCCGGCAGCGCGCGCCCGCCACCCGTCTCCGCGACGCGACCCGCCAGCGGCTTCAGGCGGGACGCGTACACAACACACGATACCACGAAAATCTGAAATTAGGGGTGTAACGATACATGATTTTGCCGATACGATACCGATGCCGATATTTAAAGTAAATAATCGGCGATACCGATACCGGTAGTTAATAAATTAAATAAATAAAGAATTATATCCTTTACATGAATAAAACATACTTATGTTTAATAGACACTCGATTTTAAGAAGTGTAAAAAAACTGAATAATAAAAATAAAGAAAAATATATTCCTATTAGCAAAATAGCACGATTATAGCAGCTCCACTGTTACGTTAAGTAAGTAATATATCGTACTAAAACTTACGTAAGTTTTGACACATCAAGTTAAAATTGAGGTGAAGAATATTCTTGCCCAATAAAATACCTTAATGTGGTTTGTTTACATTTTGTTAAGATATCGGGTGTATTTAAATTATTTTAAATCGGCGATGCCGATATATCGGCCTGCCGATTATATCGGCCGATATATCGTATCGGTATCGGTATATCCCTATCTGAAATATAGTTGATCAAACCATAACAGTTTTGAATTGATTCACGGTTAGTTTCACTAGACTTATATCGACCGAGATATGAACCGTGATCACCTTTTGTATTGTTTTTGAGCTCCCGATATTTCGACGCATTTATCACGGTTCATATCCTGGTCGATATGTCTTGATCAAACCAATTTGTCAGTCAGTAGAACCAGGAAAACTATACTCATTCTTTTCTTTTGGGTGTTGGGTGTAAGACAAAGATAGTAAGATTCCCTCTGTCTATGTTTGTAATGAGACAGTCCTTTGACAAACTATATTTTAAATTTCATTTTAGGTGTGACCACATTTATAAATGCCGGATCGACGTGGACACGTAATGTGTCATAAAATGTACAGTCGCCATCAGATATATCGACCATGTTGCTCAAAAATATCTGAACATGCACTCTACCGTCTCTACCGTCTAGAGGGTTTGTTTTTTTTTATTGATATTTAGGACAACAACAGCCGTAAATAAAAGTTTTACATATGAATGCTTACATAACAGATGGCCAATAACAGTTATCCATAGTTTACATTTTACTTAAAATAACGTAAGTAGTATCTAAGTATTGCTTAACAAATTAAACATTTAAAAGCTAAAAAAGACAGTGTGCTAGTCATACAAAATGCTCATCATTAATTTAATTATGAATTGTTAGATAATTTGCGAACACCTTGGCCGACCCGATGTAGGTATGAAATATTTTTGATATAGAACGGCGCTTTATCACTTTTATGACAAAGTCATAAACTTTTTCTAAAAAAATAATAACCGTCCTAATATAAAGTAATACGTGTAAATATTTCAGCACTTACCACAATAGCGAAGCAAAATGCCACAAGCAGAACGTACATCCCTGAAAAAGAAAGTATAATCAATATCATCCTAATTATTCATTGCCTCATATTCTATTACCTTATCCTTTAGCCGCCCAGAGACCTATAAAAAGGTCTCCTGTTCCATTCTAATTTGAACTTTGTGTTGACAAAATAAAATTTCATTTTGCTTGGCAAGGTTTGACGTATGGGCTAGCGGTTATATCTTTGTTGTGTAATATTGTCGCTATTATACAATGTAACAGCTGTATCATAAAGTCACAGGTCTTTAGAGCAAGTGTCCTTATCAAAGTAAGATAACTTGTAAATGCAGTGAACTAATTTCATTAATAGGGCACTATAGAACCTTGTCACGTCAGTTCAATTAATTGCGTTTGATATCGACTCATTGTTAAAGTAGTTGTATGACAGAGTTCTGTGTCGACTAACTTTTCGTACGTTAGACATTGACTCAATGAGCGTGACTACCTACTCGTAACATAACAATGATATAAGTTTCAATTCATAGTCTGTAGAGTGCTTACCTATATTAGAATAATTGTTCAAACTAAACCATTTAAACGTAAGTATACTAGGAAGGTAAAAAAACTTAAAGGGCAAAAAAAAAACTTTGCTCGCATTCCTCCAGCGAAAAAACATTCTACCGACGTTGTCTTATTTTCTGAGCATATCAAAAGAAATGTTACACGGAGGAGATTTTAACGGATGTATTAATCTACTTATATAGGTACATACCTAATATATAGCTTGACTATAGTTTTTGAATTGATTCTAGACTAAGATATTATAATAGTAACTGATGATATACTAACAGCATCTTGATCTCAATGCCTATAGTGGAATTATTTTTATTTGCGTCTTTTGACACATTACGACTGACGTATATAGAGAAGTAACTAACCCAAATCGATTGTCACAGCAAGCGATTACGATTGGATGGCACCTAGACTGAAGTATCGAATTGTGACGTTTAATGAATTTTTATTTGAGATTTAAATAAAGCTAGAATTATATGGTTAATAAATAATAATAAGAAGATATAATAAATTTAATAATGCTTTGTTATAAATATCTAATAACTATTGAAATATGAATGATTTATAACAAAATTTACCTAAATTTAATAATGTTTAAAAATTTGACGTGTAAAATGTATATTTTATGAATAAAACATTGCATTGAATTGAATTGTTGTAACCTAAAATGAAAAATTTATATCGATTTACTTAGAAGACTACCGATTTATAACGGTGGTGTCCGGCCAACACTAAATTAAAAAAAAAATGACGTAGAACGTAAACGTTCGCAGTGCAATTGTCTTCCTTTGTAATTTCGATGTGCAAGATATTTTACGTTCTATTGCTGTTGTCAGTGTCATGTGTCAAATGACGCAAATACGAATGCACAGGGTATATACCTACATCTTGATTCTGGATTGACCTAAGAGTAGGTTTACCTATTTCGATGGAAGACATGTGGTTGCTGGGGTGTCGGGGGTGCGCCGCGGCGTTGGTCCTGTAGATGGACGCGTATTGCTGCGCCTGCACCGTGGGCTCGTGGTTGTTTTCATCCTTGAACCCTGGAAATATTGTTTATGAGTAAATTATGTACTAAGGGTAAAAGAGCCAAATTCAACAAATTCAAATAAAATATGCGTAAGGCCCGGTCTTTAAAAAAAAAATAGATTTTTTTTAAAGCCTTGGAGCTTCATCGGCGTTAGGCTAGAGTATTTGAAGGGTCCACGGAAAGAACATGTCTAGTCACACTAGTGACATTTTGAGTAATCGCGGTTTTAAAATTTGGAACAATGTGAAAACGTATGGTAATTCCGTGACCAGGTATTATTTAACTAAAAATAAAGTTGTGTTTTGTGTTACATTTATTATGTAATACAGTGGTAGCAAAAGATATAACTAATAGTTCATTAAGAGCTCTTCATTTTGAGATAAAAATCTCATTTTCCGAAAAATGTGACTAGACATGTTCTTTCCCCCTTCATTTACTGTGTTTAGTAGAACAATAACAGAATACAAATAAGGTCAAAAATAACAAAAGATACCTCGTAAAACATCACTAAGATCCGACAAGCCAGTCCTAACTCCTCCTCTCGCCATGATATCATCATTCTGAGGCGTGTCGGGTCTCTGGGGCGTGTCACCGCCGCTGAAATCCACGTCCACACTGGCAGCAGCACTAGCGAGCGCTCCAGGTATGTTCTTGATGTTCGCTGGGGTCTTGGTGTCGCCTTTGCCGGGTAAGGCGACTCGGCGGAGAGGCCCGGTGCGGCACTGTTCGGGTGTAAGGAGGGTTACGCGGAGAAGTTCGCCGCTGCCTGAAAGTCAAGAAGTATTTGCTGTTAGATTATAATTTATAAGTTTACTCTTTAAGAGCCAACAGGAGTGGTCATTTCTCCATACAAACGTACTCGACTGTTTCCTCCGTGGGTTTTGAAGCTAGAGCAATAATTTTTTCAACACAGATATTATATAATATTGTCAATATCTGTGTCGGACCGTTTTGCTTTTTTTGATATTTTTGTTTTTTAAGACGCTAGAGCCCTTCAAAAATGGCCAAAATGGCCTAATTGACTATGCCGCAATGAGAGGCAGATTCAAAACTGACATCAATTAGTCAAAAAAGCAAAACGGTCCGACACAGATAATGTCATAATCATTTAGATTTCCAAATTTGGTTACGATTGGTTAAGTTTTGGAGGAGGAAACAGTCGAGTACGAAACCTCGATTTTTGATATTTTTACGCAGGATTTTTCGCCTTGTCCTTATCGCACTAGTTTTAGGAGCCGCTTCCGTTAGCGAGACGGGTATATTTACCTAAAATATTTAAATCTTAGCTCCTGTTGGCTCTTAAATGCTACAAAGCCTTAGATGCTTTTAGTTCTCGTATTCATGGCGCTAATTACGGCAAATGCGATCTTACTCTAATGCGCTGCTACCACACTTCGTGAGACCTGGGCCCCTATTCGACAAGTACAACTATCAGATTTCGCGTCCACTTCAATTCAACAGTTGAATGAATCGCATGTTCATCAAGTGCGGATAATATCATTTGGTACAACCAATAATTCAACAAATATCAACTTTGTTTTATTACTACTTTAAGGTTTATAATGGTTTGGTCTGGTTGTCACCTAACTGTGGATTGCTAATGTCTTTGACACAGGATTGTTCAGATTCAACGGAAGTTCAACACGATACGTCAAACGTCGCTTGTCGAATAAGGCCCCTGGACGCACCATTATGAAGTAGGTATGCTGTCAAAGTCACCATGTTTTAAATGACAAATAGCACTCAAAAAGAAGATCATCGTCAAATGTACGGAACAAAGTAAGTGCATCCTAGAATATCTAACCCTACCTTCTCCAACAGCGATAACTCTCGGGTGCTTCGAAGCGAGCATCGGCGCAAACGCAACGACTTCAGGATCGAGACTCTCCACCAGAAGGAAGTAGTCGGACACAGCCACGTCACGCAACGCCGTGCGTGTATCGTCCGCGAACTCTATGTCGATGTCCAGGAGACCCTCCTGTAAATTAAAGTTATTTTTGGAATAACATCAATCAATTATATAAAGCTTTGGTTTCCTCCGATAGCGGTGCCGTCATATAGCGGCCGTCTCCATACAAATACTACGACATCCATATTTAGCCGTATTATTTAGTATGGAGACGGCCGCTATATGACGGCACCGCTATCCTAGGAAAACCGATCTTAACACCTTGCTATAGGTATAACGTAATAACATAATATATACTAATCTATGGGTATAACGGCGCGATTCGGGAAATGATTTAGGGATTCACTAGATATGAAATAGTAAAGATATGTGACGTTCCACGGCAAAAGGTACCATTGCCCCGGCTGAATATTGGAGCGGCGTTAATAGTAGCGTAAGCGCCAGCCGCCATAAGGTACCTTTTGCCGTGGAACGTCACATATCTTTACTATGTCATATCTAGTGAATTTCTAATTAATTTCCCGAATCGCGCCGTAAGTTTTCTACAGAACAGATCCCTCTCGCAGCTGTATTCTTAACTCTTAGCCATGGCGGGTTGGATAATTTACATTTAATTTATTTACGACCGGCAAACCCCTTTATGTCCCAACAGTTTCTTTACTGGCCATCTGTAGTCTTTGCAATATGGATTACGAGTCGTCATTAAGCCGTGAACGAAGGTCATCATCATCTTCCTCGTGTTGTCCCGGCATTTTGCCACGGCTCATGGGAGCCTGGGGTCCGCTTGGCAACTAATCCCAGTAATTGGCGTGGGCACTAGTTTTTACGAAAGCGACTGCCATCTGACCTTCCAACCCAGAGGGTAAACTAGGCCCGTTTAGGGATTAGTCCGGTTTCCTCACGATGTTTTCCTTCACCGAAAAGCGACTGGTAAATATCAAATGATATTTTGTACATAAGTTCCGAAAAACTCATTGGTACGAGCCGGGGTTCGAACCCGCGACCTCCGGATTGCAAGTCGCACGCTCTTACCGCTAGGCCACCAGCGCTTCGCCGTGAACGAAGGTACCAACCTGATATTGCGCAGTAAGCCGCCTAGTGACGGTGGTTTCCGACACATATCCGTTCTCAATCGCCGGGTCGGGCGAGATGTTGAGCTGCAGCCCGGAGATGACGCGCACTAGCAGTCGAGAGATAGCGACCTTGTCGTTCACTACTCGCACTTCTCGCAGACCGATTACTCGACCTGTTTAGTAAAACTGAAGTGTTAGAAATGTTGACTCTTATCGTAATCGAATTACCTAATAATTTAGTAGAGTAAAAGCGGGTGTTCTTCACGGGTCACTCGAAATAAGACACACGTCCAAAAAGGCTACATGATTAATTTTCATTTATCAATCGATCGGGTTTGTTTTTAGGATCAAATGTCTATGGGACCCATTGCATTAAAGCAAAACAAAAGTCAGAAATTATAGTCAAAGTCCAACCGTCGCAGTTCACTCGCGAAACGCCCCTCACAAAAGGATAAGTGAACGTGACGTCAAGGTCACTGAGATCCCATCTTGTAGTATGGACAAAACAAGAAAATTGCGTTTGTCCGTGAAATATTGCGTTTATGTATAATATAGTTGCTATACAATATTATTTTGGATAAAATATAAGGAATCGAATGGTACCCTTACTTTTATCGTTTTTGGAAGTTAAAAAAAAACTTAAATTTTGAAACTTTCAGGTCCTGTATTTTTGTATCATTTCCGTATTTTATTTTAATATCCACATTATTGTGATAAATTGCTCATTTGCTATCTATTTTACTAGATTTTGTTATAAAATTCAACATGTGTCATCATCCCTATTGTGGTTCAAAATTATGTAGAAGCTGTAGAAAGGTACCTGTGATCGGTGACAGCACTTGAACTTCGGTAAGGCCAGTACTCCTCCCCTGCAGAACGCGGCCCCTCAAGGAAGCGATGCGCGGGTCCGACACCCGCATCAAGGACTGCACCAACTCTGTGACCTTTAGTCGGGTGCGGCGCGACACGAAGTACGACACACGTCCAGAGTCGTGGTCTTTGGCGAGAAACCGGGCGAATACCTGAGCAATATTCAGAAATGAGTACCGTACCTACCTAACATGTCAGAGGTGTGGTTAGAGGTCAAGTAGAGTTAAACCAATCATAAAATAGGTTTTTACGCTGTCTTTATACGGTTTGCAATTATACGGATCGGATTGAAAATTACTTGTGAAGCCGCGTGGACATCAAGAATTCTTTTATTCTATCAACTGAAGTGCGTAGGTATCTACTACAATTCTAACAAATAACCTTTCTCGCTTCATTGACTTCAATTTATTATACCTATATAATTGTTCATCAGTTCCAATTCCAATTAAGTACCTACTTATACTTAAGTATTATCGTGTTTTGGTGTAACATTTATCCGGAGTTTTTCCGAGTTAGAGGTTACGATTCTTCCCTAAAACGCTAATCTCATCTGTACTAGTGGGGTAGTATATATTATTATAATTAGGTACTTACCTGATATAAAATAATAGTACTTAAGTACCTAATGTTTTATTACCTACTTCAGATCCTTAGAAATGAAACATCTAAACTAAAAGAGCGTTAACTAGAGCGTAAATTAATGCCTTCATGCTCATTAAAAACGTAAAGACAGCATCAAAAGGAGATGACAATTAAACTACTTTGTCACATTAAATACTACGACGCAGCTTAACTATCGTAGTTTATTACGATAGCGCGACAAAAGACTACAGTAATCGTCTATTTCTGGCGTTGACAATACAAATGACGTGATGAATGAGATGATGGCTTAAAGGGCTCGATTGGCCAAGTATCTTAACAAAAAAGTAGGGTTTATTAGTCTGGCAAAGATGGATGGATTTTGCGCTAAATAGAGAACCCGACCACTGCTTTTCCTGAATAAGACAGATGATGAATGATTATGTTTACGGTTATCGTTTCTTCAGAAACTTCCTGCCTCGCACAGCTAAATTGTGGAATGAACTGTCGCCTGCTGTATTTTCTGAGAGACACGACCTTCAAACCTGCAAGAAAAGAGTGTACCTACTTCGCCGCCAACGCACTTATAACCCCTCTGGTGTTTCGGGTGTCTATTGTGGGCGACGGTAATCCCTTGTTTACCTCCTGTATCATTAAAAAAAACTTACTTCGATATTAGTCTGTTGGTAACGCAGTCGGCAGGAGCGCTGCTCGGACAAGGAATTAGTGCCGTCGGGACGCGACCCGCCCCAGCCTCGCGCGGACAGGGATCGTTTCAGTCTCTCCTTTGAACTGAGGTCCTCAGACACTTTCCATCCTGGTAAAACAAATTAAATGTCTGTCCATTACACAACGTGATGGAAAGTAGGTACATTAGTTGAGATTGTTAGTCAGAGACATTTAGAGTTTATGTTATGCAAAGCTTTTTTCATTACGGACACATCTCCAGCAAATGTTTCCAACAAGGATATGTATTAGTTTAGTTAAAAATGTAAAGTTTTTTGGCGTTTGAACACCTTAGGTTACACTAAACCCTAAAGTCGGGAAAACATTATTTAGCTGATTAGATTTGCATGGAAGAGCATTTTCCCGCGGTACAATACGGTTTCTAATATGTAAGTAAGTACCTCGTTTCTATCTTTAGTTACTCGCTTTTTGCAAGTCGTCGACGGTTACTACAGCGGTAACTGTGCAAACATTTTTATAAATAAATTGAGAATGTGCGAGCTAAGTTACCTTTTATCTGTGACAGTCTCCGGTTATCAACCTCCACCTCCAGCGGGTACTCCGGCATCCAGACTGTGAAGCGGGCCAAGCCGGTGTACGTGCCGTATTTGACTATCACGGAGGCGTTCGACGAACCCCTGATCTCCGAGCCGTCTACGTACACTGAGCTACATGATGATGAAACCTGCGAACAAATTGATATATAGGGCCCTCCACACTCGTGCGTGAATCGCGGCGCGAAGCCGCGAACGCGAGTGTGGAATATATTTTCGCAAACTGCGAAATCGACTCTACACTCGCGTTCGGGGCTTCGCGCCGCGCCGCGATTCACGCACATAGTCTGGAGGGGGCTTATTAAAAACCGCCTGAAAATGCTTCATTACGGATGTATTTTTAACTTATTCGCCACTAAGATATGCTAAAAGCGATATACCAAATGCAGGAAAAAAAATCTTACTGACTTGACGGCCGGTTTATGTAACGATTGAGAGGTATTTTATCTTGAATGAAATAAGTATTAGGTTAATATTAGATGTCGTCCCATTTAAATTAAGTTGTTTCCATACAGGACGGTAAAAATCCACTCTACGTACCTTTACCTTTGCCAAAAACTCGATCTTACCACGTTAATCCTAATAAATCTAATAATTCATGCGAATAAGCGCGACAAAACATCTCTTATTTTATTATACTATGTATAGTAACGGCACCAGTCATGGGACATTTAAGAGGAAATTTTGAGTATTTGTGATATTTCCCTGATACATGTAAAAGTTCTACCGCTTAGCTTGTTAAAAGATGAATATCCTATCCTTCTTTCATGTTTCAGGCGTGTTGTATCAAAGATACTGCAGTTAGTTTCCACATAATTAATAAATTAAAAGTATGGTTTTTTTCTCCAGTCATGGACACCAAAGCTCCAGTAATGGAACCCCGGTAATGGACGTGGATCCAGTAATGGGCCCCCTATAATGGGCATACCCTATCAGTATAAGATATTGGAATAGGGAATAAGTTTTTGGCAAAAAACTAGTTATTAGTCATTTTTGTCACCCGATTGCATTGTCATCCGATTTGCATACGTATCCAAAATTTCAACTCAATCGGAAATCCGAAAGTGGCTCAAATGCCATTTCCAAGATTTGAACCACACTAACTAATACAGGATGGATTTTCTTTTTGGGTCAGTGAGGGCAGCTACCAGATCCCGTGCTGCTACGAGAAAACGGCCTTAGAAGACCTTCCCTCGATTTCAAATTAATGAAGATTGGCTTTTACAGATTTTGGAAAAAACATACAGGGTGCGAGGAAAAGGTAATTTTTGACAAACTTTTTTTTTGATGCCAATCGATCCCATTCCTATCGAGGATCAAAAGCTTGTATGGAACAAAAAAAAAATCCGGCTAGAAAAGCCACAAATCGAGGAAAACATTTCCCATACAATTTGTATGAAAATGAAAACTTATATTTTTCACATGCTATTTTTGTATGCCAATCGATTCCATTCCTATCCAGTATCAATAGTTTTTTTGGGGTCAATGGAAAAAGTTTTTATTAATTTGTGGCTTTTTAGTACATTATCGTAAGTTGACCCCAAAGAAACTATTGATACTAGATAAGAATGGAATCAATTGTCATAGAAAAATAGCATGTGAAAAATAAAAGTTTTGATTTTCATACAAATTGTATGGGAAAAGTTTTCCTCGATTTGTGGCTTTTCTAGCCGGAATTTTTTTTAGCTCCATACAAGCTTTTGATCCTCAATAGGAATGGGATCGATTGGCATCAAAAAAAAGATTGTCAAAAATTACCTTTTTCTCTCACCCTGTATGTTTTTTCCAAAATCTGTAAAAGCCAATCTTCATTAATTTGAAATCGAGGGAAGGTTTTCTAAGACCGTTTTCTCGTCGCAGCACGGGATCTGGTAGCTACCCTCACTGACCCAAAAAGAAAATCCACCCTGTATACAAACTAACAGGGCAAGTTAAATAAAATTTTGTAAAAACGATATTAATTTATCCGAAGTCCGAGAAGACCTCCTGACATAGTTCGTACGAGTAACTACATTATACTTCTGTATTGTTTAAACATGAAATTACGCCATAGCAAGCATCATTATGTAAATTATCCCATCATAGGAGGTATGCAGTTTTACAGCTCCTATAATGGGATTGGGCAAAATACTACTATTTTTTATACATCTCTAGAGTCACAACATAATGTGTTGTATACCTTATCTCATGGTAAATGCAATTAACAAAACACATTCTAGTTTACACCAAGTAATAATTAATTACAATTTAATATGTGAACTCACCTCTCTTAGCGAAGTTGTTAAGAATTCTTACTGGTTATTTTTTCCAGTGACACGACAACTTTTGGGTTGGCGCCAATTTCTTAAAAATTAACCGAAATTAATAAAAAGTCAAACTTAAACAGCTCTATGACTCTTATTTATGGTAAAATATTGCCAGTGTTTATAAACTACTTTTACATACTTATTTTAGAGGATTTGTGGTTTTATGTCCCATTACCGGTTCCACGTCCATTATAGGGTCCATTACGTTATAAATTGCCTATCACTCTTGACAACCTGAATGTGGTGAAATAATGGTTACAAAGTAATACAATGAACTTTTAAAAACCATGAGACGTACAAAATAAGACTACAGGATCCAGTCAATTAAAAAACTCAATCCTTTTCTTTTAATTAGTTTTATTTGAAGACAGCTATGTGTATGAAACCTCGTATTGGTTGCAGAGAAAAAAAACAACAAAAGTTTTCTTACCGTACTTAATTACGAGCTCTATGATATTAAATCCCAAGAACAAGTATTGGTTTAATGAGGTAGTTGTCTGTTTCGGAAGGAGCTTTTAATTGACTATTAAAGGAGCTTAATGGAACAAGATCTGTAGCTTCCTCAACTAATTTATTCATTGAAATTAAAAGTGGTAGTTTCCTTTTACTCTTTCTCTATCGCTTTCCCTATTTGCATCCCTTACTAGAAACCCAGGACTTGGCTAGAAGTTTTCATTTTTTAAGCAGAGACAGAAAACTGTTATTAGATAGAGATACTTATTAAAATAAAAATGCGCGAAAATTGATAGAATGCGCCAAAAATCGAATCCACGTCGTCATCTCAGCTTGTATCCGTAATAAAGTGACAAATATATTAAATTTGACATTTGACAGCTATAAGGATTGAGGATTGACTTCTTAGATGTCGGGCGGGGTCTCATAGTTTCCTGTTAGGCACGTACTCTATTGACATTTTCTAGGAACTTCAAAGGTGACTTTTATTAACCCTTTGTCTGCAGTTGGCAAACGCGCGCGTTTTCGTTCTACGGGTCGTTAACATTGACAGCGACACATGCGTTTGGCATCGCCTGGGCTACTATTCTCATTGCCAAAGTAGTTACTGCGTCAAAGGTTGACCAGTATAATCGTAACCTCAAGATCTGTTAACAACTATACCTGATCGGAGTTCAACATTAAACGCTGAACGCCATAGGTTAAAGAAAAATGCCACTTAGTTACACGCAAAGATCACAGAGCTAGCCGTTGTAAACCTTACATTGATGGCGTACCTATGCCATAAGTAACACATGTAGGCGTTCGTGGCACTGGGAGTGAACTCACAACGACTTTAGAAGAGACGTCCACTATAGGTACAAAAGTATTTTCCGTGCTGGGAAATATACACACCGCTGAGTAGCAGGAATAATTTATAATTATAAGACGTTACGCTACACGCTTTATTGCAGCAACACTGTAATTAACGACTACATTGCGGTGTCGATTAAATTTCTTTACTGACATCTTAATTATATTTTACTTACTTTCCCTATTCACCACTGTAGTTAAAGTGGAAAGCATCCTGCACTTAATTCACAGGATGCTATAATGTCGTCTTAATGCATCCTAAGTGCATTCTAACATTAGATGTTAATGTTATGGCATGCATTACGTTTGCAGCAGAGACAAATGTCTAAATAGACTATGAGAATTCGCTTTGGGGAATATAAGCATTAATCATACAGTTAATTATAGCTATTCGTAAAGTTTTTACGGATGTATTAATCGATTATATAAATTTACTTTTTCTTTGACAGCGGATAAAATTAAAAACCGACAAGTGTGAAAATAAAGTTAACTGTTCTATTTATTAAACGTCGGAGCTGACTTCGATTACTAAACTGCATGTGGTTGGAAGTTGGAAAGAGCTATATTGCTTTTATTGGCACGAATAACGTAACGTGTGCCGAATCAGGAGCGTTTGCGTGATTACATATATATCTGTGTTCTCACCTTTAGTACGCTCTCGTCTTCAGAATGGCAAGAGCTTTGTAGCGTGACGTCAGCGACCTGGCCGGCCTGCGATACTATCAACACCTTCATGGCTTGAGACACTTGACGCCCGGTTAGAACGGCCGTGTTCAGCACCTCCCAGTTCTGGAACAAAATAAACAATGATCAGATAAGGGAGGGAAATCTGTCAGCGTTTAACGCCAATTTAATTGTACATTAGCAGATTTGTATCAGGTTGATATCAACCGTACACAGAATTTACAATTTCTATTTATAAACTCATTTTTATTTTATCCTGTCTACAAAGTTAGCTGTCCTGTGGGCTTAGCACGGTAGCAGTTATCACGCAATATGGTATAAAATATGTGAATAAAACGTTAGTTACCGACGATTTTATCATGCATACTATGGTAGCAGACGATATATGGAGTTATCCACATTTGACAGCGGTAGATGACAGAAGACAATTTGCATAACATGGGGGTTGGATAATTTGACATATTATCCCATTTTGACAGTTCAACTTAGTTAATTTTATCTAAGTGCTTCTTAGGTGACGATAAGCCTTGTCGTGAAAGCAAAACTAGTGAATAAACCTATTACAAATACAAATTACAGGTAAATATCCGTTTTTCTATGATTATATTGAGAGTTATTAGTTACAATGTTCCGCTTTATATAATATAGTCAATATTTTATTTGCAGGGAAGTCAAATTTTATTATTCCTACTCGCGGCTGCTGTTGAAGAAACAAAGCGTCGAAAAATCTCGTGCATAGCTTTAAGAAACGCTTGCAACCCGTTTGATATGCCAGACGAAGAGTTTCGGCATATTTACAGAGTGTAAGGAGTGTGCAGTGCATTTATGTGCCGAACTTAACGCAGAGTCTCAAAACGGTGATGGATTACCAAAACACCTTAAAGGTAAAGCTTAATAAAATTGTAGTGTTTCTTTAAAGTTAATATGTATTCCATGTAAGACAGGCGTCTCAATGACAATGCTACTAAACTCTTAAATACTATCTCATATTATAATTGTAAAAATTAGTATGTTAAGATATTCTGTTGCACAATCTTATACTTACTAACAGAGGTTACTTATTTAAGCCACTTTTTACCTCAACATTCATATCCTAACCTAAAGGGGAAAGTCTACTTACCTAGGTACAAATATTACATCTATGTTCTTATTTGTTTTAGGTTTTAACAGTATTAGCTGTAATACTGGTAGCTGATGGCAACTACCAACGCGGGACTAGTCAAGATGATGGCTTGTCCATTGGCCAGACTACTGTAAGTCAATACCTTTCTCGAGCAACTTGCACACAGAAGGTAAGTTCTCTTGAGCACTGAATTAAGTACTTACTAGACATAAAAAACTGTGACGTTCCACTAGGCGTGTCTTAGTAACTTTTTTGAATAAGTATGAGTGTGGCTGTATTGTGCAATGAGATAGGTAACTATTGTTTGATAGTTATGTTAAGTAGTTACTGGGTCTAGGATACATACTGTTATTCTTCATATTCAATTATTCATTATGTGAAAAAAACTGACAATCACAATATAAATTCCTGAAAATCTACCATGTGTAATTTTAAGTGAAATTGTATATTGTGAGATAAATAAATCATATCATATCATATCATAATCTGGGAATGCATTTAAGGTTTAACTAAGGCATCCAGTTCTAGTTCTAATGTGCTGCATTGTTGACAAACATACTTAGTCATATTTTTATTCAAAAAAAATAATACATGCCTATTGCTTGATGACTAGCGGAATGCGCAGCAAGCAGCAACCTCGAGTCTAGGACAAAACTTAACTTTCATATTTTTGGTGTGCATCAGTAAGCGTTCATATTGCTCTTCACGAGACTCCAATGGATAATACATATATATAAAAACTAGCGGATAATATATATAAAAACCAATGGATATTATTCCCCGAAATGGTCGTTCCCGTCGATTAGTTACTAGTAGCTATATTTTGGGTGCAAATAGCCTGCACTCATGTGAAAATATTTCATTCATAGCTGCCACATGAACCTGTTGTTACTTATTTCCTTATTTTTCTTCCAGAAAACTTCTCGTGGATACAGGGGGAAATTAAGGAAGGCGCTCCCCGAGGACTTCCTAAGCATCATGCACAAAACCGGCTGTTGTTAAGAGCCCATCAACCTGCACACTAGCGCCACTGCTAAGTAATCGTGATTATTTCAATTTAACGAAATATATTTAAAAAAGGGGGCCGCTACGCATTGTATCTTGTATTAAAGTACCTTTTGAATACTCGTACATCAAACTAGTTTCTATGTTGCTGGATTCGTCAATCTATGCGTCCAAGTTAAAACGGCCGTTTTTGTTTTGAGTTTATAGATTGACGAATTCAGCAACATAGAAACTAGTTTGATATATTCACAAGGTACTTTAATACAAGATACAGTACGTAGCGGCCCCCCTTTTTTAAATATCTTTCGTTAAATTGAAATAATCATGATTATTTAGCAGTGGCGCTAGTGTGCACGTTGATGGGCTCTTGAGAATGTGCGCGTGCGAGCCAGCTTAATAAATACTTATTTTGCCTATAACCAACTATGTTTTACTATCACACAAATACCTACCTAATCTATTTACCTATTTTTCTATGGTCAATCTTCATACAAAACAGCATTCCCCGCATGTAGGTGTCGCTTATTCTTATTTTTCATTTTAGCGTACAAAATCTGTCACTGTTACTACTTATAGCTTCTAAATGTATTTAATCCGACTTTCATATATATACACTATAGTATAATTAAAGCATTTTAAGCACGTTCTTATTTAAAGACGCATCTAGTTAGTCTGTGGCGGCATAGAGAAAAAAATACATAGAGTGCTCACTCCATACATCAGTTTCAGTACCAAAAAGACTATTAGCATCTAGCATCGAGTAGCGGAACTATCAGTACTGCTACTTGACAATAGATGTAGCACCGACAGGAAAGTCTTATGCTGTTGAGATAAGACTTTCCGGTCGGTGCGACATCTACTGTCAAGTAGCAGTACTGATAGTTCCGCTACTCGATGCTAGATGTAGACACTGAAATTAATAGTCTGCTGATGTATGGAGTGAGCACTCTTGTCTTACTATATTTCTCTATGGTGGCGGTCAAAAGGTTAAATAAGAATATTCCTAAATGCTCTATTATGCTATAAGTCTACCTAGTTTAGTAACTATAACTACGGTCAGACAGAGTTTAATACTCTAATAATTAATGTTAAATTTTAAAAAACTATGTTAAATCCATTAACAACAATGTCAATATTCTCGCGGCGTTGGCACTGTTGTCAGTCTTCTATGTTTACTAGGTAAGTTAAGAGCCCGTCAACGTGCACACTAGCGCCACTGCTAAATAATCGTGATAATTTAAATTTAACGAAAGATTTTTTTAAAGGGGGCCGCTACGTATTGTATCTACATAGTATTAAAGTAACTTTTGAATACATCAAACTAGTTTTATGTTGCTGGATTCGCCGATCTATGAACTTAAAACAAAAACGGCCGTTTTAACTTTGGACGCATAGATTGAAGAATCCAGCAACATAAAAACTAGTTTGATGTATTCAAGAGGTACTTAAATGTGACGGAATCTATGAAAAGGGACCTTATTGTCGATGGCGCTTACGTCATTATTAAAGATGCTCCGATATAAATATAATGCCGCGCGATGTAAGCGCCATCGACAATAAGGTCCCTTTTCATAGATAATGCCCCAAATACAAAATACAGTACGTAGCGGCCCCCTTTTTTAAATACCTGACGTTAATTTGAAATAATCACGATTATTTAGCAGTGGCGCTAGTGTGCACGTTGATGGGCTCTTAACAATATCGGCTCTGTGCTGCTGGAGAGAATATTATAAATGGGTAAATAACACAACTATTGCCAAAAAGATAAACCAAGTTTATTTTCACATTAAATTATGGTATACAAACAAATCATTAATTGTCGTCCCCGGTGCGAAAGTGCCCATGATGCTAGCAACTTTTCAACGCTGGATTACTATGGGCAGCTTTTGCACCAGGAACGGCTCGGAGCGAGGGCCGTAATGTATAGGTATACATAGTAATGACCTGAAAAGGGAAAAAGTGTTTTGGTCTCAGACACACTCAGAGTACTCAGACAACGATATAACCGGAGAGTTAGCCACGGAAATAGGTACTTATGCAATTTATAGAGCAACGTAATCCCTCTAGTTAGTGGGCCATACTATCATTATTAATTAATCCAGCATGGCAGCAGTTCAGCGGTGGGTGTGTGAGTGGATGGGCAACAAAGGGGTTGTAAAATGATATCATAGCTAATTATATATTTAATTCAAATATAACAATGCCAGGCGTTTTATTTGGGGGAATAGTAGTGTCAGGTGATGAAAGTACACAAACCACTTGAGCGCCTGCAGGAAGACCATGAGCAAATTCCACCTGACTCACAATTGCTTCACGCATAGTTGTATATGTCTTCTACTTTTTCTTAACACATACCTAGGCGTAATCGAACAGAGTAGTACTATTATTTATTCTGTGACAGAGTACAAAAAGTACGATTGCGAAAAGTACGAGTGGATTATATATATTAAGCTCTTAGACTAATATATATAATATACAAATACTTAAATACATAGAAAACATCCATGACTCGGGAACAAATATCTGTGCTCATCACACAAATTAATGCCCTTACCGGGATTCGAACCAGGACCGCGGCTTCACAGACAGGGTGACTACCCATTAGACCAGGCCCCAATTTCACCACGCCGACATTTGTCAGTGACATATGTCGGGTGACAATTGTCAAGTGACAGGTGACAAGTGACAACTTCGTAAACTGTTTTTGTATAGAAGTGCTTATAAACATGACAGGCATTTAGTCACAATTGTCCAATTGACAATGATTTGGTGAAACAAGAGTAGTTTTTATAAGTCGACATATTTGTCAATTTGTCGGTAATTCTTGACATGAGATCGGAGCTGTGTCAGGCTTGGGTGACAATTGTAGTGTTTTCGTTGTTAGCAAACCCCGTTATCATCGTTGCAGTTCATTGAAAATAAACGTTCGCAAAACTGTGTACCCTAAATTCGCCTTTAGGGTACAAATAAAAATCGCTTTAAATCGCTTTTAAATTCTTCTTAACTAGCATTAAATCATAATTCCATTATAAATTTTAATTGTTGCCTATGAAGGCGTTTAGTAATTCAACATTTAGGATTTGGAATAAGTCTCAGTATAGTTTTCATAATAAAAAAAAAATATAATGCGAAGTTGGGGACCGGTAGCGAAATTAGGTATGTTTAGATAGGTATTGTAAGTTAAATTTCGGACATGATTGTAAAGTTGTTATGGAATAAACTATCTTATCTTATCTTATTGTTTTTTTAATAATTTACTTGGGCGAAGTTGGGCACTAACAGTAAAGTTAGGGTTTTGGTTAGTTAGAAAATGAATCTCCGCGAAAGCAATAGTGGTGATATTCTTATACAAGGGAATATATAAAGTACGAATAGATTCCTACTTTGACGTCACTGACTTTGCATTTGCAGAAAAAAATACTTAAAACTAACAAAAAAATAATGCTTTGACGCCTTGTCAACAAATAATGTAGGTATTGTAATTGTAATAGTAATTAGCATTTATTATTGAAGCTGGTACATAACATATATTAATTTGATTTATCAACTTTAGCTTCAACTCGTCCTTTGACGTAGGCCTCCTCCATAGCTTTCCATTTGTTTCTTTCTTTTGCTGTTTGCATCCATTTACCTCCTATTCTTGTTAAATCATTCGACCATCTAAACTTTTGTGGGCCACTCTTTCTTTTATTATATCTAGGGCACCACTCTACAAGGTCTCTTGTCCACTTATCCAAGGTTTCTCTCATCATATAATGTAGGTATACGCTGCATTAAATGGGGTCGGGACACAGATGGGATCTCAATCAATATCATGTTAGTGATGACAACACGGCACATCGAAAGCAATTAACGATCTCTTGTGAAGAATTGACAAATATGTCGACTAGTAAACATTACCCTTGTTTCACAAAATAATTGTCATTAAATTTAAGATGGACAATTGTACTAAACTACCTGTCATGTTTATATGAAGTTCTATACAAAACAATTTACGAAATTGTCATCTGTCACCTGTCACTTGACAATTGTCACTCGACATATGTCACTGACAAATGTCGGCGTGGTGAAACAAAGGTCTGTCATTTTTTTGACAATTGTCGTACCTGTCAGCTTGGTGAAATAGGGGCCAGACCGGTCGTCAAAACATATATATGTACTTACATAAGAGAATTTGGGACGTTAGCCGCGTACCCTGCCTCGTTTCCAGCCTTGGCCACCGGTGGACTTGATCACTTTATCTTTAGTGTATGACATATATTTCAATTTATAAGAACTGAAACAAACTACTAATGATGTCGCGGGGTAAACTATAAAAATACTAACGCGTTGGCCACATTGCGCGACTGGCTCCGGCTAAGGCAGGGAAGGCTAGATGGGAACGAAAGGTCCGATCGCTGTGTCTCGCTACAACCTATGGTTGTCGCCTTAGCCGAAGCCAGTCGAGCAATGTCATGGCCAAGCCGTAAGGCTAAAGGCTTCGTCACACAGGCGCGTTTTCCGGGCGGGGCGTTAGCGGGGCGCGCCGCTTTTACATATAAAACGCTCACGCCCCGCCCGGGAAACGCGCCTGTGTGACGGAAACTTAAGCGTATGCTGAGACGCAGGCGACGTAGGTCACGCAGCGCAGCACAGAGCAGATTTTTGTAAAGTATAGAACGTCCTTTAGGTACGCACACTCCAGAGTAAGGACGTTCCATACTTTACAAAATCTGCTCTGTGCTGCGCTGCATGAACTGCGTCGCCTGCGTCTCATAATACGCTTAGCCTAGTGGCATTATTCATAAAAGTGTTACTGCCCTGAATTAGCTATGAATCGTTTGTCTTTATCTGTCATTTTGACTTAGATAAAGATAAGATAAAAGATAGTTTATTCAAGTAGGCATAATTACAATGCGCTTATGAACGTCAAATAAAGCTAGGTAGACCGGCTCCCTTATGTATTTGAAAGAAAGGGATAAAAAATTATTTAACTAAATCAGGTCCGTAAAGTTTTATGAATAAGGTGGTAAGTACATATCTTGTCAAATAAAAATGATATTTTTGATAAAAGTTTTTATTGCCGACTATAAAGGCCCCTGTACACAATGGGCCATCGCCGGCCAAACCAAGGGACGCAGCCATGCGGTAGAATGAGATAGCAATATCACTTGCTCCCTCTAACGCATAAATGCGTCCCCCAGAATGGCGCATTGTGTACTGGGGCCTTAACAGGCAATTAATACCTACTCATAAAAACAATTTCTAAGAAAGCCAAACACAAATTAGGTTGCTTTATATATATCAAAGAGTTTCTTTGCCCACATCCTGCGTCCATCATCAGATATTCGGTGGTACCATAATATTGCGTTATCAGTTATCACCCAACTTAAATAATGTATATTAAGTTTTAGCTCAATCGAATAAAGAGACGTGGGGTCTAATTTATCTTGTAATATGTACTTGATACATACATTGCAACTTAAAGGTTTGTTAGAAAAAACCTTTTAAATACCACTGTAATAGTTTCACCTACATATGCTTAACAAATAAACACTTTTACTATTGACTTCGAAATGCATGGACGTGCCTGCTGAGAAGTGTGTTCCAGGCAGAAAGTCAGAACTTTTTTTTGGCGCACTCTCTCGTTCTATAGCTAAATATTATGACTATCCCTTTTCTAAATAAGTCATTAAATAATTGAGGCTGCAGATTTTAGTTAATTTCTATCGTGTCCTCGATAACTTGAGTGTCCTCCAATATGTTATGACTGAAACAGAAACAAATAGATTAGATGAGGTCATGATTCTATAGTGGCGCAGGCTAGTACAGAGGTTCATTTGCAAATTATAAGAAATTAATGTCATTTTTAGAAAGCTGTCGTTTTTAAGTCAGGGGGATTTTATAGTTTCATTGGTCCGATTTCGTTTCGACTGAAAATAAATTAAATTTTGTTCCAGTAACTATTAATCCGTTATTTAAAGCATTTTTGTTATTATTATTTTATTAAAGAGTACCTATTATGTATTAAAGTGTAGTCTATGCCACCTGCGGCATAAAAACATACTAATGAACATCTTATTCAACAATATTTGTCTCAGTAGTTAAGCTTTTATGCTAGGGTAATACACGACACAAACATACCCACACACATACATACATACCTACATACATAGGCTGCTAAAATCATAATTCTTCCCATTGTCACGTATACAATCAAACCACTTAGGGTATTGCAAATGAAAACATTTAAAATAAGAGTACCTACTTAAATCTTTCAATTAAACTGCTGGCAATACACACTAGGCTATGCCTGCGCAGTTTAGCATGTACACTGTACAGTTCAACTGCACAGGTAAAGCCGGTTTGGAAACTGCAGTCGAATGCCTTTTTACCTGTGCAGTTAGACTGTACATAAAAATTAAATATTAATAATATTTTATCCTTATGTCTTAGATTCATGGCACAAAGTGTGGTGGTGTTTTTTTTTTGTCAATACACTTGAATTCTTACATACAAAACCAGCTTCTACAATATTCAGACAGGGTAAAAAAACAATTTTGAAAGTGAGGTCTACGGGTTCCAAAGTTTTTAATTGTTGTTACAATCATTATGACCTTTTTCTGCAGTGTGAAAAAAATGTCAATTGGTAGTTTAGTAGTGTATCTTTCAATGTTGTTAACTCTAGTTTACCAAAAACAAGTATAACAAACTAGAACTTTCTAGTTAGGTAATTAATCTACAGTTGGATCAACTTTTACAACATCCATTGTTGCCATGACAACTTCATGCAATTATAGTAGTCATAGAACAGTTTTTAACAAACTTTTGTCACTTAGTAGAACATAGTCATAGTAGAAGATCAGTGTCAATAGTTTTAAATGGCACAATAAACTCTTCATGATTTTAGTTTAAGAAAGGTGTACTTACATCTCCAATCCTTGATTCTTCTGGATCCATTTTAGACAAGCCAGTTCTCCCGGTAATTGGTTGAGTTACCGCTCACTGCTAGCGGAGCCTGGGTTGCTGCCACATTGATTTTTCTAACTTTGCAGCTCAATTAACGACAAGTCTGACAATAAAAATAGAATTTATAGATAATTGACACATTTAACAGCTAAATTGTATTCAGTGATGACTTGATGACCCTACCTGCAACGGTAGTTAGAAACTGGATTTGGGCTAATATCAACAAGATAAACAACAAACATTAACACATTAACTGCCAGCGACTCACTAGGGGAGTTCACTGTTCGTAGGCGCTTTTTGCTACATACGGTTTTTCCCATGTTATCGGCTACACTCGTAGCGCGTAGCTCGCGCTGGCACTGAATGTTTTAAGTAATGCTAAGTTATGGATGTTTCTTGTGTCCATACTACAAACTTTGCTTAGTTTGAGATGAGGTTGATCTGTATTAATTATTAGCATAGTACTTACCGACTTCCATGCCTGCTGCCACTGATGCCACTGATCTGTACGGATCGTGCTCTCATAGAACTTGAATGCAGCACTGCACTTATCTCTGGCTTCCGAGAGGCTCATGGTCCTCCCTGTACTCCCTGTAGGCGAACAGGGGATGCTGAGTTATATATTTTGCTAGCATTTTCTTCTGCGTCAAAGAATCGACTGAAAAACATATTCATGACAAAATCAGTTATGATCAAACGAATTATAACTTTTTCTGTAAATAAATTATTGGTTTTTAGAGAAACTTACATTATGCGTGGCATTTTCTTTAGATTTCACAGCAAATCAGTATTTTTCTTCAACTTGGTTTGTATTCTGATATTTTCACTGATCACGCGCGTACGCGATGCTTGTCAATGTCAAATTATTGTCAATTGACTCAATTGTCAAACACGATTATCCGTGCATGTTATAATGTAGGTCAATTTGTATAAAGCTGTCACTCATTTAAACACTTTTCAATTTGGAAGTGTAGTAATAAAATTGACTATTCATGTTCAAACTATGTCCGACACACGTCCGACATATGAATAAGGGCAGCCATTGAATAGATTTTTCATAAGCTCTACGCATAGACAGTCGTGGTCACTATCGTATGATAGTCGATAACTTTATTCAATATCGACGTGGTAGGCTTATCGTAGCTCGGGGCCATGCTCAGCGATATGACAAATTTACCAATAACGTTAGAAGACAACGTATCATACCACGTGCAATATGATACGCCCGTGCTAAGCCCGCTGGTCCAAAAGATATTAGTTCCGGTATTGGCATGAATACTAATTTCTTCCAATTATAATTATGTTTTGTATGTATTTTCTTGTATCACGCTGATCGCTATACTTATATAGGAACTATTAGAGATATGCGTTGAGTTGGCACTACAATGAAATGGTATAAAAACTGTAGCAATTAACTTGTGTTTTAACCGATTATATTTCCCGTCCTTACAAAACGGACACAGTACATTTAACAGCTATGGTTTGTTGGCTAGTTACATTGTTAAAGAGCCTTGTATCCTGTTTGGTGTGATTATCCAATTACCTACGTTAAACCAGTCAGTATAATTGTCGTGGGTTGACATCGTGAGAAAATAGCACGAGATGTTTTTTGTACGTTTTGGTGGTATTATGAAACCGGTTAAGAGAATGCTAGTTACAGACTATAATAATGGGTGTAACTATATAATGATCAGGAACGTTAGAAAAAAACTATACTTATAAATAATAAATAAAGAAACACCCTTAATACTTAACAATTAGTATCCTCTAATAGATACCTTCTAATTAGCATCTTCACTAAATCGTCAAAATTAAATTCGGTTCATTTTAATAATAATCCTAGCTTAAATCCGTCCTTGGAGCGGCTTTTAACCTTTATCGACTACCGAACCACCAAAATTAACTACTTCAATGCCTATAATTTGATAGGTAATATACCTACATGGTAATATGCAATCATTTTGAGACACAATTACCTATAAAAAAATCCCTTTCTTAAAAAATATTATTTTCTATATTCCATTGGTATCTCCTTCTTCTATATATCACGTAACGTATTACTATGCACGAGAATTAGTTAAGCTGCCTAATTGATATCCGAACCGTATAAAAACACGATAAATATAAAAACAAAGGAGCTAGCCCAGTCTTTGTCGTACTTAGGAATTTTATGGATATGCAATACATTAATCAGAGGCGAACTAATCAGAAGCCGCAGCCGTCTTCAATATCTGCGTCCTTTGTTAATCCATTTGGCGCTGCATCAATGGGGCCTGGGATGAATAGAAATCCTTTCAGTGTTCTATCTAAGCTTAACCAAGCCAGTCAAGTTAATTAAGTTTAGGCCATACAGGTTCTATTTATTAATTTAAAAGATGCATCCCATTTCTTGTATGTAGGAATGAGTAATTAGGTAGGTATATCAATCATTATCATTCGCCTAAATATCTCAGCGTTTTTCTCTGTGTGTACTTGTGTGTGTACATATTATACTCGTAATAAGCAGGTAGGTTATACTTATAAGGGTTCGTTTAGAACCTACTTATCACCATAGTTTGGCGTTGGCATTAATCGAGATATCGTTGGATATCGAGATTATATATGGGTTACTTATAGAATGGATTTACCGGCATCGGTGTCCTGAACGATTGATTGAAGGTTCTAAGGCCGCCTGAATGCGTATCGACCGTTGACATAAGAAACTAAATCCAACTGTTTGTGGATACTATGGATACGAAACCTCGATTATAGTGTAGTCCATAAAAGCCCTCTTTTCTTAACAGGGATCCCAGCCGATATTGCTGAATGCTTAACATGCAGGCACCACTAGATCGGGAGTTCTTTAAAACCCTAATCGACACAATTAGCCATCGGTATCCGAATTGTGTCACGAGTTTACAACCGTGTTTGCCGTGCTTTTAGCTCGCTAGGATCAGTTGGTGTACTGTTGATTTATTTAAACCCAGTACGGAATTTACTGTCCATGTCAGTTTGTCTTGTCTCCTAAATGGCAGAGATAGATGGAGCAGATTAAGAGCCAACAGGAGCTGAGATTTAAATATTTTAGGTAAATATACCCGTCTCGCTAACGGAAGCGGCTCCTAAAACTAGTGCGATAAGAACAAGGCGAAAAATCCTCCGTAAAATTCTTAAATATCGAGGTTTCGTACTCGACTGTTTCCTCCTCCAAAACCTAACCAATCGTAACCAAATTTGGAAATCTAAATGATTATGAAATTATCTGTGTCGGACCGTTTTGCTTTTTTGGCTAATTGATATCAGTTTTGAATACCACGCCTCTCATTGCGGCATAGTCAATTAGGCCATTTTTGAAGGGCTCTAGCTCCTTAAAAAACAAAAATATCAAAAAAATCAAAACGGTCCGACACAGATATTGACAATATTAATCTGTGTTAAAAAAATCATTGCTCTAGCTTCAAAACCCACGGAGGAAACAGTCGAGTACGTTTGTATGGAGAAATGACCACTCCTGTTGGCTCTTAAGTAAATATAGAAGTGGCCCGTGGCTAAAGTCGCATAGTTTGATGCCGCGGAGGTTTTACATAAGAGGTGATTAAACGTACCTATGAGTCATTTTGCGTCGCTTTGTGCCTCCTACTAAACCCAAATAAGCAAACAATCAATCATTATCTTTATTACAACAGTAACAATAGTAAAGGTATCTTTACGTAGATAACGGCATTCTCTTTCAACAATTCTAACAAGTTCATTCAACAACTCGGCGTAATTGCATTACACGGAACAATAATGGCAGTGTGCACTTAATCATTCATGTAGTTCAATTAGTTTAATCATCTTGGGCAGTTAGGTTGAGAGTCGGAGGGCGTTGAGTGTCCGTCAGTGGGCAGGTTGTTATTGCCATTGCATAGGAGCGTAGGAGAGCGTTCTAGTTAGACGATTTTGTGTACTTAACGATGACTTCAAGATTCGTTAGGATAATGGCTTCTTATCTTGACCATAGAGAGTATTAAAGCTAATATTTAACACTGTGGATGTTTGAGGGAATGTTGGTTTAAAGGTTTTAATGGCATATGGCCTGGAGCCCTATATAACGTAATCCGGAGTCCCCTTAGGTACCTCCTGCCTCTATAGTTCTTGCATCATACGCGTCGTGGAGTATAGTGTTGAGTCGCTCACTCGTGAGGCACCTCATTTGTACCACTCATTTTGTTAATTTGTCGCAGTACTTCTCTCACAATGTCTTACTTCACTCCTCTATTCATTTTACTCATTTACTCGCGCGCATCACAAACACCTCTTGCCACACAAATCATTCACACACTTCAAATTTCAAAAAAACTCTTATTCGTACAAATTTACTCGCGAGTCTCGCGACCCTCAAAACTCATACACTCCTCACAACTCGCAACAGAGTCCCTGGATCGCGCGAGGCGCTAGGTGCTCGCCTGCTCGCCGACACTCAAAACTCAAATGTCTCAAATGAAGAAACGAGTAATGATCCACACTGTCAACTGCCGAACTACAAACCTTATTGCAACGACAAAAGGTCCACCGAGAAATGCGTTAAGTTTGTACCACTCACCGCCTCTCTGTGACATGAACCCCTCAAAAATCCTTTCAAAATGAAACAATGAATTAGAAATACCCAAAGAGGGAGTGAGACCGACACGCGACGTACTTCAATATCGCTTCGCGTCACCACCGAAAATACGTTAACAATTAAACACGAAAGACAACAAGCGTAAGCGCTGCAAGCTTTCATACATCTTAAAAAAATTGTCGCTGTTGGAATTAATGGAATAGTTGACGCTGAAAATATGCTAGTACCTCACCTCATTTGAAGTAAGACATTGTAACACATTTTAGAAAATGAGGTACTCATACAAACTCATTTTAAATTGATGTCCTAATACCCATCACTAGTGGAGTAAGCGGGGACAGCCACTAAGTATTATAGTAAAGTAGGTTCGCCTCGCCTACACCTATTGGAATATAAGGCCAGAGCCAGATACTGAAGTACGGCTCACCGGCCCGAGCACCCCGAGGCTCAGACCTCGGGTAACCCGGGTTAATGAGCTTGGTGCTAATATGAGATAAAGTAATTGCTTTATAAATATTATTCTCTAACTTCATTAAGACGGGACCGCACACTGAGCCCTATGCAAATTGAGTTACAACAGCTTGTCTATTCAGCGATGTTACCGTGAGATAGAGATCTGTTGTGACAATAATATACCTATTTAAATAATGTCTACACGTGTTATCGATCCATGTTTATGTTTGAATATAAATGTTTATCAAGTTCATGGAATGTCATAATAATATTAAAACAAGAGGACTGATCTTTATGAGAAGAAATCGAGTTTTAGGCAAAATATCGAATCAAGTGGAATTCCTTTCTGAGAGTTAAGTATACCTAATATCCCCAAGGAGAGATAAGAGGCTAAGGACATTTTATGTGAAGTGATGTAAGCCGTTTAAATCCGTCAATATTAACGATAAATGCACAAGTTTTAAACAATCTATGTAAAGGAATTTTATACACGAACAATGGGAAATCTTAACAGCAAGGTGTAAAATAAAGTGTGGCGGGTTGTATGGAAGTAGGACGAATATTGAATTCAACAGCAACGAAGTCGAGGGCAACCATGTAGGTAAAACGATTAAGTACCTTTCCCTTCTGCTGCAGTCGGATAAAAATGGTTTTAAACGTACGCGATAACGTCAGAACTTATCCAAAATTCGTTGGCATTAGCGGGCACGGCCCAAGTAGGTACCTACCTATGGCGCGAGTCTCGCGAGTGGGCGTGCTTTCCTTAGCTTCCATGCGATAAAGCTCCCATTAGGCCACTTCATTCATACTAACAGCGCACCATTAAATGTTAATCTCTAGGATTTGTTACGATAGCGTGCTCTAGAGATTCTTCCCAAGAAATAATATTATAAGAATAATGTGAGGCGACCAACCCTCGGAGGGTTTACTATCATTTTTTTCAGCAATTTCGTACATAAAAGCAAGCCGGCGCCGGCCGCAAGGACTCGCCAAAAGCCTATGAAACTCGATAAAGATGTCGTTATAGCAATAAAACGAGCTCCCTTCGTTTCATTAATTACGAAGAAAATACGTTGCGGCTAATTTATGACGGTAGTGGACCGCTCAATAAATTGCTAATTTGGGACACTTCACCTATAACGATAAATTATTTCACGCATCTTTCATTGAGCGCTACGCAGTAGGTGCTTTAATACGTGAGTTTCATCGGATTTATGACTTGATATTTTTTATTAATGAATCAAATAAACTTACCTTGGAAATTGGCAGAACTGCTTGGATATCATCTTTTTCAATATCAAGCCTCGTAATAACTCGGTGTTCATGAGGTGGCTCTTCGCTGGCCGTGGTGGGCACAGGCGAAGATGACAGCTTGGCAGACCAGTTGAGCCTTGCCGTGCCTCGACCCGAGTCGCCCTCCGAGCCTTCGGCGTCTCCCTCTCCTTCGGCTCCTACTTCCACCAGCCAGGTCAGGACTTCCTCCCAACCGGGGCCCGCGGGACCGCTTAAGTCTTCCTCTTTCCTGTTAAAAAAATAGATTTAAAGTCGTCGAGCAAGCAATAGATGGCAACACATATCAGTTTATAAAAAAAACAATCAACTAAACATCATTTTAGAAAAACCGGCCACAGAAATTTACAGAGAGAAAAACTAATAATTGGTAGATATAACGTGCAGAAATTAAAGTTAGATCGTGTCAAATGTTAATCTTAACTCGTATGAGATACCTATAGCGTTTACTGTGCAGCAATATCATGAAATTAGTCCGCTTTAATGGATAATAAGATTCAGTTTCAACACCGCATCAACTTGTTCGTTTTAGTTATTATTGCACTTGTTTAGTAATTTCTAAGCGTACCTAGGAGTGCTAGCAAAAGTCGTAAATACTTTCATATATCTGTAGAACAAGGTTTCTAGCGGAAACTCGACGCTACATGCAATAATAAGTTGAAAAGTCGTGACGCCAAGTTTCATTAAGCTGCAAAACGCGGCAACCGCCAGGCAGATTTACTACTCGGGGAATGCAACCTTAGGTATTACATGCCTAGTCGTGAACGAAATTGTGAACAAATCCTACTGGGGAAATGAGAACGTGGCTTTATTTTATTGCGGAATACCTACTGAACAAGAAATAAATGTTTATATTTTGCACGAAACTCGTAAAATGAATGCAAGTTATAAATTAGAATTAATGTGTATCTATTTAAAGTCGGTCTTTTATTTGTAATGAACTAATGGACTTAATTAAGTAAAATAATTATTTTACGAGTTAATTTATTTATGTTAACGTTTCATTTAAGATATATGTTTTACGAGTTATGGTTTATAAATTTTTTCGACTAAAACATTGTTGCCTGTGCAATTTTCATTAGAAAATAGGCTAGTCACGCAAGCCAAGCACGGCCGTGGGCAATATTTTACGCTAAATAATTGAAGATAAGCCGTTATTCCAGTGAATCGCCAAGTTTTGTCGCAGCAGTTGACCCATTTACTTATAATAGGATCGCGGAAAGCTCGAAAGCAGGGTTGAGAAAATAGAAATGGAATTGGATCCTTTAAATCCGTCGTGCAGTCCAGTCGGGCCGAGGTGCACGTTGGTGTTGGTGCACACCGCATTGAGATTGCGATCGCGTTCCTGTCCTATCGCCGACTAGCGTTTATGAGGTTTACTTACATTTCTTGTAATGATATTGCCGAGCAGCTACTGCAAACTGCGTGCCAACTCCGTAAAATTAATTTGTAGAAAATGCTGCAAATAATACTGACCGTTTTGATGTTTGTTTAAGCAATAAACCGTGTAGTGGTAACTGTTTGAGAGAAATACTGTGAATGCAAACAACGTGCAATAAATTCGTAGGAATTACATAATAATTACACATCATGATATTCGTGTTTAAACATTTAGGTAGGTATTACTTTATTATTTTTATTAGAGATATAGGTATGCTTCTGACCAGCAAGATGTAAAAAACCGGCACGGTGTATGTAAGAAATCCGCATCAACTGGAATACAAGTATCTAATAATATTACTATAACTGCCTACGTATTTGATTACTAACAACCGTAAAGACATTCCATATTCGTAGGTAAATAATGTATTAAAAAGAAGTCACGTTTCCCAAGTTAATCTTTCTACTCAATCTTAGTTTTTACTTAAATTTTATGCACCTAGTTAGCGAGAGTGAGCCATTAAATACGTAATAAAGTGCTCACGTTTGTCCGTTGTCGTCGTTGAGGGGTAGCTCGAGGCGCGTGGTGCTGACCGTGGCGGCGCGCGGCTTGATCTCCGCCGTCACCGCCCAGCGCGAGTGCGCTGCGTTCACGCTGATCAGCCGCAGGCCTGACCTCACTTTCTTTCCACAATTACTTATAAAGTGCTCACGTTTGTCCGTTGTCGTCGTTGAAGGGTAGCTCGAGGCGCGTGGCGGTGACCGTGGCGGCGCGCGGCTTGATCTCCGCCGTCACCGCCCAGCGCGAGTTCGCTGCGTTCACGCTGATCAGCCGCAGGCCCGACTTCACTTTCATTCTAAAATTCAAATACACTGTTAGAACTATTCAACTTTCCTAAATTATATAAAACTAATACACAGGCAAAATACATTATAAATTATAAATTTATGGCATAGAGAGTAAGCTTTGTGAAAGCTCAGCTACCACTAAGCTTTCTCTATAGACGGTCATGTATAAAATCCCTGCGTAAATAAAGTTACCAACCACCTAAGATAAGTGGTAGACCAATGAATTGTTTCAGGAAAAATCCAGTCAGCATCGCACGTTATTCTATCCACTAATATTCATTCATACACCACGTAGAGCACATGCCAATCGCTAACGCTCCGTAGCGAACGAAACGCAACTGTCACTGTCATACTAATATGGTAGAGTGATAGAGAGACACAAAGCGATTCGATGGCGAAGCGATAGCCATTGTCACCTTGGCTAGGCCGCCTGATACTTTACACTGTCCTCGACAGAAAATTTAATGAAAAGCCTTTTAAACCTTTTTAGTATAACTAAAAATAACGTTAAATAATTCACAAAAAGGAACTGAGCTCTATCTCGGCGACAGACAATAGCGTGCCAGAAGGCTGGGGATATTGCCACGCTACTGGACAGCAATGCCAATGCAACAAATAGTTTTCGAACTTTTTGTAACTCTTGAGCGCCCCAGCTGTCGAGTTTTTGCGTAGCTAAAACACACCACTTGGCACTAGGCAGAGGAATTTTAAATGAACATTGCTTTCAAAGTTGGCGAGAAAGCGCTGCCTGAACTTGCAGCCGAAGGGTTGATAGGACTATGTCACATTGCCCGTTTTAACTGCTCATTTAAACTCAAATTGATATTGAAAACGTATTAAATACATCAATTTATCTATGATTGAGATATCCACTAAGAATTACGTAACTCGGCCCAACGAAATATGCCTACGACTGTTCTAGACCCTTCCTAATAAATCCTTGGCTCCCTGCAATTTCGGAACATATCTACAGGGTGGCCAACTTAGAGGTATACAACTTTTTTTTGCCGCCATTTTATTTTGGCGGTAAATATGACAGTTATTGCATGAAAATTAGTTTGTGTAGATACGGCAAATTTATTATGGAGCGTTTTACGACGGAACAACGTGTTTTGATCATTAAAAACAATAGAAACATTAAAAATAACGTTTCCCGGTCGATTCATTTCGAGAAACGGTGACATTGACTGGCCCCCAAGATCGCCTGATTTAACAGCTCCTGACTTTTTTCTATGGGGCTATCTAAAGGGACGTGTCTATGCTAATAGGCCAACGAACCTTCAGCAATTAAAACAAAATATTCGAAACACTGTCGCTGAGATAACGCCAGAAATGTGTGAAAAAGTGATGAAAAACGCGATGAAAAGGGTTCGCATCTGCCATGCTGCTAGAGGTGGACATTTGTCTGACATTATTTTCCATGTGTAATTGCTGACCCTACATATTATATTTAACAAGGAATACTTAATATTTTTTATGTTTTATAGAATAAAATTTCAAAAATAAAGTGTATACCTCTTATTTGGCCACCCTGTATATACCTAAACCGGACCGCTCTGAATGGACGTCAGGTGTTAGTAAGAAGCTTTGTACGAGCATGTCCTATTCCAAACGAGAACATACAGGCCTAAGCCTGAAGCCGTTTATAAAGCAGTATTAAATACCACCACAAGATCGGTTACAACTATAATCAGTTATCTTATCAAAAAGAATGTTAACACTGGATTATCCGGGTCAAATGCTCAACTGAGGCCAGTAAGCAATTTATAATGTAATGTTATTATGAAAATAAATCTAATCTAATTTGGATTCGCGCCGCATCAAATGCGAATTAGACCAAAATTAATCCTATTAGTGCATAAATCGAGCCTTATCCGTGGTGTCTGTTTAGTTCACGATCCGTACATCAAAGTATAAATTCGGCACCTAGGCTGCCTAAGCCGGTGCGGTATAAATTTCCATTTAGGCGAAAAGCTTTATAGTCCTGTGCTCGCCGCTCGTAACTCAAACTTGGCACAGATGTACGGAGTTACAGCAGGTGGTGCGCAGAGCGTACTTGCGCCGCCGAGATTCACCTATTATAGACCCACCCTCTAGATAGCTAGCTATACTCATAACTCATAACCTTACTTTTTTCTTATTGTGGATTTAGCACATACCTTTACCATATTTAGGAATTGGTTAGAATAGAGAGCGAGCGTGAAGAATTTGCTCTAGTAAGTACCAACATTTAGGGGACATAATAATCATACAAAATAATCTTAGATAGGTCCCTACATTTATTGTGACTGAAAAATAAAATATTTTCGTAAGAAATATTTTTCAATAAAGCAGCAACGTGAGTAAGCCAATAGCAATAGCGGTGAAGTAGCAACGGTAATACCTAGTATATTTACGCCGATCGAGTAACAGCAACTATAGTTTACACAACACAGCAACTATAGTTTAGTTTACTGCGGGTTTAGCAACTAAGGCTTCTGTGGTACGGCTTAGCATCAATCATGTTGAGGTAAGCAGAATCTAATAGGTAGACTGTGAAAACCGTTTAGTAAAAAAAATACTAGCTAATGGGCGTTTTTTTTTGTTGTCCCCTACACTTTTCTTTTTCAAATTTTGGATTTTTTATGTTATTTCTACTCAGAATCACGAGCTTTTTCTATCCTAATAGGAGAAAAAAAGTGTCCCAAAATTTCCATACATTTTTCGATCTTTCCATTCCGCGACCGCCATACAAAGTCTATGAAAAATGGTGACGTAATGGAAATAAAAAACCTTAGGACACTTTTTTTCTCCTATTAGGATAGAAAGAGCTCGTTATTCTGAGTAGAAATAACATAAAAAATCCCAAATTTGAAAAAAAAAGTGTAGGGGACAACAAAAAAAAAACGCCCTAATATAACATGTTGGATATAACCAGGATGACGATCGTTGATCGTTAACGAGAAACGAAAATATTTTACAAAATAAAAATGTATCGGAATGACAAATGAGAACGAAATGTTCGATAGTAACCCTTTATCCAATTACATATTAATATTCCTAAGCAATTAGTGGATCATTATTTATTCGACCGTCTCTCTGTCATTTTACAAACGAACAAAAAAAATTTTTGTAGGTATTCTACTTATGTATATTTCCTGAATATTATCTTATATGAAAGTTCAGCGCTTAGATTACCCCGAATTGCTTGGTGGCGCAGTACTAAATAACATTTAGCGTTGGCCCGGGCCGCGGGGGCTTGCACCACTGCACTGCATACGAGAGCTGATTTAATTCTAGTGTTTTGCAAAACTATCATGCAGCAACACAGGTGCAGTATGTAAATATCTGACCATTATATAACAAAATAAATATTCGCTTAAACCTTTCTATTCCAACCAAAACATAAAAAATTTAATTCAGGGTCCTGTATCCAATGCCAATTACAAGTAATTGAGAGTCCATTGACAAGTATTTGAGATCCTTTCAAAGCAAATAAAGTATGAAGATGAATAAGGTGGTTTCAATATTCTTAAACCTATATACAACTACTGGGAAAGAGCGAATATAATAATGATTGCATCATTAAATTGCTTTCATAATTAGCACAAGATGATGGTTGTAAGTTGTAACTGACGATTCTAAGTGCTTGTTGTCTACGAGAAGAAAGAATAATTTGAGTATAAAAGTCGATTAAGCATCATGCGTAAAAACCTGATAAAAGCGTAAATATCTAAAGTACCTACTTCTTACATCTCGTACCAGCACTAAATATTCAGTAAATGTGTTTTCGTTGGGTTTTGTTCCCATACTCGTACCGCACGCGCCACAATGTATCATGCTAATTTAATTACAATATACTTCGTGTGTAAATGTAAAGCAATCATGCAAAGCGAAGAGACGCATGAATGTTATGTATTAATTGCTATCATAGATATCAATGGACATAACAATTTGAATGATTTTGCAATTATAGTAAAATTTAACTTTAAATTATTGACACGCACTTGCGCGGTTTATTGTATTAAATTAATTTAACTACAAGGGAACATTTCCCATGGTACCCACTTTTAGAAAAACTTTTTTAGGTAAACTATTATTCTAGCCTAACTCGCATTTACTGTAATGTAGAAAGGTACCTATACAATATTAAGGGTGTTAAACTATAATAAATAAGTACGTATGCAAAGGAAAACACAAACGTGGAGGAGGTAGAGGAGCTTGCACTTAGAATAAAAAAACTGGAAGGATATGCACCGACAAGAGATTCACTCTAATGGCTCCTCTACACTATCGGCAATGATGGTCCATTACAGAATGTGCGACAATTCCATCGTGGGAGCACGCGCACAATCATGGCCGCCACTTCCTTTGATGTTTGCCCGAATACGGACAGAATAGCGATTACGGTCCATCATCGCCGATCATGGGCTACTGTAGGCCACCACACGAACGGGATTGCCCATCATGGCCAATGGTGTAGAGGAGCCATTAAAATCAAATATATAAATATTATAAATGAAGTTGCCAATAGTTGCCGAAGAACGAAGCTGCTTAACATATCAAACGGCAAAGTTTCCGAGAAGCAATCCCTGATAACTAAGCCGCTTGGGAACTTATCAGACTTAAGAAAGGTCGCATCTTTTTTTGTATTAGTTATTTCAAGAAATACTTAGTCCAATATTCTTTTATTTTACTTAGGTATCTTATTCTTATATTTACATTATACTGACTATTGTTTTTATGTAGGTATTATTTTTTTCTAAAATGTATGTTGGTGAACGTATTATTTAACGATGTTCGTGGGTAACCGTTACAATTAATTAATTAATTTATTTATTTTATTTAACATTTTAAATCAGGCAACAAGGCCCATATTACAAATACCTTACAGACTAACATATATATGCATTTTATATAAACTTAAAAAACTAAACACTATTTAGGCGACAAAACGGCGTGGCTCCGTTGAATCGTCTGGTCTTGTGTCGGATTCGACAGTTTGCCCCGGAACCTCCGAAACACGACACCCTTCGGCCAGAAGTCGGCGCACTCGATGGTCCCCTGCAGCGGTCGCGGCACGCGCACCACAAACGAGTTGAAGTGCACGTAGTGGCGCGATCGAAGCTGGAACACCCTCAGCGTATAGCCGTAATATTGGACTAAGATACCAAATGTCAACTTAAAATTACTTTGTGCGTAAGGTTATATGTGTCATTTCATGATGTTCACTAAAAGCCGAACACGCATACCTTACTCATCAGCTGTATTGAGTAAAATGCAAACCATTATACCAAAAATATTTCTCTCACTAGAAAAATAAAATCGATCTGCGTCAAAGCTTTGTAAAATTTTAACACTCATTGAAGCTCCGCGCTATAAACAAACGGCTCCTCAGTCATTTATTGCCGAGCCCACTTGAAGCTGTGGCCACGGAAAAGTTTTAACGGGCGCGGCACAGCAGAGTGTCCAAGACTTGAATTCCCATTGGCTTTGCGAGGGCTGGAAAATTCTCGGATAACCAGCGTAACTTGATCTCTAGATTCATAAAAACTTCGTGTAATCAGAAAGCTCAATTTGCATGTGCTCGGTAAATGATCGGAATAACACTCCAGCCCAGTGCTTCGGCCCAGACGCCGCAGCCCATAAAGTGTTCGGCCACACTCGATACCGCCTCGTCTATTCCACGTACCGCAACTTAAAGCATATATTTATTAAGTACCGAGCTTAGGATGATACACTGATTATCTTGGCACTACAACCATAGCATGGTTCGAGGCATACCAAATAGGATATACGTATATAACTTAATTGTCACCCTTCAGACACACGGGAACGATTTTGAATTAAACATCCCACATAAGCTTAAATAATACTAATAATAGCACACTTAAATAAAGCTAAAATGTAATGTTGCGTTTAAATCCCTGGCAGTACGAGTACAGTTTGAACTTGAAAATCGTTTCTGTTCATTAGGATGGTATCGATTACGGTAGAATTCGCGTTGCGTATTGTTTCTACTGAGCTATTTATGTAGCTTGAAATATGAAATGCTGCGTTTTCACAAGAATTTTAATTTTATACGCTAGGTTGTGACTCGAATATACATATAATTATTAAGTTTCCTGTTTTAATATCTTGTTTATTATTGTCGTCTTGTGACGAATCTCGCAACAACTACTAAGTACTCCCACACATGAAACACTATCACGGTGACACTCAATAAACCTCGTTGGGTGGGACTGTAAACACGAATTCTACCAAGTTGAACTGACGTAATAGAGAGACAGACAAGTTATTCGGGCGTCGTTAACGTGAAGTGGCTTTTGCAGTGACATAGCATTTCGGGCGCCGCGCGCTGTCAGCGGCAGAGATCTTGGGTGGCGCAGTGTCATGTCACTTTGATATTTCTCATTCAATTTTGGAATGTCAAACCAATTTGTCAGTAAGTAAATAAGAACAAAAAAAACTATTCCCATCCTTTTCTTTTGGGTGCTAGTACTAGTAAGACAAGGATATGTAGTATTGACAAAACTATATTTTGTTACACTCCTACTCAATAAATGAAATTATGTATATTTTGTGTAGATTACTCACCTGATAACGACGTGTCCGGTAGAATGAGCGGCATCCCGTCGGACGACAAAAGGCAGATGTAATCGGGAATGCGGATATAATGGCGCTCTTGGTAGCAGAAGTGCTGAAGCACCAGCTCGCGCCTCACGGTATCCAGCCCTTGCCCCTGCTAAAGTGACGACTCCCAGAGGCCACGCTGGCTGCACAGAAACCCGCCCACAAGCGCCTTCCCCGGATTCTCCACTACTAGCTTCCGCAGCACTGTACGCTAATCGCACTGTTCGAGGCGGCCGCTTTCCTTTTCCATCCGCTGGCCACCAAGATGCAGGAATCGTCAACTCGGCCAAGCAAGCGCCCTCTTCCCCTTCTGGGCCACATGTTGCCGTCAATGACTTTGTGCCTAAAGTGGCGTGTAATGTTATACAAACTCTTCTAGGTCGAGTGGCAGCTCTTCTAGCTCCCCCTTCTCCACCTGTATGAAAGAGCACACGCAGCACGGGCGCATCTCGAGGTAGTTCTCTAAACACTAAATGTGCTGATACGTCAAGTCTGTGTGCTGTCGCTTCTTGTAGTTCGACTAGAGTTGCGTTTCTTCTAGGCGGTTCTAAGGGATCAGGTACCGTGTAGCGCGCTGGCACTGTTTGTTTGGTGGAGAAGGGTCCGTATGTGGCGCGAACAGAAGCTGGTGCGGACCCCTGAAGCACAGTGAATCGGTCCAGGGACAGGAGAGCTCCAGGCAGAGCTGTGCCCATCGGTTCTGGGGGTGGACCCGCGCCGCTCCATCTTGCCGTGTGCTTTAGAAAAAAACCGCTATCTTTGTTTTCAAAGTGGACCTCTACGCCGAGAACGGTACCTGGAACAACCAAATGAGGACACATTAATTAACAGAAAAAAACTACTTTGATGTGCTCACTTCGGTAAAGATATATATCTAACCTAACAACAAAGTTAGACTAATAAAGTTATGGCTGAAGAAAAAGCTCTTTAAATATTTCATTTCGTTTGTCGTGGCGAGATAAAGCGCGTCGTGCCGTAACGCGCTGGCACCCTTCCAACTGCATTCTGCCCGCAGTGAGATGTCGCTTCTTTCTCACTTTGTTTACAAACATTCCGATATTTATAAGTTAGGAGTATATTTTTGGCTTAACGTAAAAACTACTACTTACTTGATTCTTTATACATGAGTCTTTTTCCATCTTTTACTACCTAACTTTGCGGCAAACAGAACTATTAAATTTTAACTTAAAACTAAAATACGTAGTACCTATTTTGGTATCGATTTTCTTACAACAAGTTTGACTACAACAAGTGTGAAAGGTAACTATTTAAATACACAGAATAAACATTTTCACGATTGTAAAATATACGCAGTAGGCATGAAATAGGAAGTAAGTAAGTTTATAAAGTATGGAAAGTCGTGAGTGGGTTCTTGTTGTGTATGACGGATGGGTCGTCACGTCACGTGTCAGGCACGGCCTCGTTTGGCGAAGAGGGATTTATGTCACGTTTGTACCTAATGTTTATAAGAAATGGAAAGATCCTTTTGATTTCCTTGAATGAGATGAAATATACGTGGAAATAAACTTAGAGTTTGAAAACATGTTTGAACTGCCTAGAATCACATTTTTATTGCTATTTTATTTATTACGAATACAAAATATGGATAAACTTTAAGAGGTACCGGCTTCGCTTCTCCAACTACTACATATTTTACAATTGTTCCACGAATTTACACTTTTCGTTATTTGCTTTGTAGTTATGTAATTTTGCACGATTGTTTAGTTCAATGACATGACTTCATATAAATATTTATAAACAAAATGACAAAATATGTAATTCGACTATCTTCTCCAAGTATTATGATATCGATTTGATACTTCTCGGTAGATTAGGTACGGGGTTACCTCCCTCAGTCACAAAATTGTGACACAAGACGTAAAGTTCGCAGCGCCTTGATATTACAATGGAGACAGAAGGGTTCGCTGTATTAAAAAAGAAAAGAGATAGGAGTAGGTAAATCTAGTGAAAATATCGCGTGAATAATGCTACATTGCTAAGTATTAGGCACATGCTCAGTTTATTAGTAAATACGTTGCGTCTAGACTATTCTAGACCGTCGCGACATAGACGTACGTTCTGCTCGATTAGGAAAGCGTTTTCTCATTCGACTTTTTTGGATTAAATTGCTCGATTTCTTGAGTTCTGATACCTTTAAACACATTTTTGAAGATAACAATTTAAACTTAACGTTATTCAACTTAGTGACTATGAGTTAAGGCATGTCGCAGCATCATCGTTGTTCAACAACGATAAATTATATGTATTGTAGATATCCTTTCACTATATTACCGATATTCAGCAGTTACACTACCTATACCTAGATGCATTTGTTTCAAACATCGAAATCTGTAATTTTTACAAATAGCGAGTGCAATTCTGCTCGATATGCATTTTCTTTAACGTTACGGCAATACAACTGTAATGGCCAACGTGCATTGCACAGAATTGTTCGAATTCGAGGAAAAGCATCTAGTAAATAAGTCTGCTATGTACAGACGCGGCTTTATTAAAATAAATGAATATTTAGGTACATATAGTTATGTACAACTGTGTAACCATTAGCATTTATCCTATATAGAGGCTTCATTACATTTAGGCACGTATGAAATGAAACGGAATAAGACTGTATACAGAAACCCTTCTTTATTTGTGATAAAATAATAAACCTACTCTTGTGTGCGTACCATCCATCATCATCATTGCACCTTGTCAATCAAAAAGGACGTACACGCTGTACAGACGGCATACGTATACCGCCCTCTCAGCTAGCACACGGTCGTACCCAACACCTGGGAAATGGGTACAGATAATAAAGAGCTTTAGCACGTGACGCGGTAGGAACAAAGAAAAATTCACAGCGCTTCCAACCCCATTCGAGATGATACGTCTGGCTGTTTGCAAAGAAACAACATGCCAATATGCGCCGAATGAAAATGCTTTTTCATTTGTGTTGTGGCACGGAGAAATGGAAATACGTGTACGAGTAAAGAGTAAACACCTTAATCGTTTTGTTTGAGGAAGAAATATATTTATGTATGTTCTGTTGTACCGGGTGAAGCCTGTAACATGAGCAAATATTTAAACGGATGACTGCTTAGACTGTTCCATTTATCCTTTTTATGGTTCCGAGGTTTTAAGTAGGGCTCCCGATATCCGTGCTACCCGCCAACCCGTGCGTCCGTGTTCTTAGCCCCGGCGGTGCTAAGCGTCCGAACTACCCGAACCCGTCGAAGTCCCCGTGTAGTCCGTTCCTCCGTGTAGTCCGTTCCCCCGTGTAGTCCGTTCCCCCGTGTAGTGCGTTCGGATCCGAATCTCGGCTCCGTTCGGGTATTGAATACACAGCGCCGACGGACTGAGTGGACCGACCCACGCGGGCCGGTTTGAGTTTTGAGTTGAAAGAAATAAGTACCTAGGTATCATTAATTCATTATAAAATGTTAAAAATTATGTTATATTGCGTACGAATAGGGGTTAGGTACTTAAATATATTTGAATCAATGTCGAGTTATATTTTTTGCATCGGTTATATTTATATTGATTATATTCAGCCCTTAGGCGTTATTTAATACAAAACTAGTACCTACAGTATTCTTGTATTGTAAGACCATAATTCGGCACACTACTGGTTTTATAAAAAAAATTAAACAGTTTATTTTAAGAAAACTAAGAAAAATATGTATTATGGCTTACAACTTAGAAAACTCATGTATAGATTTTTATTGTTACATATAGATTACCTTAGAGAATAATAAAGGTTTTTTTTTAAATTATGTTACAGCTTTAACGCCTATTATTTATGTACAGTGTTTTTTGTATTAGATTAATCATATGAGGTTTCCTCTCTAGGTTGTTTACTACCAAGTATATTATGCTCAGTATAATATGTTGCCAATAGCTCGACTACTACTATTTTAATCAGGATTAGGCAGACAGATGCAATTGGATATCGTCTTCATAATTATTAATTATTTTTATGGTATTTAGGTACCTAACTATCTGTACTAAATATTGATAGAGATAGGTACTTAAAATAAATAAAACGTCTTTGAAGTCGTGTTAAGTGAAAGAACTATTGAGTTATTCGTTATCTACATATTAGGGCAGCAGCCTTTTGTTTTGTAGTAAAGAAGTAAGTAGGATTAACGTCGCACGTGCAGATAAAGGGAATAATGGTTCCCCGTGGCAATTTTTACTAATAATATTAACACTGACACCCTGATTCCCTTTGACACTGGTATTTTACCAGGCATACCTTTTGTTTGGAAAGTTGAAGAATTAGCCGTGCTGCCCGTGCTGTTTTACAAACAAGGTAAGAGTGGTATTTATTCAGTTATTTTAGAGGGGGCAGCTTTAGAACTGACAAGTACTCATTAGAGTCATTAGTTTGAGTTTGCCACACCGCCGTCAACGTTTTTAATCTGAATTGCATTTATAGTTTTACCTAGTTGTTGATGTTCTGTTTTTTTTTTTCGTTTTGCTTGTTATTGTTCATTATAATAAACTGTGAAAAATGAAATATTTATTTCTTTCCACTCATGGAAAAATTTAGAGGAACGCAAAAAAAGTTTAATTACTAATTTTGAGATTAGGTCCATTAGCGGCATTAAGTCAGCCGGTTGTACCTACTCTTTTGTTAGGGCATGGCAAATAAAGAAGAAGAAGAAGACTGCTATCTTTTGCTGCATAATGCTCTATTTTCATGTAAAATATATTACCACCAACATACAAATCCACGCGAACGAAGTCGCTGGCAACAGCTAGTATTAAATATTTATCTTTCGTTCTTGAGACTAATTTTCGTTCTTCGTTCTTAAAAAGAACGCGTCCGATCGTCACTGTACGTCGAGAACGGGCCGGACCCGCGTGTAATTAATATCCGTGGATCCGGACACACGGGTAACACGGGTACACGGACTTTAATTACACGGACCCTAATTACCCGTTCCGAACGGGCCACAAATCCGGTTTCGTGTAGCACGAGAACGGAGCCCCGGCAACGGGTGCACGAAATCCGGACGCGACCGCGAGCCCTAGTTTTAAGTTAAGTACCATCTACAAGTTAGTAAAAAAAAATATAGCTTTTCACGAGGACTTTTTTAACCATAAACTAAAACAATGTACCTACCTACTCAATATAATGTATTAAATGTATGTATTTTATGTTTACTTGTACACCTTTTATTATGTGCATTGCTTTGGGTTTCTTGCCTGTCAAATAGAGAATTTATGTTTATTTTTTATTTATAAACTTTTTATACACATTAAATTAAATAAAAGATTTCATTTCATTTCATTAAGGTACTACTGTAACGAAGTTCCAATCTATGATTAAATTTTTTGTCAAATAGTATTTCCTTCGGTTATTTTTAACTAAAACGGAACTATTTATATATTGCTAAGTATCAAGTTGCACTGAGTGTACTGTTATGCGTTGAAGAAACATTAAATTTAAAGAAAAATTAAACATAAATTATTTATCATTTAATTCGATCTGCACGACATACTTAATCAAACAAAGCCAACGAGGAAAATACCATTATCTACAGGAAACCGGAAATAAAGTGACCGCAGTGCAAAAATGAAAATAAGAAAAGATTTAAAAAATAACGTTTCTGGTTCTGGTAACGGGGATCCGATTCTGTTTTAGAAATTTGATATGGTTTTATCTTATTTTGATACGACCATGGACGCTGATTGTTGCTGCCGAAATGGAATCAATTGTCGTCTCATAACGCATTTCGCTCGTATAGTTATTGGTAGGTGTAAGATGCCTGAGAAAATGAGATGAAAATCGTATCAAATTGTTGAAACAGGATCTAGGTGTAAATACACTCGAAACTGTCTTTAACTACGACATTATATTAAGTTGCTTGATCGAAGACGGCACGTTTGCAGATCAGTTAGCATTCCTATTGAATATTCAAGTTACTGTAAGTACTTCACAAATTCGAAACATTTATGTTGTTGCATATTCAGGTTGCACGTATTCATGAATACGTATCGGTAAAATTTCAGAGTCCGTCGCATGACGTCACGGCCCTTGGCAACATTGCCTGACAAATGGATAAATATTTACCCGTTAATGACCAACACATTACCCAATTCACTTTATTGCCGTGCTCGCTTCATCTGTCAAATTATAACCGTACAATCGCGAATATTTCATTGTGAAAATGAATTATTTTTCACTTGTTTGCCAGTGATATATTGTTTTGCAATGCTAATTAAATGAAAATGTGTCAGGACCAAATATCACTTTGAAAGCCACTTATATCAAAGGCAGAATAATATGTGTGTAGGTATAATATGTACTTATTCGTGGTGATGTTTTAGCAGAATTATAGAGAATATCTGGTAAAATAATGTTGTTATCTTCATATTTAATTTAACCTTTTAACCGCCATAAAATACGTCATCGAGCGTGCTCGTGTCGCCGGGGGTACGAAGTTACATGAAGTTTTGTCTTATTTATCAGACAGCGGCGAAATGAGCCCGATTTTGTATGTCTTATATATCAGTCTACGGCGGTTAAAAGGTTAAAGGTCTATAAAAAAATAAAAAGCATAATTTAGCGAAATTGTTTGGACATTCAATTAATTATATTATGTAAGAGTAATATTCTGTAGCTATGTTAAGTTTGATCTGTAATTTAGTTACGTACACGGAAAATCCTACTCCTATCCTGTTACGAATAAAATAAACATCTCTTAGCCAACATTTGATGATTTCAACGCGCTGTAAACAAAATTTCTAAATTCCTAAAGAATAAAATAAAATACATAATATTGATCTAGACTACAGTGTCGTAGGTATAAACCGAGTGGAAACCTACATAGTACGTAGAGATATAGGTATGACGTCTTTATTTGTGACTATAAAACGCTCATAAACCGAGTGGTGCAGTAATTCAGGTTGTAAATAAGTGGGAGTCAGAGAGTCTAGCCGTTTGCGTAGGGGTTGGCTTTTCTGGGGCAAGAGTAGATAAAGTTCTCAGAATTTCGTTTTGTACAGACTGATTAGATATCAAAAGCTTTAGCTAAGTAACTGTAAGAATAATCTTATATTAAATATAGAATGTGAATGTGGAACTTATTTACGAAGTATCATTTGACATTTACCACTAGCTTTTCGGTGAAGGAAAACATCGTGAGAAAACCTGCATACATCTGCGAAGAAATTCAAAGGTGTATGTGAAGTCCCCAATCCGCATTGGGCTAGCGTGGGGACTATAGCCCAAGCCCTCTCGCGCATGAGAGGCCTGTGCGAGACGTATTATATAGGCTCAAATTATTATTACATATTATTTAGTCACAATAAATGTACCTATCTAAGCTTATTTTGTGTGATTATATGTATATATCAAAAGGAATATTGAATAAGGAACAATAATACATTCATTTTTTTTGCAGAGTTGCTAGAAAAAAATTGAGCATCACCAACTTATTTCGTAGCTTTAAACCTTATTCATTGTCGACCCTACACCTGTGCCCTACACTCACGCCGTAAAAGAACTTAAAGGGACGATTCGAAACAGAGATAGCAATTTGCGAAACTTCCAGCTACAACAGTTCCGAAGATTTACGCTAAGCCTCAGGCGGCACCGATGCTTTATTAGATTATATTGCTTTTCAAATTAAATTCCGCCCGACTTTAAGTCAGCAAAAAGTTACAGGAATTGAAATTAATAGGTACTTTGTTTATGCTATAAAATTTGAGCATTTTATTATATAGGTACCTACCTACCATTATTACCGAACCACTGACCCTCTTATTAATAAAACTTTAGGAGCCTCATTAGTTAATTTATGTTTCATCCCTTTCTTATAAATACAATGAGTCAAAATTACAGATTTAGATGCTTGTGGTGCGTTTCAGAATATGCCGTTTAACAAAGATAACCTGATTAATTAAAATCTTAGTGCTAAGGTTGTTACGTATACTAGTACCTAAATAACACTCGGCACATTATTTTATTAGCCTTAAAACAGACAACATTTTATTAAATAACCTGAAAGTGCAGTAATTATTGGAAACAGTCGCCAAATTGTGGCAGAGAAATAGCGTTAAAATTATAACTGACAGGTATCATAAAAATTCATGATTGTGGTTAAAAGACAGTAAACTTAAACCAATTATTTAGAGTATAATTTGTTTCTGTAGATTTCATCATAAAATAACGATATTAAAGCCACAAAAGTTTGTGTAAAACGACAATAGACTGAGAAAATTGAGGTAAAAGAACGCCGCATAAAAAATAATGATCCACCCTCTGCTCGCCAGAGAAGGGTGAATACCGAATAAATTGTGTGCCTCTTTCAATTTTACACAACGAAGCCACAATAACACTGCCTCATACATAGGTAGGTACTTGAGTTAGTAATTTTTACTGAGATTTTATGTACACATGTGCTAATTTGCTTTTCTTTCTGATACTACTTAGATAGGTTTGCCGACATGAAATTAGATATGGGAATATTAGATAAATCTGGAATTATACATACATATGTATAATTACTTTTACTATTTTCCTAACTGTGAAAAACCAATTCTAAGGTGCTATATTCCGGCAGATATACATATAAAGCTTCTAATCCTCTTATCCATAATCACGCTGCAAACCTCAATTAGCAATAATCGTTTGTCCTTACTTTGACTTATATATTTGTAAGAAAGGGATAACACATAATTCAACTAAATCAGGCCCGTATTATTTTATGAATACGGGGGTTAATCTTTAAATTTTGAGAGAAGATATACTTTTTTTGACGCGCAACTAATAGTTGTCTCTGAGAACTCCTAACCCTGACTAAGTCACACCTCGTTTGCTATTTAACTTAACTTTAACTTTGAAAAATATGTAACTATATTTTTTACAGTCGTAGTCTCAAGACTAATGCTTCTATTGATTGAAGTAAGAATATTCCATTTCTTACAATTTATCAAACCCAAATGATAGATGAAAGCAATGTTTTATAAAACTACTTCGTCACGCAACCTAAAAGCGTGCCGTGGCATTTACGTGTATTAGTTCAAAGCCTTAGATGTAGATTTAAGCTTTGATTATGAAAACAAAAAGCCAACCATTAATTAGTCGAAATAGGAACAATAAAGGTGACAGTCCATTTCCAACGACAGCTGTACTATTGTTCATTTTACTATGGAAATTGGCAGTAGCACCGACGCGTTCAGTACCAGTAGTGCAGCTGCGGTCAGAAATGGAATATTACCCTTAACATTAAATTAGACAAAATGTTGAAATATTTACAACCATACATAATGACAAGGCGCAATGCGGTTCCATGATAGTAGACATGTATATCCACTACTCTGTTTGTTTAGTGTACATTCCAAATGCATATCATTTAGTTAAGTTTGTTCATTTAAAACCCGGGCATGCGTTGAGCGGTACAAAGTTGAGTCAAGTCTCATTACGGGCCATCAATAACCCGGCATCGGCTGTAAGCTCCGGCGACGGGTAAGCCTCATGTTTGCGGCTTCACTTTACGGCCAGATCCTTGTATCGCGTTTTACCGCTGAAACGTTGTAATATCCCTCTTTAGGGTTCCATGCCCGGGGGTACCAACGGTACTAGTACTATTTAACCTTTTGGACGCCAATGACCGATATATACGCACCGCAGGTCCAACGCCAAAGACGTATTAATCGGTCATAGACCACAGAGCAACATAAACCTACGTGCATATGCATAAAGTTTAATTTCAGTTTTGACACTTCGATGACGTGGCGTCTGAGTGACAGCTTTTGTGTTTGACACGGCGTCGAAAAGGTTAAAGCCTTCGTTGTTCGCCTTCTGTTGGCGGGCTGTACTGAAGAAACGTAGGTATTATGTACCTAAGGTAAAGACTATTGAAAACGGGGCATTTACTATGTATTTGGTGAGTTCCTAATATTTTGGCATAGGTGCATGCCATCTTCACGGATTTGTATATAGGTGGAGTAAGTTTAATAAAGATTGTGTCGTAAATAACAATAAAATAAACTTCAAAACAAATAAAATATTGTTCGCATTTGAACACATTTCTTAATGTTATGTAAGTAGGTATAGGTACCTACTTGTTACGTGTAAATAAGTGTTTTACTACTACATACTACTAAATAAGGAAGAAGGGATTACATTTTTTTTGGCAATTTTTATGTCTATAATAAGTATGTATGTAGTTAACTTATAAAGAGGATAATCAATTATTAAAAAAAAACCTAATATCAAATATCAAACTTGGTGTACTACATTTAAAACGAAATATTAGGTAAGTAGGTGGATCAGCCTGAGTTAGCCCTAAGCTAAGAAAAAAATTAAATGTAAATAGGTTCTGATCCTATTATACAGAGCAGAACCAAACAGAACACAACCCTCCATGCAATAAGTTCAACTCTCACTTGGCCGCGATGTTTAAAAAAATCTATGGATAGAATGGGGTGGCAGTACTGGCAGTGCCATCGTTATCTACCGAGCTTCTTTTGAGTCATTTTGTGATAAATTACTGTGCTGTACGAGGAATATGGATATTGTACATATTGGAGAGGATCCTTTCTTTAGAACTGAAAGCGCTTTTTGGGTCGACTAAGGGTAACATTCCATTTCTGACCGCAGCTGCACTACTGGTACTGAACGCGCCGCTGTTACTGTCAATTTCCATAGTAAAATTGACAGTAGTGCAGCTGCGGTTGGAAATGGACTGTCACCTTAAGGGTAGCATTCCATTTCTGACCGCAGCTGCACTACTGGTACTGAACGCGCCGCTGTTACTGTCAATTTCTATAGTAAAATGAACAGTAGTGCAGCTGCGGTTGGAAATGGACTGTCACCTTTAAAATACATGTTTACTAGCGACCCGCCCCGGCTTCGCACGGGTTAACAAATTATACACCTATGGGTGAAATCACATCTGTCAGCAACGAGCCGCATTTTATATATGAGAAATCGCTCGTTAGTATGAAGATGCGTATCTTCATACTAACGAGCAATTTCTTATATATAAAATGTGGCTCGATGCTGACAGATGTGATTCCACCCTATACCTTCCTCAAGAATGCTATTGATAGATGAAAACAGATGAAACCCCGCTCAGTAGTTATTGAGTTTATCGCGATTATACAAACGGACAGACGCGGCGGAGAACTTTGTTTCATAAGGTGGAGTTATTTGTAGCCGTATATATTACCTATTTAATACATACATACCCACGAAAGATTACGCAATAATGCTAAAATATTTTGTGGTAAAAAGCTAGGTTTTGATAGAAATTCAATGGAATTAGGTATCGACAATAAAACCTCACGATCACTACAAGGGATTAATGTAGTATTCATGCATCCATAGTCAATAATACAAGATACAACTACCTATGTATTACCACTACTCAAAAATTATTAGATTACTCGGAGCTTTTCAATCCGGTCCATTTACTTTGTAAAGCAATCGATTATTACCAAAGCAATCTGAACAATTCTTTTCCACGTCCCTTCTATCAAGAGATACTGTAACAATAGAAGATTATTTCTAAAAATAGAGTCCCAAGGAAAACAGAATGTACTCAGCAATAACAAAACATTTTTGGAGCCAAATTCGTTGATGGTTTGGCTCATTAATCAACCTGAATTGCTGCCCAATATCGGCACTTTAAGGGGATTCGCTGAAAACTAACCCTACTCTGAGCCCCATTCGGATTTTGAACTAGACATCTATTAGATGTCTATTAGACATCATCAAGATACGATAACGATATTTTTAGGATCTAGCCTGTCAAATTTGACATTTCCGCGATTCTCTAGATACTCTTGAATGATTTCCACAAGATATTATTACGATATTTTAACGTAAAAGTGACATTTGTTGCCCGAATAGAGCTGCAAAAGAGAACTAGTTGAAATCTAAACTACAACGTATCTAGTACATATCGTATCGTTCTCTAGTCTAGAACGGATCTTGTTTTCCGAATACCGCGGTCTTCGTTTTTTTACCCGTTTTTATTTCGACGTTCTTACTAACGTAACATACACATTTAGAACTTTACCTATTATGTATATTAGCTGCTTGCGACATATTTTCCTTTACGTAACTAATTTACAATACTTATATCAAAATTAAGTTTTTCTACTCCAGCACTTAAATGTGTCAATTAAATGACTGACAGTGATATCTAAAGCAATGTCATTTGAATGATTTGTCTATAGGCTCATAAGATGACTGCTAGCAGTCATCTTATGAGTATAATACAACTGCTTTATTTTTTTTAAAGATACAAGTTCCGATCATCTTGATTTAAAGAGGTATGTTTTCATTTACAATAATTTTTAAATAATAACTCAATTTTTTTTTTTGCTGCAGCTGTCATAGAAAAAGTAATGTATGCAACAGCTCATAATTGGTTCTTAAAATTCTCGGGTCTTTTTTTACAAAACTCGACTACGTCTCGTTTTGTAACTTCGACCCTTGAATTTTAAGAACCCTTATTATATCACTGTTGCATAAACGACTATTTTATTCATGTAGGAATTGGATTACTTTTTCTTATTTTAATTCATTGCGGCTACGGTCTTTATCTGTAAAGTCAAATGTAATTGACAGAATTTGCCAACAAGTTTCCTTTGAAGTTTATAATGACTACACATCGTTAACCTCATAGTATTTAGGTAGCACTCAGGGACGTGACAATATTTTTTAATTAAAATTGAATACAAATGAATATAATTATTATATGTATACTTACATTAAAAGTATTATATACTTACGCAAAAGTTACTTTCAGTCGTAATGCAACATTTAAAAGATTTTTTTTATTACGAGTACTTAACTCACGTAATAGGACTCACTGTCTATAATAATCTGCCACAAAACATTTTTGAAGCACCAAGATTACTTATACCACAAAATGAAGTCTGAACAATGTTGTTAAAAATGTATACAAAAATATAAATAATTCATAACAAAGTAAATGAGTTGTCTCTGTGGCCGAACGCATTTATTTATAAGTACTATTATTTTCTTCTCTTCAAAGACTTTTTAAATGTTTATACTGTCGGTGAATAATCGTGATAAAAATATTACAGCTTCAAAGGCGTAGCGTTTATTTTATGTAGGTACGAGTACTAGTATAAGTAGTGCGAATTAGAAAAGATGCCAGTATCGCAACACACATAGACACGTTTCAAAACAGACAAGTCATTCGAATTACCAAAATAAGATCAAAGCATCGGTAGCATTTACACTTCAAACGTAAACGTAGGTAATTAATTGGACCACAAAGGGTTTGGGATGAGGCCTATAAACGTATGCGAAAAGTTTTATGGCGCAATAAAATCCAACTCACCAATGATTTATTTTGTAGTCACAGACCGACTACAATATGTTTCCATTTAAATCTGTATATTTATGTAAGCCGTTTGTCTATAGCTATTTCAAAATGATTACTAACTTGACCTAACAAATGTTTGTATTAATAAATAACGTCTGTCTACATACAAACATCTAAAAATCTAAACCGAAGTGGCTGTACCTTTTTGAAACTAATGCAATGCTTCTTTCACGACCGATTACATCAATCAAGCATTTTTATTTTCGGAGAAAATTTATGCTACCTTTTCCTAGATATAATAACATCAATTTGTAACAAAAACCCTTTTCTGTAATTTGGGGCTCAATTTGCTATCACAAACTTCCCCTTTTATTCTGGCAATATCACTGGCCGCAGTCATTACGAGGAAATTATACCGCAACATGCCGAAGAACAATATCCCTAACGAGTCGAATATTGTCTCTGTTCAAAGCTATACAATTTTCTTGAAGCTTTGTGAAGATAGAGGGTGGGTCACGTTCTTGTGGCCACCGATTGTGGCTTGTGGTTACCAGGTGTTAGGATTTATAGTACGTAAAATTTCAGTTAGCAAACGTGCATAATTGCCCCAGCCCTAGTAGCACGGTCGCATTTTTATCGGTTGTCACCATGCCTGTCACGTTCTAACAAGTATATAAGTGCGAAAGTGACGCTTAGTGATAGTCGATAAAAATGGAACCGTCCTGAGCCCGCTGAAGGTTTGCCTGTACCAAAATTGTAAGCTAAATTTTTTAAGACCCCAGGTCGTTAGGACAGAAGCCGAGAATCTGGTTATATTTTAGATACGTTCAGCACTTAAAAAAAAAAACAAATGATATATTTTAAGATATTGTTAAAAGTAGGCTTCATATTTTGTCAATACGAACTCTAAACAAATATTGACAAGGCCCTCTTTTCCCTAAGCTCGTCTGTGTCTGTAATTTTGGTTAGAATAGCCGAAATGATAATCGTTTTTCGACTAACGCTAATCTAAACGTAAAAATGTATCAGACAATTGCAAACGAATAGTCACGTGATGATTTCCATAAAATACGACTGGCGTTCCCTAGAAATGATTGTCACTTGGGTAGAAATATTGGAAATAGGTTTCTAGTCACCCTACACGGACGGGACGTGCTCGTTAAATAGGTGATGCTGGCCTTGGCCCACTATGACTACTGTCTATTGGAGTGCACAGAATTATTATGCCCTAGGCAAACGTAATATGGTAGCGCTAGTATTGATTGCACTTCGTATTCAAGTATTTCAAACAGCAATATAAAGACCTGTATGTAATACATCGCACAACGTGAAGCTCTATATCTTATTTATTTATTTATTTTAAAATAATAATAATAATTCAGCCTTTATACGTCCCACTGCTGGGCACAGGCCTCCTCTCATGCGCGACAGGGCTTGGGCTATAGTCCCCACGCTAGCCCAATGCGGATTGGGGACTTCACATACAACTTAGAATTTCTTCGCAGATGTATGCAGGTTTCCTCACGAATCGTGAGGAAACCTGCATACATCTGCGTGAGTCACGATGTTTTCCTTCACCGAAAAGCTAGTGGTAAATATCAAATGATATTTCGTACATAAGTTCCGAAAAACTCATTGGTACGAGCCAGGATTTGAACCCGCGACCTCCGGATTGAAAGTCGGGCGTCATATCCACTCGGCCACCACCGCATTATTATTATTATTTTATTATTATTTGTTTTATTTATTTTTATTGATAAACATGTTTACATGACTTTACAGCTAAACCAATGCGTCACGAAACTTAGACTAACCTTAAACGAGCAATTCTTGTTTACGCTACGCTAGGGTCAAAGGCGCCTAGAATATAGCATACATAGGGTTTGCACGACGGTCCCATAATGTATGGGAAGATCCGCGGATCCGGATCCAGATCCGGATAATTTCATACACTCCGGATCCGGATTGCAAACCCTAAGCATACATCCAGAGAATTTGGGATGGGTACCGCCTTGGCCTTGACTATAGCTATCTCTGGGAAAACGCGCATTTTTGGGTTTTTGTATGTTTTCCGAGCAAAGCTCGATCTCCCAGATATCTCCCAGTACAATAATGTAATGCTATTAGAAAAATCGCGATCATAAGCGAAAAGCACGTCACATATTCAATAATCACGCGACCAAACTCAATAACTAGGGTGCTGGGGGTCGGAGGCTATTGCCTTTATTAGGGAAGTGGGACGTCGTATTAGGGAGAGGGGGGCTGATGCCCGCGCGGGTTCATACCTGGTGCAAAGGTTGTCCATCGCCATTCAACGTGGTAACGCTGCTAATAGTGTGATGGGTACCTTTGCGCCGGGGACAACTCGCGGGGGACTTTTTGACTAGGCTTAAGCTAGTCTTAAGTTGTTACTGGTTTTAGGGTTCCGTAGCCAAATGGCAAAAAACGGAACCCTTATAGATTCGTCATGTCTGTCTGTCTGTCTGTCTGTCTGTCTGTCTGTCTGTCTGTCTGTCTGTCTGTCTGTCTGTCTGTCTGTCCGTCTGTCTGTCCGTCCGTATGTCACAGCCACTTTTCTCCGAAACTATAAGAACTATACTGTTGAAACTTGGTAAGTAGATGTATTCTGTGAACCGCATTAAGATTTTCACAGTAAAATAGACAAAAAACAATAAATTTTTGGAGTTCCCCATACTTCGAACTGAAACTCAAAAAATTTTTTTTTTTCATCAAACCCATACGTGTGGGGTATCTATGGATAGGTCTTCAAAAATGATATTGAGGTTTCTAATATCATTTTTTTCTAAACTGAATAGTTTGCGCGAGAGACACTTCCAAAGTGGTAAAATGTGTGTCCCCCCCTGTAACTTCTAAAATAAGAGAATGATAAAACTAAAAAAAATATATGATGTACATTACCATGTAAACTTCCACCGAAAATTGGTTTGAACGAGATCTAGTAAGTAGTTTTTTTTTATACGTCATAAATCGCCTAAATACGGAACCCTTCATGGGCGAGTCCGACTCGCACTTGGCCGCTTTTTTTTGTATTTGTATTTTGACTTTTATTGAATAAATTTTGACTTTTAATAACTAGGTATCTTTAATAAAATCAAACATATTATTAGATAACTACAATGAAATTTCTTAAACGCCTACAATGATGTCGTTGTCAGAGTACCTACTCATCATGGGTCCATGTACGCCCACTCCGAAGGTACTTCACTGAAGGGCTCTTCCGAGGAAAGCCTCGACGTGCAATATGTTGCTTAAAGGTGATTTATATACGCTTTCACTTCAGTCAAATTTCTATGAGGCACCTCAATGTAGTAATGTATTTACTATTTATTCTATTACCGGAATTATCAATTTCATTGCGTATTATATAACATTTCTACTGAACTTACGTAGGTATATAAAGCATGTAGGTAGGTATTGAGATAAATCATGCACATAACGTCGATACAGAGCCGTTTCCCCGAATGGATTAAGGACAATTAGGACGAGGAAGCATTTCATGGTTTATTACACAACAGTCCTAAGTAATCGCCGTCTGCGAGACAGATCGCCTTCGCACGTTCCTGCCCGTGAATCTATATTGCTTAGCCGACTAGTCGAAACTTTCGGTAAACCAGAGTGTGTGAGTGAGCTTTGAGATCACAACTATGCATTGTTAAAAAGCGATTTTATACTGGCGGCCTATTATCCTAGGTGACTATCGCGATCGCTTCGCCATCGAATCACTTTGTATCTCTATATCACTCTTCCATATTAGTGTGCCAGTGACATTTGCGTTTCTTTCGCTACGTAGCGTTAGCGATTGGCATGTTGTCTACGGGGCCTGATGGTCCGCTAGCTCGTCTTTTTATCTAAGCGGTTTGAATAACACCATCAATTACTTCCATCGCTCGTAATCTCACCAAAATACGTGGGAACCTCAAACTTATAACAACTATGCGTAATTGCAGATCTGTGTTAATACTGGTTGTGCATGCATGGCGATAGGAATCTCAGTAACAGCTCTGCAAATCCCTCGGTAACGCGGGGCCGGACGTCACTGAGGTGTCTTAGACGGGTGCGTGGGACTACGAGATTGTAGCTTTATTTCGCCTAAATATATCACTGTCATTGTTGTTTTGGTCATGTGGTGCTGCATGGACGTTATGATTCAAATGTATTACGTCGTTAATGTAGTAGTAACCATAAATTATAATTATGTAATGTATGGAGAAGAGAATGCGTCCTGAAAGTCGAAAAAATATCTACAATAGAACAAAAATTAGATTTAGACTCTAAGTCAAGAAATCGGAAGTATTTTTTATACCGCTTCGTGTTAGTATGCTGGTTAATGAAAATCGAAAATAAACAAAACGAAAAGTTGCATTTTGTTTGCTGAACCCTGCGTATTATCCTCAAAAATAGTGATTTACTGAAAGTAAATTAATACGTACTTACATAAATATTTTTCACCTCAGCAGCTCGAACAAGGGTACTTTGATTCTTAAAAACAGTGAGCAAAATGCGATTTTGCTCACTGAGTGAGACAAAATGACATTCAAGTGACCTTTATAGTCAAATGTCATTTCAACATGCGGGGTCTAATAAAAGTTCGAAATACTTGGGTTCTATTATCTCTGTCCCTTTCACACTGTTAGCAAAAAGAAACAGACAAAAAAAAGTTAAAACGACATTCAACAGTATATTCACGGTTTATAATAGACCCCCGAAAAACTTCAGACCGCATCGTTCCAAACCACGTACGAGTATGAATTCTTAATAATTAATAAATAAAAATAAAGTTTAAGATTTCATAAAAACTGATAAAATACTATATTTAAGGTATTTTATTGTACAATTAAAATAACGAACTCAAAAAATACACAGATCATCACTCAAAATTAATTATTTTACTTTTAAGAATTTTTACCATAGTTGACAAATAGTACGTATCCGCAATTCGGACCGTATCTTACAAAGATTTTTTTTGTTGTTAAAGTTGGCGATTGAAGTGTCAGTTAATGTTTGTTATTTCTATATTATTTTACTGGAATTTATTATTACGTTTTGTTTTTGTGTTCCATTGCGGTAATTAAACTTAATTGTTTGTATATCTTAAGAAAACATGAGTGCAGGTATTATGCATCATTAAGTGATGAAGAAGGATTACATTTTTCAAGTTGTCTAATAGGTATGTTCTCACTGCGCTGAGGTGAAAAATGTTGTGTACTACACGAGATCAAAGTTATTTACATCTCGTGCGCTTTTGAGTCCCTTACTACTACGCTCAAGATTCTAAATTCTTTCGCTTGCACGGGACTCAAAATAAGCACTCGAAGAAATATCAAACTTTGATCACTTGTTGTACAAATAACTATTTGTAACTTTTCTGAAAAAACGTGAATATTTTTTATAATATTTCAGAAATCGTTTTTCCTCGCACGATGTTCCTCAAAATGTGCAGTTCGTAAGTGGAAGCTCAATCCTATGGTACTTCGCTCAAGGACATCATCTAACGGAACGCATTTATCGGCTACTTGATGACATTTCCTACCGTCCACCCGTCCCTATTTGGTTATGACAGGCTACATTTTTGTTTGATCAACACGTGTGAGAATTGTGAAAGTTTTATTTATCAGCACAACTAGTTTTACCGGTTATAGTAAACATTACTACATTTAATGCGTCGTCATTTACTATTTAAAGTTTAGATTAACATTGCAACTCATATTATTTAATCGTTTAGACGACAGGTGCGACATTTGTTGCCTGGCTGTTAATTCAAATTTGACTACGGTTATAGCAGTTACAAGACATTGGAATCGTAGGTTCCATTATTATGTAAAATTTATTACTACAAGTTATGTACATTACCGGCGATATTAATCTCACACATTATACACTCATTCGCTGTACGAGACTGAAAATTCTTATCTTCGTTCCGTTAAGCTACCGTAAAGTAAATACGCCGAACTTCCGTAAAATAATAAATAATAAATAAATAATAAATATTATAGGACTTTCTTACACAAATTGACTAAGCCCCACGGTAAGCTCAAGAAGGGTTGTGTTATGGGTACTCCGACAACGATATATATAATATACAAATACTTAAATACATAGAAAACAACCATGACAGGAACAGATCTGTGCTCATCACACAAATAAATGCCCTTACTGGGATTCGAACCCAGGACCGCGGCTTCACAGGCAGGGTCACTACCCACTAGGCCAGACCGGTCGTCGCCGAACTTCCGTAAAAACTAACCTGAAATATTGATGCCACGTCACGTATTCTCAGTTGCGCTTCTTTTCACCTGAAACCAACCCCAACCTTCTATGCCTACAAATCCAGATCCCCAAGGTATAATCACCTGCCTCTCAGCCTAGCTACGCTTCATTCAATGGAGTTAAAAGTGGATCGTTGCTGCAATTAGTCGGGTAGCGTCGCGGCCCCAGCATTGCCGCTCTAAACAATAACTTGTCACCCATCTAAATGCAAATACAGCCCGCGCCCCTTGATCTCCGTGATCTCATCCCTCATTTGTCGACTTGCGGAATAAGGATTTGCTAGTACAATTGTTGAAGCGCGGTTTGAGGAAGTGAAAATGTATACTTTAAAGAGAGTTATTTAAAGGATACCATAAGCTCTCATGTAATTCATCCATACCTCTTATAAATATCGATAAATGCTCTAAATACAGTAAGGGCTCCTCTACACGATGGGCCAACGCCGGCCACTCCAAGGGACGCATTTATGCGTTAGAGGGAGCAAGTGATATTGCTATCTCATTCTACCGCATGGCTGCGTCCCTTGGAGTGGCCGGCGTTGGCCCATCGTGTAGAGGAGCCATAAGCCTACATCTATATACGAGTACAAAAAGAAATTAAAATTACATGTTACCCACATTCCTATTTTTCCATAGTTTATATCGATGAACAAATTACGCAATTACTGTTTTAAAAAATATATAAGTCCTAAATTAAAAACGCTACTAAGGGATTTAATGGCAATATTATTAACTTACGAGTACTACGGACTTGTTTTACTATACGAACCAAACCGTTCATGCCCAGGCAACTATGTTTTTGCATCGCTACTAGTCAAAATTACTATCAAACGTTCTAAGTACATTGCACAATTTTATGCGCAGAATGCTAAAATGTAATGAAACTAAAAAGTTGTATAGTCAGCCCAATTACGTGCTCACTCTCTAAAACCTGCTCGAGTTAAGCGTGAGTTAAGCCAATGATGGCCAAATTTAGTAATTTAGTCAGTTTGGCTACAGCGCCAAACTCGCTGAAGCGATTGTGGGAAGCTTCATTAATTTTGTATAAGCAGAGCTTGCCGTTTGCATGTCAGCACTCGAATATATTGTTACTGAGTTATGATAATTCATTTAATGTTACTTATTATAATATGCTAATTTAAAAACTGGTATAACTATCTAAAACTCCAATATGGTATAAATTGGAATACCAATAACGATAACGCCGTAATGAAAATATTGGGCCAAATAGAGAATTTTCCATTTCTACAAAGGGTTTATGGTTAACGTAATAATTTCTCAAAAATCACCCCTCTAGGCCTAAATCTGAAATTACCAAATATTCTTCAAGAACCAGCCGTTTTGAACAAAATCGATTGGGTCCGTAACGAGTTTCCACATCGTAGAGGGCGGATGAATAAGATTATGCGAGATAAGGAGCTATTGCGATCGACCACTAGGCCTTTTGTTGGGAGAAAATGTAAATCGGTCGAACACTCGCGGGATGGAGCAGGTCCCGCATAAATCCTGTTAGTGACATAGCAATTTAACTTCAGCCAATGCTGACCTGTTACGTGCCATAGCAATTCCGTAGAATTTATCTGTTATCAAGCTGGTACCTACGCTGCGGTTTCCAACCACACGGCAAAGGCACAAAACTGGCAAATGAATCATGACAAATAAAATGGATGCTTTTTCTATTTGAAGTTCAACAATAACATACAAATGCATAAAGCATAAGCATCTTTGGTTGAAATATTTACTAGTATTATTATGCCACAGAAAATACGACGCTATAATATACAAATATTTATTCATGGGTTAGAATTCCTTCATAGAAATAAACAATGTGACCTTACCACCGTGGGTAACAAACGAATCGATAAAACTGTCCGCGATGACTTTGGTAGGAACGTTGTTAAGGCAATAGTCAGCATCACGAGGGAAAGACGTCGTGTTTTTTTATTCAAACGAGAAAGCCTTTTGTAATCATATCAGTCGTTGCTTTCTTATAGTCATGAGAAATGTAAACTTGACAGAACAGATGAATGTTTAATAGAGTTTATAGTGTAAGGAATATTATGATCGTGACCAATTGTAATAAGTAAGGTGACCCCCCAATGCGCGGCAACGACTCAGCGGGAAGCGGCACTAGTACGCACAGGTTAAATTCTTACAATAAGGCATCTCACTCATAATAGGGAATGTGATTAATCATTATTACTTATACAAAATCGTTGCTCCATTTCTATAATTTGAACTGTACTTAACGGTCTAGAAACGTCAATAAATGGGGCAGATAGTAATGACAAACATGACATTTCTTTTTAGATTTCCGAAACCTACATTTCTCACGATTCTGTATTCACAAAATGTTCCCAGGCTTTTTCATCAGCGGGATTGATACGTTAGTGGTCGACGACAAGAGGTCACAGACAAAGAGGAAGTAGAAGATGTGATGCAAGTGATGCACACGGTGGCTTTTACCGTAACTACAGTTTATTTTTAGATGAGACACTCCACAAAGCAAACTTCGCTTCATAAGGAACTTGTTAAATATTTCACCTGACATGACAAATATAGTTTCCATCGCGGTACTGCAATAGTAGGATGTGGAAGTTTAGAATTGTAGTGGTTTTATTAGGAAAGCCAATACAGGTATAAATATAATGTTTTGATTTTTTGCAGGCATAACTGAAGGTTCCTTCTTCTTAATAGTGCATTAACCTCCTGTGTCCCAGAGGCTTTATAAAGGACAAATTCCAAGAAATATTTTTCACTTTTACTTAACAAGACAAGGTTCCAAATTCAAAAACAAAACTAAAGCTTCTAAAATGGGGGAGGGGGGGCTACACATTGTCTTCGACGGCATCAAATATGACGAATTAACTTCAGAGAGAAAAATATTTTAAAGTGTCTTTTTTATAAGTCGATAAGTGAACGGTATTCAAAATGAAACTAATGAATAATGGTAATATCTACGCCTCCATTTAAATGACAGAGCCTGTGACAGTAATGACTGAACTGTCAATGCCAGCTAAGTACAGTTCTTATAATGCCACCAAGATTCCGGGTAGCAATTAAGCAAAACTTGCAAAGGTTATATTATCTACATACGCACTTTGAACTTATGCTCAATTCCCATTATACAACTTAGACGTGCCACAAGCATTAAATGGCAGCAAAGTTAATTTAGGAACTTCATAAGTTATGCTCGGTAGCTTATTTTCTTTGTAATAAATCATACCTGCAAGTTAAAACAACAGACGAGTGTTTTGTTTCGTAATGAGTTTTCATCTGAAATGTACCTACAGTGATAGCAAAGCATTCCTACGAGTTTAATTATAGGGTTGTTACCATACATCTCTATAATTAGCTTTCGTACCTACTAATATCGGGTGTGAAATTTAGTTTACCTAATAAGTATTAAGAAGGAGACAGAGGTTTAGGAATTACATTTTTATAAATACGGCTTACGTTCTAACAAGGCTCCTCTCGATAAAAGAAATATTTTAACATTAGAACTAATTATTGCAGAGCCAAATATATCGGTATAAAAAAACTACGTTTTATTTTCCAAAAATCTTATTAAATAATCATAGAGAAGTTGTTATCCACTCGTTTTTATTTTATTTTATAAATGGGCTTACTCATGGCCACAGACTAGCCGAGGCGAAGACGTGGCCTACGATGGAGCGAGCCTGCCCAGAAGGTGCCTGTTCACCCTTGATTTGAAGGTTCCACATAAATGTTCTACATACTTGTTGTATACATTTGATGACCTACAAAAGCATGTCCGCCACTCTTGAAAAGAACGCAGTCCCAGTGCACTTCTCGATCTCTCGAACAGTAATTTAATTAAAGTGAGTGGGCATTAGGCATGCCGAAGAAGTAAACGGGATCTTCGCTTTGCCGACGTCCCACTGGAATTTGCTTTTATTTGAACGACGGAAAATTCTGGCCACTTTCTTTGCGGCGAGTACCTACTCGAAAGGGTAAAATCCATTGAAATGGCAAATGCTTCCATTCCATCATGGGTAGGTACCTACTTGAGATTAAATGCGCAGCGTGAATTAAAATTACCGTCAACGAAATGGTTTCGCAGGAAGTTTAATATTCTTTCACGGTACTTCATTATTCCGGAAAAAAAATTGAATGTTTAATAAAGCAAAATGTATAAATACCAACTTATGTCACATTTCTTGGGGTATACAGGTCACTCGCTTTTAAAATTACTAGATTAATTCCCCAATATCAATGTATTTAAAATGTAAGTACCTAAACGCACTGTAGTGATAAAGAAAGATTCGCTTAGAAATTCTTCAGGTACAGTACAAACAACTTAATTAGTACGTCGTTCACTTAATAGTAAGGTATAATAAAAATAATGCACATAGGTATCGTTTTTACCGAGACTTGACAAAGTCACAATAAAATTGCATAGATGTAACCCAACTATACATTTAGGTATACTTACACAAACAAAGCAAAAAAATAATTTAATTTACATTTGTATTCAACTGAAGGGACGATGAATCCCTAGACACACATTGTTCATAAGTTCATAGTCACGAACACTATTTGCTTAATTGCTTAGTTGTTACCAACACATGAGGGTATGTAATCGATCTTTTCGTTTAATTGGATTTGAGGGTGTATAAACATAAATACAAATACATTAGAGGTCTACGGAGACCAGCTTAGCGTTGTATGAAGGCTTGAAATTTAGCTACACGGGACATGATGAGTATATTATTTAAGGGTAAGGTAATCCAATAAGGCATAGATTAAGGTGTAGTTTACTAACAGCTGAAACGGCGGGTAGTTGCCTGTGAGATGGGGTGTGTGAGATTCAATTATGGAATAGATTGAGATCATTTGTGGATAGCTACTGTCTTCCGCTGATCATATTAGTGTGCTGAAATCTATACAGTATATCTAATTTTTTTTTGGGAAAACCAGAAGAGCACATCTATTTTGTGTTCCCATAAAGTCGTATGAGCCTAGCGAGCCATGGTTTCCCAACTCCTGGACTAAACATATTTTATATCGTGTCAACAAAATAGGTAAATGGGGTTGGCCGGTCGAAGTATTTAGCAGATGGCGCCAACATAGCTTGCCCTGTCAATCTCTAGAATTGTATCAAATTCTTGTTTTTAATGGAATTCTATGCCCAGGATGCCAGCCCTTTAAGCCAAATCTCATAGAACAAAACTAGAGAAAGGGGCAAGCTATAATGGCGCCATCTATGCAAACCTTTAACAGTTGCCAACTCCATTGCAATAAACTAATTTCAAATTAAATTAATTGTATCCATTTGAATTGAAAATACCATTTAGCGCAAGCACTTGTTATCTGCCTTCTTCACAGCCTGTTTAATTGCAATTAATTTGGACTGCAGTCCGAGTGCTTGGCAAGAGCCTACGACTCAATTCAATTATAAATGCCTATTCTGTTCACGTTTCACACTAATGATTATTGGATATATCAGCTCATACTGCTCATATTGGGCTAATAGTGCCTTAAGCAAAATAATTTAATTATTATTGGGATTATATGAACTGCGTAAGTGTATATATAGTTAAAAACATTTACTTATCTGGGTCATAGAAAGATTAGGACTTAATTTGTCTTATTGTTCCCTAAAGTTAGGACGAGACTTAAATGCTGAGTATTTTAGGACATACAAACGAAAACAACGACAGCAGTGGTTCATTCTGAAATAAATTACAATCGAGAGATATTTTTATATAGCTTATTTTGTGTCCCACTACTGAGCAAAGGCCTGCCCTGTATTCCGCTACTTGTCACGACTTTGTGCATGCTCCCGCCAGTCACCACGAAATAAGTCCAGGTCGTCTCGACACCTCCTTTTTCCATTAAGAAATTAAGACGAAAAAAAAATTTAGGGTATGAGTTTTACCCCACTACTCTAACTAAACAACGCTGTCGCTTTATGACAATGAAAGATTAATGTACGTGTGATAATAGTCGAACGACCAAGTAAAATGGCAGTTTCCTAAAAACTACAACTGTTGAACTTAAAGACATGATAGGTCAAGTGATAAGTGGGCAGCACAGAGAAATATTGCTCAGAAGAAGAACGCGATAACTATGTAAGCTCCGTAGTTTTTAGTATCTTTATGGTTGAATGTAAGTTGGCCGTCCGGCAGTCTAACGCCCAGGTGAACTTTACCTATACATTTTGTTATAAATCTCAAGTTCACTTTAAACTGGTCCGCTCGAGTACTCGACTCACATGCGCAACACGGTCAGAGCAAAGCCTATTTGCATAGCCGGACGTGCCGAGAATAAAATGGAAATGACCCGGGGAACTGCACAGCACCGCGACCTGTGTCCCTGTGACGGCGCCAATATTGAGGCGATTTAGTGCTCGCGCGCCGACACGTCCATGCTAATGCGTGTGCGCCGCGCCGTTGAGCTAACAGCGTCCGTTTCATTCATAAAGTCAAGCGTAATGATCTACACTACTAGGCTGGTCTGAATGGTTATGCATGTAGGTATTAGTGTTTCATTATCATGAGTAGGAGGTACCGTTTATTGTTACTTTACGTATGTGGTAGAAAATATCGCCAATCTTGACGTGATTAGTAGGTACTTAAGAAAAGGTGTGATTGAGCTAAACAGTAACTCTATCATACGTTATAGTTGTCATAAATTTAGTCAATCAAATTGCTATTCACTTCAGCTTTGTAATGAAATCTGTTATTCTATTTTGACAATTTCTTTAAGAAACTATTCAAATATGTTCTTCGTAATTATTCATCATTATTCAAGGCACAGGTGTAAGGTAGGTAAGGTAGCCATTATTAAAAGGCGCAGATGCTAAAGACGCATGTTAATAAAGGAGACGGTATAATTATAATTAATTATCCTCGTGCAGGCAGACAAACTAGGCCCGAGGGAGCTATCTGCTAAAACACGAAACTCAAAGCATGTTGTATGGCACTCACCAATAAATTCATGGCTCAAATCTTACTTGTGTTGAAAGATTTACGGCTCTATAATGAAAACATGTCAATAGCAATACGAGTATGACTTTTTACTGTCTACTTATTATGTTGAGTGCTTATCTGGACCATTAGTTTATTTGGGGTTTTCCTTATTGATAGAGGAGACAGCTTTTAATTCTGATTAAAAACGCTGTCTGTACGCATGTACAAATGGGCATGGAAATAGGACAAAAAAATATCAACTCATAATATTTTTTTCTACTTCCGTACTTTTATTTGTCATTTAAAGGGTCGTGCACACACCTTTAAAACCCTACTTTATAATTGTCAAGACAAGTCTTTAGTCTATTCCCCAAAAAAGAATTTGTGCATACACGCAGTATCTTTTTGGCGATTTTACGATACTTCGTGTATTCCTTCCTTCGTGTAGTCCATTCCTGTTTTTGGTTTATATAAATGATTTGCCATGTATAGTAGAAAATCTTTGTGAATTAGTTCTTTTTGCTGATGACACATCATTACTTTTTAAGGTTGATCGGAAATCTACCGATTACAGTGTAATTAACAGCACACTCGTTAATGTACTTAACTGGTTTACTATGAACAATTTGCTTCTTAATGCTAAGAAAACCAAATTTATTACATTTTCTTTGCCGAATGTTAAACCAGTCGATACTAAAATACTTTTGAATAATGAATGCTTAGAGATGGTAGATAAAGCTCCGTTTCTTGGTTTAACATTGGACAAAAATCTACAATGGAGTCCTCATATCGAAACACTAGCTAACAAATTAAGTTCGGCCGCTTACGCCGTGAGGAGAATTAGACAATTGACTAATTGAAACAGCTCGCCTTGTTTATTATAGTTATTTTCATAGTGTAATGTCATATGGTATTCTGGTTTGGGGCAAAGCAGCTGACATACAGACTATATTTGTCTTACAAAAGAGAGCCATTCGTTCTATATATAACTTAAGAGCGCGTGAATCATTAAGAGAACTTTTCAAAGAAATTAATATTTTAACTGTAGCTTCCCAATACATATATGATAGAGACAAACCAAAGAAAGTCTGCAGCGCTAGATTAAAAGTAGTTTTTGAAAATCAGTATGCGACAACACCACAGAAAATGGATTAAATAGTCTTGATACTTGTGAAATTTCTACCATATTTACCGTCTATGAAAAAATTAAGCTGTATGCACAGCTGTATGCACAGCTTAATTTTTATGGTAAAATAAATTTCATTCCAACAATAGATGTCACTATTAATATGTAGACATATACTAATATTGATAAATAATATTGGGAGAATGTGACATTTGGCTTCATCAAAATTAATAAGCTTTTGTAATATCCGCAACGGCGGTAAATAGGTACAGAGGGCCTACCGCGAACACCGAAGTTCTCAATATGCGAGCATCTTTCTCTTTTACTCCCATTAAGGCGTAATTAGATTGACAGAGAACTTGCCCGCAATTTGCGAACTAAAGTTTTCGGAAAAACGAAATAAACCATTAAAACAATAAACATATATTAAAAATTAATTTTAGCTTTAACTAGTAGGTACCCATGCCGTGAGCATAAGCATGGAGGTTGTGGGTTCGAGCTCAAAACCCGGCTAGTACCAATGAGTTTCTCGAAATGTTAGAGGAAGTTCATAAGTATGCCTATACCTATTAGGTGTGTTCAATTTGCTGTGAAACCTTAGTCTAAACCAATATTATATTATCTAAGTAGGTACATATGGTGAAGTATTAAGATGTTTCATTCCACTTACCCGTCATCAACTCCAAATTTTGTAAACATTGTCGTTTTTCAGCTTGAATCGCCTCGTGCTGACTTTTTACAAGTGTAAAATTATTCGTCACGCGGAAAAGTAACTCCCGCACGCCGGTTTTGTAAGGTTTCACCATGTTTATTCCGTTCATCACAAAACACAATGAATATTTAAACGATTTTGACAAACACATACCATAGTGCATGACGTTTACTGACTGCTTAAAAAACATTGCCATATGTAGTTTTTTAATTCGATGTCAAATTATTGCGCTGCAGACTTTCTTTGGTTTGTCTCTAGTATTATTTATGTTATTAAGAATCTAGACTCCTTCACTAAGAATTCTGATGTCCATAACTTTAACACTTTATTTCTAATAAAAATAAGCTTGCTATCATAAAGTTTCGTGTCCGTAAAGTACAAAAGTCATTCGTTGGGCAATGCATTCATTTTTATAACAAGTTACCTGAGGATGCTTTAAGATTACCCTTTCCAGCTCTTAAGAATTACTTAAAAAAGTCATTGATGTTAAAAGCTTATTACAGAGTCGAGGACTACTTGACAGACAAACATGCATGGTCCAAACCAGAAACTAATAAAAAGTACCTAGTAGCAATTAAAAACATTGTATTATGTATAGAGTTATAGGTGACACAGCTCAGGTAAGCAGGAAAGCACATCAAATATTATATGTTGGTAATTCATAAATCATAATAATCAATCAGATTTATATAATATGTTTTCCCATTTCGTTTAATAACTTTATTTTCTTTTCCTTTTGTAAGAATTTGATATGTTTTCTGAAAGAGCTACGAATTTGTATGATTCCATGTACATATGTATATTTTCTAAATCAAATTTCTATTACACCTTATGTGTATAATTGCATGAATTCTATAGTAATTTAAATTGTATTTTTTTTCCTTATTTTCTCGTAATGCATGTTAATTATAAGATGTAATTATTTTTGAAAAGATGTGTCCCGCCGAGTTTGTTGCCGGTCCCATAATGGGATACCCTCCTCCAATTGAGGGGGGATTTAAATCTTCTCGGGGCAGAGGTGTAGGGTTGGAGCCGGTCTACCTAGCTTATTTGACGTTCATAAGCGCATTGTAATTATGCCTACTTGAATAAACTATCTTTTATCTTTATCTTATCTTATCTGACCACTTAAAAATATTGAATGAAATACAGTGTTGCCAACCTTATTTTAAATGTCATCTCTGACAAATAAGTGAACCATAGACATGTTTTTTTTTTTTAATTTCATTCACTCATTCATTCTTTTCCCGCCAGTTCTTGAATTAAAAATATTTGTTAAATTTACAATTTTATTTCAAAGTAAGTGCTTGGTCGTAGAAAAAGTATTGTATGCAACGTTGTTTAACTGAGTCAAAAATACTCGTGGCGTCTTTATTAACAATTTTCGGCTTCGCCTCAAATTGTTACTCACGCCACTCGCCTTTTTTGACCTCTTTTAAACAACGGTTGCATAAAATACTATAAAATGGTGGCATTAATACTGATTTAAACTTTCACGATTTTTACACATTATTAAATTATACAACTACGCCGTCCTCGAAACGTCGGGGGTAAATCTTAAAACTTAGATACGCGATTAAGTCCCGTTGTATAATTTAATAATGGTGGCATTAATGTTTCTAAATGTAACGTAATGGACTATCTATAGATCAAGTGTCGATAATGCCCCTGTATGGAGTGGCAGCCACTTTCCGTCGCACAACGACTTCAGTTTCCAGATCGAACTCAATTTCACGCGTGATTTTGTACACTTTTATTTCATTTCCACTTGCGCCATCGTGCGCAGAACAAGACCAATCTATTCTGAACTACAGCGAAATCCGAGTCTATCATCCTGTTTCAAACGAACTTGCGTTTACTGTTAGTGTGCACGTTTGTTTAGTGCACTTTGTTCGAGCATAAAAGGACGGACCGTCATCAAAGAGTAGAGCGGCTCGTCCATAATAGGACCGCGTAACTTGACAAACAGCGATGTGTAACATCTCGCAACTTACGACGTGGAGTCGGCCGACAAGTTGATATATTGGGCTGGTCGACGAGGGCGAGAGGGTAAACAGACCAGCCCCGCCCTCCGTTTCGGTGATATAGGCTCCTACGTGCCGACCAGATAACGCTGCCCTTCAAGGAGCCTATACTAAATTATTTTTATCTTCCACTTGTTTCTACATCGCTACGCTTAACATACGGAAAACCAAACGGTAATGGTATGGTAAACTATACATATTTATGTTAGCTCTGTAAAATAAAACCATGAACTAAAAATTTTATGAGCGAATTGACATTTTATTGCGGAAGAAGCATCAGCGCGGAAAACGAAATGAAGGTACATTGTGGTTGAAATTGAAACGGCGTTGAGTGAGATGAACAAAACGGAGCGGGCATCGAAGCATTATGAAAGCGCTGAAATTCCATGGCTCGATAGACAAGCCGCGGAGCTCGGAACTTTATGACCGGCAAATGTGTATGTGAACGTCAGAAAAAGGCGGTGCGGCGATAAAAAGTCCATTGTCGACACCAGGCTTCATTTAAGGGCTTCCAAAATGACGGGAAGAGCATGGGGAAACGAGATAAAAACTGCAGACGCGCGTCTGGGCGCTTAGGACGACAAAGAAATGGAATGTTAAGTCGGCGAGTCGACAAGCGTGAAATTTGATTGGCAGCTCCAAACATTATCATTTGCGCGCTACGCGGTAGGTACACGTGGCGCCTCTAGTGCAGACGTCTGGGATCATATCTGTGGCGACAATTTCTTGTCGGATGGGACATTCATCTTTAAGCTAGATACCTTAAAGATTAATGTCCCATGAAGTACATATATTAATATCGGCCATACCCGTAAGTACAACATACTCTATGATAGAGGAAATACTTAATTAAAAATCTTCCTAGTACTAAAAGGGCTCATATCGTGATTAAATAAAAGCTTCATGTTATAAAGAAACGAATCAGTGTCTTCAAAAAGTAATTCTTCATTACGTTTATAAGATTATGACAGAGTAAAAGCTAAAATATACTTGCGTTGTAGTTTGTTTTTTCATCAAACCTCGATATTACCTGAAACAAATAACATAAAAAGTTAAAAAAAGGTTTATTACCACTGTAATAATAGGTCTTTACCAAAATTGACTTTCTTAGTGTAACAATGAAACAATAAGTTTCTTATTCGCGAGTACCTACTGCTTTGATCAATGTCGGAGTTTCCTGTTTCATTAGGAAATTCCTGTGTCGAAGTAATTTTCCGCAAGCGGTGGAAACTTTATGAAATTTGTTTTTACAATGTTTGTATTAAATATGAATACCTAAGTACTTAATTTATTGCTTCAAAATACACCAATAATTTATTAAGTAAATTATATTAGACATCAACCAGGCGATTTATTATATTGATGTCAAAATGATTTTATTTTCGTCATACGCCCAAGCACCTTACTCGCGCCAATACATGTACGAACGTGCAAAATGACATATTATCATTTTGATATCAAAATATAAGTTCGAATTAGCCTCCTGAAACTCAAACATGCCATACCTGCCTTCTGGATTGACGGTGCCATTGCTGGACAGTCGACGTCAAAGACATGTTTACATTTTTGGCAAAGGTGTAAAGGAGTGGTGGTTATTACATCGACGGACACAGTGGACACAACACAAGCCTTCTTACCCGAATGTTTATTTACAGTTATCGAACTTCTACTAAAATAAATAAGTATTTTAATTGTATATCTACTTATACTTATAGCACTTTGCAATGACAAAGCAGAAAGATCTATAAAACACTGAGAATCCCGAAAAAAGAGAACCCTTTTTCTGGAGGTCATCAAGTTTATAAATGGCCGGTACGGGCGGTGTCACTCTCAGGTTTAAGATAAATTGCTTTATATATTCAAGGATGAACCATTAATATTCTTCAACGTTAACCATATTGCTGTATAATCAACATATATTCCTAATTGGGTAGGGAATTAAACGAAGCATGTAAGGGAATAAACGGATAAAGAGTACCTTAACCATTTATATACCTACAGTTGATAATTTCGTATAATATATATATACAATTGTAATTGTACATATGCATATTTCAAACTTAGGCATGTTATTGCAAGAAGTAGGTATAAGAAAAATGGCCAAGACAGATTTTTGAGACTTTAGGTTTAGGAGCAATGAATAGGATTTGTTTGGTGTCCCTATTCCAGCCACATTTCATGTTCGAAAGTAGGTTAATTTAGAATCGGTCAATCCGTTGCGTGATTCGGCAAAGCGTTCGTGAGCCCCAAGTGTATATTTTAGCAGGTTTGAAAACGTGAATAGTTTTAAAAGGTCGCCGCGTGCAGTCCGTAGTCCGTTAATGTCCGTTTTGTCGGTCTGTTAGGAAGTTTCAGTGTAAAAGCGTCGTCTGTGTCCATTATTTAAATGGAAGGCTCCAGCGACAGTGTATACGGATTTAGCCGTTCTATTCATGGAGCCTGCTCCATCAGACATTGCAATTCTGCTAAAATACTTTGGACCAATGGAGTTAAGTGAAATAATGAATGAAAGCTAGTTCTCCATGCTCAAGCTAAATGGAAACTTTATAGGAGGCGCAGTGCAAGTGGTCTGCCTCAATGCCACAACAAAGTAACTTTGGGCTGTTGGTGACAAAAGTAGATTTTAAAGGAACAGTAGGTTGTGTTGTTGGTATGAGGTGCAGAATTATCAACGCTGCTAACGTAATAAAAAAGGTCATGACACCCATTTCGACCCAGTTACCGATTTGTACGAAATTTGTGATCTATAGTGAATTATCTGCTAATAGATGTTTATCGATGGCGGTACCCCTATGTGTTCTTAGGGAGCGTCCCTCGGCTCATAACGCTGAGTGGTGACAAGTGTTCTGATGCTATCGTATTTAATGCCTACCGTAAAAGCCATTACGATTGGTAAAATTCCACTAGAGTTTATTCCTCCACGAGAAAAATCTTAAGGAATAAACAATTCTCGTATACCCTTACTTAACAATGTAGCAGCAATTCAAATCCAACCAATTGTACTAAGCCGAGTATTTCTTTTACAAGTTGTTCGTAGGGTTTTGAGTGGTAGGGATAACGTAGATCCGGGTAAGTATTCTTACGTCGCCTCGAGTGGTAACTCTCACGGTTAACCCTTTCCCGTCCGGATGCTTGTAATATAAACAAATCGAGATGAGTATCGTCACCTATCCCTTGTAACACACACTACTTGTAACTAAACTAACTAACTAACAGCTGTAACAATAAACCACTATACATGAATTTATGTTCGCACCTGGCTGTTCTAAATCCGCACTTAAACACTGCACTTTAAGGTTCACTTTCCTATCACTAAGCACTGTTACTTTTACTACTACTATACTTCACTTCACTGTATCACTGTCACTTTATTTTTGGTTACTGACTTGACCATGGAAACTGTTTGACTCCATTGTTTTTAGAAAACATACCGTTAGCTAGTTTGCATTTCGAAAAGAGACATCTAGCGATCAATTCAGTAATTAATTTACAGTATGTACACTTATGCGGCAATTTTAAATCTCAACATCCTCCGCCGCCAAGGAAGTATTCCTTGATCACTAGTTAGGAAGTCGACACAGCTTGGTAATCGGCCGTTGTGTGATCCCGAAAGCTGTGCGAATGTCATACATACGAGTCAATCCATCAGTGCCAGGGTATTTCTTAAGTACTCTGCCTACTCTCCAGTTCGCTGGTGGAAATCTTCCATCTTTGATCAATACCAGTTCTCCAACTTCTAAATCCTTTTTAGGTGTATTCCATTTTGGACGCAATTGCAAACGAGAAAGGTATTCGCTTTGCCATTTAATCCAAAAATCTCGTAACATGCGTTGGGTCAACTGCCATCTCGACAAGCTGGATATGTTACTCTGCTCATTACTGCGATCTGGTAAGCAAATCAAGGGTTCGCCGACTAGAAAATGTCCTGGTGTCAAATAATCTAAATCATCGCCGAATGGAGCCAATGGACGTGAGTTAAGGCACGCTTCAACTTGCGAAAGGACCGTATAAAATTCTTCGAACGTCAGGGTTGCGTCTTGCATTATTCTTTTCAGATGATACTTCGTCGATTTTACACCGGCCTCCCATAGTCCTCCAAAGTTTGGTGCTCCAGGGGGAATATATCTCCAACGAGTGCCTCTGTCGTCTAAACTTTTGAGCAAGTCTTCTGGAACATCGTTGCGACCCTGTTGCCACATCTTTAATAGTTCTTTTTCAGCTGCAACGAATGTAGTACCATGATCACTCCATAGTTCCTTGCAATGACCACGTCTAGACACAAATCTTTTGAAGGCAGCGATAAACGCTTCTGTGGTCATATCGCTGACTAGTTCCAAATGTATTGCTTTGGTGGACATACAAATGAATAAAGCAATATATGCCTTGTATGTCTTAGCTCCTCGACCTTTACTCATTCTGCATGTGATGGGACCGGCAAAGTCAACACCGCTTATAAGAAAAGGGCGTGAAGGTTTCACTCGAACTTCCGGTAAGTTTCCCATCAACTGAGTATTAGTTTTCGCATTGTATCTTGCACACGTTATACACTTCTTGTAAAACTGCCTTATTGAAGAACCTCCTTTAATAATCCAGTATTTGCTTCTCAAATATGGTGTCATGAGATGAGGCCCTCCATGAAGAGTGTTTTTGTGAGCATCATCCAACAAAACAGGTAACAATACGTTGTTTTTTGTTATTATAATAGGATGCTTTTGATCCATACTCAACTCTGAGTGTTTCAGTCTTCCTCCTAATCTCAAAAGACCTTTATCATCCAGATAAGGTGTGAATTGCAGTAGACGACTGCTTTTCTTAATTGCTTTTTCACTTTTCAGGTGATCAATTTCTTCAGGAAATTCTATCTCTTGGGACATCTTTAAACACAAGGTAAGTGCTTCATCTTTTTCTTCACAGGTTATATGTTTACTAATATTCTTTTCTTTTTTCAGGATCTTCAGCCATCTTCTACAATATGAAATCACGTCCAGACGTTTTTGCAGTGACGAGTATTTCTTCAGTAAGGTAAGCTTTTCAGAGTCTGTTTCTATGGTTGTGATCTTACACTTTACTAACAAGCGTTTCTCTAACTCTGTTTCAGGTATGGAGTCGACGGGTATGGTGAAATCAGGTTCACGTAAGAATTCCGGACCATTGAACCATAACTGATTTTGTTTCAGCTTGCTGGGTGACAGACCTCTGGAAGCTGGATCTGCTGGGTTATCCTTTGTATTGACATATAACCAGTGTGTGTCTAAGTTGCTCCTTATGTCAATCACTCGATTTTTGACATAGGGTGTCCATCGGTTTGGATCTCCTTTTATCCAGGCTAAAACCACTTTGGAGTCTACCCACGCGTAGGTTTGTTGCAACTCGATATTTAGAACTTTCATCACGTGTTTCATGAGTTTGCTAAGTAGCGATGCTCCACATAGTTCAAGGCGTGGCAAAGACAGCGGTTTAACAACTGGTGCTACTTTTGTTTTTGCTGTAAATAAAGACACTTGACATTGTGATCCATCTTTGGGTACAACTCGGAGGTACACGACTGCTGCATATCCTGTCTGGCATGCGTCGGAAAATCCATGTAACTCGATCGCTGAATTTTTACTAGAACCAGTCCAACGATCAATCTGTATCGCTGATAACGCAGGTAAGTCTTCTTGGTACTGGATCCATTCGTCTTTTAGATCTGTGGGTAGTTCTTCATCCCAATCTAGCTTTTCCAGCCATAGCTTTTGCATGAACATCTTTGCCTTCATGATTGCTGGTGCTAACCAACCCAACGGATCGAAAAGTGAAGCGATCTGTCCGAGTACATTTCTCTTTGTGACAGGTTTAGCACTCTCAGAATTTATCTCTTTTTGTGTAACTTTGAGTTTGTCTTCATCAATATTCCAAATTATTCCGAGTGTCTTTATTTGGCTCTTTCTACTCATGTCTACTGTATTTGAACTCTCTCTCTTTTCAGGTTGTATGGCCGACATAAATTCTCTGCTGTTAGAAGCCCACTTTTGTAACTCAAATCCACATTTGCTCATTACTTTGTTCAGCTCTTCGTGTGCTTCCAATGCTGACTTCACATCATCAAATCCTGTAAGTACATCATCCATGTAAAAGTCTCTGTCTATAATTTCAGATGCTATAGGAAATGCGTCTTTCTCTTCTTTGGCCAGC